>NC_072893.1:33270000-35770000 GCF_027943255.1 Anastrepha obliqua
GCAATAGCCAGGAAACGGAAATAAGCGCCATAAAGAAGGCACCAAGGAAGGCACCAAGAAGTAGGCAGTGTTATTTCTCACTAGAAATTATCAACCACAAGGAAAAACTTAGGAAAAATAGTCTAAAGTGTATCTAAGATAAGGTATAGCTCTATCTCTCCTTTATCTCTACGTTATATCTTTTTCGCTCTCGCGGAACGAAAATGCCCAAACCGTTGCATGGCCTTGAAATTTTACTCTCCATTCTTGCTCGTCCATCGACGCTTAAGAAGTTTCACCTCAAAAAGAAAATGATAACAAAAATGCATCAAACATTTTCTAAAAAAATTAAAAAACAATTCAAGAAACGATTGTGTAAAGATATTTATTTAGTTTATTGTGCATTTTTTCCGTATAGTGATTTTCAAATCTGGGAGGAAGTCTATTAAGCAAATTTTCTTTTGTCACACTTAGAACAATTATTGCCTTTGTAGTGAAGTAAATTGATTTTTGAAAAGGGGGGCAGTCCGTCAAACACAACGGAGAAAGGGCAATTATCGCCTACGTTCAAGCAAATAGAGTCTTCCTTATGTACTCGTATTAGGTTGGGGAATAAGTTCGTAGCGTTCTTACCGCAGATTTTTATTTGAACAAAAAAGAATAATTATATCAATAAGTTCATTAATTATATATTCCCCGTTGTTGTTTACAACCTCTTCCCACCTTTGGACCAATTTGTTGATGCCGTTTCGCCAAAAATCGTCTGGTCTGGTATCAAAGAAGTTCTTGAGCCAGTTTATAAGGAGCTGTTTGTTATCGAAGGCGTTGTCGCGAAGGAATATGGTGTGACCATGTCGATCAGGTCTTTTCAGTCGAATAGCCTCATTCACGCGGTTTAGCTGGGCAATGCAGAGCTCCTTGTTGATCGTAGCATTCTTTTCGAGAATTTTTTTTGGGTGAAGAACCAGTTTGACTCTCAGTTTTGGCGTATCTCCTGGAGCCACCCACTCCTTTCTTTGCTTCATATTGATGTAAAGGCACTATTTCTCATCCTTCTTGACCATTCGGTACAAAAAGTGTTGTTTATGACCTCGTGTTGCTTGAAGGCGGGCGAGATGTTGAGAAGCAATTTGAAGGCGACTTTCTTTAATTTTTCGCTGAGGTCGTGAGGCACCCAGGCTTGAAATTTTTCGGTAAATCCCATTGAATAAAATCGAGTGAGAATCGGTTTATGGTCGCAGTTTATTTTTTCCGCCAATTCACGACTGGCGTGGGGACCGCTCTCCTTCTAAAGTGATTTGAGGCGTTTTTCATCGAATTCAGAAGTTCTTCCACTGCGGGAAGTGTCATCGACGACAAAGTCGCCATTTTTGAACTTTGCAAAACATTTCCGGCGCCTTGACTCCTTCTCCCATCACATCGTAAATATCCCGGGCCACTTCGACAGCTTTTCTACCTCGATGAAAGGCAAAGAAGAGCAGGTGTTGAAAATGCTGAATTTTGTCTCCTGGGCATTCTATTTCTAAGACTCAAAACTAATAAAAAATTAAATAACTCAAAAATACAATTAACATAGTTTTGTAGAGCAAAGAGTTCTATAGCATCAATTCGTCACCTTTGTCAAGCGGCAAAAAAATCGTGGTAAAATAAAAGAAAATATAAAAACGCAATGAACTTATTTCCCAACCAATAAAACGTTCGCTAGATGTATAAAATTCCATTGCGATGGAAGCGAATACGTGTAGACGAACCGCCGTATGAGCTGTCTTATATACTTATATAGTAGTGGGTATAGTGAGCTTCTACATAATTTGTTGTCGTTGAGTGAAAGGTTAAAGTTTAATGAATAAAGTTCATCATAAAATGTTTACAAAAATAGCTAAGGCAATTAATTTAAATACAGTTTTTAATGAAAATTTTTTTTCGAATTTTTCTAAACCAAATTAAACCTTTTTTAAAATTTACTTTCTACTATTACTTAAAGTTGGCTGTATTAAATTTAGCTCTATTGTCCGTTTTATTAAAACCAATTTGAATATTTACGCGCTTATGTTTTCAACTTGGTGCAGCTACAGTTATTTAGAGAATTTTTCAAAATCCTTTTGTGTTGCAAAATGTCTCATACAAAATTATTTATCCAAATTTTTTTTTTGAATAACTCATATTTAATTGAAATTGAAATTCAATTATATTAGAAAATAGCCGTATTCGAGGCCATTTATTGCATCAGAAGCAGCAGTCATCACGTGAGCGCATGGCTTGGATAGCGAAGTGGTTTGCAATGGGCGTGAAATAGTGCCAGTTCTGAATCAGACATTTATGTCACTAGTTAAGTTTTTTTTCTGTAAGCTGTAATCAAACACATGCGTACATATGCGCATTTACTTGTATTTATAAGAGACCTGCCCCTACGATAGCTGCAGTCTAAGCCACTTTTACACACTAACGCACGCGCTTATGAGCGGTGGAATTGCTTTAGCGCGCAAAAACAAAAGATGAAAGATTTCTGTTAATTTTATTCTTTTTTTTAAGTTCTTATTTGCTTTACATTTTCGACCTAAGACCTCCACAATGACCTTCCAACAGCAAAAAAAAAAAAAAAAAAAAAAAGAAAGAAACTGCCAAAGTGCCGGAATTAAATTCGCAAAGCAATAACATAAAGCGTATGCCATGCACACACACACCTACGAGTATATATTTAGATGCACGCTAAATGGAACCCATAAATGGCGAAAGAGCAGAAAATAGAAAAATACGAAAATGTGAAACCCAAATGTAAATTTGCCAAATTCAAACCGCAAATAAATAATTATGAAAATGGTCAAAATTTGAATCCTGAGCGTGCAGAAAGTAGCCTGAAAAGCTTTGAACATAGCGCCTGAGGTGTCAAGATTTACATGAGCAGAGAGAGGTATAAGAAGGCATTAATATTCAAATGGCTAGATGGCGCAACATTTGTGGGACTGTATGCCGCAAAGCGGCTGGGTGTAGCGATTGTGTGTCGATGACGCCCAAGAAATTACGCATATCTGTGGTCGTACATATAGCGGCAGGACGGAGAGGCAGCCAAGTGGGCAGGGATTTGTCGGTGGCGACCGTTTAATGCCTGTACACTGTAATGTTTGCTATTTGTTATTTGCTGGCTATTTGCTAAGCCATTAGACGTCTGCTGCTACGCACGCTGCCAATTGAATTGGATTTTTAAAGTGAAGTAAGCAAATTTTGCATTAAAATGTTTCTTTGCATTCACTAAAAACTTAAATTAGGTAAATAATTTTATATTTTAAGTTTTCGTCGATATTTTTGTGCCGTTTTACGTAATAGTAATGGCAGACAAACATATTTAAATATTCGCTAGTGCTTCACTGGCAGCTTTTGGAGAGCAACTCATACCAAAATAAGAGCTTAAAAAATGTTTGGAGTAAGTGATGTTCTTGGTGGTGCAATTAGTGCTTTTGAAGTTTAGTTTCAAGAGCACAGCTCACTGGAGAATTGAAAAAAGAAACATATTTTTGTTTAATTTAAAAATCTCGAAGAGTAAGTATACACATTTAGGAACAAGAATAGTCACAAGTAGTGATGGCAAGATTAATCAAGTGATAACTATTAATCGATTTTTTTTTCAATTAACAACTTAATTTCATCGAATTTTCCCTTTCAATTAATCGACATAATCGATTAACCCTTTGCGTGCACGTGTTGATCACGTTTTAAAGATGGCTCCTGCAAGACGCGAAGTTTGGGAACTCTTTTCTAAGGAAAATTCATCAGAAGTTAAATGCCGGTTGTGCCACAAACTTTTAAAGTGTTCCAACAATACATCAAGCATAATGCAGCATTTAAAACTGAAGTATTCGCAAGATTCTCAAGAATCTTAAGATAAGTCAAATTGTTTCTAGTACTGCAAAAATAAAGTTATTAGTTTAATTTTGATTAAATTTCCGGCATCTACAAAGAGCAATGAATTACAAAGCAGTTGTAACGAAGAAAGCAGCTGCAAACTGGTCAGCATAACTAAAGATTCACCGTCAAGAAGCCAAGCAATATCGGGCACCAGGAAGGCAACCGCAACTTATAGCTCATTTTTGATTGATTTTTTTTTTGCAGAAAAGGCTTCTTAAAGTTTATGAAACATCAATTTCCTCTCTACCAAGTTCCATCCAGGAACACGATGAAATTACACATGGAAAAAAATGTACGGCAAGGAAGTAGACAGTTTCGAAAACAAGTTGTCGAAAGTGCCGCATCTGTGTTTTACCACTGACATATGGACTGGTATCAAAATGAGCAGCTTGCTGGGTTGAAACCTTACATACCTCCTTGCATACCTGAAGGCAAAATGCTAAAACTAATTTTGGACGCAAAAACGAGATGGAATTCCACGTTTCATAAAACTGATATCATACATCAGCCAAATTTTAATAAACTTTTCTAATGCACCACCCACGATAACAACAAAAAACAGAGAAGAAATTACGGAAATAGTTTCTTTATTGAGACCATTGGAAGCCATGACTACTCAAATAAGTGGAGACAAATATGCCACATAAGCCAAGTAATTTCACTTTCTCATTAAGAGCGTCAAAAAATAATGAAAATCCGCAGCACGTCTCTGGTAGCTAACAAATTAAGAACCAACATTTTGAACCAGCTTGCGCGCCGCTTTGGAGAAATGCAACATATATTTTTACTAGCAGCTTCAACTTTACTGGACCCTCGATTCAAAAAAAATTCATTTTCAGGATCCCATATCCTTATCCACAATTATGAGGCATATTAGAAGTGAAATGACCGAAATTGTACATCCAGATGACAGCATTGGGAGTAGAAGTGAAACACCTTCGACAAGTGACAATGATCTTGATTTATGGGCCCACTATAAGACTTTGGCTCACAAACGAAAAGGAAGGAACAATAACTTAACACTTCCTTAAGATGAACTTAACTTCTTCCTCAATGCTCCGGTCCTCGAATTGAAGTGTAATGTGGTTTACGCATGGGAAGAGATGAAATCCGTGTACCCTAAGCTATATGTATATACATAGATAGAATATGGAATAGAAAAGTATGGTATTGCTTCCTAATTGGAACTTCCGCACCATCAGAACGACTTTTTTCCAAAGCAGGTGCAACAGCTACGGAGAAACGGAACCGATTAACGACGAAGTACCTTTCAAAACTCTTGTTTTTGAACTCGAGTTTAAACAAATAATATAAACTTTTGTTTTATTTATCTTCAATTGAAGAAACCAAATGCTAAAATTGATACTCAATAAATTTGTCATGTATTTCATACTTAGTGTTGAAAATAAAAATGTGTTTCATATCTTTTTTAATGTAAATGGAAAATTTTTGTCAAAAACGCCGACTAATCGACTAATCGATTAATTGATTCTGATGAACTGATTCATCATTTGATCAATTAATCGATTAATAATTTTTTTTGCCACCACTAGTCACAAGTGGACCCTTCAAACACCAGCGATTGTCTATTATGGGACAGTGTGACATTTTTAATTTTTTTATAAATTTCCTGATTTTAATAGTACTGGGATCTTCTAAGTAAATAAAAAATTCCCAACCTAAAATAGTGAATATACGTCTAGTTAGAGCAGGACAAAGGCACAGAAGGTGCTAGGTGGTCTGTTCCTTTTTCTTATATAGATAGCTTCTGTAGCAGTCATGTGTCTACACATCCATCCTCTGGGCGTGCCTGCCTATTAGGTAGTGCCCCGTTGTAATGGAAATCAGTGTGGTAAGATTATACTTTCTATATTTGTACTTAGCAATTTTAGAGATTCTGTGCATCGCCACTACGCCATCTGCTCTTAAAATTTTATCAAAAATAAGTAGCTTACGAATCTGTAAGGGTATGCCTATGCACTTGTCTCTGTACTCTGCAGTCCCACTCAATGTCGTAATGGCCAGGAACCCATGTTACCTTTGAGTGAAATAGCTCAGCCATCTGAGTTAAGAGATGTGTGACATTTCATGGCTATCCTAGAGGTTGTCGACTGTTTCGCGGGGATTTTATCGCCTGCTTGCTATGAGTGAAAATGTAGATATCATCTCCGAAACTGTACCAGTGTAACGGGTTTTATTATTCTCATCAATTCAGCCTGAAAGACACTGCTGTAGTTGGGAAGCCGAGGACTGCAGGAGATATTCGGAATATATAAGTAAGTACACAGGCGCCTACCCTATTCTCAAGCTTTGATCTATCTGTATATACCCTATGATCAAAAAGTACCGGGAATGTTTAATTTAAACGAACCGTTGGTAGGACTGTACGACACACATCTGTCACTATTTATCAATTTTGAATCGTTTGAGAGATGCTGTACGTCGCAAACGGCCAGAAATGTGGGCAAACAATTATTGGATTTTGCATGACGCATAACGCGCCATCGCACCGAACCCAAATTGTGCTGGATTATTTGACCAAACACCAAGTAAATACCATCGTGCAAGCACTGTATTCACCTGATATGGCCCGGTACGACTTCTTTTTGTTTCCCAAGTTGAAGTTACCACTTCGTGGAAGGAGATTTCAGTCGATAGAGCAGATCAAAGAGAATGCGACGAAGGAGCTGAACGCTATCCCTTCGTCGGCCTATCAGGGGTGCATAGAGGACTGGGTTAAACGTTGGCACATGTATGTGTCCTTAGATGGGTCATATTTTGAAGAAGATAAAATAAATTTGCCTGAAATTTAACTTTGTTTTGTTTTATTTAAAAATTCTCGGTCCTTTATGGTCATTGTACATGAATGGACTCGCCCTATCTTGCTTCGTTCCGTTCCCACTCTTCTTTTGAGTGTAGGAGGGTCGCGCACGTTGTAACGGCATTTGGAGGCGGGAGTGCATAGTCCAGCACTCCAGGAGGCTCCGAATTAAATACATAACTTTAATATATATGCATGTCAGATTAATCGGTAGTCCATACATATAACGACTATCGAAACCTAACAATGGGCTCAACTCTTCTTCTTGTTCTTGAATGGTGCGATACCTGCTTCAGCAAATTTGGCCGAGTTTAACAAAGCGCACCAGTGGTTTCTTTCTTGTGCTAACCGGTATTAGTTGGATACACCAAGTGAAGCCAAGTCCTTCTCCACCTGATTTTTGACAACTCTACTTCTGAATATTTTTTGTGATAAACTTTTCTAATGAGTGAATATAAATAGCTTAAAATTCGGAGAACCTGAAAGTCCTCGACCAATAAGTTTTAATCGAATTCGATCGTTTTAAGAAAGAAAAGAAAAAATATTCTGATTTTAGACTCTTAATCAACTCAGTATTTGCTGATTGATTGATATGGATTATAATAAAAGAATTATCGTCCCGGTTCATTCGATAACTATGGAAATGCTACCCATATTTAATGCAAATAAAAAGTTATAAAAGGTTAATAAATAGAAAAGGCATAAGATGGGTTTATCAAAGCAGCGAATTTTAGCTCAAAAACCCTACTATGCATATTTTAATAAATATTGGACAATCTGACAATTGAAATAAATAAAAGCGTGACGGATTAAACAGTGAGTGTTCGAGAAAAGGCCACTGATTTTTTTTAATTTTTCCATTGTCTTAAGGCCACGTAGCCATCCAATGGCAATAGTTTTAATAGAAATTTAAGAGGAACAAATTTAAATTTAATATTTTTTTTTCCTTGTTCACTCCTCTCGGGAGCATAGGGCCTCGACAAGACTCAGTCTTGCGTTGGTTTCGTTACCTAAGAAGTGGAAATGCTTTACGTGGGATTCGAGCCCACAACCTCTGGGATGGCAGGCTAGTGCAGTTACGCTAGACTACTGAGGCCGCTATTTTAAACTTTATAAGCAATGCTTTATAAAAGGTTCTACCAAACTATTTTCATGCATCTTTTTCTCTAATTATATTGGATTTTTTAATTGAAATTTTAGAACTTATTTTCTTAAAATTTTGTTTGCACTTTTCATTAATCACGTAGCCACAAGTACTGGAAAGGAGAAATCTAAAACAAACCCTTTCAGTAAGTAGATTTTTAGGGGTTTCTTATCGATTAAACTTAAAAGTATGGCGCTACTTACCACCATAGCCTAACCTAACCTCTTGACTAACAGAATAAGTTAATAGTATACATTTTTCTCTAATTTTCCGCATCATCCATGTTTTTATGTTTTCCTTTTGTTTTTCTCTTTTAATATGTGTTTACTTTAATTACTTTGTATTTGACTACGGCAATGTATTTATTTGCTTGAAATGAGCGCGTGTGAAAATATTCATCTGGAATTCTGATTATGTGGTCGCTTGTGTTGACTAACGGCAACCGCAAATGGCACAAATACAATAACTGTGCATTACTAATGATGTGCATGTGTGGGTAGATAATGCATGTTTATTCTGTTGTTTTTATATTGTGTTCTATGCATTTACTTCTTATGCATTGACCTTTCTCACTGGCAGACTATTAGGTAAGCTGTGCGCGCTTCTACTTCTGCACTAGGGTTGCCAATCACTATTTAGAATTCCGAAAATTCTCGGACATGTATTTAGTAAAACTTTATCACAAAAATCCTACTAGTTTAGGAAACAAAAGTTTTGTTTCAAAGATTTGCTGAATTTTAAACGTTTACAAAACTTTTTGAATAAAACAGCTGAGCTTGCATTTAGGGTGTATAAGATGCAAAGAAATCATCATCATCAATTCTTTTTGTGCCAAATAGAACCAAAGACCTCTGCGAAAAAATATCAGAAAAAAGTATCACACAAAACTATCTAAGTCTTGTTGACGAGAAAATGCAAATTGGACAGGCTTTGTCTTCCCGCGCTGAAAGGTGTCTTAAATATGTAGAAGTAATCTTGGATAAGAAACTAACTTAGAAGACACTTGTTTTGCTGAAAGAGGATCGCGCAATAACGATTTTTTCAACAACTCCGCAAAGGATTTGATAAATCCTGGAATCTGAAACCTGATACCCATAGTTTCATTTGGAAGGAAATTTGATGCCAGATTTCTATTGCGTTAGCAATGGAGCAATCCACAATGCATTCAGGGAGGTTCAACGGATATTTTCTTTATCGATGGGTCCAAGCATGAAATAGGGTCTGTATCACTATGCTATGGGGGAAAGGGCAACTGTTTTCCAAATGGAAATTTTTGCCATCCTGAAAGTAGCTTAATAGATAATCGAGAGGAGATGGAGCGGGAAATAGATTGGAGTTTTCAGTGACAGTAAGGCTGCATTGAAAGACCTGAAGAAAGCGAAGTAAACCTCGAAGATTGTTCAAGAATGTAAGAAGAAACTTACTTCTGTCGCAAGGTAGAACAGGCTTGTACTTAAATGGGTTCCAGGACACTCCGGTGTTCAAGGAAACGAAATTGCCGATGAATTGACCAATCGTGGATCAGCGGTTCCCCCAGAGCCAATAATCGGAATCAGTTACGCAGGAATCATGAATTGGATCAGCGATTATGTATGCAATTTACATAGCAGAACTGCAAACAGTTTTTTGGGAAGACCGAACAGAAAACTGTCAAAGTTTCTACTAAAACTTGGAAAGAAAGACGTTCAGTTGATGGCCGGTATTATTACAGACAGAACCCATGGTGTCAGCATGTGAACACCATTGGAATCATTAGGGTCCCGATGTGCCCGCTTTGCTTGGAGGAGGCGGATAATACTGAGCACTTTCTCTGTGAGTGTCCTGCCTTTGGTAGAGCAAGGCTACGAGTTTTGGGTTCCGATGTTATGAGAATGAGTAATATTAGTTCTCTGAAACTGGAGGATATCTACAGATTTGCCAAAGAATCTGGAAAATTTTCACGGGACTAACTATCTCTATCTCTGTCTCTATTCTTTTCTATCTCTTTCTCTGATCCTTTTCTCCTTCCCTCCTTAACCATCTAACCTCTTTCCAGACTGTAAATACAATGGGATTTTTAGCCTGAATGTTTTAGGAGTCACAAAATCTCTTGGTGCTCCTTGGCTCGACCTATTCAAATTTCAAGCATGAGCTTCTTGGCCCATTTTTTCAAATTTCGAGTTAAGTTTATTTCTGTTTTATTTCGGTGTGGTTTTGGTTATCAAAATTATTTTTGAACAACGTGCTTTGGGATTTAGGATATTCATATTCCTAAATCCTGAAAAAAATCAAAGTAAATTTTTGTAACATTATCAAAATAAAGCTTTACAAATAGAAATACCATAAAATAGTTTAAAAGAACTCCAGTGCCCAGTACACATAGATACCAATCTTGTGCAGACCATTGCTTTCACAAATCACGTGCACTGCCAATATATATGTGACAAATCCACGGGCATGATTAAGTTAAAAATATAAATCAATTTAATAAAATTTAAATAATTAAGTATCATCCGTAAAATTATTATACGACCTACATCGATATCTTTTAAATTAATTTTACTACCTTTCCAGAAAGGGCCCCTTTTTCCCTTTCCTCTAAGTTGCATCAATGGGTTAGGCAGCATCCCAAATCTGTTGTCAAACTTTACAAACTTTGAATCACTGGCTTTACCTATGTTCACGAATTTTTTATTTTCATGTAGGAAGAAAACAAAGAAAATCGGTCGTAAGTGAATCAAACGGAAACATATATTATTTGCGAATTGAGCAAGAAGATTATACAAAATTTAATAAAACTCCTTCCTGAAGAAATCGCATAGCTAAATATAGAATTTAGTTTTCTTTGGTGCTCCGCAACGCGCACATACGTGAGGTCAGGCATTGGCATGCATCTATGTAAGGCGTAAATGCCTTTTTTTCTATATGTGTGTAGATATGCGTTTGCGCATGACTTTGAATTCTTCTTCAATGCTAGTATTTTTGCTCGCATCGAAGTCGCCATTACTGCAGTGGCGTTGCTGATTCGCTTTATTACTTTGCCTTAGCTGACTTGCTCACATAATTTGCCTTGTTCGTGCTTGGTTCGCAGAATGAGTTTACGGCCGCAGATTAGTTGGACCAACTCTGTGCGAATTTGCTTTTAACTGTTTCCATTCCCAGTGGAAGGAAGTGGTAGTAGAAGACCATAGAAGGAGCAACATCAGCAACGCAGAGTAGCATGTTGAAAGCGGCTTTTTGCAACTGTGTTGTTGATGACCATATTTACCTTGGAGTTGATTTCAATGTTATTTTGCTGCTGCATACTGAAATCTCGTCCGACATACCATGAGTTTGCACTTTCTAACCCCTCCACTGCAACAATATCCAGCTTTTGTGTGTGCTGCTTGCTTGGAATTTGGATCTACTTGCGAGAAGGAAATGAGCCAGCAGATGTATTGGTTATGTGGTAGACTTAAAGAGGTCAATTTAGGCTTATACGAAGTAAGATTACAAGGAAATTGCTTAACGTTCCCCTTACTGACAATGCGAATGTGTGTGTGATTATAGTATGTATCTGTATGTACGTATGCACAAACAAATTTATATGTGCGTGATAGAAATGGTAGGAGTAATGGACCTTACCCATCATGCACGATTTACACACAATTTCAGATGAGACGTGATGCAAAAATATTTTTCCAATTTTTTAGAAAAATGTGTTAAGTGATTCCTTACAAAAAAGTGGCTTCCTTCAGAAATCTGAACTTTCCATGTTTTTTGTTTGTTGAAACGCATGAGAAAGACTGATTTCAGAAAAATGTGCACACAAAATCGTACTTTTTAAAATGAACAAAAAAGAAATATTATAATATCATAATAAAATAGGTTAGGTTAGGTTAGGCTAGGTAAGGTTAGACTTGGCTGACCCTGTAGATTGCAAATATACCAGAAATTGACCCTAAGTGATACCAAGTGTTTGTATGGAGAGTTTAAGAACTTTATTACAGTTTAGATAATTTAAGTAGGCTGCTAATTTTTTGCTACAAGTTCATAATCTTTCCTCGGAAGAGATAAAATATAGTTTGTAGACCTGTCATTGAGCCTGCGAAGTACGATTTTCCGGCATGAGCTGGTACTTTCTCATCTTAAAATCGCTTTTTTAATAATTGCTGACTAGATATAGCGTCAGGTAGGTAGGTGAAATGGCTCAGCGCCGTTTTGATACCATTGTGAGACCTACAACAGGAAGATATCTACAGTCAACTAGAACTGTTGATGTAATGGAGAAGATTGATGTGATTTAGGTTGGCGCACTGCCCCAGGCTGTCGAAGAAAGGAGCGCCCAGTGACATAAATCGTCTAGCTGCCAAACCCGGACATTTACAGAGAAAGTGCTCAACAGTCTCCTTCTCTGAAATGGGGAGCTTCTGCATAGGTAACCCTAGCTTTTCCGCGATCGTTCAATGACCGGTAAACGCAGCTACGACTTGGGAAATTGAATGGCGTGGAGTCCCCAAGACTTTCTGAGTCTTCTGTATATTGTACAAGGGTCAAAGGATTTTTGAAATAGCGCATAAAGAAATGGAGCTCCATCTTTTCTGTGCTTTCCTGAGAAATCATTTGTGGAGTTCCCCTTTAACAACTGCCAGGGGAATGCCGATGACTGGATAGGAGGGCGCTGAAAACAATTCAGTCGCCTTCCTGGCAAGCTCATCTGCAATTTCATTTCCCTATATGTTTCTATGTCCTGGAACCCAGATTAGAGAAATGTTACCTGCCCCCTCAAGAGATTAGATTTCCTCCTTAAAGCAGTTGATCAATTTGGTTCAGCACCATGTTATCGCTAAAGCCTTGATTGCGGCTTGACTATCGGAGACTCTGTTAATATCTTCCTCGGTCGCGCGTTCCCTTAGCATTTTGCATGTGTGCAGGATCGCAAAGACTTCTGCCTGAAGAACACTAGCAGTATTCGGCAGTTTAAAGGAGATAGATAAATTGGCTGATTTAGAGGAAACCCCTGCTCCGACTCCCGATTTCATCTTGGAGCCGTCAGTGAAGGCAGAGGCGCAAGCTTCGGCCCTTCTATCCAATCTTCCTTATCACTACTTTCAAACTCCAGTTTGCTAATGCAGAGATCTGTTCGAGGCTCGGGGAAATACGCTGTTAAATGCCCGAAAATGCTACAATGTCCCCTGAGAGATTTCCTCCAGAGGCTAACCTCCTTTAACCTGATTGCACTTTGAGCTGCGATGGAAAGAACGTAAAAATCGATGGCAAGTAAATTCAAAACGACATTCAAGGCAGCACTGGGGCAAGTTTTACATGCTCCGGTGATGAAAATGCATGCAGTCCTTTGTATCCTCCCAAGTTTAGTGATATTATAGTCCTTCTGAAGAGCTTCCCACCAAATCAGGTTTCCATACTTTAAAATTGGTAGAACCACTGCGTTGTACATCCACAGCACGACCTATGGCTTGAGTCCCCATTTTTTACAGTACATAGATTTGCAGAAGTAGAAGGCTATACTGGCCTTATTTCCAATGTGTAGCTTCCAATGGAGTTTGGAGTCAAGTATCACTCCAAGATACCAAAGCGGGAGAAGGTGGTTGTTTAATTTGGGACGCCGAAAGTGTGGAGGTTTATATTTTCTGATAAATAGTACTAGCTCCGTTTTGTCAGAGTTGACTCGGAGGCCGCAACTGGCAGCCCAGCGACTGAGTACAGCCAGAGATCTTTCCAAAATCTCAGCCATGACTGAGGAAAACGGTCCCGATAGCATCAGAACCAGGTCATCGACGTATGCTAATACCTTCACCCCACCCTTACTTAGCATTATCAGAACTTTGTCAATGGCAACTAACCAGGGTAGGGGCGAAAAGACACCACCCTGCGGTGTCCCCCTATGCACGAATCTATTGACTTTAGCCTCTCTTGCCACCGCACTAACATCCCTGCAGCCGGGCAGGGACGAGATCCAAATACAGATAGGTTTTTCCACCTCTAGTTTGTCTAATACAGTGACAATTGACTTCGCCGTGATGTTATTAAAACACCCTCAATATCTATGAAGGCCGCCAAAGTGAATTGTTTGTCCTACAAAGATTTTTCCACAGTACTTAAAACTTCGTGTAAGGTGGACTCAGTGGATTTCCCTTTTCAGCCATCAAATAAGAAGCAAAATGTAACAGAAGAGCACCAGTTACGTAGTGGATAATAAATATTCATTACAGTTTTGATGTCATGTGGAACATTTTCACTATAAGCTTAACAGCAGCAGTTAGGATCACTGTTAAGCATCAAATGACATCGACATAATAAAGTTAAGCCCAACAGCTGAATTTTGCCTATATTTAAGGTTTGTTAACTACAGATGGATGCTGAGAGCGGCGCTGCTACTTGGCGCTCAGTGAATTTGATAGATAGCATCCAGTGTACATACGGTGTACAGAGGCAGTTGCAGATCTTCTTTATATTTTTCGTTTGATTACAAACCAATTTTCTCGTTATATTTCCTTTGCTATTAACTTCCTAGTTTAAAGTAATCTGACTTCCTTTTTTTGTTTGAAAATCTTCGTTATTGTAACACTCTTTTATTAGCTCTCTCTTATATGCCTCTACGTCAAGTACATATCCATCGGCTGGCGTCAATTTAGAAAACATTTAAGAGGAACTGTGAGTGACTCAGTGATCTGATGGGCACCGTTTTGTATGGCAACGTTTCAACGAAGCTCAGTTGTCAAAAGATACCAGAGACACATTAAGCATTAAGGATGGGTAATGATTGGGGGATGAGCATCGGCTAAAGGAAGGGGTAATCTGCGTTTTATGCAAGGTATTATGGATCATTTGACATATTAAAGCAAGATGTAAGGCAGTCATGCACTAGATTGGGAATGGAAAACAATTTTATATACTACCAAGATAACGATCCTAAGCACAATATGGAGATTGTCCCAGCTTTTTTGATAGGTAATTGTCCTTATGTAAAGGATACACCTTTCCAATCCCCCGATTTCAATGCAATTGAACACGTGTGGCGTGAAGTGGGCCGAAAAGTGCACCAAACGCAGTATTCCACTATTGAGGAGCCCACCGTATCTGTTGGGGAAGGGCTGCATGGAGTTTCTCCTGGATTTCTGTCAAAATTTTGTAAATTTTATACCAAAGCGACTAAAAGCAGCCAAGGGATATGCGACAAAATATTAATGCCTATTCAACCGCGTAGTTGTGTGGAACGAATTTTGTTCGAAAAAGTAAAAGAATATTTGCTTTAATTTGATGTATCTCGCGTTGTAATTTTGTAATTCTTCTATTATGACTGAATGTTTTCAAAGCCGACGTTGCATATATCCGCTTAGACGTGCGGCAAACTGGTGTGACAAAACGGGCGTGCCATTTGGAGGCCGAACTTAAACTTTTCCATAAGTTTTGTATGTTTTGCTGAATAAAATTTGCTAGAGGCCTAAGCCAAATTAAATTTATTTACTAAGCAATAAGTTATAGGCTCAAGCTAATTTTACGCATTGCTGCAGCCTCTTATATGAGGAATTGTATGCCTCCTTTCACTCGTCATTTTCAATATCCAAATAAATCTTCCATACGAATAACGTTTCCTACATTTTTTTCATACAATAAAATTAAAGAGATGTACAATTAACAAAGCTTACGCTGGCGGCACCATATCAGAGAATGATTTGTGGCAAAACACATTTGTACATACATACATACATATATATATATGTATGCGCATTCACACACTTGCAGACTGGTGTGTGCGTGAAGTTGTGGCAGTTAATATTCAAGGTACACCAGGGAGACATCAATATAAACGCACCCAGGCGCGTACTAAAATGAGTTGCTCATACAAATACATACAAATGTACGTATCCATACATAACAAATGTACATATACATACATACACATAAATGTATATGGAGATAGATTAAAATGTATTTATGTATGCAAATACGTGGCAATTTGGTAACAGTTGTAAAGTGCTATAAAGCCGTTAATGTATCCAGGTGAAATTAATTTATTTTTCATAGTACTTAACAAACTTTTAACCAACTAACCAGGTAACTTTTATGTGCGCCAATTGAGTATCTGCCAACTGGCAAACTGCTGCGCTTCGCTAGAGCAACTGTATTGCGGTACTTATTTGAATATAACTCGATAAGTTACGGGGATCCCATTATGAGACTTGCAGCGATTACTGAATGGAGTCTCAGCTATTAATAAAAACAAACATAAGAAAAACATTTCGGGAGGCTGATTTTCTAAAATGTAAAAAAAAGAAAAACATTTTCCAAAACAATTAAATTTTTTTTACAAAACATTTCTTTTTAAAAGTATAACTTATCTTAAAAACATTTATATTAAAAATTAACAAAAAAAAAAAATCAAATCTAATTATTTTATTTCAAAATTTTCACAATTACTTACTTGATGCATTGAAACCTACAACATCTTTAATATAAAAATAAGTCGGGTTTTCCTTTTCGACGCTAAAACTCCAGAGCGCACGCACGAACCGATTTCCATGGTTTGGCATTCGTTGGAAAGGTCTCGGGCTCCGTGAGGTTTATAGCATGTACTCTACTCAGTTAATTTCATGTGATATTGATTATGCGCACGTTCTTTCAAACGCTAACTTAAAACCGGTATTGTGTTCACTGTGAAATTGTGAAATTGAGGTTAAAGTTACTCGTTTCCTAACAGTCCATTTGGAAAATGGACAAAGAGTTTACTTCATTGAGGCTAATGCGGCAAAACGAGCTGAGAGGCCACCATCGTCAACATTGACTAGCTTCTTTGCAATGTGTGAAGCAGATCCATTCGCAGCGACGCTGATATACGTTGAAATACCCAAGTATTACACTTGGAATCAATCAACAAAGAAATTCCAACATCGCAAACAAGGAACCCCGCTTCCAGATTGGCCACAGGTGTTTTCCACTGATGCGCTAGGGCGCATGTATACTGTAAGTCCTAGAAATGATTTACTGGTTGGTAAATGTACGTGGACCAAAATCATTTGCGCATTCGAAAACTGTGAATAGCCACCAATGCCAAACATATCGAGAAGCATGTCAGCTATTGGGTTTGCTGGAGAACGATTCTCATTGGGATTTAACACTTGCGGATTCAGTTGTTTCATCAAATGCGTACCAAATACGAACGCTGTTCGCAATTTTCATCACCACATGTTTTCCTTCACAAACAATTCAGTTATGGAACAACTACAAAGACGACATATGTGAAGATATCTTTCTACAATGAAGGATTGATTCTGATTAAGGATCAATGCTTGACTATTGCAAACAAGCTACTGATTGAAGTAGGAATGATTGTGCCAAATCGATCGATGCACGATGCATTCAACAAAGAATTAAATCGAGAGCTGCAATACAATGTTGATACATTGCAGGAATTCGTTCGAAATAATATGCAGTTGCTGAATGACCAGCAATAACAAGTATACGAAACATTAATGCAAGCGGTGGACAATAATACTGGTGGTCTATTCTTCCTGGACGCACCTGGAGGAACAGGGAAAACCTTTGTCATTTGATTGATTTTGGCCAATATTCGATCAAGATGTGACATAGCATTGGCGTTAGCATCATCTGGAATTGCGGCGACTCTTCTAGATGGCGGTCGTTTAAGCGCAGAATGTACCACTCAATTTAAACAAACTGATACTCCAACATGCAATATTTCCCGATCCAGTGCAATGGGAAAATTGTTCATGCAATGGAAGCTCATTGTTTGGGATGAGTGCACAATGGCACATAAGAACTCACTTGATGCACTTAATTTCACACTGAAGGATCTTCGGCGAAATAACAAGATCTTTGACGGCTTGATGATATTGTTGGCAGGCGATTTCAGGCAGACGTTGCCAGTAATTCCCGTAGAACGCCTGCAGGTTAATTGAATGCTTGCCTGAAGGCATCACCTTTGAGAAATAACGTAAAAACATTATCGCTAACCCCTAATATGAGAGTTCAACTTCAAAATGATCAAAGTGCTGCACAATTTTCCAAACAATTGTTAGCTGTTGGAAATGGAAAAGTCCCAATTGATGCGACAGCTGGATTAATTACTCTTACCAACTATATTACTTTTGCCGATTTGTAGACTCTCAATTAGCTCTTATTGAAAATGTTTTCCCAAACATTAGTGAGAATTATCAGAATTGTGCTTTGTTAAGTCAACAAGCAATTCTCGCCGCAACGAATAATGATGTACACGCAGTGAATTTTACCATTCCATCAAAAGTCGATTGGCGTTGGTCTGAGTTGGGCTTCTGCAGAGTAGCTAACTGCTTTGTAAAAGAATCAAAAAGAAAACTAGCTACCTTTCCTTTAAAACTTAGCTGAAAGGACCTGAGAGTACTGGTAGGTGTTATCCCAGGGCACAATGCTTGTGGTCAGTATATGGCTACCATGGGAATAATCGATGATACAATACGCCTGTCTTGCTGTGAAAACGAGGACACTGCATAACACTTTCTGGAATCAGACTTAGACTGTTGGGATGCGATGTCCTGATCAGGAATCTTCCTCTTCCAGATCTCTAAAGATTTTTCTATGAATCCAAAAGATTCGCGGAAGAGTGACCTCCAAGCAATTCGCCCGTCTTACCATCCATATTGTATCAATCCTGTTTCGCTATTCCTTCCACTGTAATCTATCCGGGTGTAGTACAATGGTATTTCTGACTGAGCGTTTGGACTTGTTCAACCCCCCACAAATCTAATCTAATTTTATCTAACTACTTAGAATTGATTGGTTTCAGTTTTTTAGTGGTACAGTAGTGACTTGATGATTTTTTGAAAAAAAGAGGTGATTATTTGCTTTGCGATGTTTCTTCCGTGAACTACTTTTGTTAGATTAAACTCGTCTTGGAACATCCATAGTGTCGATTACTGTTTTGTTTCTGGCTCATATGCATATATCCAAGACTCGTCACATGTTAGATGTCATATACGTGCTTTAAACCACCGCGGCTGAGTTTCTTCAACATTTCTTTACACCAATCGACACGATTCTATTTTGGGCGACAAATGTGACATATGTTAAATACGATTTTGAGAGATATCTCGACCACCCATTGAAAATCCTGGAAGTTAATTACTTGAGCTCAGTTGACTTACTACTTTTTTAGTTTAACGGTAACGAGTATACGAGAAAAAACGTCCTAATTTGTATATGTTGTAAGAGTTCCCCGGGCTTCAAATTGTTTGCAAATTTACATTGAATTGCCATCGAAAAAATAAAATTTAGTATAAAATGTTTACAAGTGGATACTTTTTAATTTTTTAATTTCCCTTTTTAAATGCCCAAAAGTGTATACCCAATATTTTATACAAAAATTTGCTTCCTTTTTAAGGGCTCCTAAAAGGGCATTGTCTCATTGGCAGGCATGCCAGTAGATTGGGAGCGCTCTATAACGACTATTGCAGAAGCTGTAACGATGTTGAAGAAGAAGAGGCTATAGAACACTTTCTATGCGGGTGCATGGCTCTGGATAAAAGAAGGTTCAATATTCTAGGAAAAATCTCTCTGAATAACTTGGCAGAAGTAGCCAATATAAAAATAGCAAGTCTTGTTAGATATATCAAAGCCACAGGTTGGTTCATTGAGGACGATGTAGAGTGAGGAGAGGGGATAGCCCCGGTGGTATCACAATGGGTCTACAGCAGGCCTAGGTGTGTCAAACGACAACCACTACACCTACCTACCTACCTAAGGGCTTTGAAAACTCTCCTTAGTTGCCTAATAGGGGGAACGAGGGAAAAGGAAGAGATGACCTCGCACCTTCTGTGCCATTGTCCTACTCTATCAAGACGTAGATTTACCATTTTAGGTAGACAATTTTTAACCAATTAGCAGATCTCAGTACTGTGGAAGTCAGGGTCTTCTAAAACTTTTTAAAAGTACATACTGGTTTTAGGAGTGATAAGGACTGTCGCACAGTGGACAACCGCTTCAACCCAACCTAACCTACTCGACACTCGTACAAACACCTTCATCGATAGTCAAGCTGCTATTAAAGCAATAATGGCTGTGATGGCTAGATCGGAACGCTTGTAAAGCTATAGATTTAAAATGGATGAGCACTGCAAGAATAGATAGGTCCAAATTTACTGGATGTAAGGGCTTTAGGTAATAGAGGGAAATGAGAGAGTTAACGAGCTTGCTAAGGCAGGCACTCGTCTGCCTAGGATGAGTACGTCGAATATATACTCTTTACTCTCAGCTTTGAAGATGAAACTAGACGAGGAACTGACTCTGGAACTATATCAGAAGCTTCGAATTTCTACAGGATTGCTAAAATAATGCTACGAACTTGCAACACGAAATCAACCAATTTTATTCCATCACTCCCAAGAAAGAAGTACAAAACATTAGTTGGAGTAGTGACGGGACACTATTTCTAAAATGGTATTGGTCCAGAATGACGCTTGTAATTTATGCGAAGCAGAAGGGGGTACATTAGGACACCTTCTTTGCCACTGCCCTGCTGTAAGCAGAACTCGTTACAACTGCCTGGTATCGAAATACTTTTCATCTCTAGACAGCTTATTGAAACTCGCCAAGACACGAACTATGTTGAACACGACTCCAACAACTGTGGGAACACTACGGATCTACATAGGTATTTGATTGCTTACGCCGTTTCATTCCAAGAAGTGTAAACTTAAATTTAAAAGTAATTGTTTTGACTCTCATATTGAACTTGAAGAATTCTTTAACTGTACATTTGTAACTGCTACCTATTTTATTACCTATGATGAAAGCGCTTAACTTCATTTTGAATTCGAGCTCTATTTGAATTAAAGTAACATTCGCATCTCTTACTCACCCTGCCCTCTGCTAATGCCTCATCGACGACTATCAAAAGTTATGCCCTAAGTTATGCGCATTACAAGTTAACATCTCAAGAGTATAGATGTAGTTTGTTTGCTTGTTTTGCGGGTCTGTCTTGGCTGCTTTGCTACTTAAACTATGAGGCATAAGTCACTTTCGAAGACTACGAGTTTGCTGTCAGCTTGGTGGCATTTCAGCTCGTTTGCTTGGTTTCTGACGTTAATGTCACAGTGTTTGTTATTATTAGGGTAGTGTCTGCAAAAACAACATCAGTGCACTGTGGTTGTTGCTGCTTTTCCTATTCACCTGATGACAAGGTGCGAAAAGCACGTAAAGTACACACACAAGCACACACACAGACGCACACATTTATTTCACATTCTTGTATACCAAAACAATGCAATAAATTTTCTCAGTGTCACCAACATCTCAACCTGCTGCAAAGACACTTTAGCCAGCGGCAGGTAGAAGTCCTAAATAGGAACCTTGGCGCATATATATCTAAAATACGTACTGTAAACGTATATGATAAGGTAGATGTATGTATGTACCTAGTCGTCTTGGCATTGGAGGTGTTGGTGGTAGGATCACTGTTGTTGGCGTCGCCAAGATTCCACTGCTGCCACTGCTCTCACTACTGCCACTACTGTCATTACACATAAGTGCCACAACAATAACAACAACATACGAAAATAATTCGGTATGGTATGACTTTGCACTATCCTTGACACTCAGCGGCCGCATTACGAGCAGCATTAAATTGCTTACTCTTTTTGAACCTGTGCGCCATACATACACAGGCAGTGTGCGTTTACACTCTGTGCATCTTTGGTTGTTTGTGTGCGCATTGCTGTGCAAGTGCAAGTATTTACGTGAGGTCACTGCGTTAAACAGCAAATACTTTATGCGAATAGCGAATGGCGACTAACTACCATACAATGGCAAAGTCAAAGCTATGCTTTAAAATGCTATTAAAGTTATGCGAGCTTTTGTTGTTGCTCTCTTTAAGTATTAAATGCTCAACAAAATGCAAGGCATTTCAAATAAGTGTGGTGGCTTTTACTATGGTTTTACGGGTATGTAGAATTGGTTGAGAAATGAAAAATTAAACAAAAATTTCTGTGGCTTTTCAATTCAAGAAAATAAGGTTTAGCTTGAAGAGCTTAGTTAAGTATAAAAATAATTGAAAAACGAGTTGTTGGCTCCCCTTTTAATGGAAATAACTTTGTAAAAAATCTATTCGATTGCTTTATTAAACAATGTGTTCCAATCTACATATAAAGGGTGGTTAAATTTTAAGGGCCGAAGTTGAATGTGAACCACACTTAAACGTCAACGACACCGTTGGACTTCTTTCTTTGGGGTTACTTGAAAGAAAAGGTGCACGTCGATAAGCCAGCAACAATTCAAGAGTTAAAGGATGAGATAATTCGGCACATTAACGACATATAACCTCAATTATGCCTCAGCGTCATCGAAAATTTGGACCATCGGATGGAGGCGTGCCGCCAAGGCCGCGGCGACCATTTGGCCAATAGTTTGTTTCATACATAATTGAGGAAATTATTGTCATTTCTCTTTATTATGGTAATATTGGTTTATATCAAAATAAAGGGAAGTATTAATAATCTCCTAAAAAATGGTATTTTATTTAAAATCAACACCGGCCCTTGAAACTTAACCACCCTTTAGATAAGGAACTATTTGCATTTGGTGGTCTTTGGAGGTGTGCCGCTGAGGTCGCGGTGGCCATTTGGCCGAAATTTTGTATCATACGTAATTGAATCATACCAATATTATCATATAAAAAAGAAATGACAATAATTTCCTAAAAAACTTGTATTTATTCAAAATCAATACCAGCCCTTGAAACTTAACCACCCTTATATAAATTATATTTATGCCCTTATATTATATATATGTATATAAAATAATAGCTGGTTTGTGTGTAAGCGAATACCCACGAACGGTATAAAATATTTGCTTCATTTTTTTATTTTGCTTCTTTTTAGCAGCAGTTTGTGCGCAACTAAGTTCCCGCTGTTTGTCAATAGATGCCGCCAGCAATGTGTGCTAGTCGATTCTAACATAACCTAAATATCAGAAACCAAGCTTAGACATATGGTAAACAAACTGCTTCGATACATGAGTGATTTTGTTCTAATATCATATACTTTTGGTTTTGTGAAAATGTCTTATTTTGTGCCGAATAATCGTCATTTGCGGGAAGTTTTGATTTTCCTCTTTCATTCGAAAAAAAAACGGCAGCTGAAACGCATCGAGAGCTACAAAAAGTTTATGAAGATGCTGCTTTATGTGAAACAACGTGCCCAGATTGGTTCTGTCGCTTCAAAGACGGTGATTTTAATGTTGACGACCGTCTGCGTGAAGGAAGACCAAAAACCTTCGAAGACGCTGAATGGAAGGCACTGCTCAATGAGGATCTGTGTGAAACACAAGAAGAGCAAGCGATTGCATGCTTTGGGAATGATTCAGAAACAGAGGACGTGGGTTCCTTATGAGTTAAAACTAAGGGATGTTGAACGTGAAGGGGTTTCTTCATCTCATTGTGACGGGTGATGAAAAATGGATTCATTACAGACTGCCCAAAGAAAATACTGCCCGGTCATGATTCTACGTCATCGTCTCGGCCGAATATTCACGCTGCGAAGGCTATGCTATGTATAATATTTGGTAGGACCAAGTTGGTGTTATTTATTATGAACTGTTAAATCCAAGCAAAACCATCACTGGGGATCGGTATCGACATCAATTGATGCGATTGAGCCGAGCACTGCGCGAGAAGCGGCCGCAATACGCGGAGAGGCATGAAAAAGTGATTCTACAGCATGACAACGTTCGGCCTCACGTGGCCAAACCCGTTAAAACCTACCTGGAAACACTGAAATGGAAAATCCTACCCCACCCGCCATATTCTCCAGATATTGCGCCGTCCGATTATCACCTGTTCCGATCGATGGTACATGGTTGAGCTGACCAGCAGTTCTATTCAAAAGAAGACATCAAAAATAGGCTTGATCCGTGGATAGGCTCAAACGTGGATAGATGAACAGTTTTACCGCGGCGGTATAGCAGATCTACCAGTAATAGGCAGCGATGGGCAATATTTTCATTTTTTCAGAATAAAGTTGTATTTTCATCAAAAACTTCTTTGCGCACCTAATAGTACCAAAACAATATGGGGAAACGGTGTTGCCAGATTTTTAAAATGTTACAAAAAAAAAATAAGTTAAATGAACCGCATTAACGATATTTCTCAAGGCATGCAGTAAAATATTCAATATAGAAAATATAAAGAAAATATTTGGCAGGGTTGCCATCTATCGGCAAAAAAATTTAAAAAGTTTATTTGAATCCTCCATCGGACACTCCGGTCTAGTCAAACTTTTTCTACTTTGAATCTGACGTGAACTTAACATATTTCCATTATAGCTAACGTTCTGAGCTTTCAGGTTGCTTCCTAAACTTTAATTTGCTATGGATTTGTGGATATAATACAATACTTTAAGCGCAAGGTGTTCAACAGGGGGTTAATAAACCGACGCATGCAATATAACAACAACAACAACAACAAAAATACTATATACAATATACTTTTATGCAGAGTTGGCACTTATCAAAAATTTAAAAGTAGCGAAAAAAATCGGCTTCTGCCACTGGGTTTTCGAATTATATTTGGGATTATTCACAAATTCTTCGTGTTTGTTTCAACCAAGTTTTAACAATGAAAATGTCTACATTTTGAAATACATTTATATATATATATGTTAGGCCGGGTCGATTTGTGGGGAGGCAAAAAAATCGCCCATTGCTCTATGAAAATCATATTTTAGGGATCAAAATAAGAAACTTTACCGAAGGAACCATACCTCTAAAACGAATTCTGAGGAGGTATGGTTCAAAATGGAACTAAAGGAAACGCGAAGAAACGGGACTACACCATTTGCAAAGTAATTATAGTAGGTATGCGAATAAGTTTCCGCCCTCGTGAAAGAGGTGTCGTTATTGATACTATTTTTGTGTTCGGCCTAGTAATATACTGGTGATTTGAAGGTGTATATGTGAGGTCTTGATTGCAGTAATTGGCATTCGTTTGAAGCGTAAAGATCCTTTTTTTTATCTGATGTCAAAAATGTCTACGTTCGTCCGGAAAAAACAGCATTATCGGGAAGTCATGCTTCATTATTACTTCTTAAAGAAAACTGCAGCTGAAACGGGTCGTATATTGATTAATATTTACGGTAATCACGCTCAAACAAATACAACTTCTTTCGACGCTTCCAAAGTGGCAACTTTAACATGAGTGATAAAGATCGCGAAGAGGCACTGAAAAAATTCGAAGATACTCAACTACAGCAATTATTGGATGAAGACGCATGTCGAACTCTAGATGATATGTCTAAAGAGTTGGATGTTGACAGATCAACCATCGGTAAAAGTTTGCACGTGATGGGAATTGTCCAGAAAGCAGAAAGCAGCTAACTTGGTGTCACATCAATTGAAGGAGAGGGATATCGAAAGACGTTTGGTCATGTGTGAGATGCTTCTTGAACGGCAGAAAAGAAAAGCTTTTCTGCATCGCATTGTCACTGGCGTTGAAAAATGGATCTATTACGATAATCCTAAGCATCGAAGGAGTTGGAGCCTGACAGGTGAACCAAGTCCACCGACAGCGAAAAAAAAATATTCAAAGGTTATGTTGTGCATCGGGTGGAATCATAAGAGTGGTATCTACTATGAACTCCTTAAACCATCTGAAACCATCACTAGCGATCGTCACCGACTGCAGCTAAAGCGCTTGGATCGAGCTCGCAAAGAAAAGCGGCCGGAATGGGACGGTAGATATGACAAAGTGATTTTTTTGCATGACAACGCCAAGCCACACGTTGCTAAATCGGTCCACAAATATTTAGAGGAACTGAATTGGGAAATTTTGTCTCACCCGCCGTATTCCCCAGACATTACACCTTTGGATTAACATCTGTTCCGAGCAATACAGTCAGCCCTTATTGGAGAACGATTCACTTCTTACGAGAGCATCGGAAACTGGTTCAGTGAATGGATCAAGAATGAAGTAAAGTTGAAAGATGGCCTAAAGCTGTAGTATCCAATGGTACATACTTCACATGATATTAGTATTATTTAGTTGTTTAAGTAATTCGTAGCTTTGGTTAAGAAAGGACGGAAACTTATTCACTTATTCCCGTACCCAATATATTGGTAACTTCATTGGCAACGAACATTTTAAAAGATTTTTTTTGGAAAAGCTTATGAATAAAATTTTCGTAATAAATTACATTCATTTTTATCATTAACTAATTGCGAATAATTTGTGAAAATGGACCTACACCACTACAACGGCTCATATGGTGACCTCATCAATATGCGACTCACTTTAGGACGGCTGATACCAAATCTCAATGAAATTTCTAAAAGGGATAAATAAAAATTCGGCCTAAGACAAAGTGGAAGAATGGAAAATGAAGCTATGTATCTATGCTATGTACTTTAAATTGTATATTAGTAAATTTCATGGTGCATAAATTGTGCCATTCATTTTTTCTTTTTTTAATTTTAAACGTGTCAAAGTAAATCATCCCCTTTTGAAGCAAAGACGGATCTTAGCATCTTCTGCATAGCATTTTACATAAGGAAAGAAATGGCAAAAATGTATTTACAGCGCTGTGTATTTGCAAATATGTAGCCTTTCAGCGTTTGGCACGCATAAGACCATTTTCTAATGGCAAGGCACGTACGGTCTTGCGCCTCTAAGGTAGCTGTGCGTGCGATGCCAAAGGGAGAAACTGCTGCAACATTTATAACAACTGGTGACTTTTGCGCGTAGTCAGATAAGTAATGATAATAGTTGTGTGACGCATATACCCGCAAATTATTTAGGAAGTCTTTAGTTTCCTCTTTAACTTAATTTTTGTTTAATTGTTTGCAGTTTCCATCATAGGTGAACAACAGATGCTTTTTGTCGAAAGTTTTATTTCAACAGAAGGCCATCGGAAATACGCATTCCCTCTTGCAGAGTCATCCTGTGCATATAAAAATCATTTATTTCTGGCATGTTGCTACTGCGTGCTTAACTTTAAGTTAAGAGCAAAAGTTATGTGCTGAAGAAAATTAGTCTGTTTCAAAGGGAAATGGCACTCGTATATACAGAATAAAATAATTTCTTATTTCGGGTATTTTAACTGCTCTACTCTGCTTTTATAATATTTTACAAAGTAGTAATGATAATGTATGTATATTACTAGAGCAGGCGATCTCAAAAAGTCTTCAAATAAATACAGGTACATGTCCCTATTCGATTTCGCATGCCTTTGCTATTGCCTGCATATAATTTTATGGTAGGCTGTTAGCTGGTAGCTTTGGGCTGTTACAAAAACTCATTGGGTCTCATGCACGAAAGTGAGTTGAAGCGAGAAGGCTTAGTCCAACCTGCCAATTCATATGCCGAAAATGAAGATGAGCAGCTCGTGAGAGCAGCTGAGATGGAAGAATGGCCCGCATAGAAGATCAGCTCGAGTTACTAGAAGCTGACGAATCGGCGGAGGGTGCATTATATCGTCCTGAAATAGACAACTCCATGTAAGTTAAAAAAAAAAATTATCTTATGGTGTCTTCAAACTCGGTGACCAACATTACTCGAAAACGGCTAAACCGATTAGTCTCAAATTTTAACGCGAAGTTCTTAAATATATTTTTTATTAATTAATTAAAGATTTTTTCTCACCGATAAATATTTTTTTATACACAATTTAAGTCACCACAAAACGTGTGTTTTGAGAGGAGCTCCCGGAGATCAGCTGTAGCTCCTTTCCAAATAAATATTTTTACTAATACTAAGTCCATTTGTGGAATAACATTAAGACGCAGACCACAAATAGAAGGAGGAGCTCGGCCAAATACCCAAAAAGTGTGTACGCGCCAATTATATATATATATAAATCTTAAAATACGGCTAAAAGATAATATAATATGTGTACAAATTTTTAGATCAATAAATTAAATAAATTAAATAAAAGTTTTCTCATAATAATTTTTGGAAAGTGTGATTTTTTCGCGGATAGAAGAAAGTGTTGTTAAAAAATAAAATGGAATCGTAAATAAAATGGAAACGCGTATAAGAGGCATATTTTGTATTTTTTTATAAAAGTGGTAAAAATACAAAACCAGCTGCTGCAGAAATAAACACTGTTCATGGAGACTGAGTGCAAGGTCTGCGCAAAAGTGGTTTTCAAAATTCCGAAGTGGTAACTGCGACTTGGAGGATGCCTCGCGCGCTGGTCGTCCTGAAGTCTTTAACGCCAACGCCTTGCTCGAACTCGTGGAAGCTGAGCCAAATTTGACAGTCGATATGATAGCTCAGAAGTTAAATTTATCGCATGGAACAGTTTACAGGCAGCTGGTTCAGTTGGGAAAGGTTTTAAAGCTGGGAAAATAGACTTTCCGTCGCCAACCTTCAGCAGAGAGTTAATATGTGTTCTCAGCTGCTGCAACGGCTTGAAAGTGAAAGTTTTTTGAATCATATCGTTACTGGTGATGAAAAATGGGTCCTTTACAATAATCCCTTTCGCAAACGCCAATGGGTAGATAAAGATGAAACACCAGATGAAACACCCCTAGAGATGGCCTTCACCCCAAGAAGATTCTCCTGTCTATTTGGTGGGATGTGGCCGGTATTGTTTATTATGAACTTCTGGAACCAAAACAGACGATAACTGCTGATTATTATTCCCATCAGCTATCAAACCTGAATGAGACACTTAACAAAAATTGACCGTCTTTAGTGAATAGACGCAAAGTTTTGTTTCACCACGACAACGCAAGACCTCATACCGCAAGGCAAACATTAGGCAAGCTGAGCGAGCTCGGATGGGAGCTAATGCCGCATCCACCATACTCTCCGGATATTGCATCTTGTGGTTATTACCTTTTCCGTGGACTTAGTGCCTATATGAGTAACAAGAACTACTCCTCAAAAGAAGCTATAAAAAGGGATATCGAAGCGTATTTTGGCTCCAAGGACAAACAATTTTCTGAGCAGGGAATTAAAAATTTGCGTAAACGTTAGGAAGATATTGTCAATAATGAAGGAAAATATATTATTGATTAATAAATACTTTAAACATCTTTTTTATTAATTTTAAAACCACCTTTAAAAAACGCACGAACTTATGGACTGACCTGATATTTTTGTATTTTGAGAAAACATCCCAATTTTTCTGCAGTTCGTTATGTGGCATAAAAGTTCTAAGTAAATGGTGAGTGTGGTATGCGCACATTCACACATACAAGTAAATGTATTTGTTCATATACTCGCTTATGCGTATTTGCGTAGTAAAGTAGCTGCTATTCTGCAAAAAGTTTGTAAACGAAACTAAAATCTGCAATTGGATCTTATTTGTTTAGATAAAGTTTTTGTGCGTGCATGGCTTCTATGAAAATTACTTCATATTCAAAACAGAAGTTTTCAGCAAAACAAATAAATAAATATTAAAAAGTTATTTGCGTTCCGAGTAAATTACCATGCCTTTGAGTCTACAAACATACATATTAGTACATAAATTTGCATATTAAATTGTTTGAAAAATAGCAAATATATTTAAATATAGTAAAATAATCTGCACACTTGCACTCATATACAGGCTGACCGGGAAAGTCCACAAAGCATGAAAGCCCACAAAACATCAAGAATGTTCGGTGCGCTCTGTAGAATGCTCACGAACGTGGGTAGGCCGAGAAGCAGCTTCGCATTCTTCTAATGTTGTGTTTTTTGCATGCCCACGATTTGCGGCTATCAGAGGTGATTTAGCTACATTATCAGTAGATCCGACAGTACCAGAAAACATAGTCGGCATCATGATGTCTTCAAAGAAACGCGTAATAGATTTCTTTTCCCCCGAGCTAATATTTTTTTCACAAATTAATCTCTGTAATGCTTATGAATCGAATTTTTTTTTTATTGTTTTAACTAATTTAGGTTTTCAACGCCTCTACACTGTGTTAAATGATTCCAGCACTAGCAATCAACCTTTTAAATATTAGGTTGGGGAATAAGTTCATAGCGTTTCTATATTTTTTTTTTATCACGATTTGTTTGCTGCTTGGCATAGGGTAAGTATTCATTCGCTAGAACTCTTTCTGCTCTACAAAACTATTATATGTTAATTGTATTTTTGAGTTTTTTCATTTTTTATTAGTTTTGAGGCTTAGAAATGGGTTATCCAAGAGGAAAAACACAACATTTTCGACACCTGCTCTTCTTTGCTTTTCATCGAGGTCAAAAAGCTATCGAAGGAGTACGGCACATTTGCGATGTATATGGAGAAGGTATCACAGGCGAGTCTACATCACAGAAATGGTTTGCAAAGTTCATAAATGGCGATTTTAACGACGATGACACGTCCCGCAACGGAAGATCTTCTAAATTCGGTGATAAACATCTCAAATCACTTTTGAAAGAAAACGACCGTCAAACCGGTCATGAATTCGAGGAAAAAATGAACTGCGATCATAAAACGATTCTCGATCACATTAATTCAATGGGACTTACGGAATGGGCGCCTCACGAGCTCAACGAAAAAGACAAAGAAAGTCGCCTTCAAATTGCTTCTCAACATCTCGCCCGAATCGTCACGGGAGATGAGAAATGATGCCTATACATCAATTTGATGCAAAAAAAAGAGTGGGTGGCTCCAGAAGATACCCCAAAGCCGAGAGTCAAGCCGGATCCAAATAATTATAATCATGATATATGTTCGGTGGGACTGTGAGGGCATGGTGCACTGCTAGCTAGAAGCTCTACATTGCCCAACCACATCGCGTGAATGAGATTATTCAACTGAAAATACCTGATCGGCATGGTCAAACCATACTCCTGCACGACAACTCCAGGCCCCATGTTGCACAAGTCGTCAAAGCCGCATTCCAAGAGCTTGAACGGGAGGTCTTTTAACATCCACCGTTTTCTCTGGACTTTGCACCGACCGATAACCACCTTTTTCGCTCCCTGTCAAACCATTTGAAGGGCGTTACCTTCGATAACTAAGAGGTCCTTAAAAACTGGCTCAGCAACTTCTTTGGCACTACACCAGGAGCTTTTTTAATGGAACGGAATCAACAAATTGGTCGAGAGGTGGGAAGAAGTTGTGAACAGCAATGGCGAATATATAATTAATGAACTTATTGATATAATTATTGCTTTTTGTTTAAATAAAAGTCTTCGGTAAAAACACTACGCACTTATTCCCCAACCTAATAAATTATAATTTTTTTAGAATAACAAGCGTGCACATTTTGAAATCAACCTTATTTTTAATTCAACTAATTTGTGAAAAAATATAAAGAAAATTCTATAAAAAATATATTACAAAAAACTGAATACACTTACACTGCTATTATTTTCACTGCAGCTGTACATATTTTTTGTATGGAAGTGAAGTTGTTCAATCGAGCATTTAGGCAATGAATTGTGCCATTCAAAGCCGCCGGTGCTATGGAAACTGCCCAAGCAGAAAAGTGGCAAACGCAGGTTGAGGATATTTAATAGCTGTAGCCAATTAGGCGAGTAATTGCTGTGGTAGAGATATTAACATATTTCCAGGCACCTTGGTGCTATTGATAGGTAGGCCAACAATTGCTGTTATTTAAAATGAAGATAATTCGCTGCTAGTCTTTGCGCAAAAGTTAAGTGTAGGGAAAAGTGAGGTGGGTATCCCACAGGAAGCTATAAAATATGAAGATTTACCTTTTTTCTATTTTCGATACGAATTTAACATCTTGTTGTCGATTGTCGCTATTTGCTGTACACAAACATCTTTTAAACGCATAACAAATCTAGTAATTACCGTTATGACGTTCTTAAAAACACATACGCACTTATACATGTAAAGATTTATTTGGGAATTTCGGTTCAAGTACGCTTATAAAATAATGGCGCCTTGATAAAATATCTCCACAGCGGCTACAGTTTATTTTATGCTGCGCGGACTATTAATTCTTAAGCTTCATAACTACACAAAAGGATTAAATAGCTATTAGTACCACTGAAAATAAAAATAAACCAAGTTTAGGAAAATTTCTTCATATTTTATGAAAATAAATATTAACGTCTTCATGCATTTAGGCAATAATGATTCCGAGACTTTATTCTTATTTTCATTGGGGGGAGAGGTCTCAAACCCAGCGTACAACCAGCTATCATGGGTTGTTTCGCCTTCTCATCATGAGCTCGCTCTCGAACGGAAGTTCGGAAGCTACCCAGAGGACCCTTGGGCTAAGCCCGGAAGTTGTGAGCTGCCTGGACCATATGTAGAGCAATCGTCCTTGTCACTGCCAAGTGAATGGCAATCAGTGACTTTCCCCACGAGGTTTCATGCAGGGTGACTCGCTGTCGTGTGACTTCTTTAACCTGATGTTGGAAGAGATCTTGCGAGCCGCAGAACTTAACTGCTCAGGCACAATTTTTTATAAGCGCGTACAATTGTTAGTGTATGCTGATGATATTGACATGATCGGCCTTAACAACAGCGCTGTTAGTTCTGTCAACTCCTGTCATCAAACAATCAGTCGGCGCACTCACGTATCGGCCCCCACATCACTGTTGACAGCTATGATTTCCAGGTTGTAAGAGACTTCGTTTATCTAAGAACCAGCATTGACACCTATAATAATATCAGCCTGGAAATCAAACGTAGAACCTCTCTTGGACTAAGTAGGCAATTAAGTACTAAAGGCTCTCATCATGCCCGTCCTAACGTATGGCGTGGACGATGACAACATTCGATGAGGCGTCCCTCGGAGTATTTGAGAGAAAGATTCTGCGGAAGATTTTTGGACCTTTGCATGTTAGCAATGGCGTGTATCGTAGACGATGGCGCAATGAGCTGTATGAGCTTTACGACGACATATACAAAGTACAAGGAATAAAGATCCAGCGGCTACGTTGGCTGGGTCATCCGACTGGATAAAAACGCTAAAACCAGCTGTTGGTAGCAGAGGAAGAGGAAGGCCTCTTCTGCGTTGAAAATATGAGGTGGAGACGGATTTGGTTCCACTTGGAGCGTCCAACGGGCGCCGTTTAGCACGAGAAAGAACCGGCTAACGCGCTTTGTTAAATTCGGCCAAAATCGCGTAAGCGGTTATTGCGCCAATTAAGAAGAAGAAGCATATCACTGATTAAATTATGCACATGGGAATTCGCAGATCGAAGAGAAACAATTAAACTGTATTAGTATTCCAATGTAACTCATTGCTTATTGGTGCTTTCACTAGTATTATCACTTTGATTAAGGGGGGAAGAAAGGGGGGGGGGGGGGGGGTTAATTCCACTAAAAATATGCACTTATTTATGAATTTTTTTTGGAAAGATGATTCATGTAAATTTATTTCTCCAATTAGTTTACTGTAAACTCATATTTCAAAAATATTTTCAAAAATTTTCACAAGAAAATATACAAAATTGAGCCGTTGACAGCAGATCTACGCAGACGTCTCGAAAAAAAGGCAATTTGCCGTGGACAGTTTTTCTCAGCATTGGATCATCTGAAATCAAAATATCAAAGAGTTTTCATTAGGTAATCAATTGTCCGAGGTAACCCTGTCGAGTTTTTACTAAAAAAAAATTTTTTTTCAATTTTTTTTAACATTTGAAGTAGAAGTGCGATTTTTAGACGATAAATCGCATAATATTGTTTATTGTAAAATAAATAAAAAATGAAAAAAACCTCCCAGGGTTACCTCGGTAATTATGTAGAGAAAGTGTGTACAAAATTTCAGGATGATCGGTCGAGTAGAGTCAGAGAAAAAGTGTCCACCGACTTGAAAAACGTCGTTTTCCAGAAAATCGATTTAAAGTTTTCTATAGCAGGTAGCCGAGTCGGAGCGGCCAAGGGTTATAATGCTCTAACTTTGTGAGTTTTGCACCGATTGACTTAAAATTTGGACACAACTTGAGATTATGTACATTCATTTTCTCAAATAAACCAAAATCAATTTTTTTTACCCTACAAACCCTATCCCCCCTTAAGAAAGTCAACATATTTTTGATTCAAAGAGTTTGAAGAGTTGGGATTTTACGAAATTAGAATTAGTTTTATGGCGTTTGTTGCGAAAGGTTACTTTGGCAACCCATTTCGCATTATCTCACCTCTCCGTTGTTCTCATTCACCAATCAACAGCTGTCAAACAGAAGCAAGCTTTCTTTTCCATTTTAGACGCTGACGAAAGCGCATGGACACGCATATACTATAAACAATTGCAAGAAACATATAATATTTTCACATATTGATTGTAAACTTATTGATCGTTGAATAAAGCGTATGAAAAAATTCGTTGCACTTCGTACACTGCACACCTGAGCTGAGCTCCTTCCACCATTTGACCACACGACCAAGACATTATTCTTCTTCTTTTTAATTGGCGCGATAACTGCTTACGCGATTTTGGTCGAGTTTAACAAAGCGCGCCAGTCGTTTCTTTCTCGTGCTAACCGGCGCCAATTGGACAGACCAAGTGAAGCCAAGTCCTTCTCTACCTGATCTTTCCAACACAGGGGAGGCCTTTCTCTTTAACTGCTACCATCAGCTGGTACCGCATCGAATACTTTCAAAGTCGAAGCGTTTGTATCCATTCGGACGACATGACCCAGCCAACGTAGCCGTTGGATCTTTATTTCGCTGCGCTATGTGTATGTCGTCGTAAGGCATTATTATACCTATTAAATAGCACGTAAATTGATAAATTAAAATATTTTTGCGTAGCGCAGAAGTCACTATATCAGTAAATGGCATTCGACAAACGTCATTACACCGTATTTTGGATAAAGATCTAGTCTTAAGGCTTCTAAAGTCCAGTTAACACAATAATTCAAGCCGGCCGATCATCAACAACGTCGTATTTTTGCCGATTGGGTCGTTGAAATGCATGAAAATGATCCGGAATTCCATCGAAAAATCATCTTGAGTGATGAGGCCCATTTCCACCTCGGTGGCTTCGTTAACAAGCAAAATTGTCGGATCTGGGGCTCAAAAAATCCAAGAGTTATCCTCAACGTGAGACTGTTTGGTGCGGTTTATGGTCCGACGGAGTCATTGGACCTTAATTTTTCGAAAATGAAGCTGGAGCAACAGTTACGGTAAACGGATTGCGCTATCGAGAGATGATTAACGATTTTTTTATTTTTTTGCGCCACCTTTTTCATACATACTGCACGAACATATCTTTTGATTTCAAATTTCCTTCACTATGCCCTACTTTTTTATGGCCCATCGCTCTTTTTTTTTTGCTTGTTGTTGTTGCGCATATAAGTAATCGGTTTTTTACTGCATTGCCACTTACAATCTTCCGACTGGCGTCAAACATCGTCAATGTCATTTTCGGCGTAGAAAGATCGAAATGCAGACGGAAACGGATGTGATGCCTTTGACACTTGACGAGTGCGTCCTGAGTACGTTTCGGTAAGTGGATGAGCAGATGAGCACACATACTTGCACACTCTTGTGTTGCTATGTGTTTAGGAAGCCATTAGCTCATACTGCACTCACGGCCACGTACATACATATACACATACGTGTGGTTGGAACAAAGCGGGCATGCAAATTTGTGTAACAGTGGCTGCTGCTGACGACGATGACGATGATTGGTTCGCTGTGGTGTGCTTTGGTTTGCCACAATTTTTGGTGAGTGAAAAATTACTCAACTAAGGAATATTTGAATGGCATTGGTGCTGTTAAAGCTTCTAGAAGAATTTGTTGAACTTTGTTTTTTAAGTAAAAACTACTTCATATAAAATTAAGTTCCACTTTAGTTTGTGATTTTAGACCTCGTTATTTTATATTTTCATATTCTGCTTTACTACTTTTGATATTTAAAAATTTGTCGACTGACCAATTTATGAAAATTTAAGCGCAATATTTGTATTAATATTTCCTAGACTTCACAGCCGTGCATCTCATAGTTGAACAGGAAATAAATTTACGAAATGACTAACTTCTATAAAGAAGAATATAATGTTAGATTATGTTAATGCAATCATTAGAAATGAATATAAAAGTGTTCAATTCTACAATAATGAACTTAATTGGAGAGAAAAGCAGAGAAAAGCTTAACAAAAATAGGTCGTTGTTGTTCCTGTTTTGTTGTTCCTGCTTTTTTGGACATTGCTTTTTGCACTACCAGTTGAAAAGCATTACGCAAAGGCGGAGGTTTGTGCTGAGCTGCATAGCAAATCTTAGCGAAGAGTCGTGGTAAACACTCATTAGCTGCTGGAGGGATCCCGTTAATAGTTATACCTGCTGAAACTGCGCTGCTTTCAAGAGCACTAAGCAGAGCCTGAGTAGAGACTAGTTCACTGCGAAGAGCCAAATATCTGAGAATCTGTTCTCAACAGCAGTCACTCTTTTCCCAATGTCCGCTATCGTCAGCTTTAAATTTGTCGTTTTAGTAGACAGCTCGCCAATCTGCTGCATTACTCTCTCTTCTTATGTAACAAATACTGCAGTCAATTATTGGATTGGATGTTGAGTTTCTCAGCTCTTTTATTTTTGTCTCCATTCTTTCCACCATAGCTGATGCAATAGAGCGAGGAGCTTTAAGGCGGACGCATGTTTTCGTGCTGGATTTTTTCTTGTTGATGCGCTCAAAAAAGCGTTGATATGGTCAGGTGAATTAATACGTAGATATGTCAGCTTCAGGAACAACTGAGAGAAGACACACACACCGGCGGATTAGCAAAACTTGGTAAATTTCACAAAAAAGCATTAACACTTAAGAGCACAAACATAAAAACGTTTACTCAGCTGATTGCATTTTCTTGAAATTTTTTTACCAACCTTTGAATTCTCGGCTCATTCGGATGATTATTTCCATCAAAAAAATCATGAATTTCGCGATGTGTTTTTATTAAATACAATATATTTATATAATAGGCGCGTACACCCTTTTTGGGTGTTTGGCCGTGCTCCTCCTCCTATTTGTGGTGTGCGTCTTGATGTCGTTCCACAAATGAGGAAACCTACAGTTTCAAGCCGTCTCCGAACGGTAGATATTTTTTATGAGGAGCTTTTTTATGGCAGAAATACACTCGAAGTTTTGCCATTGCCTGTCGAGGGGCGAGATTCGAACCTATATTACGTTCTATCTGAATTCCGAATGGAAGTCATGCACCAACTCATTCGGCTACGACGGCCACCATAATAATAAGTTTCAATAATTTTAAGGCGTTGTTCTATATTCTAATTTATATTTCACTTCTTTTTATCACTGCCTAGAAAAGACTGCAAAATATTGTTTGGAGTACTTACGGGACACTGTCTCACCCCACATTATACCACTAAAATCGAATTAGTCCACAGCGATGCGTGTAACACATGCAACGGAGCGAATCCTAGGGTACTTAGGGTACTACACCTACTTCCCACTGTCCTGGTCGTTTAAGGACTCGATAAATGTGCCTAGGATCAACATATTTTCCATCCTTGAAGGTTGAACGGCTTGCTAAAACTCACGAAGACGTGCATTAAGAATTACATAAAAAAATATCGTCGACTCCATGTACACAACACAATGGGCTCTATAGGTTTGCAAGTAAATGAGATTTTTGCACACATCAGCCAGCCCTACCCCACCTAACTTATAGTGAGAATTGTGTGTCTGTCTACTTGACAAATGTCAAAGATGGCTTAAGTAAAGGTACCGGCTAGGAATTATTCACTACTGATATCTAGGCGTGCCTTTTTAACGACTCTTTATATTTAGTTTATTTTCTTTTTTTTTGGTCGACTCAGACACACTTAAGTCCATTGTGCTGCACTTTTTAATTTTCTTTCAATCTATGACTTCCGGAGAAATCTAAGTAGATCTTATGGTGCCAAGGAGCCAAGGGGGTCGCTTTTTAGCACATCAGCGCCAAAGACCTCAAACTTGATTCCAGCGAAGGCTGCGCTGACGTACAGATAGTGGTCCGCCGTCTCATCCTCCTCGCCACATGCTGAGCAGAGTGCACTGTCTGAGATGCCCACCATTTCCATGTACTTTGCCCATAGCCCGGGTCCGTCATCAGTCCAACCAGCTGCCTACAGTCGCCTCTGCTTAGTGACAGGAGGAAGGAACTGCGACAGTCGGTCGAACATGACAGGTAACATCACTTTTGTCCATCTGCAGCCTCTCTCAGCTTGCCAAGCTCGCTTGTGGGTTAGAGTAACCCGTTTGCTAACCGTGGCTTCTGATGGCTGCAGAACGGAGTGGCAGAACGGAAGTTAGCTTCATAGCCCATTCTGGCTAAATAGTCGGAGATCTCGTTACCCACGATATGTTACTCGTCATAAGCAGTCTGCCACATTTTCTGGCATTCGATTTTAGATATCACACCTCTCAGCCATTCTCTTGAACACGCCATCGCTAGCTTTCATGAAGTGTGTCCTCTATCATAGCCTTAATTCATAGTTCACCAATTTTATGCTGGTTATTATTATTGGGTTAAAGTTACAGCTAACTATGAATTCCCATACAATTTTATGGTACACCAAAACGCGATGTTAATTTCCGTTTTAGAGATATATTTCAGAAATATCCGTTTGTTTTAATTCCAAAATTAAATGCTAAAAGTGTCTGTGTTTGCGTGTTTCAAAAATAACCCATTAAGGCCAGCAATTGAACTTTACAACTCTGCAGCTGAATTCAAATAGCTTGAAATAAATAGCCAGAGGCATATGCAGGCACATACAAATGCACATACACACACATGCGTAGATATGGCCACGAATTGCCTAAAGCGACCACCAAACTATTTTGCATAGATTTCAGATTATCCCGACAATAAAAATAAATTGCAAACCAACACGCCTCTATCAGTACTCAAATTACTTACAACCCGCAGATGTGCTCACATACATTCGCACATATACCTACATGGGGATAGACAATCGATATTTATAAGCACCTACACATACATGCAATCAGGCGTACGAATGCAATAAAGACTGTAGTTTCTGTGCTTCGCTTTGGCGCATAAGAAATATAAATGCGGACGGCGTCAAGTGAAATGCAGCAGAGAAGTGAAACAAGGAGGCAGTTAGGATCATTTTCAAAGATAATCAGAGCGAAAATGCTATTCGATGAAAGCCTCATAAACACTTTGGAATTGTAGACATATAAAAATCGACATACAAAATGTGTTTGCATGTAAGTGTCGAAATATTTGTGGACAAATTCGAATATTTAGTGCTAAAACCAATTACCTATGATTGTGCATATATTTGTATACGAGGTATGTTCAGAAAGTATCGCGAATTTAAAGTTTTTTCAAAAATTATTTTTTTATTCATTTATATATATTTTGTCCCCTTCAAAGTAATCGCCATGAGATATTATGCACTTGTGGCAACGTTTTTTCCAATCTTCGAAACACTTCAAGAAATCATTTTTTGAAGTGAAAACTTCTTTAGAATCGTTGGGAGTGATTTAAGACTCGACGAAACGAAAAAGCGACACTCGCGACACTGGCTACGAAGCGTTATATGTTGATATACGTATATGTGTGTGGCTGCGTACTGCTGCGCCACGCTAGTATAGTGAGTATTGTAGTATGTATACTACACTGCCTATTACTTGCTTTGGTGTTTAGTTCAAGCGCCATACGTATGTATGTTTGTATGTATGCTAGTATGTGTACGCGCCTGTGTATTACGGAGCCACGGTGAGCGAGAAGGCATTATGAGTACCTATACCACACTACCTAATACTTGCTTAGACCAAGTGTCCTACGAATGTTTGTGTGTATGTTAGTACGTCTTCGTAATATACGCGTTACGACGCTCATAATAGCAACCGCGTGTGCTGTATTGCGTCCGTATTTTTATATTCGTAAATATTTTCATTTTTAAATATTTACCGCAATTATGCCGAAAAATAATACGGAAAAGTGTCGTGAATATCGACAGAAAAAAAAAAACAAAAAGAAAATAAAACTAAAACAGTTTTAATTGTGGCAATTTATATTTCACCGAATCAATCAATAAATAGCATCACGGAATTTATTCATGAAAATTTAATAAAGTATACACCAGAAGTATCGCGGATACTTAGAAAAGATTACGATAAAGTTCCAATGATTTTAAGTGGCGATTTTAACGTAAATTTTGCATTGGACACAGCGGTTCCTTTAATTGACTTTCTCAATACAACGTTCAATTTAAAAATGTGTAGCAATCGCACTGAATCGACAACACGATCAAAAACAGCAATTGACGCGGTATTTCAAAGATATGTTGACAACATCGAAACCAAAGCATTTGTATCATATTTTAGCTATCATAAGCCACTCGTATCATTTGTTGAAATTGAAAACATTGAGGATGAATAATAATAAAATGAAGAAAATAAAATATGAACTTTATAGCAATATTATAATGAACCTATAATTATCCCGCTCCTAATGCTGCTTTCGTCTCATTCTCTCTCAGTTTGTTTTATGGAAGGCTTCACTTCTATCTATTCCTTGTTGACCGTTTTACCCTGTGGCAAGAACTCATGATGCACAACTCCCCTGTAATCGAAGAAAACGGTAAGCAAAACTTTTGCATTCGACCGAACTTGGCGCGCTTTTTTCCGTCTTGGTTCGTGCGGCAGCTTCCATTGAGATGATTGAGCTTAAACCCACGATTCGTCACCAGTTATAACCCTCTGTAGGAAATTTGGGTCATCGCGGATAGAGTCCAACATCTTATTAGCAATGTTCATGCGATGCTACTTTTGGTCACTCACAAGAGTGGATCGATGAGATGGTGCATTATAAAGCAATACGCGCCTGCTTCTACCGCGAAGGAGGGTATTCAGGGCGAATTCGACAAATGCGATGCAATAAACGCTTCAAAATGTCAAGATAAAAAATTGCCTTCACGGTTTGCCCCATTGCACTATGGGCTGGCATCAAGGAAAAGCGGCCATAAATCGAAATCAAAACATTTTTTCGTGAAACTTGGTATATAAATGTTTTTGGGGTCGCTGATGTCGAATCTGAAATCAGATTTTAGAAATTCAATATGGCGGATCCAATATGGCGACCGAAAATTTAAAAAATCCATATTTTTATACAAATATTTGCATACAGGGGTTTTCGAGGTCGCTGATTTCGAATCTGGACTCAGGATTTAAAAATTCAATATGGCGGATCCAATATGGCGACCGAAATTTTAAAAAATCAATTTTTTTATACAAATATTTGCATACAGGGGTTTTCGAGGTCGCTGATTTCGAATCTGGACTCAGAATTTAAAAATTCAATATGGCGGATCCAATATGGCGACCGAAATTAAAAAAAATCAATTTTTTATACAAATATTTGCATAAAGGGGTTTTCGAGGTCGCTGATTTCGAATCTGGACTCAGAATTTAAAAATTCAATATGGCGGATCCAATATGGCGGCCGAAATTAAAAAAAATCAATTTTTTATACAAATATTTACATAAAGGGGTTTTCGAGGTCGCTGATTTCGAATCTGGACTCAGAATTTGAAAAATCTTTATACCAAGCGCCTAAGTTGAAAATTCCAGCACTTTCATAAGCCTGTTATTAGCCTGCAAAGTTTGGTGAACATTTGCAGTTTCCAGAGCCTACCACGAGGAGGTTACAGGTTTAGAAGACTCCACTTTTATTTTTTTTTTATTTTTTTTAATTTTTTTTTATTTTTTTTTTATTTTTTCTTTATTTTTTAAATTTTTTTTTACGGTTTTTTGGTTTTTTTTTATTAAAACGATTTTTTTTAAGATTTTTTTATTTTATATTTTTCTTAATTTGAAAATTAAAGATATTTTAGGAAAATAAAATTGATTTCAACTGAAAATATTTTTTTTTGCTTTTTTAAGATTTTTTTTTTTTTAATTTTTTTATATTTTTATATTTTTTTTATGATTTACTTTTGTTTTATCTCTTTTGAGGAGTGGCCGTTACTCTTCACTTTGCGGAACCTCTGGTAATGCGAGTAATGCAATTACTGCAGATGGAAGAGGCAATTTTTTTCGTTTTTGTAGTCGTGAACTCAAGCTATGAGACGCTATTAGTGGATCTGAGGAATCCATAGAACGCAAGAACATATCTTGCATTGTAGCTTCTCGACTACATTTCCGACTGTGCCGCTCACGGTAACACTTATAATTTTTATTGCGGGCTTCAGAAGCTTCTTCTGCAAACATTCCTACAGGTAAAATACTATTTTCTATAATCGCAGAGCCGTGAATTAATATTTTATGAACCGTCGCAGGCATAAAATACCAATTGTAGTTCGCAACATAAATTCTTGCAGTCTGATGGCACAGTATATTGAATTTATTAGGATCTATCGGCAGATGGCAGGATAAAGCCATTAATATTATTGAAAAGTTGGTTACTAATTCTGTATTCAACTCTAAACAATTTGCAAAGACTTCTGAATTTTGAAAAGCCCGACGAGCTGAATTGCCATCATTACTGTTTCCGCAACCTCTATCCTTGGGCATGTCCACTTTCAATCCCAATTTCTTCCACAAAATATCTTGTATTTCTGCTTTTCTGCGCGAATATTCTTTTTTATCAACTTCGTTTGAGACTCTCCACTTTCTTATATTTTTCCTGTATGAAATATTTAAACAGCATTCCAAAATTTTAATCCAAGCGTGCAATGGACTTATGCCATGCTGCAGGGAGCCAGTAATTGGTAAGAAAACATCTGTCGCAATATTGGAAAGATCATTGAATTGTTTTGATGTTGTGTCAGTAAGTGCATTTAAAACTTTACCATCTATTAGAGTCATATGCAAAGAAAAATGTAAACGTATACGAAAATGTTGTACCTCAATTTCCAAGCACTCGAGCTTATTAATTTGTTCGTCCATTATTTGCTTTTGTGATTTAATAATTTCAGTAGTTTCTTTTATCCATTTAAGTGAAATTGGGCGACAAAATTTTTCAGATTGAGAAATAGCGTTGTTCCACAAAATGGTCCCATTTGACGTTACTAATCTTAAAGGAATGCATTTACAAGCAAGTAAATTTGTATCAACTTTTTCTACACTTGATTCAGAATAAGGTTGTTTGAATGATGGAAATCCACTGGTTCCATCAAACCCCCAAGAAAAAATAAAAACAGCTTCAATGTCGCAAAAATTAGACTTCTGTGCATATAAAAGTACTACTTCTTGCTGCAACTCGGCAATTCTTCTGGCAGTATGATTTAAAAGCGCTTGAAGATCGCACTTAGCTTCATTCTCATTTATTTGAATGAATTCTTTTAGAGGTCTACATTGCTCTTTAGCTTCCTTTAATCGATCGTAAGGAGGCCAAACATCAGCTCCGCTTAATTTTGTTGCTAACCTTATATTTGTATAAACTGATTTTGAAAGCCCATTATCGATCAAAAAAGCCAGAGCTTCTTCAGGAGATTTCACAATAAGTGAAAGCGTGGCTTTACTGGATTGCTTTATTTTCACGCAATACTCTGGGTTTTCTATGATTTTCTTCAAAACCGAACTTAATTCGCACTCCTGAGACTTTATTGCAGCTTGTCGTGCCGCCAATAATATTTTTAGAGGATCGTTTTCACATTGCTGGCTTATTTTTGCAATTGCCCGCCGCTTCGATCGATCTGACATTTTTTCAAATTCAACACATGGGCGACCACGTTTCAAGGAAGAAGAATCGGAACTAGACTTTATTCTTAATTCTGGAATGAGAAACTGTGAATTAATCCATTCGACATTTTTCTCTGTAAATGATTTATTATTTTTTTTGGTTTTTTTGTATTTAACCTTTCTTTTAGAAATAAGAGACGCAACCATCTTAACTAAACGCTTAAGATCCTCAGAATGTACCTTATTTTCTTCAATTAGTAATTTATTTAAAATATATTTTACACCGCTTCCTTTTTCAGCATCATTGGCATCTAAAATTTCCTTCTTCGTGAATGTCGCCATTATAATGAAACAGCTTTGATTAAATTGCATTTAACAATGAGCCGACCAACTAAGTTTCGAATTTTCTGAAATTTATTTTTGATTTAATGCCTACTATGTTGTTAGAAGCAAAATTCTAGACATTTAAAAAAACCTTCCCCCAATCAGAATTACGTTCTCCCAACGATTTTTTTAATTTATCATGGCTACTTTGTTACTTTTGTAATGTAAACAAAAAAAACATTTCTATTGGCTGTGTAACGATTTTTTAAAAATATTTTTAATATATCAAAAATGACTCAAATCTGTCAATTCAGTAAAACGTTATGGGCATTTGAACATAGACACAGTACAAAAGCTGTTCAGAGCGCACATACGTTTTTACCGTTATCTCTGAAAATACTAAAAAGCGCACATTTGCGCATTAATAGGTAATAATAGATACTTCGAAGAATATTTTCATATTGAAATTTTGTTAATATCATAGAGTGCCAAAAGTTGCCAGCATTCGACGGCTAAAACTTTTTGGTAAAAAACAACATTTTAAGAATAAAATTAATTTTTTTTCGTCAAATTCCTTTATTTCAAAGCTTTTTCAGTATAATCTGTGTTGGAATATTCTAACTGAATACAAAAACGTAAAATTTACCAAAAATATTTTGAGCGATATTCGAATTTCGCACTGTTTTTAACTATATGACCAAGTGCAAAAAAAGCCGAAGTATGAATGGTTATCGCCCTTTAATGGCAAAACTACTAAACGAAATTCTCTGAAATTTTGCTCATAGCTGCTCTAAAGTGTATAGATATCAAAAATATACTCCATTGGTCCCAGTTCCAAAACCGACTTTTGGCCACCTTTCTTGATGCCAGCCCATAGTGCATTGGCAAGAACCCTTGGTGGGCAATTCCGTTGGAATCGTAAAAACAAATTAGCAGTTAAAATGCGATAGATCGATGTTTTGGAGATATTCAACTCCGATTCCATGAATTTCAATGATGATTTTGGTTAATTTTTCATTAATTCACGAACAATTTCGATGGAGTTTTCGGTGATTACTGATTTTGGGCGGGCCGTATGCTCATTGTTATTTATGTCCTCTCGACCACTCATGAACTCCAACACGAGATAGACAATCATCGCCATAAACTTTTTTCATCAATTCAAATGTTTCGGTAAACGTTTTACCGATTTTAAAACAAAATCTGATATAAGCTCTTTGTTCGAAACTCATTGTACCGATGACACAAACATACAGGCGCTTGAGGCGCAATAAGTTCGCTTTCACTGAAGCGAATGTCACGAAGTTTTCATTGGAAGTTAGCTAGAGATGTATTAAAACGATGGAGCCATCACAAACATTTTTATGACACCAGTCTTGTTTATTTTGGACTTCAACTTGTATATTTTAATAAATTTTTGATCATTCAACATTAATCGCACTTCTAAGGCTCTTTGCGCTATCAAACTGGCTTTAATTTTTGAAAACCGATTGAGAAAGTGTTGCTTATACATTTTCGATAGGGATAAGGTCAAGGCTCTAGGCACACCATACTAAAACTGACATTTTTTCGCTGCCAAAAACACTTTTGTTGCTGTGAAAGCATGAATGGCTGCGTTGTCATGTTGGAAAATCCACTCCCCATCGTAATTATCATCAAAAAAGGTAATTAGTACTTCTTCTTCTCCAAAATTACGAGCCATTCTGTCATCCCTTTTCTTCAGTTAATATTGCCAATACATTTGGGGGTTTAATATTTTTTCATTGGAAAAAATTACTCTTTCCCATTCGTCTTCCTAGAATTGGCACTTTTTTGCAAATGACAACCCGAGGGATAATTAAGGTGTTAAGGGTAGTCAGAGGCCCGAAAAAATGATGATTTTCAATAATTTTTTTTGCTAGTCAAATGCTTTACTTTACAAAAATTAAAACATAGCGATAATGCATAATGTTTCGACTTGACTTTAGCAAAATCTCAAGAAAAAAAAACCTAATAATAATTCTAAAAGTTATCGCTGTTTGTATGGAGCCCGTTTCTTCAAAAGTCTTGTGGTGATCATCACAAGTCCTTGGAGTTTCATCTAAAATCAATTGGGCAAGAGAAATCAGTTTTATTAATAGATAATCTTATGCCTGATCGAAGATTTTTGGTTTTCTTCAAAATTAACAATATGGCGGCCTCAGGAAATATTTTTTAGATTTTGGAGAATAAAACCGACAATTCGTTGTTGAACAAAAATCGAAATTTTGGTAAGAAAAAATACTTCGATCAGGCACGAGTTTTTTATGGTTTTCAAAAGTAGTATACATTTTATTGAAATCTACCAAGTGGTTTAACTTAGGTTTAGATACTCGTTCTACTTTTTCTAGACTAGAATCCGCTTTCAAAATTCTTTGCACACGGGGTAGTAACTTGCAAATTAAGGGTGTGTTTAATTGTAGCGGGGTATTCGATTTATTTATAGCTAAACTTTTCATTTCCCGAACATCTCTAGTGCTAAATTTTGGTTTTCTACCACTTCTCTTAATGCATCCGTACTTTTCTTTCAAATGAAAGTAATGCAAAATCACAGTTTTGCTTCTTTTTAATTTTGAAGCAATTATAAGGCCTCTCTCTCCATGCATTTGTTCCACCTCGAATTCAGACAAAGCTTTTCCGACATAGTTTCTGTTTCTAAACCAAAACAACAAGATAGAGCGATCAAAGTCAATTAAAATATAATCTTTTTTTAATTAAAAGCAAACGTTTTTAGTCTTATAAGTATTTCGTTTTGCACAGAACAAGAGTTTACGCATTACTAAAATAGCAGCAAATATTGTGGCATATTGCTAATATTACTTTAGTAGATATCATCAGATACATCCTGGTCTTATAATTTTTTTGGAAAAGTAAATTTACACATTCTATGACGAAAAATTAGTTTATCCATATCTTTTTCATTTTCGTGTGTTCATGTGATAGGGCTAAAGTTGTTTTTGCTCGCGAGTTCAATAAATACCTATGGTACAGTCGAATATACTTCCATTGTTTTTTAAAATGATTTCTATCAATACAATGTGCAAGTGTTTAAATGAGATCAGTTTAGGTTCGGTCAAATGGCTGCCCTTGCTTGGGGCTCGATAATCCAAAGAAGTGGCGAGAGAACACCGCCTTGCGAAGTGTCTCTGTTCACTTGCCAGCGGAGAGAGGTGCCGCCTAACTGTGCCGCGACCGTTCTGTTGCGAAGCATCTTGTGGATAAGCCTAATAAGTTCCATTCCGACTCCTAGTTTAACCAGAGACCTGATGATTGCCTCCCAGAGGGCATTGTTAAAATCCCCCCAATGTCGAGGAAGGCGCCCAAAGTGAACTCCTTCTGAGTGAGGGATACCTTGATGTCCTTAACAATAATATGCAAGGCAGACTCTACCGATCTGCCTTTACAGTAGGCATATCAAGCGTACGATAAACACCCCGAAAATTTCACACTTTATGTGCAGATCAATCAGCCTCTCAAGGGCTTTCAGGAGGAACGAGGAGAGACTGATTGGCCTGAAATCCTTAGGGGATACATGTGAGGGATGGGTATGAAAGCAACTCTCACAGCTCGCCAAGATCTGGGTATGTAGCTCCTGCAGCTCGCGTAGATAGTAAGAAGCCAATGACATGATACCTCAGGTATAATACCATCAGGCCCAGGTGACTTGAAGAACTTGAAAGAGTCAATCACCCAAGCCAGGCGTCGCTTATTCAGCCAGCGGCTGTGGGTGTGTGGAGTGCTATGCACCCTATCCCAGCCAGCATTGTACAAGTCAGCATTTGTCGGAAAATGGGCGTCACGAAGAAACCTGAGTGACTCCTCGCTGCTGATCGTCCAGCACCCCGAGCCGTCTCTGAATTTGTGAAGCATTTTTTGCACTCTGATTCAGATAACTGCAAAATGTGTGCTTTAAATGCATCAACCACTTCTTGAAACCTTAAAAAACCTCGCCCTTGCATTTAATTTTTGATTTTAACTAGAAGAAGTAATTGATAGACATATTTGTGGGATCTTGTAATGCCAGAGTGGGGAATGATTCGTCTTCTGTGACTAGGGGCCCTCGCTTTTACGCACATTTATATCAAATAACGATGTGCCCCAATTTGAGGGTCATAATCTGGGTTCGGAATGATTTTAACTCTGGCTGATAGACCTCGACCCATATAGTAAAAGCTCAAATTCGTTTTGCATTCTTTGCTAAAGTTTCTTTGCTATGGCCATTTAAAATTTCCAATATTTTGCTGAATGGAAAGAATAGTTGAATTACATATCCTTAGGAGCGAGCAACTGTAACCGCCTCTAATAGGTACGAGCCCAGGATTTTGTGTTTCCTGTGGCCTAATGCTTCACAGTTGGTGATTAAGTGTTCCATAGACTCCTCTTCATCACAGCGGAACCTGCATAATCTTGTACTAGATAATCCTATTGTATTAAAGTGTTTATTACAGGCAAAGTGACCTGTAAGTGCTCCACAGGGTAATCTGAGGCCCTTTTTATCCAGGGTTAGAGCAAATTTTGCTCTGTTGGCATTGAAGTTCAAAAACTTTTTGGAGTGATTAAGGCCGCTTGTGCCGTTCCAGTGTTTCCTGATTTTAATTCGGATTTATTTTTAAGTTTTATATTATTTTTGTTAAAGCCGAAAAATGGGGTTGGCCCAATAAATAGCCTTTCTGCTCCTTTTTTGGCAAAAAAAACTGCCTTCTCGTTTCCTTCGTGGCCCTCATATCCTCGTACCCAAATTAGTGGGACCTGATTATGAGTGGCCAGTTTGTTGAGTGCATTGTTACACTCTATTAGGACTTTTGAATTGAATGTGAAGCTATGCAAGGCTTTGAGAACCGATTGGCTGACAGCAAGTATTTTAATTCTTACTTTCTCGGAGCCTCTCTGGGATATGATTTTCACTGTTTCCATTATGGCGAAGATCTCCGCATGGAAGCATGGAGGATTAGGATGTTCTAAATAATTATTAGCCACGAAATTTCACTAGGGGCTCCCTCAGATAAAATCTGCGCATAAAGAACCTGCGCTAAGTTCGAGCTGTAGCTTCGTTAGCTTTAAAAGTTCCCTCGAGAATATTCAATGCATCCGCAGTCTGAAGGATCTCGCGATCTTACAAGTTTGTGTGCTTCCGCAGCGCTGGCTGAGTTGACGCGAAGCCCACCTTTCGAGGAGCACTCTACACTCCCTTTGCAGGGAACTGCTCACGGTTCCTCTAACTAGCTAGTTTAAATACAAAAAAAAAAAAAAGAAATTAAATAAGAGTTCAATACATGTCCATGCTGCTTTTCTTTTTACGTTATTGACCCTCCAAAGATCCAACACACAGAAATGTTCACATTTAGTGCCACCACAACATTGACTTTTCTTATCTAAAATAAATTAAACTTTTAAGTCTTACTTCGACTCACTGCCTCCTCAATTATTTCATGTCAACGTGTTTAGACACAGCCCTTTGTGATGAGTCCTCTCCCTCCAAGCATAAATGTAAATACATCTTATAAAACAAGTACCGTTTTCTTTGTCACTAACGCGATTATGAACTCATGAAAAATTAAATAAAATTTGAAAATTTGAATGTGTGAAGAAAATGCGGTGTACCCAGTCCGGATGAAATGCACTTGACAGTAAGGAACGAACATGAAGCGCGAATGACAGAATGGGAGTTTCAAAGCAAAAGTTAGCGTTCGAGGGTTGCGCATACCCACCACTTTTCCTGACCACAGCCGCAATTGCTGTTGGTGTTGCATTAAAAAGTTGGCCATGATGTCAAAAATGTGCGCACATAATTTGCATTTTTGTGGCAGTATGTCACGCAAATAGCCTGTGCTCTCCCCCTTTCTCTCAGCCACACTCTACTCTCTCTCTCTCTCTCTCTCTCTCTTACACTGCCACACTTTCTGCAGCTGCTTTTGTGGCTGACATTTTGAAGAATGAATTTGTTAGTATAAATTGTTGCCGAAACGCTGAGAAGTGGCAGCAAGGAGGAGAGTAGGTACTAAAGTAGATTTGCTGGATTTTCTATGTCAGACGTCTTTTGCGCGATTTTTGTTTTTTATTATGTTTTACTTTTTCACTCATTTCTTTGCGTGCGACGGTTGCGGGGAGCGTTGTGAATATTATGTAGGTGTGTATGTATGTTTTAAATATGTACAGTACAGTGCGTTTGATAACTACAGCAACATTTTCTATGTATAAATGAATAAACGGCATTTTTTTCTTATGGAAGAAAACGTGTCAGCAAAAAAATTTGAAAAATCAACGCGATTTTCAGGAGTACTTCGAGTTTGCGTATTATTGTGCTAGAATTAGATAGGTTATAAAACTGCCCACATGACATTTTGTGGGAAAGTCTAATTAAGAAGTTTGAAATTTTGCTAAATTTGTTGAATATTTTGAAATTGCACAAAGTTTGGAATTTGGATTTATGGGGTTTTTATAGAAGAATGAAAATATTTTCCTAAAGAAATATTTGAAATTATACGAGGCAAGTGTCAGAACTTTCTTTAAGTCCTTGTATTATGCAGACCGCGAAAAATATATAGGAGCCAAACAGTTTGATTAGTTCTTAGGTTAAGTGGCTGCCCTTTCGAGCGACCCATTTGGACAAAAAAATAAAAATTTGACCGTTGTGATACCATAGAGCGGGAGGGGAGGGGAATAGGAAAGGGGGAGGAACCAGGCAGAATCCAGGGCTTGGATTTGAAGATTTGGGGATAACGACCAACGAGTGGCCATTTACGTTTGTGTAAAATCTTAAAAATGTAAAAAAATGAAAAATAAAAAAAAGATCATCAAGCTGGTAATGCATTTCACCAGATTTTTGATATTTAAGCCTGCAATATCTACTGGTGTTGCTAAAAAGGGAGAGCCCAGATTTTTAAGCTTTGGCCCGACGAGAGCAGGGCACCTGAGAAGAAGGTGCTGGTATGATTTCACCTCGTCCTCCAGAAAGCTTCTGCTGAAAGGGTTTGACGCAATGACAAGCCGCAGCGCATGGACTCCTAACGGACAGTATCCGGTGAGGATACCTACCAAATTCGATAGCTGCGACTATGTTAGCCTTAGAAGTTCCCTCAAGCTCGCCCGATCTACCCGCGGCCAGAAAGACCTTTGCATGTTTGCGCACTAGCCCAGCGTTCGCTGAGTTGACGCGAGGCCCATCTTTCCAGTAGCAGAGCACAGGTTCTTAAGGGAACTTCAATCCTCTCATATTGCGATGAAGCCGACTCAAGGGTCTCCTGTCTGGCCAACTCATCGGCTCAGCAGTTTCTCTCTATGCCGTTATGGCCGGGGACCCAAATGAGCCTAATATCGAAGTATTCCGATGCAATCGAGAGGGAAGTCGGGCATTCCTCGACTAATTTTGAACACACAAACAGCGAGCCCAAGGCTCTAATTGCCGATTGGCTATCGGAGTAGATATTTACCTCATGTACTGTAAGACAGAAGCGAGCAGCCATTCCACAGCTTCCTTAATTGCGGCTGCTTCTACTTAGAAAACACTTGATTAGTTCTTACTATTTATGATTTTTTGAATGCACATTTTTTTCTTATAAAAGTCTGCTTAGTTCTCTTTCGGCTATGCTCCAGAAGGTTATAAAACTTTCTGTGTCATTGGGAAATTTTCATGGGACGTCTGAAGTTCAGTTGTGTGTCGCATTCATGGGAGCACGGGTTGTTTTTATACCGAAATCAGGTAAATGCAGCTCCACTTATTCAAAAGAATATATAAGTAGACCGATAACTCTGACCTCGTTCGTGTTAAAAACGCAGGAGAAGATTTTAGGCGTGTATATTGGAGGCTCTTTAGCTCCAGGTAGCTTGTCCAAGGCTCAACATGCTTATATTAAGAGTAGATACTGCGTTACATTTGCTAGGATTTAATAAAGACAGAGCTTCTGATTGTAAAGAATATTTCGTGGGAACATTTATGGATATCTCAGCGGCATTAAACAACGTGTCGAAAGAGGCTGTAATGAATAGCATAGAGACGATAGGGATAGAACCTTTATTCATATCTCGGATGAACTATATTTCTTTACAATAACAATTTGAATTAAAAAATAATCAAAAAATAGTCAAAACTTATCAAATTGTTGAGGTACTATAATTTTTTCTCGGGCTGTAGCTATTCAACGCGCTGTGGAAGCGGAGATTGAAGAAAAATCGAAAAGAAAAAAGTTTAGCGAAAAATTTGCACAATGAGTGTCAACGTTAAATGGCTGGAGCAGAAAACGTAGAACAGATGGCGGGCATGAAGCGTAAAGTGCGGAGGCACATCATTTATTGTAGATTTTCTAAGGCGACACGTCGAGTGCTTGTGTGTCTTGCACGTCTCAACATTCAACATACAAAAACTGCTACGGGCATTCGTTAAACGAGGCAGGCATCAACTATGTGTAGCACTATTTCCTTTGCTGCTGTTGCTGCTGTTGTTGTTGCTGTTGTTGCTCTTGATGCTTTTATTGTTGCGCGCAGAGCTGCAAGCAACTTTGACACTTTGGTGTCAGGCTGCACTCAATTCCTGCCTGAGCCTTAGCCTTTGCCACAATTGTAGCACTTAAGCGCCGAGTTAGAGGACAATACAGCAGTTACAACTACAACAACTATCACTGCGCGGTAATAAGAAAGAAATAAACTAAAAGAATAAAACATAAATTACTTGAAGTTTTTCCTATGTAGAGCGGGGGAAGCGTTTGGAGTGAAAGTCTTCAGAAAATATCATTTTTCATTTCTTACTTTTCGCTTTACAGTTAGTTGCAGTTGTGTCTACGTAAGTTGATGTTGCATGTTGCAAGCAAGTGAAACAACATGGTAACATTGTTAAGAGCACAACAAAATAGGCAAAGAGGTTAAAATTAGGGAGAAATAAGGAAGCTGAGAAGAATTAAGCGCAACACGAAACACAATCAACTATAATATGCAAGGAAAATGTAACAAAAGCTTGGACGCCAAATTGTTGGCGAATTAGAGAGAGAATTTATATTGCAAAAATTTGAATGCTGCCAGCAGTTAACAAAAAAAAGCACAAAAAAAAAACCAAAGAAAAACAGCTAACCAAAAGAAGACGCGCAATTCAAAGCCATTTGTAGAAAAAGTTGTCTTTACAGGCGAATTTGCAAATAGCTACAAGCTTTTGTTGCAAGCAATGAATGTTGCACGTAGAGCGACATTATGCACGAAAGTGTTCAGAGTGTGAGATTGCATAGCATTCATTCATTTCTGAGTGTAAATGTGATGGGCGTGACTCGTTGTTAAGTGATGCATGCCGCATGTTGGCTGTGTGCAAGAGTTAATTTCATTTACGTCGTTGCTATGGACTAGTCGCTCGACTACTGGGCTGGTCACTTGCCACTTGTGTTGGTGGTGTGCCTGCTTATGTGCTTGTGGGTTGTTGCATGTTGCAATCTTATAACAAAAGCACGGACAAGTTCGTTCAATGAATGGGGAAATTGAATCGTTACTGACAAGAACATGACGACGTGCGCTAGGAGCTGTGGAAGATGTAAATTGCTTACTCGATTGCTAGTAAAGCTACTTATGCTTAAAACTACGGCTGCGTGGATGGCATGTGTATGCGCTGTGTGTGCGCTAATGTCATGCAGATAAGTGCGCATTAGCTACGAAAATGTTTGGGCCGTGACTGATGTTAAGTACAAAAAGCATGCAATTGTAAGATTAGTTCTTACCGGGTTCCCCGGGCGAAGGCTCAGATATCTTACCGCTCACTGTTTTCCTTTGCCTGCGGATATATCTATAGATATATACAGGGTGAACGATATGAAGTGTTACCAACTTCACACTGCTTGTATCTGTAAAACAGCTCATGACATCAACGTCAAAATTGTTCTAATGACAGTTCAATATATTGTTTCTAAGCCACCAAAAGCATTTGCGTCTCAGTTTTATTGAATTTTTTTTTTCTGTGATGGAATTGAAACGTAATAGTCTGATTTCGTTATATTTGGCTGGCAAATCACAACCAGCCATTGTTCGTGAGCTCAGTCACCTCCAAGTGAATAAAATGTTTGTGTATCGCACTAACACGTTACAATGATACTGGTAGCATTGCAAAATGCTATGGAGGTGGACCAAAAAAAACCCCGACAATGCCAGAAATGGTTCGGAAAGTGAAGGCTCGACTTGAACGAAATCCACGTCGAAGTGGAAGAAAAATGGCCAAAGAACTGAAAATATCACAAGACAGCATTCGACGCATATTGACAAATGAGCTCAAGGTCAAGGCTTACAAGTTCCAAAAGCACACGATCTTTCACCCCAGAAAAAAAGGAGCCCGCACCGTCTCATAAAGTTCGTGTGAACCAAGAATGGTTCAAAAATCATGTTCCACACTTCATTTCGTCCACACAATGGCTTTCGAATTCGCCAGACGCAAATCCGATGGACTATTTCATCTGGTCTATTTTGGAGAGCAAGGTGAGGACTAAAAAATATGCCAGTATGGATGCGCTGAAAAAAGCGATTATACGAGAACGGGCCAAAATACCTCAAAATCACATTCGTGCAGCAGGCAACTCATTTTTTGACCGTTTGAAGGCTATAGTCAAGGCAAAAGGTGGTCATATCGAGCTAAAGTGAATATACTATGTTAAAATTGTAATCATTTTTGAACAATTTTGTCTTTGAAATCAATAAAAACTAATTTGACATAAAAAAGTTATGGTGTTTTGAATAGGTAACACGATATGAAGTGTTCACCCTCTATATAACGCGTGATCTAATTGGAGGTAATTTTTCCAATAGGATTTTTATGACAGATCACACGTGACTACTCCCGAACTAAATACATAATTTTTTTCAGTATTCATTGACACTTCATCATGGAAAGACTTACGCCCAACGCAAAATTTTTGGTTAATGCTCACGGCAAATCGCTTGCCGTATTTTGCTGAAGATAAACCCGAAGCCATTCCAGCCATTCAAAGCCAGAACAGCTGTTACTTTCATTGAAAACTACCGTTTAATGCGACCAATGGGCTGGAGGAATCATCGACCCTTACTTCTTCAAAGACGAGGCTAGCGCCAATGTAACAGTGAATAGCGAAGACTAGCGCGCCATAATAAACGACTTTTTTATGCCGATGCCGGAAATTGAAGCTCGTGATCTCCTCTTTCTCTCTCTCTTGTCATGCAGCACGCAAACCAACGAAGCAATGGATTTACTGCGTCGTCGTTTCGGTGACCGATTTATCTCTCATCTCCTACTAGTGGATTGGTTATCAGAGTAGGGTGATATTACACCTTTGGACTTTTATTTGTGGGGGTATGTAAAGTCTAAATGCTTGGAATGCATTGGAAACCAACATTACTAAAATTATTCACGAGTTATCGACCGAAGTCCTCCAGCAAATCATTCAAAATTGGTGTTCATGGATCGCCGTAAGGAATTATTTGAAAGGCATTGCCTTTAAAACATAAATATCATGAATGATTCTATACAAAAATAATAAAGATTTCCCAATCAATCTAAATTTTCGTTGTTTTATTTCAATTTGAAATTCGATACCTCTAAATTGATTACGTTTTCTATACACATAATTGGCGCTTGGATGTTTGGCGAACCTTCTCCTTCTATTTGTGGTGTGGTACAAATGAAAGGACCTACAGCTTCAAGCTGATTCCGAACCCAAAATATTTTTATGAGAAGCGTTTTGATGGCAAAAAAAAACCCTCGGAGGTTTTCCATTGCCTGCCAAGGGGCGACTGCTAATAGAAAAAACTTTTTCTATCACTTGCTGTTTCATGCACGGAGATTCGAACCTACGTACTCTCGAATGATAGTCACGCACCAACTCATTTGATTACGGTTGCCGCTGTGAATTGTGGGTGTGGCAGATTTAAATATCACATACCTGGTCAATTTTATAAGCACTTTGAAGCGGTTAGGTTGATCTGTCTGGCTGAAAGCCATCACATAGACCGATTGGTCCTTAGTGTTACCAGATGGAGCTATAGCGTTACGTTTTTTTGTATCTAGTTGACATCTTGTAATACGTCAGCGTCTTTTGCGAATCTAAGTAAACTCTGAAGCTCTATCCCCGAGAGGCATTCTAACTTCTCATATTGTAAAGCTTGAAGCGGTTAATACAAACATAATTATCAATCTTTCGGTCGTCATTCTCCTCTTTCTCCTCCGATTTTTTTGTCCCACTGATCGGTTCTTCGTCTTCTGTTTTGTCCTCTGTATCCTGTCACAATGGACAAATTTGAGTCCAAGTGGGCCCTTGCATGAGCAGGCATTTATTTTAAGATTAGTCGTATCGCTGTGTGTTGTTATTGTTGCAAAAAATTTTTTTTCTGAACTAAAACCTGAAATAATTTCAAATATTTAGAGCCGCGCCGGCATTGAATTTCCGAAAATCTACAAATTTAAATGCACTAAAATGGGTTCTGGTACAAAGGGTGAAGGGTAAAGCGGCGGCTCTCTATAGCGTATGGGAAGTGTCATATCATATAAGCTTTTACCAAATCTCGAGGAGTGGATGAATATGAAAACTGGTGATAACGACTATTCTTCTTCTTGTTGGGCGCGATAACCGCTTACGCGATTTTGAACGAGTTTATCAAATCGCGCCAGTCGTTTCTTCGTCGTGCTAACCGGCGCCAGTTGGACACACAAAGAGAAACCAAATCCTTCTCCACCTATTCTTTCCAACGTAGAGGAGGCTATACTCTTCCTCCGCTACCATCAGCTGGTACCGCATCGAATTCTTTCAGAGCCGGGCCGTCTGTATCCATTCGGACGACATGACTTCACCAACGAAGCCGCTGGATCTTTATTCGCTGCTCTATGTCTATGTCGTCGTAAAGCTCATACAGCTCATAGATCCATCGTCTACGATACTCGCCGTTGCCAACGTGCAAAGGTCCAAAAATCTTACGCAGAATCTTTCTCTCAAACACTCCAACGATGCCTAATCGGATGTTGTCTTCTTCTTCCAACTACTGCACCATAAATTTGGACGGACATGATGAGAGCCTGGCAAAGTATTAGTTTTGTTTGTCGAGAGAGAACTTTACTGCTCACTTGCCTACTTAGTCCAAAGAAGCACTTGTTGGCAAGAGAGATTCTACGTGGGATTTCCAGGATGACGATATAATCGGTGTTAATGCTGGTTCCTATACAAACGAAGTCTCTTACAACCTCGAAGCGAATTCGGTAGACCTTCCGCTGCGGGACGCGTCAACGACGCAAAGAAGAGCAGGTGTCGAAAATGTTGATTTTTGCCTCCATGGGTATTCCATTTCTAAGCCTCAAAACTAATAAAGGATTAAATAACTCAAAAATACAATTAACATATTGTAGTTTTTGTAGAATAGAAAGAGTTCTATCGAATGAACAGCAAACAAATTTCAATATTCACCGTTGACTCGTGAAGGCTTGATCCCCTTGATTCTCCCTCATCTGCGTCATAACCCTTTACTTTACTTTAGCGCACAAAACAAGAAAAGAAAGCTGTGAAACCAAAAATATATGCGAAACCACATTTTCATACAATCATCGCTGGGGAAATTTGCATTTTCAAGTCATCTCAAGGCAATGCAGATGAGATTTCAATCTGTCGTTTGAAATGCGTTCAACATATTTTCTCTGTATAAGCAAGGAAGTTTTCTTACTGAGCTTACATATGCAACTCTCTGTATGAAAGGGAAAATATCCCCTCGATTGTATGCTATCTGAGACAGTGTACAAATCTACTGTCAAATGGCGAATGGCATATGAAAAATGCTGTGACAAATCGACTATCACTTCGGAACATTAGGGAAAATATGGAAGTTAGTGGGTGTGTTTGCATGTGCAAGTATGTTTGGTAGTGCATATATAGACATATTTGAGTATGGAAATCTTCTCATGCTTATTTGTTTGCATATTTCTGGAATTGTTATTGCTGCGTTAGTGTACAGTTCTAAAATAAGCTTCTTAAAGAGTTGCTGTGGTGCGAATGCATAAATAGTTGGGCGATAGCTGAAATGCTGACGTGTATGTAAATGTGTATTGTGCGTGCGACGTTATTTTACCATAAACATTTCTTTGAAAATTCGCAAAATAGTAAAAATTAAGCTATAAGGAAAATTGAGCTTTGCAGCCGGCTGTGATATAAGTTCACTGGAAGGGGAAAAAAGGGGAAGGTGAAATGAAGAGAGTGCGAGATGCTTTAGATCTAGAAAACCTAATCTCGGCTTGGACATTCCATCCATCATAAAGGTGTCGCATATGAAATTCCTACAAAGGATCACAATCTTTTTAAATGAAGTTGAAAATCAAAACATCACTGAACCTAATGAGATAATCAGTAGTGTTAAATATAGACACATATAGAAATACAGACACTTTGTGAGGTTAAAAGTCTATCTAAACCTCTGCCATGTTTTGGCTCCGGCACACGGCCATGCAACTCCACATGTAGTCGAGAAGGTTCCTCGCGTATTTGTGCGCAGATGTTCAAAGACGCGAGATCCTACCAGTCATGGGTCGATCGGAACTTCTAAGGCTAAAATAGCCGCAGCTCTTGAGTTTGGTGGGTTACTTTATCGAACATTGTCCGTTAGGTGTCCATGTTAGGAGGCTTGTGATTGCTTCAAGTTGCTGTTTTAACAGTAATAGAAGCCCAGTCAGTGTAGGGTGTATCATCTGTCGCCTTAGTCTGGTTCATCTGAAAGTCCTTTCAGCTGGACGAAGTGGGATCATCTAAGCACCTTCTTTTAGCTGCCCTGCTCTCGTCTGGCAAAGATTTTGACATCTATTCCATTCTATTCTATTCTATTCTATTCTATTCTATTCTATTCTATTCTATTCTATTCTATTCTATTCTATTCTATTCTATTCTATTCTATTCTATTCTATTCTATTCTATTCTATTCTATTCTATTCTATTCTATTCTATTCTATTCTATTCTATTCTATTCTATTCTATTCTATTCTATTCTATTCTATTCTATTCTATTCTATTCTATTCTATTCTATTCTATTCTATTCTATTCTATTATATTCTATTCTATTATATTCTATTCTATTCTATTCTATTCTATTCTATTCTATTCTATTCTATTCTATTCTATTCTATTCTATTCTATTCTATTCTATTCTATTCTATTCTATTCTATTCTATTCTATTCTATTCTATTCTATTCTATTCTATTCTATTCTATTCTATTCTATTCTATTCTATTCTATTCTATTCTATTCTATTCTATTCTATTCTATTCTATTCTATTCTATTCTATTCTATTCTATTCTATTCTATTCTATTCTATTCTATTCTATTCTATTCTATTCTATTCTATTCTATTCTATTCTATTCTATTCTATTCTATTCTATTCTATTCTATTCTATTCTATTCTATTCTATTCTATTCTATTCTATTCTATTCTATTCTATTCTATTCTATTCTATTCTATTCTATTCTATTCTATTCTATTCTATTCTATTCTATTCTATTCTATTCTATTCTATTCTATTCTATTCTATTCTATTCTATTCTATTCTATTCTATTCTATTCTATTCTATTCTATTCTATTCTATTCTATTCTATTCTATTCTATTCTATTCTATTCTATTCTATTCTATTCTATTCTATTCTATTCTATTCTATTCTATTCTATTCTATTCTATTCTATTCTATTCTATTCTATTCTATTCTATTCTATTCTATTCTATTCTATTCTATTCTATTCTATTCTATTCTATTCTATTCTATTCTATTCTATTCTATTCTATTCTATTCTATTCTATTCTATTCTATTCTATTCTATTCTATTCTATTCTATTCTATTCTATTCTATTCTATTCTATTCTATTCTATTCTATTCTATTCTATTCTATTCTATTCTATTCTATTCTATTCTATTCTATTCTATTCTATTCTATTCTATTCTATTCTATTCTATTCTATTCTATTCTATTCTATTCTATTCTATTCTATTCTATTCTATTCTATTCTATTCTATTCCTTTCTATTAATGCTTGTGGATTTACGCAACCTTCCTTGCCTGGTTTGTGGCATGGCAGCAAACTCATTGAAATGATACTTTACACTAATACCTTTGGGCAGCCCACACCTTTCTCAGTCACTTCCCTTAGCGCTTAATCCGTACAGCCTTCAAGTAGCCAAAGTAGCAAACAAATGCAGGAACTGCTTACAGGCTAAATATAATAGATATGCGAGATACACAAACAACAATATGTGCATTGCGGCTAAGCTGCTAAAGCAATACCCATCTGAATGTAGACAACAATAAAAGTAAGTAAAAGTTCAACTAATTACCAATGATAGATCGATAGAAGAAGCGCATTTTAATTAACTGCAGCAAGGCCCGGCGAGGGGCACAGCAGCAGGAAGCAACCAATAAGCAGCAATAAATTAGCTCGATGTGGCGAAGGATGCAGCATAAATTTGAACTAATACAGCCAAACATGCACATAACTGTGTGAGTTAATATTACTCGCATATGTGTATGTGGCTGCCAATAAATACACATACATATGCAGGCAAGTATGGACACGTGAGGGCATTTGAGGCGTAAAACATTCATCAATTAATTAAGGTGAATGCGCTGTGGCGCAGCAGTGCAATTGAAGTAGCCAAAGAAAATGAAGAGAAAAAAGTAAAACCTAGTTTGGACAGGAAATTAGTGGTATGAGCTAACAAATTTTTATTTTCCACTTGTAGGTGTGAAATAGCAATTAACGGAGGGCTTTTATCGAGCTAAGAGAGAGGAAGAAACTTGGATTGTAGTGGCATTGTTAGCATTAATTGCATATTTTCCTAATTGCTCTCGTGCCTAACTAACTCCACTCAAACACAACTCAAATGCAGCTCAAATTTACGCACCTGTGAGTGATGAATTTATTCATTTTTGTGAGTGCACGTGTATGCGTGTGTGCTCTATGTTTGCTGCATTGCATAAAATTTCAATAATTTCCACTAGCGTCCGTATTAATGTTGCACATTTAATAGCGGCGGCTGTGGCAAGCATCTGTGTGCAAAATCAGTGAGCGCAAAATGTAAATAAGAAATAATACAATTAAATGCCGCAATTGATTTGCGAATCGAGCCGTGAATATGTACATTAGGGGCGGCACACTCGATTAAAAAACAGAAATTAAAAAAATTATTATATTTTAAGACCTCCATCCATATTATTATGGAAAAATATTCAGATTTACATGAACTGGACCTATTTGGAAATATCACTGAAAATCTCGTTATATTGGTTTCGAAGTTGGTCTTTATATATGCAAGTTGCCTCAAAATTAATCATTTGTAATGCAGCTGAAAGGCATTTTAATTGAGTATTCTTTAAGTTTTTATAATTACAAGCCAATTGGCAGCAACTAGCTAACGAAAGGAAGGGAATGGAAAGTGGGATGAAAAAGAAGATGTCGCTTCATTAAATGCTCCTTAGAAGGAAGGAAAAGCGATAACTGGGAATACATTTTGAATGCGCATTGTCGAGTCAATTGTTGGCTTTTGATGAGCGGCAACAGGTGATTATGAAGAGCGCCGGATAGGTCTCATATTGTAAAGTAAAAAAAAAAACTCAGTATGTTTTACCAAATAAAAAAATAAAATTAGTGTGAGTTATAGAAATCTTTATTTTGAGTGTCAAATAGGATAGGACGTACGATGCCATTTGCAAAATTATTGAAGCCCAGATGAATTTTGTGCCCCCTTGTATACTTATATATATATTAAATATAAATTCTATCATCTGAATAGATATTTAAAAAAAATTATTTTGTAAAAAAATTTGTTGTTGTTTTTATAAAAGAAAATTTTGTTTTTTGTAAATTTTTTTTGTTTTTGTGAAATTTTTTTTTGTTTTTGTGTCAGATTTTTTTGTTGTTTTTGTTTTAAAATTATTTAAAATGTTTTTTTATATTTCAGGCATTTTCAAATCGGTCCAGCTCACTTAAAGTCTTATCATCATTCATATCGAAACAACGCGGAGTGCGTTAAAGCTTCCTGCACAAAGCGCTTCCTGCACAAAGCGCTTCCAAGCCGCTCGATCTTGAGCTTTTGCTTCTTACTTACGAATTCACCAATCTGTGAAAACGTTTCCTATCCATCAGTTTCTCGGTCTACCTTTGGCCTTCGCGCCCATTAGCTTCCCTGTCAGGGCTTTCTTCACGATACAGTCAGCAGGCATACGGCTAACGCGACCTATCCATTTTATGCGCTGTGCCTTAACAAATCGGACAGCTGTCGCATTCTGGTTAAGATCGGCTAGTTTTGAGTTGTACCCGATTCTACAGCTACCATCAACCATTTTTATTGGGCCAAAAATTTTTCTCCAAATGCTTGTCTCAAAGTTTTTCTCGCTATGTTAGCAATATCAGCAAACTTAAGAGTCCACACCTCACATCCATACGGTAGCATTGTTCGGATAAGGATTTTTTACATACATAGTAAGCTTCGGAGTTTTAGTTAAGAGCCAAATCTTGAACAAACTAAGGTTGGCATAATCCGCTTTATTGGTGACGTTGATGCGATCGCTGACTGCAGGAGTTGAATCACCGCTACATGGGAACATAAATATTTTAACGAAGCTTGTTCTTAAAAATAAATTTTTTAGTTCTAGTGGAAAAAATAGCAACTTTTTTTGATGAGTCACCCTAATGTGCATATAACTATTTGTGGAAACAGTGCCGAAGCATATACGAAATTTTTATATACGAAAAATTTAAATTAAAAGGATTAAAATTTAGATGAACATTTTTTTTAAGTTTTTCAAAAGGTTTTGTTTAAGTTTGAAAGTTTGATTTATATGATTATGCTCATTTTCAATACAAGCTTACAATATATAAACCTGGTAACTTTATTTTATCACCATCGTTTGCATCGCTCTCAGGTTCCGATTCTCATTTTTATCAACACCTCTCTCAGTTCGTCTCTCCACCTCAGTCTGATTCATGGATGATAGATTTCAAGGTTTGCTCATTAACTATAGTGCAAAAGAAAATTGTGGAGGGAACTTTGACTGCTACTTCGCTTGGGGACTCGGCAAATATGCACGATCATTTCACACATATTCACACACTCGCCCAATCAGTCGTTGTTCAAAGAGTTCACCTTTAAAATCTTTTCAGCATCAATCTGATTGGTCCCTGGCATCGAACACTTATTGGCTTTGGAATATTTTCTCTACTCTCTCCCTCACCATGCGTGTAGCGTATCTTTCTCATCAAATTCTCTGCGAATTAATATATTTCGCTACGTCCTCTCCCAGTATCAAAGTATCAGTATCAATCACGCCGTTATTTCTTCTCCTTCATTTATTAGTCTCCTTTAGATGAATTATTTTCAGTATTTTTCGTTCAAAGTGTTTTCAGCCAGCTACCTTGTTTGCCACTTATGTATATTTAGATTATCCCTCCTTATCATACTACACACCTCACTATTGATAAATACATTTCAGTTTTACATTTTTTGTTAATTTGATTTGACTTCAAAACTTTCGGCAGACTGTGGTATGCTCTACTTAATCTATCTTGATCTTCGCTAGCGTCGCATTGTCATTACACAAAGTTACCACTGGGTATAAAAATGTTTCGACTTCAATTTCAAATTCTAATCAGTTTATCTTCAGTGAGTTTGGCCGTTTTCTGCGTTTAGTCATACATTTCGACTTTTTTGGATTTATCTGAAGTCCATTTTTCCATGTAGTCATGTCTATGAGTATATATAAAGTATAGATTAAATAATTTAAGGTTGCTGCTCGTTGTCAAGGTGACATTTCACACTAAACAAATCCTCTTGCAGTTTTTTGTTTGTGCCATTTAGTTGTGAGTTACCGGGTGCTACAGTTTTTCTTTGATAAAGCCGAAAATGCAAGCTAGACCTCTGAATTTGTGAATGGCGTGAACCGCGTTAATGATGCCGATACTGTAACAGCTGACTACGCGCAATTTAGGCTTCGTCGATTTCGTTCCGTTTTTCCGTAAAAATTGTTCGCAAAAGCAAAGGATTTTTTTTCCCCAAACTAATATATTTCGCGGAGTATATCAATACCAGGGATTCTATCTATTCCTCTTGACTCTATGCCATCAAGAGTCGTACTTGAAAAGAGATACAATGTGGTGCTGCCAAAGGTTCAGTTGTGATCAAACTCTGAAAATGAGCCCGGCAAACACTGATTTCGCATTTTCGCGGATGGCTCCAGGACCGAGTTTGGCTCCGGCTCTGGGGTCTACGTGGAATCCAGCGGGACAAAACTGCACTTTGCTCTTGGAATGCAAGCATCTGGGTTTCAAGCGGAGGTGTATGCTATTCAAAAAGCGATGAACTTTGTTGTGAAACCAAATGGAGAAGCAGATCTATATGTGTCTGCAGTGACAGCCAAGCTGCGCTCATGCCCTTAGACAGCCCCCCAACCACATCAGGGGTAGTCGAATCCTGTAAGTCCTGGCTGAACTATGTCGGTAGACATAATAGCCTGATGCTAACTTGGGTCCCGGCACCCGTGGGTATCGCGGGAAACGAGATCTCTGACTCTTTAGCCAGGATGGGCTCAGAGGCCAACGTTTTTGGCCCGAAGCCGACTGATGTTACCTGTTTTGTCCGACCGACAGTCGCAGTTCCTCCTGTCACTAAGCAGAGGGAACTGTAGGAGGCTGGTTGAAGTTGAAAAGGTGGGTATCTCAGACAGTGCACTCTGCTCAGCATGTGGAGAGGAGGATGAGGCGGTGGACCCCTTTCTGTACGTCTGCCTAGCCTTCGTCCGAATCAGGTTTGAGGTTTTTAGCACTGATGTGTTAAGAAGTGACCACCTTGGCTCTCTGGCACCACAAGATTTTTTCACATTTCTGAGTACCTGAGTGTAGTACAAAGAACTTAATTGTGTCTGAGTGCTGCACTTGGTAGTTGTCTCGCCAAAAACAAAAAAAAAAAAAAAAAATATCAATGCCATCGACATTAGCGAAATTCCATGTTTAATTATTGATTATTTTCGCCAATCTGAAGATTTTGTTATACAAATGTATGTATGTATATGCCTATCTCGAGCCCATTATTTCCGTAAGACCAACAGCCAACTGCATAAACTTATTTAATACTAGCAAACCCGGCCCCCTTCGCTGGGCACACTAAAATAGAATAGATATGGTTTAGAACAGAAAATATATGGTTTTCATTCGGATTCCACATTAAATTCTCAAATTTCGTAAGAAATTATTCACTGTTCCAAAATTCAGTCCAAAAAAATTCACAAACAATTTTTACATGTTGCTCTTACGTTTTTTCCTTATGGCATCCAAATCAGAAAGAAATATTGACACATTGTAACTAACACTGTCAATTTGACAGTTCAGTTCCGCCCCAAGCGTTAAAAAAGTAAGCGACATTATGGCTGGCTCAAAAGAACGCTGTACCCGTTGCCAGTGCTCCGAATTACAACCAAACTTTACGAAACCCATTTTCAATACTTACTTAACAATGTGCATAAGTTTGGTCTAATTCGGTGCAAAGACACGGCGGGTCCACGTTTTGGCATATATTTCGAGACCCTAGTCATCAATAGGTATGAAAATTACCCCGTCTTAAAGCACTTATCAACAGCTTTCATTTGATACCCATATTGTACATACACATCCGAAGGTTACCCGGGTCCACGTTTTGACCTATATCTCGAGCCCTATCCACCAATAGGTATCCAAACTATACGGAAACCATCTTCAATACTTTCTTAATAATGTGTGTAAGTTTGGTTTAATTCGGTGCAGACACGGCCGGTTAGCGAACACACACAAAAAGTTGACTTTATTTTATATATAAGATTTTTTTCAGTTTGTGTCCGAAAAATCCAAATATCTTACGGAACCCTATTTTTTTCCAAAATAAAATGTAATCCATGTTACTCTTGGATAGTTTTCGAATGGTGAAAGAATTTTTAAAATCGGTCCAGTAGTTTTTGAGCCTATTCGTTACAAACAAACAAACAAACAAACAAACAAACAAACAAACAAACAAACAAAGTTTTTCTCTTTATAATATTAGTATAGATTGCCATATGTTCTATTACAAGTTAACTCCGTTATAGATATGAAATTATAACACTTTTTTATTGAAGTTAGTTTTATTTAATTATTGTATGTAAATTTAAAAACAAAAAAATTAAATTTTCATTCAAAATGGGGTGACCATTTGCTTTTACACAAGCCTTCAAACAATTAGGCCATCCAGCTATTGCAGCACGCACGGTCCCATGGATATTGACGTCGCTGTTCGAACTAAAGATTGTTTGAGACTCTTCAAATTTCTGTGAGGTCTTCGAACAGCCATGTTCTCTCATTCTGACCACAAACTGCAGTCCAATGGATTCAGATCCGGACTTCCAGATCGCCAGTCTTCTGTGACTATGAACCCGGGACAATGCTTTTAAGCCACTGGGTAATTTTTGCCTTATGGGCTGTAGCGGAATCTTGCTCGAAAATCCAACGCTCTCCATTAGGATAGTACCGCTCAACTGCTTTACCACGCCTTCTAAGACATCCTCCAGGTACAATTTTGTCCCGGTCTTAATCCCTTTTTCGCGGAAAGTGACGTCTTTACAAGGCACTCCCCAACAAACAATTTCGGAGGATGGCTGGTGGCCGCCCTGAACAGCATTTGGCCCTTGGAACAACATTTTTTGCGTCTTTAGAAGATTTAACATAGATTTTTTTTCTTCAATTTCAAGAAAAGTTTCACTTTCTCATTTATGAAAATAATATTTTTATTTGCATCTGTCGAGTAAAATTTTCTTCAAGCGCTTTGCCAAAAGATAACCCGTTGAGCGATGGAAGGTTTTCTTGTGGAGATCATCCCTAATTAGTCTTGACATGGATCTGGTCGATACATTTGTTTCCCTGGACAGAATTTTCTGCTTTCTAAGGCGATGTTTACGAATTCTTTCTCGAAGTCGGCTTTTATGGCTGCACTGGTTCGAACCACACGAGGACGACCACTTCTTTTTCTGTCTGTCACTTCAGATGTTTGAGAAAAACGATTGATCGTGCGGGAAACAAACATTCTTCAAATATTAAGTTTTTTCAGCAATTCATAAATCTCACTTGCACTTTTTCCCACTCATATAAAACTCAATCACTGCAATGCGATTGCACTCCATTGTTAACAAGCGAAATTTGAGTATAATTTACTGAAACTGAGAATATGCAAAATATGGTCGAATGAAAGCATGCCTGCCGATTGGAATTTAAGTGTGCTCTGTCCGATCCATAAGAAGGGCGATCCTGCAATTTGTACCAATTACCGCGGGATTAGTCTACTAAATATCGCCTATAAAGTTCTAGCGAGCGTATTGTGTGAAAGGCTGAAGCCCACCGTCAACCAACTGATTGGACCTTATCAGTGTGGCTTCAGACCTGGAAAGTCTACCATCGACCAAATATTCACAATACGCCAAATCTTGGAAAAGACCCATGAAAGGAGAATCGACACACACCATCTTTTCGTCGACTTCAAAGCTGCATTCGACAGTACGGAAAGGAGTTACCTGTATGCCGCTATGTCTGAATTTGGTATCCCCGCAAAACTAATACGGCTATGTAAGATGACGTTGCTCAACACCAGCAGCGTCGTCAGAATTGGGAAGGACCTCTCCGAGCCGTTTGATACCAAGCATGGTTTCAGACAAGGTGACTCGCTGTCGTGTGACTTCTTTAACCTGAGCCGCAGAACGTAATCGCTCAGGCACAATTTTTTATAAGAGCGTACAATTGCTGGCGTATGCCGATGGTATCGACATCATCGGCCTTCACAACTTTGCCTTCTCCAAACTGGATAAAGAGGCAAAGCGAATGGGTCTGGTGGTGCAAGAGGACGAAGTACTTGCTGTCTTCAAACAAACAGTCGGCGCACTCGCGTATCGGCACCTCGCTGTTGATAGTTATAATTTCGAGGTTGTAAAAGACTTCGTTTATTTAGGAACCAGAATCAACACCGATAACAATGTCAGCCTTGAAATCCAACGTAGAATCTCTCTTGCCAACAAGTGCTACTTTGGACTAAGTAGGCAACTGAGCAGTAAAGTCCTCTCTCGACGAACAAAACTAACACTCTACAAGACTCTCATCATGCCCGTCCTAACGTATTGGACGATGACAACATCCGATGAAGCGACGCTTGGAGTGTTCGAGAGAAAGATTCTGCGTAAGATTTTTGGACCTTTGCACGTTGGCAACGTCGAATATCGCAGGCGATGGAACGATGAGCTGTATGAGCTTTACGACGACATAGACATAGCGCAGCGAATAAAGTTCCAGCGGCTACACTGACTGGGTCATGTCGTCCGAATGGATACAAACGCTCCAGCTTTGAAAGTATTCGATGCGGTACCAGCTGATGGTGGCGGAGGAAGAGTATAGCCTCCTCTGCGTTGGAAAGATCAGGTGGAGAAGGACTTGGCTTCACTTGGTGCGTCCAACTGGCGCCGGTTAGCACGAGAAAGAAACGACTGGCGCGCTTTGTTGAACTCAGTCAAAATCGCGTAAGCGGTTATAGCGCCAATTAAGAAGAGAAGAAGAGAATAATTTATGAGTGGGGTATGCATACGAACGAAAGAAAAAATAACGGAACATTTTATTTTCTGCGAATTTGTTCTCGCCGTATGCACTCTAAAATTTGTCACAGAATTTATGGCAAAACTAAGTAGATATATTCTTCAAAGCATCCTGATGCAAACACGGTTATATGACAAGCTTCTGGACATACTCGTAGCGAGCTTTGTACCTATGTGTGTATGTATGTAGTTAGGTGCGTGTTTGTTTTAACCCGAAATGGCTGTTGCAACAACATGTTAACCGCGGCCTAATAATGGGCCTAATATCGAATGGTCATAACTCAACGAAACACAAAGTTATACGCAAATAACTCTACACGCATGTGGGCAGGTACATCTAAATGCATTTGTATGCGCATTTGCATGTCGACTGGCGTGCACATTTGGTCATTTGTGGCACGTTGTGCAACTGTTTGCAATGACTCGCGGCAACGTTGTTGGAAACTAATGGAAATGAATGGAAATACGCTGCTGCTGGCTATGGCCGCTTGTGTTCGTGTGTGCGTGTGCAGGAAGTTGCAGATGTATGCGTGGATTGTATTATTTAATTTTCGGCTTTGTTGCAAGTATCTAGCTATGCCAATATTATGCCTGAATTACCAGCAATTGCAATGGCGTAAATAATGTATACACATAAGTAGGGGCGGGTGTTGGTACGAGTATACAAACACACACACATATACACAGGCTTGTGGCGCAGTTATGTAAATATCAACGAATTCACCTACACGCACATCTAAATCAACGCAAACATACACAGTAAATGGCTGACTGTCAAATTCGGCGAGCGGTAACTCATTAATATGCATTGCGGTCGCACATCATGTTGCATGGGGCACGGCTGCCCCCTAACAATATTTTATGCTTGCAAATGCAATAAAATGCGACAAATGTTGAAACGGCGGTCAATTGGTTATTTCGTTGGTTGGTTAGTTGGTTGAATACCGTTCCACGCGACCAAATCAATCAGTGAGACAAAGCAATAAATGAGCATCCACATGCAGCACTACGAATGCGTAGAAATGTACTGAAAGGGGTGTCCAGGTAGTTTCTGAAATATAAAAACACAGGGGAAACCAATTAGAGCCAAAATGACCCACTTTTTATGCAAAATCAGTTTGTTCAGAGAAAAAATTTGGTTTAGAAAAACTGGTTTTACAAAATTATGCCATACAATTTTTAAATGAATTTGTTTTTTGTTACTTGTTCTTGAAAATGGTGCTGGTACTGGCACAACTTTTGAATATTTTATTTATGTTGTAGAAATACAGTCTGTGTCAGAAGAAAAGAACCGGGTTTTTTCTTGTAACTTCAAGATATATTTCGTTCTGCTTTTTGCTGCGTAATAATCCCACTCAAGGGCAACGACACCAGTGCTAACTCAGGTTAGTGTCGTTCGAAACTTTCCCGTAAACGCAACCAAACAGGTTGCGAGGCGGCATTTTTATGCGCGCATTCGAAAGGGCCGAAATTATCTTACGCCGGCTGCAAAAGTGATTAAAAAATCAAAAAAAGGTTGTTGTGATGTGGAATCAGTGCTATAAAGAGTACAAAAATGTTGACGACTTTTCCGAGCGCGGCTTGAAGCGAGTGACGACAAAAAATCAGGATAAAGTGATCGTCCAACTTTTTAAGCAGGTCCCTTCTTTGTGACCCCGCCAAGCACGATCAGTTCTTGCTAAAAAGGGAATAGATGTGAGTATCAACACCATCGAGCGTCAACTGAAGGAGGCGAACATACTCGTATCCTAATCCCACATCATCAAAACTACTGCTCTCAGAGAAACACATTGAGAAACAACAAAACAAGAAAATGGCGTCACAGTATTGGACTGACCTTCCCGGTCCCCAGACGCTAACCCCATTGAAAATTTGTGCGGAACTATGAAAACGTATCTTGCCGGACGACCAGTCCATGATTTAAAGAAACTCGTGCGTCAAGTTCGCAAATTCTAGTCCTGTTTGTCGACGAGCTACGCAGAAAAACTGATTCAAAGCATGAAGAAGATGCCAGGCTATACTTGACAATGATGAAGACTACACGGCTTATTGATTAATTGCGATTCGTAGTTTTGTACACATTTTCATGTAAACGATTTTTTAATATATATCTTTAATACTTCATTAATAGTCGCGTTTCCTTTTTTCTAACACAGACTGTATGAAGCGCTTTAGAAATAAAAATATTTCGTATTTTGAGAACACTGAGCAGGAGTTTATTAGGTAAGGCTAGACTAGCCAGGTTGCTGGTCTAAGATAAGATACTCGTTGGCCTTAAGGGCCACTGTGATAACTGCATTTGATTTCCACACCCTAACTAAGTTGTTTGAACCACGTAAATCTTTTTAAGAAGGTGACGGCTGCTGTAGCCGAACGGGTTGGTGCGTGACTACCATTCCCCAATCTTTTCCATTATATCAACAGCTCTGGCTGGCTGTAAATATCTGCCTGTTTGAGATCTCATAATGGTATAAAAACGGCGCCTTAGTGCTACTTTGAGAGTGCCAGACTGGCACTTCAACCATTTCACCTACTTACCTACCACTCGGAGTACTTAGGTTCGAATTTCCGTGCATAAACATCAAATAATGCAAACAGGTTTTCCTAATAGCATTTGCCCCTTGGCAGACAACGGCAAACTTCTGGGTGTAATTAGACCATGAAAAAGCTCCTCATAAAAATGTTTGCCATTCGCATTCGCCTTAAAACTGCAGGGTCCGCCATTTGGGGAACGAAATCATATGCACACAGCAAATAGTAGGAGAATCTCAGCCAAACACCTAACAGAAGTGTACGCGCCAATTATTTCATCTAGTTCCTCCAGTAAGATATTTTGTAAGTTTCCCAGGCCTTCAAAGAAATAATCGCCGAGATGATTCTTCTTCTTCTTCTTCTTCTTTTATGTGAAGGAGATTCACAGGGGAGGTGTGACTAGGGAACCAGTCAGTCACTGCACTATCGACCTGTTATAATACCTGTGAGGACGCTGGTAGTTGATCTGTTGAATGCAAGTATACCTTTTGTTCTTTTAAGATTCATTCTTGGCTAAGGCGCTTTCGCAACCCTGCAGTTAATTAGTAGACAGAGGCCACCAAGACTCGCCCGCTCTTTCATTTCCCTCCACTCCAGAGTGGCGGGGGGGTCAACAAATTAGGGAGAGCGCATTCTTTAACACATCTTGAATTGATGCGCACTACGGCCAGTGACTTGATTGCTGCTTGACTACTCACAAAAATGGTAAGGTTTGCTGGCGGTAAGTCCACTCGTCTCATCGTTTTTACCGCTTTGTTCATAGCGTAGATCTCAGCTTGGAAGACGCTACACTAGTCAGGGAGTTTAAGACAGCAATTGAATGATAATTATTTCCTGACATCACAATGGACCTACGAAAGGTCTAAGCATGTCATTGCGACAGACACTCCACCTGCCTACCTACCTACACTTCCGATCCAGTGGCATTGTCCATTTTTGAGTCGTCAGTAAAAATATGGTGACTCCTTTCATCTGCCATGACCCTCGTCTGTCAATCCTTTATTCCGGGTATTCATCCTTGTTCAGGCCTATCTTGTGAACTAGATAGTCTGTTTGCGTTGTGATAGCTTAGAACTGATGCATAACCGTACGCGTTTTCTTTTAGCACGCGTCTGCTGCTTTAATCCTGGAAGCAGATTTGGCTCCTATCCGTTTAACAGATGTATCAACATTTGGGATATGCAGGATCACTTTCAGCCCCCTGAGGCGTCGATCGGAGCGCATCTGTTATTTCTACACAAGCTAAACGTTGGACTTTTATGAGAACCTTTAAGTAGGATTGAATCCGCATCGCCTCCCACCACACGAAATCATCATAAGTCAAAATGGATCTGATGATCGTATTGTACGCTCATAATGGCTTATAAAGGATTTTTCAATAAGAGGCGTTATTTAGCTATTCAAAGAAAAATGCTATTTTTTAATATAAATGATCGGATGTTTATTTCATCATAAAGAGGAAGGTATGCCGTTAATAGTGGAAAATAACATCAGGAAAATGATCACCACGACCACGCTTACAGGACAATATCCTTTTCATGAAATTTTCTATAACAGAATTGCAAAGTGGCTGCCCTATGTCCTCGATAGCCTCACGAATTCCATCTTTGAGGTCTCGAATCGACCCTGGATTGTTGATGTGGACCTTCTCTTTCCCGTGGCCCTAAAAAAAAGTTACAAGGTGTTAAATCACAAGATCTCGGTGGCCAATTGTGATCACTTCTTCGAAAGATAACACGGTCCGGAAACTTTTCCCGTAAAAGATCAATGGTTTCGTTGCTTGTGTGGCACGTAGTGCCGTCTTGTTGAAAATAAACGTTGTCCAGATGAATGCCATCCAATTCCGGCCACAAAAAATCGTTAATGGTCTCTCGATAGCGGTAGATAACACCTGTTATTGGAAAACCCTTTATATGGTTTTAGACCACATTATTTGCCAAATGCCCTCTTACAGATAAAAAGAGCTTTGAGTCCAAAATTATGCCAAAATACTTGGCGTCCTTCACTTTTTTCAAAGGAATGTAATTTTGATTTATTTTTCGAATTTTACTAGCTAATTTTAGTAACAACTCAAAGCATATAATGCTCATATTTAAGATTAAATATACATCTTTTAGATTCTTAGTAGGCGCATAACAACCAGTCGATTGGCTCAATGGGTAAACCCACACATTCAATGCACGCACACTCAAAAGCCGCCGCATTATCCGCTTAGACTCTGCTTTGAGCGCTTTAATGACACTCGTCTGTCGGCTGGGGTACTTGTGATGCTGCTGGCGCTTGAGTACAAAATCTCGATTGACCTATAAATAAATTTATGCAAATTTTATCCATACTCAAGTGCGCACCTAATAACACGAGTACAACAGACGGTGCGGTGTGGAGAAATTGTAGTGAGCTTGCGAGAGACTGTGCGTGTATATGTATAATATATACATGTGTGTGTGTGTGTGTAAACATTCAGTTGTGGCTATGAATATTTGGTGTGCAAATTTATTGTTACAACGCAACCACCCGAATGCAAATTTTGGGTCCACTTGGATTATACAATTTTCGCTAATTTCCATTGCGTATTAGTGAGAAAGTCTTTGTTTTGTGTTCTCTGCATTTTGTAAAAAAAATGAACGCTCGATTTATGCAAGTCAACAAATTAGCAATTATTCTATGTAGTTTAGAGCAGAAATTGTACTGTGTACAAATATTGACGGTAAAGATGTTAAGAGCAAGTAAAGACAATTGTAGAAAGGTAAGGCGCATGCTGGCCAATATAATCGCTAAAATTTGATTTTTTTTCACAAAAACTAGGTAGCCGGCAATTATGTTTTTATGTATAAAGGATGGATATTTCTTTGGTTAGGCGTTTCCGAAAGCTTTCCCTCAAATTTGTGCTATTCGTCATGCTGTTCTCAACAAAATGGAAATATTTTTACGTAGCCGCAGGTTAGCTGGGTTGCATGAGGCAAAAATGTACCTAGTGATTTACAATTACCGGTCGAGCCACGACCGCCACGTTAAATTTTTGATGCTTCAAGCTCACAGTGGTTACTAAACCTGAGACGACTTGGATGCTAGTCATTTACCACCTCAAAAATTTAATTTCATCCTATAGAACTCTTTCTGCTTTACAAAGCTATGTTAATTGCATTTTTGAGTTATTTAATTTTTTATTAGTTTTGAGGCCTAGAAATGGAATACCCAGGAGGCAAAAATAAACTTTTTCGGCACCTGCTTTTCTTTGCTTTTCATTAAAGAAAAAAAGCTGCCGCAGCAGCCCCAGATATTTTTGCACCTATATGGAGAAGGAGTCATTGGCGAGTCTACAGCACGGGAGAGGTTTGCAAAGTTCAACAAGGGCGACTTTGATGTTGATGACACGTCCCGTAGCGAAAGGTTTTCCATAAAGTCTCAAATCAATTTTGAAGGAAAACGGGCGCCAAACCAGCCGTGAATTGGCGCAAAAAACGAATTGCCATCATACAACGATTCTCAATCACTTTCATTCAATGGGATTTACCGAACAATTTGGAAGCCTGGGTGCATCACGAGCTCAACGTAAAAAACAAAAAAAGTCGCCTTCAAATTGCTTCTTAGCATCTCGGCCGCCAGCGAGCAACATAAACAGCGGTTCTAAACATCACTTTTTGAACCGAATCGTTACGCGAGATGAGAAATGGTGCCAATATGAAACAAAGAGAGGAGTGGGTGACATCAGGAAATACGCCAAAGCCGAGAGTCAAGCCGGATCTTCAACCAGAGATGATCATGAGATGTGTTTGGTGGGACTGGGAGGGCATGGTGCACTGGGAAATGCTCGAAAAAAATGACATGGTCAAGAAGAAGCTCTACATTGCCCTGCTCCACCGCGTAAAGAAGGCTTTTGGACTGAAAAGACCTAATCGACATGGTCAACCCATACTCCTTCGCGACTACGCCAGGCCCATGTTGCACAAGTCGTTAAAGCTGCACTCCAAGAGCTCGAATGGGAGCTATTTCAGCATGCGCCGTATTCTCCGAATCTTGTATCGACCGATTACCATCTTTTCTGCTCCCTGTCAAACCATACGATAACCAAGAAGTCCTTAAAAGCAGACGATTTTGGCGAAACGGCATCAACAAATTGGTCGAGAGGTGTGAAGAGGTTGTAATCAGTAACGGCGAATATATAATTGATTAACTTATTGATATATGTAATTATTCCTTAACTCAACATACATACATACATATCTTGCAATGTAGATGAAGCGCTACTTCAAAATTCGTCTTCTTCATAGAACGGCACAATGCAATTAAGGGCATTAAGTCTCTAAGGATTAATTCGCAATGTGCTCAAGAATATTAAAGGTCTTTAAAATCTTTTCCACTGCACACCACCAGCCTGTACCAGGAAAGTAGATGAGTACGAATACGCGAGGAAAGCGGTTGAAATACGAAATTCATCGTCAGAGCATAAGTGTCGTTGAGTTTACTTATTTCATAGGATGCGGAGAAGGCTATAGTAGCTACTAACTGTAAATGAACTAGCTTGAATACTTGGAGAGTAACGAGTTCACCGATACCAACATTTGAATAGCGAGGAACACTCAACTTAGTGATGCTCTAAGCAATGAATACATGGATTCCCACCAAGGATGATAAATTTACAAAGTCTGGCCAATAACTATGGTGAAAAAGAAATTTTAAGGGGAATTATGCACGATCATTTCACATGTATTCACACACTCGTCCAATCAGTTGTTGTTGAGACCCCAATGAAGTTACATTGTGTTGATTTTTTTGTGTATCACTAGTTTTTTGTAAACAAATCGCTTCGTGACCCTAGTTATGTCAGCCTATCAGCTGATTCTGTTAAATTCGTTGAGAGCCGGATAACGGTATGTTATTGGTCACACCTTCTCAATTCTTTTCCCCACTTCATTACTAATGAAGTATAGTTACAGAGAGGAAGGAGAACATTAAATCCAGCTATAATTTCCTGTGTGAATGCTACACTCTTTGAAGAGTGTGCTTTAGATTTTTGGAGAGCAATTTCTTCAAGGATTTAAATAGGCACAGCCTCGATTGTAGAGTAAATTGGACTACCCAGAAGATTGGACTGGGGAAATCTTTGCTTTGTAATCACAAGTCGAACTTTTTTCAATGAGCAGCCAATCTAAACTAGTTAATTGGAACTGATTGCTTTGGAATCTTAGTTCCTTATTCACCAGAGATGTGAAGAAAAATTCATGAAATTATCATCGCATCATTAGATTTGTAGACCATTCGCACAGTATAATAAACTTCTGCACCGTCTAGTGAAATGTGAAATGGGGTGATGCCTGCTTAGATTACTAGGCCAATCGAAAAGTAAATTTTGTATATGTAAGTCCAAGTATGTATGCGGGTGTGCGCGTGTGCCTATAGCTGACTGAGTTTATGTGCATGCAAATTTGAATGTATGCAAGTTTATTTATGATGATTCACCTTGGGTGGTAGGCACGTTCCACATGCGCACATTATGGGAGTGTGCAGTCATGAAGAATAGGAAAGCCAAATAAGATTGAAAGGCACATTAAATAGAAGACAGACACTGGAGATGCCAATGGGTGAGCAGAGAAAGGAAACACACACACACATACATATAGTGCATATTTGAGCAGGAGGGCAGAATAGAAGGTTAACTACAACTTAGCTCATCTCATCTAACGCTGAGCGGCGCTTAGTCGGTTTGTGCTGGTTGTTGATGATGATGCGACTCATAAGGTATGCTAAGTACGCTTATGTGCCTGTTGGCAAAATGCTTGCTCGAATATGCATGAAGCCACGTCTGTTGGTGGCACCTACCCATGCAGCTATTCGTGCATTCAGCCACCTCTTCATTGTTGTTGCTGCCTAATGAAGGCAGGCATAATGCTTTAGGTGATGGGGATGGCGATGGCGATGGCGATGGCGATGTTGAATGTTGGTGGAGACGAGAAACACTGACTATCTCATGCTTAGCATCACTTCTTTGTTATTTTTGGGAATACAATTTTTTTTCCAGTCTTGTGTTTGCTCTATTTAGGTAGAAGAAATGCAAGGTAACGGATAAGTCTCGAAAATTGGGTTATTAGCGGTAAATTACAAATGCCAATGTACGGGCTTATGCCGAATGGTATGCAAATATGTTTTTGTGTAATTCTGACAAAAGGAGTGAGACCACTTTGCACATTGCGAATTTAAAATACTAAATAAAAGAAATTATCATAATAACATCTGTAGCGAATAAATTTCTTGTCCATTTATTGGTTTGGTTGTACAAATTTTGTTTGCATTTTTATTTTTATATTTTAAATTCATGGTCCAGCAATGGAAGTGTAACCAACTTCAGACCGCTCGCGTAGCTGATGCACGGGCCTGTCTGGTTTTGGCGATATGACAGTCCAGAGTACTGTTTAAAAGCGCGCGGAAGCATTTTGTAGTGTGATTGCATTATATTTGGCTGGAAAATCACAACCAGCGATTGTTCTTGAGCTTAAGTACCTTAAAGTAAATAAAGATTTTCTTTATCGCATCATTTTTCTTTACAACGACACTGGTAGCATCGCGAAACGTCATGGAGGTGGTCATCAAGAGACTACAACGTCACGTGAAATGGATCAAAAAGTGAAGAAGCGACTTGAGTGAAATCCCCGACGAAGTGCCAATCAAATGGCGAAAGAACTGAAAATATCTGACCGTAGCATCCGCCGCATACTGAAACATTATCTCAAATTCTAGCTTTACAAGATCCAAAAGGTGCATGGTCTCACACCAAAGCAGCAACAAGTCCGACTACAGTTACAAAAGAGTTGAGAGGATTTGAGTTATCGATTGGCCACCAGGAGGTAGCACCCGCCACAGGTAATGGTTTGGGCCACTGTAACCGCAGATGGGCGCCCTGCAATTGTTTTCATTGAGCCTGGCGTCAAGGTAAATGCGAAATATTATCGGAAAAGTAGTCTGGAGGTTGCTTTGAAGCCGTGAGTAAACAAACAATTTGGTGAGAGACCATGGAGGTTTCAACAGGACTCGGCACCGTCTCACAAAGCTCGATTGGACCTAGAATGGATAAAAAATAATGTTCCGAACATGAACGTCCACAGAATGGCTTTCAAATTCATCAGACGTGAATCCGATGGATTATTCTCTTTGGACCATTTTGGAGAGTAAGGTCCGAGCTAAAAGATTCGCCCTTCTCGAAGCGCTGAAAAAGCCATTGTCCACGAGCGGGCCAAAATATCTGCAAGTCACATTCGAGCAGCTTGCGATTCGTTTCTGGACCCTCTCAAGGCCATAGTAAAGGCAAAAGGTGTTCATATCGAGCAAAAGTAAATTGATTCTTAATTTCGTATTATTTCCGCACATTTTCTACTTTGAATTGAATAAAAGTAATTTTCCAATCTAAATTTATGGCCTTCTTAATTGGTTACACTTCGAGTGCCGGACCCTGCTCATGCAAAGTTCTGCAGCATAAATTAAAAGTAATCCTAAAGCGTTCTGGCGATATGTAAAATCTAGAAAGTCCTGATTGCTTAATGTCCTTGGTTTTCATTTTGTTTGCTTTCAATGGTTGAAATCGTATTTATCCGATAGACAATGCGGGATAACGATTGAGTGTGAATATTCGGAAGCTTTCATTGCATTTTCAGGACTACCAGAAGGCAGTATTTTAGGGACTCTAGGTAAGTAGGTAGGTATGTGAAATGGTTGAAGTGCCAGTCTGGCACTTCTCAAGTAGCACTAAAGCGCCGTTTTGATACCATTATGAGACCTACAACAGGAAGATATCTACAACCAACCAGAGCTGTTGCTATAATGGAGAAGTTTGATGGGATTTAGGTTGACGCACTGCTCCAGGCTGTCGAAGAAAGGAGCAATCAGTAATCTCAGTCATTTAGCTGCCAAACCCGGACATTTACAGAGAAAGTGCTCTACAGTCTCCTTCTCTGAAAGGTCCCCACAGCTTCTGCAATGGGGGTAAAATGGATACTCTTGCTTTTCCGTGTATGTGCCGATCGTTCAGTGACCGGTAAACACAGCTACGAGTCTGGAAATTGAATGGCCTGGAGTCCAAAGGACTTTCTGAGTCCTCTGTATATTGTACTAGTGTCAAAGGGTTTTCGAAATAGCACACGAAGAAATGGAGCTCCATCTTTTCTGCGCTTTCATGAGAAATAATTTGTGCAGCTCCCCTTTAACAATTGTTAGGGGGATGCCGATAACCGGGTAGGAGGTCTATGAGGCCAATTCAAACTCCTTCCTGGCAAGCTAATCAGCTTTAGGGACATAACTCTTCGACCACGGCCTTGCACTTCCCAAACATAAAACTGAAGTCATCCTTACGACAAGAGGTCAGAGGCCACTCGAGATTAGCATGCAAATAGGCGGTGCGCCCTTAATGACCCAAAAATTAGTAAAATACTTAGGTATTCAACTTGATTGCAGGCTTACTTTCTGGGCCCAGATACGGCATGCGGCTACTAAAGCAGCAAAAGTCACAGGTATGCTAAGTAGGTTAATAGCAAACATCGGTGTGCCAACACAGAGCAAAAGAAAGCTTATTATGGCGGCCACAAGCTCAATTCTTCTGTACGGCAGCGAAATTTGGGGAATTGTGCTCAAATGCAAAACCAAGCGCAAAGAACTGGAGGCTGTGCAACGAACAGCGGCGCTCAAAGTTACCTCAGCCTACCGCACTGTCTCATGCGCAGCAATTTTCGTGATCAGCGGGCAGATACCCGTCGACCTCATTGTCCGGGAAGGAATGGGTACATGGGACTCCAAGAAGAAACACGGCATCACTAGCTTCTCAGACCGGAGATGCCAAACCATGCTGCGGTAACAAAGCCGATTGCACACTGAACCGAGTGGCAGATGGACGGCGAAACTCATCCAATAGGCAAATGGGTCCAAAGAAACTTCGATAAGTTAATTACTTCTTAACTTAGTTCCTCTCGGGCCACGAATACTTCCGGAGATACCTATACCGCACGGACGAGGTAACCGATTCCCAGTGTATATATTGCGCAGCACCGAGCAATGACGCTGAACACACGTTTTTTAGTTATAACAGTTGGCTCGCGGAAAGAAATGCTCTAAGATAGCAGATTAGCGACATCACACCGAGCAACATTATCAGCAAAGTGTTCGAACGCGAGGGCAGCTGGAACGCGGTAAAGAATCGAGAACGTACTACGAAAAAAAGATTGACCTCGACACAGTGCAACAAAGCGAAGCCGCTTAGATAGAGACACAAGAAGACGAGCCTATAGCATGAAAGCTGGCTAAAAATATGGTGGACCCAGACGTGGGTGAATAGAATTGGTCCTTTATGGATGCCGTTCTGGTCCCTCTCGAAGTAATAAAGAAAGCGGTCCCGGGAAGGGTGTCTCCCCAGAAGGAGAGGAGGGATCGTTTTAGTGGCCATACCACACGATGCGGTAGACGACGGTCGCTGTAAGTATGAAGGCATTTTGAACACTATCTCACCCATCAAAAAAAAAAAATACCTTTCTATAATTCCCGTTTGATTTTAATTAACTTAAAGGCACACTCGCTGCCTTTGGTTTTTGGTATAATTAAAGAAGAAATTTATTGGTCATTCCTATTATGGAGGATTCACTTTCGTATCTCTACGCAAATCTCATTTATTATTGCTTAACATAAGTAACATTTCTTAATTGCGTTACACGAATTTTGCCCGCACTAAGAGAATTCAATGAGATCGGGAGTTCTATTCCGCTTGAATATTCAGTGCCAAAGAATGAATTTTATTGACTTCTAAACTATTTTTTCAAATTTATTTCTTCAACTATTTGTTCAAAGCTCATTTTGGTTCTAAGTGGTCTGTAAAAAGTTTTTTTACTTAAATATATTTTCGACTTGAAATAAAACAAAGGAACGAAACTGGGCAATTCGAGCAATGGTGGCAGCCCGAATTTATTCACAAGTAACTTTTTATGACGAATACAAGAACAAAAATGCCAAGTCGAAGCAAAATAATCATCGTTGAAAGTGTTAGAGGCTCTTCAGTGATGCTACTCCTTAATTCAATAGTTTCATCACAGGATGCAGTAAATTGTCCTGTGCTATTTATGCTGACGAAGCCTTAAAAGAACGGAAAAGTCAAAATTGGTTTGCCAAATTTCGTTCTGGTGATTTTTCACTCACAGATGAAAAACGCTCTGGTCGTCCAGTTGAAGTTGTTGACGCCCTAATCAAAGCAATAATCGCTTCGGATCGTCACAGTACAACACGTGAGATTACAGAGAAGCTTCATGTATCAAATACGAGTGCATGCATTGAAAGTCACTTAAAACAACTTGGCTATATTCAAAAGCGCGATACAAGGGTTCCTCACGAACTGAGCGAAACGCATTTAACACAACGCATTAACAGCTGCGATTTGCTAAATAAACGTAATGAAAATCATCCATTTTTAAAACGACTGATTGGCGATGAGAAATGGGTTGTTTACAACAATATCAAGCGGAAAAGATCGTGGACCTACTCAAACAACATCCAAAGCTGATATTGATCAAAAGAAGGTTTTCTTATCAGTTTGGTGGGATTACAAATTGTCTACTTTGAACTCTTACCACCCAACTGAACGATCAATTCTGATGTCTACATTGAACAACTAACGAAATTAAACAATGCAGTTGGAGAAAAGCGGCGCGAATTGACAAATCAAAAAAGTATTGTATTCCATCATGACAATGCAAGGCCACACACATCTTTGGACACTCGTTAAAAATTACTGGAGTCTGGTTGGGATATTTTGCCACATCCACCATATAGTCCTGACCTTGCACCATCTGATTACTTTTTGTTTCGATCTTTACAAAACTTCTTGAATGGTAAAAATTTCCATAATGATGATGATGTCAAATCGTACCTGATTCAGTTGTTTGCTAATAAAAACCAGAAGTTGTATAAACGTGGGATTATGCTGCTGCCTGAAAGATGGCAAAAGGTCATTGATCAAAATGGGCAATACATTACAGAATAAAGTTATTTAGTTCCATGGAAAAATTGTCTTTGATTTTCTAGAAAATCCGCAATTACTTAGTTGCCAACCCAATAACTCAACCTAGTCCAACTGACTTTCCCTAGCACCTTTCGGGTACTGCTTTGATTGTAAAATAAGTGCTTAAAATTTAAGTATAATAGGTCTTATATTTTCTATACGTTGCATATCGAATACCGCTCAGACTTAGAATGGCAGTAAAATTCGGTTTTTTACAGTTTCCTTTTCATATTTTCATATCAACTGGCGTCCATGGTGTTTAGTTGAGATGCTTATGATTAATGTTGCTTGTTTTAAACATAATTTTTTTTTCTCCGTAGCCTTACAGTTTCTCTCCACTCCTCTTTTCGTCTCCTTGCATACAGCCTTTCACTCTTCCACATTACTCATTCTCTCAACTAGCCAGTGTGTTATTTCTGTAATTTTCGGCAATTTTTCAAAACTTCACAGCAATCACATTTTATTTTGGCAACTAAACATGGTTTCACCTCGAATGCGCAGAAGGGTTGGTTACTGAAAAGGAATCTGAATATATTGTATTTTATGAGAATGTTAAAGTTTTCAAATGACATTATACCTGCGGGCACTTGTACTCAAGTGTATTTATATCAAAGTTTTTTTTGTGGTTTTTAATTTAGTTGGCTTATGGATTTTAGCTTCGCCATTTTTAAAATATGGCATACAAATTTATGTACATTGGCAAACTGTAGCCCTTGTCACTGTATTTCGTTTTTGGTTTTTGTTTTTACGCTTTCCGTGTAAAATATTTTCTAAATATATCTGAATACTTACGAGGTGGGTTCAAAAAGTATCGCGAATTTTGAATTTTCGCAAGTTAAGTATATTCGAATTTCGGTTTTTTTGTGGCGATATATTGGTCTCATGTCTCTCACTCATGCCGATGAATTCGGCCATTTTGAATGTTCAGTCAATTGTTGACAGCTGCATTACTTGCACGTGTTTCGGCTCGTCTTCGATTTTTACCTATTCAAGAAGATGGTTCAAAGAACCTGTATCAAATTTTGTGTGAAAAACGAAATTAAGTGCGCGGATGCATTCCGAATGTTGATTGTGTCATACGGAGAAACTACTTTGGATCAAAGCAACCTTTATCGGTGGTACAAAATGTTCTCAGAAGACCGAGAAGATGTGAACGACGCCCGAGCACTTCAACAACAGACGAAAGAATTGATGAAGTGCAGAAAGTGGTATTGGCCAATCGTCGAACCACCGTTAGAGAAGTTGCTGAGGACCTAGACATATCGATTGGCTCGTATCATTCGATTTTTTTCAATGATTTGGGCATGAGACGGGCATGCAAAATTTATAATATACCAAAACTGCTCAATTTCGACCAAAAGCAGCATCACATGAACATTGTTAATGAGATGTTGGACTCTGTCCGCAACGACCCAAATTTGCTCCAGAGGGTCATAACTGGTGGCGAATCGTCTGTTTATGGCTATGACGTGGAACTCAAAGCTCAATCATCTCAATGGACCAAGACCACACGAACCAAGACCGAAAAAAGCGCGCCACGTTCGGTCGAATGTAAAGGTTTTGCTTACCGTTATCTTCGATTGCAGGGGCGTTGTGCATCATGCGTCGAGTTGCACAACGACAGGGTAAAACGGTCAATAAGGAATATTACCTGCAAGTTATGCGCAATTTGCGCGAAGCAATCCGCAATCCGCCAGAAACTCCCGGATTTGTGTAAGAACAAAAATTGGCTCTTGCATCACGATAACGCCCCTGCTCACTGATCGTTGCTTGTGCGCGACTTTTTGGCCAAAAACCACACACTAATGAGGTCACAGCCACCGTATTCCCCAGATCTGGCCACCTGTGACTTTTTCTTGTTCCCGAAACTGAAGAGGCCAATGAAAGGACGACGCTACGCTACGATTGACGAGATAAAGACGGCATCGAAAGAGGAGCTGAACAAGATAAAAAAAAATGATTTTTTGAAGTTCTTCGAAGATTGGAAAAAACGTTGGCACAGGTGCATAATATCTTATGGGGATTACTTTGAATGAGGAAAAATTGATATTAATGAATAAATAAATAATTTTTGAAAAAAACGCAAAATTCGCGATACTTTTTGAACACACCTCATATTTGGAAAACACTCCGTTCAGATAATGATTTTTTTTACAAAACCTTTTCTTAAAAATAAAAAAAAAAATTCTCTCAAAAATAACATAAATTATTTCACTATAAAAACCTTTACCAAAATTTCAAAAACCGAATAAATTTGAAAATTATAAAATTATTTTCAAAACTTGTACAGTTTATTTCCACTAAGTTTCATTACCACTGATTGTTTAGTGGTAGATAATAGAGTAAGGTACTTTAATCGCTCTTGGAGGATGGTGAGGGTCGCTTTCATCCCAAAGGTTGGAAAAGACGACTACACCAGCCCCAAAAGCTTTAGACCCATCAGCATGACCTCTTTCATGCTGAAAAGTCTCGAACGACTGGTGGAACTGCGCATACGTCAGAAGTCGCTGAAGGCTCACCTTCTGTCTCTATTTCAGCATGCCTATCAGAGTGGAAAATCCTGCGAGTCGGCACTGCAAAACCTTGTTGCTAGGGTAGAGCTGGCCATCGACAGGAGGGACTACGCTATGGGTATCTTTTTAGACATAGAGGGGGCGTTTGATAATGCCACTTTTGATAGTATGTGTAACTCTGCCAGTAGGCACGGCGTAGACCGAGTGCTAGTAAATTGGATTCGTTCGATGCTGGCCCAAAGAATCGTTTCGGTGCGAGCAGAGAAAGATCTGCTGGTGTTATCCGGGGTTAATAGAGGCTGCCCCCAAGGCGGTGTGCTGTCTCCATTGCTCTGGTGCATGGTAATCGATCCTCTGCTCACCACCTTAAACGAGTCGGGAGTCTACGCACAAGCATATGCGGACGATGTTGCTTGTTTGATAACAGGCTCTTCGCTTATGAACATCTGCAGGAAAGTGCAGAAAACTCTGGATTGGATTGACACTTGGTCCCGCCAAGACTGGTATTGTCCTCTTTACCAGAAGGAGGAAGCTTGATGGACTCGCTCTGCCAAAGCTAAAAGGAGTCACAATCCAGCTATCCAAGGAATTTAAATATCTTGGAGTAATCCTCGATAGTAGCTCCTATGGAAATCACACGTTGAAACAAAGGCATCCAAAGCACTGACAGCTTTCTGGCAGTGCAAAGGTGTCTTTGGGAAAACGTGGGGTCTCTCTCCTAGCAAGGTCCTATGGATCTACACGGCTATGATAAGATCCATTATCACCTATGCATCAGTGGTCTGGATGAGTAGACTCTCTCTAGTGGGAGTCAGGAGGACCTTATCGAGACTACAACGCACTGTGGCCATTTGTTGCACCGGAGCTTTTCCGACTACTTGAGCCCCGGCACTAGATGCTCTGATTGGTTTACCACCACTTGATGCTTTCATCCAAGGAGAGGCCTTGAAGGCCATCTGCAGACTGAAACACAGTGGGAACTGGTACGGCCCTTGTCCGGCATTGGAACACAGAGAAGGCATGGGCATCGATCAAACGATTCTCTCCATGCCCCTTGACTCCACGCCATCAAGGGTCGTACTTGAAAAGAGATACAGTGTAGTGTTACCAGAAGCTCAGTTGTGGGGAGACTCAGAAAATGAGCCCGGCAAACACTGTTTTCGCTTTTTTACGGATGGCTCCAGGACCGAGCATGGCTCCGGCTCTGGGGTCTACGTGGAATCCAGCGGGACAAAACTGCACTTTGCTCTTGGAATGCATGCATCTGTGTTTCAAGCGGAGGTGTATGCAGTTCAAGAAGCGATGAACTTTGTTGTGGAAAAACGATGGAGAGGCAGATCTATATGTGTCTGCAGTGACAGCCAAGCTGCGCTTATGGCCTTAGACAGCCCTCCAACCACATCAGGGGTAGTGAAGTCCTGTAAATCCAGGCTGAACTATGTCGGTAGACATAATAGCCTGATGCTAACATGGGTCCCGGGACACGTGGGTATCGCGGGTAACGAGACCTCTGACTCCTTAGCTTAGATGGGCTCTGAGGCTAACTTCATTGGCCCAGAGCCCGTTTTGCCACTCCCCTCTGCGGCCATCACGGCCACGGTTAGCAAGTGGGTAACTACCACCTACAAGCGAGCTTGGCAGGCTGAGAGAGGCTGCAGATGGACAAAATTGATGTTACCTGTCATGTCCGATCGACTGTCGCAAACCCTTCTGTCATTAGGCAGAGGGGAGTGTAGAAGGCTGGTTGGACTGATGACGGGCCACTTTCTGTGGGAAAAGCACATGGAAAGGTTGGGCATCTCAGACAGTGTACTCTGCCCAGCCTGTCAAGAGGAGGATGAGACGGCGGACCACTTCCTGTGTGTCTGCCCCGCCTTCGCTCGAATCAGGTTTGAGGTCCTTGGCACTGATGTGCTAAGAAGCGACCATCTTGGCTCCTTGGCACCACAAGATCTACTCAGATTTCTTCGGAAATCGGGTAGATTTAAAGAAAATTAAAAGGGAATCCAAGTGTAGTACAATGGACTCAATTAATGTCTGAGTGCTGCACTTGCTAGTTGTCCCGAGAAAAAAAAGGTACTTTAATAATGGGATGGGATTCAACTGAAAAAAAAAACAAAAAAAAAAAAAGTAAACAAATAAATGTCAGGTGAGTTCTTAAATTTTGTAAAAGTATGCTGAGCTTTCCTTATTTAAATTAAATGCACAGAAATGCTGGCTCTCTCCACTCTCTGTGAAATGAGGTGATTATTGATGGCGCACGGTCCCTAGACTATGTATTTTACGTGAGACAAATTCCAAATACTAAGGGCTCACTTACCCAACTTTAAATTCCTCCGAAATGGCTCTTCCTCCGTTTCGAAAAACAATTTAGCGATGCTCAGTGCGTCGTAGGTGGCTAATAATGTTACCTAAGTAGTAGGTGTGGGTAGTTATGTTGGTGCGAATGTGTAAACGATTTTCTAATGCTGCATTGCATTAACGATGCTGTGTCACATTTGTTGGTGGCGCGCTAAGCTGGTGCCGCCACAGTCATGGCCTCTATGCAGTCCCAATCCACTCAACTGGCTTCTTTCATTGTCACTTGGCATTTTGCTATGCCAAGCCAAGCCAACTTTTGCAGAGGTTGCACTCGCAAGCATTTTGAAATTTTCCAACTTTCGCTTTTCCACTTTCCATTTTCGTCGAGTAAGTTTTGCTAAATTTTCATTGCCACACTTTATATGCAGCAGCAGCAGCAGCAATAGTAACAGTAAGAGCAGCAGAAGTAGCAGCAGCAGCAGCAGCAGCATTAGAGCAGATCGGAGCAAAGGAGGCAACTTTATTGCCTAAAACTATTTGCGTTGCTAATGCAGTTAAAGCGATGAAGCGAAAGGTCAATGAAAAATAGCAAAAATTAGTGTGTGAGAGAGAGAGAGAGATGGCGAGTAATAGCGAGACAAAGACAAACGACAGACAATGGTTTACGGTCGGCCGTCGCCTGCCACACCCAATCATCAGCCAACTACGAATATGTGAGCAGGCAGCCTTTGGCAGTCACGCAGTCGTGTGGTCCATTTACTTCTATTCCATTGCGATTGAATTTTCCGTAAACTTTGTTATTGCTATTGTTGTTTTTGCTGTTGCATGCCATTGAATTCGTTTGTTTTATGCAGCTGCTTGTGGCAGCAAATTGGCGTTTCTGATTTTGTGGCGCGACATGCACACGCACCATTGTCTTTGTTGTTGTTGTTGCTACCATGGCAGCAGTAGTGGTAGCAGTAGCAACGGCAGCAGCATCCTAATATTGCTGGCGACCTAATTCTTTGTCATTGTTGTCGACGACGCGTCAACGATTGCGCACCCAGCGGTCGTAATTCATGGCCAATGTGCGGTGAATGGCGTTGCGTATATGCCAGCGGGCCTTTGCTGTTGGCGCGTGCACTCACACACACGCACACACGATTGCACTTAAATGGCCACACACACACATATTAATGCATATACGTATGTATTTGTTTGTTGGGAAAAACTTTCACTTCCACTTCTACTGGCAACCTTTCGATGCTGCGCGCCGCTATGCGACCACTCCTGCTGTGCGACCACTCCCATCAGCCATCGTTTATCTCGCTGGCATTGAGCGAGAGATGCTCTTACTCTATTACATACCGACTTTTGCACAGTTGCCGCGTTGCTGTTGGCATTTTGGGTCAGGCTGGAGTGAAATTAAAACGTTAAATTTTACACGTACACTCTGCCAATCCAAATTCATTGCAAATTGAAAATAGGCAAACGATTTACTTTTATGTATAGATTTTGCGCCAAATTTTACGAAGGACATACGTGAGGCGCCTATTGAGTAGGCGAGTAGATGAAAGAATACCATAGCTTGTTGTTGTTGTTATATTTCAAAGTTTCCAAGTTTAATTGCCAACTATTATTTTTGAGTATTTACCTGACTCACTTTGTCTCATCATTCTACCTTTATATATTTACAGAAGTACTTGTACTTCTAAGGAAAATCTGCTTAGCTCATTTTTTTATGCAAATTATTTAAGGTTTCCTCATAAAGTGTTTCGAAATGGAATACGAATAGGTGAGTGGAATTATTTTGTTTTACCTGATAGGTCCATGTAAGATACTAAAAATAAAATATGACATTATTTAAATGTGTGCACCTCGCGGCTAGGCATGGCGCATAGTGGTCATGTCGAAGCAAAAAAAAAAAATTTAGTTTTCAATTATTGAATGTTAATCGTCTAAAATAAGATTTTTAAGTATTTTAAAAGCTGTTTGGCCGATCCTACTTCCATATATCACTCACTGTTTTAACGTGATATCAAAAACGTCCACTTTCCCAAAATGTTGGAAAACCGGTAAAATTTTGCCCATATCTAAAGCTGACGGTGAACTCAGACCAATCGCAATTGTTCTCTATCTTTCAAAGGTATTCGAATTAGTCATGCATATACAGTTATGCGCTTTTTTTCTAGGAATTCTCTTTTACGCACATTGCAATACGGCTTTCGAACTGTTGCAATCCGGTTATATAACTGCACTGGTCTACGTTATCGAAGATATTCATGAGTCCATTGAAAAAGAAAATGTGACTTTTCTTATCCTACTTGACCACGCAAACGCATTCGATTCATTTAACCCAGTATCTTATTGGCAAAATTCGACATATTTTTTGGACTTTTAATTGTTTCTTTTCTAAAAAATAGATCACAAACTGCTTGTAGTGGCCCACTGACATCATCTGCTTTAGAATTGCACAGGGTAGTTCAGGGTGAATCTATTCTTGGTTTTCTTTTCTTTGTATTGATCAACAGCCTACCAGCAATCTTTACCGAAATGGATTCTTACTTGATGCAGATGATGCCCAGATTTATCGATCTTACAAATTCAATAAATTAGATATCTGTGTTCTTGAAACCAACCACAATGCACTAATTCTCAACCATAAGAAGTCACAAGTGTTTGTTAGCTCGAGAAAGCCCCTCGATCCTTCAACTTTTTCAAAAATCTTACTTGACAGCTAAAAACCTTGGAACTATTTTCAACCAAAGATTAACTTGGGATAGTCGTAGGTAAGTTGTCCGGAATTTAGTCGCAGGTAGTTGTTCTAATAATTATAAGATTTATCCTTGCTGTGTTAGGAGGGATTCGTTAAATAAATAAATAAATAAATTAATTAATTAATAATTAATAAATTAATAAATAAACAAATAAATAAAATAAATGTATGACTGAGTAAGATGGCCATCTTATCGCCATCTCATATAAGGATCTGTCGAGCGTTTTGTGTGAAAGACTAAAACCATATGCCAGTTGACTGATTGGACCTTATAAGTTTGGTTTTAAACCTGAAAAGTTCACCATCGACCACACTACACTATGCCAAATATGGGAAAAAATCTCGCTTTGTCGAGTGTCTTAAGTGCTACGAACAATTTTGGCAATCCACAGATCCATTCTTATTCTCTTCCATAAACAGACATCCTTAATATCTATTCTGGATAGACTATCTCCTTCGTTCTTAATAGGTTAAGCTAGGTTCAAACGGTTTCCCAGAGAGAGGGCACACTTGACGAAGAAATTGCAGAAGAAATTAGGAGAGGATAACTAATAGGACGGAAGATAGGAGGGAGGAATTCGTGGATAACCACAATCCGATGACTGAGTTGCAGCCGTAGCAAAGAAATTAGAGACAAGATGACTAAATCTTAACCCCACGAAAGCAGCAGGGCAGGAGAAGGTGCTGAGATGTTTGCACATCATCCTCCATACATCTAACGTAAAAAGACCTCGAAGTAATACCCAGCCTCATTGCATAAATACCTCGCAGACAGTGGTTTCCACGAAATTTGAGAGCTGAGATTTTGTTAACCTCAGAAAATCGCTCAAGCAACTCCGGTTCATACTACCGATTCATGCCAAGAGATTTGGTGGCTCCTAAAAGACTCAGGCTAAATAGCCGATTGTATTTAGAGCTCTGGAAAGAGGGTGAGGAGTCAAGGAGGAAAGGAGAAAAGGATCAGAAAAAGAGATGGGAAAGAATAGAGACTGAAAATATCCTCCAGATATTCTCCTCACTGAGAGATCGAATTTTACTCATTCTAACGACATCGGAAGCCAAAACTCGTAGCCTTACTTTAGTAAAGACGGGGCACTCACAGAGAAAGTGTTCAGTGTTATCCACCTCCTCCAAGCAAGACAGGTGACCACATGCTGACCCCATGGGATGTGTCCTGTAATAGTACCGACCATCAACCGAACGTCTTTCCTTCCACGTTTTAGTAAATAGTTTGACAGTATTCGGGCACGTCACAAAACACTTTGCAGTTCTGCGGCGTACGAGACCGGACCATCGCTTTTTATGTAGTTTGCCTACATATTCGCTGATCCAATTCATGATTCCTGTGGAATTGATTCCGATGATTAGCTCTGGCTCTTGTGGGGGAGCCGCTGATCCACGGTTGGCCAATTCATTGGCACTTTCGTTTCCTTGAACACTGGAGTGTTCTAGAAGCCATATAAGTACAAGCCTGTTTTGTTTTACGGCAGAATTAAGCTTCTTCTTCCATTCTTGAACCAACTTTGAGGTTTGCTTCGCGTTCTCCAGGACCTTTAGTGCAGCCTGTCTGTCACTGAAAACTCCAATATATTTCCCGCTCCATCTCCTCTCGATTATCCATTCGGCTACTTTCAGGATCGACGTTTATCGATAATGTTATTTTGTATATCCAGAATGTAACTTTGCCATCCTTGTGCTTGTTCAAAAGTGCTTGGTGATGAATATATTATGAAGTTCCGAGTAGGTTTGCCGCTCTTGTACGAAATTTGTGATTAATTCAACGATTGGTTAGCAGTTTGGGGTTTGTTTTTCTTAATTTTCAGCAACGAAGTCTTCTACTCATCGATTAACCACCGCATTATTTTAGAAAGTGCATATAAGAATTTAATCTTAGCACCTTGCGTTGGATTCTGTCTTTCCCGACAGCAAATATGAAAATGTGACACAATTTTTACTGATACTCCAAGACAAATAACTTTGACCTACAAAATAGGATTCTCAATATTTTGTTTATTTAACTCAACAAAATATCGTGAGATATTGAGTTTATAGCGAGGAGAGGACAATATACATACAAACTGCTAATAATTTAATTTATCTATAGCTTTTTTAAAGGTCTACATACAAATCCTATTTTCTCACAGTATTCAACTTTGGCCGAAGGTAAAAAGCGAAGTTGGCAATAACCACAGGGTGCACTTCTATTCGCTTCGTTGTTAAAAACTGCAAATAAACACAGTATTTTTATATTACAATATATACCGTGTGCGTATATGTGTGCATGCATGTATGCGTGCCAACAAAACATCTACATAAAATATTTGTGTAATGAAAATAAATGCGTAAATTCACTGCAGCTATTTCGAGGGTCAGCAACGCCCAGCAAATGCAGCAACGCAGAACCGAAACGGATGTAACAGTAAACTACAACAATAAAACAATTCAGAAACTTTGCTCAATGCTAAGGCCAACAAGCAATTGCAAAATATTCAGAATACAGAAAAACCATAAACAAAACACTTTGCAAAGTGAGTGGCAAGCGTAAATAATTTTTCAAAAGATTGACGTGAAATTTTCGCAATAAATTTCCCAAGGATTTGCGGATGCACTGGAAACTTAAATATTTCAACATTTACTCTAAAATCAATCGATGGAAGCAGTCAGCGGCATGAGAAGAAATAGAAATTTTGATGTTTAGAAAAATTGAGGAAATCATCAATCGTCGTTCTATTTTGGCTATTGGCAATTTATTTATTGGAAATAAAAAACCAACTACTTAGAATTATATCTCTGGGTCTTAACAAGTTTTTGTGATTTGCCGCCAGTGGGTAGTATTGAAATTATACCGTAAGAACTTCATTATTTAGGTAATATCTGTTAAAATTAATTAATTTGTTTAGATTGGAAGAGATGGATCAATGATATAGCCGGCGTGGAACTCCGTTTTAAAGCTGACGTGAGGGATGAAATCCAGTTTGATAGATTACATGGTTTGGCTAATCTGCTATGGTGAAAAACAAAATTGTCGAGCAACTTCGGGTACCACGTCACCGGGTACACGGCAGCCGAATTCTGTTTTCTCATTTGTCATTGTTCAGACGGCAACGAAGCAGCTTGAGCGAAGATTGCGGTGATATTTTCGTATATCATTAACACAATCTCGTTTTTTTCGTGAGAAAAACGCTGCCATGAGCTGATTCTTTCAAATTTGCTGAGAGTCGGTTAACGGCCAGATTTTGGCCCCACTTTCAGATTTCTTTTTACCATAGATGAAATCGAATACTTCGTCTATAATGAGATGGCGCCGATCGACAATATGTATGCTCTTAAACATGAGATACTCGACGCGGCTGACGAAATGAGGCCCCTTCTAAGAACAAACGTCGTGAAATATAACTTAACGAAAATAATGAGGATTTTTATCCGGCATAGAGACGGCCATGTCTAGAATGAATTATAACGAATAAAAAAGTTTAAAATGTAATTTTTTTTTTGTTATAGTCACTTAGTTTTAAATTTTTTTTCTTCTTATGAAATTTCACCCTCCACTAGTTGAACCCAAAATACGCCTAAGAGCTAAAAGGACATACTTTGTACCGAAGCGTCAAAGAAGATCATGCATGATATGTGTTTGGTGAGACTGGGAAGACATGGTGCACTGGAAAATTTTCGAAAAGAATACCACGACCAACAAGGAGCTCTACATTGTCCAACTTCACCGCATAAATGAAGATATTCAACTGAAAATACCTGATCGACATGGTCAAACTACACTCCTTCCTTCCTCGTGTTATACAAGTCGTTAAAGCCGTATTCAACAGCTCGAATGCTACTTCAGCATTTGTCATATGGTCTGCACCTTGCACCGACCGATTACCATCTTTGCCCATATTCGACGGACCCGACGGATTTCGATTACTCTTTGGGCCCATTCCAATCGACGAGGCTTGCCCGCCGGCAACAATCTTTGCGTCAATTGAATCTTATACGGGAATAAATGCAAATCAATGCGGAAAATTCGTTGTAAAGTGGTCCGAGTAATGCCCAACTGCTGACAACGGCGATTTTGGGATGTCCTTGGCGACGCCTTGGTTGGTTTTGATTTGGCCTCTTTGGATTAGAAAGAGCATCACCAGTCGAAAACCTTTCGTACAAACGTTTAATGGTGTTCTCCGAAGGCATACTTTTCACATTATTTAATTTTTTATACGCACGTTGAGTTTTCACAATTGACTTCTGTTGTTGAATGTAAATTTCAACAATTTGAGAGCGCTCGCGTGGCGTCTATTGTTCCATTATAGAAATCTGCTTGGACTGACGCTTCCAACGCGGTATGTCATTGAGCAAAAAGATACAGGGTTGCCAGATGGGTCCGTCGAATATTGGCAACCCTGTAAAGGGGGTTACCATCAATAGCAAAGAGGTCCTTTAAACTGGCTCAACAACTTCTATGGCACTTCCTCTTTTTGGCAGAATGGCCTCAACAAATTGGTCGAGAGGTAGTAAAAGGCTATGAACAGCAATAGGAAATAATTGATTACCTTAATGATATAATTATTGCTTTTTGTCTAAATAAAAGTCTGCGGTAAAAACCCTACGAATGCTTTATTTTATCTCAGGCGGAAAAGCTCAGGTTTTTTAATCACAAACAGGCTCCAAAACTAATTGATAGATGAAAAAAGGAATAAATACGAGTTTTGAGGAATACAATTTCCTAAAAAGCTTTATTCTCTTCAGCTCCGATGACCTTTGGAGGACTAGCCAACCTTGGATTTTACAAGAAGACAACGAACCCAAGCATCGAAACCGAAGGTGTGTGGAGTGGACCTTCACACTCGCCTGATGCTAACCCTATTGAAAATGTTTGGGCAAAAGTTAAGCAAAAACTCAAGAGAAAACAAGTACGGACAGTTAAACAATGATCAAGTCAAATGCGGTTGATTTGGAGCTTACACAACAGCGCAAAAATTGCAAAAATTAATACAAAATGGTATGACTGGAATGATTGGAAGGTAGAAGATTTGAAGCCTTTATAGCTAATGATGGTGACTATACATTTTACTGAATATCTTCTTCATGCCTTCACAGTCCTTGGTGAACCATTGCTTCATGCACAACCTTTCGTCAACCGTCTCTATCTAAGGCTACTTTCTTCCACCGCCCCACGTTCAGCTTTGTAAGGTCAACGTTTTCGAACCAACTCCTTCTGGGGCGTCCTCTTCTTCGGCCTTTAACAAGGCGTAATTCAACTGCCATTCGAGTTGTTCTCTCCGTGGGCATTCTAGGCACGTGTCCGAGCCATCTTATCCTCTGTGATTTTATAAATCTTATCACAGTTTCGTGTTTTGCTAAAAGTTCCAGCTCATAACTATAAGTACCGTCCTGCAGTCCTTACTGAATATACTTCGTTTGCAGTTGTTCGTATCGAATTGGTTGAATATTTTCTATGTTATGGCGGTCACGCTTCTGTTAGGCAGACTGTACATTTGCATTGGGTACAAGAATTCACATAGAATAAAAATATCTATAAGTCTCTACAATCGGTACTGTTGTAATTTTTTTCTTCGTTTTCTTTATTTATTGAATCTTTCTTGTACAAGAAACTAACAATAAGTTAAAAAATCTTATGCTAGAGTACTAAGTTTCCTTGCCAGTGCTTGTGCTATGAAATAAAGGGTGGTTAAGTTTCAAGGGCCGGTGTTGATTTTGAATAAAATACAATATTTTTAAGAAATTATTATCATTTCTCTTTATTATGATAATATTGATATAGCTCAATTACGCATGCAACAAAATACTGGCCAAATAGCCGCCGCGACCTCGGCGGCACACCTCCATCCGATGGTCCAAATTTTCGATGACGCTGAGGCAGAACTGAGTTTCTATGCCGTTAATGTGCCGAATTATGTCATCCTTTAGCTCTTGAATTGTTGGTGGCTTATCGACGTACACCTTTTCTTTCAAATAACCCCAAAGGAAGAAGTCCAACGTTGTCGTTAACGTTTAGGTGTGGTTCACATTCAACATCGCCCCTTGAAATTTAACCACCCTTTATATATGTCCCCCAAAAAGCTTCCCTTATGCTTCGTGGAGGAGCTGAAAAGGACGAGTTTCCAGTCTCGGATTTTTCGTAGCTGGGAGCCAGAAAGACCTAATTCCCAATCCCCCTTAAAGCTTGCTTTGCCCCTAACAACGAGTATGTGCGATTTTTTTTTTTTTTTTGATGTGATAAAATTGGATGGAGGGAGCCGGAAAGACCCAGTGTCCAGTCTCCCTTGAAAATGTGTTTATCTCACATGTCAAAGAAGCCGCGCCGCATACCGGAATGACCAAGACTGTTGTAATTGTGCTGATTTAGCGCTTGCGACTAGCGATATTTTCAACTGTGCTTTGCTTGCTTCAAGTTGCAACACACGCCCATAACGAAAATTTGTTGCGTTTGTTTGTTGCCTTTGAGAGCCATTCATTTCGCTTCGGAATTATAACATTTGCGCTTTGCTTCTTATCGGTGTTCACACACACAGAAACACTCTCACACACGCACACACTCACGCGCGTACATACACAAATGCATGTGTTGGCACGCTGAAGTGGAATTACTTTTAGAGGTTATTAAAAGTTTTTGGTTAAAAAGAAAGTTGACCTAAATGACAAAACCAGCTGTGTACGAGTTTGCGTGGACGCAAGTTTTTACTAACCGCTCGATTTAGTGCTGCACTACTACTATGTAACTCCGCTTTTGATGCAACAATGTTGTGGAATTAGTACAAGAAGAGCAAAAAAGCGATGACTTGTCAGTGGGTGTGCCGCAGCAATGTAATGAAGGGTGGACGAGATAATGAAATTTAGAGAAATATGTGAAATTCTTTGGCTTAATTAGAAGTTGGGAAAAAACTATTGCCAGAAAAATAATTGCTTTGGCAAACATTGTATTGGATATCTTTTTAGAGGTGCAAAATTTTAGGTTCGAATTTATGTCAAGTCAGCTTTTTGGGTAAACACAAGTTTTTGACTTTTATGTGCAAACAAATTTTTGTACTTTTTTCCAAACTTATTTATACCTTTTGTAGGTTTGGTCAAGTGAAAAAAAAATACATACGCAAATTTTGAATTGACCACCAAAATCTGGACTTGGAACTGAAAACCCAACTTTCCATAGAGTAAGCCACACGAGGGTGGGTTAGTCGATGTGTGCCGACCGGAACAGTGATTATTATTTCACATGATAAGTTGGCGATGAAAAAATTGTGGACCCAATGGCAGCCTCGTTCGCTCACGGTGGATAACAAGCGGATGCGGCTGTTAACTTCAAAGCAGTGCTTGGATAAATTTAAGCGAAATTCGAAGGAACTTTTGCATCGAGTTGTCGCCATTGATGAGATCTGGATTCATCATTACATACCAAAAAAGGAGAAGACTGTTCCATCGGCCGGAAAGGTCATGACGACTTTTTTTTTGGACACGAACGGGATCATCCTCATGGGTTGTTTAAAAAAGGGAAGAACAATAACTGGAGAACGCTAAAGTGATTGAGTTATTGGACCGCTTTCACAAAAAAATTAAGGAGACACGGCTGTATTTGGCGAAAAGGAAGGTGCTGTTTCATCACGATAAGGCACCAGCACATTCATCCGGAGTTGTTGCCGCGAAATTGCAAGAATTGCTGCCGCATCCCCTGTATTCAACCGATTTGGCTCCCTGCGACTTTTTATTGTTTCCTAACATGAAGAAATGGGTAGCGGGAATAAAACTTAGTTCAAACGAGGAAGTCATCGCCGAGACAGAGGGGTATTTTGGAGAGTTCGACAAATCCTATTTGTTGGAGGGATACCACTTTTTTGGGATAACACTTTTTTTTAAAGATTCTCATAAAAAGATTGGCGGAAACACTTGTAAATAATTCAATTTTTTATTGTACTAACTGAAAAAGACATCATTACGAAGCCAGTGGGATTGAGAGTCCAAGATCCTTAATTCGATTTCTAAGAACTACTTTCGTCCACTTTATATAAGAAACTATTGATACAGGAGGATAACAGGATTCGAAGATACTTCAGCAGCATTTACATCGTGCAGTCGGTGAATAGGCTGCGAAGAGTTAACTGATGATACGATGTGGCGCATTTCAGGTTCCACTGGTATGTCAGTAGACAAACGAAGCTATACGAGTATATAAATTGAGGGCACTTCTCACGAAACTCTTGGAGGTAGTCTGCGAGGTGTGATTAAAAAGATCGTTAAGTCAAGCAGTCGGAGGGGGCTGAAAGATTTTTGTTTTTACTAAGCACTGCGGTGGTTGATATATTGATGCGTGACTACCATTTGGAAGATAGATTCGACACCTCTGGGGCGGGCTCAAATCACCAATTGATAGAAATTTTTTTTGTTGTTGTTATAGTAGTAACTTTGCTCTCTCAGTGTAGTGCAATCACCGGTCGTCTTCGTCTAGCTCATCTACAGGTAGGCCCAGGAAACTAGCTGTTTCGACGGGTTGAGTCTAGAGGGAGAGGGGTGTTAGATGAGTGGGTTTGATGGGGCATGTGAAAAGGGGGTTAGTGTTGTGCGGGGTGCCTTCACATGCTGGACATATATTTAGTATGTCGGGGTCGATTCTGGATAAGTAGTTGTGCCAGAACGTAATTGTGCTAAAGTTACGCGGGACTCTCGGGGAAGCTTGAGCTCTTCGTCTGCGATTGGTGGTGGTTGGCCTCCGATAACGGATTTCGGGGGTCGGGAGCTTAAGAAGGTGGTAAGAGTCTCCCAATGAATGTCGTTTATGGACTGTCTGTTCACTATCCGATCCAGTAGTACATTCCCATGGCAGCCGATTCTACGTTACCGGATTGACTCGGGTTTTTCCCGATCAAGGGCTGCCGCCAAAAGGTGTGTAACCGCGAATTATACAGGGATTCCAGGATTTAAATGTAAAGTTTCTCTCACACCGCTGCACATCACGTGAACGTGGAGTGTTTGAATGTGAAAAAAGTCTACACCGAGCAGTTGCACACAAATCACTGGCTTTAAAATATATTTCGATTGTGAACGCTCATTGTCCATGCATCCACTGTGACATTTTAACTTTATAACGCGCACGAATATCGAAGCTAACGCCCCTATGGCCTTTTTCCTGTGTGAGTGTCTCAAGAGCAAAGTCTATGAAGCAAATCCAGTGACCAACTCAGCCCCCAGAAAAAATATCGTTAACGACATCTCGACATCACTTCTCCAGCGAGTGGGATGGAGTAGGAAGACCAAATTCTAAGAGTGTATCCAACGTGATAACCAACATTTAGAGGAAATACTTAAAAAAAAATTCAATCTGCACTTATCTGTTTTGTAATAGTAATTTGAAGTAGTTATAAAGTAATGCATTGATGCTTTCATCCAAGGAGAGGCCTTGAAGGCCATCTGCAGACTGAAACACAATGGGAACTGGTACGGTCCCTGTCCGGCATTGGAACACAGAGAAGGCATGGACGTCGATCCAACGATTCTCTCTTTGCCCCTTGACTCCATGCCATCAAGAGTCGTACTTGAAAGGAGATACAGTGTAGTGCTACCAGAGGCTCAGCTTTGGGAATACTCAGAAAATGAGCCCGGCAAACACTGCTTTCGCATTTTTACGGATGGCTCCAGGACTAAGCATGGCTTCGGCTCTGGGGTCTACGTGGAATCCAGAGGGACAAAACTGCACTTTGCTCTTGGAATGCATGCATCTATGTTTCAAGCGGAGGTGTATGCGGTTCAAGAAGCGATGAACTTTGTTGTGGAAAAACGATGGAGAGGCAGATCTATTTGTGTCTGCAGCGACAGCCAAGCTGCGCTTATGGTAGACATAATAGCCCGATGCTAACATGGGTCCCGGGACACGTGGGTATCGCGGGTAACGAGACCTCTGACTCCTTAGCTAAGATGGGCCGTTTTGCCACTCCCTTCTGCGGCCATCACAGCCACGGTTAGCAAATGGGTAACTACCACCCATAAGCGAGCTTGGCAGGCTGAGAGAGGCTGCAGATGGACTAAACTGATGTTACCTGTCATGTCCGATCGACTGTCGCAGTTCTTCCTGTCACTCAGCAGTGGAGAGTGCAGACGGCTGGTTGGACTGATGACGGGCCACTTTCTATGGGCAAAGCACATGGAAAGGTTGGGCATCTCAGACAGTGTACTCTGCCCAGCTTGTGAAGAGGAGGATGAGACGGCGGACTACTTCCTGTGTGTCTGCCCCGCCATCGCTCGAATCAGGCTTGAGGTGTTCGGCACTGATATGTTAAAAAGCGACCATCTTGGCTCCATGGCACCACAAGATCTACTCAGATTTCTTCGGAGATCGGGTAGAGTTAAAGAAAATTAAAAGGGAATCCAGGTGTACAATGGACTCAATTAATGTCTGAGTGCTACACTTGCTAGTTGTCCCGACAAAAAAAAAAAAAATAAAATAAAATAACTCCTAAATAAAATTGAGCTAAGATATCATAACTAATAATGGCAGAGACTCTACCTATTTACCGGAGGGTACATAATACCTATTTATATCATATTGGATAGCCCAGTGGAAAATTGTGCCAGTGCAGTGAACCAATTGAATACGGCCAGCGCTCAGGCTAGTCAATTGAGGCCACATCTTCCGACAATGTTGAAAAAGTCCAAAAAACTATACCGGAAAGTGTACTTTAGAAAATAAAAAAAATTCATTTAAATAGTTCGAGTATCACCTACGACCATATTTGAAATCCTCCTTTATCATCCAGGTATTTCTGAGATGACTGCAGAATGGGTGACATGAATGCGTACACCTCTTCAGGAGTAAAAGCGCATTGATGCTTTATGCGAGTGTTTGGAACTGTGTAGGAAACTAGATTTTTGTTCCAGATTATTAGTGTACTCAAAAGTACGGATCATCACTATGAACCTCTTTCCAAACGGTGGTCTAGGCAGTGCAGGTTGAAATCGGTGTTAAAATTGGTTTAAAATATTGTGGCTGCTATGTTATTTTGTTTAGTAGTCTGAAGACAATAATTGAACAGTCAGACAGCAAGCAACATTTTTGAAAAAAATAAAAAAATACAAAGGAGGGTTAAATCGATGTACTGTTAAGGTCAAACTCAAATGCTTGCTTGGGTAATTTTTTCATCATTTCTTAATTTATATTTCTCGGTTCAGAAGATTTGCACCTCGAGGAGTTATAATCTTTTTCCTTGATGTCAAAGTTATTATAGCTGAGTTACAGTCAATCTTCCATAGGTCAGATGTGCATTAACTTTCAATATTCCCTCAAATATCCAACCACTAGCCTTAATTTTTAAAATCAAATCTCTCTTATACATAGTTTGCGTATGTATGTATGCACGTAAACTATCAACACTCAGCTACGAAATATCTGTTTTCCAAGTGCACTGCGGTGCTGACCGAAGGCTGTAGCTTCACTTGTCGCTGCCATTGCCACCACAATGCATGAAGGCTGACCCCTTCATAACCATTCCTGCAGCAGCGAACTTTTGCTGCTAACAATTTGAAAAATGACTTAAGTTTTACAGCTTGGTGAAGGGAAGTAGTAGAAGTTGAATAAAAGAGAGAGCAGTTAACATACGAGTACATATGAATGCCACACGCCGCCAACAGAGTGTCTCATAAAGCAAGAGTTCGGTTCCCAATTGTTCAACTAGAGGGCGCTTCACTCCACAAACTGGGAACTCAGTCGTGCTTCATTAATGATTTTTAATTAATAATTTTATATTTAGAGTTCTTACTATGAGAATTAAAAAAAGGCATCGTCGAAGTAAAGCAGTCAGCAGTGACTTTCTGTTATGTTGGGCCATATTATTATATTAAAAAAAAATATCAAATGCCTCTCCGTGGAAAGTAAAAACATTAAGTATTTGCTATAAATTCAAGTGCATAAAAATAGTTTGGTCACATTGATCACATATTGAACTAGTGTGACGTCACGAAAATCAGCTGATATTGTCAAATTCGCTGAAAGAAAAGTGACGGTAACACGATAGACGCCACCTCATTATTATCTCCATCGTGGTTACACCCTAGATACATTTTGGCTGCTTCTTCTTCCTTCCAATCACTAATGAAATTGTCCACCTCTAAGTCTATCAACGCCCGTTGGATGGCATCTGTACTAACATTCTTAAAGGCGCTTTCTATATCCAAGAATGCCCTCATGCTATAACCAGAGCTCTCCAAAGAACTTCTAAAGCGTATATTCAAAAGTCTTTCAAATGTTTTTAACAGAAAAATCGAAAGACTGATTGGCCTAAAGTCCTTCGCTGATTCATGTCTCCCTCTACCTATGTATTTGTGCAATGAAGACGACCTTGACTAGTTTCCAACTATCTGGAATATAACCTAAGTTCAAACAAGCTTTAAAAACTCCATCTAGGCATGTTAGGGTACAGTCCAAAGTTTTCTGTAACTTCTTTGGAATGATACTATCTGGCCGCGGAGATTTAAAAGGTGAAAAAGATTTGATTTTCCATGCAATTTTCCGCTTGGTAATTATTTCATTTACAAGATGCTGTGGATTATTTTCTCTCCGCCTAATATTTTCCCTTCAACTTTGGTAGGCGCTGCATCCCGGAAAATGCGTGTTTAGGAGACGTTATAGCGATTCTTATGTAGTAGCAGTTCAAGTATGATATCATCAGGTTTCTTAACCCAAGAAGCCTTTGAATGATCCTTGGAATCTCTGCTGGATTCGATTGATGAACGAAATTCCCTCCAGCTCGCTTTCTTACCGGCTTAGGGTGAGTTTTTTTGCTAAATTTTATAGAGCAGGACGTTTTGTAGGCCTGCCTCTTTAGTGTTATAACCCTACTCTCAAGGTTTACGGTGAGAGTGATTTGGTAGATGGGAATCTCTCGTCTCCTTTTATTTACTACATTTCTGAACCTCTTCCAGTTGGTTCTTAATGGATTTCGATACGGTAAGGGTGGATCCAGATCATAGAAGATCCACCTGTGATCCGAAAAAATAGAGTAACATCGATCACTTCACCCCATTCCCTCAAGTACTCCGTACTGGGAAAGGTGAGTGGGAGAGTAACCCCTGTTACATGCCGAAAAGTTAGTATTAATCATGAAATCATAAAGAGACTCACTTATGTCGTTTGTTTCGGAGCTTACCCATAAGGCGTGCCACGCATTGGCGTGATATATCAAACCAAAAAATCCGTTTGTTGTTTTTTGTGTGTCTCATTCAGTTGTGAGTTAACGGGGTGTTAACGATGGAAGTCAACAAAGAGAAAATTCGGTACATTTTACAGTTGTTTTTATAAAGGCGAAAATGCAAGCCAGACCCTTGTAAGAGCTAATTACGTCCAAACTAAAAGTTTCGTCGATTCCGTTCACGCATTTTTGATGTTAAAGAAAAGGTCACAGAAATAATCGAAGTTGACCGGCATGTTAATAGTCGTAGCATCGCTCAGGAGTTAAGGATGGACCATAAAACAATTTTAAACCATTTGGGCAAAAATTTTACGCAAAAATAATGGATTTATTTTCCCCCAAACTAATATTTTCTATACATTTCACATGAAAAGAAAAATAAAAAAGGTTTGTGGAATGCGATTTTGAAGTAAAATTAAATTTTCGATCTTCATTCGCAATTTTCAATATAAAATACTTTGGCTATATTTCGCATGAAATGAAAAATAGAAAAGGTTTTTAGGAATGCGGGATGGCAGCACGTGATGCCATAATCTGCTCAATTCTCAGGTGCTTAGAGTGGTGATAGAAAAGGCAATATTTGACTTGGTTCCATACTGGACCATGCCTTTTTCGGAATTTTCAATTCTTTTTTTCATTGTCCCATTAATGAAAAATATGCATATAAATCTACCCCTACAGTGACCTTAGATTTGTGCTTCTGAACGTCAGCTAGTTTTCCTGAGAGATTTCGCCATGGCGGAAAGGCGCTCGAAGGCTTGCGATTACCATACAAATGGCGACGTTGATGAGAAAAGACGCTTTACTTTCATTTGATTTTCTTTGAATGCTTAATACCTTTAGTGGATATCGAACCATGCACCGAATTCTCGATGGCGTATATTCGTACGTACACTCGGCCACGTCCCTTCAATTACACTGAAGAAAAGTAATAAATCATAAACGCAAATTTCGCAATCGAAGACACTAATTTCAAAATAATGCAAAAAATTAAATGCAGTAGAAATGAAAAGTGTAGTGTATGTTATTATTGCATTAACTGGCATGTACAAATATATAAAGGTTGGCAAAAAAGTCTTGCGGTATTTCCGCAAACTTGTCTTTGCAAGCGCGTAGTTCTAGTTGCATTCGTCGCATCGGCTCACGTTAGAGCTTTTTGGAAAGCTCTTTTCACGTGCTAACACGTGTTTGATTAATTGTTGTTTGCTTTTAGTCGCTCGTGAGTTATAGCGTCGCAAACATGGAGCAAAATAAAGAGAAAATACGGCATATTTTACGGTACTACTACGATAAAGGCAAAAATGCATCTCATGCTGCCAATAAAATTTGTGCAGTTTATGGACCCGATACAGTTTCCATTTCCACCGCACAACGATGGTTTCAACGTTTTCGTTCTGGTGCAGAGGTGATCGAAGATGCGCCACGGTCCAGAAGGCCTGCCGTCGAAAATTGCGATAAAATCGCTGAATTGATCGAAAGAGACCGGCATAGTAGCAGCCGACTTGACGCAAAAAAACATTTTTTCCCGTATGGATGCATGCGAATCGCTTCTGAATCGCAACAAAATCGACCCGTTGAAGCGATGGTGACTGGCGATGAAAAGTGGGTCACTTACGACAACGTGAAGCGCAAACGGTCGTGGTCGAAAAGCGGTGAAGCTGCCCAGACGGTGGCCAAGCCTGGATTCACGGCCAGGAAGATTCTTCTGTGTGTTTGGTGGGATTGGCAGGGAATCATCCACTATGAGCTGCTCCCCTATGGCCAAACGCTCAATTTGGACCTGTACCGCCAACAACTGGACCGCTTGAATGCAGCACTATGCAGAAGAGGCCATCTTTAATCAACAGAGGCCGAAATGTCTTCCATCAGGACAACGCCAGGCCACACACATCTTTGGTGACGCGCCAGAAGCTCCGGGAGCTCGGATGGGAGGTTCTTTTGCATCCACCGTATAGTCCGGATCTCGCACCAAGTTATTACCACCTATTTCTGTCCATGGCGAACGAGCTTGGTAGTCGGAAGTTGTCCACAAGAGAGTCCTGTGAAAATTGGCTCTCCGAGTTTTTTGACAATAGGGAAGCGAGCTTCTATAAGAGGGGCATTATGAAGTTGGCATCTCGTTGGGAATTCGTCATCAAACAAAACGGCGCATATTTGACTTAAATCGCATTATTATTTTATGAACAATTGAAAATTCAATAAAAATACCGCAAGACTTTTTTGCCAACCTTTATGTATATAAGCTCGTCCTCCTATTTGTGACGCGCGTCTTGATGTTGTTCCATAAATGGAGGGACCTACAGTTTCAAGCCGACTCCGAACGGCAGATATTTTTTTATGAGGAGCTTTTTCATGGCACAAAAATACACTCGAAGGTTTGCCATTGCCTGCCGAGGAGCGACCGCTATTAGAAAAAAGTTCTTCTTCATGTTGATGTTTCACCGAGATTCAAACCTAGGTTCACTCCGAATTCCGAATGGTAGTCACGTACCAATCCATTCGGCTACGGCGGTCACATATTCAGAAATAATCGTAAAATTGCAGTTCCTCATTGCAAAGTTGATCATGCATTAACGCCAAAGTCTGTATGTAGTGCGCGTGGAGAGAGAGTAGAGAAATGAAATCGAAATTTATTTATGCTCCAAAAAAGTAAAATCTAATTCCAACTAAATTACTATGCGGTCTTATTTGACTTCGCGTTTTTCGTGATTTCGAAAGAAAGCGAAAAAACAAAAACACAAAAAAAAAAGACCAATAAACGCAAAGTTACCGCTTAACCTAACCTTGAGAGCGTGAATGTATAATCAGCGCAAATGCAGTAAATCAAGTGCGTTCGGAGCAAAGGTAGCCAATGCCAAGTGGCTAAAAATTCAAGCACATCCATCACTTACTGCTGCACCGCAGATCAGCTGAAGAAAATTATGCACATCTACTCATATCCCGTAAAATATTTCTGAAAAGCTTCACCTTGCCGCATTGCTTGCCGCTGCATCTACTTAATTTCTTATTATTCGCATTTTCTGCTTTATTTGAAATACTTACCTTCCTTTACATTTCGCCATTTCCAAAGCGTTCAACATTTTTTCATTTGCAAGTGCACTCGGCAACGCTTTTCGTGGCTGCATTGAAGTGAAAAATTTGTTGCAATAAAAATTTAACTCATCTTTATTTTTTGAGGGGAAATATTTTCACTGCTTTTGAGTATTAAACTAGATTTTTTTTTCGTATTTTTTGCTCTTCTGTAGGTATTAAAATACTTCAACATTAGTTGCAGCGCTGCATACCTGTGCTCGTTTTTTTTCTAGTTTCGAGAACGACTTGAAAAAGTTTGCTTAAGTGGTGCCCACTTTGTTAAATTAGGCAGCGAGTGGATGCTTGGAATGTGGCGAAAATGTTTTGCTTTGTGGAAAGTGCGCAGATGAAAAGCGATGTGTGATGAAGAGGAAAAATGAAGTATTCCTTATTAAAAACCAGAGAAAATTCTTTTTGATATGAGAAGTTAGAGCAAAAATATTCAAATCTGATTTAAAGAAGAAAAAATAACAATAATAATTTTTACTGCTCGCCAAGTGAAAAAAGTTAACTTTGGATTGATTAGCCAACTTTGCTACGGGGTGTTGCAAAAAATCAGGTGTTTTTTTGAAGAGCTTGAGAACTTAAATGATAATACAAACCAGAAATATTGTTGGAATGATGTTTTGTTTCTATAGTCTTTTATGTCAATTCATGGCATTTATGTTTTGAATATGATATCCGGCACATGTCCGCCGAAGGCCACGAGTTGGATGTTTCATTCATTCAATCCAATTTTTGACTATAAATTAGCCTCGTGGCGTCTATAGTGGCTGGAATATTGTTTCCCGTTCCTCAAGAGTTGCAAATTTGCCGGCATAAACGAATGACTTAATATAGCCCCCTTGAAAAGTAATCAAGATGCGGTAAGTCCCACGAAAAAAGGGACCAGTGAACTGGACCGCTTCTAGAAGTTGTCACCAAATTCGTTTAGCAATAAATCGATTTTTAAGCGCGCTATATGGCTTGCGCGACTGCTTATTGGAACCAAATGTCGTCGATGCTTAGCTGATTCATTTTTGGAAACAAATGTTCAGGTGGCATCTCCCGATAGCGTTCGTTATTCACTGTAACGACAGCGTCTGCCTCATTTCGAAAGAAAAAAGGACCGACGATTCCGCGAGTGCTCTATGTACTTCGTGAAGAGATTCATTTTTTCAAATTAAATTTCCACTGGTGTTCTGGTTTTAAACGCTTCATGATGACTAGCCCAAACTTACTGAAGAAAAATGTCAACACAGTTTGCCATTCTCAGCCGTCAAACCATAGTTGTCGATATCGTTAGCTCTCAAGCAGCTGAGCAAACAAAAACGAATTATGTTATGCGCAAAATTAGGATTGGTAAAAATCTAAGGTCCACGTAAAGCACGGCACAAATTTACCTTCTCTCTCTGTTTCTCCAAAAAAAACAAGCAAAAACACACAGTTACACATTGCACCAGTGGCGCCAGCAAGAGGAAGCTGACAACCGCGGTAATAGCGCAGACACACCAAAATTAGCGAAGTCCTCAACCATCTGTGCGACCCTTCTGGCTCAAAAATGTGATACACAGATGGCGCTCTAAGCAGTAAGAAGACGTTGTTCCTAAGCAACGACAGGTGGTCTTTCCCACTATTTAGGACTGGTAGCGGCAGAAATCAAAATAGATTAACGAAACCAACGCAAGGCAACGCAAGGAGGCCTTATGCTCCCAAGTGGAGTGAACAAGGAAAAATAAATAATAAATCTGAGGCGGTAGACGTAGTCGAATGGGTTGGTGCGTGACTAATATTCGCACGACGTAGGTTAGAACCTCCGTGAAACATCAAAATAAAGGCAGTTGCTCCTCGGAAAGCGATGGCAAGCCTCAGAGTGTATTTTTGCCATGAAGCTTTTCATAAAGAAATATCTGCCGTTCGGAGTCGGCCTGAAATTGTAGGTCCCTCCATTTATAAAACAACATTAAGACATACACGCACTAGAATCCAGGCTGTACATCAAATATCTTTGAATAATGAATTACCACAGGTTGAGCTTTAAGCAGCACCTAACATACGCCGGTATAAAGCAGCGAAGACTGTAACTGCTTTAGCCCGGTATATGAAGAATACGTGATATCCTAGCACGCTTCCAGGAAGCTACTTAGCAGTGTGATATCCTCTGCCTTGCTACATGCTCTATCGAAGCAATGCACTGCAGCTCCTATGTACAGGAAAAGCATTAAATCGGTATATCGGCTATGTGCCCTCAGGGTATGCTGCACATTCCTCACGGTATCGGAGGATGCTATATTAGTCATCGGGAGTATGCTGCCAGTTAAGCTCACTGCATTCGAATTCGCTGAGGTAAGAAAACACCGATCGGATCCAGCGCAGCAGAGCAACCGAAAGACTGAATGGGAGCGGAGCATCCGTACGTGACAGGAGGAGTGGACGAACTCTATGAACGGAAGGTGAACGCATCGATTGATTCCGAATATCTCCAAAAGGATAAATCAAAAACATGGACAGCTAGACTTCTAACTGACCCAAGTACTTAGTGGGCATGGGTACTTTAAATCTTATCTGCATAGATTTGAAGATGCAGAACATGGTTTCTTTGTCTGTCCTTATTTTGAATTCGTAAGGGAAGAATTGAGTATTAAGTTTGAGAAGCCCATAATAGTTAGTAGCCTAGTGGGTATTATAATTACTTGATTCAGAAGAACATTAGTCCGCTGCCAGTTAAATGGCAAAAATAGTAATTACCAAACTGCGTCGCGCTGAACAACAGCGCAAACCTGCATGAGGAGGCGTTCCCTCTCCCGTGAAGTAATACTTAATGGTTGTCCCGCGGTAGAAAAGCGGATCTGGGATAGGTTTTTTAGAGTGTGAGTCGGAAGACAAGTCTCAAACTTTACGGCTTTCAATGCTCTTTGCCATCTCCATAAAAAAAAATTGTGGCTTACATCAGTTTTGGGTATTTGGCCGAGCTCCTGTTTGTGTTGAGTGTGTTGATGTTGCTGGACGCACCTACAATTTTAACCCGACTCCGAGCGGTTGCCGGTTTTTTATTATCAGCTTTTTCCTAGCAGAAATACACTCGAAGGCTTGCGATTGTCTGCTGCTAAAATAACTTTAGAAGAAAATACAAATTAATTTTTAAATTTACTTTGAATTTTTGTTTCACTTGGTTTTTTTGGCACGCAAGCAGCTACATAATTCGGGTGAATTTGCTGAATGCAACTGAGGGGAAGACAAACATAGGCGTTGGCTCAAAAATTTACTTTGTATTTTGTTTAGACTAAACAAATATCCTTTTTTTTCTACCGTATGAAGATAACACGAAAATTAGTCTAGATAAAATCAACAAAATGGACCAACAAAAAAAAGAAAATCCTGCCAAAAATCGGCTCACAAAAATTGGCGCTAACGCACACATTTTTACCCAAAGTCCCGGTCAAAGTGATCACCTTTACTTTGACTGTTTGCCATAATTTGTTGTTGGTTGCTTTTATTATTTTTTCCTTCCTGCCATTTTAATACGCCCGACATTTTTCACGTTTATTCTTATTTACGATGAAGGTTGAGTGCATTGGCACGCGCAAACTAAAAATCTTTTCAATTTTGTTTGTGGGTTGGCAAAAAAATATTGATAAGATTTATGGTAGCACATTGGAAGAAGAAGAAGACATCGGAATTGGTAGGTAGGTGAAGGTGATATTGGCGCCTGCGTTGGCATGTGGCAGCGTGTGAATTGTCGAGAAGAATTATGTAAAGCGAAGAGAGAGAAATGTACGAAGGAGAATGAAGGAATTGAATAAAGCAGTGTAAGTTGATACGAATAATGCTTATACATGCACCCATACATGCATACATACATATGTAAAATTCGTATTTATATTTTTGTGTGAAAAAATATGTAAGTAGTGGTGGCATTGTCAGAACTGTGAAATTGAGACGGAAATTGGGGCGATTACAAAAAAGGCATCCTTGGTATCTGTCACGTGGATAATAAATCAAAGGCGTTGAACGTGCATGCAAAACAGAAGCTCCAAGCCATTGTAGATATGCACAACTAAGTTAAAGCAAGAGTGTGAATAAAGTAAATTGAGTTTAAGGCAGCAATTTAAACGGTCAAACTGAGACTGAAACAAGGTGATATAGAAATTATTTTATGGTAAACAAATTTTTGTTCTGCCATTTTAAATAAACACTTTACTTTTAAGGTAACGTTTGTGAATAATTAAAAAATAACAAATAAAAAAAAAGCTCACAAGCGAAATGGTAATAGCTCCTTGTTGAAATTTTTTTTTTTAATTTTCTTCTTGATCTGTTGAACTCCATCAAATATTTGATATCCTCTACGACGTGTGCATATGTTCTTTTGAGCGACTTATGCACTGATCGCTCTCTCACTATTATTAGGTGTACAAATAAGTTTTTGCCATTTGACAAAATATTACCCCATCTGAAGGTTACGAGGTTTGTTCAGCCAGAAGAAAGGCACATACGCTCAATCCAACCCAGATCTATCTTGATTATAGTAAGGGAACTGGGTCTGAATGAGATACTGTGAAAAGTTGAAGGCACAAAAAACTGTGAGGGCGAAGTGCAAACCTTTCAGTAATCGAATCTAACGTTCGAGGGTGGCTATTTGAATTGCTGCCCTTCGGAATGAAGCTAGCGTTACGAGAAGCGATCTGACGTTTCCATTGGGAAGTTTGACATACTTTATCACAAACGCACTCAGAATGTTTTGATGTGTGGGTCGTATTCAGATTGTTTACGTGTGGTTTCAAAATTCTTCTGTGAGGGAAAAAATAATTCAATTAAATCGTGAACATTTTCTTGTTATTATCTTTTACAATTTTCGTTAAAAAACCTTCGATGAAGTAAATTCATTGTGCGGCGAGCAAACACCGTAAAAAGCTGGAGCAATGAACTTTCTTGTGGTCGCTGTTCACTCACAGCCGAATTCCACGAAGAAAGTTGTCCAAAATCAGTTTTTGTGCCAGGAAATATAGATGTTGAATGCTGCGCGCGAAATGATTGAGACTGAGGCTGTTAGGTTGCGACTGAGACCGTGAGACTGAGAAATCGTTGTGCATTAGTGACTCTCATCAATATCAAGTTTTGTCCCAAATGAAAGTCATTTACCTAAACCGTTGATTTACTTATTTAATTTTAGTTATTCTTACTAGCGAACAAAATTGATGAGGTTAAGCCGAGGACTGCAAGGAGAATACGCTTATTACCCTTCCATAAAAGGCAAATTTATTTTTTTACATTTCAATATGAAAGTCTATTTGGAAACGCTGAATGGCGAAGTCTTCCTCCCCCGCTGTTTTCGCTAGACATTGTCGATTCCGATTGTAAGCAGTTCCTCTCGATGGCACATTACTTCTATATATCTTCTACCGACAGCACGTGAGGATGCCAAAAACTGGCTGGGGACTGGGGAGAAATGGAGAGTGTTTCCAATGTTGTATCTGAATGTTATCAGATGGGGAAAATAGTGGCTAGTAATGTATAATACTTTGATTAAAAGTCGAAGTACGATTTTTTTAAAACGAAGTTCTTTTTTTTTAAGAGATTCACTTGTACATTATTTGTCACAATTGACCGTCAGGAATCACTAGTTATGTCCATAGAAGTATTACCATAGAGCTGAGTATATATATATACATATATAATTGGCACATACACCCTTTGTGGGTGTTTGGCCGAGCTCCTCCTCCTATTTGTGGTATGCGTCTTGATGTTGTTCCACAAATGGAGGGACCTACAGTTTCAAGCCGACTCCGAACGGCAGATATTTTTATGAGGAGCTTTTTCATGGCAGAAACACACTCGGAGGTTTTCCATTGCCTGCCGAGGGGCGACAGCTACTAGAAAAATGTTTTTCTTAATTTTCGTGTATCACCGAGATTCGAACCTACGTTCTCTCTGTGAATTCCGAATGGTAGTCACGCACCAACCTATTCGGCTACGGCGGCCGCTGAACTGAGTATACAAAACATTATATCAGTCGCGACAAAGGTATTCCAATTCAATCTAGGATAAAATATCATTGAAATACTCACAAAGACGTACTAAAAATTGGAGCCATTCAGGAGGTATTCCTATTCAATTTTCACAAATTTCAGCTCACAATAATAGGGATTTCGAATAAATATCCACAAAACATTAAATAAAATTAATTGTGAAGATTATTAAGGCACAACATCCTTTTAATACGTATTCAGACGCCGTCAAAATGACAAAGGATGGCGTTAGTTTACAGAAAAAAAAGTCCACAGACGTTGCGGGGTTAAAAAAATAAGAATTGACTCCGATTAAGATAAAAGCAGAAGCAAAGCAAATTCAGCAAAAGGAGTTGTGGCTTACATCTAATGATTAAATGAAAAAACAAACAGTTGAACAAATAAATATATTGAAAAATAATTAAAATGAAAATCTGCCATCTTACAACTCGGCAAGTGTATCAGTGGTGCCAGAAGAGGAAGCGGGCGACCGCGGTAATAGCGCAGATAAAAAATTTTCAACTACTTTTTTGCAATTGTTTCTACATGAAGTCGCTTGTGTAAGTAATGACGATCATTGTGAACCCAGAATTATTAAAATCGGTTCATTTTTGACTAAGTTATGGGCATTTAAAAAAATGTGTTTCTTATATAATTAAAAAAAATCGATTTTGAGCCGAAAAACAAAATTGCCGATAACTCTTGAAAAAATTTTTTTTCGGGCGAACAAAAAAATACGTGTATCATTATTTTGAACAGAGAGCAACATATTTGAGTTACATCGAAATCGACGAACATGACCCGAATAGCCCGGTTGAATTGAAATGGAAAACATCAGATATCATCTTCGTGATAACAGGATAGACCTTAGAAACCTGCTTTTTGTTTTCAATCCATAAAAAAATGTGTATTGCGCTGAGACCTTTCCTGACTGGGAGTTTTGCTGGCCATTCCACAGCAAAAATATTGCATATTACATTTAATGCCAGATAACATATTTCAGTAGACGAACTTAAGCCGCTGTATATGCCGTCAAAACAATTCTTTTTAGAAGTAGGCTACGGATTTCATGCTACAAATCTAATTGAATACTAAATAATAAACTACTGGAAAATTATAAAAGGAAAGCCACTGAAAACAAATGATACACACACAGACATGTGTATAGAAAAAAAACGAATAATGAAAGAAAATTTAATGCGGTGATTTAAAAACCCCCAAAGCAGTCATTATGCACTTCGAGTTCGTAGACGACGGACAGACCACTCAGCATTTCTATTTAATCGAAATAGAAACAAAATGAAAATAAAAGCGGAAAAACCGATTTGGGAGATGGAAAATCACTGTTCAGGAAAACTTTCACATTTGAATGTGTGCGTGCGTGAGCATAGAAAGTATCAAAATGTAATCACACAATAATCCAACGCATTACTTATCCTAATGCGAAGAACAATTTGCCTACTGCATACACAGGCGCTTATCTGTTTCACAGCTATGGAATACGAGTGTATTTGTAGTGCCTAGTTTATACCACGTGCACGAGTCTCTGTAGATAAGCAAGCACGGAAAAAATAGAAAAACAAATGAATAAAAGAATAAAAGAAAATCGTTTTTAATGTATATTTGTATGTGCTTTCATATGTATATAGCCAATCTACAATGCGTCTTTGTATTGCGTAATAGAGTAAGCAAAAGATCTACCACTGGCGATTGTACGGCTAATGGCTGCCCGCGGCCCACAGTGTTGCGAGTGCGGTCAAAAGAGAAAACCGTTGATGCTCCAATTTAAAACAAAAAATTCTAGAGATAGCCACTAAGTCTGATAGTTTAAATTTACTAATCTAGAAGCATTTCTGTGGCCATCATAGCCGGATGGGTTAACGCGTGAGTAACCTGTGATCGAAGCCCGCAATAGACATGAAACACTAAATAAGAGAAAACGTTGTTTCTAATAGCGAACTTCGATTATATTTCTGTTATGAAAAACTCTTCCACCTGCCATTCGGAAGTGGCATAAAACTGTAGGTCTTACCATTTTAACAAAACATCAAGACACTCGTCCAAAGGCTAAACAAATTGCAATTTTTAACATTTCACATTTCAGATGCTTCCAAACGAAGGTTTTAAAATCAACTCTACCGTCTAACAAATATTTTTAATCGATTAACTGTGCAACACGAAAATAAGACTATGAATGTTGGTAGATAGCAAAAAAAAAATCCTACTTCTTTGGTTCGGAACCCCGTTCTACCACTGCCTTCTGCAGCCATCAAAACCACGGTTAGCAAACGTGTTACTCTAAGCCACAAGCGAGCTTGACAGGCTGAAAGAGACTGCAGATGGACAAAACTGACAAACATCCTGTCACTAAGTAGAAGCAGAGAAGGCTGCCGGGACTGATGGTTGGCAGTCTCCACCCCACTCAACACAATAAAAGTATCCATTGCTTCACACTATCATGCTTTAGCCGAAAGAAGATGGAAGCAACTAACTACATACATTACAACAAAAAAAACACATGGCCGTCATACAAAATCCAAAGGACGAATCACCTGTTAGGATGTTCTCGACCAAACATTTCACGCATCACTGCAACCCTTACAGGTCATTGGAAGGTAGGCGATCGTGCAGTCAGACACAACCTCCTCTCAATCCCATCTGCAGAAGCTGTCAAGCGGAAGGGGTGAAGGAAAGTCTTTTCCACTACTTATCTGAATGTCCAGGGCTAGCTAGGGCACGACTTCGCCCTTCGGTAAGCCTTTCTTACAGCAAATTAATGAGATCTCAGACATCGAGATAAAGAATTTGCTGCTATACGTGGATCTCACAAAATAAATCTGATTTAGAAACAAGAAAACAAAACATCACCACACGAGAACAGTGTTGGTAAAACGGTGCAGTCGCTAATTAGGTTGAATATTCGAACATTTCAACAATAACCACAACAACAACAAATCAGTGGCTAGAAACATTATCCTGGGTTCATAGCCGCAGAAAATTGACCATCTACTACAGTCTACATCTGAATCCATTGGACTACAGTTTGTCGTGAGAATTGGAGAACATGGCCGTTCGAAGGCCTCACATATATTTGGTTCGAGCGGCGGCGTCAATATCTATGGAAACCGCGCGTGCTGCAATAGCTGAATGGCCTAATCAATTGAAGGCTTCTCTAAAAGGTGGCTACTTCGAATCAAAATTAAAATTGTTTTTTTTTTTTTGATATTTACTTGATTAAATAGAAGTAAGGGCGTTAGAAAAAGTATTATAATTTCATATCTATAGCAGACTAACCTTGTAACAGAACTTATGGCACGACTAAGTAGTGTTTTTGGCAGTTCCTTGTCAAAAATTTAGCGCGCAATATAAGCCCCTAACTCCTCAACAAAGGGGTACTTTTGGTCACTTTTTCGGCAAAGGGCCAAAAAAATTCTTAGCAGATGGAAATTATGAATTGAAATATACCCCTAAAATATTTGCCATGCTTTTCAATTTTAAGTTTCTTAATACACTAAAGCTGAAAATTAAACTTAAAAGGCGTAAATAATTAAAAACGCAAAATGTATATGGATTCTTTCCGTTAGTGTGCATTGAGCAAATGGTTTTCAAAATACGTGATTTTTAAAGTGTTGCAAGCTGCTGTAGTTTTATTCCACATTAAGGTATCGCTATTTGTGCTGTGCTTTTAGCTTAACTAAGAAGATTCTGTAATTTCAAACCAAAAATATTTCTTTCCACATTCATATGGCCCGTAAGGCTAGCGTACACCTTATAAATATTTTTAAATTGACTAAAAATACAATATTTGGTTACATTTAGTTCCAAACAAATTTTATTTATTTATTCCTCCATTACATTATGAAGTTGCAAAAGCAGAATAAGATTCCTCACTGCAATCAGAAAGTCTGCGTACAGTTTGTTTCTTTGCTTTATTAGGATTTTTTTGCGTTTTTGCGCACTTTTTATTATTTGTTATTATAATTGATCGGCTAGTGAACTCAGCTGCACATTTCTTTGTACGGAGAAATTTTTGCGGTTTCAACTTTGCGAATTTTCCTTTGATGTTATAAAAACAAAGGTCGAGTCCCTGTACATCATAAAGTTCGGACGACTTCGTTTTGAGCATAAAAAGATTACACACCGCCATCTTATGAACAACACCAATCCAACTATTGGGTTGGGGGAAAAGTTTATAGCGTTTATCTATTTTCAACGACTTGTTTGCTGTTTGGCAAAGGGTAAGTATTTATCTGATAGAATTCTTTCTGCTCTACAAAACTGTGTTAATTGAATTTTTGAGTTATTTAATTTTTATTGGTTTTGAGGTTTCGAAATGGAATCCCAGGAGGCAAACGTCAACATTTTTGATACCTGCTCTTCTTTGCTTTTCATCGAGGTCAAAGAGCTGCCGAAGTAGACCGGGACATTTGCGACGTGTATGGAGAAGTCGTCATAGGCGAGTCTATAGCTCGGAAATGGTTTGCAAAGTTTAAGAATAGCAGACTTGACGTCTATGACGCGTCCAGCAGAGGAAGACCTTCTGAATTTGAACGTCTCAAATCATTTTTGAAGCAGAACGATCGCCACACAAGTCGTAAATTGGCGGAAAAAATGAAGTGAAATCATAAAACCATTCTCAATCACCTTCATTCAATGGGATTTACCGAAAAATTGAGAGTTTGGCTGCATCACGAGCTGAACGAAAAAACAACCAAAGTCGCCTTTAAATTGCTTCGCAGCAACACGCGGTCCTAAGCAGCGTTTTTTGTACCGAAGCGTCACTAAGGATGACGATGTCTATATATTAATATGAAAGAGCGAAGTAGGCGGCTCCAGCAGGTACGCCAAAGTCGAGAGTCAAGCTGGATCTTCATCCAAAGAAAGTTATGAATTGTGTTTGGTGCACTGGCGAATGTTTGAAAAGAATGCCACGTTCAACAAGAGCTCTACATTGTCCAGCTGAATCGCTTAAATTAGGCTATTCGTCTGAAAAGACCTGATCGACATGATCAAACCACACTGCTTTATGACAACCCCAGGCCCCATGTTGCACAAGTCGTCAAAGCCGTACTCCAACAGCTTGCATGGAAGGTCCTTCAGCATCCGCTATATTCTCCGAACTTTGCCCCGACCGATTACCATATTTTCCGCTCCCTGTCAAATCATATGAAGGGCGTTACTTTTCGTTACTAGCCGTCGGTGAAAATGCTACAAACTTATTCCCCAACCCAATACATGCACGTGCAACCTGGACATACAAAATACTTTACTCCAAATCGGCCTCCATTGTCTAATATACTCCGCCCCCAGAAGTCAAATCTTCAGCAGCTCAAACCCAATTACCTACGACTACTTATCTTCGCGAACTTCCCATTCAATAGCTGTGATAACCAATTTTTTTAAAATAACCAACCTATGCAACAGAATTGAATATAAAAAACATCGTAAATTTGTGCCTAAATACGTACATACCAAGCGTACAACCTCGATGCTGTTGCCTTACTTTTACCATTATAGGATTTAATCTTTAAGAAAATTTTATAAATAAAAGCAAAAGGTAATCTTAAATATTGAATTTAAATTTACTTTCGTGTATTAAATATCAATTGATGTCAGTTGATAGCTTTAGTTGCTTATGCGTTATAAAATTTTTGTATTTTTTTTTAAATTAATTTATATAATAAATACAAGTTAATAATGATAATTAATAAGTATTGCGACTATCATCAAAGTATACACCAACTTTCACCAAATTCAGATCAGATTTAATATTTGTGTAAAAATTGTGCATGAGTGGTAGGCGTGACAGTAAGCGAATTTATTTAATATATTAAATATTTCTCTAGGTAAAACCAAGCCTTTCCTAAGTGAAGGTAAAGCAAGTACCAAGTTGTAACGAAATCGCGGGGCACGTCTACTGTTTAGGCAGCTGTGCAGCTTATGTGGCGACATCACACTGTGCGCCACAATAATACACACAAACATATGCAGACTTAATATAGCAGCAAATAGACAAAGATAAGCTGAAAATATGTGGGAGGCAACAAATAAAAATAAGTGTGACTGACCCAAATACTTAGATGCCAATATGGGTTTATAATGCTGAAACATTGGATTTTGACTGCAAGATGGCGGAGATGAGTGAAGTTTCCTTTTCGACTTACACAATGCGTGCTGATGAAGCCAGCTGCGCTTTTATGAAAGTTTGCGCTTTATGTATTACATTTCTCTAGAGTGCGAGTTAGTAGATTTACTTCCGTTGAATTGTTTTTCTATGAAAGTGTAATAGAAATAAAGAAAACCGAATATGAGAGAAAGCAAATAGCGGTAAAGGCACAAAATGAACAATGCCGTGTGCGTGTTCTATGAAAAAGTTTTCTAACCATTTGTGGCTACACTCGTAAATGTGCAATACACCGAAAGAAATTTGAAAATATCTCAAATACTTGCAGACTAAAAATAAATACAAATTTACAAGTATTCACATGTTTTCCTTTACCTTTTTACGGTGCCCCACGAATGCAATACCCTGAGGCTACCTGAGGTTACCTCTTTTGCCTCTATAGTTGAACCTGCATTTCTTCACATATATCTAGTAAATGATCACATCATTATTTTTTAGCGTCACTTTCTCACCCGCTTTATTCAATTCCAATTTAAGGCGATCATCCCGATTAAAAGGTTGAATAAATCAATTATTCCTCTTATCTATTTTTTTTTACTTATTATTACATCTATAAAATGTGTGGAAAATGAGGCTAAAGCGATTTTTCGAAACTCAGCGTTATTAGAAGCTTGTGATAATGGCAAAGGAAGGGCGCCATTTAGCGTACTTCAACTGTGAAACACGTTTTTCATGAAAGTACTTTTTTCAAACGGGCGGTCATGAATCACAAAAAGTACTAGATCGGCACATGTATTTGAACTTTCTTTTAGTATACGTCACAAAAGATAAAAAAATTTTGATTTTTCGAACTTCTATTAAAAAAAAAAGTATAAAAATAAAAATCGCTTAAAGTTGTATGTGCTGAATATTTTAAAATATCACAGTTTCGGTGGTAGCTACTTTATCATATAATAGATTAAAATGATTTTCCGTTATTTTATGATTTTCCATTATTCTATCAGCAAAGTCACTTTCTAGTAGTATAAGTCGTGAACATTGAAGTTCACGCATCAACTAAACAAATTTTCTTTGAATATCTGATAAAAAGTTTGATGTTCGAAGTTGAAATCTTCATTCAAAAATTCATTTTAGGTCACATTATATTATTTATGGTTAATTGTCTTTAATTTTTGAAGTGAAACTTCTTAGGCTTATCGATGGGCGAGCGAGAATGGAGAGTAAAATTTCAAGGCTATGGAACATTTTGGGCATTTTCGCTCCGCGAGAGAGAAAAAAGGTATAACGTAGAGGAAAAAGAGAGAGAGAGCTATACCTTATATATATCTTAGATACACTTTGGGCTATTTTTCCTGAGTTTTTCCTTGCGGTTGCTAATTTCTAGTGAGAAATAACACTGCCTACTTTTTGGCGCTTGTTTGTTGGTGCAAACTTGTAGGAAATATATTTTTGGTGCCTACTTTTTGGCGTTATATTTCCTATGGTGCCTACTGTTCGTTGCCGTTTCCCTACACCAGTCTACCCTTCTCCGTTTTTTGTAAATTTTGTCTATTTGTATTTTCTACCAATGTTGTGAATTTATTTAGATATATATTTTTTTCTCTCTATCTCTCTCTCGCTCTCTATCTCTCACTCGCTCTCTCTCATTATCTCTCGGGTCTCTCCCTCTTTCCTTGTTTGCCTTGAAAGCTTCACTTCTGTTATGTGTAGCACCACGCAATTTTTTCATTTTAAGTTGTTCTATCTTATTTAATTGCATATAAATTTATTTAATATTTTTATATTATTTTATTTAAGTTTACTTTATTTTTTTATTCTACTTAATATTATTTTTTTTAATATTTTCTAAGGTTTTTTTAATATTATTATTATTTTTTCATTTTAAATTATTCTATTTTATTTCATTAAATTAATATTTAAATTAGAAATACATAAACTTTTAAAAATTTTTAATATAATATATTTTTTAATTTTTTTGCGTTTTCGTTTTTTCTTTATTATTTTTTTATTTAACGTTTCAATTTTTTCATTACTTGTTACTAATAATTTTGAATTTATTATTTTATTTAATTTCATTTTTTATTTCTTATTTTGCCTTATTTTACTTTTTAATTTTGTTGCTTACTTTCTTTTTAGGCTTCATTTTATTTTATTTCAGTTTGGTATTTTCATAAATCTTGTTAATTTCAGGTCGTACGTTGGTAAGCTCTGCTAAATTTTTGCGTGGGGGTTGCGTGACTCGGTTATAACTGGTGTTATTTTTTCTACGCTTCTTTCCACTCCACTCAGTTCGTTGTGTATTGCACTTTTAATTTGCTCTTGCTTTTTTTTCTTACATAGTCATGTTGGATAAGACACTTGGCTGCTCACTCGGCTGCAATCATTAGTTTTCCCTATATTGTGGTAGCTCTCCGTTTTGGGAAACGGGTATTCTCATTTTAAACCTTCTGCCAGCTGATTTACAGATTTCCTTTTGCCAGCATATTAGGCATTTTAGGGCTACGTTTTCTTCTTTGCTGACACTTCGGAACCGTGGAGTCGTTACTTCCAGCATCCCTCTGTGAGAGATGTCCGTACGGGGTCATGCCTAGGGACCATAGGGTTGTTATGCCCGTCAACTCACTGTGAGAGATGCAATTGCGGGCATTTTATTTATTTTATTTTAATTTATTTGAGTTTATTTGAGTTTAATACATCTCGGCTATTGCCGGAGATTACACATCCCGGATACAATTTTCAAGGAATTGTGCTCTGGTGGAGTGTAGTCGAAGTTCTATGCCTATGAGATATTTTATTTTATTTTACTTTATTATATTTTATTTCACATATTAATTTTTTTCACTTTATTTTGTTTTATTTTATTATTTTTTACTTTTTTACTTAATACTGTTCTACTTTATTTTATTGCATTTCATTTTTACTTTATTTTATAATACGTTACATTAATTTATATTATTTAATTTTATTTTATTTCATCTTATCAATCTGAGTGTCTGATTCCAAAGAATTCGCGAATAATGCCGCACACGTGTATTAGAATTTCCTATATTAACAAACCTTCAACATATTCTTGCACATCCCACATCTCACACGAGCTTCATTCAAGATATATGCGAGTATATACATATATACATATATGCATATATACATATACGTATATATACCGGCACTGTCCATACAAGAATGAAAGAAGCGATTTTCAACAATCCGAGTTAGCCAGCTGTCCTGTTTCTGTATTTCTCATATTGTATTATGTAATGTATATATCGGACAGTCAAATTAATCTACGACAATAGACTAGTACAATGCCTAAAACAACAACCACAACAACAATGCTTTACGCTAAATGCGCCAGCTATACGTAGAACGGTGGCTTATTTCATTTATTTGGTTGCAGCTAATGGAAGCGAAAGCAAGATTAAATTTGATCATTCATCTAGACCAGATTTCACTTATATTACTTAGCGTAGTGTAGTAGTGGACTTCGCTATTATGTACACTGTGTGGCCTTTTAAGACTGTGCTGACTTGAATTTTAAGTAGCATTTCGTGAAATCGAATATTTTATTATCTGTCTCGCGGAAAAGTAATTAAAGCAAAGCAATGAAATGGGTAAATGTGAAACCAGTACAGGTAGCTGCATTAACACCCATTTTTTAATTTAATTTGGGCTGTGAAAAGCGAAAGTAATTTATTTTTAGTGTACATTTTTCAATTTTAAATCGGGCCCTTGTGAACATCTCCTCACTCTAGTGCAAAAACTGTTGAATTTTCTTCATGATTAAATTGCACCTCAAATCACTTAAGAGCTGAAAAGATCCTTTGTGTCTTTAATTTAATTTCAGTAAATACTTATCGCTTAGCTCACATATTAGTATTAGTTTTCACCTCATTTAATCAATTAAAAATTAAAAAAGTATACCCTCGTTGCTTTTGCATTGGAATTCTGTCTGCCACAAAAAGTTGCTGAAGCAAAAGTGCGCTCATAAAATGTTACTCATACGCCCCACCGCGCACTGTGTAAATGTTGTGGCCACAAATGGGACACTCAAGTGGGAATGGCTAATTAAATTATTAGTGTGTTTGTGTGACATATAATAAGTGCGAGCGAAGGTGAGTGTGAATTTGAAAATGTGAAAAGAAATATTTAGATGTGTGAATTGCGGTACTTAAAAGGCAGAGGTTAGTGAGAAGGAAAACTCATAACTGGCACATTGGCACTAATTATTTTATTAAGCAGTAAAAAGTGCTGTGAGACACCGTTTAATAATGTGACTGCCACGTTTTTTGGTACATGGAGGGTAGTGAGAGAGTGAATACCTGATGAGCTGTGTTTCACAAGGCAAGAAGTTGGAGTTGAACAAATTTTTATTTAAACAGCAGAATTTTAGAAGAGATATTTGAATGAGCTTTGCATTTGGTGGGATTTGAAGGAGCCTGTGTCACCGTCAAATAGTAGATGGAATTCTTCTTTTATTGAAAAAATTCGGGTACCGAACACCAACGGAGTGATAGTGATACCCAAAACACGACATGGCTATGGCAAAGCTTAAAGTACTGCAACACTTTTTTGTTACATGTTACGGAATACGCCATAAGGTAGCCCATCCTGTTGTAGATGTTGTATATTTAGGTGTGGGAATAAGTTTCCGTCCTTTGTTAGCCAAAGTTACGAATTATTTGAACAATTATCATATTATGTGAAGTATGTCCCATTGTAAGCTAGACGGATTCCTCCGACAAAAAGTTCGAGCTATTTTGACTTCATACATTCATTGAGCCAGTTTGCAATGCTCTCGTAAGAAGTGAACCACTCTCCAATAAGAGCTGACTGCATTGACCGGAACAGATGGTAAGCCGAAGGTGCAATGTTTGGCGAATACGGCGGGTAGGGCAAGATTTCCCAACTTAGTGCTTCTAAATATTTCTTGACCGATTTAGCAACGTGTGGCGTGGCGTTCTCATAATGCAAAATCATTTTTTCATGTCTAACATCCCATTCCGGGCGCTTTTCTTTGAGAGCTCGTTTTAATAAGCTACGCAGGCTTTTCAGATTCTTCTTTGCCCTTTGGCGTATTATCCGTGTCAGAAGACGACGTTCAAAATCCATAGTGACTCTGACTCATAACCGATCTTGATGGTCTTCCGCTTCTTCTCCTCAACAACTGTTTCTTGCTTAAAAAGCCTTTAATGTTAATTTTTAATAAATCGCTCTCTGATGGACTATTCCTACAGGATTGGAAAAAAGTTCACACAGCTCCAATTGTTAAAACGGTGAGCTATGATAACCAATAATGATGTTACAAACTATAGACCTGGGAAAAATTTAGTATAATGTCTATCGCTTTGAAAAAAAGGTTAAAAGGGGCCGATAGAGGGGTGTATCCCCATCTTAAAACTGAAAACCGCACCCTCCGGAGCCTTACAGTTTTTAAGTAATTTAATGTTAAAATTTTGTAATTTACCGAAAAGTTGGTGTTGCCATACACCTGAAATAAAAACGAAGTTCGTATGCAGAGATGTTCAGTGGAGGGTTGATTGTAAAACTGCAATATTTTTTGCTGTGATTTAAAATTAAGAAATAATTTTGAAAACAAAAACATACAATTCATCGAAACTTAAAACAATGATATTAAGCGTATCACAAAAAATAATAAAGTAATTAAAAGCCAAAAATTACGGTTTATAAGTATCCTTATGCTTTTTATAAACGGATTTTCTCCACAAAAATTCGACTATCATATCTGTAAAACAAAATAGGGTGGTTGCGTAGAACTCCTTTTCGTGTGGGTGGCCTTCGGCCGCGCTTCAAAAAAATAACCCTCATCAGTCCAACTTCGGCTACGCAATCCACGGTATTTTTGCGTAGAACTCCTTTTCGTGTTAAAACCATTGAACCCAAAATTAAAACGTTATATGCGTGTGTGTAATAAGGAGGCACAATAACCCCCATCCCCATCATTTACACTAAACTGAAATACTTCATTTTAATTCATATTTTTGTTTTAATTTGCAGGCATCTGGCAACACCATACTGTTGTCATTCCAACTTCTTCTTATTCGCGTTAAAATTGTAAAGTGATTGTATGGAAAAATGCGTTTGCATTTAATTTTAATGAAAATAATTCGAATATAAGGATAAAAGTAAGTAAAAACACACGTGTGAGTCTATATTTAGTGAATTTTAGTGAAGTGTAAAAAAAGATATAGTGTAATGTTATTGTGAATCCCAGATCTAGACCTATTACGAAATTGACAACAATTTCGAAATTATTTGAGACTCTTGTTAAGCCAAACCATTTTTGTTGTGTTTAGCCTCAGAAGCGGAACTAGCTTTGGCAGTAGAAGGTCTACGATTTCAAGCCTGGCAATTTTTTCTGACAACCCCTTCGATAAATGCCATCTATACTGACTGTTGGAGGGCTTTAGTTAAGGTTATGTTAATTAAATGTGCATATTTGGGACTCCATTCCATCTTCCTAACTAGAATAATAGCACCATATTTATCTATTAGGACCTACTCCGTTGCACAAGAAAATACGACCTCCCGCCCTTTCCAGGGTTAACCAAGTAGTAAATTGCTGATGAGCTTGCCATGAAGGGGTCGACTGAATTAGTCTCGGAGATCTCTTTAACTGTTGTGAAAGGGGAATTGCTCAACTAATGTTTCAAAAACAAAAAAAACAAAAAAAAACGTAAAACCATTGCTTCGTCTGCTATTTTGAAAACCCTTTGGCCCCAGTACAATATACGCCGGACACAGAAAGTTCTGGGGATTCCACGCCATTCAATTTCCAAACTTGTGGCTGTGTTTACTGATCATTGGATGATCGACATACACGCAAAAAAAGTTTAGGTTACCGTTTAATCCCTATTTCAGAAGCTGTGAGATAAGGCAGGTGTTGAGCACTTTCTCTGTAAATGTACGGGTTTGGCATACGCTATACGATTAAAGTCAACCGGACGCTTCTTTCGGCGATAGCCTGTATCTATGCGCCAACCTAAAGCCCTTAAATTTTCTCAATTACATCATCAGCTTTGGTCGGCTTCAAATATCTGCCCGTTGGAGGTCTGAAAATGCTATCAAAATGATCCTTAAATGCTACTTGGGAGTACCAGACTGGTACTTTAAACATTTCACCTTCTCCTCTTTATTATTTTTAATACTGATATAAATTCATGCTTTTACTTTTCGAAATTTCTTCTTTACGCTGATGGTATTAAATTTTACTTCAATATATCGAATGTTGAGGAGATATATAGATGACTTACAGGTACCATACTCAAACTCTGCGAAGTGCCTAGGTATGACAATTGATAGTAAACTTCGATGGAAAGGACATGTTAAGAAGAAGAGAGAAGAAATGGACATCAGACTCAAAAAAATGCAATGGCTCATGGGTTGCAGATCACTATAGAAAACAAACAAACTGTTAATCTACAGGCAGATACTAAGACCAGTATGGAGTTATGGTTCCCAGCTATGGGGGCGCGCCAGTCAAGTTAAGAAAAACCACATGCAAAACGGCACCATATCACTGCAGAAGTTTTGACCTTAGAATAAACTCCGTCAATACAGAAATCTCAAAGATTGTAGTGGCCCATAAAGAAAGGCTAATAACCCACATCAATGAAGAAGCGCATAATTTAATTGAAACCGACGGATTAATACGAAGGCTCAGACGCACTAGACCTAACGATCTCATACTTGCATAAAAATGCTTCATGTTATGTAGAGTGAAAATTCTATAATGCAGTTACATTTAAGTTGATTATTAGTCATTTGTAAATTTTCATGAACTAGTCGCAAAAAAAAAAATAAATTCGGAAAACTTAGCTCGAAGTCATATACAAACTCGTCGATCATACTCAAGTGCTTAACTAATAAGAATATAGTTGTATTCCATAGTTAAGTAAATGAATAAGTTTCCAATTGGAAAAAGTCTAAAAATTATTCAATTTTTTCCAGATTTTTTTTGTTTAGCTCCTATATTATAAAAGCCTACAAATTAAAAAATGTAACACTAAACCTACCATGACGGGTCAAATGATCCATTTTAAACCTTTTGTCAGAAGTTCTTAGAAATAATATTATTAAATCGCCGTTTGCCTTCACGAAATTTATTAAAAAATACATTGAATATATTTTCAAGATTTATTCCTCTCTTGCTAATTGTTTTACCGTGCTTTTCGCTAGACTTAGTAGTATATAAAACGGGTAATTTGACCCACTTTGGAAGGAATAGGAATACATAAAGTATCGGTAGGTTTAGTGTTAAAAGAGAAAACTGACGATAATGTCCATAATTCTGGGATCACTTGATATAGAGCCGCTCACGGCAGAAATTTATTCAGAATTTATCTATGCTTACCGAGGCGTTATCGCTATTGGAAATCAACTTTTTTCTTTCAATTCATGTTTCGTATATGCAGTGGGTTTCGCGCCCAAAACCACTTGAATGGAAGTCGGTCTTGCCAAGTTGAAAAAGAATTCTGTAAAAACACATCTTGTGCAATGATTTTTGACAGGCAGAGCTTTACTCTCGATCTGGCTGATTCTTCTATGTACCCGCTTTATGTTATTAAATGTAATTATAAATAAAAAAGGAACAAAGCTAATATCAAAAATGGCAAAATTCTAAAATTCACGGTGCTAACTAAGAATACCAGCAGCGGGAAGCTTACTCGTACATGTCTTTATTTACTTTTTCTTCAATACTAACAAACGCATATTTGCCAACGGCCGATCAAAAGGCTCCCACATTTTTTGAGCTTAATGCAATTATCAACAAAGTAGGCACTTGCATATGTGTGGGGCAACCGAAAATCTTCAAAAATTTTCCTGCAATTAGAAACGGCAAACATTCTAGCTGTAGCCCAAAAGCAGCTGCCACAGCTCTATTCAAACAATGCCACTATTGTGTTGCACATGAGAACAGACTCACTCACACTTAGACATATATTCGCATACATACACACTCGAACAAAATTTAAGTCGACTAACTATGTCTACAGGCACTTACTTGTTATAAATGAAAGCACAAGGAACATATCCAACGCCACTTGAAACCACTTCATCTCATTTCCCTCTGCGCTTTGTGGCTGCCTGGGTGCTGCTGCTGCTGCTGCTTGCTGCTGCGTGATTGCCGCCCTGCTACTGCCACCGCCTGCTACTGCTACTGCTGCTACTACTCCTTTATAGCTCGATGTTGATGCCACTGCGTCTTTGTGCCTTGTTGGGCAGTTGGTGAATGTATTTGTTGTGCACACAGTGGCGGTTGATGCGTTGCAGGAGGCACTTGCTGACCTCGCCAACAATGCGGAAATTGCTTGTGTTGTATACTATTGTTATTGTTGTTGTTTTGGGGTTGCTTTTATTGTTGTTGTGAATGGCACTTTGCTTGACCGTATAGCTGATAGCTGCTGCTGCTACTGCGCTCTTGCTACTCTTGTTGCTGTGCCACAATTACAAGCTAAGCAGGCTTTTTTATTATTGTTGCCAGTTGTAGTGACCGTTGACAGACCTAATTGGCGTTGCTGTTATTGTGGCTGTCGCGTTGTTATGTTGTGGGTATTGGGGGCGTTGATGGCAAATTCGATGCGAACTCCAGCCTTTGGACTCTTGCTCCGGTGCAAGCAGGATTGTTATCTGCGCCAGCAAATGCGTTTGTTGTTGCTACTGTGGCGTTTGAAGTTTTTATTTTTGTTGCTGTTGCTACTACTGCTACTGTTGCCAAAGATTTTATTGCTTTCCTTGTTTCGTTTACTTCGGGCGCGATTTTGATTGCCACTCAAGTGTGGCAACGTCGAAAGAATGCGTACTTTATGCCACTTGCTATGTGTTGCCACTAAACTGCGTGCGCCAGCTGCTACAAAGCGTACGTTACTTAACAGAGATATTTTTGTTGTTGTTGCTTTTGTTTTCCTTGTTATTGTTGCGATGGCTGTAGCTAAGTTGAGTGGCGTTGTTGCGTTTGCATTAGCAGTTGCTGTTGTTTTGGTTGTTTTTGTTGTTGTTATTGCATACGCGGATTTATGCATTTGTATTACGAATTACTAGCGTTTATCGAAGTCTGCCCAGAAAAGGAAAATGCATTTATTTTGCAAAGATTCTCAAGTGGATTGCGTTTTCTTTTTGCTTTCCTTCCTCAACTTCGCATTCCACTTCGTTACCTCATTTCAAATCGTTGCTGATTATATCGCCGTTAATGCTTATATATTGTTTTGTTTTTTTCTACTACTTGTTATTGTTGCTGTGACTAGTGTTTTTTTTTTCTTTATTTTCTTTCTTTGCAGTGTTGGTTGCAATTGCTTCTGTGGTATTCTTAAGTTCTCCGGAGGATTAAGTGGCAGCGCAGTTACACATACATACATACATTCACATGCACAAGTATATACATATATCTATGTTTAATTATCCTTACAAATTGTAGTGTTATCTACTATTTTTCGCTTATTTATTTTTCCTTAATGTCTACTGTTTAATTATACTTTTGTAATTTCTCATCTCTTTCGCTTTACGCTCATTTAACTACTTGAAAGAAATTCTCAATTAATTCTCGTTGGCAGTTTGAGTTTATTTTGTGGTTGATGTTGCTTTTTCAAATAAACCTTGTTGCGATTGTTGTTGTTTTATTATTGTTTTAAGTCTGCAAAAATAGAAAAAGCAGAGCATTAATAGGAATGATATGATTTATTGTGCGATAAAAATAATTAAACATAAGTGAGTGCACATAACGCGTATATAGGTATACATTTGTACATATATAATATATAAGTACTTATATTTACAAGAATTACTAATTTACTACTTATACTTATATATAAACAATTATTATATAACTTTCCCTCAAATGATACTCTGATAAATGGTCGGATACAATAAAAATTCTTAAATTTTTTATTCAAATACATATTTCTTGAAATATGTTTCCTGTACTGCAAAGGCATGGGTTAGTTTCCCCTCAATAGAAAGAAGCTCAAGTAAAAATTATCCTCAAACCAGGACAAAGCGCTGAACAAGTCGAATTATATCGGCCCTTCAGCCTATCGCCTAGTGCCTGTAAAGCAATGGAATCCTTTTTTCTCAAAAGAAAGATGCCTGGAATTAAAGACCGAAATGTAATACCAACTCATCAATTTGGTTTCAGGAAAAAACAACCATACAATTGATCAAGTCCATAGACTCATAAACAGAGTACACAAGACATTTGAAAAAAAAAAATGTGCTTGCACAGCGGCTTTTCTCAATATATCTCAAGCCTTTGGCCGCGTTTGACAAGCTGGGTGACTCTATAAAGTAGGTGGGTTCAAAAAATCAATTTTTTTGCTTATTAATTCTTACAATATCTCCAGAGTATTATCTTAAATTTTCAAGTCGATCCGAATAATAGTTTCGGAGATACAGCCTTTAGAAGGTGTGTACTCCAAGTCAGGTATATTGTTACTCAAAACTTTAAAGGCGTTTTTCTCGGAACTGTGTTTTCAAAGCCGGTTGTCAAATGCTCCCGAAAACTACTCAACCGATCTTGATAAAATTTTACACAGGTCTTCGAGATACAATTTACTCGTACTTGGACGAATGATCTTTTTTTTCAATTACAACTATTTAAAAAAAAAACCAAATTTCAAGCAAATTTGAACGAAATTTTAATTTTTTTGGAAGACTGTCTGCCAAAATTCAATTTTTACTTTTTTTCTTTCCTTCGTTCAAGCACGAGTTTATGGTCTTAGCTAAAACACTTATTTTCGTTTCTCCATTTTAGATGATCCTGTCAGGAGTTATGCTGACAACGCGGATGCACCTGTTTTTCGAGGGGTCACCGGAAATGACGTCACAATGGAGGAGTTATTATTCTTTTTTTTGGAAAAAATCAGAAATTATTCTTTAAATATGTATCTATAAGACAGAAAAAAGTTTGAATTAAATAAATAATTTTTATATAAAAAAAAAGATTGAAAATAGGCCTTTTTTTATCCGACGAAAGCCAAGTAACCCCTTAAGTCAGATGATTTGGAGGGCCAGCCGATGTCGCCTCTTTTTGACACTAGACCTCCCGGGAATTTTCGTTGCAGAAATTCAATCGTTGCATTCGCAGTGTGGCATCGTCTTGTTGAAACCAGTAACCATCTAAACCTTTCTCACGCATTTGCGGGCAGACATAATGAGCCAACATCCATCGATATCGGTTTCCATCGACCGTTTCATTTTCTCGCTAAAAATATGACATAATGATGAATTTGGTGCAAATGCCGGCCCAAATAGTTATTTTCCGGTCATGCAATGGCGTTTAATGGATCTCTTGTGGATTCTCAGTTCCTCAAATGTGGCAATATTGTGTATTCCAAAAATTGGATTCAGTGTGAATCATTTGGGCGACTGTTTGGCCATACTCCAAGCGACGTGAATGGTCTGTCGGCAATATCATTTGTGTCAATTGCACTTTATACGGAAACAAATTTAAACCATCCTTTAAAATGCACCGCATTGTGGTTTCACTGACGCCAAAATGCTGAGCGCGACGACGATACGACACTGTTGGCTTCCTCACTGCCTCAACAAGTTCGTTGGAAAGTCTTGGTCGCTGATTAACGGCATGTTGACGATCTCCTACTGTGCCGTGCTCAAAACAATTCGACTCCAAACGTCGAATAGTATTGTCAGACGGTGCCTGCTTGCCGCGATACATTTTGAACGACTATTTTCGATGTATAGCGTCACTATTTCAGCGCGTTGTTTCGGTGTAAAGCGATCTTGATGGTTGAATATGCACCTAATTGAAGTATTGAAAATATGTATGCTGAAGTCAATCGGTTGGTAAATGAAAAAGTTATTCAGCGTTTACATACCGACATAAAAGTAGGTTCTGAAGAATTAATAGTTCGATCGTTCGCGGATTACATTGACTCCCACACCATATTGACTCCCAAAAATTTCACATAGTATGTATTTGATAAAATAAGAGTAAAAGAGTAGCGCATTAAGCCAAAACAGAAAAACTCTTCCCAAGTAACTTTTACACTAAATGGAAGAACTTACCTACCCGTTAAGCGCTATAATACAATCATCCCCCAAAGCTAACGTCAGAAAATATCTCGGAATGCATCTTGACTGCCAGCTCACATAGCCAACCCATATTTTTACTAAACGCAAGCCATTAGGAACCAAAATTCGAAGTTTTTATTGGCTGTTAAATCGCAATTCCCATTCGAAAATAAGCTCTCACTATACTCAGCTATCCTAAAACCAGTATGGACATATGGATGGCATACAATCCTGGGGTATAGTAGCTAAAAGTACGTTTCCATATGCATTAATTACCAATAAATCCCCAAAATTAATTTACCCGTTCACATATGGCAAATTACTTGCAAAATTGACAGTCAGCTGTCAATACTGTTGTGAAAGGTTTTTCTTCATAGAAATTATATATGAGGAAAAAACAAGAAGAAGGAATAGCTAATTTAATTGCAACATTGGCTGCTAATAATGAACAGTTGGGGGAAATCCGTAAACGACGTTTACTGAGGTTTCAAAAAATTATGGCAGCAATGCGCATGCGAAAGTCGATATAACATTTTTTAATAAGTAATAAGAGGCCAAGCGTTTATAGACACACGCTTTTTTTCTGTTATATGAATGCGTATTTAATAATACCTAACAAATATTTTATTATATTAAAATTATGTCTACAAACCTGTTTTCTTTGCCGCCGTCCATGTTTTTTTTTAGTTTTTATTTAGACATTTTTCTTTACACCCGTAAAAATAATGATCTATTACACATAAAATACAGGGTTGTATGTCAAAAGGTATCGTTATTATCCAGGATTATATTATAATCTCAGATTTTGGGAGAGAAATTTTTCATGGCAAATCTCGCTTTTTAATTACGGACTGGGAGTTAAGTAGGAAAAAGTAGGTCATGTATTCTTATGTGAACGTATTATAACTCAAACATCGAAATACTCCAAAGATTCCAATCGAAAACTATCAGAATTATTATTAGAACTATTCTCACAATAGTTGAAGAAATCAAAAAGTATGTCTCATCACACAATATAAGACATCAATCGTACCCAAATCCACTAACTATTGAAATTGCAACCAATCCCATCTCCTTTAACAGATAGAAGAGAAAATCAACAGTAGATCTCGTGCGCTAAAAAGTAAAAATTGAGGAATGGTTGCACCACTGGGTGCTTTGCGTGCATGTCTCGTAGAGCATCTTAGATTTAAGCATAAACATTTTTAACGATTATTAAACAGATCGCATTAAATAAGTGGATAATAAAAAAGTTCTTAGAGAGGGGTATGAGCTGATTGAATCTCCTTTGATTACATATTGATATTAAAAAAAATAAAAAATGAAAACTGTTGGTGCCTGCAAAATAATTAAAAGATCCCTGAAAAGACTCGGCAGGGTGCAAGTAAATTTCTTTCTCATACAAAAGAGGAGTCAACTATACGCACTGATGGGTCTAATTATGGAGCAGAATCCATGGTTACCAAATGAATTATTGACAATCCGCTGTATACATCAGTTTTAGAAGAATAATATAGTACGGAACTTTTCATTTGCCGCTGTCCGGGGTTGAATTCTCTTTCCCTCGAGAAATTGCTAAGGTTCATTGAAAAACCTGTGAAGCTAGCAGACGAATAATAATCTGTTGCATAATGCCCTTTAAATGATTTCTATGTATTACCTTAATCTCGCACGAGAGTCTTTACAGCGCCACTTGTAACCAAATCACATACATATCGGCTGACACTGGAAAAAATTTATTACCGTCCTGTGTTGCTACTAGAAGCGATATAGTATGCCGTTTGAGGTTTTTTTTAAATAGCTCTTTATTTTTAGTTCAGAATATCATCTTCATGTATGCATAATTTATCAAAGAATAAAAAAAAAATGTACCCTAGGGGAAGTTAACAAAATTGCCCGAGTGCTTGGAAAAGCTTCGGGTCAACCACAACTTCAATTTCAATTCCAATCAACTACCTATGAGTGAATGTCGATCTTAGAGCTCTAAATTTGTATTCGGCTGATAAATTTTTTTCTGAGCTAAACAGCTTAGGCTTTTCAAACCTCTACATTTCTTTGTCTGGCGCAGGAATAAAAATGAGTGATGATCTGTTGATGTGCACGCAACACCTCTTCGTTGTGAATAGAACTTAATTGCGCAGGTTCGTTTAAGTGCTCACTTGTCTTGTTCTTTTCCTTTTGCTTCAATAAGAATTAATTGTAATTAAAATATACCGAAATCTAAAAATTAGCTACCAACCCAGTTTCTCTAGTGTTTATATGTTAAAGTAAATTTCCATTTAATATTTTTCAGGAATATAATTTAAAACAAATTACAAAGTGAAATTGACGCTGGGGTAAAGATAAGCATATCACGAAAAATATTATTTGTATTACTTTTAATCTGTACGCAAGCATAGCCAGATTTAAAGCACTTTTACTACTACCTACTCACCACTATCACACACTCAACATGCTTGGCATGAAAATCACGAACTCCTCTCAAATTACACACATTTATGGTTGCACTACAAAATAACTATCATAATGAAAGAGCGGTAAGGCGTGGCGTATAAGTAATCCGATTGCAATGTCACTCAGATGTCAAATATAGATGTTGTAAGCGCAAGATAAAATCACATGAATATCTACACGTATACATGCACACATGCATATAGCAATTAATATGTATTCAACGCACGTTTGTGTTGTTGGTGCTACGGTCTACGCACACATAACAATAACCCGTAATTTTTGGAACCAAAATTTAACGGCTGAAAATTGGCGTAGAGCAGGCAAGCAGTTTCCAACTTTCGGTGTGTCAATGGGGCGAGGGTAGGGGTGCATAGTGACATGCCTAGCACGCATAGCAATTTGCAATTTTAATTTACACTGTAATTAATCATCGCTCGTACGGTAACTGTTGTGGCGTAAATGGGCAGTAGCAGGAATTTCGATGAGGAAGAGTAGGGTAGTGTGTGGTGGATAGGCTGGACGTGGAATGAGCAAAATTAAACTGGTGAAATCATCTTTTTAAGTATTGTGCATGCATGCAACAATTAAAGTAACATGCAAATGCTAATGAAATGGTTTGTATGTATGTTTCGCTTTTATGTATTTGCGATTGCCCATTCACTTCTGCATTTAACTAGAATTGTGCATGCTTGCAGCTTCTTCTTCTTTCAAATACAATGCAAACGACTGAAATTTTAAATTAAGATTTTCACAATGCAGTGCTATTTGATCACAAAACCAAAGTGAAAATATTTTAAAATAAAAGGTCGACGATACACTTATACCAATTCCAGAAAACCGGAAAATCTTATGAGCGGAAAATTCAAATTTGGCGAGCCAAGAAGCACCGAGGGATTTGTAGCTCCTAAAACACTCAGGCGCAAAATCCCAGCGTATTTAAAACTCTGGAAACAAAAAGGCTAGATAGTAAAACAGGAAAGGAGAGAAGTAGTAAAAGAAGAAGTTGGGATAAAATATAGACAGAAACGGAGATAGTTAGTCCTATGAGAATTTTCTAGATTTTTTGACAAATCTGAAAATATCCTTCAGTTTGACAGAACAAATATTAATCGCTATATCGGAATCCAAAATTCCTATCCTTGCATTAGCAAAGACAGGACAATCTCAGAGAAAATACTCAGTGCATTCCGCCTTCTCAAGACAGCTAAATCGGATCCTCAATGACTCCAATGGTGGTCAAATGCTGACCCTATGGATTGTGTCCTGTAATAATACCGATTTTATTTTCAATAGAATTTACGATTTTGGTGGATATCCCCCTAAAAACCACTAAATAGTACTGGCCAACTTTGGATCACCCTTCTTGAATATGGGAAAAATTCTTGTGTTTGGAAATGGGTCATCTATTTTTACTTTTTCGACGATCACGGTATACACCTTTGTCAGCTCTTTTAAGAAATTCTGTGTGGCAGTTTTTAGTAATTTATATTACTCGCTCCTGCAGGGAGTTTGTTTTGCTTTGATATTTCTCACAACTTCTTCAACTTCCATAATGGTTATTTCTTGGCCGAGATAATAAAAAAATATTTGGACAATAGTTAAGCAAAAACTCCAAGGAAAACAGATGTGGGCATTGAGACGGTTGTCAAGGTAAATTCGGCTCATTGGCTGAAATTTCAATGCGACTACACAAAATCGCACGCCGGGTACGGCTAGTTTCAAGTAAAATTTACGATTTTACATTTACCCTTTAAGGATAAGATGAACTGAATACAAGAAAGAGTTCACACAAGCACGAATTATGGACCTCAAATGAAAGTAGGTAGAAATTTAAATTTGAATAGAGCTGATACTGGTCAACATAAAAGCGATCGTGAATGGCTCAACGCTTGGCACAAAATACAATTTGGCATTGGAAATATAATTTGGAGCATCCGGAGCATTCTTTTGACAGACCAGCAGTTGAATGCAAGCGTACAGATATTCCGGTATGAATATAAATCAGTTGTAGATACGTAAGTATGCCATGGAGCGTAATTTACGCATATGAAATGAAAAGCGTACACATGTCCGCGCATATAAAAGCGTGTATGTATTTGTAAGTATATGCCAACAAATAACTAGTCTGGATGTATTTATTGCGTCCCGTTTGTGAATGGAAGCGTAAAAACCGACAACGGATGAATGCTGCCGTGAAACTGTATTGAAATACATACATACATACACACACATGTTTATGTGATATTACTATTGAAATCCCACAGTAATCAAAAGTAAAAGAACAGACGAAGACGGACAAATATCGTAATACAGTAAGGCTCACGCATAAATTGCCACGGCACAGCACTGACAGTATTTCCAAATTTTTAAAGTTTGCTAAGTAATTTTGAAAACCCTAACTTTAAAGCCAAATATTAGTTTGTCAAATTTTATTTAATGCAATAATTGGCCTTAACCCTTTCTAGGTATCAATTCTGCATTGATTCAACTATGGTTTCACGACTTCATGAGGTCTACCCATATAGGACGTTGGTCTGGGTTGAAATCGGGCAGCGTAGCCAAGTGCTTTGTGAAAGAACCAAACAGGAAACTAGCGACCTTTCTCCTAAAACTCAGCAGAAAGGACTTGAGAGTACTGGTGGGTGTAATTACAGGGTACAACGCCTCTGGTCAGCATATGGCTGCCATGGGTGTCATCGACAGCCCGATATGCCCATCCTGTCTTGAGGATGGCGACACTGCAGAGCATTTTCTCTGTAGCTGTCCAACGTTTTCCAGAATCAGACTTAGGATATAGGGTTGCGATATACTGACTATGGATAGAGTTCATACTCTTCCTCTTCCGGATCTCTTAAGATTCATCAATGAATTCAATAGATTTGTGGAAGACTGACCTCAAACTAATTTTTCCATCTTACCACTCACATTGTGTCTTTCCCATCTCTATTTTTTGTTCTGAGTGCTGACTTGTCCAACCCTCCATAAGTCTTATCTAATCTGATCTATATACAATAACAAGCCGAGAGAAAAGGGTCAGGATGATTGAGAACATTTCGAATGTCCAGTGGCTTGTGTCCCGGTCATTGGCTGTTATATAGACACTATTCTAGGCTAGAAGTATTTGTGCATGAATGCTGCAGAAGTTGTAGAAGCGAGGAAGAAACAGTAGAACACTTCCTCTGTAATTGTCTAGCCTTAGCGAGGAGAAGAGCCAGGTTGTTAGCAAAACACCTCTATGGGACTTACGGAACTATCCGGTGTTGAGATAAAACCTATCCCTCGCTGCATACCCGTTTTACTCAGTGGTATCACAACGGACCTACATGGTCTAAGTGAGTTGCCTACTCTAAGCTGACTGCCACAAAAACCTAACCTACAATTCAGACCTTTATATTGTATTTCTTTCTCAGAATTACTCATATAAACGTTTTACATCTGACATATTTGATAGACTACAGAAAGAAAAACTACTCCGTCTGTTCGCGAACTTTTTAACTTTAGATTTTGTTTATATCTAGAAATTTTGTAAATTTTTTTTCAAGTTTTTGCTACTCAAACTTTTAATAATCTTTGTTTCAGGAATTATATCTCGAAATATATGGATCCTAAGAAACACGTTTGTGCATACAAATTTTAGGGAATGAACCGAAATTTATAAATACATTTTTTAAAAGTGTCTATTCTTAATTGTTTTTTCTTTTGTAAAACAAAAATTTGTTTTTATTATTTTTTTACCACAAAATAATAATTAAGAGTTTTGCAAGAGTAAAACTAATTTTTATTAGAGTTGAATGAATTCTGAATTCTAAAAGTATGTAAGAAACATATTTTTGAGATTTTCTCGAGAAATAAATTTTTGATTTCTTGGCTTTATGGATAGGTTAGGTTTGGCAGCCGCATCGCACTTACACCACGAAGTAGGTCCGTTGTGAGCTGGACTGGGCTACATTTCCCTTTCCATACTGAACCATCCTGAGCTTTTGACAAAGCGTAAAAGGTTGTTAATACCTAAAGTGTGTAAATTATCTATATTCATTAAGAAGTAGGGTCTTAAATATCGGTCCCTGCTTCCGGCTAGAGTTGGGTGGCACCTTTCTGAAAAAATCGACTTTTTTCATGTTATTATAGCTTATACTTTAAAAAATATACTTGCAAATTTTTATATTGAAATTCGTTGTAGTTTAGACGTTACAGTCGTTTAAAACGAGACCGATTTGGAATACGACGCCCAGGTATAAGCGCGTTAACGGTGTTTTTCTCGAAACTTTTTTTTCCGAGTTGGCATTGGTAATTTCGCAAAAAGCACTGAACCGATTGATTTGAATTTTAAATAGGTTATTAAGTAGACTTATGGCTCTCGCGGGTAGCAGAATTATAATTTTATAAAAATTTTTATATTTTTTTTAAGAGCGAGAACGTGAAAAAATCCTTTTTTTTTTGTTTTTCTAATAAACAGGTAAAATATCTAGGAAAAAATTTTTGTAAATCTGCTACCCACCATAGCGGCATACATATTTCCTGATGAATAATCGACCGAATGTTTTTTTTTTTCAGACGTACCTGAGCAGCCCAATCAATTACGCCAGTGGCATGTGTTACGTCAGGGGAAGCAATTTTTGATTATTATTGCCAATGAAAAAAAAAATATTTTTTTTTTTGTAAATAAAGAATTGATCTAATGAACAAAAACGATTTTCAAAACGATACCGACTGTTTTTCTTCAATTTTCAACGCCTTCAATTTTCCCGTCTGTAGACCAGAAAGGTGCCTTAAACGCTGGGCAGCTTCTTGTGCTCATCAAACCCTCGTCGGGCAGTTACATTTTTTAACATAATTTTGTATCTATGGGGAATTTTAACAATCGACTTGCACAGAAATACATCTTAAACTGTAAAAAATAATACTCTGTAAAAAAAAATCGATGATCATGATTCAAAAATGTGTTATGTATTATCGAATATGGTTAACAACTCTGTTTCCTTTCACCTGATTGTTATGACAGTGTTCAAAACTCCCATTTGGACACACAAGATTTCAAAGTCAAGAAAAACAAGTACAGCAAGCAAAGCCAGCCTGCATTGGGCCAGCACCTTTACCTTTGCTTCATGCTGTCGCTCATCAAAATCGCTTCAAAGGTAATTTTAAGTCCGTATTTACTGCGGATTATGTTGTCAGTTGGCGCGACCGCCTTTCATCTGTTCTTTTTCTTACTCGAAACCTCCAAAAATCTTTCCGAATGAACACAGCCTATCGAGTACTGAGCCATACATGAAGCCATTGCTTGAAAAAATATTGTGATAAGCTTCCTTTGACCGTTAGTGTATATACCAAATTTTGTACACTCATCCATAAGTACTTACATCTACTGGCTTCAGCGCTGAAAGGCTGAATAATTAACATTTACAACGTGCGCGGGTTTAAAGCTCATTTGCAGGCGTGAAAAATGGGTATTATCCACAATCGCGTAGCTCTTACGCATGCAATATAATTTCGTGCGCTCATTCATGGCTTCAGTACTTCAGCGTTTTGTGTCTTCGTGAAATTTAATGCGCTGGAGTTCATTTACATATACAATTTATTGAAATTGTAAATGTGCGTAGGTGCATACTCGTACAGATGTATGTAAATATTTTCCAATTTTCATTTAAATTAATGCGTAATTATTGCGTATTGTGTCGGAGCGTGAGCGGCTTATTTGCTCTTTTATTAAATGCAATACACAGAATGTGGGACATTTTTCGCGCAGAAGATCAATGGGTATGTAAGTAGAAGTGAATGTACGTGAAAAGGAACTAGTGAGAAATATTTTTAATACCAGATTAAGTGGAAAAATATTATTCGGTAGAAGCTTCTCATATTTCTGCGATATCCTTTCTGATAAATCTACCAGTGACATCCTTGCTTCAGCAGTACCATTCTGGAGTATAACTCGTATCCTGTGCGAAAGTTACAGACCTTTACATATAACAGTTTAAGAAACATTTTGTCTCTTTGCTTGCATTGATTTCTTACAGAGCTTGGCAAAATTAAGCTGTTTTTGGGTGCAGGAGTAAATCAAGGTGATTAATATAGGATTCAGGGTCTGCAAGTAGAACTCTTCTGCTTCATCTCAATTCTGAGAAAATCGGAGTTGAGTTATCTAGAAGTACAGGTTTTAGCATTTATCTGGTTACTATGAAACAGCTGATGTTTTATAGGGTGTTTTAATAAAGCGCAGGTTTTCTTGCACAAGTAAAACACAACAAAATTTGTCAAAACTTTATTTTTGTGGATTTCTTGCCTCATCATAGTTTTTAGTCTCTGACATCTATGTAAAATGCCCGCTACAATTCCTCTTACCCCGAAAAAGTATTGGTGTGCATATCAAAGTTTTCCATGACTTTGTGCCACAATTTGTTGTTTTGTTAACAGGCCACTGTTTCCTAGGTCAACATGCTCAAAGATTGAATGTACGACTATTGCAGAAGCCGCAAGATTGAAAAGGAGGAGGAGGAGTCTGACTTGTTGTTGTTGTTGTAGCAGTAATAGAAGCCACGTCAGTGTAGAGTATCACATCGGTCATCTTCGTCAGGCTCATCTAAAGTAGGCCCTGGAAATATGCTGTTTCGACAGGTTATGTGGGAGGGTTCGGAGGGAGAGGGGTGTTAAAGGGTTTTTAAGGGCTTGTGAAAAGGTGGTTAGTGCCGGACATATGTTTGGTATGTCGTGGACATCTTCTTTGTTACTGTGTAGGCCATGCCACTCGGTTAAGATACTCGTTCTTGAATGATACTGATGATCTTAGGGATATAAGTGTCAGACAAATCAATGGATTTGAGTACTGATGATCTTAGGGATATAAGTGTCAGACAAATCAATGGACTTGCACTTAGGTTAGGTTAGCCAGGTTGCATGTCTAAGACAAGAAATTCGATGGTCCTAAGGTACATTGAGATACCCGCACGTGATTTCCATCCCACTTAGATCTCTTTAAGTAGGTTATTTGTCCCTCCATGAGACATTTTGCAAATTTCAAAGATGGAAATCTTCAAAGTAATAATCACCAAGATATTTGGCACGGCTTCTTTGAAGTGCAGGACATCCCCATTTATATATATCTGACATCTGAGTATGTTCTTCAACCATCCAACAAATTAAAAACGTCTAATGACTTGACTGCTTTTAAAGTCATTAGAAGTTTTTAATTTGTTGGATGGTTGAATATACTTAGATGTCAGATATATATAAATATATTTTGGTTTTTGGAACGTAGTCCAAAAAATCAAGAAATAAATCCAAAGAAGTGACATTTTTTGTAGTTTGAAGCCAGTAAACTTTATACCACTCAACGCGTAAACGTAAGATGGTTGTGCAAGTTTTTTCCACTTACCTTCAATGAAATGATAACGAAAATACCGAATATCAATTTTAAAATAAAACATGTAAAAGTTTTGTTTATCTTTTAAATTTTATGGACTAACACTTGGACTGAAAAGTTCCGGGCCAAACACATATAGTAGATGGCACTAGTTTTATTGCATTCACCTCTTTTTCAGTTAGTATTAACCTTAAAGACAAAATTGCACTGGATCACAAAGAATTCCGTGTTTTAATAGGACTATGAATAAGTTCGTGCGGTTTTTTTTCGAAATTTGAAACTTTATTGACGTAAAATGGTTACAAATTTAATATTCAAAGTATTGTCCGTCGCTTACTACTACTTTTTCCCATCTTTCTGGCAATTCACGGATTCCCTTTGTGAAAAATTCGGTCGGTTTTGCCGCAATCCACGAATCGATCCATTTTTTGACTTCATCGTAATTACGGAAGTGCTGGTCAGCCAGGCCATGTTGCATCGATCGGAAGAGATAGTAATCGGATGGCGCAAGGTCTGGACTATACGGCGGGTGGGGTAGGACATCCCATTTGAGCGTTTCTAAGTATGTTTTGACCACTTGTGCAACATGTGGCCGAGCATTGTCATGTTGCAAAATAACTTTGTCGTGTCTATCGGCGTATTGCGGCCGTTTTTCTCGCAGTGCTCGGCTCAAACGCATCAATTGTCGTCGGTAGACATCCCCCGTAATCGTTTCATTCGGTTTCAGTAGCTCATAATACACAACACCCAGCTGGTCCCACCAGATACACAGCATAACCTTCAGGCCATGAATATTCTGCGCCGACGTCGATGTTGAAGCATGGCCAGGGTATCCATACGTTGCCCGACGTTTTGGATTGTCGTAATGGACCCACTTTTCATCGCCAGTCACAATTCGATGCAAAAAACCCTTTCTTTTGTGCCGTTGAAGCAGTTGTTCGCATGCCATAAAACGGCGTTCAACGTCTCTTGGCTTCAATTCATACGGCACCCAATGGCCTACCTTTCGGATCATTCCCATGGCTTTTAAACGTTTGGAAATGGTTGATTGATCAACTCCCATAGTTTTTGCAACCTCTTCTTGCGTTTGAGCCGGATCTTGATCGAGCAATTCCTCCAATTCGGTATCCATGAACTTTGGCGGCGCACCCTCGCGTTCTTCGTCTTCCAAGCCAAAATCACCACTTTTAAAGCGTGCAAACCACTTCTGGCACGTTCGCTCAGCTGGCACGTTCGCTCAGCGACAGTAGCTCTCCAATGAATGTTTGGAAATGTGGATCGATGGAATAATAATCAAGTTACGCCATCTGTTGTAAAACCGCACGAACTTATTCATAGTCCTATTAGTTGTACACTGCTTCCTGATGGGAAAATATACCGTTCAGGCAAAGCAAGGGCTTGGAAAGTGTGCTGGTGCTACGGAGACTCACTTCCATCAGTAGCAACAATGAAACGATGTTTTGCTGATGCACAAGCGGGGAAGGTCCATATGAGGCGGCAGTACAAAAAAACATCAAAAAAATTCACAAAATCGTTTTGAATGATCGAAAAGTGAAGTTGTGTGAGTTAGCTGACATCGTGAAGATATCCAAAAAACGTGTGGGCTTTATACAGGGTGGCTGATGAAAGCCGCTACCAAAAAAAATTGAATAACTTTTTTTCTTTTTAAGTTATCTGTTCCATTTTTGTTTTAATTTGCAGATTGATCTTTAAAATTTATTAAAATGGATAACTGGGACACGCAAACAAGAATTTGGATAGTCCGCCGCTATCACGCACTTAAGTCCGTAGTTTTGGTACAGAGAGACTACAGGCGGATGTTTGGCGGCGATCCCCCGAGCAGATGGACCATAATGAGACTGGTGAATAATTTGGCTGAGCAAGGAACAGTCGCAAGAAGGTCTTATCATCGAAACCCACCAGTTCGGACGGAGGAAACGATCGCTGCTGTAGCTGCAGCTATACACAGCAATCCAAGGGTTTCAACAAGAAGCTTATCTGCTCAACTTGGTGTCAGCGACAGTCTTTGCAAACAATAATGCACAAAGATTTAGACTTATTTCCCTACAAAATTCAAATGGTTAACAAACTGAATGCAGCAGACTTGCCGATTCGCTTGGAATTTTGCCAGAAGATCCTGCAAATGGTGGAAGAAGACCAAAACATGTTAAACTGCCTTTTCATGTCTGATGAGGCCCATTTCGATTTAAACGGCAATGTGAACAAACAAAATTGTCGAATATGGAGTACTTCTGTGGGTTACAGATACTCCACGAGACGGAATTGCATCCTCTTCGCGTGACAGTGTGGTGTGCGGTTTCTTCACGCTGTATTGTCGGGCCTTATTTTTTTGAAGAAAATGGTCACACCGTTACGGTTACTGGAGACCGTTATTTGAAAATGCTGAAAGAATTTTTCTATCCAGAACTACGCGGAAAGAGAATTCCTTTCAACTCTGTGTGGTTTCAACAAGATGGGGCAACGTCTCACATAGCCCAGACTGTTATGACAGAGTTGCGACGAAAATTTCCCAATAAACTGATTTCAAGAAAGTCCGAATTTCGTTGGCCCCCCAGGTCGCCTAACCTTACTGCACCTGACTTTTTCTTGTGGGGTTTATGTAAACAAGAAGTTTATACCATAAAACAAAGCCAACAAATTTGGATGAACTAAAACAATCCATTCGGGCAACAATTGCGGCTATTCCTGTCGCAACTCTCAAAGCAGCAATGAACAACTTTTTACTAAGATGCCGCACTTGTGTCAACGAGCATGGGGGGCATTTAAATTCAATTATTTTTAAAACTATTGTAGTTAAGCTACATTTAATAAAATTTAATGACCTTCAACTTGAAAAAAAAAAAATAAATGAATTCCATACACTAAAAAAAAAGTTATTTGAGTTTCTTAATGTAGCAAAATTCATCAGCCACCCTGTATATAAAAAGCTCTAGTGGGAGCTGCGTTTGTTCATTGCTGACCAAAACAATGGCAAAACTACATACATGCATTGAACTTCGAATTGCTCCCATATCCACTGTATTCGCCAGATTTGGCTCTCAGCGACTACCTAAAAAAATGCTCGCTGGTAAGAAATTTCGCTCGAATGAAGAGTTTATCCCCGTAAGCTAAGGTCTATTTTGAGGCAAAAGATAAATCGTTCTACAAAAGTGCTATTGAAGTGTTAGAGCGGCGCTGGAATGATTGTGTTGTTCTCGATGGAAATTATCATACGTTGATGAACAAAACTAATTTTGAACAAAAAAAACCTGTTTCTTTGTTCGGCCCGGGACCTTTTAGCCCATGTGTTAATTGCATGCCAGTACTCGAAATGCAGCCCTTAATATTAGACGTTTAGGTAAAAATATTCCCTCTCGCTCATAAACATTTTTCTTGCAATACGTGAGTATTACTGAGTGAGAATACTGAAAGAGAATACAGAGCATCGCCTCATAACTAAGTTTGCCAGAGCCTCTACTATCCATTGCCTGAAAAAACAAATTAAAATATCACAAACAGCTGCCTATGCATCACCTTTGACTCATCCTATAGCTTAAAACAACTTCTCAACTTAAAATTGTTTTAAAAGAGTATTGAAATGCCGCTGCAATTGGGCCCTTGGATAGATAAGCAAGCAACGCCACTGCCAACCACTTCTAAAACTGCAATATCCACATCGAACTAAGCACTTGGCTGAAAAATATTTCATTTATATTTTTTAAAGTCTGGAAAATTTGTAAGTGTGTGTGCTTTACCGTACTCAAAGCCAAAAAATGTAACTACAAAAATTTGGGAGCATCTTAGGTATAACAGATACAATTTTTCTACCGCTTCGACAACTGCACTGCTCAACTCATGTTCAAAGAAATGCTCAAAAACAAGAAAGCAACCAAAAAATGTGAGTGGCACAATTAAAATAAAGCAGGACAACAACTAAGTTTAAAGCCAATGTTGTCAAAAGTACTTGAAGATTTTTATCGTTGACCCATTTTTCGAAGCACAAGACATTACTAAGGCGCCTAGGTGGGCACTTTAAGACAACTGAAGCGTTCAGAAGAAAAGGGAAACTGTATTATGAAAAGTATAAAAAATGAATGAGTGAATGAAGTAAAAAGCAGAAAAGGATATAAGGCTAACCCCACACAAAAAAGTGAACGATCAAATAGGTGTCAAGAATTTGAGAATGAGACAAAGTTGCGGGCTAAGAAAATATAAGAAGTTTCCAAATGCCGAGTGGTGAAACCAGAGCTGCAGTTAAATATTTAAATACATGCCATACATACACATACATATATGCATAAATTTCATACCACCTGATATGACGTGATTCCAGATAAAACTGTCAGTATTAGCAACAGTCTGGCAATTGTGGAGTGTCAGTCAAGCCTTTTATCGCATACCCAGTAGCAGACAAGGCCATGTACAGCGTCTTGATGGCTAACATTAGGAGCGGCAATAAGAACAACAACAATTATACATATCTATGCCAACTTAGTGTAGAATTGCTGCAAGCTAAGCACGAACCAACTGAGACAACGCCAAATTCAAAACGATGCCGTAAAAGCGCACCCTCTCATACACACAAATGGTACAGAGACTCACAGAATTGTTTCGCATAGTCATTTGTATGTAAAAATATCAAATTTCTTATCTATTAAGTAGACGAATTTACATTTTTAAGTGCATATTCTTATTGTTCCGCATTCCCTAAAGAAATCGGCTAGTCGGAAAGCACAAATATTGTACTGTTAGGTAATTATAACAAAAAACGTGCATTACAATGAGTTTTTGTGCCTCCAAAAGTATTTTGTTTATTGCTTTTGAAATCCTCACTTGAAACAGTTTCGACTGCTTATTTATTTTTAGCTGAACTGGGGTCCACTATAGTGTACTTTTGTGTTATTCATATAGCTAATATCTGAATTCACTTCGTTTGTATTTGTCTAATTTTGATAACCGAAAATGCCAAATGCGACAATCCAACAAAACCATAGAGTTACTCATCACTTCCAATCAAACTTTGAAAACAATGGTGACTGTGTGGCAATATTTTTGGACGTTGCTAAAACGTTTGACAAAGAGTGGCACAAAGACTTGTTTCAAAAATAAAAACTAAACCCATTGACTACTATATCCACATAAAAAGCTACCAAACCAATCGAAGTTTCTATATTAAATATGACAATCATTGTTCAGATATTCTCTGCCCAACATGCCGACATGCTCGTTCTTTACGAACCGCCGTCTAAGAAGAAATCGGATTTCGGCGGCCCTGAAAAAATTGATATGATAGGGAATGACATTCTGTCGGGCAAAGAGAGGATGCTGCGGGCGAAACGCGAGCCATGTGGAATCCCTACCGGAAGCTAAAAAAGGAAGAGAGACATATTATCAGAAAGATGAAACGACAGGCCGTGAATACGAGGAGCAGAAAATTTGGCTGCTTAGAGAAGGTTTCAACACTGGGGCGTTTTCCTGTAAGAATAAAGACGGCGATCTGGTGGCTGACATCCAGAGAGTGCTTAAATTATGGAGGGACACTTCTTGAACGTGTTAAATACTGACATCAGCACATGCCACAGAGAATGTGAATATCCCGATACCCCAATCGTTGACGACGAAACTGTCGCTCCGCTACCCGACCATGACGAGGCGAAAATAGTGATTACGCCGGAGTTGACAGACTGGCGGCTGAGCTATTCAAATATGTGCATGCATCAGCTTCTATGGAAAATATGGTCGAATGAAAGCATGCCTGCCGATTGGAATTTAAGTGTACTCTGCCCAATCAATAATAAGGGTGATCCTGCAATCTGTGCCAATTATTGCGGGACTAGTCTTCTAAATATCGCCTTATAGCGAGCGTATTGTGTGAAAGGCTTAAGCCCACCATCAACCAACTGATTTTTAAGCTTTTGACCTGGAAAGTCCACAATCGACCAAATATTTACAATACGCCAAGTCTTGGAAAAGACCCGTAAAAGGAGAATCGACACGCATCATATTTTCGACGACTTCAAAGCTGCATTCGACAGTACGAAAAGGAGTTTTCTGTATGCCGCGATGTCTGAATTTGGTATCCCCGCAAAACTAATACGGCTATGCAAGATGACGTTGCTCAACACCAGAAGCGCCGTCAGAATTGGGAAGGACCTCTCCGAGCCATTTGATACCAAACGAGGTTTCAGACAGGGTGACTCGCTGTCGTGTAACTTCTTTAACCTGATGTTGGAGAGGATCATACAAGCCGCATAATTTAGTCGCTCAAGCACAATCTTTTGTAAGAGCGTACAATTGTTGGCGTATGCCGATGATATTAACATCCATTTCTGCTGGTGAACGAGGACAAAACGAAGTACCTCCTGTCTTCAAACAAACAGTCGGCGCACTCGCGTATCGGCACCCACGTCACAGTTGATAGTTATGATTTCGAGGTTGTAAATGACTTCGTTTATTTAGGAACCTGCATTGACACTAATGACAATGTCAGCCTGGAAATCCAACGTAGAATCTCTCTTGCCAAGAAGTGCTACTTTGGACCAAGTAGGCAATTGAATAGTAATGTCCTCTCTCGACAAACAAAACTAACACTCTACAAGGCTCTCATCGTGTCCGTAATAACGTATGGCGCAGAAGCTTGGACGGTGACAACATCCGATGAAGTGACGTTTGGAGTGTTTGAGAGAAAGACTGTGCGTAAGATTTTTGGACCTTTGCACGTTGGCAACGTCGAATATCGCAGACGATGGAATGATGAGCTGTATGAGCCTTACGACGACATAGACATAGCGCAGCGAATAAAGATCCAGCGGCTACGTTGGCTGGGTCATGTAGGCCGAATGGAAACAAAGTTAAGTAAGTAAGTATTCGATGCGGTACCAATTGGTGGTAGGAGAAAGACTTGGTATCACTTGGTGTGTCCAACTGGTGCCAGTTAGCACAAGAAAGAAACGACTGGCGCGCTTTATTAAGCTCGGCCGCAATCTCGTAATTGGTTATCGTGTCAGTCAAGAAGAAGAAGAGTTAAGGTTATTTTAAATTGAACTGGCGTCATAAGTAAATGCGAGCTGCTTCTAGGAAGTAATCTATTTAGTTTTTTATTTGCAGTTCACCAAAAAATTCAAACACCTGTAGATATTACGCATAAATATATCGTCTAAAAATCGGGCAGACTTGGTCAAAAGTAGACCGACATATTTTTTTTAATGATTTCTGAATTGGAAAAAAAAACAAAAAAACACTAGAAAAAATAAAACCAGCATATGGTCTCGAATATAAATTTTTTTATAGTTTGGCAAATAATTTTGCTTAGTAATTTTCGCAATTGGCATTGCACTATTCTAGGATCGATCTTTGGCTTCTTTGATATGAAAAATTCCTGAACGGAATCGATGAATCCAAAATTGCACGACCTGTAATAGTATCGGTATCATAAACAACATTCACAATTTCAACGGCTTGGCCATTACCTAAGAAAATTTCTAGAAGGAATCGAAATTTCTCTTTAACATCCTGTAGCTCACAACTGAATGGATCCAAGAATAGCAGCAAAAGAATTTTTTTAGTGTGAAATGTTGCCATGATAACGAACAGAAGCCTTAAATTGTTTGATTGATACTTTATGAGATATCGATCACTACATCCATCTACAGAAAAATAATGGATTTTTTCCCCCAAACTAATTTCTTGAAAATATGATCGAACGATGGAGAATTCAGTCACTTTTAATTTGATAAATCATAATTCTGGATCGGCTAAAAGATTCTTCAGATTTTAAATAAATTTTGGGATCAGCTTTTTATTCTTTTTAATCCTAAAATGGCGATATCTCGAAAATTACAAGGCCGAAAAAAAATCATGTGCCATCAACTTCAAATATCTTTTCGGTTGTAAATTAGGGTAATGAATTTTTATTCCAATAAATATTTTAATTGTCATCCAATATTAGTGAAAATTCTTCTGCATCGTATGTCATATGCCACGCTCTGTAAATTATTTTTCTCATTTGATTGCTCGCAGAATTTTCCTTAAGTTCGGTTATTGCTTTTGTGGTCTTCTCTACAATTTTTTGTAATTGAAAAATTAGTGCAGGCTACTTCGAATTCAATTTCATATTTTTTTCTTCTGGCGCAAAAAGACACATAGCAGCGTGGGGGAAAAACGTGCTGTTGTATTTTTTGTACTCAAACTCATTTACAGCATCACTTACTGAATTTTTGCTTTTTCGTTACAACTTTTTGCTTTTTTCTTACAGTTACATTTATTTTAAATCCTTACTTTTATTTTTTTGTTCCCGAGCTCCAGATATCACGCAAACTGTGCTGCTATTTCATTATCTAATTTTTGTCAACTTTTTCACTCGATGCACGTATGTATTAGTAAACTCACACACACATTCATATTCTACATCAAAAGTATCCTCCTTTTCGTATGCACTTTTCTTGGCTATCATATTTTCGCAAGCATTGCAATTTCATTGCCAACAGTTTCTCGACGCCTACTCACAAATGCTTCCTCGGTCGCTCTTGGCGCGTCTCTACCACTCCTGCTCATCATTGATTTTCTTATACGTTTTTTACGCTCACTACTTGTCCACTTGGCAACGAGTCGGTGCGTCATTTTTCATTTCACTGCCTCTAAAATTTACTTTAGTTTCTATACCTTTTACATTTTTTGTAGCAACTTTTACTTTTTTGTGGGCGCACAAAGACAAATGCTTATCAGCATTGGCAGGGGCTTCATTGCTATTGTTGTAAAGTGCAGTAGCAACAAAGTGACGGCAACTTCGTTACGGTAGCGCATTTTAGTGGAAGCGAGTTGAGAAGATGTGGGATTTCGTCAAATAGTAAAAGGCAGAATAGAAGTGTAAAATTTATTTTCTAGCAACTAAATGCGAGGGCAGTGCAGGGATTTGTAAAAAAATATTGAATTCTGCGAAATGAGTTTATTACTACTAATCGTAAGTTAAACTAGCGTACTGAATGAGCAAAATTCATAAGACAAGGGACCAGCTAAAATAGACATGGTGCAACTCCCTGCCCTTTTTTCGTTTTTGTCGAGACAGACTAGCAAGTATAGCACTCAGATAGAATTAAGTACATTGTATTGCACTCGGGTTGGGCTTTAATTTTCTTTAAATCTGCTCAACCTCCGAAGAAATCTGCGTAGATCTTGTGGTAACAAGCAGCCAAGGTGGTCGCTTCTTAACACATCAGTGCCAAAAACCTCAAACCTGATTCGAGCGGGGCGGAGCTGACGCACAGAAAGGGGTCCGCCGTATCATCCTCCTCTTCACATGGTGGGCAGAGTGCACTGTTTGCTTTCCCCATAGAAACTGGCCCGTCCTCAGTCCAACCAGCCGCCTACAGTCCCCTCTGCTCAATGATAAGAGGAACTTCGATAGTCGGTCGGACATGACATGTAACATCAGTTTTGCCCATCTGCAGCCTCTCTCAGCCTGCCAAGCTCGCTTGTGGGTTACTGAATCACGACACTGATTCCAATTTAAACTCCTATTTGACTCCTGTTTGAATCATTTGCTGTTATAAGGAAAATTATGCTACGACTTTAGTATTTTACGTTGGGTTTGTTATGGTTTCTGATGATACATAAAATCGATTTTACTAAGATTTTACTGCAGGCATTCGAGTCGATGAATTGGAAACCTTTACTCGTTGAAATCTTTCCATAAGGTGTCAGATGGGAGTTATAGTTGAGGAGTGCAAGAGCAGTATATCGAAACCTCAAATTGCAGCCTAAGCACTGCATGGCCTAACAAAAAGCTGCTTTTGACTATGGAAACACCCCATATATGTCACCCAATTGCCAATTAGCAGCAAACTTATGATGGATTATTGGTTTATCATGTTTTATTAGTTGAATTAGGGGATGTATTTGGAGCTCCTGGGATTAAAATAATTTGAAAGGTATGTATGTTTTCCTTTAACTACTAGAGGAGTATATACGTTAGTTTTAAAGTGTACATAAATTATCTTCTTTTATTTATATTTGGGCAGTCTACAGTGTCTAATCTTGCCATCTTACAATATTTTTTTTCAAATAAATTATCTTCGCTTGGATTTCATTCTATTTTACTACAGTTGGTGGAATCGTATTTATGCGGAAGGCGTTACGCGGTCGCTATTGGTGGTATATCCTACGAAACATTTGTTGCCTGCTCTGGAGTGCCTCAGGGAAGGCCAGGAAGGAGGCCTCTCTTCATTAATTCATTCGCTAAGTTTTTGATTCATGAGCAGATATTACTTAAAAATTTGCCATGCCAATAGGTATTTTATCTCGTGAAGCCTTGGAAGCACGAGAAAAGGACTTCAGAAACTTCAAAAAAAAAGAAAAAATAAAATTAGGTAAAGAGAAAAAAAGATACAGAACTTCGTGAACATATTCCTGTTATCATCAGATCTTTTAATATGATCACTATCAAGAGGTACAACAATGTATACAAATAGATACTTCAAAATTGAGAGCGATGGGTTAGGTTTGCTAGCAAAAAAATATGTGGCAATTTCTATAGATCTTGAAGCGTCTCACTTATCTTATACGAAAACCTAAAAAAACTAAATTTTCAAAAATAAGTAACAAAATTGTTGCTTAGCTTTGCATCTGCAATGAAGCACTAATTTTTTAGTTATGTCAGCAGATCAAACTGAAATGAATACAGTGGTTTGATGTGCCTAAAATTGTCATGCTTTATATTTTGTAAAAATACATTTAAAGAAAAAGAGTTAGGTCTCATAAATCCTTGGCCTTTCGAAGATTGGCTCTTCGTTTTTATATGATATTGCCCTGATTTTGTACAAATTTAAACTCGTGCTTAGTTGTTGGCTTTAGCAACTCAAGTCCAATTTTTTTGACGTGATAACGTCTTATAATTCGATTTAGGCAGCTGCACGCACGAAAAAATACGTCGTTACCTTGCTTGAACTGCAAGCGAGAGCGCAGAACGAACGACAAAGAGCACAATCGGGCCTCGTATTCGGCAACGTTCGACATCTGGCTCTCTTCTACTTGAGTGAGCATATATATGTATGTATATGCGCATATGTATATAAATTCACATATTTGTATTTGCATATGCCTTCTTCCTGTGTGCATGATAATGAACCATTTCTCTGTTGAGAATAGGAGATGATAGGAAAAGTAGGAAATGAAAGGGGGTGTTTCGAGTGTAATGTGTCTTGAAAAAGGCAAATCGATGATGTTGCCTCTTAGTGTTGTTGACTTATTAACGTCTGATGCACAATCGAAATTGAACATATTTTTCATGAATTTGATAAATGTTTCGTCATTTTTCACGTTTGTGTAAATGTAACTTGACCTATTCCATTGCGATTCCATTTACCCCTTCTCTATATCCATACAAAATATCTATCAAACAAATAAAATTAAATTTTCTTTAGAAAAATGCAACAATCCCATCAATATTTTCTTATGAAGTTGTCACGTTAAACTATCGTCAGTAAACCGACTTTACAGACAACTATTTTTTAACAAAATGTCACATTTTCTAGATTTTATATGCTTATTCCAGATAGATCTATTACATCTGCCACTATGCATTACCGTCGATATATTTCGAAAGATTTACTAATGGTTCAATGTGATGCATATTCTAAATATGTTTAAGGTATATAATTGAAGTGAAAAACCCCGAACGTCTTCGATTAAAGTCTTTAATTAGTCATACTTCACGACGTATTTTTTAACTGAATCGGGTCTTATTATGAGGCGATTTAAAAGTGATAAGCCGTAATGTTTAATAGTTAGATATTTTTCTTTTCTTCTATGATTTGGAGAATCTCTCTTGCCGACAAGTGCTAGTTTAGACTAAGTCGGCAAAATAAAAATAACATTCTACAAGACTCTCATCATGTTCGTCCTAACGTATGGCGCAGAAGCTTAGAAGATGTCAACATCCGATAAAGCGCTCTTGGAGTGGCAATGCCGACTATCGTAGGCGATGGAACGATGAGCTGTATGAGCTTTACGACGACATAGACATAGTCAGCGAATAAAGATCCAGCACCTTCGTTGCCTGGGTCATGTCGTCCGAATGGATACAGACGCCCCGGCTCTGCAAGTATTCTATGGGGTACCAGCTGGTGGACCTCTCTGCTTTGGAAAGATTGGATGGAGAACGACCCACCTTCATTTGGTGTGTCCATCTGGCGCCGGTTAGCACAAGGAAGAAATGACTGGCGCGCTTTTTGAGGGGTAACTGCGCCAATAAAGAAGATTATGACTACAATTCTATAAATAAATAATATTATTTTTAGTTCTTTTAAAAAATATTCAAAAAAGTAGCTTTGAATTGAAATACTTATATAATTTTTAATGAAATGTACATAGTTTAAATTTGGCTAAGCTTTTTTTGAGGTTGCCGATATCTAAGTATGGTTTGGTCGAATTTTCTCAACGAACTTTAGTTCATTTACTATATATGTATGTAGGCGTGGGCGTGGGCGTGCATTTACGCATCGGTGTGTTTGAATTAGTGATAAGATTTAATTCAGATGGAAATTACTCCAATCAATTTACGAGCGCGTAAAATCAAATCTCATCTCAGAGAAGAAACTAATAAATTTATGTGATAACTAAAAATATTAAGAAGTGTTGGTACAACAACCAGTAAAATTACATTCAGATAGAACGCACGCAGTCTGTATATTTGAGAGGAGCAGATGAATTTACCGCAAATAACTCATAGCCAGGCAAATGACTGCCGAGCTCTTACCAAATCAGCGTTGGATTTTTTCTAATTCTATAAACCACATCGACACAGGATCAACTTTGATATAGCCTTGCTGTTGCCTTCTTTCACACAAACGGAAATACCAACATCATAATTTCAAATGCGAAGTAGCAATAAATATATGTAACCACAATACCGCAGGTGGGGAGATGTACTTGTATGTATGTATGTATGTATGTATGTATGTGCGTGCGAATCCCCCACTAACGTGACTGTATTAAAAGCATTTAAAAGCGTCAGCAGCACCAACAAAAGCACTTATAGCAATTTAAACCACATGCAACCATTTAACTTTTCTCCGACCGCTCACACAGCGCACACTTACGCTCACCCTTGGCCTCTTGGCACTCAACGCTTCATCTGTATTTACGTCAGCGCTCACCAGGTGCGGTCTGGCCACTTATGAAAATGAATGAGAATGGCGAGAAAAGTTTCGCGCATTTCAACAAGCTTTGCGGTGCTCTACACGCATACATTTATAAAATCATATATACATATATATTTATGCACGTACATACACACACTATTATATGAATGTGTGGCTTGGTTGCTTAACATTTGCTGGGTTTACTGCCCGGGTTGCTGGGTGTTCTATGCATGTGTGTGTATATGTTTGTTGTAGGTATGTAGCGCGCATCGGAAAAGTTGTTACATTTTTTATTATATTTTATTTGCTTTGCACTTAATTTACGCTCTCAGCTTCGGTTTGCGGCTGCAGTGGGAAGGTATGCGTGTATTAAATTTAATTTTACACGTGAGTGCGCATACCTACGTGCGAGTATGACTACTAGGACGAGCTGTGTAAATGCAAATTAATATTTCTGCTAAAAGTAAATCATCATCCCATTGCATTAATTTTCAATGAATAATTTACTTCTGCCTTTTACATACAATTTTTGTACGCGAATATATTTACGGTGACCCAGAGCCAATTCTGCAAACATTGCTTAGAAATGATTTAGCTATACTTTCTAAGGTTGCGAGAAGTAAATTAAACAAAAAGTTCACAAAAATTGCTCAGCATTTTTAAATGATAATTACAACGTAGTCATTGTAAGCACAGTTTTTTTTCGAACGAAACCTTCCGCTCGCAGGGAATTCTTAAAATAAGGCAGACTTTATGACTGATGGAAAAAAGCACTGACCATTTTATCCTACATGCATTTAGTGGCATCAGCTCAAGCTGTACGATGCTTTAAAAGCAAAATATTAAAAAAAGTTTTACACTTCTTAAGAGTTTTGTACTCTATGCAGAAATTTGTGTGTTACAGCGTTCCAAAATGAAAATAAAATGAGAGAAAATGCGTTGCATTTCAATATCACTTACAGGCGGCAATAAAAATTTGTGTTTTTTCGGTGCGCAGTAATCGAATGATTACGTGAGCGTGAGTACCAATCGGTAAGGCGCGAGTTTGGAAATCACTATGACTATGAACACTGAAAGTCACAAAAGGTAGCGGTTGCCTTCGGCCGCCAATGCCAAACTTCCGAGCACGGAAAAGCTTCTCATCAAGAACCAATTGTCATTCGGCGGTGGTATAAAAATGTAGACCCCTTCTTTTTTGGAACAATATTAAGACGCATAATGTTTAAACAGGGTATACCGCAAAAAATTATAAAGCTCATCCAGATGACGCTATCAAATACCAATGCGAGGGTTATGACAAATGGGTGAATGATATCCTCAACGAATTCAGCATTTCATCAGGTGTAAAATAAGGCGACTCACTATCAATGATAATTTTTAATTTATTACTACATGAGGTAGTATGCAAAATAAAATGTGGCAATTCAATATTTCACGGCAGCTCGCAAATGTTGCCTGATGGCTATGACATTGTCGTGATTGCGCACAGGGTACAGGAGCTTAAAAAAATATATGAGCGATTGAAAAATTCAGCTTTAGAGGTGAGTCTACGTATCAACACAGAGGAAACAAAATTATGCACTTCGCAACCAAGTCAGATCCACATCGATCGATGATTGCATTGTGAGGGTCGACAAATTTAAATACTTAGGTCTCTTCATCAGTAGTAATTCTCACTCTTCCGTGGCAATAAATGACCGAGTAAGCGCGGCAAAAAAAGCATTCTTTGCACACATAACAATATTCAAGTCTCGATTGCTGTCAAAAGCTCAAAAGATGGCAATGTATAAACCGCTTGTACGACTCTTACTAACATACAGCAGCGAGGTATGGGCACTTTAAACAACAGACATGGACCAAATACTGAGGTTTGAAAGAAACATACCGCGAAATATATATGGTCCCTTCCGCCGAGATGACGGCACATAAAAAAAGTAAACGAATCAGATGGTTGGGATAGCGTTCCATAGGCAAGTGGTTGGACGGAGCGATCGAGGGAGATCAAACAAACACTGGATTGTTGAGGTCACAGTTGACCTGCAGAAAATGGAGACCGTTGAGCTTACGGTGAGAGGATCGATCGGAGTGAAGAACCGTAGTTGTGGAAGCAAAAGTCTGCACAAGACTGTAGTGGGACATTTTGATGCGATTTTTTTTTTAAGTTTGCTTCTTTATTATTTTGTAGAACTTTGATTTACAAAGCTTTGTTTATGCAATGAAGTCTATTTTTATAAATGATTAATGCATACAATTTAATATATTTTAGCATGGAAAATATTTCGAATATTGTAAAAGCATAAAGTGACTGAATGATGGGAGAACAAAGCCTTGGCCAAAAGTATTATTTTCTTAATTGGGGTGATAACCACTTTCGCGATTTTCCTCTCTCCTCTTCCTCTGCTACCACCAGCTGGTACCGCATGGAATACTTTCAAAGCCGGAGCGTTTGTATCCATTCGGTGGACATGACCCAGCCAACGTAGCCACTGGATCTTTATTTTATGTCTATGTCGTCGTAAAGCTCATACAGCTCATCGTTCCATCGCCTGCGATACTCGCCGCCGCCAACGTGCAAAGGTCCAAAAATATTCCATATAATCTTTCTCTCAAACACTCCAAGGGGCGCCTCATCGAATGTTGTCATCGTCCAACTTCTGCGTCATACGTTAGGACAGGTATGATGACAGCCTTGTAGAGCGTTAGTTTTGTTTATACTATCCTCTCCAACATCAGGTTAAAGAAGTCAGACTACAGCGAGCCACTCTGCCTGAAACCTCATTCCTCAAGTCGACGAAAAGATGGTGTGTGAGGATTCTTCTGTCTTGCGTCGCCAAGCACGACTTTATGTCGTGGCGGGGCCTGCGCTCATAGGAACGTTCCAGGCGCTCATAGAAGGAATCTTTGGTCGTAACGTCTTTCTCTTCCGTCGGGGCAGGGCCTGCGCTCATAGTAACGCTCCAGGCGCTCATAGAAGGAATCTTTGGTCATAACGTCTATCTCCTCCGTCGTGGCGTGAGCGCAAATGAGCGAGATGTTGAAAAGTCGCGCTTTGATGTGGATCATTGCGATATGCTCGTCCACCGGAGTGAACGACAGCATTTGGCGAGGAAGTCTCTCTACCACAACAAATTCATCACCAAATTTGCGCTCCATGGCAGCTGTAATAGGCGTCCTAAGGTTCTATGTTTTTCTTGCCTTGCCCCGTCTATCGCATCTGTTGATTTGCCGTGATGCCAGCCTTTACTCGCACGAGGACATTAACCAACCGGGCAGAGGAATCTTCCCCGTTAAGGGACCCTACATTGCGGGTGCATGCAGGGGTCGTCATTAGTACAGGTTAGTTTGCGGCAACCAAAACAGCTGATTTGATCTTATTCATTTTTGTTATGAAACGGATTACCGAATAGTAAAATCGTTAAATTTGTGGGTAAGGAAAGATAACAATGTGATTATCGTCAGAATATATTAGTGAATTTCACTACAGAGCTCACACAACTTTAACGACGCACCTAAGCTTTCAAGACGTCGGTAGGGAGATTTTATTGCAACCGCCACATTTTTTCCATACTTGACGTTAAGCGGTTATACCATTTTCAGCTATTTTGAACATTTTCGTGACTACTCAAAACTGTCGAAAAAAAGTTGGCTTAGTTTTTCACCAACAGGGGACTTCTTCCAACGTTCCCATGACAGCCGGTTTTACGTTACCGGAACGACCCGGATTTATATTCGGTCAAGGATTTCACTCCAGCAGCATTCCCCGTCTATGTATGGGGAATATTTGTGCTGCTACAACAACAGCAGGACTTCTTCGAGGAATTATATTAAGAGTTGCCTGCAAACTGAAGGAAAGTTCTTGAGCAAAATTTCGCATATTTCATTTAAATTTGCTGAACCTTACCAGCAGCATTTTCCTCAGTTTTCTTAATTTCATCAACGAAATAAGACGAAAAAACGTTTAAGTAAGCATTCTAAAAACAATTTTTTTTTAATTTTTGCCAGTCAAAATGCACTAAAAATTACTCGATTGACCTTTGGTGTAATGTTAATTGTTAAATCTTTACTTAGAATTCGTTGGCAGCTCGCAATAGTGTAAGCATAGCGCCGGCCTTTGTAACGCAAACCAAAGCATTTACTTCTCTTTACTTTACTTTTGAATTTCTGCCGTTGACACAATAATTTCCCACTATTTTCATTTCAAATGTCAATGATCTGAGAACTACAAAGTTTGCAACAACCATGGCTTACAACTTTACATAGAAAATGGCACACATTTTCGCCCTCCATTTCTCCTGTGCAAGGCAGTAGTTTCACACAGAAAAAGAAAACAAAAGGAAAGAGGAAAAGGAAGTGCGTGAAATGGAGATGCAGAAAGGGGAAAGTAATAAGAACAAAACAAAAAATAACAAAACAAAAGATTCAGTGCTCGTAGTGTACAGTTTGCAAAAAAAATTAATTTATTATTTTTAGGGAAATCTAAAAGGCACTAAACTGAAAATTTCCAGCGAAAAGGGTTCAAGCGCACACATTTATGCCATAAAAATATTACAAATATTTACGAATTTTAGTATTTCTAGGGTTTATCTAACCTACGCACATCTACGCACAAATATTGGCATGGGTTTTAAGCGAATATTCTCAGTTATCGATTCAAAAGCCATCGCTTCCGACAAGTAATTCGAGCTTGATGTGAATGCTAACGCTTACGCAAGCACGTCCGCAGTCACACACACACACACATGCACTTATATATATTTAATGCCTTATAACAAAGTTGGTGGCTAACGATTTTTGAACACCGTGTAAATAGACAAATCAGCGACACATCTGAGCTGGCGGAAGATCGTCAAAACGGAAGAGAAGTGCTGCAAAGTAAGACAGAGTGTAGCTGCAAAGGCCAATGAACGTGCGTTGGTGAGTTCGTTAGCGAAACCTTGAAAAACCTCTTCAATAAATTACGTGCGGCGCTGATAGCAAGGACGTACAAATATTATGGCACACACACATACACATTCACATTAGGAAACGCCAGATAATAACGCGTGAAATCTAACATCGCTGGATGTTGAGAGAAGCCAACGCCGCTAAGGAGGCAAACAAACGCCAAATATGAGTGGGTTTGTATTTACCACAGTTATTTACAACAAATAAGCATGAATGTGTGAGTTTGTGAATGGGAGTGAGCGCCAATGTTTGCCTTTTATTTCTTGGTCTCGGTTATAGATCAAATGAATAAATGGCAAGGACACGCGCGCACATAATTTAGCTAAACGGAAGGAAATTCTGTGCGTGTATGTGTGTGTGTAAGGGGAGGAGGGTAGTGACGCAGAGCTATTGAGCGGTTATTGTGCCTTGTGATATTTAATGTGATGTCATAATTCAACTATGGCTAATGCGACAATAAATACAAAAAAGACAAAGATTTATATGTACAAAATATTTATACACAAACCGAGCAAGACTAAACAAAACCGAACTGCGTGCATAGATTTAGGATAATTTACTGCTGTTGAAAACTAGTGGTGTGGTGAGCGATATATTATGATAGAAATCAACCAAAACGTACATTTATTATTTATTATTACAACTACAGCAACGGGAACAACAGCTGACTAAACAAAAGAGATTGTGGACAAAAGTTAATATATGTACAAGGAAACAAAAAAAGAAAAAATAATAACTGGTGTCAACTAACGAAGTGTGCACTTATACAGTGTGACTAGAAGACATACAAAACGTCCGTATGTAGGTATATAAGTGTGTGGTTGGTTGGTTGGTTGATTTAAGTGGTGATTCTTCCAGAATCCAACATGCGGTTCAGCACCATATCCTCGTTAGCAACTTGTTTACCAGTTATTTGCAGCATGACTATATCAGGTTGTTGATATCTAAGCCAGCCAGTTGTTCGATACTCTCGAACAGCGGTTTGCCCAGGGTTAACATTCTGTCCTTCCATAGGGCAGGGCAGTCGCAGAGGAAATGGAAGATTGTTTCCTTTTTCTGCGGTTGTTTACAACTATGACAGTATGTGCTCTGAGGGATGCCGATTTTGGCGGCTTGTTCTCCGTTAGACCAGAAACCAGTTATGACTGCCGTTAGTCTCCAAGCGTCCCGTCGTTTCATGTTTATCAATATTTGCATTTCGTCTGGTCGCTCCATCTATAATCCGCGATTCGGAGGTATTTTAGGGAAATTGCACTCTTGACTGCACCTAATGGTGTGAATACCGATTCTGCAAGAGCGTTATTCATGGCAGATTCTCTTCTTGCCAGTTCATCTGCTCTTTCATTACCTTCAATGCTCCAATGTCCCGGGACCCAGATTATGGTTTACGCTCGAGGTGGTAAGGCTAATCCTGCTTTCTTCCCCCGGGTAGAGGTTGTAGTCGCTGAATCCAGTGCCAGGATTGCAACTTGGCTATCCGAAAGAATAGCGATATTGCCCTTAAAAGAGAAATCTGCGATTAGTAGCCTACAAGCTTCCCCAATTGCCAGTAATTCCGCCTGAAAGACACTGCAAGCATTAGGGAGACGCACAGATCTTTCAATTTTAAGTCTATGAGAATATATGCCAGATCCAACACCTCAATCCATTTTACTGTCAGAGTGTGGTTATCTGACCAGAAAAATTGCTGGAGGTGGAGGTGCAGACCTTTTAGTCATAAACTCTTTTTTCAATTGAAGTGATTTTTTGGGGTAAGAAAAACTTATGACACACATTTTTGGAGGTATTTGCACATCGGTCCATCTCACATAATCGAGCCACTACACACTTAAATCTCTGTATTGTGCATTGGTGAGGTCAAGGATGTAGTTTTTATTTGGAGCTCTTAGGTTAGGTTATGGTGGTAGTCGGTCTGTACGACCAACTCACTTAGACCTTACAGGCCCGCAGTGATACCACTGTGCTGCACGGGAACTTCATTTACTTTCGCTCGCGGACCTATCTTGTGGCTCTTATGAAGCTCAGAATTGGTCCCATCTCCACGTCAGACAGTTCCGTAAGAGAATTGAAAAAGTATTTACATAGAAAACCTGCTCTGACTTAAGGTAGGGCTGGAGAATGGCAAATGAAGTGCTCAACTGTTTCTTCCTATTCCTCATCTCACAACTTCTGCAATATTCGTAGGAGGAATGCCTGCCAAGTAGCCAATGACCGGTTATACAAGCCACGACTTTAAAGATATCATCTCTTGAGAGGCTAAACAATCTCTTTGTTTTTTCCTTGTTTATTTGCGATTTGCGGCGATAGTAGCCCGTTACACATGTACCTTCATGATCTATTGGCCTCTTGGATAATTTTGTTTTTGATTACTAGTTTACTCATGGCTAAAGGTATTCCAGTGGTATTAGGAGGCCTTACACAATAATTCAATCTAACCGCTTTGAGCGAGTTCAAAAACTTTTTTTAAAATTTGCTCCCCGCTCACTAAATTTTTAACTACCACTACCGTCTTACTATTTTCGTTGTCAAGTAATAAAAACCTGCTCATTTGTCACTAACATCATGACTGGCTCAGTTGACTACCCTTCTCTTTCCAAAAAGTTCACTTTTAATATTCGCTCTAGAATTCCTCGCCATTCGGAATTCTTTGAATTTGCTTTTTCAAGAAGTAGTTATGGTCTCAACGCTCCCATATCAAGAACTTGTGCTTTATAATAGATCCATATAAAGGGAGTTAAGTTTAAAGGGCCAGTGTTGATTTTGAAAAAAATACAATTTTTTAAGAAATTATTGCCAGTTATCTTTACTACGATAATATTAGTATGGCTTGATTACGCATAGAACAAAATATCGGCCAAATAGCCGCCGCGGCCTCGGCGGCACATCTCCATCGGATGGTCCAAATTTTCGATGACGCTGAGGCATAATTGTGGTTCTTTGCCGTTAATGTGCCGAATTATCTCATCCTTTAGCTCTTGAATTGTTGCTGGCTTATCGACGTACACCTTTTCTTTCAAATAACTCCAAAGAAAGAAGTCCAACGGTGTCAAATCACATGATCTTGGCGGCCAATTGACATCGCCGTGACGTGAGATTATTCGGCCATCAAAATTTTTCGCGCAAAAGAGCCATTGTTTCGTTAGCTGTGTGACAAGTGGCACCGTTCTGTTGAAACCACATATCGTCTACATCCATATCTTTCAATTCGGGCCATAAGAAGTTCGTTATCATCTCACGACAGCGAACACTATTCACAGTAACTGCCTGCCCGGCCTCATTTTGGAAAAAATACGGCCCAATGATGCCGCCGGCCCATAATCCGCACCAAGCAATCACTCTTTGTGGGTGCATTGGTTTTCCGGCAATCACTCTTGGGTTATCATTCGCCCAAATACGGCAATTCTGTTTATTGACGAATCCACTGAGGGAAAATGTGCCTCATTACTGAAGATGATTTTCTTCGAAAATTGGTCATTCACTGTTGCCATTTCCTGCCACCATTCTGACCATTTACGATGCTTGAAATGGTCAAGAGGCTTTAGTTCTTGAGCCAATTGCATCTTGTTAGCGTGTAAATGCAGCATGTATGCATAATGTTCACCAACGACGAGCGTGAGAGGTGCCATTGTTGGGCACGACGACGAGTTGAGGTGGACGGCTCTTCAACCACACTATCGCGAACAGCAGCGATATTTTCTGCAGTACGAGCTGTACGAGCATGCACTAGTGTTTCCACATCTCCTACAGACCCGGTTTGCTCAAACTTTTCACAACTTTTACGATTGTACGCACATTCGGACGATTAAATAATACAAAATTTCTCCCCCAAAATTTGAGTTTGTAAAATAATCTTAAATTATAAGGAAATATTTTTCCGAACAACTCTGTGTTATCGATAAATATTAATAGGAAAGTTATCAGAAACGGCAAAGTAAAAACTGAGTAAAATTGAGGCCTGCAAAAAAAAGGTTTGTAGACATAATTCTGATCAAAATTTGTTAGCCTATGATTGCTTATTATAAAATCTAAAAACAAATTTCGCATTCGTACTTGTGCCAAAATTTTTTGCAACCTCAGTGGACGTCACTTACGGATTTCCTTCAACTAGCAGCAAATTGGGCAATTAAATTAACTTTTGCTTTTTCTTCATTAAATAATTAATTCTTCTTCTTTCAATAATTAAACAAACTCAAACACTAATACAAGGTCAAGTCCAAAATAAACAAGACTGAAAACTTCGAATTAATTTATTCAAAAAACTCCACTCTGGCCATGAGCATCGACTTGATTTTTGACTTCTTCTTTTCTCGTTCTTTTTTCTTTGGTGGTTCGTCTGGGGTCCTCCATTCGGCACTTCGACGCTTAGTTTGATGTTCATGTTGGAAACACCACGTTTCATCACCAGTTACAATCTTGTAAAGGAAGTTCTCGTCTTTTCTCGCCTGCTTAATGAGGTCTTTCGAATGTTGAATTCTGAGCAATTTTTGGTCCTCAGTTAATTTGCGCGTAAGCCCAAATCATCAGTTAAAATGCGACAAATCGATGTTTTTGGGATACTAAACTCCGATTCCATGATTTTCTACGATAATTTCGGTTAATTTTTGATAAATTTACGATTCGATTCGATTTCTATGGAGTTTTCGATGATTACTGATTTTGGGCGGTCGGGTGTCCTTGTCATTTATGTCCTCACAACCATCTATGAAACATGTAATCCCCTCGTGAACTCTGGCACGAGATAGACAATCATCGCCATAAACTTTTTTCATCAATTCAAATGTTCCGGTAAACGTTTTACTGATTTTAGAACAAAATTTGATATTAGCTCTTTGTTTGAAACCGATGACACAAACGTACTGATACTTAAGACGCAATAACTTCGCTTCAACTAAACCGAATGTCACCAAGCTTTCAGTGGAAGTCAGCTACGTATGTTACTTCCAACGCACTGACTCAATAAAAAAATGATCAGACGATGGTCGGACACACGGACACTCAAAAACATTTTTATGACGCTAGTCTTGTTTATTTTGGACTTCACCTTGTATATATCGGATATACTTATATATTAGTATATGAGGTTAGGTCCGGACCAAATTTGGCATTACTGCTTTACATTCCTTAAGTGAGTAAAGTTTTCCTTCATTTCATTTTTTTCTTTTTTAATTAATTTAATTTTAATTTTTTTGTTTTAATTTGTTTTTTTTTTTTAATTCATTTAATTTAGTGTTATTTAGTTTGATTAATTTTTTATTTTTCATTTCAATTATTTTGGTTGGTTGGTTGGTTGGTTTAAGGGTGACCCCGCATCGGAGTGCCACATAGACCGCAAGTTGGGTCCGTTGTGTTGCCCTAGAGCTCATTATTTTAAACGATTTCCCCACCTAACCGAGATTTTTATTGTAGATTTTGGTCAAAGATATTAATTCGTTTCGAAAATTTGATGAGAGATTCGATTTTCAGGTCCGAGAGTACTGAAAGATTGTCAATTGTTGGAGAGCCTAGAAGAGCGAGTCGACTTCTGGCTAGACCCGTCAACTGCACAGCAAATGTCTGCTCGATACTTCCTCATCTTCGTCCTCGCAGTATATGCACAGGTCGTGTTGAGGAACCCCGAGCCGACGTGCGTGAGTGCCCAAAAGGCAGTGGCCGGTGATAAGAGATGTTATATGCCTTAGTTCGTGTTTCGAAAGACTTATAAGGGTTTTTGTCTGTTTCAGATTGTAGGATGGCCAGATTTGTCTGGTCGTAACGCAAGTAGTTTCCACTCGCCACCTCCGATCAGCAATGCTGTGAAATTCTCGATCGATGATTCAATTATTTTAATTAAAGTTTTTTTTATTTTCCTGACTTTATTTAATTTTTTTTTCTATTTCACATTGTTTTATTCCATTTTATTCTTTGTTATTTCACTTCAAACATTTAATGCCAATTTTTGCATCTGCTTCGTGGAGAATAGTGGAATTTGTCAATTTTGCTAATCTCTGAGTTGATTGAGTAGTGACATTGCATTCAAATTTGATTGTAGAGGCATTGAGAATATTGCAAATGACATTCGGCCATAAAAAAAGAAAAAAAATGCCTTTGAGCAGTAGAAATAATTGATTCAGACAAAGATAAGACATTGAAGACAGATACTGAATCGAAGTCGTTTTCTTCACCTATCTTTTTTGATTTTCTCGTATGGCCTTTCTTGTGCAATTGTGAAGGGGGACGTAGACCGACCATCGTGCCACTTCAGTCTACATTCAGTTATTACAACCAAGATTAGTAGACAATCCTAAGACATATCTCAGATTTCAAGTTAAAAAATTTAATGCGGAAAGACATTTAGATAGACGAACCATTTTAAATGAAAGTAAAGAGTCCTGCAAATTTTGAATTTTGTACTTTTCAGTTCTTTCTTCCAGGATCAGGACCTTTTGTACAGAGCATTTTTTCGAATATTTTAACAAGTAAGAATTATTTTTAAGCCAATGCTTTTACTTCTGAGGTATTGTAACCATAGGCTTAGCTAAGCAACCACACATTACTTTTATATCAGAAAATAAATAAATGTAAGCATCTTTATCAACTCTTTACTTATAAAAAGACTTTGTGACACACTGCATTTGAAATTTTGATTATTTTTCTATATATGGAATCGCATACAAAACTATTTAGAAAGGTAATCATGAATATCGAAGTATTTGGATGCAAAAATATTTGCTTGATGCGACAAATAAATGAGCGAATTTGCACGCCAATAGGCAAATACTCTTTCACCGAAATAGGCAAATAATGTATACCTACATATATTTTATTTTGTATATCTATTGTAAATTTGTTCTAATCTGCAAATAAGCGAGTAAATTCGCACATCACCGCAAATATTTGCGAATAATCCCATTTAATTTGGTTTCTGGTCTGCTGGCTGGATTATAAAGGAATCAGAAGCATAATTTAATGCTTTAATTAAATGTTCGCACAGGTGTACATGCAAATATTTACAAATAGATTACAACAAGTTTAAATAATTGGAAGTGTGGCGAGTCCAATTCAGGTATATTTTCTACATATTGGCTATTTTTTCATTAAGCTATATTACTATTTTCTTTAAATTCTAAGGCAGTTGATATGTAGTTGATATGTAGTAGGTAAAGTATGTCATTTACATACTTCAGAGACAACTTGGATTTAAAATTAGCAACCTTCCAGACTCTACATAAGGCGCTTTCAGCTCGCCACTTCTGTGCTATAATACTTGCCGAATAATTTAAATGTGAAAGCAACAACAAAGTTATCGAGCAACATTCGCCGCTATTATCACTATTATCAATGTTTACAAATCTTTCTTCTAATATGCGGCAAGTTTCACTAGACCGCGGTCATACAAAGAAATTTTGTTGCTTTAACTTTGCAAATTCTCTTTCTGTGTTGTCCGTCATGTTCATATACCTTGAAATTGTTTAGTTTTTGGTCTACAGTCAAAAACTATATTGAGAAAAACGGGCATACAAAATCAGTCATCCGCGCAGAAAGATACTGAAAAGGATCAAGGCTTGGCTCATCGTTAAAAAAAAAAAATATGGTAGGGTAGTGGAGAGCACCCGTAAAATGTAATTCTGGTGACTTTACGAAAACAATTGAACCTGAAGAACTTTCTTCTATCTAGATAATACCTCAATATCTCGCTTTAAAGTATATTCATGAATACGGGAGATGGGCTAGACAGAGCATACCTGAGGTAACAGTTAGCTTGTGTTTGCTATTGGTTAGACTGACCTCGAGTGAGCTGAACGAATATTGAGCGAGAGCCCTAGTGTACAAGTTCGCGTTCTTCTTCAGGTTAAGAGTAGTAGACTTAACTGGATACCGTCTGTCGGATGAGATTAAACATAATTTTCAGTTCCTTTGGTTTCCTTAGATATCTAGAAGAGGATAAAGTGAAATCACCTTAGATACATTGATTTGAGGTTTTGCCCTCAAATTCAAGGTTTTTTATATTCTCCACTCATTACAGTACCTCATTTAAACTTAGTTCCCTTATTCAACTTAAGATAGAGTTGGGTTCGCTGAGCGTATGTGCATATGCTCTAGCTGCAATCGGGCGAGATGTCTCAACCATCTTCTTAAGAGTTTCCTAAACTTATTTTGCTTGTATCGCTTAAGTGAGGACTTCGTCTAGCGTAGCCGAATAAGTTGGTGTCAGTTAACCTCTCTTAGCTCTTCCCTTCTTAGCTTTTCCTTGATTGTGTGTTGTATTAGTAGCGAGGCCACAGTCTCTCTAAGGCATCCGCTACTTCGTTCCCAGTTATACCTCTATGTTCTGGAACCCATATAACCGAATACGATTTTGCAGTAATGAATTTTACGCTACCGATAATTTTGCCTTGATTGAGGTGAAAGGAAGAAGTATTTATTGGAACTTCTATGAACATCTCGCAGAGCTTGTCTACGCTGATGATATATGCCTTCTCTCCGTCAAACATACCGACATGCAGAACAAAATTGACGATCTGTCCTCAGCCTCATTGAATGCAGGGCTAAAAATAAATCACGAGAAACCGAAAGCTATGATAATTCGATCCACTAGCACCTGCCCGTTCCTCTTAAATGGTGATCAAATTGAGAACGTTGGTATCTTTACCTACTTGGGTAGTATCAGTGCCGCTGAAGACAGTGCGAAACTAGACGTTATCGCCAGAATACATAAAGCGAACGACGCGTATGCATAGCTCCGGGCTATCTGGTATTGGAGCATCTTCAGCGTACACAAAAAACTACGGATATTTAAGTCAAAGGTATTATCAGTACTCTTGTATGGATCCAAAATCTGGCTCACAAATAATTGGATTGAAAACAAAATTCAAAGCTGTGTGAACAGATGTTACGCAGGATGTTGAAGATCTGATGGCCCAGCACCATAAGTAAAAACGATCTATACGAAAGTTTCAAAATCCAGCTGGTAGCTCAAATGATAAAACTGACAAAGGTGCAGGTGGATTGGGCATACGCTCCGAAAGGACGCAAATGAAATCTGCCATCAAGCACAGGATTGGAATCCATTAGGTGCTCGCAAGGTTGGCCGTCTAAGAATATCTTAGAGGAGAACTATCCAGAAGGAAGTTGAAACGTCAGGAAAAACTTGGAACGAAATCAAGCTTCTTGCAAAAAATAGAATAAGATGGATGTGTTTTACTGAGACCCTATGCTCCAGTGTGAGGAACAGGAACCGATGATGATGATCGACGTAGTATCAATGACGGTTTCCCAATAACTTAATGTAAGATGAGAGTTTCAGTACTCATTCAAGAAATACTATTTATAAATATGTATGTCTTACTTATATATATATACATATATATAATTGGCGTGTACACCGTTTTTGGGTGCTTGACCGAGCTCTTTCTCCTATTTGTGGTGTGCGTCTTGATGCTGTTCTACAAAATGGAGGGACTTAAAGTTTTAAGCCGACTCCGAACGGCAGATATTTTTATGAGGAGCTTTTTCATGGCAGAAATACACTCGGAGGTTTGCCATTGCCTGCCGAGGGGTGACCGCTATTAGAAAAATGTTTTTCTTAATTTTGGTGTTTTACCGAAACTACGTTCTCTCTGTGAATTCCGAATGGTAGTCATGCACCAACCCATTCGGCTACGGCGGCCGTCTTACTTAGGTCTATTTAAAATTGACTCTCGGAAACAACTTCTTTCGGATCTAAGTGCTATGAAAAATGGAATTAAATAAATTAAATACTTAATCAGCGTCCAATTGAGGGACACGAAAATAGCGTCTTGCCTCCTCCAATTTTTGGTTAACGTGTCATATAAGAGATTTTCCAAATGTACCGCAGCGTTCGTACTTATGATTGCACTTTACGCATAGCACCCACCATTTTTTTGGTTTTTGTATGCTCTTCCACTTGTGCTTTCCTGAGTTATTTGTTTGTTAATACATACATTTTTTGTACTTTCGTTCATTTATATTCTCATTCATTTTACGCTGGCACATAAATTGTATTTGATATGAGAATGTGCGAATTTGCTGCTCTTTGCGAACGAATTCATAATTTATAGCCGCATGTGTTTGCGTAAATCCCCGAAATGCACTCCATTCCATTTTGCTACTTTTCTACCAGGACTTCAGCGCATTCATGTTGCGTATACGCCGTGCGGTATTGCCACCGTTCATTATTACGTGCAAATATATGTGAACATGTGCGCGTACGTAATTTAATGCGAGCTGCCATGCTTAATGCAGGGTTGTGCATTTTTCATTTCATAATTCAAATTTTTCCCTCGACTCTGTCACTTTTGCTTCTTTTTCCACTAGTGAGATATTCCCACGATTTTTTACTTCAATAACCATATGTCTACACATACATATATACATACAAAAAGAAGGAGATGTATGCACGCAAATATAAATATACCAATTCGCTTTTGCTGCTATGCTCATTAACTGACACCCAAATCTCGGTGAAACGCGCATGCAGATATTCGTACGAGCGGCTGTGGTTTTCTTCGCCAAAGTGGCGAAAAACAGTTATAATTTCCACAAAAATGCTTTTGGCAAATATTAACTACATTTATGTTTGTGTATGTATGTGCCCGCATATGCGTTTGTATGAGTATGGCTATGCCAAACGAAATTTCCCAGCTATTTGCCCGCTTCGCACCAGGCTGGGATGCTTGGATGGCCTGCGCATACCGATTTTGCCTGAGTGGCCGCTGCTAATTTCCAAAACCACAAACTAATGTGTGCTTTTAACGAAAAATTTTGCTTTGCATTTGGCTTTAGTTTTTTATTTATTTGCTTGCATTTGGTTGTGTGAGAGTGCGTGGTTTCTGCGGCCATGAATATTTCAAATGCATAAAATTCTTGTGGAATATGCAACAGCTAAACTACATCGCGCTAATTACCCATACCTACACATAACTACTCTCGGTTGCCTTCAGCGTAAGTGCTAAGGTTTGAAATATTACTAGCATACGCGTGTTGAAATGCATAAACAAAAAATATACTGCGGTGTTTGGGGGAAAATTGGAAATTGCGAAAAGATATCCACATTTTGCTCTCTAAAATTAAAATATTATAATTCAAATGCAGATTAAGGCAATTCCTAGGGGTTTGATTTTTTATAAATGTACGTATTTGAGTACTAGGCTACCTAGGAAATAGCCAGATAAAGGCTATATAATCACTTGGAGCCATGATGTGGAGTCGGCAACGGTTAACCTGACCTTCACAACGCTTCAAGCTTACCATGAGACTTCACCTTTATTATAAAATGACAGCTATGCGTCCATGGTGGATCACATATATTAGTAAACAATTAAAGGTGATATCAGCGATTAATTTACTACCAACAAAGGTATAAGGCAAGGTGGTCTCCTGTCGCCCCTTCTCTTCGCCATCGTCCTTGATGACCCTGCACAAAGAGGCATCGTATGGAGTTTCACTAGACATCTTGAGGACCTGGCCTTCGCCTATGGCATCTGCCTCTTCACTCACAAGCTCTCTGACATGCAAGTGAAGGCGGACAAACTAGTCGCGCTGACATGCACTGTCGGCGATTAACTTAAAACAAATAATACACGACAGATATTAGTTGACAGATGCCCGGTGGAATTGGTTGAATGCTTCTGCTATCTCGGCTGCAACATGACGGCAAATGGTGGAGCAGATGAAGATCTCAACTGCAAACTAAACAAAGCTAGGGCGGCTTTCGGGCGAACGCATATAGTATGGGGGAGTTCGCAAATCTTCAGGTGCACTAAGCTTGGAATATTTGGCTCATATGTAAAGGCAGTGATGTTGTACGGAAGCGAAATATGGCTGGTACCTAGGCCATCACATAGGGGTTATAATTCTGCTTTAACAAAAGCCTCTACATCATCTGCAGAATATTCTGGCCAAACTTCAGTAACGACGCACTGTGGAGGTTAATGAACGAGAAACCCATAGTTAGACAAATCAAGCGGCAAATCAGGCGATGGATAGGTGACACATAGAGAAAACAACCAGATAGCATCACCAGAATGGCACTGGACTGGAACCCTCAAGGGAGCAGAGGTCGCGGTCGAAAAAAAGACACTTAGGGAAGGTCGATACTGCGCGATCTAGCAGATGCCGACATGTCACAGAACGGTGCGAAAACAACAGCATAAAACCGTGTACGATGAAAGAGTCTTGTCGAGGCTCTATGCTCTCGAGAGAAGTGAACAAGGAAAAAAATCTCAATAAGGGCACCTAATAGAGTTTCTGAAAGTACTTCTGTAGAGCACTCGTAGAACTTTTTAATCGTGCAAACTTCAAAAAATTCTTCCTAGGTCCACTACGATTCCTTAACTGATGCGAAAAGTGATCTGTTAGTTGATTACAGAGACCCTAAAATAGCTCAAGACATTGTGATATGCACACTTTCATAGTTGCACTGACACTTTTGATGGCATAGTGAGCTCATGAGTATTATTTTTGTTCCGAAACTTAGGGATATCTTGAACAGTATGTTGAAGTTTAACCTTGTTTAACTGCTTGAAGAGTGACAGAGATTGAATTCATATAAAATTGTCACTTTTGTCCTAAATATTACAGACCCACTAAAAACATTTGAAAGACTCCTACACTCTTACCATACGAAGTGACAGCACGTAAATTAATATCAACTTATCACCTCGTCCATACGGGACGAGAATATGATTTGGTAATTTTTCATGGATGATTCATGTTCGACTTATTCTTGACATAAAGCCAAAAATCGCTGGATTAGAAAAATCTTAAGTTGTCCGGATGAGGAAGGATTTGCTAGATTTGGTGAAGTGGGGGCAGCACCCTTTTCAAGGAACGAAATTAGGAACCCGCAACATAGAGAAATATAAAGAGAAAGGTCGTGTGCTTTCTACCTTGAATAAACACCTTTTTGCTATTGATGTGATATTTGTGAGTCGAAGCTGACTGCATTTATAGCCGACATGGCCGAAGTGCCAAAATTTCTGGACCACGCTGGCCATCGAAGGAGATCTATGGGTAGAACGCAGAAAAATCGGAAGTCTGGATGCCCCACGGGGTCAATGAAAAAAAACAAAAAATCGCCTTCCAATTGCTTCTAGCCTCTCGCCCACCATCAAGCAACACTCATTTCATGATATGTGTTTGGTGGGACTGGGAAGCCATGGTGCACTGAGAAATGCTCGAAAAGAATGCCACGGTCAAAAAGAAGCTCTACATTGCGGAGCGTCAGTTAAATACTGGAACATCGAAGCAGGCTGCGTCAAGTATAATGACGTGCTTTAACTCAGCATTTTACTGAGTTCCTAGTAGAAGCCATATCCCAAAGGTAATATTATGCTGCACATGTGCATGGCTATTCAACGTGCCTCTGAAACAGCACGTAGAAAAACTGTACTTTGTGTAAACGAATATCTTTACTGAGGGGCCAAAGGAGAATCGTTATTAAAAACATGAATTTCAGTAATTCCTGCCAACTTATCGTTTCATTTCAGATGCCTGTAGTTCCCGACAAAAATAGCCCCACTGTCAAGTGCGAACTCTGTGTAGTCCGTGCTATTCCCACAAACAACTCTGCATTGACTGCTCGCGAGTACCGGTGAGAAACCTTTATCATTATTTACGCATAAAGCAATAAGTACCGAGGATCTATTCTCCCAGATAATTTTTTTTTTTTAGAAAATGAAAATATTTAAAAACAAATAATAGAAAGCAAGTTAAATTTTTCAACTTTGGCGATATGATTTATTTACGTGTGCAGGCGGGGTCGTGAGTAAAAGTCAGTATTTTTATATAGAGTACACAACTTAAGAAGGGTCGAATGTACTATAATCAGTAATAAATAGTAAATGGAAATCAAATAGTTTGTTTTGCAATGTGAAATAAAAAAAAGGGTTTCATGGCCAAAACAAAAATATATCCAATTTATTTGCACTTTAGTGTGCTTTTAGTGATGAGGTATAGAGGCCTGGAAAACATTGCACTTTAATGCGGAGAAATAAACCACTATTATTGATTTATCTCACAGAGCTGAAAACATGATAAAAGGGCCCATAAAAGAAGAAAATTGAAATTGTTAAACATTTGGTCAAAATTTATAGTTTATTAAAAATTTGTTTGTTCCTTTAATCAAATTGACTATAAACGCATTGCTTGGTTTATGAGTTTTCAAAACTGAAACTAATAAAAGCAACATTAAATCCATAAGCCCTTCTTTACTCTACTCCATCTCATGTATTTGTTCAATTACTCAGTCATCGTATTATAAAATTTTATACGAGAAATAAAGAAACGAAAAACGCAACACGACAAAGCAATAAAGTAATAAAGCGTGCGACAAATGAACGAAAACGAACTATGCGAAGTGCAAAGCGGAAAGTGTCAGTTGCTGCAGGGGCAAAATAGCTACCCAACTGAACTGAAGCAGAAGACGACTCGACGACACAACTCAATTCAGTGCAATGCAGAGCAGTTCAGCGCAGCTAAGCTCAACATTAAGTGAACGCCAATCGCTAGTCAAGCAAAAACGGCGAAGACGACGATTGTTTGTAAAGTTTTCAACGGCAACTCTATATGCATGCGACGTTATTTAGCTGCTGCTTGTTATTCCCATGCACTTTGTTCTTGAATTTGTTCGTATGAATTTAGTCATGTGAGGTTACTCATACGCCATGGAACATGTAAAGGAAGCATTTCGGCTTTGAACTCTCAAACATTTCCTTGTATAAAATTTCCATCCATCACGTATTAAATTTTGATCCGTGACTTAGGTGCTTAGCTCAATAAATGATTGAGTGCGAGGGCATGCGCGTGTGTGCGTTTAAATGTGTATCATCCTGTAAATTGACAGTATTTTTTTTAATATTTAATGGTATTAAGCTATAAAAATTACAAACGCAGTTACGCTGAATGCCAGAAGCAAATGAAGCATAAGCAGTTGAGCTAAAAATGTGAGAAATTTCTTTGGAGCCGCACAAAAAAAAACAGAATTATATAGATATACTTTTTTTCTTTCTTTGTCGTTACAAAAACAAAAATTATTAACTTAATAAGTTTTGAGTAACAAAAAAAGAAGCAATTTTGTTAGTGCACCCACGAGTTTGCTTATTCGATTGACAGATATCCTTCTGCCCGAGTGGTGGCTGATGAAGATGAATGAGTGAACAGCAGCACTACGGTGCTTGGCAAGTTTGCTGCTTTCCTACACACACTGGCTCACACATATAAGTACATTTGTACCCAGTAGACACAGTGCTGAACGCTTGAGAGTGTCGAAATTTTGGACTTGTTAATAAATACTTTAAACGATTATCAATTTGATCATACGGCTTATATTTCTCATTTGAATTTCATTTTAGATTAGTTATTTCGAAAAAACATAGAACTGTTAGATTTATCGATATATTCGGCGAAGTATTCATCTATTAAAATAAATTTAAGTGTTTTTGTTTTTTTCTTTAGAGTTGGCACAAAGCATTGAAAATCGAACTGTGGAATTTGCCTTTCGGCTCACCTCACTAAAAATCCACTCCAGCACCGTTTTTTATTGTTCACGGAACAGCCGTTAGGTATTGCCTGGCGACAGGGGTGTGACATTTGAGTGAGAAAATTTGTTTAATGAATGGGCTAGTACCCGGGTTTGATACCCGCTGAGGGGACGAAACACCAAATGATAGGCAAGTATTTTTTCCAGTAGCGATTGACAAACCGGCACCGCCAGATGAAGTGGCTCGGTTGCTATCACCACTCAGCTACACAGACAGATTGTTGATGGACTGCAACGCAAACGCAAGGCCTGAGCTATGGGGCTGTGCGGAGACGAATCATAGAGGTGAGTCTCTGTTCGGTTTTACATTAAACATCAATCTAGACATATTGTATGTAACGTGGGAACCACTCTCAGCTTCGCGCTTCCGGGCTCGGAAAGCTGGGAAGAGATCTTAGATGTTACTTTATGTACAAACAACAACTCCCAAATAATCAGAAGTGGGAAGGTATCCGACAAAAAATCTTTATCGGACTTTAGTTGGATTTCCTTTTTTTTCCATCAAAATCCTCAGCCGATACATTAAACTATCTCATGAACACACACTTCACAGGTAACTCAAATTATATGGGGAACAATGTTAACAGCGTTCAATCGTCCAACTTGTCGCCAAGTCTTATGCTAGGGCATATTCCAAAAAGCTGGAGAAGGGTTAAGAAAATGTGTATCCCCAAAGCTGGTAGATGCGGTCGTGATACAACGAAATACTGCAGACCCATTAGTCTATCCTCTTTCATCCTCAGCACTCTTGAACGATTGCTCGATGCATATTTAAAATGTAAGCACCAATTATACAAGGTGTCGTAAAATGAATTATCCAATTTTTCTTTGAATACATTTTTTACTACATACAAAAACAAAAAAATATGTCTTGAAAATATTTATTTTGACTTTTACGTACCGCATGGTTTGTCTGTTTGTATACTGCAGCTGTCTAGTTCACAAGTATCAAATATGAAAATTATAAATCTTCCGATCGATTCTGTCACTTCTCAGAAGATCTAGAGAAAATTACGAGATTAAAGAACTTAGAAGTCTTATATGATACAAATTTTACATATACCCTTAAAATTCTATTTTATGTTCAGAAGCCCATTTTTCAAATTCTTGGATTTACAATATAATCTTGAAAAAGTAAAAGCTGACCATTTGAAATGATTATTACTCCTTTTACTGAATGAAAGCTGACGAAGCTACAATAAAATTACAAGAAATCCCATAATTTTGCGTAAAGCTTTTGCGCAAATGGTTCAAAACTGTTTTATGGTCGATCTTTAATCCCTGTCTAATGCTACAACTACTAACATGTCGGTCAACTTTGATTATTTCTGGAATTTTATCGACATTTCTTTTAATATTAAAATTGCAGGTAATTAGCTGTACTGTATAGTTAGCTTACAGGAATGCTAATGTCCTCTACCACTAGCTGAGGGTCACGATCAATGCCTTTCCTGGCACACCCATCCACTCTTTCAAATCCCTCCATCCGTCATTCCCTCCATGTTGTTGTACGAGCGAGAGCGACCTCCTGCATTCTTTAACATGTCTTGAATTGATGCGCGTTAAGGCCAATACCTTGAGCCATTACTCTCAACATTTTTGCTGCTTTGTCTATAGCTTAGATCTTAGGTTGGAAAACGCCACACCAGTCTGGAAAGCTAAAGGAGCAATTGAAGTATAATTATTCCGAATACACTCCCGATACAGTGCCATTGCTCATGTTTGAGCTGGCGCTATACATTTGGTGACCCGTATCATCTGTCATTACCCTGATCTGTCAATCCTTTCTGTAGCGATTCGTTTTTTATAGTCTTTGTTCAGATATGCCCTAGGAACCAGATAGTCTATTTTCAATGCGTCTTGCTAGTTGAACTTATGCATGACCGTATTTATAGATTACGAACGATGGCTAATTTGCAGTTATGTTAGCTGTTTTATGCTGTTGTCGACGTTCATCAGATTTATGATATCAGGCGTAGGAAAGAAATGAGAACCGCGAGTGTGGGGCAGATTCCACCTCATCTTCCATATAGCTGACGAAAAAAGGACTCAAAGTATAATAATTCCGAGTCTCACGGCATGTATACCTCGCGGATAGTATCCTTTGAGGACACCCACGAAATTTAAGAGCTGAGATGTTGTCATTCTCAGAATATTCCTAGAATGCTTTCGATCAAAACGTGGCCAGAAGAATTTCTCGATCACAGAAGTTTGTTTGTTTTCCCAGCGCTCTCTGAGTTGACGTTATCAAGGGGATCACGATCCTCTACCTTCGCGGGAACACTATCTCACACGCCCCTTGTCTTCGCAGATTCCCGCAATGTCACTATGACTAGGTACCCAGATTAGCTTTATATCAAAGAATTTGGATGCAATCGAAAAGGAAACCAGACATTTCCTGACCAGTTTCCAGTACGCCACAATTGAGCTCACGGTTCTAACTACCTTTTGGCTACCCGAGTAATTATTTACCTTCTTAACAGTTATTACGCAGGTGATTAACCAGTCGGCTGCTTTTTTGATTGCTTGGAACTCACTGCAGTGCTTCGATAACCTCAATTTGAGTCTGATGGGAGCTCTTCGCAGAATATTTCACCTCCAACCCTACTGTTTAACTTCGAGCCATCCGTGAAGAGGTTCACCAAGTCCTGTTCTCAAGTGTTGCACCAAGTCTACTACTCCCTTGACGGGATATGGATGGGGGAAGTTCCACTTGGACTAAGCGACGGTACACACTGATCCGTTGTCGAGGGGGTGAACCCAAAGCTTCTAAGGATACTTGAGTGGCCGTAAGGGAGGTCGGGTCTAAAGGCCGAGATTCTCAGCCTAATTGCGATACGTGCAGCGGCAGTTTGTGTGCACTGCACAGAATAAAAATTTTAAGTTGGCTTTAATGTGGCTTAAAGTTGTTAAGTCACCCAAGAACGGCGTCTAAATTGTTATTATTTTCGACCATACATTTTTATATTTCGGGCGCTCTTATCTACGAAATGGTGCCGATTTTGGAACTGTCGAGAAATACTATGAGAAAAAATGATGCATTTTATGCCCTCAAAGCTCAAACCTAAGGTGCTAGACCACAACGACATAACCTTAACCGTAGTAGTAGCCATAACGATAGTTGTGTCATCAGTTATTGGTGTCATAGTCATATGGAGCTGAAATTTACATTTACTCTCACTTATTTGGGCATTTCGAAGTGCAGAAACTGAAGGAAAGATAGCAACAGGCACACGAAAATGCAGCAAATCACAATGCAACACAAAGCAGAACCAAAATTCAATTGGTCTCTAAGGTTATCGTTATGATTACGGAATTATGGCATGTCACCTCCAATTTTTAATTTATTTAAGTGTGAAGCTCACCTTCATCCATTTAGAATTTATAAATGGATTTCTGTTGCAAATGGTCCAATTTTTAGATCCCTATGGTTGCTCAAGCTAGTTTTACTAAGTATAAATGACAGATGCGTAAGTTTCAACCTCCTTCAGGCTCCTGTTGTCATGCCCACGCAATTTCTAGTTACTGTAATGGTTTTAAGTTTTGTGAGCAACAAAGGACATGTAAGCAATTCGGCTGCAAATATCGAGGTTCTAGAGAGAGTAGTAAAACCCTGAGTTATACTCTACGCGATGACAGCCCACACATATTTCAGCAAGACTCTGCTCCTTCTCAAAAACGATGGCGACACATGATTGGGTGGCTGAAAATTTCCTTGACCACATAGCACCGAAGTTATGGCCGCTTAACTCTTCAGCCTTTAATTCCCTGTATTGGCACGTATGGGACATAGTTGAGCATGAAAGCAATAAGCATTTCTCTCTGAAGGTCGCAATTAATACCGTTATGACCAAGATTTGCCGAATGATTTTATAGATATATGATGAGGTAATGTTAGTGTTGTTGTGTGTAAACAATTCAAATTGGCCTCAAATTCTGTACGTTCGATGTATAGACCTACTATTTAATCTGAAATATGGCACAACAGCAGCAGCAGAAAATGTAAATATATAAATTGGAAAACTTTTAAAATTTGCTGTGGGCGGAGACATTTCTTTACACACACACACACACACAAGTAGATAGCTAAGTATACAAATATGGGAGCGCATCATACAGGGTCCGGCACTTGAAGTGTAACCAATTAAAAAGGCAATAAATTTAGTTTGGAAAATTACTTTTATTCAACTCAAAGTAAAACATCTATGAAAATAATACAAAATTAAGACTCAATTTACTTTGGTCGATATGACCACCTTTTGTCTTAACTATGGCCTTGAAACGGTCCAGAAACGAATCGCAAGCTGCCCGAATGTGACTTGCAGTTATTTTGGCTCACTCATGGACAACCTCCAGAATCCGTTCCCGATAATATTTCGCATTTACCTTGACGCCAGGCGCGATGAAAGTGATTAGAGATCGCCCATCTGTGGCTACCGCGGCCCAAACTATTACCTGTGGCGGGTGCTACCTCCTGGTAGCCATTCGATGACTCAAATTACCGTATGAACGGTCGGTTAAATAAACCCTGTCGCTTAGGAGTTTACGAATTGCTCAATTTGAAAAAAATTTGTTCGTCAGAAAACAGAACATTCAGAAATTGACCGTTTTCGGCCAAGCGAAGAAACTCCTTCGCTCTCTCAAGTCTGACTTGTTGCTGCTGTGGTGTGAGATCATGCGCCTTTTCGATCTTCTAGGACCTAACTTTGAGATCACTTTCCAGTATGCGGCGAATGCTACGGTCAGATATTTTCAGTTTTTTCGCCATTTGATTGACATTTCGTCGGGGATTTCGTTCAAGTCGCTTTTTCACTTTTTGAACCATTTCATGTGACGCTGCGGTCCTTTGATGACCACTTCCATAACGTTTCGCGATGCTACCAGTATCATTGTAATGACTAATTGTGCGATAAACAAAAACTTTATTTACTTTTTGGTGCTCGAGCTCACGAACAACCGCTGGTTGTGATTTTACAGCCAAATATCGCAATCACACCACGTTTGTGTTTGAAATCCATTGCTAATTTTCTTTTTTCGTGCTTACTCTCCGAAAAATGCACCCGCGCACTTGTAAGCAATACTGTGGACTATCATTTAGCCAACTAACAGACAGCTGATATCTGAGCGCGAGTTAAACTTCAGCTGCCGGACCCTGTATCTTGTGAATGCACCAGTGACCTTTACTGCTTTTGTATTGCAGTGATTGCAGCAGGTCTTCTTATTTCTTTGAACGCAGTCCAACAGCAATAATAAATATATATTTGCTCATTTCTGAAGTAATCACTAACAAATTCTTTTTTGCTTTTTTATTTTGTGATATTTGAACTTTTTTCAGTTCTATTATTATTTTGTTTATTTTTCTCTTTTCTTCAACATTTAATGAAAATATTTTGCCATAAAATGTTTTTTAATAGTTTTAATGGATTTATTCAGTTTAGGGTTTGGAGTTTGTTTTTGCAGTATCCGCAAGTACTTTAAGTGCCATTCTCACTAAGAAACTTTTGATGGATGACAAAAAAAATACTATATTACTTACTTGTGCATGTATCTATATGAAACTGATTGAGTGCCAAGTATGTAGTGGTAGAGTTTACGAAAGAGTTCAACGTCTTATGAGTGCAACTGCAAGTAAAGAGGAAAACGAAGTGTTTTATGTATAAGTATGCACGAATTTTATTTTTAAACTAATTACATATTAATAAAGTAGAGTAAATATTGTATTTAGCAACTTAAGGGGTAACACCACTGTAGAAATTTCAAAAAATTGATTTTTTTTTATAAGCTTAAAAAATTCTTTGAACCTTTTAAAATACAGAACAAAAAGTTTTATACGTTACCGAAGTTTATTTCATAAATATTTTAAACTTTTAACCAAGCGTTAGTGACTGCTACCTAACGATTTCTCCAAATTTCCAAACTTTAAACGCGTTTCTGAAATTGGCACGCAGCATAACTCAAACAATTTTAAATATTTTTAATCAGGTTTTTCACTACGTCTGTATAATAACCTTCTTAAGAGAAGAGCGTAGGGGATTTTCGATAGATTAATTTAAAAGATTGTTATAATTATTTATGTGCCGTTTTTTTACTCCAAAATAGAGTTTTTTCCTTCAAATGCTTGCTAATTCCACAAAAATAAATATTTTTTAAATCCCCTACGTGTTTCTCTAGCTATTCTTATCTAGATTAAGAAAAAAAAAATGTTTCTTTGTTCCAGATTAAAATTTGCACCCTCTGTGCTGCGTGCCGCGGAGCTCCTTCAAGAGAAACCACATTACAAAAATGTCTCCAATGCCGCCATTTTGTAAAATTTTTCGATCAAACTTTGTAGTTTTGTATTTTAGTATATAAGTAATAACTTCCCAAATCAGAGTGATTGTTTTCCCTTTCTTTCTATACAAAAAAATTCTTTAAAAATCGTGTTTATTTTACGAGTGTAGAGTGGTGTTACCCCTTAAGGAACTCTTTATAAGAAAAAAATTTAATAAAATAAAATAAACTTCCCACAGTACACAAAATTTTTCAAGAAAATGTTTTGACAGAGTAAAATATTGAAGTGATTTGCATTTATTTGACAAAACCATTGCTTATTCTTGAATTTGAAGTGCCTTGCAAAATTATTTCCTTCACTTACACATAATCCAACGAGATTCCAATTTATGAATTCCATCACTGAAGTGAGAATCTCGAAGGGCTGCGAACTACGCATCCACACATGCATTTTTTTAGGTCTGGAAACATATGGAAGTCGCTAGGCGCCAAGTCGAGCTCACGCAATGAATACTCCAACAATTCGAACTTTAAAATAAAGGAACGAAAAAAAGGAAATATGAAAAACAATTTTTTTGTGTACAAACTGGATCCTCTTTTCCTTCAGCTGGTCTAGGATATTACAGTAATATTCAATATTTATTGTTTTATCAGTTTGCTAATAGTCCACAAGAGAAAGAAATTCATTTCCCATCCAAAAAACTGATGCTAACACCATCTTGACCGATCTCTGGACACGAAATCGTTTCAGAGCCGAAGAACCAGGTTCATACTACTCTTTATCCGTTTTTTTTTTATTCAGAATCATAGTAACAGACTCAGGTCTCATCCAGAGTGATGACCCGACGCACAAAATTCACTTTATCATTCCGAAAATGCTCTAAATGTTGCTGGGAAAGCCGCATTTGATTGTGTTTTTGTTCCATTATTAGCGAATGCGGAATGCGGCACGCAGCTTTCTGAAACCCAATATCTCAGTCAAAATATTGCTTAAACTGCCCAATGAGATGCCAAGGGCTTCTTTTAAATCTGTTTTAATCTCTCGGTGATTTTCCAATACGATATCCAGTATTTTTTCTAAGATTTCTGGTGGTGTTGCTGCTATTGGACGTCCTTGATGTGAATCATCTTGAAGGCTTATATGACCACGTTTAAATCCAGCAAAGCATCTTCCTACTGTACTAATTGATGGTGAAAAACCCTTATAAACTTTTAACATTCGTTCATAAATTTTGTTTGCTTTTAAACCTTCTAAAAATAAAAATTCCACCACTGCACGAAGCTTGATTTTTTCCATTGTAGAAAATACGTGGTACGTCGAAACTAAATGGCCTGTAAACAATGAATATATTGACAGACAATTCTCTCTATCCCCAACTCGAGTTTGCGTGTCGTGCCAGCACACTCTTTCCAAATATGTAGGATTGGATCTGCCTGATAACTCCAAGTTAGAATCGGGTGTCGGAGCAGAGGTTTTCTCTAAATTAACCACTTTTCTTTAGACTGGCGAATACTGCTAGTGTTTTTCAGGCAGAAGTCCTTGCGGATCCTGCAGGCATACAAAACGGTTAGGGAACGTGGGCTCTGACGGCGCACATGGTGCACAACCAAACTAGTAAACTTTTGTAAGGAGGATATCAAATCTCTTAGGTTTGCAGGTAACTATTCTCTGATCTGAGCTTCTCCGGAAGGTATCGACTGAATTCATTCAATTCAACCATTTCACCTACCTACCTATCTCATACTTTTCTTTTGACAACAACGACGAATTCCACGGTAAAACCGTTCCCCTTCTCTCTTCATGCATAGGGTGCTTTTAAAGAGTTTGAGAGTTTAAAATGACAATACAAAACATAAATGATGTTAAAAAGAATCTTTTTGATTATATTTCCCCGCGATTTATTTTTTGAATACGCCTTCCGTGGGTTCAATCAGTCCAATTTTCGACTACTTTGCCAATCAGTCTGGGCGTGTGACATCAATGGTAAAATATATTTAATATAATGTGGAAAAATCGTAAAAGACACAGAAGGAACAGATTTTTACTTTTTTAACTAAATTTTCACAATTTGAAGTGCTGTTGTGACGTCAAATGTTAACACAGTTTACCATTCTCCGCAGTCGAATATGTTTTCATGCAGCTAAAAGACACACCCGGTTTATGAAATTTGGCGTCAGAGCCTTGACTATGGAACGGCTTTCCAGCCTTATTTGTATTTTCATCTGGCATACAACCTGCATCATCATCCAAATTACAATCATCACTTTCACCTTTTCCGCAATTCGTAAACAATTCGAATTTTTTTTATCTTATTTTAATTTCTTTTCTAATATTATTTTTATATCTTTTTTGTTTCATTTCTATTTTTATTTCTTTTTTCATTTTATTCTTATATTTTTTTATTTATTATTATTTTTATTTCAACGCGAATTCAACCTCCTCATCAACCGCTAAGTCTCAACTAATACCAAAAAATTTCATAAAGAGATAAAAGCAAATCAATTTATTAACTGAAATTCGAGTTAAGAAACTTTTTTGTATAGAAATAACGGGACTTTTCAAAATGTCATTAAACAAAAATTAAAAAAATGGTTTATGAGTTAACTAAAAAGCCAAAATATCAAGTGCTTTTTTTTAATTATACGTACGTAACAAAGAAATATTTCATTTCTGGAAGAACATCAACACGCAGTTTTGGTTAAGTTTCAAGGGCCGGTGTTGATTTGGAATGAGATACAATTTTTTTTAGGAAATTATTATCATTTCTCTTTATTGTGATAATATTGGTATAGCTCAATTTTGTATAAAACAAAATATCGGCCAAATGGCTACCACGCTCTCGGCGGCATACCTCCATCCGATGGTCCAAATTTTCGATAACGCTGAGGCATAATAGAGGTTCTATGCCGTTAATGTGCCGAATTATTTCATCCTTTAGCTCTTGAATTGTTGTTGTTGCTGTAAGAAGTCCAACGTTGTCGTTGACGTTTAGGAGTGGTTCACATTCAACATCGCCCCTTGAAAATTAACCACCTTTTATTATAATTTATGCCAGAAATCTTCCACCAATAACCAATTGGCTTAGCGGACTGAATGCCATATACACTATTCCATACTATATTAAATCAATAATTTTCCAGAATATTTATACTAATTTTCAATAACAAAGAACGCAAAGAGCTACCAATACATTGTTCGAATCAAAATATGCGTCGGCTCTAAATAACGAAATATATCTACAATTTAACTTATAGCCTATATTAATTTTTTTTAGTAGTTTTGCATAAAATATTTTCATTGGTCGATTCAAGTTTAATACCCACACGGCCAACTAACCGGCCAGCAGTTCTTTTTGTCTACATTGAAGAGTTTTTTTTCACGTATTTTACGGAAATCAACAATTTGTGAATTCCTTTGAAATAAAATTCATGGCAAAAAATTTCACCGGAATTTGTTAATAATTTTGAAAAAGCTCGAATGTGTTTACTCATATGACGCTTGAAATCCAGTTCAGTCGCATTTATTTCTTTCAATTGCCGGCTCTACGAGTGAAAACGGCTTTATGCAAAACTCATTCAATTAATTATTTCAATTTTCATTATTATTTAATTGACAGTTGCAAATATCTGTGCACAAACGTAACAACGACAAAAAGAATTCGTGTATTTTGTATCATTTGTCGTTATTTTATTTATTTAACTATTGCAAATTTATTATTCATCTCCTTATTTTTTTTTTTAATATTCAATTTATGATTTTGTAATTTATTGCCATATATTACTTTTTATACATAGAACAACTTTTGAGTCTGGTTTTAAAAATTCTGATTTATTCCATTTAATACGATTATGATAAATAATAAAGAAGTTGGTAGCAAAGTAAAATGTTTAGCTGTAAATAAATAATTGAGTAATATAATATTTCAGTCACAGATACTTGTAGGGAAATATAAACATGCAAATTTTCAATAAAAAGTGAAGAAAGTATTTTTCTAAAAAACTAAATATTATCTGAGCTAGTAGTAGCTACTGAGGGCTACTAGGCGCTATACCCCACCCGCTGCGCCATGTGTGGAATCGGCGCTGGTTGGTTACAGTTGAAGGCTTTTGCTCTAATCCATAAATTGGAACATCGGGAATTCGTCAAGAAAATATTTCATGTCCCCTACTTTCCTTTTTGAAGTGAAACTTCTTAGGCTCATCGATTGACAAGCGAAAATGGAGAGTAAATTTCAAGGCCATGCAACGTTGGGGCATTTTCGTTCCAGAAGTCCCTTGCGGTGATCATCACAAGTCCTTGGAGATTCGTCTAAAATCAGTCGGATAAGAGAAATTAGTTACATTAATAGATAGTTTGGGGCCTGATCGAAGCTTTTTGTTTTGAAAATTAACAATATGGCCGCCTCAGGAAATTTTTTTGAGATTTTGTTTGAAAAAAATCGAAATTTTTGAAAAGAAAAAAATCCTTCCATCAGGCACAAGTTTTTTTATGTTTTTCAAAAGCCGTATAAATTTTATTGAAATCCACTAAGCGGTTTTTACGTTGCAGTAATCACCAATTCAAAAAAACATAGCTTTAAAAAACGCATTTAAAGTTTTGCTATCGAGTCCCGGAGCGCCCGAGTGCCCTTTGTTAATTCTTGAATAACTCGAAAAGTGTTTGTCAGATTCACTTTAAATTTTCACATGATATTTTTAAGATATTATACTTTAAGAAAATGTAAAAAAAAATCAATTTTTTCAATATTCTGACTACCCCTAACCTCTTTATTAAATTAAAATCGTCAGCATATGCAATGAATTTAATGCTTTTGCAAGCAGATGTAATTTCACTAACTTTGTTAAAGGCAATAAGGAGAATAACAACGGAAAGGGGTGAACCCTGAGGTAGTCCATTTGATAGCGGACGGACAGAGGAATAAACGTTTGTATTTTTAATTATAATTTGATGATTCGCATGTAATTTTTAACATAAATGATAATTTGGGACCTAGTTTCTATTTAACATGTATTTCTAATTTGTCGAATGCACATTTGAAATCCAGTCTAGTCTGCGCTTGAATTAGTATAATAAATTTTATCTACTCTGCTGAAAAAGCTGCAACTTTGTTTCGTGAAGCACCCTAATGCATAAGCATCTAGCAAACTCAACAGCTGAATCCAAGCAGAAGAGTTGGCAAAAGCCGCACGTCACATGCATATAAACACACAATTAAGCTACACCACCGTCCCCGCTGATTAAAATCTGATGAAACTGAGGTTACTCATACGCCCAGTGGGGAGCACTGGAATATACCTAAATGTGTGGGTATATAAAATAAAATAAAACGTCGAACCGATTAACAATCAGCTAGCGCGCACAATTTTGTCAGCAATTGGCACATGTGCATCCATTATTGTTGTATTTGTTATTTTGCTAAATTGTTATTGTATTGTTGGTACTGCATGCAGGGTTGTCAGCAAAATTTACTCACTGAATGGCTACCCATTTTATTATTTGCCATCGATATTAGTGGAGGTGTGTGGACTATTTCACAAATAAAAAATCGCACTACATTCCGTTGCTGTGCATTTGAAATTGCGCCAATTCACACGTATTTACCATTACAATGACTGGCTAATGTTCGATATCGTTTCGCCGACAACAGCTGCTTGTTTTTTGTGTTGTTATTGTGGCATTTAACGAAACTTATTTTGACAACATGCAACCAAAATATACAATCATACAATCACATACATGCACTTACATGCCTTGCTTGTCTGTTGATTAAACGGTGATTAATTATTTAATAAATGATTGTTTCGCAATGTTAAGCCTCGGACGCACTTTCAACTTTGCTATTAGCAGCCAGGTGTAAAGCCGTGACATGGACGCAAGCATTTGGCTCGCTGCTGTAATTCTCTCCCCACCTGTGAATGTGTGCAAAGCTTCGTGACATGGCGTTATATTACATATCTTCATATGTATTTGTATGTTTGTATTGTGTCATCGTTTTGCTCGGTCATGTTTCGTTTTGATATTTTGCCGGTGTTCTTGTGGCGACGTCATGTTGTGCGCAAAACACATTTTGTGGCTTTTCAAATTATGACAACTAAATTTTGAAGCCCAACTGGGTATTATTACGCGAGGGTGGGTGTGCGTGTGTGTGAAGGTGCGCGCGGGAGACGAGAATGAGTTAAGTAAGTACACGCGCATGTAATTAAATGTTTTCGTAAAACTTCTTACTTGAGCGAAACCACTTTTCGTGGAATTTAGCTTCCACATACTGAGCCATATATATACATATACGAGGGAGGTTCAACAAATGCCCGTGTCAGAAAACAACCCACCATTTTTTTTCAATTCTTTTGTTTTATTTTTCAACAGAGTCCCCTTTTAGAAATATACACTTCTTCCAACGCTCCGACCTTTATTTAACCCCTCCAAAATATGGGATTTGTCTCACTCTCCAAAGTGCCCCTCTGTCTCGGCGATGACTTCTTCGTTTGAACTAAATTTGTTTCCTGCGAGCCATTTCTTTATGTTAGTCAACAAAAAATGGTCGCAGGGAGCCAGATTTGGTGAATACGGAGGATGCGGCAACTATTCATGCAGTTTGGCGGCAACAACTCCGGATGAATGTGCTGGGGCATTATCGTGGTGAAACAGCACCTTCCTTTTCGCCAAATGCGGCCGTGTGTGCTTCAATTCTTTGTGAAAGCGGTCCAACTTTAGCATTCTCCCTTGCTCGTTTTTCATGTTCTAAAAAATCCATCATCCTTAGTTGTTCGCATCGCAAAAACTCGTCGCCATGACCTTTTCGTCCGATGGAACTGTCTTCGCCTTCTTTGGCGCAGATTTACCGGGAGAAATCCATTGTTTTGATTGTTGCTTTGTTTCTGGTATGTTTTGATTGTTGCTTTGTTTCTGGTGTGTATTGATGAGTCCAGATTTCATCAACGGTGACAACACGAGGCAACAATTTCCTTGGATCTCGCTTAAATTACTCCAAACACTGCTTTTTTCATCGCCAACTTATCATGTAAAATGTTAATCTCCATTCCGGTCGACACGCCAATGGCCAGTGTTACTTCATAAAATACCCCTTACTTGATTAGCTGCCAATCCACATAAACCTATCAATCAGTCTGATATTTGTTTTGCTGTTGTTTGATAGAGGGCAGCACACGATGCTAACACCAACTTCTTTCAGGAATGCCCTCTGTGATCAAACATGGCTACTTATTGAACCGCCCTCGTATATGTATATGTTCGAACCTTTCGAAGTCAAGATCTTGGCGCTAACTAATTAAGTCATTTAATTAGCTGGAAAAGTTACTTGGCACAAATTTATAGTCCTTTGTTAAGCTGACGCTAATTGGGTGAGGGGAAAATAAATGCTGTTTAAAAAAAAAATGACGTTGATGTGAATTACAGATCAGCCAGTTTCCTCAGGCGTTTACTATTTAAAACTGGCATAAATTAAAATAGAAATAACTGCTTCAAGATATTAATAAAAAATTATAATAACCCACTTAGCTCCACTATGCTAACACCAGGACCGTCAGAGTGTTAGTAATATTGGAAATATCAACACCAATAAGAGGGTTAATACTCGTAGGAGAACTCGACAGGGATTGGTATTATCTCAACTTCTTTGGTTGTGTTTGATAAATAAGATCCCGATTAAAGAAAATAGGTGGTTTAAAGTGATGACTAGGTCAGCTCTTGGACTATAGGTTGTAGCTTAAGCTTGAACCCACGTGAAATAGAACTCTTATTTTTTTCACTAGACACAAGGTACCCAATTTCACCCAGCGCAAATTACTTCAGGGTAATTTTGGATACCAAGCACTATCACTATAGCTCTTTGTGAGCTCGTGCTGCGTGTAATCTCCCTACATCTCGAACGATTGCGACTTTTCCCAGTTCCTACGGAATCCAACGATTTTCGTATATTCTACGAGAAAGGCATGACTGAGATCGAATGGTTACGTCGTTAATGTGGGCATCGTAGAGTAGCATCATTGAGTTCGTCCATAACGCCATTTCGTATATATCAGGTCAGTCCATAAGTTCGTGCGTATTTTACCTATAATTTCACTTTTTGTACTCTTTATATTTTCTTTGATATATTGTGCATTTCACAAGTGATTTTAATCGCAGATAGAAGCACGTGTTTTTAAAAAATAAAATGGAATCTTCAAACGCGTATAAGAGGCATATTTTGTATTTTTTTTATAAAAATGGTAAAAATGCGACAACTGCTGCTGCAGAAATAAGGGCTGTTCACGGAGAGGATAGCGTGAGTGTAAGGACTGCGCAAAAGTGGTTTTTAAAATTCCGAAATGGTAATTGCGACGTGGAGGATGCCCCGCGCGCTGGTCGTCCTGAAGTCTTTAACTCCGATGCCTTGCTCGAACTCGTGGAAGCTGAGCCAAATTTGACAGTCGATATGACAGCTCAAAGGTTAAATTCATCGCATGAAATAGTTCACAGGCACTTGGTTCAGTTATGAAACATTTCAAAGCTGGGGAAATGGGTTCCGCATAGACCTTCCTTCGCCAACCTTCAGCAGAGTGTGAATGAGTGTTCTCAGCTGCTGCAACGGCTTGAAAATGAAAGTTTTTTGAATCGTATCGTTACTCCTGATGAAAAATGGGTCCTTACAATAATCCTGTTCGCAAACGCCAATGGTTACATAAAGATGAAACACTAGAACCGACCGACCCCTAGAGATGGTCTTCACCCCAAGAAGATTCTCCTGTCTATTTGGTGGGATATGGCCGGTATTGCTTATTATAAACTTCTGGAACCAAACCAGACGATAACTGCTGATTATTATTCCCATTAGCTGTCAAACCTGAATGAGGCACTTAACAAAAATCGACCGTCTTTAGTGAATAGACGCAAAGTTTTGTTTCACCACGACAACGCAAGACCTCATGCCGCAAGGCACACATTAAGCAAGCTGAACGAGCTCCGTATATTACACCTTGTGATTATCACCTTTTCCGTGGACTTCAATCCTATCTGAGTAACAAGAACTACTCATCAAAAGAAGCTATAAAAAGGGATATCGAAGCGAATTTTGGCTCCAAGGACAAACAATTTTTTCAGCAGGGAATTACAAATTTGCCTAAACGTTGGAAAGACATTGTAAATAATAAAGGAAAATATATTATTGATTAATAAATCCTTTAAACATCTTTTTTATTAATTTTAAAACCCCCTTTAAAAAACGCACGAACTTATGGACTGACCTGATATTTGAAAGAATTTATTACGTCGTGCTTATGAATATTATTTGTTGACGGCGACCTCGCAACATTTGAGCTATTTGCTTTTGGTACCTCAAGCACGTGTATACCTTCTACTCAAATATGAACGAGACGGTATCAATAAAACGGTCCGCGGATGACATATGGCAAAAAAAATTTTTTTGTTTTTTGGCAGTTATAAGCTTACATGGCAAATTTCAGCGTGATATGTCACATAGTTTGTTTTCTGTGCTACTGTAAACAAGTCAAGCTCGAGTGTGTTCTTCGAATTCTCTTTTATGACTTCAATTGTCTCAAAATGTTTTCCACGGAGCGGCAACTTCAGCTTGGAAAACAGGAAAAAGTTACATGGAGCCATATCAGGCGAATATGGTGCTTGCGGAACGATATTAACATTATTTTTGTTAAAATAATCGCGAACAAGACGTGATGTGTGAGCTGGTGCATTATCGTGATGCAAGAACCATGACTTGTTGTCCCACAATTCCTTCCTTTTAAGACGAATGTTCTCGCACAAACGCTTTAAAACGTCTAAATAATATTCAGCGTTAACCGATTTTGCGATTTGTGCGATTTTCAAGCACAATTTCCTTTACTTTCCCGATGTTTTCGTCGTTTACTGATGTTGCTGGACGACGTTCATGAGACAAGTTTTCAACCGAAGTACGGCCCTCTTTGAACGATTTGTACCACTGGAAAATACGTGCACGCGATAGAGCAGAGTCCCCATAGGTTGTCTGCAACATTTTCAAGGCGTCTGAGGCCGAAATTTCGTTGGAATAACAAAATTTCAAACAAATTCTTTGAATTTCCATCGTTAAATTCGAAGAACACACTCGAGCTTGACTTGTTTACAGTAGCACAGAAAACAAACTATGTGACATATCACGCTGAAATTTGCCATGCCAGCTTATAACAGTGCTACCAAAAAACAAAAAATTTAGTTTTGCCATATGTCATACGCGACCGTTTTATTGATACCGTCTCGTTCATATTTGAGCAGAAGATAAATCCTAATTCTTTCAATATCAGTTTGTTAACAAATCTATAACACATATAAAGCTAGCAGAATTATGTATTTTCGTAAAAAAAATTTTTATTACAAAGTTTCGTTCATTTCCAAAGGATTAAAAACTTCTCTCAATGTTTGAAGTATTCTTAAATATCGGATGCCTTTTTTTAAAAAGTATTATTATTGCACTCCCGCAAACAAAGCCAGATGGGAAAAGTAGCTAACAAAACCGATGATGATCAAGTGGTTTTCATGATAATCGGTTCTGTGTTACCGTAATGGCCCGGATTTGTATTTGATCAGCCACACTGTTAGATCAACAACGATATCTCAGTACTACCTGAAGGCAAAGATAACGCTTTGGTTTCGATAAGCGCGAAACATATTCCTGTCGAACAGTTCTATGTTGGCGTTCTGAAGCGGCGCAAATTTTCTTTACATAACTCGAACTCCAGAGAGCATGAGAAGCTTTTATCTCTACAACGGGCTGATCCACTCCTCGTTTATTGTTCAAGAGTTTTTGGTAACTTCAATATAGCCCAGTGTGATTAAAAAAAAAAAAAAGCAGGAGGGGTCCATTAGGTCGGTCTCATATGCAATACTGCAATACTGCATATTTTGGAAATTTTATATTAATAATTTAATTGAAACAAAAATTATGTCAACACAGGTTACTTTAAATATTTTTATATCTGTGATTATTTCGAGCTGGCGCGCTTAGAAAAGAAGTGAATGGAATAAATACGGAACCGAATGTGTCTTCGTCAATATTTTCTGTGCAAAAATAAACGGAAGTTTTGATTGTTTATGCGGTGCCGTATTGCGGCTTACAATTTGCTTCGTTTCTGTCATCAATCACGAAAACATCGAAAATGTTAAAATAATTATTAACGAGGATTATTGTGCAAGAATGCGGGAGAAAACAGCAACACAGATTAGTACAGAGTACACATTTTGAGCATGAGATGAGTTGAAGTATGATAACAGTGCTTTCACTGTAGAAATGCTTTTCTTCCATCAAGCTGTTAACAGCCACTTACTAGGTATGGGCCTAGTAATAAAATAAGAAATCTAACCAACAATAACCAAAACTCTGCTTATTAGGCAAACAGAACCTAAAATAGTATATGACATATGGCGGCATCTGGCCGGAGACAGATGAAGCGTAATAATAAATAAAGCGATTCGTACACAGGGTGCATCAGTTAGACGAGGATATACTACAATATATGTGTAAGCCCAGAAGTAATTATTATATTTGAATGAAATTTTTCTTTGGTGCACTAATTAGCTATTGAACAAAAATCTGAACAATGAAATCGTCATCTGCATAAACAGTTGCTTCTATTATTTGTATGCCATTATTTAATATGTCCGTAGTGAAACAAGCCACTGCGTTGTGAGAAAGTTTGCTAGTCTCCCTCTCAGCATTGTCAACCAGCAACGTAAGTATTGTAATCGGTAGAGCTGGGAGACAAAATATTTGGCTTAATGTGTTATAAAGATTCTCAGGCATCCAAACCTGCATCACGGAGGTTTTATGCGAGGTAGCAGAATTCAATTGGAACAAATACGACGTTTCATTTAATGGTTAACGACTATTTATAAAACTTCAATATAAGAATGCTGTATTACAACAAAGCCCTGGGGGAAAGAAGTGGAGTGCTACGACTCGTAGCATATCGCCGGAAATTTTGTATGCCTGACGCCGGAAACCCCCTGAAGATATGAAAAATTTGCTATTTCTAAATAACTTCGATTTACGTGAATAAGTATCGATCATTGCATGTGCTTTCATTTTATCAATTAGTTTAGTGTTCTCGATTGAGGAGGATGGTTCCATATGTGAAGTTCCTGATCTCCATTCACTTAGAAGTGGCCAGGACGATACTTCTGCATAGATCCAACCAGCTCACAATTTCCGGGCTGCGCCCAAGTATCCTCTGGGTATATTCCGAACACTCGTTAGGGAGTAAGCGAATATGAGACGACAAAAATCCTTACCAACGGAAACGAAAACAAGGCCTTGGATGAAAACTGCTCACACTGATGACGACCACTGAGAAAGAACTTATGACTACGATTTGATGGTATGCACTGGAATGCCTGGTCCCTTAACAAAGGAAGATGCCTCTGCCCGGCTTGTTGATGTACTGGTGAGAGCAAAGGGGTAAGGCAAGAAAAAAATTGAGCCTTGCGACGTCTACTAAAGCTTTTATGTGGAGGAGTGCAAATTCAGTGTTGGATTTGTTGTGTGACAGAGTCTTCGTCGCCAAGTACTTACGTTCACTCCTCTGGACGAACGTCTCGCAATAATCCACATAAAAGCGAGATTCTTCAACCTCTCGTTAATTGGCACCCACGCTACGAAGGAAGAGAAGAACGATTAGGCAAAAGATTTCTTCTATATATGAGTGTCTGAAATGTTCCTATGAGCGCTGCCCGCCTTTGAATGCCAGGGTTAAGGTATTCCTTTATTCTTTGGTTCCACAGTCGGGAATCTCAGCTTGCACAACGAGCTATCCGGTAAAGGACAGAAGCTGGTTGACTTTCGCCGTGGCACGAAACTTATTAGTCTGTAGCCCCAGATTCCAGCATAAGAAGTTACACCAAGCTGACACACACTGCTGATCGTAAAATGCGAAACCAGATTGATCATGTTGTGATAGATGGAAGACACGCTGCTCGTACTTTCGATGCACGTACGATCTGAAACCCCAACATCGATTGCTTGATGCAGCCAAAATACTCCATTGATTACACCGTGCAATAATTTCAGGGCCATTATCAAGGTACGGAATGAATTCAGCTCAGGATGAAAGACCTAGACCCATGTAGGAATTTACCTCGATATCATTTTGAATTCTAGGGCAAACTTTTTTATGGCCACATTAAGTTATTACTTTTTTGCCTGAGTGCTTTCAAAATAAGGGCAAGAGAGAGTTGAAATTCATAACGGAGACAAATATGAAATTCGGAAACATATAGTAAGATTTTGTAATTAAAAATTTTGTAGAATATTTTAACTCATTAGCTCCTTCAAGAAAGGGCCGGTTAGACCACTTTTGTGGAAAGGCTAAATAAATTGGAATTTAGAAGATCGCTAAAGGGTTGAAAGATTCTACAAACTTATTCACCGGAATATTTCACTGGAGGTACCTTCAGGCAGGCGACCACCGTAGCCGAATGGGTTGGTGCGATACTACCATTCGGAATTCAGAGAGAACGTAGGTGCGAATATCGGTCAAACACCAAAATTAAGAAAAAGTTTTTTCTAATAGCGGTCGCCCCTCGGCAGGCAGTGACAAACCTCCGAGTGTATTTCTGCCTTGATAAAGCTTCTCCTAAAAAATTATTAGCCGTTCGGAGTCTGCTTAAAACTGTAGGTCTCTTCATTTGAGGAACAGCATCAAGACCCACACCACAAATCGGAGGAGTACCTCCACCAAACACCCAAAAGAAATGTACGCGCCAATTATTTATTTTTATTTTATATGAAATTAACCATGTAAAAATACAGGGTTGGCCATAATAAACTGACCCATTGAGTAACCCTATAACTTTTTACTGTAATTTGAAATCTAAGGTTTACGTCAACAAGCCAAAGACACTAGGCGCACTTAAGGCCAATATCCGACGGGAAATAGCCGCCATATCGGCCGAGACGCTGGCCAAAACTATGGAAAACGCCGAAAAACGGGCACATTACGCTATACGAGCTAAGGGCGACCACTTGCGCGATATCATATTCAAAAAGTGATGTAAACGAATCTCCTTGAACTAAATTAAATGTTTTTCACAATGAAACACAAAAAAATGTTTCTTTTTCCATATTTTTTTAATAATCACATGGGTCAGTTTAATATGGCCAACCCTGTATATACCCTGAGCACTCCAAAAACCATTAAAAATAAATTACGTAACACATTTCTTGCAATTAATGTCTCACTATGAATTTATCAATTCTTGAAAAACTCTGTGTTCGTAAAATTTAATAAGCTTCTTCAGCAAGTAACAGGCGAACTTAAACAAGTTTTAATCACCGTCATCATCATTCAGTTGTAGTTTTCCCAGAGGCCATCAACGCCACTTGGCGACAACAGCTGTAACTTGCCCGACTAACAGCTTCAGGCCACTAAGAATTTATGAATTCATGTAACTGCATAAGTGAGTACACAGAACGCAGAATGTAGGTGTATCCGCTGGTCGCTCCTTTGTTTGTCTTTTTCAGTCTAAAGCTTTTTGAGTGCTACTTAACTGGTTCAACTTGTTTATTTTGTTACTCTCAGGCGGGCAGTCATCTGTTTATGTAGTCGCTTTTATTTGACCAACAATTGTCATTGTTTTCGGGCGTTTCAACAACATTGCGTGTACTGTACATTAGGCGGTAGTAAAAGCATGAATAAGTATTAATTTAAACTTGGTACTCAGCTGGATGGCACATTAAGGCGTAGACCAAACAAAGTGACAGAAATGCCTTCCATGCAATAGCCATTGGGGGTTGTAAATGTGGTTTCTGCAAGTGGTCGTGTTTTTGAACAACAGCGGTCAGCTGGTGCGCCTTAATGAAGCCAACATCTTCAGCCTACGCTTTGGCGCTACAGGATGTTTTAGAGCCAGCCGGACCGGCGCATAGGTAAATAACAAAGTAGGTGAGGGAAGTAGAGAAGGAACGATGTCTTAATTTATACATTTTAAAAATACCAAAAGCGCTGCTTTTCATATCACACGTGATTGCGGCTGCAAATTACAAATACGACTATTAAAATGATAAGCTGGATTATCGGAATTCCACTGCCTACGCCCACATTCACAGAGTATAAATCTCATCTCTACTTTTTACCTCCTAACGCACCTACGCATATATTTATTTACTTCTATTGTCGAACTGTTTTATTTATACTTCCCTCATAATTGAAACACCCACTATCACTTAAGGGATGGATACTCGTATGCTTGTTGACGAGCCGTAATTAAGTCATCAACAACCAGCTGACTGAGGACTATAAGGAAAGCACTTTGGTGACAAAAAGCACTAGCAAATATCTGGCCTGACCATTCATTACGTCGCTTGTTTGCCCATTCACTCCATTACGAGATGACCTTAATCTAGTTATGCTTTATTGACATTCCAATGATTGCTTTATTTTCGTTCTTCATCCTTTTTGTTGCACAAACATGATTTGTAAAATGACAAGCCATTGACAGTTGGAATAGTCAATGGCCAGTCATCTTGCCTAGAATGCTGAATAGCGACTTGTTACACATGAAAAGCGAGTGATGATGCAAAATTTACTCAACTCATTGCACAAATCGGTAAATTGGAGCTTCTCGTCAGTCAGCTAGAAGTTATTCGCTACCTGAATGTGTGCGTACTTACAGTGTACACACTGAGCCAGCTATTGTCAACATGGTTATTTGACAATTTGTATGTGAAGTGATTTAGTAGTTTGTTTCATTAACTCATAGGAAGAAGGTAAAAGTTCCTAAGAATATCAGATAAAATTTATACTAATATTTTGTAAAAGACCACATAAAGAAATAAGTTTGAAATAAAGTGCACACGCTTTTTATACAGTTTTTTATTTATAGTAATCTTTCTTTGAATTACTTTTGCTTCAGAATTTTCTCCAAATGTTTAATTCGAAAATGAGTACTGATGTTGAACAATAACCTTTCTTCATCCATACCAATTGTGACGTCGCTGTTTTTTTTTTTCAATAGTACATTACATAAACGGTATCGAAACGGCGTAGTGCTACTTGAGAAGTGCCAGACCGGCACATCAACCATTTTACTTACCACCTACATTAAATACATTTTTTAATGCTAATTGTGTTTCTGTTAATTTCCAACAATACATTTACCAAAATTGGTATACCATTTAAAAAGTTTGCCTTTGGTTTGATCGAATTTGTTCACATTTGATCCATCTATGACCATCTAATCTGTTTCGGAATTTGGAGTTTGAAATTAAGTGTCTTAATAATATCACCTGAGATGTACTCCATTGCGTCTTCGTAAAATTCATCGACTGCGTGCCTATATCAAGCAACTCATTGAATTATACAGAGGGGCCTACATTGTCAAACTGAATGTCAAGTCACTTTGTCTTATCGATTTCAACATTAAGCGTTGCACTCAGTATTTCGATATTCTTTGCTAAAAGAACAAATGAATCATAACGTAACTGATAAGTGTGTCCAGCAGAGGGTCTCTTGAACACTAGAAGTGTTCTGGCAGTGTAAAAGAACCTTTGGCAAGACATGGGGCTTAAGACCAGCGATAGTACACTGGTTGTACATCACCCTGATTAGACCTTAGACCTATTATAACATACGCTTCTGTAGTATGGTGGAAGGCTACAATGGTTAATTCTAGGAGCGATGAAGACGGCGTACAGGCTCAAGTAAAACGGAGTCTGGGGAAATGAAGAAAGCACTGGCCAGTGTCAGATACACCACCATTTGTTAGAGCGGTGGACAATCGGGTGCTTTACATTAGCTGCGGTAGGAAGTATGATGTTTTGATCCCAGATAAAGATCAATGGTTAAGTCCAGAGAACCTATTAAGTGGACACCAGTACATTTTCTACACCGACGGATCCAAACCAGTAATGGTAGCGGATGTGGATGGTACTTAGACGAAAACACTAAGTACTTCTATGCCACAGGGCAGATGGCCACGGTATTCTTTACGGAAGTCTATGCCATCTTGAACGTGGCATACTGGATAATTGAGAAAAAGTGGCGGGGTAACACTATTGGAGTTTATAGTGACAGTCAAGCTGCACTGAAAGCCCTTGTTAACCAAAGCTGCTCTCCGAAATAAATCGGTGAATGTAAGACAAAACTAAACATGTTGCGAAACACAACAAAGTTAGTCTTATTTGGGTGCCTGGGCACTGCGGTATTGCATGGAATAAGTTAGCTAATAAACTGGCTAATGAAGGCTCTGCAAGTATGCCAATAGGCCCTGAACCCTTTCTAGGTGTCAAATCCGCATCGACTCAACTATGGATTGACTACTTCATGAGGTCTTCCCATAGAGGATGTTGGTTTGAGTTGAACTCGTGCAGAGTAGCCAAGTGCTTTGTGAAAGAACCAAAGAAGAAAATAGCGACCTTTCTCCTAAAACTTAGCAGAAAGGACCTGAGAGTACTAGTGGGTGTAATCACAAGGCACAACGCCTGTGGTCAGCATATGGCTGCCAGCCTGTTTTGAGAATGACGACACTGCAGAGCATTTTCTCTGTAGCTGTTCGGTGTTTTCCAGAATCGGACTTAGGATATTGGGATGCGATATACTGAGTAAGGATAAAGTTTATACTCTTCCGGATCTCCTAGGATTTATCAATCAATCCAAACGATTTGTGAAAGAGTAACCTCAAACTAATTCTTCCGTCTTACCACCTACATTTTATCTTTCCTATCTTTCTATTCTTTCTACTGAAATCTATCCGGGTTCAGTACAATGGTCTCCTGACTGAGTGCTTGGACTTGTCCAACCCCCCACAAATAAAATCTAATCTAACCTAATAAGTGTGTTTATATAATATATAAATAAAATTATAAAATGTTTTTAATTGAAGTTCATTGGGGTGCACACTGGGCCAGAAGACCCGAGTGAGTGGCCAAAAATAAAAATTTTCGACTTAATTTAAACAGGAAATTTATAACATCATCTTATTTTGAGTAATTTTTTACACCAAATTATGAAGTTTCATTAGTTTTTATCAATTAGTTTTTTTTATGTAACAGTTCAAAGTCAAAGTTTTAGTTCGATTTTTAACACTTTCAAACAATGTTTATCAATAAGTTGTTGTGAAAAATACTACTCAAGATGTTATTATCGTCCATAACTTTTTTTTATGGATATCAAAAAATAATTTATAATTGAAACCATGTGTATTTATGTTGAATAAGTTTTTTTTTTAACATTTAATCAACAAAATCTGTTTTTTATTCATACATGACTTACTTTGAAAACAAAGTTCCCCGAAGTTCCCCTATCAAATGAGTTAAATTTTATGCCAAATTGTTCGTAAAGAAGTATTAAATAAGGTATATATGCGCCTTTTTGCGCCTTTTCATAAACATGTCTGAAATATCGATAATAGTGTGAGAGAAATCTCAAATAATTCTGACCCATTAATGACCCGGGTGGGGTGAGACTCTCTGCATACCTCATGGCGCCAAACAAGTGTTCCAAGCCATTTATGTAGGTTCAAATTATTCGTTAAAATTCTTTGAACCGAATTTAGTAGTATAAATCTATAATTGACGTATTTGAGACAGTGATTACTCGCTGAAATGGTGCTTAACTATTTTTCATTTCTACGCTTGTCGTAAAAAAAAAAATTTAAATACTTTTTCCACAGCAAATTTTTCTTACTACGCAAGCTTGTGGTGTACTTTACTTTTGGCTGACCGCGCTTTAGCCACATTACCAACAACGAGTATTAATTACAACACCAGAATTACATCGACTCACTCTAACAAAGGCAAACTTGGCCAAGCTGCTCCAAAAGATCCAATTCATTTGCATTTCCATTGCAAAAGTAATATTTGCACGTTGCAGCTGTTAGATTTCATATGACACGTGTTTTGACAGGCAAATGAAGTGGTCACGAATTGCTTCACTCTTCCACACAAATCTGCACAGTTGTTTGCCATTGCAGACATGTGCATAATTGCTGCTCTACTGGCAATCCAATTACATATGTACAATATGTTCGTTTAGTGCACGAAGATGAGACCTGTGGAATTTGAAAATTCGTAGTAATGGGAAAATGGGACAGATTTGTCCGCAGTTGCAAGCTTCAAAGCCGTCAAAGACACCATAAATTATTGGGAAAATGATAGCTTTGAGTTATGTCAATCTTAATTGAAAATTTTGGCATTTATTCTTCTAATTGTCTGGATGGACACATGCAATTATAAAATTCTTTGCATATATGGCATCCGTAGAAACACTTGGGGATGAGTCACCCTACAAAATATTTGTGGCCTGTTGTTTGTTTATTTCTAACATATGGAAATTTACCGTTAGCTGAATTTTAAATACGCCGTTAGTCCTGAGTAGTTGACGTGCACCGAAGTTATGTAGATTTAAAAATTTATTGGGTGAAATTTATTCCAGTGCGCAGTTCACATACTTTTTTGCATATACAGCCAACGTCAAAAGATGTCATCGTCATCAAAGTCAATTATTTTTTCATCCAATTCAGATAAACATTTTTCTAGCTGACTTTCTTTATACACCACATTTCCTTTATTGTTGTAAAAGATAAAAATTGACCTTACAAGACTAAGTTAAATACTTATACATCTAGGACATTACAAACTGTCTTCGCCAAAGGAAAGTGTACCCCACATATTGCTGAGTTTTGACACTTTATTTATTTTATTTATTTTATAAAAAATGTAGTTCATAAAACTATGCCACCAAAATCATTTAATGCAATTAACCAACTAACTAATAATTCAATGTAGTTTTCCGATATTTTTTTTCTTTAAACCGCAAAGCCTATTTCTGATAAAACTTTTCTTTATGTGAATACAATTCAAGCATTTTGATATAATAATCGGATATCTTTGAATAAATTAAATTAATGAATTAATTTTAAATTTATTTTCTCTTATACTTACAAAAAGAAAAATGCAAATGAAATATTTAAAATTGGGGTAAAACTTCCCAAGTGTTTCGTTTACGTCAAAAAAATACGTGTGTCTACGAAGGTTACATGTTGTGACTTTGGTTGTGCTATGGTGACGGCGAGAATCGTAGGCGATAGAACAATGTGCTGTTCGAGCTTTACGACGATATAAACGTCGTGCAGGGAATAAAGATCCAGCAACTTCGTTGGCTGGGACTTCTCGTCCGAATGGAAACAAACGCTCCGGCTCTGAAAACATTCGATGCGGTATCATCTCTTGGTAGCAAGCAAGAGGAAGGAACTGGCGCCGAATGGTACGAGAAAGAAACGACTACCGAGCTTTATTAAAATCGCGTAAGCGGTTATCGCGCCAATCAAGAAGAAAAAGCATTGAGATGGCACCCTCGAATGGCGTTTGGTTTTCAGTGAAAGCTATTACATTACACAGAAATATTTTCAGTCATTTGCAACTAAATATTCTACATACTTAGAAGAGAGTTAATGTTTTTGTTGTTACATCCAAGGGTAGTCTCTCTAGAATAGTCGTAAGAAATTCACTTGTGTTCGGATACATTTTTTTGTTAAAGTCAAGGAGAATCTATTAAAGGTGGTATCGGTCAATCAGCTGACTTACTTTTATTTCTTTTGCCGTGTCCATGTGGCTGTCCGCCTGAATGAAAACAGTTTTCCACTTTGCCAATGCTTTGCTTGGACAATCAAACGAACAAAACATTATTGTTGATCCAGAGCCACAACTTCGTCAATTGAGACACAATTCGAGTTTTTTGAAAAAAACACACGTAGACCGATTTATTGTTGGAATAATTTACACGAATTCGAAAAAATCTGTTTTATAAAAGGCAGCTCCAGCTTCTTCTCCAGTGTGTGGTGTCCCCTTTGAAGTTGCCGTATGAATGGGTCGACCTTGAATTTTATGCCGATTTTTAACGCTAGTTGGTTTGTGTGAGAAACTTTTTTTTATGGTAAAAAAACGCACGGATACTTGCCATTACCTGCTGAAGAGCGAAAGCCATTAGGAACAACTTTTCCCATAATTTGAGGTTTCATTTCAGCAATGGGCTTCTAACCCGGTTCTTAATGGTGGACCAACCCGAAATTAAAGTGACAGTGTGGACTTAATTTAAAGGAGATAGATGTAGATATTTCAAAATTATTAACCTACCCCTTATTTACTGATTTCCAGCTCACTCTATTGACCATTCACACGCATATAAACAAAACAATACAACAGAAGACGGGAGTGGAAATGGCTTTGTGTAGGCTCGCATCCAACAAATCACACTATTAAGCTCCTACCTTTCGCCCAGCGGTAACATCGAAGAGTTCCGAAACAAACTAGATCACATTGATTTTATGACTGGCAAAATCGTGGGATCGGTAATTGTGCCGGCGATTTCCACTATAGGGTGGGCCATGTAAAATTTGCTTTTTGAATCGGCTATAAAAACAAAAATAATCAATATTTTTTCAAACTTTTTTTTTTATTTTGAAGATTGAACATTAACATTTAAGAATGAAAAATAATATCGTTGAAATGACTGACACGACTGGCTTTACAGTAGGCCATTTCGAGGTTTACAGCATCAATCGTCTCTGGATGGTTCGCATAGCATTTATCCTTAACGACTCCCCACAAAAAATAGTCCAACGGGCCTAAATCACAGCTCCGAGGCGGCCAATTGAATCGGAATTTCGGCCGATTATTCGGTTCTCAAAAACGGTAGCCAAAAGTTCGAGTGTAACTTTGGCAGTGTGACAAGTTGCACCGTCCTGTTCAATTTTTGGAAACAACTCGTTGAGCATGTCACGGTAACGCTCGGCATTTACTGTAACCGCGGCTCCTCGCTCATTTTCGAAAAAAAAAACGGCCCGATGATGCCGCCAGACCAAAAATCGCACCAAACAGTGACTCGTTGTGGATACATCTGCTTTTCTGCAGTAACGTGTGGATTTTCTGAGCTCCAAATCCGACAATTTTGCTTATTGACGTAGCCACCGATGTGAAAATGAGCTTCATCAGAAAAGAAGAAAAAGACTCACCACTTTGGAAATAGGTTTTCAATATTTCCCAATTTTGTTCAAGCGTATAGCGTCCCATTTCGTAAATGTCAAAACTTTAAGTAAATTATGAACACATTTGAAATGTCACTTGTGTTACCATTCTCAAAAAAATAAGTGGTTCAAAAAGCAAACGCTATATAGCCCACCCTGTATAAAGCCATCGGGTGGTGTATACCACTACGAATTCGAAAGGTTGGCTCTGAATATGGCAATCAGGTTTGGTCTGACCATCACGAACACAGGAGCAGTAATCACATTTAGAAGACCTGGTTGCCAAGAAACAACACCAGACATCACGTGGAAGGCACTAAAAGAGTTCAAAGACAAAACTACCAAATATATTCCGTTCAGAGAAAATCATAAGGGAAAACCCGGCGCGAACATAAGGAAAATTGGTATCCGTAAGTGGAATGTATGAAAGCCGCTAAGATAGTATCGATACTCAGTAAACTAATGGCAAACATGGGGAACCAACCCAAAGGATTTGGGAAATAAATATGGCTACCTCGTTCTCCATTCTCTTACACGGAGTTGAACTATGGGAAAATGTCCTAAAGGCAAATCACCGGTGTAAGATCCAAGTGTCGGTAAAACGAACGGCAACTCTTGAAAGTTGTGTCTGCCTATCGCACAATATCAGGATCAACTGTCCAGTCGATAAGCGGTTCAATAACGACAGATTTACTAGCCTTTGAGAGGAAAAAGTTATGGGCATTAAAGAACGAGAGAATGGAAGAAATGGTCGGCAAACTTTCAGCGCGCCAAATAAAGGCCGGAACGATGAGGCTATGGCAAGAGCGCTGGAGAAATGAAAGACGCAGCAGATGGACGGCTGGGCTAATTAAAGACGTTCCTACATGGTACAGCAGGAAGTGCGGAACTTATACAAACCAAATGCTTTGGGACATAGTTATTTCCAGAAATACTGACTCAAAATAGGCATATGCGAACACCAAACATGCATATACGCTGATGTAGTCGGAGATGATGCTGAACACACATTATTTTAATTCACGCATTGGGAACAAGAACATCGAACGCTGGAGAATGAAGTCGGTCACATAATCACTAAAAAAGTTATCGACAAGCTACTAAGCAGCGAGGAGGCGTGGGAAAACATCAGTGGTTTCGTGGAAATAATTCTCCGGATAAAAGAGCGGGGCTTGGACACAGGTATACAAAAGGTTGTAATGAGGAAGATGGAAGGCCACTTTGAAGTAATGCAAAAGCGGTTCCAGGGTGGGCGGCGGTTCCAAACGAGAAGAGTTTTATAGTCTATAGATATACCATTGCTGCGACAGTAGCTTGGATGATGCATTATACATTTTAATGCTCCTTATCCGCAAAACAAAAAGGGAAAAAGGAAAAAAAATTGTCCATTAATTGTACTTAGAATATTTTGCAAAGCTAATACAGGCGCTGCTATTGACTGATTCCGATCGTTATATTTTTATTTACCTTATGCCTTGTACGTGCACTGTCCTGTACTTAAAATGGGTTTTTTCAATCTGAATTCTATAAAATTATTGATTAAAATGTCTGAAATTTTTATAGTACCCAGAGTGCATAGTTGAATGAGGAAAATAATACATGAAAATCGAAATAGAAAAATCAGCTGTCATAGCCACTTTTGGGTGCTCCCAATAACCATACAAGACAATGTTATGACTCCCTTGCGAATTCATGCCTTGACTATAAAAATGAGTTAGCTCTCACAATATCAACACCATTCATGAACAAGCTGTTGTTAACAAGCTTTAAATCTGTCAAAAATTATTTTCAGGCATTGCATTTTTTATGGTTTTCTTTTTATCGCCAATGTCAACCACACCATCCCCCACTAATCTATGAACAAAGAGACTGCCGTGCACGGTCTCGGCGGTAACACGATTGACTAACTCAAACCACTGGTGTGCTTTCCTCGTCAGTTGATAAGCCCTTTGGGGACATGGCATGACAGCAGCTGAACATACATACATACATACATATATACATACATACATACATACATATGTGTAGGTAAGCACTTATGCGGCATTTAGGCAATGTCAATAACCAGTAATTCACCATCATCGGTTATATAAATCTCAAAGCGATTTTTGTAATTAATTGCAATTTAAAAATGTTTCTAATTTGTGGTTGCTGTTACCTCAGCGCATAAGCTTTTTAATGGTAACGAAAATGGCATCAATCAATCAACACAGTTGCTGAGAGTAAAAAAGGCAATTAATGGTGGTAAAGCAAAGTGGATTGTGCGGTTGTGATATTGATAGCATATCGATGGAAGATGACAGCTATTACAGCTGACTTTAATGCTTGGATGTTTGATGATTTTTCAAAAAAAAAAAGCAAAATTAACACTGTTTTTCTAAGGAGTATTGTGGCACTCTGGTAGTAAAGTTATATGAGGAATTAATATGGAATACACCTCTCTCTCTGGTGGCTACTCACACTAGTATTCATTTATTCAATGTTAGTAGGCATCTAACAGGATAAGTATGCATTTAATAAGCCTGGCGGGAATTAAAGCGATAAAATAATACTAACCAATAATTCCAAGAATGATAGAACCAAGATTGCGCTCAACAGAGAGTGTTTGACGCCACACTAGTTAAGTTGTGCCACTCTTGCTTTTACAACTTTTGCTGAGAAGGGATCAGTGCTATTGAAAATTTGGTGGTTCTTACAAAAATTGATATTTTCAAAGTGCAAGTCTAATTTTTTGTTCCTTTTGAGGTTATGCAAAAATATTCGATCTTTTTCTCTCAATTCTTAATAGTTAAAATGCGTTTTCGGCCCTTTTTTAAAGAGAATCTCTTAACATAAGTTTTAAATACAAGGAAGTATTCCCAAACCTTTGTTTTTCAAAAAACGCTGTAAATACTGTAGGCACGCATACAAAATTCTTTAGGAAATACAATAAAAAACTAAAATTCTCTTTTCTTTAAATGGGCATTTTAGTGTTATATTCAAAACCAGGCCACACTGCAGTTGCAAGGGAGAGATTTGACTGCGAAGAAATGTCGCATACAAATGATACACGAATAATCTCCAACACCAACAATAATCGCAATCCCCGGCAATGAGACCAGATGATAAATAAACAGTAAAGCTAAATAGAACTGAGTGAACTTTTGAACTAATTTAAGAAAAAATTATGTTTCACAATAATTAGAAGCGCCTAGAAAATTGTCAGCACGAAAGAACTAAAACTCCGAGGCTAGGGTACAAAAATGAAATGCCAAGTAAGGTTATGAAAATGATAATCTGGTCACACTGATCACCAATTGCACTGGGGTGACGTAAAGAAAATCCGCTGATATTATTAAATTTGCTGAGAGCAAAGGAACGGCATTCAAAGTATTCCCTCCAAAGTACACTAACACTGCCTATTACGGCTAACGTCTATTTACTCATGCAATAATTTGAGCTCAGTGAACCTGGGATTTTGGCTGTTGTAGGGCTTAAAGCTGTTTGAAGTTGGTATAAGCGAGATGATTCATCCGCTTTTGTTAAGAACTTTTAACAAGACAAGGTGAAGTCCAAACACAAGACTGGTATCATAAAACTGTTTCTGATGGCACCATCTTTTTAATGAGTTGGTGCGTTGGAGATTACATCCCTGCTTGACTTCCAGTGAAAACGTGGTGATATTTTGTTCGTGGAAGTGAAGTTATTGCGTCTAAGGTGTCAGTTTCTTTGCGTCATCGGCACAAAAATGAGTTTTGAACAAAGAGCTTATATTAAATTTGGTTTTAAAATGAGTAAAATGTTTATCGAAACATTTAAATTGATGAAAAAAGTTGATGGCGATGATTGTATATCTCCTGCCAGAGTTCATGAGTGGTCGAGAGGACATAAATAACAATGAGCATTCGGGCCGCCCAAAATCTGTAATCAGCGAAAACTCCATCGAAATTGTTCGTAGATTTATCAAAAATGAACCTAAATAATCGATAAAGGTCATGGAATCGGAGTTGAATATCTCCAAAGCATCGATTTATAGCACTTTCACTGATCATCTGGGCTTACGAAACTGAAGACCAAAAATTGCACAGAATTCAACAATCGAAAGACCTCATTAAAGAGGCGAGAAAAGTCGATAACTTTCTTTACAGCATTGTAACTGATGATGAAACATGGAGTTTCCAACATGAACCTGAAATTAAGCGTCAAAGTGCCGAATGGAAGGCCCCAGATGAGCCACCACCCAAAAATCGCGTTTGGAGAAATCAAAAATCAAGTCGATGCTCATTTGTGTTTACGATTCCAAGGGAATTGCCCACCAAGAGTTCATGCCAGGGTTCCAAACCGGCAATCTTCTATTTTGGCGGTTTGAAGCGTTTGTTGCATCGCCTTCGTCGAATTCACCGCAAATACCGCGAAGGAGGAAGCTGGGGCTGATTGCATGTTAATGCACCCACCATCTCATCGATCCACTCTTAGGACTGATTTTTTGAATAGAAGTCACTCACTCGGAAAATTGCATTTTGTCATTAAGGGAAAATGTTTTTCGTCCGTAAAGGTCATCCAAAATGCTTGTACCGACAACCTGACAGACATTCCGATCAATGACCTGAAAACCTCTTTCGAAAAGCGTTTAGATCGCGCAAAACAGTCTATCGAGGCCAGAGGGGTTTGTTTTAAATAAATAGACGCGCAGAGAATTGTGACCACATCCAACTATTGTTTATTCAAGCAAAAGTTTCCGCATTACTTGACTCGGAGGCTTTCATTGCTCTGGAATATACAGTTGCTAGGTAGTTAGTGGGAAGCTTCTCCTGCTTTCGGCAAGAGCTTTTCTTGTTATGAGTACTAAGGACAATGAAAAACAAACAAAGCCCATTTTCAATTAAGTTGGGGGGTGGGGGTAAGGGATAAACATCGATTTTTGTTTTGCATGTTATTGTAGTAAAACATTTCAAAAATACCGTGTTAAAATTTTAAGTCAATCCGAGCAAAACTTTTTAAGTTATAGAGCATAAAGCCGAGCCGCCTCAAACATCTGCCGAGACGCAGCAGTTGCGCGCGTAGTCCGTTACAAACTTTAAACGCGATTTTCTCGAACCTTTTTTTTTAAAGTGCGTAGTCATTGGCATTTGAAAACTACTCAACCGATCCTTTTGAAATTTTGCACACATATTTTACATATAAAAAACCTCCCGCCAACGTTTTTTTTTCGCCATTTTTTTTTTATATTAAGGTGGTTTTACACCTACAAAATGGCGGCTTTTTTTCGTCAAAAATCACTTTTTACTTCAAACGACTACCAAATGGCTGAAAATGAAAATAAGTCGTCAAAATAAACGTTGGGGGGAAGTTTAACTCATACTTTAACTAAATTATTCGATTTTTTTGATTTCAGATGACTCTACGCTGAGATATGCTGACTACTGCAAAATATATTTTTGAAAAGACGTCTACGTAAATGTGCCCTCATTCGCTCATTTTGCAATATTTTTACATGCAAATTTTATCAAATATTCTTGAAATGTTACTTTATAATATGCAACAACTTTTAATAAACTGACTTGAACCGTTTCGCTACAATAAATTCATGAAGAAAGTGTTTTTTTTTTAGCGTTTATCCCTTAAAAGCCCTCTTTAAAAGCTTATCTATGTGTCTGAATATTTAGAATAATGGCGTATAGAAATAAGCACTTAGCCTAATGCACTTAAATACTTGCGAAATAAAGCTTTAAAGCGATTTAAGGTCTCAGTGCAAATCATCAAAATTTTTAATTTATGGCATTAATTAATTTTTTTTAACATTTTCATAGGTATTAATTCCATTTATTTTGCCTCTTTTTCGCAAATGCGTTTTTATTTGAAGTTTTTCATGCGCTGGTTTTTGATAATTCAATTTAAGTACTGCGGTTAGACAAATACATTTACGTAGATTTGTTTTGCAATTCCCACATAATAACAGAAAATGTATTTAGCTATAAAAAGTATTTAAAAAGGCAATTCTAATTTTGGACAAATTCCAAATATTTGATAGAAAATTTGAAAACCTTTTTTTAAGTAAAATTAATTTAGTTTATTTCTAAAAATATATTAAAATAGCTTAAATGTTTTACTAATGTGAAGCTCAACAGAAATTAATTAGTGGAAAATAGCAACAGATTAGTTGAAAGTGTGATATCTGCATATGTGTGTGTGTATGTGTAAGTCCTCTCATAGATGCCTCGCAGTAAAAAATCAAACTATTCAGCAAATATTGCAATTCATGAGCTGGTAAAAGATGGAAGACTAGTGACTACAATTTCACCAGTTCTGAAATAACAACCACAACCTAATGGCTTTTGTGCGCGACCGCCATTGTGCAGTGCTCGGTTGCGAAGCTCGCTGTGGGCACGAAACACCAAAATGCTAGAAAAGCTATCAGGCAGGTAATGGCAAAGCTCTGCGTGTATTTCTGATATGAAAAAGCCCGTCACAAAAATAATTTGTAGCTGGGAGGCGGCTTAAAATCATAGGTTCCTCTTCTTGTGGAATAACATCTAGGCTCACACCACAAATTTGAGCAGAAGCTCAACAAAACAGCAAGCAAAGGCTCTAGGCGCCAACTAGTTATCCTATCGGAAGATATACATTTTTCGCAAATATAGGGGTACGTCAATCATATGTGACACTCATGAACTAGACAGCTGCAGTTTACTTTTAAAACAGACAGCAAATATTTTTGTACTACTAAAGGGTGATCAATTATAATAAGAGTCCAAAGGTGGGATATCACACGATCTTGGTGGCCAATCCACTGGACGAAACGACGACCCGTAAGTTCATTGTTTCATGGGCTGTATAGCAAGCAGCGCCGTCTTGTTGGTACCAAATGTTGCGGAGATCACGGGCTTCAATCTGAGAGTCCGGTATCAAAAAGTCGTTTATCATGGCGTGATAGCGTTCGCCATTCACTGTTGCATTGGCGCCAGGTCCGAGACGAGAGATAAATTGAATCCATTTTTTCACGGGCTGTATGGCAAGACGCCGTCTTATTGGGACCAACTTGTTGCTGCTATGGAGATCACGGGCTTCAACGCCCGGCATCAAAAAGTCGTTCATCATTGTTGCCAGCCTCCTCTTTCAGGAAATAGGGGACGATGATTCATTCCTCCAGCACATAGGCCGCACTAAACAGTTGTTTCCAATGGATGTAATGGCTGTTGCTAAATGAGTTCAGGTTACTCTCCAGCTCAAATACGGAAATTTGGCTTATTTTGCTTATTGCCGTAGCCATTAAAACAAAAAATGGGCCTCGTCGCTGAACGGTTGTGTACACCACCAGTGGACCTGAGCGCTCAATGAGCACTTTTCACCGAGCGTCGATTTTCGTAATGCAATTGTATGGTTTGTAAACGTTGTTGAGGCGTAAGTTTTTCCATGATGAAATGTCAATGAATACTGAGAAAAATTATAGATTTAGTTTGACAGTAGTCATTCGTGATTTGTAAAAAAACCCTTATGGAAAAAGTACCTCCGATCTGATTACCCTTTATTTACATTATTTTTCTTTCTAATCGACTCTTTGGCATCTGTGTGGTACTCGACATTGAGATATTTTATCAGCTTCTTATCAGTTCTTATCACTTCTTCGATTGTCTGACAGAATTGAGTTTGTGAATTGGTCGAGCGAAGGAGCAGGAAGAGATTTGGTAGCTCCTAAAACCCTCAGTCTAAAAAGCCCATTGTGGAACTGAGTACTATAAGCATTCTTGTACTTCCTCGCTTTACCAAACGGACAAACTGATTAAACTTCGAGGAAATCGGTAACGCATTATCTGATACGGAAAAATGGTATTTGAATTGCCTGATTCTTAAATATGGTTCAGGATAGTCCAGGATACTCCACTGTATCAAATTACTCAATGAGACCTTAAATAGTATTCCGTCAGAAAAATGGGAAGATATGAAAGGCACATTAAAATCCTATAACCATAAAATCGTAAAGATGTTTTTCTATTGAATTTCAGAAGGACTTCGATACCAGTAAGTATAGAATACTTCTTTGTGGGAATTTTTTAGCACTGATACTTTTCTTTGATACTTTTAACGAGTACAGGTGTCGAGTACCTGGCAGTATTCGAACAATACCATGAGAATATTGCCGTCCGACAAACATAAATTTTAATGAATTCACGTAAATAGAATATTTCAATAAATGGCGCTAAATGTGGCACTTCATACTCTGTGCCTTAGAGTTATTCGCAGCTATATCAACCTCGCATTTTTTGTAGCATCACCCCACATGTATGTGATATGTGACATGTGGCCATTATACAACTGATTCCTACACAAACAACTAAAATATTCCTAAAATATGTCAAATTAATCGCAAACATTTTTTGTTCTCATAATTTCTTGTAGTTTCCTTAAAGTTCTCGAGTTGAATGGTATTTTTTGTTTTATGGTAGTGTGCGTGTGCCCGCATATGTTTAGTTTCTTATTTATTGCACTAATGGTGCTATATTAATTTTGAGCTAAGCATCAGCAGCCATGATAAATACATGGAACGTGACTTTACTTCCTGATTTAAGCTTCACTACGTCGTAGGCCATTTTTCACTCGAGCTTTCCAATGCTGGCAGTGGTGTGATTACGGACAGCAGCGCAAATAATTTTAAACTCGTTGGTAATGATGCTTATGGCTTTGGAGTACAACTAAGTTATTTTTAGCTCACATTCACTAAGAAAATAAGAGCTGCTTCCAAATTTTTCTACATAAAATAAAAAAGGATGAGTTGTATAATTCTGCAATTTTCAGCTGAAGTACTTAAACGTACCCTAAATTATTATTAATGACGTAGACTGGGGCATGTGTACATTTTTGAATGGTATTTAACCCAAGCAATGTGCGTCTCGATGTTGCCTTGTCCATGTATGTCCACAAATGTAATTTTTTTTTACGCCAACTGATTTTCACGAGACTGTTTTTCTTTACATAAATTCACTGCGCAGTTTTCAAATGCCTGCATAGCCAAACGCAGCTAGAAAAAAAGTTTTTTTTTTATATTTTATATTCGCAGAACCAGAACTGCCTGTGTGCAGCACGCAAATAACACTTTACACCTTAACCAGAAGTTGACTAATTTGATACCATTCAGGCCAACTAGGAATATTCTCGCTTTACGATGTTATTTGGATTGACTCTAAATTTTTAATTTTTGGATCATATTTTAACTTATTGATAAAATGTACCCCTACCAACATTTCTCGTTTCGCCATTGCTTTTTGTCAAAAAACATTAGCGTTTCGGTGATGGCAAATAATTGAATGAATTGGGATCCAACTCATTTGTACTCTTCAGGGATCCGCCAAATTTGCAAAAAAAAGAAAATGTAATTTGTGACGAAATTTAGCCTTATTTGTTGGACTCTATCTCACAAATAATTCCGGTGACTGTTATAATTTTGTACTGGTTCGTCTAAAATAAATGTTTATTGTATTTAAAAAAAAAAAAAAATATTAAATAAACCAAAGCAAACGCAGCGCTACCAGTAGTGGCTTTCGGCAATAAATTAAATATTATTAAAAAACATTTTTTAGTTTAATATTCAGTAATATTATATTCAGTTTACTCGGTCATCATTTTTTTATTCCGATTTTTAAATGTATAGATTTCAGAAAGTTAAAAACTTATTAAGTACCCCGCAAGCGGCAAAGAGTCGATTATTATTTTATTAGGTAAAAAAAACAGTAATTGAAACAGATTCAATGGGTAAAGGCCCATTTAACAAACATTTTCGGGTTAACTTTTTAATTTAAAACTGTGTTGGTCTTTTATTTTTTCTCTTAAAACTTCGTGAAATCAAGTTTCCGCATTTTTCTTTTTTCATATCGTAATCATACATTGGTCGAAACAAAATGCAATTGTAGGTGTGCATTTGAATATAACTCGAACCGCTATGGGAATCCCATTATGAAACTTACAGAGATCAAAGATCATTTAAGCTAAATATTAGTGAAATATAAGGAATAAATCTGAAGTCAGGGTTTTTCAAATATTTTTCATACTTATTTTAATACCAAAAAATGTGTTTTTAAAATTATATTTTATTCGAAAAAATTAAAAACCAAAGTTATATATACATTTTTTTCAAAAAATTAATTTTTTAAATTATATTTAAGTATAAATAATTAAAACGGCCTCGGTAGTCTAGCGTAAGTGTACTAGCCTGCCATCCCAGAAGTTGTAGGTTCGAATCTCACATACAGCACGGTCCTCGCGCATTTCCAAATTTACCTAGCTTCCGTGTTTCTAAAAAAAAAATTCCGCCAATTCCTTTCCTCAACCTCTAAAAAATTATTCTTTCCATCCTTACTCCCGCACAACTGTCTGCGAATTATTTGCATTGTGGCTGCTAAAAACAAACAACACAGTTACACATCATCATCAGCGTCGCCAGCAATAGGAAGGGGGCGACCGCGGTAAAAGCGCGACACACGAAATTTAGCGACGTCCTCAACCATCTGTGCGATCCTTCTGGCTGAAAAATGTGAAACACAGATGGCGCTCCAACCAGTATGAAGGCGTTGATCCTAAGCAACGACAGGTGGGCATTCCCACTAGTTAGGACTGGTAACGGCAGGCTAATCACCTATCCTGTCAGAAATCAAAACAGATTAACGAAACCAACGCAAGACTGCCTCTTGTTGCGTCCCTATGCTCTCGATGGTTTGAACAAGGAAAAAAAAACAATTAACAATTAAAAAAAGCAAATTAGGAAGATATTTCAAATATGACAAAGACAATCTTTTTCTTAAAATTTTTTAAAAACGATATAATTTTTTTTCCAATTTTTTTTTTTCAGTTAATTTTATTCTCAAAAATGAAAAAGAAGATAATAAATATAATTTTTTTTTATTATATTTAAGTGTAAAAAATTAAAAAAACCAAAAATGTTAAAAACCCCAAAATACTTCAAATATGACTAGAAAATGTTTTTTCAAAAATATTTTAAAAACGATATAATTTTTTTCCAAAAGATTTGTTTTTTCAATTACAGTTTATTCTCACAAATTAAAAAGAACATTGTAAATATATAATTTTTTTCCAAAGTATTTGTTTTCTAAATTATATTTAAGTATAAAAAATTACTAATTTTCTAAAGATTAAAAGCAAGATTATAAAAATGCAAAAAAAAAAATCCTAAAATATTTCTCTATCTATACCAAAATTTTGAACATTGAATAAATCTCAAAAGTATTATTTTTTTTTTAATTTTTCAGTGTACTTCATATTATACTCAAGCCTGCAAATAAATTAATTTTTAGAAGAATTGACGACAACATCCAAAATGCTAAGATCACTTGATCAGATCTCATGGGTGAAAATTCTTCAATGTAACTTTCAATGAACCTCCTCTTGCTTCAATAACCTGCTTCCCCAACAAACTGAAGTACCTACATTTCCATTCTTTATGATTTATTATGGTGATCTTCAAATGATTATCATCACGAATGTGATCTTCATGATGGTGTTCTTCAGGGCATCCTTAGTGTTATAAGGCTCAGTGTTAACCTTCGCTTCGACTATTCTCTGCACTTACTAATCAAGCGGATTGAATATTTAAAACAAATCGGGCGGCCGGTGGTAGAGAAGGTTGCTGTGGCCTATCGTGCCTGTACTGGTTGCACCCAAGGAGGCGTACTCTCTCCTCTTCTGTGGACTCTAGTCATAGATGAACTTCTCCACAAGCTGAACAACCTAGGTTTTCACACTCAGGGTTACGCTGATGAACTAGTAGTTTATGTATTAGGCTGGCATGAGGAAACCATTTCGGATCGCATGCACCAAGCTCTTACAATAATAAACAAATGGTGCACGGAATAAGGGCTTTCCATTAACACATCCAAAACAGCACTTATACCGTTTACTAGGAGAAGGAACATAAATCTGAAATGTCCGACCCTTAAGGAACAACACTTCAACTCTCGACAGAAGCGAACTATCTTGGCGTCAGTCTTGACAAAACGTTTACGTGGAATTCCCATATTGAGAGAGTTACTTCAAAAGCCACAAGGGCATTCTTTGTTTCCACAAGGCTTTTTGGTAAGACATGGGGACTAAACCCTAGAATGACCTTCTGGACATTCACCACAGTTGTGAAACCCATAGTCACTTAAGCATCCTTAGCATGGTGGCCCAAGGTCAAGCAAAGAAAAGCAGTAACCGAATTAAGCAAACTGCATCGCCTGTTATCGCCTTAAGATTAAAAGGTATATCTGAACTTAAAAGTGGGGATATGAAAGGACATTTAAAGATCTTAGAAGACTTCCTACATAGTCCCATTCTTCATAGGGATGATATACTATCACCCAAACCAATACTTTTCAGGAACTTCCAAGCTATAATTAATGAACGCACAGACTGGAGAACTAATTCTATCATTTTCAAACCTGGCTCTCAGCTATGGTTTACTGATGGGTCCAAATTGGAAAATGGTAGAACAGGGGCAGGAATCCATGGGCCTAAATTCAAAAATCGATTCCGATGGGACTCTACCCAACAATATTCCAGGCAGAAATACATGCCACTGAAATATGTGTGAGAGAATGCCTTAGCAGGAAAATGAGAGGTACTCACATCTACATACTTTCAGATAGCCAAGCGGCTCTAAAAGCCCTTCTATCAACAACTATCACTTCCAAATTGGTAAATGATTGCCTAAACCTTCTCAACACGTTAGGGAACCTCAACATAGTAACCATATGCTGGATTCTGGGACATGAAGGACATGAGGGAAATGAAATGCAACTTACTGGCCCTGAGCTTTTCTGTAAACTCACAAAAGACCACATTAATGAATTCCTTAGGAAATGGGAAGAAAGAAAATTTGCTGCACACTGGCTAAGCTGTGCCGGTCGGCGTCAAGCCAAACTATTCCTAAGTCCCAACAAAGGAATATCTGACAAGCTTCTCTCGATAAGCAGAGTAGATCTGCGTCTTTTAACAAGATATCTTACAGGTCACTGCAGCCTGAGGTATCATCTAAATAATATTGGTCTATCTGAGACCAATGTCTGCCGCTTTTGCGAAATGGACATAGAAAGCTCAGAACATGTGTCTTGTGAATGTCCTGCATTGGGCAGACAGAGACTTCATCACCTTGGTGGTATCGTAGTATCTCCATGCAATCTTTGGAACAACAAACCTAAAACTGTACTAAAATTTTTAAAAAGCCTAAAACTCTAGGGTTACAAAAATAGGCCTTTCACAATAGATCAGCTCTGGTCGCAGTGCGTAATGGCCTTATAATAATAAATAAAATACTGGAGCGGAGTCTCACTTAAAAAAATAAATATTATTAAATATTATCTTTCAGCAGTCACAAGGGATCGAAAGTTTTGTAGCCAAATTACTAAGTTATCTCCTCAGGACTTTTTCGGGCGAAAAGCAATTTCAGGGTCTTAACTCTTCTCTCTTTCTTTAGAATTATTGTTGCCCTAGCATCTATTATTGCATTTACAGTATGGCAGCAAATAATATTCCTTAACTAGATATTTCCTTTGAACAATAGATTTGAAGCTACAGCCACTGTTCTAGGCATTCCTAAATATTTTTTTGATTTATTTTGTCAGCTCTGTATAGGCAGCACATTTCTGTATTGCCTGATATCTTACTGAGGTTACATTTGCAATTTTAAAGTAGGAACAAAGTTCATTTCCACTTAAGCCACCATAAACCTGCAAAGCAATTTTAGTCCAATGAATGCTAAAGTGGACCATGCATAACATGAACAAAAACCTCAAGACATAACTGCCTCCTATTGTTGTCTTACCCAAAAGCTTGGACAATTTAATGGTTGATTATATTTCCCTTATCGACATAGTGCAGTAAATTGAGGCGCAGCAGCTCTATGTTTGAGTGAATTATAATATATTTCTTTAAAAACAAGCTGAACTGCCCGGAAAACCTTTACTAATTTACGTATAATAAATAAATCTCAAAATCTCAACTACCGTCCAGGGAGAATTCTTCGCTTTGAAGTCATTAAAAAAAAGTACAATAACCGCACAGCCGTTTTTTTTATTTAATTTCAGCACATAAAAATGTTGAAGCATTTGAAATCAGGTGCTCGAAAGTTTTCCGCATATTTGCCGGTGTGGCACATTTGCCGCAGTGGTTGGACCGTAGCGCGGAGCGCGTGGCTGTTGCATGACTTTACTGTTTAGCCATTCTTTTGCCCCTGACGCGACACAACATTGGTTGGAGCAGTTCCAGTAAAGCGAGGCGATGCAACATGCAGCTCAGGTGCTTATGGATGTATCTGTGTGAAACATGAACAACTTTTAAATAAATTATACGAGTATGCTGTGCAGTCAAGTTGCAATTTGCGTGTAGAATTTAGTTTTCGACGGAAATGAAACTTTTTTCATTATTTATGTGCTTTATTTTTCTGTTGTTGCACCAGCATGTCACAATGCCACAGATATGCAGGTGGTTTTAAAGTGTAGCCTGCTTGTAGTTGGTTGAGTCGTGAGTATTAAACAATTACAGTGCACCAAATGTAGCAATAAATACTGCGTGTATAAATTTGTAAGAGCGTCAGCGAACGTACCAAGGAATGCATATTTTGTTGGCTGTGTAATGATATGAGACTTCGATGGTGTGTATGATTTTAACGGCGAAGGATTTCGTAAGAAATGACAGTGTGAAGAGCTAAACCGGTGCTGGTTTGCGGAAAAATATTTTGATTCAGAACCCAAAGAAATGTGAAAGGAATATTAAGTTGATGGAAAAGCCGTCAACTGCAGCGCGATTATGCCAGCGTTTCATACAGCTTTCGAAGAATTTCTGGAACTCTATTTGTGGTATAGCCGTCAACATCCTCTCGATTTTTACATTACTTCCCTTAGTTTAGCATTCATTAAAAGGCGTTTCCCTCATCAAGCAGAAAAAATCTCAGAGAGCCATACCAACCGAATTAGATGGCTATTGGAGGGTATTCATTTCGTTCTTGGCCTTTGAACTTTTCATGGATAATGATGGCACTGCGCAGGGGGGCGTTTGCATAATGCAACATCCAAAAGTGGAGTTCCTTTCCAAAATTTTGAAACTACAGCTCAACTAATACTGATTTTAATAGCTTGTATGCCTAGGAAACCGGTTGATTGAACAAGAAGCGTATATAGACTGTGAAAGTGTATTAGGGGCTTGGCTAATACGCGCTCTATTTTTGCAACTTCTTCAATGATAGTTGATTTTTAGATTGAATTAGAGCTTTTTTTCTAACATTTTAGTCCTATGACAATTTTGAAATTTGCAAAAATAGAACGAATGTTAGATAAACCATTTAAGCGAGGAAGATTTAAATTCGCCTGACTACCAAAATATGTGTAACTCGCTTCCCTTAAATATAAATATTTAGATTTCGATCAGTGAAAGCAGAAGTACAATTAAAAATCCTCCAATCTTGACTTTTTATTACATAAATTCTCTTCACCAGCTTAGGGATTCTACGCTGTCAACCTTCATTAAAATGAATCAAAATAAAGAACAAAACAAAAAAATGCTTTCTTTCGCAAATAAAAATATTTTCAGTGACTATTTTGACTTCTGTATGTATGCATGACAAAACCAATGAAAGAAGTAAGAGATTAAAGTTATATACCTGTGATAATTAAAAATTAATTATAAATGTGGCGTATTAGACGCATATTTCCATACAAGTGCATGTAAATACATAGGCTATGTCCAGACCCGAGGTGCTCAACTGAAACTTTTTAAATACTTTTTTTCCTACTGATCAAGGATACTTTTTAAAAGGTTCGACAGAAAACTAAATTTTTGAAAGCTACTTGAAAGCTCAAGTCGTTCGCTATAATAAAAAATGATAAATTCACGTCAAAAGTCGAAAGAGGTCTGGTCAATCCTCCGGCCTACCCAACGGAGAGCTAAGAGAAAATTGGTTATCAAAGATTATCAAAGTCCTTTAAATCATTAACACACTGCAGGACATAAAACAAGATACTCTACTTAGCACGCACAATGTTAGATGCTTTCGAATAAGACATTTTCGATAACTGTAACGAGTTCAACAAAATACGTGATTTCTAGCAACACCAGTAAAGCCTATAAATATCGGCTTGAAAGTTGATGGTATCCTTTTGAGTCTTGACCATTGAAAATATCTTAAGGGGTCCAGGTGGTCTAGAATTTTCAAAACACCGATTTGTTTTTGATATTTCGAAAGGGAGAGGTACTAAATTCTGCTTTTCAAAATTCTTTTGGATGAAAATTCTGTAAAAATCAAAAAAAAAAATTCTGTCCAGCCTAAATTCTTTTGGTTCAATATTCTGTATTTAAAATTCTGTATGATCAAAATGATGGAGAACGGAAATTCTGTATATTAAAATTCTGGAATCAAAATTATTTTCGATCAAAATGCTGTAAAAATATAACCAAATAAGCAGATAACCAGATAAGCACGCTTACCTGAATAGCACATTTATTTTATGAATAATGGAATTCTGATTTTATAGAAACAATGGTATATATACATATGTCAATTAAAGAAAAATTCAAAAATTCATTCAAAACAAAAGTTATTTCATTATAATGGCGAAATAATTATTATATTATTAAATTTTTAGCAATTCGCTTTAGAAAAGAAACATGCCTTAATATAAGCCTTTTTTTTTTGTTATTCTTTTAATTCTGTTGTTTGCTTTTACAGCCTTCTTCGTTTGACTAATTTTGTGACCATTTTGAATTTTATCTAGTTGTGCTTTCGCACAAACCAGCTCGCCTTTTAGATCATTAATTAGTTTGTACAACCCTGAGTTTCGTTTCCCAACAATAACTTTTAGCTGACGATGCCAAGCCTCAATACTGTTTTGCGTTCTAGGGAAAGCGATGTTGGACTCATCGTGCACTGACCAAAATTTTGGTGGGTATTTTGGCTGGGAGTTGTCTCGATCTATGTAATTTCTTTCAAACCACGAGCAAAACTGTTTTGTATCTTCGTCTTCAAGAGTACTATAAAATTGATTATAGTACTCAGAGACTTCGTCGTGAGGCAAAAAAGCCAGAGCTTTTAACATTCTAATATGTAGGGAAAAATATGAATCATTTCCATACTTCTGAACCAATCTGCAAACAAAAAAAAATTAAATATTCAGTACTTTATGGTAGTTGGGATGAAATTGTTCAGTATATCAATATATTACACAACATACCTTTCTTTTTGTATTTTACGCCAAATTATTTGACTAAAATGAAAGAAGCATCCTTGCAATCTTGTATCGGGAAAATATTTTTTGGCAGCCGATATAATACCTATCTCAAAGTCACTAAGGATTCGTTTGGATTGTATGCCATATCCACGAGCAAATTCAATGAGCTCAATGAAAAACGCCTCATAGCTGGTAAGTGATTTTCTGCTCATAATGCAGAATACGAGAGGTATTATTTGCCCTTCAACCCGACCATGTATGGAAAAGAGTTGTCGCATAAATGTAGGCACCACATCGAAAGTGCCATCCATGATCCAACAGTCGCTTTCATCAAGCAATTGCAATGATGATTTAGTACCACATATAATCATACATTCATTGTGGAAATATTTTTCTGACAAAATAAAAAGTTATATTAATTTTCCAAAACATACAAACTTAATGGAATATCTATTTCTTCTATCGAATTTGGTTCACGAAGTCCTACTTTCGCTCTTTTTATCCTGTTAATTTTTTGCTTTTGAACACTTTTTGTGGGTAAATAGTCACGGCTGACGGAAACAGTCTCAACAACAGATTTCTGGATTATTTGGCTAGTAGTCAGCAAGCTTGATTTCGCCAACTTTTTCACCAAATTATTAGCTTTTACGACATTGACCTCATCTGGAAACGGTTCATGGGAGTGATCCTTTGAATACTTCCTAATCGTATGCACATTTTCAATAAGTGTTGTAACAAGACGCGAACGACATTTCTTTTGAATTCTTTTAGAACAGGCCCAATTATATGTTTTTTTTGTAGATCGCTCCAAATAAAAAAAATATCCGTCAACACAGAGCATATCTTTACTTTTATTAGACTTAACAAGAGAGACTTTCGCCATATTAAACACAGTCAATATTTATTTATACACAAACTTTTATTATTTCTTTAAATTTGTAATTTCCCCAAACTTGATTTATGCACGTTGGCCAGCCACTATCAATAGAACTAATCGAAACTCTCTTTGTAAACTTATTTGACCTGCTGTAAACGAGAAGCAAAAACACAAGACCGCTAGGTTTGGTTCTGTCGTTATCTTATTGTGTTTCTATAAATTTTACAACAAAAAAACGTACAATGAAAGAATGGGAATTGATTAAAACAGTTAGGTATTTGAACGAAGTATACAGAAAATATTGCAATTATTCTACAATATTTTTTAGCAGGGTTGCTCGAATTTCATTCACATTGTTTCTGAAGCTATAAATACATACAAACATATGTACATTTGCTTTATGTAAATCTGTTTTGATAATATAGGAAACCATTGGGTCAAGATAACCCATTGGCAGTATTTTGTTTTGCAAAACTCTATATTGAAAAATCGGAAGAGCATATGGATAAATAAAAAAAGTGCGCACTTTTTTTATTTTTCCATATGCTCTTCCGATTTTTCAATACAGAATTTTGCAATGCAGAATTTTGACAATAAATAATTTTGATTTACAACATTTTAAATTACAGTGTTCCGCAATACAGAATTTTAACATTACAGAATTTTGCATTACAGATTTTTGAATACAGAATATTGAATACATAATTTTAAATACAGAATTTTGAACCAAAATCATATTGTACCCAACCCATTTCGAAAGTATGGGCTTTTAAGAATATACTCTCAAATTATTGGAAGGATATTCCCAGTATCTACGATTCTACACCCGTTTTAGCAGGTAGAGTCAGACTCGTCACGTGGTCACTGTTAAACCCCAATTATCTCAAAACTGTGTTTTTCGGCCTGGTGTTTTCAAAAACAAAAAAAAAAGTATTCAACCGAATCGTCTGAAGTTTTAAAATGTTCTTCACAACATCAATGGCTATCGCCCGTACTAGAGTCATATTATTATTTCAATTCTTTCCTATTTTTTTTATTAAACAACAAAAAAAAGACCGATTTTTAGAGTGTCAAAATCAAAGCTGCGCCGGCATAGCTACAGGTACACTGCTTAATCATTTTTTTGGTTTTTGTGTTTCAGATAAATAGAAGAGCCAAAATGGCTTTTCGGGAGGGTCAACTTTAGCGCCATTTCCAAAATTATTAATATTCAAATTTGTTTTTTAATTTTTTTATGTAAAAAAAGTTAAATAAAAAGCTAAAAAAATTAAATATCGTTTTTTATTTATTTTTTATTGTAAAAAAATCCTGAAAGTACGCTAAATTTTCGAGTATTATTATCAATTGTCTACTGCACAAATAAGAGTCCATCCATGGCAGAAAAGCAGAATGTAAGACAAAACAAGCTAACTTTTTAATTAAAACTCTATGAGAAACTTTGTCGAAGGCTTTCGACAAGTCAGCGGACCTATAAACCAGCCGAGACAGAATCAATGCAGGTTTTTTGAGAACCATTTAACCATAAAGCTAATTTCTACATTTCCCAAAAAGTTTGGAAATTGTCGACAGCTTTGATATATATATATATAATTACAGCGTATACCCTTTTTTGGTGGTTGGCCGAGCTCCTCTTCCTATTTGTGGTGTGCGTCTTCATGTTATTCCACAAATGGAAGGACAGCTTCAAGGCAACTCCTAGCGGCAGATATTTTTTATGAGGAACTTTTTCATGGCAGAAATACACTCGCAAGTTTGTCAAGGGGCTACTGCTTTAGAAAAAACACTTTCTTCACTTTAATCTTCCACCGAGATTCGAACTTACGTTCTTTCAGAATTCCGAAAGATACTCACGCACCATCCATTCGGCTACGGCGGCAGCTTTGGTATTGGCCTATAATTTCTAACGTCATTTTCATTGCCACTCTTAAAGAAGACGTAATGGAAGAGAGCCTCCATGCGCCATCTCTAAACAGCTAAGCGGGTACAATACCCATCCAATTACAGCGAACTATCGTTGTGCCACAAATTGTTTACTACCTGATATGCAGTTTTACATCATTTCTGTTTTTTTTTTTTAACTAACATTTTTGCTAAACTCAAAGTGGCAATTCTTTACAACGTAGCGTTGCTGACACGCAGCGCAAAACTTTCAACAGTTTTGTTTTTGCTGGTTTTTGTACTTTTTGCTGCCACCTTTTCTATTTAAAGAATTTCTTTGAAAGAAGGTAAAAGTAGAGAACTATAGATAGATAGCAGAAGAGGAGAAAGAGGAGGGTTTTTTTGTCAACTGGTTGTTCTTTTTGCTCATTTTCTTAAGGGGGGGGTAACGTTAATTCATGGAAAAAAAGGCACATTTTTATGATTTTTTTTTGATGACACAGTTAAAATTTATTCGTCAAATCTTTTACTACATAAAACTATAGCATTTGAAGTATATTTTGTGAAATTTTCATCCAAAAATATTTAAAAATACGGCAATGGCAGAAATTATTCGGACGCATCTCAAAAAAAAGTAGTTTTGCGGTGCCCCTCATAACTCGGTGTTAAATCATCTGAAATCAAAAAACCAAAGTTATTTCGTTAGATAATCGTTTTCTCCGGGTAACGCCGAGAGGGTTTTTTGAAATTAAAAATTTTTCGATTTTTGGGAACACGTTAAAGTCAAAAACACGATTTTCGCGTAAAAAATCGGTGAATTAGTTACCGTAAAAACAAAAGTATCAACAAATTCGAAAAACACTCTTCGGCGTTACCTTGTAAAACATCTACAGAAACAGTGTTCAAAATTTCAAAAGGATCGGTGCAGTAGTTTGAAAGTTATGAGGGGCACCGACTTTGAAAACGTAAGTTGTGGGAACAACGCTTTAAAGTACAAATGGCGCGCGGTTGAGCCAGGTAGGTAGCAACACTTACATGGCTGTATCTTTGTAAGTTTTGCTCCGATTCATCTAAAATTTTCACAGAATATTCTTGAAAGGTTCTTCATTTAAAAAACCAAATAAAAAAAAATGCACAAAAAAAAAATTTAAAAACGTTACCCCCCCCTTAATATTGCATGTTTTATTTCTATAATTGCTAGCGTTGTTGTTGAACTTCCAGCTGACTGCCAGTTTTCTTGAATAGTTGCCTCCGTTGTTGCTGCTAAGTCTTCCACCTTAGTTGTAAAATACTTTGACATATTTCGTAAAGTTTGCAATTTGCCGCATGCACACAAACATGCCCGTACATGTGTATGTGTGCACTCATGTATTCTCTATGGTCACAATTTTAGATGCATACTTCTTAAATTTTATTTCTTTCGCCTTGCGTTTCTAGTTCGCTCCTTGGACAGACCAATCGAATTTATGCGCACAGGAAAATGGAAGTCCTTTGGTTATTCCTGTCATACATTTTCAAGTTTGTTTGTGCGCATTTAAATTTTTATAACTCACATAAATACGTTTCTGTGTATGAAACGGAATGAGATTCTTGCTTCTGAGATATTTCTTAGTTTATTGCGTTTGGTACACAATAACAATTATCTATTAAACTTTTCATTTAAGCCTGCAAATTAGAAATGTGCGGAAAAAGTTATTAAAACTTCTAACTGCTTGGGTATTATCAATATTATGAGTTTGTAGCTTGGCATCAAATTCGCCTTGGTATACTTTTTGTATTTATTATTCTCGATTTTGCGCCACAATTTTTTGTATTTTCCTGTCTTTTATATCGGTAATTGCTTAGAATGTAATATACCGCGTTGGGGAATAAGTTCGTAGCGTTTTCACCGAAGACTTGTATTTAAATAAAAAACTATAATTAGAGCAAAAAGTCAATAAATTATATATTCGCCGTTGCTGTTCACAACCTCTTCCCACCGCTCGACCAATTTTTTGATGCCGTTTCGTCAAAAATCGCCTGGTATGGTGTCAAAGATATTTTTAAGCCAGTTTTTAAGGACCTCTTTGTTGTCGAAGGTAACGCCATTCGTAAGGTTTGACAGGGAGCGAAAAGATGGTAATCGGTCGATGCAAAGTCCGGAGGATACGACGGATGCTGAAGGACCTCCCATTCGAGCTCTTGGAGTGTGGCTTTAACGACTTGTGCAATATGGGGCCTGGCGTGTTCGTGAAGGAGAATGATTTGGCTATGTCAATCAGTCCTTTTCAGTCGAATAGCCTCATTCACGCGGTATTGCTGAGCAATGTAGAGCTACTGGTTGACCATGGCATTCTTTTCGAGTATTTCCCAGTGCACCATGCCCCCCCAGTCTCACCAAACACATATCATGACCTTCTTTGGGTGAAGATCCGGCTTGACTCTCTTCTTTCGTGTATCTTCTGGAGCCAACCACTTTTTTCATTGCTTCATATTGGTGTATGCGCACCATTTTGCATTAAGACCTTTATGTTGCTCGATGGCGGGCGAGATGCTGGAAAACAACTTGAATCTGACTTTTTTCGTTGAGCTTGTTGGCACTTAGGATCCAATTTTTTGGTAGATCCCATTGAATGAAAGTGATTGAGAATTTTTTTATGATTGCAGTTCATTTTTCCGTCACTTCACGACTGATTTGGCTACGGTTCTCCTTCAAAAGTGATTTGAGACTTTATCGAATGTTTTCCGCTGCGGGACGTGTCATCGATGTCAAAATCGCCATTGATGAACTTTGAAAAGCATTTTCGTGTTCCTGTAGACTCCCCTATGACTCCTTCTCCCATCACATCGCAAATGTCCCGGGCTGCTTCGGCAGCTTTTTGACCTCGATGAAAAGCAAAGAAGGCTAGGTGTTGGAAATGTTGATTTTTGCCTCCTGGGTATTCCATTTCTAAGCTTTAAAACTGAGAAGAACTTAAATTACTCAAACATACAATTAACATAGTTTTGTAGAGCGGAAAGAGTTTTATCGAATGAAAACAGAATGCCAAACAGAAAAGAAATCGTTGAAAAATAGAATAAAATTTAAAAACGCTATGAACTTATTCCCAAGCCCAATATATTATGTTTACTATTTATAAATTAAAAAAAACAGCACCCAAGTTCAAGCCAAAATTTATTTTATATCTTATACAGATAAGTCCAATTCCCTACCAATTTTAAAGTAAGAGCCAAATTCAGTAATGAAAATCGAGATCCTGACTGAAGAGTGAGTCTGAGTCTAGGCAATTCTGACAAATGGAGTTACCTGCAGTTCCCTATTGGGTTTAAGCGGCAAACTTTTTTATGCTAAGACTTTCATACTCGTATATGAGGTACCTTCGGCTGCTAGGGAGAGATTGCCCTGGAAAATATATTTTTTTTAATTTTCATGCTTCATGTCCAAAGTAGGAATTAATCGTAGCCTAGCATAATGATATTTAAAAGCATTTCTTTCAGTTTGAAAAAATTGAAATTTCACTACTGGAAATTTGTCAAATCAAGTCTAAATGGGAGAATACATTTTTGATATTTTTAATGAGAGAAAAAATTTATTCTTTTTGTATTTAACGCATAGTTTTAATAACCTTGTAACTAAATTGGAACATAAAGCATAAAACCGTTTTTTTCTTTTCTGACAAAGCTCTTTGTAAATAGTCCGTTAATCGAATTAATGTGAATCATCTTCTCTTGGCTCATTAAATACGGAAGCCGCTTTCTCTTTCATAGATTTACCGAACTCAAATACTTTTTTTAAAGCAGATTTTGTATAAGAAAACAGACGAAAGATGTCTAGGGCAAACTCCAATGACTTTGGTGGATGGTGTAACTATGAGAAGCTAAACTAGGGTGGGAACCTATTCTCAACAGACAATGCTGAATGAGCCAGCTCATTGTCTTGGCGGATAATCCACAACTGGTTATTCCATAATATTGGTCGAGCTTGTTTAATCTTTTACAAAATTTGAGATTCTCAGTTCTCAGAAATTACACGAATATTTGATCGGCTTCATCAGTTTGAAACTATTTTCGGTATTTTTTTCTGATCTTCGAAGTTCAAGGGGGGTCTTGGCGGGATTCTTGCAAGTTTTATTATAAATTTCATGGAAAATTTAACAACAAAAGTGACAGTAACTCATTGACTGAGGTGATGTGATTACAGAGTCGATAGGTAATGCATTCATGTGTTTTCTTCTTGATAAAGAAATTAAAAAAAAAAAACAAGTTCTTTCATGGAAAAGAGCAAATTTTACTATTTCTGGTTGTTAAAAGTAAATTTTGTCTACTGCTTTTCACTTTTTCCACTTGTTACGTTAACTTCTTTTTCCAACAGCTCTCACCTTTGTGATAACAGAATTTAATGCAGGAGTATAACCAGTTACAAATTTATTTTTTTAGACACACCTCCATTCTGTAATTGGTTACCGTATTTCAATAAAATATTAGGCGGTTACGGCCTTGAAATATATTTTCGGGTTAAAGTTGTACAACTTTCATTTAATATCCATATACTAACATTTAGCTCAGTGTTGTAATCAACTTATAATTTGAACTTAAAAACTAGGTGGTAACCCTATTTAAAATAAGTATTTTAAAAGTTTTTTAAAGCTTTATTTAAATATCTCAGTATTTAATTAAGCTGTGTTAGAAGTTTTCAATTTCGAAATAAATATCAGGTAACTCAACATACAATTACACGGTCATAAGCTCCCAATTTTTCAATAAAAATTAGGTGGCGACACTTAAGAATATTTCTTGTTAACGTTTTCTTCACACTTTTTACTTCATATTTTAAAATTTCATTAAGCTCCATCATAAGCTTCATTGCTGTAAAACTAGGAGGCAATAACCACATAATATTTTTATTCAAGCTTTTTCAACACTCCCTTATTAATAATAATACCTCTTAGTATTTAATTGAACTATTCCATATGCTCCAATTTTCACAACACAAATTAGGTGGCAACTCCATTAGAAATATCGTTTCTTTTAAAACTTTTATTCTGGTGGCAACACTATTAGAATATTTTTTGTTAAATTTTCTTAACACCTTTTACCTTTTACATTAAAATTCAATTAAACTGTGTCATAAGTTCTATATGTTTCTGAAAAACTAAATGGCAACACCATCAGAATATTATTCACTAAAAGTTGTTTATTACTATTTTTCTTATCTTTTAATATTTATTATTCCAAGTTTCATGTATTCCAAATTTTCAAATAAAAATTAGGTGGCAACCCTATTCGAATACTTTTGTTTTTAAACTTTTACACTTTTTAAAATTTTTAAAAAGCTTTTATTCTGATATATCAGCTGATAATGAAATTGTGCCTTTATTTTCTAATTTTTAAATAAAATTTAGGTGGCACCAAATTATATTTTTTATTAAAGTTTTTAAAACACTTTTTTCTTCATGCCTTATAATTTCATTAAATCATATCAGAAGCTCCCATTTGTGCTCTCAAGTAAGGTGGCATCATCATCAGAATAATTTTCATTGCTTGTTTAATCCTTTTTATCTCCATTATCTACCTATTTAAATAAACTGCGCCCTAAGTTCCAATTTGTGCAAAAAAAAATTAGGTGATAATCAATCCCAAAAAATTTTCGTATTGTATAAAAGTTTCAAATAGTTTTTTCTCTGATATCTTAGATTTGCAATAAAAAATAAGTGGCAACACTATTGTCATATTTTTTTAGACATTTTTAATACTTCCTCTCCCATCTCTTAGTATTCAATTAAACTGTGTCATAAGTTCGAATTCAAAATTGGCCAACCGTGGATCAGCGGTTCTCCCACAAGGGCCGGAGCCAATAATCGGAATCAGTTCCGCAGGAATCATAAATTGGATCAGCGATTTTGCAGGCAATCTACATAAAGAGCGATGCTCCAGTCTAGAACGCTGCAGAGCTGCAAAGAGTTTTGTGACAAGTCCGAACAGAAAACTGTCAAACTTTCTCCTAAAACTTAGAAGGAAAGACGTTCGGTTGATGGTCGGTATTATTACAGGACACAACCCATTGGGTCAGCATATAACCACCATAGGAATCATTGAGGACCCAATGTGCCTGTCTTGCTTGGAGGAGGTGGATAGCACTGAGCACTTTCTCTGTGAGTGTCCTGCCTTTGCTAGAGCACGGCTACGAGTTTTGGGTTCCGATGTCGTGAGAATGAGTAATATTCGTACTCTAAAACTTGAGGATATCGATAGATTTGCCAAAGAAGCTGGAAAATTATCACAGGACTAACTATCTCTATCTCGGTCTATATTCTTTCCTATCTCTTTCTCTGATACTTTTCTTCTTCTCTCCTTGACTATCTACTCCTTTCCAAAGCTTTAAATACAATGGGCTTTTTAGTCTGAGGGTTTTAGGGGCCACCAAATTTCCTGGTGCTCTTGGCCCGACCTTTTTAAATTTTAATTTCAATTTCAAGTTTGAATTCTTACCATAAAATTATGTGGCAATCAAAAAACTATCAACAACTTTTTGCATTTACTTTATTACCCATATTTAATACTGATTTTTATTTCCTGAAAAGTAAAAACTAGTATTAAATAATCGCTGCAGTTTTTAAGTGATGTCTTTTCGAGGAAATCCTCTACGTTTTTTCTTTATTTTTCTAATTATTTTAAAATGATTATTTGTGCCTTTTGCTGAGAGGTTCTGCTTGGCTAAGCTGTGTATGGTTTTGGTTTTTTTTCTTATCAAATGACGTTTTTTTCTATACAAATAAAGTAATCAGCAAAATTTAGTTTTTTCTTAAACGAATACTTTATGAATTGTTAGGCACACAATAGCAGCCGCCTCCCTTTGCAGTTGCCGCATTTTAAATCCCAAATAAAAAAACGCGTACAAATGTTAGTAAACTGAACAACGTCAGGACAAAATTGACTACTACGGCCCCTCACACCGACGTACAGCGCTTCTACAATATGTCCAGCATGTCCATTTCACAGACCAGTGGAATCACTTTTATTGCAGATATATTTATTTTTTTCTGAAAATCGAGCTTACAACAGGCGGTGGAAGCAGCTAATAAAAATTGCAGTAAAAATAAAATGAACAATTGAATTGAAAAAAGGTATTAAAAATACCGCAGTTATATTTTGCTGCATTCGGACATTGTCACCGCCTGCAATGCAAAGCAACGCAATCAGTGCGACACGAAATGCCAAAATGTTGCCACCGTTGTTGCGGCATGGAGCAACATTGGCTGCGGGGCTTTCGTACGTTTGACTCTGTGACAGTCGTTGTCCAATTGGTTGTTTATTTATTTGTTTTATTTATGTTGAATGAAAGCTGCGGCAAGCAAGCATATCGCATATCAGCAAAAAAAAATATAAAAAAATAAAAAAAAAATAAAGAAATAAAAGTTGAGAAACTGGCATTAAAGGAAAAACTTTTTTTTTGACAAGCATTTTACTGCACCGGCAACACTCATATGCTTGGAATTCAATTTCAGTTTTTAACGTCACTTTATTTTGATGTGGGATTTTATTGTTCGTGCTATTTATTTGCAATTTTATTCGTATTTGGACTTTTATTTTTTATTGTATTTCTCTATTTTTGTCTCAAATTGCAATTGCGGATGGTTGAATGCTTTTCAAAACAGGCTGACAAGCAAAACTTTGCCGAGACTGGCGCTCATGCATTCATATGGATGCCCGTTGCGCAATCTCTCGCCCATCCATTTATTCATTCATTCACTCATTCGTTTGTTCGCAGTATATTGATGTTGCGTATACGCCATGGTGCCCAAGTGCGATCAAGGGAACATACACACATGCATGCATATATACATCCCTACTTGCATATGTATGATGTAAGTCGTATTTGAAAATATTGTGTTTTGCAGGCAAAAGCGAAATGAAAGCTGCAGAGTATTCCATAATAACTACATTGACGGAATTTTGCTATTCATTATGCTGACATACACACACGCACGCATGCATAGGTGCATTTAAAATTACACATCCTTAAATACATTGACATGTGCTTGGCTGCTTGAAAAAGTAATATTCGCGTATACATACACATACAAATATATGCATATGTATGTGTGTGTGTGTATGCGCGTCTGCATATTTATGGCATATTAGGTTTTTTTTTGCACACTCAGCTAACAGGAAAAAGTCATCCCTCACTTTTTGCATTCTTTGTTTTTGTCTGCTCTTCCGCAATTGCTGCTGCTGCCACTACAGCTGCTGCGTTAACATTTTCATTTTCATTGTGTTTGCTTACTGTCTCAACTGAGTCAATTTCTATTTTTAGTGGCATGAAACATTTTTAAAAATATTCTCATTTATTCACATTTGCAACAATTTTCACACATTCCTAAATGCTGACGCGATGTGCAATACAAGTTTGTATGTGTTGTGTGCTATGTACGCCATGTGTAGCATATGTCACACGCTATTGAAGGGGGCTCATAATAGTCGAGGTTATGGCCTTCTCGGCTACTTTGTAAGTCACGCGTCGCAGCAGTGAATGGCAGGCTCGTAAACATATATTTTATATTGCACATTATTTGTGTGTACAAAAGTGTATAAATTTAGCTCTAGACACATGCAAATTTGTCTGTAGATACATACAAAAGTATATTTTTATGTTTGTGTGTCTGCTTTTTAATGTTTGTATGTTCGTCTACCTCGATCTCTCGCCACTTTTGCTGTATTTGTTTTTCAACTTGTACTTCACCCTCTTTAATTTCACTGGAACTCTACTATTTGTGTTTGTGGTGGTTGACTTTTACGTACATATGTAAATATCTTTGAAGCTGCAATGCTATAAATTCAAGTGCGTATACGTACAATAAATTAAATACAAATTTATGTATTTTATCCCGTATGCGTTTGCATTCATTTCACTATTATGTTTGCCATTTACTTTCACAATTGAAGTACTTTCACCTTTAACGCGTTAACTGGCATTTCTGATGCATAAATTTACATAAATAATATTATTGCGACCTTTGGTGGGGAATAAAAATATCTGCATGCATACAGGCAAACACTTTTTTCGTAGAAGTAATCCAACTACTAGGTTGTTCAACAAGTTTTGCCGTTCGATAAGAAACACACAAGCCTATGGTTTGAAAATCTTTATTATTCAGTATACTCGCAGTAGACCTGAACATCAATACACTTCTTCCAAAAATATTCCAATTTATGAATTCCACCACAGAAGTGAGAGTTTGGATGGGCTACAAAATAAGCTTCCACAGACTCATCATTATGACCTCATCATTTGATGAAAAACGCTTTCCACTCATTAAATTTTTTAGATCTGAAAACAGATGGAAGTCGCTAAGAGGCATATCTGCTGAGAACTGTGGATGCTCCAATAATTCGAAATTCGAACATTATTTCATGGATTTTAGCAATTGTCAAAATGTTCTTGAGAGGCGGTGCATTGCCCGGAAGAAACAGAATATTTTCGCTTTTGCGAACTGGCTCTTTTTCACGAATTTTTTCCATCAGCTGTTCTAAAAGGTTACAATGATATGCATAATTTATTATTTTACCAGTCTGCAAGTATTATATTGTGAATTTTTTTTCTACATACATATTTTGGTTTCGTGTTTTTCCACCTCAGCATTTACTTCTCTCAATGGAGTTATTCAGCTGTTACCCAATTTAATTTTATTTTACAAATTAAATAATTTTATGTATTTATGTTACTAAAGCAAGCCCTTTAAATAGACAATGAAAATACTAGGGTTGGCTTTTATATTTTGCACCTTCGAAAAAACAGCGGGCTTGGAGATGCAATTCGTTAGTTTTTATGGAAAATTTGCGCATTTTGTAGCATAAAACTGCATAAAAAAATGAAATTAAATCATACAAATTTTTGTGCGATGACTTCTAACGATTTTCAACGTGGAGGCGCTACCATTAGTAACTGTGAAGGAGCAACGAGTTTCAAGGTGGCTGTCAATCCTTGTAGGTTGAGTTTAGTGAAAGCTATCCAAAAACGGTTGAATTGATATCGCAAGATCGTCATGCGATATGCTGCAAGATAGATGCATTCTTGGGCATTAGTGGACCAGCATTCATTCTCAATTGCTCAAAATAGTACTCGCATCGTTCGGTGTAAAATAATGTTAAAGGAATTTAGCCGCGGTGCCTCAGAGCACGCCTCTAATATCGCCTCTAGTTATGAATCTTAGATCCATGCAAATATGAGCCGGAAGCAAAACAGAAATCGACAATACGCATGTTCCAAGACGAGCTTAATGAAAGAAGGTTGTTCGAAGAAGAAGCATCTCAAAGCAAATGTTCGCCTGATTTTTCGAAAAATTTTTTCATATCGCAACTACACCAATTAAGTGGTTAGGAGTAGTCAGACGCCCGATAAAATGATGATTAATATATTTCTTTTCTTGCTAGTCAATTGATTTATTTTATACATACAAATAAAAACATGGCATTAATACATAATGTGACCTTGGTAAAATTTAAAAAAAAAAGTTAATATTTGTAAAAGTTGTCGCTGTTTGTGTGGAGCCCGTTTATCCAGAAGTCCAAAGAAATTAGTTTTATTAATATTATTATTTATTTTACTAATCCTGTGCCTGATCGGAGCTTTTTTTTGCAAAACTAACAATATGGCGGCCTCAGGAATTTTTTTCAGATTTTCGAGAAAAAAAATTAATTGTTAAAAAAAAATTCAGGCGAGAGATTTTTATGTTTTTCAAAAGCAGTATAAATTTTATTGGAATCTACTAAGCGGTTTTTAAGTTAGAGTGATCACCAGTTAAAAAAACATAGTTTTGAGAAAAACCCATTTAAAGTTTTTCTATTGAGACCCGGAGGTCCCGAGCGCTCTTTGTTAATTGTTGAATAACTCAAAAAGTATTTGTCGGATTCATTTTGAATTTTCAGACGATATTTTTAAGATATTATACTTTAAGAAAAAAAAAAAAATCAAATTTTTTTAAAATTCTGACTACCCTTAACACCTTAACGCGAACTAATAAGGAATTTAAAATATTCATAACCATGGTTCTTAATATCTTTTTACCTCATATCATATATCGGTCAACACTATATTTCTTATTAGGTGGGCGGTCGGTAGGTCAACACTATTTTTCTTATTTCTAATTAGGTGGCATCTTATGTTTGCTCTAAAACGAGGTGGCAACACCATCAGAATACTTTCTTTTAAAGCCTGTTTAGCCCTATTCAGCTCATTTCTTATTCTTAAATTTAATTAAACTTCGCCATAAATCGAAATTTAAGTGGCACCCAATCCTGAAAAATTTGTATATTAAAATGTAAAATATTCTCTCCCTGGTATCATCGAATAAAAATTAATAAATATATCAATAAAAATTAACCGGCAACGCTATCTTTTAGTTGCTATTTGATCGCGATTTGGCCTCTCCTATGGGTAAATCATTTACATGAGACGCTTTTTCATAACAGAAATGCGCTTGATATCATAGTTTGATATTCTTTTCTACCAATTTGGTGCTTCACATTTATTATAGTTTGATATTCTTTTCTACCAATTTGGTGCTTCACATTTATAATAGGCATCGACACGGTTACTAAGTGAATGCTGAAAGCAAACACGAGCTCTTTAAAGCTGTCGTATATTCAAGGAACGTATACTGAGGTAGAAGTAGAAACCATTTGCTCATGTTTTTCTTAACCGAACTAAAGAAAACGTTTTATAAAAACTATTTGATTTATCGTTACATGGCACTGATATCGTAATGTTTTAAAAAATCTTTATTTCTGAAATGTAAAAATCTGTAAAAAGAGTTTGTTTCTCTAACAGTGATCACTTCTTGGCTGACAATGGCAAATTTTGAAGGATTTTACTATAGGTAAAGAGGCTTTGGTTTCCCGAGTTTATATTCACTTTGTTGGTTATGAGGAATAGAAACAGTATAAAATTAATAAGTTTTGGCAAAGCGATTTAGCGACCGAACTTATCACCATTCTTTAGCTACTAATGGTGGGTGCATCGTATGTACGCATGATCGCTGATTCCTTTCTACTTAGCATTGCCGCCTGCCTCAAGTTCCTATTCCCACATTTCGGAAATGATAAATCTTTGAATAATAAGACACTTGACTTTCGGTGACGACTTATCTAAAGCTGAGTGAGTGTGTCACAAGCATTTTTTTCTTACTTATGGAATTTTTCTTTGAATAACATGATAATATAACAACTTGTCGGATCAATCGTGAGGCATAATATGGGATATCAGCGTAAAAGTGTACGAACTATGCATTATTCTTGTTGTATTAACTTACTAAAATGCTGCCCAGATCGGTTGACCTCTTTGAAACAAGGGACGAACCAACTGAGTGTTACCAAAGAAAAACGATTAGGATGAGTGTGTGGAATGGGAGGAGTATGGGCCAGGTCAGCCCAGCGAGTATTGGTATCAGCGTGCGTCATGTCATAGGAGAAGAGCAAGTGAAGTCACAATAGATTATTGATGAATCAATCCATATTAGTACAAGATGGATACAGTGGCTTTCTGATGCCATTGGAGTGCTAACACATTTTTCTATATAGATCATTTAACGTAACTTTTTGCCATTGAACTTCATAGGAGAATTTGCTTAAAGCGAAAATAAGAAAAAGAATTGTATGTTTTTCCAACTCCTCTTTAACTGTTTCCGCTGTGTAAAATCAGGCTTTGCTCATTAGGGTCACCCTTTCTTGTTGACCCTAATAAGATAGTGGGCATTCATTGAAAATACTTGAAGAATAGCACTAGATACACTTTCTGTTTTGCCAATGGGGGTCTTCCAAATGAACCTCTGGTGTAATAATATGCCGTTATTTTTTTCTAAGTATGCAGCTCTTGATGTTGATGTCCTTTAAAACCTAAACAAACTCAAAAATATTACTCAAAAAACGAAAAAAAATGTAAAGGCCATATTTTCACTGAAACCACCCCAAACCCATTAGCATTAAGAAAAAAATCAGTAGCTTTTATCCGAAAGCTCACTTTTATTTATTACCGGAAATTAGGACAACATTATGCTGGCAGCGTTTTAGGTGAATAAACTTACATAAATACACAAATATAGGCTAGAAATGTTAGAAAAAAATATATATATTTATATATATAAACATTCCAAAGTGGATTTGGCACTCATACGCCATGGCATGCGCTGCTTAATGTAGGCAAATATTTTCCGCTTATTCACAGTCTACTGGCGAACTAATAAAATACAGAAATTTTTACCCAAAAAGCCTACAACTACCACTTGTTTATCACAGCAATATGGAGCAAAAACAACAAGCTTAAGTACTAAAGTGATGTTGAAACACTGGCGCAATTGGCAAGCCAAATCAGTTGGTGGGTGGCCGCGTTGGGTAGCTGACAGATTTTGGCAATCACTATATAGCTGAAGGGACTGAGCGGATGGTAGCAGCTGGAGTTTTTTTTTCTATTTGCATTTTTCTTTTTCCAGTGCCCTAGGCACTGTGTTGTGTTGTGTAAAAATATGCAACTATGCTACGTACAAAAACAACAATAATGGGAACAACATCACTCGATCTAGCAAATGTTTGTGAATTTTCCAAATAATTGCTGCTTTCAAATTGTTATTGTTTCTCCGTTAGTTATATATTTTTTAGGTGGTAGTAGAGGTGTTGGCGTAGGTGGTTACATTGAGGGCTTACGCATCAGTAATCGCTCCAGTTATACGCAGACTAGGTTACCTACAGAGCAACCGAACGTTTCGTAGCACATTGTTGCAATAGAAAAATGTTTGCTAATATGCAAGTACACAACCACAATACAAAAACTTTGTTGCATGCACCATACAATTGAGTAGGAAACAGTTGTCGCTTCAGCTTGGACGCATTATAGCTGCAATATCTGAGCGCACATGGCTGCATGTCAGTCAGTGGGTGACTAAGTGACAGAGTGACTGACTGCCGCACTCTCTCTAACTATCTAACTATTCAGCTAAGTGAACATTGGCTTGTCAATTGCGTTCATGGCCAGCGTCCTTAGTACAAGGAAATGGTGCATGTAGGGCATAAAATGCATGTGGCATGAATTCATGTGCAACTATGTTGCTTGCCAGCATTCTCATGCGCTTCCACTCACATCCATGATCATCTTCACTTCGTTCTAGTTTTATTGCTTGGCACATTTGTGGTACAATCCATTGAATTCATTTCCGGAACGATGGTGAATTTTATTATTTTTGCTTATGAGTTTAGTTTGTATGAAAGACAGACATCCTTCAGTGTCGCATGAACTAATGATATTTATGTGCGCTTCTAGTTGATCATATTTGCTTTTTCTGCAATTTATTCCATTCCAAAATTCAGAGTCAATATGCCGAAATTGCGTGCTGCATAAAAATAGTTGTAATGAAGGACGTAAGTGCTCCAAATATTTCAACAATGTGAATTTTAATTTTTGTCAAACGTAATTGATTTAAGGACTTGTTGGGAAGCTTTCAAAATAAAATTCCCCTTTCATTAGCTTTTGAAAAAATAAGCAATAAATAAATACTGAAAGCTAAAAATATATTTTCATTCATTAGAGTGGACCGGAAAAGTTTAGCAATGGAAAATGTGCCTTAGTGGGAGGCAACTAAGAGAAGTTGAGACCAAAAGAAAATTTTGTAATCGGTTAGTATTTCAATCGCGCTCGGCAAGCAAAATTATCTATTTTTTAAAATATTTATGCTTTACAAATACTATTTTATAATTGTTAATATTTAAATTTAAACATCGTATGAAGAAATCAACGAATAAACGAATGCATGTTTCGTTACAGTCAAAAATCCTTTCGGCGGTTTTTAGAAGTATCCATAAAAATTGACCTGTAAGACTGGTACCTGTCAAATTAGATAAAAGCATAAACTGGAACTGTGAGTAAAAAACGAGCATAAAATAGCCCGGACACGTGTTCGGAATGCCCAAGGAGAGAAAGGCAGTTGAATTATGCCCTGTTGGAGGCCTGAAGAAGAGGGTGCCCCAAAAAGAGATGCCTCGAAGGCGTCGAAGTTGATCTTGAAAAGCTAAACGTGCGATGGTAGAAGGAGGTAGCCTTACATATGGCGCAAGGTTGTAAATGAGCAAAAGTTCACCAAGGGCTAAGATACTAAGAAGAAAAAGAAGAAGAAACAATTATTTTATGGTCCCAAAATCTTCTCCACATAATCCTTAAATACAAGCGTAGACTTTTGCAACTTTTCTTTCACCCAATCTACTCGACATCAACACTGGAAATAACACCTCAGATGAATTTTAAAAAACCTGTTGAAAACAAAACAGCTGCAGCAAAGAATAGTATTAATGCTTCCAGGGATTGTCTTTAAAAAAAAAGAAGAAATTTCAATTGAAGCTAAATGGAAACTTTTTCTTGCAGTTTGTCGTTCAATACAATCATACACAGCACAGGTGTCGGGTGGTTTTAAGAAGTTGATATATTGCAAAAGTAATTTGTAAAGCGAATTCTAAAGCTACCATTACATATGCCTATATATATATTTCTTTTGGAAACCGGTATGCAAGAAAATTATTTGTTCACTTTAAAACTGTCCCTTAAGTATATGCACAGAAAATCGGCTGTCACATTATCTGTCTAAAATTGTTATTAAGAAAGAAGTCTTCTGGATTAGGGATTTAAAGAACTTGTTTAGTAAAAACGATGTCATTTGGCGAATGGATAACATACAATCAGAAAGCTGGATAGAAGCTGCAAAATTGCTTTTAACAAACCACAACCAGGCTGGGATCAATATGTACATACAAAAAGTCTTAAGTACTAACGGGTGATCTTTTAGGTAAACAGTTGGTTTAAATATCTCACACACGTTTCGTGTTTTGTTTCACTGTCAAACATCTTCAGTTTGGTCTATAATTTAACCATGAATCGTCCTACAATCGAACAACGCTTGCAAATTGAATTTCATTATAAAAATGCGTGTTCTGTTAAGAAAGTTTAAAGCCGAAAAATTGTGTTCAGCGACGAAGCTCATTTTTGGATCAATGGGTACGTAAATAAGCAGAATTGTCGATTTTGGAGTGAAGATCAGCTGGAAGAATTGCAAGAGCTACCAATATATCCAGAAAAGGTCACAGTTTGGTGCGGTTTATGGGCTGGAGGTATCATTGGACCGTACTTCTTCAAAGATGCTGCGAATCGTAAAGTAACTGTGAATGTTGAGCGCTGCCGTGAAATGATATCCAACTTTTTTTACCCAAAATACAAGAGTTTGACTTGCATGACATGTGGTTTCAGCAAGACGGTGCCACATGCCACACAGCACGCGTAACAATGGACTTATTGAGAGGCGATCTGTGAATTGGCCACCCAGATGGTGCGATATAACGCCTTTAGATTATTTTTTGTGGTGCTATGTTAAAGCTCATGTCTATTTTGACCAGCCTGCTTCAATTAACGCATTGGAAGACAACATTAAAGCATTTATATGTGAGACACCGACCGGAACATTGGAAAGAGTATGCCAAAATTGGACTAAGCGGATGGGCCATTTGAAGCGCAGTCGCGGTCAACATTTGCATGAAATAATCTTCAAATATTAAATTATATGGACTGTACTATCGATTTAAATAAAAATTTCATGTATTTTTCTGAATTTTACGTGTGTTTTTTTGAAAAACTTTCCTATAGCTCTTATATGTAGAAGGAATTCGATTAGTTAAAAGGTCTGATTTATTTAAAAAAATATGATATAGAATCAATTATGTGGATAATGAGGGCTAGAAGTGACATGGTAATTTTAAAATAACAACAGATTTGATACAGAAAATAAAACTTGCTCAATGCGTAGTTTAGGCGAGCTTGAATTGTCGTTAAATTATTGTAAATATTTTTTTTTTTCTTAGTACTACAACAAGCTAATTTCAAATTTTGTATATTTTACTTTTATTTGCAATAAATACTACTACTACTCGCCATCATTCTAAATTTCAAAAGAACTTCTGTAAATTTCAGCTGTTCCACAGTAATCGAAATTAATGCTTGTGATTGCTTCGCCGTTGTAGGTGTCTTTTGTAGTGGCTTTCTCTGCAATTTCCATTTCCCAACATACCTACTGAAGGAGCGCTGTAAAGTACTTAGATGAGCAGGTCTTCATCGAAGACACTCTTAGTGCTAGGTTCAATAGAGAACTGACATTATAATGGCTATTGCCGCTAACATTTGCTGCAGGCATACTTTCACCATATTCAGTATGCGAAATGATGTGAAGCTAGAGTTTGGAACAAATTAAATAGAGCTTTTTATTCCCTGGGGCTTATCGCATTTTTATGAAAGGCTATGACAAGACGTTCGCCACAAATCAAAGGAGAAGCCGGCCAAACAGCCAATAAATGTGTAAGGACCTTAATGTATGATTTCGGGCCTTTGCCATAAAATTTCAGAACTTCAAATAAACTGAGATGCAAACCTTGAGGCGTCGTAAAGTAAAAGAGACCTCTGATGCAATTATTTGGCGAAATACTTTCAGTTTTATTTTCCATAAATTATCTTAAAAAGGAAATAAGCCCCAGGCATAATTTTTTTTTTCTCAGCACTGTGTAACTAAGAAATTATTCAGTTAGTTCAATGCAGGAATGATTGTTTCATTTGTTTTACTTAACACACACAATTACCATATTTCAGAATGACCGGCTGTGCTGAAATGAGTTTGTTTTTGTTTGATTGAGTTTTATTTTGTGGCTAAAATTGGAAAAATATCATTACTTTTCAATAATTCTTTTATTTATATTTATTTTTTTTTTTTGTGGTGAATGTTTTTAATAATTGTTTTCCTTGTACAGGGTGCGCCAAATAAGACCTACTAATGTTAAGCACAAATAACTTTTTTATTTTTTGACATATTTATTTTTCTCTTTTTGTAGGTTATAATTGAATTGTTGTAAATTTATTATAGAACCCTACAATACAACCCAACGCATTAAAGTTATCGAGTTTTTCTATTCTTCTCAACGAGCATTTTTTTAACGCAGCGTAAATATCGGCAATATTTTAATTCCAGATCAGCTCCCACGATTAGGAAAAAACTGTAGATTGTGGGGCCTGAAAATCCAAAGGCAACACACCAACATCAGTTGCACCCATCTAAATGTACTGTTTGGTGCGATGTTATGGCCACTAGATTTATCGGTCCATATTTCTTCGAAAATGAGGATGAAATGCCGGAATCGATTTTAGGAGCTTCTTACAGAACATTGATTGAAAACTTTTTGCGGCCAATGGCGGAGGAGTATCCTTATTTGGGGTTTCAAAAAGATGGAGCAAATGCGCATACTGCTAGGCAAACTATGGACCTGCTGCGTGAAATTTTTGGAGAACGTCTGATTTCCAAAAATTCAGATTTCCTTTGGCCACCTCGTTCGCCAGATTTGACTGCGCCCAACTTCTTTTTATGGGGTTATTTAAAAGACTAAGTGTATCTTAATAAACCAGAGACTATTAGACAACTGAAGCAAAATATTCGAGACGAAATACTGAGCCTTCAACCAGACACATTATGTGGTGTAATGGAAAACGCGTTAAAAAGAGCCAATCTTTGTATTGAGAAAAATGGTGGACATTTGTCTGATGTAATATTTCATACATAATTTCCATAAAATATATTCAATGTATAAAAACAAGTAACCAAAATAAATGATTATTGCAAAAGTTATTTGTGTTTAACATTAGTAGCTTTTATTTGGCCCACCCTGTATAAAAATTAAAAGAAATGGAAATTTATCATGGGGAACTGAGTTGAATAAAGCTCCATAGGTTTTGTATGCCTTACACTCGTGCTTATGCCGATATTTTCATACTTCACGGGGATAAAAATTCTTTCACAGGCACACAAGATCTTTGCACTGAAACATTCATTCGATTTATTTATTTTTTTTTTAATGTTCAATTTAAAAAAGCACACAATTGAATTCGGTACAAATTTTCTTGAAATCCAATATTTTTCAATTATAACCATTTAATATGAAATGCACTTAAAATGCCAGCAGTAAAACAAATGACCTTAGCAATTATCATGAATGGCATTTGAAACATAAGAACAAATTAAAATAGAAAGAGAAATATAAGTGGCCACCACTGAGATCTACACACAGAACTCACACAAAATTGCGGTTGGATTCACACAAAAATAAACGAATATTCATATAGAAATGCTTCTTATAAAATGTGCATAGTCAATCACTAACACTCAGAGGCACATACACATAATATACATGTAGAAATTGATACAAATACGCACACATTGAAGTGTATATGTTTTACTAATGCTTTGCTTCGCTGCTCTCACTACAACCGCAATACATTCGACCATTGAAAATTGTAATTGAAACCGCAGCAACAACGCAGATTAGTACCTGAATGTCAAAGTGACAAGGGAATCGAGCGAGCGAACGCCAGGGGGCTGTAAAGAGTCAGGCGGTGAAGTGAACTGAAGTGAAGCGAAGCTATGCCACTTCAGCACCGGTTCGAAAGACAATAAAAGATGGATGCTCGTGCATATGTATATGTGTGTGTGTATTGCATATGTGCATCCAGACACAACCGCAGATGAATGGATGGATCGACGAATGGTTGATTAGGAATATAGACCGGCTGGTACAGGAGAATGCGCAAGGATTTAAAAGCTGATGGCTGCAGTGTGACAAGTGTGAGTGTCAAGAGTATAGCTAAGGTGACAGTGAAAAGAAGAGCCAAACAAATAATGCAGCAGGGAGCGCTTATATACATATTTTTATACATGCATCTACAGCTACTATTTATAAAATAACTGAGGAAAGCGGATGGTTCGAGGCTTCGCCAAGAGTAATCGGGTGATGATTTGGCATTAGAAAATGAAAAATTTCACATTTTCTACTAGCTACTAGTCGATTTTCATCTAGACTGCCGCATCTTTTTTATACTATTTATTTACTTCAAGAAATCAATAAAAAATGATTTGAAACTAAGTACTAAAACTAAAACTGGATTTTAGAATAGAGTTTGAGGTAAAGTTTCACACACAAAAGGAATGGCATTTCAATTCAGTAGTCAAAAAAAATGTAACTGCACTTTACACTGACTGTTCCAAGATAAACTGCGGCGTCGACGCCAGCCGGGTGTAGTATATATACTATATATTGAGGCCTCGATAGTCTAGCGTAAGTGCACTAGCCTGCCATGCCAGAGGCTGTGTGTTCGAATGCCACGTAAAGCACGGTCCCCGCACTTTTATAAAATTTACATACTTTCCCTGCTTCTAAAAAACAAAAAAAATTGTCAAATTCAATTCCTCAACCCCTAAAAAACATTATCCTTTCCATCTTTTCTCCCGCACAATAGTCAGCGCATTATTTGCATTGTGGCTGTTAAAAACAAGCAAAAGCAAAAAAAAGCACACAGTTATACACTGCATGAAGTGGCGTCAGTAATGAGGAAGCGGGCAGCCGCGGTAATAGCGCAGACAAACTACTTTAGCGAAGTTCTCAACCATCTGTGCGATCTTTCTGCCAGAAAAATGTGAATGTGGCGCTCCAAGCAGTAAGAAGGCGCTGTTCCTAAGCAACGGCAGGTGGGCATTCCCACTACTTAGGACTGATAGCGGCAGGCTAATCACCTACCCTGTCAGAAATCAAATAGATTAACGAAACCAACGCAAGACTCAGTCTTGTCGAGGCCCTATGCTCTCGAGAGAAGTGAACAAGGGGGAAAAATAGTATTTTCGCCAAGTATTGGAATAGTATTTCCAAGCAGAAGTTCTCGGGATAAGGGACGCTTGCAGAGTAATTAGAAACCACCTGCAACAACTGAGCATACTTCCGGAATTTTTTCAGATAGTCTAGCAGCCATCTTAGCTTTTAAGTCACCTATAACAAATTCAAAAAGCGACAGAGAATACAAAGAAGAACTTAACGCTAAAGCGCGCATGACAGACATCACTCTCAACTGAGTGCCTGGCTATAGAAATATGAGAAAGTTGATGAACTGATAAGGCAGGATATATCAAATTACGAATCCGAAGCGGTAGAAAAACAAGACGTGCGCAAAAGGGAGACCTTCTCGTAGGCCGTTTACAAATGGACTAGCATGGATATCTGCAGAATAGAAAACAAACTAAATTCAAAAAAGCCCGAACTGACGAGCTGCTAAGAAAGCGACGAATAGACTTTTCAGAATTACGTCAACAATAACCAGCCACTGGCCTTTAGGAGATCATGCCAGGAAGATAGGGGGGCCGTACAACGAATAGATGTAGAAGTTGCTATCAAGAATAATCGAAAGAAACAGTCTTTAACTACCAGTGTGAATGCCCAAACCTAGGTGGTCAATGACATAGAATGCTGGGGGAATTATCGGTGGATAAACAGACAAAAACATCATAGGCAGATTCACAGATGACGGCATTGACTTGGTGCAGCAAATAAAGATCCAGCGGCTTCATTGGCTGGGTAATGTCGTCCGATTAGATACAAACGCTCCGGCTCTGAAAGTATTCGATACTGTAGCAAAAGGTAGAGGAAGGCTTCCTCTGTCTTGAAAAAATACAGTGAAGAAGAACTTGGCTTCACTTGGTGTATCCAATTGGCGCCGGTTAGCACGAGAAAGAAACGACTGGTGCCCTTATGTTGAGCTCGGCGAAAATCGCATAAGCGGTTATCGCGCCAATTAAAGAAGTATTAGTAAAATGGGTGCATTCAGCTGGGATATGTTTTACTGATGTTCTGGATGGCCCGCAAAAGCAGCGGGATGCAAGTGATCTGCTTGTGACTTAGACAAAGTCGTGAGAATAATAAATATTCTGCATGTTTAGAGTCCAAAGGATATAAAGCCGGTTTCTTTTGAACTCTTTTCGCGACACAATCAGCGAACTCATTGCCTTTAATTCCGCAGTGGCCCAGTATTCATGTCAATTTAATTTTGCTTGATAAGTAAATCTAGAACGCAAGTTACTAAAACATTGTTATTAATGAAATTTTTTACGGCATCGATGACAGATTGACAAATGCAAAATTTACCTTTCGTTTTGGAGAGTATGGGAGTGGCTTGATATATAGCAAAAAGTTTACTAGTAAATGTTGAGCAGTGATTGCGCAGCCAACATTTGTTTTGCACAAGTAGTTTCTCAGATATAACCGCGAAAGAGGTTGATAGGCTAGTTTTTCAGCCATCGGTAAATATGAATTTGAACGATTTCTAATTTGTGCTCAAAGACAATTTGACGGTAGGTAAGAGCACAAGAGTTTTGCTTTCCATAATCTTAAAAGCAATTCAAAAATGACGAGTTCAAAAGAAGCCAAGGTGAGCACTTACTACGGGTTTGAACAGTTAGGTTTAAATTCATATAATGCCTACAGACTGTTTGGGAAACATTTTCTATATGCCGCATACTGATTGTGATTTTATAAAGGTGATCATTATTGCAGGATAAAACTTTGTATAAGTTAAGGCCACCCGCTCAAGTTCGCTAACTACGTACAATTCGCTGATGTTATATTTTTGTTAAAGCTCAGCTTACGCTTCACAACACTACTTTTGCCTACGTGACCAAGATCGAGCGACTTTATGATGGGGCATGCGCAGTAACAACCATTGCTCTCACACTTTACTCAAAATCAGTTTTGAGGAAGAACTAGTGAATTATGAGTTGCATGGCCTAGCGGAAAACGTTGGTGAAATTCCATCGAGCTGGGGTTTGATTGAGCGAAGCATTTAAGTTAAAGGGGAGAGTAAAGATTGACATTGAAACCGAAGGTTTTCATTGAGTTTTTATCAAGTTATTAAGTTATATAAGGCTAGCAGTCATATCGAGCCATTACCGCCAAAATGATGTATCCCACACAATAATCGATTTTTGTTTTGTTATCGAAATCGATAGCTTAACATCATTTGCATCATCTGTCAAAATTTCATGGCTGTAGATTAAACCGTTATGATTTTATAACAAAAACAATTTTAATGTAAATGCATATGGTGACTTGTTTACATTTTCTTTGAACGCTTGTGTGGGATACAATTAAATTCTCTTTTAAAATAAATGAAACACAAGGGAAAAAAATAAAAAAAACCCAGTTTTTTGAGACTTTAATTAAAGTTAAAGCTTTAAACAATATGTCGAAGGTATGAATTTGTTTTTTTTGCAAAATATGTTTTTGTTTTCAATTATTGGATATTTTTACAGCTCTCCCTGGTACCGTATAGCGATTCAGATGAATCTTTCGTTGATTTAAATGGTTTGGAAAGTTTAAAAGAAGTCGAGGAGGAAACGGAAAAATACGAGTGTTTTGCACAACCCGTGCTTAAAGAAAAAATGTCCAAATTCGTGTCATGATAAAATTTCTGAAGATGAAAGAGTAAGAATAAATGAACATTTTTGGGGAATCGGCAACAAAATTAGACAGAAAGATTGCTTGTCTTCTTGTGTTAAACAAGTCGATATTAAAAGGCGATATGGAGAAAGTGACAGTAAAAAGTGCAGCTTTAATTATTTTATCAATATCAGTAATAGCAGTTTTAAAGTTTGTCAACAATTTTTATTGAAAACTTTGAGTATTTCACAAACGATTTTAATATCCGTAATAAAAAATAGAAGTTCGTATAAAACTTGCCTTGAAAATATAAAAACGCCAACTGCACCCAACAAATCTGAGGAAGCAAGCATATCGATAGTCCATCTTTATTGTGATAGCTGCGCAGGACAGAATGGATCTGTTAAAAATTTGCTACCTGAAACCGACCAGGAAGATGGTATTTAGCGTTCTTTATATATTTTTATCTATCGTTATTCAAGTTTACAAGATTTTAATATGAATAACATTACTTTGTTAACAGAAAACTTTAAATATATAAAGTACATTACTTTATTTTTGTTTTATCGAAAATACTAAGAAATGTATACATTTATTTTTTTAAATCAAATGTAATTTAATTTGAAGGACTAAGTAAAAAAATTAAATAAAAACAAACGGGAAGTCACTTCCTTAAAATAAATTTTTGTGTAACCCACACGCTTTTTTAATAATAGGTTGCCAGAAGGAAAGCAAAAAAAAATGTATCCCACAAAAACAACCCTTATGATGCAAATATCTATTTAAAATTATTAAAATTAAATATATTACACAAAAAAATATTTACATTATAAATTTTAAAATAATGGCTTTATTCAAACTGATTTAATTTAAAAAAAACCTTCCCCTGTAAAATTTCGAGTTTGTGGGATACATTTTTTCGGCGGTTATGGCTCGATATATGCCACACACTCAAGATAGATCCAGACGTACAGAATATAAGTCCGGCGAAAAGTAACATATGGCTCCGAAGTATGGTGCCTGACGAATTAGGTAGAATAGTAACTAAAAGTATTCAAAAGGAAATATTGCCCAGAATCTTCGGCTTGAAGCAAAATGAAAGCGACCATGATATGCTGTGAAGCAACGCGGGATAGGATAACACGTCTAGAACACGTCATAAGAATGGAAAGCACGCGCGCCAAAAACCTCATTATGGACTATACGTCGATAGTGTAGAGAAAAAGGGAAAGACCGTGCAAAAGGTGGCTAGACTGCGTCGAAGATGATCTGAAAACAATTGGAGTGAGAAACTGACAGTCACTAGCAAATTATGGAGAAGCCTGGAAGAGAATAGTGGGAAAGCGCTGTAGCGCTGACTGATGATGATGATGTTGAAGAAAGTCGTGATTTTTCACACCACATAAGAAATTTGTTCTTAACTGCTTGAGGCCTCCACACGTCAGTTGTGTTACTTATAACAGATTATATTTTTAAGTCATCAGCATAGAACAGAAAATTAGCAAATGAGAAGCAATTCTTAATGTCGTTAATAAATAATAAGTAGAGGTTTTGAAACAGTAGACAACTGTAGGCTACTACATTTTCCGCTCTTGGAAAATGTAATTTTTTATTTACTTATTTCATATAACAACCCATACTTTGACAATATTTCTCCAATTGTCTCGGTTTCGTGCTTGTGTCCTCTATGTCCGAAATTCCAATAAACTTGCATTTTCTTTTACACCATCAATCCATCTAAGCGGCGGGCAGCGGGAATAGTATTTGTTTGGGTGAGTAATCCGTGTTAGTCCGCAATATGTGACCTGCCCATCTCAATCTATTGACCATGATTGCGGTTATTACAGATGGGTGTGTATATAGTTTTTTGAGTTCATGATTCTAGCGTTTCCACCACCCGCCTTTGTAGCATATCGCGCCAAAATTTTTTCGCAGATCTCTCCTCTCGAAAATCAGCAGCTTCTGTTTATCTACATCTTTGATTGTCCACGTTTCACTACTGTATTGCAAGATGGAAATTATAATTCTGCGATACAGTGAAATCTTTGTTTTTCTGTCTATGAGGCGACTCTTTAGGTGTTGACACAGCGAAACATAGCAGCGGTTGGTCATAAGGATTCTGTGGCCGATCTCTGCACAAATTTTGTTGTCATGATTAATGACTACCCCAAGATACTTAAATTCTTTTACTACTTCGAAACCATAGTCATCGATTTTTAGTATGTGACCCACATTCTGTCCGACAGGGTTCGATGTAATTGAAACTAGCCCTTTAGTTTTGGCTTCGTTTATTTCTAAGCCCATACATTTTGCTGCTTTTGTGAAGGCTTATTTCAAACTCGGTGGCGAGAATGCAATTATGTCTATGTCGTCCGCGTAAGCTAGCAATTGAATCCATTTAAACAAAATAGTTTCCTCTGTGTTTACGGCACAGTCCTTTTCAAGAACAATGTTAAAGAGATATATGAGAGCCCATCCCCGTCCGTTCAAGGTGGCGAACTCTCGCGACGGATTGTTCTGAACTCTTACCACGTTCCTTACATTCTGCATGGTCGAGCGTGTTCAACGTATTACCTTATCAGGAATACCGAATTCTGCCATCGCTAAGAAGAGTTTATTTACCTTAGAAAAAAATATTCAAAATTTCTCCATGTCACTTGTAACACTCCCAAGTAAAATATACAAAACTTGATACTAAATTGAAAAACCCAAACAGTCACTCCATTTGGATTTTATGGGATGCCTATTGGGAAAACACAGCACTTGCCCTCTATCGTTGTTTTATGCTACTCATTCCCTTTTCATTCACTTGGAGTGGTTTTTCATGGCTTATTTTTTATTTATTTTTGTATTTTATTGTTTTTTTTTATTTTTTGTAATTTATATAACTGCAAAACTGCTGCTACTGCTGCAACATCCATCTCATTGCTATAGTTTTTCAGTGTCATCGGGAGGTAGCAGACGAGTTGCCGAGTTGCTGAGCTACCGCCGCAGTTGTCATGGTTGTTCAACAACATACCACACTCAGCCGTTGCTAGTTACTATTTCCAACAAACTACAGCTCACTGCCATTACAGCCGCCTGGTAGCAAAAATGCTGGAATCGTCACAACCAAGTCTGCCGATTGCCATTGATTTGATGTGCAGCAATCTAAATTTTCTACAATTAAACTTAACCGCTCGCATATATCTACATACACTGGCATATTTACAAATGTATATATGTATAAAAATTACATTTACACATGTGAATACACCTACATATGTACGCTGCTGTAGATGAGCAGTGTATCGGCACACTTCAAGGGCAATGGGCTATGCTGTTGACTGCTGGCTGGTTGGCTGACTGACTGCAAGAGGCAGCGGAGCGTATGAGCAACCTGAATGTTGAACTGAGCTGTGCTGTCGTTACCAAGCTGCTGAGTGCGCATTAAAATCTGCCGATTCGGTTTCTGTAGTTGTAGCATATTTATGTGGGCTACGTTGCTAGCGCATATATACGTATGTGCATATGTATATGCAGCAATAAATGCCATTTCACTAGAAATTGAAAATTCTGTGGAATGTAAAATATCTTCTGAACAATTATGCATCCCATATATCCGTAATGTTGTATTGGAGTTGAGTTTGATTTCATCGGCATGTGACTTATGTAATTTTGCTTTAATTGTGCATGTAAAATTTAATAAGCGAATAGTGGTGAGAGCACCACCGCAATATACTGGTAATATGAAAATTGCGTTTTATTTAAAGTGATTTTACGTTTACGTGGATTTGAAGGGTTATTCTGAACGCCAGCTTCCTAAGATTTGATCGTTTCACAATGTGTGCACTAGGAAAGGTTCGAAACTTGGTCGAATGTATTATAGAAATTTGATGTGAAACTATTTTCGCTTTTCCATATATTTGTTAGGGTATAATTTCATATAAAATTCATAATTTTAGAGTACAATTTTTGCGCAAATTCAAATTGTTTTTCGGTCGATCTTTAGCTCCAGGCCGATAGTCAAACTCGATTATTTCTGTGATTTTATCCACATTTTCAAAATTATCGACATTTTCTTTAAGATGTTAATATAATCCTTTAAGAATATGTCAAAAAAATTTCGGAACGTAAATTTAAGTATTTCTTATAAAGGGTGATTTTGTTTGTGAATTTGTTAATAAAACCACACGTAGAACTCAGAAAAATCCATGAATTTTTTTTTTTAATCGATAGTAAGGTCCATATAATTTAATGTTTGAAGATTATTTCATGCAAATGTTAACCGCGACTGCGCTTCAAATGGTCCATCCGCTTAGTCCAATTTTGGCATACTCTTTCCAATACTTCGTCCGGTATCTCACATATAAATGCTTTAATGTTGTCTTCCAATGCGTTACTTGAAGCAGGCTTGTCTGAATAGATATGAGCTTTAACATAGCCCTACAAAAAATAATCTTAAGGCGTTATGTCGGACGATCTGGGTGGCCAATTGACAGGTCCCGAACGTGAAATAAAATGTTCACCGAACTCGCCTCTCAACAAGTCAAGCTCTTGCATTTTGGGTAAAGAAAAGGTGGATATCATTTCACGGTAGCGCTCAGCATTCACAGTTACGTTACGATTCGCAGCATCTTTGAAGAAGATTTGGAGGTCCAATGATACCTTCAGCCCATAAACCGCATCAAACTCTGACCTTTTCTAGATATATTGGTAGCTCTTGCAATTCTTCTGGCTGATCTTCACTCCAAAATCGACAAATCTGCTTATTTACGTACCCATTGATCCAAAAATGAGCTTCGTCGCTGAACACAATTTTTCGATAAAAAAGTGGATCTGCGGGCAACTTTCCAAGAGCCCATTTACCAAAAATTTTGCGTTGCGGTAGGTCGTTCGGCTTCAATTCTTGCACCACCTGTATTTTGAAAGGCTTCACACCTAAATCCTTTCGCAAAATTTTCCACATTGTTGAGTAACAGAGGCCCAATTGCTGCGAACGGCGACGAATCGATAATTGATGGTCATCATTAACACTGGCCGACACAGCTGCGATATTTGCTTCAGTTCACACTCTACGTAAGCGTGTTGGTGGTTTGAATTCCAATAATGTAAATTTGGTTCTAAATTTAGTCGCAATAGCTAGAATACCCACTTCAGTGGGTCGATTAAACTGACCATAAAATGGAAGAAGCGCGCGATAAACTTTCTTAACAGAACACGCACTTTTATAATAAAATTCAATGATTTGGAAGCGTTGTTCGTTTGTAAGGCGATTCATGGTTAAATTATAGACCAAACTGAAGATGCTTGACAGTGAAACAAAACACGAAACGTCCGTCAGCTGTTTAAACCAACTGCTTAAAAAGATAATAGCTAAAAAATCACCGTTGGAAGACGGCACGAGGAGGCTCAAGGTCAAAAACTGGAAGGAATCAGCTAAGCATCGGATCAAATGGAGGCACTTTGTGCAGTAGGCCAGAGTTCAAACACAGAGGTATAGAATCAAACGGTGATGATGATACGCTGGTTAGTAGTATTTATCTTTAATTTGTTACCTGGTAGTCAGAGAGGAAACTAAAACCAGCATCTGTAGTTTGATTGTAGTAATACCCAAATTGATGTTTATATTGTTTTTCAAACCTCAAATTGACACGTAGAACAAAATGAGCAGTCGAAATAGCATTTACATAAACTATGTTAGTAATTAACGGCAAAGGCGATGAATTAATCATCGAGAGCAAATAACTTTTCCACTGAAAATTGTGTATAAATTAGCACGATAACTGCAAATACTTTCCACGTACCCATCAGCTAAGACTTTAGCCTAACAAACAACTAATAAATTAATTGATTAAAAAGCTAATGTTTCACTTATGAATGGAAATATAATTTTAATTTAATTTTGGTTAGTTGGAAATTAGCATCGAACTGAACTCAAATAAGTATTTAAGTAACACTGAATAAATGTTTGTTCGAAGCCAAAGCAAATATGCTAATCGAATTAATTTTGAACTGATGATAATTATAATAAACGATGAAATCAATATAATTTGTGGGCAAATCCACAAATCTGCATAACTGCATATATTAATTGTTTGAACAATAATAAAATTTTAATAAATATGGGAGTTAGAATGATGGACAGAAATTAAACAGAAGTGAAACGCATGCTGAAATATAATTATGTACATATATGTGTGTATATTTATATTATACTAACGGGTGACTTTTTAGCAATTATTTTTTTAAACAGTTGCTTCAAACAGCAGGCGCACGTGTCGTGTTTTGTTTCATTGTCAAACATCTTCAGTTTGGTCTATAATTGAACCATGAATCGTCTTACAAACAAACAACGCTTGCAAATCATTGAATTTTATTATAAAAATGCGTGTTCTGTTAAAAAAGTTTAAGATCCACTTTTTTATCGAAAAATTGTGTGCAGCGACGAAGCTCATTTTTGGATCAATGGGTACGTAAATAAGCAGAATTGTCGATTTTGGAGTGAAGATCAGCTGGAAGAATTGCAAGAGCTACCAATATATCCAGAAAAGGTCACAGTTTGGTGCGATTTATGGGCTGGAGGTATCATTGGACCGTACTTCTTCAAAGATGCTGCGAATCGTAACGTAACTGTGAATGGTGAGCGCTACCGTGAAATGATATCCAACTTTTTTTTTTTGTCCAAAATGCAAGAGCTTGACTTGCATGACATGTGGTTTCAGCAAGACGCACAGTGCGGCCGATTCCCAAAAAGCTGGCCAAAAGTCGAAAAAGAAAGTTTCTAGATAGAGTTTTTTTGTCTTTGGGTTGGCTACAGTAATGCCTTGAGTAGTGAAAACCGTTCATAGCAACGTCCTGTACCCTAAGTATCCTCTGTATTTTCAGTCGCAACGTGGCCTTCGTTTGAGCATCGTATTACTGTCGATGAATAGTGAAAGTTGTACACATTTGAAAGATTTTGTAATGGAGTAAATTGAACAAAACCAAATGGAATCGTCTTCGGAAGGTTAGTAAAATACGAGAAATCTTTAGTACATATCAATACCTCGACACAAAATTTTTAGCTGCAGCAATACGTAGATACATTTTTTGCAATTTTTTTTATAAAATTTGAGTTTTCAAACTGTATAGTAATACAACGCCGTCATATGCTCCTTTGAAACCTATTAAAGGTTACTCAAAAAAGTAATGGTTACTGAATAAAACAAGATTCGGCTGCTACCACTTGCTACCTTGCGACCCCGAAAACATATAAATTTACATGCACCTTGATTATGTTCTTGAATATACGCTATTTCACGTGAGGGGGTGGCCAATAGGGGTGGATGGAGGTGGATTTTCAAAATTTCAAGATCAAATTCGTAATTAGCGATCCCGACAACCCCCGAGTAAGAAATTTTGAATCAATTACTTAATTTTTTGAGTTTTGGCCAGCTTTTCGGGAATCGGCCGCACTGTGAGACGGTGCCACATGCCACACAGCACGCGTAACAATGGACTTGTTGAGAGGCGAGTTCGGTGAACATTTTATTTCACGGTCGGGACCTGTCAATTGGCCACCCAGATCGCGCGATATAACGCTTTTAGATTATTTTTTGTGAGGCTATGTTAAAGCTCATATCTATTCAGACAAGCCTGCTTTAATTAACGCATTGGAAGACAACATTAAAGCATTTATATGTGAGATACCGGCCGGAACATGTGAAAGAGTATGCCAAAATTGGACTAAGCGGATGGACCATTTGAAGCGCAGTCGCGGTTAACATTTGCATGAAATAATCTTCAAACATTAAATTATATGGACTTTACTATCGATTTAAATAAAAATTGCATGCATTTTTCTGAATTTTACGTTGAAAAACTTTCCTATAGCTCTTAAAAAATCACTCTTATAAGGTATAGCTCTCTCCCTCCTTTTCCTCTACGTTATATCTTTTTTCTCTCTGGCGGAACGAAAATGCCCAAAACGTTGCATGGCCTTGGAATTTTACTCTCCATTCTCGCTCTTCACTCGACGCCTAAGAAGTTTCACTTCAAAAAATTAAACTGGTCACTTTAGGTGGTTTGGTACAGAAAACGTGATTCTTTTCCATAATACGCTCTTTTGAGCTTTCAGGATTAGCTTTTAATTTGTATTCTATCGCGCTTCACATGATTTTGCTTTAGAATGCGTTAAAGTGATAAACTATAAGGAACTAAAGTCATAGTAAAGCGGGCTAGAGTAGCTTTTTAATGCAATCTAGTGCCAGCACATCTAATACATGAAGTTATGCGGAGGATCTTCTAGTATGCAGTCAAATACATTAGTATATGTGTCATTAATCTACGGGCGTCCCGGGATTGCCACCTACCATATGTGTAGGTGTATGTATGTGTGTGTAATCCAATTTTATTTATTTTCTTTTTTCTGCTGGCGTAGTGTTGAAATTTATCTTAGCCGCCAGGTTAGTGTAACAGGAAATATAGAAAAGGTAAATAACAGCAACACACGAGAGGAAGACAATATAAAAATTAGAAGTTTGCAAATACTAGAAGCGCAAAAAGTGCTACATATATACACATACATATACACAAGCGAGCAAGCAAAGAGATTGTAATGAAATCTCTAGAGATATAAGAATGAGCACTAACGTACTCTATCAGTGTATTTTAGGGAGTATGGCAGGATGAAGCGCGACAACACCAACGACGACATAATCACAAAAAAGCACAGAAGGGAAGAGAAAACAACTAAAAGCTAACGACAACATACACAAAAAAAGTTGAGCTGGTAGTGCCTCCAACGCTGAATCTCAAGCGGTATTGGGCTTGCGCTGGTCCAACGAGAAGAAAGCAGAAACAAAAAAAAAAAAAAAAAAAATCCGATGAAGTTGTTCGCCAACATAATCTCGTTATAAATAAGTAAATGTCTCATAATTCATAGCGGCTTAAATTGTGCGCATGACTTCCGACTTTAGCGGCGATTGCAGCCGGCTAAAGTTGTTGTTGTAGAAGAAGCTGAAAGTGTAGCAAGTTGGAAGAGGCAAAATACGAACACATCAAATTGGAGTGGGCCAAGAAGAAGTTGCATACAACAACTACGATAGCAGCAACGATGCTGGCGACAGTGATAACAGCCAGTATTGCTGGAGGGACACAGGAGGCATCATGGCTGTGCAGGAGAAGCGTAGCGAAAAGCTCATGAAAAATAAAACTGTTGTGTAAGGCAAGTGGCAGCATTAACTTAATTTACAGGATGGATACATTTCGGGGCATAAGCAAGGCAAATATAAGCATATGCAGCCGAGCACTTTCATATGTACGAGAATTAATACATTTTTCGGGTGTGGCAAAGTGTGTACAAAAAAAAAAAAAACAAAGAATTATAAAAAAAAAAGAATATATTAATAAGAAAGCACTACCAGAAATCCTTTTACTTGCATAAAATATTATGCCCTTAAAAGAATTTTTTTTTTGTTTTTGATTTTGACGAAGTCGATGGATTTATAAGCCCTTGCTTGTATATGTGCATAAAATAAATATGTATACATATATGTAGGCAGATAAAGCTCACTCAAGAGTAACGAATATACAACTTTTGGAAGCCTTGGGAAATAATAGTATTAAAGATACTTTTGAACCCCAGAAGCAAATTGAAAGAATGATGCATGGCATAGCTGCTGAACATCAGAACACTGTGTTTAGTTTTTCAAAATTTACAGATACAGTGTGTTAAACAACAAAAAAAACCCATTGGCCTATAAAATTGTAAAGAAAAAGTTTGTAAAAGTTTTACAATTTTTTTTTTAATTATGCACTTATGCACAGGGTGCGCTATAATTGAGCTGGATTGCACATCTTTGCACTACTACTAAATTGAATGCACTAACACCTTCTATTCACTGTCTAATCAAAAATTCATTATCACCGAAAATTTTGTGATAACACATGTGCTAAAAAGTCCCGGGCTTAACTAAGAAACCAGTATTTTTTTTACTTGTTCACCATATTCGACAATTTTGTTTGTTCACATTGCCGTTTAAATCGAAATGGGCCTCATCAGACATGAAAAGGCAGTTTAACATGTTTTGGTCTTCTTCCACCATTTGCAGGATCTTCTGGCAAAATTCCAAGCGAATCAGCAAGTCTGCTGCATTCAGTTTGTTAACCATTTGAATTTTGTAGGGAAATAAGTCTAAATCTTTGTGCATTATTGTTTGCAAAGACTGTCGGCTGACACCAAGTTGAGCAGATAAGCTTCTTGTTGAAACCCTTGGATTGCTTTGTATAGCTGCAGCTACAGCAGCGATCGTTTCCTCCGTCCGAACTGGTGGGTTTCGATGATAAGGCCTTCTTGCGACTGTTCCTTGCTCAGCAAAATTATTCACCAGTCTCATTATGGTCCATCTGCTCGGGGGATCGGCGCCAAACATCCGCCTGTACTCTCTCTGTACCAAAACTACGGACTCCAGTGCGTGATAGCGACGGACTATCCAAATTCTTGTTTGCGTGTCCCAGTTATCCATTTTAATAAATTTTAAAGATCAATCTGCAAATTAAAACAAAAATGGAACAGATAACTTAAAAAGAAAAAAAGTTATTCAATTTTTTTTTGGTAGCGGCTTTCATCAGCCACCCTGTATATCATAACCGTAACAGTTTCCTAACATTTCTAATGTTTTCGCATCACTGAATGCATTTTTAACACGAGTTGAAGTCCATGTTTGAAACCGTAAAAAGTCGAAAGCACGCGCAGTCTTAAATTTAAGAAAGAAATAAATGTCAAGCAATGCAGATACAATTTTTATGGAAATGTTAATCACAAATGTGGCAACCTAATAGAAAAGAAAAAAAGCAAATCAGTTGACTGAGACTGTCATTTGACGGTTATTTCAGAAACTTTTTGATCAAAGTTGTATAAGTCTTTATCTAGATTGTCTTCTCATAAAAATAATGCTGCTTGACTACCTACTTTAAATTTAAACTCTCATCATATTCGGTTTTAATTTAGTTCCGCATATTAACTTAGTTATTTTTTAATTTATTTATTATTTAATTTTATTTCACTTCCTTCTGTTTTTCCACACCACAGTTGAACGCATTATAGGTATTTATGGTTTTTTTGAATAACTAATTAAGCACCTTCGAGGGAATAACTGAACAGCAAACTGCCTCTTTGAACTAAGCCGCTAAGTGGTTTGATATATGCAAAATATTAAAAGAAAAAAATAGCAGAAAATAATTGTATGCCTTAATTTGTAGACGCGAATGTAATGAAAATTTCGAAAACTTTCTTTGGCAGCGATTAAAATTAATTGCCAACTATTCAGTTATTCAAAATTCAGCAGTCAACTGTCAAGTGGCATCAACTTTAAGCCGGAAAAGCAGAAAAAGGCACTTTATTTGAGACTGCAGACACAGCCACACTTCTGCATACATTTCGTATGTATTGGTGGATGTGCGAGTAGAAATAACAGCTGTGAATTGCAGTCTACTCTGCTGACAGTTGCGGTAATTATGACTCACCCAGCAGCAGGGCAGTTCCTTATTGGTTCCACTGTGGCAGATAGCAGCAAAAACCTTAATTAGATGAAGTAAGGAGATAAGTGGAAAGGATTGCGAAGGAGCGGAGTGCGAAACGAAATTATAACAACGCGTTGGATAATGCAGGAGAAATAGAAAAGAAATCGGCGTAATGAAAGATTTATAAAATAAAAACGAACAACGCTCGAAGGCTATCTGAAAGCTAAAGCCGCATGTAGGATGAGTAGATCAGTTGGAGCTACAGAGGCCAACAACCAACCCATCCGGCTTTAGCAGCATTAATTGAAAGAACAACAATGACAAAAGTATGCAGTATGGACTAACTTAAGACAGCTGTGGTAATAAGAAAGGTTGCTGACGGAGGACAATTTCATAATATTCGCATGGTTGCATAAGTAGAGAGTGGAAAAAATAGTATGGCTTTTGCTGCAGCTGACGACGAAGACAACGATGAAGACGAGTATGCGGCCAACAAAGCTCATCAGCTCTTTGCGACTTAAGTTGGTCGTCCTGCGAACGCATGCAGCTGTCAAGCTGATGGAACCACAACCACTACATACACATATACACACATACACCCACACCGGCTAGCGTGTATGGTTCTGTAGAAGTACGTGTGAAATTTCCCAGCAGATCAAAAGCGCCAAGTATGAAGCGCAGTGTGGAGCATGCAGAAGAAGAAGAAGAACTTGATGATACACTTCATAATTACATTTTTGAGTTGTGCGCAAAGGAGCAAAAAGGCAGTACTGCTGCGTTATTTAAAACTCAGAATAATGAATGGTAACACATTTATAGATATATGTATATGTCTGAGTACAGTATGTAAGTATGTATATGTACGCGTGGGTGCCTATATATTCGTGGAATCAGTATTTTTTATGCGCTTCAGCAACCATAAGATGTGGGTTGCCCTTGCCAGCAGTGTCTTTAGTGTTGGTCTCTTTAGTGGCCTCTTGGTGGTGGGAAGCTAAGAGCACTGAGCGGATAGGCCCAATAGGAGAAGTACGCAGCCGAGTACGTGGGGATTAAAATTTTAATTAAGTCCCATTTTAACAACATTCATGCATTTATGTGTGCAAGTAAATGCAAGTGTGGATGTGTCGTGAGAATATGACCGAGTGTTACTTGTATATATTTGCCTTATTAAGAGTAGAGCTACTTGTATATGTGTGTCAATTTACTCGGATATGTGTGTTGGCACTTGTTGGTATGAACTTTGTTTTAGATCAATTTGCATTCAGCAAAGGCCAATGAACTTCTGCACCTAAGGTTCGAAAATGCACGCAACGGTTGGATGGGATGGTGTTTTTGGGTTTCGGTGGAAATTATTTATTAATCTCTAATCTTCAAACAAAAACAAACAAAAAAATATTGGCTCTTCTCCTCACCCGCAATACCATATAAAAAGCTCAATACTGTTCGTATAATCACGTAACATTCAAGCTCTTTGTGACAGTGCTCTTAAACTTGGTCGACCAATGCAGGAACTTGCCTTTGGCCACTTATGGTAGTACTCCGGTGTAACGACCGAAATTTCGACGTTTTTTTATGAATCTTTTTAAAAAGAAAATAAAATGCGATCGTTTTAAACTTTTTACATGTTTTTATTGGTGTTTTGAAGTATATAAAAAAATTTTTTTTAAGTTAATATTATATTAATTTGTTTAAAATTTTTGACGTCAAAGTGGAGTCCTTAAAAAAAAGATGAGTTCGTTCAGGGAAACACACAGCCTTCCAAAGTCATCTGAAATAAAAAATTCAAAGAGATTATTATTTTGTAGACTTTTTTTTAGGACTCGAACCTAAAATATACATAAAACGAAAAAAACAAAAACAAAATGGCGGACTTGTGAAAAAAGTTCTCAAAATCTTATTTCTTTCCTTCATAAATTGTTTAAATTAAATAATATAGTTTATTATTAAAAAATTAAATGTTTTAAAGGGTCGGGATCTAGATATGTGTGTTTAGAATAACGGGTTAAATTTTTAGCCAAATCGGTTGAATAGTTTTGAATAGTTTCAGTGACTCCCCGAAATTTCGAAAACATGGTTTTGAGAAAAACGCGTTTAAAGTTTCGACAACAGCTGCTGCTGGCGTGTCATACGCTTTCATACACACTACGGCGCACTCTCTTATTTTAGCTATAACTTTAAAAATAATTACAATTTCTGTCTGAAATTTTTATAGTATATTTTTAAGATGTTTTTCTTCCGAAAAATGTAAAAAAAAATTCGATTTTTTGAACCCGTCACACCGGGCTACTACCTTATGAATACTTCATATCAAATTTATACAAGCACAAAGTAGACTTTACTTCCAATTCCGTGACTAACGCACTAGCTGGGCAAAGTATCTATGAGGTGTCTCCTCAAAACAAGAAGATTTATCGTCATCGCTTAAGAGGTTAGGAGTAGTCAGAATTAAAACAAGGTCTTTTTTTGCATTTTCTTAAAGTATAATATCTTAATAATATTGTCCGAAAATTTTAAGTGAATCCGACAAATGCTTTTCGAGCTATTCAACAATTATCAAAGGACGCTCCGGAGCGTTCGCAAGACGTTAAATGCGTTTTTCTCAAAACTATGTTTTTTGAACTGGTGATCACTGTAACTTAAGACCTGCTTGGTAGATTTCAATAAAATTTATAATGCTTTTGAAAAACATAAAACACTCGAGCGTGATCGAAGGATTTTTTTTTTTCAAAAATTTCGATTTTTTTTAAGAATTAATTGTCGGTTTTTTTCTCGAAAATCTGAAAAATATTTCATGAGGCCACCGAATTGTTATTTTGAAAATGGCAAGAGACTTCTGGAAAAACAAGCTCTACACAAACAGCGGTAACTTTTACAATTAATAATTTTTTTAAATTCTGCTAAAGCCAAGTTGAAACATGATGTGTTAATGCTATGTTTTTATTTCCGTAAAATAAAATATTTGACTATCAAAAATAAATTATTGAAATCATAATTTTTTCGAGCTTCTTACTACTCCTTACCCCTTAATTACTCCTTTCGATACGGCTGGTACAAATGTGTACCACAGTTTTTGAAATTGCCGTCAAATCAAATATTGCGTTGAAAATATTATAGTTCAAAATAAAGGAAAACATTCATACCAAAAAAAGTGTCAGTACTTCAACAAGTTCAACTGCGATATAATGATTTCCTCGGCTTTAGAAATGTTCAACAACTTGTTTCCAAATCGTTTCCAAATTACATTGCTCAGTGTCCAAACGAAAGGTTGTATCTCTACGAAAAATTGCAACAAGAAAGCAAAAATATTTAAAAAATAATAGTAAAAAACAAGTAATAAAAGTATGCATGACAATAATGTCTTACAATAGAGTTCCAGCTTTGCGGATTATTGGTCAACACATCCTTCTTTGGATAATCAAACCATAAAATCTGCAATCGCACTAGACCGATTCCAGCTTATCACATCAAAAATGTATTCTGCACCGTGCCAGATAATTCAAGTATGACTTATTCCATGAATAACATAGTGGAATGTTTGAAAACTAAATTTATGAAATGTCGACAAGATTATCCTCATCGAAGTATCTATGAATCTTTGACCACTTTCAAAGGGTGTTCGACTTCGAAACAATATATGCCGTTCAAACCAATATATGCCGATTCAGACACAGTTGTGGGGACATAAATGACAATGAACGGACCGTATGTTTGCCTAAAATCTGTAATCACCGAAAACTCCATCGAAATCAATTTATCAGAAATGAACCGAAATTATCGCTGAATTTTCATGAAATCAGAGTTGAATATCTCCAAAACATCGATGTATCGCATTTTGCATTTTAACTGATCATTTGGGCTTACGAAAGGTCTGCGTACGTTCCATTCCACACAAGTAAACTGAGGACCAAAAATTTCTCAGAATTCAACATTCAAAAGACCTCATTGAAGAGGAGAGAAGAGACGAGAACTTCCTTCCATTGTAACTGGAGATGAAGCCTGATGTTTCCAACATGAACCTGAAACTAAGCGTCACAGTGCCGAATGAAAAACTCCTGACGAGCGACCACCTAAAAAATCGCGTTTGGCGAAGTCAAAAATGAAGTCAATGCTCATATGTTTTTACGATTTAGTCTTCAGGGGGGGGGGGGGGGGGGGGGGGGGGGGGGTAAGGGTTTGCACTTTCAAAAAATCGATTTTTTTATCTTATCTTATTGTTTAACATTTCAAGAATATATTCCCAAAGTTTTAAGCCGATCTGAGCGAAACTTTTAGAGCTATTGTCTAACTAGTCTCACGTCTTAGCTCTGACAGGTGCGAGCGTTCGGGAAGGCAGACTTTTAAACGCGTTTTTCTCAAAACTACTTTTTGGAAGTCGGTGATCACTGCCGATACATTCCAAACTTGGCACACATTTTCTTCATATAAAATACCTCCCGCCAACATTTAGCTTATATTTTTCTTTTACATGAAGGGGGTTTCCCGCCCTCAAAATGGCGGAAATTTTTGTTGAAAATAGAAGTTTCCACTTAAGACCGCCGCCAAAAAATTTTACACGAAGAAACAAATAAGCGGACAGCGTTTAGGGGGAAGATTTAATGATACTTTGACTAAATTTGAATTGGTTTTGGTTTCAGATAACTTCCGACCGAGATACAGTGATCACTGCAAAATGTTTTTTTTTAAGACGTTCCCGGACATGGTCTGTCACCGGCTCATTTTTAAGTATTTCCGCATGAAAAAAGTACAAAATATAGCTAAGAATATGCCTAAAAATGTACAAAAGGTCTTAATAAATTTGCTCAATCCATATTTAAGAAAAAAATTCCCAAAAATAGTGTTTTTTTCCGCTCAAACCCTTACCCCCCCCCCCCATTCATCGAATTCGCCCTGAATACCGCGAAGGAGAAGCTGGCGCTCATTGCATGATAACGCACCATCACATCGATTCACTCTTGTGACTGATTTTTTGACTAGAAATCGCGTTTTAACCATCAGTCACTCACCGTATTCGCCTGATATTGCTTCCTGTGACTTCTATCTATTCAGAAAATTGAATTTGGCTATAAAAGAAAAACGTTTTGCGTCCGTAGAGACCATCCAAGAGGCTTGTACCGACATTCCGACGCTCGTAAGGGCATTCCGGTCAATGACCTGAAACACTCTTTTGAAAATCTTTTAGATCGCGCAAAACAGTGTATCGACGCCAGAGGGGACTATTTTGAATAAATAAACTGGAAGTTATCAGAACAAAATTCTTGTTGTTTCTATTTTAGCTGAGTCTTGTTTATTTCGGACTTCACTTTGTATATCTAGGCGGCCGCTGCAACCGAATAGGTTGGTGCGTAGCTATCCTCGCGCATGAAACCCCAAATGACAGAAAAAATTTTTTTCTAATAGCGGTCGTCCCGCTGCAGGCAAATGGGAAGCCTCGAGGTATTTCTGCCATGGAAAAGCTTTTGATAAAAAACCATCCGCCGTTCGGAAGCGCATACAACTGTAAGTCCCTCCATTTGTGGAAAAATTATCAAGACGCACACCATGAGACGCTCGTCCAATCAGCCAGTAAAACGAGTAAATGCCAGTATATATATGTATATATTCAAGTACGTCTTTATATATCTATGTATATAAACTACATTTGATAAATAAAAATCTTATTCCCAGTTCCCTATAGGTTCATTTTTTCCTACCTCTTTTTGCCACTTCTAACACTACTGCGAGCAATACGAAAGATCCTTGTCAATGCAGTTGAACAGAAAGTTTGGAGTTTGTTCTTCTCCGTGTGCTTGTATAAGAATGCAAATGGTATGATTGCGCAACTTGCCATTCAAATAAGAGTACAGAGCTGACAACGAATGCAATACAAAATGTCGAGGAATTCTCAAGCTGTGCGGACTACATGCAAACATGCACATAAATCACATTCAAAGAACGAAGAGTAATTCGAAATTTTGCTGAACAAATTAGTCTGCTATTCATAATTAGTTTTACGTATTCTTCTATCTCTGGGCTTCTGTTGAAATTTGAAGTTAATTTAATACTATCTTTTGCGCAAATATTTGCAAACTTTAATGAGACAAAAAAGTTTCGTCGTAGGCACTTTGTGCTTACTCACACCCACACACATGACACACGTAGAGCATGCACGCACGAGGGAAGGCGAGTAATTAAAGTTGACTGAGCACGCGTATGCTCGCCTATGTGTGTATGTATGTGTGTACAAGTGTTTGCACGTGCTATATAATTAGTACTGCGAATGTAATTAAAAATTCATAATTTGCATTAAATATTGGCTTACCAAAGGCACTTGGGATGCGCGCAGTGTGAACTGGTTATTACATTATCACAATTAGAGCGCACCTAGTAAATTTTGGAAAATTTTATGGCACAGTTTTATTCCGCATTCAGCAATATTGGAGAATAAGTAGACTAGCCGCTCACTTTACATTTTCCACGGATGTTTAATAAAGACAAAATTTTTTTATTGAAAATGTTTGCAGGCATCATTGGTGCTGTGGCGTTTTTTCTGGCTTGTATACAGTGTGTTTAATCGCTATAGTTCATTGTCATACAAAAACCATATAAATCCAAGCTTCGCACTTTGTGCAAATAAAAATTCAAGAATTCCAGAAAATTCAAAACTTTTAAATCAGGATTTAAACAAAAATTCCGAGTGTGTTTGGCTAAAGCCCATAAAATTTGTTGTGTTGATTTTTGACAACTTTTTTTGTTGACGGTCTTAGGTACTTTTACCATAAAAAAGAAAAATTGGACACTCATTACGTGAAGAAATATACAAGACCGGACGCAAAATAAGATTTTTGAATCACCTCAGTTTGTCATAAAAGACTTCAATGGATTATAGCTAAGCATATCGGAAACTTGTCCAAAAACTTCGTTTAAAAAAAGTGTAAAATTTGACAAAAGTTTGTTGATTTTTTTTTAATTTGTGCAAATTTTGAGAACTTGTATTATCTGGATTTTGTAAGATAATGAACTATATTTGCATAAAACAAAGGGTGTGAAACTTTCAAGGCAGACAAAGAAAGACGGAGAGACCCGAGAGAGAATGAGAGAGAGAGTAAGAATATATATCTAAGTAAATTCACAACATTTGCAGAGAATCCAAATAGAAAAAATTTACAAATAAATTCCCCTTCATCGCTCGACATATGGACATCTCGTACTTTTACGATAGATAGTTGCATTGTGTGCGGACAAGCCACTGACGATATGACCCGTGTGCGGAGGCCCAAACTGCAGTGACGTTGAAATAAAATTTGCTTCGGCAAAAGTGTCTTGCTTTTACCTAATAGCACTGCTTACATACTATTCACAATAGAGCAAGCGGATCCAACTTTTCACTAAACTTCAATCGGCTTTTTTTTACAGATGCACACGGGGACAAATTTGTTTCTTTCTCTGTTCTCTCAACTGTTTCTGTCCTGCGCTCGGTGATGCCAGTTAGAAATCCGTCCGTTAACAGGTCCTGCAGCACTTAGTTTTTCCAACGAGGATGTGGCCTTCCCTTCGAATTGCGGTTCAAGACGCAAATAATCCTTGTGTGTTCAGCCTTTGAATCCATTCGGATGACGTTACCCAGCCCGCGTAGCCACTGGATCTTTATTCGCTTTATTCCTACAGCTCATTGTTCCATCGGTTGCGATACTCGCCATCATCAACAAGCAGAGGTTCAAAAATACTTCCGCCGGAGCTTTCTCTCAAACAATCAAAGAGACGCCTCACCCGATGTTGTCTTCGTCCAATCTTCTGCGCCATACATTACGACAGGCATGATAAGGGACCCACAAAGTGTTAGTTTGGTTCATTGAGAACAATGCGGGCTTTATTACTCAATTGCCTACTTAGTCCAAAGTAGCACTTGTTGGCAAGAGAGACTCCACGTTGGATTTGAGGGGTGACTTTGTTATTGGTGTCAATGCTGGTTCCTAGATGGACGAGGTATCTTATAAACTCGAAATCATAACTGTCAATGACGTGGGTGCCGATACGCGAGTGCGCCGACTGTTTGTTTGATGACAGGAGATATTTCATTTTGTCCTCGTTCACCACCAGACCCATTCGCTTTTTTTCTTAGTGTAACTCAGTGGGTTCAGTTGTAGCTAAGAAATATTCAAGTGATCCGTTAAGTACAAAAAAATGTGTCATGAAAAAGTGTCAATCCATTTAAGGTGAGAACGAATCGCATACTGCCACAAATTAAGCAACAAGGAATGCCTTTTCCACTGGTTTTTGGAACCAGTGTCGGTTAGTTTTATCGACAAAGTTATTGCGGAACTTTTTGAGCCTCCCACTCCTACTGATATTAAAAGGAGGTACGCACTTCGATCAGAAGATGTACAAGATTTGTTTTATTGTTATTGTTATTGTTATTAAAACTTTAATTTCATGTCTTAAACAAATATTCAACCCATTACACCTTAAAATTACTTGACGTCAGTATCAGTCAAGCCATTCGTATTGCATTGGGAAGCACATACTTCTTTTATGCACTCGTATGTATGTATGGCAATCTCAGCAAAGACTTTGACAAATCGAGGAGCAAAGCGAAAAATAAAAATCAGAAAAGTTTATTTTATTCCTCTTTGGATATTTTGTTACATTACTTTGCTTCTTTGAATTTTTCTCTGGTACACATTTTTTCCATAAAACTTTGTCTTCCTCAAGTTTTACTTCTTTTCTGTTTTGAGGTCGCCTGTTGTTCAGAGGCAGCAAGGGCAGCACCATTAAGTAAATATATATAAATGCACAAAATACAGGACCCAGCAGGAAATGTTTTGAATAGAAAAAAATTGCCATACTAAATGACATTTTCGGACAGATGAAGAGGAATTTTAATCACTTTAATCGAAGATTGGCCTACAGAAGAGACAATAATGCATTAATACCCACTTCAATTACTCTATATTTAGAACTTATAAAGGGTGGTAAAATTTCAGGGGCCGATGTTGAATGTGAACGACATCTAACCTTCAAGTTTTTTTTCTGAATTTCACTCCACATATTTCAATTTCAGACTAACTCAATTGGAACAATCGAGCAACGCGTTAAGGTTATTCAGGCTTATTATGAAAACGGGCGTTCGAATTTCGAAGAAAATTTTCTTCAGTGATGAGGCACATTTTCACCTCAGAGCATTCGTCAATAAGCAGAATTGACGCATTTGGGCGAATGGTAATCCAAGAGTGATTGCCGAAAAACCAATGCACCCACAAAGAGTAACTGTTCGGTGCGGTTTATGGGACGGCAGCATCATTGCGCCGTATTTTTTTCCAAAATGAGGCCGGTCAAGCAGTTACTGTGAATAGTGTTCGCTATCGTGAGATGATAATGAACTTTTTATGGCCCGAATTGAAAGATATGGATGTGGACGATAAGTGGTTTCAACAGGACGGTGCCACTTGTCACACAGCTAACGAACTAATGGCTCTTTTGCGCGAAAAATTTGATGGCCGAATAATCGCACGTCGCGGCAATGTCAATTGGCCCCGAAGATTATGTGATTTGACACCGTTGGATTTTTTTTTGCAGTTATTTGAAAGAAAAGATATACGTCGATAAGCCAGCAACAATTCAAAAGCTAAAGGTTGAGATAATTCGGGACATTAAAGGCACAGAACCTTAATTATGCCTCAGCGTCATCGAAAATTTGGACCATCGGATGGAGGTGTGCCGCCGAGGCCGCGGCGGCCATTTGGCCAATATTTTGTTACATAGGTAATTGAGCCTTAGCAGTATTATCATAATAAGGAGAAATGACAATAATTTCCTAAAAAAAATTGTATTTGATTTAAAATCAACACCGGCCCTTAAAACTTAACCACCCTTTATAACATCATGCGATGGAAAATATTCAGGAAAAATTTTATAAAATTTCATTTTATCATCAAATTAATACAGGGTCCTTCAAAAAGTACGCTTGGATATTGCTTAAACCAAAAAAATCTTTAAAAATTGAGATTCTTACCTATTTTGTGTTAGATATGGCTCTTAAATATTATATAGTATGTGAAAAATGGCATCGTTTAAATGTCCACTATGAACAAGCAAAATCCGCACCAGTCTTTTCACAAATGCCTATAGTTGAGAACGTTGGGATCGACGGCCATGTTGGAGGTTATTCAAAAACATTTTGCAGTACAGTAGCAATATTCTAAACTGAAGCTGCAGTTTTTAGTCTGCCAGTCAATTTTTATACCCGACAAAACCAGTTTCTTGAAATTGGTTCACCAACTTGGAATTGCCAACTCATTCGAAGGATTATTTCCACCGAAAAAATCACAAATTTTCCTATACGTCGTCCTTAAAGATCGATAATTTCATATTCATTTTCAATTCCATAGGTTTCAAGAATTTTAACGCGTTAGTCCATCGCGTCTACTTGACAAATTTGAAAGTTGATATAAGGAAAGGTACCGTCTAGGAATTATTCTCTATTGATATCCTAGCATCACTTTTGAAAGACCCTTTAAATTAAAGAATATGTTTATGCAGTTCTATGGCCTATATAATTCTAGTTCAATAAAGCGCGAATTTGAAGTAGCTCAAAATTCTAGTTAAGAAATACAAAACTTTTTTTCTTTTTAAGACTAGACTAGACTAAAAAGACAACACCATCTGGGAAAGAATTATCAATATGAACTAGAATTTTGAGTCGCTTTAAACGTGCTTTTTTTTATAATATACTATCATAAAACTTAATGAATATATTGAAGGGGAAAGAAATGTAAGGCCCATTCACAAAATGTTTTGCTTGAAAAATATCCCTAAACACAAAATACCTAAAATTAACTGAAATGCGGTAAAAAGATACCTACAAGACGTATTACGCAGAAAAAAGATAGACTTCGACGCAGTACAACAAGTCGAAGCCTCACAGACACGGACAAAAGAAGGCGAACCTATAGCATGAAGCATTTCATGGACGCAGTTCTGAGCCCCTCCGTAACAGTGCAGAAAGTAGTACCGGGAAGGGAGTCTCTGCAGACGAGGAGCAGGGATTGTTTTAGTGGCTACACCACTCGACGCAGTATACGACGGTCGCTGTATGCATGGATGCTTTTTGTACCCTACCTCACTCACCAAAACAGACAAAACAAAAGTGTGTGTAGCGTAGTACACATAACAGAAGTGAAATGTTCAAGGTAGACAAAGAAAGAAGGAGAGACCCGAGAGAGAATGAGAAAGAGAGAGAGAGAGAGAAAGAATATATATCTAAATAAATTCATAACATTTGCAGAGAATACAATTAGACTAAATTTACAAAAAACGGAGAAGGGTCGACAAATGTAGATAAACGCCGTGGCAACAACGCGCACTACTCCGAGCATTTATCACCCGCACAAACGCAGCGATTCCAGGACCGCAGCAACGGCACAAATTACCGCAAGGCAATACCAATAAATCCGACGCCGGAATGGATAGCACTTTATAGTACGCACAAGCACTAGCCAGGAAACAGAAATAAACGCCAAAAAGTAGACACCAAAAAAAAAAACGCCAGAAACATTAGGACCAGCCAAACAGGAGGCACCAATGAAATATAACGCCAAAAAGTAGACACCAAAAATATATTTCCAACAAGTTTGCACCAACAAACAAGCGCCAAAAAGTAGGCAGTGTTATTTCTCACTAGAAATTAGCAACCACAAGGAAAAACTCAGGAAAAATAGCCTAAAGTGTATCTAGGATATATGTAAGGTATAGCTATCTCTCTCCTTTACCTCTACGTTATATCTTGTTTCTCTCTCGCGGAACGAAAATGCCCAAAACGTTGCATGACCTTGAAATTTTACTCTCCATTCTCGCTCGTCCATCGACGCCTAAGAAGTTTAACTTCAAAGAATTGTATAAGTGTTTAAAAAATGATGGGTGTCTTTCTACCAAGTAGTTGGAAGCTCGGTGTTAGGTAGTTTTTTCCCGCGTATTTTGGTTGTGTAAAATTGTTTTGTTTTCATTTTACCGATTACTGAACTAACTTGATGACACGCTGCGTAGGTTTTTTGGTACTTGGAAAGCTGCAATCAAAAAAAAAATGTGCCATTATCTACTAAGTCCTGCTATAAGTTCTGTTACTTGTAAAGTCCGTTATAGATATGAAATTATAATACTTTTTTTTTAAGAAGTTAGATTTATTTATTTATATAAGTAAAATTTTTTTTAATTTTCATTCGAAATTCGCTTCTAAACAATTGCCGCATGCACGGTTTCCATGGATATTGACCCGTTGTTCGAACCAAATATTGTTTGGACTTTCCAAATTTCTGAGGGGCCTTCGACAGGCCATACTCTACAATTCTGACCAGCAACTGTAGTCTAATGGATTCAGATGTGGATTTCCTGATGACCAATCTTCTGCGGCTATGAACCCAGTATTTTTTTTATAGCCACTGCCGGGTGGTTTTTGCCTAATGGGCTGTAGCGGAGTATTGTTGGAAGATCCACCGCTCTCCATTGAATAGAGTACTGCTCAACTGCTTCACCACGTCTTCTAAGACATCCTCTTGCTACACTTTCGCCCCCAGTCTTAACCCCTTTTTCTCAGAAAGGAAGAGACGCAAGACACTGCCGAACAAACCATTACGGAGGCTGGATGGTGGCCACGCCGAACCCTTGGAACAAAATTTTTTAGAATGTTTTAGCATAGATTTGTGGTTTTGCTTATTAAAAACTTCTTCAACTCTGGACATTTTCTCATCCATGAAAATAATATTTTCACGGTCGTTGACCGCATGCCACCGAGGAAGCTGCTTGCATCTCACGAGTCAAATTTTTTTCAACTAAAGCGCTTGACCAAGGGCTTTCATGTGGATATGATCTCTAATTAGTCTTGGCATGGATCTGGTCGATCCATTCATTTAACTGGGCATGATTTTCTGCTTTTTTAGGGGACTCTGCGAATTCTTTCTCGAACGGCTTTTATAGCTGCGCTGCTTCGAGCCTTCGACTTTAGACGATTGGGAAAAACGATTGACCGTGCGGTGCACAAACATTCTCAAAGTATTCAGTTTTTTCAGCCATTCGTAAACCTCACTTGCACTTTTATGCCACTCATGTAAACAGCAATCACTGCAATGCGATTTTTCTTAGCTCTCCACTCCATTATTAACAAGCGAAATTTGTCACGAAGTTAAGTATAGTTTTTTATGGATCACCATAGATCAGCATGCAGCTTCCTATTCTTAGTGAAGTACTAAAATTATTTCAAAAATATAGTCAATGAAAAAACTGCAAACCGTGTTGGGAATCATTAGAGATTGCAGTTCCAACTGGGAATAGAAAATATTGTGTCTTGTATACTCACATATGTATGCACATACGTAACATACACGAACAACTACATACAATCAGATATTCAATTGCAAACATCTAAAGAGTAAAAGTATTTGCTTAAGCCACAAAATGGCATTTTTCATTGCGTTGCTTTCGCTGCTTGGGGAGCTTGAAAACTATTTTAGCTCAAATGTGAGTTTACTTGGCTATTTCGTATGTGTGCATGCCTGCCAAGTGCCTACGCACAGCTTTACTCTTTCGACTCAGCTTTAGAGTTCATTTCCTGTGTTATCAGATGCTATCAACACTCACAGCGGCGTGCAAATTCATCATTTCCCTAGGGACGGAAAGGGGTTGCCCGTCAAAGGAATGTGTGTATGTTCTTTTGTTTTTGTATTTATGTTGGTGTGATCTCAGTCTATAGTTGCGTATTGGATTTCATCGCATATAGCGCGGGAAATTATCCATTTGCGAGTTGATTGCTTTGTGCTTTATATTTCTTTCTTGCTTTTTCATTTCGTCTTCATTTATTTATTCATTTTTAGTCTTGTCTGTGCAAACAAGTAGTATCTGTGAACTAGGGTAACGCACTCTTTTTTAAATAACGTTGCTTTATAACTCGCTAATAAAGTCAAGAAACTAAAATGTTCAAAGTGATAAGCGAAATCGAGACTGATTTGTGTTTGGTACCCGGTGCTCCTACCCATGTCACTGTTGATATTGAGAATTAGCAAAATATAATAATTTATTAGTGGTCTTTGCAGGACATGGTACTTTCGAAAAGTACCGGGTTAGTGCCACCCAAAATAATTGATCGAATTCCTTTTTGTGGATCGAATATATCTCTGGTTCTTTCCCAAAGGTGTCGCAATGGATTATTTCGTCCACAATTGGGTACAGATTAGACTCGATGTCTAGGTGTCTGCGTAATATACTTCAGATATGGTGGCCAAGAGTTATAGCAAACGAGCAGCGCTGGAGAAATACACACCAAAACAGCATCAACAGTGAAGTAAAGAACAGAAAATATTGATGGATAGGGCATACTCTGCGAAAGCCTTGTGAGGAAATACTACATGCCGCATTGACTTGGAACCCGCAAGGAACGAGAAGAAAAAGCAGAACATTGATGACTTGGCAAAGGACTATCCGCAGTGAAACTGGAAAATCGTTTAATGAACGAAGATTTTTGTCTAGAAATAGAAATGTTTGGAAAACTTTTGTTGAATCCCAAAAGCTCCTAAAGGAGTAGGGAATAATAATAATAAGAACAATTAGAGGTTTGCACTTCGACCTCTTGGTCTCTCCAAGCCAAGCTCTCTTATTAAACTCAAGATAGAGTTGGGTTAGATTGAGCATATGCGCCTTTCTTCTGGCTGCAATTGGCCGAAATGTCTCTATCTTCTCCGCGCTATAGCGCTACACTGAAAGAGAAGGCGCATTGGAGTCTCCTGGGGTGGGTCACGGAAACGTCAAGAGTCAGTGGATCATATCCCAATCCTGTGCAGGTGACTGTGCAATCAGTAAAGGTCTATGAAAGTGCACGTGAGCATTCTCAGTTTATCTTTGGGGTGGGTTATGAGTTTGGGGAATCGCCTATCGTGGGGCCATAGTTTGGAGCCAGCTAACCACCCATAGCCTTAGCTCTTCACCCGTAAACTTCTCCTTGCTGATGTGCTGTCTAATAGCAAGGAATGGCTCGGATCATATTAATTCAAAAATAATTCGATGTATCGCTTCTTATCTTTCGCTTCAGTCAGTAATGTAACTAAACCTAACTTAACCCATATGATGAGCTGAAGCCCTAGGTCGAACATCTGTCCGGTTTTGAACCTCTTCTCCCAATAGAGAGCCTTAATTGCAGCACACCTAACATGCCACAACTGGTTTTAAAGCAAAGGGTTAAAAATGCATTAGTTTAGATTGCCTTAGTCCAACACAATTTATCTATTTTTATTTTATTGACTAGAATGGGCATTCTATGCAATGCAAAATATTATATGAAGGTCGTTTGAAAAGTTCCTTCAAACTCAGAGAGATGGCACTACTGCCGCGTATCGATGGTACTATTGACGATATGTTTAGTTAGTAGCATATTTTGGAAGAATACGTACCAAGTTTCAGCCAGATCGGCATACATCGGTATACAACGCACCAGCTCACGCCTCAGCAGCTGTGATCACAAAATTAGTATAAATAGCATTCCAATTCATTCCATATTCCCATTATTACCCAGACTTGGCTTCCTCGGATCCATGGACTACTATTTAAAGAAATGGCGGTAAATAGATTTTATGCAAACGAGAAGATGCTGGCACAAACGAATAGCTAATTTTCAGACTTGGACAAATCCTATTTGGACGAGATCGAGAAACTAGAACAGCGTTGGATGATTTGTAAGCCTGAAAGTAGGCTATGCCTAAAAATAAAAAGGTTTAACCCAAACAATTAAGTAGTTTTTAGTACACGGACTTTTAAAGCGATCCTCGTAAAATGCTCCAGTGCTAAAAAATAAGATAAATGTATAAAAATTTATTTCCAATGAATCACTTTCTGTGAAAATTTCCATTCAACAAAAACTTCCATTCCATTGCTTGCAAGAAAAGCGAGTCACCTGATTGAATTCAATGAAGATCAGTGAAGATCATTTCGACCACATTTATGCATAATCGAGGCTCAATTCGGGGCAATATAGGGCCAAATATTATCTTTCATAGCTACAGTTATGTCCAGTTCCCTCCAGTTTATTCACACAAACTATTTCTTTGAGTTGACCTGCCAGGAAAGAGTTCAAAGATTGTAAAAGCGTGATTTTAAAACAAATCATTTTATTTACTTAAGAATCTTATTTTTATCATTTTCGGGGTATTATTTAAGCGATAAATGGTGCGGACAACAAGAAAAATAGTAATAAAATACCTCAAAAGGCAAGTTTATCTTTGAAATTGTCAATGAGTTATTACATTACAGGCACTCGAAGTGCAACTAATTAAAAAGGCCATAAATTTAGTTTGGAATATTACTTTTATTCAATTCAAAGTAAGAAATGTGAACCACCACAAGACTGGTGAATGTTTTCGGACCTTGCTTTCCAAAATGGCTAAAAGAGAATTATCTATCGGATTCGAGTCTGAGAGCCATTGTGTGGTCGTTATAAAGTTCGGAACGTTGTAGAAGTGGTTTTCAATAAAAAAGAAATATTCTTGCACGAAATTGTCTGGAAAATTATCTTTTTGTATGAACTTGCAAAAATTCAGGCTAATATTTAATCTTTTACTTTTTATTCTTTGAAATTTGAATAGCAAATTGTTTATATATTATTAATATTTCAAACTTATTTTATGTTCAGACTAAACAGAAGAAAAAACATAAATGGGTTTTTTGATGAGAGCTTTCAATTCGTTGAGATGAGTGTTGCCTTTATAGCCTTCACCTTTGTGTCTTTCCAGCACTACGTATGGTGAACTGTAATTCGATATTTCTATCAAAAAGTTTTGCATTTTTTAGCATTACCTTGTATATAACGTTTTCACTTACTAGTTTTATTTGTTCTTTTTTCAGTGAGTTGAAACATTTGTCTCACAAAAGATAGAATTGACGCGGAAAAATTTCGGTGCGATGATCTATTACGATTGGATTATCCAGAAAGGAGTGCATTGATCGACATTTGGTGTTAAAACTCCAAACTAAGCTACCGTAAAATGCTGGTAGAACGAGTTCCAACGGGACCATCAATCTGTGCAAGATGAATTTCATGAGGACCATTCGAAAACGGTGGTTGTGCCAGAAACCGTCGATGCTGTGCGTCAGTAGATAATGCATGATCGTCACATGACATATCCTGAAACAGAGACATCTGTGGGATCAGCATACAATCAATATTGCATGATGCTCAGTACACATTTGTTCTCGTTGTATACCACTTAATTTGAGAATTGCCCAAAAAAAGTACTCGTGTGAATGGATGTAAAAAAATGTGGAAGAATATCAGCGGTAGTTCGACGCATATCTATGACATTGTAACAGGTGATGAATCTTGGATCTCTGCATATGAGCCGGAGGCAAAACAGCAATCAACAATATGGGTCTTCCGGGACGAGCTTAACCCAACAAAACTTGTTCTTACAAGAAACACTTCAAAGCAATGGTATTTTTTCAGAAAATTTGGCCATGTCATTAGAGAAACTTAAAACAGGCAATACTGAGTGGTACCGCCAAAGACGAATCATCCTTCACCAAGGCAATGTGAGCTCTCACGTATCGGCTCACACAAGAGAGTTTTTGAGCACACAAAATATCGAATGGATTGGGTATCTGCCGTGCAGCTTTGATTTGGCACGTTTGTAAAATAAAAAATTAAGGGTTTCCGAATAAGAGTTTTTATTTTGATATTCAAAGAAAACTGATATTTTTAATATAAATGATCGGATGTTTATTCCATGATAAAGAGGAAAGTATGCCGTTAATAGTGGAAAATAACATCAGGCATATGACCACCACGACCACGCTTATATGACAATATCCTTTTTATGAAATTTTCCATAACCGAATTGCAAAGTGGCTGCCCTATGTCCTCGATAGGCTCACGAATCCCATCTTATAGATATTGAATCCACCCTGGGCTGTTGGCGTGCACCTTCTCTTTCCCGTGGCCCTAAAAAAAAAGTCACAAGGTGTTAAATCACAAGATCTCGGTGGCCAATTGTGATCATTTCTTCGAAAGATAAAACGGTCCGGAAACTTTTCCCGTAAAAGATCAATGGTTTCGTTGCTTGTGTGGCACTTAGCGCCGTTTTGTTAAAAATAAACGTGGTTCAGATCAATATCATCCAATTTCGGCCATAAAAAATCGTTAATGCTCTCTCGATAGCAATAGATAACACCTGTTATTGGAAAACCCTTTATAAGCAGCTCGAAAATTGGTTCAAGCCAATGTACATAGAAGTGTTTTAGCTTCCAAGAATAATATCTTGAAAAAGATGGAAGCCATTTTCACCAGTATTTTATTGTGTTTTCGTTATTGGGTGCAAAATATATAATGAAACCGTCGTAAAAACAGCAGCAATACGTATTTAAGGGTTAAATACGGAGATCTTGTTTGCAATAATTTTATTGTTTATTGCTACTTGAACAACCTACACTAAATGTCCTTCTCATCGGTAACTACGGAACACGTCCAGCTTTTGTTTATGCTGTGACGCCTTTGCTGTTATGCTTTGTGCTTTTGCCTTTTGCTTATCATTATGAAACGGAGTTTTCGCGCTAGTATCAAACTGTGACAGCGCTCATACATTCCAGGCATTCTTTTCTCGTTTCTCATTCACTTTACTGCATACAGAATGCCAAGGCCTTTTGCATTTGATCTATGAAAGGCATTGCTCACTAGGTGTTCTTTAATCAATTTCAAAGGCAAGTATGTACGCCTCCCTCGCTACTCGATATTGTGGCAGCTTGCAAGGGTTTTCTGCCACTGACGTGCCGATGTTAAAGAAATTCCTTGCCGAATTGAAAGGGTAAAGAGCGTTCAATATTTCTGTAGAATCCACAAACAAGTAAACTTGCCAACAACTACACCCACGCAACTGATTTAAAAATCAACAACAGAAATTGGCTGGTTAAGTTTAGTGTCGAGCTGTCAATGTCGAGCTTCTGTACATCTGCTTCATCCCACCTAAACCAAAACTTAGGTAACAACTCCTGTTTGTAACAAATCACTACGTGGTTTCAAAGACTAAGGCCGATCGCTCTTCACATTAGGGCAACTTTTTATAATAAAACTTTTTTATTTTATTTGAGTATTTGTCTTGCTCGTTTTCTTTTTTAGCTGACATTAGGCATAACCCTTATTTTTTCTTTTGTTCTTTTATCTAAATTCACGCCTTCCTTTTGTTCGAACTCAGGAATTGCTTTGTGTGCTTTCGAATTTAGCGCAATGTGCTGCCGGCTCACGCTTTGATTCTTTACTATTTTCGTCGCTGTACCCATTTTTGGTTCCCGCCTGCAGTTATCGCTTAAATTTCCTTTTGCTCACTTTTTAACACTTTTTTATCTCTAACAATTTTACGCCCACGGATTTTCTCTTTGCTTGATTGCTGCTTGCATTATTTTTTTTTTTTTGGTCGTATCTGAATTTATGTATTAAATTAGCAAAATTGAATTTGTCGCTTAGTTCAACAATTTCGTATTACTCTAGATACATACAAATATGTATTGCATTTGAAGGACATCCGTGCGCACACATGCTCAAAATCGAACTAGTTATGTACGAGTATGTAAGTATGCAATGCATTAGTGACGGTATCCACTCAGCCCACCGGCTATTCTTTCAACAACCCAAATCACATTAAGCTCTGCTTTTATTGATATAACCTTTTTGTGCGCGCTTTTTCAATACTCCGAGAGACATTTTTTTAGTTTATTTACCAATATTCTTCTTTCATACCCACCCTCCTTAATGGCTTTGGTTTTCTGGTGTGCGACGAGTTCTTAGCCGCATGTTGATACATTTATTTTTATGCTGTTTTATGTGCGGGTATTCATGTATTATTTTGTCAGCAGCCGTGAGACAACTGGTATTGATATATGTATTGGTATGTTGGTAAGTTTTTTCTTGTAAAAGGCGCATTTTGTATTCATAAAAACTGCTTAACTCGTTCGCAAACTTGTGACTATGAAGGTTCAAACTTTGCTATTCAGATCACATTGGGTAAGAGCTAGCGGGTTAAGTAAATTCAATGTAGCTCCACTTTTCGTACATTTTACTTAGAATCCTTGTGAATCCTTTACAATTCTTAAGCACAGTTCTTGTTTAATTAATAATATTCATTTGTACGTTGGGGGTTGTACCAGATACTTACAATTGAGAATGATAAATTTAAAAACGCAAAACATAAATTACAAAACGTACAAACAAAAAGAAGTATTTATGAAACAAACAATTATCGAAAGCGTGGCCACTTAATTTTTAAAGAAAAATGAAAAACTTAAGTTAAATACTCAGATATACATAGAATTAAAACTAAAGGAAGTTGAAAAACTATAAGATAAAATTGTTTTAGTGGTGTTGCCACCTAATTAAAAAAATAAATTAAAATAAAACTTAATCAAATCTTACAATATGGAATTGATGGAGAGGTGTTTAAGAAATATTTAACATAAAAATATTTTGAATGACGTTGCCACTTAATTTTTAATTAAAAAATGGAAGGTAATGGGAAAACTGAAACTGAAAACATTCAAATGAAAATATCTATTAAACGAAAAAAATTTTGAAAAGATTTAACCTAAAATATATTAATTTGAATGATGTTGCCACCTAATTTTTAATTAAAAAGAAAATGTTAATTAAAACACTTAACTAACCATTCAAATGTAAATATAATATTAAGTGAAAGGTATTTAAGGGGGGAAGCTGGTCTAGAATTTTGAAAAAATCGAAAAATTTTTTTTTGTCTTAGGGTCTTAGAAATAATATACCAAATGAGGGATGCCAGCAAAAATGTCTAAATGCCCAAATTTTTCATTCGACGGCAGTGCCTCGCAGGTATGCCCCGAACGCTATTTACAACTTTAAACGCGTTTTTCTCGAAATCACTTTTTTTAAACTGGCCGAAGACATAACTCGAACAAATCTTTACCGATTCTTACGAAATTTTGACAATACATTCGAAATACCTTTCTCCGGAGACGTACGTAGGATTTTTTATTTATATTACATAGTTTTTTTTTTAATCAACAATTTTATGTCGTTCTTTATAGTGAAAATTGTAACTTTTTGTTCGAAAGTGCACCATTTCGCGAAAAAACAAAATATCGAAAAAATCCTACGTACGTCTCTTTCTGTTGTTATATAGAAACTAAAAAAATTTTATTTTTTGATCCAGGACAAAAATTAAGGAGTTTACGTCTTCGGCAATGGACCCACTAGAAAAAAAGGCGCCTTAGGAGAACTGCTGGACAGCGGCCATTTTGAAATTAATTCAGACGAAAAATTTTGTATTTGTACCATGAAAGCTATATTATTAAACCTATTTCACAGATTTTCGATTGATTCCTTTGTTGAGTCAAAATAAATTCATAAAATATGCCCATTTTTTGCGCTCTAGACCAGCTTCCCCCCTTAAGAAAGGTTTAATATAAAAATATTTAGAATGACGTTGCCACCTAATTTTTATTTTAAATTCTAAGTTAATTAGAAAACTGAATTAAGCATTTAAATATAAATACCGAGCAAAAGGTTTTTAAAAAATACTTAACATTGAAATATTTTAAATGACGTTGCCACCTAATTTTTAATAAAAAATGGAACTTAATTGGAAAACAAGATTAAAAATCCAGATATGAAAATCAATTAAAAGAAATTTAAGAAAGGTTTAATATAAAAATATTTAGAAAGACGTTGCCGTCCAATTTTTATTTTAAATTCTAAGTTAATTAGAAAACTGAATTAGGTATTTAAATATAAATTCCAAGGAAAAGGTTTTCAAAAAAGATTTAACATTAAAATATTTTGAATGACGTTGCCACCTAATTTTTGATAAAAATATGGCACTTAATTGGGAAACAAAACTAAAAATTCAAATACGAACATCAAGTAAAAAGTATTTAAGAAAGGTTTAATATAAAAACATTTTGAATGACGTTGCCACCTAATTTTTAATTTAAATTTGAATCTAATTGAAAAACTGAATTAAGCACTCAAATATAAATACCAAGCGAAAGAGTTTTAAAAAAGATTTAACGTTAAAATATTTTGAATGACGTTGCCACCTAGTTTTTAATTAAAAAGTGGCACTTAATTGGCGAACAAAATTAAAAATCTAGATATGAATATCAATTGAAAGAAATTTAAGAAAGGTTTAATATAAAAATATTTAGTATGACGTTGCCACCAAACTTTTATTTTAAATTCTAATTTAATTAGAAAACTAAATTAGGTATTCAAATATAAATTCCAAGGAAAAGGTTTTCAAAAAAGATTTAACATTAAAATGTTTTGAATGACGTTGCCACCTAATTTTTGATAAAAATATGGCACTTAATTAGGAAACAAAACTAAAAATTCAAATACGAACATCAAGTGAAAAGTATTTAAGAAAGGTTTAATATAAAAACATTTTGAATGATGTTGCCACCTAATTTTTAATTTAAATTTGAATCTAATTGAAAAACTGAATGAAGCACTCAAATATAAATACCAAGCAAAAGATTTTTAAAAAAGATTTAACATTAAAATATTTTGAATGACGTTGACACCTAGTTTCTAATTAAAAAGTGGCACTTAATTGGCAAACAAAATTAAAAATTCAGATATGAGTATCAATTGAAAGAAATTTAAGATATTTAGAACGTTGGTGCCATCTAATTTTTCTTTTAAATTCTAAGTTAATTAGAAAACTACCTAATTTCAAATATAAATACTAAGGAAAAGGTTTTCAACAAAATAATTATTCTTAAAATATTTTGTATGCCGTTGCCCCCTAATTTTGAATTAAAAAATGGCACCTAATTGAGAAACAAAATTAAAAATTCAATTCAAATATGAATATCAAGTGAAAGGCATTTAAAAAGCTTTAATATAAAAATATTTAAAATAATTTTTAACTGAAAAGTGAAAGTTAATTGAAAACGAAACTAAGCATTTAAATATGAATTTGAAGAGAAAGGTTTTTAAAAAAGACTTTAAAGATTTAATTATTATGAATGACGTTGCACTGAAAAATCAAAGTTAATTATAAAATTAAATTTAATAATACGAATAATAAATGAAAACGGTTTAAGAGGTAAACCTTTTTCCACAAAACTATTTTTGAAGGGATTAGGGAAAATTAGGCCGAAAAATTATATTGAACGCGTTGCCTTATAATTATTTTTCAGAACGTATCGGAATTCATAAAACACTAAATATTTATATAACATGTCGCAATTTTTTGAAAGTAAATTAGAGGAAACCATTCTGAAAATTCTGAAGCATTTTTTTATGTCGAAATTGTATGCAAGTGTGGAGAGAACCTGTTTAAAAATATGCCCAAAGTATGTCGGTAGGCATGGATTAAACGGTCATGTATTTAGATTTTGTCTATGTGGCAAAAAAATTGATATTAATAAGTAATCGATAATAGAAAAAATTAAATAAGCAATTACAAAATAGAGATAGTTGAAATACGTTCACATTAAAGAATTTCCGGGTAGCGAAAGCCACAGTTTACTATAATTAATGAAATAGTTCTAATATCATAAACAGCACTTAGACATCCATCTATGCTTCTATTTCTTGAAAAATAGGCTAGACGAATGAATATTGCGCTAAAAGGAAAAAGTCACAGAGTAGAAACGCTTGTAGGTGCTGACAGGTGACCGCTACATCGTTACTAATACCTGCTTACGTGTACTTGAATGTGCAATTCCACAACCATCTAACCACTAAAACTACCGCGCCAACTACACCATTTCGATACCACACATCGGTGTGTGAACTGAAGAGCGTTTCGCAAATAAACTGAACAACACCTTTTTTGAGAATTCCGAGGGGGTCTCAGAAAGTCTTTTGGACTCCTCTTCATTCAATTTCCAAACTCGTTACTGTGTTTACCGGCCACTGGATGATCGGCACACACGCGGAAAAGCTAGGATTACCATTTAACCCCCATTGCAGAAGCTGTGGGGACCTTCCAGAGAAGGAGCCTGTTGAGCACTTTCTCTGTAAATGTCCGGGTTTGGCAACTAGACGATTAAGGTCACTGGGTGCTGCTTCCTTCGGAACCCTGGGGCAGTGCGCCAACCTAATTCCCATCAATTTTCTCCATTACATCAACAACTCCGGCTGGTTATAGATATCTGCCTGTTGGAGGTCTCATAATGGTATCAAAATGGCACTTTAGAGCTACTTGAGAGTGCCAGCACTTCAACTATTTCTCCTACCTTCGGAAAGCCTTGACAGGAGTTTTTTTTTCTCAAAGGTGAATTACTTTAAAGGTTGCAAAATTTTGTGAACAAAGTTACCCCCAAAGGTTTAAGCGAGTATCTAAAACTCAAGTAGAAGTTAGGAACCCCCACTAAATCACCAATTGTCAAATCTTCGAGTATAGATCCATAATGGTCCTTTTTTTCTTCTTGTTTCTAGTGTAGTGAATATTTCGGCTGTGCTTACATTTTGTGATTTTGTCATAACGCAGACAGGCAGGGCTTAGTAAAACCATATGCCGCTCTCTTATTATAAAAAAGGTACTCACTTTATACGCGAACGTGTAAGTGAAGGACAGCTGCACTAAAATTGTAAAAACAAAAATATTTTTTCAAAGTAAATGAGAGGAAAAAAGTAAATACATATATACAAAAAGAAAAATGTCTATCAAATTAATTTATGAGGCAATAGGGCAAATGAACAACGAGTAAAAAAAATATTAATAAATATTTATAAAGAACAAATTGATTGAAGCTTTGCGAGAGCATTTGTGAGTGGCTAAAAGTCTCAATGTTAGTGTGCATGTTAACGAGTGCGTATGTATGTATGTACAAGTGCATACAAAAATAAGCATAAATTCATATTCATATAAATCATGCGGCAGAAAATGCCAGCCAGTCAAACATTAAAAAGCAATCATTTCATATCCTCTCCTGTTTTTTTCCAGCTCAGACTATGCTTACATTTTCCATATATTTTTTGTTTTTTGCTGATGTCTTTTTTGTTGTCTTTTGTCTGCTAGACAAGGTGTTATGAAAATAGACTGCAGAGATATGCGTGTAAGTGTATATGAATTGATGTAAGTACATATAAAAACAAATATACATATTTACACGTGTGTATATATGAATATTTACGGGCATTTGTGTACGTTTCCATCTATGTGTGTGTGAATGTACCCGTAAAATATGAATATTTGCAAAATCCAACATTCCAACACTTTGCGTCCAGCGATGAATGGGCTTACGGCACCATTGCCCGTTAAACTCTCGAGTGTCGGAAGTGAGGCACCAATGTGCTTTGTGGCTTTTCGGCAATAACTACAATGTGACGGTGCTCAGGAAAAGGCTGTGAAGAGAAAAGCAACATAGAACAAAACCAAAAAAACAAAAAAATCTTTGTCAGCAAAAGAGACATTGATAAAGGACGTTGGCGCGCTTAGCAAAATGTGTAGGTATGACGAGGGCAAAAACACGCTAGAAAGGCAATGACAACCGACTGTTGGAATGTGTTGGCGTGCTGACCATACGTAGAGCCACGGCTGATGGGTGAATCGAAAAGTGTGAGTCAAATTGTTCTAAAAAGGTTAAGAGGGATCAACAGAGAGTTTAGCAACAGCTTTAAATAATTTCGTCCCGTAAAAATTATTTCAAAGGCTATGGAAATACGAGGTGTATCCAAAAAGTAGGGTTAGTTTTAGCATTTCTCAAAAAACATTTATTTGTTCATCCATATCTGTTACGGCACCTTTAGAGTTAGTCACCCATAGCTAAAATCACTTGGCCCACACAGTGCTTAATCGTCGCATCACTGCTGAAAAACAAGCTCTTTGATATAACCTAAGCTCTTCTAACGGCACTGATTTTATTAAGACAGATGCAGCAAATGATGAATGGAATGATGGTTTTCGATTTCTCTATTGTTTTTATAGATCTACAAGTATGAAATTTGTTTAAAATCTTCGCACATTTTTCAGTGAACAGTTAATTTTTTATGTTTTGTTCATTACTTTTTGATCCACTCTACAGTACAATTGCTATGTTCGTCCATTCGCGCCATTTGTGCTTTTTGTGTGAAACAAAAATAGCTGCGGTGTGGCATACCACACATTTTTTTTACTGCTCCTTCTAATCCTCTTTGCCACTGCCCCAGTCATCACCACGGACATTTAGAAAACTCTTTTTTGGGTTTTAAACTCAAGCCTAACGAAGCTTAACATGGCTTTTTGCTTTGTGAATTGTGTGTGATTTTTGCCACTTTCTATTAGAGAACGAGCAACAACAACTAAAGGAGATGCAATTGCCAGTAAACACCTACAAAAATTACGCGGTGGGTTTAGATGCCCCAACCTTTCTGGTTGTAGAGTAAAATGCGCTTTGACCTTTGAGTAGCCACTCTCTAGAAAACTTCCAGCTGGTCATGGGTGTTAGAGTGGGAATACTTATATGTATTGTATGATTATTTGCATATATGTAGGTGTATGTGTGTACCTGTAAAACTGACTGCAATTTAGCCAGCAGCTTCTGGTATTGCTTTGATGAAATACTTACAACTATTTTCACTTTTTCTTCTTTATGGTTTGCCACAACAACAGCTGCAATAAAGTGGCATGAACGGACGGACAACCAACGAATGAAGCAAAGCATGAATGAATGTAAGACCGAGCGGATGAATGGACAACTTAAATTGTTCGAATTCAATTGAGGGAATTGTGAGCTTCGTCATTGAATGCTGCAATGGCTCTGGATGTACGCTTGTGCGCGATTTGCATTTTATGTAGATGAATCTTGTATATATATGAGTGTGTGTGTGTATTTACTCTTCCATTGCTTTTCATGTACTTACGTGAGGTTTTGCTTTTTTAGTAATTGCATTAATGAAAAGCTCAAATTTAGTATGAAGGAATTTCGAGAAAATGCTTTAAGGTGCAAAAAAAAAAATTATTGAGTGCAATAAATTTTCTATACATTCCTATTTTACCATACAAAATGGAATATCTGAATTTATTGCGAATATTCAGAAATATTACTTTGCAAGCAGATGCACAGTATATTTCACTGGTTTGCTGTTCGTATTTGAATGTCACTCGAAAAGTTATAGAAATCTCATTATTAACCTTGCATGGATGGCTAAGTATTATAATTAAAAATCTGACGTCTTTTTCAGAAATGCCAAATCACAATTTTTTTCCTACAAATTTTGAACAAATACATATATAGAATGTTTTCTAGATTTTTTTTCTAAAGAATATTTTACCCCAATAAATGCTAAAAGGAGCGGAACAAGTGTCGCTTCAAAAGCTTCCTTACCAAAATGTTCAACATTGAGTAAATCTCAAAATTATAAAATTGCATTACATTTTTTTACATTACTTCTTATGAAATTCTAGCTTACATATAAGCCAATTCTTTGAAGATAATGTCTAAATAACTTAGATAATTTGACATGGAATCCTTCGAAAGTAGATACCTGTGAAATGAGACTTTCAGCTATTAGTCCATAGATGTCGCTAGGAGTATTTTTAAATCTTCCCAAATGTCTTGTTTTTTTCGTCTGTCATCTGTCAATAATATTCAGTTCATTGTTTGTTACGTTTCATACAACAAAGCATTTTTGTCGCTCTTAAAAATGACGAATCTCGTGCCTTCAAACTACGATTTGCAGACATCGTCGATTTTCTGTTATCAATTGAAGAAAAACGCTTCTCAAGCTCATTAAATGCTTATAGAAGCTTATGGTGGATATGCTCTAACTACAGCACAAAGTGGTGATTTTAGCATGGAGAACGAGGACCGTGCCCGGCCACCGAAAAGTTTGAGGACGCCGAATTGGAAGCATTGTTGGATGAAGATGATGGTCAAACGCATGAAATGATGGCAATTCAGTTGGGAATTACCCAGAAAACCATTTCTAAACGTTTGAAAGACATGGGCATGATTTTAAAGGTTGGAAGATGGCATTAACGGACGGCATTAACTGACAATGTGACAATGCACCGCCACATCGAACAAGAGCGACCCGGGAATTGGTGAAGACGTACGATTGGGAACCGTTGGTGCATGCGGCTTACTCACCAGACTTGGCGCCTTTCGATTATTACTTGTTTGCATCGATGGGCCACGCACTTTCCGACCAGCGCTTCAAGTCTCCCGAAGAAGCCAAAAACTGGCTCAATGATTGGTTTGCGCCCAAAGATGGCCAATTTTCTAAACGAAATCGGGGAGTACATTCACAAGGATCACAGTCTGGCTCGGTTACATCATGTCGTCGGTCCTTAAAATTTAATTGAGTATCTATGAAGAAATATTCTTGTTTGCCCGCACCATAGGTAGGGTTAGGTATATCGGGCTGATCTGAATAGATATCACATAGACCACAAGAGTTCGTTGAGTTACCAGTGTTGTTGGAGTCGTGTTAAACATAGTTCGTTTTCTGACGGGTTTTAAAAAAGAGTTTAAACTTTTGTCAGAAATTTCCTTCAGAGCTGCAAAGAATATCGATCCCAGGCAGTTGTATCGAGATCTGCTTAAAGCAGCGCAGTGACAAAAGAATTGTTCTTACGTATCTCTTTCTTTTTAGCCCAAGTTAGACGCGTCGTCCCATTTTAGCTGCGTGGTATGAAGTGAAACAATGTACCGTCAGTACTCCAACCAATATTTTACATTTCTTTCTTGCGAGTTATAGAATAAAGTTGGTTGTTTTCGTGTTGCATGTTCGCAGCATTATTTTGGCAATCATGTGGAAGTCGAGGCTTCCCATATATACTGTGCTTCCAGAGTTAAATTCTAATCTAGTTCCATCTTTAAAGCTTAGAGTGAGGGGTATATGTTCGACGTACTCATCTTTGGCAAGCGGATGCCTGTTCTAGCAAGCTCGTCAAATCTCTAATTTTTCTCTATTACCTTTTGCCCTGGTATTCAGTAAATTGTTATCTATATATTCTAGCAGAGCTAAACCATTTTGAATGCACAATGTTGCATGCATTCCGAGCTAGTCTATACAGCCATTATTGATTTAATAGCAGCTTGATTATCGACGAAGATGTTCGTGAGAGTTTCGAGGGGAGTAAATTAATTCAATTGCTTTGGTTACACCACAGATTGAAATATGTTACAGCGATTAGAAAGCCTGACAGACTTTTGAGGATCCAACCGTGGACAGAAGCGAGTCGCTTCTACTCTCTATCCCATTTTAAGTTACTATTTGCTATTCATGGACTGTAAGATTGCACTTATATATACAGTAAAAGACTTAAGTCTACATACAGGCGCACCGTTTCTTATTTCATCTTAGGTATACAATACTTGAAAAAACTTTGTTGTAGTTTTTTTCGGAATTCGTATTCATAAATTTTGAAAAGTTAAATTATCTCATTTACTTTATAATAAAAAAAATTATCAAATTAGTTTACTCAAGCATTGAAAAAGTAGCTGTAAAGTATAGTTCAATTAGTTTAAAAACACAAATTTGTTCATTTGAAAACTAGCTTTTTTGAATACTTTTAGTATTTAGTAGGTCAATCACCGTTATCTATTACTAGCTATAGGTATTGTGACATTGATCCAATTAGTTGAGTAAACACTTCCCCCGTTATTTAGTTCCATACCTCCATTAATCTCTATCAATTTTGTATCAGTTGCCATACTTTGTCGAATTTTTTTCTCTAAAAGCTCCCAAACGTCTATCGGATTTAAATCTGGACTCTGAGGCGATATACTTAGTTGTCTGAGTGCGTCATGTAAGAGCCATTCTTTGACACTAGTGTAGTATGCACAGGTTCATTGTGTTGTTGAAAAACCCGACCTTCCCAAAGACCCAAGCATCCTACTGATGATCCCAAATGTTTCCCAATATATTTTTATATTTATATTGGTCCGTAGCATCTTCAATGAAGGTCATCTCTATAACGCCAGATGAAGCTGCTTGACAGCTGCTTTTCATTTCCATATCTACATTTCTTCTCCTCCATATTTTATCCCTGCCATCACTTTCAACTATATTGAACTTCGAGTCGTCAGTAAATAAAACTTTAGACTAGAAATCCATTCCTTGCCATTATGTGCCCGTGCCAACTAAAGTCGAAGCTGACGGTTTTTTCTGAAGTCAGCAGCTTTCTAAGTGGTGTCTTGCGGAAATATCACAATATCACAATCATTGGGTATATCCGTAAAGGAGTCTAAGATGGTTAAATGTTAAGCCGTTAAAGCGAAACAGACCGCTAGGGCTGATTCGCATGAATGATGTTCAGAAGAGATGTATGCTCTATTTAAAGAAATGTCGTCAAAAATGAGAAAAGTAATCAAAAATAAGGAAGAAACTATTTTCTGAGGCAGACCTCCCCTTTACTAAGAAACATGGCTTTAAAATACTTCTTCTTGTATGTAACTAAAAACTTGATTCGCTTAAATTTAAAAGTGTTCGTCAAAATGTCAAACCTGCCAGCATGACAGGAGGCAAATGAGCTAAAACTGTTCAAACATTAATTGCACTTCTTTTGTTCTCTCGCATATTTACATACACATGCACACATTAGTTTATATCAAATGTTTGCTCTCATGTGCTGCAGCTACACTAATTGCAGAAGTTTTCTAGCACTTTTTTAGTTGTTATTTGTGTGCATGCATAGTACGTACGTGGCATGTATACACACCAAACAAAATACTAAACTTTTATACAAAAAATGAATCGTAGTTGCTCCTACGCCCTGCACAGCCAAGTTAAAGCGTGAACGCAAGTGCAAAACAAAGAAAAAACAACTTAATAGCCACATCAAATGAAAGGCGTAGCACTGAAAGGCAAAAATGAAATTAAATTAAGCGCAAACAAAAGCATTTAAGGATACCAAAGTGTATATAACCCCAATAAAGAAACATCTCCTTCCCATTCCCTCCCATGCGCTCTGCCACTTCCAAGTATTTCCTTTTATTCGTCTTCGTTTCCAGATGCCGCTGCAATTCTGGTATTCAGCGCGCTTTCATTGATTCGTTCGTTTGTTGCTTAGTTGCATTGCGGCTGCGATTCAAATGTTGGTGTTGTTGTTGTTATTGTTGGCGGTTATGCTGCCTGTTAACGAATTGAGTTGTGCAAATGGGTTCGGTGTGGAATGCGGTGAAGCGCGTGAGCTGGGTTTTTGTTCAACTTTCAAGGATAAATACGCCAAAATAAAAGTTGGCAAATTTTATTTTTATATTTGTGTTGATTTTCATTTGTATTTTTTAAATACTTTACACTTCTCACGCAGCAGCCGAAACCAGCTTTGCTTACGTACGTACGTGAGTACATGCGCGCGCGCGTTAACTCGCTCAACTCTCAACTTTTCTTACGCTACAAACGTAGTTTTTTATTACGCTTATTTATTTTAATTTTTCAACGTCAATTTTATTTCACAAAATTGGTTTCATTATACTTTGCACTGCACTTTTTTATTTGATTCTTCAGCACCGCCTTCGAATAAAGTGACTCCTGTTTTATTTTTTTTTTTTTTGGTTTTTGTTTTGCCGTGGTTTTATTTACCGTTTCGCAAGGCACTTCGTATTTTTCATTATGGCTCGTTTGCCAGCAACTTTACGTGCAACCGCAATGCTGCAATGCACAACTGAACAATGGCAACTACAGCAACGGTAACAAGAGTGATGAAAATAACGCTAACGTTAATGGTGGAAAGCAATACAAACACACGAATGTCGTCGAAGCAGATGATGTTGAGTTGGCTAACAGCATTGAATCTTTATTCTGTTCATATTTTTTGGTGGGATTTCACTTTAGTCAATAGAGTTATGGATGTTGTTTTGAAACGAAATACATATGTAAAAATTGGAATTACTGCAGATTTCACTATTTTTTTCTCCATGCGGTTCTTAACAATTGTATGTGAAAAATGACGTCATTTAATAGGCAATTCATTAATGCCTAATAGTTGAGAATGTCGAGACGTCGATGTTGAAGGTTGTTCAGCAACACTTTGCGCTACAGCAGCAGTATTTTTAACTGAACGTCCAGTTTTTGGTCTGTCAGTCCTTTTCTGTCTTCAAAAGAACCAGTTTCTTGACATTTTTTGAATAACCATTGAATTGTCGACTCCTTCGGATGTTTTTTTTTACCAAAAAAATCAAAAATTTTGCGATATGTTGTTCCGAAAGAGTGATTTTGAGACATGCTGGAAACTATCCAACTAATCATGAACTTGAGGCTAAATCAACGCGAATTAAGAAGAATAAGATTTCATATGCTATGTCAGCCTTTGTTTGGCGTAATGCCATATTATTTACCAAAAAACTAGAAAAAAAGTCATTGCAATTTGTCCAGCAGAAAACTCAATATTAATAGGCATGGCATAAATTGATCAAACACCGTTAACTACTTGGGGTAGTATCAACCCAAAGGCTATTAGCCCGTGATCACATCACCACATAAATAATAAATATAATATCGCAATTAGAATGTCGTGACATCCTTTAATAAATAGGAAATCAGAGCTGAGTACTGAGAACAAATTTGTCACCTTTAAAGTAGTTTTCCAATAAGTTATACTCTGTCCTGTATGGAAAATATGTGCAAAAACTCACACTAAGACATTACAAATACGAAAAATTAAGTTTCCGAAAATGTTGCTTAAGCGGATATTCTAGTGCAAAAATATGAAAAAATTATTTTTTTTTCGTATTTTCAAAGCTTAATATTTTAGGAATATTCTATCAAAAGGTTTTTTAATTTTCAGCGATATAGTTATTTTAGTGACAGGACTTCAAAACTGGCTCGTAATCTTACACTGGCCGTAATTTCACCGAAACTTTAAAAGCATTTTTCTCGAAACTGCATTTCATTCATCAAAACGATGGACATGTTATCTGAGGATAATAGGTGCAGAAGGTACTTCGTTTTGTCCTCGTTCACCACCAGACCCATTCGCTTTGCCTCTTTATCCAGTTTGGAGAAGGCAGAACTAACAGCGCGGTTGTTAAGACCGATGATGTCAATATCATCGGCATACGCCAACATTTGTACTCTCTTAGAGGATGGTTCCATATGTAGAAGTCCACGCAAGTGGGACCATTCACTTGGAAGTGGCCAGGACGATTCTTCTGCATATGGTTCAAGTAGCTCACAACGCACAGTGTGACTTTTTTCACTTTTAGGATGCCAAAATTAATAACAGCCAAACCAATGGAGCAATTTATTTCAAATTTTGCAGTGTGGTTGCAGATACCTAAATCTGATTTGAGAATAAAAATGGGCGTGATACGCCCACTTTTTCTCCTTGCCCACATATAAGGTAAAATTTCACATAATCATATTTTCTACTTTAAAAGTATTTTCCAGTGCCAATTTAAATACAAATTGTTTAGATTTCTTAACTTTAGCTTAGAGGCTTATGACTTATATTTAAAAGATTTCATTCAGCCCCTGGGTACCTTTTTATACTACATTATACTGCTCAATGAAGGAGATAATCACAAATTGTTTCAATGATAAATATGTCATCTTTATATAATCTTTATTTTATTAATAGTAAGCCAATAAACAGTTTCTAAAGATTAAACATAACAAAACATAAACCCTTATTCGAAAGCAATTATTCATAATACTTCTTCCTGGGCCAGCAATGCAATTACATCTTGAGGCAAAGTCCCGCGCTTGGTTTTCGATGGCTTACGTAAGCTGCAAATCTAGGGATCGGATGATATTAGAAGCCTGTGCAATAAATCCTCATTGGTTTGAGTTCGTGAATTTTTCATTGTATACCATTCGCGATAATTTCTGACATCTTTATTTCTCGATTCTTGCGCTTCTTCGGAAAGCTGACCAATAGGAACCATGCATGACGATATTATATGTCTTGAATGGAACAGTATTTTATGCAAACAAAATTTAATGGGACGGCAATATCTGGTTGATGATGGAACAGGGTTCCTCCATATAACAACTCTACGTTCATTAACTAGGGTATACATTTGGAGAAGTACGAGTGAAACAAAAAACATGCTTCTATCAGATTGATTTTCTTCGCTGAACTTTTGCTTATACCGTTTTTGCTCCGAGCCATCGCAACCCCATTTGAAAGTCGTGAAAACTTCTTGAATACTGGGAATCGACAACAGTACTTCTTTTTGATCAATAAGCGCTTTTTTATGATCAATAAGCGCTTGCAACTCAATTTCGGTATACGTTTCGGTTACTGTGATTTTTTCTGGGTAACATAAAGCTTTGGACTTTTTTATGCAGTTATACGACGGATATAATTTGGGATTTATTTCTGCTGTAAGCTGTCTATGCATATTATAGTCATGTGTTGAATCATTTGCATCTATTATCAGCGCAAGTGCTTGGTCTGGCGATAAACTTTTGTTGCGCTCTTTCGAAAGTAGAGATTTTTTCAACACAGTACCTCTTGACGGTGGAGACAAACACAGCTCTTTAAATAATATTGCGGAATTTCTCTTACCGTTTGATCTAAGTCCCATTTCTGCCGCCATTAACACTTGTTCGCTATTTGATACTGCTAAAAGACTCTTTGCTTTTTTTTTCTTTGTGCGAAGAGAAGAATCGGAAAACGCCACATGTGGTCCACCTACATTGGATCTAATAGAGGATGAAGTTGATGGCCCAACATCAAGACGGTATTTTCCAAAGTCTTCACTCTTGGAAAACCAACTATAATTACGGGCCAGAACACGGGCCTTAACTCGGCAAGACCCCTCCCACTTTGAAGAAAATTGGTAACACAGTTTTTTTATACGCTTTCCTAGCTTTTTAGTATCTACGTCTCTTCCGATCACCGCAAAAATTTTCTCTAACACCACATCACGACGCGTTTCTTTTGAGCTCGTCAGCCAAATTTCAAAAAGTTCTTTCCGAGGAATCGCCATGAAAACTTCTTTTAAAGCTGTGGTAGCAAATTGTAGCAAAATTTTATTCCAGTATCTGAAACACAGAATCCTAAAGGTCGTTTCGCTGTTAAAGAATGGACGGAACTCGATGGACCAATATAAGTTTTTCTCAATAAAATATCAAAAATAATATTAAGCTATGGCTGTTTTAGTGATATTTTACTGAGCGGATTTGTATCGATAGTAAAAACTTTTTAATCCTCTTACTTACCCCTGAAGTACAAAATTGTTGAAATTTAATCAGCAAATACTCAATTTTATGAAATTGATACTTATTCGTATTATATCTTTTGACAAACTTCATTGCGATGTTCGGATAATAAATAAAAATTATTCAATTGACGCACCGGCTTGTGTTTGTAAACGGTTATCTTTCTTAAAACTATTGTTTTGATAAATTTTGAGTACACTGTCGTAAAATTTGGTCATTTTTACACAACATACTGAAAGAAAATCATTTTCGCAGAACTTTTTTTTTTAATTTTGGCATCCTAAAACGATAAAAAGTCACAGTGTGCAACGTCCGGGATTAGCCCGCGTATCCCCTGGGTAGCTTCCGAACACCCGTTCGGGAGTGAGCTAAAGTGATAAGGCGAAGCTCTCAGATAGCTGGTTGTGCGCTGGGTTTGGGACCCGCCACTTAAAAATCCCCCCTCAGTGAAAAGATATGCAAAGCCTCAGATGAGACCAAGATAGGTTTTACAATAGTATTATATAGCCAAAAAAGAACTCTAGGCGAAAGGCCCCATCTTTTGCCAATTGCGCCCTTGCACCCATACAAGGCGATTGTTGCCTTCCTCACTCTTTCCTTAATAATAATCTTCCATGTAAGCTTGCTGTCAAAGATAATACCTAGGTACCTCAACTTGTCAGAAAGCCTCCGAGGAGCGCCCCCTAGTGAGGGAAATTGAACTCTGGGTATTTTATATTTCTTCGTAAATAGGACGAGCTCCGTCTTAGGAGGCTCACCGACAGACCGCAATCCGTTGCCGATCTAACAACTACGTTGAGATATCCCTGCATCAAGTTGTACAGAGTATCCACAAATTTTCTTCTAACAATTGGTGCCACAGCATACGCGTAGCCAGGCCGATCTAGCCTTGCAATAAGCATGGGCTTTGAATGCATAATATCGCTGCTAACGGATACCACCCATGAATAAGGCATATATCTGGAAATCTGTGTATGTAAAACTATCACGAATAAATCTAAAGAAAATAGGAAGTCATGCTATACTTATGAGCTATCAAAAGCCATTCCTTTCTTTTTAAAATATTTTTTTGGTTACCGAGTGGTTTTGCTAGTGGCTACCATTTGGCAGTTCTCAATTTGAAGTCGACTAAAGATATAAAAAATTAAATTATAGAACAAATTGTGTAAAAGCGGTCACCTTCTGACAAGCATGAAAAGGTTTTGAAATACCATATCTTTCTGTCCTGAAGAAAACTCTTCATAAAAACCCATCTGCCGTTCGCAGGTGTCAAAACCAATATGACACGCACCAGAAATCGGTCCAAACAACCAAAAAGGGTGTTCGCCCCAATTATATATATATATATATATATATATATATATATATATATATATATATATATATATATGCACATATGTATAAAAACACCAGAGGCGATAGTTTTTGTCAACATGAATCGCCCAGTTGCTCATTTGTTATAAAATTATTTTGCTGCGAAGGCCGCTGGCTGTAAAAGTTATAGTTTTCCAAAAAAAAAAATGGATACTACAAACACGCGTGTTTATTTTATATGAATTAAAATAATTGCAATTACTGCATCTAAAAAAGGAACAACATGCAAAAGAGCCTCTCATGTGCTTGCGTGTAATTTTTTCCCAATTTTTTTGTACATTTTATAATTTAAATGTGTATATACCCACACACACACACGCACACACACTTTTTAATATTCATGTAGCCGCCAGCACTTGCAATAAAATTAAAAATCAGAAACAAGGACAACAAAACTAAAAGCCGTAATAACAATTGCAACGGCCGCCGCCCGCCGCTAAATGAAGGCAATTTTCGGTGCTGGCACACAGCACGCATACGCCATGGCGCACCCCGTGTAACAAGGAAAGTTGGTAATAGAAAAGTGCTGGCAGCAACGCTAGCGCGCTTTCGCAAGGCAATAAAAGAAAGCAAAACGAGGCTTTGGCGGTATGAAGTGGAGTATTTGTACGCGGAACATTTTGCAATTTTAATTTTACGCGGTTAGTATGCTTCTTTCGCACACTTGTTTCGGTTGGCTGCCTGCCGGGCAGTGCTTCTTTATGCATGCCAACAAAAATACATAATTAGTGGGGTGGCTGGAAAAAGAGAAAAACTACAGAAACGGATATATGAAATATATGCAGAAACTGAAGACAATTGTAGCAAAAAACGATGGGAAAATACGCAAAATATTAGTATGCTAAAGTTAGTAAGAAGTGCTCCAAAATAATTCCAGTTAGTTGCAAATGTGCGCGCAGATATTCTCTTTAGTGGAAATGATTTTCTAAACTAAACACATGCTCCAGTGCCTGTGCACATTTTGTCAAAGATGAATTAGTCATTTGCTCATTAAACCTAAAGTTGCATGCAAAAATAAACTTCATGTGAGCTAATAAAAAGCTTGGAAAGTATTTTAAGAACTCTTCACCGTTGACTCAAGCCACCCTCTACTGATTCATTCAATTTCTGTGTGATCATACCAGCTCAAGTTATGACGTTCTGCTGCCGATTTCTGCGCTCGCTATAACCAAAACTTCACCGCCAAAAATCTCTACGTTGATTTCAGTGGTATTTTCCATTTAGCTAAAAATCTCTATTCTTAGTGTCAAAATTTCAACAGATTTTAATATCAAACAAAATGCACCGGATAAAATATGGTATATCAGCTATTTTTGAAAAGGCATATAATAGAACTACCAATCCTAGCATATTTTCCAACGGTATATATGTTCGTTCATTGCCTGAAAAACTGAATTTTGCGACATGAAGAAGTTGGCGCTAAAATATTAACTCAACAAAAAATGGCTTATAAACAAATAATAAACAAGCAAAGTAAACAAAACTTAACTGGTGCAGTGGAGCCACCCCACATCGAAATTTGAATTGAAATATCTATTGCAAATAGCTTTGTGGCAAGGAAATAGGCCTAGAGCTTGTTCTGCCACTCCCTTCTGCAGCCATCAAAGTCACGGCTGAGCCACTGAAAGGTTGAGGGAGACTGATGTTACCTGTCATGCCCAACCGACTGTCGCAGTTCCTCCTGTCACTAAGCAGACGGGGCTGTAGGAGGCTGGTGGGACTGATAGCGGGCCACTTTATATGGGCAAACCATATAGAAAAGACAGGCATCTCAGACAGTGCACTCTGTGGAGAGGAGGATGAAACGGTGGACCACTTTCTGTGCATCTGCCCAGCCTTCGCTCAAATCAGCCTTGAGGCCTTTGGCACTGATGTGTTAAGAAGCGACCGTTTTGGCTCCTTGGCACCACAAGATCTACTCAGGTTTCTTCGGAAGTCGAGTAGATTTAAAGAAAATTAAAAAGGGGATCCGAGTGCAGTAGAGTGCTGTATTTGCTAGTCTGCGTCAAAAGTCGGAAGTGGTTATAGAAAATGTTAGCTGAAAACACAATTTGTTTTTAACAGAATTGATCACGATAGCCTATACCCTTTTAAATTTTCCTTTAAAATAAATTGTATATTAATTCCTATTTGCCATAAATGTAGACAAGATTTTCAGTTTTTCTTCAAATACATACACTAGGGATGCCTGCAACGGAGAGAGGTAAAAGGTACAGGTAAAGAAATCTCTTTAGAAATTTTCAGCGATAAAAAACCAGAATCTCACTTAAACAAAAAACAAATCGATTAGCGTTCCAATGGTACTTAGCGTCTCCAATTTGGCAGTCTTAGCGACAGCGAATGCTGAGGTTTTGCTGCTGGCCTCTCAATTGAAATCGACATGTCCAAAAATCCAAATGCATTCAGTGGTATGATATTGAACGATCGGTGTGTTCCTGCAGACGAACTTGAAGAGGTCGAATGAAGAGACTATCAAAGAAATAAACATATATTTTTAGAGCCGCGCGAAATGCTGTTACGTGAAGTGTGTGAAAAATTAGAATTAGAGTGTCAAAAGTCATCAGGAGTATATTTTGGAAAATAAAACATAGTTTCAGTTTTTCTTAAAGCAGCTATCATCCGCTGCTCAATATGTTCTTCTACCAAACAAGACGGGGTTAATAAAACCATTGAAAAATGGATATATTCCATACTCTCTGAGAGGCTGTTAACCGCTGGTGAGAACAGTGATGAACTAAGCAAGGATGTCCCCAAGCGGGTGTTCTTTCTCCGCTGTTGTGGTGCTTGGTCGTAGATTCTCTACTAGCGGAGATGCAGGAACTCTTTCATGTCCAAGCATGTGCGGACGATGTCTGTGCGCTTACATCGGATAATTCTTCTTGACCAAATCGATGACTGGTGCATGAGATAAGGTCTTTCCGTTAATCCGAACAAAACAACCATAGTCTTGTTTATGAGAAAACGGAAATTGGATGGACTCAGTCTTCCAACAATGAAAGGTGTGACATTTGGTCTTTCCGATAAAGTTAAATATCTAGGAGTAATCTTCGATAAGAAGCTGACTTGGGAGATGCACGTTTCACTGAAGGCGAATCGCGCATCGAGGATTTTTCAGCAATTCCGTAGAGCTTTTGGTAAAACCTGGGGTCTGAAACCTGCTGTGGTCCTCTGGATATACACATCACTTATCAGACCAATCATCACTTACGCTTCTGTGGTCTGGTGGCGACGCAGCATGGTTAAGTCCACAATCCGGGAACTATAAAGGCTGCAAAGAAGTGTATGTTTATGCATCACGGGTGCCATGAGTACAACCTCTGGTGATGTCCTAAATGCTATGCTTGATTTGCTCCCCTTGGATTTTAAGATACAACAGGAAGCAATAAAAGCAATGCGTAGGCTCCATAAATATGGTTTCTGGCACGAAGACAGAACTTCGGGGCACAGAGAAATTTTGAAGTTGCCATCTGAGCAGTTTCCACAGTTTTTGGCACCTAAAGACGATCTGCTACCCATAGTTTCATTTGGAAGGAAATTTGATGTCAGATTTCCATTGCGTGAACATTGCGCCAGCAATGGAACAATCCAGAATGCATGCAGGGATTTTTTACGGATATTTTCTTTACCGATGGGTCCAAGAATGAAATAGGGTCGGGAGCCGAATGACACTTAAACGATAGTAATAAGTATCACTATGCTATGGGGGAAATGGTAACTGTTTTCTAAACAGAAGATTTTGCCATCCTAAAAGTAGCCGAATGGATAATCGAGAAGAGATGGAGCGGGAAACAGATTGGAGTTTTCAGTGACAGTCAGGCCGCACTGAAGGCTCTGAAGAACGCGAAACAAACCTCAAAGATTGTTCCAGAATGTTAGAAAAAGCCTAATTCTGTCGCAAGACAAAACAGGCTTATACATATTTGGGGTTCCAGGACACTCCGGTGTTTGAGGAAATGAAATTGCCGATGAATTGGCCAACCGCGGATCAGCGCTTCCCCCACAGGGGCCATAGCCAATTATCGGAATCAGTTCCGCAGCAATCAAGAATAGAATCAGCGATTATGTAGGCAATCTACATAAAGAGCGATGGTCCGGTTTAGAACACTGCAGAACTGCAAAGTGTTTTGTGAGAAGTCCGAACAGAAAACTGTCAAACTTTCTACTAAAACTTAGAAGGAAAGACGTCCGGTTGATGGTCGGTACAGGTACAGGACACAACCCATGGGGTCAGCATATGACCACCATTGGATTCATTGAAGACCCAATGTGCCTGGCGTGCTTGGAGGAGGCGGATAGCACTGAGCACTTTCTCTGTGAGTTTCCTGCCTTTGCTAGAGCACGGCTACGAGTTTTGGGTTCCGATGTCGTGAGAAAGAGTAATAGTCGTTTTCTAAAACGGGAAGATATTTACAGATTTGTCAAAGAATCTGGAAAATTCTCACAGGACTTACTATCTCTCTCTCTCTGTCTCTATTCTTTCCTATCTCTTTCTTTGATACTTTTCTCCTTCCCTCCTTGACTGTCTACCCTCTTTCCAGAGCTCTAAATATTATGGGCTTTTAGCCGACTTTTTCAAATTTCAATTCCAATTTCATCATCCGCATACCACTTTTTATTGAATATATTTTACACAAATGTACATAAATATATTTTCCGCAAGCCACAACTTATTCTCTGTTTCCGGATAACTGCATGCATTTCTATTTCAAGAAAGACTGCTTATTCTTTAATTAGATCTACGATCGATATAATGAAAAAAGTGCTGCTTAGTTCCTCTTCATCTTGATTGGTGCGATAGCCGCTTACGCGATTTTTGCGGAATTTAACAAAGCGTGCCAGTAATTTCTTTCTCGTTATAACCGGTGCCGGTTGGACACACCAAGTGAAGCCAAGTTCTTATCTACTTTATCTTTCCAACACAGAGGAGGCCCCCCTCTTCCTCTGCTGCCACCAGCTGGTACCGTATCGAACACTTTCAGAACTGGAGTGTTTGTATTCATTCGGACGACATGACCCAGCCAACTTAGCCGCTGGATCTTTATTCACTGCACAAGCTCATACAGCTCATTGTTTTAGCGCTTACGATACTCGGCATCGCCAAGATGCAAAGGTCCAAAAATCTTTCGCAGAATCTTTCTCTCAAACACTCCAAGAGACGTCTCATCGCATATTGCTTAGTTCAATGTTTGTTAAAATAAGACTTCGAATGGTCAGTAACATAGCCGAAAAAGCGCATCTGTTGTCTTGTGCTGGTACGTAATAGGTAAACTTTAGGTTCTGCTTTCAATTCTCACTTCGGATACTGTACAAATCCGCGAGTGGATTTTAGGATTTCAGCTCCTTTGGTTTCCAGGTTCTAGTTTCTTATAAACCAATCGGCCTCAGGATATACCCGCTCAGCAAACATCTGTCAGAGTAAAAACAAAACTGCGCACGTCTGAGCTTATGAAAAGAGAAATAAGTTTCTGTATTTGCTCGTAAAACATCATTTACATAACTGCGTAATAAATACAACTACAGGCACTTTATGTAATAAAAGAAAATAAACAAGTTTTAAAGGGATAATTGAGAAATATTCTGTGTTGATTGCAGGAAAATGCCAGGAGCGATTGAGCAGAACAAATAATCATTTACACATAGAAATAGTTACATGCGTACGTGTATATGTATGTGTGTGCATTTTGGTGGTATGGAACTGTGCTTGCAACTTATTTGAAAAGCGATACTCAGAAAGGTTTAGAAAAAATGCAAAACGCCAAAGGCAGAACCAGACAAAAGAAGCGGCATTTTATTGTTTGTTCTTATTTTTTTCTATTATTATTCCTTTAAGTAAGTATATGGGTGTGTGAGACGAGTTCGTGCCGTTATTTAATATAATGCTAAGATTACGTACACATACATACAAGCACCCACACATATCAGCAAAAAGGGATTCTTAGTTGCGTTTTTCCTTAGAATTTATATTGGAAAATGTGTTTGATTTTCAAAACTTCAGATGCGAGCATATTCATGTATAGACAAGAAATTAAAAAGTTTTTGCTGCTGCTGCCGATACAACCAAGAATGTCAAGTACACATTAAGGTTTGTGAAAATATATACGCGTGAGGCTTTGGCACTCTCTATACAATTGACACAATTCAAATTTTCCATTTCTAACCTCTTCCACGCAGGGAAAGTGAGAACGTGTGTGTGAGAGAGAGAGAGAGAGAAACACTAAGGCAAAAGGGAAGAAAAAAATCACACAAAAGTCCATCAAACATGTCTAGCGACACACACAGAATGACTAGGGAATGGCTATAGAATTTGTCAGCAAACAAAGAAACACTCGACACTGGCAGCCGTTTGACATTTTTATTAACTTTGGCAGCCTGCAATTCAAGTGCAACTTCATAAAGCATGGCAGACAGTCACACACAAAGGCATCTGTTTTTTTTTTTCGATTGACGGCACAGCCTGTTAGTAGGGCAGCCTAATTCGAATAGACTGGCGATGCTGAATTTGATTGCTACTCTGAAAGCTTTGGCCTACAGGCGTTTCAATAGCTTTTAAAAGTAAGAAAAGTGCGAATGAAAAAGAAAACTGAAACAGAAAAAACACTTGCCAATTGAGCGGATAAAGTCTTCTTAATACGTGACATGAAATAGTGTTTGAGTAAAGAGGCACATTTTTTAAGTTGAAAGGGTTGATTAGAAAAAAGTACAACTTAATTTTAAGAAGATGGTACTTGGATTTTAAGTAGATGATACTTGGGTTATGCTTAAAAAAAAAAAATTAAATTTAAAATAAATAAATTTTGAAACTTTATCTGTTTCTTTTTTATCTTTAATACTTTTTTTTAACTAAACTAAACTCAAAAAATCTAAGTTCCAAACTTTGTGCAAATTTAAAAAAACTTTGGCGGCCTTCATAGATATAGAAGGTGATTTTAATAACATCAGGGCGGAATCAATTGTCACTGCGTTACGCAGACTAGAGGTGGAAAGACCTCTCTGTTCCTGCATCTCGTCCCTGCTTAGCTGCAGGGAAGATAACACGGTCGCAAAAGGGGCTAAAGTCACAAGATTCGTTCACAGGGGGACGTCACACCCTCGCCCCTACTTTGGCTAGTTGCTATTGACGAAGTTCTGATATTGCTAAATAAGGGTAGGGTTAACGTAGTAACATACGCCGATGACTTGGTCCTGATGGTATCGGCACCATTTCCCTCAGTCACGGCTGAGATTTTGGAAAAGTCACTCGCTGTACTCAGTCGTTGGGCTGCCACTTGCGGCCTCCGAGTCAGCTCTGACAAAACGGAGCTGGTGCTACTTACCAGAAAATGTAAACCTTCACCCTTTCGATTTCCTAAATTAAACAACCACGTTTTCCCGCTTTCAGCGGAAGTTAGGTATCTTGGAGTGATACTTGACTCCAAACTTCATTGGAAGCTACACATTGAAAATCGGGTTAAGAAGGTCAGTTTAGCCTTCTATACCTGCAAATCTATTTTCGGAAAAAAATGGGGACTCAAGTCACAGGCCGTGCTGTGGATGTCCAACGCAGTGGTTTTGCCAATTTTAACGTATGGATGTCGGGTTTGGTGGTAAGCTCCTCGGAAGGGATATAATATCACTAAACAAGGCCTTAACGGTGCAAAGGACTGCATGTATTGGAATCGCCGGAAAAGGCAGAACTTGTCCCAGTGCTGCCCTGAATGTCGTTTTGCACTTACTTTCCATTGTTTTTTATGTTATTTCCATCGCTGTTCAAAGTCCAATCGGTTAATGGAGGTCTCTGGAAGCAATCTCCCAAGGGCCATGGTAGCACTTTTAGGCAGTCAACGCCGCATTTCTCTCAACTTCCTACAGATCTCTCTAATCGCAAAAAGAAGTTTAAGGGTCATAGCAAGACAATCCTTCCAAATAGGCAGGATTAGATGGAGGGGAAAATCTGAACCGTCTTCACTGACGGTTCCAAGATGTAGTCGAGAGTCGGAGCAGAGGTTTCCTCTAAATCAGCCAATTTATCTATCTCCTTCAAACTGCCGAATGCTACTAGTGTTTTTCAAGCAGAAGTCTTTGCGATCCTGCAGGCATGCAAAATGCTTAGGGAACGGGGGAGCGAAGAAGGTATAAAATTTTCTCCGATAGTCAAGCCGCAATCAAGGCTTTAAATATGCCATGGTGCAGAACGAAACTACTAAGCTCCTGTAAGGAGGAGATTAAATCTCTTGGGTGTGCATGCAACATTTCTCTGATCTGGGTTCCATAGGAATGTAGAGGCAAATGAAATTGCTGATGATCTGCCCAGGAAAGGGACTGAATTGGCCTCAGAGACCTCCTGCCCAGGCGCCGGCATCCCCCTGATAGTTGTTAAAGGTGAACTGCACAAATTTCACCAAATATTAAAAAAGGATGACAAAAATTAAAATGAAATAAAAATTTCTAGAGTAGCTTAACAGCTAATTTCTTCAATCGAAAACGTTTAACAAATCATGAATTTAGAACTTGTAAGGCGGCCCTCGTAGCCGAATGGGTTAGCGCGTGACTACCATTTGAAATTCACAGAGAGAACATAGGTTCGAATCTAGGTGAAACCCCAAAATTAAGAAAAACATTTTTCTAATAGCGGTCGCCCCTCGGCAGGCAATGGCAAACCTCCGAGTTTATTTCTGCTATGAAAAAGCTCCTCCTAAAAATATCTGCCGTTCGGAGTCGGCTTGAAACTGTAGGTCCCTTCATTTGTGGAACAACATCAAGACGCACATCACAAATAGGAGGAGGAGCTCGGCCAAGCACCCAAAAAGGGTGTACGCGCCTCTTCATATATATAAGGACATAAAAATCAATAATTTTTCTTACACCGTGTCACATATTTTCAAAGAATTAAAGACATCTCCCAATATTTTCCGCTGTATTTGAAGCATGCGAAAAAATTGCTGTCTTTATTCATTCAAAAATATTTTTACGGCACTCCCAAATCATTTCATTTTATTATCAAGCAAAGGAAAATAATTCCAAAATAACGCTTAAGAAATAATTTTTTAAATTAAAATGTTTAAATCTTTTAAACTAGAATGCTAGCTAGAAACATCGAATTGCAGCAGCAGCAGCTCTTCTTCTGAGTTTAAATGACTCCAGGGATGTAACATTTTTTGTAGCCATAGCGGAGGTTGTATTCGTAAACTTTCTATGACTTTCGCAGTGATAAGGCCGAGTGACAGAGATGTGGACAAAGAAAGGCGAAAATCTTATTTGTATTGAGAAAAACAAAATCGAGTAGTACATGACTGCATATGGTATTTTTATTGCCTCACTTGCGAGAAAGAAACAACTAACGCATTATTTTGTTAAACTCGGCAAAATCGCTTAGACGCTTACTGCGCCACTCAAGAAGAAAAAAGAGATATTTTTAAATTGCCTTAATTTTGTCTTGAAGGTGATATGTATAAAATTTTCATTCTCATCCACCAATCCACTGAAACTTCAATGCCTTAGCAGTTGTAAATAACTGAATATCATTCAGTTATTACCATATCCTGATTATCCTTAAAATTGGATGCGCAATGTTGAATGAACAAATTGTAAAGGTTGCTCACTACACAGCCCTGCATTGTGTGAAAAGGTAGTGAAGTGTGCTTAGACGCTTAGCATGATTACACACGTGCACGTATGTACATATACACATTTGCATGCCCGCACGCGTCTATATGCAAATGAATACCTCAGCGGGTTATACACGGCGTATGAGTGATATAAGTAGATAATAAATATGTATCGCGTTTAGGAAATGCGCAAGTGCATATTCACGTGCGAATATACGTTATAATAATATTACACTAATACATGCATGAAAATCCAATTGTAATGCAAAGTAGTACATAAATATGCGAATATGGAAAATTTGCAAATTCCTTGCGAAGAAATAATAAATTAGGCAAGACATATTTTTTAGTGCCAAAAAGCTGAGCTAGGTTAGGGTAAGAAAAATGTGAAAATACGCAACACTAAAAGCAGCAGCTAAGTGCCATTTTAATTTTATTGTACCTAGATGGCTGTGTTTTTGCAGAACTCTTGCAAAGAATCGTTCTTCGACTCTCTCAGAGCGCTCCTCGACCAAGACGTAAATTTTGGACATACACACTGCTTAACTTCTTTGCACTTTCATTTATGCAGCTTCTGTGGTAATCCTTGCAAGCTATACTCAGTCTTCTGGCGTGGATGCCCATAGGCCAGTGTCCAGTAAGAATGTCGGCGAGCCTCATAATTTTAGAATTAGGCTTTGTTAAACCATCCGACGTTTTTTTTTATTATCGTGCTAACTGCCGCCAGTTGGGCACACCAAGTAAAGCCAAGCCCTACTTATTGCTTCCAACGGAAAGGAAGCCTTCCTCTGCCTTTACTACTCCCATTTGGTTAGATTACATTTATGGGGGGTTCGGCAAGACTACGGTGGAAGGCATAGAGAGGCATGATAGATACAGTATGGATAGTAAGACTGAAAGGTTGGTTTAGGGTCACTATTCCGCGAATCTTTTGGATTCATTGATGAATCTTAAGATATCCGAAAGAGGAAGAGTATGAACTTTATCCATGCTCAGGACATCGCATCCCAAGAACCTAAGTCTGATGCTAGATAACGGACAACTACAGAGAAAATAAGTTGAAGTGTCCTCATTCTGAAGATATGACAGGCATGTTGGCCAATGACTCCCATGGTAGCCATATGCTGACCTCTCACCAGTACTCTCAGGTTCTTCCCACTAATCACTAATTTCCTGTTTAGTCTTTTTGGCAACTCTGCAGGAGTGCAACTCAGACCAACGTCTGGTTTTTGATTCTTTGGAATTAAAGTGCGCTGAAATCCCTTGAATAGGTTTTTTGGACTTAACCATTGATCTCTACGTGGGATAAAGAAAATCTTACTTTCTACCGAAGCTAACGTAAGGCTATTACCGCCACCCACAGCTGGTACCGCATCGCATAACCTTAAAGCGCATTCGCTGAATTTTTATTCGCTTTGTTACCGAAAAGCTCATACCGTTAATTCTTCCATAGTCTACGAGATTCGCCGTCACCAACATGATAGTGTCCATAAATGTTCGGCAGGAACTTTCTCTCGAAAACTTCACACAACGCCTCATTGAACGTTATTATCGTACAATTTTCCGTGCCATACAATAAGATCGGCATATGGAGAGACTTATAAAGTGCATCCGATGCTACCTTGAGGTTATATTCAGATCATCAAAGTTTAGTACTTCTACAATCAGGTGCCGTAGGTTACTTATAACTCGATCGCTGAATAAATTGAGGTAAATATTCATATTCATCATACTAAAAAATCGGCTACGGGCGCTATTCAAATCAATTTAATTTTAGTTGTTGAAGACGCCAATTCCATACAACAGTACGAAAGTCTGAAAGAATGCCGATGCGCTCGTATTTAAAAAGTTGTGTTTTTTCTACGTTCCAAACAATGACAGTCTTCGGCAATAGTAAACAATTTTGGCCAAAAAACACTCACAAAATCTGTCAAATGGAAACATCTTCCTGGCGACAAGGAGTTCAAGTAACAGTCAGTTTCAACTTTATGATCTTTGTTGGAGCTATTTTGTATAAGTGTTATTATTATAAGGAATGAATGGTCTGTGAAGCTCTATGTCAGCCCATAGACAATCAATGATATATCTAATAGCGTCCGGCAAAATTAATCACTCTAACGGAGGATGTTATAATTTTTTGAAAATTGGCTCATACGTCCTTCACATTTGTCACTTGGGAACTAGGCAGCTCTCGAACAAACTCCATCCAATCTATAAGAATAAGAAGTGCAGTATACAAATAGTCAAGCAATGGAGCGTGGAGTAGTGGCGTCGCGTCAACTGGGCGAACATTCAAACGCTTAGCTGCTTCAACAGACCGGCACCACACGAGACCTTAGAAGGCATGGCCGTCGCCGGAATGGTAGGTAGTTAGAAGTGGCAGTCGATTTCTAACCCAAGTCAGATAGTTGCCGATCCATTGAGAAAACCACAGTGGCAGTTTATCCCCGCTAAACCATTTTGATTTAAGTGGAAGACAATCGACCTGACTTGCATTTATATCTCTAAGGTGTATCACTCAAGAACGATGAGCCAAAGTATATAAACGTAGTGGCGTGCCACGCAGGGCAGTGATAAAAAAGATGTCTGACAGTCGCTTCCTCCTCCTTAATCTTGCAGCTATTGCAATAATTAAAAGAAGGTACGTTCATGTCAAGCTACATAGAAGAGAGTGGCTCGTGATCAAAGCAACTAGTACTGATCGTTCGGCCAAGAATATGAGAGCTGTGGCTGGCGGTGTAGCTGAGAACGAAGAAACATCAACCAGACTACAAGCCACGCAATTGGGCATCACCAGACGGAATCGAACAAATTGCAAACAGTGCATCAGTTTATGCCAGCCCAGCTTAAGTAGGGTGTGAATAACTGTCAAACCCTCCCTCATCTATACAACAAAGAGAAAGTTTTTGGGTCGAAAACCAACATGAGCAACGAGACGCATTTCAACTTTGCCGCTGACGTCAATAAGCAGAGTCTTCGTTTTTGGGGCACCGAAAATTCGCGTATGATTCAGGTAGATGTTTCACTACCAGACTTGTATGACCAAAGCTTGGTGAATGTGTGGTTTGAACACGACAGTTCAACCGCACACACAGCACAAGCCACTATGAATATTGTGAAAGCAGCGTCATGGCGATTTAGCGTAGCCAGCAAACCACCGCAGACTACTTTCTTTGGTGCTACTTGAAATCGCGGGCTTAATCCAATAAACCTCAGACAATCGCGGTTTTTAAGGAGAATATGTGACAAGAATGCTAACAGTTAACACCGGAAATCTTGCGGAAAGTCATAGAAAATGCAATTGTGCAATTGGCACAAATTTGTATAAACAGCAGCAATAGCTACATGACGAATATCATACTTTCTACTTAACAGAAATAATTGTAAAGATCTAAGTAAAGATTTTTATCACTCAAAGTCATTTTTTTATTACTAAAAAAGTCATGCAAAACACCTTTGAAAGACAAATTTTGCGCCACTTTGCAGAACCTTAACAAGCTCCATCATACTCTCCTTCCATAAGTCCAGTTACTAAGGTACCACATCAGACACTGCTGCAGTATCCTTTACACTATACACATAAATCTCCATGGGAATGAGATGTATAATGGCGTTGAGGGTATCGAAAGGCCAATTTCTCAATGCCTCTCCCAAATGTATGCGTACGCCTCTGTACTCTTACGTAACGGTATAAACTCACAAATGGGCTTAAATATAAAGCCAATTTAAACACAATCTACTGAAAGCCTCGTAGCCAGATCGCTTATAAAATTTATAATGTAATTTATTATTGTATATATTTTTATAACTAAATAAAAATAAAAAAAGGTAAAAATGAATGCAGAGCTTTTCTAAACATGTTACTTGTTTCATAAAAAAAAACACAAGGAAAGCATTAAGCGGATCGAAGTACTTTCCACCGCTAAACTTTAATCTCTTTGATTCCACTTCAAGCTTGCAATATTGATTATTATATTTGTGGCAAAATAGCCAGCAAAAGCTAAACACGTGCCAGCTTTAGTTTCAACAACAACAATAACAACTAAATAATGCACTTATTTATGTAACTTACGCAACAACAGAAGCATCAACAAAAGCAGCAGCAGAGTGGGATCAGTGAGCGGCACGAAAATTTCCATTTCTTTTGTTATTCCTCCATTCATTTATTCACTCACTCATTTTGCACATTCATTCATTTATTTAACTTTGCTTGCACAAAATATGCCTAGTATTACACCGTGCGACAGTAAAAGTTATCCAGGCAAAATTCCAAATATCCGTGGAACTACAGGGTTTTTTTAGTAATCCTGCATAGCTTGTTTTCATTTTCGCATTAACTTAATTTTTTAAAGGACTTTAGAGGCGCAAAGAATTAAATTTTCAAAAAATTGTGTTAACTATTTTTATTCAGTCGTTGGTTCCCAATGAATGAGAACTACTCCAGCTAGTCATAAAAAAAAATTGATTTTATTCTTGAACTTGTTTTTCTTGCGTTTAATAAACACATAAAAATACAGTTAAAATTTCAACTTATCAAATAAACTACAAACAATAAATATCAAAGAAAATCTATATTTTTCCTGATACTCGTAGAGGTTAAAAAAAAATTTAAAAACTCGATATATCCGCTTCTCTGGGATATCCTTATTAATATCATCATGCGTGTACTAAGGATTGTTTTTCGGAGTGCAAGAATTTGATACTAATTTATCACACCACTTTTCGTCATAGGCAAGTAGGTGAAATGGTTGAATTTCCAGTCTAGCACTTCTTAAGTAGCACTTAAGCGCCGTTTTGATACCATTATAAGACCTCCAACAGACATATATCTACAGCCAGCCAGAGCTGTTGATATAGTGGAAAGGATTGATGGAATTTAGGTGATTTTAATCATCTAGCTGCCAAACCCGGACATTTACAGAGAAATTGCTCAACAGTCCCTTCTCTGAAAGGTCCCCACAGCTTCTGCAATGGGAGTTATATGGTAACCCTCGCTTTTCCATGTGTGTGCCGATACTCCAGTGACCGGTTAACACAGCTACGAGTTTGGAAATTGAATGGCAAGGAGTTCAAAGAACTTTCTGAGTCCTCCATATGTTGTACTGGGGCCAAAGGGTTTTCAAAATAGCTCTGATATGGACCTCCATCTTTTCTGCGCTTTCCTGAGAAATAATTTGTGCAGTTCCCCTTTAACAACTGTCAGGGGCATGCCGTTTGCACCATTGCGTCGTCGGAGCGTTGATCGTGGCTTAACTATCGGAGAAAATGCTCATCATACTTAGCGGGAAAAAACTGAAATACAAAACTATTTCGTCAAAAATTTTACTTCAAAAAGTATAAAATAAAGAAAAATAATTAGTGCGTACACTTCTGTTAGGTATTTAGCCGAGCTCCTCCTCCTCTTGATGTTGTTCCACAAATGGAAAAAATATAAAATAGTGCCGGCTAAAACTTGTAAACTATATAGGCTGCCTTCGAAATTAAATTAAAAAAATATATTCTTTGTTTTTAGCTGTATAAGAACTATCGACATCGATGACTGTGGTTAGGCAGCTGATAATGGCAAACTGTGCAAATATTTCTGCTCAATAAGGTTTGGCAAGTCGTCATGAAACGCTTAACGTCAGCAGAGCTCTTCCAAATTATGGAAATTTATCTTGAAAAAGACAAAAAATAAATAAATCTGTTCGCAAAGTTTATAGAGCACTGGCAGCACTATCGGTTCTTATTACTTTCGAAATGAGAAAGAAGCTTCCGTTCACGGTGATTATCGAGTCATGCTGAGTGAACTTTTGTTCTCGCAAATTTATCAGCTAAACGTTGGCGGCATTTGGTTCCAACAAGAACGCGCAACTTGCCACACAGGGCGCTTAGCAATCAATTTATTGCAATATTCAAACCACCATTGACGTCATACGACCAGATTTAGTGAAAAAAGTAATCAAAAAGTATACAAATCGAATGCACAATGTAACTCGCAGCCGGCACGGGATATTCCGGATATCAAATTTAAAAAATAAATGCCGTGAAATTATTTGCTAAATAATAATAAAAAAATCACTCCAACATTTCTATATTTCTGTTTTATTATTTTTTTTTTAATTATCATTTTTGTCAGCAAGCTGAAATTACTTTTTTTTTTTGTTTTAATCTGTATTATGATTATTGAAACACTAAACGTTGTCGCCTATTATTATTATTTTTTTCCTTGTTCACTCCTCTCGGGAGCATAGGGCCTCGACAAGACTCAGTCTTGCGTTGGTTTTGTTAATCTATTTGATATCTGACAGGGTAGGCGATTGGCCTGCCGCTATTATATCGCCTATTATACATAACTAATAATCCAATTTTGCTTTTGAATATCTTTTTACTAAATAAAAATATTAAAAATTAAAAAAAAAAATTGAAATTGAAATTTAAATTAAAATAAAAAACTAAAATCAATCAAATTTTTGACTTAAGGAAATATTTATTTTGCCCTTTTTGCGCTTCACTGCTCTGCTGTATACATACTGCAGCTGATTATGATTGATGTACGACGCTATTTGCTTGACTAACCCTTTGCACTCGAGGCCAACAACTGGACACTATCAGAATTTATAAGCAAACAAGCGTAGACAAATAGTAAAATTGAGCTAAGACCAACTGAGCTAGCTGCGTCGCTCGATTTAAGACTTCAAGTCATTCGGGCACTTCCAATCGGCTGGGGCCCGAATGCCCTCATCCAATAGGGTGACTAATTTTGTACCATCCCGTATACACCATTCTTAGATACGCGTATTCGCAATTTCAAGCATTAAGATTAATCTTTCCCTTTTAAACACTTTTTTCTGATTATACATCGAATCTTCACGATAATGCTATACTAAAATGAAAAAAAAAAAAAATAATGTATTGTACTTTAGAATGATGATAAAGAAAAGCAGTTTGAGGAAGCTCAAATGGAATTAAGTCTCTGGTATAAAAACAATTCCATCATGAGATCCTAGAAAAGGTTAGCAACAGTTTTCAAAGCCATGTAACTAAAGAGACACACATCCGAATATATATAATTAAATAACTATTCTAGCAACTCTGAAAGAAAAGAGTAGAGGAGTAGAAAACAATTTGATGATAAAATTTTATTAATTCATTATTGCAGCGGCATAGCCCACGACTTTTTTAAACTTCCGTAGACTACTACAGGGTAGGCCATTTAAAGCGGGCCCATCGAGCAACCCTATAACTTTTGACAGGAACGTCAGATCGACTAATGACATAGCGCGTTGGAAGCGTCAGTCCAAGACAATTTTTACCATGGAGCAGTACACTCCAAAAGAACGCGCTGAAATAATTCAGCTTTACATCCAAAATAACTTCTCAATTGTGAAAACTCAACGTGCGTTTAAAAAAAAAAAATAAAGTTAAAAGTGCGCCATCCAAAAGCACTTTACAGCGTTTATACGCAAAATTTATTAACCACGGTAGTCTCAGCAATACCAGCCACGCATCCAGACAACGTACACGACGTTCTGCTGAAAATATCGAGGCTGTACGAGCCAGTGTTGAGGAGGCTCCGCGAACATCGAGTTATCGTCGTTCTCAGGAATTAGGCATCGCCAGGACAACACTCAGGCGCATGGAAGGCTACTGGTTCCAACAGGACGGGGCTACATGCCACACTTCACGCGCTACAATCGATTTTTTGAAGCCATTGTTCCCTGGAAGGTTGATTTCGAAAAATGGTGATTTTCCGTGGCCACCGAGATCACCAGATTTGACTCCACCGGACTTTTATTTGTGGGGTTATCTGAAATCCAAGGTATACATCAACAAGCCAAGGACTCTAACTCAACTTAAAAACAATATCCGACGCGAAATCGCCGCCATACCGGCCGAAATATTGGCCAAAACGATGGAAAACGCCGAAAAAAGGACACATTTGGCCATCAAGGCCAGAGGCAAACATTTGAAGGATATCATTTTCAAAAACTAGCTGGAACAAATCTCCTTGAATCAAAATAAATGATTTTTCATATCAACACAAAAAAAAATGTTTTTTTCAATGTTTTTTTTCAGAAACAAATGGGCCCGCTTTAAATGGCCTACCCTGTATATGACTAATTCAAATCGCATTGTTGCAAAGACCAAAAGAAATTTGGTTGTACGCATTACTACTAAATAAAACCAACTACAGTTCACAGGCCAAATGTCGTTTTATCAGAAGCAAAGTACTAAGTTCGCATTTCATGTCAAATGGATTTCAAAATTCATTCACATTGCCTTTATATTTGTATTGTATCTCACGGGAAAGTAGTACTCAGTTGACGCCGTGAAAACACCGCGAAACATGCGAGCAAAATTTTTTCACACCTATTTTTTATTTACTAAGCAAATGAATATAACAGATTCTTATAGGCTAAGTGGACATATTTTAAGGCTAATTGGCATTAACATAAAGAAAGTACATATTTATAATGAATATTCAAAAATTTTAGAGGAGATCTTTTAAAAATGAAAAGTCTATCTCAACAAATTTAGATATTTTACTAAACTCAATTAAGGCTCTAGTAATAGGAGTATTTCGAGCATAAAGAGATTTTGAGAGACCAACATAGAAAAACTCCGAACTACGATGGGCTTTGGTCGGAATATTACAGAAAATCCTCTCAAGGAGCACCGGACAGTCAACAGCACCACAGATAAAGTGAAAAAGAAAAGACAAAGATAAGGTTATTCTCCTCTTCTGCAATGAAATTAAGTATATCAATAAACATCGCACTTCATAGCTAGTGATGGGATAAAATGCACTTGGGAAATGCCTGAGCTCGAATACTCCGAAGATATGCCATTTTTAAGCGAAACGTCTTCGCCCAGAGTGTAAGTAAATCTTCCTTATATATTTTTATGTCAATATACTTTATAAGTATTAACTTGTTTAAAAACACTTTTCATACCATATACAACTGGCATTTCTACTCCTTTGAATGTTGCCTAATGCATGTCGAGGAAACGATGATAGGCGTAGAAAACTTGAATGCCGTCGCAAATTCCGTTGAAGATATTATCCGGAAATAGAGACATGAAATGGAAACTTACGCAGAAGAGCATTAAACATATGTTTCTCAAAACAGGAGACCCTGGACGCAAGGTGAGTAAGGGAATGTGTACTTCTTTGGACCTCTACATCGAAGCAATCCCGAGGTTGAGGAAAAAACCCAAGAGAAGAGAATGGACGTTTTTAGTGAAGTCACCGCACACGTGGTAACCTGCATCCTTCACCGCCTAAAACAAAAAAAATGCATATTGCTACCGAAATTTCACGGCTATGAGGTTAGTACTAGCCTTAAGCATTTTTCTTAGCCTTAATCAAGTGAATTCCTATATAGCCTTAATCTCGAGAAAAAATACATTTAATTTACAACTATTAGCGGGATCAGAGATTTTATATTAATCAGTTAGTGATCACTCAGGAGTGAAAACTCAAGAAAAAAGCCTAAAGTGTATCTAAGATATGAGGTATAGCTCCCTCTCTCCTTTTCATCTACGTTATATCTGTTTTCTCTCTCACGGAACGAAAATGCCCAAAACGTTGCATGGCCTTGAAATTTTACTCTCCATTCTCGCTCGTCCATCGACGCATAAGAAGCTTCACTTCAAAAATTTATTTTAATTTTTCTTTACAAAAATACTAACAATCACGTAACCCAAGGCACAATGAAAGTTGCTCAAGGTCTGCATCAGCTCTGAAATGTTGATGGATCTATAAAAAGTAAAAAAATTCTTGTAAAATAAATTTGTAGTTATAGTCTATCGAGCCGGATTATTGAATTTGCAAAATTTTGCAATTTACGGCATTTAAAAAAAAGTATGCGTTTTACGTCTTAAATGTCACAAAATTTATTAATAAAAATATCACAAATCAAGTACATATATAGAGAAAACACTTTCGAATATTTAAAAACAACCTGATCAAAAAATATTTAAAACTGTATAAATTATCATGCAGACCGTGCCGGAAAAAGTAAGATCGAGAAAACGAGTTTAAACGACCAGCTGTCTCAAATGAAGGACAGGTGAGCATCAAACTCTAGTCGGGCAGTTAAATTTTCTACCATAACTTTGTATCTATGGGGAATATTTACATTCGACTTTCACAGAAATATACCTAAGACTATAAAGAATAATAGTCTGTAAAAAAATCGATTTTTTGAAAATTCTGAACGTATGTGACCCCTTAATAAATCAAAAAACTAAAATAAATTCAATAGTTCAATTGTTGAGAAGGTGAAAAACTATGCAGCATTTCTAAATAAAATCTATAATTTCGCTTGCTTCTGAAATTTTTGCGTAATTCCAAAATATTTGATTTTTGTGTTGCACGGTATTATATTTGACTTAATTTTTATATTCCCTACTTTGGGTCTTCTCGCACTAAATATCTTTTCCACATCCTTGCAACTGGCACACAAATATTCAAGCAATACGGACACACACAAACATATGCGCCAATTGGACCGTTGAAAGCCACACAAAAGCATGGCCATAAGCGTACTTTGTAAACAAGTAGAACAAGTGGAAGCGGCGGCTTATGACTTGCAACAAAGCAATCGTTTATACAAAACCAAATATTATCCACATCCGTACATGCAAAGGCAAAGTATGCGCACGATAGGATTGCTTATAGGCAGTGCAAAAATAACAAAATGCTGGTGTTTTGTTTTTGTTTTTTTTTTCCTTTCATTTCTATTGTAGATTTCACTGTGAGGAATTTATACTTTCCTTTAATTCTTTGAGTGTACTTAAGTTGTTATTGTGTTGGCTTATGCAGAATAACGTGGCACTTTGCATATGCCTCCTTAGTGGTTGTACTTCTTGCTGTTTTGTTGTTATTTTTCTTTTGTATTGCACACACACTATTCCCATTGACATTCATATATGTATGTACGTAATCATAAATAGTTCCGCAAATATTATTCTATTGAATTTTTCTTTAGTTTATTTGCATACTTATACTTTTGCATAACTATGGAAAGTATTTACATATGCAAAATCAAAGAAATTCTTTGATTACGCGGAATTGTTTGCAATTTGCGAAATGTACTCGGAAATTTTGGGTCTGTTCCGTTGTTGGATATAAATACTTTGAGATGAGTAAGTATGTTTGCTCGAAGGGCTTGGAAATAACATTGAAAGATTTATTTCATATTATATAATGTCCTTACGCTTGGCGATACATATATGCTCATATGCATATACATACATACATATATGCACATGCACATAAGGAAAGTCATAGCTCTTTGTTGTAGCAGTAATACTTCACCTTGGCTACGTAGATAAAATTAGTACACAGTTTGTTTAATAAATCTTTGCAAATGAAAATATTTGAAAAGGAAAAGAGTTTCGAGTGGATTTAAAAAAAAAAACGTATTCATTTATTTACCCCTCAAATTTTTTGATTATTGTTAGAAAAACCGATTTGTGGTGTTTCTGGTGAAATAAAAATACATAACTAACCCATTTTTCAACCGATTTTTTTACTTTAATATGATCTTAGGAAGGGGAGTGTATGTGCGGTATGAATGTATATAATTCTAAGATTGAACGATTGACGTTCAAAATAAGTTTTCAATAACAAGCTCTGATTTGTGCAATTTTTCTTCAATGTGATGCAATTTTTTGTCCACTATTCTCCAACGGGCACCACAAATATATACATATTTTTAGACTCCAATAAAATGTGCTCGTAATAAGCTATTTTTCATCTTCATACATTGAAAACTGTAAAGGTTACAATTTTTTTTTAAGTTTTTTTCTACATTTTTAAAACACCAGCTGATCCGAGACTGCGAGAGAATACCGCATGACCGATAGTGCTTTACTGCTCATTGTGGCTAATTTTGAAAGACAGCAATAAGTTTACATAACTATGAATACATCTAACATATCAAAACTCATTATAACCCAAGCTTACCTAATCCAAACTGACAAACCGAAGCTGGCATGACACATCAGAATCGTTTGCAATTTGCTGGTAAGCATGTACAAGTTAATGAGTGTTAAAAATCTTCACTCTTAAATGATCAAAACCTATTAAAACTTAGCATGAGTGCATCTAACCTAACCTAACCTTACCTAACCTTATTTACATTAAGCTAATATACACACAAACGTAAGACAATGAAATTAAGTGGGTTTCAATAACGCACACCGACCAGAAGATTGGCGATTATTTCTTGATGGCTCGTGCAAAAGTGAGTATCGTATGCTCTAATTGAGTGGAGGAAAGTTTGAATAAGACAAAAGTCAATTTTCTTTTGAAGGTTTGAAAGCAGTATTGTTGCACAATAAGATTCATTTACCATCAGTTCCAGTCGCATACGCAACTAACATGAAAGAAACTTATGCAACGGCGGAAAAAATTCTACGTTTAATCAATGACACGACACACCAATGGTAAATAGTGTCCGACCTGAAAGTCCTAACTATCCGATTCGGCATGCAAGGAGGCTACACAAAATACCCTTGTTATCTTTGTGAATGGGATAGTCGCGCAAAAGATCATTACAAATACCGTGAGTGGCCACCAAGGCAATCCTTTCGAATCGGAAAAATTCACGTGGTCAATATTCCGCTGGTAAATACTGATAAAATTATTTTGCCACCACTTCACCTGAAATTGGGCTATATGAAGCAATTTGTGAAACGTTTGGATAAAGACTCGGAGGCTTTCCTACATACAAAATCAGTATTTCCTGGACTCAGTGACGCTAAAAAGTAAAGGAAGGCAAGAAAATTTTCTTTTTCTTAAAGTAACTCATATTTGAAAACGATTTCAAAATTTGAAAATTTTCAGTTGTATTTGTAAGGCCACAGATACGAAAACTGATGGTTGATGAAACTTTTGTGCTGAAATTGAATGAAGTTGAAAAAAGAGCATGGATCAGTTTCATTTCTTTATGTCGCAACTTTTTTCGAAACGAAAGACGTCGTGAATGAATTTCTGGAAGCGTACGAAGAAATGCGATGCCGAATGTCAATTAAAGTTCATTTTTTGCATGCTCATTTAGATTTCTTCCCAGAAAATCGAGGCCAGTTCAGCGATGAACAGGGACAAAGATTTCACCAACAGATATTGGCAATGGAAAAGCGTTACATTTTAATTTCTTTCTTTTACTGAATCTAAAATGTATTTGAACGTTTTCTTGGGGTAGTACATTTTAAATGCTGTCATAATACCCTCATCGAGTGGCTGAATCAGCGAGGTGGTGTTAGGCGGCAAAAACACCAATTGAATATTAGAATGATCCAGCACTGGGTGGCTGGGCGCATTATCAACGAGCAAAAGTATTTTGAATTCCAACCCCTTTTGTTCCATATAATCCTGGACTTCAGGAACAAAGCAGTTGTTGAGATAGGACTTCGACTATAAGATGTCTTAGAACTAAGTTCCAATCCAGAAATTATTGATTGGCGAATGGAATTTTCATTTTTTCTAATTGTTCTTACAGTCGCTTCGCTTAAACCAAAAGCTTTGTCAACAGATGTGTCTCCTTCGCCTCTCTTCAGACAGTCTAAGGTTTTTATTTTGGTTCCTAACAAAATTGCTTGTCTCTTCGGAATATTTTGTGGTTGGTTGGGCATTTTATTGATAAGGGTTCTGTAAAAACGATGTGAAATATTGAACTTTTCTAAATCGAAAATTTAACACAATATTACCTTTTTTTAGTAGTAAAAAGTTATCAACAATATAAATCAAACTAGAAATGTCACCCCCAAATTAAACAAAAAATCATTTAATTTGAACATTAACTTACAGAACTTTACTGAAATTATTTATTACGACCTATGAACGGAACACTTTACAACAATACTGACTAACGAAATGCCGTGTTCAAGCTGAAGTGCAAGGAGATAAAGAAAAAAGCGATAATAAAAATCTGGTATTCCCCATTAAATAAACAAGCCATGAAATAGACCAAGTCACTGACACATCTATGGGCATAAAACGACCGACGGTTTATTCACTTATGTGTACCGGGGGTTGCTGTATAGATACGTTTTTATAAGACACTGTCAACATTAGAATTAAAAAAATTGTTTAGGTATTTGTGCTAGAACAAAAAATTTGCGTAAAAATATGTTTTAATTCTTATTGGTGAGCCGAGTTATTTCAAAATCGTGTAAAAAAATACAGTGTAAAAAAGAGTTATTTATATTTATAGCAAGACAAATTTATTCTATGCTTCTGCCACCTTTCCAGCAGTGGACCACAGTTAGTCAAAAGGAACCCAATCCTCTTCATGGATGATTAAATCACCTTATCGTTCTTTAGCCAATCTAATTAATCAGCCTAACAGTTTCCTGCAATGTCACTACGAACAGCCATTTATGTAATTTAAAAAGAAATTATTCGAATGCGACCGGAATGAAAGTCATTCGCCGACTAGTTTCCAGCAAATCATCAGCGAGCACAGGGCGCTAATTGCCGCTTGGAATTACCGTTGTAATAGAGTCTGTAACTTATACACATAATAATTAGAATAACAGCAAAACACACAAATGTGTGCAAAACAAAAACAAATATGCTTTAGAAAATTTCACAAACTAATTATAAAAATGTCACTTTGATGCTTATCGAATTTGTATAATTACTGTCTCAAATTGTTTTGATGTCCCTTGCTACTGGGGCATTTCCGGCAAGAAGCACTGCCACGCTTAGATGGGAGTACAAATGCTGCGTATTTGGGCGGTGGCAAAGCAGGTGGCGTTTTTGTTATTGCTATTGATATGAGAAGTCAAATGTGCAGGTAAAGGTTGTACAACCCGACTTTATCAACTTAGCAGTCAGTAATTGGCTAGGCACGTGGCCACTTTTTTGTGTTGTAATTTTTTTTGGTGGTGCTTTTTTTCGTAATTACTTTTCTTGGATGGCTTAGAAATGTGCCGTCAGTTATCAAGTCATTGTAGTCAAACCAAAGGTGGCTAATACTTGCCTGAGTATTGGGGTGCAGGCAAGCAAAAAGTTAGAAGAGTGTGGAATACTAATATAATGAGTCTCTCAATGTGGTATGAAAACTGATTAGGCCTTAGAAACATCTCCGCCTTTTTCACAAATTACTTCAACATTTTTAAACAGTCATATCCACTTTTCCAGTACGCTACACTTGCACACACACACACACATAAACTTCACCACAGAAGCAATGGGTCAGCGGAAAATGAAATAACTGGCATCATAAAGAAGCTGCAGAAAATGTATAGTGCCGGAAGTCTCCTAGCAAAACAACAACAACAATAAATTACTTAAAAAAACAACACAATAGAAGAGCAAATTCCAGCAGAATTCTAGCGTTTAAATTTCTGCTTTACGACCGTAATGGGAGCCGAGTAGCGCATCCGCACAATGCTTGGCGTACTGTAATTTACGCTTGCATTAGTATGCAAGAGAGCTAGCGCGTAAAGCGGTAATGATTATGCCACGACCAGTGGAATTAAGAAAGGGACGAGAAAAAGGAGTAGAAAAAGCGTAAGAGTGTAGTGACAGCAACGTAAAGAAATGAAAATATCAGCGCACGTTTACGCTCTAACGCCAAGAAAATTCATCAACTCATTCATGTTTCCTCCCCCTACTTTTATTTCTATCTCAGCGAGATGCCAGCGATAACGATAGTGGAAAAACCAAATCATAATAATAATAACAACAATAATAAAAACAAAAACATGAGAAACAGCAAAAACAAGCCAAAGGAACAACAAAACGTGAGCGAAAAGAAACGTAGAGTGGCGCTATTGATTCAGAAACAGGAACAACTGACTGCTGAAATAATAGTTAAGGAGCGGCCAGATATGCAAAAGAAGAAAGAATATGGGTAAATTGGAGCGCATTGTTAAAAAACTAAGTTGAAATCAAGTATGAAAGTATTTAAATTTCGAAATCTATAAAGGAGCGACTTTTAATTTTTCGCGAAAAATATGGAATTATCCCTCCTTTTTTAATTATGTTTATTTGTAAGGATTTCCTACACAAAGATTAATAAATTTAAACAAAAACTTAAGATACAGTGTCCCAAGTTGAGCCCTCAGCATCTGTGACTAGCATGTATTATATACTTTTGTGATAATAATTATTAATAAATATGATATAAACGTAGATTATTTTAGGAGTATAATGAAAGAATTGAAAAAACATTATATAAGTAACAAATTTATGGGGTATAAGAAAAAAACAGACGATACAAATTAAAAAAAAAACCTAATATTATATATGTACCAGGTAGATACCACACCAGCGGTTCCCAATCGTACGTCCCCACCACTTCCCGAGTCGCTCTTGTTCGATGTGGCGGTGCATTGTCATCAAGTCAGTTCATGCGGCACCAATCTTCCGACCTTTAAAATCATGCCCATGTCTTTCAAACGTTTGGAAATGGTTTTTGGGTCAGTCTCAACTGCTCTGCCATCATTTCTTGCGTTTGACCATCATCTTCTTCCAACAATGCTTGCAATTCGGCGTCCTCAAACTTTTTCGGTGGCCGGCCACGGTCCTCGTTCTCCACGCTAAAATCATCACTTCGGAATTTTTCAAACCACCTGAAGCACTGTGCTCTACTTAGAGCATATCCACCATAAGCTTCTATAAACATTTGAAGAGATAGATAAGAGATTAGATAAAGGCGCCTAGAGGCATAAATCCTAGTTCGAGGGTTTTTTATGTACTCTTCGTTAGTGTAGAATGGCCCATTTATGAGATTGTTCATATTGCAGTTCAGGCATCTTTTTATGTGCTTCCTTATGAGATTAATCATGTAATTATCTATTCTGCGAAACTTAGATATTTTATAGAGTTGGCTATTAGAATAATATTTTGTGTAATCACTTTATGGAGTTCTGTATAGTGAGCTGCATGCTTTGAGACATTTGCGTTCAAAAATTCCAATTTTTTCCATGAAGGATGGAGATATGTTGAACCATATGGCAACGCCGTATGTAATTATAGGTCATATTAAACATTGGTACATGATTATCTTGACACTAGAGGATATGTGTCGTGAAGAGAATAATTGTTTATATAGAAAGTATGCCCTTGTGGCCCTCAATATCTACTTTGTGCCTGAACATCCAAATATGAAAGTGTATTTTTCATGAACTGTATATAATTGGCGTTTACACATTTTGTTAGCTGTTTGGTCAAGCACTTTGATGTCTTACCACAAATTGAGGGGCCTACAGTTTTATGACGTTTCTTGTAGCGACGTGCGCTTTTTGGTTTGGCTCTAAGTTCCTCCAGCGATGCGTAATTTATCTCCTCAATCCTTGGGTCCTATGGGTGTTTTCAATTTTTGGAACAGGAAAAACTCACAGAGAGCCATGTCCAGATTCAGATGATTTAAGCCATTTTTTTCGATAGCTTAAATCAACAAGTGGAATTAAGAAAGGGACGAGGACGTTTAGACTTTAAATATGTTAAAATCAAATAAAAAATCTTGGAAACGATTTGTAAATCGAACGTATCAGGGGAAATTTGAAATGTCGTCTTTTATCAAACTGTACATATCCAGGGCACATTTTAATGCCAACGCCTTTTTAGATTTTTTTAAATAGTTGGTATTCGGTCGAAAATTTTTCTTTCAGTCGGATGCTTTTCTGTGAATTCATCGCTAATACTAAAATTTAGCACATTTTCTTCTTGAGGTTATACAAGTTTTTTGGTAGTTTTGCAAATCTCTATTATATGATGACTGAGTGGTTTTTGATCTACTACACCCATTTCAAAACACAGCTAACTTCATACCAGGCTTAACGTCCGTACAGAATATCTTTGAGATAACTCAATTTTTGTTTTAACTATTCATTGCAGAAAGCATGGCTTAAGTCAAAACTTAAATTGTACGCAGACTGCCCGTGAATTAAGTCAGATTTCAATTATTTTCTAAATAATGCTTAATAAAGTCACATACAATATACAATGGCGAGCAGGACTAAGTGAATAATGATTTTTTTATATTGTCTCGTTTTTATCGAGTTAATTTTTTGAGTTAAAATTTTGTGTTATTTTTTTAAATTATTTTAAACGTTGTTTACTATTTATGTAAATTCAACTGTTTAACAAAATTAAAAAAAAAACAAAAAAAATCTAGCCTAATTCGGAATTTTTGGAAAATTTCGAGTACACAGGGTGGCACAAAATTAATCACGCTCCCGGAAGATTCATAATTTTTGCACATGGCGTCGTGCGTCAATCATATTTTACACCTGTGCCGCAAACAAACAGACAAGAATTGGAGCATGTAAAGGTCAAAATAAAGATTTCCATCATTCCAAATAATTGTCGTTTATTTTTATTTAGTAAAAAATTTATTCAAAACCAAAATTGACGAATAACTCTGCGCCACCTTGTACAAGTGCAATTTATAAAACGTAAGTTGATTATTTTTAACTTTTTTGTAAATGCTCTTTCGCATTTTCTTAGACAAGACATACTCGTATATTTTTAAAAGGTAACAACCAAAAATCAAACCGATTTTTTATCATCTTGAACTTGATGTTAAATTACTGCATGACCGCAACTTTTCAGATAATTCATATTAAAAATAACGAAAATTTATTGAGTCATTCTAAATTTTGTATAGAGTTCAAACCCAGTTTGATTTACATGGCCTTGATTAAAGAATGGCCAATATTACAAAAAAATAATACACATTTTCTAACTCGAAAAACCTTGTAAATACAAAAAAAAAACAACAATCGATCATACTCTTGGTTATGTCGCCACTGTATATTTACTTTGCTAAAAATTAAAAAAAAATCCTTATTAAATATATTGGGTATGAGAATAAATTTCCGTCTTTTTTTGCCCAAAGTTACGAATTATTTTAAGAATTAAATAAAACATTATGTTATGTGAAGTATGTGCCAATGGAAGCTACAACTTTACTCTATCTTTCAGGCAGCATAGGGACTCCTCTGACGAAAAATTTGAGTTCTTTCGACTAATGGATCAAGTCATTGAGCCAGTTTGCGATGCTCTCGTAAGAAGTGAGCCGCTCTCCAATAAGGGCTGATGGCATTGATCGGAACAGATGGTAATCCGAAGCTTAAATGTGTGGCGAGTACGGCGGGTGGGGCCAGATTTCCCAATTCAGTCCCTCTAAATATTTCTGGATTGATTTAGCAACATTTGACCTGGCGTTGTCATGCAGCAAAATCAGTTTGTCATATCAACCGTCCTATTCCGGCCGCTTTTCTTTGAGAGCTGGACACAAACGCATTCGCTGCAGCCACTAACAATCGCCAGTGATGGTTTCAGATGGTTTAAAGAATTCATAAGAGGTGACACCCTTCTGATCTCACCAGATGCACAACATAACCATTGAAGCATGTATATTTTTGTTCGCTGTCGATGGCCAGGTAAGGCAGACTCCAACATTACCGTTTAGGATTATCAAAGTCGATCTATTTTTCATCGCCAGTGATTATGCGATGCAGAAAACCTTTTCTTTTCTGCCGTTCAAGAAGCATCTCACAAGTCACCAAACATCTCTCCATTTCCCTCTCCTCCGATTGATGTGGCACCCAGTTACCTGCGTTCTGCTTTCTGGAACATTCTCATCGCGTGCAAACGTTTACCGACGGTTGATCTGTCAACATCTAACTCTTGAGAGATATCATCAAGAGTTTGACATGCGTCTTCATTCAATAATTATTGTAGCTGAGTATCTTCGAATCGGTGCCCCTTCGCGATCTTTATCAGTCATGTCGAAACTCTACTTCCACTTTGGAAGCGTCGAAACCACTCTTTACAAGTTGTCTTTGGTAGAGGGTATTACCGTAAATATTATCAATAATGTCAGTATACGACACGTTTCAGCTGCACTTTTCTTTAAAAGGTAATAATGAAACATGACTTCCCACAAATACTGTTTTTTCTTGACGAACGTAGATTTTTGACGTCAGCTAAATAAGGCTCTTTACTCTTCAAATTAATGTCGACTACTGCGATCGTGACCTCACATATACATCTTCAAATCACCCTCTTTTGCGAGAGCGTACCAAATATTTATTGAAAAATTAACTCTGCTAAAATTTGTATATACTTGTAAGTACTTTTTTATGTGGATGGACGTTGTTGGAGCCCAGCACAAGCACCCAATAGTAAGAGAAAGGTTATTTCTAAAAATGCTTGGGCTCCGCATGTTGTGAGCACCACAAACGGCGAAACAGTGAACTACCTAACCTAAAAAAATACATTTTAATACCTAAGGGCATGGGATTAGTAACAGCTGATTTTTTCAAATTCGCTGCGCAACGAAAAACGGTTTTATGCACTTTTACCTATATTCTGTGCAAATGGCCCATCCCAGTTTGAAACCATACCTCCTCTGTCTCTTTTATAAGATTATATTTGGATTAAAAGGGATACAACTTAAACCGCGTTTGTAACAATGCGAGATCCCCATGACGTCGGGTTAAAGGAGTGGAAAATAAAAGGGGTAATAAGCAAGAAAGATAAAAATTAGAAGAATTGTTTAAGCTTCGTCCGTTAATAGCTGTAACTCCTATACAAAACTGGATTTCTATTCATCTTAATAGGCAGTTTCTTGTGACTCACTAATTCCTCAATTTGCGCGATTAATTTGGGTTTTTCCTTAGTGGTTTCTAAAATAATTATATTTTATCTCTTCAATTTTTTTTCTTATCATATAAGTATATACCTTTAATATATATATTCTTTAATATATTTTTGCGCATATAAAAAAATATAGAAATAAATGTACTTTCACATGAAAGCAAATATTCACACTTGGCTGGTCGCTGTTAAGCACTATGAAGCGCTTTCAGAGGCAAGTACTTCTCATCAACTGCAGCGCACTTCTGCCAGCGTTTTATCCATTCTAGAACTCTATTTTTGATATTATATATTCGTCTTCGATTTTTCCATTACTTCGTTTCGACTGTTAGAAGACGAATTTTTGACTCTATCAAACAGATAAAAGTTGCAGATTAATTCGATGGCTGTTAGATGGTAATCGTTTCGTTCTTGGTAAAAGCTAAACGCGTAATGATGTCACTGTCCGAAGGTGCATTATCATGATTAAAATTCATGAATTATTTTCGCACAAATCCTTCCTTTTTGGCGAATTGTTTCACGGAGACATCTCATAATACCCAAGTAATAGTATTTTTAACTATCAGACCGTCTGACGAAAATTCGTCGTACACAAATATAAAAACCGTGAGTATCACTTTCTGTTTTCGTCTCCAGTAATGATGAGTTTGATGAACGTTGGGTCAGATTCAGCCTTGGAAATCATATCGATATCAACGCGATCCCTTTTTTGCATCAAATTCAGGACCTTTGAGACCAACTTTGGAGCAACAGGGCACAAACCCAAATCATTAACTACAATGTCCCGAACGGATCCATAAGCAATGCTCAAGTCCTCTTCCAGCTTTCTGACTGTTAATTTTCGGTTACTTCTCAACTTTTCTTTCACTTCACTGATATTTTCATAAGTGTTCGATGTCAACGGCCTGCCATTATGTTCGTCATCCTCGATGGGCTCACAATGTCTTTGCACGAGTGGCATCTAAACGACTGTGTTTTACGCTTTAGAGTATAATTACCGAAATAGGTACCCAATATTTGTAAGATTTTCGCACCATTGAATCCATTTTGAACGCAAACTTGAATATAAACTCGTTGTGGCAAATTTAAATCCATTGCTAAAATTGTAAAAATTGAAAACACGTGCAGCGGTAGATTTACTGAAGACTACGCAACTCTTACTAATGTCAAGCAATGGCGATAAGACTTTGGTAGGAATGTGGCAACCTAACAGAAAAAGAACATAACCAAAACCAGTTGATTTAGAGTATCATCTGGCACTTGTTCTGGGAACTTTTTGTTCAAGGTGTCATATCCATATGAATGAAAGCGTCGCACCTTCCTTCACCGGCGTGGCCTTTACGACTATCGTTTGCGGCATTATTTGCATATTCCTGCCGCTTTGTAACCTTCTCTCTGGGCTGGCAAAAAATCCTCCACTGAACCCGCCCAGACGGTGCCGGCTGGTAATAGGTACCACAGTAGTCCTGAAATAGGAGGTACCTAGCTAAGCTAACTATACAAAGTTTGGTGTTCGCTACTCCTCAATAGTACAACATCATTCGGAGTATCTTTAGCATGGTCGGGGGTAAAGGGCTGGATCAAGGTGTAATGCGACCCGTGCCGAGGATCTGTCAGGCTGGGGGCCCTTTTCAAAAATAACTCAGTCGTAAACGGAGCTTACGGATACCTGGCGCCCTCCGTAATAGCTAGCCTTACCTACGTACCTGGAGCTATGCGTAGGCGGACTTCTCCTTCTCCAACACTCGTGGGTCCAAAATGAATATTGACAAATTTATAAATAAACATTCTATGGAGACCGGTTCCTCCGCTAAAGGACCGGAAGGAGCTTCCAGCTCTGCAAAAAGGGCAGCGTCCTTGACGAGCCTCTCTTCAGCCCCAGTTGCGACTGAGGCCAAGCCTAGTCAAAATTCGGTGGCTAACAAATCTACGGCTGGTAATTTGGTCCAGCCAAACAAGCAACTGTTGCGACAACCGAAAGTTGGTCGTCAAGCTGAGGTAACTGCGACCTCAGTCAGCGCTAAAAGCAGTTCTCAGGTCCAGAAATGGCCTACAATTAAAATTTCCGACCCGTCAAAGGCTGGGTACCAGGAAAGGCGCAATGCGGCCAGGTTACTCACTAGGGTACACTCAACGCCACCAGCTGGGGAAGAACTCACTAAGGAGCTGCAAGAGGCGATCGAGTGGGCGAAGGCGGTACTACCCAATTTCCAAATCGAGCGTCCGGTGCATCCGGACATATCTAAGCGTCAGAGGTCAGCCGAGGGGGACAGCTCGCAGGCAAAGAAAATAAGGTTGCACAATGTCACGCCACACAAGCCTTTTGCGGAGGTTGCAAAAAACCGCATCATAATAGGCGTTGTAGACGAAAACGACCCTGAAGGAAAAATCCCCAAGAACCAGTGGAAATGGGTGAATGCTGCGCTGACGAAAGTAGCGATGGAGGTTATGATCAGCAACCCTGGGCCTCCTCCTTCTTGTACAGATGCAGGGTGGTATCAGGGTCAAATAAAGATAGTTGCTTGCGATGACGAAAGGTCGGTGCAGCTTTACAAAATTGCCATCTCTAAAGTTGGCGAAGTATATCCCGGTGCCAAGCTGGCGGTGGTAGAGAAGAAGGAAATTCCGTCTCGTCCAAGAGCAAGAGTTTGGTTACCAACAACTCCATCAGAGCCTGAGGATATCATGCAGCTGTTAAGAGCATGCAATCCTAATCTTCCAGCTGACAAATGGAAATTTGTCAAGTCTTTTGAGGAGAAGTCAACCACTGAGGTGGAGTCGAAAAGAGCCACTATGCAAGTCATGTTACTGCTGACTGAGGACTCACTAGAGCCATTGGCGAAGAGCGATGGCGAAGTCAATTATGGCTTCTGTAAGATTAAAATCAGGACATACAGAAGCGACACGTTAGGCCAGCTTGCTGATGATGAAGATTCGTCTAGCGAGATGGACGTGCAAGAAAAGGAGTCTATAGGCGATGTCGACAGTATTGGACACGCTTCTTCTGGGGCGGATTTGACAGAAGACTTTGCCAACCTATTGTCGGAGAAAGAGCTCCTGGGTGAGGTAGACGCAGATGTAACCAATGAGGCTCCTTCAAATAAATCTGCACCACAGTAAAGCAGCCACAGCAGCCCTTGTTGAACTAATGGCGGCAGAAAATCCTGATATTGTCCTCATTCAGGAGCCATGGGTGAGACAAGGGCGCATATGCGGATTGAGGGCTCCGCACTATAAGCTTTACGCTGCCAGCTGTGCAGGTAAAAGTAGGACATGCGTACTAGCTAAATCTAAACTTAACGTTTTCTTAATCCCAAAATATAGCAACGAAGATTTCACTACGGTAAGCTGGGAAGCAGTTGACATCGAATTTCGTTTGGCATCGATGTACTTGGCCCACGAAGAACCTGTACCACCACAACTATTGGTAGATTTGATATCGGACAGCGAAGCCTCCAAATGCAGATTAATACTGGGTGGTGTCGTGAATGCACACCACTCTGTATGGGGAAGCTCGGATATCAACGAACGTGGTGAGTTACTTTTCAATTACATTTTATGTACTAAATTGCTGTTATGTAATCGTGGGAACGATCCTACTTTTATAATCAGGAATCGTCAGGAAGTTCTTGACATCACCCTAGTCTCAGATTGTTTAATAGATAAGGTGGTTCAATGGAGAGTATTAGAGAAGCACTCCTTCTCAGACCATCGCTATATTGAACTAATAGTAGAAGAAGAAATCCCTCAACCAACTATTTTTAGGAACTACAGGAGGACCAACTGGCAGATGTATAATTACGAGTTGGAGAGAAATCTTCCCGAAATTCCCCCTTATTATCCAGAAAACGAGGAAGAATTAGATAAGCTAGTCAATTTGTTTACCGGAACATGTTGTAAAGCGCTAAATAAGTCCTGCTCTCTTGTCAGGCACAAGGGGAAGACAAAACCCCCATGGTGGTCCTCAGAACTTAGCCTTCATAAGAGTGTATGTAGAACACTATTTAATAAGGCGAAATACTCTAATTTGGAAGACGATTGGGACTTCTATTATGAGCAACTCAAAGTCTATAAAAAGGAGTTGAGGAAAGCAAAAAGATCTTCATGGAGGTCGTTCTGTGAGGATATAGAAACTACAGCGGAAGCTTCTCGCTTAAGAAAGGTCTTGGCTAGATCAACGACATCTATTGGCTTTTTACAGAAGCCAGACAACGGCTGGACGACTTCTACCAAGGAGTCGCTAAGTTTACTATTAGATACCCACTTTCCGGGGAGCTCTGAAGTCTATAACTCGGGCCCTACCCGAACTTGCAACCCCAGAGTATCAGAATTTGAGATTAGCTCAGATATCTCAGACATAATCAATGGAACTAATATTACTTGGGCTATAGGAAATTTTAAGCCGTACAAATCGCCAGGCCCTGATGGGATAATACCGGCACAACTTCAGCAGCCTCTGGCTCATATCACAGGGTGGTTAGTAACCATTTTCAAAAGTACTCTTCAGTTAAATCACATTCCCTCAGCATGGAGGGAGGTTAAGGTCCTCTTTATCCCGAAGGCAGGTAGAAGCTCGCATACCAAACCTAAGGACTTCAGACCGATTAGTCTATCATCTTTTCTACTGAAAACATTAGAAAAGCTGATTGACTCGGCTATCAGGAATAGCATACCCCACTCACGTATGTCCAAATCGCAACATGCCTACTGTAAAGGAAAATGTCCAGAGACGGCCCTAAACTCACTGGTCACATCAATTGAAAGCTCATTTGAAGTTAAAGATTATTCACTGGCAGCCTTTTTAGATATCGAAGGAGCTTTTAACAATATCCTGCCTAAGGTCATAACGAACACGCTGTCAGACCTGCGCATTTCCGGAACCTTTGTGAATTTCATTGAGCAGTTGCTTACGAGCAGGTTCGTGAATTCGACGTTGGGCTCTTCGGTGATGCGCAGATCTGTCTGTAGAGGTACTCCTCAAGGCGGGGTACTTTCTCCTCTTCTGTGGAATCTAGCAATGAACAAGTTGTTGTTGGATCTGAAGGAGAGGAGAATTAAGGTTGTGGCCTACGCGGACGATGTAGCTATATTAATAAGGGGGAAGTTTCCAGACACCCTCTGCAGTCTAATGAATAGAACCTTAAAATATGTGGATACTTGGGCCAAAACATGTGGTTTGAGCCTGAATGCGGCCAAAACGGAACTAGTGTTGTTTACAAGGAAATATAAAATTCCCGACTGTCGGCCTCTGACACTCAACGGAACTCTTTTGCTGGTCGGTGAAAAGGCCAGGTACTTAGGTTTAACCCTTGACAGGAAACTTTCATGGAAGCTGAATGTTCAGGAAAGAATAAAGAAGGCTGCTACGGCGCTTTATTCCTGTAAGAGAACTGTGGGCTTAAAATGGGGATTAGCCCCCAAAATAGTTCACTGGCTATATACGGCCATTGTCAGACCAATTATGACCTACGGAGTCCTGGTCTGGTGGCCATCCCTTGATAAGAAAACTTCCATTAAGAAACTAGAGAGTATTCAGAGGGCGGCAAGCCTCAGTATTACTGGGGCGCTCAAAACAACGCCAACTTCGGCTCTAAGCGTTATGTTGCATCTACTACCAATTGACCTACATTGCAGACAACTGGCCGCCAAAGCGGCTCTAAGATTGAGGGAATCATCGATGCTCAAGACAAACAAATGGGGACACTCGCGCATACTTGGGATGTTTCCAGGTATTCCTAAAACCACCGACTTTTGTGACTCGGTGAATACATACCTAGACAGGCCTTATACAGTCCATTTTCCATCCAGAGAGGACTGGGTGAATGGGTTAACAAACAACGAAAACGGGGTTAGTATATATACGGACGGCTCTAAACTCAATAATCAAGTGGGAGGTGGTGTATATTCGGAAACTATTTTCGCCAATTTATCCTTTCGCTTACCTGATCATTGTAGCGTATTCCAGGCCGAAATCCTGGCAATCTCAGAAAGCCTTTTAATGCTAAATAAAAGCGTAGTCACTGTTAGAGATATCTTCATTTATTCCGATAGTCAGGCAGCTCTGAAATCGCTTCTATCAAGCAAACACTCGTCTAAGACAGTAAAGGAGTGTTACAAATTATTAACAACACTTGCACTGTACTTTTCTATTAATCTACTCTGGGTGCCAGGACACAGTAACATTAAAGGTAACTGTAAGGCAGACGAGTTAGCTAGATTAGGCTCCTCGCTCCAAATTAGTCAGGACAGGCTTGACATACCTATGCCCTTGGCAACATGTAAACTTTTGATAGACAGATACACCATTAGTGCTGCTAACTCCAACTGGAGGCAGTTAAACACCTGCGCTATAAGTAGACAAGCGTGGCCCGAATGGAACATGGGTCGCACTAAGAGTCTACTTAAGTTAGGCAGGAGGGATCTAAGGATTGTAGTAGGTGTCCTATCTGGGCACTGTCTAATAGGAAGACATGCCAGTAGATTAGGGGCACCATCTAATGACTACTGTAGAAGCTGTCAAGATATAGAGGAGGTAGAGACAATCGAACACCTTCTATGCGGGTGCATGGCTCTGTGTAGAAGGCGGTGGAGATTGCTCGGTTTCGCTTTTCTGGACAGCATTGCAGATGTTGCAAATCTCAAACTATCTAGTATAGCTAGCTTTTTAAAGGCCACACAATGGTTTAGAGAGGACCAAGTTGAGTAGGATAGGACAGTTCCGGTGGTATCACAAAGGGCCTCTAACTGGCCTAGGTGCGTCGTAGGACAGCCACTTCACCTAACCTAACCTTCTCTCTGACTTGCTTCATTGTTTTTTTTTTTTCTTTTTCGTTTTGCTCCTCAGCGCACAAAGGATTATGGTAGATGACTGAGAGGATGGAGTAGTCTGAAATAATTCGCTCGCATCCTTTCTTTGCAAGCTCCAATTAAATTAGACTTCTTTGTTTGTTGTTCTCGCTCAATCGTCATGACAATGTAGCAAATGTATAAAAGATTGTTTTGGCGTAAATAGCGCGAGTTTCTCTGCTTACCTAATTTCTCATGAATTTTTGAATTTTCCTTAATCCGTTAGGTCTTAGCAGTTAATTTGATTATTTAATACATTTTGATAAATATTCCATTGTAATTAAGCTTAATACACAAATCACTTTTTAAGTCAACTCACATGCACGTGGGACATGGATTTTATATACTCTGAGCGTTAGAAGAATTTTGATGATTTGTTTACCTATTGAATTTATTAATCAATGAAATGGTGGGGGTGGAAACTTTAGAACAGCTTTAATGTTCGTGACTTGAATAAGCTAAAAGTTGAGCTTGAGCATTTACTCAGAATTGAAAAAAAAGCAAACTTATCTGGTACCACTAATGACCAATAGGTCTGTCTATGTAATGGATTCCGCCATTTTTTATTTATTTTTATTAATATTTTATCATTTTGTTAATATACTTAATACTATTAGGTGCGCAACTAAGTTACCGCTCTTTGTCAACAGATGCCGCCAGCAGTATGTGCTAGTCGATTCTAACATAACCTAAACGTCATAAACCAAGCTAAGACATAAGGTAAACAAACTGCTTCGACACATTAGTGATTTTGTTTTGGTATCAAATACTTTTGGTTTTGTGAAAATATCTGATTTTGTGCCAAATAATCGTCATTTGCGGGAAGTGTTGATTTTACTCTTTCATTCGAAAAAACGGCGGCTGAAACGCAGCGAGAGCTACGAAAAGTTTATGGAGATGCTGCTTTAAGTGAAACAACGTGTCGAGATTGGTTCCGTCGCTTCAAAGACGGTGATTTTAATGTTGACGACCATCGGCGTGAAGGAAGGCCAAAAACCTCCAAAGACGCTGAATTGGAGGCATTGCTCAATGAGGATCCGTGTCAAACGCAAGATGAGCTTGCTTCAGTATTAGGAATTATCCGCCAATCCATTTCCAAGCGATTGCATGCTTTGGGACGAGAACTTAGTTGCAGACTTAATACAATACAGCCCATGTAATGCAAAGCTCCAAGCTTTGTGCAAAATTTATAAAAAATCTATGACCCTAAAAAATTTCCTCTATTCGTTACATGAAGAAAATTCTCAACACCTCATCAAAAAAATTGTCAAAAATCATCACGATTTTTTCGTTGTCATAATTTTAGATTTTTTACACGAAATTGGTTCCGTTGCTTCAGTGGGCTACGAAACTTCATACACATATTTTTTTCAAAAATTCTGACTAAAGAGTTTCAGATTTTAATTGAATTTTTTATAAATTTTTGTATAAAGTTTGAAATATTGCCCGATATGGAATAAAAATTAAAACTATAAAAAAAAAAACATTGATAAAGAAATTATCAAAAATTTTGTGGCATATACCCTCTTCTGACGCTGGCCGTATAATTGAAGTTTACAATTAAGTGCAAATTCCTTAGGATTGCAGTATTTGCAAATAAATATGGCACAAGATGTAAACAAGAAAACTTGAACCACAAATGAAATGACTCGAAAAGGAACCACTCCAGCTAATAGAAATAAAGCAGATACCTTTACCTTCCCCAAAACTTGGGCTCAGATTATAATTTTTCGAACAGCCCAGCTTAAAATGGGCCTTAGAGCCCTCATGCAAAGAGGCACGCAAGCTAAGCAAGAACAGATTTCAGTTTTTTATTTAATCTGGCAGGAATCTTGATTTTTTACGGGAAAAGTTTCCGGACCGTGTTATCTCTCGAAGTGGTGATCACAATTGGCCACCGAGACCTTTTGATTTAACCCCTTCAGAATTTTTTCTTTGAGCCACGTGAAAGTGAAGGTCACGCCAACAGCCCAGGGTCGATTCAAGACCACAAAGATGGAATTCGTGAGGACACAGTTCAGCCACTTTGCAATTCGGTTATGGAAAATTTCATGAAAAGAATATTGTCCTGTAAGCGTGGTCGTAGTGGCCATTTGCCTGACTTTATTGCCAATTTATTTATTTATAATGAAATAAACATTCGATCATTTGTATTAAAAAATAGCATTTTTCTTTGAATATCAAAATAACACCTCTTATTAAAAACCCCTTTTTCTTTTGAAGCGACCAAACTCATGTTTATTGAAGAGAAATAAAGAAAAGTGCCGTTATTGATCTCCAAACTGCAAAGCCATTTCGGTGACATATCCTGGCCGCCCATGTCGCCTGATCTCACACCTATGGATTTTTTTCGTGGGGCTATCTCAAAAGTAAAGTCTCTTAAACAAACCAAGCGACCATCTCGGCACTAAAACAAATATTGTTTGCGAGGTTAAAGGCATCCCGACATCACTACACCACTGAGTGAAACGGAGTACCGGGGCCAGATTCCATGAGTGTAGCCGACGTAACGCTCAACATTCATAGGAAATAATTAAAGAAAAAATGAAATCGCACCTGTCTTTATTGTAATATTTATCGAAAAAACAAAAACATTTATCATCAGTATTATTTTTTAACTCAGCTTTTAATTCCTAATTCCTCCATTGGACACCCTGTATATAAATGTAAATAGCATTGCGTAAGCTAACGTATTATTTGTTGTTGAATGTGGTAGGAAACGTGTTTGTGTATATATACATATGTAAGCACATTTAATTTTTTATATGCATCTGCGTTTGTTTTTGGCTGGTGTTATTTTTCTTGCTTTTCGTGCTGTGGTTGTATAAGCTGATTCATTCAATTAGTTAAATTCAAAGCGGCAGACAGTTTTGACCTGAAAGCAAAATCAAAATATTAGGATGCTCAACTCTATGAATACATACATATACATATACATACACACATATGCATTAAGGTGGAACAATTTTCTTGGCACGATTTTACTCGACATCGACGCTAGCAGATTCGAATTCTATATATATCAAATTCTAAGCAAAAAAGTCCAGTAGAGCATAGCTCTAAAATCGATTTCGAGATACCCAAATCTTAGTAGAAGCTATTTTTAATTAACACAAAAGTTAGAAGGGAGATTTATGATAATGGAAATAGAGAGTAGAAAAATACACCATCTGTTGTACGTAAAATGGATATAAATCAAAAATAATTGTAAAATATGTTAATAGTAAAAACCAATCATTACTTGTAGAGAAAAAAGTTAAAACAACTTCCTTGAAATATTTTAAATATTAACAGCTAAGAACCGTGTAGGATGGGAAAGTCTTGCCTAGGCCCTATGAAAAAATGGCAAAAGCTAATCCAAGTTTGAAACTTTGTATAAAGTTTATGTAAAAGCTACAAATGTGCATGAAAATTTCATTCGAAATTTTTAATCAGAATTTCTTAAGAAGATTTGGGTACGCCAATTTAGGAAGTGTGTTCAAAAAGTATCGCGAATTTTGTGTTTTTTCAAAAATTATTTATTTATTCATTAATATCTATTTTGTCCCCTTCAAAGTACTCGCCATGAGATATTATGCACTTGTGCCAACGTTTTTTCTAATCTTCGAAGCCGTCTTTATCTCGTCAATCGTAGCGCAGCGTCGTCCTTTCATGGACCTCGTCAGTTTCGGGAACACGAAAAAGTCACAGGGGGCCAGATCTGGGGAATACGGTGGCTGTGGGATCATAAGTGTGTTGTTTTTGGCCAAAAAGTCGCGACACAAGCAACGATGTGTGAGCAGGGGTGTTATCGTGATGCAAGAGACAATTTTTGTTCTTCCACAAATCCGGGCGTTTCTGGCGGCTTGCTTCGCGTAAATTCCGCATAACTTGCAGGTCCCTTATATATCCCTCATTGACCGTGTTACCCTGTTGCAAGAACTCATGTTGCACAACGCCCCTGCAATCGAAGAAAACGGTAAGCAAAGCTTTTAGAGAGAGATGATTCAGCTTTGGTTTCCACGTCATAACTATAAATCCACGATTCGTCACCAGTTAGAAATGTTCATGCGATGCTGGTTTTGGTCGAAGTTGAGCAGTTTTGGTACGAATTTTGCGTCGACCCGTCTCATACCCAAATCATTGAAAAAAAATCAAATGGCACGAGCTAGTCGATATGTTTAGGCCCTCAGCAGCTTCTCTAACGGTGATTCGACGATTGGCCAATACCATTTTCTTCACTTCGTCAATGTTTTCGTCTGTTGTTGAAGTGCTCGGGCGTCCGGCACGCTTTTTGTCGTTCACATCTTCTCGGCCTTCTGAGAACATTTTGTACCACCGATGAACGTTGCTTTGTTCCAAAGGAGCTTCTCCGTATGACACAGTAAACATTCGGAATGTATACGCACATTTAATTTCGTTTTTCACACAAAATTTGATACAGGTTCTTGGGTCCATATTTTTGAATAGGTAAAAATCGAAGAAGAGCCGAAACACGTGTAAGCAAAGCAGCTGTCAACAATTAACTGAACATTCAAAATGGCCGAACTCGTCGGCATGAATGAGAGGCATGAGTACCAACATATCGCCACAAAAATTCCAAATTCGCGATACTTTTTGAATACACCTCGTATATATAAGTATATGAAAGGCAACCGCCATAGCCGAATGTGTTGGTGCGTGACTATCATTCGGAATTCAGAGAGGACGTAGGTTCGAATCTCGGTGAAACACCAAAATGAATAAAAAGTTTTTTCAAATAGCGGTCGCCTCTCGGCAGGTAATGGCAAACCTCCTAGTGTATTTTCTTAATGAAGAAGCTCAGAAAAATATCTGTCGTTCGGAATCGGCTTGAAACTGTAGGTCCCTCCACTTGTGGAACAACATCAAGATGCACGCCACAAATAGGAAGAGGAGCTCGGCCAAACACCCAGAAAGGGTGTACGCGCCAATTATTGTATATATATGCGTATATGAACATTAGATACACAACGAAAAAAAAAGAAAAATGAAATGAGAAAACGCGCACATTACTAAAATTTAATGATAATTTCGACCTAATCTACACGAAAATAAATATATGGAATATTAGATATTCGAATTCTTCAACGATTCTATACATCTGTGAACAAGTGCATACAATATGGTTCGATGGCTTGGTAAGTAAATAACTATCAACTGAGAGCCCTCACAGGTTCACGGGAGTGAAGATTATCCTATGAAAATCATCATAAATTCAACAACTTCTTTGCTGAGTATACTAACACGCTGGAAGATAGTTTTTACAATCATTTTATAGTCACTTTCCTCAATCAAATTTATTTTTAAGCCACAAACACTTCCAGGTGCTCGCTGAGCTATCTCAATTAGAATACTCAGTAGCATAAAATAAACTTTAAAGTGTGTTAGTGTGTTGGCACATTTATATAGTCTACACTATTAACTCGTATAACACAGGCATGATTGCAAATTTTTATATGTTTCGGAAAATGCATTTATTTAAGTTTTTCGCTCCATTGTTTAATTAGTATTCACTGCTACGTGGCTGCTTTTATAAATCGTATTCCGCTGCTGCCAGTGGCCGCTCACTACACTTGCAATACCGGCTATAAACAAATGCGCTTATACAAATGAACTTATCCACACACCGAACGCTATATATGAAATCAAATGTATTTGTATGTGTGCCATGCAGGAAAACTCTTTGGTGCAGTTGTGTAGTACTCGTATTAATCACTATAAATGTTCACGGCAGCTCAGTATTTCTGCGGTTCAAACAATGTGTTCGAAGAGCACCAACCTTATAGTGAGTCCCGCTTAAGCACCCAAGCCCCAAGTAACCATATTAGTAAACACCTATTAAGAGAGTTATTTTTTCTTATAAATTTGTTTGTTAGCACATCACTGCACTTTGGAATGGCTTATGGCTCTTTTCGGAGTCCTCGAAACCAAACGGTTCGAAAATTTTAAAGTGTAACCCACGCCACGTTTATGTGCTTTAATAAGTGCACCAATTAAAGCTTAAATAAACAAAATTCTAAGCGAGCTTACCACGAAACTCAGACAATCTTCTTTCACTCTGCTTTCTATCCTCAGTACTTTAATCTGCTAAGCTAATCACCATGTAAACAGGAAGAATGGAGAGAGATAATTTTATTTAAGCATCTCTATATATAATAAATATATACGTATAAAAATCTCTTATCGATTTCATTCCATACATAATACATATTTAAATACTTTTAATTATATAGTTAAGATTAGGCTAAGAAATACTACAAAAACATGAATTCAAATATAAAGGAGGCACTTATAAAGTATCATTAAACGCGCTCGCATTTTCACTCGAACGAAGTTACAGGCAATCGTTGTTATTCGCGCACCAAAAAAGTGTAAATATAAACATAAACTGACTTTTTTAAAAAAGCCTAGCAATTTTTCAATGCAAATATATTTTAAAAGTCTTCAGAGTAAACTTGAGCTCCTTTCACTATTTTTATACCTGAAAAATCAATTGGACATTGCTCAAAAGTGGTTCAAAGGTTGGTCGATAATACTATATGTTTTCACTACTATCGGGAAATTTTAGACGAAAATTGAATAAACAAACAACTGACGAATGGATGTTGAGGTAACTCCACGCCGTCATCAGCCTCAGAAGGCAATTGAATTTAAGTTGAGTCTCGCAGCGTGGCATCCCATCGGATATTGTCCGGCTACGCTATCAAAGTATTCTTTGTTGCAAGCTCTCGAGCTTTTCGCGTTGCGTCAAAGCAAAACTTGTCAACGTGACACGAAAGTGGTGGGTGTGGTGTCCTTTCACCCCTCCTTTGGCTAGTTGCTATTGACAGAGTTCTGCCAATGTTAAATAAAGGTGGGATTAAAGCAGTAGCATACGCCGATGGCTTGGTTCTATTGGTATTGGAACCACTGCACTCTGTCGCTGGGCTGCCAATAGCGGCCTCAGAGTCAGCTCTGACAAACGGAGCTGATGTTATTTACCAGAAAATACAAGCCTCCACACTTTAGACTTCCCAGATTTAATAACCACTTTCTCGACTAGAAACTTCATTGAAAGCTACACATTGAAAATCAGGTAAAGAAGGCTAGTAGAGCTTTCCCCACCTACAAATCTACGTTCGGCAAATAATAGGGACTGGAGCCACTGGGCATCCTTTGAATGTACAAGGTAGAGGTTCTGCCAATTTTAACGTACACATACTTGGTTTGGTGGAAAACTCTCCGAAAGGGCTATAATATCACTAAACTGGGGAGGGTGCAAACAACTAAATGTATTGGAATCACCGGAGTAGGCAGAACTTGTCCCAGTGCTGCCCTGAATGTCGTTTTGCACTTACTTCTCATCGATTTTTACGTTATTCCCATCGCTGCTCAAAGTGCAATCAGGTTAATGGAGGTTGGCCTCTGGAGACAAACTCTCAAAGGCAATGGTAGCACTTTTAGGGAGTTAACACCGCATTTCGCCAGACTTCGAACAGATCTCTCTATCCGCAAACTAGAGTTTGAAGTCGTGCTAGGGCAATCTTTCCAAGTAAGCAGGACCGGACGAGTGGAAAATCTGTACCGGGCCTCAGTCTTCATTGACGGCTCCAATATGGCGAATACTGCTAGTGTTTTTCAGACAGAAATCTTTGCTACCTTGCAAGCATGCAAAATGCTTAGGAAACGTGCGAACGAGGGAGATTTTAATATTCTTTCCGCTAGTCAGGCGGCGCTCAAGGTTCTGACGACGCCATGGTGCATATCCGAACGGGTAAACTCCTGTAAGGAGCAGACCAAATCTCTTGGGTGTATAGGTAACATTTCTGTGATCTGGATTCTAAAACATAGGCACATAGAGGGAAATAAAATTGCTGATAAGTTTGCCAGGAAGGCGTCAACTGAATTAGTTTCAGAGGTCTCCCAGCCGGTCATCGGTCTCCCTCTGACTGGTGTTGAAGGGGAATTGCACAACTTATTTCTCAGAAAAATACAGAAAAGATATAGCGCCGTTCCTTCACGCGCTACTTCGAAAACTCTTTGGCCCCAGTATAATTAACGGTGGACGCAGAAAGCTCTAAGGACTCCATAAAATTCAATTTCCAAACTCGTAGTTGTGTTTACCGGACATTAGGCTATCGGCACACACACACAGAAAGTCTAGGTTGATCATTTAATTTGCATTGCAAAAGCTATGGAGACCATTCTGAAAAGGGCACTGTTGAGCAATTTCTTTGTTAATGTTCAAGTTCGGCGGCTAGACGATTAAGGTCACTGGATGCTGCTTCTTCGACAGCCTGGCACAGTGCGCCAACCTAAATTCCATGAGTTTTTCCCATTACACCTAAAACTCTGGCTGGCTGTAGATATCTGCCTGTTGGAGGTCTCATAATTAAACTCGTTTAACCTAAATGCAATGCTGAAGATTCGGCTACTTTAACATTCCTGACAACTGGCGATGTCAATTTCGGAATCCTGGGATCAAATAAATCTGAATGAGCTGAACTGAGTTAACTTTTGCAGTCTAGAAATGTTTACAAGTCGAGCTAAGCAAATACGATTTTAAAATCAGTTTATTTTAAATTTTAAATGGTATTGGTTTAATGGTTTGCTTAAATGCTTTCAGTTATTGCATTTTAACTCACGAAAATAGATTTAAGATGGAATGGCATCTTTATTCAGGATGAAAGGATAAATTTAAGCCATCCACCCAGCTTTTAGACCCACTTTTGAGATCGGCTTGATTCGTATGGGGCAACAAATGTGAGGATGATTTAGTTTTAACGGATTATGCTAACTTTACAATCATTTAGGTTTAAGGTTCAAAATCAGGCAAAAGCTCTAACTTAACGCTGTTAGTGGTGTGCCAAGAACTGTTAATTCTTACCGACTATTGACATTTCGAAATCTATATTCCAATACCATTCCAAGCATTCTGTGAATTTCCCTACTGGGCGCAAACTCTCCTGCATATCCACAAAGTTGTATGTACTCCCCCATAGTTTTCTAACTAATTTATTTATTTATTTATTTGTGCTCGTGTTTTTACATATTTTTAATAGGTTGTTTGTGTTCACACTTTGTGCAACACGCACAATGCATTTCATAAACAAACCAACACAACGCACAGAATTTTAATCAGCCTACGCCTGCGTCTATATTTCGTTTTGGTTGCAAATGAATGAATTCCGAAATGCCTCAGGCGCTCGTGCTGATTGTTTTGTTCTATTTTATTTGTGTTTCTTTTGTTGTTATAAAATGGCTTTTTACTAGTTTTTGTGCTTGGAATGGAAGTGGGGAAGGATGTGAAATTTGTGCAATAAAAGTACTAGGAAAAACATAGTAGATAAACCAACGACGAGTGTTGTGTGGCAATTTCGAATTATTTATTTACTTTGTGGAAAGACTGGGTTAGCATAACTGCCGAATTAAGATAATTGTTAAAATAATATTTTTCGAAAAACTATATTAGGAAAACGGAAAGATTTATATAACTCACATACATGCGAGTATATTGCTTTGATACCCTTTATTTACGGCATGAGTAAATGAGTAGGAAGGGTAATGTTGGATGGTCTGCTCGTAAGTAACAAAAGATGCACTCGTTCCTCACAGCGATCCGCATCGGTGCTCAAAGAAGTTTTTTCGATCCTATCTCTGAATGTTCTTAAACACATCTTTTGGCGTATCCAATTAGTCTTTCCAGCGAAATTGTGGTGAACTCTCTAGACGATCGAAGAAGTGATTTTCTAAAAATACCTCTGTACATTGGAAAATTATATCAGGCGCATTCGGAATGAGATATTGCTGATCGGAGTTGAAAAACATTATTTCTTAAAAGACTTCCACGGACAACTATTAAAGAAAGATCCGATCTGCTATGGATCTACTGATGTATCAGTAATTGTCTTAAGCCAAGATGCTAATACAATTGAGCTTCTTCTTCTTCTTGTTTTTCTTCTTCTTCCTCTTTATTTCCTTATTCGCTTTCTTATGTTGGCGATCATACTCATCAATACTTATTTTTACATTAAAATTTTTTACTACTTACAAGCGCTGGACCGCCAGTTGTGGCCTCGGGCTGAACTCTGACAAAACGAAGCTGATGCTATTTACCAAAGCATATAGGCCTCCACATTTTAGACTTCATAGATTAAATAACCGTGCGCCTCCACTTTCAAAGGAAATTAAGTATCTACGAGTGATACCGGGCTCCAAACTTCATTGGAGGCTACACATTGAAAATCAGGTAAAGAAGGCTTTCTACTCCTGCAAATCTATGTTTGGCAAAAAAATAAAGACTGAAGCCACAAGTCGTTCTTTGGATGTACATTGCACTAATTCTGAAAATTTTAACGTGTCTGGTTTGGTGGAAGCTCTTCGGAAGGGCTATAATATCACAAAGCCGGCAAGGGTGCAAACAACTGCTTGTATTGGCATTACCGGAGTATGCTGAACTTGTTCCAGTGCTACCCTGAATGTCGTTTTACACTTACTTCCCATCGACTTTTAAGTTATTCACATCGCTGCTCAAAGTGCAATGAGGTCAATGGAGATTGGTTTCTGAGCCATGATTAGGCTGCTAACACCGTATTTCTTTGAACTCCGTACAAACTCTCTATCCGTCGCGCGAGGGCAATCTGTTCATGTAAGCATGATTAGAACGAGAGGAAAATCTGTACTGAGGCTGTTACCTCTGCCTTCACTGATGGCTCCAAGATGGAATAGGGAGTCGGAGCAGGGGTTTTCTCCAAACCCGGAAATTTATTTATTTCGTTTAAGCTGTCGAATACTGCAAGTATTTTTTAGGCGGAAGTCTTTGCGTTTCTACAGCCATGCATAATGCTTAGGTAACGAGAGAGCAAAATAGATATTAACATTTTTCGGATAGTCAAGCCGCGGTCAAGGCTTTGACGAGGCCATATGGTAGATTCAAACTAGTCCACTCCGGTAAGGAGAAGATCAAATTCCTTAGGTTTTCTTATATGGACTTGAGGATATAGGAGCATAGAAGGAAATAAACTTATGGATGAGCTTCTCAGGAAGGGTCGACTGAATTAGTTTCAGAGGTCTCCCAGCCGCTTATCGGTCTCCCTCTGGCTATTGTTAAAGGGGTATTCGACAACTTATTTCTCAGAAAAGCGCAGATCAGATGGAACTCCATTCTTTCGTGTGCTATTTCGATAATCCTTTGGTCTCAGTACAAAAGACGCAGATAGTCTGAGGATTATCTTCCATTCAATTCCAATGCCGGTGAAATTGATGTTTTTACGGATATTACCTTCCTACAAGCGAACAACAACGAAGTTCTTGACCATGCTGGCAAACAACCGCTATATAAGAATTATTAGATGTAATAAACTATATGAAAAACTTCAAATAGGCAGGGGGAAGGCAATGTAACAGCTGAACTCCTAAAAAACGGAAGTACCGGGTTCATAGAAAGGGTGCATCACCTGACAGACAACATTGATTTGGAACAATAAAACACCCTCATCGCGGGATTTGCCTTCTGCTTAACACAACTTATAAAATCTTCACGCAATAAGAGTTCTTCAATTCGAAAGACAATAAAATTTTTTTCTCAAACAGTCCATAGAGATATGTTTGGAGAACAATATTGGGCAGCACAAGCTGTTTACTGATTTTAAAAAAGCGTGGTGACTTTAAAGAAAACTGTATCAAAAGTGATTACACAAGACGAAATCGAATCTTTCAGAACTAAAACTAGAGTAACACAAATGGGATACGCTCTCATCAAAAATCTTAAACCATATGAAATGCTCTGCCATCAATGAAGTAAGTGACGCCAAAAGGACTCGACAAATATTAAAGCGAACTACTCAATTATTCGTATGCGTGGACGACATAGCGATTGTCAGAAAAATAACGGTCCATCCCAAATCTCCGCCGATATTGAAATTGCAGCTGATAGAATTGGCCATAAAATCAACGAAAATAAGACAAAGTATATGGTGATGTCCAGACATTATAAGCCAGCATAAGACAAGCTGAAAATTTGCGATTTTTCTTATGAAATCGTGGAATCCTTTATCTACTTAAGCTTCAAATTGAGTGGAGATAATTCAACAAGCCTCACCATAAAATCCAAACAGCTAACAGATCATACTCGTCACTAACGAAACTCTTCAAATCAAAACTACTAAACAGACAATGCAAATGGATTCCGTACAAAAACATCAATAGATCAGCTATCGAGCTGATTCGTGGACTGTAATTGAAGCAGATAAAGCAAATTTGCAAATATACGAGCGAAAAATACTGAGACAAATTTCTGGAGCAATTAAAGATCACTGTGAGTATATGGTGGAACGATGAGCTGGACCAACTTGTAAATGGCAAAAATGTTATATGTTTCATCAAAGCGCAGTGGTTAAATGGTTGGGTCATATAACAAGAATGGACGGTACGAGGGTACAAAAGAAAACCTAGAACAAGATGAGCCGGCAAATTAGAAGCGGGCATCAATAAGCTTGGGATAAGGAATTGGAAAAAAATTGCAAACGATCGAGGTGTTTGGAGGTCCCACGTACAGCAGGCCAAGGCTCACGAAGATCGATGAGTACAGTACACACCCTTTTGTTGAAAGCATATTACAATTTATTTTGACAATGCTCTCAGAAAGCTAGGCATATATGTATGTAAATACATATTTGCATACATCCTTCCTTAGCTGATCGTTATAGCAAAAACAAGTCCACTGACTGCAGCATAGAAATTCAAATTGAACAAGCTGTAAAGTAAACTCGCATTAAAATCTAACATGAACAAGAAGTGAGTATGTAATAGAAACACAGTATGCAAGCATTCGGAGTCTTAGCGCAAATAGCTTCCCAGTATAACAGGGCGTATGAGCAACATTGAAGGTCTTAGGAGGAAACATGCGATTTGTATGTAAAAGGAATGCAATTTAAGAAGTTAAACGAAATCACAACAAATATTCATGCATGCAATATGCAACATATACAAAGCAGTACATTAGATGGATTGGGGAAAAACGCTTCGAGGGAGAGAGAGAGAGAAAACAAGGAGAGTCGCTGAAGAAACAAGCGACTGACTGGCGACTGAATGGCTACTGGCAAGTGGCAGCTGACGATGCATGCAGCGACTTTTGAGGATTCACTTAATTGGCTATTTGTATACCGGACTTACTCACTACAACTATGTATGTATGTATGTGTTAGTGCATATGTTCCATAGCAAACATTTGGCAGACATAACAAGCGTAAGTGCAAGCGATGTCAGACGTGCAGTTATGTACAAGTCAATGTTTTGACCGGTCAAGCCATTGGCCAAATAGGAAGGTAGCCACCGGGGCAAACAGTAGTTGCTGTGTGGTTAAGAAAGTATTGCTGGAGAATGGAAATCGTTTCGAAAGTGGAACGTTGTCAAAATTGTCATTTGTGCTGATTTGTGCCCCGTGATACTGCATTGTTGTACTGAACTGATTTCGTCCAGTGGCACACTGCTACTGTCTGTGCTGTGCTGAACCAGTGCACAGTGTGTGGTATTCATGCGAGTGTTGTTCGTAAAGAATGAAAATGAATATACGAGCATTTGTTGCCTCGCACTGTTAAGTTCTAGGCAATGGCAAAATGTTGTATTCTGGGTGAAGATATTAAATGCGTTTTATCAACTATAGAACGGCTCATTGACAAGCTTTGGCTATTTATTTCCTCTTGTTCAAATTCAATAAATTTTTATGAAAATATAATTCATTTTACAAAAAAAACTATATAAAACCAAGCTCCAAACGCTGTGAGAATTTAAACAAAAAAAAATTAATTTCTTTAATCGGAATCAGAGTATGCAGTTTCATAGACTAATTAACTCTAATATATAAAAGTGTATATCCAAAGTTGCTCAAAAATCGCGTTAATTTATAAAATTTTAATTTCAAATTTTTTTTGTTGCTTAAAATTTTTAAATTTTTTTGGCTCACGGTGTTGGGTATTTTATTTCATATACAATACAAAAAAATGTTGAGAATGGCATGCAGGCACAGCTACATTTTATATAAATTTTGCTTTTTGTTTTTCTCTTGAGAACAACTTTGTAGAATTTGACCCAAACCTGCCCTTAATGTCGTTTCGCACTTACTTCCCATCGACTTTTACGTTATCTTCGCCGCATCTCTGAAGGGATATGGTAGCACTTTTAGACAATCAACATCGTATTTCACTGAACTTCGTAGAGATCTGACTATCCACAAGCTGAAGTTTGAGAGTTGGCACTCGGAATAGGGGTTTTCTCTAAAGCAGCCAAATTATCTATTTCCTTAAAACTGTCGGATACTGCAAGCGCTGGCTTCACGTCTTTGTGAATCTCCAGAACATAGAAACATAGTGGGAAAATTAAATTGTTGATGAGCTTGGAAGGAGGGTAATTGAATTGGTCTCAGACACCACCTACCCGGCCATCGGCCCCCTGACAGTTGTTAAAGGGGGATTGCACAAACTATTTCTTAGAAAAGCGCAGTAAAAATGCAGCTTCATTTCTTCCTGTGCAATTTCGAAAACCCTTTAGCCCCAGTACACTAAATGCAGGACGCAGATAGTCTTTGGGACTCTACGCCACTCAGTTACCAAACGCCTAGTTGTGCTTACTGGTCATTGAACAACCGGAACTCAAGCGGAAAAACTAAGTTTACCATTTAACTCTCAGTTCAGAAACTGTGAAGACCTTTCTGAGAAGGAAACTTTTGAAGGTTGGCAGGCCACTGTTTGCTCCTTTCTTCAACAGACTGGGACAATGCGATACCACAAATCCTATCAATCTTTTCCATTACATCAACAGCGTTGGTTGGCTGTAAATATATGCCTGTTGGAGGTCTCATATAATGGTATCAAAACGGCTGCTTAGGAAGTTCCAGAGTGGTACTTTACCCATTTCACGTACCTACTTTCTGATTTGAGAGGTATACAGCATCTACAAATCTATTTTAATGTAAGTTTCTTTTTCTTGTCATTGCTCCACCTTGTGTTTATAGAAGGAAAGTTATGCTGGATGGATCATTTCCAGGTGTTCATTGGCCGGATGTAGCTTCTGCCACCCTGAGGATTACAATCTAGAGCTATTTTTGTGATGCTGTGTAGCGGTTTCATAAAAGCGGTGGCAGTTTATATATATATATATAATTGGGTGTTGGCTGCTTGGTCGAGCACCTTCTCCAATTTGTCGTCTGAGGTTATCCCACAAATGGACGGACTTACTCTTGTCGCCTCCGAAGAGATCGTTTTTTCACGGAGAAGCTTTTTCGTGGCAGAAACACACTCGGAGGTTTGTCACTGCCTATTTTTTCTTTCAAGAAAGCGAAAAAATAGCAACGGTTTAAGAAATGTTGGATAACTATTTGTAGTTATGCCCTCGAAGGCTTGCCATTACCTGAAGAGTGGCGACCGCTATTAGAAAAAACTGTTTTTTCATGTTGGTGTTTTATGAACGTAGAATCAAGCCTACGTATTCAGAGAAAATTTAAATTTAATTAGAAAGCAACCTGGAAGCTCAAGCCATTAACTATAATGGAAATATGTTAAATGCACGCCAAATTCAAAGTAGAAAAACTTTGACCAGACCCGGGTGTCCAAATAAGCTATTTGAAAGAACTGTTACGGCGTTCCTTAAGATAGATCACAGAATTCACATAACTTATTAGACTATATCAAAGTATGCAATTATCACCAAGAATGCCAGCGAGCATTCTTAGTTAGACAGAAAATCACACTGATTTTTTTTTAATTTTTTTCGAAAGCAGTCTTATGCCAGTGTCCAGTTAACGCTACATTTTTTTATATGCAGAAAAACAACCAACCCTGTTAGCAGAAAAATTTGTAAAAAATCAACGCGGCTTGTGAGCCACTTACAACTTACACTTTATTACATCAAAATTCCATGATCTATAAAATTGCATATCCGAAACTCGTCTAAAAACTCTGAGCAAAAAGTTTGAAATTTAGATGAAAATTTGCCAAATTTTTACAAATTTTATCTAAAGTTCGAAACTTTACTTAACATGGTTTTTGTTCTTAATATATTAATTTTTATTTATTTTTTCTTGTTACTTTTTATTTTTTTATTTTTTATAAAACAATTGTTGAAATTACTAAATAAATAAACAAATAGTGAACATTTATCAATATGTGGCGTACAGTTTGTTTTTTAAAGGTATATGAACTGAAGTCGTTTACGCGCCGCTACTAAGTATAATGAAAATATATTTAAAAAAAATTTTGCTTTAATCCAAAAAAATGATATTGGCAAAATTCTACCTTAAATCCTCTCTCCAATATTGGAATTCTGCGATGACTTTCTATCCAGCAACAGCCTCATCTGATTCAACTTCAATAGTCGCCAGCTTAGCACAACACAGCACGCACGGTTGAGAGCAAAATCAATGGTTGGTTAAGGTGGTGATTCATTCAGAATCCAACTAGCGCTTCCGCACCATTTTGTTGCCACAAGGCAAAACCAATACTATTTATAATAGAATTATATACGTGAGTGGTGCTGGTAGTCTAATTTATAGTGGCATTTTCATGAATCGTTTGTTGAAGATATATTTTTGCATTGCATTTGCAGTTTTACTTAATATCAGGCCTATATTGCGTGTCCGCCATTTTAAGGCAACTAAACTTCGGTCCATGCAACAGTGTCACTCAAGTGCGCACATTTCTTGCCACAAATTTTACCATGCCTCGTTGCATTTTCGTCGTCAATTTTCTCTGTTTCTCTCACATCTGGCCACAAGAAATGGCCCATTCCAGTCTTTTGCCTATCGCCCACTTCGACCCTTGGCCGCGCATCCGCTCAACCAGTTCATGAACTAACGCTTACCAATGCTGTTGCCTGCCTGCTGCTTTATGCCTTAACTTGGCCATAATTTTGTGGCGATTTGAATTTGACCTCTTGGTTGCTTTTATTTGTGCACCATCGAAATCGCCACAAATTAGTTTTGCTCTTGTTTTCGTTATTATTTTTTATTTGCGGGCCTCACTGCGACTGTTCATTTTGGAGAAAAAAAAACAAAAAAATGTTCCTGTTTTCTGTTTAATTTCAATTTATTTATTTTTTTCTTTTATTATTTTATAGAGAACTTGAACCTCAAAACAGGAAAGCAAAAGTCATTCGTTTTTCCCCTCTTTCAGCCAATCACTTCTGCCGCAATCATTTCCTCTCAGCAGCAGTCAAGCCAGGCCAGGCAGTGCCTAGTTGGACAATGAGTAAATGTTGACCGACCATTGTTTATTGTTGTGCTATTGTTGCTATTCTTGTTATGGCTGCTTGTGGCATGCGATGGCGGCTGATGTTTACGATGGCATTGGTAATGATAATGAGCATGAGAATCGAGGAAAATGAACAGAATAGAGAAAAAAATAAAATAAAAAATAAAATAGCAGCGTTGCTGCACTTGATGCTGCTGTGTTTGTTGTTGTTATTGTTATAGTATCAAATTGCAGATCTGTTATTCTTTTTAATTTCTACTGTTTTTTGTTTTTTCATTTTTGTGCTTTTATGTTTTTGAAAAATATGCCATATATTTGCGTTAAGCCATGGCTTCCTCTGTTCATATGGCGATGATGGTTTTGGAATTATTGGATAGTTACTTTTTTTCTCTTTTCTTTGTTTATTTTACTTTTTCTTTTTTTCGTTTATTTCTATAGCTTCTTTAGTGTATTGTATTGCTGCATTGTTTTTCCGATTGTTTGTTATTATTGTTTACTATTGACATCGTTGCACTTGACGTTGCCACTGTGGCTGCTGCTGACCTTTTCCAGGCCACTTCACGCTTGCATCGCGCCGCACTGCAGCCGTCTCGATTTCAGACGCCACTTTAGCCTGCGGAAGCTTTCGCGCAATTTATCATTATTCTCTGCGTTTTCTGCTTTAAGGTCATAGCTTTTTAATTGCTCAACTGCGTAGCCATCATTAGCAGTCGGCGTGTTTCATGCGCTCATGCCCAATCGTTGCTGCTGCTTTGTTGTTTTCACTTCTATTTTATTGCAATAATAATTTATTTTTATTTTACTTATTTTTTATTTATTTACTTTTTCTTTTTGTAATAGTGACTCCATCTTTTCATGCTTGAGACCTAAACCAAACGAGGTTCTATATGCTCTAATATTTTATGGGTATAGATACAGCCATGGCCAAAGAAATAGCGCACTTATAGTGAGCTCTATTCAAGTTGTTATTTCTTAGAAGTTTAACTGATATTCGTTCATATTTTTATGCCAATGTTATGGCATTAATCACTTCTCTCTAATATCCGCGAATTTTTCTGTTTGCCAAGTTTCATTCGAAATGCATATCATTGCGTTGGACAATGAAATAACGCAGCTCTATTTTAATAATCAGTTAAGATGATTAAAACTAATTTTTTCGGTGAATTCTCGTTTGTTATAATTGCAATTATAATTTTTTTCTGTCAAATCATTACTCGCCACGAAAATGGGAAGAAGATTTCACTGCTCACTTGAAATAAAAAAACATTATTTGGAATCTTTACGAAAAAGGTTTGGAAGCTGTCCAAGAATAGATGACACAGTGTGAGTAATTAAATAATTCGTATAACTCTACATAAATCGATAACAAATTTTTAAATGCGTCTTTCTCAAAACTATGTTTTTTGAACCGGGGATAACTGTAACTTAAAAACAGCTTGGTAGATTTCAATAGAATTTATACTGCTTTTGAAAAACATAGAAGTCGTGACTGATCGAAGGATTTTTTTTTAATTTGAATTTTTTTCACAATTAATTGTCGTTTTTTTCTCGAAAATATGAAAAATATTTCCTTAGGCCGCCATATTGTTAATTTTGAAAAAAAGATTCGATCAGGCAAAAGATTATATACTAATAAAACTAATTTCTATTGTCCGATTGGTTTTAGATGAATTTCGAAGGATTTGTGATGACTCACTCAACCCAATGTGTGATGCGACCCGTGCCCATTGGATGGGTTTGGCAGCCGGGGGACAAAATTAGGCTGTCTTCTAATAGAGCCCTCCGACAGCAGGCCGCCTCAGATTGTAACGCATGGTATGGGGCGCTGCCATGGCTGACCAATTATTTCCCCGATATCCTCTTTTGTCACCGTACATGGCGACATGTGAACAGTGAACAATGAACTTAGACAATGAACTGAAGACGGACCAACGGACGGACACAAACCCAAAACGGATAGACAAGCGGACGCACCCATTGACACAATAGATGGACAAATGGACAACACTGACCGACACTAACAAACTGAGGAGTTGGGAACTTCCTCAGAGGACGAACTCTTGATCTCCAGCCAAGAGACGGTTGATGGCAAAGATGTGGGCCACAGCACGCCATTAACCTTGAATCAACCATCTTCATCCGCTGATGACAAGGGGCAAAAGCGTCAAGACGTTGAAAAAGGCCCGTCCAGGTATAAGCTTTACCAGAGGTCTCTCGCGATTCTCGGCAGAATAAGCAAAAATGAGGCCGAAGGGAAAACTCGTCCAAAGGACGCGGCCGATAAGGCAAGGTACCAAAAGGTGGTCGATCCGAAAGCGGCAATCCTACGAAGAAGCACAAAGTGTCGGTTCACACCGCTTCAATACCAAAGCCAGCCAAACGCACATTTAATGAGGTGGCACGGGATCACCTGCAAACAGCGTTGGTTGATGAAATAACTAACCGCGGTAAACCTGCCTCAGAGAAGTGGTCCGAAATTGAGGCACGGCTGTCACGCATTGTCGTCGATCACGTCATGGCAAACTCGGAGGGTCAAGTGCCAGGATTTGACTCAATGGAGGTGGTCCGCGGATACAGGGTGATCAATTGCGATGATCAACTCTCTCTTAACTTCCTGCAAACAGTTGTGGGCAAGATCCAGACCAGAACGGGGAAGTTTTGAGACTCAAACTAATCCCGGACAGCGAAATCCCTCGACGGCCGAAGGCTCGCATCTGCCTACCGAACATGGAATGCGAAGCTAAGCAACTGGTTCCATACTTGCAAGCACTCAACCGCACTGCTCCGATGGATGACTGGAGCGTCATCAAAGCGTAAATATTATATCATATTCACTTTATCATAAATATTATAAAATAAATACAATACTACTTTAGAGCATATGCAGCTATTTCTGCCCAGTGTATTCAATGGAAGGTACAAAATAAAGACCTTAAGAAATAATAAATGTAGAAAAGCTTCATTTTCTTATATGAAAGCTATGAATGGTTTGGGCAATTTTGACCCACAAATATAGGACCCCTTAAAACGTGAATTAGAGTTTAGAATAAATATAACATTTATGGGTAAATTTTCACATTTCTATTATACTTAAATATTTATTTCACTTACCTTACTATGAAAAATTAAACCAAGTTCGTTCGATAAATTCTTATGATACATTTCTTTGGGTGATTCAATTATGATTTCTGTATTGCAGTTGTTTTGCTTACGCGTTGCTCTAATATTGGAATTTTAAACATTTTTTATTATTTAATTTACGAACACTTTTCACACTAAACTATTTATTAGTCAATTAGCTTGCATTAATTTTTAATTAATTTAATGCATGATTTACAGTTATTATTTATTATTTACTAGGTTATGAGCAACATTTTTAATTTGCATACGAAATTGCATTGCTACAACAACTAATTCTATGCGCCATAACGACGAATTTGTGGGTTCGTGTCGCGACGCAGTGACGACCAAACATTTGTGCGTTTTGTAGTTAACTTTGAAACTTTAAATTTCTGCTGCATTAAATGGTTATGATTTTTTTTCAGTTCTAATTGGTTTTAATTTTAGGTTTTCCTCTTTTTCGTGTTTACAAATTTTTTGTTTATTATTGAATTTTTTTTTTTTTATTTTTATTTTAAGTACAATTATTATTATTAGTGCGCGTTATTTCAATTATGTGAATTTTTTTATGATTACTTGGATACAATTTTTAGTTTTTTTGCAATGTTTATTTGACTAATTTTTTCCACCTTAGCTTTTACTATTTTTTATAGCACTTTTCTGATATATGAATTTTTCGTATTTTTTTTTTACACCACTTTAATTTTTCTCTTCTTCTTTTCAACTTTAACTTAAAAATTTTTAACTCTCAATTTCACAGACACACAGCACTCGAGGTATATTTGCTCAAATAAATTGTTTGCTCTCCTCTCGTTCGCTTCAATTGCCAGGCCACACACACAACAGCTGCTTATTGCTATTTTACCTCGCCACTCATATGAGTAGAAACAACAAATCTAATGTGCGCTCAAATTGCGCGTCTTAAATTTCGCTGCAGTTGCCTTGCTTTGGTTTGCAGAAAAAACGCAAAAACTCGCACCAAGGACAAGCACCGAATAGTTGTGTAGTTGTTGCTTTTGTTGCTGCTGACGACGATGGCGTTGACACTTCCAACAATCATAACAACAACTACCAGCCAGCATCCAGTCATTTGCATAAGCACCAAAAACGTCGAAGCACCAGAATTAATAGCATGGCATAAGAAATTGTTGTTGGCGTAGCTCAACGTCTGCTGGCTGCCTGCTGTTTGCAAGTTTTCTTATTTTCACAAACGACTTTTTCCTTTTCTTTGTGTTTAGGTTTTTCCTTTTCTCCTTCACTTTGACACTGGCCCTACGCTATTAGCCGCCGCTGCCGCTGTTGCTGCCGCTGCTACTGCTACTGCTGCTGCTGCTACTGCTGCTGCTGCTACTGCTGGTTGCTTCGCATTCCATTCAATGCGCAGCTACAATGCAACGGTGCCCGATTGTGAGCAAATGCAGAGACGCCCACGCGTATAACGGCACACCCTTCACGCATACGCAGACATGTGTGCGCTTGTATGGGTTTGTTTTAATTTGTGCGTCAACGTCTCGTAAACTTTCTTCTATTTTCCTATTTTTATTTTCGTCATTTTTACTTTGCTTTCGTAAAAATGCGTTACTCTTTCCTATTTCATTTGTTGTCGCCTTGACAGGGTGATTTTCGGCTTGGTTTTTAATTCACCATCTCAACTGTAATGTTTTGTAAAATTTCAAAGTAGCATTGCATTGAAGGCCTTGAGTGTTTTGCAATACAATTGGATTTTGATGGAATTACTTGCCATTGTTTTCTGTTTTGAAGTCTTCGTTTGCAAAAATTATGCTTTAAAGGAGGTATTTGCATTGCTGAAAAGAGAAACAAAAATGAAAATAGCATTAGTTAAAAGTTGTAGTGGAAATCAAATGTATAAAATATGGAAAGCCAATTAGAAATTATAATACTGCCTATGACTTTCGTCATTTTAAAATTCTGCACTTCAAAATTTTCTCTTTAAAAATTTCAAAAATGTTAGCAGATTTCGAACAAAAGATATTCGTACTAGTGCGCCGATTTCTCTCATTCAATAAGAAATATCTCCTTCAAAAAAAAGGAAGGTCTCGTGATTTCGAGTGATGCAGAAGTAACAGAAGTTCACCCCGACCTCTACTGGTAGAATGCTGATATTTAATATTACATTTCATTTCGATCTCTGTAAATCTGCCCAGTCGAAACCAACAAAAGGTGTAAGTTGTTTCTTACAAAGGCGTATTGGAAATTACTTTAAGAAACATTATAATGGAAATTTCGCAAACATCGGTTTATCGTAAAATAATTTCAGTTCTTGCGGGTGTAGCATAAAAGGTATTCCATAAATTTCTCAAACAAGAAAAATCGAAATGCATAGTCAGAGAGTTACAAATGTGAAAATAAACATTCTTCGAATTTAACGATGGAAATTCAACTTGAACAAAGAATTTGTTTGAAATTTTGTTATTCCAACAAAATTTCGGCTTCAGATGCCTTAAAAATGTTGCAGACAACCTATGGGGACTCTGCTTTAACGCTTGCACGTGTTTTCCAGTGGTACAAATCGTTCAAAGAGGGCCGTACATCGGTTGAAAACTTGCCTCATGAACTTCGTCCAGCAACATCAGTAAACGACGAAAACATTGGAAAAGTAAAGGAAATTGTGCTTGAAAATCGCACAAATCGCAAAATCGGTTAACGCTGAATATTATTTAGACGTTTTAAAGCGTATGCGCGAGAACATTTGTCTTAAAAGGAAGGAATTGTGGGACAACAAGTCATGGTTCACACATCACGTCTTGTTCGCGATTATTTGAACAAAAATAATGTTAATATCGTTCCGCAAGCACCGTATTTGCCTGATATGGCTCCATGTGACTTTTTCCTGTTTCCCAAGCTCAAGTTGCCGCTCCGTGGAAAACATTTTGAGACAATTGAAGTCATAAAAGAGAATTCGAAGAACACACTCGAGCTTGACTTGTTTACAGTAGCACAGAAAACAAACTATGTGACATATCACGCTGAAATTTGCCATGTAAGCTTATAACAGTCCTGCCAAAAAACAAAAAATTTATTTTTGCCATATGTCATCCGCGGACCGTTTTATTGATACCGTCTCGTTCATATTTGAGCAGAAGTTATATTAGGTGCGCAACTAAGTTCTCGCTTTTTATCAACAGATGCCGCCAGCAGTGTCTGCTAGTCGATTCTAACATCACCTAAACGTCATAAACCAAGCTTAGACATATGGTGAACAAACTGCTTCGAGACATAAGTGATTTTATTTTGGTATCAAATACTTTTGGTTTTGTGAAAATGTCTGATTTTGTGCCGAATAATCGTCATTTGCGGGAAGAGCTGATTTTACTCTTTCATTCGAAAAAAACGGCGACTGAAGCGCATCGAGAGCTACAAAAAATTTAAGGAGATGCTGCTTTAAGTGAGACAACGTGCCGAGATTGGTTCCGTCACTTCAAAGACGGTGAAGGAAAGCCAAAAACCTGCGAAGACTCTGAATTGGAGGCATTGCTCAATCAGGATCCATGTCAAACACAAGAAGAGCTTGCTTCAGTATTATGAGTTACATACCAATCCATTTCCAAGCGATTGCATGCTTTGGAAATTATTCAGAAACAGGGCGCTTGCGTTCCTTATGAGTTAAAACCAAGGGATTTTGAACGTCGCTTTTTCGCCTGTGAACAACTGCTGCAGCGGCAAAAAAAGGAAGGGTTTTCTTCATCGCATCGTGACGGGTGATGAAAAATGGATTCATTACAGCAATCCAAAGAAAATAAAGTCATGGGGACTTTCCGCACATGCTTCTACGTCGTTGCCTCGGCCGAATATTCACGCTGCGAAGATTATGCTATGTATTTGGTAGGACCCAGTTGGTGTTATTTATTATGAACTGTTAAAACCAAGCAAAACCATCACTGGGGATCGGTATCCACTTCAATTGATTCGATTGAGCCGAGCACTGCGCGAGAAGCGGCCGCAATACGCATGACAACATGACAACGCCCGGCCTCACGTTGCCAAACCCGTTAAAACCTACCTGGAAACACTGAAATTGGAAATCCTACCCCACCCGCCATATTATCCAGATATTGCGCCGTCCGTTTATCACCTGTTCCGTCTAGCCATCACCTGTTTTGTATAGCTTACCAGCAGTTCCATTCTTATGAAGACATCAAAAAATGGCTTGCTCCCTGAATAGCCTCAGATCTACCAGAAAAATGGGGAAAAGTAGTAGCCATCGATGATTCAATGATTCACTTGTAACCATTTTTACAAAAAAGAGTTGTATTTTTATCAAAAAAAGAGGTTGTCTGCAAAGTCGGTTTACTGACGATAGTTTAACGTGATAACGTCATAAGAAAATACTGATTGAATGGTTGCATTTTTCAAAAGAAAATTTTAATTTTATTTGTTTGATACATATTTTGTATGGATATAGAGAATGAGTTAACATTAACATAACATATACTTTAACATAACATAACATAACATAACATAACACAACATAACATAACATAACATAACATGACATAACACAACACAACACAACACAACACAACACAACACAACATAACATAACATAACATAACATAACATAACATAACATAACATAATATAACATAACATAACATAACATAACATAACATAACATAACATAACATAACATAACATAACATAACATAACATAACATAACATAACATAACATAACATAACATAACATAACATAACATAACATAACATAACATAACATAACATAACATAACATAACATAACATAACATAACATAACATAACATAACATAACATAACATAACATAACATAACATAACATAACATAACATAACATAACATAACATAACATAACATAACATAACATAACATAACATAACATAACATAACATAACATAACATAACATAACATAACAAATTACCCCGTATTAAAGCACTTATCAACAGCTTTCATTTGATACCCATATTGTACATACACAACCAAAGGTTACCCGGGTCCACGTTTTGACCTATATCTCGAGACCCCAGTCACGGAGCAGATAGAAATAGTCTGAACTAAAGCATTCACCAACAGCTTCCATTTGATACCCATATTGTACATACACATCCGAAGGTTACCCGGGTCAACGTTTTGACCTATATCTCGAGACCCTATCTACCAATAGGTATTCAAACTATACGGAAATCATCTTCAATACCTACTTAACAATGTGTGTAAGTTTGGTTTAATTCGGTTCAAAGACACGGCGGGTCCACGTTTTGGCATATATTTCGAGACCCTAGTCATCAATAGGTATGAAAATTACCCCGTATTAAAACACTTATCAACAGCTTTCATTTGATATCCATATTGTACAAACACATTCTAGGGTCCACGTTTTGGTCTCTATCTCGAGACCCTAGTCACGGAACGGATAGAAATACTCTGAACTAAAGCTTTCACCAACAGCTTCCATTTGATACCCATATTGTACATACACATCCGAAGGTTACCCGGGTCCACGTTTTGACCTATATCTCGAGACCATATCTACCAATATGTACCCAAACAATACGGAAATCATCTTCAATACCTACTTAACAATGTGTGTAAGTTTGGTTTAATTCGGTGCAAAGACACGGCGGGTCCACGTTTTGGCATATATTTCCAGACCCTAGTCATCAATAGGTATGAAAATTACCCCGTATTAAAGCACTTATCAACAGCTTTCATTTGATACCCATATTGTACATACACATCCGAAGGTTACCCGGGTCAACGTTTTGACCTATATCTCGAGACCCCAGTCACGGAGCAGATAGAAATAGTCTGAACTAAAGCATTCACCAACAGCTTCCATTTGATACCCATATTGTACATACACATCCGAAGGTTACCCGGGTCAACGTTTTGACCTATATCTCGAGACCCTATCTACCAATAGGTATTCAAACTATACGGAAATCATCTTCAATACCTCCTTAACAATGTGTGTAAGTTTGGTTTAATTCGGTGCAAAGACACGGCGGGTCCACGTTTTGGCATATATTTCCAGACCCTAGTCATCAATAGGTAAGAAAATTACCCCCTATTAAAGCACTTATCAACAGCTTTCATTTGATATCCATATTGTACAAACACATTCTAGGGTCCACGTTTTGGTCTCTATCTCGAGACCCTAGTCACGGAGCGGATGGAAATACTCTGAACTAAAGCATTCACCAACAGCTTCCATTTGATACCCATATTGTACATACACATCCGAAGGTTACCCGGGTCAACGTTTTGACCTATATCTCGAGACCCTATCTACCAATAGGTATTCAAACTATACGGAAATCATCTTCAATACCTACTTAACAATGTGTGTAAGTTTGGTTTAATTCGGTGCAAAGACACGGCGGGTCCACGTTTTGGCATATATTTCCAGACCCTAGTCATCAATAGGTATGAAAATTACCCCGTATTAAAGCACTTATCAACAGCTTTCATTTGATACCCATATTGTACATACACATCCGAAGGTTACCCGGGTCCACGTTTTGACCTATATCTCGAGCCCTATTTCCAAAATAAAATATAATCCATGTTACTCGTGATGTAGCTTTCGAATGGTGAAAGAATTTTTAAAATCGGTCCAGTAGTTTTTGAGCCTATTCATTACAACCAAACAAACAAAGTTTTCCTCTTTATAATATTAGTATAGATATGGTAAATATTACCATACATTTTTTCCTTCAGATATAATAAAAAAATAATAATAATAACATTAAAACAACAGGTATTATTAACAAACTTGGTTTTATTTTAAATTCTTCAAGTGAATCAAATTAATAATAATCAATAAGAAGGCATATGCAAATACAAATACGTGAATTTATATATGTACATTTGCGCATATACATACATACATATATACGCTCACGTAACTACATATGAGCAAGGTAACTACATATGAGCAAGGTAACTACATATAAGCAAGGTAACTACATATGAGCAAGGTAACTACATATGAGCAAGGTAACTACATATGAGCAAGGTAACTACATATGAGCAAGGTAACACTAATATGAGCAAGGTAACTACATATGAGCAAGGTAACTACATATGAACAGTAATGAGCAAGGTAACACTAATATGAGCAAGGTAACTACATATGAACAGTAATGAGCAAGGTAACGACACATTTTTTCGTGCGTGCAGCCTGTTAAATCGAATTATAAGACGTTATCACGTCAAAAACAGAGAGAACTTAGCTGTGCATCTAATAGTAATTAAAAAATTAATTGTGAGGAGTTTTTAAAATTTTTAAAATTAAATATTATTTTCTCAATACCAGCCATTTTGCGCACTAATTTGCTCTTCATATCCGCAAAACTGAAACATGTTTAGCCTTGTATACAAAATTTGCTTAAAATCTTTAAACACACCAATTTCGCACTCCATATCTTCAAATCTCTGCTCATCACTCTCACCTTAAAATTTGATTGTTTTGCCAAATGTGTGGCAAATACTTTTATACGTACGCACACATGCATGCGCTTGTTGTTTTTTCTCCTCTGCTTTAATGCACAAATTCCTCGGCAGCGATTGCAGCTTGTCATTGCCGTAACCAACGGCAATTGTTGCAATAAAAAAAGTAGCAGAAATTTCGACACTGAGGTAAAAGTAACTGCCGCAAAACGGCAATCTACACCCACAAAAACAAGAGCGCAACAAACACACACGCTAAACTAATGTCGGATGCAACGCTGGCATTGACATTTTACTTGAATTTGTTGCAAATTAAAACTTTAGTGCAAACTGTGTGCAAGTGAATGTGTGTGAGTTATTGTTGTTACTATAAAAAGCAATTTACTTAATTTGAGTTGTGGAAGGTGACACCGTGCAACAAGAATGGTAATGGTAACAGTTGTACGGGTTAGACTAAGGCCTTTATGCCCTGCGACCAGATTGATCTATTGTGCGCCCCTAATTACTTAATTATAGTTATTTAGTATACCGAGGAATCGAGCAACTGTAGGTCTTCGTCCTCTAGTAGGTACGAGCTCAGGATTCACAGGAGGCCTAATGCCTCACAGTTGATGATTAAGTGTTCCATAGACTCCACTTCATCACAGCAGAACCTGCATGATCTTGTACTTGATAACCCTATTGTGTTAAAGTGTTTATTACAGGCAAAGTGACCTGTAAGTGCTCTACAGAGTAATCTGAGGCCCTTTTATCTAGATTTAGAGCAGATATTTGGCTCTGTTGGCATTGAAGTTCAAAAACTTTTTGGAGTGACTAAGGCCGCTTGTGTCGTTCCAGTATTCATTGATTTTAATTGCGATCCATTTTTTGGTGTGCTGTTTTATATTATTTTTGTTAAAGGTCAAAAATGGGGTTGGCCCAATAAATAGCCATTTTGCCCCTTTTTTGGCATACTAGTCCGCCTTCTCGTTTCCTTCGTGTCCCTCATGTCCTGGTACCCAAGTGACCTGATTATGAGTGGCCAGTTTGTTGAGTGCTTGTCAAACTCTATTAGGACTTTTGACTTGAATGTGAAGCTATTCAAGTCTTTGAGAACCGATTGACTGCCCGAAAGTGTTTTAATTTTTACTTTCTCCAATCCTCTTTTGGATATGATTTCCACTGTTTCCATTATGGCGAAGAGCTCCGTATGGAAAATTGTGGTATTTATACTTAGTGTTAGGGATTTGTGTGCTCTAGGCGCCACTATTTCTGCTCCCTCTCCTTGGAGAGATTTGGAACCATCTTTGTACCATTTTTGTGAGTCATGATTTATCCATATTGGGTTAGAGTTTCATTTTTTTCTAGATAGGAAGATAACCTTGTATCTCTTTATAAAATTGAGTACGGGTTCCGTGTGGTCATTTGCCTGGGTTTTGCATACTGCATGTTCAAGATATTCAGGTGTCCAGTAAGATCTCGTGGTTTAAGTTTTTCTTTCATATGAAAGGAGAATGCTTGCGTAGGAGCTTCCTCTTGTATTGCTAAATGTAGCTTTGTAAATTTAAAAGCGCTTCCATGCCATCAGTTGGCACCTGTTATGCTAAGCGCGCCAGCTTTTGTAGTTTACACAGTTTTTATGTTTGTAGCAGTAGTTTGATTTGTTTTAGCCCACCATACCAAAGGCCGATATAGTACGATAGGTCCTAGCATTTGAGTGTAGATCCAGAATGTCATTTTGGGGTTCAGATCCCAGGATTTATCCAAAGGGGGTTTGGTTGTCCAAAGGTTTTTCGTTGCCTTTTTTATTACAGTGTTGAGGTGGGCCTCCCAAAAGGAGTTTTTTACCGAAGATAATTCCTAGATATTTAACCTTTTGCTTTAGAGGTACGTCTATTCCATTTTTGTTTAGGGTGCGTATTAGGGCGGGTCGATTTAAAAATCGCTCATTGCTCTGTGAAAATCGTATTCTAGGGATCAAAATAAGAAACTTTGCCGAAGGAACCGTACCTCTAAAACGAATTCTGATGTCCCCCAATTTGGGTCGAACTTTTGGGTAGGGGCAAATTTTGAAAAATCCCACTTTGACTCATTTAGAGTGCTCCAATCGAGTCCAAATGTATGACTGACCGCCACTAACTTTGGACAGCCGATCCACCCATGCCAGTGGCACACCCCCTGGAACTTCCGTGGAGAGTTTCCCATACAATAATTTCAAAATATCACAATTTTTGGCCTTTACATGAAAAAATCAGCTAAATGGCTATGTTTTTTCTTTATTTTTATTTATTTATAATAATATTTATTATTTATTTATAATAATATCTATTTTTTCAAATTGGGGGACATCAGAATTCGTTTTAGAGGTATGGTTCCTTCGGCAAAGTTTCTTATTTTGATCCCTAGAATATGATTTTCACAGAGCAATGGGCGATTTTTTTGCCTCCCCACAAATCGACCCGGCGTAGTGCGTATATTTAGAACCCTTGCAGGAAAAATTTCATATCCGCGTGGAAATCAGTTTTTCATTTTCTCCTGAATTAAAATAAATTAATACATTTTTTGAAGCCATTTAAATTTGAAAGAACTAAATTTTCAAAAAAATGGTTTTCAAAGCTATGCTGTGATAATATTTTTCTTATTAATTGATTTACTTATTTATTTTTTTACTTATCTACAGTCTTACAAAATCTCATATCAAGAAAATGGCAACCACGAGTGCATTTAGGTTAAATGAAGCGGGTGGCTGGAAGAAAAAAACGTATGATATTTCAATCTATTACTGCGACAAACTCAGTGCACCTCGTGGAGGACTGATTACGGTGACATTCAATAGGAATTTTCCCACCATAAAAAAATAATTCAACATTCGTTTTATGAAATAAGGTATACGCAATGGGTACGTTTTCCCCTTTGGAGCTATGATTTCCTTTAGAAAATTAAATTTATTAAAAAATTAAAAAATGAGTGTGCAGCATTGCTTTTTCAAATAAATAGTTTCACGTGGTGATGATATTTTTCCTGGATAACAAGAAAATTTGATTTTTGTCGCATGGTGTAATAAATAACAAATGTGAATGCATACTCATTAAATTATATAGTATACCAGATGTTACCCGCTGATCTGATCGTAAAGTATTTTTCATTGGCAAAACACAATCAGAGGCAACAAATTTTTGTCCAGCTAAAGGTTGAATTAAATTATTTTCTACTAGATATATATTTCAAGGTACCTATTAGGCAGAAAAGTATAGTTTGTTTTTGTTGTTTAAGTGAACGGGTGTAAATATCCTTCTAAATAGTGCTAGAAAACCATCAACCTTAGCGTGCCTCACGAATCAAATCGCAACATTTTACACCACCAATTGGGCATGAGACGCGTGGCTCGACTCCTTTCAAGAGACTTGAATATCTTTCAAAAAATTCATAGGAAGAAGGTGGCTGAAGACATGTTTGAGCAAGTGAATTCGGACCCAACGTTTATCCAGCGCATTATAAGAGGTGATGGGACGTGGGTATATGAGTTGGACATGCAAACCAGTCAACAGGCGGCTTAATGCCGCTATCCACATGAGCCGAAACTCAAAAAACCACGTCGAAATCGGTCAAAAGTGAAAGGCATGCTATTCGTTTTCTTTGATTAGCATAGTGTTGTGCACTCGGAATTCGTTCCTAATGGTTCTAAGGTAAATAAAGACTATTATTTGGAAGCAGGACCGTAGAGACCATATCCGGGCCCCGGGGGAAAATTGCAAATGCGGGCCCTTTCCAATTATATCTAATTCATGTCCGGGTCCCTCTGCGAACTCCGGGCCCGGGGTAAAAAGTCCACGATATCTTGAAAATATGATGTGAAAATTTGAATTGAGTCCAATAAATACTAGTCGAGTTATTCAACAATTAACAAAGGGCGATCGGGCGCTCCCGAGTGTCGATAGCAAAACGTTTTTCTCAAAACTATGTTTTTTGAACTGGTGATCACTGCAAAAACAAATCGCCTGGTAGATTTCAATAAAATGTATACTGCTTTTTAAAAACATAAAAAACTCGTGCCTGATTGAAGGAATTTTTTTCAAAAATTTCGATTTTTTTAACAATTAATTGTCGGTTTTTTTTCTCGAATATCTGAAAAATACTTCCTGAGGTCGCCATATTGTTAATTTTGAAAAAAGAAAGCTTCAATCAGCCACAAGATTATCTATTAATAAAACTAATTTCTCTTTTCCGATTGATTTTGGATGAATCTCCAAGGACTTGTGATGATCACCGTAAGAAGTTTCTGGAGAAACGGGCTCCACGCAAACAGTGATAACTTTTACAATTATTAATTTTTTTTTTTTGAAATTTTACTAGAGTTAAGTAGAAACATTAAGCATTAATGCTATGGTTTAATTTTAGTAAAATAAAGTCATTGACTAGCAAAAAAAAAATGATTGAAAATCATAATCTTTTCGGGCCTCTGACTACCCCAGACCCCTTAAGGTGAATTCGCTGAAGGAGTTGAAGAAGATTTTTTCAAATGCGTTTAAAAGGTGTTTTGATGACTGGACTAATCGTTGGCATATGTGTATTTGCCTCGAATGGAGCCTATTTTGAAGGTAACAAAATAAATTTTGATGATTATACCATTATTTTGTGTTTTATTGAACAATTCTCGGTACTTTTTGGAATGAATTTATCTTTGGATTCCTAATGCACTTAGTACAGCAAAAACAGCAATAAGATTATTTTAATTTTTTTTTTCATTGGATAATTTTGTTATTCCAATTCCATCCAATTTCGGTATATTTGGTTAAAGTAGGATTTTAGTGCTTATCCTAAATTCTTTAGTTATTAGAAAAACTTTAAAATAAAATACAATAAATAAAAACACACGAAATTCCATATATACACAGTTACACCGCAGGCATGAACTCTAGGCTCAGTGCACAGGCGTACTGCACTACCATAGCACCTTCCGACTCACTGTCTTTGCTTCTCGTCCGTGTATTTATTTTATTCATTGAAACAATTTCCCAACTAGTTGTCTATCTACACAATTCCTGCACTTTCTCTTATCGCTTTTGTTTTGATATTTCACTTGACTATTCGTTACCTGCGGTTGTTCAACATTATTGCCGACAACCGTGTCAGATTGTCATGTGGCACTTTTTAACTGGCAGGCGACATCAAGCACGTCACTCAAGCAACGGCAATGCAAATAAGATACACGCAAATAAGTGTATGCATGTATGGATGTGCGCATATCCGTATTTTGTGCTGTGCGGGTAAAATGTGTAGGACATATAAAAAAGTATTAAGCTTACATAAATGTTGCACAAAGGTAGTCAAACGCTTTTTACAGATTTACATATGAATGTGATTTATATGTGTGCGAGTACTATAAAGGGTTTTGCAATATCAGGTGTTATTTTGAATAGCCCGCTATTTCGGTAGATTTCACTTTTGAAGCTGTAATTTTTTAATATTTCACAGGTAGAAACTACGCCATTAATAAAAATGGAACTGTACACGCTTAAACAACGCACTGAATTCACTTTAAAAATGTTGAAAATTTGGCAGAGACTGTTCGTAAAACTCGAACATTTTTGGGTCATCGTGAAGCACCTTGTCGGACTGCAATACAGAAATTGGTGAAAAAATTCGAACCGTTGGGATGTGAAGAATAAAACCCGTCTACGTTGCTCAAGAACAGTCGAAAATATTGCTGTTGTAGCCGAAAGTGTTGAAGAACACCCAGGTTTGTCCAATCCTCGTCGTTCTTTGGAATGAGCCATTCCACAAACGTCATTACAACGTATTTTGCATAAAGATTTGGGTCTTAAGGCAAAAAAGTAACACAAGAACTCAGGCCGGCCGATCATCAACAACATGGTGTCTTTGCTGATTTGGTCGTTGAAATGAAAAATGAAAATGAAAGTGATCCGGAATTCCATCGAAATATCATCTTGAGTGATGAGGCCCATTTCCACCTCGGTGACTTCGTCAACAAGCAAAATTGTCGGATTTGGGGCTTAGAAAATTCAAGAGTTATTGTTGAAATGCCTCTCTATCCTCAACGTGTGACTGTTTGGTGCGGAATCATTGGACCTTATTTTTTTGAAAATGAAGCTGGAGCAACAGTTACGGTGAATGGATTGCGCTATCGAGAAATGATTAACGATTTTTTATGGCCGGAATTGGATTGTATTGATCTTGACAACTTTTATTTTCAACAAGACGGCGCTACGTGCCACACAAGCAACGAAACCATTGATCTAATCATCTAATCACACCTCTTATTGGAAAACCCTTTATATGTGTATAGTACATTCAAGTACGATCTATAATATGAACAGATGAAGATTATTCAAACGATTTTGAAACATTATTTGGGTAAAGTAAGGATGTCTGATGTCTCCTTAAGGGTACCCGGTGGTCTAGAGCACGAAAATTTCACCTATTTTCACGATTTTTTTTTTTGCCATTAAAAATTGAAAACACGATATTTCAACTTTTCGGGTTTATTAACATAGTACATTTATTGAGCATACAAAAAAAATGTTTACTTTTGAAAGAATATTTATTATTAGTTATAAAAATGCCGCTGAAGATGACCCTCTCGAAAAATCGAACCCGGATGGCGTAGATGATTTCGAGACTTCTACTCATCTGAAACACGAAATTCAAGAAGATTCTTAATCAGAAAGAGTGCAGTTATTGTCAGAACTAGAACAAATCGAAAAAATGAAAATTGACAAAATGGCGCACTTTTGAAAAAAAAGTTCGTAAAATCGGGTTTTTTCACTAGTTTTTTAGTTAAAAAAATAGGAAATAAATTATGATTCTAGCTCCGACGATAGCAATACATGTTGTGAACAACATATCCAAATTTCAAGTGATTCGGTTGAATGCTTTTTTTGTTTTCATTCCCGCCGTGCCAAAAAAGTCGTTTCGAGATAAATGAGTTTAAAGTTTGAGCTACAAGAGCGCACGGACCGCTCTCTACCTAGTTAATGGACTGTAGAAGATATAATGTTGGGAATTTCCGCATGAAAATTTCACAGTATATTTCTAAGATACTATACTTTCGAAATATCAAAAAAACTAAAAATTGATTATTTGAAATTTCTAGATGGCCTGGTTCCCTTAACTTCTTGCGTTATATTTAAATGTCTTGCATGAAGATTTAAGTGGTGGTTTCAAAGTTGACGATCTAAATATAAGGCGGCTTCTCTGTGACGGATGAAATAAAAGCACTTCAAAATATAATAAGCAATCTAGTGGCTTACTGTGAAACATGGAAGCTGGAGGTTAACCTAGTCAAATAGGCAAAAGTGGTTTTTCGTCGGAGGTAGGCAAACTATCGAAAGAAAAAAAATGCCAATATAAACTAGAGAATATTATCATAACAGTCACTCACTGCTACCTGATTCTGACACCCCAATTGGTTTTCCAGAAACAACATCGCAATGTCAAGTTTAAACTTCACACGGAATAACTTTTTTGAAAAGAAGGAAATAAAATTAGATGTGAAATGGAAAATACTTCGATCAGTGTATCGCACTGTTCAAAATGTGCAGATGTTAACGATACTGTATGTTTGAGAATGTTGACAACTTACAAATGCAGTTCATAAAGAAAATTTTGGAGATCACAAGTTGTTCGCTAACTTCTGGTATTATTTAAAAACAGGTATCAAGTCAGGTCACATTTACACGCTTGCATTACACTTAAATTATATCCAATCAGCAACATTTGCATATGAAACCTTGAAGCCCCACACCACCCAACAAAAATAGTTTGAAAAATAAGTGTTTTCTGGGCTAAGGTTTTGAATCAAATAAGATTTTATAAAAATTTGAAATGGGACGAAGCGGAGAAGGCGAAAAGTGTGGAATAGAGCACTAAGCAGAATGGACATATTTATAAAGAACTGGACCATAAAGTCCAGACGGCACAGATGTTTCCAACGTGCAGGTCAAAGGTGTTTTAAGGGGAAACACTACTGTGATTTTTCAAAAAAATCGATTTCTTTTGCATTTTCTTAAAGTAGATACTTATGAAAAGAGACTTTCAGCTATTAGTCCATAGATGTCGCGAGGAGTATTTTTAAACCTTCCCAAATGTCTTGTTTTTTTTGTCTGTCATCTGTCAACAATATTCGGTTCATTGTTTTTTACGTTTCATACAACAATGTATTTTTGCCAGTCTTAAAAATGTCGAATTTCGTGCCTTCAAAGTACGATTTGCGAACATCGTTGATTTTCTGTTATCAATTGAAGAAAAACGCTTCTTAAGCTCTTCAAATGTTTATAGAAGCTTATGGTGGATATGCTCTAAGTAGAGCACAGTGCTTCAGGTGGTTTGAAAAATTCCGAAGTGGTGATTTTAGCGTGGAGAACAAGGACCGTGGCCGGCTACCGAAAAAGTTTGAGGACGCCGAATTGTAAGCATTGTTGGATGAAGATGATGGACAAAGCAAGAAATGATGGCAGAGCAGTTGGGAGTCACCCAAAAAACCATTTCCAAACGTTTGAAAGACATGGGCATGATTAAATTTGTAACCATTTTTTGTTAATAAACGTTTGAAAATGAAAAAGTCTCATTTCATAGGTATATATCTATAAAATATCTACCAAAAATATGCAAAAAAATGTTTACTTAAAATCTTGAAAATTGAGTTATACCCAATACAATAAGTGCAGGTAGTGAGTTACAACGGCCAATCAAAACTATAAACGCGTTTTTATCAAAACAACTTTTCTGAACACGGTGGCCTCGATTTCTCGAAGACTTATGAACCAATTTAAATAATTTTTTTTTTTACTTTTTGTACATATCGCACCCTAAATACAAAAGGGTCACAACTCAAAATGTTCCTTCTGCTCAAATATGAACGAGACGTTATCAATAAAACGGTCCGCGGGTGACATATGGCAAAAATAATTTTTTTGTTTTTTGCTAGGAATGTTATAAGCTTACATGGCAAATTTCAGCGTGATATGTCACATAGTTTGTTTTCTGTGCTACTGTAAACAAGTCAAGCTCGAGTGTGGAAAATTTTGAGTTGTGACCCTTTTGTATTTAGGGTGCGATATATTGGCTACAGTCGTACATAGCCGTTTTTAAAAATTCCAAAAATTTATATTTTTTCAAGCCTTTCGAAAACAAAAAAAGGGTAAAAACTGAAACTCCTTTTTCAAACCTGCGCCATTTTCTCAAAAAGAAACAAAAAACCGCCACGTACGACGATAGCCATTGATGTATAGATTAAGAATTTTTTTTGTTTTTTGCTTTCAGATGATTTTTCACCGCTGTATCGTGTCCACCAGGTCAGTTTCTTATAACGTTATTGCATTAATATTAATAACAATTGTAATTTTTAAAATTTTTAATGAAAATTGGTGTCAGTATAGTTAAATGTATGCTAATATAAATAAATTATAATTGGTCCAATCTTCAAATAATCATCACTACTTATACAAAAAATGCATGAAAATCACTTAATTTTCACGCGGCCACAGTGGTGTTTCCCTTTAGGCTGATAAAGGGACATTTAAAATTTCATATATTTTTAGAGCCAGAAGTAATTCCATTATGCTGAATAGCCTTTACAATAACTGCTCTTCATTTAATTTAAAAGTGAATGAAACGCGCCAAAATTTTCGTGAACGATGCCCCATCTTAAAACAATACCGCTGTAATTTCTTTGGAAAGTTCGTTCTTAGTAATATTGGAAAAGTTCATATTCCAAATGGTGTACATGATTTTCGGTGGAAAAAATTTATCGATTTTATTACTGGTGCTTTAAAGTACAGACAATTTATAAACAGTTTTATATTCATTGCCGCACACTTTTTCCTTCCAGAAACGTCCCTGCAATACGGTCAGGTACTTAGTGGGGTAGTCAAAGTTAAGTAGTAGTTAATTTTAATGAAATATTTGTTGAATTAGCCAGGTGCAGACTAGGTGCGCTTGTAAGCTAGACGAATGAAAAGTATAATAGTTTTGAGAACACAAAAGCAAAAAGCGAGCCACATCGTAATCTTCTCTCCCGCAAAAAATTTTAATATTGTAAATTTCCATAAATATAGTTTCAGGCACGAAGACCGGGCACACAGAACCCTTTAAGTTGCTATCTGAGCAGTATCCATTTTATTTGGCACCTAAAGACGACCTGATACTCACAGTTTCATTTGGAAGGAAATTCGATGTCAGAAATTTTGATGTGTGAGCAATGGAGCAATTCAGAATGCATTCAGGGAGGTTTGACAGATATTTTCTTTACCGATAGGTCCAAGAATGAAATAGGGTCTGGAGCCGGATGGTACTTAAACGATAGTAATAAGTATCACTATGCTATGGGGGGAATAGCAACTATTTTCCAAACAGAAGTTTTTGCCACCCTAAAAGTAGCCGAATGGATAATCGAGAAGAGATGGAGCGGGAAATAGATTGGAGTTTTCAGTGACAGTCAGGCCGCACTGAAGGCCCTGGAGAACGCGAAGCAAACCTCAAAGATTGTTCAAGAATGTAAGAAGAAACTTAATTCTGTCGCAAGATAAAACAAGATTGTACTTATATGAGTTTCAGGACACTCCGGTGTTCAAGGAAACGAAATTGCCGATGAATTGGCCAACCGTGGATCAGTGCAGCAGCGCTTGCCCCACAAGGGCCAGAGCCAATAATCGGAATCAGTTCCACAGGAATTATGAATTGGATCAGCGATTATGTGTGCAATTTACATAAAGAACAATGGTCCGGCCTAGAAAACCGTAGAACTGCAAAGTGTTTTGTGACTAGTCCGAACAGAAAACTGTCGAACTTTCTTCTAAAACTTGGCGGAAGAGATGTTCGGTTGATGCGCGATATTATTACAGGACACAACCCGTGGGGTTAGCATATGACCAGCATTGAAATTATTGAGGACCCGATTTGCCTGCGTGCTTAGAGGAGGCGGATAGCACTGAGCACCTTCTCTGTGAGTGTCCTGCTTAGAGCACGGCTATGAGTTTTGGGTTCCGATGTCGTGAGATGAGTAATATTCGTTCTCTAAAACTGGAGGATATTTACAGATTTACTAAAGAATCTGGAAACTTCTCACAGGACTAACTATCTTTTCTCTGTCTTTATTCTTTCTTATACAATGGGCTTCTGTGGCCTCTTTAAAAAATTAATTTCATGGATTCCCAATCAGTTTCAACTCTCGTTGTTTTATTTCAATTTAAAGTCCCATTCCTCTAAATTAATCACCCGACAATCGGTCTTACAACCTTTTTATTGGCTTATTTTCTACACTTTAAGTTGCATAAGTTTTATTTCAGTTGAGTTTTGCTTGCAGTTTTTCATGATTCAAAGTGTTTTAGAGGCCACAAAATACTAACTTTTCGTATTTTAATTCCTGAGTTCAAGGCTTAATTCGACCTCAAGTAGAAGTGATCTTCAGCAACTTTTAACTGTGGCTGCTTTTTTTTTATTTTTTCCGTTGGATTGTCGCCTTCAAAAACTTTGGATTGTCGCCTTCAGCAGCGATTTTTTTCGCCAAATTTCAGACGAACAGAATTTTGTTTAAATTTTTTAAGCTCCGAATATTTTTAGTTCGAATCTTACACCCATTTTATTCTCTCGAACAAACGTGAACAGAAATTAATTTGATAAAATAATTTCTTTTACGCGTACTCCTCACACAAGAATTGTAACTATTTGATTTCTTTACTTCAACGGGTGTTGCTTATAACAGAGGCGCCTTGCAACTCTTCATGTGATGAGCTGTGAATCGATTTTTTTATCGAAAAGTTTGGTATTTCTGGCCTAAACTTCCATATATTGATTGCGCTTACAAGATTTATTTGTTCGTCTTTCAGCGAGATGGAAAAGTTATCTCACTCAAAATATGTAATTAACACGTGTAAATGTTTCGTGCTATGATTTATAATGATTTTCAACGTGGATAAGCGGAACAAGAGCTCATTGAGTAAATTACTTCAACATTTAGCGTTCCAGTGCTTAGCCAGAGGTAAACGTAGGTGGAACGGATCTCAACGTGGTCGTCGATTCTTGCAGAATGGATTTCAGGAAGACCATCGCGAGATAAAGGTAACCTCGGGCAATAGTGTCAGTCAAGTATTACGGCGTCGTAGGGTGGTGACAAATCTTAGAAATATGCCTGTGAGCCGGAAACAAAACAGTAATCGGCAGTAAGAAGCTCCAAGGCGAGATAAATCCAACAAATTTTGTTCGCGGAAGAAGAACCTCAAAGCAAATGATCGAGCCTTAACGAAAATCTGGTCAAGCCTCAACTGTGCGACTACAGAAGCATAAAAAGTTCATTCTGAGTGGCACACAACTATTTGTTTCCTAGAATTATTCAGAGAATGAAGTAAAACCAACCACCGAAGACGAATCATCCTTCACCAAGACAATGTGAGCTCTCACGTAGCGGCTCGCATTAGAAACTTTTTGAGCACTCAAAATATCGAATTAATGGATCCTCCGCCTTACAGCACTGATTTGGCGCGAAATAATTTCTTTTTGTCCCGGAATACTACAAATAAAATGCTAACTAAAAATTTTCTAACGCCCGAAAAAGCTGTTGAAACCTTTAAAAAGCTCGCCTTGGATGTATTCACTTCTGGGTAGCAAAAATGTTTTTTTTTTTAATTTGTTTCAAACGAATGCTGAAGTGTATTGGCTTCCTAGGATAATATTTCTAAGAACAACAAATTTATTTTTATTATTATTTTACTGTGTTTTCAGTACTGGGCGCAAACTATAAAAGGTAACCCTCGTTGAAAAGGTCAAAAAAATGGCACGCATCCTAAGCGAAATTCCTTTTCCCTTGCAGTTCCGGTGCACATTCATCCATTCTATTAGCTACAAATCTATTATCAGTAAACAAAACAATAAAAAAGAGAAGCATTAATTCGTGCATCATTACGAAAGTGCGTTTCTACGCCTACTTGGGGCGACACTTGAAATCGAAAGTTCGTAGACTCTTTTTGTTGAAATTCTTATACACTTTACAGCTTTCTCACATTTTTTCATGCGCTTTCGGATTGACCAATTACTCTTTATAAAATTTTTATTATTATTATTTTTTTTTTTTTTTCAAATACTTTTACCACGTTTCAGCGTCCTCTGATAATAGTGGCACTTCATCGCTCCGCTTAGCAAATTTTTATTTTCACACTTTCTCTTTTTTTTGTGTCTTGATTTCGTAATGCAACGCTGTCAACGCTCTGTTTTCTTGTCGTTTGTACTTTTTGCATTCCTATATCTTTACATGCACAAAATCGACGACAGAAACGCTAGCAGTTGCTAGTCACGCCAGCCCCCACCACCACTCAATAAACTCACTCAGTCAGCTCAGGCGTGTGCTGCTACTGCTGTTGTGGCAACGGCGTTGACAGCTGCTTCAACTGCTGTTCTTACATAAGACGCTGCTACTACGCGTTTGTTGTCTGTATGTGTGTGCAAGTGTTTGGCTGACTTGATTTTCTGCACACACGTAAGTAAACTCTTTTATTTTTATTTATTTTATGTACTATTACTCTTTGAATTTTGCAAAGAATTACCTTAAAAAAATTATGTGTCTTTTTTTTCTTATTTACTGACACCTTCACTTGTTGTTGCTGTTGCAGTTGCTTTCTGATATTTTGCCATCAACAAAAACACGAACACTATGAATCTGACAGACTTGCTGGCTGCTACCAACGGCGCTGCTGCACTGCAAAGTACCCGAAACGAGGCAGTCGACCATGGCGTATACGTAACATGTCTAAATTCGTTCAGGGGATCAGCGGCAGGGAAATCACGCCGTGAGTTGTGCGCACAAAAAGTGTGAACGTCAAAAATGTTGAAAATGTGTTTCAGTGAGCACAAATTTTGCGTGACATGACGAAAATACGCGCGATTGTTGTTGTTGCATGCAACATCTGTGGCAGAGTCGTTAACGCTATGCTGACTTTCTCCTGCTTGTTGAAGCGGGACGCGTTTTGTTATGCGCTTTGACACTTTTCGAAATTTTTTCTTTATTTTTTAAACTTCACAAATACTCTTCGTTAGTTTCCCACAATTGTTGTTGTTGCTTTTTGCTTTTTATTTGGTAGGTATTTGTTCACATTCACAAACTTTGTTTACGTGCAACAACAACAGCGCATCACATGCATCGGTTCGTTACGAATCTCTATTTGTATGTACCGTTATTCGTTTTACAATCACAAAATTTTTAAATCACAACTGCAGTAACCAGAGATGTACACACGCACATGCACACACACACACATGCCCAACGCAAACAGAAAACTCCGAACAACGCGCGTCAAAAACACAAACCTTCATTCACACACAACGCGTGCATACATACGAAAATGTGTGCATATCTACCGTTATTGAACTTTGTTGTTTGTATAGGCGGGCAAACTAGCGGTCAGACATACCAACGAACAACCAAAAAACAACGAGCGATCGGACGAGCGCGACGCGACGCGCGTTTTCCACTTCTCTTTAGCACACTCACACACTTTTTCGCTTGTAGAATGCGCTGGCTGGCGTTACCGTCTTAGCGTGTGTCCCGATTCATACTGAAACGCAGCATCAGCATGCGACAGCATCGCAGCCTATGCGACAAGCAGTGACTTGAAAATTTCCCTCCATGTAAAAACAAAAAACCACAAAATGCACAACATAAACCACTGTGATGTAAAATGTCCCTACAACAAAGCAGACAGCGGCAGCAGTAGCAGGAGCTGCTACAGCAGCAACAGTCATCGTCGCCAGCAGCCTCCGACAAATTTTTCAAGGATAACTTCAGTCGCTGCTGCAGCTTGAGGCCGAAGCACACAAGCAATTGTGGCCACCACCTACTGCGTTGCGAAGCTCTGCACGTCAGCAGCAAGGTGTGCCGCGACGTTGCTGCAGTGCAAAGGACATTTTAACAGAGCAAGAACAGCGCCAAAGCTTTCCGAGCGCAAGCGCTCTCAGTTGCTCTCAGAGTGCGCGTAGGTTTATTGGCTGGAGCAAGAGCGTGGCCCCGCAGGCCACGTGTTTCAAATACTGCAGGCGAAACTCTCAATTCCGATTTGTTTACTTTGGAGTTGTAGGTGCCATGTGATGGCAATTGGTGCTGCTGTTGCTGTTGTTGGATTAGCACTAGTGGGTACATTGTTTTGGTTATGTTTTGCTTTTTTTCTCTAATTTTTGAATGGTAATACCCACGCGCATTTGCAAACTCGTTTTGTCTACTCGTCGCGCTGCATACGATGGCTGATAATTATGGCGTAGGCTGTGATTTGTTTACATTTCTGCTGCTGCAGCATAAGCGAGCAATTGAAAACAACAAAAACAATTAAGTGATAACAAAAATACAATTCAGATCTGCCTCTGTGGCTGGCTGAGTTAAAAAAGCACAGTTTGATATTATTATGTAATTTCATAGAAATGATAAAAACATAGAAATTACAGGTGCTTGTGGTGCACAAGGCGTTAATAAAATTCATGAAAATGAATAAGAAGCGAAAGCGTTGAACGATTCCAAGTCAAGGGATTCAAGTACATGTTTTAGAGATTGTCAACAATTCTTTTAAAAACTTGTTTTTGTAGGCATGAGTATATGAGAAATAAACCGAAAAAAATAAAAAAGAATAAAAGATTCGAAAAACAATTCAAAATTTTGAGATATTATATTATATATAATATACATATATACTTATATAACGGGTGGTTAAATTTTAAGGGCCGGTGCTGAATGTAAACCACACCTAAACCTAAAATTCTTTTCTGCATTTCATTTAACATTTTTCAATTTCAGACTAATTCAATTTGAACCATGGAAAGATTCCTAATTGGGCAGCGCGCTTAAGTTATCCAGGCTTATTATGAAAACGGGCGTTCAAATCCAAAAGGCATATCGCGCACTTCGTGAAGAAAATCATCTTCAGTGATGATGCACATTTTCACCTCAGTGGATTCGTCAATAAGCACAATTGCCGCATTTGGGCGAATGATAACCCAAGAGTGATTGCCGAAAAACCAATGCACCCACAAAGAGTGACTGTTTAGTGCGGTTTATGAGCCAGCGGCATCATTGGGCCGTAGTTTTTCCAAAATGAGGCCGATCAGGCAGTTACTGTAAATAGTGTTCGCTATAGTGAGATGATAACGAACTTTTTATGACCCGAATTGAAAGATATGGATGTGGATGATATATGGTTTCAACAGCACGGTTCCACTTGTCACACAGCTAACGAAGCAATGGTTTTTTGCGCGAAGAATTTGATGGCCGAATAATCTCACGTCGCGGCGATGTCAATTGGCCGCCAATGTCATGTGATTTGACAGATTTTGACTTCTTTCTTTGAGATTATTTGAAAGAAAAGGTGTACGTCGATAAGCCAGAAACAATTCAAGAGCTAAAAGATGAGATAATTCGGCACATTAACGACATAGAACCTCAATTATGCCTCAGCGTCATCGAAAATTTGGACCATCGGATGGATTAAACTAGTACTATCATAATAAAGAGAAATAGCAATAATTTCTTAAAATAATTTTTTTTATTTAAAATCAACACCGGCCCTTAAAAATTACCAATACCACCAATGCGGTATTGTGGTGGTTCAGTGTATGTATGTATATACAAAAAATTCTTAAAAATCAACTGCTGCAAAACTGCATACCAAAAGTTATTAAAGAAGCTTAGAATTTTCATAGTTCTGCATTTTTTGTAATTAAGGGCAGAACTTTTATAAAAAAATATTAGGTGCGCAACTAAGTTCTCGCTGTTTTTTTTTTTTTTTTGATGAAAATACAACTTTATTCTGAAAAAATAGTTACAAGTGAGTCATTGAAAGTATGACCCATCGCTGGATACTACTTTTTCACATCTTTCTGGTAGATCTCGTATACCATCGCCGTAAAACTGTTCATCTTTTGAGACTATCCACGGATCAAGCCATTTTTTGATGTATTTATAAGAATGGAACTGCTGGTCAGCTAGACCATGTGCCATCTATCGGATCTGGTGATAATCCGACGTCGCAATATCTGGAGATTATGGCGGGTGGGGAATAATTTCCCATTCCAGTGTTTTCAGATAGGTTTTAACGGGTTTGACAACGTGAGGCCGAGCCTTGTCATGCAGTAGAACCACTTTTTCATGCCTCTCCGCGTATTTCGGCCGCTTCTCATGCAGTGCCAGTCACATCAATTGAAATCGATATCCAGTGATGGTTTCTCTTGGTTTTAACAGTTGATAATAAATAACACCAACTGGGTCCCACCAAATACAGAGCATAACCTTCGCAGCGTCAATATTCGACCGAGGCGACGACGTAGAAGCATGACCGGGCAGTCCCCATGACTTTATTTTCTTTGGATTGCTGTAATGAATCCATTTTTCATCACCCGTCACGACGCGATGAAGAAAACCCTTCCTTTTTTGCCGCTGGAACAGTTGTTCATAGGCGAAAAAACGGCGTTCAACATCTCTTGGTTTAAAGGAACCCAAGTGCCCTGTTCCTGAATCATTCCCAAAGCAAGCAATCGCTTGGAAATGGATTGGTGGGTAACTCCTAATACTGGAGCAAGCTCATCTTGCGTTTGACACGGATCCTCATTGAGCAATGCCTCCAATTCAGCGTCTTTGCAGGTTTTTGGCCTTCCTTCACGCGGACGGTCGTCAACATTAAAATCACCGTCTTTGGAGCGACGGAACCAAACTCGGCAAGTTGTTTCACTTAAAGCACCTCCATAAACTTTTGCTAGCTCTAGATGCGCTTCAACCGCCGTTTTTTCGATTGAAAGAGGAAAATCAACACTTCCCGCAAATGATAATTATTCGGCACAAAATCAAACATTTTCACAAAACCAAAAGTATATGATACCAAAACAAAATCACTAATGTGTCGAAAGCAGTTTGTTTACCATAGGCCCAAGCTTGATTTATGACGTTTAGGTTATGTTAGAATCGACTAGTACACACTGAACTTAGTGGCGCACCTAATAATAGGCATTAAATAAACGAAAGTAAAATAGCCAAAGCTGATCGAAATCTCGCACACCAATTTTATTGCACATAATAGGCGCGTACACTTATGTTGTTGTTGTTGGGACTTTCAGCTACTTTCGATCGAGTAGCTGTGCCACAACTACTACATTTCTATTGTAGATGCATTCATAGGTAGTCAACTGTAGCTAGACAGTACTGCTGGCAGTTGAGTCACTTTGAGTTTAGCTCAGCCGCGTTTCAGTTTTGGCTATCCTCTCGCAGCGCTACGGAGTTAAGGGGAGCCGGTGAACTAAAAATAAAAAAAGGATTTTCGAGATTTCTTAAGAATATACTGTAAAATTTCTTCTTCTTCTTATGCCGATGATATTGTTCTTCTGGCGGATAACCCTAAAGTCATGCAATAACCTGGGGAAATACTGCGCTCAATGGAATATGGAAGTAAACCCTAATAAATCCGCGATGATGGTCTTTAGAAGAGGTGGACGACTTTCCCAGCAGAAAAATGGTGGTACCAAGATGAAGAAATTAAATTGGTGGCGGAATATAAATATATTGATGTCATTCTCACATCCAAAATAGCATTCGGCAAGAACGTAGAAACCAGAAATACTTCAGCAAAAGCTAGTATTAATTGCTTATGGAACGATTTTTAGCGAAATCATTGATTTCATTAAAATGAAAATGGAATCTATTCCAAGCAGAGCGATACAAACCTAAGCAGCGCAAGTTTGGGGATATGTGTTATTCGATGAAGTAAATGAACTTCAACGTTACTTCAATAACAGAATCATCAAACAACCCGACTTCACTCCGAATTATGCAATAACACTAGAAACTAATTTAGAAGATAGCCACATTTATTCTTTAGAGCTACACATGAAGTATATCTAGAAAACCATTTATAAACACAATGGCAACAGACGCCTACACAAACTAACACAAGGCATCTTAAGTAAAATTGTGTTTTGGCTTAAGCATCTGAATGACATGGGAATGGAGTTTGGTCTGAAGTTTGAAGAAAACATCACAGCGATAGACTGGCAAGATCGCTGTGTGCATCTTCTTACTAAAATGAAAACAAAAAATCTCAGCATGGCAAGGCAAAAAGCACAGTCAAGCGCGACGCGAATTTATAAATATTTAGACTACTCAAAAGGGGAATCATATATTAAAGAAGATGTGCGACTAACTGACATTCCTCTAAATTTTCGGGCTGCAGACCACAGGGACCCCTTAAGCGCAAACAGAAACTACAATAAATTCAACGATAGCTGAGATGAAATGAAAGAAGCGGTGATACTCAAACAGTTTTCATTTTGTGATTTTCTATACAATGCTTCCCTTATTCTATTACTTTTGCAATTTAAACGCCAGTAGATGGTTTTCTTGGCTGATTTTACTTTTGGTAATTGGAAAATGAACTATTGTATGAGATTTTTAAATCTAAGAAAAGTGTTATCCAGACTTGGCATCTATCGGACATACATAGGTATAAACACATATCGGCAGTGACAATAGCCGTCATAAGTAAAATTATAAAAGAATAATTTTTCTAAGTAAAAATGGGGTATCATTATCAGCTTAGTGGCTCCATCACCAGTGAAATAACTGCTAAGTCTTCTCTATGAAACACACCGAACATGCATTACAAAAAAAAAAAACATTTTAAATTAAACCTATTTTATTTGTACACAACTGCAAACCAACCTCAAACAACCTTTGGATCGCCCGCTGTCAAATTCATCTACACAGTTCCCTTTTTTAGTTTTTATTTAATTAGTTATATTTGCTCCAATGACACACTAACAAATATATGCCGAAATGACCTATGCTCCACACTCTCTTGAATATAACTCTCAATGATGTGATAGATAAATGAAATAGAGAGTAAATTCGTCGTCGAAGCTCTCCGGAAAGCTAGCACATTTTAACAGTTAACAGCAATGTTAAGCAAGTAACAGAGTAATGAGAATGCACCACGTGCTGCGGTGACCATACTGCAGTAGAATTCTGACATTTGCCATTGATATAACATCATTGACAAATAACTACCTTTGGGTGAATCAATTACGCACTTAAATATATGCAGTATTTTTATTATTGCCTTTTAAAATAAATGAAATTTGTGAGCTGTAAACATTGAGAAATTTTGTAGTTTACAGCTCAAGTATAAGAATAATGAATACATTTATGTTTTCAAATTGAAGTGCATGAACAAAATTATGAGAATATTTTAGTTGATAGAAACATTTACCATGTCATAAAAATCATTAACTTTGTAGTTGGATTTACTTTACTGTCAAAATGTAGAACAAGTTTTAACAGATTTTGGCACAATTTTTAGTTATGCATTTAAGGAAGATATTAATAAGTCAATACAGATAGAAAGCGATGGAAACATGTGGCAGATATCTTTATTGCTAGAAGGGACTTTATCTGGACATTCAGTTTATTCATATAAATTTAGTTTATGAAAATACAAGTTTGTTACAGACTATAGGCAGAGAGGAGAGAACATTTCGAGCATATCTCCAAACCAGAAACAAACGGGGAACTGCATGGAGAAGAAGAGCATACAAACAACAGTAGGCCTAACTCGGCAATACCCAATCTCATCCCCAGTATAAACGAAATTAAAACTGCAATTAATAAACTCTAATGAAGGCGACGGCCGTAGCCGAATGGGTTGGTGCGTGACTACCATTCGGAGTTCTGTTCTCTCTGAATCTCGGTGAAACACCAAAATTAAGAAAAACATCTTGCTAATAGCGGTCGCCCCTCGGCAGGCAATGGCAAGCCTCCGAGTGTATTTCTGCCATGAAAAAGCTCCTCATAAAAATATCTGCCCTTTGGAGTCGGCTTGAAACTGTAGATCCTTCCATTTGTGGAACAACATCAAGACGTACGCCAGAAAGAGGAAGAGGAGCTCGGCCAAACACCCAGAAAGAGTGTACGAGCCAATTATATAAATACATATATATATATATATATATATATATTTTTTTTGGAGCAACCCAATATTTTTTTTTCGTTTCTTTTAAATCTTTTTCGTTTTTCAACAAACAAATATTTAATTTCCTACACATACAGTGGCCTCACAATTTATTCGTACACCCCGTAGTACGTAAAAAACTTTAGCTTTGCGCAAAATATTTGCTGTGACAATATATTTCTTTTGGGTGACTGTAAGAATGTTACATTCCTAATAAATTGCCGCAGACAAAACATCCATTATTTCGACTCATTCTGGAGGGTTCCATGGAAAGCAGGCAAACGTAGCAAAATGCTGCAAAACATTTATTCGTACACTCTGAGCTCATGATATTGTTGCTGCAAAAGTAATGGTAAAAATAGTTGTATTTTTTATTAATATTGCTGGAAACGAAATAATTGATTTTTCTAGTTTTTCTTGCCAATTCAGTTTTAGTTGGGCGTAATATCTCGATTGAAAGTGATAAAATGGGACGAAGTGTGGATTTACCATTAGAAATGCGTAAATTTTTTTTTTTTTATTGTATTTGGAAAACAAGTCTCTCACATCGCATTCCAAGGTGCAAAGAGTTATGCTAATTAAATGCATGCTAGTATATTAGAAGCTGTTCACCACCAAACCGGAAGGCGAAAAATATTGACTTCTCGTGAGGAACGCATCATAGCAGCATCAGCGTAGTAGCAGCGCAAAATCCAAAAATAACCTCCACGGTACTATGCAGAAATATTCAAAAGTATTTGCATAAAAAAGTAAGCCCACAAGCACTCCGTAATTGTCTGAAAAACGCTGGTTATCATAGCTGAGTGGCACGGCGCAAGCTCTACATTGCAAAAGTTAACAGAAAGAAGAGATTGGAGTTGGCCAAATACTATATAAATGAGCAACTTCTTTTTGGGAAAACGTCATATTCAGTGATGAGTCGAAATTTACTGTTTTCGAGTCAGAAGGCCCTCCAAAAGTTTGGAGAAAAGAAAATATACAACTGAATAAAAAAAATCGTATTTGTACTGTTAAGTATAGAGGGTGAAATGCAATGGTTTGGGGGTGCATAGTTGCATCTGTAGTAGGAGAATTGCTTTTTATTGATTATAAAATGGACAAACTGTATCTCAAACAAATCTGTATTTTAACATTTTGAAAAATAATTTGCATGATTGTGCAATTAAACTTATACTGATTCATTTTTCAACAAGACAATAACCCAAAATACTTATTTATTTATTTATATCGTACAAGAATGGCTTATTTACCTTTATAAGCAGATTAAGTTAGAAGGCCGGAAAAAGCGAATATTCCAGAATTTTTTCTGAGAAAACTTTTAAATTGATTGGTCTAAAAATTTCTCCTCATTAATATGATTAACATAATTGTTATCCTTTAACTGTATTTTAAAACTTATTATTAGTAAAAATATTTATTTCGAGGAGCCACAGCTGATCTCCGGGAGCTCCTCTCCAGAAAAGACGTTTCCCGCTGACCACTATGTCTCTGAACCGGATCCTCTGAAGATAAAAAACCAAACAGATTTCGTTAAAGTAACGCTAAATCTAGTATTAAATCAAGGGAATAAGCAAAATACATTTTTTTGTCAAAAAAAAATCGATTTTTGACCAAAATTTCGGCCTTAAATTGTTTATAAAAAATATTTATCGGTGAGAAAAAGTCTTCCATTAGTTACTAAAAAATGTACTTAAGAAGCTGTTGTTAAAATTTGAGACTAATCGGTGTAGCCGTTTTCGAATGATGTTGGTCACCGACTTTGAAAACACCATTTTGAGAAAAAAAGCGTTTAAAGTTTGAATAGATCTTTACAAGCACTCTGGAACGCCTTTTTAAATTTGCGCGTAACTTCGAAAATATTCACTGGAACTGTATTAAGTTTTTTGTGTGTATTCTTAAATATGTATAATACAATAATAAAAAATAACACAAAAATTTATTTTTTTCAAAATTCAAACATATATAAACCCTTAAAACTCCACCTCAATCATTAAAGACAGTTTTTAGTGTTGAAAGCGAGCAAATTGCAGCTCGAATTTCATGACTGTTCTCACAGGACACTCTCCACGAGGTATGCATGTAGTGAGACTTGAAATTAGCTCGAGTCCGTTTTGCGTCAGGTGTACGGAGAATGAGGAGAAATCATCTCAGCACCTTCTCCTTAGCTTCCCTGGTCACGACGGACTAAGATTTAGGCTTCTTGGCTCACACTTCTTTGCTACCCTTGGTGATATAGCAGGCCTTGATATTAAAAATCTGATGAGCTTCATCGGCAACATAAAGCGGTGAACACAACCACAATGCACTGACCGTTCCTAATCCATATATCCTCTAAAAAAATCACAGCAGTAACTGAAGTTAACCGGCATATTAGTAGTCATTTCATCGCCCTGAAGCTAAAGATCGATCATAAAACATTTTAAACCATTATGGAAAAGTTTTACGCAAATTAAAGAAAATAATTATGAGTATTCCAGCCTCAGCTGCCTCAGACTAAGTGCGGCTGCTTAAGCATAATCACACCAAGTCCCAAAGGGGAATATTTATGAGGCATATAATTTTGGACTTAAAATAACGGCAAAGCATAGCTAAGCAATCTTCATGGAAATAGCAAATCTCACAGGAATTGCACGAAAAGCAAACGCAACGCCGGAGGACTGGCGAATATCACCCAATACAAACAGAAATTCCAAATCAAAAGCAATTGCAAGTGCACTACAAGCGAGCACAAAATTATGCTGGTGCTCTTTGTGGTGGACATACAAACATAAATATGCACGCCACAGGCATGTGACAGCCATAGAGGCAGTCATTTGCATGGATGCATGTGTGTGTGTGTGTGCAGTTACTTGTAAATGAGTGCGTTACGGGTGGGCAAATGTTTATCCTGACCTTTTGACACACAATGTCTAATATGGCAATAAGCCTGAGGTGCTTCAACACGTGCCAATACAAATCCGTATCTATGCACGCATACACCCACACCAACACATTGAAATGCACGTGGCATGCATTCATATTGACACACTTACACATACAAGTGTCTAGCTGTCGATGCCTGCGTCTAACAAATTATGGCCAATGGCATAATTTTGCTAATTAAGTGGTACTGCTTTCAACATCTCCCCGCCACCCGGCGCTCCCCGGTGGCATCACGTTCGTCTTATCACTGCACTGAAATTACGTTAGTGTACTCATGTCGACAGGCTTTTGCTTCATTAAATTAACGTTACAGTAAATTTCACTTTAAAACACAAATTAATTGCACGCACGCATACACGCACACAAATACGTATACGAGTATGTACGAATGCACGTCTGTTGGTCTACTCGCCTGCGTCTCTTTTGAGTGTCAACATCCGTACGCTGACTGCCTACATCCATTTGGATCTCTTTTTGTGTGGATTTGTACGACTTTGTCTGCATTTTATCGATTTACTACAGTCAAATGTTCCACATATCTGCCATCACCCACACCCCCCCCCCCCCCCCCCCCCGCGCTTCCACCAAAAGGGCTTCTCATTACATTGGTAATGCACTAATACAAGCATGCGATTGCATGTGAGCCTGGGTGTGAGTGTGTACGCATGTGTGTACTTCTATTTACTTTTGTGCATGCGTGCCAGCAGCGTTGCACATCGCCTCCATTCGCATGCTTCCCCCAATCGGTCTCGTTCGCCGTCTTCATCCTTTGTGTGCTACTTTTACTGCAATTTGCATTTTAAAGGCAATTTAGTTGGGGAGCTCAAGAGACAGGGACGCATTACAGAATGACTTGGCGGATATTAACACACACACACACACACACGCACACACGTACTCGCAAAGTGCACTAAAATACTGAATGTACGAATGTTTGCATGTAAAATTGCATATATTAGCTCTCGAATGAGTTGTGCTCATGTATGGGTGTGGCTGCGGCTTGTACATGTTGCTTTTCATGATTTTGTGTTCTCGCTACTTCGCTCTCGCTTTCCTCGCGTGTGTGTGTGCCTTTCCCATTTTTTCACATGCACCTACTTAACTGTTCACATGCACAAATATTTGCGTGTGTGTTTGAAAATGTGTGCGTATTTGCTTTTGGTGGTGGAGTGGTTGAGTGAATGTCATTAGGTTTATAAGTTTTTGAAATTAGTCATAATGTTCGCCAGCTTCATCACTACGCAACGCAAAGTGCTGGTTATGAGTGCATAGACATTCATACACTTATACATACAAAAATAGTTACACACACACATATGTATATATGCTGCATGCCCTTGTACATGAGTGTGAGTGGAAAATTATGCGAAAGTGTTTGAAGATAAGCATCCATGGAAGCTTCTGCGAAAGATCTACGAGTACTCTAACACAACTGCCACTTGAAAAGTGTTAAAGTTTTGCACTAACGGCGCTGTTCAAAATATTAACGTCTCAATAAAAAGTTAAAGTTGTATGCCCACATGCATATAAGTGTATATGCAGTGCGAAGAATAACAGTATTCTCGTTCATTTATAATATTTCGTCAATACCAAGTGAAAATCTTCTGTTAGCTGTGCCCAAATAGACTTACCATCTTCCCGCTCTAGGCCCATAAGTTTGTACTATGAACAAATGTTATATTATTTGATGGCTGTGAGATCAATCTCTACTGCTTCATCTGACAAAGTTTAAAATGCTCACATGCCACGCTACAGTACCACTAAAAGGAATAAAAAGATTCTGCCAGCGGCTTATGTTTTTCCCCCTTTTTCACTCCTCTCGGAAGCATAGGGCCCCGACAAGACTCTTCCATCGTACACGGTTCTGTGCTCTTGTTTTTGCACCGCCCTATGATATGTCGGCATCTGTTAGTTAGCGCAGCATCGACCTTCTCCAAGCATTTTTTGGTCGACCGCGACCTCTGCTCCCTTGCGAGTTCCAGTCCAGTGCCATTCGCATGATGCTATGTAGTGGTTTTCTCAATGTGTGGCCTATCGCCACTTTCTGCATTTGATTCATATTCATAGTCTCGGCCTTGACGATGCTGACATCCAGTCCGCCAGTGCATGTCAGCGCGACTAGTTTGTCCGTCTTCGCTTGCATGTCAGAGAGTTTGTGAGAGAGGAGGCAAATGTCATCGGCGAAGTCTAGGCCCTCAAGATGTCAAGATGTGAAACTCCATAGGATGACTTTTTTGTGCAGGGTCAGTTGGCTCATGACGTCATCAAGGACGATAGCGAAGAGAAGGGGTGACAGGGGACAACCTTGCCTTACACCTGCATGGGTAGTGAATGGATCGCTGATCTCGCCTTTGTGAAGCACTAAAAGTTCGGAGTTCTCGTAGAGGGCTTTGATGAGGCGGGTTATCTTGGTGGAAACTCCCTTTCCACTCAGTGCTAAATAATAAAATAGGTCACACGGAGTTTCTTTTTTTAATTCCGCCTGAATTGTCTAGGTGTGTACAACTTCTTAGAATAAAAAAGGTATTTAAAGGAATATCATAAGCAAAATACGAGGTGTGTTCAAAAAATAGGGTGAATTTTCATTTTTCTCAAAAAATATTTATCTCTTCATCAATTTCACTTGTGCCAGCGTTTTTTCCAATCCTCGAAGCAGTTCTGATGTGCACTTTTTGGTTTGTCTTTGAGCTCTCTTAGCGATCCGAATTTTATCTTCTCAATCATAGCATAACGCCGTCCTTCCATTTGTAACTTCAATCTCATTCTTGGGAACAGGAAAATGTCGCAGGGTGCCAAATATGGTGAATACGTGGGCTTAGGTATGATAACGGTGTTGTCATTGGCCAAATAAGCTCTCACAAGCAAAGATGAGTGAGCAGGTGATGCAAAAGCCATCATTCTTTTCCACAATTCCGGGAGTTTCTTCTTTCGTATTGCTTCCCGCAAACGGCGCAAAACTTCAAGGTAATACTCCTTCTTTTCCGTGCGATCTTGCGGTAAGATCGTGTCGGTCTCCTTGCAGCGGGAATGAGACTTAAGTGGTGATATAACCTCATGTTATAGAGATTAACTTACCACGAATTAAGAGGACAGATCCATATAGAAATTGGGTATTCACCTATCCTCGGAACGTCGGAATTGGTGGCCATCCAAGTACTATGCGGAGATTGCCGTACCGACGACCTTGCAGGAGGTATAAAATGCATTTCTTTCTTGTAATGTGGAGGTTAAATAACGATCTCTCTGTACGAGGTAACCCGCTTTTTAGAAATCTTCCGGTCTAGCAATCGATGGTTCGGGCATCGGAAGTGCAGGCTCGAATCCCACATCCCCTTATAACCGGAACTGACACCCAGAGTACCGGAGCAAGCGCACTACTAGTGGTGAAAAATAGCACAATGGATATATCAATGGAGATCCGAGTGGGTGAAAGCGATACACCGACATCGAAACGATCCCTAGCAACTAAATAAGTTTTGGAGGATGTGGAACTGGCGGACAATCTCTCAATAGACCCAGGAGGATCTCTGGTATCGATTAAATCTTTCACAACGGTCAAACTTAGTGCGGATCAGGAAAGTACCGGTAAAAAGACTGAAGCTATTGGAGATTCGAACGCAGGTGCTGGTCTATCCGCAAGGCAGATCAAACGAAAAAGACAGAAGAATAAGAAAGCCGAAGCATTAGCTCAAACACCGTCAACTTCGACACCTGTAATAGAAACGGGAAAGCGCGGGAGAACAGAGTATTCCTCTGTAACGTTGCACTCTCCCGGAGCCGAAACAGGATCTGTGCCAACGACCGGGAAGAGGAGAAAGGCAAGTTCATTCTTGTTGAGAGTAGCAAATAAAACCTGGTACGAGCGAGTGTCTGTATTCCAGGTTCTTTCTGTAGTCCAGCAGAACTCCTCACACACATCCGTGTTCAGAACAAAGATCTCGACAGGACTCTCTGGAGAGTATACTCGTGCACCAGGCAGAAATGCACTACCACTTCGGAGGCGGGTTCCCACCTGGTGCTGGGTATCGATCTTGGGTCCCTCAAGGTTCTAAAGTCGAAGTACGGGTGCCGTCCTCACCTACAACTGGGGCGAATCCATTTCCGTGTCCAGGATAAGGTGGAGAACAAAGCGTAAATATACTCAGTCTCATGCCTGAAGTAGTATTTACACAGATAAATCTGCAGCATAGCAAAGCGTCTCGAAGAGGTGATCACAATTGGCCTCCGAGATCTGTGAATTAACACCTTGTAACTTTTTTCTTTGAGGCCACGTGAAAGAGAGGGTCTACGCTAACCGCCCAGGGTCAATTCAAGACCTTCAAAGATGGAATTTGTGAGGCTATCGAGGATATAGGGCAGCCACTTTGCCATTCGGTTATGGAAAATTTCATGAAAAGGATATTATCCTGTAAGCCTGGTCGTGGTGGTCATTTGCCTGATGTTATTTTCCAGGTATGTTATGTATATACTCGGTTATATAATTATATTTTATGAATAATTTATGTTTAAAAATTAGTAAATTCGAAGTCGAAGAAGATTTACAAAGAATAAAAAGATTTACTTTTCGTCGTCAACTATACATGTACGAAGAATTTAACTCGAAAACAACTTTTTTCCATCTCAGTTTGGCTTGGAAATCGTAAAGCTAAATAAACTCCTCACAGCTCTCTCCTGGTATTCCGCACTTTGACTTCCTGTTTTATACTGGAAACTTAACAAATTTTTGTACATTCCTTCAAGTGCTTGCACGTTTAATCGAAGTGAAAACGGAAACGGAAGCGAAAGTACATAAAATCAGCTTAGAGCAACTTAAACGTATCGACGTGCTCTTGTTAAGCTCATAAATATAAATTTATTGCACAACTGTGTCTCATACATAAAGTGATAGCTGCATACATACACGTGTACCTATGTATATCTACAACAATGCATCGCACACGCAGTCACACGTGCACCCGTTTGTATCTCTTGAAATGACTTACACATTAAAAATTAACAACATACGCAAGGGAGGGCGAAAAATCGGAGCAAAAGAGATTACGAAGAGCAAATGTTATCACTTAAAATAAGTTCCAATTTGATACACACATAAATTCATACATATGTACATATCTTAGCGGCACCAAATGCCATACACTGACGGTAAATTCCTCATTTCATCACTTGCTCTTCATAGCCTTGTCATATCCTCACATTCCTCAAAATCAACTTGAGCAATCCCTTTCTCCCCTTTGGCATTAAAAGCACACGCATGATGCTTTTTAATTTAATTGCACTTTATCCAAACCATTAAAAAGTCTCTTTCGGTCATGCATATGTATGTGTGCATGGGTTCCTGTTCACACACACACACACACACGCACTGGCCGAACTATAACTGTAACCATTGGCTGACATTGAGTGCATGCATGTCTTTTAAGGCCAGCAACCTGTCAGCCATCCACTGCTCAGTCGGTAGGTTGTTGCTTGTCACACTCGTTTTCTTCATTTCCGGGCTTCAATTCATTGTTGTTTTTCACTTGACGTGACTATTAAAACTGCCACTATTCATTGTTTCCTTTTCGAGTTACTCGAGTTGAGGAAAGCTCTGGATGAGGTGAATATTAGTATGAAGTTTTGTTATGGGATTGAATGAAGGAAAATCTATGCGAAATTTTAAGTCAGAGGTCAGTGAATGAAATGACCTGTACCAGCATCTTCTTTATATTCATTACTCATACACAAATAAATTGGCTGATATTGCTATACATGCACACGAGTACATATGTATGAGTGTTAGTGCGCACTCAGAAGGTCTGAAATATATTTATATGAAGGTATGCTTGCCTTCAACAAAGTATAATAAATTCAAAGGAGGCGATAAGCGGAATTCGATGGAAAGGTGGCACAAAAGATTACTGCTTGATGATTACTTCAAACGTTAAAAACGCTTTCATTACGGCAAATTGGGGAAAAATTACCAAAGCTCTCCGTAGTATTGAAATTTCAACGTACTTGAGAAAAATCATTAGCAGCTACTTGGAAGATAGAGCGCTAGTATACAATAAGAAGGAAGGTGCCAAAGAATATATAAGTAAAGGCTCTGGAGAGGTGCCAGATGCGCTTGATAAAACCTCATATGCAGGCAAAATAGGATCATTGTAATGGCTTTTGGCGGCCGCCGTAGCCGAATAGGTTGATGGGTGACTATCATCTGGAGTTCAAAGAGAACGTAGGTTCAAGTCTCGGTGAAACACGAAAATGAAGAAACAATTTTTTCTAACAGCGGCTGCCCCTCGGCAGGCAATGGCAAACCTCCGAGTGTATTTCTGCCATGAAATCTCCTCATAAAAAATATCTGCCGTTTCGAGTCCGAATGAGACTGTAGGTCCCTCCATTTGTGGAACAACATCAAGACGCACGCCAGCAATAGGAGGAGGAGCTCGGTCAAACACCCAGAAAGCGTGTACAAGCCAATTATATATATATAACAGCATTTCGGTTTCAAACCACATCAAAAGAAGCAGCGCTTATAATATCTGAGCTTTGCTCAATCGACATTTTAGCGAGTGAGATGGCTGACTTCTCAAAACGTAAGGCGTTGAAGTCGCCAAGCACGATTTTTATGTCGTGGCGGGGGCAGCGCTCATAGGAACGTTCCAAGTGCTCATAGAAGGAATCTTTGGTCGCATCGTCCTTCTCTTCCGTCGGAAAGTGGGCGCAAATTAGCGAGATGTTAAAAAAAACGGTACCGCATCAATTATTGCGAGACGCTCGTCCACCGGGGTGAACGACAGTACTTGGCGACGAATTCTCTCTCCCACAACACATCTGACACCGAATTCGCGCTCCTTTACATGGCAGCTGTAGTAGAACTCGTAGGGTCCTATGTTTTTCTTGCCCTGCCCCGTCCATTGCATTTCTTGAATGGCAGTGATGTCAGCCTTTACTCTCACGAAGACATCAACCAGCCGAGCAGAGGCACCTTCCCCATTAAGGGACCGGACATCCCAGGTGCATGCCCTAAAATCGTATTCCTTACTTCGTTTGCAGGGATCGTCATCAGTAAAGGTAGTTCTCTTCCGAGGCTTTGTATATATTTTCATTGGGGGGGATTTTTAAGTGGCGGATCCCGAACCCAGCGCACAACCAGCTATCCTGGAATGCTTCGCCTTCAAACGTTAGCTCACTTCCGAACGAGTGTTCGGAAGCTACCCAGAGGATACGTGGGCTAATCCCGGACGTTGTGAGCTGCTTGAACCATATGCAGAAGAATCGTACTGGCCACTCCCAAGTGAATAGCGATCAGTAACTTTCCCCACTTGCGTGGACATCTACACATGGAACCATCCTCCCCGAAGTAATACCTAACGGTAGTCCCACGGACAAAAAGAAACAAAGCAAGGGTTGGTTTTTAGTGTGGTTAGCCGAAAAGAAAGTCCCATACTTGGACTTTTAATACTTTGTGCCACATCTACAACAAAAAAAAAAAAAACAAGATAAAAACAAAAGGAAGCTCAGGATTTTCTATTAAAACTATTTTCGCCATAAAGGATGTGGGAGAAGTGCAGTGTAACCCCTTAAGTCTATTCCATGGCACAATCTTTATTCTACGATTAACAGTATCTCATTTGAAGAGAAGTCTTAACAAAATTAACAGAGAAAAACGTTTGAAATTTAATTGAGTTCGAGGCTCCAGCTTCAAAAAAGTTGAACACTTTTGGTAAACACATTTAAAAAAAATAACTTGTTTCTCAGAAAAAATGAGAAAAAACGGGTAAAACAGGCTACTGGCCACACCTGTACTGGGGTATAAGAAGTCGTAGTAAAAGTTGGGTATAAGTCCTAGGGTTAAAAAAAGCTGATCAAACACTTTCCCCCATGAAGCAAATTAGGTCATAATATCGATCAATAAAGTTCTGCTTTCAAATTCCTCAGTATTCCTTCAGACTACATGGACAGACGACTACTGTTAGCAACGAGCGATTAAACTTGCTATATACTTAGTCCTGCCATAAGTTCTGTTTCGCGTTAAGTCCGTTACAGATATGAAGTTATAATACTTTTTTAATGAAGTTTGTTTTATTAATTCAAATAAATATTAAAAAGCCATTAAGCCATTCAGCCATATACAGCATTCACGGTTTGCATGGATATTGACGACGCTGCTCAAAGCAAAGATTGTTTGACACTCCAAAAATCTCTGTGGGGCCTTCGCTAACAACCCAGGAATATTTTCTTACAGCACTTCTGGGTGGTATTTGCCTAATAGGCTGAAGCGCAATATTTCTGGAAGATATAACGCCCTCCATTGAAGAGAGTACTGCTCAATTGCTTAACCATACCTTCTAAGGCATCCGCCTGATACACTTTTGACCTCTGTCTTAACCCCGTTTTCGCAGTATGAAGAGATGTAACGTCTTTTGCAAGGCACTCCACACCAAACCATTACAGAGGCTGGTTGGTGGCCACGCTGAACCCTAGGAACACCATTTTAAAAAAGTTTTATCATAGATTTTGTCGTTTTCTTTATTAAAAACTTCTTCAACAGTGACAATTTTCTCATCTGTGAAAATAATATTTTCATAGCCATTGACCGCCTCTTCGGCTGCTTGCATCTTTCGAGTCTAATTTTCTTCAAGCGCATTGTCAAAAGAATACCAGTTGAGCGATGGAAGGCTTTCATGTGAAGATCATCTCTAGTTAGTCTTGACATGGATCTGGTCGATACATTCATTTACCTGGACATGATTTTCTGCTTTCTAAGGGAATTCTGCGAAGTCTTTCTCGAACGGCTGCACTGGTTCGAACCATGCGAGGACGACCACTTCTTTTTCTGTCTGTCACTTTGGACGTTTGGGAAAAACGATTGATCGTGCGGTGAACAAACATTCCCGAAATATTAAGTTTTTTCAACAAATCGCAAATCTCACTTGCACTTTTGTCCCAATCAAATAAAATGCAATCAGTGGAATGCGAATTTCCATAGCTCCCCACTCCACTGTTAAAAAGCGAAATTTCCCACGAAACTGAGTATAATTTATGAGTGGGCTATACATACGAGCGGCCTCGGTAGTTTAACGTAAGTGCATTAGCTTGCCATCCCAGATGTTATGGGTTTGAATCCCATGTAAAGCACTTTTCCAAACTTACCTACTTTCCTAGTTTCTATAAAAAAAGTCCAATCCTTAGTCCCGCACAAAATTCATCGCATTACTTGCATTGTGCCTGCTAAAACAAGCAAAAAACAAAGAAAAAGGACGCAGTTACACATTGCAACAGTGGCGCCAGCAAGGGGAAGCGGGCAATAACGCAGGCACACGAAATTTAGCGAAGTCCTCAACCATCTGTGCGATCCTTCTGCCAGAAAAATAAGATACACGGATGGCGCTCCAAGCAGTAAGAAGGCGTTGTTCCTAAGCAACGACAGGTGGGCATTCCCACTACTTAGGACTGATAGCGGCAGGCTAATCACCTACCCTGCCAGAAAGCAAAATAGATTGACAAAACCAACGCAAGACTGAGTATTGTCGAGGCCCTATGCTCCAGAGTGGAGTGAACAAGGAAAAAAAATACATACGAACAAAAGCAAAAATAACGGAATTTTTTTCTGCGAATTTGTTCTCGCCGTACGCACTCTAAAATTTGTAACAGAATTTATGGCAAAATTAAGAAAATGTTTTTAAAAATCATCGGTAATTTATCGAGGAAACATTTGTTGAAAAATATCGACCCCTATTTATGGTACCCACTATTACATTTAGGTTAGGTTGGTATAGTTGCCCAAGGAATGAGCACACTTGGACGAGGAAAAAACGGATTCGTCCTTTGTGATACCATTATGAAGGAGGTAAGGTGAGAGAGGAAGAACGATAGGATGCGGTGAGAGGGCGGGGAGAGGTGGGGCTGGGATGGTTAGGTCACGAACGATGACTGTGCTACGTTTGCGTCAACCGCTTTGTGCTACTGATGAAATTCATCAGCAGGCGCATCAAAAAAGTAAGAGCCAAGGTGCCTGGATCTTAGCCCCGCCAGAGCAGGGCAGCTAAGGATTTGGTGCTGAGATGGTTCCACCTCATCCTCGATACATCCATCGCAAAAGGGACTTGAGGTAATTCCAAGTCTCACAGCATGCACTCCTCGCGCATAGTGACCTGTGAAAAAACCCACTAGACTCGAGAGCTGATATTTTGTCAACCTCAGAAGCCCGCCCGAACGCCCCCGGTCCACACGTGGCCAGAAGGATTTCACGACCTTACTGTTATAGTTACACTACCAAACTAATTTCACATATGGAGTACCACTTCGCTGCACTATTTCGGTACTTACAAATGGATTCGAATGACTTTCAATTAGGTTGTCATACAATTTGACTAGAGATGTCAGCTGTCGTCTAGCCTTGAATATTACACGGAATAGGCCAAGTATGTATAAGTACCGATGGAAATAACTCTAGGCATGCAAGGAGGTCATATCCTACATTTCAAATGACACCACAAATCAGACGAAATTAATAAAGCAAATCCATCTCACACACACATACGAATGTACGGATATCTACAAGTATACTGGCGTGTATTTGTGCGCGTACATTTCTATGCAGCATTCCAGCTTTAAAATCATACAGATTCAGATGCGCCAGCTGATTGTTACTCATATTGAGTGACAGCTGTTTAATACCAAAAATATTCCATGTAATTGAATTGAGTCGTTTTCAATAACAAACAGTCTATCAAAAGTAATAATGGTAAATTTAAGTTCAAGCAAACGCAATATGAAAGCCACCTAAAGCTTGATTTTGTATACCCGCCAGGCGCCCTTATGCCTTAATTGTCAGTTACTCTGGCATTTATTAATTCGTATTGTTGTTTTTGCCTGCCCTTGCGCTGTTTGTATTCTTTGATGGTTTTCATGAATAATGAACAATTGGATTGACGTTTTATGTCAGCTGTAAATCTTTTCCTTCAGCAACTACAACTTCCTTAAAGCTGCGAAAATTAATATCAATTATTTTTCGTTATCTCTTTCGGCATTTTCGTTTGCGCTCCAAATATTTTACCTTTGAAAGGATTTATTATTTCTATATTTCATCGCCTTTATTTATTGAAGTTCAAATTAAACTTTTAAAAATCCATTATGCAGAAGTTAAAAGTGTAGAGGGTTTCTACAGAATTGAGTTTTTAGTACTTAACGCAAAGCAACAACAAATTAATGCAAAAATATTGCCAACTCGATAATTTTTCATTTCAACTTAAAAAATATTTTATTACTTGTGTTAAGTGAATTGTTTCCATGTTGCCACTGCGTAAGAAGTGACTAAATAGGGTTTTGGTGGTGGCTGCTCTATGGGAGTGAAGAGGTAATGAACACCTCAGCTGTTTTATTGCGGTATTAGTTAACTGAGCTCCTGCTTGTTCTTCACTTTGTCATAAAGTTGCGCTATTGAGCGAGACTCAAAAAGCGAAAAGGGGTAGCAAATTCTCAAAGCGACTATGAATAATTTTCATTCATTGTTTAATTTTGGTCGCATTCACCGATTACCCTCTCTCTTATCTTTGCATAACCGGCGAAAGTTTTTTGAGCGGCAAAGGACAACTTTTTCTTCTTTAATTTTCATTAAATTAAAAAATATGCTCTACTAAAGGACATTTCTATTGCTTCTCCAAAAGCCTTTCAGCATCCGCAAATTTTTATGTGAAATGTTCTCAGCCAGTTTTAATAGACACGCATTGTTGTTTGGTTGAACCTGCAAACCGAAAAATGTATGCACCTGGAATGTTCGGTCCCTTAATGGGGAATTTGCCCTCTGCTGGTTGATGTCCTCGTGAGAGTAAAGGTTGACATCACTGCCATTCAAGAAATGCGAAGGGCGAGACAAGGCAAGAAAAGCGTAGGACCTTGTGACGTCTACTACAGCTGCCGTGTAAAGGAGCGCAAATTCGGTGCTGCATTTGTTGTAGGAGAGAGACTTCGTCGCCAAGTACTGTCGTTCACTCCGGTGGACGAGCGTTTCGCAATAATCCGCATCAAAGTGCGATTTTTTAACACCTCGCTGATTTGCGCTCACGCCCTGACGGAAGAGAAGGACGATACGACCAAAGATCCCTTCTATGAGCACTTGGAACGTTCTTATGAGCGCTGCCCCAGCCACGACATAAAAATCGTGCTTGGCGACTTCAACGCCAGGGTGGTCAAGGAGGGAATTTTTGGTCCCACAGTCGGAAAATTCAGCCTACACAACGAAACATCCGGCAACGGACAGAGGCTGATCGACTTCACCGGGGCCTGAAACATGGTAGTCTGCAGCACAAGATTCCAGCATAAGAAAATACATCAAGCAACGTGGCTGTCTTCTGATCGAAAAACACGAAACCAGATCGATCATGTTGTGATAGATGGAAGACACGCTTCTAGTGTATTAGATGTACGTACCATCCGAGGACCCAACATCGAATCGGATCACTACCTGGTTGCAGCCAAACTGCGCACACGTCTCTGTGCAGCAAAAAACGTACATCTACCTACGCAAAGAATGTTCAACATCGAAAAGCTGCAATCACAACAGGCAGCCTGCTCTCAGAGAGTACTGCCCAAACCGGCCGGTACAAACCGGCATGCACGAGCAATGGAGCAACATTTCTCGTTCTCTACGTCGCCGAAAAAGAAATCGGATTCCGGTGAGCCTGAACAAACAGTTGATACGTCGCGGAATGTCATGCTGCCGCAGAAAGAAAAGATGCTGCCTATAGAGCCACGCTGCGATCGGCTGCAATGCGAGCCAAGTGGGATCGCTACCGAGAGTTAAGAAAGGAAGAGAGACGTATTATCAGAAAAAAGAAACGAGAGGCCGAAATACGTGAGTGCGAGGAGCTTGAGATGCTGGCCAACAGGAACAACGCTCGAAAATTCTATCAGAAAGTTCGGCGGCTTATAGAAGGTTTTAAGACCGGGGCGTTTTCCTGTAAGAACAAAGACGGCGAACTGATGCCTGCCGATTGGAATTTAAGTGTGCTCTGACCAATCCATAAGAAGGGTGATCCTGCAATCTGTGCCAATTATTGCGGGACTAGTTTTCTAAATACTGCTCACAAGTTTCTAGCGAGCATATTGTGTGAAAGGCTGAAGCCTACCGTCAACCAACTGATTGGACCTTATCAGTGTGGCTTTAGACCTGGAAAGTCTACTTTCGACCAAATATTCACAATGCGCCAAGTCTTGGAAAAGACTCATGAAAGGAGAATCGACACGCACCATCTTTTCGTCGACTTCAAAGCTGGATTCGACAGCACAAAAAGTAGTTATATTACTTGTATGCCGTGATGTCTGAGTTTCGTATACCCGCAAAACTAATACGGCTTTGCAAGATGACGTTTCTCAATATCAGCAGGGCCCTCAGAATTGGAAGGACCTATCTGAGCCATTTAATACCAAATGGGCTTTCAGACAGGGTGACTCGCTGTCGTGTGACTTCTTCAACCTGATGTTGGAAAAGATCGTGCGAGCCGCAGAACTTAATCGCTAAAGCACAATTTTTTATAGGAGCGTATAATTGTAGGCATATTCCGATGATATTGAAATCGCTGTTAGTTCTGCCTTTTCCATACTGGACGAAGAAGCAAAGCGAATGGGTTTGGTGGGGAACGAGGACAATATGTGAACAAAACCGAAGGTACTTCGTCATCAAACAAACAGTCGGCACACTGTATGGGTGTATCGACACCCATGTCACTGTTGCCAGTTAAGATTTAAGGTTGCGAGTGACTTTGGGCTCCTCTGCGTTGGAAAAATAAAGTGGTTAATATGGCTATTTACAAATAAAAAATTCGCTAAAATTCACTATATTATTTAGGCGCATTTCCAATATTTTTTTGATAGTTTTCAAAATATAATATTTCCTAATTGAATTTAATATTTTTCTTATTCAAACAAGAAAGGCAAAACAGAAATTTTGTAAGTGCATAAATTGAAAAATAAAGCTTCATAAAACAAATACAGTTTTCTCCATTTTCATTGTCATCACTTGTGCCCGTCTACATTCGTATATATGTATTTGAGTACATTCAATGGAAATACACACACAAGCATCTATTGCTTTATAACAACGAAGCAGCCTCAACAACATTTTTAACCAAACACTTAGACTGGTTATTTTTACTGCCATCGCTGGTGTTATCTCTATGTTATATTTCTGGCTGGACAACAGCAACTTCCTTCTTGTAAACTCTTCCACTCTACACCATCCTATAAAAAGCTTAATACTATCCAGCTGGTTTCACGATTTGTTGTCGGAAGTCCTCTATTGTATTCCGTGACAATCACAGTAGCTTCAATAAACACAGAGAATGAAGGAGTAAAAATTTCGGAACTGCAAGCCGGGCGAGTAAACAAAAGACTGCAAGAACATAACAGCAAACTGCCTTGTAAACGCAGGAGACCGTTTCACCAACTACAAGCCCTGCTGGAAAACTTATGATGAGCTGTAAAAACGTACTAGGCATATTCTTGAATTAATAACACCAATGGATGGTCGGTTGGTCGAATAGCTGGACTTTCGATAAACCGATATTGCGCTTTCCAAAAAGTTAAGACACTTAATGAATTTGAACACTATTTTGAGCACTTTGTGCCATTTGAAGTGAAAGTCTACAACCAGCGAAGCAGGCAAAGAGGATTTGTTAAACAGTTTCTTCGTTTGTGGCTCCAAAAGAGGCTGAGCTTACAAATCAGCTCTGCCTAAATTCAAGAGTAATGAAAGGTGATGAAAGTACAAACGGATATCCATTTTAATGCTGTTTAATATTTTTATCATCACAACTGTCAATTCACCGTATATTCCAGGCCTGCTTCTAGACACTGAACTAGACAAAGCACACTCTAAAGTACAAATCTGATGAGGATTGGTTAAGTAGGCAACCCGTTACAGGGTTTCTTCCTGCAAATAGTGAATGAGAATAACCTTGGGCACTTTTGAGCTGTTCTAAGTTGAGTGGATGCCTCAGATAACACTGGACATAAGCATTGACAGGTCAGGTCGGGAGGTCCACCTGATTTCAACTATATATGAAGCGAATGCTTTCCCGGGAACTCTGAAATCAAAGCCGCGTCTTGGGATTGTAGCTTACGGAAAACCCCAAAATAGATTCGAGTCATTTTTGCACTGTTATGCACTTGAGCATGGTGAGAAGATCTCCTATCTAAGTTTCGCGGTAGCTTCTGAAACTAACAAAGCCGCATCTCGTGACAGAGGTGAGTCTTATTCAGAAAATGTTACATAATTATCAATACGGGAAACCCCAAAATGGATTCGAGTCATTTTGCGCTGTTATCTTGAGCATGATGAGAAGATCTCCTATCTAAGTTTCGCTCGTCTGAGCTCTCCTTTTTGCCTTGCCTCATTGTCAATTCCTGAGTATCATCGTGCGAATTCCTCCCTTACCCCTTTTTCATTTCTGATTTTGATGAATTGGTGTCACAAAAGACTGATGCCAAGTAACGTCTCTAAGTGAGCCATCCTCTTTCCAGGATAACCTGCTCTTCTAGCTTAGCTTAACTCAATGTAAAATTTCTTGTCTATGAAATATTATTTTAGCACCGCATATTTCCATGCGATTGGTCTGTTTTTTTGCTTGGAAGTTACTTGTAGATTAACTTCGTTTCATGTAACTCTTCGAATGGAAACTCTACCAAAGAGGTGTCTTAAAGAAACTTCATTAAGGAAATAGTTTTCCTTTGGAATTCATTTCATGAAGTAAGGCTTTTCAGCGACCAGATCTTCTCGATGTGAGTTAAGGTTGATCAGATAAGTTATCCTAATCCATTAAATTTAATCGGCGTGTAAATCCTTTGTCGGATGTTTATCCGAGCTCTTTATCTAATTTTTGCAGTATATCTGAAAGTTTTTCCACACAGTTCTCAGTAATGGCAGATAGTTCTTTACGATAAGCCAGAAATACACTCGGAGGTTGGCCACTGGGCGACCGCTATTAGAAAAAACCTTTTCTATCTTCGATGTTTCATGTCTACAGTGGATGGTAGTCACGCACAAATTCACTTCACAAATTCATTTATGGCGGTCCCCACATTCAAAATATTAGATTGAGACGACTTTTTATAAATCAAGTAAAGCTGAGGCTTATATACGTAGTTGGCTGGTTGTAGCGCTTCCGAAGTGACTACCCAGGAATCAATTATTGCATTGTTGTATTTCCTATGGTTTGTGATACCGTAGCCCATTTTATCTAGCCATTTCAACCCTTTTACGATTGATTATATAAATATGATTTATATCGTCTGTTGCTCTGTTGATAGTTTCCTTGGCTGTTCAATAATGTACTTTCAATCCATACCTTGAGGTCTCTCAAGAACAGAAGTTGGCATTTTTGTATACAAAATATTTTTCTCTTTCCTCGACAGTTGTGACAAGTTGACTAGTAGGCTAAACGAACTCTTTTAAGATGCTCTACTATCGGCTAATGAGCAGTGACAAATAGTAAAATTTATCACTGTGTCACTCATTTGAACACAAACCGACACCTGAAGAAATGATACCCAACCGCTTTTGTTCGATAGCAAATTGGCGAAACAGATAGGATCACTGTTCCAAAGGCCAAATTGATGAATGGATAAAAAGAAAGCATGACGAAACAGATTTCTGTCTAACCAAGACTCTCAACGGGCATTGTGGCTTTCTTGCGTAGCTCCACAGTTTTAATCCAGTAGACCTGTCGACCTGTCCGAAATGCCACAACGAAGATGAGAGTGCAAAACATGTGACTTTTCACTGGAGAGAAGAGGAACCTGGACGCAGGTACCTGGTGTATCTGGTGTATCTAAAAAGCACATACATGGCTTCATCTTGACGAAATGCTTTTAGCAGCCGAGAGGGAGAAGTGTTATATTGCTAGTCGTAGCATGCCCCACATGCTGCTAGTGTGACGATACTTTTGACGACGTTTCCGACATTTTCGATTTTAACCTCCTGAAAAAAAAGTTGCTGAAATGTCAAACACTTTCATTTGTTTTTGTTTTTGTTTTTTTGAGTTCCAGAGTTATTTTTTCTCCTCTACAGGTTTACATATCTGACCGTTTTTCCTATCGATTTAAAGCAATCGCAATTGAATTCCTTACCAAAGCTACAGATTTTTTTCGGAAAGGCACCCATTCTGGCCAATCCGCCCTCTCGTTTTCTCTAATCTTCTTGTGATCCATACAAGAGGGACTTCTCTTAGCTAGAACATTGAATTTTATTCCAAATTTCACAGCTTGACTAGTTTGAGTTACGTATTGGGAATAGCGCCACTCAGCTGTTAGAATTTGATACCAATCTGTTAGTAGTTCTATTTTTCAAAACTCTACAGGGCTCGCATATACCGAGCCTTTCTGGGCGACGCCAAGTTTTTCAATCTATAGAGCTTCTTTATCGCCTCCACATAAAACCTATTCATTAGAGCCATAATTACTTTCCAATTAGCAGCCAGAACTTTTCCAGCTCTGTATTTGCCTTATTATGTATTATTTTCTAAGGTGTGAACCAACTAAAGCCAAATTAGACTTTTCGTAAATATGTATGTATATAAAATGATTAAATAAATCAAAGGCGTATGAAAACCAAATATTTTAGAAACCAGGATTTTCCTATTGTACCCACAGGCGGACATTACTCCCTTTATTACTTCACCTAAGCTCCTTTGGCTCGTTTGCCGAGCTTCTTTTGAACTTAAATTATCTGCTCGCGCGGTTTCTTATAGCCAGCCACTTTTAAAAACCATTTCTTGTTGCTGTCAGTCACATTGAAATCTTTCACACCGAAGTAGCAAAACCTTGTGAACAAAATGTATAGTAAGTAGGACTGCCCAGTCGAGGAGCATAAAAGGATTAGATGCACAAAGAAAATAAATTTAGGTACAACGAGTGTTTGTGTTACAGGAAAAGCTCCAAGACATTTCACTTACTGACTTTGGCAAAACCGAAATTTAATATTATTCCAACAATAAAAGCAAAATTATTTAAATTTATTAAATTTGCGCGGTAAAGATAAATTAAGTAAGTACAGAAGAAACAAGCGAACACTGAAGTGGAGTTTGGAAAAGTTGAAGGCATAGGTACAAATGCAGTTAGTTGTTGTAGTTGTACAAGCAATGCAACTTGACTCAATTTTAACTTTCAACTGAAATGCCAGCAGCTGCTTTCATTGCCTCACCACACCTGTTTGTTAGATTTGAAGAAGTTGTCGGAATTTTGTGTCTTTTATGGCTTGAGCACAGAGCGTTCATGAGACAGTTGCAGCAGCTTAAGAGTTTTTACTGTTTGGCTGCTGATGTCAAGGAGTTTTGAAGAATACGAGTGCAAGAGAGGAAGAAGAGGATGATGCCAAGAAGGAAAACTTTGGTCAGCCAAAGGAAAATGCAATCGATACTTGCGGTTGGGGTTGACCATTTCATGGTAAATTCTGTGTTTTGTGGTGTGTATCTGATGCTGGGGAAATGTGGCATGTATTTGAGTTCTCAGTTGACACAAAACAAAAAAATTAAATAAAAATAAAAAGTAAAAACCAAAAAACTAATAAAATGATTGAGCAAAATCGAAGAACTGAATAAAAGCTAACCAATTAAAAAAAATAGTTGCCAATTAGTTTGTAGGAAACTAGATACCATTGGTTTATTTGAAACTAGACTTATATATGTATAGTTGGTGCATACATCCTTTTTTGGTGTTTGGCCGAGCTCCTCCCCCTATTCGTGGTGTGCCTCTTGATGTTGTTCCACAAATAGAGGGACCTACAGTTATAAGCCGACGCCGAACGGCAGATATTTTTATGAGGAGCTTTTCAATGGCAGAAATACACTCGGAGGTTTGCCATTGCCTGCCGAGGGGCGACCGCTATTAGAAAAATGTTTTCTTAATTTTGATCTTTCACCGAGATTCAAACCGACGTTCTCTCTCTGAATTCCGAATAGTAGTCACACACCAACGCATTTGGTCACGGCGGCCGCCGACTAGACTTACCACAACCAAATATAACATAGTTAACCAATGTAACCAATGAGAGCCAAAGAAACTGGATATCGCTCTCACCGAAGCTATGTTGACCAAGCCAACACTTTTCGCATCAGTTGAGTGGCACTCCCCGCTTTACTTGCTGTTCGTTGACTTTAAGAGGGTATTTAACACAATCAAACGAGATAACGAACGAACGACTGGCAATGCTTCTCAACGGCAACATCAGCGACCCATTAACCAACTAAGCTGGCGTAAGGCAAGGTTTGTCCCCTGTCTACTGTCGTCATGAGCCAATTGACCCTGCACAAAAGAGGCATCGTACGGGGTTTTACCGAACATCTGGACGATCTGAACTTTGCCATTGGCATCTTCCGCCTCTCACACAAATTCATTGACATGCAAGCGTAGGTGGACAGACTAGTCACGCTGGCACGCACTGTCGGACTGGAGGTCAACATCGCCAAGTCGAAAGCCATGAGAGCCAACCACAATAAAGCATGACATACACTAGATGACAGCGGAATTTGTGGAACGCTTCTGCTACCTCGGCTGTACTATCACGGCGGAGCAAATGAAGATGTCAACTACAGGCTTAACGAAGCAAGTGGCGAGTGTATGCAGGCGAGTGTATGCAGTATGGGGGAGTTCACAAATCTCTAGGTGCAGTAAACTGCGAATATTCAGTTCATTTAGGAAGTCCTCTCTCAGAGGACTCAATCTTTCATCAGTAAATGCCTACGCATCATCTGCAGAATATTCTGGCTGAGCACTATTAGGAACAATGCGCTGAGGAATCCATCCTACAGTAAATCGAACGCAATCGAAGTAATGATCAATAGGTCGCACGCTTGAAAAACCACCAGACAGAAGCACGAGAATGGCACTGGACTAGAACGTATAGATCCCGATCGGCTAAAGATTACTTGGTGAAGATCGATATTAAGCGAGCTAGCAGATGCCGACATCACCAGAACCGTGTTTGATAGAAGAGTTTTTTGTCGAGGCCCTATGCTCCCGAACGGATTGAACAAGAAAAAAAAAATTATGTGAAATAAAAGGCATAAATAGTATTTGTTCTACAACTCAACACAACCGAGTGGATTCGTGCATAAGTATCAGTAGTTCCGCTTTCGACTTTCACTATACTCCTAGACATAAATCAAGAATTGATGCAAGGAATTGAAAGGGTACAACGAAATTTATCCGTTTCGCTTTGCAACCTCTTCATTTCTCTGATCCACTACCAGCATACTGTGCTCGATGCATGCTAATAAATCTAGGGTTCCTTGCAAATTTACGTTCCATTCAGTCCTTGATGTCTGTTTTTGATGTTATTTGAAGTCATGTTGAATGTCTTGAAGCTCATGAACAGATTGACTTCAGTGTTCCTCACAAAACTCTACGGTTTTACTATCCATTTAGGGCCAAAACAGTCAAATCAAACTACTAAAACTTTGTCCCTATTACGAGAGCTCTTACTGCGCTAAATAGTATCTACAGACTACTCGAACTATATTTTTCTCTGCCAAAATTTCTTTTGCATTCAAGATTTGCGAAGAATTAATTTTAAGTAAATATATGTACCTGGTCTGTTAGGTTCTGGTAATCATATCTATATATATAAAAATGAAATGATGTTCGTTTGCACGCATTTTTTTGGGCCGATACGAGGCCAATTTTATTCGTTCTTTTTTCATATTATAGGGATCCACTAGGGGAAGGTTTTTAGCAAAAAAAAATTTCTTTTAAATATTTTCTTCATATAAAAAAAAGAAAAAATCAAAATATTGTACAAAACAAAACTTGCTCGATTCTTAGATTAAAGTAAGTTTCGAATCGACATTCATTTTATGTGTACAACTTTTTTTGAATTTTTCGTTATTGTATACAGAAATTTCAAATGGTTCGAATGAAAATTTTTTTTTTTTTTTATTTCTTCCATAAAATATTACACCTGTCGTTAGACAATAAGTAATTTGATTTACAAAAAGATGGAATGAGAGTGATATTGAAGGGACAATGCCCCCAAGCTCATTTAGAAGAAATATGTATACATTATTTAAAAACAAGTGGTTAACAAACAATGACATATACGATTAGTTGACAATTGATTACAAGGATTTTGCAAGATCTGTTGGTGTTTGACGGTTAAGCCGACTTTGGGTAGATTTTTCTTTATTTGGTAGTCTTCTCATCATAGGATTTGTATGCGTTAATAGTCTATTTATGTGTCTTCTGCTAGCGCTTTGTATTGTTTCATCAATAGTATCGATGTCAAGGTCGCGATGAATATCTGCGTTAAGTATGTACCAAGGTGCATTAGTTAAGGTCCTAAATATTTATGAAAATAATGTTTCAATTCAATTGAACAATGCTTTCTTTGACCAATTCTATATGGAAATGAATGCGTTTGCAAACGATGTTTTCGGCTATGAACAAATGTTGGAATCGAATGAAAAATGAAAGAAACGCGAAATGATAAAAAAAATTCTTGGAAAATTTAAAATGAATGGTGCTTCATTGGAAAAATTCAAAGGTAATAAGAACATACACAAGATAAAGTTAGAATTCGAATTTTTAGATTTATTTTGTTTATTTCTCATTTTTTCAGAAGTACACCACACAGCAACTCATTCCAACTCTGATTTTGAAATCCTGTTGGAATTGGTGATCGATAATTTTGTCACTATAATGGTCAATGGAAATTTGCGTGTATCAGACCCTGCATATTATTTACCATATCAACTTTTTATGGAACATATGGACCAAATGAACACAAAAAAATAATTTAGTTTTGTTTTGATTTTTTGCAACATTTTGGTTTTCAGTTAATACAATAAAAACAATACTGTTTTTTCGTGAACACAAAATTCTAAATTTATTACGTTGTGTGTTTAGAATTTTTTTAGAAAAAAAGTAAATTTTTTGGTTTTGCGGAAATTTGTTTATTGTTGCTATTTGTGAAAACGTAGATATTTGTAAGTATTTGACTATAATCCTAAAAGTTTATGGAATACCACTTTGACACATAGAAAACATTTTTTCAAAGGGGTGTTTTTCGAAAATTATAAAAAAAATTGTTTTCAAAAATTTTGAAGAAATAAAGTAAAATAAAAAAATTTCGAAAGCATGAAATTTTTTCAAAACCAAATTTTCCTCAAAAAGATAAAAGAAATTTCTTCGAAGAGGTGTTTTTCTAAAATTACAAAAAAAAAAAATTTCAAAAATTTTAAACAAATATATTAAAATAAAATAAAACTTTTTCAAGGGTATGAAATTTTGTCAAAACAAAATTTTCTGAAAACCAAACAAAATTTAAAAAAAAAATGGTGTTTTCAAAGCATTTCATATTCCACTATTAATAGAGAATACATTTTTTCGAGGGGGTGTTTTTCAAAGCGGACAAAAATCTTTTTTAACAAATCAATTTAAACTTTTACAAAAGTATGAAATTTTTTCAAGAACAAAATTTTCTCAAAAACGTTAAATTAAAAAAAAAATTTTTTTTTCAAAATATTTAATTTTCAGCAATTAACTGAGAAGAAATTTGTTAGAGCGAAGTGTTTTTCAAAACTTCAAAAAACACTTTTTAACCAAAAAAAATAAACCTTTTTTCAAAAACAACAGGAATGATAACATTGCCTAACAATTTCTGCACTTTTGCACAGTCTAAAGAGGCATTGATACAGAGTGTATTTCCAAACATAGTTCAACATTACAAAAACCATGATTGGCTCAGCGAAAGAGCAATTTTAGCTGGGAAAAATAAGGACGTCAATGATATAAATTCAGCTATTTTAGATCAAATACCTGGTGACATAGTTGCGTATAAGTCAATGGACACTATTACTGATCAAGATGAGGTCGTAAATTATCCAACTGAATTCTTAAACTCACTCGATTTGCCAGGCTTACCACCTCATAATTTACGATTAAAAATTGGAGCACCGATTATTATGCTGTGCAATAGTAATGTGCCCCGACTTTGCAACGGTACCAGACTCGCTGTGAAGAAGCTAATGGGTAACGTTATCGAAGCAACAATTTTGAAAGGGAAGTACAAAGGAGAAGACATTTTGATACCCTGAATTCCACTGATTCCGGCGGATTTACCATTCGATTTCAAACGTTTGCAGTTCCCTATTCGCCTTGCCTTCGCTATGAGAATTAATAAGGCGCAAGGACAGTCTCTACAAATGTGCGGTATTAATTTAGAATACCCAATTTTTTCTCATGGACAATTGTATGTAGCTTGCTCACGAGTTGGCAAACCATCGTCATTATTCACGCGAAAGATGAAAAAACCAAAAACGTTGTCTACCAAAAAGTGTTACAATAAAGTTCGAATGAAATTGTATCAGAGAGTTTGCTTTGTTTCGTATTAATTTTATTCTCTTTCAGCAAATCATTGAATTTATCGTCTAGTGAAGTGGGCGAGGGTACGCTAGTACTTATATAAAAATAGTAGCCCTTCACAGGCAAAGGCAAGTGCATTTTTCAAAAGCATGAAATTATAAGTCTTATCTTCCTGAAACATGAAAATTAAGAAAAACATTTTTCTAATAGCGGTCGCCCCTCGGCAGGCAATGGCAAACCTCCGAGTGTATTTCGTCCATGAAAAAGCTCCTCATAAAAAACATCTGCCGTTCGGAGTCGGCTTGAAACTGTAGGTCCCTCCATTAGTGGAATAACATCAAGACGCACACCATAAATAGGAGGAAGAGCTCGGCCAAACACCCAAAAAGGCTGTACGTGCCAATTATATATAATTATATATATATATCTTCCGCATAAAATTGTAAGTTGCTTCATTCATAGATGTTTATGTTAACGTAACTGTTGTAATTCTCAACTGACTTATGAAAAGATTTTCAGACATGTCATGTGCCTAGACACACTACAGAGACTAATTTCAATTGCAGTAAGAAACCTCCACCACACAGCGCCAGCGCAACCTTGATAAACGTGTAAACAAAGCATACAAAGGGTGTATACTCTCTGAGCGCATATCTACTGTTATCTGAGTACTCGCTGGGCACTGCTTGAAAGACAATCCTACAGAGGAGTTGAATATGGCTTTAGGCAGAAGCTGTAAAGCTAGAACTCCACTAAAAGTGCCACAGCACTTTATTCGGCCGACAAATATTTTAAGTGAATAAACTAATAAAAAACCACAGCGAATGAAACGCTTAAAAACGATGTAGAGGAAAAGTTTTTTTTCATCTCCTCTCTCACTGTCCACGCGCTATTCTAACATGGGTTTGGGGCCCCATTGTTAGTTACTCAATACCAAGTATCGGATTTTTATTTAATGAGATTCATCAGAGATGATTCAAGCGGATATAGTTTAACCACATATGCTCACAACGAACCGGACTTGGATCTAGTCTAGTTCCTAGATCTCTGCAATAAAATTGGTGGTGACCAGCGAATGTTAAAAAATTTATTAGCTAAATGCAAACAGGTCGCTGGAGACTTAACAAACGAATGCGAAATAGTTTTTTCCACTATTTAATCTAGAGATGAATAAGTTACGAAGTCTGTGCTGCAGCTAGTCCTGTAAAAATAATATAAAAAAACATGGAATATTCCGTTAGAAAGCCTGATTTGATACAAGAAAAGATTGATGATAATGAAAAATACTTATTTTACTTATGTGATTGAAAAGATTTCCCTTAAAAGAACAATACATCATGTTCTTGGAGCCCCGGTGAAACCTCTTTACAGAACGGCTGACAGATAACGTGGATGACCGGAAATACTTCTACCTATGGGGACGATTCGCCATCTATGACCACAGTTAGATATTGGTTCACTGAATTTAAATGTGGACGAACATCCACAAGGAAATCATTCAAAAAGTCCACGACGTGATTCTCGCTGATCGACGAACGAAAGTGCGCGAAGTAACAGAGGTCATAGGTGTGTCGACCGGAACGGCAGCTAGTATTTTACATGATAAGTAGGCGATGAAAAAATTGTGAGCCCAATGGGTGCCGCGATTGCTCACGGTGAATAAGAAGCGAATGCGGCTGTTAACTTCGAAGAAGTGTTTGGAGCAATTTAACCGACATCCGAGGGAATTTTTTCATTGAGTTGTCACCGTTGATGAAACCTGGATTCACCATTACACACCAAAACTAAGCAACAATCAAAAGAATGGATTTCTCCAGATGAATCTGTTCCAAAAAAGGCGGAGACAGTCCTATCGGCTGGAAAGATCATGGAGACGATTTTATCGGATGCGAACGGCGTGAGTCTCATGGTTTTTTTAGACAAAGGAAAACCGATCACTCTACAAAACTACAGTGATTGAGTTATTGAATTGCTTTCACATGGCCGCATTTGGGGAAAAAGAAGATGCTGTTTCACCTCGTTTACGCACCAGCACATTTATCCGGAGTAGTCGCCGCCAAACTGCATGAATTGCGTTATGAATTGCTACCGCACCGCCCGTATTCACCCGATCTGGCTCCTTGTGACTTTTGCTAGTTCCCTAACATGAAGAAATGTGTCTCGGAAAAAAAATTTGTTTAAACGAGGAAGTAATCGCCGAGACAGAAGCGTATTTTGGTAAGTTCGACTATTCCTTCTTTGTGAAGGGGTTAAAAAAATGGCGGGGGCGTTGGGAGAAGTGTATCTTTCTATTGAAAAATACAAATTTTTTTTTTTGAAAAAATGTTGACTTCATTTCTAACACGTGTACTTATTAAACCCCCAATAATACATTCGAAGACAAAAGAAAGGACTTAAAGAATAAGGAAATACAGGTGGGATAAGAACTCATTGCAATTTTCCCGGACGGTTATATGAGTTATATTAGTTTGTCGAGGGAAAAAGAATGTAGCTCGTCCATTCTCAAACCATCTGTGCCAAAAATGTACCATCTAAATTTGGCGACAGTCGGACAGCGGCAGAGAAACTATTGATCTATTTTCATCTCCGCAGTTGATCGTCGATTATGGCGACCATATGTCGTCCCAAAGAGTGGCATTCCGTAATTAGTTATATCAGACCACGTAGCTCCTTTCTTCTCTGTCGGAGAAGGAATTTTGCCAACACTAACACTAAAGCTAACCTTAACCTTACCTGGTTTACTTCTCTTATTCCCGACGCAATCACTAAATTCAACTTTTTAAAATACCATTACTCAGCTTCCTTTGAACAATGGTGCGATACTGGTTCATATATTTTCCACTTTTCACTTCCCTGCATTCTTTCCAATTGTTATTTTTGATTTTTTTTTGTGTTTTGTTTTTTTTTTTTAGTAATTTTTGTGTAGTTATGTGTCATCTTTCCTTAAGTATTTGGCATAATTTGCATTTTTGTTGCGCCCCTAAATGTTGTGGCACTTCATGTTGAAGTACAATGGACACGTTCCCACATAACTTGCCGGCGGTGAGGCTGAGAGTAGGCGAAGCAGCAGCGATAACAGGAAACCGGAAACAGGCTTTGTTGTTATTATTATTTTTATTGTGTTTCATGTTTTATGTAATGCGCTTAAGTGTCGCCATATTTACATGCAATAGCAGATTTGAGTACAAAAACACCACCAACAACAACAAAGTGGATGTGTCAAGCTGTTTGCCATTGAGTAGCGCACGTCCAATGTTTGAAAAGGAAGCGCCTTAAGTAGCTTTTGCGGTGGCTGCTTCAAATGTTTGACATACTTTTAGAAAATTTTACAAACAATAAGTAAATGTAAACGGAACTTCACTTACACACTTGCATACATACGGGCTTGAACGATTGAAAACAATGTTTTGTAAAATTCAAAAAATTTACTGCCGGATGTACCATTTATGTACCACTTACTTTGTAAGATTCTAATAAAATCGCTCAAAAAAAATAAAATGTTACTGAGGACCTTGTGCATGAAAAGCAAGCTCCATGTGGGTTTTTTATCCTGAGTGTTTTAGGAGCCACCAAATCTCTTGGTACTCCTTGGCTTTTTTTGTTTGTTAATAAAAGTTTGTTTTGTTTTGTAATAAAAAGCGCTTTACTCGTACCAAGTCATATTTCTATGCGATTTGAACACTGTTTAGTTATGATAATATTATTGGTGATACCGGTTTACCCCGGTATTTCGGGATTCGTAACGAAATTTTTTTTCAAAATCAGCGGAAATACAATTAGCTATAATAATATTTTCTTATATTTTTAAATATATCTTTTGCTTGGTGCATCACTTGCAATTTGTCCTTAAAATTAGACTTAAGATCTAAACGGCAAGTCCAAGCGATGTAATCTTCGTAGTCGTTGTTGTCTAGCAAGTTCACGGCGAGAGATTAGGATGACAGATTAATCATTTTATGTATCTTGTACTGTATTTTTTTATTTCTTCTATTCCTCTTCTTTTTGATTGGCGCGAAAACCGCCAGCGCGATCTGGGCCGAGTTTAACAAAGCGCACCAGTCGCTTCTTTCTCGTGCTAACCGGTGCCAGTCGGACACACCAAGTGAAGCTAAGAGCTTATCTGCTTGATCCATCTAACGCAGAGGGGGCTTTTCTCTTCCTCTGCTGCCATCAGCTGGTACCGCATTAAATAGTTTCAGAGCCGGCCCGTTTCTATCCATCCGGCAACATGACATAGCTAACGAAGCCGCTGGGTCTTTATTCGCTGAGCTTTGCCTATGTCGTCGTAAAGCAAATACAGCAACACACGATTCCCTGGAGATAAGGCCGCTCTTAACAAAGCTTCTCAGGAAATAAGACGAGAAATAAATAATTTAAAAAATGAGTCAATGAGTCGATATTTATCTGAGTTGACAGCTGATAAAAGAAATGACTACTCTCTTTGGAAATGCACAAAATATTTAAAAAGACCAAACTATCACGTTCAGCCAGTAAAAAATGCAAATGACACCTGGACGAGAGGTGATAAAGATAAAGCTATAACATTTGCAAATCATCTATCCAACACCTTTCAACCGAACGAGAGCCAATCCGATGACTTATATCCCTCCTTAGATCAATAAACAACTCTAATCCCACATATAACTGTGAGCGAACTGAAAAGAGAAATCAAGCAACTAAAAGACAAAAAGGCACCTGGATTTGATTTAATCACAGCGGAAGTATTAAAGCAACTACCCAACAAAAGTCTAGTAAAATTAGCCAATCTATTCAATTCGTCGATCCGACTCCAGTATGTTCCAAGCCTGTGGAAAGTTGCAGAGATGATTATGATTGCCAAACCAGGAAAGGATCCACATATTGTTTCTTCATACCGTCCAATCTCCTTGTTGCCACAAATTTCCAAACTACTAGAAAAGCTCATTCTAAATCGCTTAAAACCAATAATTGAATTTCGCAACCTGATACCTTCACACCAGTTTGGATTCCGCTGTAAACACTCCACCATAGATCAGGTGCAGAGAATTACAGCTGAAATATATAGAAAAATCGTTCGAAGAGAAAAACATATGCTCAGCAGTCTTCCTGGACGTCGCGCAAGCATTTGACAAGGTTTGGCATGAAGGCCTTATCAACAAATTGAACTCATGCCTGCCACTTCAATATAGTGCATTTATGAAATCGTTTATAACTGAACGGTATTTTCGCGTAAAACAAGGGAATGAGTATTCCAAATTGCAGAAAATAAACGCTGGCGTGCCGCAAGGAAGTATCCTTGGACCCCTTCTTTACGTTATATATAGGAAAGGTATACCAATACCTCCAAGCACAATGATCGCCACCTTTGCTGACGACACAGCAATCCTCGCAACAGGAAAAACCGCCGAAGTAGCTGCAACTAAACTTCAAACCGCTATAGACGCAGTAGAAAAATGGACGAAAATTTGGCGAATAAAATTAAATAGTAACAAATCAATTCATGTGACCTTTACCAATAAAAAAGTAAACCATCACCCAATAATGCTACTAGCCGCTCCAATTCCATACGCAAATACTGCCAAATATCTTGGTATAACCCTCGATGCTAAGCTACGTTGGAAGGAGCATATAAAAATAAAACGAAGCGAACTTAATTTGAAAATATTAAAAATGAACTGGCTCATTGGACGGAATTCAAAACTCTCCATATATAACAAAATAATGATATACAATCAAATTATCAAACCCGTGTGATCTTATGGCGCTCAAATTTGGGGCTGTGGCAGTCAAAGTAATATTAACATAATTCAACGATTTCAAAATAAAATTATCAAAAATACAATATTGTCAACGCACCTTGGTACGTTCGCACTGCAGATATTCATCGTGACCTCTGCATTCCTACGGTCGCTGAAGTTATTAAAATACAAGCAGAAGCCCACTCTATGAGGCTCCAGAGGCACATTAACGAGGAAGCCAGCAAACTTCTCAACACCGCAGGCCTAACCCGACGACTCCAGCGAAAAAAACCATATGATCTTATCGGTAGTTAATGTAAAGAAGAGATTTTAAAATTCTCTTCATAAAAACCCCACATAATTGTTAAAATCATACTGCTTGTTAGTTTCCCTTACACTAGTTGTAGTGTCAACAAACATTGTATACCTATATATAGTTAAATGTTTGTAATAAAAAAAAATAAAAAAAAACACTCCCAGGGACGCCTAATCAGATATTGTCATCCAAGACTCTCAAGGATGGGCATGCTGAGAGAACTGGTATATTTAAGTCCTTGTGTGTGTGCGTATTTTCGACATACCACTCCGCTATTAGTAAGAGTGTTTTTTGACTGGTAACTTTGGATCACATTTAAATTCGATTTGCTTGAAGTACCGCAAATTTGAATACCATATGACCAAGCAGATTTTATCATAGTCTTGTAAAGAAGAATTTTGTTCTCAAAACTTAGCTTAGATTTTGGACCAGGCAGCCAGTACATTTTTGTTGGTATATTATAGTTTTTTTCTGTCCAACTGTGGTCCGAGATACCTAGCGCTACTGGACTTTGGAATAAGAGTTTGGTTAAGATTGACACTGAGGCAGCCTTCCTTTCGCAAGGTGAATATGACATGAGCAGATTTTGTGGCAATTACCTATATATTCCATTTTCGGAGCTAAGTTTATAATTCATGTAACTGTCTTTGAACAATTTCATGTGGAGAAGTCCAACAAGGTGAAGTCCAAAATAAAAAAGACTGAGCGAAAATAGAAACGACGGGAGCATTGTGCTGTTAACTTCGAGCTTATTTATTAAAAATAGTCCCCTCTGGCCTCGATACACTGTTTTGCGCGATCTAAAAGCTTTTCGAAAGAGTGTTTCAGGTCATTGACCGAAATGTCCTTCAGGATGTCGGTGCAATCCTTTTGGATGGACTCTACAAGGCGAAAAACATTTTCCTTTCATAACCAAATATAATTTTCCGAATAAGTAGAAGTCACAGCGAGCCATATCAGACGAATACCGAATACGGTAAGTGGTTGATGGCTAAAATGCGATTTCTAGTCAAAAAATCACTCACAAGAGTGGATCGATGAGATGGTGCGTTATCATGCAATAAGTTCCATCTTCTCCTTCGCGCTGTTCAGGGTGAATTCGACGAATGCGACGCTTCAAAATGCCAAGATAGAAAATTGCATTGACGGTTTGGCCCATTGGCACGAACTTCTTGTAGATAATTCTCTTGAAATCGTAAAAACAAAAGGGAATCGACTTGGTTTTTTACTTTTCCAAACGCAATTTTTTGGGTCGTGGCTCGTCTGGGGCCTTCCATTCGGCACTTGTCGCTTAGTTTCAGGTGCATGTTGGAAACATCACATTTCATCATCAGTTTCAATGTTGTAAAGGAAGTTCTCGTCTTTTCTCGCCTCTTGAAGTCTTTCGAATGTTGACTGTTGAATGAAACGTGCACAGACCTTTCGTGAGCCCAATTGATTTTGAACTCTGCCACGAGTTAAACAATGACCTCCATAAACTTTTTTTCATCAATTCAAATGTTTCGGTAACCGTTTTATCGATTTCAAAACAAAATTTGATATTAGATCTTTGTTCGAACCTCATTTTTGTACCGATGACGCAAACATACAGACGCGTCACCAAGCTTTCACTGGGAGTCTGCTAGGGATGTAACTTCCAACCCACTAACTCGTTAAAAAGATGGCGCCATCAAAAACCTTGTATTTACATATGATCTCAGAAAGAGGTAGAGAGCAGTGCGTAGTATCTTTTTTGGTTTATGTAATAGTCTTAAGTACCAAACTTTGTCAAACGCTTGTGGAATGTCCAAAAACATTGCAGAACAGTACTTTTTCTACTCCAAACATTCAATTATGGTTTTAACAACCCGATGACAACTCTAATACGATAGATTCAAAATATAGTCGTCAAATATCATAGTAAAGAACTTAAAGTTCAGTCTGCTATCAACAAAGTTTATGGCACACAAAACCTGTTAAAAAAAATATCACAGTTCGCAATATTCAATAATGATATTTTTTTTTTGTTTTTTTTTTTGAGTTGCGAATTATTATACAAAAAAATTAAGAAAATACTAGATTAGGTTAGGTTGCATCAGTTGTTCACTGTGGGACACACTTAGGCTCATGGCAAATTGTGATGCCGCGTGGGGAACTATGGATGACCGACAATACCCTTATACCTCCTAAAACCAATGTGTACTTTTCAACAATTTTGTAAGATCCTTAATTTCGGCAGAGCCGAGATCTTTCAATTCATTAAAGGATTGTCTACCCAAAATGGCGAGTCTACGTCTGGATAGAGCAAGACAGTGACACAGAAAGTGCGGGATCATCTCTTTCTCTTCCTCGTCTGGACAACTTCGGCAGAAGTCATGTGTTGCACACCCATTCTCTGGGCGTGCCTACCGATTAGGCAGTGCCCAGTAATAACAGAAATGAAAATACTAAAGGGAATCGAAGATATTTCACTTCAAAACACTCCATAGCAAAACCTTCAACAATGATTACCACCTTGAGCAAACACTTCCCGCAACAACTGGGTGTCAACTTAGAAAAACAAATACAGGGTGATCAATTAAGCGATATCGGAGTTTAGTAATGTTGACTTCCAGTGCATCAATCGAAGTTGGTTTACTTACAAAGCATTCCGACTTTACATACTCCCATACCAGCATACAAATAAAAGTCCAAATGAGTGATATCACACGATCTGGCGAACCTATTAGTCTAGTATGGCAAGTAGCGTCTTATAAGAACCAAAGTTACGGAGATCCCGGGCTTCAATTTCCTATATCAATAAGTCATTTGTCATGGCGCGACAATGCTCTTCTTTCACTATTACACTGGCGGCAGTTTCTTCTTTGAAGAAATATGGCCCGATGACTCCTCCAGGCCACTCCAAACGTTTATTTTCAATAGATGTAAAGGCTATTCTTGAATGGCTTCGAGTTACTTTTCAACCCTAAAACAACAATTTTTCCTATAGATGTAGCCAAAAATGGATCTCATCGCTGAACAAAATTCGGGTCTTAAACGTGCAATGCGACCGCCGTAACCGAATGGGTTGGTGTGTGACTACCACTCAGGAGAGCATGGCTTCAAATCTCCATGAATGAAACATCAAAATGAGGAAAACGTTTTTTCTAATAGCGATCGCCCCTCGGCAGGCAATGGTAAGTCTCCGAGTGTATTTCTGCCATGAAAAAACTATTCATAAAAAGCCATCTGCCGTTTGGAGTCGACTTAAAACTGTAGGTCCCTCCATTTGTGGAACAATAACAAGACGCACGCCAAAAATAGATGGAGGAGCTCGACCTAACACCTAACAGAAGTGTACGCGTCGATTATTTATTTATTATTTTATCGTTTGAGCTTAGGAAATTGTTAATTTCAACTACAGTCTCTTTTTTGTGTGTTTCTCGCGGCCTCTGGAAAGACTGAGACACAGCAACGGCAGCAAATCGCCTTCCTTATCCGCGAAGTAATACTTGATGGTGATCTGGCGGCGAGAGGTGATGGATATAAACTGGCTCGGCCTGGTTTCAGAAGGCCATTTGAGGGTAGCGCACTACCACAACGCCTATAAAAGAAAATATGGATTAGTCAACGCCGCTGGCATTGGCCAGCAGTTCAGATCGTAATAAGTATATGAAATTAGCAAGATCGGAGAGCTGCTCCTGAAAGTGATGTTTATCTCACGATCGCATATGCAGGGCTTCACGCTGATGAAACGAACAGGTTTATTTGGATGAAAACCTTGTACTTGCTAATGTAACTCATTCATTATTGTATCATAGCATTCGCCCACTGCTAGCACCGTTAAGTGAGTACTCCGATTTGGTTTAAGATCGGCAATAAAGAGCCACACAACCCGACTGCTGCTGACACGATCGAAACACGTAATAGAATTGTAGAATTTGTAAACGTTGTTGAGGCGTAAGTCTTTCCATGGAAGAAATGTCAATGAAAACTAAAAAGAGTAAGTATTTATGTATCACGCGTGATTTGCCAAGAAAACCCTATTGGAAAAAGTACCTTTAATCTGATCACATTTTATTTTAGCTACGTGGCCCAACAGTAATTCCATCTTTAAATTACTCCATCAAAGTTGCATCAAAATATGTGAAGGAAGCGCAAACATCTTTATTCCCATCTACATATACATGCATACGTACATCCATACATACATACATTCATTAGTATTGTCTTTCCGATGTAAATACCAATGAATGTACAATTAAGATACGAGTATCTCTTACAGCAAATTGTATTTATGTACATGTCAACCGGTGCTGTCTTGGAAAAGTTTTTTGATCAAAATGAACTTGTTTCATACTCAAATGAGAAGCTCAAAGTTTCTAATCGGAAAGCAATTGCAACGTCGAAAAGTTTAATTTCTAAATAAGTTTATTATTTCTAAAGGAAATGTATTCATAGGTCACACATCTACACACGCATACATGTGTATGCATATGCATTGTATATCTGCACATTAGGGTGCATCACTCTCCAAAGGGAAGAAAACAAAAATTTGTTACCGTTTTTCCATAGAATTACAAAATTTTATTTATTTATGGTAGGTAGGCGAAATGGTTGAAGTACCAATCTCACACTCACCTAGTAGCACTAAAGCGCCGTTTTGTTGCCAGTTGGCGACATCCAATCGGCAGATATCTACAGCTAACCAGAGCTATTGATGTAATGGAAAAGGTTAATGGGATTTAAGTTAGAGCACTTTCCCAGGCTGTCGCAGAAAGGAGCACCCCGTGATCTCAAACTTCCGGCTGCCAAACCCGGATATTTACAGAGAAAATGCTCAATTATTTCCCTCTCTGAAAGGTCCCCACAGCTTCTGCAAAGGGGATTAAGTTGTGAAGCAATGCCCCGTAAAAACAGCTACGAGTTTAGATATTTAATGGCTTGAAGTCTCTAGTTGAAGTCTTTTTCTGCGTCCTGCGTTTATTGTACTGGAGCCAAAAAGTTTGCAAAATAGTACATAAAGAAATGGAGCTCCATCTGGTTTGTGCTTTCCTGACAAATAAGTTGAAACCTCCTCTTTAATAACAGTCAGTGGGGTGCCAATGAAGACCTCTGAAACCAATTCAGTCGACCCTTTCCTCTATGTTTCAGATCAGAGAAATGTTACCTGCACACCCAAGAGATTTGATCTCCTCCTTACAAGATTTGACTAGTTTGGATCTGCGCCATGGCGTCATCAGACTTTAGCTGGACCTCGCTCCCTCATTCTCTTTGCATTTTGCATGCCTGCAGGATCGTGAAGACTTCTGCCTGAAAAACTTTAGCAGTATTCAGCAGTTTTAAGGAAATAGATAAATTTGCTTATTTAGAGAAACCCCCTGCCCCAACTCCCGATTCCACTTTGAATCCATCAGTAAAGACAGAGGTACCAGCATCGATACAGATTTTCCCTTCGTTCCAATCCTGCCTACTTAGAAAGATTGCCCTGGCAGGACACTCAAACTTCAGTTTGCAGTTGGAGAAACCTCTACAAAGTTCAGAGAAATGCGGTATTAACTGCCTAAAACTGCTACCATAGCACTTGAAAGATTGCGTCCAAAAGCAAACCTGCTTTAACCTCATTGCACTGCAAGCAAGGATGGAAATAACGTAAAAATCGATGGGAAGTGAGTGCAAAACGACATTAAGGGCAACACTGGGACAAATTCTACATGCTCCCATGACGACAATACAAGTAGACCTTTGAACCCTTTCCAGTTTAGTGATATTAAAGCCCTTCAGGAGAGTTTCCCACCCAACCAGGCATCCGTACGTTAAAATTAGCAGAACAACTATGTTGTACATCCAGAGAACGACCTATGGCTTGGGTCCCTACTGTTTGCCAAACATAGATTTGCAGAAGTGGAAAGCTACGCTGGCCTTCTTTAACCGATTTTCAATGTGTAACTTCTTCTGACATGATTAGTTAATCTAGGAAGTTTAAAATATGGAGGCTAGTTTCTGGTACTTAGCACCAGCTCCGTTTTATCAGTGTTGACCCTGCGGCCTCAACTGGCAGCACAACGACTGGGTACAGCCAATCACCTCTCTCAGATCTCAGCCAAGTCATAGGCCACTACCTTAACCCCGCCCTTACTTAATTGGGTAAATCTTAATATTATCCGAAAAATGCTGCGAAGTCTCAAAATATAATGCATAGATTTTATAATTCCAGCGGAAGGCCACAACTTCCTTTAGTGAGGCACCCTAATGCACATATTTATATGAGTTAAGAAATATGAAGACTTTTCTAGCCACAATCGTATGAGTAAAGTTTATAAATTTATGTGTTCACTTTGCCTGTCGCTATGCTTGCGTGTGGTATTATGCACGCATATATTCATAAGTGAAGCTATGTTTTGTGGGTGAATGTATTCTGTAATAAACTTCTTTAGTAACCACACATTTATATTTATTCATTCGTACAGCAGAGTAGCTCAAGTTCAGTCTTAATTGAAATTTAAGCCAAAGCCATTCATAAAAGGTACGAATCTTAACCAAAGTAAGAGCAGAAGCATTTATAATTGAAGTCAAAAGTGCTGATGATTTAGAAAAAAATGTGACTGTTTGTTTAAAGTTAAGTTTTGTAACAATTCAAAGGAATTTAAATTGAATTTAAATTTTTTAAAAGTGAGCTCCCCAGCAATACTTTTCTACCTTATGCATATTACTTGGGGATACAAAGGGCCTTTTAGATCGCGGTCTTTCTTCGATCGCTGTCACGTATTTTCTATTTATCTTTGATGAGTAACTGAAGTCAGATTTTCGACGAATTGATAAATATTTTATTCTTTTGATTGCTGCGATAACGCTTAGCTGATTTTGGGCAAGTTTAATTAAGCTCTGCCCTAGTTTATGTCGATATTAGTCTTAAGAGAGTATCAGCCAGCTGGGCAGGAACATCCCCAGAAAAAGTGCGGACATTTAAGGTGTATGCCCTCAAACCATAGTTCTTAGCGCAGGATTGACATCAGAAGAGTAGATATTTTTCTTCCAAGAAGATGTTTATATTCATTGGTAGTTTGTTGTTTTATGCGGCGGGTTCCAAACCAAATACATACTCAGATATCCTGGAATGATTCACCTTCTCACATTAGCTCACTCCCAGACTGGTGTTCGGAAACTACCCAGAGCATACTTGGATGAAGGTCGGACGTTGTGTGCTGCTTCAACCGTATCCTCAAGGGAATAGTGATCAGAGAATTTCCCCACTTGCGTGATCTTAATAACCATTTCGTCTATATAACCATTTCCTCTATGACATAACCATTCTCCTCTATATAATTGAAAATGCCGTACAAGGCTTTCATTCTAGTCAAGTCCTTTACACTTTGCGCTGAATGTTTGCTACCGGCAGAAGCGGTAGAGCTTTATACAGTTCCTTGCTTCAAAAGTCGCCTTCTTTTTTCACATAGTTTTCGTTTTTTCCATAAGTCCATGAGAAGGCTGGAAAATAAGTTAACAGCGCATGTACTTAGATGGGCACTTGCAGAATATCGCATTCGCATTCACTTCGGCAAACACTTGGTAAAAATGACAAAAAATGACAAGGAACTTGCGGAGGATCTCAAAATCGAGCCTATAGTTTCTTCCATGAGAACTAGTGAGCGTTAGATTATTGATCGTACAGGCAATCTAAGTTTGAACTTTCCATTTTGATTTCTGGAGAACCAAGGTACATTCAACACAATCTGTGCAAATGACCCGATTGCGGATATTGCGCTTCTGATTATTGAGAAACATCTTGCTCGAGGTTCTCAACAGCTTAGACAGAGTCTCGCTGAAGGAGTTGCATACCATAGATGTGCTTTGGAAAGTGGAGGAGTACCGATTTAGAAATAATTCAATAATAATAATAATTCAACCCCTTAGGTTTAGCTTGAGATGGCTACCGGGTTCTGAAACATGAAAAACTAGAGCCATGAAAAACTTTTTTGATACTACATCGACCATAGGCAACAACCCAGTAAAATCAATTGGTATAGTATAAGAATTTGAATAATTTCCATAGGCATATTTAAAGTTACAAAAAGTACAACGAAAAAATCTATAGTCTAAACTTTTTGTATTCCCATCCTTTACTGAAAAAAGCTGCTTTAATGCCATCTGTTTAAAATATTGTGGTTATGGAGGACTTTGTTCCGAAAGTTTCATAGATCTAAACATTGTTACCATCTTTGTAGGGTGCGTCTTGACTTTTTCCACAAATGAAGTGACTTAGAATTTTAAGCTGACTCCGAACGGCAGATGATTTTTTATGAGGAAATCCTTTCATGGCAGTTTGCCATTGTCTGCCGAGGGACTATTAGATTAGGGTAAATAGCTGCCCATGCGAGAGGAGCACTTGGACAAAAAATCAAAGTTATTTCATTGTGATTGTGATGCCATACAGAGTGAAAAGAACTAAACAGGGGGGAAAAAGTAATAAGAAGCTTTGGATTGGAGGATGACGAGCAACAGTGGTTAATTTTGTTCGTATTAACTGCCTTAAGCTACTGATGAAATTCCCCAGGTGTGTGATACTTAAACATGATATATCCGCAGGTGTAGCAAAAAGTGAGAGCCAAGTTGTTTGAGTCTTATTTTGACGAGAGCAGGGCAGCTGAGAAGAAGGTGCTGAAATGATTACACTTCATCCTTCAGGTAGCTTCTGCAGAAAGGTCTTGAAGTAATCCTAAGTATCATCGCGTGAATGCTTAACCGCCAATGCACCCACTAGTTTTGAGAACTACGGCTTTGTTAGCTTTAGAAGTTCCCATGAGCGCCCCCGATCTAACCGTGGCTAGAAAGACCTCGCAAGGGGCGACCAGAAAAACTTTTTCTCTCATTTGTTGTCGCCTGGGCATTTTCGAATGGTAGTCATGCATAAACCGATTCCGAAACGGCGGCCGTTACTTATTTCCCTGAAATATATTTATTTTTTTGCTTGTAATTTTTCCTCATCAAAAATGCAATTTATTTGCTAGTTTAGTTCAATTTACTTTAAATTTAATATACGGCAGACGAATTGGGAGCGATTTGAATATAATAAAAAAAAATTCTGGGAGCTACCCTGAGTAAGTTCTCTACCTGGTATTGTCATACTTTTTATTAGTGAAGAGGCCTAGTGGCTTTGTGCTCCACACGCATTCGGAACGTTCGCCTTTTCATTAAAAAAAATTGAGTCATTCTCCTAAAGAGTAAAAAGTGGTCCAATTAGAAATTCGTCCAAATAGCGTCACTCTAAATAAAAGCAATCTTTCTGAGAGAATTACAGCTACCAAACCACTCTTTCACCTTGACAGCCACGCAGTTTGTTCTCGCAACTTATTGACTCCAATATAGCTTAACTCAGTGGGTAATGTTTTTATAAATTCTTGTACGCAATTTATCACTTCAGTTATTGGTTGTGTGCCAGCCAGGCATAAATTCATAGACATTTGCGAAGTTTTTTCCCACTTCGAATATTTTTAGAGTCAATTTATGTATTACGATTCCTCTCAAATTTATTGATTTCCAAAGGCATGTAGACAGCGAGAAAATAGTCGAAGAAGAAGAGCTCGTATAAAAAAAAATACCATACACATTCAACTAGCAGAATAAAAGAAATAAAACATGAATGAAGAAATTAGAAAAGAAAACCACAAACCACAATGAAGAAAAACGCAAACTTGCCACGTACAAGCCAAAGGAATTTAAACAACAAAAACCAAGCAAGTAAAGTGAACACTAACTGTGCGGAAAACTAACGAACAATGCAATAATGGGAAAATAACTACTGAGAAATTAAAAATTTCCAGTAAATTTAATTTGCAGCAATTGAGGTACAGCGAAAAGAGGGGTGGGAGGAGAGTGGGGTGGCGCAATAAAATTGCTTTGAAGAAATTGCTAAATATTTCTAAACATCTTTTGAAACTGTTTCTCTTCTGTATCTCTTTTTATATGGAGTGTTATTAAATTTGCTTGCTAAGTAAAATATTTATTTTTTTATTTATTTCAAATTCCAAAATAATGTTGTCAAAAGTGCAGAAAAATTGCATTTACCATTTCGTTTTTTTTTTTTGGGTTTTTGTTGTAAATTTCATTTCAATTCTCACACATGAATTCTTAAATGACTGATTGCAAGAGTGAGCTGACATTTTTAGCAGTAAAACATATTAAAAAACAACCAAAGCGGAGAGCAACTAATAGCAGGCAGCTTAGTCGTTCCCAGGCATTCAATCAGGCGTGTTTTGCTTACCACTATTTTTGGTTCATTTGCCTTCTACTTGTCCTTTTTTATTATATTTCTTTGTATTTAATTTCATTTTGAATAGGAGAAGCAAAGCTTATACAAACTTCGCAAACTTATTTATGTATGTTTCCTAAATGGCATGAACAGTCTTAGAGTATACTCTGATAAATCGGAACTGAAGATATAAACCTCCACCTTTTGATCTTCCTAGATTAGACAACCAGTTTCTTACGCTCTCGTCGGAAGTCAAGTAGTTGGGTGTAACACTTGACCCCAAGTTGACCCAAGTTTCTAAGTTCGGCGAAAAATCGGGTCTCACGCGACGTGGCGCCCTCTGAATGTAAAGGGTGGTTAAGTTTTAAGGGCCGGTGTTGATTTTGAATAAAATACAATTTTTTTAGGAAATTACTGTCATTTCTCTTTATTATGATAATATTGGTATGGCTCAATAAAACAAAATATCGGCCAAATGGCCGTCGTGGTCTCGGCGGCATACCTCCATCCGATGGTCCAAATTTTCGATGACGCTGAGGCATAATTGAGGTTCTATGCCGTTAATGTGCCGAACTATCTCATCCTTTAGCTCTTGAATTGTTGCTGGCTTATTGACTTTTCTTTCAAATAACCTCAAAGAAAGAAGTCCAAGTGTCGTTGACGTTTAGGTGTGGTTCACATTCAACATCGGCCCTTGAAATTTAACCATCCTTTACATCTTAGTGGTTCTGCCAATTTCGCCACATATGGTTGTCTAGTTTGGTGAGTAGCTCTTCGGAATAATACAAAGATCAGCCTGTACAATAACGATCGGTGCATTCAGATCATGTCCTGGAGTGGCTCTCAATTCACTGACATACGTTATTCCAATAGACTTACACATTAAGAAGACGGCAACCATGAGTGCATTTAGGTTAAATGAAGCGGGTTGCTAGAAAGAAAAAACGTATGGTCATGCTAGTCTATTATTGCGACAAACTCAGTTAATCTCGGTGAGGACTGACTGCATCGTCCCGACGGTAACTTTCAATAAGAATTTTGCCACTCTCTTTCCATCTAAGGAAGAATAGAATAAGGGATTCTCTCTACACAACTTCGACACTACAGTCTATACAGATGGCAGTAAAATGGATTGTGCTGTTGGAGCTGGTATATATTCTCATAAACTTGGAATTAAAAAATCTGTGCATCTCCCTAATACCAGCAGTGTCTTCCAGGCGGAAATACAGGCAATTGGGGAAGCTTGTAGGTTACTAATCGATGATTTCTCTTTTAAGGGCAATATCGCCATTCTTTGGGATAGCCAAGCTGCAATCCAGGCACCGAATTCGGCGACTACCATCTCTAAACTGGTAGAACAAATCAGGACTAGCCTTACCACCTTGAGGCACAATCATAAAGTTACCTTAATCTGGGTCCCGGGACATCAGAACATAGAAGGTAACGAAAACGCCGATGAACTGGCAAGAGGGGGATCTGCCATGTATAGCGTTCTTGCAGAATCGGTATTCACACCATTAGGTGCAGTCAAGAGTGCAATTTCCCTAAAATACCTCCGAATCGCAGATTGTAGATGAAGAGACCAGACGAAATGCAAAATTAGCAGAACGTTATGGCCCACCTACAACCTTAAGCAATCATCGACATTGATAAACATGAAACGACGGGACACCTGGAGACTAACGGCAGTCACAACTGGCTTCTGGTCTATCGGAGAACAAGCAGCCAAATGGGTCTCCCTCACAACACATACTGCCACAGTTGTAAACAATTGGAGAAAAAGAAAACAATCTTCCATTTTCTCTGCGAATGTCCTGCCCTATGGAAGGACGGAATGTTAACCCTGGGCAAACCGCTGTTCGAGAATATCGAACAACAGACTGGCTTAGATGTCAACAACCTAATAAGGTTCTTAAACCGCACAAACTGGATATAGTCATGCCGTAAATACCCGTTAAATATGTTGGTAACGAGGATGTGGCAACAAAATGGTGCGGAAGCGCTAGCTGGATTCTGGATGAATCACCACTCTAACCAACCAACCAACCATGCCAGGCGAGTTTTGGCGGAACGGCATAAACAAATTGGTCGACAAGTGGGAAGAGGTTGTAAACAGCAACGGCGAATGTTTATTGATTAACTTATTGATATAATTTTTGTTTTTTGTTCAAATAAATGTCTTCGGTAAAAACGCTATGAACTTATCCCCCGACCTAATAATTTATAACAGCTCCAGCTTACGTGAATATTAATATTTTTTCGAAACATTTAATCAGAAGTCTTAAAATCTAAAGCTTTTAAAATTCCGACGTTCGTTTTTTTTTTTTTTTGTGTATGAAGACTGATGCATGCCACATTACATTTGTAAGCCAAATAAATTTCTATTCACCCAGCAAGCAACTATTTCGAACTATCTACAATACATAAGTTTGTATGTACTATACATCCCCGGCTGATTGCTAGGACACTCCACTTCCTGCGCGCGCTCGTCAATCTTCCACGGCGTGTGAAGCCAAAAATTAAAGTCAATAAAAGTTGGCCACAATGGTTTTTAATGAACTCGTGCCTTTGCTAGTTGTGCCCTTAACGGCCTATGAAATGGGTGCTTTTGAGCATTTGTGGCCAATAGCAGCAAAAGTGTGCAATAACAGCAAAACTAACAAAAGCAATAAAAGCAACAACAAAAGTAATAATAAAAGCAACACAAAGCATCCACAGAAGTCCAGTCTCAGCAATACGCCAGCAGCGCAATGACATCCATAAAATACTCTCACACCAAATGTGTGTGTGTGTGTGTGTGTGTGGCTGTGTGTATGAATAGCAAGCAGTAATAGTTAAACAGACAGTTAAATGGGTAGCCAGTTGACCAGTCTTAAACATGCACCTATGTATGTACATAAATATATGAGCATTTCAGCTTCTAAATATTTGTATGAAAGATTGCGTATATTCATATAAGTATGTGTGTTTGTGTGGCTGCTGACTACATCTATTTACCGTGTGGCATATGTGTGCTAATTGCTCTTTCATATCCAAATGTGGCAGGCAGCCAGTAAAATGTGAACATTCAAAAGTAAAGCGACCGAGCGAGCAGCCGTCCATTTGTAGTGCTCGCATGCGTTTGTACAGCGAGAAGCGAGATGCGAGCGAATCAAATGTTCTATTACTCAGGAAATGTCGTTGGTTGGCAGGATTCGGACTTATCAGTTAGAGCTAATTTAAGGTTGAAATTTAAATGAAGTCGTAAAATTTAATCTCGGTCTCTTTATGCTTTTGACCCAATTTGCTAATAACTTTTTCAAATATGCACTAAATGTATAATATGTACGTATGTGTGTATTATCATGCATGTGTGTATATATTTATTTATTCTGGTAAGTGCCTACTCATTTTATTGCCCGTCAGCTTAAGTTGACACATTTAATGTAAACGTTCAAGAGGAAAAAAGTTAACTTTCATTAGCATATTTGAATTTCAGTCTATTTATGATTTCAACTTCTTATAAGTTCATATGAGTATTTAACTTTTGCATTTAACATAGCTATGTTGCATTTTGAATATGCAGTTGTGGGCGTATTAATAAATTCACTCATTTTACTAAATTCCACTAATGCGAATTTTCAGCAACTCTTTGGATTATAGTTTTATAAGTATTTTATCTTAATTTTAAACACTTCATCAACAAATGCCTCCGCAACATCTGCAGAATATTCTGCCCAAACACCATCAATAACGACGCACTGTGGATATTAACAAACGAGCAACCCATTCTTAGGCAAATCAAACACTGAAAGTGGCTATGGATAGGCCACACATTGAGAAAACCACCAGATAGCATCACGCTAATGGCACTGAACTAGAACCCGCAGGGGGCAGAGGTCGCGGTCGACCAAAAAACACTTGGAGAAGGTCGATGCTGCGCGAACTACAGTCTTGTCGACCGCCCATGAAGAGTGAACAAGGAAAACAAGTATACTGGAGTATAAAGAGAAGAAATTAGAAATTTTCAAAATAATTGTCCGGCCATCAGTGTACTTAAGACTTAGAAAACTAAGCAACGTTGCGGACATAAAAGATAAAATAAAATTTTAACGAATTTGCTATTCGGTAACTTCTTTCATAAGGAAAATCGATAAGACAAAATCAGCTGTTTGATTAACATGTTGATTATCGTAACAACATTTTTGTTGAGATTAAATTAAACGAGAAAACAAGAATTAGTAATTTAAATTAAAACCGTGAAATTAAATTAAAAAAAGTGCATGTGGCCACATGCAGAAGAGAAACTTTCAAGGCAGACAAAGAAAGAGGGAGGGTCCCGAGAGAGAATGAGAGAGAGAGAAAGAATATATATCTAAATAAATTCACAATATTTGCAGAGAATACAAATAGACAAAATTTACAAAAAACGGAGAACGATCGACCGGTGTATGTAAACGCCGGACACAAACCGTGGCAACAACGCGCACTACTCCGGGCGTTTATCACCCGCACAAACGCAGGGATTCCAGGACCGCAGCAACGGTACAAATTACCGCAAAGCAATACCAATAAATCCGGCGCCGGAATGGATAGCACTTTATAGTACGCACAAGCACTAGCCAGGAAACGAAAATAAACGCCAAAAAAATTGAAACCTAAAAACGCCCCAAACAGTAGGCACCAAGGAAATATAGCGCCAAAAAGTAGACACCAAAAATATATTTCCTACAAGTTTGCACCAACAAACAAGCGCCGAAAAGTAAGAGGGAGGGTCCCGAGAGAGAATGAGAGAGAGAGAAAGAATATATATCTAAATAAATTCACAATATTTGCAGAGAATACAAATAGACAAAATTTACAAAAAACGGAGAACGATCGACCGGTGTATGTAAACGCCGGACACAAACCGTGGCAACAACGCGCACTACTCCGGGCGTTTATCACCCGCACAAACGCAGGGATTCCAGGACCGCAGCAACGGTACAAATTACCGCAAAGCAATACCAATAAATCCGGCGCCGGAATGGATAGCACTTTATAGTACGCACAAGCACTAGCCAGGAAACGATAATAAACGCCAAAAAAATTGAAACCTAAAAACGCCCCAAACAGTAGGCACCAAGGAAATATAGCGCCAAAAAGTAGACACCAAAAATATATTTCCTACAAGTTTGCACCAACAAACAAGCGCCGAAAAGTAGGCAGTGTTATTTCTCACTAGAAATTAGCAACCACAAGGAAAAGCTCAGGAAAAATAGCCTAAAGTGTATCTAAGATATATATAAGGTAATGCTCTCTCTCTCCTTTTCTTCTACGATATATCTTTTTTCTCTCTCGCTGAACAAAAATGACCAAAACGTTGCATGGCCTTGTAATTTTACTCTCCATTCTCGCTTGTCCATCGACGCCTAAGAAGTTTCACTTGAAAAACTTATTGAAACAACGCGAATATGTCTTTCGAGTATTTGGATTATGACTTATCGTGTTGAGAGGCGCCGTTAAATAGTGAATCAATGTTTCCACCGGGATGTGGATAATTCTTTAAATTTGGTTGAGAAAACTATTTGGACTTCCAAAAACTACTCCAGTTAACACCAGACTTGGTTGCGGACCTAATTTCTAAGCTTGACAAACAACTTCTAATTCCCAGAATAACAGCGGTTTTGACTGAAAATCAGGTACATCTTGCAACCTTCAAATTAACTCAATTCTAAATGCTGAATTTATGTTACTAGGTTCTAGCTGCATTACGATGTTTTCCAAATTTATGTTATCAACGACAATAAGCAACGATAGGTGAGCAATGGAGGATATCCATGAGCCAGGCGATCATCTTATAATAGTTGACATAAACTGCTCCATGTTTTGTGCAAGGGTGAGGTTTCTTATGACTTCGTTAAGAATTATATAAATAAAAAGTATTAAGGGGGGAAGTCCATGTAAAATTTTCAAAAAATCGATTTTTTCGATATTTTGAAAGTATGGTATCTTAAGAATTTACTGCGAAATTTTTATACGGAATTTCCCAATATTATTGCTTCTACATCCCATTAACTATGTAGAGAGCGGTCCGCGCGCTCCTGTACCTCAAACTTTAAACTCATTTATCTCGAAACTGTATTTTTAAAAACTCCTCATGTTGTAACTCAAAAAGTTATCGACCGATTTGTTTGAAGTTTAGTGAGGTCTTTCTGTACATCAAAAGGAAGGATAAACCTAAAATTTCAGATATTTCACGTTGATAAATTACTTTTTGGAGGTTAAAAATGTCAATAAAATAGCCCTAAATTCTGACTTTTTTTCAAAGGCTTATTTTATAGTCAATTTTAAACTTGATTTTTAATTTTATAGGTTCATCCTTTCCGTTAATATGTTATAAAAAAAAAAAAAAACAATTTATTTTATTTTGTTTCAGATCTCTAGATTAAGAGTAATAAATAGAGCAGTTTGGGACCTCGCGCCGCAGGCAGCCCACAAGAAATGATCCTGAGCCGCCATTTCGGAAAAAAAATGAAAAAACATTTTTTTTGTACCCTCAAATGGTTAAGTAAAGTTGTGTTAAAGCTTCAAAATAATATAATTATTTTATCACCTTTAAAAATATGTCTAATGGATGACCGATTTTGAGGCATCTACATGGACTTCCCCACCTAAGCACTCAAACTTTAATTTAACTGCTTGGCTAGTAGGCCTTTTTGTTATTCTTCTTCGCGTTGTTCTCTAATTTTGATTCTTTATTTTGCAAAGATGCCACTCTCTATGTTTAGTGTTAGTTAATGAAATTTATGAATAGCACAATTGCTAGTGCGAATATTCAAGTGCTGTAGCCACAAATAACAATTGTCGAATCGCTAAAAGTTAGTGAATCGCACTACAAAGCAGGCAATGGAGCCAAAAACGGCGTTTAACGCAAACTTCAACTCCGTAAATTTTGCATCTAAGCTTGGGCCTGCTGTACCCGTACAAGATTGAACTGATCGGAAAGCTCAAAGTTATTAACCATAGACAACTTCATTTTTTCGCTGGCTGGACTTCGCAATATTGTAAGCATTAAGAAGCCCAATTGTTGTAAATTTTCATATGAACTCAGTCTAACGAAGGAAGCACTTGAGACAGCAAAACAACCCTAAAGACTACTACCATAATTAAGCTCTCTAATTAATTAATGGAGGGACCTACTGCTTTAAGCTAACTCTGAATGGCAGCTGGTTTTTTATGAGGACCTCTCTCAAGCCAGAAATGTAATCGAAAGTTTGCCGAAGTGGGCGAAATGTTTTACATAGCGGAAAAAATTCCTATCTTCTAAAATAATAAAGTCTTATTTTTATTGTTAAATATATATATTTTTTTTTAATTATTCAAAGAAAAGTAACGTTATACAAATAATATAAAATTAAAATAATAATAAAAAAAAATATTCTGAGTCTGAACTATACTCAGAGCCGAAAAAAGCAGACCCCAGCACTCGAAGTGTAACCAGAACCCATAAATTTAGTTTGCAAAATTACTTTTATTCAATTGAAAGTAAAAATGTGTGGAAATAATACAAAATAAAGACCCAATTCACTTTTGTTCGATATGACCAACTTTTGCCTTGACTATGGGCTTGAGACGGTCCAGAAACGAATCGCAAGCTGCCCGAATGTGCTTGCAGGTATTTTGGCCCACTTTTTTTCAGCGCCTCGAGACCGGTGAATCTTTTAGATCGGACCTTGCTCTCCAAAATGGCTCTAAGAGAATAATTCAGCAAATTCGCGTCTGGTGTATTTCAGAGCCATTGTGAGGTTGCTATGAACTGCGGAAAGTTTTTTTTTATCTATTCTTGGTTCACTCGAGCTTTGTGCGACCCTGCCGAGTCCTGTTGAAACGTCCATGGTCTGGCACTGAAATGTTTTTCTGCCCACGGCTTCAAAACAGCCTCCAGAATGCTTTCTCGATAATATTTCGCATTTATCTTGACGCCAGGCTCGGCAAGAACGATTGGAGAGCGCCCATCTGCGGTTACAGCGGCCCAAACCAATACCTGTGGCGGGTGCTGCCTCCTGGTGGCCAATCGATGACTCAAATTCTCGTATGAACGGTCGGTCAAATAAACCCCATCGTTTTGGGAGTTTACGAATTGCTCAATTTGAAAAATTTTCTCGTCAGAAAACACAATGGTTGGAGATAGACCGCTGCCGCCCAAACGAAGCAACTCCTTCACTCTCTCAAGACTGACTGGTTGCTGCTTTGGTGTGAGATCATGCGCCTTTTGGATCTTGTAAGGCTTGACTTTAAGCATACGAACAATCGTTGGTTGTGATTTTCCAGCCAAATATAATGCAATCGTGCATCAGCTGCGCGAGCGGTCTGAAGTTCGTTACACTTCGAGTCGCGGATCATCTAAGAGAATACTTTACACTTCTATATCCAAGTGTGGTTAAGTTCCTTTTTTTTACAGCAAGAAGGATTTTTACACTAAGAGTTGATTGATGGATCGGAAGAATGAAGTTTTATGCGTGTGCTTCAGAAGACGCATTGAAAAAGGGCGAGAAATTTGTTTTGCAGCTGCTTGATGTTGAAAAGTTGCAATTTAGCGAACATCGATACAAATATGTTATCGATGTTCCGGTTATCGATAACAAAAAGCTATCGATATATTATAGTCAATTTAAAGATTTTCAGATTTTAAAACTATAATTTTTTCTTGCTAACTGAGTTAAATGCAGGCGAAATTATCCAGCAGAATTATTTCATATTGGACCTCTTGGCTTCGTGCCTGGCAAGTGCGGTTTGCTGAAACGAGATACCATAGACAGAATAATGAATGCATGAACTAAAGATATTTGCATACCCTATTAAACCTAAGAAACATTTTAAATAAGTTTCTGGTAAAGCTTATGCTGTATACAACACTTCCAAAAGATGAGGAGTTAAAAAACAAAATGTAGATATCTCCTAAATCTGTATTTTGAATTATAAAATCTAGGAAAGTTTAATCAACAATTTTGAGTGAAGAAAGAAAAATAAAACGAGGACTATCTCATAAGAAATATTTTTAGCTTTTTGTTTTTCACTTTTACAAAACTAGAAAGAAAACTAGAAACAAGAATCATTAATTAATGTCATTGAGTTGTGCATAAGAGCCCTGCATTTAGTTAAAACTTTGTTAAAAGCATTTTTTCTTTAGGTTTTGTATCTCCTTTTATTTATTTAAGTTTGTTTGTAAGTCGCTCATAATAATATGCCCACATCATATTTTTTAAATATTTTTCGTAATTTTTACTTTCCCCCTCTTTTGCACGAATCCCTAATTTGCTTGTTGCTTTCCGGCTTTCCCTAGCTGCTCAGCCACAACTTCCCTTCTACGTTTCCTTATTTCCATCACATGCTGGGCATTTATAATATTACTTCAGCAAGAGCTTTCAAATTATATGTAAGTCTGCGGTATTTCTGCTACTAATGTGACAATTTGCCTTTGTTCTTCTCTTTTGCTTTCCTTCAGTTAAATGTTGGCCTGGCTGAGCTGCTGGTTCGATTGCCAAACAAATTTTCATGACAGCTGTCAAGCTGTTTTCCGGGAAAGATTAGCCAAATGTTGGCAACCATTAAACATTTATGCTGTCACTGCCATTATGACGGAATTTCTCTAAAATGAGCTTTCTTGTGTAGTTTTGTGTTGTTGAAATGAAATAACGGAAAGTGTAGAAAGCCAATGGGTTAGCTTGAAATTTAAATATACTATACATACTTATATTTAAAATAATTTTCCGCTTTAACGATTATCCGCTTATGGTATTAATACATTTTAAGGATGGAGGGTCATTTTTTGTTTTATGCAGCTACTGATGGCCGTGCGATTTCTCTATAAAAGTATGAGGTACTGCAAGCACAGGGGAATTGCGGATATGGATTGGAGGTTGTTGGCTTCTTTAAATGCAAGCAGCAAGACATCACATAACAGGTGTTGTACTAAGTAAGTTATTAAGATTTTCTCAGTCCATTAATTTGCATATTAACTCTTTCTGGCGAAGGAAGCACTAAGACCGCAGAACAACTCTAAAGGCTACTACTATAACTAGAAAAGAAAATAAAAATATAGGAGAAATGTTATTTAAGCTTTATGCCAAACCTATCCATTTTTTTTATCTTTGTGCCAGACATATCTATTTCATATTCTTTGCTGAAAGCACTGAATGCAAAGAACTTTCCCAAAAGCATTACGCTCAACTGTCTCAAAGATCGTCGTACTCGTAGTAGACTAATGCGAGCATTGCCTTGATAATATGCAAAAAAAATCAAAACAGTCTTTGCACTGTTCCTTCATTACCGTCTGAATAACAACTGATTTCACGAGTGTGAGAGTACGTGAGTAGGTGTGAAATGGACGAGCTGAATGCTGCTGCGAGTCCCATGTGATGTTTTGAAATTTACTTTCGACAGACACCCTGCGATCAAAGCACTGGCGATGCCATGGTGCAGATCCAAACTGGTCACCTCCTGTAAGTAGGAAATCAATTCTTTTAGGTGTACAAGTAACATTTCTCTGATCTGGGTTCCAAGACTTAAGAACACAAAGGGAAATGAAATTGTTAATGAGCTTGCCAGGAAAGGATCAAATGAATTGAATGCAGAGGTCTCCTATCCCATCAACGGCATCCCCCTGACTACTGTCAAAGGGGAAATGCACAACTTATTTCTCCGAAAAGCGCAGAAGAGATGGAGCTTCATTTTTTTGTATGCTAAACGGTGTTTTTTTTCAAGTTGGCACTACTTTTTTCGTAGATGGTCTTTTTGACAGCTGTCACTTGATTTATGCTCAGTTTGGTTTGCCATTTCATAATGAATAAACTTACACCTGAACAACGTTTGCAAATCGTGCAAATTTATTATGAAAATAATGGTTCGGTTCGCGCGGTTCAAAAATAATGGTTTTTGTTCAGCGATGAAGCTCACTTTTGGTTGAATGGGTATGTCAATAAGCAAAATTGTCGCATTTGGAGTGAACATAATCCACAAGTCATTGCTGAGACGCCGTTACATCCTCAAAAAGTCACTGTCTGGTGTGCTCTATGGGCAGAGGGAATCATTGGTCCATATTTCTTTAAAAATGAAGCCGGCCATAATGTTACAGTCAATGGAAAGCGCTATAGAGCCATGATTAATGACTTTTTCGTGCCTGAATTGGACGATGTTGATGTGGACGACCTTTGGTTCCAACAAGACGGCGCTACATGCCATACAGCCAACGCAACAATCGATTTATTGAAGGAAACTTTTGGTGAGCGCATTATCTCGCGCCGTGGACCTGTGGCGTGGCCTCCAAGATCGTGCGATATAACACCGCTGGACTATTTCTTGTGGGGCTATGTGAAGTCGCTTGTCTACGCAGATAAGCCCGAGACGATTGACGTCTTGGAAGAGAATATTTGGCGCGTTATTGCTGACATACGGCCCCAATTGCTGCAAAAAGTGGTCGAAAATTGGGCCTCTCGGCTGGAATTTATTCGAGTCAGCCGCGGCGGCCACTTGCCCGAAATCATTTTTAAAACATAATGGCAAACCCTTATCTTTATAATAAAACTAAATTCTTGGTCATAACATTAAATTATATACGTTTTATTTCATCTTGAAAACCTAACCTCTAAAAAAAACACCCTTTATTACGAAAACCCTTTGACCCCAGTGCAATAGACACAGGACGCAGAAAGTTCTGCGAAATCCGCGCCATTCAATTTTCAAACTTGTAGCCATGCTTACCGGTCATTGGACAATCCGCACAGCTGCAAGAAATCTAGGTTTACTATTTTATCTCCATTGCAGAAGCTGTAGGGATTTTTCAGAGACGGAGACTGTAAATGTTCGGCCTTGGCAGCTAAACGGTTGAAGTCAGCGCGTGCTCGTTTATTCTACAGCCTGGGGCAGTGCTCTAAACTAAATTCCATCAACCTTTCCCTTACATCAACAGCTCTGATGGGCTGTAGATATATACCTGTTGGAGGTCTTGACTTTGTATCAAAATGGCGCTTTAGTGCCAGACTTGCACTTCAATCATGGCACCTACCTACCTGCCCTATGTTGCTCTCACAGTTTTTATTTTCTTCATAGCTGATGACCAAACCTGGTAATCCATAATCCTTGTCTCAGGGCACCTTTTTTAAAAATCATTAACAGTTTTAGAAAATTTAAAAAACCTCACAAAAAATACTCCACCGGATACCTTAAGAAACGTTTGAAAATAAAGTAAAGGGGGGTTAAATTTTAAGGGCCGATGTTGAATGTAAACCACACCTAAATGTCAAGTTTTTTTCTGCATTTCATTTGACGTTTTTCAGTCTCAGACTAACTAAATTTGAATCATGGAAATATACACAATCAAGCAGCGCGTTAAAGTTATTTAGGCTTATTATGAAAACGGGCGTTCAAATCAAAATGCATATCAGGCACTTTGTGATTTTTTCGGTCAATTTAATCGTCCAAATGTGCGTACAATCGGAACTCAAGACCATTTCAAGTGACGTCAATGGTCAAAATGGTGGCAGGAAAGGGCAACAGTGAATGACCAATTTTCGAAGAAAATCATCTTCAGTAATGAGGCACATTTTCACCTCAGTGGATTCGTCAATAAGCAGAATTTCCGCATTTGGGCGAATGATAATCCAAGAGTGATGGCCGAAAAACCAATGCACCCACAAAGAGTGACTGTTTGGTGCGGTTTATGGGCCGGTGGCATCATTGGGTCGTATTTTTTCCAAAATGAGGCCGGTCAGGCAGTTACTGCGAATAGTGTTCGCTATCGTGAGATGATTACGAACTTTATATGTCCCGAATTGGAAGATGTGGACGTGGACGATATGTGGTTTCAACAGGACGGTGCCACTTGTCACACAGCTAACGAAACAATGGCTCTTTTGCGCGAAAAATTTGATGGCCGAATAATCTCACGTCGCGGCGATGTCAATTGGCCACCAAGATCATGTGATTTGACACCGTTGGACTTCTTTCTTTGGGGTTATTTGAAAGGAAAGGTGTACGTCGATAAGCCAGCAACAATTCAAGAACTAAAGGATGAGAAAATTCGGCACATTAACGGCATAGAACCTCAATTATGCCTCAGCGTCATCGAAAATTTGGACCATCGGATGGAGGTGTGTTCTAGGCCGCGGTGGCTAGTTGGCCGATATTTTGTTCAATGCGTAATTGAGCTATACCAATATTATCATAATAAAGAGAAATGATAATAATTTCTTTAAAAAATTTTATTTTATTCAAAATCAACACTGGCCATTGAAACTTAACCACCCTTTTTTTAATTTTTTTTCTTTTGTTTCAGTGATTGTCGAATAGTGGCTAAATGTGTGTATAATAATGTAAGAATATATGTAGGTATATGTGTGTACTTTCTGTCGCTTTGAACTATTATTACTTTTGTAAGTTTAAAAACATCAATCGATTTTTCGTCTGCAAAACCATCATAAATCGTTTAGCTGAGGCCGTCAATGAACAGCTTCAAAAAGAAACAGTCTTCGAATTCACGACAAAGTCATTCCTTCCTCCGTTTCCACAATTCACACAGCAACAGCTGTAGTTTATGTGAAAATTACACGTGATATTTTATTATTTTTCTAAATAATTTGTATTCTCCTCCCCTTTTTTATAGACTAAACTGCAATTTCACATTGTTAACTTTTTCTCGTACGAACACACAAACAACAGACAATAAATATAAATATTAGCAAAGTCTCATGTGCGTGTATTCGCATGGCGTACACATTTATTTAGGTAAATATATATTCATGTATGTGTTAATATGTAATGCATATGTATGTAGATTGCGAGTAAGTGAGTACGTGAATGTGAGAGTAGCCGGCACTCAGTCCAGCGGCGCTCAAGTTGCATACGAATAAATAAAACTTTTATTGCTTGTTCAAACCGGCGAATAAATACCAACAAATACTTATGTACGAGTATAAGTATTTGTATGCAAGTATGAAATGTATGTACATATGTGGGACTATACAAATAAGAGCATAAAGAGGTGAGTAACTGTTTGGTTGGGAAGTGGTGTTGGAAAGTTTCACTTTTTTATGCTTTTTATTTCCTTGTGCTTGGCGTTTGTTTAGATAAAATATATAAAAACATAATTTTGTGTGTGGCTTGAAGTGTAGTTTTGTTTAGCATACATACATGAGTATTTGCGCTCAGATGGTCGCACTACTACAATAGCAACAACAACAACATCCATTGTAATAAACTAATAAATAAATAAATAAATTGTCGTAGTTGTAAATAAATTTGTAAATCACCGTAAATGACGACGTTTAAAAAGTTAGGAAATCCAAATACGACAGAAATCAGAGAGTAGCGTCAAAATGATTCGGGTATTCACACATTAATACAATTTAGTGCCTATTTGGTAATTTTCTTAAAGGGTTACATACGTCCAGCAACACTAAAAATGCGCTAAAAGAAAAACTTCTTTTAAGAAGGGATAATAATAGAAATAAATATAAAAACAATTTACATATTGTTTATTAAGTACTTAAAATTTATAAAAAATTTATTTTAATTTTGTTTACAAAAATGTGTATTTAAAAAATCACGTGACGCAAAGTACAATGAAAAAAGCATTGCTCCACCGTCTGCATTATTTCTCCAATGTTGATGGATCTGTAAAAAGTAAAAAGCAAAATCCTGTAAAATAAAGATTTAGTTATAATTTATCCAGCCGGATTTTTGAATTTCGAAATAGTTTGCAATTTACGGCATTTAAAAAAAAAGGATGCTTTTTACGTCTTAAATGTCATACTTTTATTATGTTTATAAAATTTTTGACGTGATAACGTCTTATAATTCGATGTAGCCGGCTGCACGCACCAAAAAATGCGTCATTACCTTGCTTGAACTGCAAGCGGGAGCGCGGAACGAACGACAAAGAGGCACAATCGGCCCCCGCGTTCGGCAACGTTCGACATCTGGCTTTCTCCTACTTGAGTGAGCATATATGTATATGTATGTGTATGGGCATGTGTATATAAATTCACATATTTGTATTTGCATATGCCTTCTTCCTGTGTGCATGGTAATGAACCATTTCTCTGTTGAGAATAGGACGATGATAGAAAAAGTAGGAAATGAAAGGGAGTGTTTCGAGTGTAATGCGTCGTGAAAAAGTCAAATCGATGATGTTGCCTCTTAGTGTTGTTGACTTATTAACGTCTGATGCACAATCGAAATTGAAGATATCTTTCATGAATTTGATAAATGTTTCGTCATATTTCACGTTTGTGTAAATGTAACTTGACCTATTCCATTGCAATTCCATTTACCTCCTCCTCTATATCCATACAAAATATCTATCAAACAAATAAAATTATAATTTTGTTTTGAAAATTGCAACCATTACATCAGTATTTTCTTATGACGTTGTCACGTTAAACTATCGTCAGTAAACTGACTTTACACACAACTTCTTTTTTAATGAAATATGGAAATTCTGGACGCATGTAACCCCTTAACTGTAAAATTTTTTTATGTCAGGTGTCGCTTTGCAGCGGCTGAATGGTAGCTAATCTTTGCATTTTGCCCACCGCCTTTTTTCTCCTGCCAAAAAATGTTTTATAAATTACGGAATATTGAATTAAAATATCTGTATGGACATCTTCATTCACCGGTAGCGCAATTCACTAACTTTAAACTATTCGACAATTTTTATTTTTGTCTACGGTATTTGTCGCCTGCACTAACGATTGCGCTTTTGACAAATTTATGTTAGCTAACACTAAACAGCTGTCTTCTTCTATTTATTTAAACTGAAAAAAGAACAGCAAATAGACGTGGTCGGTTGGTTGGTTAAAGTGGTGATTCTTGCAGAATCCAACAAGCGCTTCAGCACCATTTTGTTGTCACATCCTCGTTACCAACTTGTTTAACGGTTATTTACATCATGACTATATCCAGTCTGTGCGGTTTAGGAACCTAATTAGGTTGTTGACATCTGAGCCAATCTGTTGTTCGATACTCTCGAACAGCGGTTTGTCTAGGGTTAACATTCCGTCCTTCCATAGGGCAGGACATTCGCAGAGAAAATGGAAGATTGTTCTCTTTTTCTCCGGTCGTTTGCAACTGTGACATTATGTGTTGTGAGGGATGCCCATTTCGGCTGCTTTTCTCCAATGGACCAAAAATAGGTTATGACTGCCAATAGTCTCCAGGCGTCCCGTCGTTTCATGTTTATCAATGTTGACGATTGCTTAAGGTTGTAGGTGGGCCACAACGTTCTGCTAATTTTGCATTTCGTCTGGTCTCTCCATCTACAATCTGCGATTCGGAGGTATTTTAGGGAAATTGCACTCTTGACTGCACCTAATGGTGTGAATACCGATTATGAAAGAGCGTTATTCATGGCAGATATCCTTCTTGCCAGTTCATCTGCTTTTTCAATACCTTCAATGTTCCTACGTCCCGGGGTCCAGATTAATGTAACTTTATGGTTTTCAATCAAGCTGGTAACTGTATTCCTGCTTTGTTACACCAGTTTAGAGGTTGTTGTCGCCGAATCCAGTGCCTGGATTGCAGCTTAGCTATCCGAAAGAATAGCGATATTGCCCTTAAAAAAGGGATCTGCGATTAGTAACCTACAAGCTTTTTCAATTGCCAGGACTTCCTCCTGAAAGACACTTCAAGCAGTGGGGAGACGCACAGATTTTTCAATTTTAAGTCTATGAAAATAGCAAAAAGACATACTAGCCAAATTGTGAAATTCAATTTTGAGTGTTTTTTTTCAAATATATTTGCACAAATTTAGTAATATAAAACAACTGTTCATGTGAAGTTAATATTATATCATATTTACTTAATCCTGTTTTTTTAATATATTGCTTTAAGACAACATCGGCAGCTCTTAAAAGTAGCCGCGCCACAGCCAAGCAACTAAAACAAAGCGTTTGTCGCTTGCCACTTCTCGCTCCACTTGGGGCATAGGAAGCCTCGCCCTTGCGCAAAACATGGAACAGTTCATGACATCTGGCTCATGGATAACGGACGACTGGCTCATAGATACCCCCCATTGCTCACCTACGGGTCGTTAATAACATCAATTTGGAAAAAATCGCAGCGCAGCCAGAACCTAGTAATATAGAAGCAGAATTTAGAATTGAATAATCTAGAAGATATAAGATTTATCTATTTTCCTGTCGAAATCGCTGCCTATAGAGCCACGCTGCGATCGTGCGCAACGCCCGCCTTGTGGGATCGCTACCGAGAGCTAAGAAAGGAAGAAAGATGTATTATCCGACAGAAGAAACGAGAGGCCGAAATACGTGAGCGTGAGGAGCTTAAGATGCTGGCCAATGGGAACAACGCCCGAAAATTCTACCAGAAAATTTAGCGGCTTACAGAAGATTTTAAGACCGGGGCGTTTTCTTGGAAGACCAAAGACGGGGATCTGGCGATTGACATCCAGAGCATACTTAAATTATGGAGGGAATACTTCTCATGCCTGTGAAATAGGGACAGCTGCGCATGTCACAGAGAACGTGAAGATTCCGATAACCCAATAGTTGACGACGGAACGCTACCCGACATGACGAGGTGAGAATAGCGATAACGCGGCTGAAGAATGGGACGGTAGACGTGACAAACTGATTTTACTGCATGACAACGCCAGACCACACGTTGCCTAATCGGTCCAGAAATATTTAGAGGGACTGAATTGGGAAATCTTGCCCCACCCGCCGTATTCCCCAACCAATGCACCTTCGAGTTATCATCTGTTCTGATCAATGCAGTCAGCCCTTACTGGAGAGCGGTTCACTTCTTACGAGAGCATCGCAAACTGGCTCAATGAATGAATCAAGTCAAAAGAACACGAATTTTTCGCCAGAGGTATCCGTATGCAAATATCTTGAAAACGAGTAGTTTTAATAAAAAATAAGGCGGGGACCACAGATAGAAAATTTAATCAGCTTTAATTTGATTTACAACCTACTTTAGTTGATTCATGGAATCTACAAATACCATTTTTTTATGAGCTACCTTTTCTTCTTTTATCTCGGAAACTACTTGGCAAGAAAAAATTTACGAATTTTCTGCTCCAGCAACTGATTTGACATTGAGATCGGATGGTTTGATTCTTGGTTATACACAAATTATCAATAATGTGTAAATCAGTGCTAGTATAGAGAGAAGGCTAAGCTTCTGCTAGGAAGAACGGGACAAAAAAGGGCGCCCATAATACCAAGCCGATATTCATAAACACTAAATGCCATAAAACTTGGAAGCAATAGAGTTTATGCGCTGGTTTTTTTTTTCTTAGCTGCCGCCACATAAAATATTTTAAAGTTTAGTGGTTTTTAATGAGCAAAAATTGTTGCTATGTCATTCGCGCTTGACTTAGAGCAACGAGTTTATTCGTAATTGTGTCATAGCTTCTATGGGAAGACGCAAGGTAATAAAACTAAGCGTCGGTAATTTGGAGCGCTCATCAAAAAACCATTTATGTGTGTCAACAGAAAAATATCGAAATATACCCAATTACGAGTATAAACACAATACATGCAAATATATACATTAGGGTGCATTAGTCCAAATAGGATCAAAAATCTGTTCACAAAATTTTTAAACTTTTTAATGCTAATCTTTTAATCAGATCTGTTCCTCAGATGACAGGTGATTTTTTGGAAAACATATTTTAAAAACTAATTTTTTTTATAAAAAAATGGTTTCCTGAAAATATTTTCAAATCGGTCTTGCCCACGTAAAACTTACTCTGCCCAATTTTGAACAGAAACTCGACGGCAGACTTTTCTCTATTTTCGTTGTACCGATCAAGAATGAAAGTTCCTAGGAAATTTTTTTTGATTTTCATTTTTTTCCTGTTATAGAACAGAATGGCTCGCAGAAGGGTATAAAATCCGATTACCACACATACCATTTCTCTACAGATGGATTCATTTTTTTACAGATGGCATCTGCCTTCTCCTCGCAAATTGATCTCCAAAAGTCTGTCAGGCTTTCTAATCGCTGTATCATATTTCAAACTGAGCTCTATGCTGTAACAAAAGCTACTGAATTAGCGTTGGAATTTACTTCCCTCGACACTCTCACGAGCATTTTCATCGATAATCAAGCTGCTATTAACGCAATAATGGTTGTATTGACTAGCTCGGAATGCGTGCAACATTGTAGATCCAAAATGGACAACCTCTACGAGAATGGGCAGGTCACAATTTACTGGATACCAGGGCGAAAGGGAATAAGAGGAAATGAGAGAGTTGACGAGCTTACTAGGGCAGGCACCCGCTTGCCTAGGATGAGTAAGTCGAACAGATATCCCTTACTCCTAGCTTTGAAGATGGAACTAGAGTAGAAACTAGCTTTGGAAGCACAGTCTATATGGAACGCCTCTCCCTCCCACATGATTGCCAAAACAATGCTATGAATTTGCAGCACGAAAACAAACAACTTTACTATATCACTCCCAAGAAAGGAATGTGAAATATTGGTTGGAGTACTGACAGGACATTGCCTCACTCCATATCACGCAGCTAAAATACGATTCGACCAGAACAACACATGTAACTTAAGCGAAGAAGAAATACGTTAGAGCACCTCCTTTGTCACTGCCCTCCTCCAGGCAGAACTCGTTACAACAGCCTGGGATGGGTATAATTTTTATCTCTACTTTCTGGCAAAAGTTGTATAGTATAGCAGAATGCCGTTGAAAAGGGTTTGAACATTAGAAGGGTTGACGAGACTCAAAAACTCGCATCTGTTCTCATAACCGGTGCAATATGAAAAACGCCAACGTTAACAACGTCCTTCTATGTAGTAGATCTGCAGGTAAAATATATCGCACGTAGTGCAACAAAAAAGTGGTCAAACAGAGATTACGACCACGGTTAGATCCTAACTGGTATTTCGGAGCTTCCCTGACTGGTGAACTATGCATTCCGCCTAAAATTGTCATTACAACGTGCTCGACCCTCCTACCCACAAGGGACAAGTGAGAACGAGGCGATGTAATACAGGGCGAGTCCGTCCATGTATACGCAGATGGCGCAAAACTCGAGAATATTGTGGGCGAAGGTGTATATCCCGAAATCTGTGGATTTCCCTTAGTTTCCAGCTTCCAGTTAGGCTTAACTGATGGTAATAATAAAAGCCGTGACACTAATAAAGGTTGATGCGATAACTGGACATGAAGTTTATGTTTTAACTGATATTCAGGTGGCGATAAAATTCATAACGAATTATATTAAGGTAGCCATGAAATGCCGCACATCTCTTAACGAGATGGCTAAATCATTTCACCAAAAAGCAACATGGATTTCTGCCCATTGTGGCACTGAGGGTAACTGTAGAGCCGATGAGCTAATGAGGCTCGGCATCAAATTGACCAGTAAGTGCACAGATAAAGATCCTTACAGACTTGTAAGCTACTTATTTTTTTTTGAAAATTGTAAGTGGAGCGCAAGAAAAATGTCGTAATGAAACCAGTTGTTGAATCGCCCGACATTTGTGGCCGACTCTCATTGCCAATCGAACAGAATCTCTGATTAGTGGCCAAAGTAAGAAGAAATAACACACTAATTTCCCTTATAACGCAACATTTGCTAATAGACAGACATGGGCGGGACTGGCGTGCAAATACCTAACTTCTGCTGAAGTATGAAAATGAGGAAGATACGATCTCGCACTTCCTATGCCTATGTCCTGCTCTATCCAGACGTAGATTTATCATTACACGTACAAAATTGTGTTGGAAGATCTCAGTATTGTTGAAATCCGAGATTTCCTAAAATTGCTGAAAAGTTCACTCTGGTTTTAGAGGAGATTAGCACAAGTTCCCACGCGGCATCACAATGCGCTATGAGCTTGAGTGTGTGTTTCATTGTGGGCAGCCGCTATAACTTAACCCAATAGTATTTATTTTTTCCTGAAAAAGTTTTCTTTATTTTATATAATAATTAAGCAATAAAATATATTAGCAATAATGAAAAGGTGTTTAATAATATATTGCAAAATAAAGGATGTATGAATAATATTTCGAGTAAAAATCGACCACTTGGAGTATTTTCTGATGAAAAACATAAAATGTATGATTCCATTCAGCATTTTTTAAAATATTCTGGCCGAAGTCTTAAAATACTTAGTCATACTTGCCATAAATTCTGTGACAAATTTTATAATGCCTACGGCGAGAACAAATTCGTAGAGAAAAGTTCCGTTGCTTTTGCCTTTAATCGTATGCATTGTCTACTCATAAATTATACTCAGTTTCGTGGCAAATTTCGCTTTTTAACAATGGAGTGGAGAGGTAAGGAAAATCGCATTCTAGTGATTGCATTTTATACGAGTGGGATAAAAGTGCAAGTCAGATTTACGAATAGCTGAAAAAACTTAATATTTCGAGAATTTTTGTTCACCGCACGATCAATCGTTATTCTCAAACGTCTGAAGTGGCAGACAGAAAAAGAATTTGTCGTCGTCAAGTGATTCAGGAGTGCAGCCATAAAAGCCGTTCGAGAAAGAATTCGCAAAAATCCTCTTAGAAAGCAGAAAATCATTGCCAGGGAAATGAAATTATCGACCAGATCCATGTCAAGACTAATTAGAGATGATCTCCACATGAAAGTCCTTCGTCGCTCAACTGTTCTTCTTTTGACAAAGCGCTTCAAAAAAAATAGACTCGCAAGATGCAAGCAGCCTCTTCGGTGCTACGCGGTAAACGGCCATGAAAATATTCTTTTCACAAATGAGAAAATTTTGCACTGTTGAAGAAGTTTTTAATAAGCAAAACAACAAATCTATGCTAAAATTTTTTTAAAAATGGTGTTCAGCGTGGCCACCATCCAGCCTCCATAATGGTTTGGTGGGGAGAGTCTTGTTAAGGTGTTACATCTCTGCATTTCTGCGAAAAGGGGATTAAAACCGGTGGCGAAATTGTACCAGAAGAACGTCTTAGAAGGCGTGGTGAAATAGTTGAGCAGTACTCTTCAATGGAGAGTGGTGAATCTTCCAGCAAGATTCCGCCATAAGGCAAAAACCACCCAACAGTGGCTAAAAAACAATATTATCGGGTTGTTAGCCACTGAAGATTGGCCCTCTGGGAGTCAAGATCTGAAACCATTGGACTACAATTTGTGGACAGAATTGGAGAGCATGGCTTGTTGAAGGCCCCACAGAAATTTGGACAGTCTCAAACAATATTTGGTTCGAACAGCGACGGCAATATCCATAAGACCGTCCGTGCTTCAATAGCTGAATGGCCTAATCGATTGAACACTTCAAATGACAATTTAAATTTTTTAGTTAATATTTACATGACTAATAAAAATAGCTACATTAAAAAAGTATTATAATTTCATATCTATTACGCACTTAACGCGTAACAGAACTTATGGCGCGACTAAGTAAAGGGTGACTTTTTAAGAGCTTTAGGAAAGTTGTTCAAAAAAAAACACGTAAAATTCAGAAAAATGCATGAAATTTTTATTTAAATCGATAGAACAGCCCATATAATTTAATGTTTGAAGATTATTTCATGCAAATGTTGACCGCGACTGGTCCACCCGCTTAGTCCAATTTTGGCATACTCTTTCCAGTGTTTCGGCCCGTATCTCACATATAAATGCTTTAATGTTGTCTTCCAATATCTGAATAGATATGAGCTTTAACATAGCCCCATAAACCGCACCAAACTGTGACCTTTTCTGGATACATTGGTAGATCTTGCAATTCTTCTGATCTTCACTCCAAAATCGACAATTCTGCTTACTTACGTACCCATTGATCCAAAAATGAGCTTCGTCGCTGAGCACAATTTTTCGATAAAAAAGTCGATCTTAAACTTTCTTAACAGAACACGCATTTTTATAATAAAATTCAATGATTTGCAAGCGTTGTTCGTTTGTAAGACGATTCATGGTTGAATTATAGGCCAAACTAAAGATGTTTGACAGTCAAACAAAGCACGAAAGGTGCGTCAGCTGTTCAAATCAACCGTGTAAAAAGATAATAGCTAAAAAATCAAACGTTATAATATGTTTTAAAATTCCTGAGGAAAAACCACAACTTTTTTTGCTTAGGCACCCTAATGTACATACATATGTATGTATATAAATATTTGTGCATATTTATTGGAGGCGGAAGATACGCAGACTCATAAAAAATGCAAACAAATTTAATGCTTTAATTATGAACGTCGGAAGGATGCCACAAACATACGAATATATGGAACTCGGAAGAGTCGCACATAAACCTACACACATACATATGTACATATACATCGATAGATGCATGCTTTAAATACACTAAACTTTATTTGTTTGTAGGAGAGGTGGAGGCCACGAAGTTTTCACATTTTTGCTTTAATGCGTTAAATCGAGATTTTATGATGCTTTTATGTTAATGTTTTAACGAGTAATAAAACTTTAACAGCTGTGGAAGTTAAATACTTGAGGGGAAAAGTGTGAAATCTCATCAAAAGCTTCACAGATTTAAATGTCAAATTAGGTAGGAGTGAGCGTAAATTCACAAAGCGGTTGGTGAATAAACAAAAGATGTTGACAGCCTAAAACTTGCGCCCAATGCGCGGCTGCCTTGCTTGAGGTTACTATCTACAAAAACAGGTGTAAATTTCCTATATTAGCAAATTATTTATAATTTCTAATTATGTATGTATTGTTGCATGTATGTGTGTTTGCTTAAGGAGTCCCGGTGGTCTAGGATTTTCAAAAAATCGATTTGTTCTCTTTTTGATATTTCGAAAGCATAGGCGTTTAAAAATATACCATCAAATTTTTGGAAGGATATTCCCAGTATTTTCGATTCTACAGCCATTTTGGCAGGTAGAGTAAGATTCGTCAAGCGGCGGCACCAATGGAAAATATCCACTCTCAAAACTTTAAACTCAATTATCGCAAAACTACTTTTTTCGGCCTGGTGTTGTCAAAAAAAAAAATAAAAAACTTCATCCGAATCGTTTGAAATTGTAATATGTTTTTCACAACATCAATGGCTATCGCTCGTACTAGAAACATATTATTACTTCAATTATTTCGTATTTTTTGATTAAAAAACTTAAGGGGGAACGCCACTGTGAAAATTAAAAAAAATGGATTTTTTTTGCATAAATTGTTAGTATAACTACTCAAGAAAATGTTGTAAAAATTTTAAAGCGAAATTCGCTTTATTTCCGATTCTATGTGCACTTAAGTGAGCGCCCGTCAGTTCGGCCCCGTAGCGCTTACGATACGATGCTTTATTTCAAACGCGTTTTTCTCGAAACGACTTTTTTTGATACGGTGGCAACGATCTCTCGAAGACTAATAACCGATTTTAATTTTCTTTTTTTTTCAAAATTTTTGTTATCGCATTGGCTATCGTTGTACGCAGCCGATTTTCAAAATTTTGAAAATAACTATTTTTTTGGGCCTGTTGAAAATCAAACAAATGGTTAAAAACACACATCGAAATTCAAATCACCACAATTTTGTCAAAAAACAAAGCAAAAAAAAAAAAAAAAACGGCTACGAGCAACGATAGCCACTATTGTGTAGATTATATTAATAAAATTTTTGTTTTTTTGATTTCAGATAATTATTCATTGCTGTATCGCTGCCACCAGATTCACCATTTTTTTTTTTAACTCGTTACGTTTATTTACATAAATTTGCCAATTTTCAATATTTTTTAATAAGAATTTACATAAACATAGTTCAATACATATATAATAAATTGCTTTTTGTCCGATCCTCGAATAATCATTCCTACTTACAAAAAAAAATTCCCAAAAATCGACTATTTTTTTGACCCCCCACAATGGCGTTCCCTTTAAAAAAAACCGATTTTTAGAATGTCAAATTCAAAGCCGCGCAATTTTCTCAATTTTTTTTTTTGTTATTCTAGTAGCGGAACATAGCTACAGTCATACTGATTAATAATTTTTTTGATTTTTGTGTTTCAGATAAATAGAAGAGCCAAAATGGCAGGTGCAACTTTTCGGGAGGGTTGACTTCAGCGACATTTTTAAAATTATTAAAAATTAAAAAAAAAAACAATTTTTCATTTCTGTATATAAAAGAAGTTAACTAAAAGCCTCAGAAATTTAAATATCGCTTTTCATTGTTTTATTGTAAAAAAAATTCTGAAAATACCCTACATTTTCGAGCACTAGACCACCAGGACCCCTTAAGTACATATATTCCTAATTTTTTCACGCATTAATACAATACATTTACATCTGTAGCTGTTTTAGTATCATACTTTCGTATATTCACACCTGTGCATATAAGCCAGGTTGCGTGCCTATTGAGCCATTTTGATGACAGACGTCCGGCTTATCACTTTTCGATTGGCAAATATGTAATTAACACGCATTAGCAGCTAAGCATTATTTAAGCTCCATGTAACAACACCTAAACGGATAAAAACCACTTCGTTCAAAAAGCTCCCGGAACAACCGCCACGTGGCGCTCTAAGTCAACTGATTTCAAATTTGTTTTTTTTTTTTTGTTAAGTTCCTACAACTATGATTAACATTCTATCCAAATAATACCAGAAATTGTATCGCCATTGGCTGAGATTTGTAAAAGTTACGCCCTCTTGAGTAAATCTACCTCTGCATGTGTTTTCGATTTTTTGCTGTGGGATTTTTTTCAAACTGGATTTGAATTTGCAACAAGGAGTTTGTATTAAGTTTTGCATTAAAAATGGGTTCAATGGTGCGAAAACCTCACAAATGTTGGGAAACTAATTCGTTAATGATACTCTGAAGCTGCTTGAAATTGAAATTTGAAAAGGTCTAGCTAAGAAGCACCAAGAGATTTGGTGACTCCTAAAACCCTTAGGCTAAAAAGCCCATTGTATTTAGAGCTATGGAAAGACGGTAGATAGTCAAGGAGGAAAGGGGAAAAGTGTCAGAGAAAGAGATAGGAAAGAATAAAGACAGAGATAGAGATAGTTAGTCCGGTGAGAATTTTCCACATTCTTTGGCAAATCTGTAAATATCCTCCAGTTTTAGAGGACGTCATTCTCAAGACATCAGTACCCAAAACTCGTAGCCTTGCTCTAGCAAAGGCAGAGCACTCATAGAGAAAGTGCTCAGTCCTATCCACCTCCTCCAAGCAAGACAGGCACATTGCGTCCTCAATGATTCCAATGGTGGTCATATGCTGACCCCATGGGTTGTGTCCTGTCTTATCATAATACCGACCATCAACCGAACGTCTTTCAGCTGCTTACAAGTGGCATGAGAGAGTGGCTTCAAAAGAGCTCGACCGCCCATCGAGCGTGACATCGAAAACTGATGAAAAGATCAAAAAAGTGATAGAAAAGTTAATCAATAATCGTAAATTAAACATCGAAGGCAGAGGACTTGAGCATTACTTATGGATTCGTTCAAGCCATTGCAGTTAATGATTCGGGTTTGCGCCGTGCAGGTGTACAAAGAACCTGAATTTCCTTTAAAAAAGGGCCGCGTTGATATCGTCATAAGCATGATTTCTAAGGCTGAACATTCATCGAGCCACCCACATTCATCAAACGAATCATTATTGGCCACGAGACGTGTTCAACAAGTACGACATGGAATCCACACGCGTGATTGGGTAGCTCCAAATGAACCAAGGCCAAGAAACCCTCGTAGTTTTCATTCAAACAGAAAGCGATGCTCACGGTTTTCATGTATTGCACACCACGAATTTTGGTCAGAAGATCAGACAGTTTATACAAACTGTTATTTGTGCGCAATGAGACATTTACGTGAAGCAATTTGCCAAAAAAGAAAGAATTTGTGGGAAAGCAACTCCCCTTTTGGATTTTGCATCACGCAAACACCCCCTGCGCAGTGCCATCAATGCGTGAACTTTAAACCAAGAACGAAACGAATACCATCCAATAGCCATCGAATTCGCCTGGTATGGCTCTCGTTTTTTGCTGTTTGGTCGAGTCAAAAAGCCACTGCGGGGAATGCGTTTTAATGAATACGAGCCGAAAGGAAGTGATGGAAAACTCAGAGACGAGCTCTGTTGGCTATACCGAAAACAGAGTTACAGAAATGGTCTAAGAGTTAGATCAAGCGCTGGCATAAGTGCAGGAAGGTGATGAAACCACTTTTGAGAAAAAAACTTGAGTTTTGAATTTTCTGAATATATTCCGGGAACTTTTTGATCAAGGTGGTGTAGCAACGGCCGATTAATGTGGTTATTATATGTTAGGTCTATGAGAAGCCATTAAAAATGCATTAAGCTCTTTAAAGCCGGTTTGAGCTTTAATGGGCGGAATTCATACGTTATAAATAATGAATTATTTACTTACGCACGGATTCAAACCGTATTGCCTTTCTTCATGAATCGATTAGTTGTGCCAACATACGGGAGTTGGGTTGATATAGATGTAAAATAACTGTAGCAATGCGACTTGTAGACATGCTTTGATAACTTATTTTCTTTTCTTTTCATTTTAATTTTTTTTATGACAATATAGTTAAATTTCGGTCTTATAAGTTCAAGTTTCAAACTTTGTGCAAATTAAAAACAATTCAACAAATTTCAGAAAAATTTCACATTTTTGATCAGAATTTTTACAAAATTTTCCTGTATGCAGTTTTAGAGCACATTGGCTTCTGGAATAATAAAGCATAAGTTTCAAATTTCTCAGAACTTTAAAATCATATTACATATATTATACAGTCATTACTATAATAGGTATCTTAACGGGACAGATACCTGTAAACGGCCATATTTCCCTGATTTTCATTAAAATTATTTAAAATGAAGATGTCAATATATTTTTTTCAAAATTGGCATACAGTTTATTTATACATTAAAATAATACAAACAATTTTTCTTTTTATTTTAATAATTTAAAATGGCGGATGTACACTCAATTCTTCCAGGAAGGTCGCAGCGGGGCTTCTCAATCGACGGGCATTGTAGCATCGGCGTCAGTGACCTGAATACAAAAAACCAAAAATTTTGTTTGTTTATTAATGTCATAATTTCTATATGAATTAAACAAAAATGGGGAAAAAAAATTCCCGAAATAAAATGCTTTAAAAAAATGAATTTTGGGGCGAATTTGCCTACTATTTTTGCTTCGAAAAAATTATTTTTTCGAAAAATTTTCGAAAAATTGTAAATTCACATAGACAATAATATCATAAAAAAGATGTGTGCAAAATTTCATGGAGATCGGTCAATAACTCTTCAAGTTATCGTGTACGCCAATTCGAAAAATATAGTTTTGAGAAAAACGCGTCTAAAGTTTGAATACAACGTGACTATAACTCTCCCAGCGCTCGAACGCAAAAAATACAGTCGTCACGGTTGACGATCTATAATATAAGAAATATTTAAATTTAAGTCTAAAAATTATTTGATTATATATTGGATTGGATTATATTAACATTTTATTAAAAAAAAAAAAAATTGTTTTTCCAAATTTTACAGGTATCTGAAACTAATAGGATTTTTATTTAAACTTTTTTAGCAAACTACTTTTAAGAGTCTCCTTTAGATATTATTATATAATATATTTAAGTAATTTTTTATTTCTAGTCTGCAAAGTTTTATATACATAGACTTGATAAATAAAAAATAACGTTGATTTTTAGAAAATTTGTTTTGCTGGTTTATCGAAGCTGACCTATCAACATTTCGCAAAACGAGTCTGTGTTGGATAAATATTATTTATAAGAGCAAAATCAGACATAAATCGAGCCATCGTTCTTTTTTTGTGTAGGCAATTATGCGTAACTTAAATTGAGCGAACTCTTCTAAAAGAAATAAGAAACGAAATTCGGCCAAAATCGCGTAAGCATTTATCGCGCCAACCAAGACAAGAATATCACGAAAATGTTCATGACAGGGCAAACTTTTCAGTACATAAGAGTTTCTGAAGAAACGTTGTATTGAACTCAACTGAAATTTGATTCGAATATCCCATGGTATATATATATCCTATCGGTATAGACGTGGTAACTACCGATGACGGTTATAATCGATAATTTCAAATATCTCTGTGTGTGTTTCAATGAGTTTCCTAAATTGCGGTAATACAGTTTTTTTCCCCCAGTGTTTTTGGCACATTTGCTGCTGTTGCCCCCAGTAAATATAATCTGCGCATTTGTCGATACAAATAGAAGTGAAAATATTTTAGTACTTGACAGATTCTTCTTTTGTGACTCGGTGTGTTTTTGTTCTACGCCTAAAAAAACAATGAATATCCCGTACTTTATTCCCTCTAAGAACTTTCTTCCTACCCAAAGTATGTGGCCCATTAACTCCAGTGATTTGCTTCGGCAGAGAATTCTAGCCGATATCGATGACCGGACGTTGTAAATTTGAAATAGAAATTCTCCTTTCAATTTGATCTCAAAAATATACTTACCAAAAATGCCTCACCAAAAAAAGTTGCTGTTTTTCCACTGGAATTATAGAATTTATTTATTATAACACATTGACCGGTTCGGTCCGTAGCCATACCAGATGGAATTCATTAGTTATGTGTTTTGAAATAGTCCATCCGCATGGTGCGTGCTTCTATTGCGAGTTTAAGGGTACATTTCTAATTTACTGCTAAGATATCTACCAATCTACCAAACGGTAGCGCCCCAAAAGAGACTGTTTCGGAAAAATATTAAAATTTACGAATTCTGGACCGATTTGAAAATATCGCTAAAAATTGAGGATTTTATAAATTAAATTAGGTTTTCAAACAATAGCCCAGGTAAAAAAAGGAGTTGATGCTTAAAATGGTCTTAAATATATTTTAAAATTCTATCAATGAAATTATTATCATGAGAGTTTCTGTTTCAGTTTGGAATTTTTGGCAGATAAGTTTGCGGAAGAGTTAAATAACGCAGCCTAATATAGACCGATTAGAATTCTAAGGTATCAGTGGAAAGTTATTTTCTCACTCCTTTAATCGCTAGGAAAATGATGAATGAGTATCATGCCCCAAATTTTTGTTTGCCAAATATCATTATTTTGATTTTTTTAACACAATGATTTTTATGCAGACCCCTCTTAAGTTTAAACCTTAGACGACAGGTGGTTTTGTGGAAAAAACATTTTTTTAAAACTTTTTATATTTCTAACACAACTCGATTAATGCGAAAACTCTGAATTAATTAAAGTACCATTTTCTTTGTTTTGTATAGAGGGTGACGCATCCTAATGCACATACTTATTAGAGCTCTCGATTTTGTTGAAAAAAATTTCGAACAGCCCGGGCGTATGAGCGACAAGTGACTGTGCACCAGTTCGATGCGCATAACTCGAAAATATCTCGACTACATCAAATTATTTCGAGTCCACCGAAAACTCAGTTATGCGTTCACTCTCTGGTATAGCATTTCGGTATAACGGCTTTAGTCAATGATGGCACTTTTCCGATTTACGCCCTGACATGTTTCATTATACGTCCAATAATTTGGTGAGACAAAAAACGTTGCTCAAACGGAGTACTGATGCAGGAAGTAAGCGAACGAGTGCTTGGTTAGGAATCAGAAGGCCTCCTTTATCCTGACAGCTAAGGGAAGAGGGTATAAACAGCTAAAATGATCCCAACGAAGAACGCAGCAGGAAGATGTGCCAAGAATTAAACTCAGCGCTTAGCTGCTACAAAACATTGCAAAAAAGAAGGAGAAAGGATGACAAAGCAGACAAAGTTGGACAAAAATTGAAAGTGTAATCAACCAACAACAGCGGAATTTGGCGACGACAACCTTTCATCTGATAAAAACTGCTCCCATTCAATTTATAATTTTTATAAGTTTTTTGTAAAATTTAAATTTTGTAAATGGATAAATTTTTTGAATGCTAGTCTGTTATGATCCTGTGCTTTTAGGTAAGCCTTCTTAATAAAAATAGAAAATATGAAGGGGAAAATGCTTGATGAACATAAAATATATTAAAAAACCACCTTTTCTTTTAATTTTTTTATTGGTTTTTTTTCTTTTTGTTTAATCCTTTTTCGTTTTTTCTCTTTTGTTTGTTTATTTTTTATTGTTTTTTCATATTTGTTGTTCTTTTCTTTTTTTTGTTGGTTTTTTAATTGGAACCTATTTCATTAAATTTGTATAAAAACAATTGATTTTCGCTTTACGGCCAAGTTATCCGGAACCAGGTTTTTCTTTTCTTTTTAGGTATATTGGTTCTTTTTATAAATTTCCTTCCGTTTTTTTGTGTCTTTTTCTAATATTTTTATATTTTTTTAATCTCTTTACGGTCAGTTATCCGCATGCAAGTTTTTTTTCTTCTTTTTTATAAAGTTTTGTTTTTTATTTCTTTACTTTTTATATTTGTTTTTTATTAATTTTTTCCGTTTTTTATTGTTTTTTTTTATTTTTACTTTTTTTTCTAAAATCTTGTATTGGTTTTTTTTTATTTCTTTGTTTTTATATTTGTTTTTTTTTTTTGATATTTTTTTTCTTTTTTTATTGTTTTTTTTATAACTTTTTTTTTGTGTAATTTTGTATTTTTGTTTTTATGTTTGTTTTTTATTAATTTTTTTCGTTTGTTTTAATTTTTGTGTTTTTTTTTAATCTATTTACGGCCAAGTTTTTCGAAACCAAGTTTTTGTTTTGAAAATTTTGTGTTGGTTGTTTTTTGTTTTGTTTGTTTCTTTTGTTTTTTCTTTTTAATTTTTTTTCGTTTATTTTGTGTTTTTTTTAATTGCTCGTTTTTTTTTTAAATGTCGTTACGGTCAGTTATCCGGATGCAAGTTTTTTTCTGTTTTTTTTTTTGTAAAATTTTGTATCGGTTTTTTTTTGTTTTGCTTTTTGTTTCTTTACTCTTTATATTTGTTTTTTATTAGTTTTTTTTCGTTTTTTTATTGTTTTTTTTGTTATTGTTTTGTTTTTGTAAAATTTTGTATTGCTTTTTTTTGTTTCTTTGGTTTTTTCATTGGTTTTTATAATTGTTTTTTTTTTGGTTTTTTATTGTTTTTTTTTTATATTTTTAATCTCTTTACAGCCAAGTTATCCAGAACCAAGTTTGTTTTCTTTTTTTTTTTTTTGAAAAATTTTGTATTGGTTTTTTTGTTTTTAGTTTCTTTTGTTTTTATATTTGTTTTTCTTTACTAATTTTTTTTCGTTTTTTATTTTTTTCTGTACTTTTTTTTAATTTTTTTACTCTATTTACGTTTAAGTTTTTTTCTTGTAAAATTTTGTGTTGGTTTTTTTTGTTTTGTTTGTTTCTTTGTTTTTTTTTTGTTTTTGCTTTTTTTCGTTTTTTTGTGCTTTTTTTTTTAATTGCTTAATGTCGTTACGGTCAGTTATCCGGATGCAAGTTTTTTTCCTTTTTTTTAAATTTTGTATCGGTTTTTTTGTTTTGCTTTTTGTTTCTTTACTTTTTATATTTGTTTTTTATTAGTTTTTTTTTCGTTTTTTTATTGTTTTTTATTTTTTTTTTATTATTTTTTTTTTTTGTAAAATTTTGTATTGCTTTTTTTGGTTCTTTTGCTTTATATTGATTTTTTATAATTTTTTTTTTTTTGGTTTTTATTGTTTTTTTTTTGTTTTTTTAATCTCTTTACGGCCAAGCTATCCAGAACCAAGTTTGTTTTCTTTTTTTTTGGAAACATTTTGTATTGGTTTTTTTTTTGTTTCTTTTGCTTTTATATTTGTTTTTGTTTTATTAATTTTTTTCGTTTTTTTTTTTTGTTGTTTTCTGTGTTTTTTTTTTAATTTTTTCAATCTCTTTACGGCCAAGTTATCCGGAACCAGTTTTTTTTGTTTTGTAAAATTTTGTATTGGTTCTTTTGTATTTTTTTTTCTTTTGTTTTTATACATAAATGTTTTTTTATATAATAAATTTTTTTCGTTGTTTTTATTGTTTTTTCTGTGTTTTTTTTTTAATTTTTTTAATCTCTTTATGGCCAAGTTATCCGGAACCAATTTTTTTTTTTCTTTTCTTTTTCTTTGTAAAAATTTCTATTAGTTTTTTTCTTTTGTTTTTTAATTTATTTTGTTTCGTTTTTTTTTACTTTTTTTTCTAATTTTTTTAATCGCTTTACCGCCAAGTTATCCGGAATCAAGTTTTTTTTTTGCTTTTGTTTTTTGTTTCTTTTGTTCTTATATTTGTTGTTTTATTAAATTTTTTTCTTTCTTTGAGTTTTTTTTTTGTTTTTTTCTAATTTTTTTAATCACTTTACGGCCAAGTTATCCGGAACCTATCTCGGCCGTTAAACGATTTATGTGTGCAATTTGAGCGTCGCTTGTTTTGAATATTTTAGCTTTTTTATCAATACTTCTTATCTAAGTTTTACAAATTATTCATAAAAAAACAGCATTGACATCGTTGGAAAGCTGATAAGCAAAATTGAAAATATCTTTTAGCTGCGAAAATTATTCAAAACTTTAAAATTTCAAACAAATATTTGAGCAACTGAGCAATGAACGTAATTCGAGCGAGTATTGACTAGCCGCACTGCTTGATACCAGGATATCTAAAGCTCTCATACAAACAGTCGGCGTCCAAATAAAGTGTACATAACGTCTATTTGTTTATTTATTTTGTTTTTATACAAATTACATAAATGAAATAGATTCAAATTAAAAACCAAACCAAAAACAAATGTAAAATCTCAAAAGCAATAAACTATAAGCAATAAACAAAAAAAACAATAAAAAAATAAAAAAAGGCATAATGAAAATAAAAAAAAACAACTTTTTTTGGTTTTGTATAAAATTTAAAAAAATTCATTGAATTTTGGTGTAATAAATTGAATTTTTTTTGTTGTTATTTTTATAAAAAACATATTTAAATTGCAAAGTAAATAAATAAATATATAAAACTTATCAATGCGCGGTGCATACTTTATTTTGACGCTGACGGTACATACACATACATAAGCGCAATATTTGCGAATGTAATGGCTTAGTGAATGTCAAAGAACCAATACCAAGAAACTGCATTCGAATTATACTAAAAAACTTAGACAGTTTCCAGTGGTTTATTCTCCAATAAAAGTATAAAGTTGTTGCATTTTTTTATATTATGAAACATAAACATTAACGGTACATTAAATATAAATGCTATTACTTTGATATTATTTTGTGGAAGAGAAAAAACCTCCTCCTACACTATTGACAACACATTTTTTGCTTATTTCATATCAGGAAAGTTTGAGACGTTTTCTCTCTCTCTCTCTCTCTCTCTCTCTCTCTTCCTCTTTCTATTTTCCTCTCTCTCTTCCTCACCTGTCGTACTTTCCCTATTGACTGCTTCAATAGTGCCGCTATCAAAATAAGTAATCGAAATTCGTCTTTGCGGGTCAAAAACTTTGCGCATCTACAAAGCGATTTTATGGCGCAAACTGTCGCCTAATGACAAAGAAAGTGAAAGTCGATATACACACACCCATATGTACTTCTATATATGTATATATGCAAAAGTGTTAGCGAAAACGAAAGAGACAAAGCGAGAGTAAACGGATGTGGGTCAGTGTCAGGCAGCAAATAAAGGCGACGCGAAGCCACAAGACAGCAGCAGCCAAACCTCAGCCAGATTCAGATTGGCAAAAAGCAATCGTGAGCCAATGCGAAAAATCTACAGCTGAGTAAGGCGAAAGGCAATAAAAGGGCCAAAGTAGCTGTGAAGTTGGTAGAGCATATAAAGTCAAGTAAAGTTAGTCGTGAAGGTAAGTTGCTTGGGGAAATCAGAAAGCAGCACAAGTTCCACCATAAAAATCATTGCACTACAGAGACGTGGCGGCAAAGGTGTGTAGACTCCGGAGTGTTTACTCCGATGCTTGATTAACATGCCTAAATGTCAATGGCTGACAAACTTTATTGAGACTGCTGTAAAACGGCAAAGCATAAAGAAAAACTTTTGAGGATAATGGCATAAAATCACGAGTATGCTGTTGGTAAACCACACGCGATGGCAAGACAACTGGAACTCACCTAGTGCCACCCACCGTTGTGGTGGAGGGGTCGATGATTGTTGTGTAACTGCTGTCGTTTTATGAGTGTGCTCGTCTGCGTGCTATGGCTTTTGTTTATCTCTTTTAGAAGGCAAAACAAAAAATTCTTTCAAAGTTTTACAATCATTGTCGACAACACCTTGCCCACCTCGCTTTCGCACCTCCATCGTGTGCCAACAAAAAGTGTTAATGACCCAGATAATCATCAAAGAAGCTTCTGAGGTCTTAGTTTTGACGCCGTTGTCGATGCGTTAAGCCGGAGTGTAAGAAATGTTCGAAATGTCCTACGCACTTTCCCACTACCAAGGAAATGACACATACATATATATGAGTATACACATATACATACATCTACAAGTTTCTATGAGTCTGTGTGTACGGCATTTCCACGTTTGTGCGCCTTGAAATAGTTGTGAAGCCATAAAATCATCGAAAATTTTCACGAAAAGCAATCAAATGAAAATAAACTCTAGCTCTTATACGAAATATGCATAATATATGTGTACATACACACATACATGCGCACATACGGTAGCATTCATGATAAATTAAGACAGATGTGTTAACGATGACAATTTTGAGACTAACTCTAATTCGGATAGTTAGAATGTAATGTAGTTCGTGTTTGTAATACTAATGTTGGGCTCATTGGATTATTTTACGAAGTATTCAAATGAAAGTGGGAAATATAGAAATAAGTCTTCAATGTTGTTGTGATATTGTGATGTTGGTTATATGAAAAACTGATAGAAACAAGATTGCGCCCATCAGAGACAGCGTGACGTCACATTGATGTAGCTGTGCAGTCTTGCCACTCCATTGGTCTTCGCAACAAATTTAGTGCTTTTTATACCCAAAATGGGAAATTTTTTGAACTTGGTGTTTGTTTCTTTTTTTTTTTTTTAAATCTGAAGCTACCAAAATTGTAAGTCTAAAAAATGGTTAAAAAGGTAATTCTTTAAATGAGGACTTATGCTGCGAAGATTTCCGTCCTATTGAAAGTTTGTTGATTCTTATAAAATTTGGCGTTTTGAAAGTGCAAATCTCATTTCTTACCTATTTTGAGGTTACGCAAGAATATTGGGTCTTCTTCTTTCAACACTTTCCAACATTTAAAACCATTTTATAAATCTGAAAAACCTTTAAATTTACTGAATATGAATTTAAGCCATAGAGGTGTAATCAAATATACCAAAAAAGACGTTTTTGGCCTTTTTTAAGAAATTCTCTTAACAAAAGTTTTAAATACAAGGATCGATTTTTATAACTCTGTCTTTTCAATAGTCTATTTTACATAACCATAACACATTTATTTAAAAAAGCACACACAGTAAAGACAACTTGTCATGCATAGTAAAGTTTCTTAAATAGTTCAATAAAAATTTGGTATTTTCTTTTCTTTAAATAGCCATTTTTGTGCTGTTTTATATCCAAAACTAGGCAACACTGCAGTTGCGAGAGAGAGTTAACTGCTCGAAAGAGAAAAAGAAGAACAAACTTGCAAGAAATCTTCAATAAAGCAAGACGGGAAACAAACCATAACAATCAGTTGAAAGTTATTTTCCACACGCGTTGAATTTGTTGTCGCTTTTATTGTATGATAGTTTCACGTTGTTCGTGACTGAGTGAACATTGAACACAAGAAATAAGAGGAAGAGTTCAATTTGAGTGCAGGACTAGTTTAAAAGGCGAGATGAGTATTCGCATATAATTTTTTTTTTTTGATACTTTCTATACAAGCATTTTTGCATACTTTTTATATATGAAAGTAGAGCTGAATAGAGCTGGGTGAACAATGGAACTATTGTAATTTTTAAAAAATTTATATTTCACATAATTACAAACATCACATTTTAATTAGAAGGGGCTAAAGAAATGTCAGGAAGAAAGAACTAAAAATACGCGGCTAGAGAACAAAAAAAAATGGTAAAACCAGTTACGAAAATGCTAGTCTGGTCTGCTAAGCGGTCTGAAGTTGGTTACACTTCGAATGGCGGACCCTGTATTGTATTTTATATATATGTAAATAATTTTGTGTGATGATCAGAGATATATCTTTCTCTAGGGTTAAAATATGATGTATAGTCTTTGCCTCAATGGTGAATGATATCAAAATAGTTCTTATGAAAGCTTCTTCACGCGAGAAATTCCCTTTTCTCGAAAATGCCCTATCCCATAACACATCTACTGCTGCTAATGTAGTGGAGGAGAGAAAAGGGATCTAGGCTGGAGAATTTCTTCAAGTCATCCCCAAAAGGCGCGCTAAGGAATCTCAAGCGCCTAGGCGCCAGAGCCGGATATTTGCATAGAAAGTATTCAACAGTCTCTTTCTCTGCAGGATCCCCACAATTTCTGCAATAGGGGTTGTACGGAATTCCGAGCTTCTCCGCATGAGTACCGATCACCCAGTGACCAGTGAACACCGCGAAATAATGAGTTTAGAAATTAAATGGCGGGGGATTCCCATCACCTTCTGTTTATATCGTATTGAGGCCATAGTGTTTTCGAAGTAGCACACGATGAGACAGACCTCCATCTGTCTTGCGCTTTTTTAAGAATGAAATTGTGTAGCTTCCCTTTAACAACGTTCGAGGGGACATCGATGTCTGAGAGGGGGTCAGTTGAAACCGGTTCTGTCGACCCCTTCCTGGCAAGCCAAATGGCAACTTCATTTCCTTCTATATTCCTGTGCCCAGGAACCCAGATAAGGAAAATGTTTTCTGCACGTTCGAGACGTTTGAGTTCCTCCTTACAGGAGTTCACCAGAAGAGAACTGCAATACGGCGACGACAAGGCCTTAATCGCAGCTTGACTAACGGAAAAGATATAAAAGTCTCCTTCCCAACAGCAATCCCGAAACATTTTGCATTCTTGCTGGATCGCGAAGACCTCTGCTTGAAAACGCTGTTCATTTCCGGCACTTTAAAGGAGACCGAAATGCTGGCTGATTTAGAGAAAATCCCCATTTCCACTCCCGATTCTATCTTGGATCCGTCAGTGAACACAGAGGTATCAATATCCGCAACAACTCTCCCCTCTTTCCAACTGCCTACTCGGAAAGATAGCCCTAGCACAACCCTCAAAGCACAGTTTGCGGATAGAGAGGTCAGTGCGAAGAACAGAGAAGGAAGGGGAGATCTGCTTCAAGATGCTAGTATGTCCTGCAGGAAACTGTCCTCAGAGGACAATTTCCCTCAACCTAATAGGGGTCTGAGCAGCAATAGATTTAGCTTGCAGAATAACGTTGAGCGCAGCAGTGGGACATATTCTACAAGCACCAGTGATGCCCACACATACAATTCTCTGCACGCTCTCTAGTTTAGTGGTGTGGTAGCCTTTCGAAAGGTCTACCCACCAAACTAGGCAACCGTATGTCAAAATTGGCAGAACCACTAAGTTGTACATGCAAAGTACGACACGTGGCTTGAGATTGATATATGGTAAGCTTACACATTTATAGTATTACGCCCAAAAAAAAGTCGCATGATAGATGATTTTTGCGCAAACTTGTACTTCTATATTCTATGCTGCCAAAAAAAATCCTCTTCTTCTGTTTCTAAGCCTTCTATGGCAATCATATTCACAGCTCAGTTGACTTGATTACTCTGCACACTGAGTTCCCGTAATTCTCAACATATTGAAGTATTTGTTTTAAAATTTTAGATTTCCTCTTCAAGTGAACTGTGAAGCGGATAAATGATGCCGACGTCCATTTGAAACGAGTATTGCAAAATTTATTTTTAGCAATCCGCATAACACAACTAACAACCCATCCACTGCAACAGGTCTCCACATGCAACTGAGTTTTTTGTCATTTCAGTTGCCGATCTGTGATTGAAAGCAAACACATTTCCCAAAATATACGCAAATTTTCGCTAGTTTGGCGCTGCTGCAAAACAAAAAATAGCGCGTTAAATCGTTCGAAATCGCATCAATCAGCGAAAAATTTTATTTGCACAGAGCCGAAAAAAAACAAAACTAAAAATAACCAAAAAAGAGGGTTTCGCCAATAAAAGGCGATTTATTTAGATTTTTTAGGAAATTCTATATATATATTTTTTCTGTTACTGCCAATGTTATTGTTTTTGTAATGTACATTTTTGTTGTTTACTTTTAATTTGTAAACAACTCGTGTTGATCGTCGGATGCGAGTTGGTTTATTTTGCACAGACACACGCGCAGAAATCCACTGATACAATAGGCAATGACAGAAAAGAAATGCAGTAGCGTAAAAAGTTCGCAAAATTTCTAGTGAAAAAAAAACAAAACCATGCAAGAGAAGATGGGCGGGTGGTGCGTTTGATGTATTTTAAAACTTGATGCCTTTAATGTTTGTATATATGCACATACACATATATATTTTTGCATGCATACATGCATACGTTTATTCACGTGTAATCACATATGTATGTGTGTGTGTATGTGTGCGATTCTGCCAGATTTGACGCCATTCCAGTAAATCTGTGTGGACGCGCTTGCAGCTGTATTTAGAAACGTTTCAGCTGCGGCCACGCATTGAGTGCGACAGTTAGAGTGAACTTTTTGAACGCAAAAAAAAAAATACATAAATAGATTTATATTGGGCATTATTTTGACTTTTAAAGGATTACATGTGAGTGCAATTTGAAAGTGGTTTTGTATACATCTACATACATACATACATATATATGTACATCCATAAATACGTATATACTTATGTGATTATGTATTCTGTATAATCAGCGGCAACGACTGCTTGAAAATAGAAAAAATTTAACAAAATTAGGCCAATTGGTGAGAAATCAGAAAAAGTCAGTGTGAGTATTTAATTTCCCTACATCGCACCTGGAGGTGGTGAGTGTGCAGCTTCAATCGTCGCTTAGTAAGCCGCAAAGTGTAACTTCCCCATATAAATTGTGGCCAATAATAGTAACTGTGATCCGAAAGGCAGAAATTTAGAATATGCGCTACATTCACTTAGATAAGAGAAAACAAGTAAAGAAGTATTAAGTTTCATCCGAACCCAAGTATCAGGTCAGTCCTTAAGTTCGTGCGTTTTTTAAAGGTGGTTTTAAAATTAATAAAAAAGATGTTTAAAGTATTTATTAATCAACAATATATTTTCCTTCATTATTTACACTGTCTTGTCAACGTTTAGGCAAATTTTTAATTCCCTGCCCAAAAAATTGTTTGTCCTTGGAGCCAAAATACGCTTCGATATCCCTTTTTATAGCTTCTTTTGAGGAGTAGTTCTTGTTACTCATACGGGATTGAAGTCCACGGAAAAGGTGATAATCACAAGGTGCAATATTCGGAGAGTATGGTGGATGCGGCAATAGCTCCCATCCGAGTTCGTTCAGCTTGCCTAATGTTTGCCTTGCGGTATGAGGTCTTACGTTGTCGTGGTGAAACAAAACTTTGCGTCTATTCACTAAAGACGGTCGATTTTTGTTAAGTGCCTCATTCAGGTTTGATAGCTGATGAGAATAATGATCAGCAGTTATCGTCTGGTTTGCATCCAGAAGTTCATAATAAACAATACCGGCCATATCCCACAAAATAGACAGGAGAATCTTCTTGGAGTGAAGGCCATCTCTACTGGTCGGTTCTGGTGCTTCATCTTTATCTATGGTAACCATTGGCGTTTGCTAACAGGATTATTGTAAAGGACCCATTTTTCATCACTAGTAACGATACGCTTCAAAAAACTTTCATTTTCAAGCCGTTGCGGCAGCAGAGAACACACATTCACTCTCTGCTGAAGGTTGGCCACGGAAAGTCTATGCGGAACCCATTTTCCCAGCTTTGGAACCTTTCCCAACTGTACCAGGTGCCTGTAAACTGTTCTATGCGATGAATTTAACCTCTGAGCTATCATATCAACTGTCAAATTTGGCTCAGCTTCCACGAGTTCGAGCAAGGCGTCGGAGTTAAAGACTTCAGGACGACCAGCGACGGCAGTCCTTACACTCACGGTATCCTCTCCGTGAACAGTGTTTATTTCTGCAGCAGCAGTTGTTGCATTTTTACCACCTTTATAAAAAAATCAAAGTATGTATATTATAAAAAAATACAATGCGTCCGAAGATTCCATTAAATTTTTAAACAACACGTGCTTCTATCCGCGATTAAAATCAATTGTTGAATGCACAATATATCAAAGAAAATACAAATAGTTCCGTTATATTCCGCGAATAATTTTTTGTATGCAAAAATCTTACAAAAGTGAAATTATGGGTAAAATACGCCCGAACTTATGGACTGACCAGATTCATACGAGCGTCGCTTAAGAACTCTGTGCAAAAATAAAAACTACTTAATTGTGATGCGTAAATTTTATTTTTTTTATATTTCGACATAGTTTCCTTTTAGGTTTAAGGCTCGCTGATACCTTCCGAATAATATAATTCACGCCAGTCTAAAAAATAGCCATTCACTTTTGCAATCACCTTCTCTTGTGATCTCTTTTCACCAACCATTTCTTCAAATTGGGGAACAAACCATAATCCGAGTGATCCAACGGAACCATGTCTGGAGAATAGAGAGAATGTGAAATGAGTTAAAATCGTATTTCTATACATTTTTTCTACCACAACAACGAAGGCTGATGGAAACGGGCTTTTTTAGAAATAGTTCGACTTTCTCTATTCGAACGAATGCAAAACACAATGAAATAGATCGACCTGACTGAAACTTGGTGTGTGATCTTTGAAGATGTGCTACTAGGCAAACATAACCTCGACACGTGCCAGTGGTGCTAGCTCTCTGACTTTGCGCGTACTTTTCAAACAACTCTCGCATACGCGCGTTTCTTTTGGCAAAATTTAATGTGGGGTGGTTGCTAATTTTTGGAATCAAACCAACTCGTAGACAATACTATGTAGTTATAGTTCCTAATAGACAGTATATATATTAAAATGTGGACGAGGTTTTTTTGATCCTCATAATATTTCTGTTCCATTTAAATGAGTTGATGTGCATCACACCCGATTCGAATTACTTTTATTAAGTCGTTAACGGCATAATCAACCAACAGGAATGTGGCATGGCACCTTTTTCAAAATTTTGCTTTCATCATATTTTTTTTCTAGGTCAATTTTTGAATAATTTTGTATCTCTTATAACAGATATTCTTCTCCTTCTTCTTGATTGAAACGAAGTGATTTTGGCCGAGTTTACCAAACGCGCCAGTTTTTTCTTTCTCGTGCTAACCGACAGCCGTTGGAAACACCAATTGAAATCAAGTCTCTCTCCACCGGATCTTGCCAACGCAGAAGGGCCTTCCTCTTTCTTTGCTTACACCAACTGGTACCGCATCGAATACTTTCAGACCAGATCCGATGTATGTATGCATTTGCATACATTTGGATAGTCAATAATGACGCTGGATCTTCATTCGCTGCGCTCGTCGTAAAGCGCATACAGCTCATTGTTCCATCGCTTACGATGCGAAGGTTCAAACATCTTCCGCAGAGTTTTCTCTGAAACACACCAAGCGACGCCTCATCGGATTTTCTCATCGTCCAAAATTCTGCGCCATACTTAGGACGGGGCATGATGAGACCCTTGTAGAGTGTTAGTTTTGTTCGCCGAGAGAGGTATTTATTACTCAGTTGCCTACTTAGTCCAAAGTAGCACTTGTTGACAAGAGCGATTCTCCGTTGGATTTCAAGGCTCACTTTATTATGGGTGTAATGCTTGTTACTCGATAACCGAAGTCTCTTACAACCTCGAAATCATAACCGTCAACGTGGATGCTGTCGTCAACTGTGAAGTGGGCCGACTGGTGGTTTGTCTCTGATAACAGGAAGTACTTCGTTTTGTCCACGTTTACCATCGCCTCTTCAAGAAACTCCTCAAGAAAAAACTAAGCAAATTTCTGTCCCTGAGGCTTCTGAGCCCATTGGAATAAGCTTACTGAGAACATACCTATAAAACTGCTTTTACTACTTGGTTGTTTACTGCGTTCAAAAATGTGCTTTTTGGCTCTTGAATTTGAAGATTTTATTTCAACGTAATCGGTACTAAAGTTAATTATAAAGACTACATTCCATCTTAATTAACTCTAAACATCGAGATAGGTGACAATTTGGGTCTGGGCTTACTGTTTGGTAAGAGAGCAGCCTTCGCCCTGTCTCCTTTCCCTTCTAAAGCCATTTGCTACTTTTCTTTATGCAGCACGGAAAAGTCACCTGTTACGGTTGTCGTTATCTTCAAATACTCCATCGAGTGGTATTGTTCATGTGAATTGGTCACTCCAAACTAACAGCTCGAGCCCGTAAAACATATTTTTAGGGGTTCTTTGAAGATCCATCCAGAAGATCGGAACTAGCTCAAACTCATATCACGAGCCAGTTGGGAAAATTGAACTGACAGGCCAGACTACTGCAGGGCCAGCCAAAGTAGCAATGTACGTGAAGTTATAGGTCATAGTTAGGTAGTGCAGCCTTATCAATAAAAAAGATCTCACATAGACCTCTAGGATACATTGGGTGGCCAATGCTATGTATTTGGAGTCGAGTCGCGAGTTTTAACAAGTCGTTCGGCCTTTGAAAAGCAATATCCTTCAGGGATGAAAAATATGTTGATCCTAGGCACATTTATCAAGTCCTACAATGAGTAGGGCAGTGGCAAAGTAGGTGTTCCAAAGTACCTCTAGCATTCGCTTCGTTTCCTGTGTTACACGAACTTCACCAGCCTTTACGAGAGAGTACTCCCACCAATTGTTTGCCGTTTTTTCTAAGGAGTAAAAAGATAAAGTTTGTAGCTTTCGTATATCAAGTCTTTAGCATAATTTTTGGCAGCCTTTTACGCGGTTTAGTGTTCCCATATCGACTGCGTTTCCAAGGCAAATTCCTTATTCAGTTTCGTTTTCAGAAAGGAGAGCCATTGGTGTATATCTGGTGTGCTCAATTTCGGCAAGCGAATACCTTAGCGAGCTCATCGGCTCTCTCATCACCTTCTATTCCTTTAAGCGCTGGTATCCAGTAAATAGCGGCCAGCCCATTTCCGTAAAGCTCAACTATTTTGGATCTGCATTTTTGAACAACCATAATTGCTTTAATAGTCTCTTGGCTATCAATGAAAATGTTTGTCCGAGCTTTAAGAGAGGTTAACTCCAGAGCCAGTTCAACTGCTTCTGTTGTGGCATAGCTTTTAGCTTGAAATGTTCTACAGGCCATAGTTAATGAAAAGACAAACTTTTTTTAGCGAAGGAAAAATCATTAAAAATTAATTATCGTTTATTTGTGATTATCAGCCCATCCAGCTGGTGCCCCAAACTTTAGTTTGAGAGGATGTGCTGATATAATTTCTTAAAAATTATAAACATATATAGTTTTACAACTGATTTGTTTTTCATATTTGACATACTTTATTTCACTTGATTACCGCAGATGACCGACGTCCCTAATGACTTCATTGAGATCAATCTCTCAACCGATGAGTTAATGTTGAAGGAACTCGAGCGACGTGATGGCATCTACTCGTTTATATTTCACGAGCTGGACGTGCCTAAACCGGATACGCCAACACCAAACACATCGCCCGATAAACTAGTGGATGTTAATTACATAACAACAACAACAATTGCGACAACTACTACTACTACAATCATAGATGAGGTCAACGCCAATACAGACTCCGACAGTAGCAGCTTGTCTGATGAGTTGAAAATCAAAGCAGAAACTATTTTCAAGCAACGTTCCCAATTTGATTGCCCTACAAGCACCAATACAGCAGCAACAGCAACAAAAACTATTGTATTTTCTGTACCAGCCACAACGTCCTTCATCAATACATTTCCAATCATCAAGGGCACGGGATCAACCGCAACAACCACTGGCGCAACAACAATTATTGTTCCCAGCCTATTTGCCGCGTCACCTCTGACCACACCGTCCACCACTGCCGCCTCGACAGCCATCAACGGCGTTAATGCCACTTTACCGTATTTTCCCAGCAGCCTCAGTGGCATTGGCATGCGTAGCTATCATGAATACTTAAAGACGTGGCATCCGCCTTCCTCACTCGTCTATGACAATCCTAAGCTCTATACTTATATGGCTAATTGTGGCTTTCGTGTGCGCGTGCCCACACCACGCTTCTCGCACATCTCAGCGCCACTAGTGCGCAATCGGCGGCACGCCCTCAAACAGACACCGGAGTACAAGCAAATAACCGATTCGAAGAAGTATGCGCACGTGGCTGATTTGAGGGCGCTTTTCCCTCACGATCCAGATGTGCATGCGCCCTTTGCTGCGGCAGGAGGCATGACAATAACGTCAAGTACAACGCTGGGCAACGGAGAGTTGGAGGATGTGTTGTTGTGAAAATACGACGGCGTTGATGGCTGGCTCGCTGACACTTAAGTGATTCTTGTTAGAAATTTGAGACATTTTTGGGCTGCAAATCAACGATTATAATTATAATTTGTAAGATTTAAGAGTAGCTTAACTGCTGGTTTATATTGTGTAACTGATAAGTGTAACCTCAGTATGGGAGACATAAAAAGCATAGCAAAATATAATAAAATAGTAAAACTGTCTAGTTGCCCGTATCCGTATGCAAATATTTTGGTCTGTGGAATGTTGATTAAAAACCAACGAACTACTTTCCTTCTCAATTGGGCCACTCCGCAGGCAAAGCAGGGGTTTTCTTTCGTTTGCACAAAAAGTTAGATCTTTTTCATTTGCCGTGACTTGACCACAGATCAATCACACACACGCCAACGTTTAAGCAAATAAACACAAGTGGCATGCATTCACTCAAATCAAAACACTTGAAAGTTATACAAATCGAATTTGTGATGAAATCAAGATAGGATACCAAGAAAGTAGTAGAGAAAGTTTTTCTGCCATGCGGAACTTCAGTATGAAGAGGAGTGATATGAAATCAATGCATAGCCGCAAAGTTAAAGTGATGAAGGAGAGAAAAAAAGTGTTCGCAAAAAAAAAAACAAAATTTGAATATATAAACGCACTCACGTATGTGTGTACATCCACATGTATCTGAAGGTAGATTAAGGAGGTCCCTATTTTTTAGCTTTCTTTCTTTTATTTTACAACGATTTGTTTGCTGTTTGGAAAAGGGTAAGTATTCGTTCGTAGAACTCTTTCTGATCTACAAAACTGTCTTCATTTTTGAGCTATTTAATTTTTAATAGTTCTGAGGCTTAGAAATCGAATACCCAGGAGGCAAAAATCAACATTTTCGACATCTGCTCTTCTCTGCTTTTCGTGTGTGAAGAAGGTCCAAGGCGCATTCACTAAAGATGGTGGCACTAGACCAACAAAAATGTTCTGTACGTTTGATTGACAAAGCAAAGTATTGAGAAACTTAAAAGCAAATAATGAATTCGGCTTGTTTCATTCTGAGCTGACAACCACATTAGCACCGCGAATGAAAAAAAAAAAATGCGATTATAAAACGATTCTCAATCACCGTCATTCAATGAGATTAATCGAGAATTGGGGACCTGGGTACCTCACGAGATCAACGTAAAAAACAAAGAAAGTCGCCTTCAAAATGCTTCTCAGCATCTCGCTCCCCATTGAGTAACACGCGGTACGACAGCGCTTTTTGTACCGAACTAGCACGGAAGATGAGAAATGGTGTCCATATATCAATATGAAGTACAGAAAAGAGTGGGTGGCTCCAAGAGATACGCCAAGGCCGAGAGTCAAGCCGGATCTTCATCCCATGAAGGTCATGGTATGTGTTTGGTGGGACTGGGAGAGCACAGTGCACTGGAATATACTCGAAAAGAATGCCACTGTCAAGAACGAGCTCTATATTGCCCAGCTGTACCACGTGCATGAGTTTAGTCGACTGAAAACAGCTGATCGATATGGTCGAACCATACTCCCTCACCACAACGCCAGGCCCCATGTTGCACAAGCCGTCATAGCCGCACTCCAAGAGCTCGAATGGGAGGTCCTTCAGCATCCGCCGTATTCTCCGGACCTTACATCGACCGATTACCATTTTTCCGCTCCCTGTCAAACCATATGAAGGGCGCTACCTTCGATAACAAAGACGTCCTTAAAAAATTGCTCAATAACTTCTTTGACACCAGACCAAGACGATTTTTGACAGGACGGCATCAGCAAATTTACGAGAGGTAGGAAGGTTGTTAACAGCAACGGCGAACATATAATTGATTAACTTATTGATATAATTATTGTTTTTTGTTCAAATAAAAGTCCTCGGTAAAAACGCTACGAACTTATTCCCCAACATAATAATATCACTGACGTAGATGAAAATAATGTAAATAGAAATTTTTGTATTTTAGGTTATTTGAATCTAAATAAAATTGTTTGGACTAATTTACAACCAACTTTAATTACGCTCATGAAACTAACTTCCTAGACAGCCTTTTTAGGGTTAATTTAGTTCAAATTACTTAATTTGTGAATAAGTTCAACAATATCTTGGACCTTACTTTTATAGATAATAGTTTAATTTCCCGTTTAATGCAGTATCATTCTCCAATTTGCAAATAGGATATGCGTCATTTACCCTTCTTCTGATCTTTAGAGTCTTTTGAACTAGTGTCCAATGTTAATATTAATTTAAGTACTCGGTTTTATAACTTCAAAAATGTTAATTTTGACGCTCTCAACTCCTAAGTTTTTAAAGTTGATTGGAAAGCATTTTAATATGCTAAAAATATTTCCGAATATCTTGAAGAGTTCTTGCACAAAATTCCCTTTTCATAATATACTTCGGTTAATCAAGACTAGGAAAATTCTGAATAAAAAGTCGCATAATGTCAAATATTTTATAATTTATTTAAATGCAATTCATTCAATCTCGAAACCAGAAATAAAGGTTAATTAGATTGAAGGTACGCGTAACTACTGTTAACCTAATTTTTTTGCATATTCATTTTTCATTTTTACATAATTTTTTTCAGTACTCATTGATATTTCGTGACTCTCTCCTCAACAACGCGTTACAAATCTATGCTCTGTGAAAAGAGTTCATCGCGCACTCAGGCCGACTTCTGATGTACAGCGATGAGGCCCATGTCTGGCTTTTGTCTTCGTCAATAAGAAAAATAAACAAAATTTCCATATTTGAGCTAAAGAGCAAGCCACTCAAGAACAACCATTACATCCATTGAAAACAACTGTTTGGCGGGGCATATGGGCTGGAGGAATCATCGACCCATATTTTTTCAAAGACGAGACTGGCGCCAACACACCGTGAATAGGGAACGCTTTCGCGCCATGGTAAAATACTTTTTGATGCCGGAAAGTGAAGCCCGTAAGTTCCCAAGATTTGGTTTCAACAAAACGGCGCTGCTTGCCGTACAGTCCGTGAAATAATGGACCTACTGTGTCAACGTTTCGGTTTATCTCTCGTGTGGGTTGACCAGCAAGATCCTGCGGGCATTTATTTGTGGACTATGTAAAGTCGAAAGGCTTTGTGGATAAATCAGCTTCGATTAAAGTATTTTATGCCAACATTAAAAAAAAAAAATAATTGGCGCGTACACTTCTGTTAGGTGTTTGCCGAGCTCCTCCTCCTATTTGTGGTGTGCGTCTTGATGTTGTTCCACAAATGGAGGGACCTACAGTTTCAAGCCGACTCCGAACGGCAGATATTTTTTATGAGGAGCTTTTTCATGGCAGAAATACACTCGGAGGTTTGCCATTGCCTGCCGAGGGGCGACCGCTATTAGAAAAATGTTTTTATTAATTTTCCTCTCACCGAGATTCGAACCAACGACCACTCTGTGAATTCCGAATGGTAATCACGCACCAACCCATTCGGCTACGGCGGCCGACATTACTAAAGTTATTTACGCGATACTGACCGAAGTCCGCCAACGAGTCATTTAAAAATGGTGTTTACGGATGGCCGAATTAGAACGCAATTGCAGCCAACATTTCAAAGAGATTATCTTTAAAAAAATAATTTCATGAACACTTTTACATAAAAGTAATAAGGATTGCCTGATCAATTTGAATTCTCGTAATTTTATTTCAATTTAAAATCCGATACCTCTAAATTGATCACTATTGCATAAGCAAAATGAAAACTATTTATAAGAATGTCTAATACATAGATATATGAACTGCTCGATGACCCGACGATTACTCGAAGCGTAAAATGGCCAACGTTATCTGCATGTTTAAGGCACATTTTAAAATAATATCTCAGGCCGTCGTAGCCGAATAGGTTCGTGCGTGACTACCATTTGGAAGCCTGCAGGCTCCAATATCTGTGCATGCTAGAAAAATTTGTCTAGTAGTGCCCGCCCCTTGGTAGGCAATGACAAACCTCCGCGTGTATTTTCCCATAAAAGCCCATCTGCTGTTCGGAGTCAGCTTCAAACTGTATGTGAAGCAACAACGAAACTGATGTATGGAACAAGATCAAGTTGTACAACACAAATAGGAGAATGAACTCGAACAAATACCCTAAAAGGGGGTAGCGCCAATTGTAATAGTTTGAGGCTAAACTCCGTTGGAAGATGGAATGAGTCTGAGCTTAGCTGCCGGGAAACTTTAGTGTTCAAGACAGCGATCTCGCTGATAAATTGACAAACTGCGGTTCCTTGGAATGTGTAGTTGCACCGGAGCCAATTATGGCTAGCCAAGTGTGACGGGAATAGTCGAGTAGATCAATGCTTTTATTTATAAAACTAGTGTGAATCATTCGTGCAGTATTGACACTTGCAAAACGACAAAGAGTTTCCTGAAAAAGACCGTCCTCTCAGGCAGAAAATTATTGTACTACGAGTCCTAAGATGACAAATTACGGAGGCACAATCCATGGCATGTGGTCACCATAGTTATGATCAACAATCCACTGTGTACAGTCTGTGTAAAAGTATGTACAAAACTATGAGTCGCAATAACTTAATAAGCCGTGTGGTCTTCATCGTTGTCGAGTATAGTCTGGCATATCCCTCATGCTTTGAACCAGCTTTTCTGCGTAGCTCGTCGGCAAACAGGACCAGATTTTGTGAACTTGACGCACGAGTTGCTTTAAATCGTGGACTGACTTTCCCACAAGATGCGTTTTCACAGTTCCCCACACATTTTCAATAGGGTTGGCGTTTGGGGATTGGGAAGGCAAGTCCAATACTGTGACACCATTTTCTTGTTTTGTTGTTTCTCAATGTGTTTTTCTTCGAGCAGTGGTTTTGATGATGTGGGACGGTAGGATATGTTCGCCTCCTTCAGTCGTCACTCGATGGTGTTGATACTCACATCTATTCTCTTTTTAGCAAGAACTGATCGTGCTTGGCATAGTCACAAAAAAGGGATCCGCTTAAAAAGTTGGGCGATCACTTTATTCTGCTTTTTTGTCGTCACTCGCTTCAAGCCGCGCTCGGAAAAGTCATCAACATTTTGTACACTTTATAGCGCTGATTCCACAACACAACAAACTTTTTTGACTTTTTAATTACTTTTGCAGCCGCGGTGTAAGATAATTTCGGCCCTATCGAATGAGTGCATAAAAATACCGCCTCAAAACGCGAACGAATGCTTGGAAAGCGTCCAACCATCAATGAATTCATTCTGAAGTTAATCTACGCAATGGGTAGAAGTGTAGTAGTACAGAAACAAAAAATTCTTGCATTTTATTTTTTCGATTTGGTGGCTTGGCATTCAACCACTCGAAAAAAGTGCAAAATAGCTGGTTTACTGATATCAACTTGCACAGATTTGTCGCGATAATCTGTATGAAAATTTCTAGAAATAAAAATATACACCCTTTAGATTCTGGAGTAGTGCAAAGATGGACACTCTTATTTACATTAGTTCGAGTTGTACGTATTTACATATTTGCACGGGAAAAAAACTGCAACAACAAATGAAAAATTGCATTTCATTCGAAGGACAGCGCCTTCGTACGAGTAGGTTTTTTTTTTCGTACGACTAGGTGCATATACATACAGGTACATGTACACACATACATAAGTGCGGGTATGCACAGGCACTATGTATTTTATACGCTGATGCTGCTTCATGTACGACGCGTGTAAGTACGTGGCAACGTTCTTTTCACATGCCAACGCGTGCATAAAGCATGAAGCTGTGCGAAGCGCTTCCGTTTCCCGTTTCCTACTACATTTTAAGCCAGCGAGACACATACACAAGCGTAAAAGCTGCACCTAAACAATTGTACTCGGCAAGCACTCATGCTGCTGCATCTCAAATACTAAACTACTATCTTTCCTATCTATTCACTCCCGCACTTATATTTCAAGTGCAGGATGTGCATTTGCTGCTGAAAAGTCCTGCCATTCAACCAAGAAACGTTAGAATAGCTGAAAGTCAAATATGAAGCAAAGTTGGAAGTAGAAATTGCAAACAGCCAGCAATTTTACGCCTTTGCTTAACATGCAGTGAAAGTTTGCATGCATGGACTCACACACACATATGTACATAGGTATATGGGTGCATGTATATGTGCTTCGTAGTGGCACTAAGCTACTGATCCCCTCTAAACGCCTATAAACATGTGTCACATTCACTTCATCTAGACAGCCAGCGGTCATATCAAATTCAACCTTTCCGTGCCTCATATGCAAAGATGCCACGCCTGGATGCATGTCACCATGTAACATATACAGTTGAGTAGCTGGCGTGCTGACGCTATCAGGTGTCATTTTGTAGAAGGAAGCAAAGAGTTGACAAATAAAAGCGCAACTATATGTGTACGTATGCTGTCGTTGGCTTTGCCTTCGTGGGCAAGCAGTGCAGAACTTTAACACACAGTTTTTTTTTTTTCTTCCCCTTAAATATACTGGAAATTGTGGCAAAAGAAATATTGCAAAAAGGGAACGCATGTTCTCGATTCACGTTTAGAAAGATATGACGCGAAGAGGTCTTTTCTCTTTTAATACAAATGAAGTCGGTTTGACTACGGGTTTAAGGGGACCCGATGGTCTAGAAATTTCAAAAAATTTAGTTTTTTGTTTTTTGTTTTTTTTTTGACATTTCGAAGGTATAGTATCTTAAGAATATACTGTGAAGTTTTCATGCGGAAATTCCCAATATTATAGCTTCTACAGCCCATTAACTAGGTAGAGAGCGGTCAGCGCGCTTCTGCACCTCATTTAACTCGAAACTACTTTTTCGGTCTGGTGTTGTCAAAAAAAAGAAAAAACTATTCAACCGAATCGTTTGAACTTTTAATATGTTGTTTCGAATATCAATGACTATAGCTAATACTTGAATCATATTATTATTTCAATTATTTGTTCTTTTTTTCAGCTTTTTAATTAAAGAGTTTTTTTTAAATTAAAACACTAAAAAAAACCCGATTTTTTTAGTGTAAAATTCAAAGCCGCGCCATTTTGTAAAATTTTTTTTATTCTAGTACGAGACATAGCTACAGTCATACTGATTAATATTTTTTTTGGTTTTTGTGTTTTAGATAAATAAAAGAGCCAAAATGGCCACCAACGTCCAGTTCCAATTTTTTTTTCATTTTTGTATATAAAAGAAGTTAAATAAAAAGCCCAAACAATTTAAATATCGTTTTTCATTTTTTATATTGTAAAACAAACTCCTAAAAATACCCTAAATTTTCGAGCTCTAGACCACCGGGACCCCTTAAGCTCGATAAAATATTCGACTTTTGTCATCGACTTTTGCTCAGCTGAAATATGAGCTTACCAAGTATCTAAGTTAGCCACTGATAAATTATGGTACCTGGTTTGACCAAGGATGATAAATTTACAAGGTTCAGGGCTACTCCATGTTTCCCTGAAATCTATCCTGTCAGTTGACAGAATCTCGTGGGCAATATATAGTTTTTCCCCTTCAAATCTCCTGGTTCTGACGATATCTTGCCTGTGATGCTTCAGAAAATAGGTACCTCGGTGGTTCCTGTACTGCAAGAAATCTACTTGGCGTGTATCGCTCTGGAAGAAAATGAGGATGTTTTCATACCCAAGGCAGGAGGAGGGGTCCGGACTCAGCCAAGGACTTTAGGCCTATAAGTCTTACCTCATTTATCCTAAAGGGAAATCCACGGAATCAGCCTTACACGAGGTCGTAAAGACCGTGGAAAAATCTCTGGATGACAAACAATTCACTCTGGCGGTTTTCATACATATAGAGGGTGCTTTTGCTTTTAATACATCAGGACAAAGTCAATTGTTACTGGGTTAGATAGACTCGTCCCTTCTTGGCTGCAGCAGGGGGGCTTTAGTGCTACTTGAGCAGTGCCAGACTGGCACTTCAACCATTTCACCTACCTACCTACCTACTCTTTAGCTATGGTAAAAAAGAAAATTGTGAGGGGAACTTCGACAGCCACGTCACTTTGAAGATTCGGCAGTCGAATTCTGCACAAACATTTCACACGCACTCTCGCCCAATCAGTCGTTGTTCAGACGGCAACGAAGTGGCATTGTGTTGATTTTTTCGTATATCACCAACATAGTCTCAGTTCTTTTTTTTTGTAAACACATCCGAAGTGACGTCAGCCTATCAAATGATTATGTCAAATTCGCTCAGAGCCGACTAACAGTCTGCTAAAGAGCACAGAATGTTTTCTTCAAGAGGTTTGACCAACCGAAGCCAAATTGTGAGAGTAACTTGACCGGGTACCACTTGACCGGATAATCGGCAACGGAATTCTGCCCGCTCATTTCACACGTAGTCAAAGAAGTTTCATGAGCGGGGACTGTGTTGATATTTTTTTTTCATATCCATTCATATCTTATCATTTCATTCCCTATCTGTATGGAGGATGAGGTGGAATCATCTCAGCACTTGCTCCTATCTTGGTCCTCACTTCTGTTCTGAGCCGACTGATATAGCAGGTCTTGATATCAAAAATCTGATGAGCTTCATCAGCAGCATTAAACAGCTAACATAACCGCAATTTAGTCACCGTTCATAGTCCAGAATACTCAACTATCCCTACCCTTCTCCTTTTCGTCCTATCGTTTTTTCTTTCACCTATTTTTGCGCTCTTGCAATGGTATCACAAAGAATGAACCAAACTTCTTTCACCCAAGTGGGCCCACGCTCTGGGCAACCATTAGTACCTAACCTAATACCACCAACACAATCTCAGATTTTTTGCATACACATATCCTGTTACTTCAGTCTATCCGCTGATCCTGTCAAATTCTCTGAAAGCCGGTTAACGATCTATTATTGGCCTATAAAAATATTTTCACAATGGTGTCCTACATTTATTTATTGCATGTAAAGTCAGCGAATGAGAAGCACCATTCTGGTCTGTTGGTATGAATTGGATGGTAGAAATTGAAATTCTCTCTGCAATTAATAGCCTCTTTGACCACTATTAAAAAACATCATTTAAATAATCAAACCTACTGCCACAGCATAAGAATTTGTATTCATTGAAGTTAACGAAGTGATAGCTTTATGCAATTTGATCTTCAGACTAACTGCTGTGTATTCATGCCAAACATACCGTATTCAACATACTCACATGGCTCATAACTCGCCGTACTATAAATGTGACCGTGTTTTCAGAATGAGTCGTTAGCGATCGAAGTAAGTACTGAAAAAGGACCGTATTTGAATTCTCGCACCTTTTTCAATTTATGACTTTGTATTGTGTGAGCTTTAATTTTCTCGTCCATTTCGTTTGTATAGCCGATCGGGCAAGGATTTAATGTACAATAAATAATAAAGATACATAAAGATCTGCCTCTCTATCTGTTTTCCACAACAAAGTTCATCGCTTCTTGAGCAGCATACACCTCCGCTTAAAACACAGATGCATGCGTTTCAAGAACAATGTACAGTTTAGCCCCGCTGGATTCCACGTAGGCCCCAGAGCCGGAGCCATGCTCGGTCCTGGAGCCATTCGTGAAAATGCGAAAACAGTGTTTGCCGGGCTCATTTTCTGAGTTTGACCACAGTTGAGGCTCTGGCAGCACCACATTGTATCTTTTGTTAAGCACGACTCTTGATGGCATGGAGTCAAAGGGCATGGCGGGGATCATTGGATCGAAGTCCATGCCTACTCTGCTGTCCAATGCCGGACAGGGGATATACAATTCCCATTTTATTCCAGCTTGCAGATGGCCTTCAAGGCCTCTCCTTGGATGAAAACATCAAGTGGTGGTAGACTAATCAGAGCATCTAATGCCGGGCCTGAAATAGTCGGAACAGCTCCGACGGGACAGATGGCCACAGTGCATTGTAGAGTTGATAAGGCCCTCCTGGCTGCCACGAGAAGGAGTCTACTCATAACCGTGTAGATCCATAGGATCTTGCTAGGAGAAAGACCCCTCGTTTTCCCAAAAACACTCTTCTACTGCCAGGAGGCTGTCAATGCTTTGGATGTCTTTGCTTCAACGTGTGGTTTCCAAAGGAGTTTACTCTCGAGGATTACTGCTAGATATTTTCTTTGGATAGCTGGATTGTGACTCTCTTTAGCTTAAGCAGAACGGTGAAAAGTTTTCAGAGTTTTCTGCACTTTCCTACAGATGTTCATTACCGAAGGGCCTCATGGGTCTAAAGCTGTTGGGGTTGGTGTAGTTATCTCTTCCAATCTTAGCGATCAAGGCGACCCTCACCATGATCCAAGAGCGTGGCATATTTGTGGTGTGCGTCTTGATGTTGTTCCACTAAAGAGGGACCTAAAATTTTAAGCTGACTCCGAACGACAGATATTCTTATTCTATATTTATGTATGTAAGATATTTTTCTAACACCCATCCCTGGTAATGGTAATCAGATTAGCTTAAAATTCTTGCCACACATACATACATATGTACGGATGTACGAATACTTTTGCTATTAAATATCCAACTCTACCAACATTTTTTGAATTTATTGCAAATGCCTTTGGACCTTGCACCAACATGCGTGTGACCATATAATTTTTGGAATTGTGGCTCACAAGTGTTTAACTCAGTTTAATCCCCAAACTGCAGCAGTTGTACACGCATACATGCACACATCTAAAGCTTAGCGTACAAAAACTTTTTGTTGACACGCATACATTTGCACACTCGTCGTTTTATACTTGTATGCCATCCACACACATTTGCCTGAGTGATTGCAAAACTTCATTTTGAATTCAATTTTACACATCTTCTGTCGCCCAGTGCTGTTTCTTCTACTTTTTCGTCTTCTTACTGCTGCAGCTACTTGTCGTAAATGTCTCAAAGTTTTTCTTTTCTTTATTTTTTGATTGTTTCACTTTGAAACACCTGCACCGAATATTATACTGGCAGGAGCGTAGATAGTTTTTTTTCAGTGTGGGAGGACTGAATTAAGTATTTATTTAGTTGTATACGTAATTTACAGCAGTCTTTGGAAATACTCTTTTATGGCTACAAAGAATATTAAGGAAAAAATTGGCACATCGCGGATGACTCGGCTGTGATCAAAATATCAAAAATCCAAATGTGTGATATGTGATAACACTGAAGGCATTTGCAGGAGCACATCTGTACGTACAGGCACCATCCTCTCCGAAAATTTGATTAGTGGTACCCCACCGATGTGCGCTAACAAACTGTATGAGCTATCGAACTTAAATAATAAAAAAAACCAGAAGCTAAGGTAACACTCCCGCTAAAGGCGCTAAAGGCTATCAATTCGTCGGCCTATCAGGCGTGCATGGAGGACTGGGTTAAACGTGGGCATATGTGTTGTCAGAGCAGGTGAGATTTTGAAGGAGATAAAATAAATTTGCCTGAAATTTAACTTTGTTGTGTTTTATTTAAACATTCCAGGTACTTTCTGATCGTAGGGTATACCTATAGCCACACGCTTTTTTTTAGTAAGTGGTGGTGAGTAAGAACAACCACTTCACTTTGTGTAATTCCCCCAGAAGAAACTCGCATCTAGAGAGACCGGACACGATCGACCCATAGTTATGGGATTAAGGTCATCTGGGTATCTGGTCACAACGACATTGCATAAAACTGCAAGGCGGATGAGCTGTCTAGACAGGAGGCCTGTGAGGTAGTTTCCCCGCGCAATGAGAAGATTGGTATCCCCTTGACTACCTGCGGTCTGCTTCTGGAAGTGTCGGCCTCGCGTCAACTCAGCAAGTACACAAACTTGCAAGGCCGCGAAAACGTTCTGCCCACGCACAGATCGGAGGCGCTCGAGATCGGTAAGGCCTCTGCTCTCGAATTTCGCAAGTGCCCTTACTGGACTTTGTCCGCGTGGAATGCATGCTGTGAGACTCATCGAGGAGAGGTGCATTAATCTCATTACCTTCTTCTTAGCTGTACTGATTTGGCAGGGCTGAGATTTATATAGCTGGTTGTCATTTTTTTATTACGCTTCTTCGTACAAATAAATAAATAAATAGTGGTGTTCGTCTTAATATTGTTCCACAAATTAATATATCAGGCTCTTGATATGGCAGACCTTAATATGGACCGCTCAACACAACTGTAAATTAGTTCAGTCATCAAGTGTTTTTTGGTCAACCGCTACCTCTGCTCCCTTGGGAGTTCCAGTCCAGTGCCATTCTCGTGATGCTAACTGGTGTCTGGTGGTTTTCTCAATGTGTGACCTATCCATCGCCACTTTCTGCGTTTGATTTGCCTAAGGGCAGGTTCCTCGTTCGTTAATCTGGTGGTGTCGTTACTGATGGTGTTTGTCAAGAATATTCAGCAGATGATGCGGAGGCATTTTTTGATGAAGGATTGTAGCCTCTGTGTGATGGTGTTATTCACAATTACTGTCCTACTATCTTGCCTGTCACAAAATTATAAATAAATTATTCCCTTAAAATGAGTAAGTATCCACTTCATGTTTATCACACTTGTAATGAGTTCAACAATTTAAATTCTTAAATCTCGGACAATACTCGTAGACCACCCAACTGACATTTTCAATGGCAAGTATTTTCGACATATCAAGGCTGCCTTTACTAGGACTTAATACTCATACACCGATAAATTAACTAGAACTAATGGGGCGATGGCTCCCTTCACTTCCCCTTAATATCTCCGCACCTGTCTACGCTACTGTCGGTATTACTGCACTTATTCTGGCTTCGGTATTTCCCAAGTTCCTTATACGGGCATTTGCATATCAAAGTGTCTGAAAATTGCAGCTCGTCATCGACTACATTTTGGTTTTCTGTCAACCAACTGTTTTCAACTGTCGCTTTTTCATGATTTTTCTAAGTTTTGGTTTGTAAATGTGCTGCAAGTGCTTGCAAATGTGTGTGTCTAGGGATATATGTGTGGGTGTGTGTACGAAAGTAATGGCATTTTTGCCAAATTCTCAGCTGTAAAACCTTTGACAGTTCCAGATCATCACCTGTATCGTTTTCACTTGGAGAATTTTCACTTTTATGCAACGTCAAAAAGTTTTCAGGTTGACTTTGTTGCTTTTCTTCTCATTTTGTTTTTCAACTTTGTACTTCTGGTACAAAACGAATTCCACAGCAAACTGAATTTACATACTCTAACATCGAAAAGCCAATAAAATGTGATGCAAAGGAGTTTATGTAAATGTTTGCTGTGGAGATTTTTTAGAAAAGTTGTTTGTTATTTGATACCCAATTTAAATATGCATTTACGTGAAAAAATGATTAATATAACATAAGCTAAAAGTTAATTATGGTTGTTGCAACAGGTTAATCAACTCACTTTGATAGACTGTCCATCACATTTCATCTTGGCGGAACTTTGAACAATTATAAAAAATCTCTGCTATTAAAAAGTTAATCACAGTTAGCTGTTGAACTGATGGGAAAATTTATTTTACTAGTGGCAAAGTGGAGGATGGTTCCATGTGTAGAAGTCCACGCAAGTGGGGAAAGTTACTGATCGCCATTCACTTGGGAGTGGCCAGGACGATTCTTCTACATATGGTTCAAGCAGCTCACAACGTCCGGGATTAGCCCACGTATCCTCTGGTTAGCTTTCGAACACCCGTTCGGGAGTGAGCTAACGTGAGAAGGCGAAGCATCCCAGCATAGCTGGTTGTGCGCTGGGTTTGGGACCCGCCACTTAAAAATCCCCCCCAATGAAAACAGCAACAAAGCCTCGGATGAGAACTTCCAACACTGATGACGACCCCTGCAAACGAAATAAGGAATACGATTTGAGGGCATGCACCTGGAATGTCCGGTCCCTTAATGGGGAAGGTGCCTCTGCCCGGCTGGTTGATGTCCTCGTAAGAGCAAAGGCTGACATCACTGCCATCCAAGAGATGCGATGGACGGGGCAAGGCAAGAAAACCATAGGACCTTGCGACGTCTACTACAGCTGCCATGTAAAGGAGCGCAAATTCGGTGTCGGATTTGTTGTGGGAGAGAGACTTCGTCGCCAAGTACTGTCGTTCACTCCGGTGGACGAGCGTCTCGCAATAATCCGCATCAAAGCACGTTTTTTTAACATATCGCTAATTTGCGCCCACGCCCCGACGGAAGAGAAGGACGATGCGACCAAAGATTCCTTCTATGAGCGCTTGGAGCGTTCGTATGAGCACTGCCCCCGTTACGACATAAAAATCGTGATTGGCGACTTCAACGCCAGGGTGGGCAAGGAGGGAATTTTTGGTCCCACAGTCGGAAAATTCAGCCTGCACAACGAAACATCCGGTAACGGACAGAGGCTGATCCACTTCGCCGGGGCCCGAAACATGGTAGTCTGCAGCACCAGATTCCAGCATAAAAAAATCCACCAAGCTACCTGGCTGTCCCCTGATCGAAAAACGCGAAACCAGATCGATCATGTTGTGATAGATGGAAGACACGCTTCTAGTGTATTAGATGTACGCACGATCCGAGGACCCAACATCGACTCGGATCATTACCTTGTTGCAGCCAAGCTGCGCACACGCCTCTGTGCAGCAAAAAACGTACATCTACCTACGCAAAGAATGTTCGACATCGAAAAGCTGCAATCACAACAGACAGCCAGAAGATTCGCCACTCGACTCTCACTCCTGCTCTCAGAGAGCACTTCCCAACAAACCGGCATGCACGAGCAATGGAGCAACATTTCTCGTTCCCTACGTACCGCCGCCGAAGAAGAAATCGGATTCCGGCGAGCCCGAAAAAACAATTGGTACGACGAGGAATGTCATGCTGCCGCAGAAAGAAAGGATGCCGCCTATAGAGCTACGCTGCGATCGGGCGCAACGCGAGCCATGTGGGATCGCTACAGAGAGCTGAAAAAGGAAGAGAGACGTATTATCCGACAGAAGAAACGAGAGGCCGAAATACGTGAGTGCGAGGAGCTTGAGATGCTGGCCAACAGGAACAACGCCCGAAAATTCTACCAGAAAGTTCGGCGGCTTACAGAAGGTTTTAAGACCGGGGCGTTTTCCTGTAAGAACAAAGACGGCGATCTGGTGACTGACGTACAGAGCAATCTTAAATTATGGAGGGAACACTTCTCGAACCTGTTAAACAGTGACAGCTGCGCATGTCGTAGAGAATGTGAAGATCCCGATACCCCAATCGATGACGACGGAATTGTAGTTCCGTTACCCGACCATGACGAGGTGAGAATAGCAATATCACGGCTACAGAACAACAAAGCCGCGGGCGCCGACGGACTGCCGGCTGAGCTATTCAAACATGGCGGCGAGGAGCTGGTAAGGTGCATGCATCAGCTCCTATGCAAAATATGGTCGGATGAAAGCATGCCTGCCGATTGGAATTTAAGTGTGCTCTGCCCAATCCATAAGAAGGGCGACCCTGCAATTTGTGCCAATTACCGCGGGATTAGTCTTCTAAATATCGCCTATAAGGTTCTAGCGAGCGTATTGTGTGAAAGGCTGAAGCCCACCGTCGACCAACTGATTGGACCTTATCAGTGTGGCTTCAGACCTGGAAAGTCTACCATCGACCAAATATTCTCAATACGCCAAATCTTGGAAAAGACCCATGAAAGGAGAATCGACACACACCACCTTTTCGTCGACTTCAAAGCTGCATTCGACAGTACGGAAAGGAGTTACCTGTATGCCGCGATGTCTGAATTTGGTATCCCCGCAAAACTAATACGGCTATGTAAGATGACGTTGCTCAACACCAGTAGCGCCGTCAGAATTGGGAAGGACCTCTCCGAGCCGTTTGATACCAAACGAGGTTTCAGACAGAGTGACTCGCTGTCGTGTGACTTCTTTAACCTGATGTTGGAGAGCATCGTACGAGCCGCAGAACTTAATCGCTCAGGCACAATATTTTATAAGAGCGTACAATTGTTGGCGTATGCCGATGATATCGATATCATCGGCCTTAACAACCGCGCTGTTGGTTCTGCCTTCTCCAAACTGGATAAAGAGGCAAAGCGAATGGGTTTGGTGGTGAACGAGGACAAAACGAAGTACCTCCTGTCTTCAAACAAACAGTCGGCGCACTCGCGTATCGGCACCCACGTCACTGTAGACAGTTATAAGTTCGAGGTTGTAAAGGACTTCGTTTATTTAGGAACCAGCATTAACACCGATAACAATGTCAGCCTTGAAATCCAACGTAGAATCTCTCTTGCCAACAAGTGCTACTTTGGACTAAGTAGGCAATTGAGCAGTAAAGTCCTCTCTCGTCGAACAAAACTAACACTCTACAAGACTCTCATCATGCCCGTCCTGACGTATGGCGCAGAAGCTTGGACGATGTCAACATCCGATGAAGCGACGCTTGGAGTGTTCGAGAGAAAGATTCTGCGTAAGATTTTTGGACCTTTGCACGTTGGCAACGGCGAATATCGCAGACGATGGAACGATGAGCTGTATGAGCTTTACGACGACATAGATATAGCGCAGCGAATAAAGATCCAGCGGCTACGTTGGCTGGGTCATGTCGTCCAAATGGATACAAACGCTCCGGCTTTGAAAGTATTCGATGCGGTACCAGCTGGTGGTAGTAGAGGAAGAGGAAGGCCTCCTCTGCGTTGGAAAGATCAGGTGGAGAAGGACTTGGCTTCACTTGGTGTGTCCAATTGGCGCCGGTTAGCACGAGAAAGAAACGACTGGCGCGCTTTGTTAAACTCGGCCAAAATCGCGTAAGCGGTTATCGCGCCAATTAAGAAGAAGAAGTGGCAAAGTGGGAAGGTTAGAACATCTTAGTCGCATCGCATAAATTCTCAGAGCTGGGAAAGATTATTTAATACGACCAAATAGGGCCGCTGATTTGAAATTAAATATACCAGGTTGTTCAATAAGTTTTGCGGTTCAATAAGAGAGGGTGCTGCTACTAGCCTAAATTTTTTCGTTATGTTGGCATACTCCTCCTATCAACATATGTGAAGTTTTATTTCAATCTCTCAATCCATTCTTTGTTTACCAGCCATTTATTACCGAAGTTTCACAGTATTTTCTACATTGAAAAAAATCAAGTATTCGGCAGTGATTGAGTTTTTATTTTTGAAATATTTAAAAGCAAAAGTAATTTATGAACGAATGTTGAAAGTGTATACGGACTTTTCGCCATCAATTAGTGCAATAGAAAGATGGATTACTGAATTTAAATGTGATCGTATAAGCGTTGAAAACGATGGACGTCAAGGCCGTTCAAAAACAGCAACAAAAACAGCAACAACAACAACCAGAAATCGTAGAAAAAATACAGATTTCATCAGATGACTGAAAGAGATTTAGTAAAAGCCACAGGCATCTCATTGGGCAGTGTAAGCAATATTTTGACTGAAGTATTGGGTTTAAGAAAGCTGTGTGTGCAACGGATGCCGCATTCGCTAAGAATGGAACAAAAACACATTCAAATGCGAGGGGTACGGATAGTCAAAGACCCAAAAAAATTATGATTTTCAATAATATTTTTATGCTTGTCAGTTGCTTTATTTTATAAAAATATAAAAACATAGCATTAATACATCATATTTCGACTTGACTTTAGCAAAATTTCAAAAAAAAATTAATAATTGTAAAAAGTATCGATGCACATATATACACAAACAGGAACCCGTTTCTCTAGAAGTCCCTTGCGGTGATCATCACAAGCCCTTGGATATCCATCTAAAATCAATCGGACTAGAGAAACTAGTTTTATTAATAGATAATCTGGTACCTGATCGAAGCTTTTTTTTTTCAAAATTAACAATATGGCGGCCTCACGAAATATTTTTCAGATTTTCGATAAAAAACCGGCAATTAATTGTTGAAAAACAATCGAAATTTTTGAAAAAAAAAAATTCTTCGATCAGGCACGAATTTTTTATGTTTTTCAAAAGCAGTATAAATTTTACTGAAATCTACCAAGCGGTTTTTAAGTTTCAGTGATCACAAGTTCAAAAAACTTGCACCGCATTTAGAGTTTTGCTGGAACGCTCCGCAGCGCTCGAACGCCCTTTGTTAATTGTTGAATAGCTCGAAAAGTATTTGTCGGATTCACTTCAAATTTTTACTTAATATTTTCAAGATATTAGAAAGAAAACGCAAAACAAAAAATCCATTTTTTTTTTTAATTCTGACTACCCCTAACCCCTTAAAGCGTTTCCGAAAGGATAAAGTGGATTTCGTGCGTCGATTCATTACTATGGATGCGGCTTTGGTCTATCACCTTGATCCTAAATCTAAACAGGTGGCTAAAGAGTGGTGTGAATCTGGTTCTTCGGCTCCGAAACGAGTTCGTGTCCAGAAATCGGCCAGGAAGGTATTAGCATCAGATTTTTGAGATGCGAAAGGTATTTGTGGATTGTTTGCCAGCTGGTAAAACAATAAATTCTGAAAATTATTGTAATCTTTTAGACCAGCTGAAGAGAAAAATTCGTAACAAACTACCCAGTTTGTAAAAGAACAAAAATATTTTTCATCAGGACAATGCACCAAGTCACAAGAACATTTTGACAATGGCTGAATCTCATGAATAAAAGTCCAAATTGTTGTACCATCGAACGTATGTAGCACATTTGGCTGACTTCTATCTGTTTCCAGACCAAAAAAACGCATGCGTGGCAATCGTTTTTATCAAATACTGTAACTGAAGAAAGCTGGTTCAATCCCAGAGCAAATATCTCTGTTATTTGTCCACGTTTCGCTAAGCCAACATCCATCCTAGGTACTTAAATCGGGATACTCTTTGAATCGTATTGTCATATAAATATTGGTGAATGGTGGTTAAATTTCAAGGACCGATGTTGAATGTAAATCACACCTAAAAGTCAAGTGTTTTTCTGTATTTCGTCTAACATTTTCAGTTTCAGACTAACTCAATTTGAACCATGGTAAGATACACAATCGAACAAGGCGTTAAAGTTATTCAGGCTTATTATTATATGAAAACGGGCGTTCAAATCAAAATGCATATCGCTCACTTCGTGAAGAAAATCTTCTTCAGTCACGAGGCACATTTTCACCTCAGCGGATTCGTCAATAAGCAGAATTGCCGCATTTAGGCGAATGATAATTCAAGAGTGATAGCCGAAAAATCAATGCACCCACAAAGAGTGACTGTTTGGTGCGGTTAAGCCGGCGGCATCATTGGGCCGTATTTTTTCCAAAATGAGGCCGGTCAGGTAGTTACTGTGAATAGGGTTCGCTATCGTGAGGTGATAACGAACTTTTTATGGCCCGAATTGGAAGATATGGATGTGGACGATATGTGATTTCAACAGGACTGTGCCACTGGTCACACAGCTAACGAAACAATGGCTCTTTTGCGCGAAAAATTTGATGGCCGAATAATCTCACGTCGCGGCGATGGCAATTGGGCGCCAAGATCATGTGATTTGACACCGTTGGACTTCTTTCTTTGGGGTTATTTGAAAGAAAAGGTGTACGTCGATAAACCAGCAAAAATTCAAGAGCTAAAGGATGAGATAATTTGGCGCTTTAATGGCATAGAACCTCAATTATGCCTCAGCATCATCGGATGGAGGTGTGCCGCCGAGGCCGCGGTGGCCAATATTTTGTTCCTTAAAAAAATTGTATTTTATTCAAAATCAACACCGGGCTTTGAAACTTAACCACCCTTTATAATACTTAGGCCGTATTGCAGACTTTTCCGCTGACTTCTTTAAGGAAATATTGCAGGTCATTAATTTTGTGAGCCCATATTGTGGTGTCATCGGCAAATCGTATGTTATTTATTACTAGCTTTAACCCGCAGCCCCGCTCGCTTAGGAGTAGTTTTGAGGGATTTAGGATATGTATATAAAAGGATTACAAACAATAATTTCATAGGAAATAATTTTTTATCAATAACCATAATATTACAATAGCCGGCATCCGTTGGTATGCCTCGTTGAATAAAATCAAAACAACCAATCAGAAAAATATTAGGCAAAATTATTTTTATAAATTTTCTATCTCAAGCCGTTTTTGAACTTTGCATTTGGGTCGTAGTTGAACGCTTATGCGGATTATGAAGTCTAGAGTGTGCTATAAATAGTGGGAAATAGGAAAAACTAAGATTAAATTTAAACAAATATTCGATTATTAGTGACGAATGAGAGTGGTAGCGCGGCCTGGGCGCTGTGGGAAGGGAGTTCCATCATAAAAACATGCCTATAACCTTCATTGGGTGAAAATATGAATGTATAAAAATTTTTACGTCATTTGGTGTTGTCCTTTCGTAGTGATGCGCGGACAACGTACAGACCTTTACCTTTATAGTATAGGTTTCGCCGATGACTTTTATTCCTAAGTTGACTGATGCCAAAGCTTCTTCAAATATATATTACGAGTATAAATTGAAGAGCATTGAGGATAAAACACATCCTTGGCGAACTCCTCTTTTGATTGAAATATCACTCGTCATATCATTTTGTAGTCTCAGGTTCGCAGTTGGCCCCAATACAAGTTGGAAATGCACCTTATTTCTTTTTCATTAATGTCCATTTGCCTTAAAATGTCAAATAGTTTTGTGTGTAATCAAAAACCTTTTCATAGGCAATGAAGTATATAAAAATATCTTTCGGAACGTCTTTACAGTTTTGTACTAGGAATTGAAGGCTGAACAAAGCTTCACACGTTCCCATAGCTTGTTTGAATCCAAATTGTGTACGAACCATTGATTGTTCGCATTTTGTAAATAAACAGTTGTGAAAGATCTTAAGGAATATTTTCAAGCCATGACTCATTAAACTAATGAGTCGATAATCATCGCATTTCTTAGCTATGGATTTTTTAGACAACGGCACGGTTGACTGCAGCCACTCCATTGGATATACAACAAAATCGTAAATTTTTTTAAACATTTTAAACATAATTGCTATATTTTCTTTTTCTACAATTTTATATAATTCAGCTGGAATTTCATCGGATCGTACGGATTTTTTATTTTTTGCAGAATTTATTGCTGTGAACAACTCTTCTTTTCTTATGCTTTGTACCGACAATAAATCATTTTTAATGTTCAAATCGAAGTATTGCCTGGAGTCATCATTAAGTAAACCCTTCACATATTTTTCCCAAGTAGATTTTACTTCTATACTTGCCCTGAAATTATTTCATTTCCATCGTTTATGAGAATACCTTAAGGTTTTTTTTCTGTAGACACCGGAAGTTTCTTTAATTTTTTTATGTGCAATAGTTATAAGTTTTCTATTTCAGAACACCGAATATTTAACCAATTATGCTTAGAATGTTTAATTTCTTCTCGTATAACATTGTGTTCTCGCTTGTATTCGCGCCATTTTTAGACTTAAATTTTCATCTTTCTTCCATCAATGATAATATTTTGACAGTCATCCATTTTTCTTTTCCTTCAATTTTCTTCTGTTTCAGTAATTTATTTGTTGTATATTTAAAAATGTTTTTACTATATTCCATATTGCCTCTACTTTGCCAACCTATATCTATTCCGTTAGGTTCTTTTAATCACTGAAAATGAAATGAAATGAAATTTCTACAGCCTTGATGAAAAGTATTCGAACTTTTTGAGTCATATCTCATTTGCTGTAGGTATTTTGGACTTAGCAAAGTTGCTGACCTCTAAATTATTCAAATTTTATGAAACCATGTATTTTTTTTACATTTCTTACTTGCTGCAGTAAAATATATGCTTTTAGAAAAATTGAATGTACCAACTTCTCACTCTAAGCTGGCGTTAGAATTTCTTACTTCAAAGTGAATACTTTTTGCGAGAACTAACAATACATTGGTTTTCTGCTACAATAACCACTCTAACATGCCCATAATTTTGCCTACATATGTAAGCCCCTTATACCCCATGTTAGGCCTAATACTATATAAACATGATGTGGTTAAGGATATGTGTAAATGCGCAATTTTATGCAAATTTTCCTTTTGCAACCCCCTTTAATCGTTAGCAGCATTTGGGTGTGCGTTTCATGCCCCATTCACTATCGCAAGCAACATTCGACAATCAAATATTAAGCGAAAAGCAACAAAATATTAATAAACTAAACGAGTGATAATTGAGAAATCGTGTCATGAAGCGGCTATAAATAAAAGAGAAAAGAAAAAAATAACATAAAAGCCAAGGACAATGCCCGAGGGTAATTATTTGTATTAAAATAACCATCTAATAATCACAGCAAAAGCTGCAAATAATAACAACTACAACACATATAAAAGTGACGGAGTCGATATACAATTAACGTAAAATGGCACATTAAAATGACGCCTATTTATAAAGAGGATGGAGCAAAATTATTCACCATATCGGAAGATTTATAATTTTTATAAATGGCGTCGTACGTCATCACATATTTGACTCCAGTGAAATAGCCAGCTGCAGTATACAAGCAGACAAGGACAGGCAATAATGCGCGTAATTGTCGAAATAAAGATTCCCATTACTCCAAATATTTCTTTTTATTGGAAAAAAATTGTATATAGTATGTCAAAAATCACACGTCAAAACGGTTGATATTAGACTATGCCAATATTGAAATTTAAAGTTATTATTGAAAGAGCCTTTATTAGGCGGATTTCCACATATCTTGCTTTATTAGAAAATTTATTGGTTTTTCAAGTAGATGGCCGTAGCGTACCCTAATTTCATTTTCATTTGTATTTCAAAAAGAGTCATTTTTAAAAAAGCAAATATTAAAAGAACCTTTAATCCGAAAGCAAGATTTTTGTTAGGGTTGCCACTTCACTTCAGCTACAAAAATTGCAAGATTTTACGATAAAGTTTATTGATTAATTTGAATTAGGAACTTCTTTGAGTGGAGCTGCTACCTTAACTTTAATTAAATATTAACAAATAATTGAGATTAAATACAAAGGAACAGGTAACAAACGATGAGTGATAGATTACAAAAATATTTTTGAATGGTGTTGCCACCTAATTTTTAATGGAACTTTAATGGAGCATTAGGTCACTGAATTATTTTCTATTATCGGGTGATCAAAGGGAAAAAGCTTGAAATTCAAAATATTTTTTAATACAATGGCCACATAAATTTTAATTGAAAACTGACAATGAATTCAAAAATTAATACAAAATAATGGAAAACAAACGAAGATTGTTTGCAAAATGTTGAATGCAAAAGTATTTTTGGATGGTGTTGCCACCTAATTTTTAACGAAAAAGTAGAAAAAATTCAGAGAACTAATAGGATATGGGTATAAAATGAAGGGTGCTTCATAAATTAAAAAAATGTTTTTGAATGGTGTTGCCACCTAATTAAAAAAAAAGGAGAAAAAATTTCAGTGAACCTTTAGGATATGGGTGTAAAATGAAATGTGCTTAAGAAATTTTGAAAAATGTTTTTAAATAGTGTTGCCACCTAATTTTTAACGAAAACGTTGAAAAAACTCAGTGAACCATTAGGATATGGGTGCTTAAGAAATTAAAAAAAAATTTTTGAATGGTGTTGCAATTTTTAATAGAATTTTGTGAAACATTAGGTCACGGAACCACTTACCCGATTTTAAAAACTGACGTCAGCACTTCATATGTGAAATTACGTATCCGAGGACGTAGTTTGATAGTTTCCTTGTTGCATTTGTGTAGCATTATCAATATTTAAGGTATAAAAATACCCTAACAGTAGATCGACAAAAAAAGCAAAAAGACGCTCTAAGACACGGAATAAATGCGCCAAATACGAAATTTCAGTAATTGATACAGAATATTATTTAATTTTTTATACTGGACTATCATGAAGAAGTTTAAAAATTGTGATATGAGAATTGCATAAACATTGCTATTGAACTCAAGGTAAATACAGAATAACCTCTCCTAACGGACACCTCTATTAGTCAGACAACTCCCCTGAGCAGACATTTTTTTCAATATCAAGTCTTATGTATCGGAAGAAGTTACCCGCTTTTGAGTGGACACCTCTATTTTAAGGACAAATGCTGACGAACGACGAGTGTCCGACCAAGAGAGGAGTCACTGTATTTATGTTCAGCCGGATCAGTTTACGTATACATTTTTGCTTTGTCAAAAACTTAAATAACTGCAGCGTGGCATGCATTTGGGTCTCTTGCAGAAAGAAAAATTTTCAAAACCACCTAAAATCATAAAAAGTTGTTGAAGTCGGCATTTAGAAATTGAATTTTAATGCTTGTAAAAAGTCATGCAGGTTTTTTTTAATTTCCGGAAAGAGTTTGATTGAAATCTGAGGCTAGAAAGAAAAAACATAAAAATTAAGTCTTCAAAGTTATTGAATCTAAAAAAAAAATATCAAGAAGCTCTTCTCAACACTAATATTAAGTCGTCCTGCTCTATGGCAATGAAACTTGGCAGTGAAATTTGCTGAAACGTTTGTGAATCGCTGCCTTCGCCGAATTCCGCCAAATTCCGCCGAATTTTCCATATCTGGTTGTACAAAAACTGGATCTCAAATAGAAATCTACAATACTAAATACATTTAACCAAAGACCGATAAAAATTGAGATTCGGGAAAGACAATGGCGCTGAATACGGCATTCAAATAGAGAACGTCGAAGGGACTCATGGCTACATAGCAACATGACCTTGATCGTATAGAAGAAAACCTGATATGGCTCCAGGTTAAGGCAAAAGCTGAAAAACGAAATCAATGGAAATCATTTATTCTAACATCATTATCATCATGACCCCGGTGTGCATATCCGAACTTTATAAAGAGAAATTCTAAATTCTGTCCAATGCTATATAAATTTAGGTGTATGAAGTTGACAACAGCCGTCCTTTAAGCCTCACAGCTCTTAATTATTTATGCATAAATAAGCACGCTTTGAAAATACTAGTTTTAAGGGTAGGTCATTTTAGAATAATTCCTCAAAGTGCGAAGAGAAATTTAAGACGCAGTGCTTGGCAGCCACACTAACTTACATATAAATGCAGCTGATGCGTCCATCTACCAGCCTTTACTTTCCACCCTGATGGCAAATGTCTAAATAAGGTTTGATGGATGTAGTTTAAAGTAAGTAAACAGCCTGAATATCTTCTACTCACGGCCACTCAAAATTTGCCATTTACATCGGCCTACACATACATATACATATACTTATATAAAATGTAATATAATGTGCACAATTTTAGCAACTTACCCAGTAAATAAGTAGCATTTCAAAACTAAATTCGTTATAATTTCCACAGCAGCAAAATCTCTTGAGCTCCATAAATTACTACTACAACATCTTGGCTGCCAAGTGACATGTGGCAAACAACATTTACGAGTATGTCTATGTATGTGGGTATGTCTGTGTTTGCGTATGCCAGCAAACTCATCATTAACCAAATCGCAAGCGTCAATTACTTGGTGATTATTTCATTTACTAGCTGTCAAAACGAGGAGATTAATTTTATGGAAACTTAGGTAGCATTTAGTGACTAACACAAGTGTATACTTATATATGGTATGAGTGTATGTATGTATATTAGGATGGATCCGTAAAAATAAACTATTTTTCTTTAGTTTTGTTGATGCTTTTTTCTAATAAAATATAGGTTAGGAGTTTTCGGTCTGTATGTAAAAATTTCGATTTCATACGAAATTAACGGCAATGAAATCCTATGAAATTCAAATAAATTAGAATTTTTCAAATACAACTTTTTTTTTTATTAACGCATCTTAAAGTATAAACAGAATAACCTTTAGAAATTACAACTAGTACAACTAAATAAAGATACTAACGAGCAATTTTTATTGAACATATATATTAAAAAGGGAAAACTAAGATGCCTCAATATTCATAAATTCATTATGAATGCATAAATATATAAGGTGCAGCTGCTACTGGGTGCCCATCTGGTCTAAAACTGTTTCACGCTTAAGCCGCCAACGATGAGTATTTGGCTGAAGCAAAGCCAATGCTTTAGCGTTGACATGTGTACTTAAACGTTGTCTGTAAGTCATGGCATACTTTTGCGCCACGTCAGTGACGAGTAGCATACCAAGATCACGATGGAGGTCAAGATTTCTCACATAGTACGAAGCAGTGACGATGTTGCGCAACACTTTATTTTGGAATCGTTGGATAATAGTCATGCAAGATTCGCTTGAGCATCCCCATAGCTGAATGCCATACGTCCAGACCGGTTTAAGAATTTGATTATATAGCAGTAGTTTGTTGTTCGTTGATAGAATATAGTGTCTACCAATAAGATAAAGAAGGTTTTTTAATTTTAGTTCCAGCTCTTCACGCTTTTTCTTGACATGCGCCTTCCAACGCAGTTTAACATCAAGGGTTATTCCCAGGTATTTTGCCTCGTTGACGTACGGTATATTTACGATATTTATGTAGACTGGCTTGTAAATGGTTTTTTTTTTCAGGTCGAATGCAATGTGCACTGATTTTGAATTATTAAGTTTGATACGCCATTTTTTTGCCCATGTTGCAATAGAACTCACCGCTGATTGCAATGTCGTCGTTTTAGTCTCGATTAATTCTCCAACTGCTAGGATAGCCGTGTCATCTGCAAAGGTTGCGGTAACGTGTTGCTCGTGAACCGGTAAGTCATACCCATACAAGAGGTACAGGAGAGGGCCTAAAATGCTTCTTTGAGGTACCCCCGCGCTTGCTTTTTGTAATGAAGAATAGGCGTTTTCAAGTCTGGCACGAAAGTATCTGCCATCAAGGTGGGAAGAAAGGATTTCGCAATAATTCCTGAGCAAAATCAATTGTGTTTATGGAGTAGGCCCGTATACCAAACTTTGTCAAACGCCTGCGATACGTCAAGAAACACCGCTGCGCAAACTTTATTTTCCTCCATCGCACATTCTATGGTTCTAACAACCCTGTGAACTTGGTCGATTGTAGAGTAAATTTTTCGAAACCCAAATTGGTGCGTTGGAATAACTCTCTTGTTTTCTATATATAATCGCCAACATTCGAGTCGGTAACAGTCGTTCAAAAAGTTTAGACAGCATACCATTCCACCATTGGGTATCGTTTATTTTGATGAGTGCTATGTGTTTTATCGGACGATTAAATGACTTTGCTGCCTTCCATAAGGAGTAGTCTGTGGTCATATCAGATGTGAGGCTCTTAAGAATTCGTTTTAAATTATCATTTTTGAATGTCTGAGTTTGAACTTGTTTGGTTGAGTTTCAATTTGCCCTCAGGATATCTGGTTTGCTGCCAACGACATCTAAATTTTCATTTTTTATTTATCAGCAACTTGATATGTATATCATGGGTATTTTTTCGTATTTGATGTGACATCTTTTGTGGGGCGTACTGTTCCATGCTGCGTTTTGAATTATTTGCGTGAATTGAAGCACGGCATCATCAAGCTCGTCAATAGCCACGATACGGTCGGTGTCTACCACTACAGCTTGTAATTGCAGTTGGAAGTACTGCCAGTCGGTGAAGTTATTACATAGATGAGGAGACGTTTTATTTAGTTCCGCATTTCCTGATATTTCTAAAAGGATCGGTGAGTGGTCAGAGTTCAGATCGAAGCCTTCGGAAATAGAAAGATGGTTTGCGGGAAAATTTTTTAAGACACAAAAGTCAATCAAATCAGGTGTCTGAAGGCCAATATGGTGACTTGCCAATTGAAATTACTTCGCAAGCGCTTTGTCTTATGGCTCTAAATATAAATAAAACTTATAAAAAAAGTGGTGTCTAATTTTTTACCCATAAAAAACATGAGCTGGATGCAGCTAGAAAAAAAACAATTTTTGGGCCATCCTAATAATATATATATATACGTAAATATGTATATGCATCTAATAAACTCGTAAATAAGCAAACACTATCACATTAATTTATGTGTCTACAACACTAAAGCAAGTGCACGAGTGTGTATGTGTGCGTGGGTATATCTGCCTACAGATGTATTTGCCACACGCGTCCGTATGTAAACATCCGTTGATTCATTCATTCATCTAACCACTTGACAGGTGGTAAGCCAGGACATTGAAGGACGCACAGACAACTACAATATTTATATATGTAAATAGAAATGTTTATTATGCTTAAAATATACAGCTCATCTATGGCTATAAACTGCGCACATACTTTGTATGTATGTGTGTGTGTGTGTGTGTATATTAATTTATTTGCATCTAATAATATTCGAGTATTTGCAGCACTAATAACTATTCTCGCCCCTACGCATTGTCAGAGTTCAATTAATTGCCACAATCAAATATTGGCCACCACAACCGTGCAACTTCAGCTTGCCAACTATGCAGGTCGCCTCACTGCCCAAACTGCACGGCGCAAAGTGCTACAAACCCAATCGTTCATCGGTAGCCCTCAACCACTGGTGCTGCGCCACATAGTTGACTGTTGAGTGGCCTTGTCACACAAGTGCTGCTCTTCTCTGCGCGGCTCTACCCAGCCTGCCTGGCAGCTTGACGCTGCTGCTCTTTTCGGTACAACGACTTTTGAGTGCTGTCGAATTGTTGGTCATGCATGTATGTGTGTATGTGGCATGCAAGTACTTACACTGCGAAGGTGACAGCAGCGTTGGTTAATTGAAATACGGATGTGTATGTCGTCACCCCTTTATAGTGACACTATTTGACCTTGCCACAAAACAGGCCATATTTGTTTGCTGCGGTTATTTTTATTTTAGTGCTTTAGTGCTATCTCTTGTTTTGCTGCTATTTTTGTTGTACTGCATTGCTTTGGGGAATATATTGAGTTTCGATATTCTAAAAATATGCAATATTCCTTTCGATACGATTTGATTTAAGTGACTTGTGACGTCATGAAATACAGAACCCGAAAGAAATGAAATTACTATCTACTACTGGCCTTAACCCTACTTTGATTGACAGTCACACTAGGTGGGTATGGCAGTCATAGCAGGCAAGACGTTTTCAATTTGCTGCATCATAAATTCACTTGGATGTACAGGAAGGCTAAAAGTAAATTTAAAAAAATAAATAATTGGCGCGTTCTGTTATGTATTTGGTCGAGCTCCCTTTCCTATTTGTGGTGTGAGTTTTGATGTTGTTCCACAAATGGAGGGACCTACAAGTTTAAGCTGACTCTGAACTGCAAATTGTTTTTATGAGGAGCTTTTTCATAGCAGAAATACACTCCCAGGTTTGCCATTGCCTGCCGAAGGGCGACCACCAAAAAAAAACGTTTCCTTCACTTTGGTGTTTCACGGAGATTCGAGCCTACGTCCCCCGAATCCTGAATGGTAGTCAAGCACCAACCTATTCGGCTACGGCGGCCGCCGATTATGCAGGAATAATATGGAGAAATCTATTTGCGGAATGACAATGTCTATCTTTTGGCACATCTTTGCTGAGCCGCTACGGTACGAGGTGTGGTAATTGAGTGCCGAGGGTTTGTCAATAATCAACCTTCTCATGGGTCTTATTTTTACTACATACATTGATTTCAAAGTTGCTCCCACGAGTGGAGCCCTCCAAAATTGACCTGATCGACACTGTGATTATCATGAAGACTTCCCTTGAGATGTGCCTTCATTTCGGAGAATAAGCAAAAGTCGAGAAAAGCGTTTATATGGAGGATGTGGCAACTTTAGAATTCCTTTTCGAGCCAAAACTCACGCACAATGAACGAAGAATGGACCACTGCATTGTCGTGGTGCTAGTTTCAGCCATTCTCACCGAGTTTGGGCCGCATAGAACTGTTCAATTGCTGTTTGCCTGTCACAAATTTATTCAGAATGAATGATACCGAGGTTATGGAAAACACTGAGCAGCATTACTTTTGGTCGTGTATTGGGGTTGTACTCAAATAAACAAGCCTCATCTTCAGTGAGAATTCGACTTCACGAATTCTTTGAGCTCTGATTACAGCTCACCAACAGTTCAATGTAAAATATTACAAACAATAAATTAGACGGGTTTAAGTAGTTTCCAATGAGAACAACAATACACTTAAGCCAAAAATGAAGCTCCTATGCGATATTATCTCCTGGCAGCTAAGCAGTTAGAGCCCCTAATGAGCCTCATCAGGCAATTTAAATCCAAATCCATCACCTGATTCAGATCAGCCACAAAAGGTAACCTTAGATAAAGCTACTATATACGTACAGAAAGCAGAGATGCGGCCAACATCAGACCGTTAACCGGCTATCAGCAATTTTGCATAAATCCGCTAATTTGCTGACGTAACAGTTACGACAAACTGAGATTGTGTTGGTGGTATTAGAAAAAAATTAACATAGCCCCCGCCCATGTTACTTCGTTATCGTCTGAACAATGACTGATTGGACGAGTAAGTGAATACGTGTGAAATGAGCAGGCAGCATTCAGCTGTTGAACCCCCGATGCCAGCCGAAGTTGCTCTCATAATTTTACTTCGGCTGACCAAGCCATACTTTTAAGCAGCAAACAAAGGCCCTTACATAAGAGGTTGAGAGCCGTTTCTTCCTCTTAGCAATTCGTACATTTAGCCTTCTACGCTTTATCCCATTACACAATGCACTACTAAAATTCCCACGAGAAGGAACTATAGCTCGCGAGAAAAAACTAAAGCAAAACTACTTTTCCTCCAGTTTTGAGCACTTAGCTTTTTTCCATCATTTTTTTTTTTTTTGTAAAAATAAAGTCCATTTTAATAATAATATAGTTCCAAAAATGATAGTAACAAGATTGCTTCCATCAGAGAGTGCGTGATGTGACACTAGTCTGGTCGTGCAGGTTTACCAACCCTTTGCTCTGCACAATAAATTTAGTGCTTTTTATACCCATAGTGCGAAAAATTTTTAGTTTGGAATTTGTTTCTTTTTTTAGTTTACGGCTACCAAAATTATAAATTTTTGATTTATTTGTGTAATTAAAAAAACGTTTAAAAAGGCTATGCATACATTTAAAGCTCTCGCTGAGAAGATTTCAATGCTATTGACAGTTTGTTGATTCTTATAAAATTTTAAAGTTTTGAAACTGCAAATCTCGTTTTTTGACCCTTTTGAGGTTTTGCAAGAATATTGGATCTTCTTCTCTTAACTCTTCTTAACCTTTAAAAACATTTTATAAATTTTATAAAATCTTTGAATTTACTTAATACGAATTAAAGTCATAGAGGTTTGGTCATAGTAAAAATAAACAAAAAAATACCAGATAATACTGAAGGAACCACTACGAGCATTTTGAAGAAAGAGTACCTATCATGTAACATTACCTCAAATATAGAAAAGAAGTGATTTTCGGCATTTTTTAAAGATATAATAATAAAAGCTTTAAATGCAAGGATTTTTTTTTTAAACAGTCTATTGCACATAACCATAACACATTTATTTGAAAAAACGCATACAGTAAAGACAATTTATCGCGAATGCAAAGTTATTTAAGTAATTCATTAAAAATTTGGTATTTACTTTTCTTTAAATGGGGATTTTAGCACTTTTTTATATCCAAAACCAGACAACACTGCTGTTGCGAAAGAGACGGATTTGAGTGCTCGAAAGAGAAGAACAAGAACAAATGTAAATAAAGCGAAGAAATGTCGCACACGTCCAAATAACACAGGAATAGTCGGCAACACCAACAAAAATCACAATCGCCGATAATGTGACCAGATGACAAAAAAAGTAAGGCAAATTGAACTGAGTGATTTATTAAACTAATTTAAAAATATATATATTTTACATAATTATGAACTTCACATTTTAATTAAAAGAGGCTAGGAAAATTAATTAAAGAACGAACATAACATAACAAAAATCAGCTCATTTCTGTCTATTTCTGGAAAGATGGGCATAGCGCCAACTCAGCGAGCGTTGGGCAAGTACACAAACTTGTAAGGTCGCGTGGTCCTTCTGGCCAAGTGTGGACCTGGAGCGCTCGGGCGAACTTCTGAGGCTTACAAGAAATCAGCTCTCGAATCTCGTGGGTTTTCTCACAGGTCACTATGCGCGATAAATGCATGCTGTGAGACTTGGAATCACCTCGAGTCCTTTTTGCGCTGGATGTATGGAAGATGAGGTGGAATCATATCAGCACCTTCTCCTTAGCTGCCCTGCTCTGGCGGGGCTAAGATCCAAACTTCTTGGCTCTTACTTCTTTGCTACGCTTGCTGATATAGCTGGCGCTGACATTAAAAATGTGATGAATTTCATCAGCAGCACAAAGCGGTTGTCGCAAACGCAGCATAGTCATCGTTCGTAATCACACGCTCCTAACCATCCCAGCACCACTTCTCCCCGCCCTCTCCATGTATCCCATCGGTCTTTCTCTTTCACCTCACCTCCTTCATAATGGTATCACAAAGGACGAATTCATTTTTTGTTCGTCCAAATGTGCTCATTCCTCGGGCAACCATACCAACCTAACCTAACCAGCATACGTACGATAGTTCTGTTTTCTTAGGGCTAGTACGAATCGGACGTATTTGTCTGCATTCTGTGTACACATGATTTTCGCGGTTTTGCGTATTTTCATGTCCGCAGCGATGTCATAAAATTCGTACCAAAACTTCTGCATGAACATTGCTAATGAGATGTTGGACTCTGTCCGCGACGACCCAAATTTGCTCCAGAGGGTCATAACTAGTGACGAATCGTGTTATGGTTTTGACGTGGAAACCAAAGTTTAATCATCTCAATAGAAGCTGCCGCGCGAACCAAGACCGAAAAAAGCGCGCCAAGTTTGGTCGAATGTAAAAGTTTTGCTTACCGTTTTCTTCGATTGCAGGGCGTTGTGCATCATGAGTTCTTGCCACAGATTAAAACGGTCAATAAGGAATATTAGCTGCAAGTTATGTGCAATTTTTGAGAAGCAATCCGCCAGAAACGCCCGGATTTGTGGAAGAACAAAAATTGACGTTACGCTACGATTGACGAGATAAAGACGGCATCGATGGAGGAGCTGAACAAGACGAAAAAAATGATTTTTTGTAGTGCTTCGAAGATTGGAAAAAACGTTGACACAAGTGCATAATATCTCATGGGGATCACTTTGAAAGGGACAAAATAGATATTAATGAATAAATAAATAATTTTTGAAAAAACACAAATTTCGCTATACTTTTTGAACACACCTCGTATATACGGGTATGTAAATATACATAAATTTCGATGTATGCACTGAATAATACGTGTTGCTTTCAACAAAGCGGCCATTGAAAACTTTAAACCTTCCCCCATTATTTTATCAAACATTTTCTTTTCATCATTTCCTCAAAACAGAGACACTTTTCGACTGTTGCAAATTTAAATACCAAAAATGAAAACTGAGTAGCTTCATTGCATGCTGCAACACGCGAATTGCTGTAATGAAAATGACAAGCCGTGCACTAAAAACTATTAAACGAAAACTATTAAATGTCGGCACGTTCCTCTAATCGCTTTGATTGCTTCGCCTTCGCTGTGATTTATTTTTTTACGCCAGTTCGCCTTTCTTCCTTTCCTTTTCCTCTGCTGCAAATATCTCCTTTCCGTTTAATATGATTTAATATGTTACACAAACAACACTTCACTTTGGTGTTGCTGAGAATTATGAACTTACCACTTGACCGGCAAATGCAACCACTTAGTACTTGCCACCAACAGTGGCAAAAAAAAGCACATAGTTAATTGCAGCTGCTGGAGCCAATGCACAGCTTTGGAAGGCGTTGAATTCAAAGTTTTTCACATCAAAAATTAATCGACGCTCTGCCGCAATATAGTTTGCTCTTTTTTCTATGAAACTATCCGCCGCCTTCGCTGGGAAAATTGCAGCGATATGCTACAATGTGGCATAGTTTTAACTGTGGCAGTGAATGTGGCGGCAGCTGCAACAGTTAGTTTCATTGTTTAACGGTCTATTTGCGGTGAGTGGCTGGTTGCGTTAAATAAAGTTTCTTCTACTATTTCATAAATTTATTGTAAGTGAAATTAAGTCAAGGGCAGCCGATATTTAGTCTTTAGTTGTTCCGGGAAGTACTTAAGGAAGCTTAGAAGCAGTTGAATTCCAAATCCCAATATATTTAGGAAGTCCCTTGTATGTATATTTAATATAGTATAATTGAAGTTTGGTGACTTACTACATAGATTTCTCATACGATACAATAATGGGAGAACACATAAAACTTAGATCCGATAGATCTGGGCAGCCTCTTAAGCGCAAGGATCTATTGTTTTATCGCTAGATTCCATGTGCCTTTGAAGAGCCACTACCAGGACTTAAACCCAGGTATTTCTGACAAGTTCTGAAGAAAGTAGTTTCCAAGAGACTTTCTCCTTATCATACAAACCAAAACCAAAGAGAAGATGCTGGAACCACGTAATTTCTGTCTAACCATAACTTCTGCGTGCCAGCTCTATGGCTCTTAATTCACTGTCTTAGATATACGAGTGTGCGAAGATCTTGCAATGAAGGTAAGTAGGTTAGGTTGGTATGGTTGCCCAAGGAATGAGCACACTTGGACGAAGAAAAGGATTCGTCCTTTGTGATAGCATTATGAAGGAGCTGAGGTGAAAGGGAAAAAGAGCGATGGGATGCAGGGAGAGGGCGGGGAGCGGTGGTGCTGGGACGGTCAGGAGCGTGTGGATTACGAACGATGAATATGCTGTGTTTGCGTCAACCGCTTTGCGCTGCTGATGAAATTCATCACATTTTTATTGTCAGCGCCAGCTATATCAGCAGGCGTAGCAAAGAGGTAAGAGCCAAGATGCCTGGATCTTAGCCCCGCCAGAGCAGGGCAGCTAAGGAGAAGGTGCTGAGATGATTCCACCTCATCCTCCATACATCCAGCGCAAAAAGGACTCAAGGTGACTCCAAGAGCTGATATTTTGGCGCCTCCGGTCCACACGTGGGGGATCCAAATTCTCTCTCTTCGCGGGGAAATCACCTCAGATGTCCCTTGTCTGGCCAGCTCACCCGCCTCACAGTTTCCTGCAATGTTGCTGGGACCATTAGCCCAGATGAGGCTTATGTCAAAGAATTCGGGCGCAGTCGAAAGTAAGGTCAAGCATTCCTTGACCAGTTCCGAATGCACCATCATAGACCTGATGGCCCTTATTGCCGCTTGGCTGCCGGAGTAAGAACGGCAAGAAAAATTCTAAATGACTGTACTAGAAGACCTAACAATTGAGGATGGATTTCATATTACTATAAAACTGTGATCTTATGGATGATGTCCAGAACATACATAAGTAGTAGTGTGACGTAATACTAATAGGAAATAGAAGCACTGTTAGATGTAACCTCAAAATGATACGGTACATTACGAGGAGGTTCAATAAGTACCCGTGTTAGCAATGGAGACATCATTAAAAAAAACTTTTATTTTTCAATATAGCCTCCTATAGAAAGATACGCCTCTCCCAACTCTTCGCCGACTTTTTTAATGCAGTTTGGTGGCGACAACTCCGAATGAATGTGCTGTTGCCTTATCGTGGTGAAACAGCACCCTTTTTTCGCCAAATGCGGCCGTGTCTCCTTCTATTTTTTGTGAAAGCGGTCCAATAACTCAATTACTGTAGTATTGTCCAGTGATCGTTCTTCCTTTTTCTAAAAAATCCATCAGGATGACGCCGGTCACATCGGAAAAACTTTATTTTGCCGGCCGATGGGACTGTCTTTGCCTTCTTTGGAGCAGATTCACCGGGCGAAATCCATTGTTTTGACTGTTGACAGGTTTCATCAACAGTGGCAATTCGACGAAAAAATTCGCATAAATTACTCCAAACACTGCTTCTGGGGCATCCTCTTGTTGTTCTTCCTGAGCAAACGCGGCATCCATCAGGCCGATCATTTTTTCATCACCCACTTATCATGTAAAATATGTATTAATTGCTGTCCCGGATGGCACACCTATGGCCTATGTTACTTCACCCAATTTCGTTCGTCAATCAGCGAGAATCAAGACGTGGACTTTTGGAATGATTTCTTCGGGAACCACGTCTGCAGGGCGTCCTGATCGCTCCTCATCAAAAACGGATGTTCGCTTACGTTTGAATTCGTTGAACCAATATCTAACTGTGGTCATAGATGGCGAGGCGTCCTCATAGACAAGATCCAGCTTTGGTTTTATCTCTTCGCATTTTTCCCACCAAAAACAAAAAGCGAATTACCGAACGATGCTGCTCTTTTTCCATCTTAGCGAAAATCTCGAAACATGTCTTACTCGAATAGCTGCCAAATCCACATTAACCTATCAAACAGTTTGAAATTCGTTTTGCCGTCGTTTGAAAGATGGCAGCACTCGATGCTAATACCAGCTTTCGTATTCTCCTGAATTTCAATAGTTCTAGGCTTGTTTCAGGGTAATCTGTCCAAGTGGGCAGGATTGGAATGAGAAGAAAATCTATACTGACGCTGATACCTCTGTCTTCAATGACGGCTCCAAGATGGAATCGGGAGTCGGAGCAGGGGATTTCTCTAAATCAGTCAGTTTGTCTATGTCTTTAAACTCACGAATACTGAAGTCATTGCGAATGCATGATGCTTATGAAACGCGGGAGGGAGGAAAATATCAACATTTTTTTGACAGTCAACCGGACATCAAGGTTTTGATGATGCCACGGTGCAGATGCAAACTGGTTATACCCTGTAAAGAGAAGATCAAATCTCTTGTGTGTGCAGATAATATTTCTCTGATCTGGGTTCCAGGGCTTGGGAACATACAGAGAAATGAAATTGCTGATAACCTTCCCAGGAAGGGGTCGACAGAATTAGTCTCAGAGGTATCCTACCCGGTTATAGGTATCCCCCTGACTGTTGCGAAAATGAAATTTCACAACTTATTACTCAAAAAACCCACAGAAAAGATAGAACTCCATTTTTGAGCTATTTCGAAAACACTTTGGCCCCAGTACAATAGACGCAGTACGCAGAAATTTGTGGGGACTCCGCGTCATTCAATTTCCAAACTCGTAGCTGTGGATTGGATAATAGGCACATACGCAGAAAAGCCACGTTTACAATTTTTAAAGGTCTCAGAGCTTTCAGAGAAAGAGACTGTTGTGCACAGTGTCCTGGACGATCAGCTCCTTTTTTCGACAACCTGAGACAGTACGCCAACCTAAATCCCATTAATCTTCTATATTACATCAACAGCTCTGGTTGACTGTAGATATCTGTCCATTGGATGTCTCAATATGGTATTAAAACTGCGCTTTTATGCTACTTAGGGAATGCTTGAGCGGTACTTTGACCATTTCATCTAGCTACCTACTGGACCTCAAAGGGTTAAGCTCATTTTATTCAAAGTTACTGATTTGTTTTTTTGTTTGTAGAGCTTGAATGTTTATTATAATGTTACATTCAAGCTTTGATTTGAGTATATTTGTAGTAAGAAAATTCTCTCCAAAAACACGTTTTATCAATTTTCTAAAAACCATGACGTGAAGGGCACTTTTTGACCCCAAAACTGGGTTCAACACACAAAAGTACATCGAAAATCATGCTCACATAAAAAAACAAAAAAAAGTGAATTTTGTAGACCTGGTTATTATTACGATTAGAAAGAAATAAAATTAACTTCTTGAGTCCCCTGGAAAGGAATTGTGGAAGAAGCACCCGGAGATTTAATGGCAGATGATGGCAACAGTTCAGAAGCAAAATAATATTTTTCGAAAAGAAGCTGTATACCATTTAAAATATGTTAAATTTAGTAAATCCTTTCGCTTAAAATTACCCTCTCCTTCCGCATGTAATTAACGTCACAATTATAGCCGCTTCCTTGCTCGCCACCCATCAGCGCATACTCATTTATCTCGCGCTCGACATGATAATTATCTCGCGACATCGATATAAATAATGCGGCAGCACTTAAGCAGAGTTCTGGACGGATAATTTAACAAAGAAAAAATAAAAATAGCAAAGCAGAAACAGGATAAAGCAAACGGGGTAAGAGGTGACAGCTGTGTAAAAAGGAAACAGCAAGTGAAGGATAATCGGCTGACAACAATCACAACTTATACATTCATATATACACATACATACACACACAGGTAGCAAACAATAGTCTCGCAGAAGATGTGCTGCAGGCGCCAAGAACAACAACCAACGCAGCAATCAGCACCCAAGGAGAGAGGAGTCAACTGCATTTGGACTAAGTGAGCAGAGCGCAGCGCAGTCAGGTAGCATCATTAATTCATCATTTAGCGACAGGTAGCACGAAAGCTGGTAGGACAATTTTACAATTTTACTTGCGGGCACCAAATGTCTCCGGCTACAGCGCTCAAATGTACTCACATACATTATTGTTGCTTGCACAAACACACAAATGCAAGCGCAATAAAACAGTACATATATACACACATATACACGCATACCTGCGCAAATGCTTTGAGTTTGAGTTTAATAGTTTCCTCGCCGCCACGTTGAATGCCTCATTTGGAGCACCTGAGTGAAATTTGTCGACATTTGCTTTGGCAAAGATTACAGGCAATTCCGCGCTACTTACGCGCATTAGGTTTTATAAGTGTGTTTGTATGTATGTATATATGTGTGTTTACAATTTTCATACATTCACGTGCGTGCGTATGGCTTAGTGCGCGCATGAGGCTTTAGCGTTTCACCTTGACGACATCGCTCTAAGCGCTTTCGAAGGCCAAATTCCAAATTACAATGGATTTACATCAAATGTCAACTTTTAAGTGCAAACTGCATATCCAGCGAAGAAATGCGAAAATAATGGAGCACCTGATTCGCTGCGGTGGTGATGGAAAGTGCATATGAAGCGGAAGTTTGCTTTAATGCACTAAAGATTAGCTACCAAGTGCAAGTGTTTAGTAGGAAAAAGAAGCGCGAAATTAAAAGTTATGCTGAAGACCATTGAGCATAGGTTTCTCAAAACAGGCGACCCTGGACGTATGGTGAGTAAGTAAGTGTCCTTCTTAGGACGCCGTCTTGGTCCTCTACCTCGCAGCAATGCGGAAGCAGTCCCGGGGTGGAGGGAAAAATCCAAGAGAAGAGGAGGAATATTTTTAGTGGAATCGCCACACACGAAGTAGCGACGGTTACTATCTGGTGCGAAGGCATTTTTAACCCAACCCCACCACCAAAAAAAAAAACATCCAAAAAAAAAAAAAGGTAGGAAAGGATGCTAGATTTTTCTCTTTTGCAATTCTGAATTTTCTGTCTTAAGTTTATAATTTTTGGTATTAATATTTTCTAATTTAAAGTTTGAGTTTTGAGTCTTAAAGTTTTAGTATTTAATCCTGACTTTCATGGGTTATAAATTTTGAATTTTAAGTCTCAAGCTCAAAATTTTTAGTATTGAGTTTCTGCCTTTCGGATTTTAAGCTTTGGAAGTTTATGAATTTTTAATTTTGAATTTTAAATTTGGATCTAGAGAGTTGAGTTGTGAACTTCAAATTCTGCAATTTCAATACTGAATTTTAAATTCTGCGTTTCAAATTTGAGTCATGAGTTGTGAATTTGAGATTTTCGAACTTTGAATTTTGAGTTTTGAATTCCGCTCTCCTAGGTTTTTAATATTAAATTTTGAGAGTTGATAAATTTTGAATATTGAGTTTTAAAAGATTAAAAATTTCTAGAAAGACAATTTAAAGCTTATTAAGTAAAGTATTTCATTTCCTTTGAAAAGATTATTGTGCAAATCAATATAAACTGAATTTTAATATTTATTTATTAATTTTTTTTATTGCTAATTTTATTTATTAAAAATAATTATATAAATTTAAATTTTGATCTTTCAAAGCTGCTGAATTTTAATATAAAACTTGGAGTTTTGCTGAATTTTGAATTTAAATTGCAATCTTGAATTTTGAATATTAAATTTTCGAACATTAAATTTCGAGCTTTGAGTTTTGAATTTTCAAGTTCGAGTTTTTAGTTTTGAATTTTATATTACCAAATTGCAATTTTGAACTTTGTATCTTGCATTTTGAATTTAAAATTTTCAAAATTTTAGCTTTGAGTTCTCAATTTAGAGTCTTGAGCTTTGAATCTTGAGTTTGAGTATAATATTTTGAGTTTGGAATTTAAGGTTTAAAATTTCTAATTTTGAATTTTTAGTCTTGAATTTGGGTTTTGAATTTTGTATTTTAAATATTGAAATTCAAATTTTGAATTTCAAATTTTAAGTTCTGAATTTAAAATGTCTAATTTTAAGTTTTGAATTTGATTTTTTACTTTTAGTTTTAAGATTTGAGTTCTAATTTTGAGTTTTATTTTTTAATTTTAAATTTTCGAAAATTGAATTTTGAATCTTGAGTTTGAATATTATATTTTAAGTTCCGAAAATAAGATTTAGAGTCTTAACCTCTCCGGTTTTGAGTTTTGAATTTTAAATAGTGATATTTAAATTTTGAATTTCGAATTTTAGTTCTGAATTTAAAATGTCTAATTTCGAGTTTTGATTTCGGTTTTCGAATTTTGAATTTTTGGTTTTGAATTTTCGAAGTTTGAATTTTGAATCATAAATTTCAATATAATATTTTGAATTTCGAATATAAGATTTAGAATTTTAGCCTGTCGGGTATAGAGTTCTGAATTTTAAACATTGAAATTCAAATCTTGAATTTCGAATTTTAAACATTGAAATTCAAATCTTGAATTTCGAATTTTAGGCTATGAATTTAAAATTTTTAATTCTGAATTTTGAGTTAAGAATTTGGATTTTTAATTTTAAATTTGAACATTAGTTTCAGGTTTCGAGTTTTGAATGTAAAGTTTTTGGGTTTTTGAATTTTGAATTTGAAAATTGATGAATTTTGAATATTGAGTTTTGAGTTTAATTTAATTCCTAATTTTTAATTTTGATCTTCAAAAGCAGGAGAATTTAAAAGTTGAAACTTTGAGTATAAAATTTGGAGTTTTGACTTTCTAGCTTTTAAATTGGGAATTTTCAATTATGAATTTAAAATTTTGAATATTAAATTTGAATTTTCAGGTTAGAGTTTAGAGTTCTGAATTTTTAGTGCAACAATTTGAATATTGAATAATCTACTTTGAATTTTGTATTTTGAAGATGTGACTTTAAATTTCCAATTTTTAAATTTAGGTTGAGAACTAAAGGGTGATTTTTTAAGAGCTATAGAAAAGTTTTTCAAAAAAACACACGTAAAATTCAGAAAAATGCATAAATTTTTTATTTAAATCGATAGTACAGTTCACATAATTTAATGTTTGAAGATTATTTCATGCAAATGTTGCCCGTGACTGCGCTTCAAATGGTCCATCCGCTTAGTCCAATTTTGGCATACTCTTTCCAATGTTTCGGCCGGTATCTCACATAAAAATGCTTTAATGTTGTCTTCCAATGCGTTAATTGTCTGAATCGACATGAGCTTTAACATAGCCCCACAAAAAATAATCTAAATTCGTTATATCGCACGATCTGGGTGGCCAATTGACAGGTCCCGAACGTGAAATAAACTGTTCACCGAACTCGTCTCTCAACAAGTCCATTGTTACGCGTGCTGTGTGGCATGTGGCACCGTCTTGCTGAAACCACATGTCATGCAAGTCAAGAACTTGCATTTTGGGCAAAAAAAATTGGATATCATTTCACGGTAGCGCTCACCATTCACAGTTACGTTACGATTCGCAGCATCTTTGAAGAAGTACGGTCCAATGATACCTCCAGCTCATAAACCGCAACTGTGACCTTTCCTGGATATATTGGTAGCTCTTGCAATTCTTCTGGCTGATCTTCACTCCAAAATCGACAATTCTACTATTTACGTACCCATTGATCCAAAAATGAGCTTCGTCGCTGAACACAATTTTTCGATAAAAAAGTGGATCATCAACTTTCTTAATAGAACACGCATTTTTATAATAAAATTCTATGATTTGCAAGCTTTGTTCGTTTGTAAGACGATTCATGGTTAAATTATAGACCAAACTGAAGATGTTTGATAGTGAAGCAAAACACGAAACGTGCGTCAAACGTTTAAACCAACTGCTTAAAAAGATAATAGCTAAAAAATAAGCCTTTATTTGAAGTTTTGAATGTAGATTTGCTAAGTTTTGAACTTTGAAAGTTAATGAGTTTTGAGTATTGAGTATTGAGTTTTGAATTTTGAATTTGAAACCTTCAATTCTAACTTTTGAAGTTTGTACTTTGAAAACTTTTCAGATTTGAATTTTTAATTTCGAATTTGTACTTTGAATGCTGAATTTTTAGTTAAAAATTAATTAAATTAAATTAATTTAAATTTAAGTTTTGAATTGGAGTTGTGTGTTTGAATCTTGGCTTTCAGATTTTTGTACTTTGACAGTTGATGAATTTTGAATACTGGATTTTGAATTCTAGATTTTTCAATTTTAAAATTTGAATTTTCAATTTTTAAATTTTCGTTTTAAATTGGAATCTTGCGTTTCCAATTTTGTATTTTAAACCTTTAATTTTGTATTTTGAAAATTGATGATCTTTGAAATTTGAATGTTACATTCAGAATTTTTGAATTTTTAATATTAAATTTTAGATTCAAAATTTTTTAGTTTTTAATTCGAATTTTGTGGTGTGAATTTTGAATATTAAATTTCAGATTTAAAATGTTTTAATTCAAATTTCGAGTTGTGAATTTTGAATTTTGAGTTAAGAATCCAAGTTTTGAATTTGGTCCTTAAGTTATTGTATATATCGAAACTGGATTTTTAAATTTTTAGTTTCTTGTTTTTAATTTTTAATTTAAGTTTTTGAATTTTTGATTTAGAAGTATGAATTTTGAGCTTTGAGTTATGTTTTTATATTTCATATTTCCAATTCTGAGTCTTGAATTCCGAATTTTTTATTTGGCATTTTATATTTGAAACTTTTAAATTTGAGTTTTGAATTTGAGTAAAGAGTTTTAAAATTTAGTTTCAAGCCATTAGTTTTGAGTTTTGAATCTCGATCTTCTAAGTTTTGAAGAAAAAAGAAAGCTAATAAGTTTTGAATATTGAGTTTTGAATTTGAGATTTTTAATTCTAAGTTTGGAATTTTCTACTTTAATAGTTGATGAGTTTTTAATTTCGAACTTGGATAAATTATAAATCTTCACTTTCTGGGTGTTATATAGCAAATTCTGTATTTTGAATTCTAGATTTCAAGTTTTGAATTTTAAGTATTGAATTTTAGATTTTGAATTCTGAGTTTTGAACTATCAACTATGAATCTAATCCAATTTTGGTTTATGAATTTTAAACTTTCAATTCCTAGTTTTAGTATTCATTCAGTTTTTAGTTCAGGAAAATTTCCAATTTGTCTACTTAACATTCAATCAGCCTCACAGCTTTAATTGCCTGTCCTAACTTAAAAGCAAACAATCCATTTGTTTGACGCACCTACTTACACTACGGCATCCGTAGTTTTCCTTGCACCGAACTCTTTTATTTGACTTCAAACGACCAGTTTTTGTGGTGTAATTGAAGGTGGTTGTTTCCTTTGAACAAAGCGCATTGTTGCTATTGAAAAGTTCCGCCAGTTGATTTAGCGCGATTTACCGCACCAAACTTAGCTACTTAGCTACAGCAGCAAACTTCAGCAAAACAGAGCCACACCAGTAACACTAACCATTTAATAGTACTTGTTATGCGCCCTGAAGTATGCCTCACTTTTCCGCCACTATTTCGTATTTGCTAGCATGTGAATATTTAAAGTTTGCGGTGTGCCGGGCTAAAGCAAATAAGCTTAAAGTAAAACTCAATTTGAACTTGTAACTGAAACTAAAAATCAACTGAAAAAAGTTAAAAGTGACTGTAACCGTTATGGCGCCTCAAAATTATTTATGCTAATCCCTCGTTGAGTAGCTGAATATGCCTAAAAGTAGATATCAGTAGCAGCCAGGCTAACGGGGAACGACGGTCTATGGCTTTGGGTTGTCTTCCTTTTTAGTTCTTATCTTTTTTTTCGAGATAGTCAATGATTTATTAAGAGTTTCTGAATTTATGATTACAAGGTCAAGTTTGTTTGGAGTTCTAAAGTGGTTATCCTTTTCTAGTTTGCTTGTATGGGTTAGTATTTTCTAACCAAATCGCAATGAATGAGCTCTTTCAGTGAATGGAATCTAAGTAAAACAAATCAGTGTTAGTATCATAGTTACGAAGCTATGTATTGCCCTTACAGGCATAAATGTTAGAGCACCAGCTCATTTGACTACCTTTGGTCTACAATACGCTCCTAAATGGTTGCGTGTATTGTTCTGAAACAGTCAGTTTGTTAAGTTATTAAGGCAATCAAAATAAAATACAAGTTGAGTGAAACGGGTTCTGTGCTATAAATTTTAAGCATCAGTGTTAATTCGGTTTTTCTTTCATACAAATCCCTTCGTTCATATATTTAGTACGTAAAGGTGGCAGAAGACTTTTTTTTATGAGGAGCTTTTTCATGACAAAAATACACTCGGAGGTTTGCCATTGCCTGCCGAGCAGCGACCGCTATTACAAAAAAACGTTTCCTTCACATTGGTCATCTGGTACCAAAAAAGGTTTCTTAAACATCGCAACTCTTTTATGTCAATGTCGAGTAATGCTAGAATGTCAAAGAGCTTGTCATGTTGCACTGAGTCGAACGTCTTTTCATAGTCTAGAAAACACACGAATACATTCTCTTGCACATCCCTGCGATTTTGGACAAGAAAATGACCACAAATTAGCGCTTCACGAGTTCCCATTGCATTTCTAAAACCAAAAACCATTGCATGCATTTTTTATAAATTCTGTGTTGCATTATTTAAAAAAAAAATAGTGAGTGATTCATGAAAATTTTAAGCCTATATTCCGCACACTTCTTTGCGTTGGTCTATTTTTGGTAATGTAACGAAAACAGGTTTTAGCCAATCCTATGGAAGCTGCCGGTACCAGATAGTAAACATTTAAATGCTTTTTTCTCAAAACTGTGTTTTTTGAATTGGTGAGCACTGTAACTTAAAAACTGCTTGGTAGATTTTAAAAAAATGTATCCTACTTTTGAATGACATAAAAAACTCGTGCCTGATCGAAGGCTTTTTTCCAAAATTGTCGATTTTTTTTTAACAATTAATTTTCAGTTTTTTTCGAAAATCTGAAAAATATTTTCTGAGAATGCCATATTGATCGATCAGGCACAAGAGTATCTATTAAAAAAACTAATTTCTCTTGTCCGATTGATTTTAAATGAATCTTCAAGGACTTGTGATGATCACCGCAAGGGACTTCTGAAGAAACGGGCTCCACACAAGCAGCGATAATTTTTACTATTTAATAGTACTTACTATTTTTTTTTAGTGATATTTCATGATGTATTAATGCTATCTTTTTATTTTTGTAAAATAAAGCCATTGACTAGCAAAAATAAATTATTGAAAATCATAATTTTTTCGGGCCTCTGCCCGTAAACCATCTACATAATTAGCTTCAAATTGGCTGCAGAAATTTCGCCAGGTCCTGTTGCTTTGTTGTACTTTGAGGAACGTACCGCTTTTTCTATTTGGTCTAATGTTATGCGGTAACCGGTGACGTCACTTGATTGGTTAAAACGCAATCATTTGTTACTAAACAGATTAACAACATACCGTTCCCGCAGAACTTTTTTTCATTTGTATCTGTTGTGACCAAATTATTTTCTACAACTTAATTTTAAGGATTTTCTGAGAGATGGCGTTACCAATATAAAATCGCAACAGCTCATACATTAACTTACGTCATTGTGAAGCGTTATTATTGCGCTTTATTTTTCAGTATGTGTGATTTCATTAAAGTGTAAACAATATTTTTTTTGTAACCATCAACATGTCAACTTTTGTGCCAACAGAACGCAATTTGCGGGAAGCATTACTTTTCTGTTTCAATTGGAAGAAAAAAGCAGCTGAAAGTCATCGATTGCTGTGTGAAGTTTATGGTGAACATGCTCCATCGCAACAAACGTGTGAGAACTGGTTTCGATGTTTTAAGAGTGGAGATTGTGACTTGGAAGACAAGGAACGTCCAGGACAGCCAAAAAAGTTTGAAGATGAAGAATTAGAGGCATTACTCGATGAAGATTGCTTTCAAACTCAAGAAGAACTAGCAAAATCATTGGGAGTCACTCAAGCAGCCATTTCAAAACATTTAAAAGCAGCCGGATTCATTCAGAAGCTTGGAAATTGGGTTCCCCATGGACTGAAGCCGAGAGGCGTTGAAAGGCATGGCCGAATTGCTGCATGTTGCTCAACCGGCCAAAACATATTTGGAAAACAGTGGATGGGAAATTTTATCACACCCGCCTTATAGCCCAAACATTGCCCCGTCCGACTACCATTTGTTCCGGTCGATGCAGAACGCACTCACTGGAATACGATTCACTTCAGTTGAGGGTATCAAAAATTGGCTCGATTCCTTCTTGGCAGCCAAGCCGGCGCAATTCTTTTGGGACGGTATCCACAAATTACCAGAAAGATGGGAAAAAATAGTGGCTAACGATGGACAATACTTTGAATAAAATATATACTAAATTTTTATAATAAAGCTTTAAATTCACTCAGAAAATCCTTAGAATTAAGTTATAGAACCACAGCATTGGTGTCATCTGCGGGTTACTCCGCAAATTCAATTGAACATTTTGTGAAGCTTGAAATCATCATCTGTTTCATTTCATTGATTCTTTAGCCACTCAGTTTACCCTGCGCGCCTTTTTCGACGAATTTCTTGATTTCATTGCTTATGAGCTTGAATGTCTCTATTTTTAGAGTTCTCCCTCCATTTATTAGTTTTATTATTTCATCTATCAGTCATGCGGTTTTGTATTCGGTTACTTTTGAGCTTAGATCATTTTTTGCAAGTGAGGAGACTGACAATTTTACTTTTTCCCACATTTCAAATATTTAGTTATGTAGTCTTTGACGGGTTCTCGTTGATGGTGTTGTTAATTTCAAATGTCAGTGTCGATTTTACTACCTCATCAGCTTTGAGCAGTCTTATGTTAATCCTTTTTTTATTATTTATTTTTGTTTTTTGCGTGCGGTGGACAGCTTCAGTTTGACAGCTTCGCGATTATGGCAGACGCCTTATCGGCACTAGGAAATGTAGTCGCTTTGGAAGTTGCGGAACCAAATCTTTTCTTAATCAATATAAAATCAATTTGATTCCATACAATATTCTCAATTAAGAGTCCAATTTACCGAACTGTGGTTGTTACTTTGTCTCGAACGATTTTTTCTCCAATATTTTTTACTTCTTCGCCAACCCAGTATTCATTTCACTATTTCAAAATGATATTCATGCTTTAGAAAATGCATTTCATGCTTAGCAGATGTAATATTGAGTTTCTGTCAATTTTTTTTACTTGACTAAAACTAAACTAAACTTGCATGCGATTTAAAAATAAACCAATCGATGACTCACCCTTTACATAGTCATGGCCTCGAATAAATAAAAAGAGTACATGTTCAAAATCTACTAAATTCCCTGCCGGCCAGATATTGCCTTTTGCTAGCAGCAGCCAACAGCCACACCTGTATACGTGTAATGTGATAACGGGACAAGGTAGATATTAGTTTCGCTTCCGCTTCGTGGCTTCCACCTTAGCTTCGGGTTGGTAAAGCTCGAGTATTCTAAGCATTTCCGCTCACAAGTAAATGTAAACCGTAAGCACATGTTTGCATACATACATATGTACAGACACATACATTCACATACAAATATGACTAATTAAATCTTCCGGCTCATGTGCGCCTCGGTTCATCGCCTGCCACAGCAACAAGGGGCGCTGTGTGGGTTTAGAAGTTCACTCATTTTCACACACACATATACCTTCATGCAAATGCATACATGCATACATACACAAATACACTTGTATATGATTTCTACTTGCACTTTGTGAGATTTTCATTAATTTTTTATGAAGTGTGCAAGTTCAGAAACTTCATTTGCCGCTGGGAGTATTTTGCCTCAATGAGTTTACTGTGTGGAAAATTAGGAGTAAATAGTTTAAAACACAACTTTATGGTCAATTAAATACAAACATAACCATTAAGTCGGAAAAGTAATTATGCTTTAATAATCGTATGAATGCAAGAGAATTTACGAACATATCGAATTATATTTGTATGTGCAAAATTGATGCTAAGTAGATATTCAAAATGCTTTACAAAATATGGTAAGAAATTCGAAATTCACTTGAAATGAAATTTTTTTCGCGAGCGAACTGATTTAGTAAGAGATTATAAGTGTAATATGATTATAAGTCGGATATGCCTTAACATTAATATTCATAAACATTTATTGTTTTGTTTTGGTTTTTTTATTTATTGTCCACTTATGCATTCACTTTGCTGTGCCGTTTAAATAGTATCATATTTCTTAAAAGGTTTATTACACTTGAAACTAAATGCAAACATAATATAGCTAACGTAATTCTTTTATGTGCGGCGCGTGAATGCTAGAATCATATTACATAAGTAAACACCGAAAAATTGTTATTGGTTTGCATTGACTAAAATTCCTATAAAAACGCTTGTACGTAGTATGTAAGAGACAAGAAATAAAACAATTGCTTTACAAGCTGGATGCCCAGCTTGAAGTAATAAAATTCAATAAATGAAATAAAAATTACTTTAATAATCATTTCATTACATAAGGAAGCGGGGAAGGCGGGGTAAAGGCTCAAGTTAAACGGAGTCTGTGGGAACTAAGAAAACTCTGGCCACTCTCAGATATGTCACCAGTTAGTTGTCGGAGCAGTTCACACTGTTCTCGATCCCAGAGGACAATCGTGTGCTTTACATTAGCTTCGGTAGGAAGTCTAACGTTTTGTTCGCAAATAGAGATCCATGGTTAAGTTCAGAGAACCTATTAAAGGGATTTCAGCACACTTTCTACACCGATGTATACAAAACTAGTGATAGTAGCAGACCTGTAGGATACTTAGACGAAGACAATAAGTTCTTCTACGCTGCAAGACAGATGGCTGCGGTCAGTGGCGGATCCAGGATTTCATAAAGGGGGGGGTCCGGGTATTTTAGAAGGGTGTTTTTATTAAAAATCAATTTCGTGAATAAAATATGGCATTATTCGCGCTGCATGTCGTGACTAGCCGATGAAAAAACTAATAGCTCTAGATATCTTGTAAAAAAATTCTAAAAATAGTAAAGGACTTTGATTCAAAATTACAAGAATAATTGGCAGTTTTTATACATCGTGGGACAACTTGCAATTCAACCATGTATAGTTTAAGTACGAAAAAAATATCAACCCTGTTTGTAACTTCTTTACTTCTTCTTCTTGGATTAATGCTTACTGTGACTCAATTCACTCCAATAAAGTTCTTCAAACGAAACGGTCGTGTTTATATATAATATTATATATTTAATTGCGCTTTTCTCTAACAACATGTGTTGCTATATAACGGCAAGAAAGTTACCATGAAAGAGCCGTTGCAGCTTTTCCTTGTCGTAACGGCGACACCCTGTGTACTGTTAACTCGAAATTTTAAATAGCGCGCCAACGAAATCGCGATGACGGCGCCGAGTGATTTTTCCCTAAGTTTTTTTGGTGAATAACTAGGCTATCTTTAAACATGCATGAACATGCTTCTATTCTTTTGTTTCTTTCAACGAGCAGAATACATTGTGTCGAGCATTTGTTGACAAGTAGTTAATGTGATTGTTAATACGCCTCCTAACATGAAGAGAACATTATTTTCTTATTTCGAGCGCCTTGATCCAGAATAAGAACCAAAAATAAAAAAGAAGGAAAAACAGGTAAAGTTAAAAATTTGTATCCAAGAACAGTCAGTGTACAGTTGGTGCTCAAATTAATAGAATCACTATGAAAAATTCAAGTTTCAGCCATTTAATTGATAATAATCAAAGAATAGTCTATTTTTAATATGTTGTTTATTAAATTTCTATAATACAACAAAAACAATATTTAAACCAGTCTTTTATTAAAAAAATATTAAAAAAAAAATCAATATTTTGCGTGAGCACCTCGTGCAGAAATTAAAACCGGAATCCTTTTGGGTATGCTTTCAACGCATTTTAAGCAGTTTGTTTTTATTTGGTCGTCATTTTTCCAAATATTTTGCAGTCTTTCGCTCAGTTGTTCTTTATTTGTAATATTATCTTTCGATATTTCTGTCTTTGTTGACTCTTAAAGGTTCTCAATTGGATTGAGGTCTGGTGAGTTTCCTGGCCAATTAAGAACCTGAATTTTTTGCTCTTCCAAAAAGCTGCTCACAAAAAGCCAAATATATCGAACGGTAATTTCGACAAAGCAATGATTGCTACAATGTTTCACATTATACAAAAAAGTAGCATTTCCTAACATTTTTGCAAACTACACGTCATTAAGGGAGGGGTCTAGGGTTTGACTTTCAAAAAATCGATTTTTTGGAAATAGCTTTTTCTTATAGTAAATCATCTCAAAAATATTGTCCCAAAATTTCAGCTCAATCGGAGCAAAACTTTTTGAGTTATAGACGTTTTTGTCCCCACTCCTCTGCGACAGCTGCGAGCGTTTGGAGCGGAGCGTTACGTTTTTCTCGAAACCACTTTTTCAAAGTCCGTGACTATTAGAACTTCAACAATATTTAACCGATCCTTTTCAAATTTGGTATACAACTTCTATATATAAAATACCTCCCCCCCACTGAGAGATTTTTCACTTTCACTTGTTTTACATTAAGGGCGGTTTCCACTTATACAGCGAAAAAATCAGTGAAAATCGCACTTTTTGCTTCAAAAACGCGCTGGCAACGTAAAAATGAAAAAAAAAAAATCGGAGCCAGTGGGGGGGAGGTTTTGGTGATAATTTAACCAAATAATTCTGTTTTTTTTATTTCAGGTGATTTTACAACTAGATACGATAGTCACCGCAAATCACCTTTTGGAAAAGGCGTTTTCGGAAAAGTTACCTCACCGGCTTATTTCCCGATATTTTCTTACAAAAATTTAGTACAATATTGTTGAAATGATGCTTTATAATGTACAAAAAGTTTAAATACATTTTCACTATTCATATCTCTAAAGCAAAGTCTCAAAAAATTCATTAAAAAAAATGCTCAAACCCTAGACCCCTCCCTTAAACTCGGCAATTTGTTCCTCTACAGTATGATTCTAATAATTTGAGCACCCACTGTAAGTAAAAAGTATAAGGTAAATAAATATTTCTATTGATCTTGAAAAAACTATGCTTAAAAAACTATGTATGTTCGACATTGGTGTCGCTGATTACGAATCTGATGTTAGTTTTTTAAAATTAAAAATGGCTGATCCAATATGGCGGACGATCTTTCGAAAATTTAATGTAATTCGCTTGAAACTTGTTATTGGATCTGCCATTTTGAACTTTAAAAAACTAACATCAGATTTGTAATCATCGACACCAATGTCGAACATACATAGTTTTCTAAGAATCTGTTTCGCCATTAAAGAGGGCGTTAAGAAAATGAATTTGCATGTCCAAAAGTCTTAAATTCAAAATAGTATAACTTTTTTTTCATTCATCCTAGAAGTCTTTTAAAAAATGGATTTTAAAGCTACAGAGTATTACTTTGCGATTCCGTTGTGGAAAATAAAAAAAAAAAAAATTTACCTTACTCAAAAAAAATTCATAAAGATGTCCAAAATCGGCATTTCTTGACTATTTAACCACAAATTGCCAAAAGTCCTGACGTGCTGGAGCATTTTCAAGATCAAATTCGTTTTCAGCACAAAAAAAACTTCAAGAGACACTCGTAGCCGTTTTAGAAATTGGACAAAAATGAAATTACGCAGGCCTGTGTAATTATTCAAAATTTTGAATTGCGTCCGTCGTATTATAATTGTTTTTATTATAAAATAAATTAAAACTGGAAGAAAAATCTAATAAACTGCTAATGCATATAAAAAAATATTGTTTTTTTTAACTTGACTCATACAGAATTGAAACATAAAATTTTAGAGCATGATTCCAATGGGGGGGGGGGTCCGGACCCGAAAACCCCCCCCGTGGATCCGCCACTGGCTGCGGTATTCTAAAGGGAAGTACAGGCCATCTTGAATGTTTCATACCGGCTAATTCAGAAAAAGTGGCGGGGTAGTAGTATTGGAATTTGTAGTGAGAGTCCGCGCTGCTCTTCGAAATTAGGCGCTGAATGTAAGACAAAACTGAACAGTGTTGCAAAAAACAACAAAGTTTGCCTTATTTGGGTGCCTGGACATTGTGATAATACAGGGAGCGAGTAGACTGACAAACTGGCTAATAAAGGCTCTACAGGTGTACCTCTAGGCCATGAATCCGTTCTAGGTGTCAATTCTGCATCGATTCAATTATGGATTGACGACTTCATGAGGTTCACCAAAAGAAGAAGTTGGTCTGAGTGGAACTCCTGCAAAGTTGCCAAGTGCTGTGTTAAAGAACCAAACAAGAAATTACCAACGTTTCTCCTCAAATTTAGCAGAAAGAACCTAAGAGTACTGGTGGGTGTAATCTCCGGGCACAACGCCTGTGCTGGCCCAATATGCCTATCCTGCCTTGAGAATGTGGACACTGTAGATCATATGCTTTGTAGTTGTCCGGCTTTTATTGGAATAAAATTTAAGCTGTTGGGTTGCGATGCACTGAGTATGGATAAAGCTCGTACTCTTCCTCTTCCGGACCTCTTATGACTTATCAATGAATCTAAAAGGTGCCTGGGTGCCTCACAAGCTCAATGAAAAAAGCAAAGAAACACACGTTTAAATTGCTTCTCAGCATCTCCTCGCCATCGAGCAACACGCGATCATAAACAGCGCTTTTTATACCAAATCGTCACGGGAGATGAGAAATGGTGCCTATACGTATATGGGGTGCTAAGTCAAAGTTCCTACATGTTGGTTAGTCTATTAGGTTATACAGGGTGTTACGTCTCAAAACTAAATTTTTAAAGTCAGTCGAGCCCTTAAGCCGATCAAATCTTGACCGATAGCCTTCAAATTTTAATTCACAATTACATTCCTCATAGAAGCACGCAAAATTCTTTCGATTTGTAATATATTCTCTTTCTTATAATCATTTTCCGACGCCCTTTTTAAGAAATTTGAAAGATTTTTATTACATTGTTCCGCTTAGGGAGTTCCTAAATATACTTTTTTTGCCCCATCACCTTAGCTTGATCCCTCAATAGGATAAACTATTTTACAAAAGTATTCTTTGTAACATTCTAGTTCGAACAGTATACCTCATTTAGATAGTTATTTCTTTTTTATTGTAAAAAACACTCAAGTTTATAATTTAAAAATGAAAAATTTTGATTTTGATTCAGCTAAAATATAGTAGCGTGGAGCAATGGATATTTTTATTGTGTTGAATGGGGTAGCAACTGCCACCGCCTCTTTATGTCTAGTGCTGAACCTTTTCCTGCTAGTTCTCTGATATCTCATTACCCTCTTCATTCCTATTTCCAATATCAAAGTAATTTGAAGCCAATAATCAAACAGTACTAGCTCCTCTCTACACTGTAAAACTTGTTTGGATATAATGGAATTGGAATCTAAGGCCTTGATAGCTGCTTGACTGTCTGAAAAGCTGCTTCTCCGATTGCCAATAGTTCTGCCTAGAACACGCTGGCATAGGCAGGAAGTCGAATTGATTTGGATAAGTTGAGCAGCTCCAAATAACACCCCAGCTCGCACACCACAGTTCATCTTAGAACCGTCAGTGTAGATTTTAATGTTGAGCTGTGCTATATTAGGCATGAGTATGTCCAACCGGCTACTAAAGGGTTTTCCAATAACAGGTATCATTTTGAATAGCCCGCTATTTCTGTAGATGCCACTTTTGAAGCTGACATTTTTTGATATTTGACAAGTAGAAACTTCGCCATTAATAAAAAGACAGAGACAGTTCGTAAAACTCGAACACTTTTGGGTCATCGTGAAGCACCTTGTCGGACCGTAATACAGAAATTGGTGAAAAAATTTCGAGCTGTAGGGACAAGTTAGTGATGTGAAGAATAAAACCCGTGCACGTCGCTCAAGAACAGCCAGAAAAATATTGTTGTTGCAGCCGAAAGTGTTGAAGAAAACCAAGATTTGTCCATTCCTCCTCGTTCTTTGGAATTAGGCATTCCACAAACGTCATTACACCGTATTTTGCATAAAGATTTGTTTCTTAAGGCTTATAACGTCCAGTAGCACAAGAACTCAAGCCGACCGATCATCAGCAATATCGTGCCTTTGCTGATTGGGTCGTTGAAATGCACAAAAATGATCCGGAACTCCATCGAAAGATCATCCTGAGTGATGAGGCCCATTTCCACCTCGATGGCTTCGTCAACAAGCATAATTGCCGGATCTGGGGTTCAGAAAATCCAAGAGTTATTGTTGAAAAGCCTCTCTATCCTCAACGTGTGACTGTTTGGTGCAGTTTATGGTCCGGTGTTGCCACTGGACCTTACTTTTTCAAAAATTAAGCTAGAGCAACAGTTACGGTGAATGGATTGCGCTATCGAGAGATGATTAACGATTTTTTATGGCCGGAAGTGGATGGTATTGATCTGGGCAACGTTTATTTTCAACAAGACGGCGCTACGTGCCACACAAGCAACGAAACTATTCATCATAACACCTCTTATTGGAAATCCCTTTACTTGTGTTATTCCAAACATCGATAGAGTAGCGCCCTTACTTGCATTTACGTATACACCCTCACCCTTGTATTTGTGGCAGCCACTCAAACCTCGTGCGGCACTCAACCAAATTACCATCGACCGTGCAACCAAGGCAAATTCGCGCATCCACCAAAAGCTTTGTTACGCTAAGCAGCTGTGGCAAGCAATTCGCCACCTGACCACGTTGCATTTGTTTACTTTCTACTTCGGTGCAGCGACGCTGAGCTTGCCAAAGCGGCTGTTAGCATTTGGCCATTGAAAGCAACAAAATATGGTGAAAACAATAAACTTTGCCACAACCAATAACACAAGCAGCATATTTTTGCCGGTTTCGGTCAAACAAACAACAACAACAACAACAACCCAACAATACAACTACAACACGCAACCAATTAAGTTTGAGTGAATTGTGTGAATGTTGTATGTAATTAAGTAAATTAATTTTCTGAGCCAACAAAAGCGCTTTGCCAAGCAAAAGCTTACACAAGTCTGTGTGTGTGTGTGTGTGCGAGTTCGGGTCCGACGAAGAGTGGCATATCGGCGGCATAGCCAATGTGGCCTGCATGTAATTACTTCTATTGCTCGCCAAGCTATTAGCGTGTGGATGATGCAAAGTGTCGCAAACGATGGCCAAAATTCATTTGCGTGCCACGCCAGCCCCCCAAATTGCTAAGCGATATTTCCAATTTTAATGAATTCATCGAATTTTAAGTGTGCCCTGTATTAGTTTATGCTTCTACTGCCACAAATTATTATAATTGTTGTTGTACAATGTGTAGTTGCAATTAGCAAACGCTCGGTCCGCTAGCTAAAATGTGGCAGAGTGTCTACCGTACACGAAACACGGATGCAATTATGCACGCGTGTGTATGTGTGTGACTACCAACACACGTTTCGCATTTTAGAATATCATAGCACGCGGCCAAAACTATAATGAAGAGCAATTTTGAATATTTGTGGATTTACTAACCAAAAATGTGTGCAGTTAACATTTATGAAATGCCATAACTCTATCAATTACACTCCGAGGAGCCGGAGGAGTGCATAATTAGGTTATTTGCTTGAACATTTTGTATTCTAGGTAATAGTGGAGGTTGAAAAATTCCTTTTACTTTTTAGAGTTGGCAATTTTTCAACATTGAAATATGATTGGGCTAGGCTGAAAGGGCTGCTCTTTTGGCAAAAGCTCATACGATGGTCGCTGGTTCACTGCGCTGCTCAGCAGATGATTTCCTCATACCAGTCGCTATATCGGCTCCACAAATATATTTCTTCGAAACATTCACACTGGAAGTTTGTATCTTCCAAAAACTTTATGCTTTTAAGAAAAACACCTGAACATTAAGTGAGACGTCACATGATTAGTTCCTTTTGTTTCATGTGTAAAAGCATTACAGGCAAATAACGGGTGATTTTTGAGCTATTATCTTTTTAAACAGTTGGTTTAAACAACTGACGCACGTTTCGTGTTTTGTTTCACTGTCAAACATCTTCAGTTTGGTCTCTAATTTAACCATGAATCGTCTTACAAACGAAACAACGCTTGCAACTCATTGAATTTTATTATAAAAATGCGTGCTCTGTTAAGAAAGTTTAGCGCGCGCTTCTCCATTTTATGGTCAGTTTAATCGACCCACTGAAGCGGCTATTCTAGCTATTGTGACTAAATTTAGAACCAAATTTACATTATTGGAATTCAAACCACCAACACGCTTACGTAGAGTGTGAACTGAAGCAAATATCGCAGCTGTATCGGCCAGTGTTAATGATGGCCATCAATTATCGATTCGTCGCCGTTCGCAGCAATTGGGCCTCTGTTACTCAACAACGTAGAAAATTTTGTGAAAGGATTTAGGTGCGAAGCCTTTCAAAATACAGCTGGAAGCCAAACGACCAACCGCAACGCAGAATTTTTGGAGAATGGGCTCATGGAAAGTTGGCCGAAGATCCACTTTTTTATCGAAAAATTGTGTTCAGCGACGAAGCTCATTTTTGGATCAATGGGTACGTAAATAAGCAGAATTGTCGATTTTGGAGTGAAGATCAGCCAGAAGAATTGCAAGAGCTACCAATATATCTAGAAAAGGTCAGAGTTTGATGCGGTTTATGGGCTGGAGGTATCATTGGACCGAACTTCTTCAAAGATGCTGCGAATCGTAAAGTAACTGTGAACTGTGAGCGCTACCGATATGATATCTAACTTTTTTTTACCCAAAATGCAAGCGCTTGACTTGCATGGCATTTGGTTTTAGCAAAACGGTGCCACATGCCACACAGCACGCGTAACAATGGACTGGTTGAGAGGCGAGTTCGGTGAACATTTTATTCCACGTTCGGGACCTTCAATTGGCCACCCAGATCGTACGGTATAACGCCTTTAAATTATTTTTTGTGGAGCGATGTTAAAGCTCATGTCGATTCAGACAAGCCGGCTTCAATTAACGCATTGGAAGACAACATTAAAGCATTTTTATGTGAGATACCGGCCGAAACATTGGAAAGAGTATGCCAAAATTGGACTAAGCGGATGGACCATTTGAAGCGCAGTGGCGGCAACATTTGCATGAAATAATCTTCAAACATTAAATTATATGGACTGTACTATCGATTTAAATAAAAATTTCCTGCATTTTTCTGAATTTTACGTGTGTTTTTTTGAAAAGATTTCCTGTAGCTCTTAAAAAATCACCCTTTAGATCGTCTCACACGATGCACGAATTTCAAACGCCCACATCTTCACCTTTAATTTGGCACACAGTGTAATTCAAACACTGATTGGAACCTCTAGATGTTAAATAGGTAGGGTGGCTATCGCAACGACACACTTAGACCTCTCGTAGGTCCATTGTGATGCCACTGGAGCATATCTTTACCCTATTGGTTGCTTTTCAAACCATCCGATAGCTTTAATAAATGATCAAAACTTCGTTAGTCTTAGATGAGCTATGCCCGCTACATCAGTTAAAAATGCCGTATCAAGAGTGCGGCTAAGCTTTCACACTCACATTAAAGGTGTCTGAATGTTTCCTCTTCTTCTGTATTAAGACAGCTTCTACAGAAATCGAAGTACGGGAGTCCTAATCTTCTAGCGTGGCTGCCTATTAAACAATTACCAGTTAATACACCTATCATTTTTCTTATAGCTTCTCTGTTAAATCTTAGTAAGCTTTTTGATCGACCGCCGTTCCATTTTGGCCATGTCAGACTGCTTAGTTCGCATGTTGAGAGGTTTTGCCAACTTGTTGATGGTTTCCCTATCTATGTGTAAATATTTTACAAGTGGCTATTGGCACAGGCATCAGCCTTATCCACTTGGAGATCGAGCGTTGTACCGGTTCGAGCAAAGTTCATCTGCCTTATAGTTCCCTGCTATATTCCTGTGGCCCGGCACCCCAATAAGGTGTACTTTGTAGTGTTTAGATACGTCATTTAGAAGTTTAAAACGTTCTAAGACTGTTTTTGACGAGTGTGGTTTAGGTTCAAGCGCTTTTATTGCCGCTTGACTATACTCGGACATATGAAGACTTCATTTGTGGATAATACTCTCGTTTTTATTACCGTAAATCCCTTTTTTATGGCAGTGACTTCCGCCTGAAATACACTGCAATGATCAGGTAGGCGAAATGATTGGCTAACTCCGAGTTTAATGGAGTACATCCCTCCACCTACTCTGTTGTCTATATTTGAGCTATCTGTATTTTTCCTACCAATAAGCCCGTTATCCCGTTCCTCTTTGAAAGGAAATTTTGTGACGAAGGATTTATTTAAGTTGATATCCTTGGTCTAACAGAAATACATTGTACCAGGAATGCAGCGGAATTTATTTAAAATTGAAGAGTGTCCTCTCTGGTTCGTTCTAAGTAGACCAGTTTCTCTTAATCTGAGAGCAGTTGTCGTTCAGAGTCGGCTTAACACTGTAAGTCCCTCTATTTGTAGAACAATATCAAGACGCACTTCACAAATAGGAGGAGGAACCAAACACCAAAGACCTAACAGAAGTGCGCGCACCAAATATTTATTTACTTATTTGTGCAATATTTGCTACTGCCACATTTTTCTTCTTTTCCACTTCCCGTCCATTTTGGGAGCAAAAAATTTGTGTACAAATTTAATGAATCCATTTAAAATGGCACACAACGAAAGCTATAGCAACAACAACACCGAACCCATTTAAAATTTCTGCGTGGTGCGATTATTATTACTTTGCATGTTGTTGTAATTACTGTACAACACTGTAGGTAGACCGCGAAAGAGCCAACAAGCGTAAATTTTATGAGAAATGAACAAAAGTGCCTTGGGATATTTCAGCTGAACATTCATTTATACATACATATACATATATATATATGTACGAGCTGTATATGTATGCGTACACAAATAACTTCACACTTCATTGTATGTGCAAGGACGTAGTGGTGACTTAAGTGCTTCTTCGCCAAGACCTCAAGCAGCTTTCGACTACAACAACCCTATCCGCGTAACGGCTGCTAAAGGGTAAGCTGCCAAAAGGTGAAAACAAAAATGCCAGTAAGATAAACAAAGGGTTAACAAGTCAACATAGGTGCAACAGCAAGGAGTAATGAATAAAATAGCAACAACAAGCAGCTTCTTATATACACACGCGAATATCGAGACTACCCAATAATTTGGCTACGTATACGCCATGTAGTACCAGTAACCGAAATAAAAATTACGCTTCATGTCTGGCCGCTGCGCATAACGGTTTGCATGTGGGGAGAGAATCGCATAGCATAACAATAATGCAAGCCAGCAGCATGTCGATTACTTGAGTGGCTTCTGTGAAAAGTGCACCCGCAATCAGAAGCAACAGCAGCAGCAACGAAAGTGGTCGAACTCTGCGTGCAGGCTTGTTTTTATTAAGGGGCATACGCAAGGAGCTTGATGTTGATGGTATGAATATTCAGGAGGTGAAAATTGTGTTTATTAAAAGTGCAATCAAATAAACTTAGTTACCATATGAAATGGATATAAGCATATACATATGTATATATTACATATGTATATGAATGTATATGTGTATATATATGCATGTATATGTGCATGTAGACATAGACTCATGAGTCACTTCTAGTTCAAATCCAGAATTTCTACGGCATAAATGAAAGTAATTACAAACTACAGAGCTTCTCAGAAATCTTTTTTAATTGTCTTAAGATTGAGATTCCGAGCATCCTCATGGTTTTTACAAAGTTCGACATTTCTTGGCCTAATTTTGAAATCGCGTTGGGCAGAATAGATTAATCTTAGGTAAGGAAGCAAATCACTCATGCTGGCTGTTAAGCTAATTGAACTCTTTGAATTTAAGGGGCTAGGCCACTGTAACAGCTTGAAAAAAACGTATTTTTGACGACTTTTTTTGACGGGAAGGGAAGGTCGAATAAAAAATCGGTTTTAGTATGTGAACCAAAAAAAATTGTATCAAAAAATATTTAAAAATGTCGGTGTTGTAGCTGTTCTCCGGTAACATGAAAATTTTAGAAGGCTCCGCGGCACGCAGGATAACTGATGCAAATTTTCATCAGGGACAAAATAAAATTTTTTTTCTTAATCTACATGGGTATAGCTAGTGAAACACGTACGGAATTTTAAAAATATTCATTTTTCGGTATTTGGTGGATGTTGAAATAAAATATTGAATTTTCAACTAAAAAATTGTCTCTTAATTTATCTATGAAAATTTTTCTAAGTGACTTATCGAAAATTCCATACGTATTTCATTGCGTAATGATGTCCTGAATATGTGTACAAAATTTCAAAAGAAATATTAAAAACTCGTCGAGTTATATGCGTGTCGATGCAAAAAATTGTATTTTGAGATAATCCCATTGATTTCAAATTGATTTTAAATATTCAAAATATGATAATATCAACTACATAAAGTTTTGTACCGTTAATCTGCAATACCAGTACTGCCCTTCTGAGTTGAAGTTTTTGTCCTCTGCTGCTTTTCTGGTTGATGCTCACTTCCATTTTACTGGATCAGCCTAAGTGATTTGCCTGGAATTCATCACCGTGTGAAGAATACCACTGTTCATATTCAGCTGTTCCCTCTTTTTTCGACCAATACTCGCACTGTTTACAATATTTAGATTTTACCAACACATCAACTATCTTGCCAGTGATCCAATTGATGAGTGACGTAACTCCAAAAAGAGACGAAAATCCTCTTTTTCTCCATGACCCGTCTCCAGACACAGTAATGCCTTGTGATTCACCTTTTTCAGCACTGAATTTTCGTCTTCAACAGCTTTGTTCATTGAAGCATTTCGTACACTCGCGTTCGCATTCGATAACATTTCAACAATGCGGTCGTAGAAAGAGTGAAAAATAGGCCGCGGTAATTCCATTATTGCACAAAATTTGAGAATGCCACTCAGATCCACTCCTAATAATCGCATAGCTAGAACTATGCGGCGATTAATTTCGTAAGCATTGCCAATATATGAACTGTTCGGAATCTGAACTTCACGGCAGTTTTTACAAGAAATCACTAGTTTGAAGCCTAAACCACGTAGACTTCTCTCGTGAAAGGTTATGTCCGACCCGCATGTTTTACAACAGACGTACTGAGAAATAGCAGAGAAAACTAACAAAACATTTAAAATTCGGTAGCTGAACTGATAATTAACATCAAAAGTGTCATCATCAATTTTTAATTTTTTTGCAGAGGCACTAAGTCCTTGTATATCATCACCTTCCATTTCAAATCGGTTCGGCGGCCGTTTCGACGCTTGCTTTCGATGCCGCGTTGGATAATTTGATTTCGTCCCTTTTTACTTATTTTTATTTATTTTTTCACAATAAATAGTTCAGCGATCCAAAACAATTTCTTGAAAAGAAAATATAATTTCTTCATAAACAAAACGTGATAAACATAACACGATGGACAAAACAAACCTCTTGTTGACGTTTTACGACATCTAGTGGTGCATTAGAAACGATAAAAATCGATCGGTAAGCAGTTACACTTATCTTCTGAGCAGGCGCGAATTTAATGCATATAGTAATTTTAGGGACAACTGACGCGCTGCAGGAAAGGCGCAAAATTTGAAAGAAAAAAAATTTTTTTCGGTTTAATTATTTTTGCATCATATTCTAGAAGCTTGAAAGTAACAATTTCATTAAAAAAAAATCGATTTTTTTCGAAATTCTACAGTGGCCTAACCCCTTAATTGAGAAGAAGCCTTAGAAGCCTTGGAAGATTTTTTAGCGAGATTACTTTTAAGCCTTCCAGATACCGAGAGTCTTAAAAGTGAATTCTGAATCTTGTTAGAGCTTCAGAGTAACACAGTATCGACTTTGCTTTTGCGTGCTCATCCTCGAATAGCCTGCACTAGATTTAAAGAGCGTTTATTCAGGTACAGGCTTGTAACTACTCTGGCTTGTTGCTTCGTCTATAAGTTGAGGGTGTGTTTTTGAAAAATTTTTGTTTTTATAATATTTTCAAACTGAAGGCTTTGTTTTGTATTTTCGAAAAAAATTTGGTTTCCTCATTATTTTAGTTTAAGCCTTAATGCGACCAAAACGAAACTATTATTATTCGCAAGAAAATATAAAATTCTTATCTTCCGACTCCCGACATTGAATGAAACGGCTGTCAGTCGGTGCTAGTACTAGACACCTTGGGTTAATCATAGATAAGAAGTTTTCTTGAAAACTGAACATTCATGATAGAGTAGAGAAGGCTGCTACAGCGCTCTACTCCTGCAAAATAACAGTAGGTTTAAAGTGGGGTCTATCTTTCAAGACATTTCACTGAATTTATATAGCAATTAGTCTTAAATCATGACCTATGGAGTTCTGGTCTGCTGGTCAACTCTTGAGAAGAAAACTTCGCTCAAGCAGCTAAAGAGCATTCACAGAGTAGCTAACCTTTGTATTAGCGGGGCTCTGAGAACAACACCAACCAGTGCCAGGTCACAGTAACATTAAGGGTAAGTATAAGGTGTATGAGTTAGTTAGACTGGGCACTACGCTCCAAATTACTCAAGATAAAGTTGTTATACCTATGAATTTGTTATCGCATAACCAGGCGGTCATTATATCAATGAATTCGGCTATACTAAGATCAAAGTTTGCACAAGAAGGCCGGACAGCCCTAAGTGATCTAACCTAATATCGTTTTCAAGGTCAACCTTAAAGGCGTTGAGCTAGCCAACGATATAAATACCACTGGGATATGGTGGACACGAGCAAGCTAATAAATAAATAAAGGGTAGTTAAGTTTCAAGGGCCGGTGTTGATTTTGAATAAAATATAATTTTTTTAAGAAATTATTATCATTTCTCTTCATTCTGATTATATTGATATAATAGGACTATGAATAAGTTCGTGCGGTTTTTTCGAAATTTGAAACTTTATTGACGTAAAATGGTTACAAATTTAATATTCAAAGTATTGTCCATCGCTTACTACTACTTTTTCCCATCTTTCTGGCAATTCACGGATTCCCTTTGTGAAAAATTCGGTCGGTTTTGCCGCAATCCACGAATCGATCCATTTTTTGACTTCATCGTAATTACGGAAGTGCTGGTCAGCCAGGCCATGTTGCATCGATCGGAAGAGATAGTAATCGGATGGCGCAAGGTCTAGACTATACGGCGGGTGGGGTAGGACATCCCATTTGAGCGTTTCTAAGTATGTTTTGACCACTTGTGCAACATGTGGCCGAGCATTGTCATGTTGCAAAATAACTTTGTCGTGTCTATCGGCGTATTGCGGCCGTTTTTCTCGCAGTGCTCGGCTCAAACGCATCAATTGTCGTCGGTAGACATCCCCCGTAATCGTTTCATTCGGTTTCAGTAGCTCATAATACACAACACCCAGCTGGTCCCACCAGATACACAGCATAACCTTCAGGCCATGAATATTCTGCGCCGACGTCGATGTTGAAGCATGGCCAGGGTATCCATACGTTGCCCGACGTTTTGGATTGTCGTAATGGACCCACTTTTCATCGCCAGTCACAATTCGATGCAAAAAACCCTTTCTTTTGTGCCGTTGAAGCAGTTGTTCGCATGCCATAAAACGGCGTTCAACGTCTCTTGGCTTCAATTCATACGGCACCCAATGGCCTACCTTTCGGATCATTCCCATGGCTTTTAAACGTTTGGAAATGGTTGATTGATCAACTCCCAAAGTTTTTGCAACCTCTTCTTGCGTTTGAGCCGGATCTTGATCGAGCAATTCCTCCAATTCGGTATCCATGAACTTTGGCGGCGCACCCTCGCGTTCTTCGTCTTCCAAGCCAAAATCACCACTTTTAAAGCGTGCAAACCACTTCTGGCACGTTCGCTCAGCTAGAGCATGCTCACCATAAACTTCCACCAAGATACGATGACTTTCCCCGCAAAAACACATTATTTGGCACGAAATTCGACATTTTCAAGTGTGGTAAAAATATTGTTGTTTACGCTTCAAATAAAAAACGTATACTGACGTTTGTGCCTTACGACAGTAGCTCTCCAATGAATGTTTGGAAATGTGGATCAATGGAATAATAATCAAGTTACGCCATCTGTTGTAAAACCGCACGAACTTATTCATAGTCCTATTAGCTCAACTACGCATAGAACAAAATATTGGCCAAATGGTCGCCGCGCCTCCGCGGCACACCTCCATCCGATGGTCCAAATTTTCGATGACGCTGAGGCATTATCGAGGTTCTATGCCGTTAATGTGCCGAATTATCTCATCCTTTAGCTCTTCAATTGTTGCTGGCTTATCGACGTACACCCTTTCTTTCAAATAACCCCAAAGAAAGAAGTCCAACGGTGTCAAATCACATGATCTTGGCGGCCAATTGACATCGCCGCGACGTGAGATTATTCGGACATCAAATTTTCCCGCAAAAGAGCCATTGTTTCGTTAGCTGTGTGACAACTGGCACCGTCCTGTTGAAATCACATATCGTCCACATCCACATCTTCCAATTCGAGCCATAGAAAGTTCGTTACCATCTCACGATAGCGAACACTATCACAGTAACTGCCTGACCGGCCTCATTTTGGAAAAAATACGGCCCAATGATGCCGCCGGCCCATAAACACTCTTGGATTATCATTCGCCCAAATGCGGCAATTCTGCTTATTGACGAATCCACTGAGGTGAAAATGTGCCTCATCACTGAAGATGAAGTGCGCGATATGCATTTTGATTTGAACGCCCGTTTTCATAATAAGCCTGAATAACTTTAACGCATTGCTCGATTGTATTTCTTTCCATGGTTCAAATTGAATTAGTCTGAAATTGAAAAATGTCAAATGAAATGCAGAAAAAAACTTGATGTTTAGGTGTGGTTCACATTTAAAATCGGTGTCTAGTGTATTGTTCGAGATACCCGTGCGAATAATGCGAAACTCGCCCAAAACTCGTGCATGGCTCAACCGTTGAACTGGTGGATCGAAATTTTCGAGCTTTTGCGCAATTTGAGCAGTCGGACAAAAAATCTGAGTTGTATTTTTCAACATTTCATTCGTTTTCTTTAGGCGTTTGCACTGCGTATAAATAATTTGTCAAACCTAACAAGAGGAACTTCTACTAAGAAGAGATAAGCACATACTGATTTCAGTTATTATGGGGCACTGCCTAATCGGCGGGCACGCGCCCAGAGAATGGGTGTACAAACGCATGACTTCTGCAGAAGTTGTCTAGACGAGGAAGAGGAAGAGACGATCCCCCCTCTATCCAGACGTAGACTCGCAATTTTGGGCAGACATTTTTTTAATTAATTAGAAGATCTCGGCTCTGTCGAAATTAAGGCTCTTACGAAATTTTTGAAAAGTACAAATTGGTTTTAGGAGGGATAAGGGCTAGTTCCCCACGCGGCATCACAATGGGCCATGAGCCTGAGTGTGTGCTACAGTGGACAACCGCTTCAACCTAACCAAACCTACCAGGAGGAGGCTGGTACAACCGAAGCTGGTATGTCTGTATTCAACGACGATTCGAAGATGGAATCGGCAGGTGGAGCAGGAGCGTTTTATAAAGCAGCTAATTTATTTATTTCCTTAGAACTGTCGAATACTGCTAGTGTTTTTCAGGCAGAAATCTTTGCGATCCGGCAAATATGCAGAAAGTTTAGGGAACGTGGAAGTGAGCGATATACCAGGTGTATAAGCTTAAATCCGCTGTTTTTTAGTAAAAAAAAAAACATTTTTTTATAGAAAGCAAAAAAATAATTTATTCAAAGTATTTGCCCTCGCTAGCTATACATTTTTCCCATCTCTCGGGCAATTTGTGTATACCACGCCAAAAGAATTCTTCATCTTTCGAGGCGAACCACTCGTCAAGCCATTTCCGGACGTCTTCGTACGAATTGAAGTGCTGTTCGGCGAGCGCGTGACCCATTGATGAAAACAGATGATAGTCCGAAGGGGCCAGGTCTGGTGAATAAGCGGGATGAGGTAGCACCTCCCAATTGATTGTCTCCAAGTAGTTTTGGAAAATTCTTGACGTGTGCGATGGGGCGTTGTCGTGGAGGAAAATCAGCTTCTCATGTCTTTGTTCATAACGAGGCCTTTTTTCACGCAAAGCACGGCGCAATTTGATGAGTTGTTGGTGGTAGCGATGAGAATTAACAGTTTCACCAGGTTTCAACAGCTTATAGTAAACGACACCCTGCTGATCCCACCAAACGCACAGCATAGTCTTGCGTCCAAAGCGATTAGGTCTTGATGAAGAAGTTGATGGTTGGCCGGGATCGACCCATGATTTTTTTCGTTTAGGATTCTCAAAGTATATCCACTTTTCATCGCTAGTCACCACAAGATGCAGGAACGACTTTCTTTTATGCCTAGCCAGCAAGATTTCGCATGTGTTTTGGCGTCGCTCCATCTGTCTATCGTTCAATTCATGGGGTACCCATTTTCCGACTTTTTGGACCTTTCCCATGGCACGTAAACGCATGGAAATGGCTGGTTGAGTGACACCTAACTGCTCGGCAAGCATTTTTTGCGATTGGGTATCGTCCTCATCCAAAAGAGCCTGCAATTCATGGTCCTCAACTTTTCTGGGCCGATTTTCACGCTTCTTGTCACTCAAATCAAAATGGCCGTCTTTGAACCGACGAAACCAGTCTCTGCAAGTTGTTTCCGATAATGCACTGCCACCATAGGCCTCCACAAGCATTCGATGCGATTCGGCAGCCGATTTCTTCAAATTAAAGCAAAAAAGTAGAGCTTCCCGCATATGCTCTTTTTTTGGCACAAAATTAGACATGATTACGCAAGGAAAAAAGTGTGTTGCTGTATGAAATCACTGATGATGTGTAGTGATTGATGTAAACAGGTGTCGAACCCATGCAAAAAAAAATATGGCATTTCTATGGTAACTTGATATGCTCACTAACGCCATCTACGAGCAATCAGCGGATTTAAGCTTATACACCTATTCCAATAGTCAAGCTGCGGTCAAGATACTGATGCAAATCCAACTGGTCAACTCCTAAATGGAAGATATCAAATTTTTTAGGTGTGCAGGTAACATTTCTCTGATCTGAATTCCAGGGCGTGGAACATAGGAGGAAATCAAATTTCTGATGAGCTTGCCAGAAAGGGGTCGACTGAATTTGTCTCAGTTGCTTCCTACCCGGTCATCGGCATCACCCTGACTGTTATCAAAGGGAAATGCATATATTAGAATATTTCTCGACAAAGCGCAGAAGAGAGTGAGCTGCATTGCTTCGTGTGCGTCTAAGGAGGCAGAAAGTTCTGAGGACTCCACGGTATTAAATTTTCAAACTCTTACCTGTATTTGCCGGCAATTGGACGAACTCTACACATGCAGAAAAGCTAGGTTTGTCATTTAATCCCCACTGCGAAAGGTGCGAAAGAAGGAGTAATTCAGAGAAGTAGACTGTTAAGCATTTTTTCTGTAAATGTCCGGGCTTGGCAGACATGGGATTAAGATCATTGGATGCTTCTTCCTACGTCAACATTGGAAAGTGCTCTAACTTAAATCCCATTAACCTTCTTCATCACATCAACAGCTCTGGTTGGCTGTAGATATCTGCGGATTCGAGGTTGGCAAATTGTATCAAAATGGAGCTTTAATACTACTTGGGGAGTGCTAAACTAATTTACCTACTTACCTATTAGGTGCGCAACTGAGTTCTCGCTGTTTTTTTATGAAAATACAACTTTGTTCTGAAAAATGGTTACAAGTGAATCATTGAAAGTATGGCCTACAATGGCAATTTTTTTTTGAAATATAACAAAATGGCGGACTTTTCAAAAAAAAGGAATGTTTTTCGGCTGGAAATCAGACTGTAGTGTGGAAAGTTAGGGCTCAAAAGAAACAAAAGTAGCACCTACCAGAATGGCAAGCCTACAAAATATCTAAGCCTTATGTAGCTTTCTACCTTCTCGAGTGTTATCGTTAGCGCGTTTATCTGCCACTTTCATACGTGCAGCATACGAACGCTCCGGAGGTCCCGAGCGCTCTTTGTTAATTGTTGAATAACTCGAAAAGTGTTTGTCGGATTCACTTCAAATTCTTACACAATATTTTTAAGATATTATACTTTAAGAAAATGCAGAAAATCCATTTTTTTGAAAATTCTGACTATCGCTAACACCTTAACTACTACCGAAAGATCCAGTAGGACACAAAATATCTTTCGGGTCGAAGTGTCGGCCATTGGGCCACTACAGATATAAAATTATTATTATAAGAAATCATTAATTTTGCTAGGCAAGAGTTCCCATACATAGGATGCCTTTTTTTCCTACTGTCACGTGATGGTTTTCTCTGCTTAACTGGAAACTTAGCCATATTTCTCCATCGCTGATATTTTATTTCCTATTGAGTTGCCTAGTAGTGAAACCTTCTTCCTTTGTAAACCATTCGGCTCCACGTACTTTTTGATCCCTCTTCAACTTATGTGCATTATCTATGTATGCTTACATACTTAATCATACACTTCCGCTCAGTTTATTAATATGAAGAGTGTTTGCAGATGTCAGCGAATGATGTTGCGAATTTTGAAGTTTTCACGTCCGAATTGTCGCATTTGCCTTTAAAAAACGTTCACTGATACCCTTCACATATTCACGTGTAAATGATTGAATACCACTACACCAACAAAAAGCTGTTACATACGCACTTACTTACTTATATGTATGTATGTGTAAATATGTATTTTACTTGTATGTTGCAGCAACTGACGTTGACAAATTGCAGTAGAACGCGGACTGGTTTAGTTTAACCTTTGCGGAGCTGTCGCTCAGCTTGCACTTGTATACACATACACACATATATGGTGGCCACTATACACAGCTTGCCGCGCCCAACATGCCACCAATTGTGGCATGGATACTGCAAAAATGGATACAAAGCAAAAAAACACAAAACAAAAAACAAAATCGGCAGTAAAAGAGCGTCACAATAATCACATACACACATAAATCAAATGTAAATGCATGTAAGTATGTATTTGTTTATGTGCCATCAATAGCAACAACAATTGTAAACCGTGCGCATGTAGCAGTAAGTAGCAATAAAAACGCGTACAAATTGCCAAGAAAGCAGACATGATGTACGACTTTATTGCCCCGGCTGTTATCACCAAACACATTTGACATCTCCCACCACCCCCCCCACCACCATCCATCGCTCTTCTACGCTCCACTTGGTGGCAGTGGGTGATAGACCCAGGTGCAGAATGTCACATTTGATAGCACTGGCAGTGCCACTGATTGGGGCCATGTGCGAGTAGTGAAACCGTCCAACTGAGCTTTGGCATTTCAGTATGCAATAATAGAGCAAAATTAACAAGAAAACGCCACGTAGCAATCCAAGTGGAATATGTGTGTATGTGTATTTAGTCTATAGACACTGAGGCTGCTGAACCAATTTTGATGAAATTTTGATTAGTTGTTGTATATAAGGATATTCCCAATTTTTTCTGTCCGCTAGATGGTGCTGAGGTCCACATACTTCCAAAACTTTTATTTGTAGGCCGATTTGTTCCAAAATTTATACATAAAACGGCTCACTTTAACAGGTAACCGAAGGGTGTAAATTGTGGCACCACCAAAGCACCACAGAGTGAAGGGAAGAAAGAAGAGACAAAGGAGATAATCAATCTTTGGCGATTAGGAATTGAAACCGCTGCGTGCTAATTACAAATTCCGCAGTTGGCCAATACTGTTTGAGTTACTGTTTACTCAGTTACCTGAGTTTTGGTCTCGCGAAAGAAGAGAACCTAAAAAATGGAAGATGAAATGATTCCAGAGATTAGAGATTAGATTAGAGCACTGCCCCAGACTGTCAAAGCAAGAAGTATCCAGTGACCTTAAACATCTACTTGCCAAACTTGGACCTTTACATAGAAGGTGCTCAACAGTTTCTTCCTCTGAAAGGTTCCCACAATGTGGATTTGATGGCAATTCTAGCTTTACCGCTTGTGTGCGGATTGTCCAATGGCCGCAGGTAAGAGTTTGAAAATTGCAAGGCGCGGAGTCCCCAGGACCTGCGTTCCATGTCTATTGTACTGGGGCCAAAGGGTTTTCGAAATAGCTTATGAAGAAATGGAAGTTCACCTCATCTGCGCTTTCTTGAAAAATACGTTGTTCATTTCCATTTTGACAACAGTTAGCGAAATGCCTATGACCTGGTAAGAGACCTTTGAGAACAATTCGGTCGCCCCTTCCTGGTAAGCTCATCAGCAATTTCCCTTTATGTTCCTATGTAATGCAACTCAGAAATGAGAAATGTTACCTGCACAACCAAAAAATTTCATAGCCTCCTTACAGAAGTTGACCAGTTTGGATCAGCACCATGATGTCGTCAGAGCCTTCGAAAACCTCCACACTTTACTATTTAATTGCCTACTTAGTCCAAAGTACCACTTCTTGGCGAGAAAGATACTCCGTTGGAATTCAAGATTGACTTTGTTATTGGAGTTGATGTTGGTTCCTAGATAAACGAAGCCTTTTACAACTTCAAAATCATAACTGTCAACAGGAGTACTTTGTTTTGTCCTCGTTGATCACCAAACCCATTCGCTTTGCTACTTTATCCAGTTTGGGAAAGGCAGAACTGACAGCACGGTTGTTAAGGTCGATGATGACAATATGAAATGTGCCTGAAAAGAAGTCACACGACAGCGAGTCACCCTGTCTGAAACCTCATTTGGTATCAGACGGCTCGGAGGGGTCCTTCCCAATTCTTAGGGCCCTAGTGGTATTGAGCAACGTCATTTCGCATGATCGTATTAGTTTTGGGGGATACCAAATTCAGACATCGCGACATATAGGTAACTCCTCTTCGTACTGTAGAATGCGGGTTTAAAATCGACAAAAAGATAATTTGTGTTGATTCTCCTTTCTTGTGTCTTTTCCAAGACTTGGTGCTTCAGTCTTTCACAACATACGCTCGCTAGAACCTTAAAGGTGATATTTAGGACACTAATCCCACTAATCAGCAAAGCTGCGCTCACGGCCTCAGATATCCCCCACCACTTCAAGGGTAGTTGAGTACTGTAAATCTGAAGCCAACTTCCTTGGCCTTCAAACCCATGGTTAGCAAACGGGATACTCTAACCCAAAAGCGATCTTGGCAAGCTGAGAGAGCAAAACTGGGCAAAACTGATGTTACTTGTCATGTTCGACCGACTGTCGCAATTTCTCTGGTAACAGACAGCTGGTTGGACTGATGACGGATCGATCGAATCAGGTTTGAGGGCACTGATGTGTTAAGAAGCAACCACCTTGGCTCCTTGGCATCACAAGATCTACTCAGATTTCTTCGGAGGTCGAGTAGATTTAAGGAAAATTAAAAAGGGAACCCGAGTACAGTACAATTTACTGTATGTATGGTCTGAGTGCTGTACTTGCTAGTCTGTCGCGACAAAAAAAATTAAAATCCCATGATAATTGACACAGATGGCAGAGCACAGTATTGAGCAGAGCACCTTTTCTTTATATGGGTTAAAGGTTTATATTCACAGGAAAGTTCCAAGTTTTTTATGTATAGAAGGAGGCTGCAAGACTGAGACTCACAACAAGTAAGTCTTCATACCAAAAAAGGAAAGTTCAACAACTATAGCTAATTAATTCAAATCAATCGTCCGTTTTACATAAAAAAGTAGAAAATTCAGCAATCGGCTGATTTCTACTCCCGAACTATGTTTTAACTCAAATATTTGAGTCTCAGTCTCGTGAAATCAGCGCAGATGTGAAGAAAGTGTTTTATGTTTAATGATAATGATAACATAATTGATGTTTAACCAAGAACCAGACCCTCCATTAATATGTAAATTCGGTTGCTGAGTCCAAAAAAAAGTTTTAGAAAACTACAGCTAGAATTGTGTGTGTGAATTACGGACACAGCGCAGACTCAATTTGTACAAAAGAGTTCATTTTAATACACCACTTGTAGGACCACTGCTTTTCTTTAGTTGTATCATTTGACTATGAATCTGCCTATGCCTATTTTCTTTTCTGCAATATCTTTCAAGTTTACCATCGTGGACATCGAGAATTCCCCCAGCATTCTATATCGTAGAGCTCCCAACTTTGAGCACTTACACAGATAGTGAAAGCTTGTTTTCTTAGATTTGTCTTGACTGCAGCTTCTTCATCTATCGTTGTACGGCCGCCGCATCTTCCTGCCATGGTCTTCCAAAGGCTAGTGGGTGATTATTGTTGATATATTTCTGAACTTTTTTGTCGTGACTGTCTTAACAACTCGTCAGTTCGAAATTTGTTGGAATTGGGTCGCATTTGCCTAGTCCATCTTGATTCGTCAGTAAAGAGGAGCTGTATTTTCTTTGACTACTGAATTCAAATCCCATTCTTTTCACGTGGGGAACTTTGCCCTAAACTCTGTCCTAAAGTCTAGGAAAGTGGTAGTAAAAGTTCCTAAGTTGTCTGGTTGTTTACAAGTACGACAGTAGGAATTGTGAGGGATGAATTTTAGCTGCTTGTTCCCCGATAAACCAGAAACCAGTTATCGCTGCCGTGCGTCCGCAGGTATCCCTTCGTTTCATATTTGACAGTATTGACGTTTGTTTGTGGTTTTCAATGGGCCATAACGTTTGGGTAGTCGATTATGAAACTCTCAGTAGATAATACGCTTGTCTACGAGTAGTTCTTACAATAATCAATAATGTATTTTTTTAAAGATGTTCTCTACTCAACCACAAGTTTATGGATTTATCTCTTGGCATTCAGTACTAAGACTTTAGGGATTTGAAAGACTTTAAGTCATTTCACCTGCGCATCGTTCCCTAAGAAGTTTTCTGTTATTAAGACTTTGACCGCATAAGAATCCCACCGAATTTTATTCATTCTACCCAGAATGTTTAATTTCGTTGTGATTTTTCTTCCAAGAATCGAGTTCACTGTGCGGCTGTGATATTCCTTATTTTTGCTTGCTGAGCTGTTAATCGCACCAGCCAAACCAAACAGCCGCAAACGAAGACGAAGTGTAAAGCATTTGTCGCTGTCTAAATGTAAACATTATTGTTGCTGTTACAGATTTTGTTGTATTTCTGCTACAACAAAACTTCAAAATGTGGTGCTTTTATTTTTATTAGTACCACAAACACATACACAGAGGTACACATTTTCGTTTACTCTGTTTACTCTGCCCGCTTAAAATCGTTTTGTTTTTGTTTTTCTTTTCCATCTGAAAATATTTGCGGTCTCCTGAGGAAATTACCTAAATGCATGAAAGAAGTGGAAAAGTTGAAGACACCCGCAGAGGCAACAAATCTCTTTGCTTCTCCCCTCTAGTGCTTCCTCTCCCCTGCACTTCTGTCTTAGATAATATTTGCCTAAAAACACTGGTTCTTATTAACCTGTTTGTCAACATTGAGCTACTACAGGAAACACATTTGTCAATGGCCCTAAGATTTTTTCCATTGCCCCGGTGGCGTTGCTTCTTTGGTGCAACTTTGGAACGTTTATTATGACACCAAAAAATACCTTCGCATTGACAGGCATGAATAATTGTATGATTATTGGTATGACAAGATTTAAAAGCAAATAAGCAAAACAAAGAAGAGGAAAATAAACGAAATTTCTTTGTCTGCATTTATACCCAGCATAGCCTAAAGAAAGATTCCACCTCTTTGTATTGACAGGTAATTAGAAATGCAATTTTTTACCAGCTTCGAATACTTTTCGTTTGTAACATTTAATTATTTTTATTTTCATTAATTTATTCGGCAAAAAAAAAATTTAAAAAATAAATAATTGACGCGAAATACGACAAGCTTTTATCAAATTTGAAACTATTTACTCAAGACCTATAAAGAAATTTGCCCAGTTTTATTGCTAATTTAATTTTATTAAAATAAAGTGCAAATTTGAAGGAAACACAAATCCTCATTCATTTTTTTTAATATTTTTCCCATATAACAAATGAACGACATTTTTGAAGTGAAACTTCTTAGGCGTCGATGGACGAGCGATAATGGAGAGTAAAATTTCAAGGTCGTGCAACGTTTTGGGCATTTTCGTTCCGCCAGAGAGAAAAGAGATATAACGTAGAGGAAACAGAGGGAGAAAGCTATACCTTATATATATCATAGATACACTTTAGGCTATTTTTCCCGAGTTTTTCCTTGTGGTTGGTAATTTCTGGTAAAGAAATAACACTGCCTATTATTTGGCGCTTGCTTGTTGGTGCAAACTTGTAGGAAATATATTTTTGGTGCCTACTGTTTGGGGCGTTTTTTGGTCTCAATTTTTTTTGGCGTTTTTTTTTTTTGGTGCCTACTTTTTGGCGCTTATTTCCGTTTCCTGGCTAGTGCTTGTGCGACCTATAAAGTGCTATCTATTCCGGTGTCGGTTTTTTGGTATTGCCTGCGGTATTTTGTGCCGTTACTGCGGTTCTGGAATTGCTGCGTTTGTGCGGGTGATAATCGCTCGGGGAGTAGTGCGCGTTGTTGCCACGGTTTGTGTCCGCCGTTTACCTACACCGGTCGACCCTTCTCCGTCTTTTGTAAATTTTGTCTATTTATATTCTCTGCAAATGTTGTGAATTTATTTAGATATATTTTCTTTATGTCTCTCTCTCATTCTCTCTCGGGTCTCTCCTTTTTTCTTATACAAAATTTTTGAAAATTAAAAAAGCATAAGCAAGCGTAATAATCAAGAAAACTAAGTTCCGTGCCTTGCTTGAACCTTCCTCAATTCAACTCCAAGTCCACTAAACAGCTACATCGGAGATGTTGATGCACACTTCAGATTTCAAACAAAATGGCTTGTGCAGAGCGATACTCACAAAAATAATATCCGCCAAGCGAAATAGTAATCTTAACTCAGGAAAAAATCACAGAAAGATGATAGTTCCAGTTTTAGAGCCAAGACTTGAAAGCCATTCTGAGACATTAAGGAAAACGAACACATAAAAAGGCAAAATAAAATGATCGAAATCGCTACAGAGTGTTCGGTGGTAGAATTGGGAAATAAAAGCTGAATGTAAAAAAAAATACTAATGATACCGTAAACGAAAAAACAAAAGAGATAACTATTACAAAGAAAGCAAGTGCGGTCTTTAGTTTAAAATAATTGTTTCCTTCAAATGTTAATCGTGTCGAATACACTCTTAGAATCGAAGAACGAACTACATGCCACTGCTGGAAAAGTGATGTCGGGATATCATTAACCTCGCGAACGATATTTTCTTTAATGATGAGATGATGCCTGGGTTTGTTTCATAGACCCCTCCACAGAAAAAAGTCCATAGGAGTAAGATCGGCTGATCTAGGTGGCCAGGATATATCACTGAAGGAAGAAATCACGCAGTATTGCCACGGTCTTCCCGATCGTGTGCGGCGCGACGCCCTCTTACTGAAACCATGTTTGTGTCCGGAAGGAAGGATGTTTTCTCATTAGTGACAGAAAATAACCGTTGAAGACGCACCGTTGATTAGATATATCGTCCATAAAAATTGCCTGCCCTTGACGATTTTCAAAAAAAAAAATGGTCCAATTATTCCACTGCTTGATAATATCTAACATATATACCAAACCGTCATTTGGGAACTGTGAATTGGTTGATATTTTAAAAGTGGGTTCTGTCCTTTATGTGACCAATAACGCCAATTTTGTTGATGTATACTTCCATTTATATGAAAATAGGCTTCGTCACTCCAAACTGCATGAAATCACTCCGACATTGTCTCGAAGAATTTTTTACGCAAATTATAATCGTTTGGCTTAAGGGGGAGCCTGCTTTAAAGGCTTCAAAAATCGATTTTTTCGTGGATTTTTTTGGGAAAGAAAGAAATATTCGGTTGAAACGAAACTTTTAGGTTTTATTGTTATATATATTATTTCAACAGTCCTCTCAATTTTTTTCATTAAAATATATGTCATATTCTGCCTGGTACAAGCATTTTGCCGAGGCGCCTCGAGTGTGCATGTGTCGTGCGGCGGGAAATATGCAGGTCGCAATTTTCATCAGAAACCAAAAACCCAAAAAAAATGTATTTTAGTATAGTATAGCTTCTAGTTAAACCAAGAAAATTAAACGAAAAGTGAGAAATTCAACAATTTTTCGCTATTTAAAAAAAAATCATTTTTTTGGATTGTTTAAAAAGTGGGTTAATCATACCTTTCTTGAGGTTTTTTAGGTTCAACTAGAAGAGAATTTAATTCCGAGTACAATCAATGTTATCTCGTTTCGATAGGACGTTTAAGTTTTTCCCTATCTTTCTCGCCAATTAGGAAAAATCGTAAAAATAAAAAACCGAGAAATCGCACTTCGAGCGATCCCGCCGCTCGTATACCTGCTCGACACTTGCCCACAATGTCTTCTGTAACTCCGAAAATATTTTGAATTTGCTTCTGAAAATAAATAACGGATAGCGTATCTAACGCGGTCCCTTCCCCAATCTTATGCTCAGCGATTAGGGAGAAACTTTGAATTTAAAACCTAATTTTGACACCGAACACCCTGTGATTGGGAGCGCCGCTACGAAAGTATGGAGATAGTGAAGAATGCAAATAGCTGAATTAGTTGTTGACCATGAATCATTACTGTCCACCGCGGCAGAGTCGAAGGTGTATCTACAGAGTCATGCTTAAGCTGGCAACAGTAACTGTCTTCCCCGTAACATTATGGGGACGATTAATTCACAGAAATCACCTTTAATTGAAACAAAATTGACCTAACGTAAAATGTTAGGTGTTTTTACTGAATATAGGACTCAACAAACACATCTAGCTAGAAACACTAGAAACAATGGGTTTATCCTGAGTGACAAAAGAAACATTCAGATTGATCATCATCATCGATTCAGATTGATATTCATATAATAGGCACCGTATTAATGTCTTCTGTACTTACGCTCTCGCGAAAGGACTGCAGAACTAGTTATCATAGGTATGCTAACAGGTCATAATCTATTGGCTGCACATGCGTACAAGATAGGGATTGCTAACACGGACAAATGCAGGAAATGCAGAGAGGATGTTGAAGAATCTTTAGAACACCTTTTGTGGGCTTGTCCGGCATTATCAAAAACGCGTTTAAAATACCTGGGAGCCCCACTGTTTGAGGCTCTGGAGGACGTCTCAAAAGCGGATTTCCCAGCTCTGCTTAGATTCGCCGAAAGCGTACACATCCTACATCATGTCTACTTTCAGAATTCATAGAGGTCGGTCTTCATCTGGGGGACCAAAAGGTCTATGCGTAGCTTAATGCCAACCAGGCTAACCTAACCTAAGGATACATTATTTCTGTAAGACTTCTTGAAATGGTCTAAGGGAAGAAGAAAGTGATGCAGTGTGGCCAAATTATCTCTCTCCTACTCGACACTATCAGATAAAATACTGATTAAAATTCGACAAACTTTTTGTGTTTCTTCTTTTGTCTTTATATGATATTTTTATATTTTTTTCTGTTGTCAGAAGAGGTTAAAGTTGAAAATGTCAGAAGGTATCATTAAAGGTGCTGTCACACCAGTGGTATTTGGCGCATGTTCCCATTAACACTATTACATTCCACAATCTCGGCTAATTCCACGCTGGGACTACTAAAGGCATTTCATCAAGACGGAACCACGTGGTTTTTAGACACACCAGGACCCTGCGTTCAGGTTCCTCTCCTAGTTGCGTATGGGGGTTATACGGGATCAATAGCCTCCATTACTACTTTGTGACCAATGCGGCGTCGGAAAGTTGCAATGTCATTGATCGATATCGACTCGTCGGCTGTTTGAGTTCGTCCGACTCTCTATATCTGACAGGTGTAGTGGATTTGGCGCATCTCCCTATACGCCCACATATTCACCGATGGCTCCAATGCTACAAGGGGTCTCGCTAAAGTCTTTCGGGTAAAAAGATCTTCCCATTAGTGTGATTGTGCCAGTGTTTTCTAGGGAAGGTACTAGTCAATACCCACAAATAGCCGAGCCGCTACTTTAGCTCATTCTCAATTGTGTCAACTGCGTTTCAATGGCGCCATCTCTTACCTTACGCCATCCTCTTACTGAGAGTAGACAGCTGGAGTAAACTAAAGTACTGTGATTATGAGAAAGGTATATGGTATCAGTTCTAATTCTCTAAAACAAGGTAATCCTTAAGTAATTAATTTTCATTTTAAATTTATTCTACTCCATGCCGCACTTGCGTCATCGCAATACTGCTTGTAAACATCTAAAAGCGAAAACTACAAATTCAGCCAATTTTGTTGATTGCATTGTGCGCCGACATGTCAAAAATAATTACAACAAAATATTGCAGAATAGAAAAGGAAATTCTCATTTCATCGCACTGTCAACTGGAACCGGATAATTATGAGAAATAACAGCAAATCAACTAAACAATTTTGGCAAAAGAAAGAAAACGAAGTCAGGCTGGGTGCCGACTGCCGACGGAATGCCAAATTGGATGTAATTAAATTAGGAAAAAGCAAAAATCTGCCGGACATCCGCAACGCGCCAAACACTAATTTGATTAGCGAACGAACGAAAGCCTTTTAGTGGTTTTTTGGGGCGCTGATTCTTTAAGTTTTCTTTTCCAAAGCGAATGAAATGAAATTTGTTGGTGAAGTGATGGGTGGGAAACCGTTATTTGTACTACACTGTAATGTATATGAGTACATGCAAATGTATGTGTGTGTTAGCGGTAAACTCACTGCATTGCAGTAGAGTGCTAGAGGTTTAATTGAAGCATTCAATTCTGAAGGCTGCAATAGGAACCTATTGATATCCTAGCCATCAACTAATTTTATGCACATATATCGGGCATAAAAACATTTATTTATTTATTTAATTATTTATTTCCGTATCTGTTTTGTGGTTTTAATTTAGTATAATTTTTTTTGAGGACGAAAGCTATCGCGCAAATAGACTGTTCATTTGCTCCAAATTGCATAATTTTTACTATGATAATGAAAACAGGATTACTGTTGAAAAAAAAATACGCCAAACTCTCTTTTTTACCAATAATATATTATGAGTTCCTTTCACTTTGTTTCAAAATGCGATTTACTTTAGGCACTTTTTCCTGCATTGTACGTATAACATTTTGGAGTGTTTCTGGCATTATGGCGGCGATTTTGTATTCGCTATTATTGGGTCTCAAAAAGTCGAGTATTTAGGATTTACACGCATTAGTGAACAAATTTCTTTCTAGCCCTCCGTTGTACACCCGGTTCTGGCTAGACCTTTTTTTTTACTTTGTACGTGCATTTAACATATTTCTTTTATAGCTTACGACTTGTGCTTCTAGGTAGCTTCCTAAAATTTAATTTTCTATCGATGTATGAATACAACTATTTTAACAGGATCCTCGAACAGGACGAAAAAAAGGATGTAAAAAGTTGCACATTTGGTTGTACACCTCGGGTCTGGCTGGCCTCCTATATAAAAAATAAAATTCATGCAATAATTCCACAAAAACCCGGCGAAATACGGCATAAAAATCTGGGAGTATGTAACTCCAAAACAAAATATCCGTTGCAAGGAAAGTTGTATTGTGGCCGAACAGAAGGAGAAGAGCGTGAAGTTGATCAAGGGGAAAATGTGATGCTACCATTATCCAACCGATATGTAAACAGCGGCCGTACAATAATAGCCGATAATTTTTTCGTCAAATTGAATGGAGCTAAGCGTCTCGCTGCTATAGGACTCGCATTAGTTTACACCATACGATCCAACAAACGCTGTCTTCCAACAGATATGAAAAAAAACAATTCGCGACCAGTGCTTTCGTCATTATTTAATTTTCATGAAAACCTTGTTTGAATCAGCTGCTATGTGCCAAAGAAGAATAAAGCGGTCAATTTTCTTTCAACTGTTTATTATACTAAAGAGTGTGAAGGCGAGGCAAAAAAACCATCGGATATTTTATATTATAATACACATAAAGCTGACGTCGATTGTATGGATTAAATGGTCACACATTTCACATCAAAACGGCCAACAAGTCGATGGACCTTTGTTTTCTTTTGGAACATGTTGGATGTCATGACATTGGCAGCGTTTTTTATTTGCAAGGAAGTCGATGGGCTTAGAAAAAGTGACGCTAGGCGCAATTTTTCGACGACTTTATCGAATACCTTGGTCGTTGCAAACATCAAAATATATGAATAATCAAAGCATTGTTTCTCAATTTACTACTCGTTTGGCTATGAAATCATTTTTCAACAAAACAATAAATATCACTGTGAATATCGTAGTTAATCAACCAACCGATGCCGATACACTTGCAGCGAAAAGAGATTGTCGTCTTTATTTACAAGGAGGCGATAAAATTCGTCGAAAAACGCGTTTTTATTGTTCTGCATGCATGAATCCAGTATATCAACAGCAATTAAAATATCTCATATACATGTTTTGTTTGCCTTCCCCCGAACCCATAATAAAGATCATTTCATATTTCATCATAAATTTTATTGCTATCGCATTTTGTTTCTTCAACTTTCTTTGAAATGAGTCAAAATAAAGAACAAAAAAAAAAACGAACAAAAAAGGTTTTTCTTTACAAACCGAAATATTTTCAGCGAATATTTTTTCTTCTGTAGGTAGCTCAATGCATGCCAAAACCAATGTGAAAGGTAAGAAATTTTAAATATATACCTGCGATGCTGATAAATGATCGCACATTTGCCATATATTCCCATACAAATGCATGTAAATGCATAGGGTTCTAGCTAGACCCGACGTGTACAACCGAAGGTTTAAAAAGTGGTGTACAACGGAGGTTTAAATAGTCTCCCAGAAAAAAGCTGGGAGAAACATTGTCTTGAATTAATAGAAAAAGTGCTCCACAGTCTCCTTATCTGAAAGATCCCCACAGCTTCTTCAATGGAGGTTAAATGGTAAATTTAGATTTTCCGTGTGCAAGCCAATCGTCCCATGACCGGTAAACACAGCTACGAGTTTGGAAATTCAATGACGTGGAGTTCCCTGGACTTTCAGTGTCTTGCATACATTGTAATGGGACCAAAGGGCTTTCGAAATAGCATATGAAGAAATGGAACTCCATTTCTTCTCCGGTTTTCTGAAAAATAAGTTGTGCAATTCCATATTGACAACAGTAACGGGGGTGCCGATGACCCGGATGTAGACTTCTGATACCAGTTCAGTCCCCTTCCTGGCAATCACGTCAACTATTTCTTTTACCTTTATGCTCCATGTCCTGGAACCCAGAGAAATGTTACCTGCAGACGCAAGAGATTAGAACTCTTCCTTACAGGCGTTGACCAGAGAAAATCCCTGCTCCACCTCTTGATTCCATCTTGGAGCCGTCAGTGAAGACAGAGGTACCAGCATCGATACAGACTTTCTCTTCGATCTAGTCCTGCCAACTTCGAAGATTGCCCTAACACGACCCTCAAACTTCAGTTTGGGGTACGAAGTTCAGAGAAATATTCTAATAACTGCTCAAAAATGCTATCATGTCCCTTGAGAGATTGGCTCCTACAGCCAACTTGCTTTAACCTGATTGCATTTTGAGTAGCGATGGAAATAACGTAAAAGTCGACATTCAGCTGTCTTGAGACAAGTTCTACATGCCCCGGCGATGTCAATGTAAGCAATCCTTTGAGCTCTCGCCTGTTAGTGATATTGTAGTCCTTACGAAGAGCTTCTCACTTAATTCTTGTTAGATTCATAATATTTTTTTGTGCTGAGAAGAAGTTGCTAGCCTGAAGCCCAGTTCACTTTCGGGAATTCACACCTTACTATCTTTCGTTCCTCTTCCTTCCACTGAAGTTTCTCTTTTTCTTTAGGGGTATTCAATATCCGATCGAAACAAGGGAGATTAGGATTGATAGGCGCGAGACTAAATTTCGTCAGATCTGTCATCGAGTTACACTTCGCTCCCCTTTGTGATGCCGAGACAAATCCACATGGTGACAGAAGAAGAGGCCGGCCGAGAAAACGATGAAGAGATGATATTGAGGGCGACTTTGGAGCTATGGGCATATCTGATATCATACGAAAAGCTCATGTCCAAGTGGCGTGGAGGCGATTTGTAATGGAAGCAATGGTTCACCCCGAACTGCGCTGCTATGATGATGACGATGAAGGCCTTCCCACCAAACCAGGCATCCGTACATTAAAATTGACAGAACCACAACGTTGCATATCCACAGCGTGACCTCTGGCTTGAGTCCCCATTTTTTGTGGAACGTAGATTTGCAGGAAAGCGAAAATTACCCGATTTTCTATGCGTAGCTGCCAATGGAGTTTGGCGTCAAGTACCACTCCAAGATACGAAACTTCCGTTGAAAGTGGGAGAACGTGGTTATTTAATCTGGGAAGTCTAAAGTGTGTAGGTTTATATTTTAGGCGGCATATGTAGGTATAAGCATAGGCGATTTTTTTAATAAAAATTTGTGTAATATGAAATAATATTTTTCACAAAATCCACACTGATTGTTTCTCACGTTTCTCGTTTTTTGTTTTTTTTTTGAACGGAGAGCGTATTTTATTTCATAGATAATGTACACGCGCTCTCCCCTATCGCTTGTACTGAAAACTCTATGAAAGAAAGTTTAATTATTATCACCACAGTTGTAAAATTTAAGTAGTTTTTGCTCTCCGTTAGCGAATTCTAAAATAAACATATCAAACTTTTATCATTCAAACAATTAGTTACATTTAGTTAGTTAAATTGTTTCGCAAAACTGAAAGGTCGCATTGCCGTGGGCACCAAATGCGTGTCCCTCTACTTATACACCAACACCAACGAGGTGCAAATACCCACATTAGCCAGCTGCGCTAAAACAATAAACGAACCCGAACACGAGTAGCTTATCGCGAAAACGCAACAATAAAGACAACTATCCCGGCAGTGGCTGCTGTTATGGCTTTTCAGCTCTTACTAAATGCATGCACGATGTGCGTGTGTAAGTGCGCATGTTTGCACGTTTGTTAACGCATATCTATGCGTGCTTTCCTCTCTAATATACTGCCGGTGTGGGTAATTTATCATGCGATATTATTGGCAACGCAATATTGCCAAACACGCCCAAGGCACCAACTATGCTTACTACGCAAATATGTGCGTCTGTAGTTAGCATGCGGCTTGCGGTCGACCCTGGGTCTTGGACGGTGCCGCAAACTGCGTGTTGAATATCACGCGTACGCTCTAGCGCTTCGTGCACATGTGCGTGCATATGTACACCATAGAAGCAGAGTTGGTTCCCATCAGCTGTATGCCTTTTTTGTCTCACAGTCTGCAGGCAGTGCGCACGCCGCCAATATTTTTTTTTAACTTAATAGTTAGACAGCATCGTGGGTCGTTTGTTTGCCTTTTAGATCTGCGCCTAAATTCTTTTATGATAAATGGCGTTGAACAGCAACGAAAGTGTGCGTTTCGTCTGTAGCAAAAGTACACTCTTTGAAGTGTTTGCAGACATATGTTTATGTGGGTGTGGGTGTGTGTGTTGAGAAACCTCAAACACATGTTCTCTGTGGGAGCCTTGAATGTGTGATGCATTATCAGTCACTTAGAAAAACGCATCGCATTTTTATTGCTTAAGGTGGAGTAATTTTGTAATCCGGTCATAGGCAACTTTTCTTGCGATGTTATCGTAAGATCTGTCAAAATTCGCTTATAGTCCAAGGCTTCTATGACGGTTGGAGAATAAGTTCATAGCGTTTTTATATTTTCTTTTATTTTACAACGATTTGTTTGCTGTTTGGCAAAGGGTAATTGGAAAACAAAATTACAAATTCAAATATATATTAATTACCAAACGAAAGATTTTTAAAAAATATTTAACATTAAAATATTTTGAATGACGTTGCCACCTAATTCTTAATTAAAAAACGGCACTTAACTGGGAAACAAAATTACAAATTCAAATATAAATACCAAGCGAAAGGTTTTTAAAAAAGATTTAGCAATGAAAATATTTAGAATGGCGTTGCCACCTAATTTTTAATTAAAAAACGGAAAACAAAATTAAAAATTCAAATATAATTACCAAACGGAAGATTTTTAAAAAATATTTCGCATTAAAATATTTTGAATGACGTTGCCACCTAACTCTTAATTAAAAAACGGCACTTAACTGGGAAACAAAATTACAAATTCAAATATAAATACCAAGCGAAAGGTTTTCAAAAAAGATTTAACAATGAAAAAATTTAGAATGGCGTTGCCACCTAATTTTTAAAACAACACTAAAAATTCAAATATAATTACCAAACGAAAGATTTTTAAAAAATATTTTACATTAAAACATTTTGAATGACGTTGCCACCTAATTGTTAATTCAAAAACGGCACTTAATTGGGAAACAAAATTACAAACTCAAATATAAATACCAAGCGAAAAGTTTTTAAAAACGATTTAACAATAAAAATATTTAGAATGACGTTGACACCTAATTTTTAATTAAAAATTCAACTAATTCAAATATGAGTATTAACTGAAAGGAATTTAAGAAAGGTTAACGCCGCAGTGGAAGGTCTTCTGAATTCTATGAGAAGAAAAAGAAGGTGAAAGAAGAACGGTTGCCAACCAGTCATGAATTGGCAAAAAAAAAAATACGATTCTCAATCACCTTCATTCAATGGGATTTACTTGGTAGTCTGGGTGCCGCACATGCTCAACGAAAAATAAACAAAGAAAGTGACCTTCAAATTGCTTCTCAACATCTCGCCCGCCATCGAGCAATCGTCACGGGAAATGAGAAATGGTGTCTATACATCAATATAAAGCAGAGAAAGGAGAGGATGGCTTCAGGAGATACGGCAAAGCCAAAAGTCAAGCAAAGAAGAAAACATGATTTGTGTTTGGTGGGACTGGGAGGGCATGATGCTCTGCAAAATGCTCCAAAAAAATGCCACGGTCAACTAGGTACTCTACATTGCCCAGCTACACCACATGAATGAGAATATTCAACTAAAAAGATCTGACCAACGTGGTCAAACCACACCCCTTCACGACAACGCCAAGCCCCATGCTGCACAAGTAGCCAAAGTCGCGCTCCAAGAGCTCGAATGGGAGATCTTTCAGCACCCGCCGTATTCTTCAACCTTTTACCATCTTTTCCACTCCCTGTCAAAGCATATGAAGGGCGTTACTCTCGATAACTAAGAGGTCATTAAAAACTGGCTCAACCACCTCTTTGGTACCAGACCAGGCGAATTTTCGCGGAACGGCATAAACAAATCGGTCGAAAGGTGGGAAGAGGTTGTAAACAGCAACGACGAATAGATAATTGACATACTTATTGATATATTAATTCTTTTTCTGTAAATAAAAGTCTGCGGTAAAAACGCTACAAACTTATTCCCGAACCTAATATATTTAACTAGCTCACGAATATTTATCAACAGTTGCAAGCCTAATAGAACGGATATAAACCTAAATCAGAATAATTTCCGGTCAGGAAATGTCTGGCTTCACTTTCTATCGCATTGGAATTCTTTTGCTCATTTGGCTACCTGGACATAGCGACTTTGCGCGAAACTGCGAGGCACATGAGCTGGCTAGACAGAGGCCTGTGAGGTAGTTTCTCCAAAGATGGTCATCGCGTCAACTCAGCGAGCTCTAGACAGGGTTGGAATCCCACGTAAAGGACGATCCTCGTACTTTTCCTAATTTACTTACTTTCCCTATTTCTAGAAAAACAAAAACAAAAACAAAACCCCATTCCTCAAACCCAAACTTATCCTTTCCATATTTACTCCCGCACAATAGCCAGCGCATTATTTGCATTGTGGCTGCTAAAACAAGCAAAAAACAAAGAAAAAGACGCAGTTACACATAGCATCAGTGGCGGCAGCAAGAGGAAGTGGGAAGCCGCGGTAATAGCATAGACACACCACTTTAGTGAAGTCCTCAACCATCTGTGTGATCCTTCTGCTAGAAAAATGTGACACACAGTTGGCGTTCCTAGCAGTAAGAAGGCGTTGTTCCTAAGCAACGACAGGTGGGGGGCATTCCCACTAGTTAGGACTAATAGCGGCAGGCTAATCACCAACCCTGTCAGAAATCAAAAATAGATTAACGAAACCAAGGCAAGACTGAGTCTTGTCGAGGCCCTATGCTCCCGAGAGGGGTGAACAAGAAAAACAAATTCGTCGGTGTGAGGCTTGGAATTACGCCGAGTCAATATATATACTCATATAAATATATATACATATACATATCTATACTAATATTATAAAGAGGAAAACTTTGTTTGTTTGTTTGTTACGAATAGGCTCAAAAACTACTGGACCGATTTTAAAAATTCTTTCACCATTCGAAAGCTACATCATCCACGAGTAACATGGATCATATTTTATTTTGGAAATAGGGCTCGAGATATAGGTCAAAACGTGGACCCGGGTAACCTTCGGATGTGTATGTACAATATGGGTATCAAATGGAAGCTGTTTTTGAATGCATTAGTCCAGAGTATCTTTCATGCCGCTCCGTGACTAGGGTCTCGAGATAGAGACCAAAACGTGGACCCTAGAATGTGTTTGTACAATATGGATATCAAATTGAAGCTGTTGGTGAATGCTTTAGTACAGAGTATTTTTCATGCCGCTCCGTGACTAGGGTCTCGAGATATAGGTCAAAACGTGGACCCGGGTAACCTTTGGTTGTGTATGTACAATATGGGTATCAAATGAAAGCTGTTGATAAGTGCTTTATTACGCGGTAATTTTCATACCTATTGATGACTAGGGTCTCGAAATATATGCCAAAACGTGGACCCGCCGTGTCTTTGCACCGAATTAAACCAAATTTACACACATTGTTAAGGAGGTATTGAAGATGGTTTCCGTATAGTTTGGATACCTATTGGTAGATAGGGTCTCGAGATATAGGTCAAAACGTGGACCCGGGTAACCTTCGGATGTGTATGTACAATATGGGTATCAAATGGAAGCTGTTGGTGAATGCTTTAGTTCAGAGTATTTCCATCCGCTCCGTGACTAGGGTCTCGAGATAGAGACCAAAACGTGGACCCTAGAATGTGTTTGTACAATATGGATATCAAATTGAAGCTGTTGGTGAATGCTTTAGTACAGAGTATTTTTCATGCCGCTCCGTGACTAGGGTCTCGAGATATAGGTCAAAACGTGGACCCGGGTAACCTTTGGTTGTGTATGTACAATATGGGTATCAAATGAAAGCTGTTGATAAGTGCTTTAATATGGGGTAATTTTCATACCTATTGATGACTAGGGTCTGGAAATATATGCCAAAACGTGGACCCGCCGTGTCTTTGCACCGAATTAAACCAAATTTACACACATTGTTAAGGAGGTAATGAAGATGGTTTCCGTATAGTTTGGATACCTATTGGTAGATAGGGTCTCGAGATATAGGTCAAAACGTGGACCCGGGTAACCTTTGGATGTGTATGTACAATATGGGTATCAAATGGAAGCTGTTGGTGAATGCTTTAGTTCAGAGTATTTCCATCCGCTCCGTGACTAGGGTCTCGAGATAGAGACCAAAACGTGGACCCTAGAATGTGTTTGTACAATATGGATATCAAATGAAAGCTGTTGATAAGTGCTTTAATACGGGGTAATTTTCATACCTATTGATGACTAGGGTCTCGAAATATATGCCAAAACGTGGACCCGCCGTGTCTTTGCACCGAATTAAACCAAACTTACACACATTGTTAAGTAAGTATTGAAAATGGGTTTCGTAAAGTTTGGTTGTAATTCGGAGCAGTGGCAACGGGTACATCGTTCTTTTGAGCCAGCCATAATGTCGCTTACTTTTCTAACGCTTGGGGCGGAACTGAACTGTCAAATTGACAGTGTGAGTTACAATGTGTCAATATTTCTTTCTGATTTGGATGCCATAAGGAAAAAACGTAAGTGCAACATGTAAAAATTGTTTGTGAATTTTTTTGGAGTGGATTTTGGAACAGTGAATAATTTCTTACGAAATTTGAGAATTTAATGTGAAATCCGAATGAAATTATGTGTTCGTGGAAAAAACAATTTTTTTCGTTTTTTTTTGTTGAAAAATATAAATGGTTAATGGTTAAAAAAGCTCCAATGCTTAAAAAACATATAAATTGAAACGAAAAATTCATGGATGATCAGGAAAAAAGACGATTGTTTATTCATATGCGTTGATTTGAAATTTAAAAACAATCTTCTTTTTTCCTGATTTTCAATTTATATTTTATATTTACTCAAAAACAAATAGAAAAACAAAAAATATTGTTTATGCCAAAGCGCTTGAATAAAGAATAAAGAAATAAATAATATGAAAACCGTATATTTTCTGTTCTAAACCATATCTATTCTATTTTAGTGTGCCCAGCGAAGGGGGCCGGGTTTGCTAGTACCATATACATTAGGGTGGTCCAAAAAAAAATTTGTATGCTGCCGCCCCCCAAAATAGTAAAGAATGAAAAATAAAAAGACCCGTATTTTTTTTTTTTTTTAGTCAGACCATATTTAATGGTGCCGCCGGGGCTTTGAAATATCCCATGTATTTTGCATGGGAAAAAATACTTTTTCGTAGATTTCATGTAAAAACCTGGAAAATGAATATATTTTAACCGGATAACTCAGTTTCTCTTCATAATTGGTCAGGGAATAACAACCAATTATGAAATAATTAATTTTTTTTGTATTAACTATTTTCATAAAAGTAATATAAAATATTGTTTTTCGATTTTTTCTTAGATTTTCCTTTTATGGGGGCTTTTTGGGGTTCTATAAAAAATAGTTAATACAAAAAAATTAATTATTTCATAATTGGTTGTTATTCCCTGACCAATTATGAAGAGAAACTGAGGTATCCGGTTAAAATATATTCATTTTCCAGGTTTTTACATGAAATCTACGAAAAAGTATTTTTTTCCCATGCAAAATACATGGGATATTTCAAAGCCCCGGCGGCACCATTAAATATGGTCTGATTAAAAAAAAAAAAAATACGGGTCTTTTTATTTTTCATTCTTTACCATTATGGGGGGCGGCAGCATAAAAATTTTAATATAAATTTTTTCCCATGCATTTTTGGACCACCCTAATATACATATATATATTTTTAGCGTATTGACGTTGTTCCACAATTCAAGGGACCTTCAGTTTCAAGTCGACTCCGAACGGCAGATATTTTTTATGAGGAGCTTTTGCGTCTGAGTCATTTTGCGTCAGCTATTTTAAAGATGTGGTGGAATCATCTCAGCACCTTTTACTTAGCTGTCCTGCTCTTGCGGGGCTATGATTTAGGCATCTTGATTCTCACTTCTTTGCTAAGCCTGCGGATATAGCAAATACACAAATACCCAACCTCTCCCTCCACCTCCCTCTTATCTCTCCTTTCGTCCTATCGATTCCTCCACCTTACCTCCTTTGGTATCCACTCGTTAGGCAACCATTTTAACCTAACCTAACATAACCTCGAAGGCACTGTTTATTTAAATATTTCACTTAGTATTTGCTTACCTTTTATCAACCACTACATTAGCAATTACAAGCAAATCCAAAAAACGGCAATTAAATTTCCAGATGATCCATTAAAAATGCATTGTATACATTAAGGATACCATTTGAAAGGACATTGAGAAGCAGCGGTCAACTGAGTAGGACGATAAGAGGCACCGAGTCGAAGAAACGTTTCAATTCATCCATTGAATTGTAATAACAAGGAAGAGAATTTAGCATTTCAATGCCAAGCTTTGTGTACGAACAATGGCTGGATTGAAGCGGAAGAATGGCATTACGGCGGGCACAATTGGCCACTTGATATGGCAATCAGGTGCAGGTAATTGGAAATTGATTGTAAATGCAAAACAATACCAATGCAAATGAACACAGCACACACACCCACACAAATATGCACAATCAAGCGCACGGACACACACACAGATGTGTATAAATAAATAAGTAACCATAAACAGTTGCAACAATCGCCATTAGAAAACATTTCAATGGAATTAATTTTACTCCTACGACCCGTCTTTCGCAAAAATTATTAATAGTAAATTGGCGTGTGTGCGTGTATGTAAATTTAAGTGCAGTGTTTTAAAGATCTAAGTGGAATATTTAAAATCGGTGTTTGTGATATTTGCAAAGATTTGTGAAAATTCACATAAAACAACAACAACACCGACATGCTGTCTATGTTAATAAATGAATTTGTATGCAAAGCGAGCCCAATACGATTTTCCCTAGTAATACCAAACTACATAAATACTGAATATTTATAAGATGAATGTGCTGAAGCATGTGACAGAGATTGATATAGCGGTAATTAAAATTACCATCAAGTTTCATGCGAAATTAGCTCTTACACACTTACATACCAGCGTACGTCATTTAGAGTGAACATTATTAAAAATGAATTCCTTTACACGCTCTTTAAAATTCACTATTCAGAAGTGAACGTATGCGTGGGCTTGTAAAAATATGTCAGCACATGCTCAGCTGGAAATTGTGTACGCGCTTATCGAAGCACGAGGGATTTTTCAACGACCAACACACTAAGATTATTTGATACTTCTAGTCCACTTCTACCTGTTGAGTGTAAGTAGGTAAGTGAAATTGAAATTTGAATTGGTCGAGCCAAGGAGCACCAAGAGGTTTGGTGGCTCTTTAAACGCTCAGGCTAAAAAGCCCATTGCATTTAGAGCTCTGGAAAGAGGGTAGATAGTCAAGGAGGAAAGGAGAAAACTATATAGGAAAGAGATAGGAAAGAATAGAGACAGAGACAAAGGTAGTTAGAGAGTTCCTCCAGTTTTAGAAAACGAATATTACTCATTTTCACGACATCGGAACCCAAAGCTCGTAGCCGTACTCTAGCAAAGGCAGGACACTCACAGAGAAAGTGCTCAGTGCTATCCGCCTCCTCCCAGCATGACAGGCACACTGGGTCCTCAATGATTCCAATCGTGGTCATATGCTGACTCCATGGGTTGTGCCCTGCAATAATACCGACCATCAACCGAACGTCTTTCCTTTCAAGTTTTAGTAATTAGAAAGTTTGACAGTTGTCTGTTCGGACTTGTCACAAAATACTTTAAAGTTCTACAGCGCTCTAGACCGGACCATCGTCCTTTATGTAGAATGTATACATAATCGCTGATCCATTTCATGATTCCTGCGGAACTGATTCCGAATATTGGCTCTGGCCCTTGTGGGGGAGCCGCTGATTCACGGTTGGGTAATTCATCGGCAATTTCGTTTCCTTGAACACCGGAGTACCCTGGAACCCTACATAAGTACAAGCCTGTTTTGTCTTACGACAGAGTTAAGCTTCTTTGCAGCCTGACTGTCACTGAAAAATCCAATCTGTTTCCCACTCCATCTCTTCTCGATTATCCATTCAGCTACTTTCAGGATGGCAAAAACTTCCGTTTAGGAAACAGTTGCAATTTCCCATATAGCGAAAAACTGATTCTAACATCTTCTTGGCCGATTTCTGGACGCGAACTAATTTCGAAGCCAAAGAACCAAGTCCACACCACCCTGAAGCCTCTTTTTTTAATTTAGGATCATGGTAGTGATTAATCCACTTAATTTTTTCGAAAACGCTGCTGATAAAGTCGAATATGTTTTTGTTCCATTGTTAATGAATGCGGAATGCGACATCCGTTGCGCACACAGCTTTCTGAAACCCGGTCAAAATATTGTCTCCACAGAGCAATGAGATGCCTGTGGCTTCTACTAAATCTCTTTCAGTCACTTGACGATTTTCTGTATTTTTTTTACGATTTCTGGTTTTTGTTATTGCTGTTTTTGGACGTCCTTGACGTGGATCGTCTTGAAGGCTTATACGGTAACGTTCAAATTCAGCAACCCATCTTCCTTTCCCCATCAACCTTTTGGGAGACCAATGCACCCATCACGTTTCTCGTAACTTCTCTATTAGGTTAGGTAAGGTAACCATTGTTGGCATTAAGCCTTTTGGTCACTCGCGTTACCAGGTGGGGACCAACGTCTGTGAATACTGGAAGTTGACATCATGTAGGATGCCAACGCTTTTGGCAAATCTAAGCAGACCTAGGAAATCCGCTTTTGAGACGTCCTCCTGACCCTCAAACAGTGAGGCTCCAGGGCGTTTTAAACGCGTTTTTAATAATGCCGGAGAAACGCACAGAAGGTGTTCTAAAGTTTGACTTCTCTATTAAATATCTACAAGATTTTTGAACGACCGCTGTTCCATTTCGGCCATGTCTATTTGCTTAGTTCGCCAGCTTTGTCATTTTGAATTTATTACTATAATAGCTTCCCTTTGCCAGTGGCTAAGGGCATGGGTATCAACGCTTTATACGATTGAATAGTTTGGGTCGCACTCTTTCTGGGAAGCTCATCTGGCTTGCAGTTTCCTATTATATTTCTATGACCTGGTACCCAAATGAGGCTTACATGGGATAAGTCATTGAGAAGTTTAAAACATTTTACGACTGTTTTTGACGAGTGTGTTTTGGATTCTAGCGCTTTTATTAGTTGGGGAATAAGTTCGCAGCGTTTTCACCGAAGTCATTTATTTAAACAAAAAGCAAAAATTATATCAATAAGTTAATAAATTATATATTCGCCGTTGCTGCTTACAAACTCTTCCCATCTCTCGACCTATTTGTTGATGCCGTTTCGCCAAAACTCTCCTGGTCTAGGGTCCAAAACGTTGTTGAGTCACTTTTTAAGGAAATCTTTGTTAACGAAGGTAACGTTTTTCATATGGTTTGACAGAGAGCGGAAAAGATGGTAATCGGTCGATGCAAAGTCCGGAGTATACGACGGATGCTGAAGGATCTCCCATTCGAGCTCTTGGAGCGCGACTTTGATTACTTGTGCAACATGGGGCTTGACGTTGTCATGAATTGGAATGGTTTGACCACGTCGATCGAGTCTTTTCAGTCTCATGGCCTCATTAATGTGGCATAGCTGGGCAATGTGGAGCTCCTTGTTGGCCGTGGCATTCTTTTCGAGCATTTTCCAGTGCACCATGCCGTCCCAGGCCCACCAATCACATATCATAATCTTCTTTGGATGAAGATAAGGCTTGACTCTCGGCTAGAGCGTATCTCCAGGAGCCACCCAATCCTTTCTTTACTTTATACTGATGTATAGCTACCGTTTCTCTTTTTTCGCAACGATTCGGTACAAAAAGCACTGTTTATGACCGCGTGTTGCTCGATGGCGGGCGAGATACTTAGAAGCAATTTGAAGGGTAAATCGCATTGAAGAAAGTTGACTGAGAATTGTTTAATGATCGCAATTCATTTTTTCCCACAATTCAGGAGTGGTTTGGCGACGGTTCTTCTTAAAAAGTGATTTGAGAAGGCCTTCCACTGCGGGGTGTGTCATCGACGTCAAAGTCACTATTTTTGAACTGGGTAAATGTTTTCATCGCTGTTAGTCTCTTTTTTATAGCCATGACTTCCGCTTGAAAGGCGCTGTAATGATGGGCGAAATTACTGGGTGGGTCATATAGCGTTTGCTTTTTGAACCACCTATTTTTTTGAGAATGGTAACACAAATGACATGTCAAATGTGTTCATAATTTACTTAAAGGGTTGACATTTTCGAAATGGGACGCTATACGCTTGAACAAAATTGGGAAATATTGAAAACCTATTTCCAAAGTGGTGAGTCTTCTTCTTCTTTCAGAAAATCCACACGTTACTGTAGAGAAACAAATGCATCCACAACGAATCATGAGAGCGAAATCGAAGTTGCCATTCATGAAATTCGAACCCAAACAATCGAAAATATGCTTAAAAATTGGGTTGATGGAATGGCCTACTGTAAAGCCAGTCGTGGCAGTCATTTGAACGATATTATTTTATATTCATAAATGGCAATGTTCAATCTTCAAAATAAAAAAAGGTTTGAAAAAATATTGATTAGTTTTTTTTTTATAGCTGATTCAAAAAGCAAATTTTACATGGCCCACCCTATATTTGTCAAGACCAAATTTATCAACGTAAACCCCTGCACCTCCTTTGTTATCTAATTTGGAGTCATCTGTATAGATGGTTATATAATTTTCGTTAACAATAAGCCCGTAATACCATCCCTCTTTCGAAGGAAACGCCTTGATACAGGATTTATTAGTATTAATGCCCTTTAACATTCCACAAGGTTCTCATCATGCCCGCCCTAACGTATGGCGTAGAAGCGTGGACAACGACAACATCCGATGAAGCAAAGAATTTTTCTAAAAGTTACGAATGTCATATACGGTTCGTTCTGAGTAGATCAATTTTAGCTATTTGCTTACCGAATTACTTTATAGGTAATAGGACTCGGCACTGTCTCACAAAGCTCGACCCTGTATAAGCGGTCCAAAAGAAAAATATTCACAACATGAAGTTTCACAAAGGCTTGAATGAAAAATTCGATTTCCAGCTGGGCAAAATTGACATCCTCATGCCAGCCTTTCAGACCAAGATTTTGAGTGTAAAATTGTATAAATAATTCTCAACCGCATTTCCATAACTTCATCGTTTTTTCATGCGTTCGCTCAATAGCTACCAGTTCCTCGGCTCCGCTGCACTTCCCCAATTATTCCGCATACGCCCTGTGCGCCACAAAAGACCGCGCTTTTTGTACGCAATTCATTCATAATTGAATTTACATGTGTACACATACATACACACATATGTGCATAGTACGTGAATGTGCATGTGATGCCCAAGTAAAATAATAGCAGTAAAACAATTAAATAACATTGTTTACAATAAAGCTGACAGCAATAAAGTGAAATGTAAAGTGTTGGCAATTGGCAGCAACGGGTTTACACTCGTACAATTACAGAGCAGAGTGAAGGATACATGGAGAAGTAGCCATGTGCGCATGTGAGTGTGTACGAGCGTAATTAAAGTGACAATAAGTATCATAATGAAATTGTTCGTCATCAGGTGGCTGCATTTAAAAGTTCTACACAGTTCATTGCTGCGCTGTGACAAGTAACAAAAAAAAATTACATAAAAATTTGTCGCAATTAAAAACTTGTCATTATATTTATTTCTTTTTTGCAATTTTTTGTGGGATTCAGTTGTTGATTTCGATCAGAATAGTCTGCAGGAGGTAATCAGAACAGTTTGGCTCAACATGAGTCACATGATAAAATGTATCGATAAATTCATAATGTCCCCCTTTATTATAAATAGTTTATTAATGCATTTATAAATAAATGTACGCTTTTAAATCAATGAAAATGTTATTATTTTCCTCATTAACCTATTTGCGTTCCACTGCACTATTTCTAATGTACGGTGAAACGAAGGCACCACCAATATTGGAGAGAACAGCATTGGCAAAGTGAGTGGCTTTCAATATCTTGGGAGCCAATTTACAGCAGATTTTCACAAGTCTTCAGAAAGCAAGAAACGCATTTGCTAATCTCCGATCAGTGGGGATGTCCATCGAATCCGTAATTCAAATGTTAAGTTTGCCGAACAAAACGAGTACCGAAACCATTGGGCTACTCAAGGAGGCTTACAGGGATCAATCTCTGTCCAGTGCCCAGGTAAAACCCAAGGAGGCGCGCATGTTGAAATCCAATGTCAAAACCATGCTGATCATCTTTTCCGACTCTCGAGGCATTGTTCACAAGGAGTTTGTACCTCCAGGAAGCAACGCAATCGCGGCATTTTACAAAGAAGTGCTCCTTCGGCTGAAAAACCGTGTCGCCCGGGTTCGGCCCGACCTCGTCAACAATTAGACCCTTCATCACGACAATACGCCGGCGAACACCGCCTTCCTCTGCACCTCTGCATTGGCCAGGATGGGGGTTCCGGTACTTCCCCACCCTCCCTACAGCCCAGGCTTGTCCCCTCCGGGCTTCTTCTTGTTCTCGCGCCTGAAAAGAAAGCTGAAGGGGAGGCGTTTCGACTCCATCGAGGCGATCCAAAAAACTGTAAAAAATGTTTCTAGCAGTGGAAGGACCGCTACCAGCGGTGTATCGACGCTCAAGGGTCCTATTTTGAAGAATATTAGTTGTATAAGCCAAAAGGTTTAATAAAACTGCATAAAAAAATAAGGCTCATTACTTTTCAATCAAATCCTGTACATCCTGCGCATTTCCTGACCAGACAATTGGGTATCGAAAGCCGTTTCACACCGACGATGCCTGCAAAACCACGCTCGCAAGAAATCACAGAGCGCAATCGAAAGTGGCTCGGCCATACATTACGCTAAGGAGGCATGGAGATCAGCAGGTAAGCACTATATATTTTTACTGCCCAAAATCAGCGGAACCGAGGTAGCCCTAGACAGTTCATTCATGGCGCCGTTGCCTCCAAAGTGAAATAAAAGTTGTGAACAAAAACCTGGCGTGGCAGCAAGCAAAAGCAAAAGCAGGGAACAGAACGGAGTACAAAAATCTACTCTTGGCCCTATGCATCACAACAAAGCTTGAGGAGCTATGATGATGATTCATTCATTCATTCAATGTATGGCGATCAGTGATATAAAATATGGTAACAGGCTAAGAGGCAAAAGATCGTTTGTCAGAGTGTTTTTTTGTATTTGTTTTGCTCCGCATAATCAGAAACACATCACACTAGCAAAGTACATCCCGCTTTGCATAAGTACTTACGTGCTTTTCGTCCCAAACTCTTTAGTATTTCCGCAACATTTTCATTTCTCATTCACTGCTGACAGTACACCGAGTTCCGCGTGCAACCGGTGACCATGAGCTAAATGCATGTAGCTCCTCAAAAAATTCAAGTAGTTAAAAAAAGCGCTCCACATAATTCACGCCATTTGGTGGAAGTTCGCAGCTGTCGCTATTACAGCATATGATATGCTGTGCCCAAAATTTCGTTTGGGCGGCATGACCTACACCAGCCACCGCTGTGGCAGAACTCTTTCCAACACATGCGTCATTGTACTGTGTTTGTCATTAGTTATTTTTTTCTTTATTTTTTTGTACCTACCACATCTTAGCGCTGTCACAGCATATCTGTCATGTTTCTGAATCGCTTGCATTGCAACAACATATTCCGGTTCCTTATCGCTTGCTTGCAGAAAGCTTTCTTTTCTTCCGGCAAATTACCCGCCCGCCCGCTGGCATTCACACCGTTTTCCTTCGACGCATATTTTATGCATTTCCTTGTACTTAAGTTTGTTTATTGTTGTTGCTGCTATCGTAGTTGTCATGTACATGCTGCTGCGTTGACACTGCCACTGTCGCTACTGCCGCCATTATTGATGACAAGAAAATAAGCGCGCTGAGCTCAGTTGCCTCGGGCATTTCTTTTTTCACTTATTCGCGCCCGTTTCCTGACATCATCTTCCATGGCTGCTTCTGCGACATTCCTTCAGCTTCTTTCACATTTGTCATTAAAAATCCATCTGCAATATTTTCGAGTGCACAAAGCAGCTGCTGAAGCAGTCGAGCAGGAGAAGCAAAGCAAATGTTTGTACTCGTACGCATACAAAATTATGGTACCCTGCAGGAAGTTGTATGTACGAGTATTTTTCAATAAATTGTGTTCTACATATTTCAGTTATCATCGAGTATCGGTAAACTATAGCTGATGTGATAAGAAACCCTATTCCTTCTTGTATAAACTCAGTTACCAAATAGCTCGCGAAAATTAGAATTACTTTTTACGAGTACGCCATAGTCGAATGATTTGGTGCGTGAATACCATTCGGGATTGCATAGGTTCGAGTCTCCGTGCATGAACAACAAATAATAGAAAACGTTTTTCTAAGAGTGGTCGCCCCTCAGCAGGCAACGGCAAACCACTGAGTGCATTTCTGCCATGAAAAAGCTCTTCATAAAAAACATTTGCCGCTCGAAGCCGACATAAAACTGTAGATCCCTCCATTTGTGGAACACCATCTAGACGCACACCTCAAATAGGAGGATAAGCTCGGCCAAATACCTTAAAGAAGGGTACGCACCAATTATTTACTTATATTTTTTCACGAGTACTCAGCGTAATCGAGCGGATTTACGCGAGACTACAATTCTGTTGGTCAAAATTCGATATCCACTGGGGACACGAAACATCAAATGATGGGTATAATTTTTCTAATAGCAAGCACTCCTTGACAGGCAATGGCAAGCTTCCGAGAGAATTTCTACAATGAAAAGGATGCCCATTAAAAAACTATCTGCCGCTTGGAGGTGGCATAAAGGTCCAGGTGTCTGTGTTAAGTTGAAGGAGAATAACTCTTTTTTACATACATCTTATTTTCCATGAGAAAGAAAATGGTAAAGGTAATTACTTATGCGGACGATGTAGTCATCCTAATGACAGGGAAGTTTCTCTCGACTATCAGCGGGCTCATGCAATCAGCGCTAAAGGAACACTCTAAGTTGGCGACCCCAATCTGTCTAATGGTTAACCCAGCCATGACCGAACTAGTTCTGTTCATTAGAATATATAAGATACCGAGTTTTCAGTTACCGTCTAAAGATGGAGTAACACCAAATCTAGCGAACGAAGCCAAATATCTTGCCATAACTCTGAGCTCAAAGCTTTCTTGGAAATAGAATACAGAGAAAAGGATGAAGGAAGCTTGTAATGCCCTCTTTATCTGTAAAGTGGCGAAAAAAGGGATCTGAAACCGTACATCAATCACTGGGCGTACAATATGATCATCAGACCCATTTTCATTTACGCAGCTTTCGTATGGTAAGGGGACGGTGCAGACACAATCTTACCTAAAGAATCTCATAAAAGTCGAACGATTAGCTTGCGTATGAATAACAGAAATACTCCAATCGACGCCTCAGGCACCAATGGAAATGAGCCTACATATTCCACTCGTTGATATATATAAAAGGTTCTCCAATAAGAGGTGTTATTCCCGTAAAAGATCAATGGTTTCGTTGCTTGTGTGACACGTAGCGCCGTCTTGTTAAAAATATTAAAGGGCTAGCGGCCAAATCTGCTTCTAGAATTAAAGCAGCAGGTATGCTAAAAGAAACCACGGGCGGACATGCATCAGTTGTACTATCAGTAAAACACTTGCAAGACGCATCGAAAACAGACAATCTTATCAACAAAATATTTGGACTTTACATATCCCTATACCCCCACAAATAAAAGTCCAAAGGTGTGATATCACACGATCTTGGTGGTCAAGCCACTGATCCGAGACGAAAGAAAAATTGCTTACCGAAACGACGACGAAGCAAATCCATTGTTTCACGGGCTATATGGCAAGTAGCACCGTCTTGCTAGAAAAAAATGTTGTGGTGATCACGGGCTTCAATTTGCTATCATTCACTTAATAAAGTGTTTTTCAATAAGAGGTGTTATTTTGATATTCAAAGAAAAATGATATTTTTTAATATAAATGATCGGATGTTTATTTCATTATAAAGAATGTCCTCGATAGCCTCACGAATTCCATCTTTTAGATATTGAATCGAACCTGGGATGTTGGCGTCGACCTTCTCTTTCACGTGGCCCCAAAGAAAAAAGTCATAAGGTGTTAAATCAAAACATCTCGGTGGCCAATTGTGATGACCTCTTCGAGAGATAACACTTTTTCCGTAAAAGATCAATAGTTTCGTAGCCTGTTACGCCGTCTTTTTGAAAATAAACGCTGTCCAGATCAATACAATCCAATTCCGGCCTTAAAAATCGTTAATCATCTCTCGATAGCGCAATCCATTCAGCAATAACAGCTGTTATTGGAAAACCCTATACATTGACGCATGCCTCATCTTTGAAGAAATATTGGCCGACGATTCCTCCAAGCCATAGGCCACACCAAACATTTGTTTTCCTGGATGTAATGGCTGTTCTTGATTGGCTTGGGATTGCTCTTCAGCCCAAATATGGCAATTTCATTTATTGATGTAGCCATTATGTCAAAAATGGGCATTATCGTTTAACACCATAAGTTGGCCTGAGCGCGCGATGGACACTTTTCACAGAGCGTCGATTTTCGTAATACTCGTACAATTGTACGATTTGACGACGTTGACGAGGCGTAAGTCTTTCCATGATGAGATGTCAATTAATACTAAAAATAATAAAAAAGTTTATGTATTTAGTTTGTTCTGTCATAAAACCCCTATTGGAAAAACTACCTCCAATATGGTCACTTTTTAAAGCATTTAACGTAAAGTTAAGTCTGGTAACACTTTTAAGTTTGCTCAATTTACGATTGTGACTAATTTTGTCCTTTTCTTACTTTTTAGCGATCCCTTCACAGATGTCTATAAGAGCGAGAATTTCATTTGCAGTCGGTTATTTGTGTTTGGCGATTGAGCGGACTTGCTAAACGGAGTGCACAAAGAACGTAGCGAGCATTGGTTCGTCATTTCACCATAGCACAATAACAACGAGATGATTGCCTTATTATGGTGCTCACACTCACCAACGTAAACGTACACTCGTATCAGCTGACACGATGAAACAACGATCTACGATACCACGGAACGGGACGGTGGTGGAAATTCATTTACATGGGGCTCTCATTAGTTTCATCATGTCGTGAGCATCATTAGATTAACAGCGGTAGCTGGTCTCTGCATTGCCACTGGTGTTTGTTAGCACCACTCCGTCTTACATTTCATTTTAATAGAATTTGTGTTTGGCGATTGGGAAATTGTGAACCCATTAAAATATCTTGTACAATAATAATAAAACAAGTTCGAAGCAAGCAAACATCTACAATTTACGGAAGAGTTATTAGGTGCGCAACTAAGTTATCGCTGTTTTTTATGAAAATACAACTTTATTCTGAAAAAATGGTTACTAGTCAATCATTGAAAGTATTGCTTAACGCTTGCTACTACTTTTTCCCATCTTTCTGATAGATCTCGTATGCCGTCGCGGTAAAACTGTTCATCTTCATATGAATGGAACTGCTGGTCAGCTAGACCATATGCCATCAATCGGAACAGGTGATAATCGGACGGCGCAATATGTGGAGAATTTGGCGGGTGGGGTAGGATTTCCCATTTCAGTGTTTGCAGGTAGATTTTAACGGGTTTGGCAATGAGAGGCCGAGCGTTGTCATGTTGTCATGTGTATTGCGACCGCTTCTCGCGCAGTGCTCGGCTCAATCGCATCAATTGAAGTCGATACCGATCCCCAGTAATGGTTTCGCTTGGTTTCAACAGTTCATAATAAATAATACCAACTTGGTCCCACCACCAAATACATTGCATAACATTCGCAGCGTGAATATACAGCCGAGGCGACGACGTAGCAGCATGTCCTTGACTTTTCCTTCTTTAGATTTCTGTAATGAATTCATTTTTCATCACCCGTCACGATGCAATGAAGAAAACGCTACCTTTTTTGCCGCTGGAGCAGTTGTTCACAGGCGAAAAAAGATGTTCAACATCTCTTGGTTTTAATTCATAAGGAACCCAAGCCCCCTGTTTCTGAATCATTCCCAAAGTATGCAATCGCTTGGAAATGGATTGGCGGGTAATTCCTATTACCGAAGCAAGCTCTTCTTGCGTTTGACACGGATCTTCATTGAGCAATGCCTCCAATTCAGCGTATTTGAAAGTTTTTGGCCTTCCTTCACGCGGACGGTCATCAACATTAAAATCACCGTCTTTAAAGCGACGTAACCAATTTCGGCACGTTGTTTCACTTAAAGCAGCATCTCCATAACCTTTTGTAGCTCTCGATGCGCTTCAGCCGCCATTTTTTTCGAATGAAAGAGGAAAATCAACACTTCCCACAAATTACTATTATTCGACACCAAATCAGACATTTTCACAAAACCAAAAGAATATGATACCAAAACAAAATCACTAATGTGTCAAAACAGTTTGCTTACCATATGTCTAAGCTTGGTTTATGGCGTTTAGGTTATGTTAGAATCGACTAGCGCACACTGCTGGCGGCATCTATTGACAAACAGCGGGAACTTAGTTGCGTACCTAATTTTTTTCCCACAGGAATTCAATGGCGATTTGCAAAGCCTTGGCGGCATGGGTAAATATTAAATAAGACTTAAGACCTACTGATGACTATTCCGATGACATCTCTACTTAAGTAACCGACTCTCTTTATTCGATTTACACCATGCCCAGCTGGGTACAATTCCTTACTGGGTACTTATACACAAATTCATTATGCCTTTGTAGGCACATACATACATATGTGTGTATTTGTATGGATGCCTTCCTGCTTGAATATTTGGCTCATCGCCTTACAAAAGCGCAACTTTCGAAATCACAGCAAAATCTGGGAGCTTGGAGATTGTCACTCATTGCTTCTGCTAAGTACTCACTAAGCCGCAATATATCGAAATATATACAACAAATATTGTATTTGTTTAGCAAACTAAGCTTCGGCAAAAATTTCAAATATTCATTTATCAAATATAAGGATTATTTTGTGTTTTTTTTTTTTTTTTTTGAAATTAGCTCAATCTAGCTTGTGGCGCAATCAAATTCTTTCTGTTGTTTGACTTTCGTATAAATTCTTTGCGTTGGCTTTGTTGCACTTGGTTGTTGTCGCTGCTAAGTCGTGCCGCCCACTATGCACATTTTTCTGCTTTTCGCTGTGGATCCATATGGATACTGTGCTTATTAATAATAATAATACCTTACAATGTTTGCCTTCAATACAATTTCTTGTCATCTCACATCAGCTTGGTAAGAAAAATCAGAAAATTTTTCGTCATCGTTTCAAAAAAATCTATTTTCGAAAATTTGTACTCAATTCGTGATTTATATAAAAAATATTTTAGCACCACAAATTGAAAATGACCAGCAGCAACATTAACAAAATTGTGCGCAGCAATATCGTATTAAAGGTGAGCACAAATACACTTAAAGGAATTCAGATAAAATTACATATTTGCATGGGAAAAATATTCAACTAAAATGGTGCACTTTAAATTCCATTCTATTCGTACAACTACTCGCCACTGTGCACTTTTGATGCCGATTGCCGACTGCAGCCATGGATACTTTCGAAGAATACTACCGAAATTGTGAACACCTGCATACAGAAAATTTACAAACAAACGCAAAATAACTTCAAGAATGGTGAGTAAGACTGGTAGGGCGGATTGGGGTGTGGATGGTGTGTTAGTATCATCTATGGTAGTAAATTTAAGCGCTAATAGCGGCGCTGAGTTGAGTAGTGAAACTCTTTGCAGCTGTTCGCTACTAGCAATCGCCATTTCCAATAATCTCACTGTAACATCTGTGACTTTAAGGTAAAAAAAACGGGTTTCAAGCATTTCATTCGATTGATGGTATTCCTCATAGTTCCAACCTTCTAGGACAGCGAAGGTGAAATTCTGGCCTACATAACTACATAAATTCCCGTCGCGTATTTCACAATGCAAATGAATAATCAGCTGGTTTAAATAGGAATCGGGCTTGTTGTTCCATATCACCAATGGGCTCCCTCTAGCGAGAGCTACAGACTCCTATAGGGTGTATTCTGACGCTTCATCGCGCAGCTCACGAAAACTATAGAAGTTTCTTTTCTACTTATCCCAACTTTCTGAAATAATAACGAACACGGGTATCCAGTGAGAATTCATAAGTTTTCTCTATAGGCGCTTAGAATCCTGATTTTCTAGAAGGAAGGAAAAATTATTTTCCATCCATTGACTTATGAATTTCGTATCTATATGAGTGGATCTGGAGCTTACTTCCTTTAGATGTTCTCTCATCATCTCGGGCCGCTTTACAGCTCGGGTGAGCTTTAGCTTCGTTCACAATTCATTTCCATGCATCTCGTTCCTCGGTAACAGTTCTCCAGTTTCTAACACCCAGTGTCCTTAGGTCCATTAGAACTTGTTCAAGCCGTGCTAATCGTGGACTTCCTTGTGCTTTATGCGCTACGGATTGATTTCTGGGGGCGGCCATCTCTCATGTGCGTAGTACGACTCTTTGGGCCTTAACGTATTTCACGATGTCCTCGCCATTACATAGCTGCAGGATTTGTTCATTGTAGCGCATCCGGTAGATACCATCTTGCAGTCGTAGCACACCAAAGACCCTTCGCGGCACTTTACCCTCGAATATTCTTAGACACGATTAATCTTTAGAAGTCATTGTCCAACATTAACAGCCGTACGCAAGAACTGCCTGCATTATTGACTGGTTTGCAGTCTCTCGTAGGAAGTTTAGACTTTCTCTACTTTATTAAAAAATAATACATTGGTTGTAAGACTATTAAAATTATTTTATGGACTTAGCACCTTCATTCCTTTAATCGCTTTTCCCTTAACTAATTTCGCAAATCACAAGAGCCACTAAAGCGCATCTGGTCTCCTAGCTGGGATGCAACTGGTTTCGTATTCACCGACACCAGGGTTGATCTGTTATAAAAGAGTTCCTTTTTATACATTTTTCGAAACTCGAAATTCAAGATGGAATAAATAAAATAAATTGTTCGAACCGGTCTCTGCGTGACTGCAAATCATCCAGTTCAACCTATTATTTGAGTCTCGCAATATTTATGGAAAACACATTTTTTAAATCGAGTGCTGAGAGTTGGAAGTGACGTTTTTACCCGCTTTGGCCTTACTCCAACTTGGGCTTTCTGCGACATTATGCGCGATGCTTTAAGGAACTGGTTTATAGTCGAGACTAGGAAAGTGTTTCAGTTGAAAATAAGAGTGCGCTAGAGTCCAATTTATACTGCTTATTCACAGAGAATCAAAAAAGTTCAACACAGTTTCGTCCGGTTTTTTCTGCAATCTTTTCATTTCAACGATTCGCGGTATCAGTTTTATGTTAATAAATTTGAAATCACTTTCCTCAAGGCATATCACACACTCGCTGAAGTTTGTTTGTTTCTGATATTGCCTGTGATCTCATTCATTTTCCACATCTACTGGAGCAGATTAGCTTTCTCTATACTCGCTCTTTCTATATAAAGGCTTTTGCATTTTCACTTTCCGTCGAATATTAAAATTTTGAAATCAAATTACTTAAATTATGCATTCATTAATAGATCCCTTTATGAATAGAATTTTGAATGGTCTGGATCTTAAGTTAGAACTAAATTAGTTTTCAGTTTTATATTTAATTCATTTTGTACCTCTAGTCTGTAAAGTTTTGCAACCATAACTTTAGTAAATAAAATGATATGAAATATACCCGAACACCCTTATCCGGTCCGGCCCTCAAAGTGTAACCAATTAAAAAGGCCATACATTTATTTTGTAAAATTAGTTTTATTCAATTCAAAGTAAAAAATGTGTAAAAATAAGACAAAATTAATAATCAATTTACTTTTGCTCGACATGGCCATCTCTTGCGTTGACTATGGCCTTGAGGCGGCCGCCGTAGCCGAATGGGTTGGTGCGCGACTACCATTCGGAATTCACAGAGAGAACGTTGGTTCGAATCTCGGAGAAAACACCAAAATTAAGAAAAACATTTTTCTAATAGCGGTCGCCCCTCGGCAGGCAATGGCAAACCTCCGAGTGTATTTCTGCCATCAAAAGCTCCTCTGCCGTTTGGAGTAGGCTTGAAACTGTAGGTCCCTCCATTTGTGGAACAACATCAAGGCGCACACCTCACATACGAGGAGGAGCTCGGCCAAACACCCAAAAAGGGTGAACGCGCCAATATATATATATATATTATATATTATATTCACTTCGAGGACCAATGAGATATTCGGCGTGGCGCTCGTTAAATTGATGACGAAAGAATGGCGTTCCTGGACCATATGGCTGCAGGTGCTCGACACGTCCACACTCTTCAGCGAATTTATGCTGCTGCGCCGCATGCACTTGCTCTAGTTCTATGAGGAACATCCAGATCGCGATTGCAATAGCTTGCATCTATTCAAGTATTATATGCGATCTGAGCTAAAAGCGGATGCTGTCTTCATGCGGAAATTTTTCAATGCCATTTTTGAAGTGGCACGCCATTTGCTGATGCCGCATGTCACCTTTGTTGGCACTACATTGGAGGAGCAGCTACAAGCGGAGGCAGCCGGTTTTCATGCGCTCTCTCACCTCATCTATTCGCTGTTGGAGAATCAGGGTGTGCGCGCATTTCAGTCGTTGCGCGATATTGACGAAATGTATATGGTGTTGTACGAGCGTGAAATAGAGCCGATAACGCCCTTCTACCGCTTGCCGCCACCGCATGTATACGACGAAGAGGATCGGCTGAAGCACGAGAAACGTTCAGAGCTGGAAGAGGAGGCGGATACCAGTAGTAAAAGACTGGACATGGATAACAAAAGGCAGTCTGTTACTAACCTAGCAGTAAAGTAGAAAATTCGTAATGTCGTTTGGGTACCACACAGCTGATCGATAGAGGAAAGAAAATCTGTGAAAATAAAGTGTCATTTTTGAAAATTTCCTTAAAAAATTTTCAAAGTATAGAATTGTAAACAAGACGTATAAATAAACGATAAACCGTATCTGTGGACAAATACGCAATGTTGCCACTTTTCCGACATTAAACTTACGATACTATTTTAGATATTTCTAAACTAAGTTCATCGTAAATTATTTTAGATATTTTTTAGCTGAACTCATATGAAATTGAATATATTGTGAATATGTTTGTCTACCCATGGCTTCAAAGCAACCTCCAGAATATTTTTCCGATATTATTTCGCATTTACCTTGACGCTAGGCTCAATGAAAACGATTGGAGAGCGCCCACCTGCGGTTACAACGGCTCAAACCATTACCGGTCAATCGATCACACAAATTCTCATATGAACGGTGGGTCAAATAACCCCATCGTTTTAAGAGTTTACTAGTTGCTCAATTTGAAAAATTTTCTCGTCAGAAAACACAAGGTTCGGAAATTGGCCGCTTTCGGCCAAGCGAAGCAACTCCTTCGCTCTGTCAAGTCTGACTTGTTGATGCTTTAATGTGAGATCATGCACCTTTTAGATCTTGTAAGGCTTAACTTCGAGATAATTTTTCAGTATGCGGCGGATGCTACGGTCAGATATTTTCAATTCTTTCACTATTTGATTGGCACTTCGTCGGGAATTTCGCTCAAGTCGTTTCTTCACTTTTCGAACCATTTCAAGTGACGTTGCAGTCTTTTGATGACCAGCCAAATATAATGCAATCACGCTTTTACGTTTGAAATCCATTACTGCTCTTCTTTTCTCGCGTTTAATCTCGACAAAATTCTTCCACGCGCATGTAAACAATACTCTGAACTGTCATTTAGCCAACTAATAGACAGCTGATTCCCGTGCATCCCTGTGCATCAACTTTTCGAGCGGTCTGAAGTTGGTTATACTTCAAGTGCTGGACCCTGTAAACCACACAAGAGCCTTCTTAAATAGTTCAAGTAAGTAATTGATATGCATTTTACTCTACACTTCAGATGTGTTCCTGCGAACAAGTAAGGCATTTATTTTTCAATCGTGATGGAAAAACATCGTTCTTCCTTTATCTAGTGAACTCAGTATAAAATAGTGTACGATGCATATTTTTAATATCGCATTGATGTCAAACTAGTTCTTGAGACATTACCTCTCAGGTAGGTGCATCCACTCTTCCGAACTGTCCTCAGTTATATTTTGTGATATTCTCTAAGCTTGCCTTTGCCATGAAATCTTATTTATGTAAACAACTAGCTGTAATTAGTGGGTTAAGTTTTGTAATAATTTCAGTAACTTCTATTAGTCCATAGGCAATTTGTGGCACCCATGGCATATTCGTTCATTTTCCAGAGTATAGCGTATAGTTGTGTATAGAGAATGCGCAGTTGCTCGAAATACTGCCATCTGAATTTCCAGAAGTTTAGACTTGATCCATTTAAGGCAGATACCAGTGAGAAACAATATAGGTTCTGTGATTAGGAGTTACTAAAATAATCATTTATTTTTTACAATGACTCTTTGAGCCTAGATTGTTTCAGAATTATCGTGAAACCTAATTATCTTACAGTAAAATACTTAAGCTTATTTTACAACTATTGCGTAAATTAAAATAACTATTAAAAGTCTAGTACTAAGTTATTGAATTTCGGTACGAAAATAAACGACAAACGGAAAGCCAATATAGAAAATTGGAAAAATAAATGAAGGTGTGAACGAGTATGAGTATCTCTTTCACCAATCTTGGTTGGCCTAATATGTATTTAGAAGAATTCTCCCATTCATTATAATTTAAAACTGTTCCAAGCTCTAAAGTTTTGAGTGATCCTTGCGATAGAATTCCGTATTTCATCGGCCAAGGCTTTTTCTATTTTTTTTGCCCGCTCACTTACCGCACAGTTTTCGATAAAAAATATCCCTCACCAACATTAATTCCCTTTAGTTTTACTTCTACTAATGTCCAACTATTTGCCATTTTCAGAACCAACGGCTACAAGTAAGGCAGCCCCACCGAAACCTGAAAATAAGGGTCCCCTTCGTGCACTCAGATCGCAGGAGCGTGATCGCGTTCCGCTTAGTACGAATGCATCACGCGCGAAAAGCGGCACAGCAGCATCAAATCCAAAGGCGGCTGGCGGAAATGTTGCTGCGACCACCAGTAAAAACGGAGTCGTTAGCGAACGTTTAGCCAGCAATGCGGCAGAAAATGGTCGCCGCAGTGCCATTGCGAATTTGGCCGCACAACGCAAACTATTAAAATCTTCGCCCAACTACAAGATCTACAGCTCGCGTCGTTTCGGTTCGAGTGCAAGCAGCTCGAATGCGAGTATCTTCCGGCGCAGCGATGAACGGCGTCGCTCCAAAACACAAACGGCACAACTTAACTATCTACTACGGACCTATGCTACTCAGCTAAATGCACGTAACACTCTCAGCAAACAATCGGTGTTGCCAAAGTTTATGGTGCCCGCGCGCAATCAACACATGCAAAGTCGCACACTCGACGTCACACCTACGCATGTGGTCCACTTGACATCGGCCATACAGCGCGATTTAATGCCGATCGATAGTGAAATCAAGGATCGCATTGCTCTAGGCCGTCCGCGCTTAAACAAATCATCCGCACAAAAGGCCAAAAACCAAGATCCCATGAACGGTTGGCATCATCCACCATCTCAGGCACTCTTCTTGTCACATTTCAATCAGCACAGCAAAGGTAATGCTGAATCGCAGGAACAGTACAGTCATTTGAAGCAAAACTCCATTTTTGATTCAGTGGATAAAAAGTCGAAACGTCAAAATGCGTTGGATGAATTTGTGGTACATGTCAATGAGGTAACACCGCGTAATTCGCCACGTCGAGTGGCACGCAATCAAACTCCGAATTTCGAACAATCATATTTGAGTCGTGCAATGCGCCAACAAGCTGATGAAGTAGACGCAGCAACATCTGCGCCACAGCCGTCAATGGACGCAACAAAAGCAATGACAACTACGCCACCAGCACCTCAATTGCCTAGCGTTATACAGAGCAATACCGTTTCCTATAGCACAAAGCCATTACCGCAACTACAACCGGCAAACGAGGAACGTAACATAACGAATGTGCTGCCGGCCACACTGGAAATACCAGAACCAATGGCCAACAATACGACAGTCAAGAAACTGACTCTACCCGCTCTGGTACCTCCGCAGTCTGAAGCATCGCCACCTCGCGTGCCCAAACAAGTCCTGAGAATAACGAAACACTCACCTACATCACAGTTGAACAAAGCTAATGCTGCCCAAGCTGCCGCCCTAAACCAGATGCGTTTCAATCATAGTGCACATTTAAAAAAATTTTGAAAAAGCGAAATGAAGATTTAGAGAAAAGAGTGTTCATGGATACCAGATAAGCATACATGTGAGGTTAAGATATAGTTATTGGAAATGTAAGAAGAAGACTAAGAAGTGAAGAAAATATATACATGCACACATATGTAGGTGACATATCTCGAGAACGAGAAGGATCGATGCGTAGGTTGGTGAATGCAGGGAAAGAATTGACGAATAGAAAATGTAATCACTTCGCTAGAACCATAAACTGCCTTTCTTCTCGATCTTGACCAAAGCATTGTCACCTGCCCTCGCATCAATTTCCTTTTCCTTCTCATTTAATGAATCGACAATTTGTTGTGCAAAATTGTTTCCATTGATTAGAACAAAGTAAAAATTTCTCGTTCCCCATTTGGTTATTTTTCGTTGCGGTAATCGTGTAGATATGTCAGTAAAATGTGGAACTCGAATTTCGAAAAGTAAAATTATTAAACTTACTTTCGAAAGATCACCTGAAATTGATGTGTTGTTGCAATTTGTATAAAGATTAAATGGAATCATACGACAATAAAAGTGGGAACTTTTTTTTTTAATTTCTTCGTCAGAGGGTTGTAAAGGGGATATCATATTGGAGGTATTTTTTCCTGCAGGGTTTTTTTGACAGATCACGCGTGGCTACTGTCAAACTAAATACATCATTTTTTTATTATTTATTGCCATTTCATCATGAAAAGACTTGCGTCTCAACCATGTCTACAAATCGTATAATTATACGAGTATTACGAAAATCGACGCTCTGTGAAAAGTGTTCATCACGCGCTCAGGCCAACTTATGGTGTACAGCGATGAGACCCATTTTTGCTTTAATGGCTACGTCAATAAACAAAATTTCCGTATTTGAGTTGAAGAGCAACTCAAAGCCCTTCAAGAACAACATTACATCAATTAAAAACAACCCTTTCGTGCGGCCTTTGGCTGGAGGAATCATCGGTCCGTATTCCTTCCAAGACGGGGCTGGCGCCAATGCAACAATGAATGGTGAACGCTATCGCGCCATAATAAACGACTTTTTGATGCCGGATAAACGCAAATTGAAGCCCGTGATCACAACATGTGGTTCCAGCCCATGAAACAATGGATTTACTACGTCAATGTTTCGAACCAGTGGATTGACCACCGAGATCGTGTGATATCATACCTTTGGGCTTTTATTTGTGGGGTTATGAAAATCTAAATATTTTGTGGATAAACCGGCTTTGATTTAAAGTTATTTACAAGATATCGACCAAAGTCAGCGAGTCATTCAAAATTGGTGTTTATGTATGACCGAATTACGGCGCAGTTGCGGCCAACATTTGAAGTGGTTTTTAAAGAATAAATTTCACGAACGTTCCTAGACAAAAATAACAAAGATTGCGCATTCAATTTGAGCTTTCGCTGTTGTTTTTTTTTTCAAATTAAAATCCGATTCCTCTCAATTGATCACCCTTTAGTAATCGTATTTCAGCTTATGATTTTATAAAAGTTATGCCTGGTAGGCCAGCTCTTTAGCTAATAGATTTAACATCAGTGGTCTTAAATGGTCAGCGTCTAGTTTGCCACTACTCAAACAAGTCGGCATCCTCGGAGTGGGATAAATACAGGGGGCGTAGACAAGCAAACCTGTTTACTACTGTGGGCAAAAAGTAAGGTGAATTTGGTTGTAAAATGAAAAATCTTTATTTATTCTTGTAAATCAATTTCATCCCCTTCAAAATAATCCCCTCTCGATGAAATACACTTATGCCAACGATTTTTCCAATCCCCGAAACATGCCAAATAGTCCATTTCCGGTATAGCCATCAGCACCTTCTTCGATTCAGCTTTTATCTCCTCAATCGACTCGAAACGCGTTCCCCGGAGTGGTCTCTTGAGTTTTTGACGTGCTCTTTTCGGTCTGGCCTCGCCTTTAGCACGATATTCGCTTGATTGGTCGGTTGTTTCAGGGTCGTAAGCATAAATCCAAGTCTCATCTCCCGTAATGATGCATTTGAGCTTGTCCTGATAGTCTGAAAGCATTGTTTCACACACATCAACGCGACGACTTTTTTCCAAGAAATTGAGAGTTTTGGGTACCAAACGAGATTTGACTTTTCGTAGGCCCAAATGGTCTTTCAAAATGGTTTTCACAGATCCTTCTCATATTCCGATCATATCAGTAAGGTCTTTAACAGTCAACCGACGATTTTTGAGCACTAACTCCTTCACTTTATTGACGTGTTGGTCATCTGTTGACGTCGATGGTCGTCCGGAGCGCTCCAAGTCATCAACACGTTCTCGACCCTCTTTGAAGTCTTTGTACCACTTATAAATATTTTTCTGCGACATGGTCGAATCACCAAATGCCTTCTGCAACATGCTAAACGTTTCCGCAGCCGAAATTTCATTCCGCAAACAAAATTTGATGGCACTTCTCTGCTCAATCAAATCAGACATTGTAAAAATCGAAAAATGCACTCTTGGTCGTTTGGTAAACACAAGCGTAAATATATTACTGATAATGACATTCACATGAAAGTTGGCCCAGATGTTATTAACAGTGTTGCCAACTCATAAAAAAAATAACTAGAGCGAAATTTTAATCTCGCGAAGTTTGACAAATAAATTCACCTTACTTTTTGTCCACATTAGTACATAGGCCGACAATATTGGTGTGTGTCTTTTCTCTTTCATGGGTCTTTTCCAAGACTCGGTATATTGTGAATATCTGGTCGATGGTGGACTTTCCACGTCTAAAGCCACGCTGATAAGGTCCAGTCAGTTAGTTGATGGTGGGCTTCAGCCTCTCACATAATACGCTTGCTAAAACCTTATAGGCGATATTTAGAAGACTAATCCCGCGGTAATTGGCACAGGTCGTAGAATCACCTCTTTTTTTTGGATTGGGCAGAGTCACTTATATTCCAAACGGAATTAGTGCTTTCATCCGACTATATTTTGCACCTTACCAGCTTCTTTCCGCCATTTTTGAATAGCTCAGCTGGCATTCTGTGAGCTCCCGAATCATCGCTATTCGCTTCTCGTCATGGTCGGGTAGCGCAACGACAGTTCCGTCGTCAGCGATTGCGGTATGGCTATCTTCATATTCTCTATGACATGCGCTGTTGCCACCTTTGAACAAGTTTGAGAAGGGTTCCCTCCAAAATTTAAGCACGTCTTTGTTTTGACAGGAAAACGTGCCGATCTTGAAGCCTCCTCTAAACTGCCGAGCTTTCTCTTAGTTTTTAGTCGTTTTTCCTGTTGGCTAGCATCTCAAGCTCCTCGCGCTCACGTATTTCGGCTCTCATTTCCTCCTTGTGATGAAACGTCTATCTTCGTTTATCAGCTCCCGGTAGTGATCCCACATGGCTCGCGTTGCGCCCGATCGCAGCGTGGCTCTATAGGCAGCATCCATTCTTTGCGCGGCAGCATGGCATTCCTCGTCGTACCAATTGATATTTCGGACTCCTTTTCCTAATATATTGACTTTTTTTTCTTATTCTGCTAAGGTGTGTTACCTTTTTTTATCTTTCCTTATCTATTTTATTTTGTCTTGTCTTACCTTATCTTATGGTATCTTTTCGTGTATTTTGCTTTTTGATCTGGATATCTTTATTTATCTTATATATGGTATATCTATATATAATTGGCGCATACACCTTTTTTGGTTGTTTGGCCGAGCTCCTCCTCCTATTTGTTGTGCGCGTCTTGATGTTGTATCCACAAAAGAAGGGACCTAAAGTTTCAAGCCGACTCCGAACGGCAGATATTTTTTATGAGGAGCTTTTTCATGGCAGAAACACACTCGGAGGTTTGCCATTGCCTACCGAGGAGCGATCGTTGGTTGTTTGGCCGAGCTCCTCCTCCTATTTGTTGTGCGCGTCTTGATGTTGTATCCACAAAAGAAGGGACCTACAGTTTCAATCCGACTCCGAACTGCAGATATTTTTTATGAGGAGCTTTTTAATGGCAGAAACACACTCGGAGGTTTGCCATTGCCTACCGAGGAGCGATCGTTGTTAGAAAAGACGTCTTCTTCATTTTGGTGTTTCACCGAGATTAGAACCTAAGTTCTCTCCGAATTTCGAATGGTAGTCACACATCAACCCATTCGTCTACGGCGGCTTTTATTTATCTTTTCTTACATTATTTTATCTTACCTTAATTTATCATATCTTATCTTGTCTCTGCCAAAAAAATACTACGTAAATATTTAAATTTTTCTTATGCAGACTTATGATAACTCAAAATCTACACAAGATTACATTCACATGTCTGCTTGCATAAAACATTACATTGTTTCTTTTGGTCGGCTAACTCTGCTCCGTCGCATTTTATCCAATCTTGTAGCCTGATCGTCGAGCATAGGGCTGTGGCATGTAAATAATTTGACATGAAAAAGGCGCGACTGCTTCCTCAGCCTCTTTTTATATTTACTTTTCAAATTTTACACAAGTATATAAGTACATGCTTATGTGCATATGTGTGCTATGCAAATCTTAAGTGATTTTTAATGACTATGTAGGCGTGTAATCACATTAAAAATGTAAAATGCATAGTGGAGTTTTATGTGTGTCGTTTTATTCTAGAAATGAAATGAACTAATCAATTTCTGTTGAGAATGAGAAGAAACCATCATCATTTTTAAGTGTTTAAAAAACGAGCAAAATCGGTATAACCAATTGCGAACAAATAAGAAAAATTATAATAGAAAAAATTTAAATGAATAAAATAACTTCATATCAAACATTTGTCTTTAGTTATGGTGAGCCATATATATTTATGTATGTACAACATATAATTGTCGCTTACGCCCTTTTTGTATGTCTGGCCGAGCTCCTCTTGCTATTTTTGCTGTTCGTCTCCACAAATGGACGGACCTACAGTTTCAAGTCGCCTCCAAACGGCAGATATTTTTTTAAGAGAAACTTTTTCATGGCAGCAATACGCTCGGACAGTCGACCGCTACTAGAAAAAACGTTTTCTATGAATTGGTGCTTCATGTTTGAGGTTTCGAACCAGTGCGCTTCCGAATGGTAGTCGTGGCCATGGCGGATATTAAAAGTTATTAGTTCTGAATTATTCTGCGCCTGTCTAGTCGTCTGGCACTAGTGATACCCTGTGGAGAAAGATACAGGCATGTCAGAAAACTACAATCAGGACAGCTACGAGATGCCTGCCGATATCCCTGCAACAGCTTTACAATGAGGCTTCCATGCTCCTAGTTAAGGAACAAAGCAAAATGCTCTATAAGCAATTTCTGCTAGGGTGCTACCGAAGGTAGAGCTTGCGTCACCTCCCAAGCACGTCAGGAAGCATCTCTTCAACTACACGGACGAGATCCAGGACAAAGCAAATCTACAACTACTGGACCGGACAGTATACAAACAAGCATTAAACGACATTCATCGGGAGCTCCTTACCACCCTCCTAAATTCCCGACCCCCGAATGACATTAGCGAAGTCCAAACACCACCTATTACTAACGAAGAGCTTCAGTTGTCTCGCTAGAGCCGTGTAACTTTGGCCCAATCACGCTCTGGATATTGTATCGAATTAAACTCCTACTTATCCAGAATCGACCCCGACATACCCAATATATTTCCAGGATGTGAAGACACACCGCACTACACTAACCACCTATTTACATGACTTATTAAACCTACTCACCTAACACCTCTTTCCCTCTACAGCCAAGCTACTCAGATGAAACTACTACCAACCTACTCCACCAACCAGCCTTACCAATCGAAGTCAAATTGCCAAATATCTCAGCCAATAAACAGAAGCATATTTTCACAAATAAAAGAACTTATCTAGCTTTGGTCGGTCATTTTGTCTGGCATTGAAAGGAATTGTTATCCAATAAATTCAAAATTTACATCTGGAAATAAATAACTTTGAAAAATATATTCTAAATTTTGTGGTCATTCATGCCAAGTAAACGAAGCTCAATAAAACATTCGAAACTGAAACAAAAGTATTAAAAGTGGCGACTGCCCACACGCATTCGTGCTGTTACTCTCATCAACATAGTTGCGGTTATTGTTATTGCAAACAACCATCAACCTTTGTGGCAAATAAACAAAGAAGCGAGCTGAGTGACAAAAGGGCTCCGTTTCATTCAAAAAATACTTCACGTATGTTTTGTATGAGTTTTAGACAAGTCTTAAAAGCAATTCCACTTTTATGGTGTCAAATGAAATGAAATGAAAACTTAAAATGACCACATGAATGTGGAGAGAAATAATCCTTTGCGCATCCGTTTGCAAACGACAAAAATTTTTGGATGAGTGGTGGCGAAAATGACAAGCCAACTGCTGGACGCAGCACCAGCACCAGTAGATAGTATCAAGAAATCCGAGCAAAGTACAAAACTAATACAGCGAGCATTAAAATGTCATTTGTCACAGCAAACGAAAATGCACTCAGACATACACAGGAATATAAGCAACTGTGCACCCTGCAGGGAGTAGTTAAAATACATTTCTTGGCAGAAGTGGTGATATTTCTCAATTGTGTTGTGACTAGATTTTAATTTTTTTTAAAGTAAGTTTTAATAACAGATTTCGGAATTTTATGTTCTGTGGTGAAAAAGTCGTACTCGCTTGTTATGTAATGCGCTTACCTGTTGATGCGAGCGAATTGCCGAAATTATGAGCATTTAAGCGTCCACTGCTCCAGGACGGGTTTCTATACTTGCTCGGCTTGAAGGTGATTCTCTGAAACTTAAGTGTTTTTGTTTTATTAATTATTAATTTTATTATAACAAATTGCAAGTGCTAGGAAAGATTTCAAAATCGAAAGAAATTCTCCAGTGATTATTTCAAGAAACATCTCCTTTAACAAATGCATTTTGATTTTTTTCAGATGGTTTGCGACTTTGATGCGCACCACAAAAAAACTTGTTTAACAAGACGCGTTTGTTCAAATGTTGCTTTATTATGCGTGTAAAAATTGATTAAATAAACTGTCACTTAAAAACTATACGTAGCAAAATTAAAAATGTGCATTTTTATACCGAACTAAAAAAGGATTTACTTTCATATCACAATTTTTTATGTAACAAAGTATGAAAAATGGTCCTTCTACGGTTGTTCACAAACGAACTAAAGCAATAATTCAATTATCTGATTCCATCTACAGCTATATTTTCTAGAATGTGAAAGAACGAAAATTGCATCCGTCACCTGCGATCATCTTGTTGAGGAGGAAATCTAGAGTGCCGTTTTTTTATGAAACATCATCATAAAATTGTTTTGTATCTTTATTTTTTCATATATTTATATTCTGATAATTTATTTACCGACAACCTGTTCGAAAATCAAGGTTCAAGGTTCAAGAAGTGGCCATAGCACAACTTTTGCTGTAGTGGAGAATGACGGTAGCCTCATATGCAATGGTTGACAGATTCCGAATAGCTCCATTTTTTTGCTGAGGCATTGTCCTCTGTCAGTCTGTCGAGCGTTTGTCGAATCAGGGGTAAATTAATAAAATATTCTAACAAAATAAGGCTTCTGTGCCACATAGGCATCCTTGGAATTGTGAAAGCCGGTTCAATAGCTACATATAAATAGTAAATTCATATTGCTACCCCTCCATTACTTTCGACACATTCTCCTCGAATGACACTTTAAAATTATCAACCTCCATTCTTCCCACTTGAGTTGAATGGTCTCATTTCAATCATCTGAACACCATTATAAACCCTGACTGTAAAAAATCCCTATCCCAACTTCCTTTTCCAAACACCAAATCATAACTTTCAAACGACTGAGACTCGGTCATACTACACTAATGCATGAACATCTTCTCCGGTTGGGAGTGCATTGTCAAGCAGTGGAATGATTGGGCCACATGTTTTTGAAAGTCATCGAGAGCAAGAAATTTCTGTGGACGGTATCTCTTATCGGCGCATGCTGAACGAATATTTTGTGCCAGTAATGATAATGAATGACGACTGGCGCGCTTTGCTAAACTCAGCTTTAAGTGATTATAGCGCTAATCAAGAAGAGAAGAATGATAGAATATCCTTTTTTCGGTAATACACACATGGTTTCGGCAAGATAACGCTTCGCTCCGTACGGCCAGAGATACCATGGCGATATATATATATATATATATATATATACAGGGTGGGCCAAATAAGACCACTAATGTTAAGCACAAATATCTTTTTTATTTTTTGACATATTTATTTTTCTCTTTTTGTAGGTTATAATTGAATTGTTGGAAATTTATTATGGAACAGTACATCATAACGCGTTAAAATTATCGAGTTTTTCTATTCTTGTCAACGACCAATTGTTTTAACGCAGCGTAAATATCGGCAACATTTTAATTCCAGATCAGCTCCCACAGCCTTCATAATTAGAGTTTGGTCGGTCGTTTTGAGGAACTGGGTTCAGTGTCCGACCGTCCTGGACGAGGTGCCCATCGAAATATTCGCATTGAAGACAACGTGGAAACTGTGCGGTAGAGTGTTACAGATGATCCATCTGTCTCAACCTGCCGTCGTTCCAGCCAATTGGGCATTTCCAGAACGACATTGTGTAGAATTTTAAAGTTGGATGTTAAGATGTATCCAAACAAAATTCAAATTGTGCAAGCACTGCTATTGCAAGACCATCAATAACGACACGTTTTACACAATTAGCCACACAAATTGATTTTTTAAATATTGTTTTGATATCGAATGAAGCGCATTTCCATTTAAATGGTTATGCCAACAAACAAAACTGTAGATTGTGGGACTCTGAAAATCCAAGGGCCACACACCAACATCAATTGCACCCATCTAAATGTACTGTTTGGTGCGGTGTTATAGCCACTGGAGTTATCGGTCCATATATCTTAGAAAATGAGAATGAAACCCCGGAATCGATTTTAGGAGCTTCTCACAGAACATTGATTGAAAACTTTTTGCGGCCAATGGCGGAGTAGTATCCGAATTTGTGGTTTCAACAAGATGGAGCAACTGCGCATACTGCTAGGCAAACTATGGACCAGCTGCTTGAAATTTTTGGCGAACGTCTGATTTCCAAAAATTCATATTTCCCTTGGCCACCTCGTTCGCCAGATTTGACTGTGCCCAACTTCTTTTTATGGGGATATTTAAAAGATAAAGTGTATCTTAATAAACCAGAGATTATTAGGCAGCTGAAGCAAAATATTCGAGACGAAATACTGAGTCTTCAACCCGAAACATTATGTGGTGTAATGGAAAATGCGTTAAAAGGAGCCGATATTTGTATCGGGAAAAATTGTGGACATTTGTCTGATGTAATATTTCATACATAATTTCCATAAAATATATTCAATGTATAAAAACAATTAACCAAAATAAATTATTATTGCATTTTGTGTTAAGTTATTTGTGTTTAACATTAGTAGGACTTATTTTGCCTACCCTGTTATACAAAAATATTTCCTTATTCAAAAATATTCGGATTTTCTCTATCTAAAGCTCTCTCCAGCTTTTGTTTTGGGCTGCAATTTCGAGATCGGTCTGCCTGCTCCAGGTACGTGCTGAGCGTTCGGGCCTATGGCTGGAGACGCAGAAGAACCTCCAAATCGACTACGTTGTAGTCACGTAAAGCTCTGTCTTGCTTTTTAAAGTCTGTGATTAACATCAGCTCTAGACCCGCTGTCGGTGATAATACCCAAGTAGCAGAAAAAGTTGACATGTTCGATTTGTTCCTAGCAAACTGATAAGCCGTTGGTTACAAGTTCTGGCTCCCAGATCGCCCAATTTTACCCCTATGGACTTTTTTATGCAGGCGTACCTCAAAAGTCATGTCTATTAAACAAACCCAGCGACCATCTCAGCACTAAAAGAAAATATCGTTCGTGAGGTGGTTTTCAACCGGCATTAGTTCTTCAGCGAGTGACATAGGGTACGGAGGCCAAAATGTATTTTTACATTCAAAAATATACTGAAAATAAACCTAAATATTCCTTAAATTCACTGGTGCTAGACGATCGGACACCAAACGGTGGACTAAGACTGCAGCGCAATGAGATCTGCGTGTGGCCAGTCAACCTCCACACAGAGTTAAGCCTCAAGTAGACGACCTGCCACGGCTACTGCGACATTTGAAAATTGCAATAAGTGAAAAACTGAAACTTTTTAAGGAATCCCCTTTTGTTTTTGTGAAAAGAGTTGGTCTCCTTACATGGCACATGAAGGAATGTGCATAGGAAAATGTTTTCCAAAATACAAACTCATTTCAAGACTCACAAAATTGTGTATAAATCTCATACATACATACATATTTATGTGAATTTGGAATATATTTCCTCTTTTTACGTGCATACCTATGACACGCCGGACTGCAGTTGCATGGATTTGATGCAGTGATGTCGCCTAAAAGGAGATTTGTTTCAAAACAATGTGTGCTTTGAACTCAGAATATCACTTGAGTGTGTTGGTGTATGTGCACATATACATATGTATGTGCTGTCAGTTGTGTGACACTTTTGTTAACCTTATGCAAACATTCGTGCACTGTATTCGTACACTGCATATGGTTTTAGAGTTGGTATTTTCGCAAAATATTTGTCCATTTGCATCACTTTCAATTTAATTTATTTTGTTAATACTTGTGGTCTTAAAACGATTTTCATTAACTTTTTCCACACTTAAATGAATTGAATGAATTTGCTTTACTTATTTAGATTCATAAATTAAATGAAAAGCTTAGAGGCTGCAAAACTTCAAGAGGGAGTCTTTTGTATGTAAAGTGAACGTCAAAATAAAGTATTTAAGGACTTATATCATAAGAATAACCTTAAAAAAAATTGTGTATGCAGTTTTATATTATAGCTTATTAAATTTGAGTAAAATAAATAAATTCAAGTTTGAATATACTGAAAAATCACGTAGATTTACTATAATTTTTCCCTTTTTCTCCATACAGTTCTAATTGGATTCTGGAAGAATCACCACTTTAACCAACTAACCAAACCAATTAACCAACCATACATTCGTTATTCGCACTAAAAACTAAAATAAATATTTAAGGTGCAAAATTTGGGTCCAAATATTTTTAAAAATAAAACGTAAAGTAAATCGTTTCCATGCAAAACTAAAAATATATTTTTTCTTAGGCTTCATTATCTTTGAAAACCTCATGAAAATCCAACGGTGAGCTTTGAAAATAAGAAAACACTTTGCGGATAGCAAAAATAAAGACGCAAAGACTCATGTTTGGTTAGCCTTAAATAACAGCGATGCATTTGAAACCAAATCAATTATATTTTTCGCCAAAACTGGACGCATAACATGCCACCTTATTTGAAGGTCAAAAAACTGAAATTTGAAAGCTGCTCTCTTGCTTATGCAAATCGCCACAGATATCCAAATCTATAAGAATTTTAAAAATTCTAGGCATGAGCTAACGGGTGATTTTTTAGCTATTATCTTTTTAAACAGTTGATTTAAACAGCTGGCGCTCGTTTCGTGTCTTGTTTCACTGTCAAACATCTTCAGTTTGGTCTATAATTTAACCATGAATCGTCTTACAAACGAACAATGCTTTCAAATTATTGAATTTTATTATAAAAATGCGTGTTCTGTTAAGAAAGTTTATCGCACGCTTCTTCCATTTTATGGTCAGTTTGATTGACCCACTGAAGCGGCTATTCGAGCTATTGTGACTAAATTTAAAACCAAATTTACATTATTGGGCATTAAACCACCAATACGCTTACGTAGAGTGCGAACTGAAGAAAATATCGCAGCTGTATCGGCCAGTGTTAATGATGACCATCACTTATCGCTTCGGCGCCGTTCGCAGCAATTGGGCCTCTGTTACTCCACAACGTGGAAAATTTCGCGAAAGGATTTAGGTGTGAAGCCTTTCAAAATGCAGCTGGTGCAAGAATTGAAGCCGAACGACCCATCGCAACGCAGAATTTTTGGTGAATGGGCTCTTGGAAAGTTAGCCGAAGATTCACTTTTTTATCGAAAAATTGTGTTCAAGCTGTGTTGAAGGGCATAGTTTACTCTTATATTCCATGTTGTTCAATAAATTTCGCGGTGTGATAAGAAAAACACAATTTTATGATTTGAAATACACTTCGTTATTCAGTATAGTCTCCTTGAACAGCAACACACTTGTTCCAACGAGATTCTAATTCATGAAATCCATCCCTGAAGTAAGATTCTGGAAGGGCTGCAAAAACCGCTTCCACAGCTGTTATGACCTCAGCATTTGATGATAAGCGCTTTGCACGCGAGAATTTTTATAGGTCTGGAAACTGATGGAAGTCGATAAGGACCAAATCTGGTGAATACGTAGCTGCTCCTATAATTTGAACTTTGATTCATGGATTTCAGCCATTGTAAAACTGCTTTTGTGACATTTTCATGATGAAAAATTATTTTTATCTTTTGCAAACTGGGTCTTTTTCACGAATTATTTCCTTCAGTTGGTCTAAAAAGTTAGAATAAGATTAATAATTTATTGTTTTACCAGTTTGCAAACAATCCACAAACAAAATTCCTTTCGCATCCCAAAAAAACTGATGCTAACACCTTCTTGGCCGATTTCTGGACACGAACTCGGAGCCAAAGAATCAGGTTCACACCACTCTTTAGGCTCTTGTTTTGATTTAGAATCATGGTGATAAACCCAAGTCACATCTATGATGCACAAGAACCTTTTTATCCTTTCGCAATTCTCTGCAGGTTGCTGAGGAAGTCGCATTCGAATGTGTTTTTGTTCCATTGTTAATGAATGTGAAGTGCGGCACCCATTGTGCACACAGGTTTCTAAAATTCAGTAAAAATATTGATTACACTACCCATTGAGATATTTAGACCCTCTACTAAATCTCTTTCAGTTACTCGACGATTTTCTATACGGCATCCTCTATTTTTCTGCGTTTTCTGGTATTGTTGCTATTTTTGACCTTGTCCATGACATGGATCGTCTTCAAGACTTGTTCGACCACATTTCAATTCAGCAACCCATTTCTCTACTGCATTAATTTATGGCGAAAAGTCCTTATACACTTTCAATATTCGTGACACGTCCATATTATATGACTTGTAAACAAAGAATGAATTGACAGGATGAAATGAAACTTCACATACGTTCATATGAAGAGTATGCCAACAAACAAAATCTTTATCTTTATCTTTATCTTTATCTTTATCTTTATCTTTATCTTTATCTTTATCTTTATCTTTATCTTTATCTTTATCTTTATCTTTATCTTTATCTCTATCTTTATCTTTATCTTTATCTTTATCTTTATCTTTAACTTTATCTTTATCTTTATATCTATCTTTATCTCTATCTTTGTCTTTAACTTTATCATTATCTTTATCTTTATCTTTATCTTTATCTTTATCTTTATCTTTATCTTTATCTTTATCTTTATCTTTATCTTTATCTTTATCTTTATCTTTATCTTTATCTTTATCTTTATCTTTATCTTTATCTTTATCTTTATCTTTATCTTTATCTTTATCTTTATCTTTATCTTTATCTTTATCTCTATCTTTATCTTTATCTTTATCTTTATCTTTATCTTTATCTCTATCTTTATCTTTATCTTTATCTTTATCTTTATCTTTATCTTTATCTTTATCTTTATCTTTATCTTTATCTTTATCTTTATCTTTACCTTTATCTTTATCTTTATATCTATCTTTGTCTCTATCTTTGTGTTAACTTTATCATTATGTTTGTCGAGAATACAGAGTAGCCTACTTTTAGAGCTCGAATGTAGAAATAATTAATTCACAGACGCCACGTACAGAAAATTGTTTCTTGAACAATTTGTATGTTTTTCTATAAAATATTACATGGAATTATTTATAAAGTATTTTCATAAACGGATGAGGAAATTAAAAATACACTTAACTGTTATTAAAATTAAAGTTACAGTAGTTTCTGTGAATTAAATTTCATAGCAGTATTTTTAAACAATTTCATGGCCGACTATTTTCTACTTAAAAGTGCCTCTACGTATACGAGTATATGGTAAGTGGGTATGTACTATATTTGTTATGCATAGATTTGTCGGTAGGACGTGTGTGATTTATGTTAGCCAATATTAAAAACGGCTAGAGGGGAAGCCATCAATTTGGCAACAAAAACGGCTCGTTCTTACATCCAGGCGCACATATATCCATGTTGAGGGCGCATTTACAATGCAAACACATACATGCATACATTTGATAGCCCTACGTTTCTAGGTATGTGCACAAAACAATAAATGCATGACTTTACATGTTCGCAAACGGAATGAAAGCTGCATTTAGACCCCGTCAGCACGCAAGTAACCTTGTGTACACCTACACCTGCATTTGCATAAATGTAAGTAAGCATGCAATTGCCTGCATGTGTATGTGTGTAAAACTAAGTTCATATTTTTATATATTTTTTTCATGTTGGCTATGCGCCCTCACTTAATTTCTTTGTACTTTCCTGCCTTTATGTCATAGCAGCCTTTTGTTAATTTTTCATTATATTTGCGTTTCTTGTTTACTTTTTATGTTTTCTTTTTTCGTTTGCGTTTTGTGTTTTTTGTTTTTGCCAACCTTTTGCCACTTGTTTTTGAAAAATAAAAAAAACTAGAACGCTTCTCTTTCTTTTCACACTAAACGTCCACTTTTTAATAACATTTGTTTATACAGCGTTGTCCTTTTTTTCTAAATTTTTTCACACACACACACACACACACATGCAATTACAAATGCGCATAGTTCTAGTTTATTCATGGCTTGATTGCCATTCAGGTCAGGGTTGACATACTCGAAAATGGCAACACAACTTGAAATACTCATATAACAAAGCGAGTAAGAGAAGAGCGTGAGAAAAGGAGGGAGAGTGGTAAGGAAGAGGAGAAAAAAAAGTGAAACAAAATTTGAAGCAGAAAATTCGAAAAAGTAGTAAAAATGCAGTTTAAATGGACAAACAAGGAAATAAACTGGTAATTTAGAATAGAGTGTGTGCATTAAATATACATATGCACACATACATACAAAATTGTATATGTATACGTATACTCATAAGCGAGCCCTGCCATAAATCTGATTGTCTCCACTTATTACTACTTTGCTATCCCCAGAGATTATTTTGTGGATCAACTTTAGAGCGTTAATAGCGGTAGACACGACCTAGGCAAGACAGGCGGTGGATATTAAAGTGATCCGTTAGTTATACATAAGGGATAAGTCTCTGCTAATTCAAAGCACCTCACTAGAAAAAATCCGTATCATTATTCAACACAACCTTCTCTTAGCTCCATGACATTTGTCCAATTTTTTGCGGTTAGTGAGCACGATTTGTCGAAGTTCTCAAAATACATTTTTTTTTTCATCGTTAGTCTCTAGGTTCGACCCAATCTTACCTCATATCTTACCGTCCAGCCATTTTTGCTGATTTGGGGAGGAGAAAAAAGAAAAATATGTTGGATGACGAAGCAATTCATCATTTAATTCCGATACGCCGCTTCGTTTCTTTGGTTAGAGAGAACTTTTCCACGCTAAATACATTAATTTTTGTTTAGTTGGTATGTTACACCTCTTCATCGCAACACATCTCGCCGCAAAAGCTTGTTCGGACTAATCCTCCGTTGGGCACTCGCGCCAGTCCCTTTTTTCGACTTTGAACGAAAAGTTAACATATTTCTATTATAGCTAACAACTTGAGCTTCCAGGTAGTATCCCAGAATTCAATTTTTTATCGATTCATGGATGTAACCTTTTAAAAGAATTTTTGAACAGCACGAAAAAAGGCCAGACGCGGGTGAGCAACAGAAGGTTGTACGTAGAAAGCTAGATATAGTGGTTGTCGGTTGACACACCTAGGCCTGAACTAGGCCCATTGTGATACCACCAGGGCTGTCGCCTCTCCTCACACTACATTGTCCTCATTGAACCAACCTGTGGCTTTAGCATATCTAACAAGACTTGTTATTTTTATATTTGCTACTTTTGCCAAGTTATTCAGGGAACTTTTTCCTAACCCATTGAACCTTTTTCTATCCAGAGCCATGCACCCGCATAGAAAGTGTTCTATAGTCTCTTCTGCTTCAATGTTGTTACAGCTTCTGCAACAGTCGTTATAGGGTGCTCCCAGTCTACTGGCATGGCTGCCAGTCAGACAGTGCCCTGTTAGAACCCCGGGAAGATTTCTCATGTTTTTCCTGTTCAGGTTCAACAGTCGATTTGTGCGGCCCATGTTCCATTCCGGCCACGTCATCTACTGGTTGTGCAGGTCAGGGATGTATGTTCGCTTTGTCGGGTTGGATCGGTAATGTGCTACCCGATCTCGCTAGTTCATATGCTTTGCAGTTGTTAGTCTATGTCTCTATGTGCAGTTCTATGTCTCTATGACCCGGCACCCAGAGCAGGTTTATCACAAATTACTGTGATAGTTCTGTCAAAACGTCGATATGTTCTTTTACTGTCTTCGAGTTAATATTGGGCGGTTTTAAAGGAAGGTTGTAAAAAAGGTGTCCAACGGGGAGTTAATTTGAAGTTTTTAAACGTAGGCGTTTGTACTCAATCGTGAGCAAACACGGCACCCCTATTGTAGTTAACATTATCGTGTTCTAATATATATGCAAAACTTAAATTATTGACTCCCTCCTAATCGTGTGATGAGTGCAATTTGGTGACCAACACGTACGAAGTCACTTGTGGCCAAATGCCGCTTATCGCATGTGAGTATGCACTCTATAAGAATAGTGATTCCATGCTTGTTTTCTTAATTATGTAGTACTAGCTTTAACCCGCGGCCCCGCTCGCGTAGGAGTAGTTTTGAGGGATTTAGGATATGTATATTACAAAATTACAAAAAATTATTTCATAGAAAATATTTTTTTATTAATAACCATAATATTACAATAGCCGGCATCCGTTGCTATGCCTCGTTGAATAAAATCAAAACAACCAATCAGAAAAATATCAAGCAAAATTATTTTTATTGATTTTCTATTTCAAACCGTTTTTGAATTTTGCATTTGGGTCATAGTTGAACAGTGGGAAATAGGAAAAACTAAGATTTTTTAGATTTAATTTAAGCAAATATTCGATTATTAGTGACGAATGAGAGTGGTGGCACCGCCTGGGGGCTGTGGGAAGGGAGTTCCATCATAAAAACATACCTATAACCTGCATTGGGTGAAAATATGAATGTATAAAATTTTGTACGTCATTTAGTGTTGTTGTTTCGTAGTGATGCGCGGACAACGTACAGACATTCACCTTTATAGTATAGATTTTTATTTGCTCTTGCGATATTTCTCAATGAAGCGAAGGCCTTCAATACGTGGGAATTTTCAATGTGAAAGCAAAAGCCTTAGTGTATTGCCTGTTCATTTAATTACGGAAAACATCCTCATTTTCTATCAATAAATGTTAAATATATTAATAATGAATAAATGTTTTGATGTGTATTGAAACCTTCAGTCTAACAGCTTTTCATTAAGTATTGTTTGGTATTTCACAGTCACAGGTCTGCCGATCGTCCAATTATCCGCATGCAAAACATTTGCCTACAACATCCGAACAGGTACATATTTTGACTTACCCTCGGTACATTAACATATTTCAAAATTCTTTGGGGGTTTTAAAGAGCATCTTGAGGTTAACTGAAAGTAAACTGAGTGAAATTACACTCGCACTTCTTGAAAAATAGTTCAGGAATGTAAGTAGAGGCTAAACTACGTTGCAAGGTAGAAGTGAAGGTTAGCACTTTGGCCTCACGGTTCTCTCAATAAACCTAAAAGGAAACTGGGATGGGCTAAGCGTATACGCCTTTCTTTCGGCCGCATCCAGCGGAATAGGCTTGAATTTTTGTGGGTCTCAATACACTGTGGTGTTCAAAGCAACAAACTACGTGACATATTATGTAGTAAATGGCAATGCTGTGGAACGAACCCAATCCCTCTCAATGTCTTAGGTACAATGAGCAATATTACCAGAATACTTGGGAAATGTTCGTCCATCTACAATTCCATTATACTCCATCATTTCCCAAGAGTTAATACTTTGCACTATAATCCTACACCTCCTAAAAAATGCTATTATGAACATAATAAGTCAGCTATTGTACGCTTATTTAACGAACTATGCTTGAGCGGTTCAGTTGCCTAGCTAGAAAGGTCTGCTCCAACTTCAGGTAACTGGTATCACATATAATAAAAATCAAAAACTGTTCTGACTGACGCGTCGTTTGTTATCAAGCAACTTAAACACAATATTTATGGAGCTTATGGTTTTTTTAATGTGTCCTATACTTATAATCTAGAGGCACTTATTGGCATACTCTACCTATTACCAATAGACCTACAACTACGACAAATAGCACCGAATACCGCCTTCAGGATAAATGAAGCGGGTTTTAGGTTTTTAACTACCGCTGCCCTAGACTTTATAATAGAGTTCAAGGTAAAATTCCCCACGTGATTTGAATTCAGTAGTCAAAGAAAATACGACTCCTCTTTACACTGACGGATCCAAGATGGACTGCGGCGTCCGCGCAGGTGTATATTCGAAAAACCTCGAAACTTCCTAGTCTCTCCGCCTGGTGCACTGGAATAGTATTTTTCAAGCAGAAGTTCTCGAAATAAAGGAAACTTACAAGATAATTAGAAACCATCCAAACAACTAAGGAAGGTATGTATATTTTAAGATAGTCAAACAGCCATCTTAGCTTTAAAGTCACCTATAACCAATACAAAAATCGTCAGACAATGCAAAGAAGAACCCAATAAACACATCATTCCCATGAGGTGCCTGGCCATAGAAACATAGAAAGATATGAGAAAGCTGATGAACTGGCAAGATAGGAGGCATCCTAAAACGTCTCCGAAGCGGTAGAAATAGGATGTCCTCAAACCATGCGTAAAAGGGAGATCTTCTCACTATTCCAGAAGCAGGTCGTTGATAGGTGGACCAACACGAATATCTGCAAAATAACTAAACAAATGTGGCCCATTATAACAAATTCAGAACTGGAAAGTTGTTAAGAAAGCCACGAGCAGACATATTCAGAATGTCGTCAACAATAACCGGCCACTAGTCTTTGCCAGGTAAATGGGTGGCCGTACAATGATAGATGTATTTAGAAGCTGCAATCAAGCAGAATCTAAGGAAACAGTCTTTCACTATCTGAGTAAGTGGTCAAAGTTGGGGGCTCTACGATATAGAATTCTGAATGGTTAACTTGAAAGAAATTATATTAACGTACTTATTCCATAATATTTGAGTATTGACACACTCACCTTCTGATCTGCAGTAGTTTGGAAGTGGTCCAGATAGGCATACTTTAAACCTAGTCCTACTATTAATATTTTACTCAACTTTTACTACGAGCTATGTGCCCAAACCAAAGACAAAAAGAACAGCAGTGCAAACGAAAGCGCGCGCATATTTTAGAGAAAAACGATTTTCAATGCTTCGCCAACAATAACAACGAATGTGAACAACAGTGACATGTATCTGTGCAAACAATAACAGATGGGCGATGCAGTGAAGCGTGCGAATGGCTGTGTATGTATGTATAGCTGCAGATGATGCTGCGTAAAATAGTTTGAAGTGAAGAAAACAAGCGTTATGAAGTAAGAAAGCGACAAAGCAAATAATTACCCTTAGTACCGCATCAAAAGCAAAAAGAAAAAATTATAATGAAAATTTTCTTATATAAACCAACCAATACTTTAAATACCTACATCTTTTCACAAGCCTACATCTTTTTCAGCAGAAAAATCGGAATGAAGCTATAATTACCCGCATTTGTTGCACATTTTTTGATATCCGCATGTAGCCAGTAAAGCTTCAAGAGTCTTTGACATAATTGACGAGTGGTCATGTCATGATTTTTTGTCACTACTTTCCTTTGAATAAGCATTCGTACGTAGCTTTGCACCTTTGAGTAAGCCAATGCAGTACTTCTTTATCATCAACGTGTTTGAGCAAGAATTTTATATGCGGAACTAAAACACTTTTTTGCTCATTAGAAATTAGAAAGCACTTCATTCATTAAATTACAGCATTGCAGTAATTTTTTGTTAGCTTTCTTTTTGGGTCAATCGCTTTTTTATAGGTATTTTGTTGAAGAAAAAAAACTTATTAGTGTCTTACAAGTAGCGTCATAGTCACATACGAAGAGCGGCTGCATGCCAAGTAATTTTGGACATTGTTGTAAATTTTTGTGGAAAATGGTATATTTGTAGGCTCGTATTTAATAAAAAATTAACGGAAAAATTATTTGAAAACAAATTATATGTTTGAAATTTATTCAATATAGAAAATTTTTGTATAAGGTTTTTTTTTAAAGTGAAATTTTGGTTTCTTAGCATTTAAATTTTTTTTTTTTAATATATTCGAAAAAAATATATTTTTAACAAAATTTGCTTTGCAGAAAAACTTAATTTTTTTGTCCAAATTTGTGGTCACTGGTCCGCTGTATGTATTTGAATATTATTTGGGGAGTTATTTGAATTTCACTATGAAACTATAAGAGATACTGGACATAGTAACAGCTTTAATGAAAATTGAATGAAATGAAATTAAAAAAAAATTCCCTTGGGAGCTTTTCAAATATGATTGAAAAAAAAAAGTTTCTCGGAATGAACAAAAAAAATAAGCATTTAAAAAAATTTCCTTGGGGTGATTTTCAAAAATGATATATTAAAAAAAATCTGAAAAATGTTGAACAAAAAAATAAGTGTTAAAAAAAATTGTCTAGACGGTATATTTTATCAGCGTGGGTCCATTAACTACCAACTTGAAATGGACAACAGGGCTTGGTGACGCGAATACATAGCCTGCCCCTCCCAAATTTCCACCTCACATTCACGTTGTGCTTCCTGATGCTCTAGCGTCTGGTCATAAGCGGTATAACCTTTAAACCCTGCGCAGAGGAAATACGGTAACCACCCAGGCAACTGGATTCTTGTGTGAGGGATCAGCTAGCAGCCTCAACGGTAGGCCAATCACCTACGAATCTTAAGCAAACCTTACTACAAAAACCGCAAGTGTCCCTTTGTTCCTCCCTGGAACCATAGAAAATAATAATATTCCCAATTTAAAAAACATTGTTTAGTTATTAAATTTTATCATAAACAACATTTTTTTTGGTATAGGTACTTTATTATACAAAATTAAAAAAAAAGTTAGTTTTTAAATTTTTATCATAAAAAATATTTTTTTTTAAGTAGGCATGCTTTATCATAAAAAATTAAAAAAAATTTTATTTCTAAATTTTATATCATTTTTTCGAAGTAGGTATACTTTATCATAAAATATAAAAAAAATGTTTAGTTTTTAAATTTTTTTGCACAATAAATAAAAAAAAATTCGAAGTAGGTATACTTTATCCTAAAATATAAAAGAAAAATTTTAGTTTTTAAATTTTTGCCATAATAAATAAAAAAAGTTTGAAGTAGATACACTTTATCATAAAAAGTAAAAAAAAACAGTTTTTAATTACAAATATTTTATCAAAAAATAACCTTTTTTTAATTCTTCTTTTATCATAAAAAAAACTTTTTTTAATTCTTATCATATCAAATGATTTTTTTCGTAGTAGGTATACTTTGTCTTAAATGTAAAAGAAAAATTTTAGTTTTTAAATTTTTTTCATAATAAATAAAAAAATTTTTGAAGTAGGTATACTTTATCATAAAAAGTAAAAAAGAAAAACAGTTTTTAGTTTCTAAATTTTTATCATAAAAAATATTTTTTTTTAATTTTTTTTTTTAATTTTTTAAATTCTTGTCATAACAAATCATTTTTTGTATACTTTATCATGAAATATAAAAGAAAAATTTAAGTTTTTAAATTTTTGCCATAATAAATAAAAAAAGTTTGAAATAGGTACACTTTATCATAAAAAGTAAAGAAAAAAACCAATTTTTAATTTCAAATATTTTATCATAAAAAATAACCTTTTTTTTATTTTTTTTTTTTTTAATTTTTTTTTTTAATTTTTTAAATTCTTACCATAACAAATAATTTTTTTTAAAGTAGGTATTCTTCATCATAAAATATAAAAAAATGTTTAGTTTTTAAATTTTTTTCACAATAAATAAAAACAATTTTGAAGCAGGTATACATCAAAAAAACAAAAAAAAAATAACTGCAAAAAGAACTTCACTTTAAAAAACTCTCTGCTGAAATATTCAACACTGAATTAATCCGAAAATGATATACTTTTCTCGAAATATGTTATAGTTTATTACTTATTATAATTTTCAAAAAAATTTGCGGCAGTGTCCAAAATACTCTAATCACTTAACATTGAATCGCTCATAAGTTGAATGAATGAATTAGAAGAGGTCGAGCCAAGGAGCACCAGGAGATTTGGTGGCTCCTAAAACACTCAGGCTAAAAAGCCCATTGTATTTAAAGCTCTGGAAAGGGGGTAGATAGTTAAGGAGGGAGGGAGAAAAGTATCAGAGAAAGAGATGGGAAAGAATAGAGACAGAGATAGAGATAGTTAGTCCTGTGAGAATTTTCCAGATTCTTTGGCAAATCTGTAAATATCCTCCAGTTTGAGAGAACGAATATTACTCATTCCCATGACATCGGAACCCAATACCCGTAGTCGCGCTCTAGCAAAGGCAGGACACTCACAGAGAAAGTGCTCAGTGCTATCCGCCTCCTCCAAGCAGGACAGGCATACCGGATCCTCGATGATTCCAATGGTGGTCATATGCTGACCCCATGGGTTGTGTCCTGTAATGATGCCGACCATCAACCGAATGTCTTTCCTTCTAAGTTTTAGTAGAAAGTTTGACAGTTTTCTGTTCGGACTTGTCACAAAACACTTTGCAGTTCTGCAGCGTTCTAGACCGGACCATCGCTCTTTATGTAGATTGCCTACATAATCGTTGATCCAATTCTTGATTCCTGCGGGACTGATTCCGATTATTGGCTCTGGCCCCTGTGGGGGCACCGCTGATCCACGGTTGGCCAATTCGTCGGCAATTTCGTTTCCTTGAACACCGGAGTGTCCCGGAACCCATATAAGTACAAGCCTGTTTTGTCTTGCGACAGAATTAAGCTTCCTCTTACATTCTTGAACAATCTTCGAGGTTTGCTTCGCGTTCTCCAGGGCCTTCAATGCAGCCTGACTGTCACTGAAGACTCCAATCTGTTTCCCGCTCCATCTCCTCTCGATTATCCATTCAGCTACTTTTAGGATGGCAAAAACTTCTGTTTGAAAAACAGTTGCCATTTCCCCCATAGCATAGTGATACTTATTACTATCGTTTAAGTACCATCCGGCTCCAGTCCCTATTTCAGTCTTGGACCCATCGGTAAAGAAAATATCCGTCAAACCTCCCTGCATGCATTCTGGATTGCTCCATTGCTCACGCAATGGAAATCTGACATCAAATTTCCTTCCGAACGAAACTGTGGGCATCAGGTCATCTTTAGGTGCCAAAAACAGTGGATACTGCTCCGACAGCAACTTAAAGATTTCTCTGTGTCCCGAAGTTCCATCTTCGTGCCAGAAACCATATTTATGAAGTCTACACATTGCTTTTATTGCTTCCTGTTGTATCTTAAGATCCAGGGGGAGCAAATTAAGCATAGCATTTAGGGCATCACCAGAGGTTGTACTCATGGCACCCGTGATGCATAAACATACACTTCTTTGCAGCCTGTATAGTTCCCGGATTGTGGACTTAACCATGCTCCGTCGCCACCAGACCACAGAAGCGTAAGTGATGATTGGTCTGATAAGTGCCGTGTATATCCATAGGACCACAGCAGGTTTCAGACCCCAAGTTTTGCCAAAGGCTCTACGGCATTGCTGAAAAATCTTCAGTGCACGATTCACCTTCAGTGAAACGTGTGTCTCCCAGGTCAGCTTCTTATCCAAGATTACTCCTAGATATTTAACTTCGTTGGAAAGACCAAGAGTCACACCTTTCAGTGTTGGAAGACTGAGTCCATCCAATTTCCGTTTTTTCGTAAACAAGACTATGGTTGTTTTGTTCGGATTAACGGAAAGACCTTGTCTCATGCACCAATGATCGATTTTGTCAAGGATCCTCTGTACTTTCGTGCAAAGCCTCCTTAAGGATTTATCCGATGTTAGCGCACAGACGTCGTCCGCATATGCTTGGACGTGAAAGTCGAGTTCCTGCATCTCCGCTAATAGGGAGTCTACGACGAAGCACCACAGCAGCGGAGAAAGAACACCCCCTTGGGGACATCCTTGCTTGACCCTGACTGTGATTTGCTCGTCGTCGCTCCCACCAGCGGTTAACAGCCTCTCAGAGAGCATGGAGTATATCCATTTTATAATGGCTTGATTAACTCCGTGTCGTTCGGCAGAAGAACATATCGAGCCAAAAGTGGCATTATCAAAAGCCCCCTCAATGTCCACGAACACGCCCATTGTGTATTCGTCAGCTTCCAGCCCAGCTTCAATCTTGCTAACAAGATCGTGTAAGGCTGATTCACATGATTTTCCACTCTGGGAAGCGTGTTGATTTCTACTAAGTGGACTTCTCGGCAATACCCCCACTCGAATATGTTTCTCCACCACTCGTTCCAGACTTTTCAACATGAACGATGTCAAACTGATTGGTCTGAAACTTTTTGCTAGGGAATAGTCATCTTTTCCTGGTTTTGGAATAAATACTACTCTTACGCGTCGCCATTGGGATGGTATATAACCAAATGCAAGACAGGCTGTGAAGATCCTTTTCAGAGCCTCAATCAGCCTGTCTCCTCCTTTTTAAGCATTACTGGATATATTCCGTCAGGTCCAGGGGACTTAAAGTTGTCAAAGGAAGATAAGGAAAACCTTATCGATTCCCTTGTCACTATCCGACTAGCAATATACCAGCTGTACCTAGAGGTTCCACCGTTGCCACCGTCATTGTTCATGCCACTCTCAGCTTCAGAGAGAGTTCTACTACCCGGAAAATGGGTTTCGAGTAGAGCATTAAACGTTTCCGATTTGGAAATGGTGTATGAACCATCAGGTTTTCGAATGGAATCCAGCCTTACTGAGCGGTCTAAATGAAGGACCTTACAAAGTCTCGCTGTTTCCCTCATTTCTTCGACGTTACTGCAGAAATTTCTATAGGATTCAAGTTTGGCTTGCCGTACTTTTTTCTTATATTCTCTCTGTGTAAGTCGATGATTGGCCCAGTCCTCTTCTGTTTTGGTCTTCAAGGCCTTATTAAGAAGTTTCCTGGACCGTACACGAAGCTTCGACAGTTCAGGGTTCCACCAAGGAACCGCTTTCCCCTGTCTGCTTTGCCTGAGTGGACACAGTTCCTCAAAGCAATTGATTAAAGTACCTTCTAATTTCTTAGTAGCATCTTCAATCATTTCTGCTGATTTGAGTTTTTTCAGGTTTGGTAATCGCTCTGTTACAAGCTCACCATACCTGTCCCAGTCCACATTTCGAGGATTCCTACCGGAAGGTATTGATATTGTGTCAATTCCCAGTCGGAATTCGATAAGACGATGATCAGAAAGAGAGTCCTCTTCCAAAACTCGCCATCGGTTGATTTGATTTCCAACTGACCTATTGGTAAGTGTTAAATCAATCACCTCTTGTCTCCTTCTGGTCACAAAAGTTGGTTTGTTACCAGTGTTTTGGATGACCAAATCGGATGACAGGATAAAATCCAGTAACTTGAGACCTCTGGGGTTGCATTTGCTGCTTCCCCACACAATGTTCTGTGAATTTGCGTCACAGCCCACTATTAGCCCCAGATTATTGGATTCTGCGTACTTGACCACTTCTCTTAGCTCCCTCGAAGGAGGTGGCTGTACAGAGTCATAGGGTAGGTAGGCCGAAACTATGATAGCTTCGACACTGTTCCCACTTTTCCAGTACTTTATTTTTGCAGCAACGATATCTCCAGAGCATAGCTCTTTTAACATCGTGTGTTCGATCAACCTCGGCATGATAATACATGCTCGCGGTCTCACATTCCCTTCACAATGAAGTATTTGTCCCCACGACATAGCACTTAGACCACAGATACGCTTGTGACATACCCATGGTTCTTGTATAAGTATTATGTGTGGGTTTGTTTGCAGTTTTGCATGCCTACGGCACAAGAGAGCCGTAGACGCTTTGCTATGCTGCAGATTAATCTGTGTAAATATTACTTCAGTCATGAGACTGAGTATATTTACGCTTTGTCCTCCACCTTATCCTGGACGCGGAACTGGATCCGCCCCAGATGTAGGTGAGGACGGCAACCGTACTTCGACTTATAAGTTACTTCTTATGCCATTTTTAGTTTAAAGAGTGTCGGAGAACAGAGGTTCCAAAATTCTTTTTCAAATAATAGGATTGGTTGGATCTTGTTGCCGGGAGGTTGCCAGTTTACCGCCTGAAAGGCTGAAGAATCAATCAGGTAGCCAAATAGCAGATAGCAAGTCATGGAATATACCGAGAAGTTCTCAACGGCATTGTTCTTGATAGGCGTATGAAATAAAAAGCAAGTCACTTCAAAAGCATGTTAGGGCACGCTTTGGAAAGTAATCATAAAGAACTTAGAAATCTTGGATGTCAGTATTGGTATTTCATCGACATATATATCTTTACACCTAGCTCCAACTTGACGTTCTTCAACGATGTTATAAGTAGGGAGGCCGTGGGCTTCGAGTTAAGCAGAGTCATTCGTGGTATTTTTGGATCTAAGCATGTGGCTTGATTTTGATTCAAAACGTTTAAGATGGAAAAACGGTAAGAAAAAGAACTAATAAGAGTAATAAGCGCTGAGATAAATCCACCTAACTCTCTTCCAGACAGTTTCCAGAAAAAGGGCATAAAGTTGTGTTCAGTCTACCCACAACGTTCTCGAATATCGCCAATGCTTCCGGTTCACTCATACCCAGAAAGATCGCGCCTTCTCTCATCCGCCTTAACAACTGCACTCTTAATTCTGGCTTTTCCAAGCTGGATAAAGAAGAAATGCGAATGGGTCTGGTGGTGAACAAAGACAAAACGAAGTACCTCCTGTCATCAAACAAACAGTCAGTCATCAAATACTGTTGAGAGTTTTGATTTCGAAGTTGTAGGAGACTTCGTTTATCTTGGAATCAGTATTTACACCGATAATGATGCCAGCCTTGAAATCCAGCATAGAGTCTCTCTCGCCAACAAGTGCTACTTTGGGCCAAGTAGGCAACTGAGCAGTAAAGTCCTCTCTCGACGAACAAAACTAAAACTCTACAAGGCTCTCATCATGCCCGTCCTAACGTATGGCGCAGAAGCTTGGACGATGACAACATCCAATGAAGCGATGCTTGGAGTGTTTGAGGGAAAGATTCTGCGGACGATTTTTGGACCTTTACACGCTGGTAACGGCGTGTATCGTATTTGATAGAAGAATGAGCTGTATGACTTTTACGACGGCATAGACATCGCGCAGACCCAGCGGCTTCGTTGGCTAGGTCATGTCGGCCGAATGGATACACCCGCTCCGGCTCTGAAGGCATTCAATGCGGTATCAGCTGGTGGTAGGATGGGAAGAGGAAGTCCTTCTCTGCGTTGGAAAGGTCAGGTGGAAACGAACTTGTCTTGACTTAGTGTTTCCAACTTGTGCCGGTTAGCACGATAAAAAAACAACTGACGCTCTTTGTTAAACTCGGCCAAAATCGTGTAAGTGGTTATCGCGCCAAGAAGAAATATCACGTTATTCTGAATATCAGTGAGCGAGCCCTGTCTCAGAATGCAAAACTCATCTATTCAGGAGCAAACCACAGGCAACAAAGGCAACGGCCCTTGGAAAGCGCTACAGGCATCCAGTAGCAAAGATGGATTGTACCGTTATAAGAAATATCAAACCCAAATAGGGTCTAATAAATGTTAATTTCTTTGCAGTTATCAGGCTGACGTATCCAATTGAGGAAAGAACCTTGAGTCCTTAACCTAAAGCCTTGACACTTTTCCGTTATTTCGTAGTGTAGTGTAACTAATGAATCCAGAATTTTAAACTGGATGTGTGTTTTTTGTTAGGTTTTCAATTATCGAAAATATGTGGCCGCATTTGTTTTCAGCCGAACCGACAAGCTGACACAAAAATAGATATCTGCAAACGAGGATCTACACACACACATTGGGATTTTATTGAAGCAAAAAAATGCTAACTATTTGCCAACCCAAATAGACTCTGTGCAAACAAACTCTCCTGTCTCCTCTTGCACGCTTGTTGCCTCTAAGCGCATGTTTGCGTTTTAGCCTAATCGAATTGATATCACAGCACGGAAATTGAAGTTTACAATTTCTTTTTAGTAGTCGAGTTCGTCTCGATTTGGCGAAACAATTGGCGAACATACACATGCACATGTGCACGTATGTATGTGTATACATCATACATAAAGAAAATGGAAACTCTACAAAGATTACCTTTTATTAATACAGCAGTACATGTGGCAAATCAAACAATCAGTACATCGATACATTTTATTGGCTTTGGCATTTTTTGTTGCTTTTTTATTATCATTGCCAAATAAAGCTTAGGTAGACTTTTGGGTTAAGCATTGCAAGCAGCCAAACAATTTCAAATGAGGTCAGACTTTTTATTCCTTTCTGGCTGGCACAAATTTTCAGCTGATCAATTTTTGGTCTTTACAGTTACACGAACTTTTTGTGGCGGCCTTTGGCGAGAGCTAAATATTTTAGACACTTTTGGCACTTTTTATTTTTTTATTTATGATGACTGAGAGCATGAAATTGAGACTTGAAATTGAAAAAACCAAATTAAATAGCCAGACATTCGAAACCAGGTCAGCCTAAATTCCAGTTAAGCGTGTGAGTATGGTATATATTTATGTTACTTCTTAGTCACTTGAGAAATTAGTCAGTATAGCAAAAGAAATCTGAAATGCGGCAATAAGCGCAAGAAAACTTCATAACAGTTCAACACTTTCAACAAATTAAAGTAGTAAAAAAACTAGTAAAAATGAGACTAAAGCAAGAAATTTAAGTAGAAAGTTCATTTACAGACGGTTGCACTCGAATTGCATGCACTTAGAGTATAATACTTACGTACGTACACATGTATATCGCTCTGCATTATGCACTTGTCTTGCCAAGTAAATGAGCCAAAAGAAATATAAAAGTCAAAATTCTATAGTGGATGAGGCAATAAAAACTAAAGTGAAGAGCTTAGTGTATATTCGCATAAGTCCCTACAACACACACACATCCATATGTACAGATGTATTTAGAGCGAGTGCACAGGTGTAGGAATGGAAACGGAGAATGTGTTGAAACGCATAAAAAGGAATCAGGCCAGTAGCCATCGCATCAGGGGCACACCGCAGGGTGGGGTAATCTCTCCACTTCTATGGAACCTGACCGTCAATAATCTCCTTCAGGAGCTAGAAAAAATGGGAGGTAAGGTAATCTCATACGCAGATGATATTGTAATAGCAATCTCTGGCAAACACCTTCCAACTATGTGTGATCTTCAACAAAGAGCTCTCAACAGACTATCACTATGGTGCAAGAGTCGAGGACTAGAAGTAAATCCGGGAAAAACGGAACTGATACTGTTTAGCAGGAAACACAAAACACCTGCTCTTCAACAAATTCTTTTGGAGGGAAAACCCCTTAAAGTAACAGAAAACGCTAAATACCTAGGACTTGTACTAGATAGGAAGCTAAATTGGGGACTCACAGTCGCAGACAGAGTACGCAAAGCTACGACGGCGCTATACTCCTGTGGAAGGCTCGTTGGGAAAAAATGGGGTTTGAAGCCCAGTATGATACACTGGCTGTACACAGCAGTAATTAGGCCAATTCTCTACTACGGTATTGCAATATGGTGGAATGCCCTGGAGAAGGGCGTGAACATCAAAAGGGTTGACAGGGTCCAAAGACTTGCATCTGTTCTTATCACCGGTGCAATGTCAACCACACCGTCGAAAGCACTAAATGTGATACTAAACTTCCTTCCGGTAGACCTGCAGGCAAAGTACATGGCGCGCAGTGCAGCAATAAGGCTGAGCACTTTAAGTAAGTGGTCAAACACAATTTATGGCCACGGCAAAATCCTGGATGGCACGTTGGGACTTCCCAGACAGGTGGACTACACAAATCCGCCTACACTTGCCACTACAACGTTCGTGACCCTCCTCTTCACGAGGGAAGAGTGGGAGCGTGACGTGGTAAGACAGGGCGAGTCCATCCATGTATACACAGATGGCTCAAAGCTCGATGGCAGGGTGGGCGGGGGTGTGTATTCCGAGCATCTGGGGATTTCCTTCAGTTTTCGGCTCCCCAACTACTGTAGTGTCTTTCAGGCTGAACTCATGGCAATAATGAAAGCCGTGACACTGGTACAGTGTGATGCGATATCTGGTGATGATATCTATATTTTCACTGATAGCCAGGCGGCGATAAAATCCCTCACTAAACAGTCGACAACCTCTAAGGTAGCCATGAAATGCCGCACATCTCTTAACGAGATGGCTGAGTCATTTCACCTAACGATAGCATGGGTTCCTGGCCATTGCGACATAGAGGGGAACTGCAGAGCTGATGAACTTGCGAAAATCGGCACCAAACTGACTGATGAGCACATAGACACTGATATAGGTATACCCTTGCAAACATGTAGACTACATATCCACGAGGAAATTGTAAGAATAGCGAATGAAAGATGGCGAAACGAAGCCACTTGCAAAATAGCCCGACAGATGTGGCCGACTCTCAATGCTAAACGCACAGAACTTCTACTAAGGAGAGACAAACACAGTCTCAACATACTGACTTCAGTCATAACGGGGCACTGCCTAATTGGTAGGCACGCCCAGAGAATGGGTGTGCAAACACATGACTTCTGCAGAAGTTGTCTAGACGAGGAAGAGGAAGAGACGATTCCGCACCTTCTGTGCCATTGTCCTGCTCTATCCAGACGTAGACTCGCCAATTTGGGCAAACATTTCTTTAATGAATTAGAAGATCTCGGCTCTGTCGAAATTAAGGATCTAGCAAAATTTTTGAATAGTACACTGTGGTTTCAGGAGGGATAAGGGCTAGTTTCCCCATGCGGCATCACAATGGGCTACGAGCCTGAGTGTGTCCACAACGGACAACCGCTTCAACCTAACCTAACCTAACCTAACTCTATTATTCTGTCTGGTTAGGGTTACATAGGTTAAAATAAATTGATGACTTTGCGAGGGGCCCACTTAGACAAATAATCGCAATTCGTCCGTTGTGATACCATGCAGGGCGGAGAGGAAGAACCAAACAGGTGGAAAAAGGAAGAAGCGGCTTTGATTTATAGGTTGACGATCAACAGTGGCTAATTACATTCGTATAACCGCTTCAAGATACTGGTTAATTTCACCAGATGTGTGATATATAAATCCGCAATATTCGCAGGTGTAACGCAAAAGTGCCAGATGCCAAAATCTTTGCCGGATAAGAGCAGGGCAGCTGAGAAGAAGGTGCTGAGATGATTCAAATTCATCTTCTAGGCAGCTTCTGCAAAAGGACTTGAAACAATCACAAGTCTAACCGCCTAGGCCCCTAACGAACAATGTCCGGTAAGGATACCCGCCAAATTTAAGAGCTAAGGCTTCGTTAGCCTTAGAAGTTCGCTCAAGTTGTTGATTTGACACGAGGTCCATCTTTCCAGGAGTAGACCACAGGTTCTCAAAGGAACTCCATCCCTCTTGTTTTGCGATGAAGCCATCTCCAGAGCCCCAGCCCAGCCCAGCTTATCAGCCCAGTAGTTTCACTCTATATCGCTGTGACCAGGAATTCAAAGGAGCATAATATCGAAGTATTTGGATGTACTCGAGAGAGGAGTCAAGCGCTCCCCAACTAATTTCGAACGCACAAGCAACGGGCCCTAATTGCCGTTTGGCAATCGGAGTAAACATTTACGTTCTTTACAGTAATTACAGAAGTAAGCAAAAAATTCACTGTTCCTTAATTACGGCTGCCTCCGCTTGGGAAAACCTAGAGCGGTCCGTAAGCCTGACTTTGAGCTGTCTGGTTCACAAATGGCAAATATGATTGATGTACGAGTTTGTGATCGGTTGTGACATTCCTTCCACAGCTTGTGCATGGCTTGACAAGTTTCAGAACAAATGAGAGGCATTGACGATGGTCATTGTTCATATTTCTCCAAGTAAGGGAAACTATTCAAAACGTACTTCCTACTAACATCTGATGCAAGCCAGATTTTGATGTCAAATTTGTTGGATTTATAAGGCATACACTGTATAAATTTACACCTGGCTTTTGTCGGAAATAATAACTTGTCGACTATTATATTTTGCCCTATTTTTAATGAATTTGTCCCATATTTCCGAAGCCAAGACAATTTTATTAGTATGGAGGCGTTTACTTCTTTCGGTTATTTCGTCAAAATGAATAAAAGGGTTGAGTTGAACTTATCTCTGATCATAGTTTTTCTAAGAAACTCGAGGCGCGTGGGCATAAAGATTCGGGCAGAAAGTACTACTTTTGCTGTTGAACAACTGCAGCCTATGAAATAAGTGCCCAAATCGACAATTTATCACGAATCCGTATGTAATCGCGTGACGGCAGTAAAAAAATGTATAAAATGTTATTTCACTCCAGAGTAGAACTGGTCATTTAAGAAATTTATGAATTCAATTATAAAAGTCATTTGATTATTTGCAACCAATTAAAAAGGTAATAAATTTGGTTTGGAAAATTACTTTTACTCAAATAAAAAAAAAAATTGTAAAAAATAATACAAAATTAGGAATTTAATTTTTTTTGCTCGATATGACCACCTCTTGCCTTGACCTTAAGACGGTCCAGAAACGAATCGTAAGCTGCCCGAATGTGACTTGCAGGTATTTTGGCCCACCCGCGGTCAATGGTCTTCTTCAGCGCCTCGAGACTGCAGAATCTTATAGTTCGGACCTTTCTTGTCCAAAATGGCCCAAAGAGAACAATACATCGGATTCGCGTCTGGGGAATTTTAGAGCCACTATGTGGACGTTATGAAGTGCGGAACGTTGTTTTCGAGCCATTCTTGGTTAACTCGAGCTTTGTGAGACGGTGCTGAGTTCTGTTGAAACATCCATGGTCTGCCACCGAAAGGTTTGTCTGCCCACAACTTCAAAGCAACCTCCAGAATACATTCCCGATAATATTTCGCTTTTACCTTGACGCCAGGCTCGATGAAAACGATTCGAGGGCGCCCATCTGCGGTTATAGTGGCTCAAACCATTACCTGTGGCAGGTACTGCCTCCTGGTGGCCAATCGATGACTCAAATTCTCGATCAGTCAAATAAACCCTATCGTTTGGGAGTTTACGAATTGCACAAATTTAAAAATTTTCCCGTCAGAAAACACAATGTGTGGAAAATGACCGCTTTCGGCTAAGCGAAGCAACTCCTTCGCTATTCGAGTCTGACTTGTTGCTGCTGTGGTGTGAGATCATGCGCCTTTCCGATCTTGTAAGACTTTACTTTGAGATCATTTTTCAGTATGCGGCGGATGCTCCGGACACCTATTTTAAGTTCTTTCGCCTTTTGATTGACACTTCGTCGGTGATTTCGCTCAAGTCGTTTCTTCACTTTCTGAACCATTTCACGTGACGTAGCAGTGTTTTGATGACCATCTCCATGACGTTTCGCGATGCTACCAGTATCATTGTGTCGAGTAATGAAGCGATAAACAGAAGCTTTATTTATAATAAGAAGCTCGAGCTCTCGAACAATCGCTGGTTGTGATTTTCCAGCCAAATATAATGCAATCACACTACAGCGTTTGAAATCCATTACTGATTTTCTTTTTTCGCGTTTACTCTCGTCGAAATGCTTACGTGCGCTTGTAAACAATACTCTAGACTGTCATTTAGCCAACTAACAAACAGCTGATACCCGTGGATCAGCTGCGCGAGCGGTCTGCAATTGGTTACACTTCGAGTGCCGAAAGTGATGTAGAAAAGAGGGATTATCAATCAACCCTTCCAAAACATCTATTATCCCATTTACCAGGAAAACGGTTCTAAATATACCGTGGGAATAAATGGAATAAAAGTACCTTTAAATGAAGAGGTTAAATATCTAGAAATGATCTTGCATAAAAAACTCACTTGGGAGGCCCACCTCAACTCAGTAAAAAACGGCAACGAAAAACCTTTGCACAACAAAACAACCCTTGGGTAAATCCTGGGGTCTAAGCTCTAAAATGAATGGATCTACATCCAAATGGTAAGACCTATCGTACTATTTCGGGCTTTGGTATGGTGGGTTAAAACAAATCAAGCTACTGCTACATAAAAGCTGTGTAAACTACAAAAGCTGGCTTGTCTAAGCATAACAGGGGCCATGAGAACTACCCCAACTGCTGGCATGGAAGCGGTTTTAAATTTTCAAAGCTACATTTAGCAATACAAGAGGAAGCTACTATGCAAGCACTCTCTTTTCGTATGAAAGAAAAACTTAAACTAGGAGATCTTAGTGGGCACCTCAATATCTTGACCATGCAGTATGTATTACCCAGGTGAATGCCCACGCGGAACCCGTACTCAAATTTATAAAGAGATGCAAGGTTATCTTCCGGTCTACGGAAGAGTGGAACACTAACCCAACATGGCTAAATAGTGACTCTCAAAAATACTACACAGATGGTTCCAAGTCTCTCCAAGGAGTAGGAACAGGACAAGTAGGACCTATAGCACACAAATCCTTAACACTAAGTACAGATACCACGACTTTCCATGCGGAGCTCTTCGCCATAATGGAAACAGTGGAAATCATATCCAAAAGATGGTTCGAGAAGCTAAAAATTAAAATACTTTCGGACAGCCAATCGGTTCTCAAAGCCTTGAATAGCTTCACATTCAAGTCAAAAGTCCTAATAGAGTGTAACAATGCACTCAACAAACTGGCCACTCATAATCAGGTATCGCTGGTTTAGGTACCAGGACATGAGGGACACGAAGGAAACTAGGAAACAAGACTTTTATGCCGAAAAAAGGGGCAGAAGGGCTACTTATTGGACCAACCCCATTTTTCGGTTATCATAAAATCATGGTTCGATTTCTAGGTATACTAAATAATTAAAATAAAGTAATTAGGGGCGCATAATAGATCTATCTGGTCGCAGTGCATGAAGGCCTTAGTCTAACCCGTACAACCATTACCATTAGCATTGGTTAGCATAACAATGGTTTTTTTTTGTCCCTATGTGGACTGTTAGCTGCACTAAGGATATGAAAAAGTATATTTTGGCCACTTCCACTTTTGATAGAAATAAATATCTTATGGTGAGCTGGTGAAAAGCTAGAGATATTTCCGACATCACCCAGTAAATAGGTAAATTTATTTATTTTTCACAAAAATCTAACAAAACTATTTACGATATTTTTTATTTTTATTTCATTTAAATAAACATTCGGCAATGACTCGAAAGTAGTCTGGCGGAAAAATTAGGTAGATATTTATTTATAATAAATTGTTTGTACTCTAAAGCACCAGTAATAAAACTGATTAATTTTTCCATTGAAAATCATTTACACCTTTTAGAATATGCACTTTTTCAGTATTACTAGGGAGGGACTTTCCAAAGAAAGTATATCGGTATTGCTTTAATATGGGGCATCGTTCAAGAAAAAGTTGGAGAGTTTCCTTCTCATAAAGATCAGTTTTTATAGTAAAGGAGATAAGGCATAATGCAATTATTTCTGACTTTAAAAATCCATGAAATTTAAAATTTTTCAATGTCATCCTTAAAATATCTCTCTTTATATATTCTGTCCGTGCTGTTTAGTACCTACTCTATTCCACATTTTTGACCTGTTAGTAGTGTTAATGAAATTCAGAAATATTTCGCTTTTTTCTGCACACTTTCTTTTTCTAGCTCCATTTCATCCCATATCAATTTGTAAGCCCATCCTATTTCATTTAAAACCTAAGCTCAAAAAACATTTCTTATAAAACTACAAAAAATGAAACTTCAAAAAACTGAAAAAGCGGCTTTGCGAGCGCTCCAAGAACAGGTCGGCCAAGGGTAACCAATTCTCGCGATGACACGCAAATAGTAAGGGAAATTAAGAAAGACCCGACCACTTCGGCAAGGTTTATTAAAGAAATTAATGTAAGCGAGTGAACAATTCAGCGGAGAATTCGTGAAGAGAGGTTTTCTAGATATTACAAGATCAGGAAACCTTTCATCAGCAGTAAAAACATGAAAGCGCGACTAGCATTTGCCAAAAAGTACTTCAATATGCCATTGAGTTTCTGGGAGAGGGTTATATGGAGCGATGAGAGTAATGTTGAGTTTAAATATACAAAAAGAAGAGAAAAAGTATGGCGAAAAAGTAATGAGACGCTCCAATCAAAGTGCATGCAAAGCAGAATTAAGTTTGGCGGGGGAAGTGTGCTTATCTGGGGCTGTTTTTCCTATAGCGGTATATCAAATCTGGTACATTTTGAAGGAAAAATGACTGGGGAGTCCTACGTCAATATGCTAAGCACATTCCTAGAGCCCTCGGTACGAAGAATGGGTCTTGGACACAATTTCATCTATCAACAAGACAACTACCCCAAACATACCAGTCGCATAGCAAAGGAATACTTTAGACAAAACTCAATAGAACTTTTAGAATGGCCCGCTCAAAGCCCGACTTAAATCCTATCGAGCACTTATGGCAATATTTAGATGAAAAAATCGATCGATCAAATTGCCGCTCAAAGAAAGCAGAATTTTTTCAGAAACTGCAAGAGACCTGGAATAAAATACCTGAAAACCTTCTTAAGAGATTAGTTCACAGTATGCCACGCCGCCTTTTGGCTGTAATTAACGCAAAAGGCGGCAACACTAAGTATTGAGTCATTTGCATAACGTTATAACTTTTAATATTACTAGTAGGGTACAAAGGTACACAAATTTTGTCGCTACAAGTTTCTGGGCATTTATAAAAAAAAAATATGAAAATAATATTTTGTTTTTGGAACTCAAATATTTTGATTTGTGTTTTTATAATGTTACTATATCTATACTAATATTATAAAGAGGAAAACTTTGTTTGTTTGTTTGGTTGTAATGAATAGGCTCAAAAACTACTGGACCGATTTTAAAAATTCTTTCACCATTCGAAAGCTACATTATCCACGAGTAACATAGATTAAATTTTATTTTGGAAAAAAATAGGGCTCCGTAAGATATTTGGATTTTTCGGACACAAACTGAAAAAAATCTTATCTTTATATATGTATATATTTCTTATGTTCGTGTGTTTGTCACTGAACTCCTCCTAAACGACTGAACCGATTTTGATGAAATTTTTTGTGTGTGTTCAATGGGATTCGAGAATGGTTTAGATTCACAATTTGCCGGGAAAATGGTCAAAACGTGGACCCGGGTAACCTTCGGATGTGTATATACAATATGGGTATCAAATGAAAGCTGTTGGTGAATGCTTTAGTTCAGAGTATTTTTCATGCCGCTCCGTGACTAGGGTCTTGAGATATAGGTCAAAATGTGGGCCCGGGTAACCTTCGGATGTGTATATACAATATGGGTATCAAATGAAAGCTGTTGGTGAATGCTTTAGTTCAGAGTATTTTTCATGCGGCTCCGTGACTAGGGTCCCGAGATAGAGACCAACACGTGGACCCTAGAATGTGTTTGTACAATATGGGTATCAAATGGAAGCTGTTGGTGAATGCTTTACTACAGAGTATTTCTCATGCCGCTCCGTGACTGGGGTCTCGAGATATAGGTCAAAACGTGGACCCGGGTAACCTTCGGATTTGTATATACAATATGGGTATCAAATGAAAGCTGTTGGTGAATGCTTTAGTTCAGAGTATTTTTCATGCCGCTCCGTGACTAGGGTCTCGAGATAGAGACCAAAACGTGGACCCTAGAATGTGTTTGTACAATATGAATGTCAAATTGAAGCTGTTGGTGAATGCTTTAGTACAGAGTATTTCTCATGCCGCTCCGTGACTGGGGTCTCGAGATATAGGTCAAAATGTGGGCCCGGGTAACCTTCGGATGTGTATATACAATATGGGTATCAAATGGAAGCTGTTGGTGAATGCTTTAGTTCAGAGTATTTTTCATGCGGCTCCGTGACTAGGGTCCCGAGATAGAGACCAAAACGTGGACCCTAGAATGTGTTTGTACAATATGGATATCAATTGGAAGCTGTTGGTGAATGCTTTAGTACAGAGTATTTCTCATGCCGCTCCGTGACTGGGGTCTCGAGATATAGGTCAAAATGTGGGCCCGGGTAACCTTCGGATGTGTATATACAATATGGGTATCAAATGAAAGCTGTTGGTGAATGCTTTAGTTCAGAGTATTTTTCATGCCGCTCCGTGACTAGGGTCTCGAGATAGAGACCAAAACGTGGACCCTAGAATGTGTTTGTACAATATGAATGTCAAATTGAAGCTGTTGGTGAATGCTTTAGTACAGAGTATTTCTCATGCCGCTCCGTGACTGGGGTCTCGAGATATAGGTCAAAATGTGGGCCCGGGTAACCTTCGGATGTGTATATACAATATGGGTATCAAATGGAAGCTGTTGGTGAATGCTTTAGTTCAGAGTATTTTTCATGCGGCTCCGTGACTAGGGTCCCGAGATAGAGACCAAAACGTGGACCCTAGAATGTGTTTGTACAATATGGGTATCAAATGGAAGCTGTTGGTGAATGCTTTAGTTCAGAGTATTTTTCATGCCGCTCCGTGACTAGGGTCCCGAGATAGAGACCAACACGTGGACCCTAGAATGTGTTTGTACAATATGGATATCAATTGAAAGCTGTTGGTGAATGCTTTAGTACAGAGTATTTCTCATGCCGCTTCGTGACTGGGGTCTCGAGATATAGGTCAAAACGTGGGCCCGGGTAACCTTTGGTTGTGGATGTGCAATATGGGCATCAAATGAAAGCTGTCGATAAGTGCTTTAATGTGGGGTAATTTTCATACCTATTGATGACTAGGGTCTCGAAATATATGCCAAAACGTGGACCCACCATGTCTTTGCCCAGCGAAGCGGGCCGGGTTTGCTAGTTATATATAAAATAGAGTCAACTTTTTGTGTGTGTTCGCTAACCGGCCGTGTCTTTGCACCGAATTAAACCAAACTTACACACATTGTTAAGAAGGTATTGAAGATGGTTTCCGTATGGTTTGGATACCTATTGGTGGATAGGGTTTGAGATATAGGTCAAAACGTGGACCCGGGTAACCTTCGGACGTGTATGTACAATATGGGTATCAAATGGAAGCTGTTAGTGAACGCTTTAGTTCAGAGTACTTTTCATGCCGCTCCGTGACTGGGGTCTCGAGATAGAGACCAAAACGTGGACCCTAGAATGTGTTTGTATAATATGGATATCAAATTGAAGCTGTTGGTGAATGCTTTAGTACAGAGTATTTTTTCATGCCACTCCATGACTGGGGTCTCGAGATATAGGTCAAAATGTGGACCCGGGTAACCTTTGGTTGTGTATGTACAATATTGGTATCAAATGAAAGCTGTTGATAAGTGCTTTAATACGGGGTAATTTTCATACCTATTGATGACTAGGGTCTCGAAATATATGCCAAAACGTGGACCCGCCGTGTCTTTGCACTGAATTAAACCAAACTTACGCACATTGTTAAGTAAGTATTGAGAATGGGTTTCGTAAAGTTTGGTTGTAATTCGGAGCACTGGCAACGGGTACAGCGTTCTTTTGAACCAGCCATAATGTCGCTTACTTTTTTAACGCTTGGGGCGGAACTGAACTGTCAAATTGACAATGTGAGTTACAATGTGTCAATATTTCTTTCTGATTTGGATGCCATAAGGAAAAAACGTAAGTGCAATATGTAAAAATTGTTTGTGAATTTTTTTGGAGTGGGTTTTGGAACAGTGAATAACTTCTTACGAAATTTGAGAATTTAATGTGAAATCCGAATGAAATTATGTGTGAATGAAATTTTTTTCGTTTTGTTTTTTTTTTGAAAAATATAAATGGATAATGGTTAAAAAAGCTCCAATGCCTAATAAAACATATAAATTGAAACGAAAAATTCATGGATGATCAGGAAAAAAGACGATTGTTTCTTAGTTATTCATATGCGTTGATTTGAAATTTAAAAACAATCTTCTTTTTCCTGATTTTCAATTTATATTTTATATTTACTCAAAAACAAAAAGAAAAACAAAAAATATTGTTTATGCCAAAGCGCTTGAATAAAGAATAAAGAAATAAATAATATGAAAACCATATATTTTCTGTTCTAAACCATATCTATTCTATTTTAGTGTGCCCAGCGAAGGGGGCCGGGTTTGCTAGTTATAAATAAATTAATAAGTTAATCGAAATTTGAATGATATAATAGAAAAAAATATTTGTGTTTGAAAATGTTATTTTAATAGAGAAAGACTTACTTTTTAAGAGCAACTTTCAGACAAAGCCAGACCTCAAAGGGGTTATGAGAGTTAAGAGTTATCACTGATTATGTTTGGTTCGGTAGAAGAAGACTCATTTTTCGTTCTTCTTCGTCTTTATTTTTGACATAAAATATATTTGCTATAATAAATGAAGTAAATATTTCCTTTTTTAGAAGTAGCAAATGCTCTATGCTCGGCCCTATGCTCCCCCAGGAGTTAGAGGAAAAATGATAATGATGATGAAATGCTAAAGAACAAACCAGCAGCAAAAATTTTGGGTCAATCGATGGCAAATATTAGTTTGCGGAAAAGAAATCCATTATTTTCTCGATGGATGGCTGTAGTATCGATCAAACAATTAAAGTTTATGCTAAACACCAAAACACTAAAACAAATTCTTTTGCTATTTTTGTTTGTTCCATTCGTTACAGGGTGTTAATAATAGAAGTCAACAAAGAGAAAATTCGGTAGATTTTTTTCTCTTTGATAAAGGCGAAAATACAAACCAGACCGTGAATGGTATTCCGTTTAGGCCCTTTTGACGTTAAAGCAAATAGAAATAATCGAAGTTGACCGGCATGTTAGTTGTCATAGCGTCACCCAGAAGCTAAAGATCGGCCATAAACGCAAAAATAACGGATTTCTTTTCTCCCAAACTAATATAAACAAAAATCAGCTGTTTCAGTTAACTCTATTGCCGAGCAAATGCAAGAATATTTCTGAAACTTAACACATAACTCTTTCTCTCGGTAGAAATAAGCTATAAATTAAAAGCACTTTTAGTAGGAAACATAAAACAGCTGCTCTTCATCAAATATTCCTAGGAGGGAAACCACTTAGAGTAACAGAAAGGGCAAAGTATCTAGGGCTTATGCTAGATAGGAAGGTAAATTGGGGGCTCACAGTCGCGGACAGAGCACACAAAGCTACTCCTGCGGAAGGCTTATTGGGAAGAAATGGGGATTGGAACCCAGAATGATGCATTGGTTCTACACAGCAGTAGTTAGACCAGTTCTCTACTATGGTATTGTAGTATGGTGGAATGCCCTTGAGAAGGGTGTGAACATCAAAAAACTTGACAATGTTCAAAAACTAGCATCTGTTTTAATAACCGGTGCGATGTCAACCACACCATCGAAAGCATTATATGCGACATTAAATTTCCTTCCGGTAGATCTGCAGACAAGATATATTGCGCGCAGTGCGGCAATAAGATCGAGTACATTAAGTAAGTGGTCAAACACGGACTACGTTCACGGTAAAATCCTCGTTGGCATTTCGGAGTTTCCCGGACTGGTGGACTATGCACTCTAACCTCCTGACTCTCCTAACTTTGTCCCTCAAGGGAAGTGTGTAAATGAGACGATGTAAGATATATCGAGTTCATACATGTCTACATAGATGGTTCAAAGCTCGCGAACAGAGTATGAATAGGTTTACATACACGCCCAAAGAATGGGTGTGCAAACACATGACTTCTGTAAAAGTTGTCTAGATGAGGACGAGGAAGAGACAATATCGCACCTACTGTGCCACTGTCCTGCTCTATCCAGACGCAGGTTTACTATTCTGGGTAAACAATTTTTAATGAGTTGGAAGATCTCAGTTCTGCAGAAATGAGAGATATTTTAAAATTATTGAACAGCACACACTGGTTTTAGGAGAGATAAGGACAAGCTCTTCACGCGTCATCACAATGGGCTATGAACCTGAGAGGGTCCCCCAAGAAAACCGCTTCAACCTAACCTAACTTAAAAGCACTTTTACATTATCTTCTCATTTCTGATATTCTGAGGTTTAGTGGAGCCTCAGGGTGAGTAACTTACCCAAGAAGTTTTAAAAAGCTGCCACTGACGACCAGTATTTTGTCGCAAATTTCTTTGATTGCGGCCATCAATGCACCTGAGGTTATATGTCATCGATCTGTGCATACCACTGTACGCACACATACACATATTTTTACTGCAACTGACACTCAATGATACGCTCATTGTGGCACTCACTTTACCTGCATACTTTTGTAGAAGCTCCCCATCTGAACACATACTTACCTATGTTTGAATGTAAGTTGACCGCCGGCAAGATAATATTTGCCACTAAATGAAGTGGATGTTTAAATATGAACACCTTGGCACTCATCAAAATGAATGAAAATGTGCAACAGTCACACTTCAACTGTCCTACACTTGCGCTACATTTCATTCACGCCAAAGGCATCCTACAGAGCAGCGAGTCACTCGGTGTCCATACATGGCAGAAAAAAGCACTCAAGCTATAGCAGCGACCAGGGTACTCAAGTGGCGAAGAGGGAATAACATTTGTGTATAAATGTGTAAAAAATTATAAAAACCGAAGTCGCATATGTTTTGCTTTTTTACGTTCTATTTCCATACTCCGAAGCTATTATTTTCATTCATTTCACTTTCCCACCATTCTTGGGGCACTTGCTGAAGCTCACTATGTAGCACTACATATACATAAGTATGTATGTGTGTATGTGTGCATGTGTGTGTATGTATTTATGTATGTGCGTATGTATGAAGAGGCTCTTGCGGGTATGCATGCAAGTATGTTTATGCAACATTTGCTGCATGTCAAATTCCATTAGAGCAGTTGTTGACTTTTGCTCATGCAACATACAGCTTGCAGCACTAAATGGCAGCCACTGGTTGTTGTACGTGTCCTATGCGCTTATTAATACATAGTAGTATATGTAGTTGTTTTTGCGCTCCGCCCTCTTAACCGGTGCCAGTTCGTGGCACTTTTCGACAGCTTCGCTTTAGGATATCTTTCATTCAGTAGCGTCTTTTGCACAAGTTTTTCCTGAGGCCAACTCTTTTTTTTTCGTTTGTATTGCATTTCACTCTGCTTCTTCACTCGACTGTGCATGCAATCCTGCAGCACTGAAATACATACGCTTGCATGTTTGCTAACAACCACAGCCTCAAAAGTCATCATCTACAGTGGGCGAGCTGTAAACACAAGCAGTCAGCATAGAAAATTCATGAGAATTAGGCGCATGTATGCAGAAATGTGTGTGCATATACATATGTATATACATATGTACTGTAGTGGTGTGAATGCATGTCTCAACACACGCCCCCAATTGACTGTTGCCGCTTCGAAGTGAGTAGGTTTTCCTTTCCTTCAATGTTAAGGCGTACATGACTAGTTGTTGTTTAGCTTTACACTCTCAGCAACGTAAACAAACAAACATTCGTAGGTGGTAAACTCAGTTCGTGTGTTTGTGTGGGGAGAGGCTTCTTCGTTGCAATTTGATATGGCAGGTTAAAGCCTTAGTATTGCTGTCATTGCTTCAGTTTTGTCAAAAGTGTAATTCAACTTTGCATATTACCACAGTAATTTCAACTTGTCAGCATTGGTTTGAATTTCTAAAACTAAAAGATTTGGTAAACACTGGTTATTGGGCTGCATATGCCCATACATTTTCGTTTTTTTTTTGTAATTTGGCTTATCGAAAATCTAAATTAGAAAAATTTCAACCCTTTTTTATTACACAAAAAGGGTCGCTTGCACTTATCAGCTCTTCAATATTGATTTTATTAAGCACTTCGCTTCTCCAATTTTAATTAATTTAAAAAAATTTAACAAATATTATTCAATTCGTATATTTTGTTTCTAATTTTTTTATTTTCTAAAAAAAGAAACGTACAGTAATACACCAGGTACCCATGGACCTGTAATTTTCCCTTGCCTCTTACTAACAGTGTTGGTTTACTAAAATTTGATGTCCAAATTTGAAGCCTAGTATAATCCACTTATGATGAACATGCCTCGCGTTCAAACTTTGTTATAACATACCCATTATTCAAGTCCCAGGTTAAACATTTTGTATAAAAAAGTCTCGAGTAAAATAGTCTCGGTTTCAACAAAAATGTTCTTCAATTTTAGAAGGTGGCGGAAAGGGATCTTTTATGAACTTTTGTCAAACTGGCTTAGAGTATGTACACGAAATAATTGTAATTTATTTTTTTTAACTTAATAATTTAATTTAATTTAACTTCTTAAACAGATGGCAACTCTCTTCAAAAATATTTTAAATTAATTTTTTTAAACCTCTTTCGTTTAACACCCACACTGAAATTTATTTGTTTTAGCTTATTAATTCAACTGAATTTAACTTCTTAAACAGGTGGCAACTCTCTTAAAAAATATATTTTTAATTAGCCTTTTTTAACACTTTTAGTTTGGAATACGTATTATATTTTTTTATTTTAACTTATTTATTTAATTTAACTTCTTAAACGGATTGACGCTCATATTGTAATTTATTTATTTTAACTTATTAATTTAATTTAACTTCTTAAACAGAGAACCACTCTCTTCAAAAATGTTTCAAATTCATTTTTTAAGCCCCTCCCGTTTGACACCCAGAATGTAATTTATTTTAACTTATTAATTTAATTTAATTTATTTATAAATAAATTCCTAAAAAGGTCGCAATTCCCTTATAAAATATGTTCCAAATGAATCTTTTTTAAAAATTATTTTGTTTGACACATATTATTTTTTTTTTAACTTTTTTAATTTAATTTAATTTAAGTTAACTTCTCAAACAGATGGCAACTCTCTTAAAAATGTTTTAAATTAATGTTTAAGCCCCTCCCGTTTTACACGCAGATTGGAATTTATTTTAACTTATTAATTGAATTTAATTTAATTCACAAATATTTTCTTAATCTCTTAACCCTCTTTCGTTTGACATAATTTATTTGTTTTAACTTTAAATTCAATTTAATTTAACTTTTTAAACAGGTGGCATCTCTCTTTTGGAAGTATTCTATATCTTAGTTCAAGTTATAAACTATTTATTTGTAAAATTTTAACCAAATCCGTCTAGCCGTTTCGGCTTGAAGAGATTACAAACATACCCACCCACGCACTCACTCAGTACCTTACCCTTTCACATTTACAGGTAGGTACATATAATATTAAAAGTATTAAAATTAATATAAAAACATGTGAAATTAGCACTTGGAAAAATACACAAGCTTTTATTATTTTTTTTTAACCTCCCTTTTCAAAATATTTTGGATATGTCCGAAAGTTTATGCTTCAATATTCGTGAACATTTTTATTAGATGAATTCTTGATAAATTATGATATAAAAACATATTCTTTATTAATTCTGCCAAAATCAAAGAATTTCCCTCATCTTTATTACTTCCCAGTTAGATGGAATCTGTACTTATAGCCACGAGCAATAGAATGTTAAAAAAGAGAATGTAGAATATTATTTATTTATTTATTTAATTGGTTAATAGTCTAAAAATACAATATTTCTTACAGACTATGAAAACAGATTAATGCTAAATAAATTAATCAAAGTAAAATTAAACTTATAATTAATTAGTTTCAATAGTAATGAGTGAAAGGAGAAGAATACATTTTTTATAATTTACAGAAGAAGATTAGATTAATACTAAGAATTTAATTCAACAATTCATTTAGAACCAATTTGAAGTGATTCTTTGTGGAACAGAAATCCAGGCCAGTATGATTTGAAAGCGAATTAAAATCACCCAGAGTTCTAGAAATCGGAGCATTGGAAGCATAATTAGCTCTTGCCATCCCTAACCAGAAAAAATCATGATTCCGTAAACTTCGCTGAGGAATATTGAAATTGATTTTCTCGAGTAGCGATGGGGAGTCAATAACACCATTTATCAAATCGAAGAGGAAAGTAATGGAGAGAATAGTCCTTCTAATATCTAGTGATTTTAGATTTATAAGCAAGCACCGACTTTTATAGGATGGAATTGGATCAGTGAAATTTAAAGAACGCAATGCATAACGCACAAAAGCTTTCTGGACACGTTCAAGCCTACTAATATGACAAGCATAATATGGTCTCCAAATAAAGACGGCATATTCCAACTTGGAACGCACCAGAGACGTATACAACAACTTTAGAGTATATGGATCAACAAAGTCTGAACGAAAACGTCGAATAAACGCAAGTACGGAATAAGACTTTGAAATAGTGTGATTTAAATGTTTTTGAAAAGAGAATTTAGAATCAAATACCACACCAAGATCAGTTATTTCACTTCGATGAGATAAGCTAGAACCACAAATGTGGTAGGAAGTGGGTATAAGAGAACAAGATTTAGAATAAGAAATATAAAAACACTTGCTTATATTTAAATCTAACTTATTTCTTTTACACCAAGAATCAACGTTATCTAGATCAGATTGAAGGTTTAAAGAGTCCACTGTACTTGCAATCCTCGAGTATATCTTTAAATCATCGGCATACAAGAGAAAATTTGCGTTATTAAAACAACTAGAAATGTCATTAATAAAAAGTATAAAAAGTAGGGGACCCAGTATACTTCCCTGAGGTACACCAGAGGACGCAATAAAAGAAATAGATGACACACCATCAACATTAACAACACATTTCCGAGAGGAGAGATAGGATTTAATCCATTTTAAAAGAGTGGAATGGAATCCTATAGCACTCAATTTGGAAATTAAAACCCTGTGATTAACTTTATCAAATGCTTTTGAAAAGTCTGTGTAAACAGCATCAACTTGAGTTTTTTTTTTTAAAGATGATATACAATATTCAGAGAACACAGCAAGATTTGAAACAGTAGATCTACCTTTCATGAAGCCGTGTTGGTCTACTGAAATATAACGACTAACTACGAAATAGATTTTATCTTTCACTATTAATTCAAATAATTTTGAAACCGTGGATAATTTGGCAATTGGTCTATAATTAGCAATATTGTTTTTATTTCCACTTTTGAATACTGGATTAATGGTTGTTACTTTCCAGGCATCTATGAATTCTCCTCGATCAAGGGATTTGTTAAACATTAACAAAAGTGGATAGGCAATTGCAGAGCAGTTTTTAAGAAGATACGAAGATAGCCCATCTACATCAGATTTTGTTGATGTTTTGAGTTGCCGAATTCCATCTTCGATATCAGAAAGCATAAAAGTTAACGAGCCAATATTGATTGAGGAATTCATGCAAGAATGAAACTCATCAATTAAATCAGAGTCTACTTGAAAATTTGAACAAAAAAAATCTGCGAAAAGATTGGCTGCATCGGTAGAAGTATGTGCTTGAGTTTCGTTATAGAAGACAACCGAAGGAATACTTGAGCAAGATTTCCTAGATCTAACATAACGCCAGAAGGACCTAGGATTTGATTTAATGTCCGATTCGAACTTGAGAATATAATTTCGCTTTAAGTCCCTATCCAAAGATTTAAGTTCTCTAGAGAAATGTAGATATTTATCTTTATCTGTGATGGAATGAGAAAACTTAAACTTTTTAAAATATTTATTTCTCAAATTTTTTAGTTTTCTCAGTTCATTGGTATGCCACGGTACTCTATAACTAGTCCTCTTTATCACTGGTATATTATTTTTACAGATATCATTTATATTATGCTTGAAAATATCATAACAATTAGCAACTTCAACCCCAGTAAATAAAGAATCCCAATCTATAATTTCAACTGCTGAATTAGTTGTATTAAAATCAAAGTTTTTAAAACAAAAATTGGTAGTCACATTCTCAAAATAAAAATCATTAAACTCATAGAATTCTATATGAAGGACAAGTGGTACATGATGCAGACCAGGAGTAGACAGAGGGTCTACACATTCTAATAAAGAAAAATTTATGTTGTCATTAATGAAAATGAGATCGAGAATTCGTGAAAGACTATTTGAGAAATTATTTATCTGAACCAGTCCAAAACTTAAAAAATTATCAATCAAATAAATTTCAGATATACTACTAACATTGTTTGGACATAATGCAGTACTATCATCTAAACTAGACCATTCAATATTACTCAGATTGAAGTCCCCAAGAACACAAAAGTTGCCGTTATTTGAAGTTAGAGCTAAAACATTATCCACATGTGCTTTATACAGTGAAACAATACTTGACGGAGGAATATATGACGCACAAATCAATATATTTGAAACACCATGCACAGAGACACAGAGCTGATCCAGGAGTGTATCATTGTTTTTCAGAGATACTAGTGATGAGCTATACTTCCGTTGAACAGCTATTAAAACCCCTCCACCTCTGCAGAGACCAGTTTTCTCGACATCACGGTCTTTACGATAGACATGGTATAAATTTGGATCAAAAAACTCGTTATCGAAAAAGTTCTCATTTAACCATGTCTCGATGAGAACAAAAATATCATAGTCCATGTGCGAACTAAACGCTAAAAGTTGATTAGATTTAGTTCTCAATCCAGAAACATTTTGAAAGTACAGTTTTAAATTTTTTTGGCCATTATTGAGAGCACAATTTTTTATTGCAGATGCGTTGGTGAATCGTTTTTTTGAAAAAAATGAAAAGGTCGGATTTTTACACTCTCTGGCCATATGTCCGCATTGAGCACCTTTTTAAAAGAGCATTCTGATACTCCCAATTTAAAATTAATTTTTCTAAGTGTATTTAATTCTGTATCTTTTTTAACAAGTTTGTAGCATACCAAAGACTTAGTTTCAATTTCAGCATGCTTCGACACATAAGTCAAAATATCAGCTTCTTTGACATTGGGCGAGAATGATGACAAGTGTAGCCATTTAAATATTGGGACCACTTGTAGCTCATTATTGGTATTGGAACCAATCACAATAGGCTTATTAAATTTCCTTCTCCTACTGTTTGTTACCATTTCCCACTGGGATGTCTGTCGTATTGCGGGCACAGATTCAGTAGCAGCATTTAAAACATAAGTCGCAGAGACCTGAGATGAAGCAGCAACAGAAGCAAAGGTAACTTTTGCAGGTGCAGTAATAGTAGCAGCAGCCGTCTTAGGTGTAGTCTTAGCCTTCTTTTCCTTAGCGACGGCAGAACCAAGCAAAGCAGATGTTTGCGACGCAGGCTTAGACGTAGCAGCAGAGTTCGGCGCATTGTTTTCATGGTCAGTAGGCGGACAACGAACCGAAAGAGGAGAGAGCAAGGAGCTCGCATTTTTTGAATTTCCACTACCGAGAACGCTAGCAGAGTTAGCAACAATGCTTTTGAGATTTTTTACCTCAGTTGTTAGTGTTAAGAGAGCGACATCTTTTGCTTCAAGCTTAGAATGCAATGAGCGAATTTCTGCAAGAAGATCGTCTGATTTTTGCATTGTTTGTTTTTTTTCTTCACGCAGAGCATTTACAGCAGATAGTATGCGACTGTTTTCCGTTCTAAGCGCAGCTAGTTCTTTAACAACAACAAGCAATGTAATTTGTTGCTTATTATTGTGCACATTTGTATCATCATGATTTTTATTATTTGTTTCGGCCGAAAGTACTGATAAAGTTTGACACCTAATGGAAGAGCGTCTATCAGCAGAGCAGGTCTTGCAGAGATACGGTTTATCAGATGAGAGCAAGAAATCAACATCTGCCTGTAGTAAACCAACACAATCAAGGTGAAAGAACTCTTGACATTCAGCACACTGCACTTTCGGTTGAGGACGATCAACTTTTTGTCCACATACACACGGCATATTTGTCTTGTTTTTTATTTAGTTTTTTATTTACACTAATTTGAATTCAGTTCAGACTATAATAAATATAGGTTAAAGTCACTGTCTTTTAATTTTTGATATTAACACTAAAATGCCATTTTATATTATGTCGAAAATAACTTTTGTATAGCAAAAATACAGAGCGATTAGAAAAACACGTCCGCGCCGTGCAGTAGCATACATATTAGTGAGGTAAAGAGCCAAATAGGATTGATATAGGACGCCTAGACACCCAATTTTCGAAATTCGTAAGGCCAAATTTTTTTCTACTACCTTCCATTATAGTTCTAGTCACTGGCCTAGTTTGGTATAAGCCCAATGTTTGCAGTGATTTGTAATTAGGAAAGTGAGAACAAATAAACGAAAATAATATGCCAGGTAGAATTAAAGTTTTTTACTGAAAGGAGAAAAATATGGGTAAATTCTTCTTAAATTCCACTTAAAAGCTTCTCAATTCAGATTTGTTGAAATATCGAGAATGAAATGGGTATTTTTTTTTTCCAGAAACATTGAACCGATTGTTTCTTCTAAGCCAATAATCCATGAACTGACTGGTGAGAGACACGTTATATTATTGAAATCGCTCACGAGCTGTTGAGGCGCTGGAACACACAATGACTTGGAAGCCAATCTAACGAACTTTTCCACAACTTGCATGCAAAAGGCTTAAGAAGTTCTTTATTTCGATGGAGGTCTCTTTGAAATAATCACCTACAGAAATTAGTGTATAAATGAATAAGTGTTTGTAGTATTTCTCAACGCTACTCAAACGTAAACTTCTTTCAGAGCATGCATCTTCAGAGCAGAGAAAAACTGTTCCGGTTCCAATGTCATAACAAATGGTGAGGATATTATCATACCTATATACCTTCTGGTCCGTAGTGAAGCTTAGGAGCTGCCTATATAAAATCTACTGATTACTAATGAGTATATTAATCACCATCTATTGTATGCCGATTAAGGTGTTAACCCTATGGATATACACAGCACTTATCACACCAATCATCACTTACGCTTCTGTGGTCTGGTGGCGACACCTAACGACGGCCTGATACTCACAGTTTCATTTGGAAGGAAATTTGATGTCAGAAATTTTGATGCGTGAGCAATGGAGCAATCCAGAATGCATGCAGGGATTTTTTACGGATATTTTCTTTACCGATGGGTCCAAGAATGAAATAGGGTCTGGAGCCGGATGGTACTTAAACGATAGTAATAAGTATCACTATGCTATGAGGGAAATGGCAACCAAACGGAAGTGTTTGCCATCCTGAAAGTAGCCGAATGGATAATCGAGATGAGGTGGAGCGGGAAACCGATTGGAGTTTTCAATGACAGTCAGGCTGCACTGAAGACTCTGGAGAACGCGAAGTAAACCTCAAAGATTGTTCAAGAATGTAAGAAGAAGCTTAATTCTGTCGCAAGTCAAAACAAGATTGTACTTATATGGGTTCCTGGACACACCGGTGTTCAAGGAGACGAAATTGCGGATGAATTGGCCAAGCGTTTGCCCCACAAGGGCCAGAGCCAATAATCGGAATCAGTTCCGCAGGAATCATGAATTGGATCAGCGATTATGTAGGCAATTTACGTAAAAGCGATGGTCCGGTCTAGAACCCTGCAGAACTGCAAAGTGTTTTGTGACAAGTCCGAACAGAAAACTGTCAAACTTTCTACTAAACCTTGGAAGGAGAGACGTTCGGTTGATGGTCGGTATCATTACAGGACACAACCCATAGGGTCAGCATATGATCACCATTGGAATCATTGAGGGCCCAATGTGCCTATCGTGCTTGGAGGAGGCGGATAGCACTGAGCACTTTCTCGGTGATTGCTCTGCCTTTGCTAGAGCACGGCTACGAGTTTTGGGTTCTGATGTCGTGAGAATGGGTAATATTCGTTCTCTAAAACTGGAGGATATTTACAGATTTGCCAAAGAATCTGGAAAATTCTCACAGGACTACTATTTCCATCTCTGTCTCTATTCTTTCCCATCTCTTTCTCTGATACTTTTCTCCTTAACTCCTTGAATATCTACTCTCTTTCCCGAGCTCTAAATAGAATGGCCTTTTTAGCCTGAGTGTTTTAGGAGACACCAAATCTGCTGGTGCTTCTTGGCTCGACCTTTTCAAATTTCAAATTTCAAGGTGTTAACCAGTACCCGACTCCGAACAAAATGAAGATCAAGTATGAAAGTGTGTGCCAATCAGTTATGCAGAACAGCCTGCAACAAGCTAATAGTCAGAAAATTTCAACTTAAGACAAAAGTAACTAATACTAATCCATTTCAATTCAAATCGTGACTGACATAAAATAAGCGAGCGGTCAAAAAAAAATAAACAAAAATGATCACTCATACATAAAATGATTACATATGTTTACTTATTTTTATAATCCTTCATGTAAACATGAATGCAAAAACAGACACTAGCTCACATACACATATACAAAAACATACATCTACACGTACATATATAAACATCTACAATTTTTTTTTATGTGACCTTTTAATATTCAGCAGTCAAAGCAAAATGCAGATGCTCGTTTTTTTTTATTTTCTGTTATTGTCAATAAAATTTCACATTTGTGGCAATCATGGCATAGTTATCTTAGGGCGATTTAACGGCAGCATCTCATGCGAAGATGGTGGCTTTTTTCAAAGCGTAGAAGTAGGTCATATGTGGATGGCATAGCGTGTTAGCACTTTGTAATTCTCTCTGTTGGTCATACGCCACGTGGCCGCAAGAAAGGCAAGGGTGAAGTTACAGCAAAAGCGAGTGTCAAAGGTCATAAAAGTAAGTACAAAATATTGAAAGAGAAAGCACTAACTAAAAATACTATCAACGAAAACTGTTGCCGTTGTGCTGCAGGGATACCACTTTTTTACACACATAGAAATTTTAGCTAGCAATAGTATTGAATTAAATATAAAAAATTTTGTTTGTTCGTTATTATTTTTTTTTTCTTTCCTATGAACAGTTGTATCAAAGCTCCGCGCTTACCTCAACTATAATGAATAAATAATACTTTCCTTTTTATTTTGAATTTTTAAAAGCATTTTCTAGTAAACAATTTTGGCAGCAATACGCCCTTTAACCCACACAATGTCGTTTACTTGCCAAGCAACTTTAATGCCCATTACTTATGCGCCTCTAATCTGCAACAAAAATAAATATTTGAAAGCTACACAGAAGACAGAGGCATATTGCATGAAGAAACAATAACAAAAAGCAGGAATCTTACTAGCAGTTGCTTCTGTGGCAGCATTGAATGAACTGCTTGCCAACACATTATTATCCACATCCTTTTTGGCTGTGCTATTGATATCCTCCATACAAACACACATCAAAAAGACTCACAAGAGCAAACCGAATTTATTGATAAACCACACTTTAAGGCTTTTCGCAGCACTCTGCACGACTGTAGAAAGACTATGAGGAGCACAAAGGTACCCAGTAAACAGTTTGGTTTGATATCGAAGATTATCGAGTTTCTCAACTTGAGAAAAAGCTAGTTCTCAACATGATGTCAAGTGTGATTCTCCAATTAGTCTCAGTCTAACAATTCGAAATAAAATGGATTAATTAATTTTAAATTACATTTAGTATACCTATAAATAGCAATATATAAAAGCATATAGTAATAAATTTAGATAATAAATTATCAGGCAAGCTAAGAAAGGAGACGTACTATCAGAAGGAAGAAACGAGAGGCTGAACTATGTGAGTGCAAGGAGCTTAAGATGCTAGCCAATGTGAAAAACGCCCTAAAATTCTACCAGAGAGTTCGGCGAATTACAGAAGGTTTCAAGACGCTTCGTTTTCTTGTAAGAACAAAGACGATCTGGTGATTGATATCCAGATCATACTTAAATTATGGAGGTAACACTTCTCGAACTTGTTTAATAGTGACAGCAGCGCAATTCACAAAGAATATGAAGAAGATCCCGATAACCCAATTGTTGACGACGGGACTTATGTTCCGATACCCCACCATGACGAGGTGAGAATAGTGGTAAAGCAGCTTAAGAATAACAAAGCCGCGGGAGTCCACAGACTGCCCACTGAGCTATTTAAAAATAGCGGAAAGAAACTGGTAAGGCGCATGCTGGAAAATCTACAAAAACCAGATATTTATAATACACCAAGTTTTGGAAAACATCCTTGAAAAGCGAATCGACACACTCCACATTTCTGTCGATTTTAAAGCCGCACTCCACAGTACGAAAAGAAGTTGCTTATACGCCGCGATGTCTGAATTTGGTATGCCCGCTAGGCTAATATGGCTATGCAAAAAGACGTTTCTCAATACCAGCAGCGCCATCAGAATCGGGATGGTCTTCTCCAAGCCGTTTGATACCAACGGCACCCACGTCACTGTTGATAGTTATTATTTCGAGGTTGTAAGAGACTTCACTTATCTAGGAACCAGAATTAACACCAATAACAATGCCAGTCTTGAAGCTTGGACGATGGCAACATCCGATGAGCCGTCCCTGAAAGTGTTTGAGAGAAAGATTATGCCGAAGATTTTTGGACCTTTGCGCGTTGCCGACGCCGAGTATCGCCTGCATTAGCTTCACGACGACATAGACATAGTGCAGCGAATAAAGACCCAGCGGCTTCGTTAGCTGGGTCATGTCAGAGCTCAAGCTCTCAAAGTATTCGATGTGATATCAGCTGGTAGTAGCAAAAGAATAGGAAAGCCTCCTATGGAAAGATCAGAAGGACTTGGCTTCACTTGGTTTTCCAACTGGCGCTGGTTAGCACAACAAAAAAAGAAACGACTGGTGCGCTTTGTTAAACTCGAACTCGAACGAAGGGTAGGGAATCTTTCCTCGAATATGTCTCATTTCCTGATGCTATTATCTGGAGAGAAATATTAGGTATGCAACTAAGTTCCCGCTGCTTGTCAATAGATACCGCGAGCAGTGTGTGCTAGTCGATTCTGACATTACTTAAACATCATAAACCAAGCTTGGGCCTATGGTAAACAAACTACTTTGACACATTAGTGATTTTGTTTTGGTAGCATATACTTTTGGTTTTGTGAAAATGTCTGATTTTGTGCCGAATAATAATCATTTGCGGGAAGTGTTGATTTTCCTCTTTCATTCGAAAAAAAACGGCGACTGAAGCGCATCGAGAGCTATAAAAAGTTTATGGAGATGCTGCTTTAAGCGAAACAACGTGCCGTCACTTCAAATACGGTGATTTTAATGTTGACGACCATCCGCGTGAAGGAAAGCCAAAAAACCTTCGAAGATGCTGAGTTGGAGGCATCGCTCAATGAGGATCCGAGTCAAACGCAAGAAGAGCTTGCTTCACAATTAGGAGTTACCCGCCAATCCATTTCCAAGCGATTGCATGCTTTGGGAATGATTCAGAAACAGGGGACTTGGGTTCCTTATGAGTTAAAACCAAGGGATGTTGAACATCGTTTTTTCGCCTGTGAACAACTGCTCCAGCGGCAAAAAAGGAAGGGTTTTCTTCACCGCATCGTGACGGGTGATGAAAAATGGTTTCTTTACAGCAATTCAAAGAAAAGAAAGTCATGCGGACTGCCGGTCATGCTTCTACGTCGTCGCTTCGGCCGAATATTCACGCTGCGAAGGTTATGCTATGTATTTGAAGGGACCAAGTTGGTGTTATTTATTATGAACTGTTAAAACCAAGCGAAACCATCACTGGGGATCGGTATCGACTTCAACTGATGCGATTGAGCCGAGCACTACGCGAGAAGCAGCCGCAGTGCGCGTAGAGGTATAAAAGTGAAAAAGCATGACAATGCTCGGCCTCTCGTTGCCAAACCCATTAAAACCCACCTGGAAACACTGAAATAGGAAATCCTGCCCCACCCGCCTTATTCTCCAGATATTGCGCCGTCCGATTATCACCTGTTCCGATCGATGGCGCATGGTCTAGCTGACCAGCGGTTATGTTCATATGAAGACATCAGAAAATGGGTGGGTCCGTGGATAGCCTCAAAAGATGAACAGTTTTACCGCGACGGTATACGAGATCTACAAAAAAGATGGAAAAAAGCAGTAGCCAGCGATGGGCAATACTTTCAGTGAACCTAATAATAGTTCCGAACCTAATAATATTCTCAAAATCATCTCAACTAGTAAACCTGTTTTATCAACTTGCGAATTATAAATTTTTCAACAACATCAAACACTAATAGATATCAACTTGGCATATGTAAATTCGCCATAGGTTGGCAAACAGTATTTTTGGTGCTTGTTGGGTATCTACATACATAAGTATAAGTGCAATACATTTGTATATATGGTATTTTCTCCTATACATGCGTATTTATGGCAAATCAAATTTGCCTACTCAGTACGAATAAATATGCAGTTTATCTCAGCTTGAAATAAAGTGAAGCAAGATTAAATATTTCATATCAACTACGTATGCAAGAAGGACTTGCCTTGCTAATGTTGTTGTTGTTTTTGTTATTGTATTTGTTGCCATTGCTTACATTGCATGCAATAAATACGTTTGCTGGCAATGCTTGTATGCATGTTGCTGCTGCTCATTGTTGTTGTTGCTTTGTTTGCGCTTTCTTGTGTGCTTTCACCACACATGCGAACGCACTCATTCCATTTTAAGTCAAAATTGGCAACGAAAAGCTTAGCCTGAAGACCCAAGATTGTGCAAAGGATAGCATGATAATTTGGTGCTATGTAAGGTAGAACCAGGACTAAGCAGATGGAGTGGCATTAGTTTAAACTCAATTGAACATTAAAAAAGAAATGCAAATGTGAATCTGTTGGAAAGTTGACGAAATTTAATTTTTTATTTGTATTTTATTTAAATTTTTTGTGCTCAACTGGCACAGCAATTTAATAGAGTTCTTTTTAATTCCATTCCCTGCTTGCTGCACAAGTATTACAGGGTCCGGCACTGGAAGTGTAACCAATTACAAAGGCCATAAATTTAGTTTGGAAAATTACTTTTATTCAGTTCAAAGTGAAAAATGTGTGAAAATAATACAAAATTAAGTATTAATTTACTTTTGCTCGATTTGACCAACTTTTGCCTTGACTATGGCCTTGAGACGGTTCAGAAATTAATCGTAAACTGCCAGAATGTGACTTGCAGGTATTTTTGCCCACTCGCGGACAATGGCTTTTTTCAGCGCCTCGAGACTGGTGAATCCTATAGTTCGGACCCTGCTCTCCAAAATAGCCCAAAGAGAATAATCCAACGAATTCGCGTCTGGTGAATTTGAGATCCATTGTGTGGACGTTATGAAGTTCGGAACGTTGTTTTTAGCCATTCTTGGTTCACTCGAGCTTTGTGAGACGGTGCTGAGTCCTGTTGAAACGTCCATGGTCTGCCACCGAAATATTTGTCTGTCCACGGCTTCAAAACAACCTTCAAAATACTTTCACGATAATATTTGACATTTACCTTGACGCCTGGCTCGATGAAAACGATTCGAGAGCGCCCATTTGCGGTTACAGCGGCCGAAAACAATTACCTGCCAATGGATCACTCAAATTCTTGTATGAACGGTGGGTCAAATAACCCCATCGTTTTAGGAGTTTACGAATTGCTCAGTTTGAAAAATTTTCTACTCAGAAAACACGTTTGGAAATTGACTGTTTTCGGCCAAGCAAAGCAACTCATTCGCTCTCTTAAGTCTGACTTGTTGCTGCTTTGGTGTGAGATGATGTGTCTTTGGGATTTTGTAAGGCTTGGCTTTGAGATCATTTTTCAGTATGTGGCGGATGCTATGGTAAGATATTTTCAGTTCTTTCGCCATTTGATTGGCACTTCGTCAGCGATTTCGCTCAAGTCGTTTCTTCACTTTTTGAACCACTTCAGGTGACGTTGCAGTATTTTGATGACCACCTCCATGACGTTTCGCGATGCTACCTGTATCATTGTAACGATTAATGGTTCGATAAACAAATACTTTATTTATTTGAAGGTGTTCGAGCTCACGAACAATCGCTGGTTGTGATTTTCCAGCCAAATATAGGGTTTTCCAATCAGAGGGTTTATTTTGATATTCAAAGAAAACTGCTATTTTTTAATATAAATGATCGGATGTTTATTTCATTAGTAGTGGAAAATAACATCAGGCAAATGACCACCACGACCACGCTTACAGGACAATATCCTTTTCATGAAATTTTCCATAACCGAATTGCAAAGTGGCTGCCCTATGTCCCCGAACTTCATCTTTGAGGTCTTGAATCGACCCTGGGATGTTGGCGTAGACCTTTTCTTTCACGTGGCCCCAAAGAAAAAGGCCACAAGGTGTTAAATCACAAGATCTCGGAGGCCAATTGTGATCACCTCTTCGAGATATAACACGGTCTCTGGAAACTTTTCCCGTAAAAAATCAATGGTTTCGTTGCTTGTGTGGCACGTAGCGCCGTCTTCTTGAAAATAAACGTTGTCCGGATCAATACCATCCAATTCCGGCCATAAAAAATCAATCAACCATACCCGTTTAGGCCTTTTCAAATCACTTTTGAAGGAGAATGGTCACCAAACCAGTCGTGAATTGGCGGAAAAAATGAACTGCGATCATAAAACGATTCTCAACCACTTTCATTCAATGGGATTTACCGAAAACTTGGGAGCCTGAGGGCTTCAAGAGCTCAACGAAAAAAGCACAGAAAGTCGCCTTCAAATTGCTTCTCAGCATCACGCCCCCATTGAGTAACTCGCGGTCATAAACAGCGCTTTTTGTACCGAATCGCCATGGAAGATGAGAAATGGTGCCTATACATCAACATGAAGCAATGAAAGGAATGGGTGGTTCCAGGAGATACGCCAAATCTGAGAGTCAAGCCGGATCTTAATCCAAAGAAGATCATGATATGTGATTGGTGGGACTGGGAGGGCATGGTGCACTGGGAAATGCTCGAAAAGAATGCCTTAGTCATCAAGGAGCTTTACATTGCCCAGCTAGACTGCGTGGATGAGGCCATTCAATTGAAAAGATCTGATCGACGTGGTCAAACCATACTCCTTCACGACAATGCCAGGACCCACGTTGCTTAAGTCATCGAAGCCGCACACCGAGAGCTCGAATGGAATATCCTTTAGCATCCGGCGTATTCTGCAGACCTTGCACCGACCGACTACCATCTTTTCCGCTCCCTATCAAACCATATGAAGGGCGTTACTCTGGATAACAAAGAGGTCCATAAAAACTGGCTCAACCACATCTGTGGCACCAGACCAGGCGATTTTTGGCGGAACGGCATCAACAAATTGCTCGAGAGGTGGGAAGAGGTTGTGAACAATAACGACGAATATATAATTGGCTTTTCATGGCTATTAATGTTTCAGAGAGTCGAAATCGGTCATATGAAGAGGCCCTTTGATCACAACGTCGTTCTAATTACGGCAATACTCTTTTGGGTTTATTTTCTTATTGGCTCATCACTTCTACCTTAGGTAGCCTAAACCTATACAGAAAACATAACCTTAGAATAAAAAGTTTAGGGCTTTTGCATAATATTTTCACTTTCAACGAATTTGTAGTTTCCTTATGCAACCGAATGAGGAAGCATCGTAAGCAATTTAATAAGCGCATGTAAAATTTTTACCAATATATGCCATATGTATGTGTGTGTGTCCTTGTTGTGAGCGCATGTCTCACGTGCTGCTGTCAAACTGAATTTATGCATATCTACGATTCGTGTTATGCATACAATCGCGCGGCACTGAGCTTAACTCTAAAGGCTTAATGCATGCACGAGCATATCAGGTGCAATATCTACTGTGCATTAGGTGGTTCCCTTTTTCTAATTTACTAAGTTTTAAGTTTCAAAATATTTATATATTATATTCATATATTCATAATATTACCACCTTTGATACTCACTTACCGCGCATATCTACTATTCTGAGCTCACCATTCAAACACTAATTTATAACGGCTTACGCTCCCTCGCTAAAAGCCCCATGACTGATGGAACTTCCGAGTTACAGAACAAAAATTTTTAATTCAGTATTTAGATTGGCCTAGTCTTCCCCAGTGCTATGTAATGAATTATTAATGTAGTATGGGATTACATGGCCGCCGTAGCCGAATGGGTTGGTGCGTGATTACCATTCGAAATTCACAGAGAGGTCGTTAGTTCGAATCTCGGTGAAAGCAAAATTAATAAAAACATTTTTCTAATAGCGGTCGCCCCTCGGCAGGCAATGGCAAACCTCCGAGTGTATTTCTGCCATGAAAAAGCTCCTCATAAAAATATCTGCCGTTCGGAATCGGCTTGAAACTGTAGGTCCCTCCATTTGTGGAACAACATCAAGACGCACACCACAAATAGGAGGAGGAGCTCGGCCAAACACCTAACAGAAGTGTACGCGCCAATTATTTATTTTTTATGGGATTACATGGAGGAGGATCCATCCCATTGGTAATACATAGTTTGTATCATTATTCTTTTCGCAAAGTAATATTGCCTTGTGCCCCCTTAAAACTTATACGGCTATGCAGAATGACGTTGCTCAATACCAGTAGCGTCGTCCGAGTTGGGACGGACCTCTCCAAACCGTTCGATACCAATCGAGGCAGAATCGCAAAATTTTTCTCCAGACGAAACAAAAAGTCGAAAAGTCGTCTTAGAAATGTAGTTTAAGCAAAAGGATGTGTGGTATCCTATTACAAACTGCTTCATTAGGAGTAAACATGACTTATTTCCAATCGCATTTTCAATTTTTTTTATGTAAAATATTGAAGATAACTAATTTTGTGTTATTTTTGTCATGAATAATCTAAACTTTTTTGTTGAAGTTTTTGTTAATTTTGTCACTTATATAATATGTAAGCAAGAAAAACAATAAAAAATCGCCGCTTAGTTTCAGGTTCATGTTGGAAACACCACGTTTCATCACCAGCTACAATGTTGTAAAAGAAGTTCTCGTCTTTTCTCGCCTCTTTAATGACGTCTTTCGAATGTTGAGTTCTGAGCAATTTTTGGTCCTCAGTTAACTTGAGCGGAATGAAACGTGCGCAGACCTTTTGTTTAAAGATATTTAACTCCGATTCCATGAATTTCAACGATGATATCGGTTCATTTTTGATAAATTTACGAACAATTTCGATGGAGTTTTTGGTGATTACTGATTTTGGGCGATCCGTATGTTCATTGTCATTTATGTCCTCGCAACCACCTCTGACGTGTAAACTACTCATGACTCTCGTACGAGATAGACAATCATCGCCATAAACTTTTTTCATCAATTCAAATGTTTCGGTAAACGTTTTAACGATTTTAAAATAAAATGTGATATCAGCTCTTTGTTTGAAACTCATTTTTGTACCGATGGCACAAACATACTGACACTTTAGACGCAATAACTTCGCTTCCACTGAACTGAATGTCACCAAGCTTTCACTGGAGGTCAGAAAGATGGCGCCATCAAAAACATTTTTAAGACGCAAGTCTTTTTTATGTTGAACTTTACTTTGTATATTAGACCAGCTGGTCGATATCACTTCGATAAGAGCCATTGGTAACTGACAAAACCGTAAGAGAATTCTTCAGATGTAGCTAAACCTTGCACCGCCAGACGAACAGTGAATCAATTAATTTTGCAGCCATAACCAAATCTCTGCGCTGACGAACACGGTGCAAGAATTTCAGGGTTATGTCTTTGGGCGACGGGAACCCCATTTGGGTTAAAAGTAATATAGTAAAACCTTCTAAGCTTTTGGCATTCTCAGTTAAAATTTAAGTTTGTAAGTTTAATTGAGTGCTGCCGTAGCCGAATGGGTTGGTGCGTGATTACCGTTCGGAATTCACAGAGAGAACGTTGGTTCGAATCTCGGTGAAACCAAAATAAATAGAAACATTTTTCTAATAGCGGTCGCCCCTCGGCAATCAATGGCAAACCTCCGAGTGTATTTCTGCCATGAAAAAGCTCCTCATAAAAATATCTGCCGTTCGGAGTCGGCTTGAAACAGCAGGTCCCTCCGTTTGTGGAATAACATCAAGACGCACACCACAAATAGGAGGAGGAGCTCGGCCAAACACCTAAAAGAGGGTGTACGCGCCAATTATATGTATATATATACAAGTTTAATTGAATTTGTAAATAGTTTTATAACAAAAAGTAAACTTATCAAACTTTGTCATTATTTTTCTTTTAATTGTTTTTTTTTTTTTTGATAATAAAATAAAGCTGTTTCAACCGTGAAAAATTTTTTTGTTTTTTTTTTTGCAACGCTTTATTATTGGGTAGGGGAATAAGTTTTTCGTCCTTTTTTAGCTAAAGTAATGAATTATTTAAACCATGCAAACGTTTACCCAGGGTTGATTTGTCAACATCCAACTGTTTAGACATATCATCAAGGGTTCGACATGCGACATGCGTCTTCATCCAATAATTGTTGTAGCTGAATATCTTCGAATTTTTTCGGTGCCCCTTCACGTCGAAATTGCCACTTTGGAAGTGTCGAAACCTTACATTACAAGTTGTATTTACTGGAGCGTGATTACCGTAATTAGTGATCAATATACGCCACGTTTCAGCTGCACTTATCTTTAAAAGGTAATAATGAGGCATGACTTCCCACAAATGCTGTTTTTTCGAGACGAATGTAGCCATTTTTGACGTTAGATAGAAAAGGATCTTTACGCTTCAAACGAATGTCAACTACTGCGATCGAGACCTAACATATACGCCTTCCAATCATCAGTATATTACTAGAGCGAACACAAAAATAGTATCAGTAGCGACACCTCTTTTACGAGGGAGCAAACTTAATCCAGTAACCAATAATTCATGCCATAAAGGCTTGAAGAAAGAAATGATAAGCAGCATATTTTTAAATAAAAACGTCCGCCAATAAGGACAGCCCTTATATGTAGATGCTTATGCTCATTTATTCATATCAGAATTTATACTCACACATTGAACACATTCACACGTTACTACTTATACTCGTATAGTAATGCATGCATGCAGGTACGTGTTAAGACTATACCTGCAACTTTAACCGCAATTTACGAAAGTCTGCTACGGCAATACTCGCTTTCCCTTATGATTGTTGTAGCCGGTCGTTTATTGTTTACTTAGTTCCTAACAAGTTTGCATGCATTAATACGTATTACATTGTTGGCATGGCCACGTTTCGTCAAAAATATCAAACACCCGGAGTTTGCATAAGAAAGTAGCAACAGCAAAACATGAATAAAAAATGTTGCATTATGAATGTGCGGTTGTACCTATGTATATGCCATATGTATGTAGTTGTGAGTAGAAACGCTCACTTTGGGAACAAAAATTCAATATAGCTTTCTTCTGCCCAAAAAGGAACTATAAACTGCACGGCTACATAAGGAATGCAAATGAAGTTTGACTTTCTACTTTAAGCCTCACAACTGCATATCTTCATATTCCTTCGCAATTGCAAAATTATGCAAAAGTTAGAGTGTATTTCCTTTAGAATTGCAAAATTGCAGTTCGAGCGACAATTCTGAGCGTCTGCAGTGCGATAGGAGCATAGCATCAGCTACCAGGTGGCATGCAACGTCACAATTCTCAAATAATTCACATACACAGATCCATACAAAGGGTGCTCCAACAGAAGCTCGTGCAGTTTGCCAGTGATTGATGTCGATAAGCTGCCAAATTTGGATGCTATAGTAAATAATGGCTAGAAAATGGGTCCGCACTTTAAGAAGGGTTTTACTTTTTGTCCATTTACTTTAAAATAATTTTCAAAAAATTTACTCGCGTGGAGGCGCTGTGGCCGAGATATTTGGATAAACTTAATTTATGTTCCGATTTGCTTCATATTCCGAATATATGTATCGGCCCCTTCTTTTTGCCGAGCGTTAGCAAGTGGAAGTAGATGAAGCAACTACGCTGGAATAGAACTGCTTAAAATTATATCTGCTTGTAAAATAGTGAAGTGATAAAATAGTAAAGACTGAACACAAAAATCACAATCGATTTGTTACTCTTTACTTGCGTAAAATTTACTATAAATAAAAAATTAGTAAACATAATCACAGTGTTTGTTGTCGTTATTAATTTCACACATTCGCTTTTGAAACTTCTACATATTATTCAAAATGTATTCGGTTAAGTGTGAGCTTGCGGAGAAAATTGTGTGAAAAAGCAAATAAATGGTCATTTGTCGCACAATGACATAACAAAAACTTTAATTTCTTCGAAAAGTGCAGTATCCCATGTGATAAAAAAGTTTAAGGAGTTAGCGGTAGTCAGAATTTTCAAAAAATTAGATTTATTTTACATTTTCTTAAAGCATAATATTTATAAAATTATGCGTGAAAATTTGAAGGGAATCCGACAAATACTTTTCCAGTTATTCAACAATTAACAAAGGCGGCTAGCTCGGGTGCTCCCGAGCTTTGGAGAGCAAGTAGCAAAACTTTAAATGCTGTGTTTTTGGAAATGGTGATCACTGTAACTTAAAAATAGCTTGGTAGATTTCAATAAAATTTATACTGCTTTTGAAGAACATAAAAAACTCGTGCCTGGTCGAAGGATTTTTTTTTCAAAAATTTCGGGTTTTTTCTCGAAAATCTGAAAAATATTTCCTAAGGCCGCCATATTATTAATTTTGAAAAAGAAACTGCAATCAGGCACAAGATTATCTTTAATAAAAATAATTTCTCTTGTCCGGATGATAACTTTTACAATTATTAATTTTTTTTTTTGAAATTTTGCTAAAGTCAAGTCAAAATATGGTGTATTAATGCTATGTTTTTATTTTTGTAAAATAAAACAATTCACTAGCAAAAAAACAAATTATTGAAAATCATCATTTTTTCGGGTCTCTGACTACCCCTAACCCATTAAGGAAACCCTGTCGGTGGAACGAAGGCCTGGCAGTGGAAGAAAAAGGATTTGAGTCGGAAACAAAAGCCAAATTCGAGATACTGCAAAACAGTGCCGTATGCCGGAAGGAAACGTCCAAAAGTAAAGGTTTATGATCATCTAAAAAGCTTGGAGGACTCAATCGAAATGATAAATAAAATAGGAATGGTAAAACACGTGCGCGAAAATTATATTGTCAAGACTTTCAAATATGGCTGAGTGATTATAAATGATAAAACATACGTCAAAGCAGACTTTAAATATGTTCAGAATGCTGAGTTTTATACTGCAACGAAGAGAGAAGGAGTTTCGGGAGCCTTTATAGGACAAATATAGGACAAGTGCTCCTAAAAATATTGGGTTCGCTAAGCCATCTGCCAGTGATGGTATGAAAAGCCCGTGGTAATGGGCCTTTGCAAAAACGTTTACTGCCATTTACCCAAACAGCATAACGGCTCAGTTCTGTTCTGGTCCACTCTAGTGTCGTATCAATATATCCAAGTTTCTATGAACTGGTATGAAAATCATGGGGTAAATATTGTTCAAAAGGACCACAACCCACCAAACTCTCCACAATTGCGACTCATTGGACTCAATTGCTAAAAGAAAGTTGCTAAAAGAAAATTGCTAAAACTGAAAAAGCAATTAAAAAATTGCAGCAACTTGAAATAAATTGGCAGAAAGCAGCAGATACCATAAAAAAAGCTGATGCTCATCGCCTAATGAGCGAATCCAAATCCAAATTACGCCATTTTGTTTACAACAAAGAGATTTGTTTACAACAAAGAGAATTAATGTAAGTTTTTTGTTTAAAATAGTTCCTCAATAAGGAAGAAAAGGAAGAAATTTATTTGACTTATTTACTTCTTTTTTGTTTATTTTTTTATTTATTTATCTAATTATTTAGAATTCAATAAACAATTGTTGTTAATGACTAATTACTACAAAATAAAATTAACAAAAAAAAGAAAATTAAGTTAATTTACAATTTTTCTTACTCACAAAATACTAAATATAAAAATATCGTTATTAAAAAAAATATACTACAATACTCAAATTAATTGAGCAGAAAAACATAGCTTAGAAAAGCAAAATCAAATTTAATAGAATTCGAGATCTCATTGAATTCACGAAGAGAGCGAGCAATAGGAGCATTGCAGGCATAATTTGTTCTGCACCTATACAAATGGAATGGATATTTATTACGTAAGAACCTGGTAGGTATCGAAAAGTTAAACATTTCTAGAAAAGAGGAACAGTCAATTTCCCCCCTGATAATATTAAGCAAAAAAGACAAGCACAAAATCGATCTTCTAGTTTCTAGCTTTATGAGATTAATTAGAAGTAAGCGGGATTTATATGATGGCACATGTTCAGAGAAATTAAGGGAAGAAAGAGCATACTTCAGAAAAACTTTTTGAACTCGTTTAATTCTGCCAATAGAGAATTGGTGGTAAGGTCTCCAAATAAACGCGGCATATTCTAATGTAGATCGAACAAATGCAATTATTCCTTCTTTTATAACCAAGAGTAGAGTACGCTTTAGATAGGATTAAGTCTATATGATTAAGAAATGTAAAACGTGCATCAAAAACAACCCCTATATCTTTGATTTCTTCAACATATTGGAGTATATCATCATCGATGTTGTAACGAGTAGAAATGATGTTAGTTATTATTGAACGCGTTAGTTTAAAACATTTTTTTAATATTAAGCGAAAATCGAGAGGTGGTGTAGTGGCAATTAACTAAACTATTAACATCAGCTTGCAGTTTATGTAAATCCGCCGAGTTTGAAATAATAGAATATATTTTTAAATCGTCTCCACAAAGAAGGAAATTGGCAAAAGAAAAACAACTAACTGGGATATGGTTGAAGGTAGTCACCAACTTAAATCAACCTAAGACTTTGATAGGTTTGGCTAAACTGATAAGCAATCAAGAAAGTTGAAAAATGTAGCTGATGATCGAATTTGAAAAAAAAGCACGCAGATCTAAAATCTCTACATCAGCCATATTACACCAAAATTAACACCAAAGTTTATGGAGTGCTACTGGTTCAGAAGCTATTCGACTGAATGTCTTACAATTAATCTTAAGGGTGCGCTTGTTTTGTAGCGACTTCTTACACAGGAAAACTCCTCCAAATCTTTCTTAAAAACCAATCTCAACTTTAAATCAGCGGTATACAACCTTTTATGGTATCCGTGTACAGCTTTTGTCGGGAAAGATCCTTAAGAGGACAGATACCTGTAAAATTTCGAAAAAAACAATTTTTTTTTTCATAAAATGTTAATATATTCTTTAAGAATAATGTCAAAAAAATTTTAGAACGTAACTTTAAGTATATTTTATATTAAAAATCGTCAACCGTGACGAATCTATTCTTTGCGGTTGAGCGCTGGACGCGTTTTTCTCAAAACTATATTTTTCGAATTGGCGTACACGATAACTCGAGAAGTTATTGACCGATCTCCCTGAAATGTTTCACACATCTTTTTAATGATATTACTTTCTATGTGAATTTACAATTTTTTTTATACCGAAATTATGACACTAATAAACAAACAAATTTTTGGTTTTTTCTATTCAGATCACTGAACTTGAGAAATTGATAAAGCGTAGGCTTAGCGAAGCCGTAGAGAACAGTGGCGGCCTGTCTGACAGGCAGCATGGTTTTAGAAGTGGCAGATCTACCTTAGGAGCTATCCAAGATGTAATAGCTAGCGTAGAACATGCCCAGGCAGGTAATCGATACTCCAAACGCTTAGTACAGGGTGGCGCACGAATCGTGCTACAAAAACAAAACGTAATAACTTTTTTTCTGTGTGAGTAATCGGCTTTTTTTTTTTTTTATTTTGCAGATTAGTATTTAGATTTACAAAAAATGGAGGCTTGGGATACCGAAAAGAGGATTTGGATAGTGCAGCGGTACCATGCTTTGCAGTCCATCATTTCCGTCCAAAGGGAATTTAGGCGGGAGTTTGGCGGCACTCCCCCGAGCAGATGGACCATTATGAGGCTGGTGAACATGTTTGCTGAATCTGGAAGCATCGCACGCAGACCGTACCATCGAGATCTCCATGTTCGGGTCGAAGCCACAATCGCGGCTGTAGCATCGTCAATTCAGGCAAATCCAAGAGTTTCGACTCGTAACTTGTCGGCGCAAATTGGAGTTAGCAGACGGTCATTGCAGCGGATAGTTCATGATGACTTAAACTTGTTTCCGTACAAAGTTCAAATCACAAGCAAATTAAACCCTCTGGATTTGCCTATTCGCCTGGAATTTTGCCAAAAAATTATTGAAATGGCCGAAGAAGACAACAACTTCATAAATTGCTTGTTTATGTCTGATGAGGCCCATTTTGATCTAAACGACAATGTAAACAAGCAAAATTGCCGTATATGGAGTCAATCAAATCCGCAAATACTCCATGAGATGGAACTGCACCCAGAACGAGTCACAGTGTGGTGCGCAGTTTCATCAAGGTGCATTGTCGGGCCATACTTCTTCGAAGAAAACGGTGTAAGAGCGACTGTAAATGGGGACCGTTATTTAAACATGTTGAAGGAGTTTTTTTATCCAGAACTGCGGCGAAGACGTATCCCTTTTAACAGCATTTGGTTCCAGCAAGATGGAGCAACTGCACATATAGCCAGACCGGTTATGGAGGAGCTCCAACGAAAATTTAGAAATAAATTGATATCCAGAAATTCCACTTTCCGCTGGCCCCCAAGGTCACCTGACCTCACTGCACCAGATTTTTTTTATGGGGTTATCTCAAACAAGAGGTATATAAAACAAAACCAAGTAATTTGACTGAATTGAAGCAGTCCATCACAACAATAATTGAGGCGATCCCGACTTCAACCCTTCAGTGCGCAATGAACAATTTTCTCATCAGGTGTCGCATATGCGTGAATGAGCATGGAGGTCATTTACGTTCTATTATTTTCAATGGTCTATGGATAAGTTCGTGCGGTTTTACAACAGATGGCGTAACTTGATTATTATTCCATCGATCCACATTTCCAAACATTCATTAGAGAGCTACTGTCGTAAGGCACAAACGTCAGTATAAGTTTTTTATTTGAAGCGTAAACAACAATATTTTTACCACACTTGAAAATGTCGAATTTCGTGCCAAATAATGTGTTTTTGCGGGGAATTTTTTAATATGAAGAAAAAAGCAGCCGAAAGTCATCGTATCTTGGTGGAAGTTTATGGTGAGCATGCTCTAGCTGAGCGAACGTGCCAGAAGTGGTTTGCACGCTTTAAAAGTGGTGATTTTGGCCGCGCCGCCAAAGTTCATGGATACCGAATTGGAGGAATTGCTCGATCAAGATCCGGCTCAAACGCAAGAAGAGGTTGCAAAAACTTTGGGAGTTGATCAATCAACCATTTCCAAACGTTTAAAAGCCATGGGAATGATCCGAAATTCAAATTTCGAAAAAAAACCGCACGAACTTATTCATAATTAGTTAAAATAAAATTGAATTATCTATACAATAAAAAAACAAAAAGTTAAATACATTGATTAGAAAAAAATTTATTACGTTTTGTTTTTGTAGCACGATTCGTGCGCCACCCTGTTTTACTAAACTCTGGATATTAGAAATGCTTTGAACAGTCTAAGTTGGGAAGACGTAATTGAAGCCCTAAAGGTAAAATTCAAGATCCCGAATAATCTACTGAAGATTATTTGTAGCTATCTAAGCAATCGCGTGCTCTTATACGAAACGCGAGAAGGATGTTTGACTAAACAAATAACAGCAGGTGCGGCCCAAGGATCAATACTCGGACCTGAACTTTGAAATATAAGCTACGATCAAATCCTTCGAATAGAGATGAGTGAGGATGTGCACTTAGTGGGATACGCAGACGACATCGCAGCTGTAATAATCGCTCGAAACACCGACGAAGCCAAAAGGGAGGTGAATCAGGTGATGATTCGAGTTGAGACATGGCTAGAGGGCCATGGATTAAAGCTGGCCACAGAGAAAACAGAGCTAATCCTTCTAACCAACAGACGTATCCCATTAGAAGTAGATATTAAAGTACTCGATGCCACTTTATCCACAAAAAGAGTGGTCAAATACCTAGGAGTGCAATTAGACACAAGGCTAACCTACTGGGCGCATATAAACCATGCTGCCACAAGAGCTGCCAAAGTAAGCGGCATGTTAGAAGAACAAGCGAAAACTTTTAATGGACACGACGAACTCGATTCTTTTATACGGATGCGAAATATGGGCAGATTCGCTAAGGGTTCAATTCCGGCGGAAAACTCTGCAATCAGTGCAACGCACCAGCGCTCTCAGAGTGGATTCTTCATACAGAACAGTATCTGAAGCAGCAATTTTAGTTATCAGTGGAACCATCCCTTTAGATATTCTAGCACAAGAGCGCAAACGAAGATGGGAGGCAAAAATCACAGGAACCTCAATACTACGCTTTCCCGATATTATAATCCAAACGCTCACACTTTGGAAGGCAAGATGGAACTCTGAACGGTACGATAGATGGACAGCTAGACTAATACCCGATCTAAAAAAGTGGGTAGAAAGAAAGCACGGTGAGGTTAACTAGTGGTGTGAGGTAACACAGTTTTTGTCCAGACATGGGTCCTTTCGCAAGTACTTGTGGCGAATGGGAAAAGTGAGCCTACCAAACTGCATATATGGAGATACTGAGTATGATAATGCGGAGCACACCCTCTTTAAATGCGAGAAGTGGAACATAGAGAGAACAGCTATTGGTGTATTTACACCTGAAGAAGTAATCGAGAAAATGATGATAAGTGAAGAAAAAAGGAAATCCGTCGCAAATTTTGTGGAGGATATTATCCGAAAAAAGTAGCGTGAAATGGAAACTTATGTTGAAGAGCATTGAGCATAGGTTTCTCAAAACAGGCGACCCTGGACGCAGGGTGAGTAAATAAGTGTCCTTCTTAGGACGCCGTCTTGGCAAAATCCCCGTAGTAGAGGCTGTTACTGTATGGTGCGAAGGCATTTTTAACCCAACCTCACCGTCAAAAAAAAAAAATTCAGGTCACTGGCGCCGAACCTACAATGCCGCCGATTGAGAAGCCCCGCTGCGACCTTCCTGGAAGAATTGAGTGTACATCCGCCATTTTAAATGATTAAAATAAAATAAAAAAATTTTATTTATTAATTATATATTAATTTATAAATTTTATTTATTTATTAAAATAAAATAAAAACATTTTATATTATTTTAATATATAAATAAACTGTGTGCCAATTTTGAAAAAAATAGACTGACTTCTTCATTTTAAATAATTTGAATGAAAATCAAGGAAAATATGGCCGTTTACAGGTATCTTGTAGGAAATAATTGTCTTGAATATTTTAACTCCTTTCTTAGCCCTTTGAATTAATTTTAATTAATTTTTTCATGCAAGAGTTAATGGGATAACGATTTCCACAAAATATTCATTGTAAAATCGAACTATGCTTTACAATATTTTCCGGTTTATGGATGGACACTCTGGCAAATAACTTAAAACTTTGTTAAGCTATAAAAATTATTTACTACAGCTTGCAAAAAGCAATTGAGGCTTAACTAATATATATAAATCCAATACTTTCATACCGTGTGGGAATCTGTGCGCTCTCGAAAAGGGTTATGCGCTGCTTCATCAAAATTGCAAATACCTTTGAGACACCCTTCAAACACACGAATGCGTACAAATATTTATGAACATCGAAACGGAGTTAAGACTTATTTATGTATGTACATGTAAAATTTAAATAAAATTCCAGTTGGCGGATGACTCATTTCCACAGCCGTCAACTTTTCCTGCGTTGCATTGTTTGGCAGTTTGACATACATACACACACACATAGAAGTGCGTACCTTTGCACCGGCATTCAGGAAGCGAAAGGCAACAATTTGAGTTACTCACATTCGCACACATCTTCAGTAATACTCAAGTCAATAACGTGCACATTTAAAGAAATGATTGTATCATACATAGAATACTTTCTCCCGCAACTTTTCTCCAAAGGATTTGCACAGGAAAATTGCCACGCTACGCAATAAACTCAAAAGCGTTGATTTTTTTTACAATGCATGAAATTATTTGCATACTCTTGTAGCTGCATATATTTAACTGTGTAGCTTGAACAAAACAAAAAAAAATTCCACAGAAAACAAAAGCTATAATCATAATTATAGCAACAATAGCTGCTGCAACCGGTGCAACGACTTGCCAGGTCGGGTCACTGCACCTTAGCACAGGCAAGCATAATTGTGAGAAAACATAAAACACAACAACAATTTAATTTTACTATATATATACATATGTACATACATATATTTGCATTTATGCAGAAACATTCCGTCACATGTCGTTGCAATTAAAACCAGTTCCAGGTGAAAAGTTACTCATACGCCACGTAGAGAGTTCTGATTGAAGGGCTGCGTGAGGCTGAGGCATTAGATGATGCAAAAGGGAATTTAGAACAAATTCTTTAAATTATGAATTTAAATTTTAAAGGTGTTTCACACACACATGTGTATGTAAATAAATTAAAATAATTAAAATTGGATTGCTCGCCAGTCTCATTATTTGGTTTGCAAATTTTAATCGACGTCATAAAAATTAATTCGATGGGCGTCTAAAAAAATCATGGGTCTACTACTGCTACTGGCCCAATGAATTTGTATTTAGTGTATATATCTAGAATGATGTGTATCATTTACTTTCGTCGTGCAAGGAGCCTCTCCGCAATTCATTGAGTGTGTAGTGACCTCATCATAGAGCGGAAGAAATATTTTTTTTATTGATTAGCTTTTCAAGGCTTTGATCTGTTATAAAGGGTGATTTTTTAAGAGCTATAGAAAAGTTTTCCAAAAAACCACACGTAAAATTCAGAAAAATGCATGCAATTTTTATTCAAATCGATAGAACAGCCCATATAATTTAATGTTTGAAGATTATTTCGTGCAAATGTTGACTGCGCTTCAAATGGTCGATTCGCTTAGTCCAATTTTGGCATACTCTTTCCAATGTTTCGGCCGGTATATCACATATAAATGCTTTAATGTTGTCTTCCAATGCGTTAATTGAAGCAGGCTTGTCTGAATAGACATGAGCTTTAACGTAGCCCCACAAAAAATAATCTAAAGGCGTTATATCCCACGATCTGGGTGGCCAATTCGTCGCTGAACACAATTTTTTGATAAAAAAGTGGATCTTCGGCCAACTTTCGGCTTCAATTCTTGCTGTATTTTGAAAGGCTTCACACCTAAATCCTTTTGCAAAATTTTCCACGTTGTTGAGTAACAGAGGCCCAATTGCTGCGAACGGCGGCGAATCGATAATTGATGGTCATCATTAACACTGGCCGATACAGCTGCGATATTTTCTGCAGTTCGCACTCTACGTAAGCGTGTTGGTGGTTTGATGTCCAATAATGTAAATTTGGTTCTAAATTTAGTCATAATAGCTCGAATAGCTGCTTCAGTGGGTCGAAGCTGACCATAAAATGGAAGAAGCGCGCGATAAACTTTCTTAACAGAACACGCATTTCTATAATAAAATTCAATGATTTGCAAGCGTTGTTCGTTTGTAAGACGATTCATGGTTAAATTATAGACTAAACTGAAGATGTTTGACAGTGAAACAAAACACGAAACGAGCGTCAGCTGTTTAAACCAACTGTTTAAAAAGATAATAGCTAAAAAGTCACCCGTTATAATCGACGCTGATGGTATTTCACCTGTTCTCCTCAAAAACTGCTTCTCGCTTACAAAGCCATTAATGTTAGACTCTGCTAAGTTAAGGATTTTTACAGCATTGGAAAATAGCTCCCATAACTTCATCTTTAAAACTGGGAATAAGAATGACATCACAAACTATAGACCTATTACGTAATTGACAACAATTTACGGACTGTTGTTAACACAAATATATTGTAGTTTCTCTATTTTCTCTATTTAACGCCTACTACTCATTTGTTTTATTTACAAAAACACCCAAAACTGACAGCAGACCAAAATTCAATGATCTATAAAACAGCATCCCCAAAATTTTTCTAAAAGTGCTGTATGTCTAGCCTCATCACCCGAATCAACATGGCGGAAGATCTACGGCTTCAAGCCTTGCAATTTTTTTTAGGACTGTATCAATAGCTTCAAGTCTGGCTATCACGTAGATGCCACATACACTGACATTTCGAAGGCTTTTAATGGCGTCTCTGGTAAAGTTTTGCAAAGTAAAGTAGCATATTTCGGATTCGATTCCACCTTCTTAACTTGCATACCATCATATTTATCTGGTATAATGGTAGGACCTGCTCAGTTGCACTCGAAAACACGACTTCCCATCCTATCCAGGTTCCAAAAAATTTGTAGTAGCGAATGCAATGTGAATAATACAGGTATTTCCAAGAAAAATGGTATATTGGTTTTTGAGAGCCTCCATAAGTTTCTCACTCCGCGTGCATCTAATGTTAAATCAACGTTTAAAGTGAACCCGATACTCTGTAATTGTCCAGTTTAGTTCACCTACTACCTATGATCAGTGTCTGCTAGCCTTCTCCAATTTTGTCAGAACAGAAAACAAGAGGGATGTTTGCGGGAGCTCAGCTCCTCAAGGCTCGTTTACTCATCTATTTACTCATATCCTGAAACACAATTACCTTTGTCCTGTAAGCCAGTACAGATTGAGGCCGACTATCAAAAAGACGATAGAAGAACAATCAATTCAAGTTTACTCATTTTTCAATATCCTATTCTAACACAATTTTTCCTGACCTATGAACAGAAATTCTCCTACAACTACATACACAAATACTTAAATGCATTATAGTGTTATGTGGGTGTATTATCCATCTCCATACAAGAAAACGATGCAAATAAAATGCAAAATCATTAAAAACGCTAAAAGCAAAAGACAAAAAAAAAATTCAAATTGCACAATAATTCAAGCGATGATTAATTGATCGTACAAAACTTTGCTTCAGTACTTGTACTAAGCATTTATATGTATATGTATCTATGGATATAGCTGAGTGTCAGTGTATATGTGTGTGGTATACGCCACCGATTCACACCCTGCAGGGAAAAGCCGAAGTAGTATGGAAACTATCTAGTTGAGGTACGAGGTGTTAATAGAAGAATCATAATATAAATTGGCCCAAAATTAATCAGCCAAACAAGAGGAAGGTCGGAAGATTTATAATTTTTACAAATGGCTTAGTACGTTAATCATATTATATATATACACATACACTTGTGCGTATTTCGATTAAAATAAATATTTCCGTCACGCAAAACCTTTTTTTTCAAACAAAGTTATTCAAAAACAAAATTGGATGATTACATTTTTGTACGCCATTGACTACATTATATCATAATCTTTGTTGGCTGGACAACCCTGATCCGATCTTCGCCTGCTTTAGCATATGCCTCTAATTGTCTCGTTTTCGTGCTCCATACCCGAAATCTTAATAAGCCTGCGTATTCTTCCACACCGTCAATCCATCTAAGCGGCGGGCAACCTCTTCTTCTCTGTCTATGGCATTTACCGAAGAGTATTTGTTGAAGTGGGTAATCCGTGTTAGCCCGCAAAATGAGACCAGCCCATCTCAATCTGTTGATCATGTTTGTTGTTATCACAGATGAGTGCGCATACAGTTTTTCGAGTTCATGATTGTAGCGTTTCCACCAATCGCCTTTATCGAATATCGCGCCAAAAATTTTTTGCAGAACTCTCCTCTCGCGAGATGGAAAGATGTCTAGGAGGCAACTTTTTAGGTGTTTCTGTGGCCGATTTCTGCAAAAATTATTTTGTCATGATTGATGACACTGGATCACAAATTTCAACTTTTTTTCTGCACCAGAGACGCCGTTATGAAATTCCTATGTAAAATCACCGTCTGATTCCGAAAATCAAGGTTATTTTTTATTCTATGGTAACGTTTTTGAGATATTTACGAATTACCGTTATTTCAAAAAAACAAAAAATTGGGCCCACTTAATCATATATATCTCGAAAACGAATTGAGCGATTCCAAAACCGTTTAAAGCTTTTAAAAGGTAATAAAATTTCCTATAAACTGTGTGTAAAACACTTTTTGCTAGGCCCTGCAGATTCAAAGATAACGAACTATCATAACGGATTTTTTAAATTTTTTTAGTAAAAATATAAAAAAATTTGTACTTTGAGAGAAAGGATCTCGAAAACTTTTTACTTTTTCGTATATTTTTTGTTTTTACTCTAAGCTCTGTTTTATTACAAAAAAATAAACTTTGATTAAACAAAATCGATGAACTAATACAAAAGTTACAAGCATTCAAGTAAATATATCCATATAGTAAAACTTAAGTACCCTACAAATAGTAGCATATGTACATATGATTCTGTCATATGTACATATGATTCTTAAACTATCTATTTAGGCGACATATGAAATTTATTACACCAATGAAGAGGAGGGAACCAACTTGCCATTCAACGGACTGCTATATTTGTACTACAAAAGTATTTGGGGTTGGAAAGTCAAGAAAAGTAACCTATGCGAGCGTATCTACAGTGTCATTACCAGAACTAAATTCAACGGAAGCTACATTGCCAGAATCAAATTTAACTTTAGTTTCGGCTCCAGTTTCATTGTCAACAGCAGTATCTGATTACGCGGCATCATGTTGTACTGAATTGCAAACGGAAAACGAAAGAAACCCTTTGTCACAAGCACAACTCAATGATTGGATAAGGGATTTGGAATTGTCAAAAGAAAAGGCCAAACTACACGCCTCTCGTATGCAACAATTTAAATTTGTTTCATCCGGTGTTAAGGTAACATATTATATGACTCGTCACGAACAATTCTCCCAGTACTATACGAAGAAGGACAGTGTTTGTTATTGCAAAAACATTGCTGGTCTATTTAAACAGTTTGGTGAACCATATGATTCAAAAGAGTGGCGATTGTTCATAGACGGCAATTAATTAAGTTTAAAGGCCGTATTATTGCATATTGGCAACCAAAAGCCATCTATCCCGATCGCGCATGCAGTAAATGCGAAGAAACATATGAGACAATGCAAAAATTGCTTGAATTAATTAAATACGAAGAACATGATTGAAAAATATGTACCGATCTAAAAGTCGTTGGAAAGCTATGTGGTCTACAACCTGGATACACAAAATACTGTTGCTTTCTATGCAAATGAGATAGCCGAGCACGTCAAGACCACTACATCATAAAGGATTGGCCAGAACGAATCGCGTTTCAAGTTGGGGTGGATAACATAAAATACTCATACTCCGCTCCACATCAAGATCGGCCTTATCAAAAACTTTGTCAAGGCTTTGGACAAAGAAGGCGAAGCTTTTCATTATTTGAAAACAATCTTTCCACAGATTTCAGAAGCAAAAATAAAGGAAGGGATTTTTGTGGGGCCGCAAATAAGGAAAATAATGGTCAATACCCATTTCAAAGAACTATTGTCACCAGTGGAGGCAGCGGCGTGGGACTCTTTTGAAAAGGTCGTTACTTCTTTTTTAGGCAAACACAAAAGTCCTTCGAGCTGATAGAGAACGATTTAATCAAAAACAATGCGGAAATGGGTAAATAAAAAACACATATAAGACCGTTATATATACAATATATATATATATGTATATAAGACCGTTTTCTCAGTTAACTTTAAAACTAAACAAAAAATGTTAAAGCAAATTTTTAAATTTACATGAGAATATATAGCTCTTAATCTAAATTTATTGCCCTGCTCCGAACAAACAAGAACGACCAAAATTTGTTCTGAATTGGAAGATTAACCCAGCCTAAGAAAATTATATGCTAATGTGTCATTTACGTATTTATCTAATTCCTTTTTTAATTTTCTTTCAGGAGTAAATATGTCTTTAAAAATTCATTTTATGCACTCCCATTTAAATTTTTTCCCGCAAAATCTTGGCGACGAAAGTGACGAGCATGGCGAAAGGTTTCACCAGCAAATGAAAATGATTGAAAGTCGGTATCAAGGATTCTGGGATGTCGCTATGATGGGTGACTACTGTTGGTTTCTCATAAGAGAAACCGATCCTTATATAAATAAGCGTCAAAACAAGACACATAACTTTTTCAATTATAAAATAAGATCATAGAGTTAAGACAGAATACATACAGTACATATGCTATTATTTGTAGGATACTTAAGTTTTACTATATGGATATATTTACTTGAATGCTTGTAACTTTTGTATTAGTTCATCGATTTTGTTTAATCAAAGTTTATTTTTTTTTGTAATAAAACAGAGCTTAGAGTGAAAACAAAAAATACACGAAAAAGTAAAAAGTTTTCGAGATCCTTTCTCTCAAAGTACAATTTTTTTTATATTTTTACTAAAAAAATTTAAAAAATCCGTTATGATAGTTCGTTATCTTTGAATCTGCAGGGCCTAGCAAAAAGTGTTTTACACACAGTTTATAGGAAATTTTATTACCTTTTAAAAGCTTTAAACGGTTTTGGAATCGCTCAATTCGTTTTCGAGATATATATGATTAAGTGGGCCCAATTTTTTGTTTTTTTGAAATAACGGTAATTCGTAAATATCTCAAAAACGTTACCATAGAATAAAAAATAACCTTGATTTTCGGAATCAGACGGTGATTTTACATAGGAATTTCATAACGGCGTCTCTGGTGCATTTTGGCTGTAAACCAGTGTGATTATCCCAGGTATTTAAATTCCTTCACTACTTCGAAACCATAGTCAGCGGTTTTTAGTATTAGTGTCTGACATAGTCCGATGTAGTTGAAACTTGCGTTTTAGTTTTGGCTTCGTTTATTTCTAAACCCATGCATTTTTCTGCTCTCTCTTGCCAAGGCTTCTTTCAAACTCGCCGAGGATGCGATTATGTCTATGCCATCCACGTAAGCCAGCAATTGAACCGGTTTAAACAAAATAGTTCCCTTTGTGTTTTCGGCAGAGTCCCTGATAACCTTTTCAAGGGCTATATTAAAGAGGAGATATGAGAGTCCATCCCCTTGCCGAAGTCCGTTCAAGCTGGCGAACTCGCGCGACGGATTGTTCCATTACATTCTGCATGGTCGAGCGTGTTAAACGTATCGCTAAGAGCTGGTTCCTAATTAGGCTGTCGTAAGCTGCTTTGAAGTCTATAAAAAGATGATACGTCATCATGTCGTATTCGCGAGACTTTTCTAAAATCTGTTTTAGTACAAAAATTGAGTGAATCGTTGATCTTCCCTCTTGAAAGCCAGCCTGTTAGTTACCAATGATGCGTTTAGCATGCGGTTTAAATCTATCTAGTATTGTCTACATTATATGCCTGTAGTAGTAGTAGTACCTTATACACCTGTAGCAATCAATTTGTCTGCAATTATTTGACTTTTTTTAGATAAGAAAATTAAGGACTCTTCTAATGCATAGCGATGATTAGAGGATTATGTATACAAGGTCCAAAAAAATACATCTCCAAAGCAAGACAAGAAGATCATTGATTTGTGTGTCTCAAAGTCGAACGTATCGTTAGAAACAGCTGCTCTCATTATCATACATTGAAAAAAGCTTTGTTTGCGTCAATGCAAACTCAGCAGCGTTGTCGTGTGATTTCTTTAACCTGATGCTGGAATGGAGCATGCGAACCGCTGAACTTAATCGCTCAGGAACATCTTCTTATAAGAGCGTACAATTGTTTGCTTACGCTGATGATATTGACATCATCGGCTGTTAATTCTGGCTTTTCCAAACTGGATAAGGAAGCAAAGCGAATGGGTCGTCTGGTGGTGAACGAGGACAAAACAAAGTACTTCTTGCCATCAAACAAACAGTCAGCACACTTGTGTATCGGCACCCACGTCGCTGTTGACCGTTATAATTTCAAGGTTGGAAGAGACTTTGTTTATCTAGGAACCAGCCCAACACCAATAATAATGCCAGTATTGAAATCCAACGTAGATTCCCTCTTGCGAGCAAGTGCTACTTAGAACTAAATAGGCAATTGAGTAGTAAATTCTTCTCTCGACGAACAAAACTAACTCTCTACAAGGCTCTCATCATGCCTGTCCTAACGTATGGTGCAGAAGCTTGGACAATAGCGGATGAGACGCCCCTTGGAGTGTTTGAGAGAAAGATTCTGCGAAAGATTTTTGGACCTTTGCATGTTGGCGAGTATCGTAAGCGATGGAACGATGAGCTATATGAGCTTTACGACGACATAGACATAGCGCAGCGAATAAAGAATAAAAATAAAAGACCCAGCGGCTACGTTGACTGAGTCATATCGTCCAAATGGATACAAACGCTCCAGCCTTGAAAGTGTTCGATGTGGTACCTCTGGTAGTAGCAGAGGAAGAAGAAGATATCCTCTGCATTGAAAATAGCCGATGGAGAAGAATTTGGTGTGTCGAAGTGGCACGAAAAAGAATCAACTGGCGCGCTTTGTCAAACTCGACCAAAATTGATTAAACAGTTATCTGGCCAATCAAGAAGAGAAGAAGGCAAAGCAGAAGGCAAATTCAGAACGGAATAGGGCAAACGTAATATTCACGGATGAATCTTCCTACGTCAATACTAATATACTGCCGATAATCAACTGCTTCAACAAACTGTTAAGCATCTAGTAAGGTTCATATTTTTGATGAATAAGATTTACCCAAAAACATTATTACCGTCAGCTGCGCAGAAATTTTGAAAGAACTGGCCAACCTTGAATTTTGCAAGAAGGCAACAGTCCCAAGCATCGAAGCCGAAGGTGTTTAGAGTGGAAGCAACAAAATGGGATTGAAATGTTGGATTAGCTTATACAGTCGCCTGATGCCAAACCTATTGAATTGGGCAATAGTTAAGCAAAAACTCAAAGGAAAAAAATTATAAAAAAGTAGAAATCAAATAATTAATTAACTTTTTGTTCTACCAGTGCCCATGTACCAGAAATTCAGTTAAGAAAAACAATTTAATTAAATAAAATAATCAATAAATAAATATTAAATAGTTTTTTCAGAAGGAAGGCATCGCAGAAAGTCCTCGCAGCAACCGGACTCATAAAATTCTATTTATTTAATTTTATTTACATATGTTTTAAAGTGAATGCGTCAAACTTTATGTCTTTATTAGTTTTTTTTTTTTTAATTTGGTAAATTTTTTTTTAGAATTGCTTATAGTGTAAATTTGAATCAATTTTTGAATTTTTAACCAATTACTGTACCTTTGAAGAAGTTTCTTTTAGTTTCACTTATAAATGTAGAATTAAGGACGTAGTCTGGCCAATTCTCATTTTTATAGATAGTTTTTAGGAATTTGGCAGGTGTGACCACAGGAAATTTTTTTTGAAAAACCTGCCAGAAAGACAAGCCTAAAGAATAATAATCACTTTAACTTTTCCGTTTCAGATATTCTGAAGAGCCAAAATCCTGTTGACAAGCCACCTATCTTTTTTTAAGACGCTTGCTTTGGTGCCACACTACAAAAAAATATGTCAAAAAAAATTGTTTTTGTATACTATTTGATGTCAATAATAACATACTATAAAATCAAAACGATCGCATTTTATTTTCTTAAAAAAAAAAATTCTAAAAAATATCTATAAAAAATTAGTATTTGACCAGACAACATCCTTAATATTCATCATCATAGTTCCTCCAGCTCCGTTGCGCAGCATAGGGCCAAAGCAAAATTGTTCCGCCCCGTTCGGTTCACAGCTTTTATTTCCCTTTCGATGCAATGGCGTCATGAGCGGCTAGGTCTGCATCGGTTCCGCTGACCCTGCCCCCCTTGCGTAGTGTATGACCGAACCAACTGCACTTGAGCTCTCTGATTTCTTGCGTGAGTGGTTTTTGTTGGCATCATCGGTTTAAGTCCGGGTTCCATATGCAATTGTCTGGCCACCAAATGCGCAGGATGTACCACAGGCTGCGGTTTACAAAAACGTGCAGATTTTGAACGATTTTGCTGATAGACAGCGCGCCTTACTAGCATAAAGAAGGACAGAAATGGAATCGTTTCCACGACAGTCGGTTCTACATAACCGGAATAACCCGGTTTTATATGCGGCCAAGGACTATGACTTCAGCAGCATTCCCCGTATATGTTTGGAGAATCTCCATGCTCCAATAACAACAAGAGAAATGGAATACTTTAAAATGTTGGAGCAGAATGGAATCTATGTTTCTTTTTTGTATTTTAACTTCTCTAAAACTGATTAGTAGTAGTAATAGTAGTATTTATTGCAAATAAAAGTAAAATATACAAAATTTTAAATTTACTTATTGTAATATTAAAGAAAAAATATTTACAATAATTTAACGACGATGGCATGAGCCATCTGTCCATTTATATTTCGCACAAAACAATTACGGTTTACGGTTTTTGAAACCAGCTAAACTCTTGTATTAAGTAATCTCTGTATCTAGAGGCATATTTAAGGAAACGCAAAAGTTTATCCCAATGATCATTTTTCCCATTGAAAATCTCAATCAGTTGTGAATCATTTAAGGTAAATTTTCCGAAAAAGACTTTTCTATATTCTCTTAATATTGAGAAGCGCGCCAGGAAATGTGCTATGTTTTCAAGCTCACCTAAATTACACATTGAGCAAGTTTTATTTTCTGTGTCAAATATGTTGTTATTTAAAATTGCGAGGGCTTCTAGCCCTCGTTATCGACATGCTTGATTCTATGTCATATTTTTTTAAATAAACCAGTCCTTTTGACCAATCTAATTCTTTATATATCCTACTAGTACTTAAGGCTTTTTGTATGTACACATTCATCCTTGCCTGGTTGTGATTTGTTAAAAGCAATTTTGCATCTTGTATCCAGCTTTCTGATTGTATGTTACCTATTCGCCAAATGACATCGTTTTTACTAAACAAGTTCTTTAAATCTCTAATCCAGAAGACTTCTTTCTTCATAACAATTTTGGACAGATAATATGGCAACCGATTTTCTGAGTACAATATGAACGAGACGGTATCAATAAAACGGTCCGCGGATGACATATGGCAAAAATAAATTTTTTGTTTTTTGGTAGGACTGTTATAAGCTTACATGGCAAATTTCAGCGTGATATGTCACATAGTTTGTGTTCTGTGCTACTGTAAACAAGTCAAGCTCGAGTGTGTTCTTCGAATTCTCTTTTATGACTTCAATTGTCTCAAAATGTTTTCCACGGAGCGGCAACTTGAGCTTGGGAAACAGGAAAAAGTCACATGGAGCCATATCAGGCGAATACGGTGCTTGCGGAACGATATTAACATTATTTTTGTTCAAATAATCGCGAACGAGACGTGCTGTGTGAGCTGGTGCATTATCGTGATGCAAGAACCATGACTTGTTGTCCCACAATTCCTTCCTTTTAAGGGGGTCTTCTACCGTCGCGCCTTAATCTCGGGCCTATTTTTGGGAATTAATTACAAAGCAACCACTTGAGATAATGAAATCAGATTTTTTTTATTTAATTTGCACAAGTTTGCACTATTTAAAAATATATTTTTCAAATCGAATTCTTTGGCCCTGTGTCCTTGAACCGTCCTCGAGGTTGCCCTTGTAAAAATGTCCTAGGCGACTTTGTGGCACGCGATCGACCATTTTACTTATCTGAAATCAAAAAAATTTTTTTTTTTTATCATAAAGTGTAGCGTTGGCTATGTTTTCCCAGTGGCGATTTTAAATATTTTGAAATTTGTAAAAAATGCGTGATTTTAAAAAAAAAGTTTGAAAATTTCCTCTTTTTTTTACACTTTAGAGGCCCGCAAATTTAAACTAATCAAAAATTGAAAAAAGTGGTCTGGGAAAACATAGCGAGATGTTCACTGAATAACTGGAAAAAAGATGGAATGAATTCGACAAATATTTATAGTAGATGTGTGACCAGAAAGTTGAAAAAAGTCAACTTTCGGGAAAAGGCGTTTAAAGATAAAGTTTGGTATAACACATGATTGCAGCATGCATGTATTCTCCCCGAAATGCTCATGAAGGAACATGTTTTTCATAAAACCCTCTTTATAGCATACTCTTAACATTAGTAGCTTTTAAAAAATCTAAAAAAAAAAAAATCGATTTTTTCAAACCGTGACGGTAGAAGACCCCCTTAAGACGAATGTTCTCGCGCAAACGCTTTAAAACGTCTAAATAATATTCAGCGTTAACCGATTTAGCGATTTGTGCGATTTTCAAGCACAATTTCCTTTACTTTTCCGATGTTTTCGTCGTTTACTGATGTTGCTGGACGAAGTTCATGAGGCAAGTTTTCAACCGATGTACGGCCCTCTTTGAACGATTTGTACCACTGGAAAACACGTGCACGCGATAGAGCAGAGTCCCCACATTTTAAGGCGTCTGAAGCCCTTTGTTGGAATAACAAAATTTCAAACAAATTCTTTGTTCAACTTGAATTTCCATCGTTAAATTCGAAGAACACACTCGAGCTTGACTTGTTTACAGTAGCACAGAAAACAAACTATGTGACATATCACGCTGAAATTCGCCATGTAAGCTTATAACAGTCCTACCAAAAAACAAAAAATTTATTTTTTCCATATGTCATCCGCGGACCGTTTTATTGATACCGTCTCGTTCATATTTGAGTAGAAGTTACTTAAGCAACAGTTCTAAAGTGAACAAATGATTTTCTTGCATGCCGGTTTCCAAAAAAAGTTTGTATGTAGGCATATGTAATGGTAGCTTCGGAATTCGCTTTACAAAATACTTTTGCAATATATCAACTTCTTCAAACCCCCAAAACCCCACACCTGTGCTGCCCCATATTTGAGACTTTGAGCGGTTTACTTCAAGGTTCCACAGGTTGCAGTAGCTTTCAAGGTTATTAATCATCCCTTGTAGTTTGCCTGGGTGATCCGCCAACAAAATGATATCATCCGCATACATTAGAAGTCTAATATTTTCCCTTCTTTGTTTATTCCTTAACGCAAATAGTATTGGCGACAATAGGCATCGCTGTTTGACGCTTGAGTTTGTTTTGAATATATCTGAAATTTCTGTGTCATTCCATATAACTGTCTTTGTATCGCTGAATATTTTAGAAACGTATTGGACTAGAATTTATTTTTTTTTTATCAGACAAATATGGGCTAGTATTTTAACTGGTATTTTGCTGATGAGTGACATTTCGTAGAACATCGCCCTATACATATAAACCCTTCTAACATGGCAAAAAATGATTGAATTGGTTGAATTGAAAAGCGAAATTCCAATTCACAAAAGAATATTTCTTCCTTGCAGGGCAGTTTCCGTGACCACTTAGTAATCGCGCTAGATCAAAAAGTTTATTGTGTGCAACAACAAAAAAAAAATAGCTAAGGTATGTGCAATACTAAACGTTCCATAAGTAGGAAAATCAGCAAAAGCAATGGATGACGAAAACAAAAAAAAAAAAAAATAAAAAAGAATTGTAATCATTTTGTAAGCGCATATGCATAAGTGCTGCTGTGATGTGCATGTATGTGTGTATTAAATCGTGTTGGCCGGTGCCATTGAATTTTCATAATGACTCAGCTGCACTTCCATGCGCTCGAGTGAATTTTATTTTCATTGTAGTGCATTTCCATTTATTTCAAAGTACTCGATTTTAATTAGATTTTCTGTATTTTAGTTGCCGCGCTTGCCGCCACGTCTGCTATCGATACGAGTATTTGAATTTTATGCGCTTTGTGGGAATTCTGCAGCGTGTGGCAGTTTCGGTTTTTTCTTTTTGCTTTTTTTTTTGTGTTGTGTAAAGGTAATCATTTCAGGCGAAACCGGAAGGCAGCTACCTGTAATATGAAATTTACGTTGTCTATTTCGTTTTAAATTTCATTATTTTCTTTATATTGTGCGCTTTTCAAGCATAGGCCTTTTCTTTGTATTGAATTTATTTTCCATTGCATTTCTTACTACCTGATACTGAAAGTAAGTTTTGTTCACTTTTTCTATGTAATTCTTATTTCCGCCTGAATTAAATTTAATTACCTAACGAATTAATTTGTCTGATAGGTCCAAAATTTGTCTGACAGGCCCATTTTTCCTTTTTTTTGTCGGGACAGACTAGCCAGTACAGCTATCAGACACAATTAAGTCCATCGTACTGCACCCGGATTCCCTTTTTAATTTTCTTTAAATTTACTCGACCTCCGAAGAAATCTGAGTAGATCTTGTGGTGCCAAGGAGCCACGGCGGTCGCTTCTTAACACATCAGTGCCAAAGACCTCAAGCCTGATTCGAGCGAAGGCCGGGCAGACGCGCAAAAAGTGCGCCACCGTCTCGTTCTCCTCTCCACATGCTGGGCAGAGTGCATTGTCTGAGATGCCCACTTTTTCCGTGTGCTTTGCCCATAGAAAGTGGCCCGTCATCATTTCAACCAGCTGCCTACAGTCCCTTTTGCTTAATTACAGGAGGAACTGCGACAGTCAGTCGGACATGTCAGGTAACATCAGTTTTGTGCATCTGCAGCCTCTCTCAGCCTGCCAGGCTCGCTTGTGGCTTGTGGCTGTAGACCCTATTCTAGCTAAAGAGTCAGAGATCTTGTTACATGCGAGACCCACGTATCTCGAGACCCATGTTAACATCAAGATATTATGTCTGTCGACGTGGCTTAACTTGGATTTACAGCACTCAACTACCCTTGAAGTGGTTGAAGGGCTGCCTAAGGCCATGAGCTCAACTTTGCTGTCACTACAGACACATACAGGTCAGCCTCTCCATATGTTTTCCACAACAAAGTTCATCGCTTCTTGGACAGCATACACCTTCGCTTGAAACACAGATGCGTCTAATAGGCCTAGTATATCTATAGTGCGAACCAACGCAAGATTTTGGATTTTTTGTATGTCACCCGAAACATACTGGGTCCCCTCCTAATTAACGATTAACTGAAAGTAACGAAAGTGCCGATGATCACGCAAAAAGTGGGCTAGATAGCGTTTGGATAGCGTACAGTGTTTGAAAGAAATTCTGAAAAAATTAAGTTTTCGGAGGATTTCTGAGCGACATCTAGAACTTAACCAAATAAATCTCAGTACTCTAACTGGTTAATTGGCAGAGCAGGTTAAATGACAAGAAGTATTTTGGGGTTTCCAGGTTGACTGAACATGTCGAGCCTTAACCGCCAAAATAACGTAAGCAATAAAGACGGAATTTTACAGGAGACGTTGGATCGGCTTTCGCCAGACTTAAATGATACATCTTTGAGTGGGATGTATTGAGAATGGATGAGCTGCATTGTCTTACTCTCAACAAACTGCTAATATCCATAGAAGACGGGAAAGTTTAAAAAGGAGTAATGTATCCCAGACTTAAGCTGCAATAAGTGGTGCCGAAGCCATAACGCTATAGCCGTAACCATAACAATAGCCGCTATACTACAGCATTTGTCGATTAGTCATGCCGGAACCATAAACAGCTGATCTTGAAGTAAAATTAATGACAACGTTGGCATTTTTGCATAAAAACACGTATAATTTTCCACTAAGTCAATTAATTTTTCGTCGTTGATTTCTAATATTCAAATTTTTATCGCAAATATCAAAACAAATGGAAAACCCAAAATTCAATAGATGCATACGGCTACGGTTATCGCTATGGCGTTGTGGGGCGGCACCTATAATCATTCACAGTGATGCCTATATGTTTGATCAGAACAGTTGATTACTACGATTACGGTTATGGCACCATAGTAATCAGCTGATTACGGTAATAACACCTCGTATATATTGAGGATGGACGAGCTGCGTTCTCGTACTCTCCACAAACTCTTATAGGTCTTAAAAAGATGTGGAAGTTTGAAAAGGAGTAATGTATTCCCACCCTAACTATTGCACTTTATAGCTACCATTCACTTCCAGTCCAGACCTGCCTATCTCGAATGAATAATTCGATTGTACTGGTAATAAAATCTGCAGGTATCAGAATGCCCAGGTAATAAGTAAGTGATTTTAAGTATTTTAATATTTGTAAAAATCTTCAAAAGTGACAAGTCTTCGTCTTATAAATCAAAGCAAAGAGAGCGCATTTCGTCTTTATTCCAAAGTTTAAAGCATGGTACCCACCAAAGTTACATACTAAATATACCCCTTAAGGTCCCAGTGGTCCAGAAATTTCAATAAAATAAATTTTTTGTTTTTTCGATATTTCGGAAGTATGGTATCTTAAGAATACACTGTGAAATTTTCATGCGGAAATTCCCAATATTATAACTTCTACAGCCCATTTACTCGGTAGAGAGCAGTCCGCGCGCTCCTGTGCCGCACTCTTTAAACTCATGTATCTCGAAACGACTTTTTTTGCGCTGGTGTTGTCAAAAAAAACCAAAAAACTATTCAACCGAACCGTCTGAAATTTTAATATGGCTATCGCCCATACAAGAATCATATTATTATTTCAATTATTTCGTATTTTCTTGATTAAAATCCTAAAAAAAACCCGATTTTTAGAGTGTCAAATTCAAAACCGCGCCATTTTGTCAATTGTTCGATGAGTTCGCGCCAGTAGCCCAGAGGTTTGTGAAAGACTACAATTCGATAGACTACGGGTTCGCAACTCACTGCGGACATGAATTGCTATATGATAGAAAAGGTTTTTTCTAATGGTGGTTGCACCTCGGCAGGGGATGGCAAACCTCGGAGTGCATTTCAGCCATGAAAAAGCTCCTCATGAAAACCCATCTACGGCATACAACTGGAAGTCCCTCTATTTGTGGAAAAATATCAAGACACACACCTCAAATTTGAGGAGAAGCTCGGCCAAACACCCAACAAAGGATGTAAGCGCCAATTATACACATATATACTTGTACATATATGTATGTAAACATTTTCATCATGTCGAACGTGACCATCGTTCAAACTGAAGAAACCGCCATCTTAAACGGTTTTTTTTATTTTGGCAATGGGCTTACTTATATACTTATTTACCTTATAAATCTTAATTATTGCTATAATTGGTGGTAAAGTTTATTTTAGGAAATATTTTCCGTTTTCAAAATAATTACAAAAAACCAACGCATTCGCACGGGACAAACACAGAAGTGGTTTTCACGCTCTACAATTCTAACGCCAATATCAGCGAGCCGGAGGTAATAACATTTCCATCTGATAAGTTTTAAAATGTTGTGCATTAATGTATCTTAAAAATGGTTTTAGTTTACCCAAAAATTATCCACACTTTTATTTAAATTAAATTTTGAACACTGTTGCACGAGATATATCGCATGTGATATTTTTTTCCATCATGATATTTATGTTGCTTTTGTTGCTCTCCTGCCTGCGCTGGGGAGTGTGAGCACCATAATTGTAGACAAAACTCAGCTTATTCACAATAAGTTTCTATAAATTCTTTTCTAAAATATTCACAATGATTGAAGTAGCCAAGGCGAATTTATTACAGGTGATAGCAAACACATATAAGTAAAACCCCACATGTATTTGTTGTTGCGTTTGGTCCAACCATCACGTCAAAATCAGCAAGCAAATGTAAACATACGAATGTAAACATACCAATACATACAAACAAAGCATATCATTTTGACGTAAGCCATACCTACGGTGAAAAATTCAGCTGGGTGAATGCTGTCACCTTAATAAATCCACCTTGGAAGTAGCCCAACGTCAGCTAACTACAAGAACGACTCGAATTTATAACCGACCAAGGTTTGTCACTACAGCAGCATTCGACAAGTATGTATTAAGAATATTGCAACAACAGCAATTACAACAACAAACTTTATTGTCGGAATGAAATTCTTATTTCAAATCATCACTCAGTTAAGAGGTTAGGAGTAGTCACAGGCCCGAAACAGTAATAATTTTAAATTATTTTTTTTTTTTGCAAGTCAATTGCTTTATTTTACAAAAATAAAAACAAGCATTAACACACTTGACTTTAGCAAAATATCGAAAAAAAAATTTATAATTGTAAAAGTTATCGCTGTTTGACCCTAGTCCTTTGCGGTGATGATCACAAGTCCTTGGAGATTCATCTAAAATCAATCGGCCAAGAAAAATTAGTTTTATTAATAGATAATCTTGTGCCTGAGCGAAGCTTTTTTTCAAAATTAACAATAAGGCGGCCTTAGGAAATAGTTTTCAAATTTTCGAGAAAATCCCTAAAATTTATTGTTAAAAAAAATCGAAATTAAAAAAAAAATCCTTCGATCAGGCACGAGTTTTTTATGTTTTTCAAAAGCAGTATACATTTTATTGAAATCTACCAAGCGGTTTTTAAGTTACCGTGATCACCAGTTCAAAAGTATAGTTTTGAGAATACCGCATTTAAGGGGACAGATACCAGTAAAATTTCGAAAAAAATAATTTTTTTTGCATAAAATGTTAATATAATCCTTTAAGAATATGTCCAAAAATTTTTAGAACGTAGATTTAAGTATTTCTTATATTATAGATCGTCAACCCTGACGACTCTATTCTTTGCGTTCGAGCGCTGGGAGAGGTATAGTTACGTTGTATTCAAATTTTAGACGCGTTTTTCTCAAAACTATATTTTTCGAATTGGCGTACACGATAACTCGAAAAGTTATTGACCGATCTCCATGAAATTTTGCACACATCTTTTGTATAATATTACTTTCTATGTGAACTTGCAATTCGAAAATTTTTCGAAAAAAATTTTTTTCGCAGCAAAAATAGTAGGAAAATTCGCCCCAAAATTCATTTTTTTTAAGCATTTTAATCCGCGATTTCTTCCATTTTTGTTTAATTCATATAGAAATTATGACATTAATAAAGAAAAACATGTTTGGTTTTTTTATATTCAGGTCACTGACCACGATGCTACAATGCCCGCCGATTGAGAAGCCCCGCTGCAACCTTCCTGGAAGAATTGAGTGTACATCCGCAATTTTAAATGATTAAAAAAAAAAATTATATTAGTTTAATTTTAAAATAAAATTATATTGACTTCTTCATTTTAAATAATTTTAATAAAAATCAGGGGAAATATGGCCGTTTAAAGGTATCTGTCCCCTTAAAGTTTTGCTATCGAACCGGAGCGCCCGAGCGCCCTTTGTTAATTGTTGAATAACTCGAAAAGTATTTGTCGAGTTCACTTCAAATTTTCAGACAATATTTTAAAGATATTACTTTTTAATAAAATAACTTAAATTGCAAAAACATCCTGAAAATTTTTAAAATTCTGACTACCCCTAATCACTTAAGGTACAACCAGTTAACCCTAGACATGCTTCGCTCATTTGACCCTGTCTGCGGGCTTTATTATTCAGATCGACTAATATCACTCTGAATTTATATAAAAAACAAACAACAGTTGAAAGGAAAAATGTATTGGATGATCCATAGTTTTTTTTAAACATAGTAACAAAATTTTATATAAATACAAATTATATTTATTGAACAAAAACGTAAATGACTTCTAAAAAAGTTACAAAGCGAAACACAAATCTACTATAAAAGTACGTCCAGAGTTAAGAGTAATATAACTAAACAACAAAAGCAAACAACAATTAATCAAACACGTGTTAGCACGTGAAAAGAGCTTTCCAAAAAGTTCTAGCATGAACCGATGCGACGAATACAAGTAGAACCACGCGCTTGCAAAGACAAGCTTGCGGAAATACCGCAAGACTTTTTTGCCAACCTAATATTAACCAGGCATTGAGAGAACGACCTCATTTTCATGGCAGCCGGTTCTACGTTACCGGAATTACTCGGGTTTTCCCGACCAAGGGCTGCCGTCCCAGTAAACTAGCCATGTCTAGTGAATCGTTTATCAGAACGGCCTCTAAGGTATAATTTTTTTTTAATTCATTCTCTGTAAAAAATAGTTGACTTTTGTTTCGTATCTATAATCCGAAGCTCTTTAGCGTCTTCCGAATCAATCAGGCTGGACCATAATCAAATAATATTTCGATTATAAATTGTAACAAATCTTAGATTCTACCCATTGTTTCTACCATTCAAATTAACAAAAAAAATTGTTCAACCATTGTTCACCAAAATTTTCAATTTTTGGTAATATTGTTTTTAAGGTTTGATAGCTATGAAAATAAATTCATTTGCATAAAGGGCATAAGTAAATATCATCATCATAGTTCTTCGAGCTCAGTTGCGGAGCATAGGGCTAAAATTCAAATTGATATCAATTATTTATAAGTTAACTGCAGTAACAAACACAATAACATTTATAATAATTAAATATTATATTAAATATCTTTGCTATATTATTTTTTTATCGCTTAATTTCCTTCAAAATTGCTCGTTGGGTTACTCCATACAAACCTGAAGTTCTTTGTGATTCACTCTCTTATGACGATTCTCTTCAATTTTGTTGAGAAATAAATGTTTCTATTCTCTCCGGCTCAGCTCAACGAATAACCAAATCACAATAGAAATGTCAGAAAACTGACAACACAACATCTGAAATGTGAATGTCAGCATAAAGCGCATACGCATCAACTAGAAGAAGTGAAAATTCTGACTACGACGACAGCAGTAGAATTAGAGCATAAATTTAAACCCTTGGAAAGAATTACAAAAACAATTGGGCCACAGAGCACCAACTGGACAAACAATTTGAAAAAATATCGCAACAATAACGCAACGTCTCTATGCCGTATAGATCACACGCAGGCAAAACGTCAAAGACTTGGTAATCAATTTGTGGTGCCACGAAATAGTTGGTGGTGCGTTTGAATTGATAGATTACAAAACTGCAGTGCACAAACGTGTGTTTGTGAGAAAGTGAACAAGCCACACAAATAACAAAATGTCCAGCGCCGGTGAAGAGCCACGCGTAGCAGAAATTGCCGCATCCAGTGTAAGTTTGAACTTGTCTTTTGGTAAATATTTGGAATTAAGTTTTCAAACTCCGCCTTAACACAACAGATTCGTTCCGGATTAGCTGAACTTGAATTGAAATCGGCGCAAGTATTACGAGGTCTGGAAAATATCAAAACCGCACCAATTAATGAAACACCCGTTGCTTTGCCGGAAAGTGCCGCAGACACTGTTGACGCTGGTGGAAATGCCAACACACAAAATGAAGCGAGCTCGCCGCCCGATATTCCAACTACGCCAAAGCATACAACACTGTTGTATGGCGACTGCAAGCCACCGGGCGAAATACTAAAATCGCTCGAAACCCTAATCACTTATTCTGAGTCCGATGATGATCCGGAATTTCCACTACCTGGCCTGGATGATGTGGCACAATTAGCGTTAATATCGCACAGTATTGTTGCCTACCTTACGCATCTAGATCGCCAGCACTTGGTGCGCGTTTCCAGCAGCATTGCCGGAGACACCACACGCTGGCTGGGTACACTCTTTCGTTTCCTCGATCCGGGCAGTAGTTTTCACACAGACAACGCCGATGCTATACTGCGAGCAGTGCGTTTGGCGATAGTGGCACGTTGTCCTGGCTACCTCGAGGGTGGCATACCAGCATTAGCGCATCCATGCTTCTACATTTCGGAGAATACAACACCGCTGCGACTGCAATATGCTTGCCGTCAGTTGGGCATACCTTTAGATGCGATACGTCTGATACCGGCCAATAGTACTTTCGGCACAATGGATCTATCGCTGCTGCTCAAGCAGGTGCAAGCAGATTTGAGTGCCAATCGTACACCTTTACTAGTGGTGGCCGATGTGGGTGCGTCATTATGTGGTTACGTTGACAATTTGCAGCGCATGAGTGACATCTGCCGGACGCACAACATTTGGCTGCATGCCACTGGGCATGGTTTGGCGGCGCTGGCGTGCGCGCAGGGGCCAAATACGGTGAGTGGAATGGGTGTAGAAGGTTTTCAAAGCTGTTTGAATTATAAAATTTGATGGATATTCTTCGCATGATGCATTTTTTTAAGAAAGAAAAAAAATTTTTTTTTTAAGAAAAAAGAAAATTATTTGGAAGGTAAAATATTCAGCTATGAGATCTGTCATGGCGTTTCTTGGAGAAAAGTAACTTTGTTTTATAACTAAACTTAAAAATAATTTCCAATTCAAATTCAATCTCCCCACTTAAAACAAAAATTTATTTAAAGTTACTTTAGGCCTTTACTAAAAACTCATATTTCAATACGAAAACGCAAAGAAAGATATCCTGGGAGGCATTCCATCAAAAGTCTAATTTACATTAACCAACCAGCCTGGTTTATATTCGAGCAGAAGCTGTCAGACTAGCAGTCGCTTCCACTAAAATCGCAATATCTCGAGAACTATTATAGACACCATACAATTTTTTTTTTTTCAAAATAAAGGTTAAATCATAAGGAATCGTTACGTGTATAACAGAAAATCTAAAAAACTGGCCAAATCAACTAAAAATTGATTCAAAAAATTTTTTTTACTTTTTTTTGGTCAAAATTTCGAAATTTTTTTTTTAACATAATACTAATTTAAGGGGTTAGGGGTAGTCAGAGGCCCGAAAAAATGATGATTTTCACGAATTTTTTTTTGCTACTTAATTAATTTATTTAACAAAAATAAAAACATAGCATAAAAACATCATGTTTTAACTTGGCTTCACCAAAATTTCAAAAAAAAAAATTAATAATTGCAAAAGTTATCGCTGTTTGTGTGAAGCCCGTTTCTCCAGAAGTCCCTTGCGGTGAACATCACAAGTCCTTGCAGATTCATCTAAAACCAATCGGACAAGAAAAATTAGTTTTATTAATAGATAATCTTGTGCCTGATCGAAGCTTTTTTTATTTTTTTCAAAATGAACAAAATGGCGGCCTCAGAAAATTTTTTCCAGATTTTAGAGCAAAAAACCAACAGTTAATTGTTAAAAAAAAATCGAAATTTTTGAAAAAAAAAAATCCTTCGATCAGGCACAAGTTTTTTATGTTTTTCAAAAGCTGTATAAATTTTATTGAAATCTACGTAGCGGTTTTTAAGTTACAGTGTTCACCAGTTTGAAAAACATAGTTTTGAGAAAAACGCATTTAAACTTTTGCTATCGGCTCCGGAGCGGCCGAGCGCCCTTTGTTAATTGTTGAATAACTTGAAAAGTATTTGTCGGATTCACTTCAAATTTTTACACAATATTTTTAAAACATTATACTTTAAGAAAATGCAAAAAAAAATCAATTTTTTTTAAATTCTGACTACCCCTAACCCCTTAAACTACTTATTTGTTTCTATATTGTCTGTAAATTGCATTGAAATCCATCCAACGGTTCAAGAAATATTGATTTTTGAAAAAAACACGGTCCCGATTTTCAACATGGCGTAGATGACTCAATTTTGAAAATTTTTCAAAATCCTTTTAGGCTCGAATGTATCTTACCTAGAACTAATATTTCCCAAAGTTTCAAAGAAATCGAAAGACCACTTGCAAATCTCATATTTTCTGACGGAGTTTTACCCAATACAAATGCATTAAAAGCAGGCATTCAAACTTCTATCTAGGTCCAAATTTAAGCAGCAAAACATGCAGTAATAATAATAAATAAATAACTCTCATGAATATCGCAATTTTAAGCTCTATGAAAATCCGACGCCGATACGCCATACATTTAGAAATATTAATGATTAGTTGTCATATAATTGTCAGCGGTTGCAAAATGATTTATACTTAACTATCAAGTATTCATATTCAAAATAATCTTATCTACATATTGTACCTTTCCCCCGCAGATCAGCGGCATTGTTGACTCAATTGTTTTGAATTTGGGCAGTTGGTTGGGCGTACCAAGTCTACCCATAGTGGTAAGTTTAAAATTAGTTATCACGTCAAGAATTTAGTAAAACTTATTAATTTCGTCCTCTATTTGTCTCTCCCTTTCAATACCCTACAGCTACTTCATCGTCAATTGCAAAATTCCGCACTAACCGCCTTCGAATCGGATCCGATACTATCGCGTCGCCTGCATTCGCTATCGCTATGGACCAGCCTGCAAGCTTTAGGACGCGATGCAATTGCCGAACGTATCCATGTTGCATTCCAAACGTGTAGTATTCTCTTTGAGATCACATCCAAGTGTGAAGGTGTGCGTGTAGTGGTAAGTTTGTGATACCATAATGGTTTTAATGAAGAGCATTTGTGAGGTTAAAAAAAAGTGTTAATGCTTGTTTTTACCAACATCAATGTTAAGTCATATCACTCGCGCTTTACTGTTGTTGCTTTATTTATCTAAAATTCTTGATACGCGTGGCATCGTATTTGTGTTTTATCGCTTTTAAAGATAGTGGTTTGGGTTATTTTTTCATTTGTTTGCTTTTTGTTCCGGAAACTTTTTGAGTGCCTTAAGCATTGATGATTCTTTAAAGAACAAGAAAAGCTGATTAATTGTTGTTGTTTCTTTTTTTTTTGTTTTTTGATAAAAAATAAAGACATATTATGATTAAATTGTCACGAGACAGATTGGTTGGAATGCAAATTAAAAAACGAACAGCTAATAACTTGCAACGTTCAAACAAGCTATCGCATCCATATTAACTAATTTTCGAATGAACACGACCCAACAACTCTCTTTTATCTATTCTGTGTATTTTTTTTTATCGATTTTTGTAATTTACCCTGTATGTCGCTGATACAACATCCTAATATGCATACAATAGATTTCGCCTCTGTGAGGGTGTTACTCCTCATCTTTTTCCAATATAAATTATTAAATAAGAGCAAAACAATATTAAAATATAGATTATTGGAATGATTTGGCTAGCCCATCACTTCTCTTACAACCTCAACAAAAATGTCAACTATTTTGTTAAGGGGTCAGGGGTAGTCAGAGGCCCGAAAAAAGATGATTTTCAATATTTTTTTTTATTTTTCCAAGTCAATTGCTTTATTTTACGAAAATAAAAACACAGCATTATACAACATATTTCGACTTGACTTTAGAAAAAAATTAAAAAAAAAATTAATAATTGTAAAAGTTGTCGCTGTTTGTGTGCAGCCCGTTTCTCCAGAAGTCCTTTGCGGTGACAAGTCCTTGAAGATTCATCTAAAATCAATCAGACAACAGAAATTAGTTTTATTAATAGATAATCTTTTGCCTGATCGAAGTTTTTTTTTATAATTTTTGTTTAAAAAAATTGAAATTTTTGAAAAAAAAATCCTTCAATCAGGCACGTGTTCTTTATGTTTTTCTAAATCAGTATTTACAATATTTTTAAGATATTATACTTTAAGAAAATGCAGAAAAAAATCTAATTTTTTTGAAAATTCTGTATACCCCTAACCCCTTAAGAGCTTAGATCAGGTATATCTTATTATGTTTGTCGAAAGAAGTCGATATTAGGAAACCGTTCCTCTTAAAGAGTAAGCCCTCCCTCCTTGACAGCATAAAAATATACTAGTTTTCCCCCACACCAATCCATTATTTTTGCGTAAAATTCATTTTTATATCAAATGTTCAAATTTATTTAAAATGTTTTGGTTTACCCGATGCCATTTGCCATTATAAAGGTAGCTTTATAAAGCCGCTCTCATAGGAGTCTTGGTCCTTATTGGCGAAAAACTCTAGTTATCGATTTTCACAATCTTTTCGCTTGTTGCCTATTTCTTATCACTGCAATGAGTGAAAAAGATAGTAATCGCATGGTGCCACGTCCGGACTGTAATATGGTTGGTGGATGTACTAAAACTTTGCAACCAACTTCCCGAAGTTTTTGGCGAATCACTACAGACGTTTGAGACGTTTGCGTTGTCCTGACGGAACACAACACCTCTTCTGTTGGCCAATTCTCGCCGTTTCTGGTCAATCACCAGCTTCAATCGGATCAGTTGTTGACAGTAAAGATGTGAATTTAGTGCTTGGCCATGCGAAGCAACTCATAATAATTGATTATTTTCAAGCCCCAGCAAGTACACAGTAGAACCTTCCTGGCGGGGTACGGTACACTAGACAGGGCTAATTTACTGGGGCGGCAGCCCTTGGTCGGAAAAAACGTGAATCATTCCGGCAACTTGGAACCGAGTGCCATGAGAATGAACCCTACTTACATACGGGGAATGCTGCTGGAGTGACAGCCCTCTGCCGCATATAAATCCGGGTCGTTTCGGTAACGTAAAACCTATTGTCGTGGAAACGTACTGTCAATTCGAATCTTCCTGACCGTTAGTTCTGCTTTGGTCACCGTTGGAACTGCTACGTCACGCTTTCGCCACAATCATTTTCATACAATATTGTAGTACATATGTGGCCCATTTCTCACCTCCAGTCAGCATCCGTTTAAGAAATGAGCCGATTTCATTCCGTTTGACCAAGTCTTCAAAGGTTTCGACAAACATCGAGCTTCTTTCTGTGTCCAGCTTACGCAAACAACTTAAAACTGTTTTATAGTGGATCTTTAGCTCCTGGGCGATGCTACGACTACTAAGATGCCGGCCGTCTTCGATTATTGCTGTGATTTGATCAACATCAAAAATGCCTGAACGAAATCAACTAAACCTAATTTGCACGTAATTAACTGCCACAGTATCGCCACCATAAAAACCATTCATAATTTCAGCGGCGTGACTTGCATTTTCGCCTTTATCAAAGAAAGACTGTAAAATATACCGCATTTTCTCTTTGTTGTCTTCCATCGTTAACACCCTGTAACTCACAGGTAAACAGTCAGCAAAAGAAGTTTTTTAGTGTGAAATGTCACCTTGAAAGTTATGCTCGTTTCAAGGTGACTTTAAATTGTTTGATCGATACTTTACAATATATCAATCACTACAGCCATCTACCGAGAAAATAATGGACTTATTTTTCCCAAACTAATATATATATATGTACATATGTATATAACTGGCCCTTACACTCTTTATTTGGTGGTGGCCGAGCTCCTCCTCCTATTTGTGATGTGCGGCTTGCGATGTTTTTTCCACAAATAGAGGGACCTACAGTTTTACGCCGCCTCCAAACGACCAATGGTTTTTATGAGATGCATGGCAGAAATACATTGGGTTGTCTGTCATCAGCATTTCGAAAAGCTCAATAAAGAAATTTGCATTCGTAACTGGCACACCTTTTTTTTTAATTCTTTGAATTTTATGAATAATGCAAATTAACTGGAAATAAAATATTTAATAATCGGGAAGCATGCTACATAAGTACTGCATATAATCGCATTAGCACTACAATTCAATTCATTCTGCACCAAACTCGTTTAACGTAATTACCCTGCAATGATAATATTTGCCATATAGAACAACAACACATGAAAACTAATTATTTCATTCGCTCATTTCCCACCAGAGTCGCGCACCTGGCGGCCAATCAGGCACCACGCTGAACGATGTCATAAATAAGCCTTTAGACGCTAATGTAAGTGCTTTATCGCAAATTGCTTGAATTTCAAGCTCATGTTGGCTTATAATTAAAATTTCTATACCCCCCTGAACACAGTTGCTTTTCGAGACTGTTGCATCTGTGGTTGTATTTCAATTCGATGGCAGCGCCACTGTACCAACAACAGTTGGCAAAACCGATAACGAGCATTTGAACGCTTTGGAGAATAGCGGTAAGGTGTTCGAGAAGCTCGGTAATGCCTCGTACTTTGATCGCTTGAATTCTTGGTTGGGACAAATTCTGCAACGCGATTGCCCTAATGTAAGTAGAATAACTAATTTTTGTTTGCTTTCTTAAATTCGCGCTTTTTTTTTTTGTCATGTAGTTTGATTTCGAAATCATTGAGCATCCCACACAAGGTACTTGCGTACGCTACTGCCCACTCGAGTTGGGTTTGGGTGAGCAGCCGCCCACATCGGAGAATTTAGAGAGTTTCGCACATTTTCTCGATGGCAATGTGGATATTTTACGCTCTACGATTAAACACAAAGCCACATTTATACGGTTGGTGGAGAAGAGCGATGTGCTGCGTATGGTCAATCTGCCCGAGTGGGCGGGTATGGGTGGTGTGCGTTTTGTGCCCGAAGGTTGGGAGTCATTACTCACCGATCAAGCCAAAACAGAGTTAAATAAGCTAAATGCCGATCTCGTTGAAGCATTAAAGTCAACCGATAATGCGTTCTCGCTGGGCGAGGGCATAGATGGACTGATCTGCGTGCGCTTCGGCATGGTTACGCGTGAAACGGATGTCGAAGAGCTGCTGGATTTAGTTGTTTCGGTGGGCAAGAGTGTGCAAGAGAATTCAAGGGTGTTGGATACCATGTCGGAGATCGTGAAAAAGGTGAGTGCGAACAGGATGCGATGGTTTTATTTTTTTTTTGTTTAAAACTTTAAAATTGTGAAAATAAATTAGAAAAATTAATAGTTTTATTTTAGTTCACTCTTGAATATCTATTTTCTATTTATTTAATTTATCTTTACTTGGTAATTCATACTATTTTATTTGTATTTCTTTTATTCTGATTTACTTAATTTTATGCTTCTTTATTCAACATACATATATTACATACAAACGTTTTCTTTACCTTTATTTTACATAACTTTACTGTGTTTTATTTTATGTATTTTTATTTTATTTTATTTTATTTTTTTTTATATTTTATTTTCTTTTTGTATAATTAGTGCAAAATTTAATTATTAATTTAACTTTCCTGTGTTTTATTTTATTTATTTCATCTTTTTATTTTATTTTTATTTTCTTTAATTTTAATTTTATCTTATTTTATATAACTTCTATTTCAATTTTATTTAATTTTAATTATAGTAAATTTTATTTTATAGTAAATTTTATTTTATTTCAGTTTTATTTTATTTCATTTTATTTCAGTTTTATTTTATTTCATTTTTAATTTAATTTAATTTATATTTTTATATTTTATTTTCTTTTTGTATAATTAGTGCAAAATTTAATTATTAATTTAACTTTCCTGTGTTTTATTTTATTTATTTCATCTTTTTATTTTATTTTTATTTTCTTTAATTTTAATTTTATCTTATTTTATATAACTTCTATTTCAATTTTATTTAATTTTAATTATAGTAAATTTTATTTTATTTCAGTTTTATTTTATTTCATTTTTAATTTAATTTAATTTATATTTTATTTTATTTTTGTATTAGTGCAAAATTTAATTTAACTTTCCCGCGTTTTATTTTATTTATTTCATCTTTTTATTTTATTTTATTTTTATTTTATTTTAATTTTATTTCTATTTTTATTTTATTTCATTTCTATTTTAATTTAATTTAATTTTAATTATGTTTTATATTTTTTTATTTTATTTTAATTTAATTTTATTTTATTACATTTTTTTTTTATTTTAATTTGATCTTATTTTATAATTTTATTTATATTTTCTTTTTATTATATTTTTTTTATACCTATACATATATATTTTTATATATTTTTTAATTTCTTTTCTATTTTAATTTAATTTTTATTTATATTTTGATTCATTTTATTTAATTTTAATTTTATTTTATTTAAATTTATTTAATTTTAATTTTATTTTGTTTCTATTTTATTTCTATTTTATTTTTATTTTGTTTCATTTTCATTTAATTTTATTTCATTTCTATTTTAATTTTATCTTATTTTATTTCATTTCTTTTTTAATTTAATTTAATTTATATTTTATTTTATTTTATTTAATTTTAATTTTATTTTATTTCATTTTTATTTTATTTTTTTTTTCATTTTTATTTTATTTAATTTCATTTCTATTTTATTTCTATTTTTATTTAATTTTATTTTGTTTCATTTTAATTTTATTTTATTTCATTTCATTTTAATTTTATTGTATTTCAATTTTATTTAAGATTTTGTTGTTGTATTATTAGTGCGAAATTTAATTCTTACGTATTTTCCTTCCTAATCACTTCTCGTTAGGGCATCGAGGCTGCCACCGCTGATTTGCAGCGCGAGACCGAGGAGAAGATGTGGCAGGACGGCATTCTGCGACATGTGCCCGTTGTGGGGCGTGTCTTCAATTGGTGGTCACCGCCCGCTAAAGAGGCTGGTGGTATCAAAGGACGCAGTCTTAATCTAACGCAAGGCGTTGTCGAGAGCACCGAAAACATTTACAGGTAAGCCATGCCACAAAATATCTCGTAACATTTGTGATGCTAAAACCTACACTCACTCACCACACTTCACAGATATCACATGCAAATGTCGGGCTCGCCACATCAAACAGGACGCTCACCACCCACACCCATGGTGCAAACTCCCGTCATCTCCGCTGCCAACGCAGCGCCGCCAGTCTTTCCCGATCCAGCATCACAAATGCAAACAGCACCATTACAACAACAGCAGCAGCAGCAGCAGCAGCTGCAAACGCAACAGTCAACTACGAATAGTTTCGCTGAGGCCAGTGATGGTCATGCGCGCAATATAAGCCAAAGTAGTGAACATTCTTCGGTGCCTGAATTGGTGCCCGTCAATAACGCGAATGCGATTGTAATTAATAATGGCAAATAAATCAGTAGTACTAGGAACTTTTCGAATTACAAAAAATTTTATGTAATGCAATAAAAACAAAAATTATTGTCAGCTAGCAAAGCCAACAATGCATTGCAAAAACGATGTTGGAGCTTGGATATGCGTCAGACGTACTTCAAGGTTAAAAGTGTTTATAAATGTCACAAGCTTCTCTTAGATATTTAAAAAAAAAAGAAAACAAGAAGGTCTAGTGCATAATAGAAAGCATTTTTGTATTTTTGGCAAAGTTATGCAGTAGTAAAAAATGCAATAAAAAAGGCAAGAAGAGCAACGAACTTCCGAAAGTAGTGCACGAAAAAACTAATAGAAAAATGCAATGCAATTCGTGCTAATAATGTCGAATGTCAATTGACGCGTTAGAAAATTATTAAGAAAAATAGATCGCGTACTTTTCGTAATGTATTATCTACCCCTATTGATATGTATGTGTATATACGTACATACATACATGTGTATATTTTATTATTTGCATATATCTGCATCATATTTTATCCCCTTTATTAATTTACGCGTACCATATTTTAATTTCAATACGCACCTTATAGAATAAAGGGCATTCATTGTATCTATGCCAAGAAGCGAGTTTTAGAAACTTTTCAAATCGTTTAAAATATTCAACATGAGCAATTTTCTTCTCACAGATACGAGTATGTCAGGGTAGCCAATTAAGTAACGTACAAAACTATGTCGGTTGAAATTTTATGTAACGAGCTGGTATTCTTTTTTGTCAACAATTTCTACGTAAAATCATTCCCTTTACTTTTAGTGAAAATACGAAAATATGTCTAAAGCGGTTTCTTATTAAAAATGAAAAACAAATTGTGAGAGAAGATAATAAGCGTTTTTTATAAAGCAGTTTTAGCTAAGCTATGCAAATTTTAACGATAATTGTGTATGTGATTTCATTAATTCCTTTCCCATTAGTTTAAATCAATGGCCTTTAATTCATTGTGGTTTATTCTGCTAATATTATTTTTCCTCCTTTCGTATTTTAATTACTTAATTTTTTTCAAAGTGTATGTACTGCTTTATTCTACATATTCTTCCATATTCTACAAGAAGAAATTTCAACTATCGTACTTTATTATAGTAAATCATTATTATTATATATTAATACAAATTTAAAATACTATTTAAAATAGTAAACAAATTAAAGATGATAACGAAAATAGATACAAAAATAAAGCGAAATAATTCAGCTGAGTGTGCACAATTTGAACATTTTATTGACGACAAAGCTTCCTGGTAGTTACATGCATACGAGGGCCGCTCAATAAGTGCCCGTGTTTGATGACAGTGAGCGCTCCTGAGGGAAGTTGGTGTTAGCTTCGGGTTCTGCCCTCTATCAAACGACAGCAAAACAAATTTCAGACTGATTGATAGGTTAATTTGGATTTGGCAGCTATTCGGCGTACATAGATTCTTTTCGCTAAGATGGAAAAGAGCAGCATCGTTCAGTAATTCCCTTTTTGTTTTTGGATGAGAAAAAATTCGAGGAGATAAAAGCAAACTTGGATGCTTTCTATGGGGACACTTCGCCCTCTAACTGTGGTCAGATATTGGTTGAACGATTTTAAACGTGGGCAAATATCCGTTTTTGATGAGGAGCGACCAAGATGCCCGGAAGACGTGGTTACCGAGGAAATCATTCAAAAAGTCCACGACATGATTCTTGGTGATCGACAAGCGAAAGTGCGCGAAGTAACAGAGGGCATAGGTGTGTCGACCGGCACGGCACTTAATATAATATTTTACATGATCAGTTGGTGATGAAAAAATTGTCGGCCCGATGGGTGCTGCGCTTACTCAGGGAGGACAACAAGCGGATGCAGCTGGAGACTTCGAAGCAGTGTTTGGAGCAATTTAAGCAATTTCGTCGAGTTGTCACCGTTGCTGCAACCTGGATTTATCATTACACACCAGAAACTAAGCAACAATCGAAACAATGGATATCTCCCGGTGAATCTTCTCCAAAGATGGTGAAGACAGTCCCATCGGCCAGAAAGGTCATCGTCCGCAGTTGTCGCTGCCAAACTGCATGAATTGCGTTGTGAATTGCTGCCACACACCCCGTATTCAACCCGTAAGCACGTCGAGCAAAAGCTCTCTCGAGACACTAAAAGTCTTCTGACAGTGTAACAGAACCTTTGGCAAGACATGGGCTCTAAGACCGGCGATAGTACACTGGTTGTACATCACCCTGATAAGACCCATTACTACATACGCCTCTGTAGTATGGTGGAAGACTGCAATGATTAATTCCAAAGTAAAACCCCTAAACAGACTACAGAGAAGTGTGTGCTTGGGTATCACAGGTGCTATGAGTGCGACATCTGGTGATGCCCCCAATGCCATTCTGAACATGCAACCTCTAGATCTTCAAATTCGAAAGGAAGCGATGAAGGCGGCGTAGAGGCTCAAGTTAAACGGAGTCTGGGACAATCGGGTGCCTTTCGTTAGCTTTGGTAGGAAGTAAGATGTATTGATCCGAGATAGAGATCACTGGTTAAGTCCAGAGAACCAATTAACGGGATACCAGTACACTTTCTACACCTACGGATCCAAAACCAGTGATGGTAGCGGATCTTTATGATAATTAGATGAAGACACTAAGTACTCCTATGCCACAGGACAGATGGCCACGGTATTCTTTACGGAAGTCTATGCCATCTTGAACGTAGCGTACTGGATAATTGAGAAAATGTGACGGGGTAGCAGTATTGGAATTTGTAGTGACAGCCAAGCTGCACTGAAAGCCCTTGCTAACCCATGCTGCTCTTCGAAATTAGTCGGGGAAATATAAGACAAAACTGAACAAGGTTGCAAAACACAACAAAGTTTGTCTTATTTGGGTATCTGGTATTACAGGGAGCGAGAAAGGACCTGAGAGTACTAGTGGGTGTAATCACAGGCACAATGCCATGGCTGCCATGGGAGTCGTCGACAGCCCGATATGCTCATCCTGTCTGTCATCCTGAAGAGCATTTTTTCTGTAACTGTCCGGCGTTTTCTTGAATCGAACTTAGGATATTGGGTTGCGATATACGGAGTATGGATAAAGTTCATACTCATCCTCTTCCGGATCTCTTAAGATTCATCAAAGAATCCAAGAGATTTGTGGAAGAGTGACGTCAAACTAATTTTTCTTACCACCAACATTTTATCTTTCCTATCTCTATTCTTTTTACTGAAATCTTTCCGGGTATAGTACAATGATCTCCTGACTGAGTGCTTGAACTTGTCCACCTAACGCACTTAAATTATGCCGTTTCCAATGCGATTGCTGTGCTCGCCTTTGTAAGACGGCACTCTTCGCACTTCACTGACGTTCACATATAAGAAGCTGATCTACTTTTCCAGGCTTAACACACAATCCGTAATTAAAAAGCAAGATTACCCATACAAAATTTCTCTCCCGAAATCTGAGATTATAAAATAATCCTAAATTATAGCCATACTTTTTAACATACAACCCTGTCTTATCGATAATTATTTTTACGAATGTAAGGAAAAGCGTCAAAGTAAAGACTACATAAAACGGACGTCGGCAAAGAAAAAATGTTTGTAGAATTAATTCTAATACAATTTTTGGAAAATATTATTAATTATGCATTCATTTTACAGAAAGAAGAGATCGCACTGTTACAGAGAAGCAGACAATTTTTTGTTTTTTTTGGAGTTGTGGCAACAGAAGCTCTGTGAGTCTGCAAAAAACACACACATATATGGTACATACATATATACATAGCAGTAGAAATGGCCACAATAGCCTTTATGTTTTCTTCGACGGAAATAAAAGTCAAAAATTCACAACTTATCTAATAAATTTAGGTAACTTTGTTCCATAGCAAAATGTTAGTATGTACTTCTAAAAATAATGATCTTATTTTACAGAGTTGAGAAGAAGATTGTTGAACGTTCAGGTGGTACCCCATCTGCCTGGAAGTACTACAGTAAAGTACACCATATCCTTGGGGCTATAAATCTTTCAGTTCAGAAAAATTAAAAAATATGGAGAAGTGATAAATGAACTATTTTTATTTTAAGCTTGCACATAAATTGAAGTAAAACTTCTAATTTACGAACAAACAAACAAAAAAGTTCCATGTATTTGTTGTTAGTACTTTAAATTGGTTCAATTAATTTCATAATAAAAAAAAGAGTTTAAAAATCATATAAAATAAATTAAATTAAAAAAAAACATTAAAACGAAGCGGTTGGTTCTCCTATGTGTTCTACACTGAAGTTGTGGTCTTGAGTATAATACGTCAGTTCTGGTTGCTCTCGTTGATTTGCCAATTCGAAATTTGTTTGGCTCTGCCAATTTTACTAATCCTTACAAGGTTTGATTGAAAAGTAATCAGCCTTCCCGCGCGGAGCGTCTGCCAAGCGTTGGACCTTCCCCTTCCACTAGAAACCGGTCCCACTTCGCTGGCAACAGCGGTGCAGTCAACATCCCTCCGCGCGTGAAAGCTGTTTTAAAAGTGTATTAGGATTTTGCAGTGGCGAAAATGCAGCGGTCGTTGGAGCAAAGTTACTTTATCAAATTTTGCGTAAAGCTAAACAAAACGAGTACCGAAACCATTGGGCTACTCAAGGAGGCTTACGGGGACCAATCTCTGTCCAGTGCCCAGGTAAAACGGTGGCACAAGTCCTTCAAGGAAGGCCGGGAGGACGTTGAAGACGAACAGCGATCTGGAAGGCCTTCGACGATCCAAAAAACTGTGACAGCCGATGTGCATGCGATTCCGGCGGATGAGTTTAAAAAATGTTTCCTGCAGTGGAAGGACTGCTACCAGCGGTGTATTGACGCTCAAGGGTCCTATTATAAAGAATATTAGTTGTATAAGCCAAAAGGCTTAATAAAACTGCTAAAAAATAATAAGACTCATTACTTTTCAATCAAACCCTGTACTTTCAAGTGACCGAAAGCGTTATCTACTACTTCATTAGAAATTATGTAAAGCGAAATGTGAGTCTCTCTGCTCGAAAATTTGAGAATCATGGCAGCAGCCGGGTGCCCACACATTTATATACATAAACCTATATATATATATATAATTGGCGCGTACACTTCTGTTATGTGTTTGGCCGAGCTCCTCCTCCTATTTATGGTGTGCGTCTTGCTGTTGTGGAGGGACCTACAGTTTCAAGCCGACTCCGAACGGCAGATATTTTTATGAGGAGCTTTTTCATGGCAGAAATACACTCGGAGGTTTGCCATTGCCTGCCGAAGGGCGACCGCTATTAGAAAAATGTTTTTTTATTAATTTTGCTTTCACCGAGATTCGAACCAACGACCTCTCTGTGAATTCCGAATGGTAATCACGCACCAACCCATTCGGCTACGGCGGCCGCCAAACCTATACCTATGAAAAATTAAGGTCAATATTTGCAACGAACTTATATACAATATAAGCACTTGTGGTCAACGAGGGCTAGTAAAACCATTGAGTACCGACCCTCATAGTTATAATAGTCTACAGTATCACTGGCTGAGGGTCTTATTTCAATATGGCATCCATCTGAAGTTAATTAAATTTATTTCAGATATTTGAGCATTAGTTAAAATACATACATATATAAACGTATCGACAGCCCCAAAACATTGTGGAACTCCATTTTCTCAAATCCCTTAACACATTCTTCGATTTTCTCTTGGATAAGAAATCTGCTGGGTAAATAGATACTTAGGAGCGAGTCTATTCCAGACTGCTGAACAAAAATCTTGTAAAATATTGCATACGCTTCCTTTTGATACTCCGAACAGTCTGCCGATCGTCCTGTATTCAGCTGAGAAACAAAGCGTATATAAAGCAATCGCGATACGTTTATCTAAAGGGATGCATTTCCTATACGTTATATCAGTTTTTGCAATGGACGTGACTTCGTTACCTAAAAAAGCAGAGGAATCCTGGCTCATAAGCACTCCTTAAAAAATTGGTCGGTGTTAGAAGGAATGTCTAGCTCGCACAGCTTGCTGTGCCTCACCTACAATACACGGGCACGCGTTGATTATTATATTCACTAATAAAATTAATAATTAATAATTAATATACTCTCAATTGCTGCCATAGTAGCCAATTGTGCAATTAAATTAACAATTGCTTCTATTCGTCTTTTCTTCATATCGTTAATAATTAAATAAACCAAAAACAGCAAAATATTCCACCAAACCAATTTTTATGGAGAAAAACCTTCAAAACCGTTTTGTCAGCTAATTGTCAATTTTACCTGAAGCAAACTTTAAGCAGCTCGTTTTGGAGGTATACACTTCTGAGTGACAAAAGTGCCTTGATTCAAGGGAATGCAGAAGTGTACTCGTATTGACTTCCAGGATAATATTTTGGAAAAAACAGTGAAGCAATTTTCGTTATTATTTCACTTTGTTTTCGTTATTGTGGGCAAAATGTAAAAGGCCACCCTCGTATTGAGTAAAACGTCTGCGTAGGTATTATTTTTCGTTTATTTATTATATTTTTCACAGTTGTAATGTTTTTCATTCTCATGGTTTTATTATAATGATGCTCATGTTCCTTCAACATTTTCTTTATGGAAATTTTATTTATAAATATTTACTTCAAATTATAATATGAATAAATAATTAATGCTTTAATTGTATTACCTTTAATCTCTATTTATATTTACTGTTATATGTTGTTTGCCGAATTTTCAATATTTTAATGTTTTTTTTTTTTTGTTTTGTGCTTATCGATCGTGTTTCATTTTTGTTGTTTTATAATTTTGTTTTTTTTTTAATTTTTTTTTAATGTACGGCAACTGCTTACATGCATACATTTTGCATGTCCACACTTTTGAAACACCAAATTTATTACAACTTAGTTTATTGCCCTTAGATTTATGTATGTTTGTATGTATGTGTGGGTCTTAGAATTCATGAGATTAGTTATAAAAAATTGTTTATACACTAAGTTTGTAAAAAAAGGAAACTTGGACATAAGCAATAAAAAAGCTTTTGCTCTAAATCATTCAATTTTTGAACTAAATATTTACAATTCATATAAATATGTATGTATATCAGGAGCTGCTTAATTTAATATTGTTTTTTTTTCTCTCTTTTAATTTAACTTTTTTTATTTTTGAGGAACACACGAAAACAGGATATTTTTTACACACAAATAATGCTATAAAAGTTTATAAAAATATGAAAAATATACAGGCATACATACAGACATAAATGCGTCGATTAGCTTAAATGTTATTGACACGCAGTATACCTTAGGCTTAGTTTACATAGAGTACTTCTTGGTATAGCAGGAAATTTTTTAATAAAAAGATTTGAGTCAAATTACTTTCAAGTTAATTTTGGTGCATAAAAAATTTAAAAGTAAAGTTGAATACAAAAATACTATCCGGTTCACTGGATTAGAGGCAATCATTTTTATGGAGGAAATTTGTTTTTAAAGCAACCGCATTTCACCTAGTAACCCAAGGGTTTCTGATAATTCAAGTGACGGCTTTACTTTGCTCAAAAATAAACAGGCATCAAAATATTATTGAATCTAACGGTATTTTGCAGCAGTAACACCTCAGCAGCTGTGGTTTTATTTGATGATTTATTGATTCACTCGTATAGAGGCACTCAGTTTGCTTACATTAACTTTATAACTCTAATAAAATGGACAGCAGGAAGGTTTCATAGGACAAATCGATATTTTGGCCTCAGAGCGACTTTCAAATAACCAAATTGCCAAAAAACTTGGTGGAGGTCCAAACGTTGTGGATATTTACGTAAAACAAGATGCCTCCTATGGTAAGAAGTACAAAAGCAGAACTGCGATGGCTTTGACACCAAAAAAAATCCGAAAAATCCGTAGTCATGCATCAAATTCCGCCCTTCCAACAGCAAAAATTAAAGAAATGGCAACGTTGCAGCCAGCAAAACCACCTTTCCAAAGACTATTATAAAAACGCCACATCTGAAACATAAAAAATTTGCAAGGGACCACATGACTTGGAGTTCTGTTACAAATAACGATCTTGGTTAATAGAAAAAAACAGGATTTAGTGACGAAAAGAAGTTCAATCTGGATGAGCCGGATGGATACAGTTGTTGTTGTTGTTGCTAAAGTGGTTGAGTATTTCTACTGCAATAAGCACCGTTTTACTACCACTGTTCTCGTGTGATAATGTCTTTTTTTTTTAAGTCAAACCCATTATGTGAGCAGCAAATTCTTTATCTCGATGTCTGCGATCTCATTAATTTGCTGTAAGAAAGGCTTACCGAAAGAGCGAAGTCGTGCCCTAGCTAGCCCTGGACATACACATAAGTAGTGGAAAAAACTTTCCTTCATCCCTTTCGCTTGACAGCTTCTGCAGATGGGATTAAAAGGGAGGTTGAGTCTGGCTGCATGATGCCCTACCTACCAATGACCTGTAAGGGTTGCAGTGATGCGTGAAATGTTTGGTCGAGAACATCCTAACAGGAAATTAGTCCTTTGGATTTTGTACGACGGTCATGTGTTTTTTGTTGTGATACATGTAGTTAATTGATTCCATCTTCTTTCGGCTAAAGCATGGTAATATGAAGCAATGGATGCTTTTATTGTGTTGAGTGGGGTGGCGACTGCCACCGCCTCTACTATGTCTAGTGCCGAATCTTTTCTTGCTAGCGCATCTGCTATCTCATTACCCCGTATGTTTCTATGACCGGGAACCCATATCACAGTAATTTCAAGACAATGACTAAGCAATTCTAGTTCCCCTCTACACCGTAAGACAAGTTTGGATGAGGTGGAATTGGAATCTAAGGCCTTGATAGTTGCCTACAGTTACTATTTCGATGACTTAAGCAAGGAGGAAAGGTACTTGAGTTGACAGCTCACCATGAAGGTGGTGTTGTGTTATGAGGAGCAAAATCGTACTATGGCGTGTTCGAATTGAAAATTATAATTTGAAAATTATAAAATGTTTAAAAAGCGGGAATCTGCTATAAATCTATGTTGGAATCATCTTTTCCCGTGATTCGTAAACATTCGGACTCATTAGTGGGATCTTTCAACAGAATAATGCCCCAGTGCATACTTTAAGAGTGATCAGAATTTGGATTGCGTTCCAAAACGCTGAAACTTAAGCGTGGCCCACGTATTCACCAGATCAGAACATTATTGAAAATCTATAGGGATAGCTTGCTCATCAGGTTTATGAGAATGGATAACAATTTGAAGACAAAAATGCTTTACTTGAAATCAGACCAGGCCTGAAATGTCAGCTTTGCTGAAATAAAGCCCCACCCCCATAGTAAAATAGTTTTTTGTAAGATGCCAGACAAAGTTTTTGTTTTGTTTGACTGATGTGAGAAGGGTTCGAACACCTTGAGAAGGATGTAAAAGCATTATATGCGACATTAAACTTCCTTCCGGTAGATCTGCAAGCAAGATATATTGCGCGCAGTGCGATAACAAGACTGGATACATTAAGTAAGTGGTCGGACTACATTCACAGTAGTTGAGTACACAGCCAAACACATAGGCATACCCTTACAAATATGTAAGCTGCTTATCTTTGCGGAAATTGTATGAGAATCGCCCGGCAACTGTGGCCTACTCTCAATGCTAAACGTACAAAATCTCTGCTAAGCCAAAATAAGCCACACTGATTTCAGTTATAACGGGGCACTGCCTTATAGCTAGCCACGCCCAGAGGATGAGTGTGCAAACACATGACTTCTGCTGTAGCTGACTAAATGAGGAAGTGGAAGAGATGACCTCGCACCTTCTGTGCCATTGTCCTATTCTATCCACGCGTAGGTTGACTATCATGTTTTAGGTAGACAATTTGAAGATCTCAGTTGAATTGGAAGATCTCAGTACTGTTGAAATTAGAGATTTTAAAAACTTGTTGAAAGGTCAAATTGGTTTTAGGAGAGTTAAGGACAAGTTCCGCACGCGGCATCACAATGGGATATGGCCTGTACACAACCGCTTCAACTTAAGGGGGTAATTTGAAAAAATCGATTTTTTTTTGTATATTTTCAAAGTTTAAATCTTCACAAATATGCCTTACAACGGATTTTTCAAAAATTCGAATTATTTTCGGAGATACAGCGGATTTTGTGACGTGGTGTCTAAGCCGGCCGAGTGGAGCGAATCGCACAATGAACGGCAGATGTTTCCGGACGACTTGAGGATTTTGAAAAATTTAAGTTTGAAGTATTTTTAAAAAATTTGAAAAGGTAAAAGAAAGGGGGTAAAACAAATTTTTTCTTTTCAAGTTGACGCCATTTTGTGAATTTTTGTTTTTCTTTGATTTGGCGTAATCCGATAGCAACATCCTAACTAATGAAGAATTTTTTTAATTTGTTTATTTTAGATCACTACAAGGGTTGGAATCATGTCACCCGTTAGAATCATGGAGCACCATTTTTTATGTAGCCCCCGCTCCGCCGGCCTGTAATTCCACGATTTTTTCATTTTTTTTTTTATTAATTTTTTTTTATACTTTTCCCAATATTAATAAAAACCATAAAAAATGGCTAGTAAAAATGTTTTTCATTTTTTTATCTTAGTTTTAAAAATACCTACAATTAAGGCGTCTAGACCAGAATACCCCCTTAACCGAATCTTGACTGATTTTCTTATAACAGAATTATTGCTAAAGTCGCCTTTGTTCTCATTTATTTTCTTTTGTAAATCACTAAATATTTTAATAATTAATTTTAATGTAGGCTTAGAAAGAAAATGCTTCGCAGTTTGGGAGGGGCGAACTTTTATTTTGCTTGTGCGCCCGAAACAATTTTCCCCAGGAATTTACGCATTCATTTGAAATTATTAAAAAAAAATATGTAAGCTTATGATGCACCGCCACATCGAACAAGAGCGAGCCGGGAATTGGTGGAGACGTACGATTGGGAACCGCTGGTGCATGCGGCTTACTCAACAGACTTAGCGCCTTCCGATTATCATTTGTTTGCATCGATGGGCCAAGCACTTTCCGAGCAGCGCTTCAATTCTCACGAAGAAGCCAAAAAATGGCGCGATGATTGGTTTGCGGCCAATGATGTGTGTGGCGCGGCATCCACAAATTGCCTGAGAGATGGGAAAAATGTGTCGCTAGCGATGAATATTATTGTGAAGATTAAATTTGTAACCATTTTTTGTTAAAAAACGTTTGAAATTGAAAAAAAGTCTCTTTTCATATGTATATACCTGGTATGTATGTATGTATGTATGCACATGCATATAATTGCACATATAAAGAAAAAAATGTTACAAATATTAATTATTATTACAAATATACAATAAATAGTATAAAAACATTAAGTATTTAAGATTTCATTTAGCTATTTGTATTTCGTTTTTTCTTTTTGTTTTTTTTTTTTCGTTTTGCCTTATTCAATACATTTAGTATTCGTATTTAAATAAGCAAGTGCTTACACTAAATTTATGTTCGCCTTTTCTGTTTATTACTTCACTTTGATTTTAGTATTTATTTATTTGTTTTTTTTTAGTTATTTTTTTTGTTTTAGATATTTTTTTATTATTTTTATTTATTTTTTTAGTGATTTTTTTATTATTTTTATTTATTTATTTTTTTAGTTATTTATTTTATAATTCTTATTTCGTATTTTCAATGTATATATTCTCTATTTTTATTTATTTATTAATTTTTTTATATTTTTATAACTACTACAGGGAGTACGACAACACTTAACACAGAGTTTATGATTATATTGCTATATAATATGTATATATATATATATATATATGTATATATGCAACTTTCAAAGTACTTATGCAATCAATGTGCTATTAGCCGGTAAGAAAGTGGCTTGTACGAGATATTCAGTTACAGAAATGTCATAACATCGTATAAATTATCAAAAAACAAAAAGGTTCAATGTGAGCCCTAAAATCTATTGTATGCGCTTATTTCCTTAGCTTCATCCAAGTTCGAAGTCTGTTCAATAAAAATTTTAATTTATAAAACTGAGACATTTTAGTTTTTAAAAAATCAGTTCTTTTCTTTGCTGGTAAGTAAATTAATATTTTTGTAATTAATTTCCGGCAGTTCCATTGCAAACCATACTAACTTCAAAGCCATTCCTTATTTGCCTTATATTAATTGTTCTACATTTTGTAATATTTTTTTTTATTTCCAAAAACGCTTTCTTTTCTTTATATTTACTGAATGTATTCTTTAAACAAGCAACTGAGTATCGCTTTTTTAACTATCTTTCGCACTTACATTCTTTTCAATTATCTCGTTATGAGTACCCATATAAGTTTATTGTTTTATTTATTTATTTGTTTTTTATTTATTTAATTTTTTTATTAATATTTTTGTTTTTGTTTTAATAAAGCGAATATAAAAGTGATACATAAGAATAAATTTATTTTATTGCATTTTCTTATATATTTTTATTAATTTTTTTTTTTTTTTTTTGTTTTTTCTTATTTGAGTACTTATTTTGGAATTTCTTTTTTACAAAACATTTTGTACATTTTTATTGTTAGCCATTGGGTTAATTAATCGTTACATACCAACTTAAATTGCTCCAACTTTAAAATAATCGAGTTTCATACTTGAATTGGCGGCAATCTCTACGTTTTCAGTATTGCTACACCTCAGTGACTTAGTTTATGCTCAATTTAGTTTTAAAAGCCCAACATTTTTTGCCACTTCCATACTTCACGTAAAATAAAGTGTTTTTTATAAATTTGTTTACTTTTCTTTTTTCTATTAAAAAGTTTTTGGCGTTTAGGAAACTAAAACAAGTTAGCCTATTTGATTTGCTTCGACAAAGTTCTAAGTATTGCTCTGTTTTCATTGCCTTGGTTAAAGTGTGTATGAGTAAGTCGTTATTTGAGCAATGTTTGAAATGTCCAGTAAAAGAATCAACCAAAAAAAAAATAATGTTTTACGTATTTAAAAAATTCGTTTAAAACCAGTGAAAAATTTTAAGTTCTTCAATTAATCCTTAACAAAGTCAGAAACAAGCTGCTTTAAGCTGCAATTAGTGGTGCCGTAACCATAACCATTGTAGCGGCACACTTATCGCCTACCCTGTCAGAAATCAAAAACAGATTAACGAAACCAACGCAAGACTGGTCCCGAGAGGAGTGAACAAGGAAAAAAAAAACTACCAGTCTAACGGTTAGACGCGATAGAAGTGAAACCTTCCGTAAAACAAACTGAGAGAGAATGAGACGAAAGCAGCATTAGGGGCGGGATAATTATAGGTTCATTATAATATTGCTATAAAGTTCATATTTTATTTTCTTCATTTTATTATGTTATTATGTTTTCAATTTCAACAAATGATACGATGGTTTCGATGTTGTCAACATATCTTTGAAATACCGCGTCAATTGTTGTTTTTGATCGTGTTGTCGGTTCAGTGCGATTGTTACACATTTTTAAATTGAATGTTGTATTGAGAAAGTCAATTGAAGGAACCGCTGTGTCCAATGCAAAATTTACGTTAAAATCGCCACTTAAAATCATTGGAACTTTATCGTAATCTTTTCTAAGTATCCGCGATACTTCTGGTATATACTTTATTAAATTTTCGTGAATGAATTCCGTGATGCTATTTATTGATTTTTTTTTTGTCGATATTCACGACACTTTTCTGCATTATTTTTCGGCATAATTGCGGTAAATATTTAAAAATGAAAATATTTACGAATATAAAAATACACACGCGGTTGCTATTATGAGCGTCCCCAGCAAAACCTGCGTGACCGAAACTCTAACACAATTACATTTTTTTGAATGTTACAAACACATATGCACGCAGGTTTTGCTGGGGCGTGACCGAAACTCTAACACAATTACACATATGCACTCGTATTTGTTTGAAAATCGACTTTTTTATGTGTAAACAGTAAGCAAACTTTATTCAAATATTTTCCCTCATTTTTGCATCAGTAAAATTAAACAAACGCCGTAGCCGAATGGGTTGGTGCGTGACTACTATTCAGAATTCACAGAGAGAACGTCAGTTCGAATCTCGGTGAAAACACCAAAATTAAGGAAAACTATTTTTCTAATAGCGCTCACCCCTCAGTATGCAATGGCAAAACACCGAGTGTATTTCTGCCATGAAAAAAAGCTCCTCATAAACATATCATAAAATAAAATAAAATAACTGTATAAACAAATTTTTTTTCTTGTGATTCGAACCAAGGATTTTGGATCGGAAGCTCACATTGCTAGTCGCTCGGCTACCGCGCCATGCTGTCGGCGCTGGCCTAAAAGTTATTTAGTTCGTCGCTACGTTTATATCAACATATAATATAACGCTTCGTAGCCAAGAGTGTCGCTTTTTTCGTTTCACTTTTTCTCAAATCACTCCCAACGATTCTAAAGAAGTTTTCACTTCAAAAACCATAACCATAACCGCAATATTACAGCGTTTGTCGCTTGGTCATGCCGTAACCATAAACAGCTGATAGTGAAATAGAATTCATGAAGGTTATTTTGTCATAAAACCTTTGATAATTTTCTACTAATCAATTAATTTTTCGTCGTTGATTTCTAATATTCAAGTTTTTTTATCTCAAATATCAAAAGCATAAGCATTTCACAGCTACTTACCGTTACGAGGAAAAACCAAAATTCAATATATACATACCGCTACAGTTACAGTTATGGCGTTATGTTGCGGCACCTTTCATCGTTTAAACAGATGCCCATATGTTTGATTACAACAGCTGATTGCTATGGTTACGGTTATGGCTAAGGTACGGCACCAATAATTGCAGGTTTAGTGATTAAAATTAAAATACAGTGTACTCTCTCCTCTCTCTACTCGCTGGAAGGAAAAAGTGTATGGCCATGCCAGTCTATAACTGCGACAAACCCAGTATACCTAGAAGAGGACTGATTACATCGTCCCGAATGGCATAAAGGATTTTCACTAAAAAGCTTCGACATTACAGTCTATACAGATGGCAGTAAAATGGATTGTGGTGTTGGAGCTGGTATATATTCTCAAAGACTTGGAATTGAAAAATCTGTGCGTCTCTCTAATACCAACAGTGTCTTCCATGTGGAAGTACTAGTAGTTACCAGCTTGAGTGAAAACCTTAATTTGGGTCTCGGGACACCGGAACATAGAAGGTAACGAAAAAGCCGATGCACTGGCAAGAGGGGGATCTGTCATGAATAACGATCTGTCATGATAACGAACCGGTATTCACACCATTAAGTGCAGTCAAGAATGCATTTTACCTAAAATACCTCCGAATCGCGGATTGTAGATAGAGAAACCAGACGAAATGCAAAATAAGCAGAACGTTATGGCCCACCTACAACCTTAAGTAATCGTCAACATTGATAAACATGAAACGACGGGACGCCTGGAGACTAACGGCAGTCATAACTGGATTTTGGTGTGTGGGAGAACAAGCTGCCAAAATGGGTATCCCTCACAACACATACTGCCACAGTTGTATATAAGCAGAGAAAAAGGAAACAATCTTCCATTTCCTCTGCGAATGCCCTGCCCTATGGAAGGACAAAATGTTAACCCTGGGTAAACCGCTCTGGAACAGCTGTCTGGCTTAGATGTCAACAACCTGATAAGGTTCCTGAACCTCACAGACTGGATATAGTCAAGCTGTAAATAACCGGTAAACAAGTTGGTAACGAGGATGTGACAACAAAATGGTGCTGAAGCGCTAGTTGGATTCTGCAAGAATCACCACTTAAACCAACCAACCAAAAAACTCTCTCCTAGTGGACAGCTTTCTTAAGCAGACACTTTTTTCAGTGCATATCACAAAGGCTTAAGAATTTTTTTATATTTTTCATTGAGCGGACAACCGGCCCATAACACTTTAACCCTTCCATAACATTTTAACACTCCCATAAAATATTGTTAACTGTTTTTACACTTTTCTCAGAAGCGGACAAATTGTCCAGTCCCTTAGGTGCATAGTACGAAAATTCAAGTAAAAGCACTTCCTATTTTTCGATCGCCATCCTTGGCATGAGTTTGACAGGCACTCAATTGTGCGATACTATGAGTACTTAGTCTTTTTGCTTGACCGTATTTGTGGGATTGCTATGTAAAATTAGAATTTGTATGATAAAATTCAAAATTTTAAAATTTCGCGGGCTACGTATATTCGACTTACGATTATTTTTTTTTTATGTTGTTACACTCGTCTCGATGTTTAGTTTGTCTGTGAGTGGCATAAATAAGACAAGATTTTTATGTTTTCGGTAATTTTCTGCTATCGACTCTTGGCTCTCTTGGACTCTTCCAATGGGACGATTGGGCTTTGGTTTCGATGTCATAACCATACGAGTATACCCATGATTCGTCACCAGTTATGACCCTTTTAAGCAAATCTGGTTAGTCGTTGACGCCATTCAACAAGTCCTGAGCTATGCTTATGCGACGTTGTTTTTAGTAAAAATTCAGCAATTTTGGAACGAACTTCGCTGTCACATGCTTCATGCCCAAAATTCCCGAAAGGATTGCCTGGCATGAGCTAACCGATATGCCGACATCCTTAGCAACTTCGATGATTCTCCATAACAATTTCCTTCACTTTCTCAACATTTTCCTCCCATCTTCTCGACGTTCTGTGAAAAGTTTGCACCACTTGTAAACATTTTTTTGACTCTGCCATAAGCCACTGTCAACATTTCAAGTGTTTTTTAACACTTAATTCCATTTTTTGCCCAAAATTTAATGCAACTTCTTTGATCCATTTTTTTCGATAGCATAAAATCGCCGAAAACCTAAAACATTTATCTTATTTATGCCTCTATCAAGCAAACTAAACATCCTACATTGCTAAAACCGTGAACATATCTTCGAGACGATAATCGAAAGTCGAATGTACGAATTGTTCACCTTATTTTTTTAACAAACCTCGTAAGAATGCTTTTTATCGAGAAATATCTAAACTTCTACGCTATTTGTTGACTCTTTGCTACGATTTTCTATGAAATTTAATAATTTTTTTTACAACCAAATTACACAAAAGCGCGTTTTGGAATCAGCTGTGGGCATTTTTTGGCAACCAGCTGAGAGTGTTTTTACTTGTGGATCTGTACAATGCTCAGATCCCCGCTTAAGAGAGATTACACTGAATATAAACTTTTTTGTTGAAAACCAAAACTTAAGAAACTCTTTCTCGCTCTAATGCTGATTTTATATTTCAGCCAGCATCCAGAAATACTCAAAAGTGTGACATAAGCGCATAATCTACCAACTTCCGAGCCAAACTCTCGATAGTCTAAAATTAAAATGATGCTAAGATATTGCATAAATCCTTGGGAAACGACTCCTGAGGTTTATTTTTCAATTCGTGAGTCAAAAATTTCGTCCTGGGTCAAAAGATATATATATATATTGTATATAAATAGGTATGTATATGAGGGGGCTTAACATCTGAACAATCAATAAAGTAAAAAAAATTAAGGCGCGCAATGGGCCCTACCACCGAGAGGTTTTTATACGAGACAAGAACGCCAATTACCAAGGATAGTAGCTGTACACGGTCTGGCCAATAACTACGGTGAAAAAGAAAATTGTGAGCGGAACTTCAGATGCCACGTCACCGGGTACTCGGCAGCCGAATTCTGCACCATCATTTTACGAGCATTCACACACTCGTCCAATCAGTCGTTGCTCAGATGGCAATGAAGTGAACTTGTGTTGATTTTTCCGTAAACGACGACAGACAAAACCACAACCCCAAAAGAAAATGTGCACCAGCAAAGACGATAACATTTTGACATTGCATAATGAACTAAACAAAGTATGCGGTGTCTCAATTGAGAGCTTCGCAAAAATCGTCCCGTGTTTCGATGGAGTATCGATCCCAATTAGGCAGGGGCTGAATAATTTTAACGAAAATGCGGAGACATATGAGTTGAAATACACGGCATCACTGTTTTTAGAAACAATCGCAGTCTTCCTATATAGGCGTGAGTTCGAATCCCACTTCTGACACCATCTTACATGGGTATTAAAGTAGTAATAAAAACTTATACTCTTAAGGCCAGCTAGCAATAAATAAAAGTGTGCTCATCACAAGAGATATAAACATATATTCAGATAGCCAATCGACCCTGAAATCTTTAAAATCGCCTAATATTAACTCAAAGGCAGTAAAAGAACGTATCGACGTTTTGACAGAACTATCACAGTAATTTGTGATAAACCTGCTCTGGGTGCCGGGTCATAGAGACATAGAACTGCACATAGAGACATAGACTAACAACTGCAAAGCATATGAACTAGCGAGATTGGGTAGCACATTACCGATCCAACCGACAAAGCGAACATACCTATCTGCACCTTTAGAAAGTTGTAAAATGCTTATAGATAAACACACTATCAGTGCTGCCAACAGGCTATGGTCTCAGTCCCTGACCTGTTCAACTAGTAGATTGACGTGGGCGGAATGGAACATGGGCCGCACAAACCGACTGTTGAAACTGAACAGGGACAGAAAACACATGAGAAATCTTCTCGGGGTTCTAACAGGGCATTATCTGATTGGCTGATTGGCAGGCATGCCAGTAGACTGGGAGCACCCTATAACGACTATTGCAGAAGCTGTAACGACATTGAAGCAGAAGAGACTATAGAACACTTTCTATGCGGGTGCATGGCTCTGGATAGGAGAATGTTCAATATTTTAGGAAAAAGTTCCCTGAATAACTTGACAGAAGTAGCCAATATAAAAATAACAAGTCTTGTTAGATATGTTAAAGCCGCAGGTTGTTCCAATGAGGACAATGTACAGTGAAGAGAGGAGACAGCCCTGGTGGTATTATAATGGGATACAGCAGGCCTAGGTGTGTCAACCGACAACCACTGTACCTACCTACATATATATACTTGGCTTACAACCTTTTTTTAGGTATTTGGCCGAGCTCCTCTTCTTACTTGGGGAGTGCGTGTTGTTGCACAAATGAAGGGACATACGATTTTACAATACCCCGAACGGTAGATGTGGTCTTATGAGTAGATTTTTCTCGGGAGAATTACACTCGGAGGTTTTCCATTGTCTACCGAGTAGCAACTGTGCACTTTCGAATACTAATCACGCACCAACTATTCGGCTACGGCAACCGCCGTACAAAATTATGTAAATCTTATTTTTCAGCTCGCGAATTGAAAACTCACTCTTATGTTGAAAGAAAAAATTTCAGAGCTCAACGTTTTTTTTTTTCAAACACTACTTGAGAGCTTAATTTGATGGCTGAATTTCTAAAATTTCAGATCTCAAGGTTTTTTTTCAAACACCACTTAAGAGTTTAATTTTATGGATGAATTTCAAGGTTTCAAGTGGAAAATAAAACTTTAAACTTGAAAAAAAAATTTTAAATATCACTAGCAAACTTAAATTAGTTCTGGCATAAATGACACATGAATAGAAATTTGAGTTGACTGAAGCTCAACTCTCAAGTCGGAAGACTAAAATTCCAATTTCCAAAGAGCTTAAAAGCGCTGCCTGTGAATTACATTTCTCAGCTATTTTTTGAAGCACTCACAAATGTACTCATAATTTATGAAAAAGACGTCTTGAGTACACGTGAGTCTAAATAAAACTTCTCAAGAGCTGTAAAATTAGACCTCTACATGAAGTGACGTATTTTTAGTTGCATCTGACTCAGAATGGAGAAGTAAAACTCGCATGTAATTTTCTCTACTTAAATTTCGAAAAGAAAGCCTCGGGAATGTTTTGGCAATTTAACCGTTATAAAATAATAAATCATGATACTATACTTGGTCATTGAGCTCTTTTGGATATTTTTTACGCCTTCACCTTCCAATTTGTGCGCCCAATAAAAATTTTACCAAATTTTTTAGTATATTAATATGAAAAAACTCTTAAAACTATATGTTTTTTTGTTGGTTTTATAAATTGACATACCTAGGAAATTGTATTAAAAACCTAGTCACTCATAAATTCAATGCAATACAGTAAGTCTCGAAAAAATACCACTGTTCGCTGATGTATATACATATAAGTTCGGTTGGCATGTGTGTATGTATATGTGCGGAAGTGGCTTTGCAAATAATACAGATATGCGAAATAAAATTGGATGATTAACTTTGCGCCACCTTGTCAATATGTAATATATGTATTATAATTGCTGCATATATATGGCTGTTTGCCTAAACAGACGGCGGCGTTAATCGGGATTACCGGCGCAGTTAATTCTGATTAAAATTGTAACGCCAAAGACAGTTGTTATGCGGATTAGTGAACAGCTGATTTGCTTATTGGATAGTTTTGTCCGTAGAACATGGACCGCAGGCAACAAATATGGGTAATAGCTGGCCTGTTGCTAGAAAATAATTATTTATTCAAAAAATCTTAAATTGAAATTTCTCAAGCTGTTAGTGCAAATTAGCATTGCCCGCAGTCTTTCTGGTTATTCCCTTTGAAAGTTTCATTATTTTTCATTCGCAATAAAAATTATCAGTATAGGAAGTTCTCATCCGAGGCTTTGGCGGGTCCCAAACCCAGCGCACAACCAGCTCACGTTGGTGCACATTGGCTCACTCCCGAGCGGATGTTCGGAAGCTACCCAGAGGATACTTGGGCTAATCCCAGAAGCTGTGAGCTGGTGGAACCACATGTAAAAGAATCGCCCTGGCCACTCCCAAGTGAATGGCGATCAGTAACTTTCTCCACTTGCGTGGACTTCTACATATGGAACCGTCCTACCTTGGACTTGGCTTCACTTGGTGTGTTCAACTGGCGCCGGCTAGCACAAGAAAGAAACGACTGGAGCTCATTGTTAAACTCGGCATAAATAGCGTAAGCGGTTATCGCGCCCATTAAGTAGAAGAATAGAAAGATTTCCCTAATCCGCTTAAGTAAGAGAATTAAGTCTTATGGTCGATCCGCATTAGTTGAGCTTAACTCCTGAGATAATTCCGAATTAAGTCGTTAAGCCGTCTGTCTAGGCTATAACGTTTATATTGCATTGCATTAAATAGTATTTTATATATGAGTGTGTGTTAGTGTTCCTAGGTAAAATTTAAGTACAAGGTGGCGCAAAATGAATCATCCACTTTTCTTTTTGAATAATGTTTTTACTACAAGTAAATACAAAAAAATAATTTTAGGTGAAAGAAATATTTGCAAAAATTATAAATCTACCTATAAAGTGAGTAATATTTAATAAAATTTAAGTACAAGGTGGCACGAAATGAATCGTCCAATTTTCTTTTCGAATAATATTTTTACTAAATATATTACAAAAAAAAATGATTTTGAGTGAAAGAAATATTTGCAGAAATTATAAATCCACCGATAGTGATTAATTTGGCGCCACCTTGTACAATATTTATGCATTATAATTGTTGTATGTATATGGATTGCTGTTTGTATAGGTATTTTATACGCGTGTGTGTTAGTGTTCCCATGTAAAATTTAAGTACAAGGTGGCGCAAATGAATCATCCAATGATCTTTTTGAATAACGATTTTACTAATTACAATAAAAATGATTTTGAGTGAAAAAAATCTTTGCAGAAATTATAAATCTACCTATAGAGTGATTAATATTTGATAAAATTTAAGTACAAGGTGGCACGAAATGAATCGTCCAATTTTCTTTTCGAATAATCTTTTTACTAAATACTCACAAAATGATTTTGAGTGAAATGTTTAATTTGGCGCCACCTTGTACAATATTTATGCATTATAATTGTTGTATGTATATGGATTGCTGTTTGTATAGGTATTTTATACGAGTGTGTGTTAATGTTCCCATGTAAAATTCAAGTACAAGGTGGCGCAAAATGAATCGTCCAATTGTTTTTTTAACAATTTCTACTAACTACAAAAAAAATATTTTGAGTGAAATAAATCTTTGCAGAAATTTTAAATCTACCGATAGAGTGACTAATTTTGCGCCACCTTGTACAAGTACATTCCCATGCAATACATTTTATGAGAAAGTGTGCTGTTATTTTTAAATATTTGTTGGTGTGTATGAATATGTACTTGCGTGTCAAGTGTTTGTATGACTTGTATTTGAGGTTATGTATATCGCATACCAGTATTGTAGAGACTTTTATCAAAAGAATATTACACTTTTTCTTCTATAATTAATTAGTATATTTCGTCCACTTTCAATTACGTTAGCTATGTGAGCTTGTTCTATCATAATATATTTATGTGTGTATATTTATAAATATCGGTAAATGTATATGTACAAAAGTCATTCGTTAATACGTTTAGCAGTGTTTTGTTCCAGTTACAATTTTTGTTTATTGCAATTAGTTCATTTTAAAATCATACATTTTCACGCAATTTCTAATCCACGTTCTGCTTCACTCTCTCAGTTGTATGTAATAATGGTAAGTATGTATGTACTCGTATGTAGGTATTTAATTTTGAAGACAACTCGAACGTTGCATTTGTTGCCACTATATTTATTTATTATTATTTTATTTTTTATTTTGTGTTTTTTTCCTTAAATGCATTGGATCTCTGATACAACTGGAAGACCCATTAGAACACCTACATACACTTATTTAGTATCAATTTATTTTGGTATAAGCTGACTGTAATTTTTATTTCATTAATTTTTTTCATTTATATAGTTTTTGTTTTCTTGGTTTTTTTGCATAATTTTTTTTTGTTCCATAATTTATTTTTTATAATTTTTTCTTTCATTTGGGTCTGGAACACTATCCAATGCATGCACATTATTATGTACCTATTATAATATTTACAGAGTTTTATGACTATACATTCGGTATCAAGATACACTTTATGAAACATTTAAACCTTCCGGAACAATTGAGAATGCAAACAAAAAAATTAAGTTCTCCATCGTAATTCGAATTTATATGGGCTAGGGTATTTAAAATTGGAACTGAAAAGATCGCATGCTCAAGAAAATCTTTCATTACATTCGCTTACCCATCACCAAATTTTCTTCATTCTCATTTTCAGCGCATTTCGCTTCATTCTAAAGTCAAAAAGTGACACGGAAACTGAAAAAATAAAGAGAAAGAGGTTTCCCACGTATAGAGCTGTCCTATGATATCGAAAATCCCACGCTCGCACGAAGTGTGATGTGATGTATTCGAACGGTATTTTATTAAGTATTCTTTAAGTTCTTATAATTATAGAACAATTGGCAGCAGCTATGAAACAAGGCGAATCTATTAAAGGTGGTGGTGGTAATTCAGCTGAGTAGTTTTTTTCTTTCGCTGTGTCCATGTGGCTATCAGCTCAGAATGAAACAAGGCGAATTCATTATTTTATTTATCAAACGTAAGGAGAGAGTTGTGGGTCTAGTTCCACCACCTTTAATGAATCCTTCTTGACCTATGATACCGGAAATCTCACGCACGCACGCAGTGTGAAGAAAATAGTTTATTACCGTAATGTGGATTAACGGTATTTTAATTAAATATTCTTTAAGTTCTTATAATTATAAGCCAATCGGCAGCAGCGGTGAAGCAATGAAAGGAAGGCAATGAGAAGTAGGATAAAAACGAAGATGACGCTTCGTTAAATGTCCCTTTATAAAGAAATGTTCCGTTATATATAAAAAGCGATAACTGGGAATACATTCCTCTTTTGTTACATTCCGCTTTGTTTGGCTGATTGTAACATCAGTCGTTGGTTTTTGGTGAGCGACAACAGAGGAAGAGTGCCGGATAGGCCTCATATTGTATTAGGTGCGCAACTAAGTTCCCGCTGTTTGTCAATAGATGCCGCCAGCAGTGAGTGCTAGTCGATTCTAACATAACCTAAACGTCATAAGCCAAGCTTGGACCTATGGTAAACAAACAGCTTCGACACATTAGTGATTTTGCTTTGGCATCAAATACTTTTGGTTTTGTGAAAATGTCTGATTTTGTGCCGAATAATCGCCATTTGCGGGAAATGTTGATTTTCCTCTTTCATTCAAAAAAAAAAAACGGCGGCTACAAAAAGTTTATGGAGATGCTGCTTTAAGTGAAACAACGTGCCGTCGCTTCAAAGACGGTGATTTTAATGTTGACGACCGTTCGCGTGAAGGAAGGCCAAAAACCTTCGAAGACGCTGAATTGGGGGCATTGCTCAATGAGGATCCGTGTCAAACGCAAGAAGAGCTTGATTCAGTATTAGGAGTTACCCGCCAATCAATTTCCAAACGAGTGCATGCTTTGGGAATGATTCAGAAACAGGGGGCTTGGGTTCTTTATTAGTTAAAACCAAGAGATGTTGAACGTCGTTTTTTCGCCTGTGAACAACTGCGCCAGCGGAAAAAAGGACGCATCGTGACGGGTGATAAAAAATGGATTCATTACAGTTAAAACCAAGCGAAACCATAACTGGAGATCGGTATCGACTTCAATTGATGCGATTGAGCCGAGCACTGCGCGAGAAGCGGCCACAATACGCATGACAACATGACAACGCTCGGCCTCACGTTACCAAACCCATTAAAATCTACCTGGAAACACTGAAATGGGAAATCCTACCCAACCCGCCATATTTTCCAGATATTGCGCCGTTCAATTATCACTTGTTCCGATCGATGGCACATGGTCTAGCTGACCAGTAGGTCCATTCAAATGAAGACATCAAAAAATGGTTTGATCCGTGGATAGCCTCAAAAGGTAAACAGTTTTACCACGATGGTATGCGAGATCTACCAGAAAGATGGGAAAAAGTAGTAGCCAGCGATGGATAATACTTTCAATGATTCGCTTATAACCATTTTTTTAGAATAAAGTTGTATTTACATCATTAGTTGCGCACCTAATAACTTCTGAAATGAATGCTTATTAAAAACTCTACATTGCTTGAAAACTTGGGCTCCAAATAATTTTGGAAATCTGTTAAATTTTTGCGCTTATAATTTACACATTTTAAAATCCCCCCAGGAAGACCAGTTTTTGAATGCGGTGTACCACGAGGGAAAAGTATACCCTTGCACAACTTTTTTTGTTTTTTTTTTTTTACTCTTATATAGTCCAGTTATCTATTTTGCTTAATACTTAGACTTACTCGTATATACATTCTAATAAAAACCGTACTATTCTACAAATATTTTCCATAAAATTTTACTTATATTTTTACATACAACGCGCATTCTTGATTGACGTCGTTTTCATGCGAATTCGTCGTGCAACGGCAAATGGTTGTCCTGGGCACGAAGAAGAAATGTAAATGATAGGAAAAGTAGCGGAGTAAAATTTCTGCTTATGTAACACGATTTCGTTCCAAATGCATGTTAAGGGTGGTTAAATTTCAAGGGCTGATGTTGAATGCAAACCCCACCTAAACGTCAAGCTTTTTTCTACATTTCATTTGACATTTTGCAATTTGAGACTAACTCAATTTGAACCACAGAATCGAGTAGTGCGTTAAAGTTATTCAGGCTTATTATGAAAACGGGCGTTCAAATCAAAATTCATATCGCGCACTTCGTGATTTTTTCGGTCCACTTATCCGTACAATCGGAAAAATTGTGCAAAATTTTAAGCAACCCGGGTCTGTAGAAGATGTGAAAACACCAGTGTATGTTCGCGATAGTGTGGTTGAAGAGCCGTCCACCTCAACTCGTCGTCGTGCCCAACAATTGCACCTCTCGCGCTCGTCGTTGATGAACATTATGAATAAAGACTTGCATTTACACGCTTACAAGGTGCAATTGACTCAAGAACTAAAGCCTCCTGACCATTTCAAGCGCCGTCAATGGTCATAATGGTGGCAGGAAATGGCAACAGTGAATGACCAATTTTCGAAGAAAATCATCTTCAGTGATGAGGCACATTTTCACCTCAGTGGATTCGTCAATAAGCAGAATTGCCGTTGGGCGAATGATAATCCAAGAGTGATTGCCGAAAAACCAATGCACCCACAAAGAGTGACTGTTTGGTGTGGTTTATGGGCCGGCGACATGATTGGGCCGTATTTTTTCCAAAATGAGGTCGGTCAGGCAGTTACTGTGAATAGTGTTCGCTATCGTGAGATGATAACGAACTTTTTATGGCCCGAATTGGAAGATATGGATGTGGACAATATGCGGTTTCAACAGGACGGTGCCAGTTGTCACACAGCTAACGAAACAATGGCTCTTTTGCGCGAAAAATTTGATGGCCGAATAATCTCACGTCGCGGCGATGTCAATTGGGCGCCAAGATCATGTGATTTGACTCAGTTGGACTTCTTTCTTTGGGGTTATTTGAAAGAAAAGGTGTACGTCGATAAGCCAGCAACAATTCAAGAGCTAAAGGATGAGATAATTCGGCATATTAACGGCATAGAACCTCACTTATGCCTCAGCGTCTTCGAAAATTTGGACCATCGGATGGAGGTGTGGCGCCGAGACCACGGCGGCTATTTAGCCGTATTTTGTTCCGTACGAAATTGAGCCATACTAATATTATCATAATGAAGGGAATTGACAATAATTTCTTAAAAAAATTGTATTTTATTCAAAATCAACACCGGCCCTTGAAACTTAACCACCCTTTAGTAAGCACTGTATAATTTTGTGCAGAATTTTCATTACAGTTTCACAAATTGGTTTGCTTCTCTACTGTGGCCTACTTCAAGGGCCGCAATATTTTATGTACATCGTAAGCAGCAATTGGTTTTATTAATTTGAAGTTATAAAAATGAAAAAGCAAATGCTATAATAATATAATAAATAACAAATAGTTCATACCAGCCATACCCAGTCGAACTTTGCAAGCAGTTTCTGCACTTTAGCGATCTTTTTCATCACCTTCATAAAACTTGCTTCGCTATCGTTTCATTTGCTTGTCATATCCGCAAATAATACCTCACCATTTTCAGTTAGCCTGTAGCATTAAGGGACTATATCGACTCATGCACACACACACGCGCTCACACATCTATTTCTATGTAATTGCGGTCGCTCAACACGATTTCCGCTGTTATGAGTTACTCTTCATGAATCGTTTAGACTTTTACGGCAAGTCCTTTTCTAGTTCATACGAGTATTAAATTTAAATGCACCATTAAATCTCAGTAATTCCTGTTAGAGCTTTCATCTATTTATCTTACTTTTCTATGTTCCATACACATACATATGCACTTACACATACACATGGGCGTATATGCTGTTCTTATGTAGGCAAGATCTTTAACTTTTAATTTATATAGCATTGTGTATGTATGTATGTATGTATGCGTGTAAGTATGTGTAAGTACTTGACATAAGTATTTTGCATTTTTACTGGCCTTTTGTTTGTTTTTGCCTTCTATATAACCGTATTTCAATGTATGTATTCATGTATGTATGCCTATGCACTATCCATTATATACCCAGATTCGTAACAACAACATTAACTGGAATCTTAAAATCTACAAATACTATGAAACAACGATGCCATGCAATGCAATGACTTGCTACTGACCGCGTACAAGAAAACTAGCCTCATCCACGTCTCAACCCCAAACCCAATTAGTATTGATGCCAAAAGTTCTTTTTTAAACTATTCGAGACTTTTTCTTTTGCTACTATTTTTTTTCTTACTTTTCGGTTTATGGGTCGTTGCCTCTTACAGTTCCGTCACTGCATAGTTCGAGTCATCGGTTATGGCGGGCGGCGGTGGTGGCGGCAAATCGTCATCATCATCTATATTATTCGCCGAACTGCCATTGTGTAGGGGCAATGTATTGGCGCTACTACTGTTGTTGCTGCTGCTATTGTTGGCGCTATTATTGACGCTGCTGTTGTTGCTGGCATTGCTGCCGTTGTTAGCGCTGTTGCTTTGTTGGCAATTGTTGCTGTTGTTACTCTTCGAGTTAATGTTGTTATTGTTATTATTCAATGCATGACCGGGTTTAGGTGGTGAGCCAATGCCGACAACGACGCCACCACCAACACCAACTCCTCCACTCACACCGACATTGGCCACATCCGTTGTTGCTTCCAGTGGTGGCGGTGGCAAAGGCAATGACGAGTCGTCATTCGAATGTCGATTATCCGTTGTTGGCACTGCACCATTTTGCATTTGTTGTTGTTGTTGCTGCTGCTGCAGCTGCCCACCCGCATGCTGTGGGTCAGCGTGCGCGCTCGCGTTCGGTGGCGGCGGCGATGTGGGTGTGCCAATTCGTGGCGGTGGTATGGCTTTCATTTGTGGTGGCAGTTTCATAGGTGGCCGCTGCAGCGTTCTGCGACATAATAAATTACGAATTAGCCATTTGTATGAATAAACATAAAATTATAATAAAAATGAGCCCATAAGTAACAAAAGGAGGAGAGAAGAAATAGTTTTCTAAGTAAGCGTACGGAACGGAAATTTTTGCCACTCTGAAAGTAGCAGAATGGATAATTGAGTGGAGATGAAGCGGAAAACAGATTTGTGCCTTTATCGACTGTGAGGCTGCACAGAAGGTCCTGGAGGACGCAACGCAAACCTCAAAGAATGTTCAAGAATGTAAGAAGAAGCGTAATTCTGTCGTAAGACAAAACAGGCTTGTACTTATATGGGTTCCAGGACACTCCGGTGTTTAAGGAAACGAAATTACCGATGTATTGGCCAGCAGTGGATCAACGGTTCCCCCACAAGGGCCAGAGCCAATAATCGGAATCAGTTCTGCAGGAATCATGAATTGGATCAGCGATTATGTATGCAATTTACATAAAGAGCGATGGACCGGTCTAGAACGCTGCAGAACTGCAAAGTGTTTTGTGATAAGCCCGAACAGAAAACTGTCGAACTTTCTTCTAAAACTTGGTAGAAAAGGCATTCGATCGAAGGTCGGAATTATTAAAGAACACAGCCCATGGGTTCAGCATATGACCACCATTGGAATCAGTGAGAACCCGATTTCCCCGTCTCGCTTAGAGCAGCAAGATAGCACTGAGCATTTTCTCTGTGATCTCCATGCCTTTGCTACAACAAGACTGCGAATTTTGGGTTCCGATATCTGTTTGTGCTCTCAAACTGGAGAATATTTTCAGATTTGCCAAAGAATCTGGATAATTCTCACAGGACTAGCTACCTCTGTCAGTGCCTCTATTCTATTTTATCTTTTTCTTTCTGTCACTTCTATCCTTCTCTCCTTTCCTCCTTGAGTATCAACCCTTTTACTTTCAAGAGCTTCGAATCCAAGGGTATTTTAGCCTCTGTGTTTTAGGAGTTTGCGAGCTTCTTGGCTCATCTTTTTCAAATTTCAAGAGTTCGAAAAATATTTTCGATCATTTTCCAATTTACATATTTGCCTTTAGGTGACATTTAGACGAATTAAAGAACTATTAGAAAACCAAAACAATTCTCTGCACTTCTTATCGTTCCTAGTCGGAGCATAGGCAAGGCACTTTAACGATTTTTGTCATCCGTTATACACCTAATTTCCTTCCAGGTGACGGTGGAAGAGCTCTCATTTAGAATTGTGCACATCCAAGTCTGCCGTGGGCATTCTCTACTTTTATGCCTTATTTAAAGGACCTCAGTGGCAAAGAGGGTTTAGGCATTGCTATTCCTTATTGGTCGACCCTGTAAAAGCAACGGGGAAACTCCCAGCATCTACGTGCCTTGGAAAGCTAATATACTCATGAAACATTATATTTTAAGATGGCATAAGTCTTAAGACTCTGCACTCGTAGGAGAAAATCAACACAGAGGCTGGACATCCGTAGAAAAACGAGGCCTTAACCAAACCCAATCATGTCCGTGAGGGATATTTATGTTAGAGCCTCTTTTGAAGTAACCGCTAGCTCCCCAAAAGAACGCTTTGCCTTTGTCTGCCTCGTTTAATTAGACCCTTGCCTGGGCAATCATATAACTTAACCTACCACGAGGAAGAAACCATTGATGCGTTTTGTTAGACTCGGCCAAAATTACTCAATTGCACCACTTGCGGCACCACTCAATAAGCAGAATTGCTATAGTTTTTATTTTATTTTTTCCACTTACTTGGAATAACTCTGTTGCTGCTGATAAATTGATTCAACCTTGGCCGGTTCGGCGTCCTTTGGTATCTCAGGCAGTGGGCAATTCAATATCGAAGGTTTATACTTTGGATCAAACTTGCCACCTTGTCGCAGAGTCGAGCATTTGTAGATTTGTTTATCACGGTCGTAGATTGCCGTATCCATGCCAGACGTAGCAGGTATATCACGATGATGTAGTCCATCCTGCGGTGATTTCATTTGATTGTGCGATTGTTGATGCAGCTGCTGCTGCTGGTTTGGCGGTGGTGGCTGCTGTTGTTGATGCGGCGGCACATGATGAGCTGGTATCTGTGGATGTCCTTGTCCTTGCGAGTTCTGACGTCGCATCGTTGCCATATTCGAAACATAAATCGAGCCCTGGCTGACAGCCACCAATGGTTGATAAATAGAATGCGGATTGCCATTTGGCTGTAGAGCGGCAATATGTGCTGGTATCTGTTGATATATTTGGCCTTGCTGACCTGCCGTTATATGATGTGGCGGTGGATGAGCAGCTGTGGCGTAGGTGCCATATTGTTGAGCCGCCTGTTGCTGCTGATGATAGATGGCATGTTGGTGCTGGACAGCTGCAGCGACGGCGGCATGCGAATGCGGATGCGGATGGTGACAGTAGATCGGTTGGCCTGCCAATTGTTGAGCTTGCTGCTGAGCTAATTGTTGTTGTGCTGCTTGCTGCTGCTGTGTGAGTGCCGGCTGACTTCGTGCGGGATCGCTACAGGCTACTGGTGATTTTCAGTAAAAATCATTGGCTTCCAAAGTTTTGCATTGTTTGCTTAATGTAGCATATTTACCGTTATTTGGACCTGTAAAATGGGCGGAAAACAAGTTAGTGAGGAACGTGAGGCGGATTGGTGGAGGTGAGTGAGGATGTTTACGAAAGAATAAAATGTGATGAGTGGCATTTGGAAATGGAATAAACTACTGTGAAAAGATTATATAGATGGAGGTCGAATGATGATCGAATAATGTAGGCCACAGCACACTTACCAGTCAAGTGGGTAGGGCTATGATTGTGCGACGGCAAACGACCCAGCGTATGCGTGCCCATAGCCCTCATGTTCTGCTGCATGTGCGCGTGCGCCATCATCTCGTGCTGCTGCCGCTTGGATGGGTGTTGCAAAGTGTGCGATCCACTGATTACTGGCGGACTGAAGTGCCTGAAAAGGAGGTTGGAACAAACAAATTTAAACAAATCTTACATGAGGGACATGCTCACCCGTTATGATTGCGCGGCAATGTGCGTGCCGCATTCATCATCTGCTGATGATTTTGTGGCGCCGGATGCGATATATATGACGGCTCGTCGACCTGAGCATAATCATTGCGCTTACGTATGTAGATCCAGGTATGAGAATCAACCCAAACCATAATCGTCAGTAGTATAGCGGCAATAAAGCTCGCAATCAGCATCAGTACCAATCCCAATAGTCCACCCTCGCAGAGACCTCTTGCAGCGGCCAAAAAATTATGATGCACAACCTTACAGTCCACAAGTGCTGTGAGCTGAGTAAGCAAACGTTCGCTGCTATTCAAATCCGCATTGACAGCACCTAATTTCGGCTGTAATCCAGACGATTTGAACAACACCAACGATATCTTCATTACCGTAGCCATGGCACTACGTGCGTTGTTCAGTGAGTTTTGTGATTCACGCAAACGTTGCGTGAAAGGATTGGTGTGCCCTGGCTCACATTGCGTGTAGTGCAAGAGGACATTGGTAGGAAGATCGCGCGGAGAAGTGGATACCAAGAAGTCAGCCGGATTAATGCAGAGATCACCAACAGCAACCGACGAAGACAAGTAGAGACCAGACATCAGCCAAGAACCAGTGACCGCCAGTAAGCCGCAAACGCTAAATAATATGAGCGCACAACGCGAATGACGTGCCACGCCCACCAGCAAGACAGCGCACAACACCAGCAACAAGGCTAGTGTGGCCACAGTGCCCGGCCAACGTATGAGCTCCCACTGATCGCCACGCTGGAATAGGGGTTGAGTAATGAACATTTAGTAATGAACGAGTAGGTACAAAAACGAAGTTGAAATATTAAAATCCAAAACATACCGACAGAAAGTGTGTCATGGAAATACCCAAGAGCGGCCGGCGTATATCACCAGCGGCATTGGTGGCCAGCGTGACATTGCCTTGCACAATGTTCAACGAGACGAAGAGTATGGAGAGCGCAGTCTGATTGGAGACGGGTTGATCGAAAATGTCGGCCAACTCAACCAGTTGTGGACGAATACGGTTCTTCAAAGTATTTTCTAAAATATGCGTCTGGTTGCGTATAGTGGTGACCAAGTTATCAACCTTGCGGCCAGCAGTTAACACTTCGAGCAGGCCGTTATGGAGGTCATCGTTGCCATATAAACCTGCGAAATGGAAAAGAAAAGATGAGAAAATGAAAAATATATATAGTTTAAGATGAGTGAGAGCAGCATTTTTTTTTAATTTTTTATACTAAGTCTGCAAAGCTGTATTTGTAATTATAATCATGGTGAAAAGATTTTTAGAGGTGTGCTATTTAGCAGGCCGTTATTCGGCTCTGAGCAAATTTGCGAGAATTAGAATAGGCTCTCGTCAATTGGGATGTGTTTGCAAAAAAAACTAATATTGTGTTGGTGATATACGAAAAAAATCAACCAATGACACTTCGTTGCCGTCTGAACAGCGACTGATTGAATGAGTGCGTGAATGCTTGTGAAATGATCGTGCAGAGTTCGGCTGCCGAGTCTCCCAAGTGACACAATTTTCTTTTTCACTATAGTTAAATAACAAACCTAGTTCATGATATTGAAGAATGAAGTAATGAGAAACTTTCAGGCAATGACAAACACTCGAATACATTTCTACCGCAAGAGCTTATCATAAGAATTGTCCGCGGATCGGAGAGACAGTATAAAACTATAAAACTCTCCATTAGTGAACAATTTCAAGTTTTATTTCAAGACGCCCACCACGAAATGCGGGAGAAAGTAGACCTAACGCCCGAGAAAAGATATATGCGCCAGGTATAAAAACACCTATAGGTAGGTAAGTAGGTAAAATAGATGAAGTATCACTCTGCAATTCCCTAAATAGCACAAGAGCACCGTTTTGATACCAATATGAGACCTCCAAAAGGCAGATATCTACAGCCAGCCAGAGCTGTTAATGCAATGAAAAAGATTCATGAGATTTAGGTTAGTGTAGTGCCCCAGGCTGTCGAAGAAAGGAGCTCCCAGTGACCTCAGTTGTCTAGCTGCCAAGCCTGGACATTTACGGAGAAAGTGCTCAACAGTCTACACCTCTAAAAAGTTCCCACAGCTTCTGCAATGGGGGTTAAATGGTAAACCTAGCATTTACGCGTATGTGCCGACCGTCCAATCAGCGGTAAACACAACTACGAGTTTGGAAATTTAATGGTGTCGAGTCCGCAGCACTTTCTGAGTCTTCCGTCCATTGTGCTGGGGCCAAAGTGTTCTCGAAACATCACATGAAGAAATGGAGCTTCATCTATTCTGCGCTCTTCTGAGAAATAAGTTGTGTTATTCCCTTTAACAACAGTCGAAGGGATGTCGATGACCGGGTAGAAGACTTCTGATACCGATTCTGTCCCCTTCCTGGTAAGATCATCAGGAATCTTATTTTCCTCTATGTTCCTATGCCCTGGAGCCCAGATCAGAGAAATATTACCTGCAAACCCAAGAGATTTGATCTCTGGAACTGCACCATGGTGTCGTCAAAACCTTGATCGCAGTTTGGCTAACGAAAAAAATATTAATATCTTCCTCTTTCCCACATTCCCTGGCCATTTTGCATACCTGCAGGATCGTAAAGACTTTTGCCTGAAAAACACTAGCAGTATTCGGCAATTTTGAGGATATAGATGAATTGTCTGATTTAGAGAAAATCCCTACGCCGACCCCCGGTTCCATCTTGAAGCCATCGTTAAAGACAGACGTGACAGCTTAGGTGCAGATTTCCCCATTCATTCTAATCCTGCATACCTGGAAATATTGCCCTGGCACGACTCTCCTAAACACCTGTATACCTCTTGATTTCTCAAATCGAATCACGCGTAACAAATTTTTACATTAAAACGCGTGAATTCATTGATGATTAACTGCCGGAAAGCGTGTAACACGCCACTCTAGCGTATTAATCACCGATTAGGCCAAACTATGCCTCATTTGCTGATGCAGAAAAATAATTGTATTTACATATTTTGTTATTCGTCATTTTTAAAAGTGCTTGAATACATTATAAACTTCCTTTTATATGTCCGAGCGTACAAGGGTAGATTTTTCCGCATTTTTGAATTCAAGTGGCGTTGGACGCATTCACTCCCAGTCAATAGTTACGTGACTATTATGTGATTAGTTACACTAAATGGGGTTGCCTATATACAAATTTGCATACATACATAGGCATATTTGATAGTTTGTGTGAGTGCTTAAAGGACGAAAGAGGCAACAAGGAGTGTCACTGTGAACAATCAAAGCAACTTATTTTCAAACTGGACACACCCAATTCACTGAACATTGTGAGAGTTTATGAATATTGGCAGAACCTGTACAAAAGTTTGACTAACAAAGTGAACATTAATTTGCCTTTTTATTAACTTTGCTATATTCATGGAAATTTAATTGCTTTCTAAAACAAAAAAAAAACGATTTTTGTACAGCAAAAGCAAAGTAACAGGGTCTTCCATCAAGAGCGAGTCAAAATAGAATAGAACAAGTTCCGTATGTATTTGTGAGGCATTAATAAAGATATTAGTTTTTTTATTGTATCAAAATCCCATATAAACCATTCTTCTTCTTCTTAATTGGCGCGATAACCGCTTACGCGATTTTGGACGTGTTTAACAAAGCGCGCCAGTCGTTTCTTTCTCGTGCTAACCGGCGCCAATTGGACACACCAAGTGAAGCCAAGTCCTTCTCCACCTGATCTTTCCAACGCAGAGGAGGCCTTCCTCTTCCTCTGTTACCACCAGCTGGTATCGCATCGAATACTTTCAGAGCCGGAGCGTTTGTATCCATGCGGACGACATGACCCAGCCAACGTAGCCGCTGGATCTTTATACACTGGGCTATGTCTATGTCGCCGTAAGGCTCATACAGCTTATCGTTCCATCGTCTGCGATATTCACCGTTGCCAACGTGCAAAGGTCCAAAAATCTTACGCAGAATCTTTCTCTCAAACACTCCAAGGGACGCTTCATCGGATATTCTCATAGTCCACGCCATACGTTAGGACGGGCATGATGAGAGCTTTGTAGAGTGTTAGTTTTGTTCGTCGAGAGAGGAATTTATTGCTCAGTTGCCTACTTAGTCCAAAGTAGCACTTGTTGGCAAGAGGGATTCTACGTTGGATTTCAAGGCTGACATTGTTATCGGTGTTAATGCTGGTTCCTAAATATACGAAGTCTTTATATATAGTAATACCCGACCCGACTTCGCACAATGGCGCAGATGGGAGAGGTAAAATTTGCAATGACTCTGCAGAATTTGGGCAATGGCCTGGGTTTCTTGTACTTTCAACGCATCGGTCGATTGCAGCTAATTGCCATAGCTCTGTTACTTCAAAAAACCGCACTAGAAGAAGTGTAAATGACAGCCAATTCGCATCACCTACGCGAAAGATAATCCATACCCACAAATCGTACATAATAAAGTTTTATCATTTCCATCTGCTACTCAATCGCGTAACTTTTCAAGATGATTTGGTGGCCGTGAGTGAATAAACAATAAATTTCACAGCGCCGCCTAACCCTATTTGAAAACCCTATATATCCCTAATTTTTTTTTTTTTGTTTTTTTGTTAGCTGCAAACTTTTCGCCAATCTCACACACTTTTTAATTAAGTAGGCAACAACAAATTTTAAACACTTACCGAGTCCAATTGCCGCACAGCACATGACCGTTACTATGGAGAGCGCAACTTTTAAACTTGTAATGGAGTGTGCTGGTCGTGGTTTTCTATCACAGCATCGTGTCATTAAGTAGAGTAGCAATCCAAGTAGGGATATGATGAGGAGCGCGGCCGGCACGGAACCCAATATACCCAAACTCTGAAAGTGGGAGAATGAGTTTAATATTCAGCATATTTGCGTAGAATTTTGTGTGTGTGCATTAAAGATATACAAATTATTTTAATTATTCAAGAAATATTTACTTCACTTTTTGCCTTAAATAATAAATTCTTCAAATTTAATCCAACATATAATAGCAAAACAACAAAACTAATAACTTTTTATTAATAATATTTAATAATAACCTGAGCTCACAAAGAAGTTCTGTGCCGAAATAGTGTAAGCGTAAAGTAGCAGCCTTTATTTACGTATGAGGATTAAATAAAGAAAATTGATTAAATTGAAGATCTTTCCCTCCTTTTATTAAAACCTATCTGATATTTTAAGGGTACGGAACTCATTAAGATTATTTATAATAACTTTTTTGGACTTGAATATTTTGATTTTCAACATTTGAACTTTCGAAACTCCTTTGACTTCGACATATTCTTTTAGTATTTTGGTTGTTTTTGTTGTTGTAGCAGCTTACTAAACCCTGTCAGTGCGATGTAGTTACAGGCCGTCTTCATCTAACGATAGACCCAGAAAGTATGCTGTCTCGGCTGGTTGGTTTCAGAGCGAGAGAGAGAGAGAGCGGCGATAGGTGTTTATGTTTGATAGGGCATGTAAATAGGTGGTTAGTGTAGTGTGGTGTGCTTTCATACTAGACATACCGGATCAGAAAGTACCGGGAATGTTTACATAAAAACAAAAAGAGAGTTAAATTTCAGGGAAATTTATTTTATCTTCTTCAAAATATGACCCGTCTGAAACAACACACATGTGCCAACGTTTAACCCAGTCCTCCATGCACCCCAGGTAGGCCGACGAAGGATTGGCCTTCAGCTCCTCCTTCGTCGCATTCGCTTTGATCTCCTCTATCGACTGAAATCTCCTTCCATGAAGTGGTAACTTTACTTGGGGAAACAAAAAGAAGCCGCACGGGGCCATATCAGGTGAATACGGTGCCTGCACGACGGTATTTATTTGGTGTTTGGTCAGATAATCCAACACAATTTGGGTTCGGTGCGATGGCGCGTTATCATTATACAAAATTCAAGAATTGTTTGCCCACATTTCCGGCCGTTTGTGACGTATAGCATCCCTCAAATGATCCGATAGCGGTAAAAAGTGACAGATGTGTGTCTTACAGTTCTACCCACATGCGCAACAAATATGGGCCGGTTCCCACGTGCGCGGTTCGTTTAAATTAAACATTCCCGGTACTTTTTGATCATAGGGTATATTGGGTATCTCGGGGTCGATTCTGAATAAGTAGAAGTTCAACCTGCTACAGTATTTAGAGCCCAATTGGGCCAAAGTTATGCCGTCCTCGCGGGTAAGCCAAAGCTCTTCTCCACCTCGTATAGGTGGTGGTTGGACTCGGATAACGGCATTCAGAGTCGTGGGTTTAGGAAGGTGGTAAGGGTCTCCCAATGAATGTCGTTTGTCTGTATTTTGTCCGGTCCATTAGTTGTAAATGTTTTTTGTCCTGGATCTATTCAAAATAGTTGAAAAGATGCCTCCTGACGTTTCTATGAGGTGTCTCAGGTTCTAGCAAGTGTCTTCAGAAGTGACACACTAAAAATTCTAACTGGTGTTTTAACCTTAATAAATAATAATCCTGAGCAAAAGTTACAAATAATCAGTATTCTTAAGCATAAAAAATCTAAAATAGTGCACTATATTAAACTTAGAGCGCAGAAAAAATCCGAAAATGATTATTACTTTTGAGAAAAGGAAAATTAAATACAAGTATACTAATTAAAGGTAGTGGCAATAGACCAACAACACTGTTCTGTATGTTTGATTGTCAAAGAAAAGTATAGGTAAACTAGAAAACATATAATGAATTCGCCTTGTTTGATTCTGAGCTGGCATCCACATGGACACGGCGAAAGAAAAAAAATACTCAGCTGATTTACCAACACTACCTTTAATAGATTCGCCTTGACTACTGCCACTCACTCAGTTTTCAATATTTTGTCATGAAAATTTTAGAAAATATTGTTCAAATGTTGCATTATTACTTGGAGATCGGCTGACCAACCGAGCACTATCTGTAGGTAAGGTTATGGTGGTATTTAGTTTGTCTGTACGACCACCTCACTTAGAGCTTACAGGTCCGTTATGATGCCAGTGTGCGATACGGGAACCTCATTTATTTTTCTTCGTGGAAGCATCTTGTGGTTCTTATGAACAGCAGAATTGTTCCCATCCCCACGCCAGACAATTCCATAAGAGAATTGAAAAAGTATTTGCCGAGAAAACCTGTTCCGATTTCAGCTAAGGCTGAGAAATTTTAAAAGAAGTTGCTCAACTGTTTCTTCCTCTTCCTCCTCTCTACAACTTCTACAATATTCATGGGAAAAAACTTCTAGTCTCAAGGAATGCCTGCCAAATAACCAAAGACAGCCACGACCATCGAGATATCTTGAAAGACTAAGCAGTTTCTTTAACTTTTCCTTATTTATTTGTGGCCAATAGTAACCTATCTGTTACGCATATGTCTTTATCTCTCCATACCCCATTGACCTCTCAGATAATGCTACTCTTAATTGTTGATTATTCTGTCACTGAGCAGTTGAAGGGTAGTACATTTCCTGGATAATATATTACATCGGCCTTACTTTCCCTCAATATCTCTGTGCCCCGGAACCCAAATAAGGATGACCTTAAATACGACACTATTATCATTTAGGGCTACCCGGCATTCCTGTGCAACCTTTGATCTTAGTATAGCCGCATTCATTGATTTAATAGCCGCCTGGCTATCCGAGAATATATTTATAGTAGTTTTTGTTACAGCATGCGTGTTTAGGTACATAGCCACTTGTGCCTGGTAGACGCTGCAGTAGCCTGGTAGTCGAACGGATGGTTCCAGTACCGATTCCTTCGAAAATACTTCATAGCCAACCCTGTCGTCTAGCTTGGAGCCACACCACCGGTCTTTCAATAGCGCCATACTTTTAAGGCTAAGTGCCGAAAAGGCGGCCACGTGTTTCTCTACAATATCTAGTGCAGCCAAGTTGGTTAGCACTTCCAGTCCTTGCTTTGGGGTAATCATTAAAGCACCAGAGATGCATAAAAAGTCGTTCTTTGGACCTTTCTCATGATTTTAGCGTAACCCGCTTTTTGAGCAGATGGCCACCATACAAGTATTCCGTATATTCAGATTGACCTAACTGCAGAAGTATAGAGCCAATGTGTAACACGAGGTGTTAACCCCCATTTACTTTTTCAAGTGTATAATGCAACGTTGGCCTTCTTTACTCTTTTCTCAATACTAGGTTTCCACGTAAGTTTCCTATCTAAATGAGTCTAAGTACTTGATATCCTCCCTCGAAGGAATCTAGCGGGAAGATTATAGGACTGTCTGTCTATAGCACTATCCGTAACGCCAAAAACCAATTCTCAAAAAAATTACTCTTTTCACCGAATTAACCGAAATGTTGCTAATTTTCTTTATTTTTCTTCCAAAAAAAGATAATTAAAGCGGAAAATATAAAAGATAAAAAAAGGCCATAAACTTCTAATTTTTAAATTATCTTTAAATATTTACTCACCTCCAAATAGATCTCATCGTTCGGACGAAATGTGCTGTTGATTTTGTGGAAAGTGATGTTGTAGTGCGGCAATGCGTGGAGTAGCTTCGCAATAACCGGCACCCTGTACTGGTCCGTGTACTCATGATGGTAATCACCCATTTTTACACAAAAGCACCAATTAATTTAACGTCTCTTTCGCAACGCCTTCTCGTTACGATTTCTTCTCACTTATTTGCCGCCCTCTTTTATATGTATTTGTATGGGTATGGGTGTGTGCGTGCGTGTCTCAAATCCGTTTATAAAAGCTAAGTCACATACACAACAACAACAACAACTAGGATGTTTGATACGGCACCTAGCAAACCCCAGTTGAGCATAAGTGAGAGGGCTCTCGTGTACGTGTTGGCGGCAATGTTGGGGGTTTTCGTAACGCAAATACAGACGTGACGGTGTTGACGCCGATGTTGATATCAAAGAACAGATCCTGAATGCTGATGCAGATGGCAGATATTGTGATTGTGCGGTTGGTGTTGCGATGTTGTGAAGTTTAATGGCTGAACCTTTTTCGCAAAAGGAAATGAAGCCACACACCAAAACTCTTTACACTAGAGCCATTGTTTGATGGAAGAAACAAAAAAAAAATGAAAGAAATTAAAAAGAAGAACGACTTTTGTTTTAATGAATTGGAGCACACCAACATACAAGTATATTCAAATTATCGCACGCACATGCACACACACACACCCACGCACAAATATGGGTTTATTACAGCACCGGAAGTGTGTCAAGTGTGCAACAAAACAGAAAAGAAACCAAATGCAAAGACAAATTCTAGTTAAATATGTACAACAACAACAACAACACAGCACAAGTAACACAGATCATGATCTCTAGAAGTGTCACTTGAAGTGTCGACGTTACTTGACTGCCAGTCAAGCGTCAACCGTCAGTCAGCAACATATTACGTTTGCAAGTATATTCATATGTATGTATGTATGTATGTATGTGGGCATGTTCTCTTAGCACTGCTTTTCGCATTTTATGTTTTGCTTATTCGTTCACATAAACGTGATTACGCATACACATGCACAATGCATTTCATTAAAAGAAAATCACACATAATGAATGAAGGAAGAAAACGTCATAGGTGGACTATTAACGCTTCATCTTCTTAACTACTACTTGGGCACATTGCGATTAATTTTACTCGCACTTTACTGCTTAGCTTTTTAAATAGCCCACTTTACCAAAGCTGAGACTCGCTCTTTAATAGCTGTGAACTCGTACCCACATATGTCAATAGATAAAAAATAAAAACGAAACCATCTTTGGCATGAGCAACCCACCTTAATCCGCAAGGTACATAAATGTGGCCTTCTGTGGCGCTCAAACGCTCAAGTTTATTTGCCTACATTGCAGGGGTAGCACCGTATGAGTACTCGTATTTACTAATACTACGAGTTAGGAATGCCAATACCGAAGATCGGATTCCAAAAATTCGGGACACGGGCCTTTTTGAATTATGGAAATCCTGGAAATAGTCGATTGATTTCCTTGCACCAGATTTTATTTAATAATTTTGTATCTGTAGTGTACGCAATGGCCAAGACTTCAACCTAAAATATCTTCTGTGTCCCACTACATGCTTTAGAAGTGAAGGGTGACCAATTTAAAGACATCGGATTTTAAATTTAAATAAAACAACGAAAATTCAAATTGATTGGGCAACCTTTATTATTTGTGTGTAGAGCCTTTCATGACATTTACTTTTTACAGATAATCACTTTCAAATGTTGGCATCGGCCATCCGTGAACACCACCTCACTGGAGGACTTTGATCGGTATCTCGTGAATAACTTTAGTAATGTTTGCTTCCAATGCCTCAATTGAAGCTGGTGTACCCACAAAACATTTAGACTTTACATAACCCCACAAATAAAAGTTCAAAGGTGTGCTATCACACGATCTTGGTGGTCAATCCACTGATTCGAGACGAGAGATAAATTGCTCACCGAAATGATGCCGCAGTACAAACATTATAACACGGGCTGTATGGTTCGAATCTCGGTGAAACACCAAAATTAAGAAAAACATTTTTTTAATAGTGGTCGCCCCTCGGCAGGCAATGGCAAACTTCCGAGTGTATTTCCGCCATGAAAAAGCTCCTCATAAAAATATCCGCCGTTCGGAGTCGGCTTGAAACTGTAGGTCCCTCCATTTGTGGAACAACATCAAGACGCACACCACAAATAGGAGGAGGAGCTCGGCCAAACACCCAAAAAGGGTGTACGCGCCAATTATATTATATATATATATATAACAGCTTACGCGATTTTGGCCGAGTTTAAGAAAGCGCACTAGTCGTTTCTTTCTCGTGTTAACCGGCGCCAATTGGACGCACCAAATAAAGCCAATTCTTTCTCCACCAGATCTTTCCAACGCAAAGGAGGCCTTCCTCTTCCTCTGTTACCACCAGCTGGTACCGCATCGAATACTTTCAGAGTCGGACCGTTTATATCCATTCGGACGACATGAGCCAGCCAGCGTAGCCGCTGGATCTTTATTCGCTGCGCCATGTCTATGTCGTCGTGAAGCTCATACAGCTCATTGATTCATCGCCTGCGATATTCGCCGCTGCCAACGTGCAAAGGTCCAAAAATCTTGCGCAGAATATTATAGAGATCACGGGCTTCAATTTTTGGCACCAACGATCGTTCATCATGGCACGAGAGCGTTCGCCATTCACTGTTACATTGGCGCCAATCTCGTATTTGAATAAATAGGGGCCAATGATTCCTCCAGCCCATTGGCCGCACCAAACGACTGATTTGATGTAATGGCTATTCTTGAATGACTTCGCGTTGCTCTTCAGCCCTAATACGGCAATTTCGGATCTTTATTCGCTGCGCTATGCCTATGTCGTCATAAAGCTCATACAGCTCATCGTTCCATCGCCTACGATATTCGCCGTTGTCAACGTGCAAAGGTCCAAAAATCTTGCCCAAAATATTATAGAGATCACGGGCTTCAATTTTCGGCATCAAACGATCGTTTATCATGGCTCGAGAGCGTTCGCCATTCACTGTTACATTGGCGCCAGTCTCGTCTTTGAAGAAATAGGAGTCATCCTCCAGCCTATAGGCCGCACCAAACGGTTGTTTTCAATGATGTAATGGCTATTCTTGAATGACTTCGCGTTGCTCTTCATCCCAAATACGGCAATTTTGCTTATTACCGTAACCTTTAAGCCAAAAATAGACATCATCGCTGTGCTCCATAAGTTGGCCTGAGCGCGCGATGAACATTTTTCACAGAGCGTAAGTGTTTAAACAATGCATCAAAATTTCAAGGGCCTCAACCTTTTTGTGAGCTTTTCAAAGACCACATAGAGGAAATTATCAACAACTGGGAATACACGGAATTCATAAGACGATCGTTGAAAAGTTCAGAACAGAGGCAAGCAAAATAATAAATCTTTCTTTCTTGAAAGGAATAAAGTAGGCCCCTAAATCTTGATAGAGAGTAGTTACAAACCCTAACAGGATTCTGTGCGAGTCATTGTAGTATTTGTTATAATTTCAGAAAATTAGAATTTGTATAAACAAGTGTCGGCCGTTTTTGCAAGCTGGACGGAAAAGCTCCAGATTCTAGATCCTCTACAATTGTGCAGCTCTCGCAAGACGAAGACTCACACACCTAGCAGATGTGACCATAAATACATTAGTGTTGTGGAAGTGCTCAATTTCATTATATATATATATAATTGGCGCGTACATCCTTTTTGGGTGTTTGGCCGAGCTCCTCCTCCTATTTGTGGTGTGCGTCTTGATGTTGTTCCACAAATGGAGGGACCTACAGTTTCAAGCCGACTCCGAACGGCAGATATTTTTATGAGGAGCTTTATCATGGCAGAAATACGCTCGGAGGTTTGCCATTGCCTGCCGAGGGGCGACCGCTATTAGAAAAATGTTTTTCTTTTTTTGGTGTTTCACCGAGATTCGAACCGACGTTCTCTCTGTGAATTCCGAATGGTAGTCACACGCCAACCCATTCGGCTACGGCGGCGGCTCAATTTTATTACATATTAATATTTAAATTATTATTCAATTTCATTATTACAATTCAATGGAAGCCTCGAAGTAATAGACCACAAATAGTGATGGCTAATGTGTGGTTTGAATGCCCAATAAGAAAATAAATCACTTGTCTATATCTATACTAAAATCGAACAGAAGAGCTCAGTACGGAGCAATTATGGACATATTCACAGTTTCCCCAACTGGTCAAACTTGGCCTATTTCGGCATTTCCACAGGGACATATTCTGTCGGTTCGGTGTATGATACGAGCACGAGATATATTTATCACAATGAAAAATATATTAGTCAGCAGTAAAATACTTGACAATAATTAGGGAGAAATACCGATCAAGCTGAGCAATGAATAAGAAGTGATGAGAAGCCCAACCAATAGTTCATACAGCGCTCCAGTGGCGCAATTGGTTAGCGCACGGTACTTATAATCAGTAACGCGTGTGTTGATATTGAGAGCAATGCCGGGGTTGTGAGTTCGAGCCTCACCTGGAGCAGCACTTGTGAATATTTAGTCAAATTTTTTTTTTACACAAGCAAATTTTTTGAGTATTTTTAAATGCTTTTTAAGTGCTCTAATTTTCTTAGAAAGTATTAATGTTAGAAAAGTTCGATATAAAAAATTAGCGCATGATAACGTAATGACAGAGCATTTTTCATGCTAAAAAAAAATAAAAATCATCCACCTGCATGGCCCAGTTATGTTGCTAGTGGTGTGAATTTATTGACACAAATTTGTCAGAATGATTAATTTTGACTGGGAATATCTGCAGGTAGACAGTTTTTGAAATAAGCCACACATGGCCGAAATTTTGTTCTATACGTAATTGAGCCATACCAATATTATCATAATAAAGGGAAATGACAATAATTTCCTAAAAAAATTGTATTTTATTGAAAATCAACACCGGCCTTTGAAACTTAACCACCCTTTACATAAATGTAAAATTTTAAATTAATAAATTTAGTAAGCAATAAATAATGAAAGTAATTAAAAAGGGGGAAGAAATTAAACTAAATAGTATTAAATAAAACAAAATGGGAAAAATTAAATAAAATTAAGCAAAATAAAATGAATCTATGTAAGCGGGCGCCGTAGCTCAATGGGTTGTTGCGTGACTATAATTGGGAAGTGCTCGGGCACGAAACAACAAATGATAACAAAAGTTTTTTTCTAATAGCAGTCGCACCTCGGCAGGCAGTGGCAAACCTCCAAAGGCATTTCTGCCACGAAAAAGCTTCTCACAAAAAAAAAAAACCATCTGCCGTTCGGAGGCGGCATAAAACTGTAGGTTCCTCCATTCATGCAAAACATCAAATCTTGTGGTGTGTGATAGGAAGATGGACTCGGTCAAACACCATATACATATACAACCATGGTCATATAAATAGCACATTTAGACTTTGAAAACAAAAAGTTGAATATGTTTTTATGTTCTGATTTTTATTTATATGTGTTTTAGTTCTGATTTAATTTACGAGAACGTTGATAACTCACGAAACGTCCTGGACACATAAATAGCACATCCTAAAAAATTCCAAATAAAATCAAAAATAGTAAACAAATCAGATAGTTAAGTAATAATATTGTTTTACAAGATTAGTATTTTGTACTACATATTCAGAATTCGTTTTAGAGGTATGGTTCCTTCGGCAAAGTTTCTTATTTTGATCCCTAGAATACGATTTTCACAGAGCAACGAGCGATTTTTAAATCGACCCGCCCTAATATATATACATATACGTAAGTGAAATCAAATCAAATGAAATAATAATAAATGGTCCTCAAAAGACGCGCTTAGATGTTGTTTTAAAATAAAACATGTAAAAATTTAGATTAGATTTCAAGTTTTACTAATATATTTTTATTCAAAATACGGATCTGAACAATAATACGAAAAAAATGGTATCATTTAAATGTTCACCATAGGCACGCCTACAGATTAAATCCGCCAAACAGTCCTCTTTGCCTCCTCGACACGTTGGGCAAACTTTTAGAACGTCTTATCAACAATAGAATACAACCGTTCGCAGAAGGTGAGGCGGGACTATCGCCGAACCAGTATGGTTTCCGAAAACGAAGATCTACTACAGCGGCAACACAAAAGGTAGTCAAAATTGCTACGGATGCGGTCGCAGACAAACGTTGGAGAGGGGTCGATAAACAATACTGTGCAGTCGTGAACTTAGATGTGAAAAATGCCTTCAACTCAGCAGACTAGGGACAAATTCTTACCGCTCTTAAAAAGCAAGCTGTCCCAGCCTATATTTAAAATATGGTCAGGAACTATAGGAGCAATCGAGTGTTGGAATATGACACGGAAGTGGGAATAAAAAAAGTATCAGGTTGCAGCGGGTGTGCCGCAGGGTTCAGGCCCACGGTATGGAATATTATGGATGATGAAGTGTTTCGCCTGTCATTCCCCACAGATGTGTACATCATTGGATTTGCCGATAATATAGCTCCGGTAATCGCAGCCAAACTGGTAAGCGATATTGAGTTCAAGGCTAATACTACTATTGCAATAATAACAAACTGGCTTAATAGTGTTGATTTATCCATTGCAGCGGAGAAAACCGAAGCAGTTCTCATAAGTAGTCGTAAGAAACACGAGACAGCCTCCTTCAGCATAGGCACACATACATTTAATTCGTCTCGTCAACTGAAATATCTGGGTGTCATAATTGACGATCGGCTCAGTTTTGGGACACATGCGGAGTATATAACCCGCAAAGCATCAACAACTCTCAGTGCACTCGCTCGAATGCTCCCGAACGTAGAAGGGCCGAGAAACAGCAAACGCAGGCTACTAACCAGCGTCATAACATCGACTCTGCTACACGCAGCACCACTATGGGCAAAAGCCTTGAAGGTAAAGGCGTGTAGAAGACCATACGAAGCATTGTACAGACTTTGGGCACTGAGGGTGATAAGCGCATGCAAAACCACCTCGTACGAAGCTGCAATGGCGATTGCAGGTATGACGCCCTTGGATATATTGGCAGAAGAACGAGCAAGAGTGTACGCGCTAAAAGAACAGGGTCGAACACAGTACAGTTTTGCATCAAAATACAGTTTCATCTCACTAACGGAGGAATACCCTTGCGTTTTGCGGATTTTCAACCCACCATTTTAATTAAGATTACAAAAAAAAAATTCAAAAGATGTTTCATTAAAATTTTCCGATGGGTTGTCAGGTATAGTTTTCTTATTATTTCACTAACTGGAAATAACTTATCTTATATGAAAAAAAATCTTTGTTCGATGTTTTTAATTTTCATTTTGTTATTAATTAATTTTATTTAATTTTTCTTATTATTTTTAATATTTCAATATTTCAATTGTACTCGTATTAGTCAATCGATGAGTTAAGATGCGTGAACTTCCAGATGCCACAAGTTTATCACAGAAATGAGGGATTTCAATTTTGCATAAATATTTAGATACAAAAAGCTATCCAAGAGATCGCAGACCATTGAGAAGCACCGCAATCGTTTGATGTGTATTTGGCGATGCTCAATTTTTGTGTTGATAGTTTTTGAGTTGCGAATACGTCAATTACCTTGAAAAGAAAAAAAAGATAACCGGTGCATAAAACGCGAAGCGGTAGCATCTATTCGGCAGCAATTTAAAACAAAAGCGACCGGATTTGCCTGTAATCGCAATAACGAAATTTCATGATTTAGATTACGGATTGCTTCCTCATCCAAACTATTCTACACAGATTTGGGACTTATGCCTGCGAGACTATTTCTCGTATCCAAATATGAGGACGTGGATTGGTAGTGAAAGATTTAGAATGATGAAGCAAACGCCTATTTTAGCGAACACAAGAAATACCAGGTGAAGACCGGAAATTTTCATTGACATGAATTATCAAGCTATGGAAGGAAAATGACAGATGCTAAGACAAGCACCACGAATGGTGTAGATGTGGAGTAAAGACGATTTTCTTAAAGGCTTACTACGCATCTACGCCAGAAAAAATTCTCTGTTTACACCTTCCAGCGCTCACTTGTGCTAGCACATGTAATTTTTGTGTCTTCATTTCGAGTTCTGATTTTTCATGTCTGCACTTGCTGCCCGCCTTAACATTTGATTTTCAAAATATCAACAAGCAAATCAACGAAGTACCTCCTGTCACCAAACACACAGTCGACACACTTGCATATCGGCACCCACGTTTTGAAGTTGTAAGAGACTTCGTTTTTCTAGAAACCAGAATTAACACCAATATCAATGTCAGTCTTAAATACTTTGGACTAAGTAGGCAATTGAGTAGTAAAGTCCTCTCTCGACGAACAAAACTAACACTCCATAAGGTTCTCATTATGTCCGTCCTAACGTATGGCGCAGAAGCTTGGACGATGACAATACAAGATAAGGCGTTCCTGGGAGTGTTTGAGAGAAAAATTCTACGGAAGTGCTCTGATTGTAGCTGAAGAAGGAAAGATCAGTTGGAAAAGAATTTAGCTTCATTTGGTGTGTCCAACTGGCGCCGGTTAGGCCGAGAAAGAAACGACTGGCGCGCATTATCAAACTCGGCCAAGCGGCCATCGCGCCAATTAAGAAGAAGAAATCAGAGAGTTTTCATAGAGTTTTCGGCAAACTAGGGTTGTTTTAACAAGGCAAGTTTATAGTTACTACCTGTCACTTTTGTTCAAAAAAAGCTTTTTTAACATAATGCCTCGAAAGTGTAGAAGTGGGGTTACAGCCCTGCTTAAGTGAACCAAACGAATCTTAGAAGTTTGAATCACAAGCCAACAAGAATTGTAAATTGGAGTTGGAGGAATGCGAAATGCTCTTTGAATGAATAATTGATGAAAACTCACCGAGCACAGCGGTCGTAAGTAGGGAGGTTGGTTATCCTGTGACTAGTAGACTCGAAGCGAAAGGTTCACTATTAGACTAAAGAAACATACATAAATTTATGAAAATGGTAAAAAAGATAAACAAACGATCTTCTCTTCATTGAAAGAACTACATACATAGATATTAAATAGATTTCAGAATTTGAAATAAAATAATTCTTCACAATTTATTCACACAAGCTAAATAAAGGAGTGCCAATGATTTGCGTTCACGACAAATAGATCCCAGTTGTTAAAACTAAATCCATTCACTTTATCCTTTCAACCACGTTATGTACACACCGGACCGTTAGACTTTGTCTAACGCCTGTCTATCAGGTTGAGTGTTTATTCTCGTGTGGATAAACCCTTTGCCAAATATGTTTGTATGAGTAAATAAGAATAATTTCATTATAGTACTTGAAGCTGCGTAAGGCCAATCGTTGTTGTGCAGATGTTTGGTATGTATGTATGTACGATTTTTTATCCCGGAATCTACAAAAGTTGTTTGAACTACATATAAATGCGCGCAAGAAGTAAAAACTGAGCGAAATGAGTAAATAAACCAAAGCTGTGTTGTTGAAAACTCTCTGAGCGCCCACATTTACTAAGTTTACATATCTCTTTATCGCGCCCATTTGTTTGTTTACGTTTACGCGACAGTACACACTCCGCTGTGCATTCTTGCGCAATAACCGGCGAATTCGCCGCAAAAAGGAGCGTTCCGAAAACAAATATGCCGAGCAGGAAATGCAATTAACTTTTGCTTACTTGCGTAAAGTAACTGTTCTTTTAGTATTGTTCTCACTCTCTCTCCGGCTCTCTCTTTATCTCTATCTCTTTCAATGAAGATTGTGCCTCCCGGTTTGCGAGAGCCCTCAACATTGCTATCGTCCATTAACAACGATGACAACGACGACGACGTTGACAACAACAACGGCTGGTTATTCTGTTATATAGTTGCCATATCAGCGAGCCAGCAAGTGCTCTTATAAAGTGTATTGATTAAAAATCCTTATTTTTTTGAAGTTCGACACAACAACAACGACAACGTTGGATTCGAGTGCGCCGTGAACTGCTATTGCTGCCGTTATTTCTGTTCCTGTGTCAGTGTACGAGTATCTTCCTATTGTGTCCTGCGCGCGAGGTTCGCCTTGACTACTCGCTCCAGTCGAATACGTTCGCACACACATACATGCACATATATCAATAAGGATGTGCTTGCGCCTGACAAGGATATGACTCTCGGCAAACTGCAACTAGCGGTAACAATAGCGGAGGTGAAGGCGACAGCGGCTGCTTGGCAAATGCAGATTGCCACAGTGCGCACAAGTTGGGAGTTCGAGGGGTTGACTGCTTGCCTATAAGACGTCGGCTACGATTGCGACTGCGGCAGGCGCGATAGTATTGTATTTGCAGGACAATATGTGTGTGTGTGTGTGTTGTGGTATACCAGGCAAGTGGGCAAGGGGACGAACGTTTGCTGGTTGAGTAATTGCAAGTAGAGCTGTGGGTGTGAGTGAACATGTGTATGCGTGTGTGTGTACGAGAGGATGCTGTTAGGGTTAGCTCTGCCACTGCCACTGTCTATAGATTTTACCCATTGGTGCACACAAACAAAAATGCACACACTTTTATACGCAGAGTTAGATACATGGACATACACACATACATACGTTCTTTTGTACATTTTATCATTGTGTGCAAATGCAATGCACAAATATTAGAAAGTTTGCTACAGACACAAGCAGACAGGGAGTGACTGGGAGTTGTTGCGATTTAATTAAAAAAATGCAGTTAAAGTATTTTCACAGCATTCGTAAACACTTAAGGATGAACTTTAAACTTGATTTTGCAGCTACCGAAAGCTTTTGGAGTACATGAAAAATATGTAGTATGATTTTTTATTTTTTTGTTTTTTATTTTATTGCGAATAAATTATATACATGCATTAGATGTATGCTAGTATGTGCATATGTATTTGTTATTAACTTTTCACCCAATTCAGTTTTTTTTAATCTTTCTTAGCAATTCCTATATTGTTTTACTTTAATTTTGCTTTTTTTTCTCACTTTAAAATAGAGAATTATTTAATTCCAGCACTTCCACATGATTTCCATATTCACTTTAATCATGCTAATTTCATATTTAACTTTAATTTTGAACTTTGCATTTGCAAAACTTTTATAGATACATAATTTTCGCCCCCAAATGCACTTAGGGCGACTACAGCAAGCAGAAACTATGTTCTATATTCGTATAAGTATAGCTACATTGAAGAAAAAAGTACACACAAAAGTTTTCCGTTCACTTACTTTTCAACAACTCACACAAAATTTGTTTCGCTTTTTGAATTACATATTATTTCTCATATATATTCTCACTTAATTATTATTCTTGGTAGTAATTTTATCATTAAGTTAGAAATTAATTAAATTTTTAAAAAATCACTTTGCTTGCTATCCGACGGTCGATTTCAAACGGCAGCCGAAACACATGAACCACACATTCTGAGCATCGAACTAAGTATGAAATTTTTTTCTTTTAACCCGGTCACACCCTCTATCGCTGGGTATACGAGTACGAGCACTCAAATACAAGTATTCGTAGATTGTATGTACAATTTGTGGGAAAAAGAAATATGCGAGACAGGATTCAGGACTCAAGCACACCGTAAAATTGGGAATAGAGCGCGGAAAGACCAAAAAGAGAGGGAGAGGCAAAAACGTCAGAAAGTTATTGAACATTTTCATGTGAGAAAAGGTTGTATGCTCAATTTGTGCTTTTCTCGCTTTGTTTATGTGCTTGGCGAGTATCCTGATTTAATGATACAACAAACGTTGCTTGCTCTCAATAAAAACACTGCCAGTATAAGCTCGGTCGTTCTCGTTTTGAAATAAATTCGCCGCAATACTTAATATTCTGTTTATAGCTCATTAGGCATTAGTATTAGTTTCTGCAAAACGGGGCATCGTTTTGCACTCACACACACGCACATTGTTCACACTGATGACAGGAAGGAAACTTTGCCAAAGCCGGAAGTATGAATTCTCCTATCAAAGCGGCTCTTTGTAGTGCACTACACCACTTGTGTTGCGACCTGAAAAGTGGAGTAATTTAGTGTTGCTATGATTAGAAATTTGCAAAGAGTCTTGAATTAATAATTGTTTACCCTTTTTGTTCTGAAGGGTGTTTCAAGGGGAAAATAGCTAAAATTTTCAAACAAAAAAGTACCTTAAAAACGCCACATTTTTCGACGGTAAAAACAGAGTTGAAAAAATCTACGCATTAAAACCATTTCCCTTTCGGAGTCAGTTTAAAACTATAGGTCCCTCTATTTGGGGAACAACATCAAGACACCTACCACAAATAAGGGTAGGAACTCGGTCAAACACCTAACAGAAGCGTACGTGCGCATTATTTATTTATTTTTAACAGAGATTTAGAGAGGATGTTGAGGAATCTTTAGAACGTTTAAAATGCATGGGGCTCTGAAGGACGTCTCAAAATCGAATCTCCCAGCTCTGCTTAGATTCGCTAAATGCGTTGACTGCCTACATGAAGTCTACTTTCAGTATTCATAGAGGTCGGTCTCCATCTGGTATCGCTAGGGACCAAAAGGTCTATGCGTGGCTGGTGCCAACCAGGCAAACCTAACCTAAAAGAGATGTACGTGCTAAATATTTAAAAATTTAGACAGAGCTCGGAACCTTAAAATTCTGTATTCGAGAACACTTTGCTTGTATTTTATTTTTGCAAAATGTTCTGTTCGCCGAAAGCAACTCTGTAGTATGATACATCAGCTTTTTTGTGTGGACACTCATTTAATCTATTTATTTGTTTCAAGAAACAGAAAACGCAGAACGAATTTTTTTAATTTGTATTAAATTTTTTAGCGCTACTCGTTCATGAGCAATGAAATCAAATACAACTATTTTAACGAACTCGTGGGTACAAATAAACAAAAATCAGCTGAAAAACTCTCGCCAAGACTTTTTGTAGAGGGTAGAAAATGTCACCCATTCGCCTGGTCAGAGTACCACAGTTTGTAAATTTCACAGAAAAGTTTGAAAATTTAAAGAAAACGAAAATTATACAGCTCTTGTGCCCATTAACTTTAAACTGTGGAGAGTGGAGAGTGGCAGCCGTAGTAGCGACATGGTGAAAAGATTATTAGAGGTGTGCAGACCGTTATTCTGCTCTGAGCGAATTTGACAGAATCAGCTGATGGGCTAACGTCACTTGGACTGTGTTTACAAAAAACTGAGATTGTGTTGCTGATATACGAAAAAAACCAACCAATGACAATTCGTTGCAGTCTGAACAATGACTGATTGGACGAGTGTGTGATGCTTGTGAAATGATCGTGCAGAGTTCGGCTGCCGATCTCCTAAGTGACGTGCTGTCGAAGTTGCCCTCACAATTTTCCTTTTCACCATAGTTAAAGAGCAAACCTGGTAAATCTAACATTTTTGACTACAATCTATGTCCTGTGCACTACAACTCAAATTTTATCCCACATTTCGCATTCAATCAAATTTTGTAGTCTGATCAAAAATTGTGTATACTCACGATCAAAGAATGACCGAACTGCACTTCGGATTAAGTCGAAATGAACATTTTCGAGGGCCTAAGAGCATATCGGGATTTTTATCTTACTAGCAGCACTATCTATAGTAGGGCGAGTCGATTTAAAAATCGCTCTTTGCTCTGTGAAAATCGTATTCTAGGGATCAAAATGAGAAACTTTGCCGAAGGAACCATACCTCTATAACCAATTTAAAAATATCACCATTTTTGGCCTTTGCATGAAAAAATCAGCTAATGGCTATGTTTTTTCTTTATTTTTATTTATTTATAATAATATTTATTATTTATTTATAATAATATCTATTTTTTCTCTTAAGAAATTTATTTAGTCAGAACATATGTAAATGAAAAAATTAATTTAAGTGAGTTATAGAAAAGAAACTAAAAAGTTCGACCCAAATTGGGGGACATCAGAATTCGTTTTAGAGGTATGGTTCCTTCGGCAAAGTTTCTTATTTTGATCCCTGAATATGATTTTCATAGAGCAATGGGCGATTTTTTTGCCTCCCCACAAATCGACCCGGCCTAATCTATAGGTATAGATCTGACTTGAAGCACTGAACAATTACTCACCAGCTGCACTCGTTGAAGTAACAGACAGATATTTGAAAGCAATATTTTCCATTAGAAAATGCGGCGTTTGCTTAATTTTAAAGAGATTTTACTGAAACTAAAACAAAATAAATACATTTTTGGGCAAAATAATAAATATTTAGCCAAAGTTCGAATTTTTTTTGGCCGAGGGAGAACCGATATTAAACTGACCCTTCATGGCCGAAACCGAAGTTCAGTTATTTTCTACTAGTGCATGATGCCGCCACTCGAAATTTTTTATTCTATCACTCTTCACTTCTATTAAGGTCTGATGATGCAGTGTAAGTTCCCAATATTATAAGCAAATGCTCCCACAATTTAACCCGAATTATTTTACTTTTTCCAATAACTTCACTACCGAATTTTCCGACCCTTCTCTAAAGAGTTGTAAAAAAGGGAAAAGTGGTGATATTTTAATAACACCGAATTTGATATTTGAAACTTCTAAAACCGAAAGTAAAAATTATTCTTGGAAAAGAATAAAATCATAAGCTTTGCTTTATACTAAGTTATCAATATTTTAACTCGTTATACCTTCACTTAATTTTCATTTCCTTATAATTAGTAGCCTGCATTGCTTATAATGAAGGAAGTTACATGAAAATAATATGAAAATTCGAATGTGTGACATTTCAACAATATTTTGAAAACATCGATTGAGAAAAACAAAACTAGCTAATGCTGTTCCTTTTTTTGTTTCAACAAAATTTGTGTAATATTCCGAGCTATCCTCGAACTCAAGAGCATTAAACTCGTAATACATTTTCAAAAATACAAAGTAAATATATATATTGATCACAGCACTATGCGCCCAAACACGGCGTGTACCCGTAATCATAATAATAATAATATTTACCGCTCGAAAAATTCACCATAGAAATCGCTGCCAATTATTCACCACGATGTTACCTGGCAACTCTGAATTAGTGATAAGAGAACGCTACCAGCTGATTAATATTGCAATGACGTTTGGGAAGCCCATTGACTTTAATTTGTTCTCATCACTTATCGTGAGCGAATTTCAAGTTATTTGTGTTTGGAAAAGGAGTGCAAAAGTAAATTGCCGAAAAATGCGCTAACAAATGCAATCACAGTAAAGTATGTGACTGATAAAAAAGGCCAAAGACCACAGCAAAACAAACGAAAAAGGAATTCCAGTTTGCAGCAGCGTTCAATGTAAACGCTAGGCAAATCAGATAGTAGAAACGATGTCCGGGAAGTTACAACGAAATGCGGCAATTGAAAACGCCAATGCGACCGGTGAAGGAACTTCCCATGAGAAACTCAATTATGGCCTAACTACTCGAGTTGCATTAGCGCGTCTGCACGATGATATCGAAAAATTGTTGCGTGAGCATGAGGCCACCTACGCCAAGGAGAGGTAAGTGGCAAAGCAGTATATATGCATGTACTTGTGTGTATGTATACATGTGTGACTTAGTCTAGTCTAGTCAAGAGTGTTATTTATGTATGTACATATTGTTATACTGTTTGCATACTTAATTATTAATAATATTTGGACTCATTCCAAATTTGCTTGTTGTTGTTCATTGCAGCTTCTATCGGAGACTGCGTTCAGCGTTCGTAAAGCCCAGCGATACACCATTGGGATGGCCTGCAATCACTGCCACACTATTCACCATGATTGCTCTACTAATTGGCGACGCGTATCTGGCTGCGATCTGTGTTGCGGCTATCTTATCATTAGATTTGTGCGTGGTGGTGCGCGAGAACAATTTACGTCGCACCGAAATCTACCGCAAGACACGTCAGGCACTCGCCGATATAAAACTCGCTGAACGGGATCTATGTGGCGAATGGCAACCATGCAATTATCCACATATTTGTTGTCCAATTTCGCCATGCGTGTCGTTGCAGTGGACGTATCGCGATGGTAATATTGTGAATCTTCCGTGGGCGCTCCTAGTGCGGGGCGATCACATAGTGCTGCGACCGGGTCATATCACTCCCGGTCCATGTACGGAAGTGAATGGCAAGCGCACATTTGAAATGCATGAAATATATGGCCCAACACAGGTGAATGATCCGCCAGTGCGTCCATTGGCGAGAGCACCGCTACCCGATTTGGTGTGCAGCTTACAGACGACACCGTTTTTGGATAATTTGCGTGTCATTTTGGAGAACGCTTTAAAACGACCATCGACGATTTACAATCAGCAGCGGTATTTGGTGGGTAGATTAAATAATATTTTCGGGTTATTTTGTGCAAATGTGATAATTAAATTACGGCAAATTACTTATGACAACTGCAAATAACTCGACGAAAAAGATTTGAAGTGAATATTCAGTTGACGTTGGCTTAGAGCTATTCAAATTAGTCAATTACTTCTTAGACGGCTTCAAAGAACACCAGTGGCAATATTTTATTTAAGAGAATAATAACTTCAATTCAATCTGCATTCCTGGGTAGTCAATTTTCAATCAGAGGATCGCCTTTGAATTATTTATAAATACAAAAAACAAATATTTTTATTATTTATTTGCACTTCACGGCCTTATATTTTTTATACATATTTAATTGCTATTTATTTAAAAAAATCTATTTGTTATTTTCTTATCCCGTAAATAAATAAATAATAATTTTTCATAACCTGCAGCTGGTGACGAAATACATCCAACAATGGGGCTTCATATGTGCTCTTTGTTTAACACTTTTCGCCGGCTTACTACGCATAAATGGCTTGAGCAGCTCGCCCAGTGCTGGGCGCTATTCCGACGAACAGCATTACTGGAAATATGTTTTTCTGGAGACCCCAGCTGCCGCGGTAATACCACTACTTCCACTCATTTTCCCCATCATGTGGATATCGATGAATTTGTGGGGTGTTGCCAGACTACAGTGTTTTCTCAAAATACCACAAGTGCTTATCACTAAGGACTCCGAAAAGTCTTTCGAAGAAGACTTGGACACTCCCACCTTTGACTATGAGAATATTTCGTTACTACGTTCAAATGTCTTCCGCAATTGGTGGCAGCTATGGAATGGTGATAGTGAATTGCTACCGCGTTCATCGAATTTGGTACAAGTTTTGGGTTCCATCACTGCCCTTTGTTGCATAGATAAGAAAGGCATACTTTCATGGCCAAATCCGACGGCTGAAAAAGTGTTCTTTTTACATGACACCGACGACGAACACTTAGATGAGCGCAGCACTAGTTGTTCGACGTTGAATACGGAGAGCAATCGAACGAGTCAGGCCGAAAGCAAAGATGGCGGCATTGTGGCCGAAGTTCTGGATCTTACACATGATCAGCATTGCCCGTTCCGTTTGGAGTTCGACGATCATGAGTGGAAGGCGCATATTAAATCTCTTAAACCATTAGGTGCGTACATATACATACATACATATGTGCCTAAAACAGACAAATTGGTATTATGAATTTCTATTATGCAATTAACTATTTTCAGGTCTCGCAATACTACTAAACACGTGCTCGCCCTTGACACACGCACATTACGCGCAATTCTGTGGGCATGTAACCGCTGTGGCAATGTTGGATAAAGATTTAGTGCCCGTCACAAATCGGTATGCCATCGTTGACTCCAGTTTGACTAGCTTTTTGCATGGGTACGTAGTTCATTTTCGATGCTTGCCTTTTCTTTTGGTTGAATATTTTTGGTTTTACTATTGGAATAATTTTAATTTTTTCATATATTTATCTACAATTATGAACGAATTTTCTTCTAAACTCTATTCTATGACCAAATTTAATTTTCTCGATTTTTTATTACATTCAAATCACTTTGTATTTTGCACAAATATTAAGCGAAAAAATTACAGCATCAGTTGTAAAGCAAAAAAAAAAAAACAAAAAAAAAAAAGAAACGCAAAATTCCAAATTATCAAAAACAAATTTTCTATGCGCACTGTAATAAGGCAAACAGCAAAAATCGTGCTACATACTGCCTCTTAATGAGCCTGCATACTCACATATGTACATACGAGTATATGTAAACCGAATTGAATCACTGCATAATTATGTGAGAGCGCAATAGTAAGAATTATTTGAATTCATGTAAGATGCGAAGCTATTTTCTACTGCACTACACTAACGCGCTTAACCATGAAACAACAGTAACAAAACGAAAAAAAAAAAACAAATTACAACAATTTTGGTTTTTGAATTATTACCTTTTTCAATTACTTTGTATACGCGTTTAATTACTAATTTGCATAGGAATTTGTTTTTATTAACGAAAAAACTTTTGTACTCATACAAAAAGCTACGCTGAAGTCTTTAACGCAACAACAACAGGTTTACTTGCACCGAATATAACCTAACTTTTTCATATACAATTTATAAATAGCTTTTTGTGTTATTAAGAAATTAAATATTGAGCATGGAATTTTTCAAAATTTTCAAATTTGCACACTTTACTTTGTACCTACGTAAACCTTTCTGGCGTAAATAATTGCTTCCTATATTCAATAGTTAGTTTTGTAATAACTTCTTTTACTTCTTTCATTTTATAATTTCGTTTATGTATCGGGTGTTTTTTTAGGAGCTTGAGAACTTAAAATGATAATACGAAATAGATACATTGTTGGCATGAATTATATTATTTTTTTTTATTAATTTTTCTTATTTACTTATTTTATTAATTTGTTTTATTAAATTTTTATCTTTTTTCTTAACTTTCTTTTATTAATTTCTTTATTTAAATTCTCTTAATTTACTTGCTTATTTAATTTTTTTTATAAAATTTTTTTGTTTATTATTTTTTTGTTATTTACCTTTCTTTTATTAATTTTTTATTTTTTTCATGTTATATAATTTTTATTTTTTTTTTATACTTATTTATTTTTTTATTAACTTTTTTTACTGTTTTTACGAAATTTTTATTTAATTTAATTGTATTTTATGTTTTTTGTATTTATTTATTTTTTTCGTTATTTTATTGTTCTTATAAAAGGTTTATTTAATTTTATGTATTTTTTATACATTTTTTTTATTAGTTTTTTATATTTACTTTTTTATTAATTTGTTTTATTAAATTTTTTTCTTTTTTTCTTAACTTTCTTTTATTATTTTTTTTTATTTACTTTCTTTTTTATTATATAGTTTTTTATTAATTTTTTTTTTATATTTATTTATCTTTTTTATTAACTTTTTTTATTGTTTTATCAAATTTTTATTGAATTTAATTTATTTTTTTTATTAGATTTTACAATTGTTTTTATTAGTTTTTTAAATTTATTAATTTGTTTTATTAGATTTTTTTCTTTTCTCTTAACTTTCTTTTATTAATTTTTTTATTTAATTTATTTATTTATTTTAATTAAATTAAATTTATTTTTTATTTTATGTTTTTTGTACTTTTTTGCATTAACTTATTTTACTGTTTTTATCAAATTTTTATTTAATCTTATTTGTTTTTTTTTATTAATTATTTTTTTGTATTTACTTTTTTATTAATTTGTTTTATTCTTTTTCTTATATACATATATGTATATAATTGGCACGTATACCCTCCTCCTCCTATTTGTGGTGTGCGTCTTGATGTTGTTCCACAAATGGAGGGACCTACAGTTTCAAGCCGACTCCGAACGGCAGATATTTTTATGAGGAGCTTTTTCATGGCAGAAATACACTCAGAGGTTTGCCATTGCCTGCCGAGGGGCGACCGCTATTAGAAAAATGTTTTTCTTAATTTTGGTGTTTTCACCGAGATTCGAACCAACGTTCTCTCTGTGAATTCCGAGTGGTAGTCACGCACCAACTACGGCGGTCGCCGCTTTTTCTTAACTTTCTTTTTTTTATTTACTTTTTATATTATATAATTTTTTATTCATTTTTTTTTTATTTATTTTTTTTTATGAACTTTTTTATTGTTTTTATCAAATTTTTATTTAATTTAATTTATATTTTTATTATTTTTATTTAATTTTTTTATTATGTTTTTTAATTTTTTTTATTACTTTTTTGTTAATTTTCTTTTTTTATTAATTTGTTTTATTTTTTTTTTCCTTTTTTTAACTTTCTTTTATTAATTTTTTTTTATTTTATTTCTTTTTAATATATTTAATTATTTATTTATTTTTATGTTATTTTTTTTTAATTAACTTTCTTTTTATTTATTTATTTTTGTATTTATTTTTATAAACTTTTTTAGTTAAAATTGTTTTGTTTCGTTATTTATTTTTATTTTTTTTACTTGTTTTTATCAATTTTTTATTTATTTTTTTTTGTTTTACTTCTTTTTTCTTACTATTTTTTATTTAATATTTTGTTATATATTTTTTTTTATAATTTACATAATATTTTTTTTGTTTTTACTTTTTATTTATGTTATATACAATATTTTTACTTATTATTTTTATCAATTTTTAATATTTTGATTTACTTGGTGTTATTTTTTTTTATTTAATTTATTTTTAATTTTTTTTATTTATTTTTTGTTATTTTTTTATTTAATTTATTTTTAATTTTTTTGATTTATTTATATATTTTTTTATATTGATTTATCTTGTCGGCCTTGCCTTTCAGGTACATGGTCCATTCGTTCAGACAATTTTTGGCCGTATGACGTCAATGGTGGCTTGAATATTGCAATAAATCGATTGTTAATTGCACTGTATGGAAAGTTGCGCTGTCTTCTTGAGATCAAATGTCAATGTTTAGCTGATTAATTTTTGGAAACGAAAATTCAGTCATCATGACTCGATAGCGCTCGCCATTCACCGTAACGGCAGCTCCTTCCTCATTTCGGAAGAAATAAGCACCGATGAGGTCGCCAGTACTCTATGAATTGTTCGCGACTTATTTTATTTACTTATTTTTCAAATATTTTTTTTTTTTTTCAAAATAAATTTCCACAATTTGGAATCGTGTTCTGGCGTTAAACGATTCATGATGACTTGTCAAACCTTACTGAACAAAAATGTCAACACAGTTTGCCATTCTCAGCTATCAAACCATAGTTAAAAATATCGATAATTCTCATGCAGACAAAAAAAACACCTGATACAATTATTATTTTATTGTAGCTTATTTATGTTTTCTATATTATTTGTAAATATGCAACAATACTGTACGTATGCATATAGGTATGTACTTTTATATACAAGGGACGCACAAAGTCTTGACACACGATTAGGCCGAACTTCTGCACCAATTTCTCAAATGCGTTTTTATGTTGACTTGACCTGAAGTTTGATTTCGGCTGTAACTATCATATTGGTTTTTATGAGAAATTTTTCGTAGCAGAAATACACTCGGAGGTTTGCTATTCCCTCTCGATAGGCGACCGCTATGTACTACAGCGGTTAGTGCAGCGACATTTTGCCAGGTTTTTTTTATATATATATAACTTTGTTTTTACTTTTTTGTTTATATACAACAAAAATCATTTAACTCAAGGTTTCACAAATTCAACAAATTTTCATGAAAATTTCAAACTTTTTTATCAGAGTTTTTAGAAGTTCAAGGTAAGCTATAAAAAAGCAAAAACAATTCTGCGTGTTAATTTTGATAATTCCTTTTGTTCCTTACAATAAACATGAATTATTTCAACATGAAACCTTTGCATGTGAGACCTTTTCATGAAGATTAAAGCCTTTTTTATCGAGTTTACTATAAATTGCTGTCAATGTGGTCCCGCAAATTTAGGAGAAATAGAAATGTCCATACTTAACCTTCCGTAGGGCGACCGACTTTTTCGACTTTGGACATGTATTTAATGTATTTCTATTATAGCTAACCATCCAAAGTCTTTTAGCACGGTTTGTTGTCTGTGTAATTGAATGCATTTCGGAAATTAGACCATTGATTGATCGCAAGGCTGTATATACATATGTATGTATATACTACAAACACCGAACAATCTTCAACTGTAAGAGTGACCAAAACCCAGCAAGAATTCTCCGCTGAAACTGTATGAACAGGAAGAAGAATTTACTCGAGGATTTACTCAAATAGTAAAAATTAGTCAAGGGCTGAAAATTACCTTGAGATGTAAAATGGTATATGGCCTCCAAGGATGATAGATTTACAAGGTTTGGCCAATAACTATGGTGAAAACGAAAATTGTATGAGGGACTTCGGCTGCCACGTCATGTGGGATTTGGCAGCCCAATTCTGCACGATCATTTCACTTGAATTCACACACTCGTTCTATTAGTCGTTGTTCAGACGGCAATGAAGTGAAATTGTGTTGATTTTTTTCGTATACCCTAACAGAATCTTAGTTGTTTCTTAAACAAACGGCTTCATGACCCCAATTCAGCTTATCAGCTGATTCTGTCAAACTCGCTGAGAGCCGGATAACGGTCTGTTATTGGCCACACCTACTTAATTATTTTCATCATGTATGGCCTCGACCTCGTTTATTCTCCTCATCGACTTTGGCGAATTTTCGTTTCCGCATAAAACATAAAGTCCTTCTCATGCGAATCCGTTCTGATAGGTCCAACTGTGCTTAAATTACTTATCCAGAATGAAACCGTCTCCCAAATAAATATATATATATATTTTTTTTTTTTCAAAATTTTTTTGTTTGTTTTTACTTTTCGACTTGATACACTTCTAGCGCTAATTGCACAATCATTTATTGGCTTGTTCCTAAATTCCGTGTTGTTTCTCTATTGGCTTTCGGTGCTAAATTGTTACTATGTATTTTACTATATTTGTGTCTTTAAAATTGTACAAGGTGGCACAAAACTAATCAGCCTGACTTGACCTATACAGCTACAGTATGCAAGCAAACAAGCAATGGAGCGCGGAAAAATGTCCATCGTTCAAAATTAGTTTTATAGTTTATTTAGTAAAAGAGTTATTAAAAAAAAAAGATTGGTTGATTAATTTTGCGCCACCTGTGTTATCACATATTGGACTTGCATACTTATACAAATCGCCATACAAAATCCATTTGTGATCATAGCTTCGTATTATGCCCGTCGACTATCTAAGTGTTTGTGTATTTACAAATTTTTACATGAAAACATTTACTTTTTATAGTTTGTTTTATTTTTTAATTATACTAGTACACTAATTTTACTTTTCACGCTGTTCCATGTACTCATGTATAGTAAACATCTATTAAGACATATTTCAATGCTTAAACCTACTGCTCATCACTTCACATGCAACAACAAAAAAATCAAAATATTCAAATCAGTTACTAATTTCTAATTTTATACATACAACTTGAATTGGCGGTCAGACGTTGTCTCTGTGAATTGGCCAAACAAATCGGTTTTACCGATCACGCCACAGATCGTTTTTCGCTCGAGGGTCAGCTTGCTTCCTATAGGCATTTGGTGAGTAGCGACTTTCTTTTTTAATGAATTATAAATAAGAAGTATGGAAGAGTCTAAGTTAGGGTGCATGTTTTAATTTTAAGTAAATCTTTCTTTTTAAATAATGTGCGTTGCACCATCCATTCCCCAAAATTATATGCTAGTCGTGTTATTTGCCCTGGTCTCATTGCTTATCTGTGCTGCCTTAGGGCAGAAATCGCTTTTTTTTGTAACTGTAAAATTACCGCGATATGACCGGTGGGTGCAGTTTTTCACCGACTTCTCCCACTTTAAATTGCAGCTAACTTCATTTGAAAAGTAACTCGTTAAAATCTTAAATGTATGGGAGATGGGCGTGATTTTTGTCAGCGTTGAATAAGTTTCAGCTTTGAGTAAGAATGAATGAAATAGTTTTTGCTGTATTAAGAACATTTTGGAAGGCGACAAAGCGGTCTTCGTGTTGCGCATACAGCTGCTCTATGCCTATGAGGGTTTTTGTTTTTATAAGTACAACATTTGGAATATCGCCTGGTGGGCGAGAAATTTTATAAATTTGAGATATTATTATAATGAGATATATATTAAAATAAAATAATTCTTATATAACACATGGGCTGAAAAGTCCCGGGCCTAACAAAAAAAACACTTTTTTTTGTTCAAAATTTGCTTTATTCATCAATGTAATTTCCATTAAGGGGTTCCAGTGGTCTAAAGCTCGAAAATTTAGGCTATTTCAGGAAGTGTAAAAAAGTGGAAAACGCTGCTGCAGAAATAAACATTGTTCATGGAGAGGATACCGTGAATGTAAAGACTGCGCAAAAGTGGTTTTCAAAATTCCGAAGTGGTAACTGCGACGTGGAGGATGCCCCGCGCGCTGGTCGTCCTGAAGTCTTTAACTCCAACGCCTTGCTCGAACTCGTGGAAGCTGAGCCAAATTTGACAGTCGATATGCTAGCTCAGAGGTTAAATTCATCTCATGGAACAGTTCACAGGCACCTGGTTCAGTTGGGAAAGGTTTCAAAGCTGGGAAAATGGGTTCCGCATAGACTTTCCGTCGCCAGCCTTCAGCAGAGAGTAAATGTGTGTTCTCAGCTGCTGCAACGGCTTGAAAATGAAAGTTTTTTGAACCGTATCGTTACTGGTGATGAAAAATGGGTCCTTTACAATAATCATGTTCGCAAACGCCAATGGTTTGATAAAGATGAAACACCAGAACTGACCCCTAGAAATGGCCTTCACCCCAAGAAGATTCTCCTGTCTATTTGGTGGGATATGCCCGGTATTGTTTATTATGAACTTCTGGAGCCAAACCAGACGATAACTGCTGATTATTATTCCCATCAGCTATCAAACCTGAATGAGGGAGGCACTAAACAAAAAATTACCGTCTTTAGGGAATAGACGCAAAATTTTGTTCCACCACGACAACGCAGGACCTCATACCGTAAGGCAATTAGGCAAGCTGAACGAGCTCGGATGGGAGCTTTTCCGTGGACTTCAATCCCGTATGAGTAACAAGAACTACTCCTCAAAAGACGCTATAAAAAGAGATATCGAACCGTATTTTGGTTCCAAGGGCAAACAATTATTTGAGCAGGGAATTAAAAATTTGCCTAAACGTTGGGAAGACATTGTAAATAATGAAGGAAAATATATTATTGATTAATAATACTTTAAACATATTTTTTATTAAATTTAAAACCACCTTTAAAAAACGCACGAACTTATGGACAGACCTGATAGAACAAAAAAAAAATTGACAAAATGGCGCGGTTTTGAATTTGACACTCTAAAAATCGGTGTTTTTCAGTTGTTTATAAAAAAATACGAAATAATAGAAATAATAATATGATGCTAGTACGGGCGATAGTCATTGAACATATTAAAATTTCAGACGATTCGGTTGAATAGTGTTGTTTTTTTTTTGGTTTGATAACACCAGGCCGAAAAAAGTTGATTCGAGATAAATGAGTTTAAAGCTTAAAGTACAGGAGCGCGCGGACCGCTCTCTACCTAGCTAATGGGCTGTAGAAGCTATAATATTGGGAAGTTCCGCATGAAAATTTCACAATATATTCTTAAGATGCTCTACTTCCGAAATATCGAAAAAACAAAAAATCAATTTTTTGAAATTTCTAGACCAGCGGGTCCCCTTAAGAACAACACAATCATTCCAGCGCTGCTCTAACATTTCAAACCCATTTTGAAGAACGATTTATCTTTTGCCTCAAAATAGGCCTCAGTTTCAGCGATAACCTCCTCATTCGAGCGAAATTTCGTACCGACAAGCATTTTTTTAGGTCTGCGAACAGCCAGTAGTCGCTGTGAGCCAAATCTGGCGAATATGGTGGATGTGGGAGCAATTAGAAGTTCAATTCATGTAGTTTTGCTATGGCGTTCATTGACTTGTGACTAACTTATTTGTGGTCAACAATGACCACTTTGAACAAAGCTTTCACATAGTCAAATGCTCATGCAATATAAAGCCAATGCGGTCTTTTGATATCTTCAGGATGTCAGCCAACTCATGCATCTTCACTTTCGACCATTCAAAACGATTTATTGGATTTTTGTTATGTTTTCTGGTATTACCGCCTCATTTGGACGTGCTTTGCATTGTGCATCATCGGTGTCTCTACGACGACTCACAACTAACAACTGCCTTTTTAAGGTTAATACTAACTAAAAAAGAGATAAATGCAATAAAACTATGTGTTCGGCCCGGCTCTTTTTAGCCCATGTGTTAGTACCATAAAATATTTTATAAAAATTCCGAATCAAAATATTACCAAAACATCAAATGAGCTACTTTTGTGCGTACATAAAAATATATGCATAAATATTTGCACATATCTATGTACGTTTACCGTACGATAGCTTTCTGAGCGGACAAAAATCAAAAATTCGGTTGTTCCAAGTATAGACGTTTTTGGTATCAAGATGATAGATTACCAGGATTGGCCAATCAGCTATGGGGAAAAACGAAATTGAGGAAGTAACTTCGGCTGTCACGTCACCGAGCACTCGGCAGCATAACTTCTGCCCGTTCATTTCACGTATTCACACACTCTTTCAATCAGTCGTTAGCGAAGTGATATTGTGTTGATTTAGTTCGTATATCACCAACACAATCTCAGTTTTTCGTAAGCAAACCGTTGTCTTGACCCCGATGACGTGAACCAATCAGCAGGTTTTTTCAACCATCTGCATTTTTTCAACATGTTTTTGCTATTGTTGGAATGCTTCAAATGTTGAATATTTTTCTTAGTCTTAATTTCATCGCAAAATTGAAAGCTATCAAAAAGACAAATTAGGTTAGTGGACTAGAGTATTATGGAAAAACTTTTATCTAAACCCCACATTTCCTTATTTTTGCCCACTTTTTATATCTGGTCATACCACTGCGATTTACTTACTTTTTCTTTTTACTCTGTACGAACAAAATCATTGGTGCTCGCCTCTCGACGCGATGATTTACCTATTCTCTTCGTCTCACACTTATTAATTTTACTATTTATTTAAATTCATTTATGTAAAATACACAAGCATTTTATGTGTTCTTTTTCTTAATACAGGGTGGCTGATGAATTTTGCTACATTAAGAAACTCAAATAACTTTTTTTTTAGTGTATGGAATTCATTTATTTATTTTTTCAAATTTTATTAAATGTAGCTTAACTAGTTTTAAAAATAATTGAATTTAAATGCCCCCATGCTCGTTGACACAAGTGCGGCATCTTAGTAAAAAGTTGTTCATTGCTGCTTTGAGAGTTGCGACAGGAATAGCCGCAATTGTTGCCCGAATGGATTGTTTTAGTTCATCCAAATTTGTTGGCTTTGTTTTATAAACTTCTTGTTTACATAAACCCCACAAGAAAAAGTCAGGTGCAGTAAGGTCAGGCGACCTGGGGGGCCAACGAAATTCGGAGTTTCTTGAAATCAGTTTATTGGGAAATTTTCGTCGCAACTCTGTCATAACAGTCTGGGCTATGTGAGACGTTGCCCCATCTTGTTGAAACCACACAGAGTTGAAAGGAATTCTCTTTCGGCGTAGTTCTGGATAGAAAAATTCTTTCAGCATTTTCAAATAACGGTCTCCAGTAACCGTAACGGTGTGACCATTTTCTTCAAAAAAATAAGGCCCGACAATACAGCGTGAAGAAACCGCACACCACACTGTCACGCGAAGAGGATGCAATTCCGTCTCGTGGAGTATCTGTGGGTTAGAAGTACTCCATATTCGACAATTTTGTTTGTTCACATTGCCGTTTAAATCGAAATGGGCCTCATCAGACATGAAAAGGCAGTTTAACATGTTTTGGTCTTCTTCCACCATTTGCAGGATCTTCTGGCAAAATTCCAAGCGAATCGGCAAGTCTGCTGCATTCAGTTTGTTAACCATTTGAATTTTGTAGGGAAATAAGTCTAAATCTTTGTGCATTATTGTTTGCAAAGACTGTCGGCTGACACCAAGTTGAGCAGATAAGCTTCTTGTTGAAACCCTTGGATTGCTTTGTATAGCTGCAGCTACAGCAGCGATCGTTTCCTCCGTCCGAACTGGTGGGTTTCGATGATAAGGCCTTCTTGCGACTGTTCCTTGCTCAGCAAAATTATTCACCAGTCTCATTATGGTCCATCTGCTCGGGGGATCGCCGCCAAACATCCGCCTGTACTCTCTCTGTACCAAAACTACGGACTCCAGTGCGTGATAGCGGCGGACTATCCAAATTCTTGTTTGCGTGTCCCAGTTATCCATTTTAATAAATTTTAAAGATCAATCTGCAAATTAAAACAAAAATGGAACAGATAACTTAAAAAGAAAAAAAGTATTATATGACGTACTCGGCAGTCATTTTTGAAGTGAAAACTTCTTTAGAATCGTTGGGAGTGATTTGGGAAAAAGTGAAACGAAAAAAGCGACCAACTTGGCTACGAAGCGTTATATTATATGTTGATATAAACGTAGCGACGAACTAAATAAAAATAACTTTTATTTTTTCTTGTGATTCGAACCAAGGATTTTGGATCGGAAGCTCACATTGCTAGTCGCTCGGCTACCGCGTCATGCTGTAGGTGCTGGCCTAAAAGTTATTTAGTTACGAAGCGTTATATTATATGTTGATATAAACGTAGCGACGAACTAAATAACTTTTAGGCCAGCGCCGACAGCATGGCGCGGTAGCCGAGCGACTAGCAATGTGAGCTTCAGATCCAAAATCCTTGGTTCGAATCACAAGAAAAAAATTTTTTTTAAACAGATATTTTATTTTATTTTATGATATGTTTATGAGGAGCTTTTTTTCATGGCAGAAATACACTCGGTGTTTTGCCATTGCCTGCTGAGGGGTGAGCGCTATTAGAAAAATAATTTTCCTGAATTTTGGTGTTTTCACCGAGATTCGAACTGACGTTCTCTCTGTGAATTCTGAATAGTAGTCACGCACCAACCCATTCGGCTACGGCGTTTGTTTAATTTTACTGATGCAAAAATGAGGGAAAATATTTGAATAAAGTTTGCTTACTGTTTACACATTTTCCAAAGGTGACGGAGAACCAAAAAAAAAGTCGATTTTCAAACAAATATGAGTGCATATGTGTAATTGTGTTAGAGTTTCGGTCACGCCCCAGCAAAACCTGCGTGCATATGTGTTTGTAACATTCAAAAAAATGTAATTGTGTTAGAGTTTCGGTCACGCAGGTTTTGCTGGGGACGCTCATAATAGCAACCGCGTGTGTATTTTTATATTCGTAAATATTTTCATTTTTAAATATTTACCGCAATTATGCCGAAAAACAATGCAGAAAAGTGTCGTGAATATCGACAGAAAAAAAATCAATAAATTAAATAAAGTATACACCAGAAGTATCGCGGATACTTAGAAAAGATTACGATAAAGTTCCAATGATTTTAAGTGGCGATTTTAACGTAAATTTTGCATTAGACACAGCGGTTCCTTCAATTGACTTTCTCAATACAACATTCAATTTAAAAATGTATAACAATCGCACTGAACCGACAACACGATCAAAAACAACAATTGACGCGGTATTTCAAAGATATGTTGATAACATCGAAACCAAAGCATTTGTATCATATTTTAGCTATCATAAGCCACTCGTATCATTTGTTGAAATTGAAAACATTGAGGATGAATAATAATAAAATGAAGAAAATAAAATATGAACTTTATAGCAATATTATAATGAACCTATAATTATCCCGCCCCTAATGCTGCTTTCGTCTCATTCTCTCTCAGTTTGTCTTACGGAAGGTTTCACTTCTATCCCGTCTAACCGTTAGACTGGTATTTATTTTGTTTTTTTTTTAATAGTTGTATTATGCATCAAATATAGTGGCAAATATTTGCAAAAATTTTGTAGATTATGCAAGATTGTAAATTGATAAAAAAAAGTGAAACATTTAAAATAAAAATTTTCAACTTTCAAATTTCATAAAAAAAATAGAAAAATGCGGCAACGGGTTTTAATTAAAATTCCTAGAAAAAATGTTGGCATGCAGTTTTGTAGCTCATTAACTTCTAGTACAGGGTCTGGCACTCGAAGTGTAACTAATTAAAAAAAACCATACATTTAGTTTGGAAAATTACTTTTATTCAATTCAAAGTAAAAAATGTGTGGAAATAATACGAAATTAAGAATCATTTTGCTTTTGCTCGATATGACCACCTTTTACCTTGACTATGGCCTTGAGACGGTCCAGAAACGAATCGCAAGCTGTCCGAATGTGACTTTCAGGTATTTTGGCCACTCGCGGACAATGACTTCTTTCAGCGCCTCGAGACTTATGAGTCTTTTAGTTCGGTCTTTGCTCTTCAAAATGGCCCAAGGAGAATAATGCTCTGAATTCGCGTCTGGTGAATTTGAGAGCGATTGTGTGGGCGTTATGAAGTTCGTAACGCTGTTTTTTAACCATTCTTGGTACACTCGAGCTTTGTGAGACGGTGCCGAGTCATGTTCAAACGTCCATGGTCTGCCACCGAAATATTTGTCTGCCCACGGCTTCAAAGCAGCTTCCAGAATACTTTCCCGCTAATATTTCACATTTACCTTGACACCAGGTTCGATGAAAACGATTTGAGAGCGCCCATCTGTGATTACAGCGGCCCAAGTCAGGGGTGCTGCCTCCTGCTGGCCAATCGATGACTCAAATTCTCGTATGAACGGTCAGTCAAATAAACATTTTGGGAGTTTGCGAATTGTGCAATTTGAAAATCTTTCTCGTCAGAAAACACAATGTTCGGAAATTGACCGCTTTAGGCCAAGCGAAGCAACTCCTTCGCTTTCTTAAGTCAGACTCGTTCCTGCTTTGGTGTGAGATCATACGCCTTTTGGGTCTTGTAACACTTGACTTTGAGATCATTTTCAGTATGCGGCGGATGCTACAGTCAGATATTGGCACTTCGTCGGGGATTTCGCTCAAGTCACTTCTTCATTTTTTTTTGTACCATTTCACGTGACGTTGCGGTCTTTTGATGACCACCTCCATGACGTTTTGCGATGCTACCATATGAGTAATGGTGCGATAAAAAAAAACTTTATTTATATTAAGGTGCTCGAGCTCACGAACAAGCGCTGATGATGATATCCAGCCGAATATAATGCAATCACACTATTGCGTTTGAAATCCATTAGTGATTTTCTTTTTTCGCGTTTACTCTCCGCTTCCGTGTGCTTGTAAACAATACTCTGGACTGTCATTTAGCCAACTAACAGAAAGCTGATGCCCGTGCATCAGCTGCGCGAGCGATCGGAAGTTGGTTACACTTCGAGTGCCGGACCCTGTACAAAAAGTCCAAGTTTAAAGTTGCTGAAAAATTACATTTTTTTATAATTTCTTTCCTTGAAGGTGATGCGTGTATTCTCTAAATAAAACGAAATGCATTTGAACAGAGGCATTCCGCTAGCCACCCGGAATGTTTTGGTGTACAATCGGTCGTTTTGTAGAAAAAATGTCATAATTAAAAAAAAAGAAAATATGCAGCTTTGTCGGAGGCTACATACTCTATGTTGTGTAAAAAATTCATAATCGATATTTGTATTTTAACAGTTTCTCATTGGAATATAGACGTAGTAGGATTTATAGCAGCTATTTCGTGAAACCTTTTTCAAGAAATCAATTATAAGCCAGTTCGCCACAAACTGAGAAAATTGTGTACCTCGAAAGCTTTTGTGGTTCTTTCTTCAATTTTTATTTCAAATCAATCCAAGAATGATGAATACAATTCGTTTCTCAATTCAGTATTCAATTCGCCTTCAAATCAATCAATATCAAGTACAAATATTCGCCGCTTCTTAAACTCCGGCTGAAGTTATAATTTTAGGCTGAGTAGAAGAAGTGGTAATCTCCGAAAAAGCAGCTATAATTTTTTTTACCATAGAAATATAAATTGGCCTTGAGCTCACAAAACCAAAATTAATATTTAAAATTATTAAACCGTAGTAAAAAGAAAAATGTGAAACACAAATATAATATAATCTCTATTATTTTTCTATTTCTCACTTTTGCCTTTTGCAGCAACCGGAGGTAGTTCGCCGTGACATACGCTTCGCGCGGCAACTCCAACTTTCATCCAAAGTGAAGGTGCCTTTTCCACACTCATTGTCGGTTGTGATGCGCGAAAACCCTGGTGGCTACCTTTCGCTCTTCACGCAAGGCACCGCCGACATAATAATGGATTTTTGTGATGATTTCTGGGATGGCAAAGATTTGCGCCCACTGTCGGCACAGGATCGCAAAAAAGCGCTCGATTTCTATCAACGCAGCGCACTCACCGCCTACTGCACGGCCTTTTCATATCGCCCACTTCGTCATGGCATCAATGGTGCGCTAAGTGGCGCAAAACACACAGGCGGTCCCATCGCTTACCTCGAGTTACCACCCGAGTCAAAAATACGTATGCAACATGTAGATCGTGCGCATTGCGACTTTGAGAGTGGGCATGGTCATGCCAAATTGAGTCACAGCATCAGCACCGATTCGCTGCTATTCTCCGAGAGCAAAGACGATGACATTAACGATGTGGATGGTTGTTTTGAGATGCAATGCCATCAGGTGTTCATTGGTATGGTTACGATGCAGTACCAGGCCCAGACCGATATTGTGCAGCTGGTGGAGCGACTGGAACGCGCTTGCATACGATTCGTGCATTTCAGTAAGGAAAATGAGCTACGCTCGCGTGTGTTCTCGGAAAAAATGGGCCTTGAATCGGGTTGGAATTGTCATATATCGTTGTTGAACGAAGCAGACGATAAGGCATCGACGAATACTGGCGCCGCCGCAAACGCAAATGCTGAAAAAGCTAACAACATTAGTGGTACGTCAGCGACAGGGCAAACGCCCATGCGCTCTGGTAACAAAGATGCGCATACTAATATTGCGAACAATCATGATCACACAACAGCCATTATCACCATAAACAACAACAACACTGCCACAAGCACCATCAATTCGACCACCACTGCCATTACTAGTAATAATACTTCATTGCCTCATAATGTTGAAAACATGAATCAGTGTAGCAGCACCATGCACCCCAACACAACCATCAGCAACCAAAACAACAACAACAACAGTAGTATTAGTAGCACGCATCACACTCATCAAACGCACCTAAATACATCGAACATTGCAGGAGGTGTTGGAGGCGCTGGCAACGACGCCGATGACGAGGGTAGCGACTTGCATCGACTGCTGCCGCCACCCAATCTCGAGTCTTCCAAAACGCTTAGCTCATCAGCTCCTGGCGCAATCTCCAATCCCGACGACTACAATGCGGTGCAGCTCAGCTCAACGCCGACATCTCGTCGCAGTAGCGCCAGCTATGGTGATGGTAATGGCAAAGAGCAATCCTCGCACTTAGTTGGGGATGGCGGGGTCGACGCAGAAGTAGCGCAAGCTAGCAAAGCTACTGCCGATGCTGCTGCAGAGGAAAACCGCCAATCAGAGGATTCCGCCATGGATGAAAACTGTCGCTCCATGAGCATCATAACAGAAAGCACCGAACAAAGTGCTCCGGTACACTTTGATATGTCGAATCGTGCCAAATTGCCGCGTGGCATCGAGAATATACGTCCACATTTGGAGCAAGTCGATAATGTACCGTTGCAAGTGTCACTTTTCACCGACTGCTCGCCCGAAGCGACACGTCAAATGCTCGACATTATGCAGTCGTATGGAGAGATTGTCGTCTGCCTCGGCTCTTCGGCAAGCAATTCAAATGCGAAAATCTTCTTGCAGGCCGATTGCAGCATTGCTGTTGAACCACTATATCCGCAAGTTTGCCAAGATATTGCTGCATTCACGGAGAGCAATTTGACTAATAATAAATTACGCCTGCTACGCCTTAAAAAAGATCTCAATGGCGAGGAGAAGTATGGCAGTCATGAGCCCTACACCACCGAAGAATTGCTCGAGAGCGGCTTCTATGGCAATGACGAGCCACAAATGCGTCCAATGCAAGCATCTGGCAACACCCTGTCGCCCGTCTATCTCAGCCGACTACTGAATTCGTTGGCCTGTTCAATATCCGTGTGTCGTGACGAGCCTTTGTCACTGGTGGCCATTATCGAGCTATCGCGTCGTTTCTCTTCAGGGCTCTGGAATTGTATACAATATTGGGCTTGCTGTGCTGGCGCACTTTCCGTAATTAACATATTGAGCGCCTGCCTTTCATTGCCACCGCTACTGACGCCGCTCATGGTTATCTACTTGATGAGCATACCGGTGCCGCTGATTGCTCTAGCGCTGGCGCACATCGATATTGATCCGAAGATTATGAACCGCGCAACTGGCAAGAAACAAACTGAGTATGACACGCAAGTTTTTGGTTTTGTGCTTTGGTGTTACGGCTGTAAATTTATCGCGCCTATTTTGGTATTGGTGAGTACGTATGCAAGTTAAGATGAGTTTTAGATGTAAGAATTTTCGAGAGAGTTTTGTAAATTTTGGCCCACGAGGCATCAGCGACTCAATCCATATGTTGGGTGTTCTTACGATTTCATTCGCCTTCAGCGCACTTCTACAACTCCTAACAGACATATAAAATATTACAATCATGCCAAGGTATTACCTCAGCTGTTCATCAATAGAAATTTACAGATTTTTTTAATTCTAAACGTTCCTACGACAGCCGGATTTACGTTACTCTTACGCCATGGGTGCTGTCGGTTCATCAGCATTCCAGAAAGTTGTATAACGCATTGTATAGAATGTTACAACAACACACATCAAGAAGCAGAACTCCATACGCTGACATATCATTGAATCAAAATTCATATAATTAAAACAATTTAAATTGAAGGTGTCTGAGTTCCTCTCGAAAATATAAAGTAAGGGTTTTCCCAAGAATGATAGAAAGATGATATTCTTTCCATCATGGGGTTTTCCAATAACAGGTGTTAGGTGCTAAACAGGAGAGATGATTAACGATTTTTTGTGGCTAGAATTGGATGGTATTGATCTGAACAACAGGTATTTACAACAAGACGGTGCTACGTGCCACACAAGCAACGAAACCATTGATCTTTTACGGGAAAAGTTTCCGGACCGTGTTGTCTCTCGAAGAGGTGATCACAATTGGCCACCGAGATCTAGTGATTTAACCCCTTGTGACTTTTTTCTTTGGGGTCACGTGAAAGAGAAGGTCTACGCGAAGAGTCCAGAGTCGATTCAAGACCTCAAAGAAGGAATTCGTGAGGCTATCGAGGACAAAGGGCAGCCACTTTGCAATTCGGTTAAGGAAAATTTCATGAAAGGATATTTTCCTGTAAGCGTGGTCGTTTGGTGGCACACCTTCCTCTTTATAATGAAATAAACATCCGATCATTTATATTAAAAAATAGCATTTTTCTTTGAATATCAAAATAACACCTCTTATTGGAAAACCCTTTATTTAAGGGCCCGAACTACTGGTCAGGGCCACCCGAAATTATAAATTATACGCAAAGAAAATGCCATCTGCCCTAATTACTTTTTATACGCTAATGCTTTTACTTTTTATTACTTCTATTCGAAAACAGGTTTTGGCCTATTGTACATTTATGGCCCATCCCATCGAGCTCATGGACATTGACGAAGAAAAATTTCATATAAATCTGCATATTGCGCGCATTTTTTCATTTCTTGGCATTTTAGTGCATTTTGGTAAGCATACAGTTTTTTAAATACAATTTTTATTTTTTTTTTTCATTTTTTTTTATTTATTAATTATAGTATATACATACATACCTACATATCTGTATCAGACTATATAATTTTCGTATATATTTTAACATTTAAATAAAATTCTAATAAAATCTTTTTTTTTAACATTTTTTTTAATAATTTTTTTTTTAACTAATTATTTTTTCCAATTAAAAATTAATTTTTTTTTTAATATTAAATTTATATTTTTTAATTACTATATACAGCGGCGGTCAAAATTTTAGTAGTGCACATACGTAAAATGGAATGGGTTAAAAAAGTGCGTGTCATCGCTTTTATAAAAAATTTGATTTTTCCCCTCTTATTGCCACAATGTCAATCGAAACAAATCCCAAAAAAATCCATGCGCTCTTTACAGCTTTCCATAGTTGGGTTTTGGGTTTATGTCTGGTGACTGTAGCGGCCATTCCATTACGTTGATCTGACTCTCCTCAAACCATTTCGTCTCTGGCATATCGCAGCATGATGTCTTGAGTATATCAACATATGAAGCGCCAGTCATCATTTCCTTAACCCAATGAATGAGTCGCACGCCTAGCCAAGAAAAGCATGCCCAGACCATAATGCTAGAACCAACATGCTTTATTGCTTTTGTTGTATACTTCGGCTGGTATTCGGTGTTAGGTGGTCGTCTTACATATTGGCGCGATCCCTTTCCACCATACAAGCCAATCTACGACTCGTCCGACCATAAAATGTTGCGCCATTTGGTCGAAGGCCGATTTATATGTTCTTTGGCGAAACGAAGTCTCTTTTCTACATGCGTTTTTGTCAACAACGGTACTTTTCTTGAACTGTGGGCAGCCAGGTCGTGGTCACGCAAACGCCGACGAACAGTCTCAACGTCCGAAGACACTTTTAAGGCATCTTTTATCTCAGTAGCAGACGCAAATGGAAACTGCTTTGAATATCTGACGATAGACTTAACTTCTCTTGCCGACACTGCTAGCTTTCTTCCACGCTTTTTGCTACGCTTGGTTTGTACTTGATGGCATTACGTACCATTGTTGATGAGCAACCAATGATATTTTGCACTTCCACATGCGTTTTTCCATCAGCAATCAATTTTTTTATGAGGGCGCGTTTCTCGGGTGTGCAATTTTTCCTTCTGGACATTACTGAATGAAGAATATGGTAATAAAAAATTAGCCATTAGCTACACTATATCATTTAAATAAACTTATCTCACCGTTTTTTTTTTTTTTTAATTTTCACAAAGATAGTCGCGATAATATTAATTTTTCACGCACTACTAAGATTTTGACAGACTAAAAGCCGTTGCAACTAAAATTTCATTCAAAATTAACGAAACCAACAGGTTAAGTTTAACAAGTGATTGCATAACTTGAAGCCGGCTTCTTAAACGGATTTTACAGTGGATGGCGGAAAATTTTTGTGATAAAAAAAACGTGGCCACTTCAATATAATGAGCCATAAGCACTACTGAGATTTTGACTGCAACTGTACATACATACATACATACGAGTACATATCTATATTAGACTATATAATTTTGGTATATATTTTAACATTTCAGTGGTAATTTCTGGCTGCTTCGTGCATCGCGATCACTCGCTGTGGCAGCGCAATCCCTTCCGCAATCGCATTTGGGCTTTCACCTGCGGTTGTACACTGCTCGTGCACGCCGTCATATGCTCGGTGCAGATATTGCTGCACGACACCTACTACCACGAGGCATGTGGCATGTGGCCAGCAATAGTTTTTCTCTACTGTGGCAGTTTTATAAGTCTGATTATCACAGAAATTTGCAAGTGGCAAGAGATTAAGTGAGTTTCTTTTTTATTGGTTACTATTTAGAATTTTATTGATTGTATCTTATATTGAATATCTTTTCTCGTTTGCATCAGAGTAAACACACGTTATCAACGCCGTGCGAGGCTGGACTTTGGCACCAAATTGGGCATGAATTCACCGTTTTAAAATTGCGACTGATCATAAGCATTGAGTATTCAAAAATCTAAAGAGACTAATTTCGTTATCAAAGAAATAAAAATAAAACGATGCAAGAAGCGCATTAAAAAGACCATAAATTTACGAAAAATCAAAAACTATAATACAATTTAAAAAAAATTACTACCCTTGTACACATGTGTGCGCGGCTATAAAAAATATATTTAAATATAACAAAAATGATGAGCAATTCAAGGCCTAATGTATGGGCTGCAGAAAAAAAAAATCAAAGAAGATTAAAAAAAATTTGCTTGTACTTACATTTGTGCCGCATGCGGAATGCGAATGCGCCGCTGACAATGTCCATCTAACAACATTCTCTAATGAATAGCAAAATGCATTTACAAATATGACTTTACGTAGAAGAAAAAAAAATGTATGGTTTTTGAAAACCTTTAATGCCGAAAAGCGATATTCAATTGACATTAAAAATTAAACCAATTAAGGGGACAGATACCTGTAAACGGCCATATTCTTTCCTGATTTTCATTAAAATTATTTAATATGAAGAATACACTATATTATTTTTTCTAAATTGACATACAGTATATTTCTACTTTAAAATAATATAATATAATTTTTTTTCTTTATTTTAATCATTTAAAATGGCGGATGTACACTAAATTCTTCCAGGACGGTCGACGCGGGACTTCTCAATCCGCGGGCATTGTAGCATCGCCGTTTTTTTGTTTATTAATGTCATAATTTCGATATGAATTAACAATAAATGACAAAAAAAAAATTCGCGGAATAAAATGCTTAAAAAAAATGAATTTTTGGGCGAATTTCCCTACTATTTTTGCTTCGAAAAAATCATTACTTCGAAAAATGCTCGAAAATTTGAAGCGCATAGAAAGTAATATCATAAAAAAATTTCATGGAGATCGCTTAATAACTTTTCAAGTTATCGTGTACGCCAATTCGAAAAAATATAGTTTTGAGAAAAACGCGTCTAAAGTTTGAATACAACGTAACTGTACCTCTCCCAGCGCTCGAACGCAAAGAATAGAGTCGTCATGGTTGACGATCTTTAATATAAGAAATACTTAAATTTACGTTCTAAAAATTGTTTGACATATTCTTAAAGGATTATATTAACATTTTATGAAAAAAATAATTTTTTTTTCGAAATTTTACAGGTATCTGTCCCCTTAAAAATGCCATCAAATAGCTAATAATGTCGACTGAACATCTCACGTTATTTGAAAAAGCGTTTTTTCTGTTTTTTTTTCTACATACTAAAATATTTCCTTAACGATTTTCGGTAACTCAGCGCGCATTCGCCTTTGGCTGCACATAAAACTTCATAGCATCTAAGTTTGTAGTTGTTAGTGTGTACATTCTTCACATTATGTACACGTTTTTTGTAACCAATCGAGTTTATGTTCTTATTTTTGTATCGTATTGTACATATACATGAAAAATATTTAACTAAAAAGTGTTTATGAATTTTTCGCTTTATAGTACTAACAAAACCTATTTGTAAAGTTTTAAGTGTTTTATGAACTCAAACTTGCTTTGTGGCAAGCAAACAAAAAATGCAAAAAATTAACATTTATCAATTTTTTATGAATTGTTCCTTTTTTGTGCGGGTGACCCAAATATGGTCGCAACACGAATTTAACGAAGAAAGAAAAAAATTATTATAAATAACTTAACCAAAATGATGTATTTTTCTTTCAAATACTAGGTGATGAAGTTACAAGGTGCATTCATTATAGGCCTAAACCAGCAGCAATGTTTTGTACGTTTGATTGTCACGGTGAAGTATAACACCAAGGCGAATTGAGTGCCATCGGTGGCTTCGCCCCAAAATAGGTACTTTATTTTTCGCGGTTTTGACAAGTCTGACGTCAGTTCCCTTTCCATTACAAAACAAACAAAAGGAGGAGAAATCAGGTGCTTGTGTAAATTCAGTGAGTGACGTGGTAATTTGGTGATTACCGAGATTTAAACTAAACACACTAAGGAAAATGAAGTCCGGCGTGTTAAATTGTGAAAGCACAAATTGATATATTGGGTATGGGAATAAGCGTCCGTCCTTTTTTAGCCAAAGTTACGAATTATTTTAACAATTAAATAATACATGATATTATGTGAAGCATGTGCCATTGATTCACCTGGCTCCAACATTTTCGACACTTTACCGACGGCTGATCTGTCAACATCCCACTCTAGACATATCATCAAGGGTTCGACATGCGACATGTGTATTCATCCAATAATTGTTGTAGTTGAGTATCTTCGAATTTTTTCGGTGCCTCTTCGCGATCTTTATCACCCACGTCGAAATTGCCACTTTCGAAGCGTCGAACCGCTCTTTACAAGTTGTGTTTGATGGGGCGTGATTACCGTAAATATTGGTCAATTACGACCCGTTTCAGCTGCACTTTTCTTTAAAAAGTAATAATGAAATATGACTTCCCACAAATCCTGTTTTTTCTTGACGAACGTTGACATTTTTGACGTCAGCTAAAAAGGGATCTTCACTCTTCAAATGAATGCCGCCTACTGCGATTGAGACCTCACATATACACCTTCAAACCACCAGTAAATTACTAGAGGGAACACAAAAATAGTATCAGCAGCGACACCTCTTTTGCAAGGGCGGAAACTTATTGTCATAACCAAGTTAGGTTAGGTTAGGTTGGTATGGTTGCCCAGGGAGTGAGCACACTTGGACGAAGAAAGATTCGTCCTTTGTAATACCATTATGAAGGAGGTGAGGTGAAAGGGAAAGACCGTCATAACCAATAAAGCCTCCAAATGCAGTTTGATTGCGTTTTTATGTGGGAGGTGCCGTGGCAAGAAAGTGTGTGAGTGTGCATAAAATTTCTTTTGCGTGGTTATTTCCATGGCTTTCGCCTACTCTTTCTCTTCACAAACAAGTAATAAAGTAATGCACCCTTCCTTTTGTTTGTTTATTCATTGGCTCTTACAACACAGCGAATTCTGAAGGCGTAACCATATACTCTATTATCCTTGGTATAAAACAAAGAATGAATGCGCCTTGTTTCATTCTACGGCAAAAGAAAAAACAAAACACAGCTTACCTTTAATAGATTCGCCGTGTGAAGTTCCCAATGATGTAACTAACTATTATGTGTCGACCATATCTAAAAATATTTCAAATTAACCACTTTTCAACAACCGCACATTCGACACCAATATTGTAAATTTTATTTTTTAATCTAAAGTGAAAATATGGCATATATTCTTGTTCTTCCACAAGAACATGCATGTACAGGGAATTCTACAGAAGTTGCAGTTCTTGGCCGGAGATAAATCGGGTCGTTGTGATAGCGTAAAATCGACTGCCGTGGCAACTCTATTACCAGTTCTTTTATACAAAAAAATTTCTTTTAATTCAAAGTTCAAAAATTTTTATTTCAATTTGCATTTTAAATGATCATTTGGCAACCCTTCTAAAATTTTTTTTAAATAACGCATCATATCTGATTTATTAAAAATTTTCGGGAAAATTCGATATCATTTTAAGGGATCCCGGTGGTCTAGAACAGTGCTGTCCAAAATGAAAAATGTGAGTGTATAAGTGAGGACGAGAGAATGGGAGCAGCCCAGTGGGAAATTTAAACCAAAATAAATAAATATTGGATTGGAGTAGAAAATTTTTGTGGGAGGAATCGAAATGCCTTTTGATATTACATCTATAGCTTCCTTTGAACGACTTGTAACATAAAAGGCATTGCAAGTCGCCAAAGGCATTTTCTAGCATAAAAAAGTTCTCACAGGGCATTATATTGCATACACTAAGCGCCGCGGACAAACTCGGTGTTTATTCGTTGCTGGTTTGCTAACGACTGAACGATGGAGAGTAAGAATACGTGTGATCAATTGATGTATGGGATGGACAGCACTGGTCTAGAATTAAAAAACATCGTTTTTTTTTATATTTCGATAGTATAAGCTTTTAAGAATTTTGGCAGCATAATTTTTGAAGGGATGTTCCCAGTACTGGATTATACAGCTGTTTTAGCAGGTAAAGTCAGATTCGTCCCACGGCCACTCTCGAAACTTTAAACTCAATTATCTAAAAACTATTTTTTTCGGCCTGGTGTTGTCAAAAAAAAAAATTTTTTTTACCAAATCGTCTGAAATTTTATATTTAGTACTAGAATCATATTATTATTTAACTTATTTCGTATTTTTTGATTAAAAAAAACTGGAAAAATCCCGATTTTATGGAGTCAAATTCAAAACCGCGCCATTTTGTAATTTGTTTTTTTTTTTGTGTCCTAATTTTTTTGGTTTTTGTGTTTCAGATAAATAGAAAGGACAAAATGGAGAATGGACCGTTCAGGTCCAATTCTTCGGGAGGGTCAACTTCAGCGCCATTTTTAAAATTATTAAAATTAAAAAAAAAAAATTTCATTTTTTTATGTAAAAGAAGTTAAATAAAAAGCCTCAAAAATTTAAATATCGTTTTTAATTTTTTTTTATTTACACAAATTTCCGAGCTCTAAATTACCGAAACCCCTTATTTTTTTGTGAATCGTAATGAAAATGGCTCTATTTATCTGAAACAATTTTCAATTTCCATTATTTTCTCGGTACATGTCTGTAGTGATCAATATCTCGTAAAGTATCGATCAAACAATTTAAAATTTATGCTCGTAGTCCAGATGATATTTCACACTAAAAAAATATTTTACTGCTTTTTTTTGTTCCATTAAGTTGTGAGTTACAGGGTGTTACTAATGGATGTTAACAAAAAGAAAATTTCTTTTTTTTTTATTTAATTTTATTCTTTGATAAAGGCGAAGACGCAAGCCAGCCGCTGAAATTGTGAATGGTGTTTATGGTGCCGATACTGGAACAGTTAATTACGTGTAATTTTGGTTTCGTCGATTCCATTCAGGCATTTTTGACGTTAAAGAAAATGCTTTAAGGTCAAAATTGTCCATAACATCACAGAAATAATCGAAGATGACCGGCATGTGAGTAGTCGTAACATCGCCCAGGAGCTAAAGATCGACCATAAAATAGTTTTAAACTATTTGCGCAAGAATTTGTTGCAAAAATAATGAATTTCCTTTTCCTCTACCTAATTTTATCATTTGACATACCGTCCACCAACTCTCTCGTTTATTAAAAAAAAACTTTCAAATATAATTCGTTTAATCAATTTCATGATTTCTAGTAATTTGCGTTGTCGTGTCCAAAAGTATAAAAATTCTAGTTTTTAGTAATTTCGATTTAATTTTTTCCTCTTAAAACCTACATAATAAAAATTAAGCACCTTAATAGTATCAGCCCCAAATTAAACATTAGCATCTTAGCTCCTCACAAAATACCATTTGTCGGTTAGAGGTTCCTCCGTTTGTGAAACAACATCAAGACGAACATCATAAATAGTAGGAGGAACTTGGCGATATAGAGTACGTGCCAGTTATTTTTTTTTTTATTCTTACGAAATTTAGTTCCACCAGGCGCACAGAATCGAAAAAACCGACTCTAAACTGAGCAACTGTTGCCTACATTTAGGTCATACGATAACATTGGTGCCAAAAATGTCATGAGAGAAAAGTTTGGAGAGGTGCATAAGAGAAAATTTTTCTTTTCTGCTTTAACCCTTTGGGGACGGAGCAGCTCGACGGGCGAGCGACGCTGAGGACGAGAGGTATTGGATTGCGCAGTAAAGAAAATAAATACGTTGAACATAATAAAAAGTAATTTATTTATGCCTTTAACGCTTAGTCATTGTGCGTAGGATAAAATATAAAATATATAGAAAGCCTGCTTGTTCCTCTCGCAGTAAGACTGATTGACTGAATCGAAGAACTGAAATTCGTTCTGACTCTACCGTCGTCTCACATCGTCAGTTTACATTATAAGGAAGATAAGACTTCATCGCTAATGGGCCCTAATATCTTTGAATGAAAACGTAACTCTTTTACTATACCTATGCGTTTCTATTCGCACAGAATAACAGACGTCGCGAGCCTTGCAGCTACGAACCAATTTCGGCGGCTACATCCCGACACGCGTCCGGGACGGTAAAACGGCTTGGGCGGCTATATGCCGACACTCGTCCCCAAAGGTTTAAAAGTTCTTTGGTTTAAAAGCACAAGAAATGTGTTTTTAGGGAATCTGTGAGTTTTAAATAATAAACTTCTTTTGATTTTTATTACAGCTCATTTATTTAGTGACTTGTTTTTATTTATTTATTTATTTACCATTAAACATTTTTTGTTAACATAATTGTAGAGTTTTCTTCTTGAGATGGTTGTTACAGGTCTTATTGAACGATTTTTATTTTTTTTTTTATATATATTTATTTATGTATTTAACAAGCCGAATAAAGCATTACACAAAAAATACACCAAATACAGTAGTATAGTATAAATACAACAAGAAATATAAACAGTTATGCATTTGAAAAAGCTACATGTAATATAAATAACAATATTTTTTGTTTTTGTTTCTTTTTTCTTCATTGCAAATAAAGTAAAAATTACAAATTCTCCAAATGTGTGCAATATTTTGAGGTATTTAAAAATGGGTTCTTTGTATCGGTTTCAGGTTCGTGTTCAACTTCAGCTTCAGCTTAAACGACAATTGCCCTTTCCACTGAAATTGATTAGAGTTTAGTAACCACCGCGTAACTATTCGTAGCCGCTAGTAAAACTACTACTTGAATCAAAATTTGAATTACTGGTAGCCGAATCGCTGACAATTCGCTGGTCTTCTCATGAATTGGATGGTAGAATAGGTAGTTGAAAGGACAAGGAGGGGATCTCGGAAAAGCACTCGATTGATGTTTTTTGAAAACTGGCATCTCTATTGCATTGAATCGCCATTTCGGTTATTCAGCTGTAGAAGTTTTATGAGAAAGTGAGTGATGAGTGATCTGTCTACTTGAGGATTAGAAAAAAAAAACGATGAACTGAATAAACTCGTGAATAAATTGAATTGAAATTCATGAATAACGAAGTTTTGCGAAAGTCAGATTTGGAAGGAACGAAGTAGTTGGAGTACTCTCGACAATTTTTCTGCATCGTCGTCAGATGACAATTGACGCGTACACCCTTTTTGGGGTGCTCCTCCTCCTATTTGCGACTTGCGTTTTGATGTAATTCCACAAATGGGGGGGCCTACAGTTTTAAGCCGGCAAATGATTTTTTATGAAGACCTTTTTCGTGGCTTAAATACACTCGGAGGTTGGCCATTGTCTGCCGAGGGGCGACTGCTATTAGAAAAAACGTTTTCTTCACTTTGGTTTTCCATCGAGATTCGAAGCCACGTTCTCTCTGAATCGGCAGTATTGCTCTTTAGTATACAAGTTCAATGGGATTAGAGAGCTCGACTTTACGATGGCAAACCTCTGCTGGATATTATTTCTGCTTTTAGATTGATATATAAATTAATTTAGACCCGATTACGGAATTTATTTGGCCAGCTGCAAATTCATTGAGAGAGTCCATCAAAACGCTGCAGAAGGCTGTTAGCGCCAAAACTATTAGACTCATCTGGATTCCCAGTCACAGCGGCGTAGAGGGAAACTGGTGGGCTGATGAGCTGTATAGACAGGGGACTCTGGATATGGTTTCAACGCAAAACGAAAAGATTAGGGTACCCATCAGAACTTGTGATCTGTTCTTGCAAAGATGGTTCTCACGCCAACTCAATGAGCGTTGGGCTAGTGCGAAAACGTGTAAAGTTGCGAGTTCCATCTCACCACGGGTGGATCGGGAGCGCTCTAGGGGACTTTTAAGGCTAACAAAGCCACAGCTCTCTAATTTGGTGGCCATCCTTACCGGGTATTGTCCGTTAAGCGTACATGCGTTGAAACTTGAAATTGCTTCAAGTCCTTTCTGCAGAAACTGTCTGGAGGATGAGGTGGAATCATTTCAGCACCATCTTCTTACCTACCCTGCTGTCGTCGGGCAAAGATTTAGATAACTGGGCTATCTTTTGCTATACCTGCGGATATTACGGGTTTAAATATCACACACCAGGTGAAATTCATAAGTAGTTTGACAGCTTAATACGAACGTAGTTAGTCACTAGTCAGTGTTGGTCGTCCTCCTCTAATCCAAAGCCCCTTCTTCCTTTTTTCAGCTATTTGGTTGTTTTCCTTCTGTTTATCATGATAGCCTTCGAATACCTGGGGACCTTCGGCTATAATCTACCTTGCTGGTATATTGGGGCTATGCCACAATGAACCTGCTGACCCTTACACTCGTGGCAATAAAATGGATAATAAGAAAATACTCCAACTGGAGCTGCACAGCTCCAACAAAGAGATAAGGCCAATTCTGGCCTTTTGACAACCGCCGAAACCGTTATCTCTACAGACATGCCGAGAGCACTCAGTCTCCTGAGCGATGAAAAAACGGCGGATCTGGAAGCTCCAAGGGTGTAAGGTCCCATAAATGTTGATGAGAAGTATCGTCAGATTTATACCCACTTCGACGAAACCCCATAGCGTGTAAGGCTGTCTAGAGCCGCTCACAAGCGCCTCAAGTGTTTTCTAGCTAAGGAACTCAGCTATGAGAGAACCAGATAGCTTACCAAGAACCTCTTGTTTCCCCGCAGAAGGTACGAGTTCTAAAGAAAATAGACCACGATGCAGAAGAGGGAGATGGCTCTACTAGTGGCCACATATGCCACAAATAATGCTTCCTTATCATACCTTCCAGTAGCTCGAAGCGTCTTAAATACACCCAGGTGAACCTGTGCCTCGCCAAAGCAGCATATGATATTCTGTGCAGAAAGTTCATGAGAGAATGCTTGAGAGTAGGCTTCACTATGAGAACTTTGAATTGCTTATATATACTGCTGTGAAAAGCCTAAATACAACAGATGCCATGTTAATTCATGACAACAGCTCTCACCTAAAGAACTGCAATGCTCTTAAGCAATAGACTAACGTTTCTTCCCTTGTACAGTTCATGACGGGGAATCTAGCCGCAGTATTGGCAAAAATCTCTACTCGTCAAGGAGAACAAGGGGACATTTTAGCCTACGCATATCTTCGGGTGAGGAGGAGACGGCCCGCAAAGCTAAAATTGCATGCTTCTTTCGCAGACTGTCGGTGAAGTAGCTGTCCCTGGATTCTGTGCTGTGGCGCCAACTCCTACTACACAATAGAGGTGAATACACCCGCAAGTTTATTAGTAGTTATGAATGAATGAACCCACATTTGTTAATGTTTTTGGAAGCGATGTCTTAGATCTGACTCTAGGAGTGAAACACAGAATACCTATTGTCGGATTCATAGTGAATTTGATTGTAATTTACTCGGAAGGGAATTACAGAACCTGCCTGATTATTACAACCAAACCTGCCACCAAATTTGCCACTTACGAAAAGACGTTCAGATGACATATGCAAAGAGACGGGGCAAATACAATAGTATTTCCCTTCACGTTTGGACCATCGATTGAAGATCTAGAAGTATTTGGAAGCATCGTAAGAGAAGAATTGAATGAGACTGGAATAGGTGCGATTCAAAGTGCGGCACCTTATCTGACACCAGGCCCATCTTTTGAAATCAGCAGTGCGGCGAGAGTGCATGAGGGTACCGTATCTTCAGTGCGATCGTATAATAGAACAACTTCAAGTTATCTAATAAATCGACCTATGAAAGGTCAAGTATTGATTGAAGCGATTTGACATTTTAAGAGCGACACCAGATTGATGAGAATATTTGCGAATCGTTCGTTTTTTTGGTTGATCACACACATGTCGCTGAATCTTATTTCGCTGGCCGCCAATGCAAGATTTTGCCCAACTACGACAATCTTTAATTGAGGGTCACATTTATCATTGGCGACCAAATTTTTTGATCTTCATATTCTGCTACCTCATCCTTTCTTCAATTGCTTCTTTTCTATCCAATCTGATGAGAGGGCCGAAAACAAGCGAAACTCCATTCTGATGGATTTGGCTACAGAGTGGTTACAGTGACCAAAACGCAGTGGTTATAGTGGCAAACGCCACATTTACGTAAGTATCTTATTTCGTAAAGAGTGGCCAGATAAGAACAATAGCAAATAAAATTGAAATAAATAAACAACTATGTGAGATACCAAATTATTTCAGGTTTTATTTTCAAGCGACTTTCATGCCCTTATGTAAGGAATAGCACATCAATGAAATGACCGTCTCGGCTTGTTGGCAGCTCTTCAAGTGGTCGTTTCAATTTTCTATAACTCGATCCAAATTTGCGGCGTTGTTCTGGTTATAGTGACTCGAATGTTCGCCTCAAGCTCGTTTAAAGTCGATGACTTCTTAGTGTTGACTAAGAACTTGAAGCAGCCCAAGAGTGAGGTATCAAAAATCGCATGATTCGGCGGCAAATTGATGAACGCTCGCCGTGAGACGATCCAGTCGTCAAATTCCTGTTTCGCAACCTTGAGCGTGGCGTCGCTTGCACGGTATGTAGCGTCGTCTGCTTGGAATCATCGAGGGCCATTTGCGATAACGGTGTCTGGATCCTCCTCATTTCGAAAGAAGGTCCGATGATGCCGCCACCCCTTAAACCGTATTGTAGATGCTTGGTGGCCGAACACTTGTGGTTTGTATTCGCCCCAATAACAGCAAATTTGGTTGTTAACATAGCCGCTACGCTAAAAATTGGCCGCCTCCTAGAAATCCGAATATTCGTAATTACAACTGAGCCGGTATTTCGATAATATTTTTTAATGCTTTCCTCAGTCTCGACGAGCTTGAAACGATGCATAATGAAATAACACACCTAAATTTAGATTTAAATGTCATTGGTAGCATTACCAGTTAGTTACTCAAACATAACAATTGAAAAAACTATGCTTTTTATCTAGTCACCCTTTACTTTCAGTTGGGGGGCCAAAAAAAAGATACCCTGTATGTACGATTAGAAACAATTGTATGTAGTTTATTAGTAGTGATTATAGTAATAGTAGTAGTTGTAGTTGTAATTTAGTGGTAAATGTAGTAGAAAAAAGCCTCAAGAAGGTTACATAAATTCATGAGAAGATGACGACTACATCGCCATGGCACCACAATTGGATTATACTTCTGGTTGCTCAGTGTAAAATAAGTGCGGGTGCTGTCGCTTGTGGCGTCGGTACCCGTTGATTCAGCAGCAAGCTTACTCACTCTTGGGAGTCTCATGCACCTTGAATATGTTCGACAACTCGTCCAGCAGCGTTTCGTTGCGATAGGCGACACGGATGTCGGGCACGTTGGTGCGTGTTATGTCATTGCCAGCGACACCCTCACGCGTGTAATTCGGGCCGAGCCAATGTTGTTTGACCTACGGAGAGAATATGGAGACAAACATTAAGAAAAATCTAATTCTCATCATGATGAAAATAATGAAATAATAAGCTAATAAGCGGCCTCGGTAGTCTAGCGCAAGTGCACTAGCCTGCCATCCCAGAGGTTGTGGGTTCGAATACCACGTAAAGCGCGGTCCTCGTACTTTTCCAAATTTACTTACTTTTCCTATTTCTAAAAAAAAAAAAAAAAAAATCCTCAAACCAAAAAACCTTATCCTTTACATCCTTACTCCCGCACAAAAGTCAGCGCATTATTTGTAGTTGGAATTCCCACAACGCTTTCTTACTTCTAGAAGCGCCATCTGTGTCTCACATTTTTCTGGCAGAAGGATAGCACAGATGGTTGAGGACTTCGCTAAATTTCGTGTGTCTGCGCTATTACCGCGGCTGCCCGCTTCCTCTTGCTCGCGCCACTGATGCATTGTGTAACTGTGTTTGCTTGTTTTATAGCAGCCACAATGCTAATAATGCGCAGACTATTGTGCGTAAGAATGTAAAGGATAAAGTTTTTGGGTTTGAGGATTTTTTTTAGAAACAGGGAAAGTAGGTATATTTGGAAACGTGCGAGGACTGTGCTTTACGTGGGATTCGAACCCACAACCTCTGGGATAGCAGGCTAGTGCACTTACGCTAGACTACCGAGGGCACATACGTTCATATAATTCAAGGTATTTTTATTTTTCGCAGCTGATATTTTTGCTGTATAGAAAAAAATGTCCGCTCAAGGGAGTTATCCGGCTAATCGAGGTGTCCGTTAAGAGAGGTTACACAGTAAATACAAGATGGCACAAAATTAATCATCGAATTTTATATTTGAATAAATGTTTACTACATAAATAAAAAAAGATTTACGCGCACCATTATTTGTAAACTGCAGCTGTTCTAGCTCAAGTTGCCTTAAGGCAGCGGCAAATAATTTTGTATCTCTACTCCTGTATTGTTTGAATGTATGTTATATAGTCGGACGTACTACAAACAGGTTCTTGTTGTTGTTGTTGTAGCAGCATAAACATTCCCCATACTTACATACAGGGAATACTGCTGGAGTGACAGTCCTTGGCCGGATATAAGGCCGGGTCGTTTCGGTAACGTGGAACCGACTGTCGTGGAAAAGACAAACAGGTTCTCCCTATAATCGGTTCTACGTTACCCAAACGACTTGCATTTATATCCGATTAGGGACTGTCACTCTAGCAGCATTTCCCAAACATTTATGACGAATGTTTGTCTTTTTACAACAACAACAATGTACTTAAAACACTTCCCTCCGCCTTCTGGACACGCTAAAGCAGCTTTAATAAACCAATTACTTGTTTGAGCATAAGCTTCTTCTCAATTCCTGCCATCCCCTGGTGGATCATAGGGCCTCAAATATAATAATCAAACTCAAAATAAATTGGATTTAGATTTTTGAAATGATGCTGCAGTCCAGCACACACTTACCTTATGCGGAAAACCACTCATGATTACACTGTTGCGCGCCAATTCACACATGTCACATGAGCTAAGCTTCCACACTTGCGCCGCAATGCTGTACTCCTCCATCAGAGGTTCCTAAAACACAAATAGAGCGATGATTTTTTAATTATTTAATCAAATGAAATATAATAGAATAGCCTTACTTTTGTGAAATGAAATTGCAATGGGTCATCAGTCGAGAGTGAGACAATTAAGCCGCGTGCCAAATATTCTGGCAACGGATTGCGATGATAGTTGAGGAAAAGTGAATTATTAGAAAGCGGAGACATGGCAATGCCAATCTGAGACAAATAGTACAAATACTGCAGAACAGGCACTTTACGCAACAACAGACCGTGAGAAATATTCTCAGCCATTAGGTAGCCGCAAACTAAATGCTGCACGGGCCCAGCTTCACCGCAATGCGGACGTAAAACAAAGGTGTTCATGCCGCGCGCTCTATTGGAAGAATTAAAGAAGGAAAAGGAAACAAAATTATTAGAGGTTAAATTAATTAAAAAGCAAATAATGGAAAAAATAATGCACGCTTACTTTCTGTACTGATTCAACACCGTCATATTCGCATACATATAATAAATATAGTAGGCGTATGGCGGATTCTCCTCTTCACTCCACGCTTCGGGGGTTAGTATATCCAAATCGATGATGGGATTCTCCGGTTTCGACTCATCGTCCACAGAATCGAATCCGATGACATAATTGAGAAAACGGTGCAATTCGGGATGTTCATTGGGTCGGCTTGTGGCCTCGAACAGTGGTAGAAAGATATTATCCAGTATATTTTGGAACGAATTCATCAAATTATTGGATTTGAAAATATCACTAAAAAGAGGGAAATATATATTGATGATTGCGAGATTGTTTGGCCGAAATTTTTATTTAACTTATTATTTATTTATTTTTTATTTTATTTTATTTTTATTTTATTGTTTTATTTTATTTTATTTTTATTTATGTATTTCTATTTTATTTTATTTTTAGTTTATTTTAGTTTATTTTATTTTTTTTATATTATTTTTATTAAATTTTATTTTATTTTATTTTATTTATTTGAGCGTAATCCATCTCGGCTCTGGAATTGTGCTCTGGAGCGTAGTCCAAGTTCTACGCCCATGCGATTACTTTTGTTTAAATATTTAAAAATCTACGAACTATTGCACATGTGTCCAGTATGGTCGACTTCTGCATGTCTTCTAAGAGGTGTTGGCAGTCATTTTCTTCTTCAAGTTTTTTATTATATGCTTAGGCACTAATCCAGTGGACGATATAAGTATTGGAATTATATTCACTTCCATCGCTTTGTACATCCGTTTAAGTTCTATGGCCAAAACTGTGTACTTCGATATTTTGGTGGAGTATGTGCTTTGGATGTTGCGATTAAGGGGCACCGCTATAGCGATTACTTCGATTGTTTTATTTGTCTTGTCGAACAATGTCAGGTTTGTTGGCAGCTACTGTTTGATCTGTGGATATAAATCTGTTCCAGTACAGTTTAAAATTTGCATTTTCCAATATTGGCTTTGGTTCATATTTAAAATACAAGACTTCTGCTTGTAAGAGACCGTGTTTTATCGCAAGTTGTTGGTGGAGGATCTTTGCTATATTGTTATGTCTCATGACATATTTACGGGGGGCAAGTACGCTATATCCAGCAATTACATGGTCGATTGTTTCGCCGTAAATGCCGCTCCTTTGGCATCTATCTTCTATTGACTCGCCATGTATCGACCTTCGTAAATTTCTTGTTGGAATAACTCGGTCCTATTTTATTTTATTTTATTCTATTTTACTTTGTTTTATTTTATTTTATTTTTATAAAAATACAAAATAAAAATTTACTCACTAAAGTCGGGGAATTTGTATCAGCCAGCGCACATTTGTTGAATGCACGTTGTAATCGATGGCCCATTTAGCCAGCTTTTTCCACTCGTCCGGTGATTTGCCATAAATGGAAAGACGTAGCTCCGCATTTTGGTATTTTGACTCCTCCAAATCGTAAGCGACTTCCTACGTTAATTGCAAAAAAAAGAAATTATAATAAGGAACTTATTTCTAAGTTAATGCTATTACATTTAGTATCGGTTCCCTTCTGCATGCCAATTCGGTTTGAAAAGCCAAATGCGGCAGTTCTGTCATACTAAACCGTTTACATACTTGGTTTTCTCACTACAGTGTAACATCAAGTCGCTTTTTTTATTTCGACGTTTCAAATGTAACACTTTTCAAAACAAAAAATTTTTTCCGAACCGAATTTTATATTTTTAATTACAAATATGTAAATACATCGTACCAAAATCTACATTTACCTTAATAATTTGTGCAAAATATTTGCCATTCGAATAGTTGTCCGTCTTGAGGAAGACCTCACGTAAGCGCGACTCGCCGATCGGATTGTATTTGGAATTGAATTTGTCGAAGCGATGGAATGTGTTCCGATCTGCATGCACATCCAGCATATCCACAGTTAGATCATAAGTGGTCAAATTCATCGATTGGAAAACATCTCTAAGTGACATTGGTTGACCTTTGGTAACTGTCACAATTTCATCAGCATTATTTTTAAGGGTCTTCTTAATGAAGCGTAATAGGTGTTTTTGATTCATGCACGAGGCTGCGTGTATGTGAGTGTCCACTTTTCTAAAGTGATAGGTAGGATAAATGTAATTGAGGTTATGTTTTTATTATAAAATAAATTTGTATAAAAATAAAGATATCAAAGAATTTAATTTTATTGCTGCATAATTCATTAGATAAATAACCTTTTTATTAATGCTTTTCAATATATTGGGTAGTCGAAAAAGTCTTTTCGTATTTTGTCAATAGATGTCGTTGGAGTCATCTATCTCCAGTGCTACCAATCACATTGTGTCATATCATATGGTGTTAGAAAGGTGACATTTTAAGCTTCATTTAACCAAAAAAAAATTTAATTCGGAGAAGTTGAAAAAAAGTTATAGCTGTTCAAAAATGAGTGAAAATAATGAATAAATTCGCTATATTTTGAAATTTTTGTATAAAAAAGGGAAGAATGCCACACAAGCCACCAATGAAATTTTACGGAGACGGTGCTGTATCAGTTCGTGTAGCACAACAATGGTTCGCTCACTTCCGTTCTGGAAATTTCGATGTGCAATATGCACCTCGCTCCGGTCGACTTATCGTTGAAAAAGTCGATGAAATTATGAAAAAGATTGACCAGGACCGTCACATAAGTTGCCATGGCATCGCCAAGGCACTAAACATTCATCATCAGACGGTTTTGAACGATTTAAAAAGGCTGGTTACAAACAGAAGTTCGATTTTGGGTACCACATGAATTGTCTGTGAAAAATTTAATGGACCGAATTAACATCTGCGATTCTTTGCTGAAACGAAGTGAAATCGAACCATTTCTGAAGCGAATGGTAACAGGAGACGAAAAGTGGATCAAATACGACAATAATGTCAATTATGGTGCAAGGGTGGTGAAGCTCAACAAATGGTTGCAGAGCCAGGATTGACGCCTCGAAAGGTTATGCTGTGTATTTGGTGGGATTGGAAAGGAGTCATCCACTACGAGCTGCTCCAACCTGCTCGAACGATTGATTCTACACTTTACTGTCAACAACTGATGAGATTGAAGCAAGCAATCGAAAAAAAACGGCCAGAACTGATCAGCAGAAAGGGCGTCGTCTTCCATCAGGACAACGCTAGGCCCCACACATCTTTGATGACTCGGCAAAAACTGGGAGAGCATGACTGGGAAGTTTTGATTCATCCACCATATAGCCCTGACCTTGCACCATCGGACTACCATTTGTTTCGGTCAATGCAGAACTCCCTTAAGGGGTTAGGCCACTCTAGGATTTTCAAAATATCGAAATTTTTTTTTTTTGCTTAAAAGATGCTTTAAACTCTTTAGAATATAAAACAAAAAGTCCTATGCGTGAAAAAAATGTTTATCTCTAATATTTCGCACTTTTGCGCGAGCGCCTCTGACGTCTCTGAACCGACTATTCAAATTTAAAGCGTGTTTATCTCAAAACGTGATTTTTCAAAACGGCAAGCAGCATAACACAAACAATTTTTAATATTTTCACTTGTAATTGTACAAGGATCTTTAGAACATTATTCCGCACTGAAATACGTACGGATTTTTTTATTAATTAATTAGAAAAATTTTTATAAACAATTAACGGTTCCATTTTAGACGAAAAATTCTACTTTTGACTTCAAACATCTGCAAAATACACAAATTTCAATATTTCTAAAATCCCGTACGTATTTCTACAGCTATACTCACGTCGATTGAGAAGAATGTTTTTAATTTGGTTTAGGTGGGCATTTACGTCAGTTGTACTGCTTGCCGTGAAGTGCCTTTTTCGCAGGGCGCGTTCAGAGATTCACTCCAAAGGCGCCATTTTGTAATATTTTTCAATAAAAATATTTGTAATTACACTTAAATACATGCTTAATAATATACTTAAAAAGTTTTTTCCTGGCACCTTTCTTTCGATGTAAAAAAAATCCTTAAAAAACTGCTTTTTTACAGTAGCTAGAGTGGCGTAACCCCTTAATGGAGTAAAGTTGGCTTCAAGAGAAGCCTGTGAAAATTACTTGTCGCAGTTTTTCGCCGAGAAACCACAAAAGTTTTATACTGATGGAATAATGTATCTAGAAGAAAAATGGCAAAAGGTGGTCGACCAAAATGGTACATATTTGGTTTAATAAAGTTCATTATAAATATAAAAAAAATGAGTTGAAGGTTGATTAGAAATACGAAAAGACTTTTTTGGACACCTAATATAATATAAACGAAACGAAATTAACAAAAAAATCTTAATTTTTGGCCAAAAAAAAAACACCGTAATATTGCCACCATAATATGAGCCAATTGATCCTGCACAAAAGAGGGCTCGTATGGAGTTTCATCAGACACGTTGAGGTCCTATGTTACCGGAACGACGTTCCCTCGACAGTCGGTTCTGCGTTACCGAAATGACGCAGATTGACTGTATATCCAGCCAAGGACTGCCACTCCAGCAGCACTCCTCACACATGTGTGGGGAATGTTTTTGCTGCTACACAAACAACAACAGGCCCTGAACTTCGTCGATGACATCTACCTCCTCTCACAAACTCACTGACATGCAAGTGAAGGCGGACAGATTAGTAACGCTGGTATGCACTGTCGGACCGAAATCGCCAAGACAAAGGCTATGAAAGGCAAGAATTGTAATGGTTGACGGGTGTCCGGTGGAATTTGTCGAAAGCTTCTGCCACCTCTGCTGCACTATCACGTCAGACTGGAGCAAATGAAGATGTGAACTGCCGGCTAAACAAAGCAAGGGCGGCGTTCGAGCGAATGCATGCAGCATGGACGAGTTCGCAAATCCCCAGGTCTGTATTGTTGCACGGAAGTGGAATATGGCTGGTCTCCGATACCATCGCACAGAGGACGAGGCGAAGGTCGATGTTGCGCGAAATAGCAGATGTGAACCGTGAACCGCAGTACCGTGTACGACGGAAGAGTCACTCCCGAACGGAGTGAACCAGGATATTAAAATATAACCGTACTCGCCGGACTTTACCACAACTGTAGAGATGAAGTCCGCATCGTAGGAAAAGCTCAGACCATACCGAGGTGGTCGGGGCTTGACAAATGCTTTGTTAGTTGTTGGCCGAGCTCCTCCTGCAATGTTCCATAAAAGAAGGGATCTACAGTTTTAGGCGAAGGGCAAATGGTTTTTCGAGAAACTTTTTTATAGCAAAAAATACTCGGAGGGTTAGAACTGTCATAAGAAAAAACATTTTCCATCACTTGGTGGTTCATGAACACCGTCAGTTTCGGGCCTTACCGAGTTGTAGTCACGTACAAACTCACATTTGGCTAAGATGGTTAAAAAGTGATAATTTAACTTTTTTTTATTCGACATCTTTCCTAGATGACAATCTACCGAAATCTGAAAAATTCGTTTTGTGTTTGCTAGCCGTTGCTGTTTTAGCAGTTCATCAAGTCCTGCCAGTATGGAGCAATGACCGGTCATCAGCGTCTATCTTATCCAACGGGAGACCCAAGAGGGGTGAGTGAGATTAAGGGGCATGTGGACAGGTGGTTAGTAACCTGCGGGGTACCTTCACATGCCGGATATATGTTGAGCTTGTCGGGTTCAGTTCTGGATAGGTAGGCGTTGAACTTGCCACAATATCCTGAATGTAGTTGTGCCAAAGTAACGCCTGTCCATGCCAGCCCAGGTGGTAAATGGGGTCGCTGTGGATTTAGTGGGGTAAAGCTGGTGTTTGGTAACGCGCAATTGTGTTATATTACAAAATGAAGAATGGAAAAGAGAAAATTCGGGGTACATTCTTCAGTGCCACTACAACTGAAAAAAAGCCAAAAACGATGTGTTATCCGGTATCGGTTTCGAATACAATAACAAAGCGTTGGTTTCATCGGTTCTGTTCTCGAAGTGCGGACGTGGAAGATGAGGACAAAGAGCGAAAATGACGATGACACGACCGAAATCGTCAGCCTGCGTACTTTTGTAACGACTTTATCACAAGAATCAAAATCATATATATATATATATATATAACACCCTTTTTGGGTTTGGCCGAGCTCCTCCTCCCATTTTTGGTGTACGTCTTGATGTTGTTTCACAAATGGAGGGACCTACAGTTTTAAGCCGACTCCGAACGGCAGATATTTTTATGAGGAGCTTTTTCATGGCAGAAATACGGAGGCTATTGCCTGCGGAGAAGCGACCGTTATTACAAACAAATTTTTCTTCATTTTGGTGTTTCACCGAGATTCGAATCTACGTTCCCTCTTTGAACTCCGAATGATAGTCACGCACCAACCCATTCGGCTACGGCGCACAGTAGTCTCAAACGAGGTTGCGAGGGACATATCTAATTTCCGCCTCTTAGAGAAGAGCTACGGATATGTTTGATATATCATTTGAAAGGTAATTAAATGTACTTTTATGGAAAATTATAGAATTTTTTGTTTCTAATAAAGAAACAGTTAAAAAATTCTCCCAAAGTGACGACTTATTAGCCCTTTTTTCTTTTTTTAAGAAAAGTATTAGTGAAATGGAAGTTCTGGAAAAAAATGATGACATTTCCTTAAAGTTCAGTTAAAAAGCTTTAATTTGATAGTTTTTTCATGTCTGTAGGTGCTAGAGACCCAAAGTTATGATACTTTAAAGATGTCGATTTTTTCATTTTTAATTTGTTTTTCGTTATTATCCAAAACTGAACCACAACGCTTAATATGCGATCAAAATATCAACAAAATTCTTATAAATACTTCAAAATTTTTGTTATGACTAATCTTCTAAATCCCCTATATTGCTGGTACTACTGAAAAAAATATTAAAAATATACATAAAATTGAATTTTCTCTCAAAACTATCTTATATAATTCTTTAGAAGTTATAATCTTTGAAAAAATTACATTCTTAAGCTTAGGTATGTTACCTTAAAATGTACTCCTCCAGATCATTAGGGATTTCCATTAACTTTTGAAATTTTAATCGATTATTGAGGAACGTTAGCGATATTTTTGGGTCAGAATAGTATATTGCGTAATTAAAGACATCGGTAATTCTGTTTACGCAGCTGCTTTGTCGAGCATGATCTCGCATGTTTCTACGGTTGTGTTTATGCCACGCCTCGCTTGAATCCTCCGAATAATATGAAATAGGAAGACTAAATTGACGGGCAATTTCACATCCATGCCTTAAAAGTTTATGTACTGTTGGACTTAGTCTGGCCCATGGATATATTGTGTAGTGGTCTTCATACGTTTTAAAACAAAGTTTTTCTAATTTATCCAAGTCAATTTTTTTTTTTTTGGTTTTAAAGCACAGTAAAATATTTGTTAATTTTTTGACATATTCTCCACCGAGCTCCAAACATTTCCCAAATTTTTCGGGTTGTCTTAGACATTTTCGAGCAACATTTCCTGTATTGCTTGTACCGTGACCTTGCAGACACAGATCGACTTTTACTCCGAAATTATCGAAAAGAGTGCTTTTAATTTTTTGTTTTCTTAAATTAAATTCATCTATTAAAGTTAAAATGTAAATAAAATTATATTTCATATAATATTGTATAAGAAGTAAATATTTATACGCGTTTTATACCATTTATAGATAGAATATTTATATCATAATCAATATCGAGTTTGTAATTCATTAGTGAATTCATTCACGAATAGTGTGAAAATTAATTTATCTTAGTATTAACACTAACCTCGTAAATTAGAAGTAATATCCCACTGTTTAAATGGCATGCGATAACTTAAGTTTTTTAAAAATTCAAATAATTTGATTTCGGCATGTAGCAAGCCTAGGCCGAAAGATAAGGATGTTTCGTTTGGAGTAAAATCGTTTTGAAGATTTCCAAATTGGTGTGCTGTACACAAACATATTGGACATCTGGAGGAGGCTGGATTATCCACAATACTGTTCACGCATTTGCCATCAAATAATGTTAAATGAGCTTGGTATTTTACACAAACGCGCTTTCCATTATTCAATTTAAATTTGTGTATTTTTAAGTTCTTAATTTCATTTCGTAAGCGCTCATATTCTTTATGTATAGCTGCATCATCCTCTTTTTCAAAACACATTCGTAAAGGTCTAGTAAATCGAACCCTTTGAGGTGTAGGATTGATCCACGTACAATTTTCATCTGAACTACTTTTAACTTGAATTATATTAAAACAGCTTGTGAACAATGACTGCTGGGCACAAGTAAAATCGGCATCTCCATTTTCAGAGTCTTGGTACCAGCAATATAGGGGATTTAGAAGATTAGTCATAACAAAAATTTTGAAGTATTTATAAGAATTTTGTTGATATTTTGATCGCATATTAAGCGTTGTGGTTCAGTTTTGGATAATAACGAAAAACAAATTAAAAATGAAAAAATCGACATCTTTAAAGTATCATAACTTTGGGTCTCTAGCACCTACAGACATGAAAAAACTATCAAATTAAAGCTTTTTAACTGAACTTTAAGAAAATGTCATCATTTTTTTCCAGAACTTCCATTTCACTAATACTTTTCTTAAAAAAAGAAAAAAGGGCTAATAAGTCGTCACTTTGGGAGAATTTTTTAACTGTTTCTTTATTAGAAACAAAAAATTCTATAATTTTCCATAAAAGTACATTTAATTACCTTTCAAATGGTATATCAAACATATCCGTAGCTCTTCTCTAAGAGGCGGAAATTAGATATGTCCCTCGCAACCTCGTTTGAGACTACTGTGCGGCGGCCGCCAAACAAAATCATAGCATAACCTAATTAATACGTACCTGATGTTGTAGAAATCTCGATGTGGTACCGCTTTCTGTGAAGCTAACTCACGCAGCTCATTCAGGAGCACATGCAACTGGAATTTCGATGAGAGATAGCAAAGACGGCGATAACAAAATGATTTGCTGCAACAAAATAAAAAAATTAAAATTTTAATACCAAATTAGAGTAACAAACTCACAGTGGTCCATCGACGATCATATTGCACATCACCTGCATATCGTTGACAAACTCCTTGAGATTTGGATATTCGCACTTAACCTCTTCTGTGCATTCCTGTCAAAGTAGGCAAATCGAGAAAGAAATTAATCAAGCAAAACCATCGTACAAATATCCATCGCATTATGCACTCACCTTATCCTTGTAGACGTGGAAGACACCATTAATACTTTTGATAGCATATTCGTTATCGGGTGGAAACTCCAATCCCCATGGGTCGGACTTGTTAGTTGGCGGATGTATGGGATGGTCTACGTACGATTACACGAGAGAGAGTGCGCCGATTAAGTGGGGTGTCGGGTGTCGAATGGTGGTGTATATGAAGATAGTGGCGTATGTGGCCCAGTTGTAGATGCGAGTGTGTATGTGTGTAGTCGTGAATTCCATATACGTAATTGCATTTGCGTATTTATTTTGATGGTTGGTTGGTTTTTGTTTTCAAGTCATTACGTGTGGATTTTATAATCACAAATCACAAATTGCATTTGATGCGTTGCGCGTTACGTTTCAAAAATAGTTTTACGCACACACGCATACACATTACGATGTGGCACGTCATAAGTGTAAAAAAGAAAAAGAAAAAAACCAAAATGTTTATTTGTTGCACTAATCAGTGTCATCTATATAATTGCATACATATGTAAAATTCACAATACATATGCACATATAACTACGTATGCATGTAAGTATGTATGTATGTGCTCTATATACTATATACATTTACTATATGTACAGTATCCGTGCAACGAACTACGAACAGTAAGAGTTTCTTATAAAAGTCGACAATTATGAGAACTTAATAAAGGCCCTATTGCAGTCTCTACCGCATACAAACTACGACCCCACCCCTTGGAATAAGGTAAGAGTGTTGAAAAGAATGTGTATTAACATTTGTAAAGAAAAACAAACTAAGATTCTCATAGAATTGCTTCTTAAAAGTCATATTGAGCGACGCACGTTGTCTTGAAGCCTTGACGGAGGCCGTAAATTATAATTGAAAAAGAAACATGGGACGATTTATCACTGATTGTATTCTTCCAAAAGTGAAACACCCACATTCAGTGATGAGTTAGCGCTGCATTTCTATTAAGGGGTAATCAAAATTTTCAAAAATTGAATTTTTTGTTTATTGCATTTTCTTAAAGTATAATATCTTAAAAATATTGTGTGAAAATTTGAAGTGAATCCGACAAATACTTTTCGAGTTATTCAACAATTAACAAAGGGCGCTCCGGAGTCGATAGTAAAAATTTAAATGTGTTTTTCTCAATACTTTGTTTTTTGAACTGGTGCTCACTGTAACTTCAAAATCGCTTGGAAGATTTCAATACAATTGATAATACTTTTGAAAAACATAAAAAACTCGTGCCTAATCGAATGATTTTTTTTTCAAAAATTTCGATTTTTTAACAATTAATTGTCGGTTTTTTTCTCGATAATCTGAAAAATGTTTCCTTGATAGATTTCAATAAAATTTATACTGCTTTTGAAAAACATAAAAAACTCGTGACTGATCGATTTGTTTTAAACAATTGTCGTTTTTTTCTCGACAATCTGAAAAATATTACTTTAGGCCGCCATATTGTTAATTTAAAAAAACAAGCTTCGATCAGGCAAAGGATTATCTTTTAATAAAACTAATTTCTCCTGTCCGATTGATTTTAAATGAATCTCCAAGGACTTGTGATGATCACCGCAAAGGACTTCTGGAGAAGTGGGCTCCACACAAACAGCGATAACTTTTACAATTATTCATTTTTTTGTTTGAAATTTTGCTAAAGTCAAGTCGAAACATGATGTATTAATGCTATGTTTTTATTTTTGCAATTGACTAGCAAAGAAAAAAAATTATTGAAAATCTTCATTTTTTCGGGCCTCTGACTACACACCCCTCTATAACCTCTTAAAAACTTGGAAAAGTGCATTCCGATGAGCAAATAGTGCCCTTGGTCCAATACATTTTCAATACTAATTTTCAATTTATTGCTATATTTCCATGGAACGACCGGAAATCATCAATTCTGGGCTCGGATCGGTGCATTTTCAATGAACTGCGAAACAATCACTACCTTCGCGCTCTATTTTGCTCCTCTCGAACGAGTACATTTCGTTGCTCGGACGATTAAATTTTAATGTATTTTAATTAGGTTAGGTTAACCAAATTGTTTGTCTGCCTTTGATTTTCATTTCCTAAAAAAGTGGCTTAAACCACTTAGATCTTTGCAAGAAGGTAACTAGCCTCTCCAATGAGGCATTTGCTAATTTCCTAGGTATTTGGCAAGGCTTCTTTGAAGTGCGGGGCATTCACAGAGAAGGTATTGTACCGACTCAATTTCTTCTTCACTCCTACAACTTCTGCAGAAGTCATTGAGAGGTACTCCCATTCTACTGGCTAGGGTGCCAATAGTGGAGTGAGCCATTAAAATACCTGTGAGTACGCTGATAGTTAATCTGTCCAAGCAGACATTTTGTCCTTTTAAGATTCAGTTTTGGCCAGAGCGCGTTGGAGACCCTGCAGTTAGTAGTCAGAGACCACCTTCTATTGGTTTCCGCCATTGCGCTCAAGTCAATCGCAGTGTACAATTCGTTTAGAGGAATGCTTATGTCCGCTATTACTAACTGAAAGTCGCACCTCAGAGCCTTTCCTTGCACACTCAGCCGCTATTTCATTTCCTCACACTCTAGAGTGGCCGGGTACCCGTGTGTTGTTGGATAAGCGAGAGCGACCTACTGCATTCTTTAATACATCTCGAATTGATGCGCGCTGAGGCTAGTGCCTTAATTGCTGCTTGGCTATCAAGAGAAATCGTAAGGTTTGCCGGAGGTAAGTCCATTAGTCGTATCCTTTTTACAGCTTTATCTATAGCGTAGATCTAGGCTTGGAAGACGCTACACCGGTCTGGAAGTCTAAAGGAGCACGATAGTGAACATCGTCACTCAGCAATAAGAAGCACCGCTAATCGCCTCAAGGAGTTAAATTTAGAGATGAATTTGGAAAGTGGGCAACATTTTTTTAATTAATTTATTTATATGGAAGCATACCTATATCTTTAGCAACTTGTAAGATGATTATAGACAAACACACTATTAGAGCTGCCAACAGGCTATGGACCCAGTCTCTGACCTGTGCAACAAATATAATGATGTGGCCAGAATGAAACATGGGCCGCACAAACCGACTATTGACGGAAGAACATGAGAAATCTTCTCGGGGTCCTAACAGGGCATTATCTGATTGGCTGATTGGCAGGCATGCCAGTAGACTGGGAGCACCCTATAACGACTATTGCAGAAGCTGTAACGGCATTGAAGAAGAAGAGACTATAGAACACTTTCTATGCACATGCATGGCTCTGCCTATTGCAGAAGCTGTAACGGCATTGAAGAAGAAGAGACTATAGAACACTTTCTATGCACATGCATGGCTCTGGATAGAAGAAGGTTTAATATTTTAGGTAAAAGTTCCCTGAATAACTTGACAGAAGTAGCCAATATAAAACTAATAAGTCTTGTTAGATATGTTAAAGCCACAGGTTGGTTCAATGAGGACAATGTAGAGTGAGGAGAGGCGACAGCCCTGGTGGTATCACAATGGGCCTACATCAGGCCTAGGTGTGTCAACCGACAACCACTATACCTACCTACCTACCTACCTATTTATATGAAATATAATTATAAATAATTTCATTGCAGGAATAAGACAACAGCAGCTGGTACTATCGGCCTAGGTAATAATTTTAAATTAAACTATTAGAGATGTGCTGGAAAGTGCAGTTAAATATATTCATTTTTATTGCTGGTCGATGTTAAAAGTTCGTAATATTCCCCTGCTATTCGTAATTCTTGGACCAGATACTGTATATACGCCTAGAATAAACGCTAAGTAGATTAAGCGCATCACAGGGGTAAAAAAAGTGAAAAGCACACACAAAAAACGGTAACAGTAAAACAAAGGGCTTTCAATTGAATTGAATAGCGTGAGTAGCGGCTTAAAAATACTTAGTTAACAAAAAAAAATACACATAAAAACAAGTTAAATATAGTACAGCACGACCGGCAATCTGCCCTCGTAAAGGTCACGGCTAACAAATATACACTATTCAAGGGCGTTTAGCTGCCGGCACTTTGTTGGTATTTACAAGTGGATGAATGATGGTGCATATGTACTTTAAATTTTGTAAATTGCAGCACTAAATGAGGCTGTGTTCAACAAAAAAATATATAATCTGATAGCGATTTATACAGGCGAGTTAGCTACTAAAAAAAATTAGCTTAGATTTTCACTATTAGCGGCTGCCTGCTTATAGACAAGTGTTGCGTAAACTAAGCTAGCAAATAATCCTGTTAGATTTTTATATTATATGACACTACCATAACCAGTGTTGCCAAGTTTTTAATTTCAAAAATCGCGGAAACTTGAATAAAAAAGCGTTCTGCCACACTAAAAGCAATACATTTTTTTTTTAAATCAAATAAAAACTTTTTTTATAGCAGTTTCTATTTATCAAGGTTGGCCATAGTGCACTAAATCATTAATGCGATAAGTGGATAGTTAAAACACTGAAAAACTGAAGTCTTGGTAATAACGAAACCGTTATTTTTACTACTTACTGATAGTGCAATTTAGTGGTGGTTCGAAATGCCCAATCCTATTATTTATATATACAGTCTGTGTCAGAAGAAAAGAACCGGTTTTTTTCTTGTAACTTCAAGATATATTTCGTTCTGCTTTTTGCTCCATAATAGTCCCACTCAAGGGCTACGACGCCAGTGCTCACTCAGGTTAGTGTCGTTCGAAACTTTACCGTAAACGCAACAAAAAAAAATGAGTGAAAAGTACGCGAAGCGGTTTGAGGCGGAATTTTTATGCACGCAAGGGCCGAAATTATCTTACGCCGCGACTGCAAAAGTAATTAAAAAATTAAAAAAGTTTGTTGTGCTGTGGAATCAGCGGTGTAAGGTGTACAAAAATGTTGATGACCGAGCGCGGCTTGAAGCGAGTGACGACAAAAAAGGAGGATAAAGTGATCGTCCAACTTTTTAAGCGGGACCCTTCTTTGCGATTACGCCAAGCACGCACAATTCTTGCAAAAAGGGATTAGATGTGAGGATCAACACCGTCGGGCGTCGACTGAAGGAGGCGAACATATCCTACCGTCCCACATCATCAAAACCACTGCTCTCAGAAAAACACATTAAGAAACAACCAAACAAGAAAATGGCGTCACAGTATTGGACTGGCCTTCCTAGTCCGAAGACGCCAAGCCCATTGTATTTACATGTGTGGGACATTATGAAAACGCATCTTGTCGAAAAGATAGTCCACGATTTAAAGCGACTCGTGCGTCAAGTTCAAAAAATCTAGTCCTCTTTGTCCACGAGCTACGCATAAAAGCTTCAAAGCATACCGAGAAGATGTCAGGCTATACTCGACAACGATGAAGACTACACGGTTTATTGAGTAATTGCGACTCGTTTTGTACATACTTTCATATAAAAAAATTTAATATATATCTTTTATATTTCATGAATAACAGACTGTATAATTGGCGCTTACACCCGTTTTGGGTGTTTCGCAGAGCTGCTCTTCCTATTTTTGGTGTGCGTCTTGTTGTTGTACCACAAATGGAGGGAGGCGACTCCGAACTGTGAGGAGCTTTTCCATGACCAAAATACACACGGAGGTTTGGCATTGCCTGCCGAGGCGCGGCCGCTATTAGAAAAAAGTTTGGTGTTGCATGTACAGAGATTCGAACCTGGGTACTTCCGAATAGTAGTTTGCAAGTAAAATTTAATCATAGTTCAATAAGACAAAATTTATTATATTTTGTTAAAAAAAAATTGCCCCTAAACATTTATCAAAAATTAATTTGAAGATAAATTTACTCATAAAATTGACCAGTCTGCAATGACCTGTGGGAATATCCGTGAGTATTCACAGTTTATCCTTGGGGAGGTTTATGAGTCTTTTAAACCAGCTGTTAGAGCCTTGAGTGCCGCCTGACTGTCGCTTCGAATGGGGATTCGCTCATTCCGCTTATGCCAGTTGGCATACATATCCGCTTGGAAGATGCCTGAAAAACTATCCATCGGCACTGAAAGCTTCGATGTGGGGCCATATATTCCAGCGCCTACGCCTTGTGGTGTTTTCGAGCCATCTGTGTACCAGTACAGGGTACACTCCTGGAGTTTCCTTTCAAATGCAGGTCTACTCCAGTTTAGCATATCGCCCAGTTCAATCCGAACTTCTCTTTGAATTTGATGATTTTTATGATATCATCTCTGGTTAACCACCGTATTCGCCAGATTTCAACATTATTGAAAATACATGGGGATGAAAAAACTTCCTATATTTTTTATTATTTGATTAGTGCCTCTAATCAAGTGAACTAGACTGTAGAAACCTTATTTGAGGTCTACCCTATGGCCAGGAACTTCAGCTGGGTCGGAAATAATTATATTAAAATCCACAATTGTTTACATGAACACTCACTCAAAGTCCTAAAAGAGTCGCGGCCAGTCTTGATACTCATCCTCTCAGTCAAACTCAAACCCTCAGTTTGATATACGAGAAGTGGTGCATACGAGTACAAGCATTCGTTCCATAAGAACAAATGGATTATAAAAAAAGATAATTTGGCCTCTTGAAACGTCTGCGTAAGAGCGGCCGCAAAAAAATACCTGAATTGTGCATTCTATTAGATGATTCAAGGTCGTCGGAAGATTTATACTTTTTGCAAATGGCGTCGTACTTCAATCATCTTTGACATCTGTGAACACTAGACAGCCGCAGTACGAAAACAAGACAAGCAATGGAGCGCAAATGGAGCGCAAATGGAGGTCAAAAGAATTCCACCACTCAAAATATTTTTTTCTTTTTTTCATTCATTAAAAAAGTTATTTGAAAACTAAATTGGATGATTAATTTTCCGCCGACCCTTCGTTATATAGATGTGCAAGACCGCCAAGGAAAAACATACTTAAAAATCAACACATTTTACTAAAATTCTATAGGCAATCTGAAAATTCTAACGTATAAATTTGAAATTTTGATTACATATTGTCGATTTTTTTTTTTCTAATTGCTAAAAGTTTCAAACTTGGATTTATATGATTTTTGTAGTAAAATGAACTATATTTTCACAAAAATTATAATAAAAACAAAATATTAATAATTGGCGCGTACATTTCTGTTAAGTGTTTGGCCGAGCTCCTGCTACTATTTGAGGCGTGTGTCATGATGTTATTCCACAAATGGAGGTACCTACAACTTTAAGCCGACTTCGAACGGCAAATGGTTCTTATGAGGAACTTTTTCATCGCAAAAATACCGTCGGAGGTTTGCCATTGTCTGCCGAGGAGTGACCGCTATGAGAAAAAACGTGTTCTATCATTTTGCTGTTACATGTACGGAGATTCGAACTTACGTACTCCCGAATGGTAGTCACACACAAACCCATTCGGCTACGTAGGCCGCCGAAATATTGTAAATACGAAACAAATAAAAAACTGTCAAAAAAGCTCTGTGCTATAGTTATGAAACGCATTGTACAATATTAGGCTCGGAAAAAACAGTGACCTACGTAAATGTATAAAATATAATATCCAGGTTACTAGGTTTTCTTAACAAGGCTGTTTAATAACGAATGATGTGTAAATTGGGCGCCACTCTATATACTTCGTTTCTAGTTCATTAGTTACCTACATTTTGTATGTAAATATGTATACGAGTATTTAGTAATAAATCAATTGTTACGTATAATGACATAAACTGATAAGTTAACTGACGTAGACTAACGAACCAAAAATACACTTGATTTTCAACTAAAAAAAGAACATAGAATAACAATACGAGGGTTGCCTTTCATATTTTGCGCAGTACATATTATGCAGCACTACGTGTGATGAGCTGGAATTCGATATTTTTATAGAAAAGTTTGGTATCTTTGAACATATATATAATATATATAAGGTGTTCACTTACGAGCTTTATTTCTTCTTTTTTCAGCGAATTGAAAATTTAATTACGTCCAAAAGATGGAATTAACTCGTGAAAATTTTCCTGCGACGATTTATTACGACATTCGACATGGACACAGAAGCGTGGAGAGTAGCGCAATGATCAACTTGCTTCGATCGTTCGAGAACCACACTTAGCCACTGTGGAACGCTAGTACAACGAGTTCCCGCGTGGGCGTCAAAGTCGTCCAAAAACGGATATTGTGCCAAAAACAATCGGTACTGTGCGTTAATTGAAAATGCCAGCATGTCATGTAACTTATCCCAAGATAGAGGCAACCTCGGGCATTACAGGAACCAGCATTCCTTTAATATTGCATGAGAGTTCGGGCGGCAAAAAGATTTGATCTCATTGGTACCGCATAATTTGATAATTGCCCTAAACAGGACTCGTGTCGATTGGCGCAAAGAAATGTGGAGGAAATTCCGCCAGGGAGGTTCAAAGCTCATGCGCATGGATCTTTGTAAAAGAGCCGGAAGCATTACATAATCGACAGTATTGGTGTTTCAAGACGAGCTCAATCCACCAAAAGTTGTTCGGGATATAGCACCAAAGCGAATGGTCGCCGGTTTTTTCGAAAAATCTTGACATGTCGCAACTTTACCACTTCTTCTTCTTCTTGATTGGCGCGTTAACCGCTTACGCGATTTTAGCCGAGTTTAACTAAGCACGCCAGTGGTTTCTTTCTCGTGCTAACCAGTGCCAGTTGGACACACCAAGTGAAGCCAAGCCTTTCTCCACCTAATCGTTCCTACGCAGAGGTCTTCCTCTGCTACCTCCAGCTGGTATCGCATCGAATACTTTCTGAGCCGGAGTGGTTGTATCCACTAGAGAATATAATAATAATAACAGTCAATTCTGAGTGGGAAACAACCATTTGTTTGCTAGAAGTTTTCGAAGAATTAAGGAAAACCAAGCGTCGAATGCGAATCATCCTTCACCCAGCCAATGCGAGCTGTCACGCATCGCCTCACACAAGAGGGCTTTTGAGCACTCGAAATATCAAAATAATGGATCATCTGCCTTACAGCCCTGATTTGACACCTAATGTTTTATTTTTTATAACGAACATCAAAAATAAAATGCGAGGTCAAAGGTTTCCAGAAGCCTGAAGAAACTGCTGCAACCTTGACTTTTGGCGACGGGTGCCGGGGTATATGCGGAAGTTACGTGGTGCTGGACGCGGTCTATATACGGCAGCCACTTTTTGTGCAACAGAGTCTGACGTCGCTTATACACGGGAGTCATTTATTACTTTACAGTGGCTGATGCCGATACGGTAGCCACCTAACGGTATGATCGATCGCACCATCTGAAAGAGTTAAACAGCTCGTTTTGGAGTTGTCCACTTCCGAGTAGCAAAAGTGTTTTGAAAATTGGTTTAAGTAAATTCTGAAGTGTAAGCACTTATAAGGAAAATATTTACAAAAAAGACAACCCTCGTAAAATAATTTGAAAAAAAAGCAGTAAAGATTTTGCGTGCAAGTTCAAAGAATCATTCAAAATGCAAAAAAAGATGTGCAAAAAAAGATGTGAGAAACATGGAAAATAAAAATTAAAATAAACGAACAGAAAATAATAATAATTATAAAATTGTATCAAAAACCCAAACAAAGCCAAGAGAGAAGCAAAACAAAAATTTTAAGGTCAATCACATTCCAACATAAATTCTGAAAAAGTCGTAGAACAATTCCGACCGCTAAATGATTGATACATTACTAGTTACTATGTATGAAGGCATAGAACTCATTGGCTTAACTGTGCAATGAAATTTTGAAATTGAAACCAAAAATAGCAATTCACAAAAAAACAAAAAAAAAAACTGAAAAATACACAACTCATTCGCCCGCTGCAGTGGTGAAATGCATAAACGAACGAATTACCTGTCTGCGAACTGGGGAGGCTGATCTTGCGTATTATAGCTATAAAAGAATAATGTTGGAAATAAAATGTTTATGTTTGTCCAAAAGGAAATGATAATAATAGAAATAAACAAAATGAAGAGTGTGTGACTAAAACACTAGCGCTAAGAGGATTTATCAAAAATATTTCTACATTATTTTTAGAAAACCAAATCAAATCAAATCGAGAAGAAAACGAAAGAAAAGAAAGAATTTGCGGTGCGATAGCCAAAACACGACACGACAATGCGGCGTTTGTACGAGTATTAACGAGTAACTGTTATTCAAAGGAGCTTAAGATTGTTAAAAGTCCTAAAACTTTGCTTTGTACATATTTACAATAAAACAATAGGTGTAGTAAAGGAAGTCAAAAAATATCGAATTTCCAATTCAATTATAACTAATTACAAAAAAAAAAAAAAAACTGCAAGCACGAAAAGTGACTTGGTGTACAAATTTATGCCGTAATTAAAGTTAATTAAAAAAACTTGCTTTAAAAATCTACATGAGTACAAAACATTTTCTTTTTTTTAATTCTACAACCTTCTACAAATTATGAGAACTTTTTATAGCATAAGATTGTTTTTGTAGCGCTAAATCGAAATAAGCTCAACTCACCAGCAATGGTCTTTCGATTCTCGTGTTCAATCGTACCGAAACGGTTGCGTTCGTGTACGGTTTTCAGAAAACGCCGAGTTGTTGTCGGGAATGACTGTCCAGAATGCAACATATAGCGCTCGCGCAACTCCAGCGCCTGTATTAGTAAAGTGGAGGCGCGCTCTAAGTCCTCCAATGGCACTCCACTTGTATCCTCGCCCGAAATAGAAACACGTTGAAAATTGGGCAATTCATGCTCCTCTGCATCGACGGTCTCTATTGTCACCAAACTGTCTTCAGTGATTGAGGAAAATCTTTCGGGAGCATTAGCAGGTCGACTGAAAAAAGACATATAAAAAAACAAACATAAATATTATGAATAAATGAATTAAAATCTAAACTACTACAGGGTCTGGCATTCGAAGTGTAACCAATTAAAAAGTCCATCAATTTAGTTAGGAAAATTACTTTTATTCATTTCAAAGTAAAAACTGTGTGAAAATAATACGAAATTAAGGATCAATTTACTTTTGCTCGATATGAGCACCTTTTGCCTTGACTATATCCTTGAGATGGTTCAGAAACGAATCGCAAGCTGCCCGAATGTGACTTGCAGGTATCTTGGCCCACTCGCGGACAATGGTTTTTTTTAGCGCCTCGAGACTGATGAATCTTTTAGTTCGGATCTCGCTCTCCAAAATGGCCCAAAGATAATAATCCATCGGATTCGCGTCTGGTGAGTTTGAGAGCCATTGCTTGGACGTTATGAAGTTCGTAACGTTGTTTTTTAGCCATTCTTGGTTCACTCGAGCTTTGTGAGTTGCTGCCGAGTCCTACTGAAACGTCCACTGTTGGTCTGCCACTGAAATATTTGTCTGCCCACGGCTTCAAAGCAGGCTCCAGAATACTTTCCCGATAATATTTCGCATTTAATTTGACGCCAGGCTCGATAAAAACGATTGGAGAGCGACCATCTGTGGTTACAGCGGCCCAAACCATTACCTGTGACGGGTGCTGCCTTCTGGTGGCCAATCGATGACTCAAATTCTCATATGAAGGGTCGGAAAAACAAACCCTATCGTTTTGGAAGTTTACGAATTGCTCAATTTGAAAAATTTTCTCGTCAGAAAACACATTGTTCGGAAATAGACCGCTTTCGGCCAAGCCAAGTAACTCCTTCGCTCTCTCAAGTCTGACTTGTTGCTGCTTTGGTGTGGATCATGCGCCTTTGGGAATTTTGTAAGGCTTAACTTTGAGATAATTTTTTAGTATTCGGCGAATGTCACGGTCAGATATTTTCAGCTCTTTCGCCATTTGACTGGCATTTCGTCGGGGATTTCGCTCAAGTCACTTTTTCAATCATTTTACGTGACGTTGAAGTCTTTTGATGACCACCTCCATGACGTTTCGCGATGCGTCCAGTATCGTTGTAACGAGTAATGGTGCGACAAGTAAATACTTTATTTACTTTAAGGTGATCGAGCTCACGAACAATCGCTGGCTGTGATTTTCTAGCCAAATTTAATGCAATCAAACTATTACGTTTGAAATCCATTACTGATTTTCTTTTTTCGCGTTTCCTCTCCGCAAAATGCTTCCGCGCGCTTGTAAACAATACTCTGGACTGTCATTTAACCAACTAACAGACATCTGATGTCCGTGCATCATCTGCGCGAACGGTCTGAAGTTGGTTACATTTCGAGCGCCGGACCCTGTAGAAGAGCTCGTTTATTTATTTATTACATGCGCTCTGAGGACTTTGTAATGTCTGGAGAAGTTAGCAAACTACTGAGATCCTTGTATCATTACCCCTTCATACAATTTGAACCAGTGAAGGTTGTGCCAATGAATGAGGTCATAACGGTAAAATAAGTTGGTATTAATATTAATTATTTCTAAAACTCGCAGCAATGGTATGTCCGGAAGCTAAAACACTCCCCCTCGTTTGGAACTGTCGCCCACCCTGGTACCGCTTTCGCATTACTTAAGAGTGGTGTTCCATCTTACCCATTACAAGGTCTATATTTGTGCGTCTGCATCCAGATCCCGCTTTTTCATCCGGAATATTTTTACCGCAAAACCACTGATAATTTCCCATATTTCTTCTCTTGCATCTTGTCGATTACATTTTCAGTGGCTATGTGACCGGCTACATTCTTCAGCATTCGACGTTCTTGTTCCCAACGCATGCAATCGAAAAAGCTGTGTTCGGCGTCACCTTTGTTCGCATTTCTTTATTTTAAACAGGTTTTTCTGAATATACCCGTGTCCCAAAATCATAAAAAATGTAAAAATTAGCTTCATCGAAGTTCCTGCTGTATCATGTAGCGACGTATTTTATGAGCCTAACCGACCATATGCTGCGTGTACCGTTTTTCCAACGGTCTTGCCATATCCTTAGCGTTTCATCCTTTTTTTCGCGGGCTCCAGGTGTGCTGACTCCTTCTTCCATTCCCACTTTCTTTAATGCCCACAACTTTTTCCTCCCAAAGGCTAGTAGGTCTATCGGTATTGAACCGGTTATTACTTGAACAACTGGCCCTGATACTGTGCGGTAGGCAGTTACAACTCTCACAGATGCCGTTCGTTGTACCGATGCTTAGAGCTTACACCGGTGATTCCTTTGGCGCTTTTATCCACCGCTCAGCTTCGTATAAGACAACGTGGTAGCCGCCATCTTCATTTCCCGCTTTCTTTAGATTGGTTACCTATGTTTGCCGTCAGTCTCCTGAGTAGGGATACCATCTTGGCGCTTTTTCTGCTGCGTGTTTTATTTAGGCCCATCTGCAGTTTGAGAGACGAGTTTACGGTCTCGCAAGTAATTCCTGATTATGCGTTATAGATATGCCGGAATTCTGAACCTTTGCTATTGCCTGTAGAGGGCGGACTCTATAAGAAAAAACTTTCTATCAATTGATGTTTCATGCCCGAAGTTTCGAGCCTGGGCACTTCTGAATGGTAGTCACGCACCAACTCATTCGACTACGGCAGACGCCTAACTATAACTACAAGGTGAAGTCCAAAATAAACAATACTGAGCTAAAATACAAACGACAATAGCTTTGTTCTGATAACTTCGAGTTTATTTATTCAAAATAGTCCCCTCTGGTCTCGATACACTGTTTTGCGCGATCTAAAAGCTTTTCGAAAGAGTGTTTCAGGTCATTGACCGGAATGTCCTTCAGGATATCGGTACAAGCCTTTTGGATGACCTCTACGGACGCAAAATGTTTTCCTTTCATAGCCAAATGCAATTTTTCGAAAAGGTGGAAGTCACAGGGAGCAATAACAGGCGAATACGAGAGTGATTGATGGTTAAAATACGATTTACAGTCAAAAAACCAGTCACAAGAATGGGTCATCATTATCATGCAGCTTCCTCCTTCATGGTATTCAGGGTGAATTCGACGAATACGATGCAACAAACGTTTCAAAACGCCAAGGTAGAAAATTGCATTGACGGTTTGGCCCATTGGCATAAACTTCTTGTGAACAATTCTCTTGGAATAGTAAAAACAAATTAGCGTCGACTTGATTTTTAACTTCTCCAAACGCGATTTTTGGGTGGTGGCTAGTCGCCACTGAATGGAATGTATTCGGCATTTTGACGCTTAGTTTCAGGTTCATGTTGGAAACACCACGTTTCATCACCAATTCAAATGTTATAAAGGAAGTTCTCGTTTTTTCTCGACTCATTAATGAGGCCTTTCGTATGCTAAATTCTGAGCAATTTTTGGTCCTCAGTTAACTTGTGCGGAATGAAATGTGCACAGACCTTTCGTTTGAAGATATTCATCTCCGATTCCATGAATTTGAACGATGATTTCGGTTCATTGTTGATAAATTTACGATAAATTTCGACGGAGTTTTTGGTGATTACTGATTGTGGGCGGCCACTGAATCGAATGTCACCAAGCTTTCACTGGAAGTCAGCTAGGAATGTAACTTCCAACGCACTAACTCATTAAAAATTTGGCGTCATCAAAAACATTTTTATGACGCCAGTCTTGTTTATATTGGACTTCACCTTGTAGTTTCATTTCTGTAGGACAGGTTAGGGTTAGGTGGATAATATGACAAACAAGTGGTGCGGTAATTTCAAAAGCCAAGGTAGTTTATTTGAAATCTGAATCTCCGTAGACATCGAGTGTGTAACTAGAACAAAATATACGCAGTTATCTGCTTGTCGACTTAGCCGATGTACTTATAAGTCCCACAAACTAGCGATATAATTAGCCTTATCACTGAGTAAGACATAGAAAAGTTACGAATACCAAACTAAAAAGTCATCTTTTTTTATGTTCCGACACAAGCTGCCACGAAGTAAAAAAAAAAGAAACAATTAGTTAGTTTCGTTCAGTTTTTTCAGCGATCTTCAAGAACAACATATCGCAAAGTCCATGATTTGGAACGAATTGGATGAATTGGAAAATCTCAGTACTGTGAAGTTCATTGGTTTTACAGTGGGCTACATAGTGGAAACCGCTACAATCTAACCTAAGCTAGAAGTTAGTTGAGAGAAAGGCCCTTAATCCGGATGTATATTTTTTACCGATTACCCATAACATTTAGTTGAAATGAAAAACAAAAAACAGCATCTTACCTGTAGAATAACTCGAATGTTTTAAATTTATAAGTATCACAGGCGAAAGACATTTTTCAACGTACAGACGCGTCACGTCTTATCACTATATTTGATTGTTTAAATAAGGCACTTTTTTTTAATAATTATGTATGTATATCATTAGCATGAATAGAATTTAAACACTTTGTTTGTCGCCGGCAAGAGACTTTTAACTATAACAACTCAAAAGCAAATGTCTCTAAAAAATACTTAAAAACTGTCAAAGTCATCTGTACACTTCGTTTCACTATTAACAATTTCGACTCGATGAAAATATTATGATCGATTGCTATTATTGTTGTTATTATCTCTTTTTTTTTTGAAGTTCAGACAAAAAAGATTACAAGTATAAGCAAGTGGCACACGCCATTCTGTACACGCACCTTCACAATGCCGGCTGTTGCCACAGATACTCGTACGACTAGATTAGGATTGTTGGCAATCGTTCAACTTTTTGCGGACTAAACCCTCAATCAATGGGCGATTACATATTTTGCAAGATGTTAGGAGTACTAAAGCCGCTATTGTTCATGTGAAAAACAAATTGACAATACAGAAATTCTGGCAAAAGGTGTTGACCTCCACACTCTTTAAATGCCATTAATTGAATGAGTGAATTTCGTGTGACACGAAAACAAAGTCAAAGAGTTCAAATTACACCAGGTATAAATATGAAAGAAACTTTCGGTTTTTAATCATAAAGGAAAGTTACGAAATGACTTTTTGGAAAAAAGCATTTTTTTTGCAGCACAGTAGAGACTGTTAAAAAAGTACGGGAAATTGGTCAAGAAAATATTTGGTATGGGAATAAGTTTCCGTCTCGTATGTGAAGTATGTGCGATTGGAAGCTTTAACTTTACTCCATCTTTCAGGTAGCATATGGATTTCTCTGACGAAAAATTCGAGTTCTTTTGACTTGCTGACTGCATTGATCGGAACAGATGGTAATCCGAATCTGCAATGTCTGGGGAATACGGCGGGTGGGGCAAGATTTCCCAATTCAATCCCTCTAATATCTGGACCGATCTAGCAACGTGTGGCCTGGCGTTGTCATGCAGCAAAATCAGTTTGACATGACTACCGTCCCATTCCGGCCGCTTTTCTTTAAGAGCTCGTCAATTCAAACGCATTAGCTGCAGTCGGTAACGATCGCCAGTGATTGTTTCAGATGGTTTAAGGAATTCACAATAGATGACACCCTTCTAATCCCACCAGCTGTACAACATAACCTTTGAAGCATGAATATTTTTTTTCGCCTACAATGGACCTGGTTCCCCTGGCAGGCTCCAACTTTTTCGACGCTTAGAGTTATCATAATAGATCCATTTTTCATCGCCAGTAACGATGCGATGCATCTTTACAAGTTGCATTTGATGGAGTGTGATTGCCGTAAATATTGATCAATATACGACACGTTTCAGCTGCTCTTTTCTTTAAAAGGTAATTATGAAGCATGACTTCCCGCAAATTCTGTGTTTTCGAGACGAACGGGGTGTACATTGATAATGATATTCTCTATTTACCGTCAGATATTGTTTTTAATTTTGAAGAGCTTTTAAAACTTTTAATTCCCAATACTTTTCTCGTAGAATGTGAATTCATTTTACAACGGAATGTCACGATATGTTGAAGAATTTCTTGAAGCAAGAAGAAGTGGAGTTTATTGAAGACTTTTGGTTTTTATTTTTTTTAAATTATCCATAATAGCTAAAGAATATTTCTAGTAAATCCAGGGAAAATTTACGAAGTTATAAGTATCGGAACGTCCATTGCTCCAGGCCGGATTTCTAAACCTGCTCGATTTTAAAGCGTTGTTATTAGACTTGTTATTTTTGGAGCCTGCCGTGTGCTATAAGTCAAACTCTACTGCACCAATCGTTCTGAGATTTTGCGCATAATTTACCTGGTATTATTAGGAGTATTTTTTTTAATAACATGAATTAAAGTAAGAGAGTAGCCAAGAACCAAGATTCCAAACTTTAATCCTCCAAAATTAGTCTTATGCTAATCCAACAGGCAAAATACTTAGGTGTTATCTTAGATCCCAAACTTAGCTGGAGGTCAAAAGTAGGGTACAGGGTAAAGAAAGCAAATATAGCACTTTAAACGTGTAAGAGAATGTTGGGTAAAAAATCAGATCTCCAACCAAAACTATCCAATTGGTCCTACACAGCCATTATAAAGCCACTACTAAAGTATGCGCTTCTAGTCTGGTGGTCCGCAATAGAAATGAAATACAGCTAAATCATGCTGAAGAAAATACAAAGAACAGCGTGTATCTTAACTACAGGAGCAGTCTACTGATGCACTTAATGTACTAACTCATCTATTATCATTAGACTCACATATAAAAACAATCGCTACTTGCAGCGCGGTGAGACTCAGATACATAGGAAGCTGGACAATAAGATCGTACGGTCACAGCAAGATCCTCCTACAGGGACCCTCGCTGCTCAAAAACGAATCAGACTACACAGTTCCTGACTTTAACTTCAAGAAAGACTTTACGGTACGTTTTCCAATGAGAGCCGAATGGAGCAAAGGGCAATTTCATGTTAGGATGCTCTCGACCAAACATTTCACGCATCACTGCAACCCTTACAGGTCATTGGAAAGAAGGGGATCAAGCAGCCAGACTCAACCTCCCCTTCAATCCCATCTGCAGAAGCTGTCAAGCGGAATGGGTGAGGGAAAGTATTTTCCACTACTTATGTGAATGTCCAGGGCTAGGTAGGGCACGACTCTGCTCTTTCGGTAAGCCTTTCTTACAGCAAATTAATGAGATCTCAAAGGTATCAGAACAAAGCTCCTGCCGTTTCTATTTTAGCTCAGTCTTGTTTGTTTTGGACTTCACTTTGTACCAACCCAATTCCATTTTCGTCTTTTTATTTCGGAATTTATTGAGCAGCTTTTAGTAAGCAGAAGCAGGTCCATATTGGAGATTGTTCTCGGCCAAAAGATACGGCGTATAATTCTGAGGCATTTGTTGGCAAACATTTGAAGACGTCGACTTATGTGGTCAGACATAAGCCAGGTCTCAGAACCATATAGGTTAACTGGTTTTACACTGATATTGAAGATTTTAAGTTTTGTTTTTAGTGCGAAAAAGCAGTCATTGTAAAAACAATGAACTATATTTATTGTATATAAAAAAAATCGAATGAATATTCAAAAAAGTAAAATTGTCAACACTTGTCAAGGTGTTGATGTGCTGTCGTCGTTTGTCGCGGTCTGTATGCACTTATGTGTGTTTCAGCATGGCGCGTGCAGAATTTATTCAAAACTTATACACATATCTATGTAGGCACTAAACGTTAAAAAATAGAGTTTTGAATGACAAACTCGGGTTCCGAATAGATGCTTATATGTACAGCTAGAAAAATGGAAATGCACGACCCGATTTTTTGGTGTCGACTGTCCAATTTTCTGTTGCGGCCGCGTAGATGGTAGCTTTATCGGTGGGCACGTTGTACGCACAAGTTACTACTATTGGCGAAAACTAATGAGTCTGGTCTACAATTGTTGCAACAACATTGGACACCGACCACGACCACGACCACCACTACGATGTTAAAGACGCGGAGACCGTGTTCCAAATCATTTGAATGCAAAAATCATACTAAAACAAAATAAACCTAATCTGTGGGTTGTATGCAACTAACAAACAGTCCTAAGTTATAGACGTGCAAATATATTTTAAATACATGAACAAATACGTGTTCATTAACACATGAATACGTGCGTACGAATGTGTATTGCCACTCTTCAGGTGCACATTTCAGAGGTAAGTCCGTAAAAGCTGCCAAACACCAAACACTGATGAATGGTCGTTGATGGTGTCAAAGATGATATGTCGCGAAATGCCGCCAGCTGAGCTGGTTTACGTAAGCGTGTGTAGAAGAACGTCGAAACGCTTCTACGGCGAGAAATTCTGACAAATTTTCAATACAGCACGCAGAGGTGTGTACGCACAGCTAAGCTATGTACTAAAGCGCCCCTATTCAACGGTCATATTTGACAACACTAACTGACAGCTTTATACGATACTCATGACATATGGTGGGTGCATGCCATAGAGGGAGGATAGAGACACTGAAATGGCAGTTGAGTGAAGCCACTTACAGACAGGCCGGTAAGAACGTCCAAAACTGAGTAGTAGTATGGAATTATATATACCTATGTAAGTACTATTCGTATGTGTGCAACTACTCATATATGTGTGTGCATATGTAACTATGTGCATCGATATTAGTGTCACTGCTATCGGTCTGCAGTGTAAATTGAAATAAGTAACTTGTGGAGATACGATTATTTACTTTATTCACATTAGAAAGTATATTTGCGAAAATCAGAATATGTGAGTAGTTATTCAGGTCAGTAGGATACAAAATAAGTCATTGTGGAACGAGTAAGTTAGCGTGGTTAATTTAAGTGCTCTGTAAACCAGCGTTTATGTTCGGCAGTCAGAATTTCATTACTTTTAACTTGCCCCAGTGCAGCCCTTAATGTCGTTTTGCATTTAGTTCCCAACGACTTTCACGCTTTTCCCATCGCTGCTCAAAGTACACTTAGGTTAAAGGTGACAATCTCCCCGTCTCATCACTTGTTACGATGCGCTGGATAAACGTTGGGCCCGAATTCACTTGCTCAAGCATGTCTTCAGCCACCTTCTTCCGATGAATTTTTGAAAGAAATTCATCTCTCTTGGAGCGAGTCGAGCCCAACGCGTCTCATGCCCAATTGATGGTGTAAAATGTTGCGAATTCGTGAGACGCGCTAAGGTCATGAGCTACCACTCTCAAACTTAAATGATGGTTTTACAACACCATTTCATTGACTTTGTCTACGTTTGCATCCGATGAAGACGCTGATGGGCGACCAGAGCGGCGCAAATCTTCCACGACTTCTCGGCCCTCTGCAAAAGCCTTATACCACTCGTAGACCGTGTTTTTCGTGTTTTTGATAACGCACACTTGCTAGAAGCTTTCTGCAACATTTACAATGGTTTGGCACTCGAAATCCCGTTCAAAACACAAAATTTAAGACAGATTCTTTGTTTGATATTTTTATCCATAGTGAAAATCGCAGAGCACACCTGCGGTTGACTGAAATAATTAAATGCCAAAAACAAGCTAATTGACAGATCACCCTCAACACTATAGAGGACAGTTGTACCAACATTTCAGCTAAAAAAATTAAGACATATACGTAACGCGCGCTTTTTAAATGAAAATGAACAATTACCGATATTTTTTTGACAGGATGTAACACCTGTGGAAGCGTGTTTTTCAGCCCTCCCAGATTCTCACTTCAGGGATGGAATTCATAAATTGGAATCTCGTGAAAAGAAAAGTATTGATATACAGAGAAACTATACTGAATAATAAAATGCATTTCAAACCATACAATTGTGGTTTTCTTATCGAGCCGCAACTTTTATATTATCCTGAAAAGATCAGCGCCTGGATTTAGTCATCGGGTTGTACTATTTTTGTAACACACTGCCATTTGTACGTTCCACAGTCCAAATAAATCAGACTGCGTTAATCAAAATTATTTGAAATATAAATAAGCCCATAGAGCACAGTATATCACAATGTATAAATATTCCCTTCACACAATAAATAAGACACTTGACAGTTCAATGAAAACCTACTGCCTATAATCATTTGAAAATTTTGGCATCTATTCAAAATGTTCACAAAGGGGGGAATAGAGTGGTGTCATTAATCGAAAATATTAAATCTTAGATATATTTACATGCCTTTGTGCAAATATATGTATTGGTGCACGTCAATTAATTGAACAAATTACGGCATAAATTAGGAAGTCTTGCCATTATTGCTATTTATTGAATAAATTTCGCACGATTCGGAAATCTGGTACCTATGCATCTGCAATGCATATGTGTGTTCTACCTTTCACATCATAGTATCGTCTTGCCCACGTGGAGGTAGCTTTATAACGTACAAGTACTCAGCAACATATTTGTGACTGATTTAATACGGTAACTCAGCGATAAATAGCTTATGCCAAGAGATTCGGATGGTCAAGGTGCCAATATTCAAATCTTTTTTGAGCTCAATTTACCGTAAAATAAGTTCATTTCAATTATTTTATAAAAATATTGTATGTTTTAAATAATCAATTTCTTTTAAAAATTGTTGTCACAAATAATAGCACAAAAGCTAAAAATAAAGAGTCTGGGGTGGACTGAGGATAGTGAATTTTGTCTCCTCCGAACGCTACGTGACCAACGGGAAACTGGGCACATCTACACACAGATGATAGATAACCTCATCTCTCTAAGTAATAGGAGTGCCGGCATGAAAACTCTATACTGTACTTTGCACCTTAGCGCAACACCTAACAGAACGATAGTCTAAAATCTGAGGCAAAATTGTATTGCTGCGGTATTTATATTACAGCAGGATAACTTATTTTCTGGGTCACTTATTACTGCTTTACACAAAAGATTAGGAGTGTAACGCTTTTTAATCAAATTAAAAAAAAACTTTTAATTTATATACACAAAATTTGAAAAGTAAGTAACCTATCAGCAATTTTAATAAACTATTGCTAGTTTACACATGTATTGCTTTTTTTGATTCAAGTGGGTAGAGGAAATTCAAGGTTTCATAGGATGTTCTGCTCAAGCGATAGAAAATGTCTTAAATTATAAAAATTGTAAGCATAAAACTCGCGGACGACAGCACAAAATATCCGCTAAAGACGATAGAAATATGATACCCTATGACTAGAAAGTACCGGGAATGTTTATATAAAACAAAGCAGAGTTAAATTTCACGCAAATTTATTTTATCTCCTTCAAAATATGACCAGTCTGAAGCAACACGCATGTGCCAACGTTTTAACTATGTAGTCCTTTATGCACCCCTGGTAGGCCGACGAAGAGATGGCCTGCAGCTCCTTCGTCGCATTCTCTTTGATCTCCTCTTCTCGAGTAAAATCTCCTTCCACGAAGTGGTAACTTCAACTTGAGAAACAAAAAGAAGTCACTCGGGGCCATATCAGGCGAATACGGTGCTTGCACGATGGTATTTACTTGGTATTTGGTCAAATAATCCAGCACAATTTCGGCTCGGTGCGATGGTGCGTTATCATCATGCAAAATTCAAGAATCCGGCCGGCCTAATGGTCCGATGGCGCTAAAATGTGACAGATGTGTCTTACAATCCTACCAACATAAGAAAAAAATATGGGCCGGTACCCATGAGCGCGGTTAGTTTAAATTAAACATTTCCTGTACTTTTTGATCACAGGGTTCGTTACTGGAAAAGTAATCAATTTGCATCAAACAGAGTCATCCGAAACGATCTTAGTTTGTTGCAGCAAAAATTATTCGCAAGAAGTATATGAGAAGTACCGCTACTGGCCCGTAAGTATATAAATTGCCAAATATAATACATCGTGGCCAGATGAAAGCCAAATCGAATTGTTTGGTAGTACAGGCTACAGCAAGTTGCAAAAGAATGATTTAGGGTCAACGGAGTATAGGTTATGCGTTGTCCTGCTCAGTCTCCCGAACTCAATCCATGGAAAACTAGAAAACTTCTGGGCTGACAAAAAAAAAAAAAATGTTGGTGAACGCAAACTAACCAATTCTAGAGATTTATGGAAGGTAGTAAAAGAGGCATGGAAAGGAATCCCATTAAAACGGGTGTGAGGTTCGCATAGACTCTTTACCACGAAGGTGTGATGCAGTGCTGAAACGCCGAGGGCATTCAACGAAATAAAGGGTCCGCCATATAACTTTACGGAATTAAAAATGCTATAAAAAAGAAACTACTCAATATTTTTCCAAACTGTTTTTTTTTTATTTTGAGGTACAATCCTTCCGGTTAATGATGGAACACAACTTTATTTATATGGCTGCCTCGGCTAGCCATGCACCATCCCATACGTTCGGACCAATTTTTCAACACATTTTCGATTGTATGCGGCTGTATTTCAGCTATGACATCGCGTATGTTAGTCTTCAGTGCATCAATTGTTGCTGGTTTGTTGACATAACACTGGTCTTTGACGGCACCCCAAAGATAATAATCCAACGGCGTCAAATCGCAGCTCCGAGGCGGCCAAACGATATCAGAATTTCGGCTGATAATGCGATCTTCGAAGACAGTGCGCAAAAGATTGATCGTAGCATTCGCTGTGTGGCAAGTAGCGCCATCTTGTTAGAACCAAATGCCAATGCCTCCTCTTCAATTTTTTGGAACAAAAATTCGTGCAACATGGCCCGGTAACGCTCTCCATTGACGGTTACGGCCACTCCTCGCTCATTTTCGAAGAAAAATGGACCAATGATGCCTCTCGACCAAAATCCGCAGCAAACAGTGACTCGTTGTGAATGCATCGGCTTTTCTTCGAGTGCGTGCGGGTTTTCTGAGCCCCAAATGCGGCAATTTTGCTTGTTAACATACCCGCCGAGATGGAAATAAGCTTCATCCGAAAAGATGATTTTTCGGTAAAAGTCTTCATCTTCTTTAAGTATACATTCGTACACATTCTGCAACATTACCATGATTTTCAAAGTAATGTCGCAATATTTCCCAGCGTTCTTTGAGCGTATACACAACCATTTTCGTTCAGCGGAAGAATAAAACTAATTTTCTGTCAAATCAGATGACAGCTAAGTGTTACCATTCTTCAAATAATACCTAGTTCAAATCCGTAACGATAGATGGCGGGCCCTGTATTAGTTTTTTCTTTCGTTTTAGGCATTTACATAAGAAAATAAAGTTATTCAAAAACACAATTATAAGATTGATTTTGCGCCACCGAGTGGTAAAATTAACGCTTGCATCCTCTGTTTGGCGCGCTTCTATTTTCTACAAATAGAGGGACCTACAGTTTTATGCCGCCTCTGAACGGCAGATGGTTTTCATGTGCAACTTTTTTATGACAGAAAAAGTATTTTCTAAAATTTGGTGATTAATGCTCGTAGACCTCGTTTATATAGGACCCAGCATTAACACCGATAACAATGTCAGCATTGAAATCCATCGGATAATCTCTCTTGCCAACAAGTGCTACTTTGGACTAAGTAGGCAATTGAGTAGTAAAGTCCTCCTTCGACGAACAAAACTAACACTTATATATCATGCCTGTCCTATCCTATGACGCAAAATTTCGACGATGACAATATCCAATGAGGCGTCCCTTGGAGTGTTTGATTATGCCGAAGGTTTTTGGAGCTTTGCACGTTGGTGATTCCGAGTATCGTTGGCGATGGAACAATGAGCTTTACAAGGCCACAGACATAGCGCAGCGAATAAAGATCCAGCGGCTTTGTTAGTTGCGTCATGTCGTCCGAATGGAAATTAACGCTCCGGCTCTGAAAGTATTCGATGCGGTACCACCTAATGGTAGCAAAGGAAGAGGACGGTCTCCTCTGCGTTGGAAAGATCAGGTGAAGAAGATCTTGGCTTCACTTGGTGTTTCTAACTGGCGCCGGTTAACAGAAGAAAGAAATGGCTGGCGCGCTTTGTTAAACTCGGCTAAAATCGCTTAAGAATGCGCGTAGTGGGTTTCGAAACGGCTCCGGCGACCACCATTATGAGGCCTGATTAGCCTACAAAGCTCCATCCTTGTAACATTACTTGGGCTAGTGCTGAATTAGAGCTCGCTGAGTTGAGTTACGAGAAACTTGAAAAGAGCATCGCGCTCTACCTTTTAGTTCTATATATATATACAATATATAAAAAGAGCTTTCAAGTTTTATTTTATATGGACAAAAAACGGAATTTCTAAAAAACTAATTGAAGTGTAAAAAATGTTTATTTTTGCTGAGGTCCTACGTATCGGTTGGGACTATTGAAATTGAAAACTAAAAGGATTCATACCATCGGATACTTTGTGGGCTTTTACTTATTTCACTTTACCAGTTTTGCTTTTAGGCTGATCATTTTATTTCATAAACAAATTTTATTTCGACTTTAATGGAAATGATTTTTTCAGATACAGTTATGAATAAATTACTATTGCATAAAAGGTTGAGAGTGGTTAAGTGGTTTTGACAAAAGTCCATAGATACCATAGATATACCTATGCATATATGTAAATAAAGGGTGATTTTTTAGCTATTATCTTTTTAAACAGTTGGTTTAAACAGCTGACGCACGTTTCGTGTTTTGTTTCAATATCAAACATCTTCAGTTTGGTCTATAATTTAACCATGAATCGTCTTACAAACGAACAACGCTTGCAAATCATTGAATTTTATTATAAAAGTGCGTGTTCTGTTAAGATAGTTTACCGCGCGCTTCTTCCATTTTATGGTCAGTTTAATCCACCCACTGAAGCGGCTATTCGAGCTATTGTGACTAAATTTAGAACTAAATTTACATTATTGGACATCAAACCACCAACACGCTTACGTAGAGTGCGAACTGAAGAAAATATCGCAGCTGTATCGGCCAGTGTTAATAATGGCCATCAATTATCGGTTCGTCGCCATTCGCAGCAATTGGGCCTCTGTTACTCAACAACGTGGAAAATTTGCGAAAGGATTTAGGTGTGAAGCCTTCCAAAATACAGCTGGTGCAAGAATTGAAGCCGCAACGCAGAATTTTTGGTGAATGGACTCTTGGAAAGTTGGCTGAAGATCCACTTTTTTATCGAACAATTGTGTTCAGCGACGAAGCTCATTTTTGGATCAATGGGTACGTAAATAAGCAGAATTGTCGATTTTGGAGTGAAGATCAGCCAGAAGAATTGCAAGAGCTACCAATAATTCCAGAAAAGGTCACAGTTTGGAGCGGTTTATGGGCTGGAGGTATCATTGGACCATACTTCTTCAAAGATGCTGCGAATCGTAACGTAACTGTAAATGGTAAGCGCTACCGTGAAATGATATCCAACTTTTTTTTTGCCCAAAATGCAAGAGCTTGACTTGCATGACATGTGGTTTCAGCAAGACGGTGCCACATGCCACACAGCACGCGTAACAATGGGCTTGTTGAGAGGCGAGTTCGGTGAACATTTTATTTCACGTTCGGGACCTGTCAATTGGCCACCCAGATCGTGCGATATAACGCCTTCAGATTATTTTTTGTGGGGCTATGTGAAAGCTCATATCTATTCAGACAAGCCTGCTTCAATTAACGCATTGGAAGACAATATTAAAGCATTTCTATGTGAGATACCGGCCGAAACATTGGAAAGAGTATGCCAAAATTGGACTAAGCGGATGAACCATTTGAAGCGCACTCGCGGTCAACATTCGCATGAAATAATCTTCAAACATTAAATTATATGGACTGTACTATCGATTTAAATAAAAATGTCATGCATTTTTCTGAATTTTACGTGTGTTTTTTTTTTTTGAAAAATCACCCTTTATATACGTTTTAAAACCATACCTACTAATTACCTACTTAAATTTATTTTCGAGTGAAACTTACGTTGTGGTTATGGACTCATTTAAGTGTCTCTGTATTTGTAATTTCTTCTCAATCTGTTCGATAGGGAATTGCGGTACTTCATAGGGGGCTGAGATTTCATTAGGAAGCACATCGTCGGCGACTTCACCGGGCACCGGTGTCTTCACCTGTCTTGCCGCTGCAATAGATGTGGGAGAATCGGAACCTGAAATTAAAGTTACAAGAAAAAGGAATATATAAAACGCCAGTCGAACACTAAATGAAGAAGTATAAGCAAAGGAAAGCAATTAAATGTTTAAAACTACTTCAACCAAGCTAAACGCACATGAAACTTTTAATGCTGTACGTCTTAATTACTGCAAAGAATCGCCTGCAATTACTGCCGGCATTACTGCCTTCAGAATGAAATTCTATAAAACGTATACGTTTCGCAGCTCATTACTGCCATTGTTGTTGGCCTATTTCTTGCACCACAAGAAACATTAAGCCCAACACAATAAATTAATAGCACTGTGGTAAAGTCGGACACGAATCTACTGCCTACAGAGAACCCACATTTGGCACAAAAATCAATATATCACTAACGGCAATGCGGCACTCGCATGGCATGCACAGCATTACCTCACCACCATTCGCTTGCAAAAGTACGCGTGCACATTTTGCGTGTTCTCCTTTATTTGCCTTTCGCATTTTGCGTTGGTGCGATACAATCACCTCGCTGGTGTTGCTGCTGTCTTTGGCATTGGCGTAGCGGGGCGTGGTGTTTGTAATTGGTTGCCATGCCATGTAATCGAAATAGGACACATTCGAATGCTATCCTAACATCAATTAGTCACTTTTTTAATTAATTCAATTTTACTGATAAAATTTGCTCGTTTAGCAACAACACTAGAAAACATTAGTCACTCTCACCAGTAACTTTTAAACCAAATAGTTTTGCATCAACCAACAGCCGCTGCGTAGAGTCCATTCGATTAAAATTCATTTTTAAGTGCTATTTGTAAAGTTGCTTTATAGAGTTGTTGATCGATTTAAAAACTACAACTTACTAACAAACTTGTATTCGATTATACGAGGAGCTCCATCACTTCGCTATGTTTAAGGCGTATTTTGCCGATAGACAGATGGTTGGAGTGATAAGTGGATGTGATAGGCAAGTTCACGGATGGTGGAGAGTGGAATGCATACAAATAAACAAAATAAAATACTAATAATCGCTGTTGTTTTATTGACCTATTGAAAATAAATTTGAGCTTTGTCTTGATTGCTTTAGTTTCGTTTGTAAACGTTTTTGATTTCTGATCCTATTCTAAAAAAAAAAATCTGATACAATTATTGGAAATTTAATAAATAATAATCTCTTCAGCTAGATTCAGACTCTTAGCTCAGAGAGCGAATTCCTTATCACAACAAAACACATACATCACATCATATGATAGTCAGAAGAAATGCTACAATATCATATCAATTCTATCACCTTACGGCACGGCATGCAATATCGGGTTGTTCACATCATCGCACAGCAAATCGTATTCTTCATATCATATCATATCACATGACGTCAGATGATGATCAAAACACATCATATCACATGACATCAATCGTATCGTATGATGATCAGACAGACGTTTGCACGACAGTCGGTTCTACACTACCGGAACGATCCGGACTTATATCCGGCCTACAGCAACACTATCACTACAGCAGCATTCTCCGTACATGTATGGGGAGTGTTTATACTGCTACAAAAGCCATATACATATGTATTATAATATCGTATCACTTCTATCGCGGCACAGAAGTCATGTAATATGGGATCCATCACATCCCTGAATATATATTATATATATTAGGGCGGGTCGATTTAAAAATCGCTCATTGCTCTGTGAAAATCGTGTTCTAGGGATCAAAATAAGAAACTTTGTCGAAGGAAGGAAAACGAATTCTGATCTCCCCTAATTTGGGTGGAACGAAAAATCCCACTTTGACCCATTTGGAGTGCTCCAATCGAGTCCAAATGTATGACCGACCCCCACTAACTTTGGACGGCCGATCCACCCATGCCAGTGGCACACCCCCTGGAACTCCCCTGGGGGGTTCCCCATACAATCATTTCAAAATATCACCATTTTTGGCCTTTACATGAGAAAATAAACTAAAAAGTTCGACCCAAATTGGGGGACATCAGAATTCGTTTTAGAGGTATGGTTCCTTCGGCAAAGTTTCTTATTTTGATCCCTAGAATATGATTTTCACAGAGCAATGGGCGATTTTTTTGCCTCCCCACAAATCGACCCGGCTTAATATATATATATATATATAATTGGCGCGTACACCCTTTTTGGGTGTTTGGCTGAGCTCCACCTCCTATTTGTGATGTGCGTCTTGATGTTGTTCCACAAATGGAGGGATCTACAGTTTCAAGCCGACTCCGAACGGCAGATATTTTTATGAGGAGCTTTTTCATGTCAGAAATACACTCGGAGGTTTGCCATTGCCTGCCGAGGGGCGACCGCTATTACAAAAATGTTTTGGTGTTTCACCGAGATTCGAACCAACGTTCTCTATGTGAATTCCGAATGGTAATCACGCACCAACCCATTCGGCTACGGCGGCCGCGGCCACATCCCTAAATAGCAAATCACATTATTTACACCATCATCATATCACATCACATGATGATTAAAATACATCATATCACATTGTTCCTATCATATCACATCACTTCATATAATGACCAAACCATATCATTTCACAAGGCATCTATCGCATCACAAAAAATCATATCATATCACATTCTTCACATCACATCGTACCACATCACATGATGATCAATGCTCAAAGCTCATTACATCCCACATATCACAAAAAATTATATCACATCACATGCATTACACCAGACTGAGCTGTATGCTTGTTTCCATATCACACATACGCAGATGCAACACATCACATCATAGTATAGCACATCACATAATATAATATCACATCCCAGCCAATCATATCAAGCCGTATCCGTTTCGTATGAATCAAAAATATCGTCTCGCTAACGCTCACATCCGTCCTTTCATGTGATCAACAGGTCGTTAACCGGCTCTCAGCGAATTTGAAAGCGTCAGTTGATTGGCTGACGTAACCGGGGCCATGACACCGCTTTGTGTACGAAAAAACTGAGATTGTGTTGGTGACATACGAAAAAAATCAACACAGTCTTCACTCATGTTTCGTCGTTGCCTTCTGAAGAACGACTGATTGGACGAGTATGTGAATACGTGTGAAATGAACGGGCAGAATTCTGCTGCCGAGTACCCAGGGACGTGGCAGCCGAAGTTACTCACTCAATTTCGTTTTACACTATAGCTGAAGGCCCAAGGATGATAGATTACCAGGTTTGCTCGATAGGTATGGTGGAAAGAAAAATTTTGGGGGTAACTTTGGAGTCAACTAAGGATGGTAGATACCAGATTAGCTCGTTAGGTATGGTGAAAAAAAAATTTTTTTGAGGAGAACTTTGGATTCTACGTCATTCGCTTTGTGTTTCACAAAATTTAGCTTTAGCTTAGCTTTAGCTATCATCCTTGATACTTTCAGGCTTTGTTGCATACGCCGTTGTCTGCTGCGATTGGGCATTACAATTTTAAATAAAAATAATATTATTATCAAATATGGTATAACTAAAAAGGGGCAAATAAGCAGTTATTTAACACAATAATTAATAAAACTCCGATAATGCTTACAAATGTAAATAACGCGAAGAAATGTCACGCCTAAAAATTATCGTGTGGAGTGGCCTGCTTCTAACGGCTATAAAACCTGAACAACTCCGAAAATCACAACGAAAGAAAGAGCTGATGTGAAGTTCTAGCGTTATACAAAACAAATACATACTAGTATTACAAGTACAATAAATCATATCGTAACCCATTTATATCAACATTTTACAGTACATCTCATCAGATCACATGATGGTCAAAACACACCACATTTATCATGTCTCATGGTGATTTATGATTGATATGATGTGTTATCATATCACATCACATCGAAATCGGGTCAATGTCATATCACATCGCACGACTTATCAAATCATAGCAAAGCAATATTTAAAATAACAGAAAATAATTAAAATAAGTAGAACAAATCTGCTGTTGTACTGATACCACCAATTCAGTGTGCCTTAATACATTTTTTACATTAATTTCAAAATATTTTCATCAACACGTGCCTTAAAAATAATAATAATAATAAACTAATTCCTAATTTAAATTTACTGCTATGTAACCTTAGCGCGGTTCATTTCGTATGCGAAAAACGTACGAAAAATAAAGATTTGTATTATCAACATTATCAACAAAAGAGTCGGAAAAGCATTGACATGAGTTTTGATCCTTAAAAATAAAACTCAAAAATGTTAATATATAAAAATCACAATTAAGAGTTATTTAATTTATATTTGAACATTTAAAGGGTTTTTCAATAAGAGGTGTTATTTTGTTAAAAGATCAATGGTTTCGTTGCTTGTGTGGCACGTAGCGCCGTCTTGTTGAAAATAAATGTTGTCCAGATCAATACCATTCAATTTCGGCTATAAAAATCGTTAATCAATCTCTCGATAGCGCAATCCATTGACCGTAACTGTTGCTTCAGCTTCATTTTTGAAAAAGTAAGGTCCAATGACTCCGCCGGACCATAAACCGCACCAAACAGTCACACGTTGAGGATAGAGATGCTTTCCTACAATAACTCTCCGATTTTCTGAGCCCCAGATCCGACAATTTGACTTGTTGACGAAGCCACCGAGGTGGAAATGGGTCTCATCATTTCATGCATTTCAACGACCCAATCAGATAAGACACGACGTTGTTGATGATCGGCTGGCTTGAGTTCTTGTGTTAACTGGACTTTATAAGCCTTAAGACTCAAATCTTTATGCAAAATACGGTGTAATGACGTTTGTGGAATGCCTAATACCAAAGAACGACGAGGAATGGACAAATCTGGGTTTTCTTCTAAACTTTCGGCTACAACAGAAATTTGTTCGGTTGTTCTTGAGCTACGTGCACGGGTTTTATTCTTCACATCACTAACTTGCCCCAATAGCTCGAATACAAGATGGTACAAAATTAACCATCAAATTTTGTTTTTGAATAACTTTTTTACTAAATAAAAACAAACAATTTTGAGTGATGGAAATCTTTATTTTGCCCCTTACGCGGTTCAGTGCTTGTCGGTTCATATACAGGAGCTGCCTAGTTCACAAGTGTCATATGACGACGCCATTTGAAAAAATTATAAGCCTTCCGATTGGGAATTTAATTTTAATATCAATCCTATGCTTCTATGTACGACGAAAACATACTGTGAAAAGCACTTAAATTTTGTGCTTCGTTACCCAGCTCACCAGGATTTTGAGCCTTTTTTAGAACTTTCAAAATAACAAAGTTTTTGATAGAAATTAACGATAAAATTTATTTCTGAAGCTGACTTTGATATTAAGTTCAAAATCTATCAAAATCAAACAAATCTTATCCGAAAATGTATTTATTTACTATAAAAGTATTTATGAGTGAGCAAAATCGGAACACCCTAAATAAGTATGTATATGTACGAACGAACAAAATATTTATTAATAACTTTTTAATCAAATACGAGTACAAGAACTAATTGGACGTAGTAGCTATGCAGTAATACAAGTTATGGAATTTGTATATTCGCTCGCAACTCATCAGCTTCTGGTCAAGTGATAAGACAACAATTGATAAGCAAGATTTGAGTTAATGTACGCAAATATATAACAAAAATTAAGTATATGAAAGCAAATTTATGGTAGAACCGCTTAATTTGTATAATTTTTAAATAGACTTGGGCACTGCAGTTGCTTGTTTATCAACGTAAAAGGTTTAGTGCTATGAGGGCCAAACATTTTTGTGGAATTTGACTAGATACTCCCCGGTATAATCAGCTATGGCTCGTCAGTTAAAAAACCGTAAATATTTACTTAATGAAGTAAAAGTAAGTATGAAAATAGGTGTATGAGTTGAATCAAATTGGAAAGCCGGTGCTTGGTTTTCATTATAAGAGAATCATAACTTCAATGTTATTCGGCATGCATGTTGCATAAAATTAAAATTTGAACCGCGTTACAATATTTTCAAATGCTTTAAAATTTATATTCGGTATTTTCGTTAACGCTTTCATCTCAATAGAAGTTCTAAATTTTCCAGATGGTATTCAGATGTGAGATATATAGATTTAAGTTTTTCCAATGTCATTGCCTTTCAGCGGAATGTAGCCTAAGAAATCAAGAGATGAATCCAAAGAAATGCCATTTTTTGTTATTTTGAAGCCAGTAAACTTTAAACGCACATTTAAGTGTGCTCCGTCCAATCCATAAGAAGGCTGATCGTGCAATCTGTGCCAATTACCGTGGGATTAGTCTTATCTTATATCGCCTATAAGGTTCTAGCGAGCGTATTGTGTGAAAGGCGGAAAACCCACCGTCAACCAACTCATTGGACCTTATCAGTATGACTTTAGACCTGGAAAGTCCACGATCCACCAGATATTCGCAAAGCGGGAAGTCTTGGAAAATACCCATGAAAGGAAAATCGACACACACCATCTTTTCGTCGATTTCAAAGCTGCATTCGACAGTACGAAAAGGAGTTTCCTGTATGCCGCGATAAATGAATTTGGTATCACCGCAAAACTATATTAATACGGCTATGCAACGACGTTGCTCAATACCAGCAGCGCCGTCAGAATTGAGAAGAACCTCTCCGAGCAGTTTAATACCAAACGAGGTTTCTTTAAGATGATGTTGGAAAAAATCGTGCGAGCCGCAAAATTTAATCACTCAGGCGCAATTTTTTATAAGAGCGTACAATTTAACAACCGCCCTCTTCGATCTGCCTTTTCCAAAAAGGATAAAAAAGCAAAGCGAATGGGTCTGGTGGTAAACGAGGAAAAAACGTAGTACCTCCTGTCATCAATCACACAGTCGGTGCACTCACGTATCGGCACCCACGTCACTGTTGGCAGTTATGATTTTGAGGTTATAAAAGTCTTCGTTTATTTAGGAACCAGCATTAACACCAATAGCAATGTTAGCCTTAAAATCCAACGAAGAATCTCTCTTGCCAACAAGTGCTTCTTCGGACTAAGTAGGCAACTGAGTAGTAAATTCCTCTCTCGATGAACAAAACTAACACTCTACAAGGCTCTCATCATGTCCGTCCTAACGTATGGCGCAGAAGCGTGGACGATGAGAATATCCGATGAAGCGTCCCTTGGAGATTTTGAGAGAAAGATTTTGCGCAAGATTTTTAGACCTTTGCACGTTGGCAGCGGCGAATATCGCAGACGATGGAATGATGAGCTGTATGAGCTTTACGACAGCATAGACTACATTGCTACATTGGGTCATGCCGTCCAAATGGATACAAACGCTCCGGCTCTGAAAGTATTCGATGCACCAATTAAGAACAAAAAGAAACTTTCTACGCTCAACGCGTGGACGTAAGATGGGTGTGCAAGTTTTATCCTTTTACTTTCAACCAATTTTTTTTCTTTGAGCTCGATAACAATTGGTGTAATTTGGACCGGCGAGACTTGCTCATATAAATACTTGAGCCTGCGCTTAGTATGCAGTTTTTCCAAAATACCCTTAACTTTATCGAGTTGAATATTTTGCAATGCCAGGTTATTCTTGAATTCGTTAGATTTTGTAGACAATTTGCACAATACATCAATAACACCTTCGATGAATTAAACAACTCAGCACTTTCCGTGTGCCCAGTTGGCAAGAAAATGAAGACCCGAAATTTGGCCTCTAAAGTGTTAATATTACCCATAATTTTTTTTGCGACAAAATCTTCCGAATTACTCACACAAATACCGAGCATGTTTCCAATGTGTGCAAATTTAATTGGGTTTTTTAGTTATATTAAACAAAATTAAATCTCTTGATTACATTCTTGTTAAATTTTCTGCTTCTTTGCCTTGTACAAAATCCGCTTTGTTAATAACAAGACTCAGATCATTTTTTTCACATCTACCAAAAAAACCATTTACAATATCAAAATCTTCTTCTCCAACTGCCGAAGAACTAACGAACTAACTTAAAACTATCTCTGTTGTCCTATTCCCAATTGCATTCTTACTATGTAAAACGCGCGACTGAAAAATAAATGCATGCGATTTATAATGCCTACAAATCTTTATATTCTTTTCTACAATTTCACGATATTTTTTACATCTGTCGGTATTTGATAACTTTGCCCTTTTATTGTTATTAATTGCTTTCTTTCTTTCTCTATATTTTGACAACTTATTTGTCAATGCCTTGATCACGCCATCTCATGGCGAGTGTTCATCAATTGGCCCCGCAACGGCAGGTTCTTAGTTTACGCTAACAAGCCAACCAATCTGCATGAGCTCTAAACCAACATGCGAGATGCTGTCGGAATAACGCCGCACAAATTGGATCAATTCATGAGAAATTGGACCGACCTCTTGAAGCACTGAAACGAAGCCGCTGCGGTCATTTGAATGATGAGCTGTTCCATGTATAATGGCATTAATGTAGCTTTAAAAATAAGAATTAAAACTTGTAATCCCTATATTTTACATATTCTCTTTTATACTTCAATTAGCACTTACTACCAACTGCACAGTTTTTAAAGCAAGGCGAATTTATTAAAAGTGGTATCGGTAAATCAGCTGATTTATTTTTTTCTTTCGCCGTGTCCATGTGGCTGTCAGCCCAGAGTGAAACAAGGCGAATTCATTCTTTGTTTTCTACTTTACCTATACTTTTCTTTGACAAGCAAACGTACAAAATATTGTTGTTGGTTTAGTGCCACCGCCTTTAATGAATGTGCCTTGTTTCAAAGCATAACTTAACTGATTGACTTGAAATATAATTCATAGAAATTTCGTAAATTTTCAACACAAACTTGGCTCTCCGGTCTTATAAGCTCACGAACGTAAACATTTATGCACGAACACATTTATACTTCACTAACACACTTACGTATGATCGCCAAAGCTCCAGGTCCTGATATTGAGCGCAAAATATTCCGATTGGTTGTCGTATAGGGATAACGGCCTATTCGAGGTTCAGCGCTTTCAATCGAATCCGTTGAGTCTTGTGCTTGTAAACCACGGAAACTCATTTTTTAACACTTCACTGTTTTTGTTTTCGTTTATTTGTAGTACAAATTTTTGTGGTAACGATTTAGATTTTTACGACTTATGCAACAATTGCAAATTTAGGTTAAAACACTATTTCACTTTAAATTTTGTTTATTTATTTGAGTTTTCCTTTAGAGTAGACGACTTTTCTTAAAATTTATAAGATAATACGAAATATGAAGACATATTATTTAGATGCCAACTGCCGCCCCACGAAGCGTTAAAACAAGCTCGGAAGCAAAATAAAAACGACTTAAGGGCGCTATTTTTTCCTCGATAGCTGTCTGGCCGATGACGACGCACGACTAATACACGTTAATTCGCTTTTTTATCATTGTTGACATGCAAAGCTTTATTTTGTGTACGGAATTTTACACAATTTTCACACCTTTTCTGATTTTTGCTTTTAAAATTGTGTTGCTATTGCTATCATTCCCTTATTTTGTTTACTTATATCGGCTGATATATTTAATGTCATTGCTTGTATATTTTTTTTGGGGTTTTTGATTGATCGTTTACGCTTTTTTAGCTATGCAAGTGCTGCCACTTTTTTTGGTTTATTCGAATTTTATTTAATGAAACGGCAATTGCCATGCATTCTTTAAAATATATGAAGAAAAAGTAGTAGAGTAGTAGGCTTTGAAACCAAGACCGCAAAGTAGTAAAACACAAGTCACCCAGATAATGGCTTAAATACGATCTTAAAGAATAGAATGGTTTCCACGGCAGGCAGTTCTATGTTACCGGCATGACCTGGGTATACATATGTACAAGGTGAAGTCCAAAATAAACAAAACTGAACTAAAAGAGAAACGACAGGAGCTGATAACTGAGAGTATATTTATTCAAAATAGTCCCCTCTGGCCTCGATACAGTGTTTTGCGCGATCTAAAAGCTTTTCGAAGGACTGTTTCAGGTCATTGGCCGGAATGTCCTTCAGGATGTCGGTAAAAGATTTTTGGATGGCTTCTACGGACGAAAAACGTTGTCCTTTCATGGCCAAATGCGATTCTCCGAATAGGTAGAAGTCACAGAGAGACATATCAGGCGAATACGGTGAGTAATTGGTGGTTAAAATGCGAACTCTAGTCAAAAAATCAGTCACATGAGTGAATCGGTGAGATGGTGCATTATCATGTAATAATCGCCAGCTTCCTCCTTCGCGGTATTCAGGGCGAATTCGACGAATGCGATGCAACAAACGTTTCAAAACGCCAAGACAGAAAATTGCATGGACGGTTTTACCCGTCGGCAAGAACTCCTTGTGGACAATTCCCTTGGATCCGAAAAAACAAATGAGTATCGACTTGATTTTTGACTGATTGATTGAGCAGAGAAGTGCCATCAAATTTTGTTTGCGGAATGAAATTTCGGCTGCGGAAACGTTTAGCATGTTGCAGAAGGCATTTGGTGATTCGACCATATCGCAGAAAAATGTTTAGAAGTGGTACAAAGACTTCAAAGAGGGTCGAGAACGTGTTGATGACTTGGAGCGCTCCGGACGACCATCGACGTCAACAGATGACCAACATGTCAATAAAGTGAAGGAGTTAGTGCTCAAAAATCGTCGGTTGACTGTTAAAGACCTTACTGATATGATCGGAATATCAGAAGAATCTGTAAAAACCATTTTGAAAGACCATTTGGGCCTACGAAAAGTCAAATCTCGTTTGGTACCGAAAACTCTCAATTTCTTGGAAAAAAGTCGTCGCGTTGATGTGTGTGAAACGATGCTTCCAGACTATCAGGACAAGCTCAAATGCATCATTACGGGAGATGAGACTTGGATTTATGCTTAAGACCCTGAAACAACCGACCAATCAAGCGAATATCGTGCTAAAGGCGAGGCCAGACCGTCAAAGTCGTTCAAAAATAAAGGTCATGATGACAGTTTTTTTCGATTTTCGTGGTGTGGTGCACTATGAATTCCTTTCACCTGGCCAAACTGTTAATAAGGAATATTATTTGAGCGTTATGCTTCGTTTACGTGAAACAACTCTTGGTTTTTGCATCACGATAATGCACCGTCTCACACTGCACTCGTTCTTCGTGACCATTTCGCCAAAAATTCCACGCATATCGTTCCGCAACCACCGTATTCGCCTGATTTGGCTCCGTGTGACTTCTGGCTATTCCCAAAACTCAAGAGACCACTCCGGGGAACGCGTTTCGAGTCGACTGAGGAGATAAAAGCTGAATCGAAGAAGGTGCTGATGGCTATACCGGAAATGGACTATTTGGCATGTTTCGGGGATTGGAAAAATCGTTGGCATAAGTGTATTTCATCTAGAGGGGATTATTTTGAAGGAGATGAAATTGATTTACAAGAATAAATAAAGATTTTTCATTTTACAACCAAATTCACCTTACTTTTTGCCCACAGTAGTATATGAATTAGAAATAATTGGAAAGGGCCCGCATTTGTAATTTTCCCCCGGGGCCCGGATATGCTCTCTACGGCCCTGCAGAGTTGCCATAATTGGGCTGTGAATAATTGATATTTTTATGAGGCTATATAACTTTTTTTAATTATTAGATCTATAAATATATATATATATATAATTGGAGCATACACCCTTTTTGGAAGTTTCGCCGAGGTCCTTCTCCTATTTGGGGCTTGCGTCTTGATGTTGTTCTACAAATGGCGGCCACCGTAGCCAAATGGTGGTTCGAATCTCGGTGAAACACCAAAATTAAGAAAAATTTGTTTCTAATAGCGGTGGCCTCCCGGCCGGCAATTGCAAACCTCCAAGTGTATTTCTGCCATGAAAAAGCTCGTAAAAAAAGAACTATAAATATAAGACATATTAAAATAAACTCCTTGAACTGGCCAGAAAATAGTCCTGACAGCCCAGTCCTCAATACAAAAATTTGTAGTCAAATATAAATAAAAAAAAAATGTATGCAAAAACTTAAAAACAAATGTTTCAGAAGAGCGATTTACGAGCAATAAAATCGGTGCAAAGCCGTTTACCAAATGCATAAACTATGCCTTAATTTCACAAAAACAGCGCTTCATTTTATAAAAAGGGCTTTTAATTTTATAAGAAGATCTTTATATTTAAAAATGTGTAGATAATCGGACACTTCACAACTGAATAAAAAAATGTACCATGAAAAGATGTACCACCTTAATATGCACACACTCAAAGAAATGAGTGTCAAGAAGTTAACAAGCAATTTGTGATTTCAGCCATTCGAAGAATTTTCATTCAGAGGTAAATGACTGCAATGAATTTGCGATTTATTTTTCAATCACAACAAATACAGCTGCTGAAATAGCGAAAAGAAGAATGACCTTGTGTAAACGCTCTTACATGCATTTGAGCGTACCGAATAGAGAATGACCAAACACCGATTTTTAAGGGTGAACCGAATGGAACCGAACTTCAGTCAAACCGAACCCAACATTTTTGTTCCGAAGTTTTTTCTTGTAAATTCCGGATTTTTATTATTAATAAAGCAAAACAGGTGCATAAGTCGCAATAAAATAATTTCAACTCATAACATACACTTGTGCTCACATAATTAGGTCGCTTTATCGTTTTAAAATGTTCTCAATATTTTTTCGTTATGATTATGACAACCGAATGACGTCAGTGCGCAAAGTAAACAGTCCTTTGTTTACGAACTACTTATTTGTGAATATTCAGTGAATGACTTGGTGAATATTGTGATTTTAAGATTTGTGATTTTTAAGCAAACCAAAAAAAAAAAACAATAAAAATGAAGTTCCGCGTGTTAATTGTGGCAGCACGAATTATAATAATGCCTCTAATTGCAGTTTCTGCTTTTCTTGACGATGACGCCGTGGCAAGAAAGTGTGTGTATAATTTGTTGTATTTGACAGTTTCCTCTTGCACTCGCATATTCTTCCTCTTCTTTTCATTTATTTAGTTACCGCACATGGGAAGGCGCAATCTTGTATTCTATCATTCCTGATGTGTACATTTACATATCTAAATACTTGAACGATTTTGCCCAAAGCAAAACGTATTTTAGGGAATTTTACGGATCGATACAAGACGCAAATGACTAAGAATAGAATAAAAATATTTTAAATTTCTTCCTAAAATTAAAAAGATATTAATTTTATGTGCCATAAAATGTGACAAACTTTTCTCAATGAAATATATGGTGTATGCTTGTGCATATGTATGTGTGTTACATTTGCGGGTGTACAAAACCAAAATATTCATAAGCTCAATCTTTATTTGTGATAGTCTCGGCGCAATTATGAAAAATACGCTAAACTATGAGTCAACAAAGGTATGTATTGGAATTTGACATTGTTTTTTTTATATACAAAACGAACGCAAATAAAACAAACAAAAAACAAAAAACGAATAGGTACCCACACCTATAGTAGATGAAAATAATACCTATACAACTACAGGGGGTTGGTAAACTGCTGATGGGTTTAGCAAACAACAGTCGATAGGTTTAAGAGGTAAACAAAAACAACTTCACAACTGTAGCTATCAGCGACTGGCAGATGTGCAAACTATCTGTTTGAAATTTGTGGAGCAAAATAAAAAATAAAATAAAATAAATCAGAAAACATAAATTATGTATAAATAGAGAAATATCAAAAATAAAGAAAAATAAAATAAAAGTAAAATAAGACTCAATAAAATAAACTAAAATGATATAAAATAAAACAAGAATATAAAATATAAAAATAAATGAATTAAAAAAAATAAAGTTTAAATGAAACCGAAAATATATCTAAATAAAATATAATAAATTGAAATAAAAAATAAACAAAAATAAAAAAATTAAAAATAAAAAAAATAAAATAAAACCAAATATAAAGAAAATATTAAAGAAGGAATAAAATAAACTGGTGTTAATTAAAATAATATAAAACAAGATAAAATGAAAATATGTATAAAAACATAAATAATTAAAATAAAAACAGAACTAAAACAAAAGTAAAATAAGACTCCATAAAATAAAAGGAGATGACATAAAATAAAACAAAAATATAAAATTAAATGAATTAAAAAAAAATAAAAATTGAATGAAACAGAAAATATACCCAAATCAAATATAATATAATAAATTGAAATAAAAAATAAACAAAAATAAAAAAAATAAATAAATAAAAAAAAATAAAACCAAATATAAAAAAAATATTAACGAAAAAATAAAAAAACTGGGGTTAACTAAAATAAAATAAAACAAGATAAAGGAAACATTTTATTTATATTTATTTTCTCAAAAAGAATAATTTTTTATTCTCCTTAACTTTAATAAATTTTATATATACTTGTTTTACTTGCTTTTATATTCTTTTGTTTTACTTTATTTCATTCTTTAATTCAATGTTATTCTTTTTAATTTATACATCTTATATTACATTCGCAAAATTGTATTTGTTATTTTATTATATTTTTTTCTTTACTATTATTTTACTTCATTTAATATAATATAAAATAACAATAATATTATGAGGTAATCTAATAAAATAATATTAAAGAAAATGAAAAGAAAGCAAAATAATATAATAAAAAGTAAAAAGTCGACTTAAAACTGTAGGTCCCTTCATTTGTGGAACAACATCAAGACGCACACCACAAATGTAGGAGAATCTCGGCCAAACACCCATATACTCTATGATAAAAAACTACCGGGAGGGTGAAGTTGACTGTTTTCTTCGATTGCCAAGACGTAGTGCACCATGAGTATCTTCCATCAGGTCAGACAGTCAATAAAGACTATTATTTATCTGTTTTGAAGCGTTTAAGAGATGCTGTACGTCGCAAATGGCTGGAAATGTGGGCAAACAATTCTTGGATTTTGCATGATGATAACGCGCCATCGCACCGACCCCAAATTGTGCTGGATTATTTGACCAAACACCAAGTAAATACCATCGTGCAAGCACCGTATTCGCCTGATATGGCCCCGAGTGACTTCTTTTTGTTTCTTAAGTTGAAGTTACCACTTCGTGGAAGGAGATTTTAGTCGATAGAGGAGATCAAAGAGAATGCGATTGTCCGAAATTTAACTCTGTTTTGTTTTATTTAAACATTCCGATACTTTCTGATCATAGGGTATATAATATATATAAAATACAAAATAAAATTTAGCAAATATAGAATAAGATATGTACTTGTATATATATATATAAATTTAAATAGAATAAAATTGAATTAAATAATAAAATAAAACAAAATAATATAACAAAAAAAAACAAAAAACGTGTTCTTTTATTTTATTTGTTGAGATTTCGGTTTTATTTTAATTAGTCAAAAAAAATTATACACAATTATTTTTACATATTTTTCATTTCAATTTTTATTTATAACAGTTTATTTTATAATGTTACAGTCAATGGAGAGCGCTATAGAGCCATGATTAATGACTTTTTCGTGCCTGAATTGGACGATGTTGATGTGGACGACCTTTGGTTCCAACAAGACGGCGCTACATGCCATACAGCCAACGCAACAATCGATTTATTGAAGGAAACTTTTGGTGAGCGCATTATCTCGCGCCGTGGACCTGTGGCGTGGCCTCCAAGATCGTGCGATATAACACCGCTGGACTATTTTTTGTGGGGCTATGTGAAGTCGCTTGTCTACGCAGATAAGCCCGAGACGAATGACGTCTTGGAAGAGAATATTCGGCGCGTTATTGCTGACATACGGCCCCAATTGCTGCAAAAAGTGGTCGAAAATTGGGCCTCTCGGCTGGAATTTATTCGAGCCAGCCGCGGCGGCCACTTGCCCGAAATCATTTTTAAAACATAATGGCAAACCCTTATCTTTATAATAAAGCTAAATTCTTGGCCATAACATTATATTATATACGTGTTATTTCATCTTGAAAACCTAACCTCTAAAAAAACACCCTTTACTATCTGTTTCGTTTTATTTTAGTTTTTATTTTGCTTCACAAACTTCAAGCAAACAAAAGAATACAATTAAATTAAAACATAAAATTAAATGAAATAAAACAAATATAATATAAAAAAATAAAACAAATGTATATAATAAAATATAAATAAATATAATTAAAAAAATGAAACAAAAAAAATCGTATTATTTTATTTTATTTGTTTATGTGTATAATATTTAGGTTTTATTTTAATTAGTTAAAAAAAATACATACACAATTATTTTTACATATTTTTTCATTTTATTTTTCGTTTTTTGTGTTTTTATAAAATATTCCTTTTACTTTTTTTCTTTTATTGTTACTATTATTATTGTTTTATCATTTTTCTTTTTATTACCATTTCTTTTTTTTATTTCTATTATTTTTTATTTTTTTTTTAATATTTTTTTTTTATATATTTTTACTTTATTTCATTTACATATATTTTTTTTATTTTTTTATATATTTTTATTTTATTTCATTTATATATATATTGTTTATTTTTTTTATGTATATTTTTTTATTGTCTGTTTCATTTTATTTCTTATTTTTCTTCACAAATTTCAAACAAGCAAAAGAATAAAATTTAATTAAATAAAAGCAAATCAAAAGGAAGTAAAATAGAATAAAATAAAGGAATAAAATAAAAAATAATTTTATTAATAAAATAAGCAAACGTAAATCAATAAACTAAAGAGAACTTTACTAACAAAAAAAAATGGAAGTTGTTTTGTTCGTAACTACCTTTCAATTGGTTACCTCGGAACGAGAAGCACCAAATAATAGAAAAAGCTTTTTTTCTTACTGGTCAGCAGGTAGTGGCAAATCTCCCAGAGCATTTTTGCTAAAAGAAAGTGCTCATATAAATCTTTTAATATTCGGGCAGCATAAACTTGAAAGTTATAATTAAGAAATTAAGAAATTTGGAAAGGATTTTCAAATGTGCTAAAAATATACACATAAATATATACAGGGTAACTGGTGGCAGAATCAGGAAAGCTAAATTAAAAAAGAATTACTTCTGATAAAAGTTTATTTCAATAATTATTACAAAGAAGGCAAGTCCGGATTTTATTTGTTTCAAATTATTTTGTCTAAATTATGACCATTCTGTCGAATACACCCTGGGATCTGATCTCTGTACTTCCTGCCACCCACTGGAGAGGTGAAGTTGATATGTCAATAACCTCGCGAACGATATTTTCTTTTTTTGCTATGATGATTGCAGGGTTTTTTCGATAGACTTATTCACAAACAGAAATCCCATGGGGTAAGATCGGGCGTCCTGGGTGGCCACAATATGTCACCGAAAGGGCTTATCAGTTTTTTAAGGAAGTATCGCCATGCTTTCTCTGGCCGTGTATGGCGTGACGCCATCTTGCTAAAACCATGTACGGGTTCTGAAGGAAGCATGTTATCTCATTATTGACAGAAAATAATCGTTCTAGCATGCGCCGATAAATTGCTTCCCCTAGACGATTTTCAAAAAAATATAGTCCAACTATTCCACTTGCACTTTGAAACTGTGAAGTGCCTGTAGGTGCTTTAAATAGTAGTGAGTGCTGTCTTTTAAGTAATAGACTAACCGTCCAGGTGCAATTTTTCGGGAGGGTCAACTTCAGCGCCATTTTTAAAATTATTCAAATACAAAAAAATTTGTTTCATTTTTGTATGTAAAAGAAGTTAAATAAAAGGCCTAAAAAAATTTTTTATTGTAACAAAAAATCCTGAAAATACCCTAAGTTTTCGAGCTCTAGACCACCGGGACCCCTTAAATGAAAATCTGTTTTATCACCCCAAAAATAGTATTTACCATACGAAATCGCTCCAACATTGTTGCGTAGGAATTTTTATGTAAATTGTAATCGTTGGGCTAAAGCGCTGTCACGATTTGAATATTAAAGTGAAGTCCAAGATGCTTTGGCACAGCTTCACGCATAATTTTTCAAGTCCCAGTGCAACGGCTCTTTTGCGATTAGCAATTTCGATTTTTTTTCACCATTTTACATATTTCGCCATATCTTCTTTACAGTCGGATTTTAAAGTATGATATATCGATATTTGTATCTCTGTTTTTTTTTCTGTTATAAAGTTCATTTACCTCAAATACTCTGTGCTAATAGTGACCCACCAAATGTTCGTTCTTTGCACCCTTACGTATCACTCTAATGTCAATAAGTTAGAGTTCGCCAAAACTTATGTTTTTTTTTTGTCTTTCTCTGTTGCGATCAAATTTTTGTCAAATATTGTGTTTACAATTGAAATTTCGCTTGGCATGAAGATATTTCTACACACGACAACACTTAGAAAATAGATAATAATAATATAATATATAAAAATACAAAGCACCACATCTGAGGTGGCTCGCTTTTTTTGTAGGAAAATTACAGTCATAAAATGCGAACGATGTGTTGGCAGCAGGCAGCAGGCACAAGTTGCTATGTACAATACAACAATAATAAAATATACACACCACATACATATACATAGATATGCATGTATATTAGTTGATTGCAAGTATCTTCAGGTTCAATGTGTCGTAAATAAAGTCATTAAAACGTCACAATAATTTATGAACAGCCGTATGGCCATGGTGGCATATTCGATTATGGCGTGCCTGATGATAAGTGAAACATTTTTGCGTTCAGAAATAAACTGAAAAATGTCTCAATTCGCATACAATGGTATATATTTGTTTATAATATAATTTCAATTAAATTTAATTCAATTTTATCCTACAAGAGTGCCTAATGGTGCAGTTTTCTAATTTGTCAAAGAAAAATTACTTTGAGGTGATTTTGCGAAGGTCACTGATGTGCTGAAGTATTTATTTTAATATAGTGACTAGGGCAGAGCTTGTACGTGTGCTCAAAGAGCTCAGCGAAATGATTTTTAGATGAAAGATGGGTATAAAGGAATCATCTTGATTGATATGGGTTTTGGTTAGATGCTCGAAACGAACGAAAGTCTTTCGACGACAAATACTTTAGTTCCCCCAAAAGTCTGGTATCGAGCAGTTGGATGGTACGAGTAACTACATTTTAGAATAATAAATGGTTTTCTTATGCATCCCGGACAATATTGCTGTTGTTATAACAGCTTAAAAAATCCACATAAATGTTTGAGGAATGCTGCTGGAGTGACAGTTCTTGTCCTGATATGAATTCGGGTCGTTCCGATGATGTAGAACCGACTGCAGTGCGAACGTTTCTCTTGGTTGGCAGTGATGAAGACTAAGTCTTTTTAAGAGGCAACCCATTTGAGGTCATCTCCCTCCTTAAGGAATCTTGTATCATAGTCCGAAAAAGTTTTTGCGTAATCTTGAACGTATTTTTAAAGTGGCGGGCTCCAGCCTAGTACATAACATCACTACTTTAAGTTTGAACTAAAAAATAAAAAAAATAATTGAAGACGATACACTTCAACAACGTATATACCACAAAAATGCAGGATATCGTATTGGAAATCGTCGAATGACTGAAAGAGAAACGAAACGAGTTCGTGTCCAGAAATCGACGAAAAAGGTGTTAGCATCAATTTTTTGGTATGCGAAAGGAATTTGTGTATTTGTGAACCAGCTGAAGGAAAAAATTCGTGAAAAAAGACACAGTTCGCAAAAGAAAAACATTATTTTTTCATAAGGATAATGCAACGAGTCACAAGAGCAGTTTGGCAATGGCTAAAATCCATGAAATAGAGTTCGAATTGTTGGAGCATCCACCGTATTCACCAGATTTGGCCCTTAGCCACTTCCATCTGTTTCCATATCTAAATTTACAATGTCGATTTTTACAATGTCTGATTCTAGATTCTACTGAGCAGAAAAATTGCATTAAATATTGTTTGCGTAATAAAATTTTGTCATAGAAATATTGAGGATTTCGCAGAAGGTCTTCGATAATCACAATTTGTTGAAAAAAAAAAATTTAATGGGCGGTACAGTAAATTTTAAGAAGATAGGGGATGTCAAAAATAATAAGTAAAAAAAATCAAACACTTGACCTCGATTGAGTATTAGCAATATTACGGGGTTTTGTTGACACATTATATGAATCAATTCAAATAATTTTAAAAGACAATTTTGACCTACGAAGTGACTCATCTGATTTGGTTTCAAAATACTGATATTCTTTGATCAAAAGCGTTGTGTTAAAACCTATAAAGAGATTATTTCTAACTAAGATGTGGTCATGAAACGTATTGTTGGGGGAAAATGATACTTAAGTCTATGCTTACAATCCCAGAGCAATTGACCAATGACCCATTGAGGGAATATGGCGCCAACCTGTGAGAAAACACCAAAAATTCGTCGCAATTGTAAAACTTAAAAAAGTGCTGTCAAAAAATCATAATAATCGGAAAAACAAGCATTGCTCACATTACACGAAAAAACATGATACAGTCGGTCCCACGCTCAAAGGTTTTCAAATAATGAGCATCGAAGAGGAGTGCAGGTACTTGTTGCTCATACGCCCAGGCTGACCGAAAACGTGCGAACAATCGAGAGCTCTAATTCAACTCAATTTACACCATATTGTACGAGTGCGTTCGGACGAGGTTACCGAGGAAATCGTTCAAAAAGTCCACGACATGATTCTTGCTGATTGAGGAACGAAATTGCGCAAAGTAACGAAACGGCAATAAATATTTTACATGGAGACGATTTTTTCGAATGCGAACGGCGTCATCCTTATGGATTTTTTAGAAAAGGGAGGAACGATCACTGGAAAATACTACAGTGATTGAGTTACTTGATCGATTTCACAAAAAATTAAAGACGACAAGGCCGCATTTGGCGAAAAAGAAGGTGATGTTTCACCATGATAAGGCACCAGCACATTCATCCGGAGTTGTCACCGCCAAACTACATGAATCGCATTATGAATTGCTGCCGCACCCCCCGCATTCCCCCATCTGACATTTTCTTGTTCCCTAACATGAAGAAATGGCTCGCGGGGAAAAAAATTTAATTAATAAGTCATCGCCGAGACAGAGGCGTATTTTGGAGATTTCGACAAATCCAATTTTTTGGAGGGGTTAAAAAATGGCCGGAGCGTTGGGAAAGTCTATCTTTCTAAAAGGGGGCTATGTCGAAAAATAAAAAATAAAAATTTAGAAAAAATTGTGTCTTCAATTCTAACACGAGTACCTATTGTACCCCCCTCGTATACATACACAAGTAGATTAAAATAAATGGTGAGCAAATTGAAAAGCAATGCACATACAATTACTTTAAATAAAATTTTATAAGAAACAAATTTTTACTTCGTTGAATTCCAATTACAAAATTTTTGGGATCCCGAAATTGACTTGTTAAATACCGGCATCCCGAAATTGAAAAATAATCAGAAAACTGGTTGGAACCATTTAAGTGAGCATTCAATTTCGTCGTCAAAATAAAGTAAAAAGAAACGTTAAAAACTTTTTACCTTACTCAAACGGTTATCTCGCCAGCAAGGTAGAAGAAGAATAATTATCACCTTTCAAAACCGTTGAATTGGTACCGATATTGAAATTGGTTCAATGAATTGGATTTGTTTATGTTTCGCGATAAAAGTTCAAAATTCTCCTTAATGCGCCATTCTAGAGGTTCATTCATTCATACTATGTATGCATTTAGGTATGTATGTATATTTATAAGTACCTATGCACATCCTATACAAACATACATACATCTGCATACTCTGTATCATTGCGCATTTATTCGTTTTTGTTATTATATTTAGAATATTTCGCACTGAGCTGCCGCCCACTTAACCACTCAACCCACAAATATTTTCACTACATACATATGTGTGTGCATACATAAATGGAAACAAGCGCAGTGATTAAAGAGCACAGAGAAAATGCAAGTAATGCTAATGAAGTACAATTTCTTTGATTATATCTCTTTGTTGCTATTCATCACTTGGCCTGTATTGCAAGCTAGCTTGAGAGAGAGAGAGAGAATGAGAGAGAGGAGAAAGAAATTTATAGAAGCGAGAAAATAAATATGACATTTCAATTGGTGAAATAAATCAGGAAAAAAAAATTTTTAACGAAAATTATCTTCTACATATTGGCAAGAGCTCGAATGACGTCTTTTGTGGCAGTTGTGAAAAAGAAAGCATGCAAGCATACCTGCATACGAGTATATTTGTGCAAAGTGCAAAATGTAAATATATATGTGCATACATACATATGTATAAGTATTACTCAGTATTTTAAAAGTCGATGCATTTTGCACCAACAAAGAAGTGGCGTTTTGGAGGTGGTTATACTCTAGAATAAGCACAACTTTACAACTTTTTCTCTTCACTTCACATTTGCATTTCAATTCATTGCATTGCACTGGCCTTTGGTCATCGTAATTTATCGATTGTTGAAAGTGATCAACGATTAATTTTCCCCACACCACATCTTTAATGCCGCATACATAAATGTGTATATATGAAAAATCATTGCTTTTATATATCGCCGGCTAGCCATAAACAACCATAAGCAACACAACATAAACTATCACATAATTCAAGCAATAGCAACAACTACAACAATATTAATTTTTTAATTGCAATCACATTTCTGTCGTCTATTTATCATTCCGTTGCATAACAAAACAAAAACGTTGATTGCGTTCTCAGCTGTTCACAAGGAGGAAATGTTGTTGTCTCTGGGTGGTTGTACAACGATTCCGAGATTTATTTTACAATTTGTTAGATTTCCCACACTCATTTGTGCAAAATATGTTATTTAATTTTGTTTATTACAATGAACATCAAGATTGAGGAGTTGAGGAACACTTGGATGGCTAATTGTGCTATAGGATGGTACTGTGTTGTTGTTGTAATCGCGTTTGTCTAAGTTGACAAAGGAAATTTAGTTTTCCGCTTGAAAATCCACGATAAACTGAACTGATTTGCACATTCACAAAAGGCACAGCAAAATGACGCTTCCGACGATCGAAACAAAAGATTTCTTGGCGTGAGTACGGAGCTAAATAGGATATATGTGTGTATGTATGTATGTACTTATATTATATGAAAGAGTGCACAGCGGGTACGACGACGACGACAACGTCAACCATTGCTAAGGCAACAAGAACAACACTAATAAATAATACAAGCGTAAACAATTTTTGCATGTGAATACATTTATTGTGTTGCATTGGTGTTGCAAGGCGCTACATTCGACAGTGAAGTGTGTTCTAATACCAGATGGTAGGAGGAATAGGAATTATAATTTTAGATGAGGTTAATTCGAACCGGCACGGAATAGAAACGATTGATATTAGGGGAAGAATGTTGCGGGAACAAAACTTTAAATATTTGCATTGAAATGCCGCCAGCAAATGAATGTGCGAATGTGCGGCTGAGTGCAGAAGGTTACCTATTTCGCAGATTTTAGTAGGTTTGACAGAACCAGTTGTTAAGCGCTGATACAATCCTAGAGTTTTGTCTGTTCTGCAGACAAATAATTTCTTCGTATTTTCCTTTTAATTCTCTTTTATATTTATATTAGATCAACTAAAAAATGATCACCGTATTTTTAAGTATATTTCGAAAATCAAATTAGGATACATAAATATGTGTGTACAAACTTACATTACAGAGTTATATTGTTATATAAAGGGTTTTCCAATAACAGGTGTTATTTTGAATAGTCCGCTATTTCGGTTGTTGTCACTTTTGAAGCTGTCATTTTTTGATACTCGACAAGTAGAATGGCGTAGATTAATAAAAATGGAACGATACACGCTTAAACAACGCATTGAAATTATTAAAATTCACTATAAAAATGGTGAAAATTTGGCACTCTTGAGTCATCGTGAGGCACCTTGTCGGACCGCAATGCAGAAATTGGTGAAAAAATTCCAGCTGTTGGGACAAGTTAGTGATGTGAAGAATAAAACCCGTGCCACGTCGCTCAAGAACAGCCGAAAATATTGCTGTTGTAGCCGAAAGTTTAGAAGAAAACCCAGATTTGTCCATTCCTCGCCGTTCTTTGGAATTAGGCATTCCACAAACATCACTACACTGTATTTTGCATAAAGATTTTGGTCTTAAGGGGGTCTTCTACCGTCACGGTTTGAAAAAATCGATTTTTTTTTTTTTAGATTTTTTAAAAGCTACTAATGTTAAGAGTATGCTATAAAGAGGGTTTTATGAAAAACATGTTCCTTCATGAGCATTTCGGGGAGAATACATGCATGCGCGTGGCATTTTCGAGCGTTTCTTTATCTTTAAACGCCTTTTCCCGAAAGTTGACTTTTTTCAACTTTCTGGTCACACATCTACTATAAATATTTGTCGAATTCATTCCATCTTTTTTCCAGTTATTCAGTGAACATCTCGCTATGTTTTCCCAGACCACTTTTTTCAATTTTTGATTAGTTTAATTTTGCGGGCCTCTAAAGTGTAAAAAAAAGAGGAAATTTTCAAACTTTTTTTTTAAAATCACGCATTTTTTACAAATTTCAAAATATTTAAAATCGCCACTGGGAAAACATAGCCAACGCTACACTTTATGATAAAAAAAAAAATTTTTTTGATTTCAGATAAGTAAAATGGATCGCGTGCCACAAAGTCGCCTAGGACATTTTTACAAGGGCAACCTCGAGGACGGTTCAAGGACACAGGGCCAAAGAATTCGATTTGAAAAATATATTTTTAAATAGTGCAAACTTGTGCAAATTAAATAAAAAAAATCTGATTTCATTATCTCAAGTGGTTGCTTTGTAATTAATTCCCAAAAATAGGCCCGAGATTAAGGCGCCACGGTAGAAGACCCCCTTAAGGGTCTGCTGAAGCTGAAGCAATAGTTACGGTGAATGGATTGCGCTATCGAGATATGAATGACAATTTTTTATGGCCGGAATTGGATTGTATTGATCTGGACAACGTTTATTTTCAACAAGACGGCGCTACGTGCCACACAAGCAACGAAACCATTGATCTTTTAACAAAGTAACACCTATTATTGGAAAACCCTAAAAAAAAATTGTGGCATTTTAAATTTGGTAGTCAATGTGTAAATAATCTTTAGTGCAAAAATATCAAGCCTTTTTTATCCAAAAAGTGAACTTTGTTACAAAAGAGTGGGAATCCAAGTTTTAATTGAGGAAGGGAAGTCTCAGGTTGGGTTTGCCAATTTTATGGGATGTTCGCGGTTTGCAGTCGAATGTGATATTAATCCTCCGTGGGCCCCCGGTCTGACCAGAACTTCTCGGACAGGCTTTTTCGACTTTGGACGTGAATTTAACATATTTCTATTACAGCTAACGAGCTGAACTTCCGGTAGGTTCCTAAAACTTAATTTTCTATCGATTTATGGATATAACCTTTTAAAAAGGATCCTGGAACAGGACAAAAAAGAGGCCAGACCCGTTTGACCAACCGAAGGTTTTAAAAAAGGTGTCCAACGGAGGGTTAAGCGATTTGCTTAGACAAAGTCCCAACATAATAAAGCAAGAAAATGAAAGAAAACGCTTCACTAGTGAATGGGAAGACCAAAAACTTATAAGTCTTTCAAGCATCGTAAAAAATCGACAGAAGACGTGGCTTTCAGAAAAAAATCGGGAAAAGCCTTTGGAATAGGCTCTTCAAGATATTACGAAGGAAGATTGGTCGAATGTTGTGTGGCCTGATGAATCCAACTTCGAGCGAGGCTTAATTTACATCATTTTAAAATATCAACAACCATAGCTTCTTACCCCATTCCAATTTTGAGGAAATAACGCAAATCTTATAAAACGATTTTTCCCCCCTTTCTACAGGTATTTTGAACATCTGGTGTGGCGTTCGCGACAGCTTGCCAAGGAATACCATTCAGATTGCATGGTACCCACTGTTAAGTATGGGAGAGGCAGCATTATGATCTGGGGCTGAATGGCTGCTTAGCGAGGGGCGCATGGACACTCGAAAGTACATGAATATATTAGAAACTGTAGATACTTTTGCCTTCGCATTTTCGGCGACACAAATTTTGATAGAGTTCAATTCCAACAACACAATGCTCCTTGTCACAAATTAGCGTCTACGATGCGTTGGCTTAGAGACAATAACATTATTTTGTTAGATTGGCCAGCACAGTCTCCAGATCTAAAACCCATAGAGCAGATGTGGGCTATTTTAAAACGTAAGATAAAGAAACACAGTATAACTTCACAAACACATTGAAAAATGCTTTAATTCACAAATGGAGCGCCATAAGTAAAACCACTTTTTCTTATTGTAGGAAAATGTAAGGAATGAATTAATACAAATTAATATCAATTTTAAATAATAAATAAATTTATTTATTAATAAAAAGCAAAGAACGATAAGAAGAGCTGCCAAGTGGTTTACGGATACGCCGTGGAAACAGGGTAATTGTGCTCACACTCACTAACGTAAACGTACGCCCATACGCCCGTATCAGCTGACACGATGAAACTAATGAGAGCCCCATGCAAATGAATTCTCACCACCGTTCCGTTCCGTAGTATCGTAGATCGTTATTTCATCGTGTCAGCTGATACGGGCGTACGGACGTTTGTTTACGTTGGTAAGTGTGAGCACCATAATTCGCTTACTTAGAGAGCGAATTTTATGCCGTGAGAATATTGTTATGTAGCATAATTCGTGGCTCATAACTTTTCACCAAATCCAAATTATTTTATTTAGTTGTCTCAAGCGAAAGGAGCGTAAGGAGTGGAATAAAAACCACCAATAAATTTAAATCAGTCTCTCTTTTGGTTTTTTATTTTCCTATTCAAATTTTCCCCTCCTATTCAAAATGTTTTTAATATCATAATTAGAATACTAATCATTGCAGAGTTCCATAAATATACTTTCAAAAACACTCAATAACTATCAGATAGCAATTTCGTATCTACTTTCCTTTGCGACCATATTGGAGTATTTTAATCGATGCGCTATTTTCGAAAAACTATTTGAAAATATTCGAAATGACCAACCATTTCTTTTCAATTCAGCGTCACTATAAACCAATAATTCGCATTACAAGCAATTTGTTGTGCTAATATACATTGCAAACATATGTATTTACATATAATATGTACATAAGCGACTAATATTGCTACTGCTCCGTATTTGAGCACACCGAAAGTTATTACAGAGAACGTCACGCGTTTCAGTCGCTTCGGGTGTTAGACGTTCTCTGGATGTTATCTGGAATTACTGTGAAATGCATTGAATCATTTTCGATATAAACTAGTTAGACACATCAGCCTAATGCATCAAGTAATTTAGGCAGTGAGAATGTAGTTGTTGTGACTCTATGATTGCGAGCACTTTTGCCAATTGACTATCGAAAGTAATTGCGTTTATCGATAAGATTAGAAAAACGATAATTGGACTATTCCGTATAAACTAAGCCAACGTTTTTTTTAATAAATAAAAAGCTTTACATATAAAATTTAAAACTCAACAAACCATAAAAATAAGGCAAAAAATAAATAATTTGACTTTAAATTATATGTATTGGGTTAGCAACTAAGTAGCTGTGGATTTCACTCATAGATGGTTTCGCTTGAATTTTTAGGTTTGCAGACGTAGTACAAATGTAAAACACATTTTGTTATTTGATAGTTGGCAATTCAACTGTCAATCAGTAAAAATGCGTAGTTTTCGTTTAGCGTTCGTTGAAAATTGGAAAATCAAAAAGAACATTTTCGTCATATTTTGCTTTTTTACTTCCGCAAAGGGAAAACGCATCGCAAGCCCATAAAAAGTGATGTACTGTTTATGGAGACGAATCCTAGTCCTCCAGTTGAAGTTGATGACGCTCTAATCAAAGCAATAATCGATTCGGATCGTCACAATACAACACGTGAGATTCCAGAGAAGCTTCATGTGTCACATACATTCATTGAAAATGACTTAAAACAAATTGGCTGTGTTACGCATTAACAGCTGCAATTGCTTAAAGAAACGTAATAAAAATGATCCATTTTTAAATCGCCTGATAACTGGCGACGAAAAATGTGTTGTTTACAACAATATCAAGCGGAAAAGATCGTGGACCAACTTAAACAACATCAAAAGCTGATATTCATCAAAAGAAGGTTTTCTTATCAGTTTGATGAAATTACAAAGGAATTGTCTACTTTGAACTCTTACCACCTAACCGAATGATCAATTCTAATGTCTACATTGAGCAACTAACAAAATTAACAATGCAGTTAAAGAAAAGCGGCCCGAATTGACAAATCGAAAAAGTGGTGTATTCCATCATCACAATGTAAGGCCACACACATCTTTGGCCATTCGACAAAACATATTGGAGCTTGTTTTGCCGCATCCACATCCTTACCTTGCACGATCTGAGTACTTTTTGTTTCGATCTTTACAAAACTCCTTGAATGGTAAAAATTGCAATAATAATGATCATGTCAAATCGTATCTGATTCAGTTTTTTGCTAATAAAAATCAGAAGTTTTATGAACGTGGGATTATAATGCTGCCTGAAAGATTGCAAAAGGTCATTGATCAAAATGGGCAATACATCACAGAATAAAGTTATTTACTTCCATGAAAAAATTGTCTTTGATTTTCTAAAAACAATCCGCAATTACTTAGTTGTCTACTCAATAAATTAGTGCCAATTTATTTTTATTATTTATTATAGGGCGATTCCGCAACCGAATTCCCCTTTCGTTTTCGCTAAAATTCCAACTCCAATAATGTTAACCCTTACGCCTCTTTAGCACATTCACTGCCAAGTGGATTTGACGAAAATGTTCACTGTAGGCCAAACAGGTTTTTAATGTGTCCCATGTTTTTGTACAACATGACTCTGTATGACGAAAATGGAATCGTAAAATTAATCACAAGCTATGATTAATCACGCCAGTTTCCACGAACAGTTCTTCGTTACCGGAACGAAGCGGATTTATATCCGGGGAAAAACTATCACTCGCCAAACCTTTAAGGGGAATATTTATGCTATTAGAATAACAAGAACAACAAACCACTAATAAATACGAATCAAATTATCATTCGAGAAGCCACATGCGCATATAAAGGGCCCTTGAAATGAATACGGATGGTATGAAAATGCCGCCTGAGGTGCAAGTGAATTTGATCGTAAATATACTGTTAGCATCACTTGAGGAGTTATATTCAGTTAGAATTTTCAAAACATCGATTTTTTTAAATATTTTTCTCTTAATGTACATATATTTAAGAATACTCACAGAAAATTTAATATCGTTCCGGTGAATATAATCGAAGTTACACGCAAATTTGAAAGGCGTTTCAGAGTGCTGGAAAGTACATACAAGGCAAACTTTAAACGCGTTTTTTTCTCAAAATGGTGCTTTCAACATTACTCTTAAATATATTAATTAATTATTAATTAAATCGAAGATTTTTTCTCACCGATAAATATTTCTTTTCTAAAAATCAAAAATCTAGAATATATTTTTTTTTTTTGAGAAACCGCCATTTTGTCGAAAAAAAATTATTTTACTTATTCCTTCGATTAATTACTAGATTTAACATTACTTTAGCGAAATCTGTTTGCTTTTTTAATTTTAGAGGATCCAGTTCAAAGATATTGTGGTCTCCGCAAAACGTCTTTTTTGAGAGAAGCTCCCGGAGATCAGCTGTAGCTCCTTTCCAAATAAAACTTTTACTAATACTAAGTCCTAAAATACAATTAAAAGATAACATAATATGTGTACAAATTTTTAGATCAATAAATTTAAAAGTTTTCTCAGAAAAAATGTTGGAAAATTCACTTGTTTGGCCTTCTATCTGTATACTAATGGTATAACCCCTTAAATGACTCCGGATGATCCGCATGAGGTGCAAGTGAATTTGATCGTAAATAATCAGCCTCACTTCACTGCTCATACAATTTATCGCAACATAGGTGAGTTCGAACGTACGCACACTCTTTTGGGCCATTAACTAGAAGACACATTACGGAATAGAGTGGAGTTCTGGATAGCTGAAAATTTTCAAAGAACTGAGGCAATAAACTTAGCCAATATTTCATATTGCACTTGTCGTCTATACAAGAAATTTAAAGGTTAGGGATAGAGACAGGTTTGGCGGCCGCCGTAACCGAATGGGTTGGTGCGTGACTACCATTCGGAATTCGGAGAAAACGTAGGTTCGAATCTCCATGAAATACCAAAATGGAGAAAAAGTCTTTTCTAATAGCGACCGGCAGGTAATGGCAAATCTCCGAGTGTATTTCTGCCATGAAAAAGTTCCTCATAAAAAATATCTGACGTTCGAAGTCGGTATGAAACTGTAGGTCCCTCCATTTGTGGAACAACATCAAGACGCACGCTACAAATAGGAGGAGGAGCTCCAAAAAGGGTGTACGCGCCTATTATATATACCATATATATAGAGAGAGAGACAGGTTAGGTGCGGACTCATTTATTTGCTTAAGAGTCTTAGCAAAGTGTCGAGAAAAAGATAATGTATCTCGTCCATTGTCAAAATTTCTTTTTTTCCTTGTTCGGGATAAGGTTGTTGGAGTTGAGGAATTATTTTTTTTTATTGTTTTTTATAGAAACTCGGAAAGTAGGTTAGTTTGGAAAAGTGCGAGGACCGTACTTTACGTGAGATTCGAGCCCACAACCTCTGGGAGGGCCGGCTAGTGCACTTACCTTAGACTACCGAGACCATTCTCAATATATCTGACTCAAAAATGTACCATTCAAGTCATGCGAAAGCAAAGACGTAGCATATTAGGGACTTGGGTATTCATTTTAGTAAGATTATGCTGATGCAAGAGCTAAAGACTTTGGCTCATATGAAAAAGTCCGCCACATTTGACGAGATCGATGTTCGAGTCATTATTGCTGCGCTAAACTTTCATGAGTGAAGAACTGGCAATAAGACAGTATTTCTCTAATTAACCACTTCATCGAAGCTGTTTTTTTTTCTTCTCTCTTTTTTAGTGGGATCACAATTATTCTGTGCGAGTCTAAGTTCGCTTTAACCTAAACTTCCCGAAAGGTATTAGGTCATTATTGAGCATTTTACAACCTATATGTTAACCTTAAAATATGTCCACTTAGCCCATAAGAATCTATTATATTCATTGGCTTAATAAATAAATAAATAAATAAGAGTTGTAGTGAATATGATTTACTTTTGGTGTTGGATTAGGTGGAACTCTCGAATAGTTTTATCAAATATAGAAACAGTTCAGAAATCTTCCTCAGGTATGTCTTGTCTGTCTACGTCTTTGAACACGGTAAGCCTCAGGCAGAGGAATTTTGCGATATCAACTGGCATATTTCAAAAGGCTGTTGTGGCGAACTCGGGGCAGGTATTTGCCACGTTCGAATGAAACCGCACTAGGTAGCACTTGAAAACATATTTGTTGATGCGATAAAATAATACTTATTATATTAAAATAATTAAGGAAAATATACAGAACTAAATATTTTCTGTCTGATTAAATACTTTTTATCTGAACTATGTATTTATATACATATACATATATATTTATATTTATAAATTCTAGAGATGATCGAGCGAAATCATTTTTTTATTTTATTTTTATCTGTTTACTATTAATATTCTTTGCCGTCGCGCTTATTGTCACTTTGAATTGAAGCCAATTGCCACTCAATTGCTAAGCCGCGAATGCATTCATGTCCTAATCAATTATAGTTATTATTAAATTTGAAAGCCCTAATAGGACAAAGCCCACAAAACATAATCTATCAAAATTAATAAGTTTCAACATGCCACATGCACATATATGCCATGCCTGCATACATACATACATGAGCTGGGGAGCGTGTACAATTAATTATATTGTTTACGGATGAAACGAAGTGTTTATTGTTAGGAAGGAATTCAAATACGAAATAAAATATTTTTTTAAGCACAAAAATAGAATTTAATGATATTTTTGCTTTAGAATTTTTAATACACTAGTAAACTACGTATGAAGCTTCACCAGACATCTTGAGGACCTGGACTTCGCGATGACATCTGCCTCCTCTCTCACAAACTCAATGATATGCAAGTGAAGGTGGACAGACTAGTTACGCTGGTATGCACTGTCGGACTTGAGCTTAACATCGCCAAGACAAAGGCTATGAGACTCAACCACAATAAAGCAAGAACTGTAATGGTTGACGGGTGTCCGGTGGAATTTGTCGAAAGCTTCGGCTACACTGTCACGACAGACGACGGAGCAGATGAAGATGTCAACTGCAGACTAAACAAAGCAAGGGCGGCGCTCGAAGTGCAACATGGCTGATCTCCGACACCATCACACAGAGGCTACAATCTTTAGCCAACAAATGCCTCCGCATCATCTGTAGAATATTCTGGCCGCATACCATCAGCAACAATGCGCTGATGAGGAGCCCGTCCTATGGCAAATCAAACGCAGAAAGTGAAAATAGGTCATACGCTTAGAAAACCACCAGATAGCATCATGAGAAAGGCACTGGACTGGAACCAGCAAGCGAGCAGGAGTCGAGGTCGGCCTATGTAGCTCTGTGTTCCGGAGTATGCGCTCTACACTAGCAGCAAAACACACACAGTAAAATACAGTTTGACCTTATCTTTCACATTCTCATTAGATTTATTATAGGTACATGCTGTCAAAAAAAATCGGGTATTGTTCATTTAAAAAGCGCGCGTTACGTATATGTCTAAATTGGTTTTGCTGAAATGTTGGTACAAATGTCCTCAATAGTGTCGCAGTTTCAGCGTAATCTGTCAATTAGCTTGTTTTTGGCATTTAATTATATCAGTTAACCGCAATGTTGCTCCGCGATTTTGTGTTTTGAACGGGATTTCGTGTGCCGAGTCGTTGAAAATGTTGTAGAAAGCCTATGGCGAGTGTGCTTTATTAAAAGCACGAGTCTACGAGTGGTAAAAGGCTTTTGCAGAGGGCGGAGAAGCCGTGAAAGATTTGCCCCGATCTAGTCGCCTATCAACGTCTTTAACGGATGAAAACGTCGACAAAGTCCAGGAAATGATGCTGGAAAACCATGATTTAAGTTTAAGGGAGGTAGGTCGTGACCTTAGCGTGTCTCACGAATCAATTCGCAACATTTTACACCATGAATTAGCGATTAGATGCGTGGCTGCTCGACGCGTTTCAAGAGAGTTGAAATTCTTTCAAAAAATTCATCGGAAGAAGGTTGCTGAAGACATGCTTGCGCAAGTGAAGATGTGGGTATACGAGTTTGACATGCAAGCCAGTCAACAGGCGGCTGAATGGCGCTATCCCCAGAAGCCGAAACCTAAAAAAACGACATCAAAGTCGGTCAAAAGTGAAAGTCATGCTACTCGTTTTCTTTTTCTTTGATTATATGGTTATACGGTAAATAAAGACTATTATTAAATTAAATATGTTAATTTTTTTTTAATTTTTGTGCGAACTGTAAACCTTAAGTTTTATAGTTTTTGTTGTCATATAAAACTATTTTATAAAAACAAAATAAATAAATATTCAGCAATTTGCAATGTGTCGCGCTGCTTTAGTGTAAACACAGGTGTACGAATAGACGAGAATTTCTGTCAATTACGGGTGAATGCCTATATTTTTGACGGCTTTGCGTCTTAAATAACCAAACACAAATTTTCTAGTCTATATTTTGGTAGAGAGTCTTGGTTCTCAAATGTCTTATTTAGAAGAATTTTTTAGAGTTTTCTTTATAAAGTGGTCAAATGGATCGACAAATCTTACTAGAAAGTTTATTATATTATTTCTATCGGGCATGGACTTATAACACTTTTTGCACACATTCATGCATATAAAAAGATTTCATTGGGCAAAACTTCGAAGTTTTGATCAAATTTTAATCATCGAAAATCACTTTATTGTTTTTCAAAATATTCTCCATGAAGATCTATACACTTTTGCATGCGTTTGAACCAATTTCCGAAGCACTTTTGCCACTCTGAATGAGGTACCTCCTAAACATGCATTCTGAATGTCGCAACCGCTTCTTCAGGTGTCGAAAAACGATGACCTCTCGTTTGTTTTTTACGTTCGGGAATAAAAAGAAGTCATTCGGTGCCAAGTCAGGACTATACGGCGGATGACCCATTAATTCGATGTTTTGGGTGCTCAAAAATGCAGTTGTTTGAGCCGATGTGTGAGAGCTCGCATTGTCCTGGTGAAGAGTGATCCGTCTTTGGCGATTGGTTTTCCTAATTTCTTGGAAGACAACTGGTAAACAAATGGTTGTGTACCACTCAGAATTTACTGTTCTGCGTTGTTCTAGTTGCGACATGTCCAGTTTTTCCGAAAAAACAGACGACCATTTACTTGGAAGTGCTTCGTGCTCGAACAACTTTTGTTGGATTTGGCTCACCTTGAAACACCCATACAGTCGTCTGCTGTTTACTTTCGGGATCATACGCGTAAATCCATGATTCATCACCTGTCACGATGTCATAGACGTGTTTCAAAGCTCCGCGATCGTATTTTTTGAGCATTTCCTTCGACCAATCGACACGAGCCTTTTTTTGAGCGATTGACAAATTGTGTGGGACTTAACGCGAACAAATTTTTTTGACAGTCAAACGTTCATGCAATATTGAATGTATGCTGATCCCACTAATGCCTAAGATTGTCTCAATCTCACGATAGGTCACATGACGATCTTGCAATATCAGTTCGCGCACAGCATCAATGGTTTTCGGAACAACAACTGATTTTGGACGACCTTCACGAAATTCGTCTTGGAGTGAACTACGACCACGATTGAATTCACCATACCATCGATAAATACTGGTCCTTGATGGAGCTTCATCGCCAAAAAATGAATTAAGTTCATCCATGCAATGTTGCTGAGTTAATCCACGTCGAAAGTTGTAAAAAATAATCGCACGAAAATGTTCGCGATTTAATTCCATTTTTGGACCGAGATGAATCTTTTAAGTTACTGTAAACAACACAAATAGCGCTGGTATTTCAAAACGTTCTGAGTACGTAAAGCCAAAAAATGTCAAACTTTGCGATACAGCTGTCAGTTGCCAGATTGCAACACCAGGGTTGCCAAATCTCGACATATAAAAGGCACCCCTCGCTGGCAAATTAAATGAGTGGACACTTTTTTGTATGTTATGTTGAGAAATGAAATAAAATAAAATATCTGTATACTGTTTTTCCATTTTCGCGAAATGTTATGAAATATACAAAAAAATCGTATCTGTATGAAATAAGGTGTGAGTGACTGTTTGTACACACTAATCTCAATATTTCTCCTAGACGTAGAGTGCAAACACTAAGTTGGCGTTTTTCGTCAGATAAACTGACAAAATCTTATAATTTTGAATTAGTGGAAAAGATAATTTTCGCTATTTAAGATTAGTTAAATTCGAAGTTCCGAGTTTACGCCTAAATTAAGGTTCATAATTAACCTTTACTAATAATGCGAAATACTTAGCGACACATTTTGCCAACTGTGTCAAAGCACTGAAAGAGTCTTTCACGACGCGCTGGTTAATAAATAAAGTTGATTTTCGTCAAGGTACTTCTCGGCACCACGCGATCGGCATAAGTGAATTACCAAGAATATAAAACTATGAATATATTTAGCATTTTTCTAATACGTACACATACTAATGCATGCCACCGGCAAGATAACATAGCAAAAGGTATTTCAATCGCAATTAAAAGGCGCCTCTGTTTGCTGAAACCATAAATAGCAAATAAGTGAGAGCGATTATACTTTACATACATACATACATCCATACATAAATACATACATACATACATACATATTTATGTGAAATATTCACTATGACTAATGCAAAGTTTAGCGCTCGCAAACTATCACTTCATGTGTCTTCCCTGCCAAAAATGCGGTCGTAGGCGCATAAATGTTCCCCAAATGCAATAGTCTGACGTATTAAGGCCGTCGCCTCATTTGAAATGTTTTTTGGGTGTTTCTTCAAAAGCGTGTAAAACGGACAAAAGAGATTTTTTTTATTTTTGATTTCAGTATTTTATTTTTTGATCCATTGTTAAAAATGACAAATTTTTTGAGTATTTTTTTTTTGGAACTTTAAAGTCAAAAAAAAAGTTATAAAAAGCGATTTTTCATCTTTGAACGTCCATCAATTTTTTTTTTTTTAATCGTACGATAACGACATTCAGGTTAGGTTAGGTTAAATGGGTACCCTAGCTTGGGGCCCACTTGGACATGTATTCAAAATTCGTCCGTTGTGATGCCATACAGGGGGAAAGGAGAAGCGATGGAAGAAGGAGCCTTGGGATTAGATGAAGATGACCATACATTTACGACGACACCGACGGTGGCTGATTTACATTCGTAATTAGCCGCAATAAGCTACTGATGAACTTCACCAGATGTGTGATATTTAAACCCGTGAGAGCGCAGATGTCGAAATCTTTGCCAGATGAGAGCAGGGCAACTGAGAAGAATGTGTTGAGATGATTCCACATCGTACTCAAGTCTGCAGAATGGACTTAAGGCAATCGCAAGCCTCGCCGCATGTGCACCTAACGGTACAATCAAGAGAGAAGCTAGACATTCCTCGACCAATCTCGAACGCACAAACAACGAGCCCAAGACCTTAATTACCGCTTGGCTATCGGAGTAAATATTTACTTCCTTAACGGTAATTACCGAAGAAAGCAATTAATCTACTGATTCCTTAATTGCGGCTACCTCCGTTTGGAAAACACTACAGTGGTCCGGAATCCTGAATTTGAGCTTCATGGGGAGCTCCTCAGAGAATACTCCCCCACCAACCCTACCATCCAACTTTTAGCCATCCGTGAACATGTTTGCCATGCCTTGCCGCCAAATGTTACACCCCGCCCATTCATCCCTTGAGGGCATACGAGTGGAAAAAGGTCCACTCGGATCTAGCATGGGTGTACAATGATCCAGCACCATGGGGATGAACTCAAAAATTTTAAGAATGCTAGAGTGTCCGTAGCTTAAGTTTAGCTTATGGCCCGCACACCTTAGTCTGATTGCGGTGCCGCGGCCAAAAAGTGACTTTAGGCGAGAGGCCCGATCGACATTCAGACTGAACAAGAACCTTTTTGTCTTTTTGACTTGAGATATACCTTTTTTGCTCATTGTGACGCAGTCGCTATTTAAATACAAAAACATCGTGGCGCTCATATGCCCGAAATTATATTCAAGCGAAAATGAAATAAGTTAAACTTCGCAATAGATTCAAAACCATGAAGTGTTTTTATTTCACTTCAAAGGTCTATTACTGTTAAAAACATCAAAAAAAAAAAAACACTTCATAAGATAGATATTTCTTATCAAATCCGAGGTCAATCATTTTTAACTGTACAAAATTTAAATGCAGACAACTTATTTTATATTATATTTTATATACATTTGGCGTTTTAATAAGCCTATCGATAAGAAAGTATACAGAGATAATCGAAGGAAAAGAAGTGAGAAAGTAATAGATAATTGAATAGCGAGACGAAGCCACTTATTGCGAAGATTTTTTAGTAACGATAAAAACTTTAAATGAAGGCATTTATGTAGAAAAGCATATATACTTATGTGCATACATACATACATACATACATACCATGATCTATCGATTTCTTTGTACCGGCCGGAAAAATTTAAAGCTGTTATTGAAATTTCACTTCTGTTACAAATGGCATCACTGCTTCGTTGTGAATTTAAAAGATCCGTTATATTAAGTTTCGTTATTGGTTGCACAAATTCGGTGATTTTCACAAAGTCTAATTTTGCGTGGCCACTTTGGGCGGTACTTTGCGGCTAATTCTTGCATTTTAACCGCCGTGAAGCCGCCGTAGCCGAGTGGGTTGGTGCGTAACTACCATTCGGAATTCGGAGTGAACGTAATTTCAAATGTCGATGAAAGACCAAAATGAAGAAAAAGTTTTTTCGAATAGCGGTCGCCCCTCGGCAGGCAATGGCAAACCTCCGAGTGTATTTCTGCCATTTAAAAGCTCCTCATATAAAATATCTGCAGTTCGGAGTCGGCTTAAAACTGTAGGTCCCTCCATTTGTGGAACAACATCAAGACGCACGCCACAAAAAGGAGGAGGAGCTCGGGCAAACATTCAAAATGGGTGTTACGCAAGTAGGAAATTAGTTAGCAAATGAATAACTAAAGTGAATTTCTTCCAAATATGGATCGTGCGCTGCATTGCACAGTTAAGGAGCGGAGGCTTGTTGTCAATATTCCGAAATAAAATTTAAAAAAATCGTACAAAGTAATCACTGAGTAATCTGGATAGTCCAAAAATTTTGTTGTAAATACCCTTAAACCCAAAAAATCCACAGAACGATGTGGCGGTAAGCAAAAACAACGACTTGCACTAAGATAATTTAATTATGACTCTTGCCAAGATGGATCCTCTTAACGCATCAAAGGCCATGGCAGCTAAAATCATCAACGACGTAGTATCAGCGAGAACTGTACGGCGTCGATTGTACAACATGAACGTACCAGGAAGAATACATGTAGCTCCTAAAGTTCCTCTGATGAAACAACCTAATCTAAGGAAGAGGAAAAGTTTTGCTCAAGAGGAGAAATTGTGATGGTATGGACCAGAGGATATGAAAAAATGGTATAACACACTTTGGGGTGATGAAACAAAAATTAATTTATTTGGAAATATTGCTGGGCAATGGGAAATATTGGCCAACCTAAATGACAAGAGTCCTCACCGCGGTTCATAATCAAGCACGGTGACTGCAACAAAATGATTTGGGTATGCTTCTGTTCGTATGGAGCAGGAGCTATTGACCTAATAACCAAAAAAATTGACAAATTTATTTACAAGGACATACTTCAAGAAGTGATGCTGACATTTGCTGAGGAGAATATGCCACTTCGGTGACTTTTTATGCAAAATAATAACCCAAACAGTCCTCAGTGTTGGTACGTGATTTTTTTTTTCGAAATAATGTTTAACTTATGGATTGGCCGAGCCAGCACAATTTCAACCATGGATCGCTTTACACCGAAACAACGCGCTGAAATAGTGACGCTATACATCGAAATAGTCGTTCTATTCTTCTATCTCAACTATCACAAAAAGTTTCGCGGCAAACAGGCCACATCTGACGATACTATTCGTCGATTGGTGTCGAATTTTTTTGAGCAACATGCCATTCATTAACGACCAGGACGTTCCAATGGACTTGTTCAAGCAGTGAGGCAGTGCGTTGCCCAGGAGCCAACAGTGTCGCATCGTCGTCGTGTTCAGCACTTTGGCGTCAGTGAAAGCGGCGCATTTTAAAGGATGATTTAAATTTGTTTCCGTATAAAGTGCAATTGACACAAAGAATATTGCCGACAGACCATTCAGAGTGACGAGGCACATTTTAACCTCTCTGGCAGCGTGAATAAAAAAAATTGCCGCATTTGGGGAACTGAGAATCCAAACGAGATCCATGAAACGCAATTGCATGACCGGAAAGTAACTGTTTGGGCCTGCATTTGCGCCAAAACCATCATTGGGCCAAGTTTTTACGGAAAAAACAAAACTGTCGATGGAAACCGATATCGATGGATGTTGGCTCATTATGTCTGCCCGCAAATGCGTGAGAAAGGTTTAGACGGTTACTGGTTTCTATAAGACGGTGCGCCATGCCACACTGCGAATGTAAGAATTGAATTTCTGTAACGAAAATTCTCGGGAATCTAATGTCAAAAAGAGGCGACATCGACTGGCACTCCAGATCACCTGATTTAACCCCCCGAACTTTTTTTTGTGGGGTTATCTGAAAAGTAAGGTTTACGCCATCAAGCCGCAGACCATTGACCAGCTTAAGATATACATTCGTGCCGAAATCGACGCTATAAAACCCGAAATGCTTGACAAGATGATGACAAACGCCGAAAACAGATCGCAGTTTGTGATTGATAATAAAGGTGGCCACTTGATTGATATTGTATTTAAAAAATAGTTTTAATAAATTGTAAATAACCAAACCAAATAAAAATACACACTTATACAAATCAGTTGTTCGTTTTTTCAATGTTTGCATACCGACATAAAAGATGGCGCACCCTGTATACAAAAAAGTTGTTGAATATAAAGTAAAATGCTTAGCTTATAGTCTGTGTTAAGGAATACTTAAGATAATCATAAAAGCGATAACTCAAACGGCAGCTTTGCAACCAGAATGAATGTGTTTTTAAATCTAAGCAGAATGAGAAAAATGAAGAATTTTTTTATTAAAATAGTAAAATACTCAGGCATTTGTTGTGTGGTTTAAATTATTAGAAAAATTTTATGTATATATTGCAACTACACACCGCCCATTTACTTTAATATTGTCATAATCCAGAAAATTAAAGTTGTTTAGCTACTTTTTTTGGATAAAGACACCACGGGGGGAATGGCTCTTCTTTAATGCTGTGTAAAATTCAATGACGATATACCCTAACCGTGTCTCATGAAATAAAAATGTCTCTACTTTTGCCTAGGGAGTCATCGTGAAATGAAAACTTTGAAGTCGGTTTTTCAACTTTTTTTTGTGCATTATGACTCTCTGGCATTAAATAGCGCTCATTTACGTAGGTATATAATATATCTATGTAGTACTTGTATGTGCGTCGTATGATGCTAAAAATACTGTATGTAAATTTATTACAAACATGTGGGAAGTGAATGAAATCAATCTTGGGGGAAAAAAGTTTTGGAAATTACGAAAAGTTTGCAACGCCACAAAACTGCTAAGCGTAGGAAATTAAATTTCTTCAATATCCATTAATGCAAAAATAATTTGCGCACACATGAAATTGAAATATGCATATGTATGTATGTGTGTATATAGACATTAGTTTGAATCAAAAAAAGGTGTGGTTTTTCTACCTGAGATATAAAATGAAATTTATTTTAATACATGCGCCAAAATATTTCGGAAACATTTTATGCCATGTGAAAAACCGGCATCGAAAATATATGGTTTTCGATGGAAAATTCGTTTTTTTTCGAACAGATCTGTCAGATCAAAATCTGAAAACTTACTAGTGGCTCACATATAAATTAAATAGCGAGATTACCCACATCAAATGTCTTTCCCGAAATCCGAGATTATAAAATAATCTTAAATTATAACTATATTTTTCTCCATTTATGTCTGTGTTTTCAGTGTTATCGATCATTTTTATTACGAATGTAAGGAGGCGGCCGCTGTAGCCGAATGTAGCCATTCGGAAAACCGGAGAACGTAGGTTCGAGTCTCCGTGAAACAACAAAATTAAGAAAAAAGTTTTTTCTAATAGCGCACACAAGGTGTTCTAAAGTTTCCTCAACATCCTCTCTGCATTTCCTGCATTATTCCGTGCCAGCCATCCCTATTTTGTGAGCATGAGCGATCAACTTATTATGGCCTTCCAACATACCTATAATTTGGACGTAGAGAGAACAGGTCTGCAGCGAGCTAATTTTGTGGAGGATATTATCCGAAAAAAGAAGCGCGAAATGGAAAGCTATGCTGAAGAGCATTGAGCATAGGCTTCTCAAAACAGGCGACCCTGGACGCGGGGTGAGTAAGTAAGTGTCCTTCTTAGGACGCCGTCTTGGCACTCTACCTCGAAGCAATGCGGAAGCAGTCCCGGGGTGGAGGGAAAAATCCAAGAGAAGAGGAGGGATATTTTTAGTGGAATCACCACACACGTAGTAGCGACGGTTACTATATGGTGCGCCAAAAAAAAAAAAAAAAAAAAAAAAAAAAAAAAAAAAAAAAAAAAAAAAAAATATATAACACTGTGTAAAAAAAAAAATTAAATCTTAAAACTCACACAACTCTATTAATTTTAATTCAAATACAGTCAAATATAGCTCATTCGACGCAAAATTAAATTTACTATAACAGTAGTGGACTAAAAAAATCCTCAATATCGGATAATAACGTAAAAATTATGTCAAAGTTGAGAAAATAGAGAAAAAATAAAAAAATTCCAAATACATCCGCCTACAGTCTCGTCAGTTGTCATTTCAGAAAAATTGTCAACACACTGTCAAAAAGGCTTGTTTTTGTTCTTTCGAACTAAAAAAACAAATTCGAAATCGGATGGAAATTGGCGAAGTTAGGAGTGATTCTTCACATCAACCTACTGAAAAACGGTTTTATGGCCATAAAACGAGATTTTGGGGGTGTATAGGAAATTTCTCCTATACCATTTTGTTTAGTTTTTCTATAGCCACAAGTTGTGCTAGGTCTCCATAAAAGTATATTTAATTTTTTTTTTGTCACACAGTGTAATCGCTCTGCAGTCCTTTCGTGAGAGCAAAGCCCGAATTGAGTCAGTTTTTGCACTTTGTTGTACACATGACTTTTGCTGTTTTGCATGTGGTCAGAGTGGTTCACCTAGCTTCCACTCGCTTTTTCATGCAGTCGTCCATTTCGTTGTATACTGTATTTAGCGGTTTTTGTATGTCGTTCTCTTGTTCAAATGGTAGACTAAACGCACTTTTTGCTATCTCATTCACTATTTCATTTTCCATAATGTTCTTGTGACCAGGTACGCAATAGGTGTGCAGCCTTCTGTTTGCGGCAAGCCTTTTTATGGTCTCGCTGCTTCGTTTAACATTTTTGGACTTGATGCAATATGAGCTTATTGCTTTTATTGCTGCTTGACGGTTCACGTATATATTAATTATTGAGTTATTTTTTGTTTTTGTGTAGGCCAGCTTCGCAGCTTTCCCCACACAAAAACTTCCGCTTGGAAAATATTGCTCTAGTCCGGTAGCTTGGTAGGCTGTTTAATCCCTAGTTTTGAGCAGTAGATGCCCGCTCGCACTCCGTCCAAAGTTTTAGAGACGTCTGTGTAAATGTGAAAAGTCCTACGGCCAGGCTTAATGCCTTTGTGCCATCCCTCCTCTTCGATTGTAGTATGAAACCTTCTCTCCCAATTAAAGTACGGAGTCATGTCATCTGTGCAACCTGTGCCACTCCTCTTTCCTAATGAGCTATGTCCGAAGGTTCTACAAATTAATACTTCAGCAGCCACTAACCTCTCCGCGGGTCTCGCTGCCAGATTTTCCGCCATAAAGTCAATAGGTGGCATACTGAGTATCATTTCCAGCGCCGCCGATCAGCGAGTCGCTGTGTCCTTTCCAGTGGCATTAAGTATGTCAGTTTTCTTGTTGCAGTCCACCATACTAAGGCCCCATATAGCAATATCGGTCTAACTACTGCCGTGTAGCACCAATGAATTAGTGAGGACGATAGGCCCCAAGTAACACCCAGCATCCTTTTACATGCGTACAGCGCATTACTGGTCTTTTTCACCCTTTCCTCAACATTGTGCTTCCACAGCAATTTACTGTCGGGTATTACTCCGAGGCGACCGCCGTAGCCGAATCGGTTGGTGCGTGACTATCATTCGGAGTTCAGAGAGGGAACGTAGTTTCGAATCTCGGTGAAACACCAAAATGAAGAAAAATTTGTTTGTAATAGCGGTCACTTCTCCGCAGGCAATAGCAAACCTCCGAGTGTATTGCTGTCATGAAAAAGCACCTCATAAAAAAATATCTGCCGTTCGGAGTCGGCTTGAAACTGTAGGTCCCTCCATTTGTGGAACAACATTGAGGCGCACGTCACAAATAAGAGGAGGAGGAGCTCGGCCAAACACCCAGAAAGGGTGTACGCGTAAAAAATAGTATGTCCGTTTTTCCACGTTTATCCCTAGCCCTGCGCGAGATGTCCATTGGTGTACAGTTGTACTACTTTGTCGTGAGATACATATGCAATTTCACGTATATTTCACGGCAAAGCAATTTGTATGGATTTCGACAGCTATGTTCTTTCACATGAAATTCGAACTCACTATTATGCTTTAGATGAAAATGCTTTTTATCAACAAAAAATTATCAAAATTCAAGCGATTTTGGACTCACTTTAAGCTTCCACTTTATCACCATGCCTCTTTATCAAAATTCAATGGGCTATAAAACTGCATACTTGAAACGGTTGTAATGTAAATTTATAGACATACATTTATCAGGCGACATTAGAATTTAATAAATTTGAGTCAAAGCTATTCTTACTGAAATATAGTACTGTATTGATTATGGCAGTAAAGGGAATAAAACCCAGTCTTAAATATTGAGACCCAGTTTAACTAATCCTGGATTTAATGTGGGACTATGGTTGTGCGCCAATAAGTTTTTTAATTCCAATGAAAAAGGATAGCATTTTTGTTTTTTGTGTATAACGAGTGATGCATCCTAATATAATAAATGACATGTACATACACTCATGCATACTAAGAAAGCTCATGCTCATACATATATAATAAAATACCTGTTCCTGGCAATTGTTTTTGCCATTAGCGATATGCAGTTGAATAGCCGGTTTCAGATTCAGTTCAAATTTGGCAAATACTTTTCATGTGAATACCAGCCAATACGCAGCGTAACTAGCAACATTTGGCTACCTGTGTGTAAAATATTTTTGCATTTCAATTACTAAACACTAAGGTATTTTTGGGTACAAAAGATCTTTCAGGTCGCAGTGTTAAATACCCCCATACTAGTAATAGATAAGGTAGGTTTTATAAAAGTGGTTGGCCAACATACTTCAATTTGAGTGTTTGGGTTAGGGGTTAGGATTGGTTAAGATACGGTGGCTGCCGTTCTCCATGAGGGCATAGAGAGGCCCAATTGAGTATTTCACATTCTATTACAACAACAACAGCAACCAAAAAGTATTAAAAAATTTGAAGAATGATGAATTCAAAGAGATGTACAAGGAGAAATCCAAAATAAGCAAGCGTCATTGGCGTCATGAAAATGTTTTTGATAGTGCCACCTTTTTAATGAGTTAGCGCGTTAGAAGTTACATCCCTAGCTGACTCCCAGTGAAAGCTTGGTGGCATTCGGTTCAGTGGAAACGAAGTTTTTGCGTCTAAAGTGTCAGTATGTTTGTGTCATCGGTACAAAAATGAGATTCAAACAAAGAGCTAATATCAATTTTTTTTTTAAATCGGTAAAACGTTTACCGAAACATTTAAATTGATAAAAAAAAAGTTTATGGCGATGATTGTCTATCTCGAGCCAGAGTTCGTGAGTGGTTTACACGTTTCAGAGATTGTTGTGAGGACATAAATGACAATGAACAAAAATCAGTAATCACCGAAAACTTCATCGAAATAGTTCATAAATTTGTCAAAAATGAACCGAAATCATCGTTGAAATTCATGGAATCTAAGTTGGATATCTCCAAATCATCGATTTATTGCATTTTAACTGGTCATTTAGGCTTACGAAAGATCTGTGCACGTTTCATTCCGTACAAGTTAACTGAGGACCAAAAATTGCTCAGAATTCGACATTCGAAAGATCTCATTCACGAGGCGAGAAAAGACGGAAACTTTCTTTACAACATTGTAGCTGGTGATGAAACGAGGTGTTTCCAACATGAACCTGAAACTAAGCGTCGAAGTGCCGAATGGAATGCCACAGACGGGCCACCACCCAAAAATCGCGTTTGAAGAAGTCAAAAATCGTATTATTAACGTCTTTTACACTTTTCTCCTAAGCGGATACCTCTCATAAGCAGACAAATATATCAGTCCCTTAGGTGTCCGCTTAACACAGAGTAAACTGTATATCAAAACATTCTTCAAAGTTTTCACTCATCTTAAGTGAAAATAATTTTTTAGCCAAAGAATACCAAATACGGATTAAAATTTTATTTTTTATTAAAAGAACTATTAAAACTACTATTTTTCTTTATGTATGGAAGTAAAATATTAGTAGTATCTAGCAAAATTGTCACACATTTTCTTCCATGTCGAGCAAATATCTGAGGTATTGACGAAGTGGCTAAGAAATTTATAAAAAATAAACGCATAACAGATATGTAGTAAATTAACAAAGCAAAATAAAAATAATATAATTAAATTGAAAAGTTGAATAAAAAAAAAACACAAAAAAAAAATAAAATAAAATAAAAAATTACATTAAATTGAAATTAAATGTTCACTTAAAGTGAATATAAAATAAAACTAAAGTGAATGGAATCCGATCCTCATTAGTAATTTTTCCCGAAATCCGGTAGATAGCTCGGAATTTCCCGTCAATCTCCCCATGTATATCTCTCATCCATAACGACCAAATATTTTTACGGTTTTGGACTTCTGTGCCGTTTTGAGTTACATAACACGCACTGCATATGTATGTACGATATGGAATTTTCGATTCTCACGAAAAAAAAAAATATTTAAAAAAAAAATTTTATAAACCTTTCTATAAAAATTTGTTTATTATTTTATTATTACTTGTGAGAGATAATTCACTTTTGACTAACCTTCGCAATTTTTAATTTTCTCATATTTTTTATGTTTTTTCTAAAAGTCAGGATTTTTTAATCACCAAAGGCAATGTAATGGAAAATTAATTTTATAAATCAGCCGAAAGCCTCCGTGGCGAACGCTGTGTTTATTGACATTTCTATTTTTATTTAAGCTTAAAAAAATAATAAAAAAAAAATAATAAAAAAAAAAATATATAAAAAGAAAATTTATAAACTCTTCAATAAAAACTATTTATTAATGTCTTAATTATTCCAACCAATAATTTTCTCGGCATATCAGCAAAACTTTTTTATTTCCGATGGCCTTGAAATAATTGAAAAATGTATTTTAAAAATGTATTTTAAAAATACAAACAATATTTTTTTTGGTCTCTAATACGGTCTTTAAACATTAATTTCGTGAGTTGAATGCAATTAATATAAAATTTTATTTGATTGAATATGTTGTTGTTATGGCGGTATTACCCTATTCTACTTAATTTATTTATTATTATTTTTATTGTTTTTTTTTTTATGGACATGTACACCTATACTTTTTTTGTTGTTTTCCCCATTTTTGGCAACTCATATGTGTTTAGTCACTTTGTCAAACGTGGTAGATGCCAGCTGACAAAAAAAAGTTTGCCAAAATTACTATCCACATATCTACTTATTTTGCAAGTTAAAAGGCTGTCTAAAATAAATTTTTATTGCATTTGCCAAAAATTCAGTTCTGACAGACTCATTAACTTTTCCGCACGCCATTTGTTTTTGTTATTGTATTGGAAATGTGAATTGATTTCTTCTACCATAAGTGTCTAAATTTGCTGAAGTATAATTAGATTTTTTGCAAATAATAAAGCAGAATATTATATATGGTTTGCATATAAAATATCAGTAATCCTTCATTACATTAATTATCAAAATATGGTTGTAAAAAAATATATTTATCAATTAAGATTCCTCTTCAATCACCATAAAATTTGCTTAAACTTTAGCTAAAAATTTTCAAAATACCAATAAAGCGCACCACTAGAATATTCTCATTGAATAAATATGTTAATATGTACATTGGAATGTAGTATGTACGTACGTAGATATATTGATAGGAGCCCCCCTTTCATTTCACCATCTGTGAAAGAATGCCGCTCCTCACAAGCAAACACAATGACCTCAACCAAACGGACCACACAGCACGGAAAAAGCATCTGAGTTAACAGCAACCAAATTGATGGAAAAACTGCGTCATACTAAACATCTACCATTTTGCTATTGTTGCAGCTGTCTTAACTGCCAACTCAACCTACTTTTTGCGCGAGCTAAGTACACTAGTCATTTTTGTAGCAAAGTGCCAAATCAACACCCCACTTTGCCATATCCAAGCGCACCACCATGTCAAAAATGCTGCTTGCGCTTTGTAGTGCCGGTTTCTTTCAAGTTGGGATGTGCATATACGCACATACATGTATACAATACACACAAAAATATGCATAGCCACATATGTAAGTTTATCGGTGATGTGGTTTCACTTACCCGATTTGGTTTTCAAGTCATGCCCATTGTTCAAATCAAAATCCATTTCCATGTCGGTGTCGAAGCCAAAGCTGCGATAGCCTTTGGCACTTAATGCATCCGCATAATTTTGCATTCTTGCTGCCGTTGCTTCCGCTGTTATTGTTGTTGTTGTTGCCTCCAGTTTTCACTTTTAGTCACTATATCTATGTATATTTAGCAAATATGTAAAATCTTAAATGAAATATCCAAAATATTTGTACTTTAGTGATATTTTCTATTACACTTTCAAACTAATCTTTCAACAAAACTTTTATGATATTCTCCCTCTTTCACGAATGTACGTTTCGTCGTTTAGTTGTTTCCGAATGCAATTTTATGCTGGAATTTTATGCGAAACTTCTTTTGTGTATGCCTGTTGGCCGTTAGCCAATTCTTACTCATATATATATTTTTTTTTATTAAAAAAAATTAAATATTAAACTGATAAATGTTGTGCATATGATTTAACTATTTTTTAATATATATATTTAATTGTTGGTAATATCAAAAGCACTACGTAAACAAAAACTTTTTCCGCTTCTCTTCTACGTTGTGTGTAACTTAACTCGCAGCGTTTTTGTAAATGCACGACGACCAAGGCGGAATTGTATAAAAGAAAAACAAAGAAAAATCAAAAACAAATTCCCGCTGACCGATTGCCAACTCTGAACTTGCGCACGAATACAACACTGCAAACAATGCTGCCAATCGGATATCTGCAATTCTTATTCGAATTTTAGTTAAATGGAATATTTCGCAACACGAATTAAATGAAATGACGTAATTTACACGGGCTTGCACGATTTTTGAGTATGGCGTCTGGTGTCATATTTTTTTGATTATTTCTATATTACTAATGAAGGGTAAAAGAATTTTTTGTCAAAGTTTTAACCACAAATTACTGATTTTTTTATTGTATTATTCTAAATTCAATGATCATGATTAATGCTAGGGGTGTGCGAATCCCATTCGATTCGATATTCGAGTCGAATATCGAATAGTTCGAAATATTCGAATAATTCGAAGTATTCGAACAATTCGAAATATTCGAATAATTCGATATATTCGAACAATTCGAAATATTCGAATAATTCGAAATATTCGAATAGTTCGGAATTTCCGAATAGTTTGGAATATTCGAATAATTCGAGCGATTTGAATTATCCGAAGAAATAAAATCCTAAACAGGTTATTCTATTATAGTAATTCTACATAATAAAAATAAAATAAATTTTCTACCATTTAATTATCGTTGAATATAACATTTATCAATAACATTTTGAACAATATAAATAATTATAAGCTAATAAACTTTTCTAATTAAAAATTTCTTTCTAAGAATACGTTTGCTCGCGTGTCTAAATAGAATAGCGTTATTTTATTTAAAATTTCGATATAATATTCAATCAAACATAACGAGTTATATTTTTATTTAAAAATAACAACCGAGCAACATTATCAGGTGATAATGAATTGCGCTTTTCAGTCACAATGTCTCCAGCAGTAGAAAACAGCCTCTCACTCTCAACAGACGTAGATGGAATTGGCAAATAACGTCGAGCCAGCATTGATAAGAGAGGATATTTAACTGATTCTTTTTTCCACCAATGAATAGGATCATCCCAAGGATCTGCTGAATACAAATATTGAATAAGTTCTTGATCAATGTCTTTCTCAAGGCGCAAGGTTACTGTTTCTTCTCTATTAGCACGTCGCTGTTTCATGAAGTCCCAAAACTTGGTGGGTTTGATTACAGGAGGTTCAGCAACAGTTTCATGTGCGTTTTCAAAAACATTGTTCGAATATTTATAGGCAATAATCTCTTCTTTTATATCTTTCTTTATGTCATCTTTCACCTTATCATCGGTTAAAAAGTAATCCTGATAACGAGGATCGAGAAATGTACATTTACGATACAACTTATCTTCCTCAATCTCACAAAACCTAATTTTTAAATTCCGGATTATATTTTTTGAAAAGTTATAACCCATAGGCATCTGAGACTCGTTATCAATCGAGATTAAGAGATTAGTGATTAACCATTCATCTAAGATAGAAATCATTTCATGTGTCGATCGTACGATTAGAAGAATCGATATCATTTAAAAACCTATATCAAGTTATTTAAAACTACTAATTCTATAAAAATAATGATATCCTAACCGAAGATTAAACAATGAACTTTAAGCCATGTTAATTTTGCTTTTATTAGACCGAATTATTCGAATAGTTCGAACTATTTTAACCATTCGAATAATTCGAATAGTTCGAACTATTCGAAAAGTTCAAACCATTCGAATAGTTCGAACCATTCGAATATTTGAGTCGAATCTCGGATCGAATAATTCGGTTCGATTCGCATCGAATAGTTCGAAATTTCGAATATTCGCACACCCCTAATTTTTTCTTCTGTAGATAAGAAATTAAAAATATACATTTATGTGCCGAAACTTAAAACTGAATTATAAATGTGACGCATTTGCCCCATATTCCCATACAAATGCATGCAAATGCTTTTTAAATATATTAGTTTTTTTGTCCTGTTCAAGGATCCTTTTTAAAAGTTTATATTCATAAATGGATAGGAAATTAAATATTAGGAAGCTACCTGGAAGCTCAAGTCGTTAATAGAACTATGTTAAATTCACGTTCAAAGTCGAAACGGAGGGTTCAAAAAATTGTATTAATCTGAAATGATGAAAACCGTTATTTACAAAAAATAAATCTTAATATTGTCAACTCATTTTATTTAATTTTACCATAAAGCTAAAAGCTCATTACATATTTTTAATTTATTTTATTTATATGGAATTGTCTGGAGTCGATGGAAACAAGCAGACAGTTTGCGTTCCCAAGTCGGTTCTACGTAACCGGAACGACCCGGATTTATGTCCGACCAAGGACTGTGATTTCAGGGGTTATATACAGTTAGAACGCAGAAAAAAGCGAATTTTCCAAAATTTCTGAAAAAACTTTTAAATTTATTGATCTAAAAATTTGTACACATACATATGTATTACGTTATCTTTTCACTGTATTTTAAACTTAGTATTAGTAAAAATATTGATTTGGAAAGAAGCTACAGGTGATCTCCGGAGCTCCTCCCAGAGAAAACGTTTTGCGGTGACCACTATATCTCTGAACTGGATCCTCTGAAATTAAAAAACCAAACAGATTTCGCTGGGGTTATGTTAAATCTAGTAATTAATCCAAGGAAAGGGGTTATGTTAAATCTAGTAATTAATCCAAGGAAAAGCAAAATCAATTTTTTTGACAAAATGGAGGATTTTTAACCAAAATTTCGGCCTTAAATTGTTTATAAAAAAATATTTTTCGGTGAGAAAAAATCTTCGATTAATGCATGTCAAAACCAATGAAAATGGTAAGAAATTGCAAATATTATATATGTATGCCTGCGATATTTAAAAATGGATTATAAATGTGACGCATTTGCCGCATATTCCCCTACAAATGCATGTAAATGCATAGGGGTCCAGCCAGACCCAGAATGTGTAACTTTTTAAATCCTTTTTTCGTCCTGTTCAAGGACCCTTTTTAAAGGTTATTTCCATAAATCGATAGAAAATTAAATATTAAGAAGTTGCCTGGAAACTCAAGTCGTTGGCTTTAAAAGAAATATGTTAAATTCACGTTCAAAGTCGAAATTGTCTGGCCAGATCTGGGTGCCTAACGGAGGGTTTATAAAGTTCTGTTAATTTGAAATGATGAAAACCGTTATTTACAAAAAATAAATTTTAATATTGTCAACTTATTTTATTTAATTTTTTCCATACAACAAAAACAAGCAGACAGTTCGCTTGCAAGTCCACGCAGCGACTCTCTGCATGTTTCAAAATATGTGTCAGCGGCAGTCGTCGACATTCAACGTTGCCATTTCAGTTGACAATATTTTGTTATATTATTAAAGTCATGTAATTGGAGAATACAAAATTTTTAATATTTTTAATATATTTCACCTAATAGTTTTGTTATTGCCACAACGGTCAGTTTCAGCTTAATAATAAATTAAATTGCATTCACTTTAACGCCACACATGAACAAACTAACACAAACTAATTGTGTTTTACGTTTTATACTGTCTTAGCAAATAAATATAACAAATATATACATACATACACACATAATTTTAAGTAGATTTCATAAATGAATTATAATTATGTAGAGTATATAATAGGACATCAGTAAAATAATTCTCTAAATCGGAGCATTTCCGCGCTTGTTGGAACGACCTGTTTTTACAGCCGGGCAAAGATTGTCACTTCCGCAGCATTCTTGAAAATTGCATGCAGATTGTTTTATGCCGTTACAACAGCAGCGACGATTTATAATTTGTTCGATTCAAATAAATAATTACAAACAAAATGTATCACTATATAGCTTGCCTTGTGATCTAAAATAATTAAAATACTTAACTAAGCATTACGACTACGTAGAATGAAACCGTCGCTTCGTGCTGCCGCATTGCTCTGAATAGTTGCAATTTCATTTTGTACAAAAACTTCAACTGTTGGTGGTGTTTGAATCGTTTGTTGTCGCCCTTTGCCAAGTGATTTTTTATCGAAAAGTGATGTGTCGCGATTTTTCGTAAAATTCATAATACGATTCAGCAGAAATTCCTTATCTTTAGCCTCCAAATATATCATTTCTTTCAACAGCTTCACCATTAGACGGCGTGCACGCGACTTGGCGCGCAAATAGTAAACCAGGCTGCTCATTATGACTAACATTATGCCCACAGCAGCTGGACGTATGAGCAGTGTGAGAAGACGCCAGAGCGTTTGGTTTTGACGTAGCTGCAAAACACCGTCTATAAATATTTGAAACATATAACTGGATTCACGAAATGGGCCACACTGCGCACTCATGGGTAGCCTATGGAGAGGACAATAATATTCGTATATCTCTTAATATATTCAACTCCATATGTATAATATGAATGTATGTATATACAACTACTCACTGTGTCATAATATAGCCCAGCGTCAAAATAACGCCCAGCAGTGATACAAAAGTGAAAACCAGGAAAAGCGTTTGTGTTTGCGCCGCACGCCAAATGTGACAGGATGGCTTGCATAGATGCAGCAATAGAGTTTTATTAATGTAGAATTTGAGGAACATTTTGCAAACGATAATGGCGACAAGCAGTGGTGCAAATAGCAAACCTAACCACAAAAGAGTTTGATTGTAAACGAGACCTAAACTCTTTTGTGAAATATCGAACTCGGGCCCACCAAGCCAAGGCCAGTAAACACTGAAGCGCAGAATAACGCAAATTAAAGAAAACATTTCTGTTGGCAATAAGCCGCATTGCACTTACCTTGACAAAAGTGCGCGTGCGCCACAGAGGAAAGGTATAATAATCAGGCAAATGAAGGAATCCATTACAATGAAACGATACAACTCCTGTCCGATATGAGTTTCCCAGCACTGCAAGCAATAATACACAAATTTATGCGTTTCTTTTTTATTACTAACACACGCGCAACTTACTTCGCTGTATTTCTTTGTTAGCAGGAAGTATACCAGCACGCTAATAATAACCGCCTCCAACATGAAATTCCTCAGCAAGGCTATGTGTAGCGTACGGCGGGGCGTACGATAATCTTCCATCCTAAAAAACAAAAAGCGTGCATGCATACATATGTACATATATACATATGCGCACCCAATGAAGCCATACAAAATAGTTGGGCGCAAAATTGATTTACCTCGAAATCCACGATAAGACGGATTGCATTAAGAGCATTGTAAGATTTAATATGCCGGCAGTTGAAAGGGTTCTCCAGCCAGCCACAGCATCAGTTGAATCAAGTTCCTAAGCATTATTACTCAAATTACAATGCCTCTAAGTACTATGCTCCGCTACTTACTTTCAGCAATATCCACACGCCTATTCCCGCACCACCTATTATAGCAGCCACTAGCACATGTGCAATGACACGCGAGCAGATAAACCAAATACGCCACCAAATTGTTAATTTTCTCTTGGGCACAGCCCTCTCATTAAGTACTGCCTTAAGTTCGGCAAAAATTGCGATGTGCTTCAACTCAGCCGCTTTGCGATTGGAAATGCCAAAATCCCAAACGCAAAAAGTTTTAGCCGTCATCATACCTCTAGCACCACCAGCGGCTTGAATGAAGCTAATGCGATACACCCGTGCCATTCTGATGAAAGGAAGATAAGAATATTTGTAGATGTAAAGAATATTTATGCGTAATTTAGCGCAGCACTCACTTTGTGGAAATAACTATAAATATTAGCAAGTAGAGCACAAGCATTGTCATGAAATATGATTGTGGTAAGCTGTATTGACTAAGTGCAGGATGTAGGCGAAATGTTGCATTACTGTAGCCACTGTAGAAAATTAGTGAGTTTTGCAGCCAACCCTGAAACGAAATTTACATTGAAATTACTGTGTGGAGAAAGTATAATCTAACAAGCACTTCTCCGGTTAATATGTTTGTGAAGAGCCCAGTCGCGCTTTCGCTATGCCTTTCTGTATAATTTTCAGCTAAAAATGTTTCATTGAGATACACCTCCGTTGCTATTGCATTGTAGAGTATTTGTGGAAATGTGATGAAGGTGAAAACACAAAGCAATACCAACACATTTAGCATTAGTAGCCAACGAAGAAATTTAAAAAAGGAACTAACGTTACAACCAAAATGACCCTCGATTGCCTTGAGCTCGTCATACCAAATTTCGCAACTATGACTTATAGCACCTATGAGCTTCCAACTTCTTAGTAGAAAACTTATGAAAGTATTAGTGAAGTTGTGGCAGCAGCTACAGTCTTGCTTATTGATGGTCTGTTGTTCAATTGTGATGGCCAATTTTCGCTTAAGCAGCCGCTTTACGCAAAGCGGCTGTGGCAGTGCACGCAGTGTTTCACTGTAATGCAGACATTTAAGTATATAAAATTAAAATTATAGTTACTATGCTTTGCTAAAGAAACATACAGCCTATGTTGATGGCTGAGTGCGGTATCTTGCATAAGACCATCATGCTGCTCGATTTCCTGTGCCAACAATTCGACTTCATTTTCCGCATCCACACCACTAGTAGAGAGCAGTTTTCCATCAACTTCGAAAAATTTACGCGATGCCATGCGATATATGGTCTTCTCTCGTATGCTATGCTTATCTCGATCAAAGCGTGTCAATGCTTGTGACCAGCGCCGCACCTAAACGAGAAGTTCATATATAGTAGTTCATAAAATACTATTCTCTATTTGAATAAAAAAAAATGTCGCATTGTGTACCATATTCGTGGGTGTTGCACCACGACTGAAGCTACCAGCCAGCACTGCCATCGGCGAAGTTGCCCGCCTGGGATGCTTAAGTCCTCCGAAATGACCAATTAATTCTATGGATTCATCGCCACACTGCTCCTCTGTACCTTCACGACTGCCGCCACAATCGCTTAGCTTACTTTTATTGTCATCACTTGAATTTGCAGTGCCGAAGACTCTCAGTTGCTGTCCACTAACAATGCTGGTTAGCAGATTTTGGCTGCCTCCTGGTTGCGTAAATAGTTCGCTTCGCGATGACGATGTTGACGTGGTAAGCACCTCAATCCTATCAAAATCTTCACTGCTATCGGAGACAAAGATCCGATTTTCCTGGCCGCGGCGCGACATTGAGTTAGGTTTTTTACCTCAGATTATACATGATTAACACAAAAAAATAATAAAATTAACTAAATTAAACCAAATTAAACCAAAGAAAGACAAAGGAAAAACTACTAAACCGCAATCAGCTGTTATAATAGAGTAGAAGATTAATACAAAAGAAAGGGACGAAATCAGCTGTGTCTAAACAAACGAGAAACAGCAACGTTGCAGTTTTGTTGTGATCACGCTTATTCTAAACATTTTGTTTTGTCATTTATTTTACGAATACATTGCCTCCTGAGGTGACCAGGTTTCATAATGGTTTAATAATTGTATCTTTTTTGTTGGCATTTAAAAATATGGAGGTTATGGTTAGGTGTCACAAATTCTTAGGAGAAGTGAGGCAAGACGAGTGGAAGAAATATCTTCGATTTAATAACTCATACAATATACATAGTTGCGGGTGCTGCTGTGTTCCGTTCGGAGCTTCAAAGGAATATAAGGGAGTGAACATAATGTAGGCAAAGAACGTAAATGCATACAAAAGGTTCAGTCCCACAAGAAAAAGTACAAGCTAACAGTAGGAAATTAATTAATATGGCTGCTGGAGAGAAATGAGAGGGAGAGAGTGACAAGTAAGTGTGAAAAAATGTAATTTACATTAGCTTACATTTGCTTGCGCACATAAAAGATTTGTGTCCATGATGAGTCCATATGATTTGTATGCATGTCTACATATTAGATTTGTTCTTTTTGGTGTAGGTAGCAGGTAGCGCCTTAAAATACCTTCACATTGGCAGTAATTAGCAATAAATCCAAGAAATTAATCTCTCCGTTCACATATGGCAGATTACCTGCATAATTTTTCTTCATAGAAATTACTTTGGTGGAATATTTTGGAGTTTTTGATTTGTTTACTTATTAACGATATGAAGAAAAGGCATGGAAGGAATAATTAATTTAAATGCGCAATTGGCTGCTAGTAATAAGCAGTTGGAGGAAATCCGTAACGACATTGCAGACAGCGCATGCGAAATTCGTAACTACACTTCATAATAAACCATATCATCCCAAGCGTGTATGGGCACGCACTTTTTTCGGTAATATAAATCCATAATTAATAATGTTTAATAAACATTTTATTGTGTTTCCTTTCCCAAAGTCCATTTTATTTACTTCTTGACTTTCACGTTTCTCTTTACACTCGTAAAAATAATTATCGATAACACAGGATTATAAAAGGTGGTTAAGTTTAAAGGGCCGGTGTTGATTTTGAATAAAATACAATTTTTTTAGGAAATTATTGTAATTTTAGGAAAATATTATTTTTTAGGAATTATGTATTATTATGATAATATTGGTATGGCTCAATTACGTATGGAACAAAATATGGGCCAAATGGCCGCCGCGGCCTCGGCGGCACACCTCCAAAGACCACCAAATGCAAGTAGTTCCATATCTAAAGGGAGGTTTAGTTTCAAGGGCCGGTGTTTATTTTGAATAAAATAAATTTTTTTTTAGGAAATTATTGTCATTTCTCTTTATTATGATAATATTGGTATGGTTCAATTACACATGGAACAAAATATCGGCCAAATGGCCATCCATCCGATGGTCCAAATTTTCGATGACGCTGAGGCAAAATTGAGGTTCTATGCCGTTCATGTGCCGAATTATCTCATCTTTTAGCGCTTGAATAGTTGCTGGCTTATCGACGTACACCTTTTCTTTCAAATAACCCCAAAGAAACAAATCCAACGGTGTCGTTGACGTTTAGGTGTGGTTCACATTCAACATCGGCCCTTGAAATTTACCCACCCTTTATATAAACAAGTATGGTAATAATCAAGGATTATTTTATGATCTCAGATTTCGGGAGAGAAATTCTGTATGAGTAATAACGCTTGAAAAGGTAGATAATCTACTTATATGTGAACGTATTATTAGACTTGGTATTGAGTATATTCCCGACTGCGGGTTATTGCGGAGTAGATGATCAGCAATTTGTTTACTCTGCGGAAGCAGTGTATCAGAATTAAATTGTAGCATACATATGTACATACATTAAGAAAAAAAAAGAAAAAAGGGCATTAATTTATTTTTGTTTGAAGATGAATTAAGATATTTTACGTCCATTTTACTATCTTGCCACATAATGACGTATTTTTACCGGAACGATAATTCCCGACTTTATTTAAATGTGAATGCCTTGCCAAACAGCGATAGACCGTGGAAATGAGAGTATTACGCCCGAGTCATTCCAATACGTAGAACTGAAGAATGTGTGGAAATACATCAACCAACTCCAGAAGGACTCAGATTTAAGTTCGGCCAAAGTCTGCCACTCCAACAGGTTTCCCCAAAAATTTCATGCCATTAAACCAACAACATTTGTAAACACAAATCAATTCATCTAACTCCCCTTCCTTTTAGTCCCACGCCGTTGTATTGGCACGTTTCCTATGTCTACCGGCAGATGATACCGATGACAGCATTTGATGAAACAGAAATCTAGACGCGGCTCAGTTAAATCGCTATACCAAGAAACTTTGCTTGCGGGTGTGCTGCGGATGGCAAATCTCCGAGTGTATTTCTGCCACGAAAAAGCTTCTCATAAAAAATATCTGCCGTTTGGAGTCGGCTTAAAACTGTAGGTCGCTTCATTTGTGGAACAACATAAAAACGCATGCCACAAGTAGGAGGAGGAGCTCGGCCAAGCACATAACAGAAGTGTACGCGCCAATTATTTATTTTTTGTTTAGTCGTAAATGAACAAATTTAACAATTTAATAAGAAACATTCCCATGTCTCACTAAGCTAGTTAGGGTAGGAAGATTGAAGCGTACATCCGATGCAGCTACATCGTACAGAATTCGAATATATTCAAATTGTCGAAACAGATACGAAGGGTGTGTTATAAAATGAAAGAGAATTATATTTTAAAACAATCAAGCCATAAGTTCATTTACCCTCAAGCTATAAACTCGAATTCAACTTATGATAAAGGCAATCAGCGGTATTGATTTAGGATGGTTATGTTGTCGTCATGTTATTTTAATCTATTAATCTTAAAAATACACTAAATGTATCTGCAATAAATCGATTATCTGTCTGTGTTAAACACAGATCAGTCAAAGACAATTCTAATAACATTTGTGTATTCAATTAGCTTAACCATGCCAATTCCGCTAATAGCTTTGTACTAATACTAAAAATCGGGCAGTCTCAATGAAACAGTAACAGTATTTGATATTAATTAAAAACAAAATTACATTTCAAATTCATAATATAAACATAATTAATGCAGTCATTTTGTATATTATCACAAATTTTATCTATTAAAAATCGGAAACGCGCCCTTTACGTTCCCAATCACCATATCGTGTTGGCTCCGGCCCAGCCGGTCCACCAATTTCACCTGTATGCGGGTTGGTTGCATTTGGCCAAGGTTTCAATGGCTCCTTTTCTTGGAATGGATGTTGTGAGAACTCATCTAATTTTCCAAGTGGTGTCTTTGCACGCAACTTTTTCTCAAACTCTACTACACGTTCACTCTTTGGCTTTGGCTCCTTCGATTCAGCGCAGACACATGTCGTTGTAGAGAAGGCAGCCGAATTGTTTTTCAATACACCAGCGGAGACTTGTTTTAAGGCTGATTGGCACAAACGGCAAGATTGTTTGCTAATACTTAGTAAATTGCTCATTATTAATGATGTTTGCAAAGTTATTCAAATACTCAATATGTAATTTAGCTTTATTTTCCACAAGCAAAATTGTGTAATTATAATTAATAAGCTGTCAGCTGCAATTGTGAGCTATCAGCTGTTTTTGTTTTGCTTATTAGTTCCTCATTTGTGCCTGACATTTGTACATTGTTGCTGGTGACTGTGGTGGAGTTGTATATTTATATGTTGCGTTTATGTCAATTATGCTGCCAGCTGCTCCTTGTTTTTTGCCAAGTCAACATCAAATATGGTCGGGAGAGAAGGTAGCTGCTGTAGAAAACAAAGACCGCCAGGCAATTTGAAATAAATAAAATAAAATCAATAATCACATACATGAACAGATACAAAAAATTTTAATTTAAAGTTATGTAGTTGTCGACATGGCAACACTCAACAGTGTTGAGTTTCAAAAAGCATCGAAATTTCTAAAACAGTACGCATATAAACGTACTAAATTTTAAAATATATAATACTTCTTTTATAAAAATTTGTTTTAGAAAAAGGAAAAATATATATTTAATGTCCCATATAATTCAATAACACAATATTTATTTGTTCATAATGATTTAAAAAAAAAACATACATTTAAATAAATATACATTTGCATTTCCTCATCATGACTTCAAGTCATATTTTGAATTTTAATAAACGTCTTTACTATAGATGTCTAGACATCTTTATACACATTATTGACAAAAAATCAAATATTTCCATGGAGTTGATATACTCATCTTTCTCGTCCGATAATAATTTCCCCGCTTCTCAACTGTTTTCCGTAGCTTAAAACTAGTTTTTATGTATAGTTCCGTAAAAAAAATTAAACTTTTTCATTATTTTTCTAATTGATAATTAAATAATGCTATTTCCACCATGAAACAGTTTTTTCAACGTAAACAAATCGAATCGAAAGTTTTCGGTTGACGGATTTTTAGAGCTGTCATAACCTTAGTGTCCATTGCGGCAATGCATTTGACTGACATGACGTTTAGGACGAACCATAATGCCACGATGACAGTATTGCCGCATCTAAACAAAGAAGCAACAAATATTCTTGCCGTGAAAGCAAATATCGTATTTCGTTGTGTATAAACGGACTTTTGTTGATTGTGAAATATATGATAAATTGAATGCTCATTGAAGCGATAGGCAGTTATTAGAATTTATGGTAGTCTCAGATGGTGGGTGCGACCATAACTTCAGAATCGGGACGCACATTCCTTTTCAGGACAGCTTGGTTAAATCTGGCCTTTTCTCTACTCTTTCAAGCTTTAAGGGATTACATACGTCCAGAATTTTCCAAAAATCAATTTTTGGTTTTTTAAATATTTCGAAAGTATAGTATCTTAAGAATACTGTGAAATTTTCATACGGAAATTCCCAATTTTATAGTTTCTACAGCCCATTAACTAGGTAGAGAACGATCCACGCGCTCCTGTACCTCAAACTTTAAATTCATTTTTCTCGAAACTACTTTTTCTGGCACGGTCTGCATGATAACTCATACAGTTTTTAATATTTTTTGATGCGGGTTTTTTTAAATATTCGAAAGTGTTTTCTCTATAGATTTCAATTTGATATTTTTATTAATTAATTATAATTAAAGTGCGACATTTATGACGTAAAACACTTTTTTTTTTAAATGCTGTAAATTTCAAAATTTTTCGAAATTAAAAAATTCGGCTCGACAGACTATAACTACAACTTTATTTTATAAGATTTTTTTTTACTTTTTACAGATCCATCAACATTTCAAGGAGAAATGATGCAGACCGTGGACAAACTTTTTTTTTCATTTTACTTTGGGTCACGTAATTTGTATATACTAATTTTTGTAAAGAAAAATTAAAATAATTTTTTTTATAAAGATTAAGTACTAATAAACAACTTACACAATTTTTTTATATTTATTTCTATTGTTATCCCTTCTTAAAACAGTTTTTCTTTTAGCGCATTTTTGACGCTGAAGGACGCATGTAACTCCTTAAGGGTGCATTTGAATTGACTCAATTCGTTTAAATTCCATTAATTTTTTGCATTTATTATATCAACGATAAAAAGTTTTTGTACATTCCGGCATAACGTACGGCACGTACGTGGGGTCCTTGAACTCAAATACACATAAGGGGTTAGGGGTAGTTAGAGGCCCGAAAAAATTATGATTTTCAATAATTTTTTTTGATAGTCAATTGCATTATTTTACAAAAATAAAACCATCGCATTAATACTCCATATTTCGACTTGATTGTAAAAGTTATCACTGTTTGTGTGGAGCCCGTTTCTCTAGAAGTCCCTTGCGGTGATCATCACAACTCCTGGAGATTCATATAAAATCAATTGGACAAGAGAAATTAGTTTTATTAAAAGATAATCCTTTGCCTGTTCGAAGCTTTCTTTTTTTAAATTAAAAATATGGCGGCCTAAGGAAATATTTTTCAGATTTTCGAGAAAAAAACCGACAATTAATTGTTTAAAAAAATCGAAATTTTTGAAAAAAATCCCTCGATCAGGCACAAGTTTTTTATGGTTTTCAAAAGTGTATAAATTGTATTGAAATCTACCAAGCGGTTTTTAAGTTACAGTGTTACAGTGATCACCAGTTCAAAAAACATAGTTTTGAGAAAAACGCATTTAAAGTTTTTGTTTTTTTCTGAGCGCCCTTTGTTAAATATTGAATAACTCGAAATGTTTGGTTTGTCGGATTCACTTCAAATTTTCACACAATATTTGTATGTTAAGATATTACACTTTAAGAAAATGCAACAAAAAATCCATTTTTTTGAAAATTCTGACTACCCCTAATCTCATAAATTTATTTTGCTGTGAGTCAAATTCGTTGCCGAAACGGGCGGAACGGACTCATTGTGACGGGCCTATACTGTTATGTTGATAATATTTCTTGCTCATACGAATTCTCTAATTAGACTTGTTCCCTATTTATTAAATGACTTTTCAAGAAAAATGTCGTAATATGTATGTATGTGTATATATATGTACATATAACTGACAAAAATATTTGTTGAGAAAAATAAAAAGCCTAGAACCTATTTTAAACTAACCTCGTAAAGTGCGCATGTACCTATGTATGCATGTATGCATGTATGTATGTATATATGTATGTATTTAAAATATGTTCTGAATTGTTTTGAATTGATAATACGTCCTTTAATGCACGTACATATTTTGCCGGCCGCTCTAAACAAATATAGAACGCAGTACTTTTATGTTTGTCCAAATGTATGTATGTATGTGAGTATATGTGGTCCATTGATATGTAAATACGCAGATACTATAAATTGTGGATTATTCAAATGCTTGAATATATTATCATTATGTTGTTTTTCTGCAAATTTTTTCGAATCTGTCTCTTAATTTGTTTGATTTTAGCAATAAATATTTACTTGTTTTTAACTTTCGGGTATTTGGTGTCAACTTTCGAAACACGTGAATATCACATGGAACAGCAACAGAGCAGAGAGAGGTAATTTAGGAATTTGTTTATGCTTGTTTGAAGTTTCGAATTCACATTGAAATTTATTTTTGAGTTATTAATTGTTGATGCTTTAATTTAAATTTACGTTGAAGTTGTTTGTCTGAAACAAATATGACGCAATATGGTGAGTGGTCATAGTTTTAGAAAGAAATTTTCGAAGCACAAGCATTGTTATCTTATGCACAAATGTACAAATGCGCACTAAACATTCGACTATTGGTCAAGTCCATAGGATCGCTCGAGTAATCGAGAATGCATCATCATCATCATCATTGTTGGCTGGACAACCCTGGTCGGGTCTTTGCCTGCTGTAGCATATGACTCCAATTGTCTCGGTTTCGTGCCTATGCCCTCCATGCCCGAAATCCCAATAAGCCTGCGTCTTCTTCCACACCGTCAATCCATCGAAGCGGCGGGCGGCTCCTTCTCTCTGTCTGTGGCATTTACCGAAGAGTACTTCCTGATGTGGGTAATCCGTGGTAGCCCGCAATATGTGACATGCCCATCTCAATCTGTTGATCATGGTTGTGATTATCAAAGATGGGTGCGCATATCGCGCCAAAAATTTTTCGCAGAACACTTCTCTCGAAAATCAGCAGTTTCTGTTTATCTGCATTTTTGATTGTCCACGTTTCACTGGAAATTATAATTGAGCGATAGAGTGAAATCTTGGTTTTTCTGTCTAGGAGGCGACTCTTTAGGTGTTTAGCGAGATATAGCAGCGGTTGGCCATAAGGATTCTGTGGCCGATTTCTGCAGAAATTTTGTGGTCATGATTAATGATTCCCCCAAGATTTTTAAATTCCTCCACTACTTTGCAATCATAGTCACCGATTTTAGTATTTGACCCACATTGTATCTCACGGAGTCCGATGTAGTTGAATTTAGCACTTTAGTTTTGGCTTCGTTTATTTTTAAACCCATACATTTTGCTGCTCTTTCAAGCTCGGCAGCGAGGATGTGATTATGTCTATGTCGTCCGCGTAAGCCAGCAATTGAACTAGCAAAATAGTTCCCTTTGCAGACTAAAGGTCAACATTAAAGGGGAGACATGAGAGCCCATCCCCTTGCAGAAGTCCGTTCAAGGTGAAGAATGTAAGCTGATTGGAAGTCTATGAAAAGATGATACGTCGTCATATCGTATTCGCGAGACTTTTCTAAAATCTGTCTTAGTACCTGGACTGCCAGCTACCAATGATGCGTTTAGCATGCGGTTTAAGTCTTGGCCCTCCTGTACTAACTGTTTACCTCCGAACAGCCATGCAATCAAAACTGCGTGACAGCAACATTCGCTGATGATCCGGTGATACTTTCAATAAGCAAGGCTGCAAATTACAAATCGCCATAAGGGGTTAGGGGTAGACAGAATTTTCAAAATGTTGTATTTTTTTACATTTTCTTAAAATATAATATCTTAAAAATATTGTGTGAAAATTTAAAGTGAATCCGACAAATACTTTTCGAGCTATTCAACAATTAACAAAGGGCGCTCGGGCAAAAACAAAGAAAAACAAAAACTTTAAATGCGTTTTTCTTAAAACTATGTTTTTTGAACTGGTGACGACTGTAACTTAAAAACCACTTGGTTTATTTCAAAAAAATGTATACTGCTTTTGAAAAACATAAAAAAGGCTAATCGAAGGATTTTTCTCCAAAAATTTCGATTTTTTTTAACAATTAATTCTCGAAAATGTGAAAAATATCTCCAGAGGCCGCCATATTGTTAGTTTTGCAAAAAAAAGCTTCGATCAGGCACAGGATTAATAAAATAAATAATAATATTAATAGAACTAATTTTTCTGGACTTCTGGAGAAACGGGCTCCACACAAACAGCGATAACTTTTCCATTATTAATTTTTTGAATTTCGCTAGAGTCAAGTCGAAATATGGTGTATTAATGCCATGTTTTTATTTTTGTAAAATAAAGCAATTGACTAGTAAAAAAAAATTATTGAAAATCATCATTTTTTCGGGCCTAAGCGCAAAAAGCCATAAGGTCAATCAAAACAAAAAAAAGGGTATTTAAGTAAAGTAGTTGATCGTTAGTTTTGAATATTTTGTAACTAGTCGCAATGAAAACTTAATAATAAAAAAAAATATGTATGCATTAGGGCGGGTCGATTTAAAAATCGCTCATTGCTCTGTGAAAATCGTATTCTAGGGATCAAAATAAGAAACTTTGCCGAAGGAACCATACCTCTAAAACGAATTCTGATGTCCCCCAATTTGGGTCGAACGAAAATTCCCAGTTTGACCCATTTAGAGTGCTCCAATTGAGTCCAAATGTGTGACCGACCCCCACTAACTTTGGACAGCCGATCCACCCATGCCAGTGGCACACCCCCTGGAACTCCCCTGGGAGGTTCCCCATACAATCATTTCAAAATATCACCATTTTTGCCCTTTACATGAGAAAAGAACCTAAAAAGTTCGACCCAAATTGGGGGATATCAGAGTTCGTTTTAGAGGTATGGTTCCTTCGGCAAAGTTTCTTATTTTGATCCCTAGAATATGGTTTTCACAGAGCAATGGGCGATTTTTTTGCCTCCCCACAAATCGACCCAGCCTAGTATGCATGTAATTTGATATGAGAATACCAAGAGAATACGATGAAGTTATTAGAGCCGGTGGTTTTTGTGTCTGTCGGTTTGAATGTCAAAGTGATCCATTTTCTTGTTGTAGTTTTTTTGACATCTAAGCCAGCAAATAGCGAAACCAATATATACGAAAATGTTGTTTTTGCTCTTGTGAGTTCCCCATGTACTTTAAAATCCCTTTTTTGTTATCCGAATTTTTATTTTTATAAATTTCTTGGATGCAATGATTAAAATAATAATATATTTCAATTAAATAATACATTTTAAACCACTCGGCTAGGACGGCCGCCTTTAGACCCTTTATTAACTCATTGTCGCCCGCAATGTACTCGTACACCTCTTTTCCATCGCTACAATGGATTCTTGTTTTTTTTAACGGTTTGACTACATTTTAGTTCGTTTTAATGTACAATATGTCAAGCTTTAGGCAACAATCAGAATCGGAGGATGTAAAGCCTAGCAAGTAAGGTTGGCTAGAAAACTTTTGTCATGCAATATGGAATAAGCCGGTGCATTAAATTTCTGATTTAAGGGGTTCGGGGTAGTTAGAGGCCCGAAAAAATTATGATTTTCAATAATTTTTTTTGGCTAGTCATATTCTTTATTTTACAAAAATAGAAACATAGCATTAATACATCATGTTTCGCCTTGACTTTAGCAAAATTTCAAAAAAAAATTAATAATTGTAAAAGCTATCGCTCTTTGTTTGGAGCCTGTTTCTCCAGAAGTCCCTTGCGCTGATCATCACAAGTCCTTGGAGATTCATCTTAAATCAATCAGACAAGAGAAATTATATTAGTTTTCTTAATGGATAATCTTGTGCCTCATCGAAGTTTATTTTTCAAACTTAACAATATGGCAGCCTCAGGAAATATTTTTCAGATTTTCGGGGGAAAAACCGATGAATTATTAAAAAAAAAAATCGAAATTTTTGAAAAAAAAAATCCTTTGATCAGGCACGAGTTTTTTTTACAGTGGTCACCAGCTCAAAAAACATAGTTTTGAGAAAAACGCATTTAAAGTTTTGCTATTTGCTCCGGAGCGCCCGAACGCTCTTTGTTAATTGTTGGATAACTCGAAAAGTATTTGTCGGATTCACTTCAAAGTTTTAAGATATATTTACTTTAGGAAAATGCAAAAACAAAAAAATAAAATTTTTTGAAAATTCTAACCCCTTAATAAAAACATGCAAAAAATATCACTAAAACTTAGTTCAGTAATTCCCAGTTTTATTTTCGGGCTTTTCACGCCATTTACTATTTTTAAATCAATATCGCACACTCACATGATTTGATTTTTACTTGAATAGTTAAAGATTTATCTATGCATCGGTCAAAGTTAGTTGAAAATATGAAAAGCTGAGAAGAATTTCTTAAAAGTAATGACTTTTTCGTGCTAGTTAAATTATGAAACATCAATTTAAAGAGCTGAATTAAATTTTAGAACTGCATAGCTGCAATTAATTAATAATAATGATTAAAAAATTAGAATTTTTTAGACGCAGAAAATGTTTTAAAACTCGTACCATGAGGATTTTCATTTTAAATTTCGCTCTTTTGAAAATTGTTGACCGAAAAGCACTGACTATGAAAGTGACGGAATAATAAAAAAAATTCTACCGTTTATTAATAATTCACTACAGACCTCTAGGCGTCACTTTGGCGAGACTCTTTATGTGTGTTGGTATGCAACAGCGTTAGCTTCGTTACTTAGTAGCCACACCTTACCTGTCTCAGCAGAAAATTTTGCTTGACTTTTGCTCCTCACTGTATTATTATTAAGAAACGCAATACCAATTGCTGTTAAAATTAAATAAATTAAGTAAATTTTCACTTATATCGGAAATAAAAATGTTCAAATAAGAGCAGCAACAAAGATACACACATATATACATATGTAGATTCAGGTTCAAAAACATATTTCCGTACTATTTGTGCTATGTCTATATGCGTAGGCAGACATATCTGCTTAAGATCGTGTCAGAAAATTCCATTCAATTGAAGGTCAAGTTTGTATAATTTGACAACTTTAAGTTTTAAGGTTGCAGATGTGCCTAAAACTAGTTAATAAAAGCCACGCCCCCTTACCCACTTTCATGTTAATCGATGTTTTTATAATCATTCGATCATATCTTACAATAATCTTTTATTATTTAAATGTCATGACGTAGTAAACATTTTACGCCTATAAAAGATACCAAATACCCTAACCCAAACCCATTTTTATATGACCTTTGACGTAGTATGGCGGTTTTAAATAGGGGCATAAATAATCTTTTTTTTTTATTAAAATATAAATGCGCCTCTAAATTGTTTTTATGATCTGGTAAAGACGTCATTCAAGGTTTATCGTGGTGAAGATCTCGAAAGAGCAACGTTTGCAAATTTATTATCGAATACTCGAATTTTCGGATGTCAGCAATCATCTCAATACCTTACGTGCCGTAGTGAATGAATTTGACAACGCTCTCGGGGATGTACCCAAAAATATCTCAGCAATAAGCGCTTCAGCGGCTGAATTACTAAAATATGGTGGACTAGAGTTGACCAAACATCTGCACAACCTAATATACCAACCAAATAGTATAACTTTTTTTATATTAATCGCAAAAATATTTTTAAAAATGGATTTTAAAGCTGAAGACTAGTACTTTGCGATGCCGTTGTGGAAAATTAAAAAAAAAACTTTACCTTGCTCAAAAAAAAAAATTTAAATGGCCAAAATCCGCATTTTTTGACTATTTAACCTCAAATTGCCAAAAATCCTGACGTGCTGGAGCATTTTCAAGGTCATATTCGTTTTCAGCATAAAAAAACTTCAAGAAACACCCATAGCCGTTTTAGAAACTGTACCTCGCAGGACTGTGAAATATATCCGATACATTTTGGTACATAAACTTTATTTTTACTTAATTGTAAAATGTGAAAAATTGATGGGTGATATAACTTTTTAATAATTTTTTTCGTAATCAGGACATCAAATTACAAAGTAATTAGTTAAAATTATCGAACAAGTTTTTTGGTTGTTGGCCTGTGTAATCAATGCAGAAAAAACTAAATATATATGGTCTGATCAACGTCAAACGCATATAATGCCAATCTAAAATTGCCAGATCTAAAATATTATCGCGTGAGCAAAAATTAAGAATGTATAAAGCACTAATACGACCTGTGCTTACATATGGCTGTGAACTATAGACGCGGAAAGCTAACCAGACAAAGCGCCTTATGTGCTTTGAAAGAAGAGTGCTCCGAAAGATCTATGGTCCGCTTAGACTGGCAGATGGCACTTATCGCCTTAGGCACAATTCCGAACTGGAAGACATAGTTAAGAAAGCAACTATAATAAGATTTATTAAGTCTCAACGACTTAAATGGTTGGGACATGTGGCTAGAATGCCAAGGCAGCGATCAACGAGAAAGGCACTAGATCTTCGCCCAATTTTAGAAAGAAAAAGGGGACGCCCGAGGAAAAGGTGGCTAGAAGACGTAGAAGCTGATCTTAGGAAAATGTGAGTGCATTGTTGGAAGGAAGTGTCGAGATCAATGCAAGAAGCTTTGAAGGAAGCCTTGAGCGAATGACATATTCTTTCAAATTCCTTTGCCATAGATTTTCCTTTGCCGGTGTCTGAATTTTAAATTATTGCTAAATGAAGTGTGATTTATAGTGTGCAACACCCATCTCTAAGTTGTCTATAAGTAACTTTGTAAATCTAGATTATTATTATATGAATAAATAAATTAATAAATATAACTAAATCAGTTCGGCCGGAGTTGCAAATCACTCAGTTCGCATTTTGGCAAATTTTGCGTAAATACCTTGTTTCGAAGTCTAATAAAATCGCTTGAAAAGTCCATGCAAAAATAAGAACTACTAAATTGTTTTGGGTACATCTTTTTTTATTCCTTATTTTTATTTTTAATTCGCCTTCTTCATCCAATGCTGTTCTAAAGAGTTTTTAATAAGATGTGTTATTTTGATATTCAAAGAAAAATACTATTTTTTAATATAAATGATCGGCTGTTTATTTTATTATAAAGAGGAAGGTATGCCGTTAATAGTGGAAAATATCATCAGGCAAATGACCATCACGACCCCGCTTATAGGACAATATCCTTTTCATGAAATTTTCCATAGCCGCATTGCAAAGTTGCTGCCCTCTGTCCTATAGCCTCGCGAATTCCATCTTTGAGATCTCACCCTGGGCTGTTGGCGTAGACCAGGCCCTAAAGAAAAACGTCACAAGGTGTTAAATCACAAGATCTCGGCGGCCAATTGTGATCACCTCTCCGAGAGATAACACGGTCCTAAAAAGTCAATGGTTTCGTTGCTTGTGTGGCACGTAGCGCCGTCTTGTTGAAAATAAACGTTGTCCAGATCAATACCATCCAATTCCGGCCATAAAAAATCAATAATCATCTCTCGATAACGCAATCCATTCCAAAATAACATCTGTTATTGGAAAACCCTATAGTTTGTTGATCGCTTCCGAATAATCGGCTTTCTCCAAGTCTTAAAAATAACCATTTGTTTCTGCAATCACCTCCTCGTTTTAATAAAATCATTTCCCGCCAGTAATTTTTTCAAATTTGGAAACAAATAGTAGTACGCGGGATCTGAAGGAGCAAAATATGAAGTATAGGGGGGATGTGAAACGAGTTAGAACCCTATTTTCATTAGAGGTTAGAAGTAGTCAGAATTTTCAAAAACTTGTATTTTTTTTTGCATTTTCTTAAAGTTTGAAGTGAATCCGACAAATACTTTTCGAGCTATTCAACAATTAACAAAAGGCGCACGGGCGCTCCGGAGTGTTCAAACAAAACTTTAAATGCATTTTCCTCAAAACTATTGTATGTTTTTTGAACTAGTGATCACTGTAACTTAAAACCCGTTTGGTAGATTTCAATAAAATTTATACTGCTTTTGAAAAACATAAAAAACTCGTGCCTGGTCCAAGGATTTTTTTTAATTTTCGATTTTTTTTAAACACTTAATTGTCGGTATTTTTCTCAAAAATCTGAAAAATATTTCCTGAGGCCGCCATATTGTTAAGTTTGAAAAAAAAACTCCGATCAGACACAACATTATCTATTAAGACAACTAATTTCTCTTGACCGATTGATTTAAGATGAATCTCCAAGGACTTGTGATGATCAGCGCAAGAGACTTATGGAGAAACGGGATCCGCACAAACAGCGATAACTTTTACATTTATTAATTCTTTTTTTTTTTTTTGAAAGTTTGCTAAAGTCAAGTCGAAACACGATGGATTAATGCTATGTTTTTATTTTTGAAAAATAAAGCAATTGACTAGCAAAAAAAAATTATTGAAAATCATAATTTTTTCGGGTCTCTGTCTATCCCTAACGCCTTGATTTTGCGGCCATACCCACTGAGGCGTTAGCTGGCGCTTTGTCGTGATGGAAAAGGAAAATCACTCACCTTCCTCGATTAAAATTAATACCTCCCACAAAGAAATAGGCCGATCTGGCTGAAACTTGATGTGTGTTCTTCTAAAAGATGCTACTAACTAAACAAAACCTCGATACCCGCCAGTAGTGCCATTTCTCTGACTTTGCGCGGATTTTTCAAACGACCCTCTCAAAATGATCCCAAACAGGTACCTCAGCAATCTTTAAAACTTGTGTTTTTGTTTATGAATATTGAATTATGCGTGCGTTACTCCAGACAAATATTCAATACCTACTCGACTCTAAAACGTTTTTCTAAAACATTTAAGACTAAAATTGCGAGTAATGTACCCATTGCACGCGCACTTAGAGACTTGAATTCATTATTCGATGCCGACCTGCTTGATTTATCTTATCTTAATCTAATTTGGAAGAATTTTAAATTTAGTTGCTTAATTGAATGCCAATATTTTTCTAGTTGCCGAATTTGGCTTATTTTTATTTACATCTTTGTCTAGTCTGTAAAGTAAATTGGACTGTAGATTATTAAATAAAATAAAATAAATAAATAATTAAATTCCATTTCATTCTGTTTGATTATCATTTTCTCACCGACTCACTATCAGAATCATATTATTGTTCTGTATAACTGTTTACTTCCGCTATGTCAACCGAATTCTCAAGCTCGTAGCCATTTGCGTCTTCATAAGCGTAAATACATGGAACTATTTTCCTCCAAAATCTATCTTCCGCCCCAAAATCGATCTGTATGTAAACCATTTTGTAGTTAAAATAAAACAGATTGCGAGTATCATCGAATGTCAACAACAATAAATATTAATACTAATATAAATAATATGAAATATTTAAAATATTGCTTACGCAAACATGTAACACCTAAACCCGGATCATTCTGACCCAAAAATTGATGTTGTGTAGCTCAAAATTAACAATTTCATAGGAAGATTTATCATTTTTACAAATGGCAAAATACGTAAATCAGGGTGGTTAAATTTCAAGGGCCGATGTTAAATGTGAACGACACCTAAACGTCGACGATACCGTTGGACTTCTTTCTTTGGAGTTATTTGGAAGAAAAGGTGTACGTCGATAAACCAGCAATAATTCAAGAGCTAAAGGATGAGATAATTCGGCACATTAACGGCATAGAACCTCAATTATGCTCCAGCGTCATCGAAATTTTGGACCATCGGATGGAGGTGTGCCGCCAAGGTCGCGGCGGCCATTTGGCCAATATTTTGTTCCATACGTAATTGAACCATATCAATATTATCATAATAAAGAGAAATGACAAAATTGTATTTTATTCAAAATCAACACCGGCCCTTGAAACTTAACCTCCTTTTATATGACATTTGTGCACTAGACAGCTGCGGTTTAAAAATGAAGAAGTGGAGTGCGTAAAGGTCAAACTAAAGATTTTCGTCATATAATATTTTTTGTTTAGTAAAAAATTTATCCAAAAACAAAATTAATTGATGATTAAATTTGCGTCACCTTGAATTTGCACGAAGTTCGTCATCGCACTAATTTGAAATCAGCCAAAACTAGTAAAGTTAGCAAAGCTCCCAGTACACTGATCTTTTCGGTTTACAAAAAAAACCATGCGAATGTTGATATTCGGTCTCACACAACGATGCGCCGATATAGGAAGGTTAAGGCAAACATTTCTTTTTTTTACACAAACTCTTTTTTTATACGGTGCCTTTGGCGAAACTGTACGCAGTATGCCATAGTTTAAAAAAATACGTAAATAGTTTTAAGAAGCGATTTGGCAATTCGTGGTCTGATACGAAAGAAATGAATTTCTGCAATTCCAGTAAGCACGTCGACATAGCAGTGCACCAGTACATGGAAATAATACATACATATGTATGTATGTGCCCATTTACTATTCCCCTCGATTTCTCAATGTGCTCAAATGACGGAAATGAACAATAACAATAAGTAAACAGAAAATACTTCCGGAAAGGAAATATGAAATAAAAGTCATTATTTATATGAAAGTACATACAAATGTATGTTCTTAAAAAGTTTAGGAATTTATTAAAATATAAATTACATCTATATCTTACTCAGTCTAAATTTCTTATTCTATTAATTTATAACACAAAACATAGTCCGATCAATTTCATACTATTCCTAACAATTTGTACATAGTACTTGTAGTAGTTATTAAAAGATCAAAATAAATTAAATGAAAACACTAAAAAAACGTTGACTAGAAATCTGAAACACGCCCCTTCCGCTCCCAATCACCATAACGAGTTGGTTCCGGACCAGCTGGTCCACCGATTTCGCCAGTATGCGGATTCACGCTGTTCGGCCATGGCTTCCAGGGGTCTTGTTGGTGCAATGGACGGCCAGTGATATTCTTCAACGAAACTTTTGACATAATTTTTTTGGAAAATTGCACAGCGCGACTTTCTGGTTTGTGAGCGGCATTTGTTTGATTGCAAGTGCACGATGTGGAAAATGCTGGTGCCGCTGTCTTCCAGGGATTGGGAAAGAAATTGATTTGTTTTCCCGCCGTTTGACACAAACGACAACTCTGCTTCACTATATTGCTCATTGTTTAATTATATTTTATTGTTTTATGCACAAAAATCGAATTTCCAATTAGACTTTCTTTGTTTTGTTTTTCAACTTTTATTATTCCGGAGTTTTACACTTTTCACTTTCAGTTACTTTCAAATTTTTGAATAGTTCATAAGCTTGTGACTTGTTACTTGTTGCTGGTTTCTTATTGAATGTTGCGAACAAGCAGTATTTAACGGCTTTTATACAGAAGCCAAAAACCTTGAATGGAAACATTGATGCCATTGTATGGAGCGAGCGAACGGCTGAGAGAGTGCATGAATAACAAATTTCACGAAGAGCGCCTAGCGCTCTCAGTGTATGTGTGTATGTACATATGTTGACAATATGTGTGTGGAGCATTTGTGGTTTCACGTACGCTACGCTAAATGAATCACAGGCGCACGGCGATGATGTTTGTTGGACTTTTCTCCATATCTCAATATGTTTGTTTGTGCATATATTCGTCGACACCAGCTGAGCAAGCACATCACATTGCGTCCATACCCGTACATAAGTATCTTATTGAAGACTGATCAATGGTAATGTTTACGTCCTTTAATGCACGTACGCCGCTTTGCGAAATACTTGTAAGCATGTGCTTTTGTGCATACACTCGAGTAAATATGTACGTATGCATGTACATGTACACGCAATGCAGTTAACTTTTGAATTTAAGCGCTCTCGTTATATTTCTCTTCCGCGATGGTTTTCTGCTGATTGGGGTTGCCCGACATCTTTGCAGAAAAGGCAATTAATAAACAATTCAAAGAATATTGAGAAATTAAATAATTTGTAGTTACAGACGATGCATGGTGGTATCGGCAGGCGTAATCAGAGCGGAGTAAATGCTTTTTTTTACCTAGATTTATGGCAATTAGTCAGAGCGAAAATCATGCACTTCAATATTTTTTTGTCATATTAGGCAAAATTAACAAAAACAGTTCAAGTTCATTTTTTTCCTATTCTATGAGTGGAATTATCATAAAATAAAACTTATGTAAGTATTTTTGTTTTTATTTAATCTATTCATATAAAAGTAAAAACTATTTCATTTGTAATACAACAGATTTATTAAGTAATGATAATATTAAATAAAAATTGAAAAATAAAGATTTTAAGTAATAATGAAATTAAGATGAAACAAAGAAAATTCTTGATATACACAGAAAAAATCTAACAAAATATTGCCAAGTGGTCTCACTTCGATTTTTTTGTTTGGCGCAAACATGACACCTTTTTGAAGGATTTTGTTTGTTTCTACTTGGAGAAACGCGTTCTGGAAAACGAATCCAATTCCTAGCCTGTAATCGAAGTGGAGTATCGCAGGCTGTCCTCGTGTATTGTAATTTGGTAATATTACTTTTTATCAATTAATTGTTCTGCAATATCAAGGCGAAAAGTCGTAAATCGTTGCTTTCTGCCGTGCATTTTGGAATGCAAGACACGAGCATTATAAAGTGCAACATCAATCATATAGAAAACGATTTTTTTGTATACGTTAATGAACTTTCGTGTAATAAGAAAACATGCTAACAACTGGTCCTGTTTATCCACGCCGCCCATTCCCTTATTATACTCGATGACGCATTCTGGTTTTATAACACTACCGTTTTTGTTACATGTGTTTTTCCTCGTGCTTGTCATATTAATATTTTATTAGTATGGATGGAACTAAGGATGTAGATATTTTTTTTCGCACCATCTCAAGCACAGTAAACCGCGATATGGGCCCGTTTGAAATTCATTTTTTTTAAGCTTTAATAAAATAAGTCCCTTTGGCATGTTTTTTCTGTATTTTCTAAAAGTTCCCACAGGATTTGTCCCATTTTTCTGTACATTCAAGTACAAACTTGGCGATGAATCCCAATTATCGAGAAATAATGTGTATCCTTTTCCCAGAAATGGCTTCATCATTTCCATTACTATATTTTCAGAAGCAGACTTTTTGCTGGTACTACATTTATGCTGACCAACATAAATCTTAAAACCTAAACAGTATCCTGATTCTGATTCGCATATTTTATAATATTTTACTCCAAATCGAGAAGGATTGAACTGGATAAAACACAAACGTCCCTTGTATTTCATAAGAGATTCATCGATAGTTATATCCCATTTTAGTGTATAAAGTTGTTGGAGTCTATCGTTCAAATAAGTTACTACTGTTCGTACTTTTCTTATTCTGTCATTGCCGTCTGCCTGTCTATTATTAATAAAATGCAGAAAATGAGAAATAGCAAATTTTTTCTGAAAGGCATTGTTTTCCCAAATATTGGAGTGTGTATAATAAATCTTTTTGACCAGTTCCATTACAGCCAAGGTTTTTTTACTTGCGACATAATGATAGTAAGCGCAAAAAAGCTCTCATCTCATCGGAAGTTACAGGAAACCATTCTTTGATCCATTTTTTTATTATGGCGTTCACAGCTTTTGACCTGTTTTGCATACAAATTAGTTTCTTTTACTAACATTTCCCAAAAATCATCTTTCATAACTTCGTCTAATACACATAATGTGTCTTCCTCATATATTTCACAGTCAGAATTATCATTTTCGTATAATAATTTTCAATTGTTTTAGACATTTTTAGGATTATTTTATACGAATTGGATTTAATAAAATGTTAAAACTTCTTTTCAACTCCGAACAATTACGCTATAGCTAAAGAACTGACGTAAATTCGTACAATATTTCAATTAGACAAACTAACGGTTTATTAAAAAAAAACTCTTAAAACCGCTATCTAAATTGAGGTCAGCTAGAATATTAAGGTTAGGTAGAATATAAAAAAGACCATGTGCAACAATAATAATATTTTTATTTTTATAAGTTTAAAGAAATTCATATCATTTTAAACATTAAATGTTACAAATATATGTATGTACGAGTTTCAGCCAAATCGGCCCTTAAATCGATTTTAAGAGGTATTTCGACCACAGCGCCACTTGTCAGAAAATCTTGTGATTTTTTCTATTTGGCTTAGAGAAAAACCTACCCTGTGTGTTTGAACTCAATCGGTTGGCAATTTTTCAGTTTATCGGTGACAAAAGTACGAAATTTTTATAAAATATCTAACCGAGTTAACGACCCATTTGCCATAAATAAAAGCCATGGTCAGTTAGAACTGGTATACAAAAAAAAAACAATAACGGACCATTGATCAGATCGACATATAAAAAGCATAGTGAGAAAAGTATTCAAACTTTTTAAAATCCTTATTTAGTTGTCATTTTTCAACAGGTCAGTTCTGTGCGTTGTCACTCTGTTGTGTGAATTCCGTCTGTAGGAGCAAAGTTTTCAAAGTCAAGTCTTCAAACCGAGATCTAAATTGAATATTAGACCCCATTTTGCATATCAAACCTGTTGACGAAAACAACAACAAACATCGTTGACGAAAACAACAACAAAATCGTTTCCACGAGAGTCGGTTCTACGTTACCGGAACGACCCAGATTTATATCCGGCCAATGACTGTCACTCCAGCAGCATTCCCTGTAAATGTATTGGTAATGTTTGAGCTGCTAAAACAACAACAACAATCAAAACACCATTTTGTTTGTAAAAGTTGCAAATATTCTCGAACACTTACGCCAGTTTCTGTTTTTTTGCGTGCAAAAAGGGGACATTTTGTAATATAAATTTCTTTCCATAATATTTGATTGCAAATATTTTTATACTTGAAAAAAAAAAAAAAAATTATGAAATACTTTGAGATTCATACGAGTACCAGCTAATACCGGGATCCCGTAATCTTTTCTAAAAAATTCGCTTAATTCTATTAATTTTCGTATCTTTTATATTTTCGAATTACACTTTTTATATTTTTGCATACTTAGAAGTGAATTCCCAAAAAAAGAAAAAAATCATTAGGTTTCCAAGACAGGCCTATTTTCTCAACAGCTCGCATATTTTCACCAATTTCTGTATTGTGGTCCGACAAGGAGCTTCACGATGACCCAAAAATGTTCGAATTTTACGAACCGTCTCTGCCAAATTTTCACCATTTTTATAGTAAATTTTAATAATTTCAATGCGCTGTTTAAGCGAGTATCGTTCCATTTTTATTAATGGCGTAGTTTCTACTTGTCAAATATCAAAAAAGGACAGCTTCAAAAGTAACAGCTACCGAAATAGCGGGCTATTCAAAATAACACCTGTTATTGGAAAATCCTTTACTTGAGAATGGAGCATAAAATAGAGCATAAATCATCAATAACATAATTGTCATTGATGTTGACGAACTCTGCATTCACCGAATTCTTACAAGGTAATTTCGTTAGAGCAACAACATTGTGGGTACCGCATCGAATACTTCAAGAACTGGAGCGCTTACATCCATTCAAAGAACATGAGCTGGCCAACGAAGCCGCTGGATCTATATTCGCCGCACGGTGTCTATACCGCCGTAAAGCTTATACAACTCATCGTTCCATCGCCTACGATACTCGCCGTAACCGACGCGCAATGATCCAAAAATCTTCCGCAGAATTTTTCTCTAGAACATTCCAACGGACAACTCATCGGAAGTTTGTCATCGTCTAAGCTTTTTGCTCCATAAAATAGTACGGAAATGATGAAAGACTTATAAAGTGTGGTTTTTGTTCACCGAGAGAGGACTTCACTACTCAGTTGCCTATTTAATCCATGGACTTAGGTCCATTCATAGTAATTAAGGGGACAGATACCTGTAAAATTTCGAAAAAATTTTTTTTTTGTTTTTTATAAAATGTTAATATAATCCTTTAAGAATATGTCAAAAAAATTTTAGAACGACTTTAGATGCGTTTTTCTCAAAACTATATTTTTTCGAATTGGCGTACACGATAACTCGAAAAGTGATTGACCGATCTGCCTGAAATTTTGCACACATCTTTTTTATGATATTACTTTCTATGTGAATTGTGTAGGAAAATTCGCCCCAAAATTGATTTTTTTTTAAGCATTTTATTCCCCGTTTTTTTTTTCATTTTTGTTTATTCATATAGAAATTATGGCATTAGTACGAGTAAGCAAAAAAATGTTTGGTTTTTTGTATTCAGTTCACTGACACCGATGCTACAATGCCCGCCGATTGAGAAGCCCGGCTTAGAACTCTGGAGTGGGACTGTCTAGAACTTGAGTGTTATTGTGATATTTGAACGAAATTTAAGAAGTACATATAATACTTACATATGTATATTGGTTCTTGAGGTAGGTTGGTATTGAAAGTGAGCAAAATCGCCCATCAACCAACTAATCATCTTTCATATAAAGGTAATTTACAAAAATGCCAAAATACGATATTTCAGTAATTAGAAAGCAAATTTTGTATTCACAGAAAGAAATATGTAAATCTTTTTAAATTTTAGAAAAAGGGCGTGTCCTTCTAATAATGATGATGAGTGAAAATTAAATGAGTGAAATCTGATAAAACCAACGCCCACTCCACATGTACTTAAAATCTTGATTTCCGTTCAGCTGGCTGTATGTGCAACAAATAACTCAAATAACGGGAAATTTATGATGTCTTAAGGAAAATTAGTACACTTAATGGTCGTTTGTTGGAATAGCATCATAACTGAAAAAATTAAAAATTCGAAAAAACGGCTTCAAAGTTTTGCGTTTACTTTGCCTCCCTAAGTAAATGTAAGAACTCATTTCAATCGAACGGGTTACTGTAGACACATACATACATACATACATATGTATGTACATAACCATCATAATGGATTGTTTACACCGCATAAAAGAAGAGCTGGTGCGAGAATTTATCTCTGTACTTTGAAGCTACATTTTTTTGTTTTTGAATTATGGCACACTTGCAGCAAATGAGCGATTAGTATTACCCTTGACTTGAAGTAAATAAGTTGTCAATTGAAATATGCGAGGTCGGTCAACAATTATGCCCAGTTTACATAAATCTGAAGGAGGTAAGATACATACAGTAGCATATTTTCTTATTTCCCAGAAGATATACAATAATTAAAAAAAACTTTTGATGCAGTTTTTTACGGAACTCATATTTATTTATAAATTAATAAAAGTTAAATTATTTCACTCGCTTTATAATAAAAAAAATTAATAAAACAAATTTATTCATTTTAAAACTAGGGTTTTTTATATACTTTTAGTATTTAGTAGATCCACCATCGTTATCAACCTTATCAATCACTACTTGAAGGTGCCGTGGCATTGCTCCAACTTGTTGGGTAAGTTCTCCCTTCGATATTTGGTGCCATGTGTGCGTCAACTCTTTTTTTAGCGATTTTGTGTCTGTTACTATACTTTGTCGAATTATTCCCGCTAAAAGCTCCCAATAGTGCTCTATCGGATTTATATCCGTAGTCTGCGGCGGTGTATTTAGTTGTTTGGATGCGCAATAAAGGGTTTTTAATAAGAGGTGTTATTTTGATATTCCAAGAAAAATGTTATTTTTTAATATAAATGATCGGATGTTTATTTCATTATAAAGAGGAACTTATGCCGTTAATAGTGGGAAATAACATTAGGCAAAGGACCTCCACGACCATGCTTATAGGACAATATCCTTTTCATGAATTTCCATAACCGAATTGCAAAGTGACTGCCCTATGTCCTCGATAGCCTCACGAATTCCATCTGTGAGGTCTTGAATAGACTCTGGGCTGTTGGCATAGACCTTCTCTTTCACGTGGCCCCAAAGAAAAAAGTCACAAGGTGTTAAATCACAAGATCTCGGTGGCCAATTGTGATCACCTCTTCGAGAGATAACACGGTCCGGAAACTTTTCCCGTAAAAGATCAATGGTTTCGTTGCTTATGGGGCATGTAGCGCCGTCTTGTTGAAAATAAACGTTGTCCAAATCAATACCATCAAATTCTGCCATAAAAAATCGTTAATCATCTCTCGATAGCGCAATCCATTCACCTGTAACACCTGTTACTGGAAACCCCTTTTATAAGAGTCGTTCTCTGACAATTAGTTCAGTATGCGTAGGGTCATTGTCTTGCCCAAGACCCAAGCGTTCTACTGATGGCTTCAAATATTGTTCCAACACGTTTTCATATTTTTATCAGTTGGTAGTATTTTCAATAAAGGTCACCTTTTCAACGTCAGATGCAGCTATAGCTCTCCAAACCATTACGCTACCACCGCCGTGCTGAATAGTAGGTATCAAATTTTTCACTTCCATATCCGCATTTCTTCTCCTCCATATTTTAGCTTGGCCATCACTTCCAAATATTTATTATATGTATATTGAACATCGATTCGTCAGTAAATAAAACTTAAGATCAGAAATCTATTCCCTTGCCAATACGAATATATGTATGTATGCCCGTGCAAGCTCAAGCGAAATCAGTGGCTTTTTACGTGCATCAGCAGCACGATTTATCCGCTATTACTAAAATATCTCGTAATATATTAGTTCTTGGACGAACACCTTTTCCGGATGTCTTGACGTTATGCTGCACGAATTTCGGAACACTAATTCTCGTATTTTGGTCGATTTTCCTTAAAATGAAGCTTACATCTCTTCTGGACAGTTTCTTTGTGCAGCCAGTTCGCGTTGTATTTTCATACGAATTATCACATGTATGTATGTATGTAATACCAACGCCGATTTATCAATTACAGCTATTTTTTCAATGCTAGCTTTGCTTAGATGGGTGTATTAGGATTTTTGTCATACTGTGTTTTTGTTGTGTTAATATTTCTTGTTATAAAGCAAGTGAAATAATTAAATTTTTGTGAATTTATGAATAAACATGAATTCTCAAAAAAAAAAGATCAACAGTTTTTTTCCAATTATTGTATACCTTCTGGGAAATAAGAAAATATGAAGCTGTACGTAGACTTAAATCCTTCACTGGATGTATAACGGCAATGTTCAAAGTTGTCAAAAATGCGATACTCTATGGCCTACGAAAAAAATTTGCTAAAATTCAATATATGTATGTATATACGTATGCATGTACATATGTCTGTGCATATGTAAGTAATAATATCACACAAAAAAATATTTTTATTACAATTTTTTGGAAAATATGCGAATGGAATTTTATTTATGTATTTCTTCATATGCATACACACATACATATGTATTTCTTGTTATTGTTTTCATTTCATAACTATTAAGATCAAAGTGCGTTGTAATCTTTTTCTTTTTACGCGTACAAACAATTTTTTGCTATGCTTTATTTTTTGATTTTTTATTAACATACATGCATACATACGTATCCACATAATTGTAAGTAAACAAACAACTTCTGATTGACTTAAATGGAACGCAATTCAAATTGTTATTATGCTATTGTACTATCAAATCCCTCTTCCCTCATGTAAGCTCGCAACTGAGAGAGTCGTACAAAGTCCATTCTGATTCCTATTTTAATGCGCAATAATTTTCAACACGAGATTTAAATATATATATAAAAAACAAAGTATATAAATAGACATATAAAAATGTAATGATGTTATCAAGAGTTTCTCATTTGACCATGTAAAATCAGAACAGAGTTTCAGTCTCACATTTTCTAAGCTGTCTTGCAAATAATAAAAATTCCTACTAATTTCACAACTGAACAATTCAATGAAGTCGAAACTTTTTCTTCTTGAAAACTCGAAACTAAAAGAAGCATTAAAATTGCCGTGGATTAGCGATGGAAAAAGTTATAGAACTTCGTCTGAGAGAATTTAACCAGGGCAGCTTGATACTAGTGAAGCTTTAGGCTCATTTGACCGATTTTTTTAAACGAATTTTTGTGTTTTTTGCATATTTAAAATTTCGATCACAACGAATTGAGCATAAATTTAAAAAAATAACTATTTTATGGGATTCCCTAAGGATTTTTCACTTTAAAATTAATACCTAAGAAGAAACTACCGCTTGTCCCTTGTTCAAAATGCAAAATAGGAATTCGAGATGTTTTTTCTCTTGAGAGTAAGTCAAGAACGGTACAAATAATATTATATTATAGTAATAATATCAATATTATTATTATTGCTTTATTACTATTTAATATGCCTTAAAGAGACAGATGCCTGTAAACGGCCATATTTTCCCTGATTTTCATTAAAATTATTTAAAATGAAGAAGTCAATATATTTTTTTCAAAATTGGCATACAGTTTATTTATACATTAAAATAATATTAATTTTTTTTTTATTAATCATTTAAAATGTAGCAGTCGTTGCAAACAGTAAGCGTCAAGTCTGGTGAGTAAGCCGCATGCACCAGCGGTTCCCAATCGTAAGTCTCCACCAATTCCCGGCTTGCTCTTGTTTGATGTGGCGGTGCATTGTCATCAAGAAAAATTACTTTGTGACGCCGATCGGCATATTCTGGGCGTTTTCGGTGTATAGCGCTGTTCAAATCGGTTAATTGTCGTTGGTAGCGTGCACCGTCAACTGTTTCACCTGGTTTTAATAGCTCGTACCAAATCATACCACGCTGATCCCAGAAAACACACAGCATTACCTTGCGGCCGAAGCGATTTGGTTTGGCCATTGTTTTCGGCTTGTGGCCGGGCGGAGCATACGATCGTTTACGCTTGAGATTGGAGAAGTACACCCATTTTTCATCACCCGTAACGATTCGATACAAAAAGACTTCCTTTTGAACCGGGAGAGCAGCATTTCACAAGTGGTTTCACGATGTCGGCAAATCGTAGTTTGAAGGCACGAAATTCGACATTTTTAAGAGCGAAAAAAATGCATTGTTGTATGAAACGTAACAAACAATGAACTGAATATTGTTGACAGATGACAGACGAAAAAACAGGACATTTGGGAAGGTATAAAAATACTTCTAGCGACATATATGGACTATGGAGTCTAATTTCATAGGTATATAGCTCAAATTCATAAAAAAAAGTATTTTGGGGCGAATTTCCTACTACATATTTTTGCTTCGAAAAAATTATTTTTTCGAACAATTTTCGAAACCTTGAAACACATAGAAAGTAATAATATAATAATGTAATAACTACACCTCTTCCAGCGCTCGAGCGCAAAGAATAAAGTCGTCACGGTTGACGATCTATAATACAAGAAATACTTAATTTTACATTCTAAAAATTTTTTGACACATTCTTTAAGGATTATATTAACATTTTATGAAAAACAAATAATTTTTTTTTGAAATTTTACAGGTATCTGTCCCCTTGAAAAAATGAAAAATAATATTTCTCCAAAAAAAAAACTGCTTTTTGTGTGACAAGGTAGCCAAAGCTATGGCAAAAGTATTTGTGATAAGGAAAAACAAAGTTTAAAGCATGCAAAATAAATATAGCAGAAAGCAATTTTTACACCGGAGGCTACGTGGTTCCATATATATGTATTTATGCATATAATTGGCGCTAACACCCTTTATTTGGTGTTTGGCCGAACTCCTCCTCAAATTTGTGGTGTGCGTCTTATTGTTTTTACGGCCTACATTTTGATGCCGCCCTCGAAAGGCAAATGGTTTTTTATCAGGAGCTTTTGCAAGGCAGAAATACACTCAGAGGTTTGTCATTGTCTGCTGAGAGGCAACAGTTATTAGAAAACTCTTGTTCTGTCATTTGGTGTTTCATGCACGGAGATTCGAATGCATGTATTTTCGAATGGTAGTCACGCATCAACCCATGCGGCTACGGCGGCCGCATTGGAGCAAGAAAGTTTCAAGCGTGCCCTAATTAGGCATTTAAGACAACCATAGCTGCAGAAAATAAACTGCGTATCCGTACTCTTTGGACTCTCTAATATGGAACACAACTTTTTCATAGATAAAAAGCTTCGATTGTACTGAGTCACTTGCAGACAGGTGAACGAGTAAGTGGGAAGTTATCTGAGCAAACCTTTAGTCGAGGTATATATCATTCAGTGAGATACAGTTAATACCAGTATAAGCTTTCGTGTTATGAATGCTCTTCGTTGCCTAACGAACGCCACTTTGCACTTAAAATTATGTTTATACAGTAGGTTCTGTTTTTATGCGGCTTTTTTTTATGCGGTTTTGAAATAGTGCGGTTTTTTTTTAAATTACAAAATGCATGTCGACCTATGGGGAATTGTACATATAAACAAGATTCTAAGCCAGCTAAGCAAAAACTCATCACAGATTGCATCAGAAATGCTAACCCTACAAGTATGGAAGATATATAAAGATATAATTTTCAAAGATACAATATTTTGTTTATGCGATTTTATTTAATTATTTCAGATTCATGCGGTCTATGGAACGTATCTATAGTAATAATATGGGACTAGTGCCCTTTTTTATGCGATTATTTCAGATTTATGCGGTTTTAGCATTTGAAACGTATCTATAGTTTTACTATAGAACTAGTAGCTTTTTTTATGCTGTTTTTTCTTTATGCTGTTTCTTGCGGAACGTATCTACCGCATAAAAACAGAACCTACTGTATACAGTTTATATACCAGAGAACATACGAGAATATAAGAACAAAAATATTCTACGGTAATACCTAAGAAATAAAAAAAAAAAATAAGTAATGTCGATTTAAAAAATTATTTTTTTATTTTATTATTTATTAATATTGTTTTTTCGCAGAAACTTCTTAATTCGCTATTGTGTTTTGAAGCTCTTTTTTCCATTTTGATAGGAGTTTACTTGCAAGACCATGAGATCGAATCATAAATCGTTGTTGTTTTTTATGTGAATTTAACAAGTGGAATGGTTATGGGTGAGAGCCAAAAAAATATTACTCAGAGATGACTTAGACATATGGATAAATAGTTATGAAACTTCTAGTTTTGTATTTGGGAAAGGGTTAATTTTCTGTCGGGAAATATGTAGTTATTCTTGTCAAAAAACTACTTCCGCATAGTTCAATTACACAGCATACGAAACCCACCTCCAAATAGTGCCACTGTAGATTTGTAAACGTTTACCATATCCTAAACCTAATTAGATCTTCAAAATAGGACGGCGGAATGAATCTCAGACATATGATGCCGCTTTTTTATATTCTAAACACTTTGATTAGATTACCTTTTATGAATTTACAACGCAATTGATAAATGCAAAATACAATTTTATATACATATGTATAAAACTAATGAAAACACTTCAGTACAGACATACAAACATATGTACATGCAAGTATTTCTCTCACTACCATCCCACAAAAATACAACTCTATGCAATTATTATATGAGTGCCATAAGTACATTAACCTCCCTCAATATGCGTACATTTTCATACACAGTCGCCGTGGTAGTGCAAAACAACAACAAAGTCACGTGCAAGATAGCGATACCACTATTGTATTTTTATTGCTCACATATACGCAGCATGCCCAGCAGGCGACTCTCAAATATAAACAAAAAATATAAACACCAGCAGCCTAGCAGCCGTGCATGTATTCAGAGAGAGAGCGCAAGAGCGCGTGCTTATTTGTGGTAGCAGAGCAAAGTGGGTCATAAATACTATGCATTGGGTATGTACTGTTTTTAGCATAAGTTGGCTTTCGGACGAATTACGACCCAAAAGTCACGTCACACACGTGATACCACAGACAATTGGAAAACTGCACCAACTGGATGGTGGGTATGTGAATGAGCGAGTGTGCAAGTGAGTATGAGAACAGCTTGTTTGAGTACAAAGTACGTAGTTTTTCTCACGTACACCGGCTGAGCGACCTCCAATGAAGTTTCACACTTTAAATTAATCAGCTATAAGTACATACATACATATGTGCATATGTATGTAAATACTTATATCTACATTCATTAAAGGAAACATTTTAAGGAAATTACTTCGATCAGCTGTGTAGTTTGAAATATGTCTGTATACCTACATACATACATATGTACATATGAATCGATATCAATTGTCTATCTGCAAACAACAGTGTGCATATTTCCTTACATGCATACGTACATACATGTACAGCCGTTAAAAATACTTAAGAACGATGCGTTAGCTACTATACTCGTATATGCGCTTGAATGTATTTGCTGTGATCACATTCATTGAAATGCTTCAATTTAAAATAAATGCGCTCCGATTGGCAAAATAAATGCGCTCCGATTGGCAGAATCAGGGCTTCATGGTCGACTGGCACGGAAGGAGTCAGGTAATAGCATCGCAACGACAACGCCGAAATGAGTTCACTCGAGAGCACATATCCTGGACTCAAAATCAGTGGCGATATATTTTATTCAGCGATGAAACAAAAACCCGCTGTGCCAATGCAACATTCACTCTAAGTTCGTCTCACCAATCATAAAGCACGAGGGGGGCTCAATTATGGCTTGGGGCTGCTTTTCATCATGTTGAAGGTAATACGGATGCGGAAAGGTATGTTCAGATATTTCAAAAACTCGTACTGCCTTATGAGGAAGAGACGTTACCGATGATTTGGAAATTTCAAGAAGACAAAAGGGCAAGGCGGCATGGGAATCCATTCCTGTTGCACGTTGTAGAGGTGTTATAATGTCCATGCAAAGGCACTGTGCAGCAGAAATAAAGCAGAACGGATTTTGAGCAAAATATTAATGTATGCTTTTCTTTTTGCTTGTATTTTTTATAATTTGACTATTATTTAACTTCGTTGATACGAATTTTCCTCTAAGGAATTTCGAATTGTACCATATTAACTTTTGTAAAGGGTTTTCTAATAACAGGTGTTATTGACGACCATTCCAACGAAACCATTGAATGATCACAATTGGCCACCGAGATCTTGTGATTTAACACCTTGTGACTTTTTTCTTAGGGGCCACATGAAAAAGAAGGTCTACGCCAACAGCCCAAGGTCCATTCAAGACCTCGAAGATGGAATTCGTGGCGTTATCGAGGACAAAGGGCAGCCACTTTGCAATTCGGTTGTGGAAAATTTCATGAAAAGGATATTGTCCTGTAAGCGTGGTCGTGGTGGTCATTTGTTTGATGTTATTTTCCACTATTAACGGCATATATATTAAAAAATCATTTATATTAAAAAATAGTATTTTTCTTTGAATATCAAAATAACACCTCTTATTGGAAAACCCCCTTATATGCAGTAAAAGATATTATGTTTTTCTTAGGCAAAAAGACTGATACAAATTGAAAACATTTTAAATTTATAAAATAAAACTTAATACGCAAAATATTTAAGTGATTTTATTGAAAAAAAATCTCAAATGGAGACAAATGGGTATCGCTCTTAAGTATTTTTCAACTGCTGTTTGTATGCGTGTAGTTTTCTATTGTAAGGTTGCGCGCCAAGCAATTGCCCCATAAGACATGGGTGAAAAGTCAATAAGTGGGTTTCAGTGCGAATTTATTTCATAGCAGTGAACTTTAATATTTTTTTATCAAAAAAATAAAATATTTATATTAGGTCCCGTTTTTTCGCTAAGACTTAGCGAGTGGCGAATAGATAAAACAAATGAACATATGTTGGCAACGCGGGAAAAGAGCTGCCTTAAATTATATGTGCTGGTAAGGCAGTGGAGCCGAATGACCTATAGCCATACTTGCTAGCGGTGAATCCTACTCGATAACTTTGTTGTTGCTTTCGCATGCAAATTTTTTGTCAAGTAAATAGAGTATAGAGTTGGTAAGCGGGGCGATGGCGAATAGAAGAGGCCTATTATTTACATTTAACTATACGCCTAACTACAGTGGGAGTTAAGTCAGTTTCCGTGAACCCTGCTGTGTGTGTTCGGCATTGCTTGTGTTTTCAAATGAAGCAGCATAGTGAAAAAACGGCTTTATCGACTTATACATGAACTGCTTTATCAATAAAAAGTACTGATTATGTGTTTAAAGAAGCGTCGCATACCTTTAGGATGGCTATACCAACGAACAGAATGCTTTGCTAGTCGTACGATTTGAAATCGGCGCGATTTGCAAAATTTTGATTATATTTCGGAATCTTCGTAATGAAAGTGATAAATTTTCAAATGGTAACTGCTGGAAACTCATCATTCCCGCCATATCTAACGATTCGAAGTAGGTTTTGTAAAATGCACTTATTTACAGAGCACTACCTAATAATTGCATACTATTTATAATATATTTTCAGTTTTTTTTGTTTTAAATTAAATAATAAAATATTTTTTTTTGCTTCAAGAGTAGTAAATTTTTCTATAATTTTTTTACCCAAGAATAAGTATTACTTCTTAATTTGAATGAAATTGTAGAGGTCTCTTAAACAGGGTTGCCGAAATTAAGAAAATTCACTAAATCCACAGGTTGGTTCAGAGTAGACTCAGGAGTGTAAAAGACGAACCCCAGTGGCATCACAGTGGGACTCTTCAGGTCTAAGTGTGTCGGATAACAGCCACTGAAGCTAACCTAATTTTAATTTGTTTGTTTTAGAAAGATGATATTTTATAAATTATACCCCCATAAAACTGTGTTTCACTTCAATTACGGACTTTTTTACGGACTGATCAAAAATGGCATTCCGTCTAAATGCTCCCTGCGTGCGTCTAATTTGTTTTTGTCTAACTTATTTCTGTTTGGAAAATTACATTTTACTATGAAAGGAAGGACCGCCATAATCAATAAGATATCCAAAACCCAGTTAAATAAGATGACGAGAATTATATATAAAATAAATGAGCTCTACCAAAATCTGTTCAAATTTTCTTAATGGTAAGGTTTGTTGGAGGTAAGTCCATTAGTTTTATCGTTTTTGCTGCTTTGTTTATAGCGTAGATCTCAATTTGAAAGAGGCTACACCAGTCTAGGAGTCTAAAGGAGCAAATTAATGATAATAATAATGTTCCGAGTACACTCCCGATCCAGTGCCATTGCCATCTTTGAGCCGTCAGTATAAAAATGGTGACCGCTATCATCTGAAATGACTCTGGTCTGCCAATCCTTTCTAGTATTAGTTCAGATCTATATTGGGAACCAGAGAAACTGTTTTCGGTGCGTCTTGCAAGTGTTCCATAGATAGTAGAACTGATGCATGACCGTGCGCGTTTTATTTAGTATGCCTCCTGCTTTAATTGTAGAGTGAAATAAATAAATTATTGCGGAAAAATTATGGCGATTCGATTATTTCAACAAATTGTGACATTGAATGGTCTTCAAAAAGTGGTGTCTTAACACCAATGTACTCGTACTACTTCTTCTGATGTTATTTGAAGTCATTGGTGTAGCTGAACAAATCATATTCTTCTCATGCTTTAAAAATCAGTATTCAATGCGCGATTCATGATGTACGAGTCGATTTGGCGCTCAAAATTTGGGTTCGTTGGATTCATTCCTGCAATAGGCGCAGTGATACCCATTTGAGTGATGCTATATTAAAAACGCACAGATCCATAAGTAAAAACTTTTTCAGCTGGATGTCAAAAAATAAAATTTCTCAATAAAAAGCAATATTAGAGCTAAGCAATACAAGACGAAGTCCAAAATAAGCAAGACTGGCCTGGCGTTATAAAAATGTTTTTGATGGCGCCATCTTTTTAATGAGTTAGTGCGTTGAAAGTTACATCGCCAGCTGACTTCTAATGAAAGCTTGGTGACATTCGGTTCAGTGGAAGCGAAGTTATTACGTCTAAAGTGCCAGTATGTTTGTGTCATCGGTACAAAATTGAATTTCGAATAAAGAGCTAATATCAAATTTTGTTTTAAAATCGGTAAAACGTTTACCGAAACATTTGAATTGATGATATAAGTTTATGGTGATGATTGACTATCTCGTGCTAGAGTACATGAGTGGTTAATACGTTTCAGAGATGGTTGTGAGGGCATAAATGACAAGGAACACCCGGCCGCCCAAAATCCGTAATCACCGAAAACTCGATCAAAATTGTTTGTAAATTTATCATAAATTAACCGAAATCATCGTTGAAATTCATGGAATCGAAGTTGAATATCTCCAAAACATCGATTTATTGCATTTTAACTGACCATTTGAGCTTACGAAAGGTCTGTGTACGTTTCATTCCGCACAAGTTAACTGAGGACCAAAAATTGCTCAGAATTCAACATTCGAAGGCCTCATCAAAGAGGTGAGAAAAGAAGAGAACTTCTTTTACAACATTGTAACTGGTGATCCCAACAGAAACTGAGCGTCAAAGTGTCGAATGGAATGCTTCAGACGTGCCACCACCCAAAAAATCGCGTTTGGAGCAGTCAAAAAACAAGTCGATGCTCATTTCTTTTCACGATTCCAAGGGAATTGTCCACAAAGAGTTCGTGCTAGTGTACCAAACCGTCAATGGAATCTTTTATTTTGGCGTTTTGAAGCGTTTGTTGCATCGCATTCCTCAATTTCGCCCTGAATATCGCAAAGGCGGAAGCTGGTGCTTATTGCATGATAATGTACCGTCTCATCGATCCACTCTTGTGACTGATTTTTTGACTAGAAATCGCATTTTAACCATCAATCACTCACCGTATTCGCCTGCTATGGCTTCCCGTGACTTCTACCTATTCGGAAAATTGCATTTGGCCATGCAAGGATAACGTTTTGCGTCCGTTGTGGCCATCCAAAAGTCTTGTACCGATATTTCGACGCTTGTAAGGACATTCCGGTCAATGACTCTTTCGAAAAGCTTTTAGTGTATCGCGGCCAGAGGGGACAATTTTGAATAAATAAACTCGGAGCTCCTGTCGTTTCTATTTTAGCTCAGCCTTGTTTATTTTGGACTTCACCTTGTTTTTCTAAGACAATTTTTATTTTGAATTTTTTTTGTCGCTATTCTATTGTTTTTAATGGTACCATAAAAACTCTAATTTGGTATAGTCACCCCGTCAATACACTCATGCAAAAAAACCAAGCACTCACTTGGATACCCGCAAACTCAGACCATGTTTCCCTGTCAAAACATACTTACTTGTACTTTTGTACAGTGATTGCATCACGCATTGAATAAAAAACATTTGAATTCCCTCAGAAAAAAGTTTATTTTGAGAAATCATATGAAGCCTTATGAAAACCCTTTTACTTTCATGCTAAATAAAAACACGATTTTTTTTGTATCTGTAAAAAAGAAATTATTTATTTATTAGGCAAATGATTATTATTGTTTGTGTTTTTCTTTTAGTTGGATGAAGACATCTCTTTTCAGCTGCAGCTGTTCTACTTCTTCAATATTTTTTTTCTGTGGGGAAAAACATTATAAAACTTACAAAAGAAAAAAATGTAAATATCATAAAACAAATACACACATACGCAGTAGCTCTATATATATATATACGCAATATTGATAAGTAAAATTTATTTGTAAACATAAAATAAAAATATTTTGTGAAATGCATGCGCTGGGGGCTGGTGGCCGTTCGACAGCCCCACGCCCAAGCGCAACGCCTGCAACTAGCGACTAATTATGCTAATATATACGTATGTATGTAGTAATTTAGCGCTTAATATATGTATGTATATGTGAATACAAGATAATAATTATTGTAATTTTGTATAAACAACGATTAGATGGGTTTAATGTATGAGATTTTCATGAATTTCTTTAAATGTATTGTTTGTATGTATGTAAATGCGTGTGTATTTCTAAATGCGTAAGCATATATGTACGTCTAACTGATATTTAATATATTTAAAAATATTCGATGTAAGCATATTTCTACATTATTTGTTAAACGAAATGGAAGAGTTAAGTAAATTTTTATCTTTTTTGTAGTAGTTTATTTTTGAGTAGACAAAGACTTAAAAGCTTTTAAAAGTAGCGCCAGATTTGCAAGCAAATTTTTGTTGTAATCAATTAATTGCTCAATATTTTTCTTTTTTTGAATCAAAACTATTGCCAATTGTGATTTATGTAGAACCTTAAAGGAATTGCATGCAATGGAGGAAAAGCTGAGAAAGAGAGTTCGCGTCAATTCAAATTTCCAAAAATTGTTCAAAAGCCACACAGTTTAAAGTTTGTGCATATAGTACAAGTAGACCGTTTTTGTATGCGTTTGTGCATGCAGGCTGACATGTAGGTATGAAAACAATGCCATATACTTACCTTCACTTTCTGAAGCAAACTTCAAAATGTCTGTATGTCTATCGAATTGCACCAACTAATTTGTAATGGGCGGCAACTTCGTTTGAGATTTCATAGTTTCACTAAACTCTACTATTAAGCTACTACTATATAAAAAAAATTTTTACAACTACAAAACCAACAATTATTTTCTTAATTCTATGGAAATGCAATCGTAAACAACCTAAATTCGCTCAGCGATTTTTGTTTATCATTGCCGCAGCTTCGCTGCGCTGCCACACTTCCGCACTTTCATCTTGCAAACTTTCACATTTTGCTGCCGGTGCCAGCGACCGACCATCTTCCTTCTTACCGTCGACTGTTCAACATCTGCAAGTAGTACTCACAATTGGTGCAGTAGACGGCGGGCGCGATCACATGCCGCTTCCGGCACAAATTGCATTCCACCGCCTTGGCGGATGCCTTGACGATGGCGTTGTTGTAGACGCGTGTCGGTATTGCAGTCACATTGACGCTGCTGTCGGCTGCCGCAGCCGCTGCCATCGCCATTACCGCGGGCAGCCCATTTTGTTGCGCTGCGGCTGTGCTGTTGTTGACGTTGGCGTTGGTGGCGGTGAGATTCATCGGTTTCGGTGGTAGCGCCGCTGACATGTTGCTGCTGCTGTTGTTGTTATTGTTGCTGCCATTGCACAGCGAGTCCGTTTCACCTTTGGTGCCAGGCTCAAAGCTAACCTTCTTCTGATGTGATGCCTTGGTGTGTTGTGGTTGGCTGTTGGCGCTCATCGCCAGTGCGGCGGCTGAGTTCTGTGGCAAAGGAAAGTAAGGCGAGGGCGCGGCAGTTGTGTTTTGTGCTGTTGTCGGTGATGGGTAGGGATGTTGTGGCTTCGGCATGTTGTTGCTGGGAAATTGTTCGCTAGCGGGGTATCCGTGCGGTAGCGGCACGCGTTGATAGGGTGAGGGCAGTGGTGGCGCGTCCAGACCTGGCACGCCCGGATAGTAGGCTGCATTCGATGGCATTTGTTGTTGTTGTTGCTGCTGTTGCTGTTGTTGCAAATGTTGTTGGTGCTTTTGCAATTGCACTGAGTAGCTCTGCTGCTGGTGATTCATGTGTGTGCGCGGTATGCTCACATAGCTCGATTGCGCGTCCAAATGTTGTTGCTGTTGCTGCTGCTGCTGAGCTGCTAGCATCTGCATATGTTGCTGCGTGGCAACATTAGCGATGCCGCTCATGCTAGTGCGCGCCGGCAACAAAACATGATTGTTGTTGTTGTTGTTGAGATTGTTGACATGCATACGCTCATCGTATTGTGCGTGCTGCTGATGTGCCGGTGGCAGCGGTGGTGGCGGCAGCTGTGAAGTGTATTGTTGTTGCTGTTGGTGTTGTTGCATACGATAAATGTCCTGCATGGGCGTGTACACCTGACCCGCTTGCATGTATGGTACAGCAGCCTGGTGCTGTTGTTGTTGTTGCTGCTGATGCTGCTGCTGCTGTTGCTGAATTTGCTGTTGTTGTTGCCGCAGCGCTTCCAGCTGTGGGCGTTGCAACTGCACGTAGCGCTGCATCTCTTGCCCCTGCAAAGGCACCGGGCGCCGATCGCCGCCCAACATTGGCGACTGTTGCGCCAAAGTGGGTGGCGGTGGTAGTTGTTGTTGTTGCTGAACTGGAGGCGGCAGGGGCTGCACGATGCGCGGTTGTGCTTCCGTTGGCAGTCGTATGATATTCTGTTGCTGTTGCTGTATCATTTGCGCCGTTACTTTATCGTTGGGATTTTGCGCTGTACGCAAAACGCGCTCTAGAATCGGATTCGGTATAAAATCGTCGTCTTCCTCATTGTCCGCTGTTGCCACAAGTATCACCTGATCGCAGAAAGATACGCTTTTCTTCTTGACGCGCTTTGGCACTGTAGCGGTGGCCGCACTTTGTTGTATGGCTTGCTGCTGTTGCTGTTGCGGCTGCGGTTGCTGTTGTTGCACGGCTGGCGTATTGTTCAGCGTTTGCTGTACCATTGTATTGAGCATCTCCACCTCACGCAGCTCCTCGGCGATCTGTGATTGCGTCACTTCGTATTTCGGCTTGGGCAACACCTGGTGCGGCGGTAGGCGCTGCAAGCGTTGTGGCGCGCAGTCCACTTCATCCGATTCGGGTTTGGGTGGCAGTGTGCTTGGTGTGGGTGTCGCCGCCATGACATGGTGATTCGGTGGCGGTAAGCCATTCATTTGTGTGCGAATTTGTGGCTTTGTTGCATTGAGCAACAGTTCTTGTGATGAGTAGGAGCGCAGTGGCTGCTGTTCATTGGCGCCGGCTGATTTCGACTGTTCGAAACGATGAGCTAACTCGCGTACGCCATTGGACTGTTGTGTTAAGTGCGCGACTGGTGAGTCTGTGGCACGTTGCGCATTTCTGAGATCAGTTTGCTTGGCCTGTAATTCTTTTAGCCAGGTAGAGGGTTCGCTGGTCGGCGTAGCCTGCTCTTTACGCATTTTCATCAATTGGTGCCGTTGCTGCAATTGCGCCAATATGCTGGAGGTGCCCTCCAGCGTCTCCATATTGCGTTGTTGTTTGTTTGCCTCAAGCACTTGAATCTGATTGATCTGATGATTTAGCGGTTCGAGATCGATTTCCGGTGGCGGCGGTGGGAAATCTTCGCTGGCCTGTCGCGAGTGGCACACCGACTGCGGTGGGCTTGGATATGGCGGCAATTCTAGTGGTACTTCGCTTGGATTACTGCTGCTTCCTCTGCCATTACCATTTCCTCCGCCAGCAATGCCGTCTACTTCATCTCTACCAAGATCGATCGCTGTAGCAGTATAACCGTTATGGTGCTGATATTGTCCCACGATGTTCGATGGCTGATACAAGCTGTCCTTGAGCGGACTCTGTTCGTTGTGTACCTGCGCGCAGGTCGTAATGATGGTTTGGCACGAGTCCTCACTGATTGAAGTGTTGGAACTCATTGCGGAAATATTGGATAGATTCGCCTCGTGGTGAAAATGTTGTAGTACCGCTGCGTCCTGTTGCTGCTGCAATGCCAATTGTTGCTGCAGCTGCTGTTGTGTCAGTGCAGAGCTGGTGCGCATAGGCGGCGGTGGCGCGACCTTAGCAACGACTGTCAATTGGCGTCCACTGCCGTGGAAGCTTTTGCGCATAAGTTTGCTGCGTTCTAAATTCGGATTGGCATTGTTCGAGTCGCGATAGTCAAAGTGACCTTCCGAGATGTAGCCGCTCATGCCATTCTTGCCATTCAAACCCACCGAGCTGTCGTCCACTGAAGTGGCTAGTTGCGGAGGTGCTTCTTTCTGGTTTGCCGCATCATCTCCGGCCTCGGTTAGATCGGGCATGGAGCGATTCTTGCGACGTATGAGTCCACCCATAAGTAGCTTACGCCGTATTTTATGTTGCTTCTTGCCATTCTTGTCCTTCTCTTTCTTTTCATCCTTCTCCTCTTTGTGCTTTTTTAGCGTATCTTTCGCGTTCACCAACAAAGTTTCGGTCAGCGAAAACTCACGCGTCAGCTTATTGCGATCCTCACTGCGACTGCGCTTCTCCTTCTCCGACTTGCTGCTGCTGCGTCCAAACAACGAGCGGCTTTCGCGTTCCGGCTTAGCGGACACCGGTTGTGGCGGTTCATATTCGATGGCATTATCATCATTACCCACCGCGGCTGCCAATGCCTTCAATGGGCTCTTCTTCTTCGGCAGTGTTGCGTAGATTTCAATGCTTTTATTTGCTGCTGTGGTGGCGGCTGTGGTGCTTACCTGCATTGGCGTCTTGTCCAAAGTCTTGTCTTTGCTATTTTGTCGTACGTGTTTCACACTGCTGTTGCTGCCCTCACGCATGTGCTTCATCTCCGGCATGGCGTCCATGTCAGCGCCCTTCTCCACTAAAATGCGACGGTGCAGACTGCGTGCACGCATTACGCACGTATTGTGTTTCATGCGTGCAAATGTCATGGTGTGTGGATTGCTGTAGGGTGCATCCATGGCGGCGCGTGCGCGCCCGGCAGCAGCATTGCACAGCACGAGTGCGGTTTCGAGGTCGTGTGATTCCTCGACGAGCCGTGACTTCTCCAGCAGTTGGTCGGCCTCGTTGCAGAGCTTTTCACAGTCACCGGAGAGCATTGTGGAAGCACCGGCCTCGGGTATCTTAGCGAGTTGTGGATTTAAATGGTGCTTTGGCGGATACGAATCGGTAGAGCTAAGCGAGAATGAATCGTAACCGGGATCGTAAGGCAATCCATTGCGTGTGGGGCTTTGTGGTACTGCCGGCGGATTGCGCTTGCCCACCATGTACAGATAGGGATTATCCAAAGTGGTGGATGAAGCTGAGCTTGCGCTATTGCGATCGCCTGACCAGTTGCCCGAGTCGCGACGACGTGGCTGATTCAAGTGATCGGGCATGGTGAGACCATCGCTGGGCGGTGACGAGCCATTCGAAGAGCCACTAACATGACCAGATTCAGCGCTCTGACTGCGCTGCAACTGTAAATGATACTTGCGCACCAGTTGGGCGTTGAGTACTTTGCCAATTTTATGAGCCAGCGAATCAGCATCCTTCTCATCAGCTGTTTGATTCGTCGCCACACTGCCGTTATTGGCGAAAATCTTGTCCTGCACGACGCTCAAATTCTGATACTGTTGTGCATTCAACACATGCTCCACAGTCTTGCGGCTTATGTAGGCGTCGGTCTCATCGCTATTGATCGGTGCGGCAGACGGTGCGCTTGCAAAGATATTCTTCTGTATGACACTCAGGTTCTGATAGTCGTTGGGTGAACGCAGTGGTGTCGGTGTAATGGCACGTCGGGTATTGCCCAGATTCGGTTTGTCCGGTGTGATGGGACTTGGTGTGATGGCGCGACGTACAATAGTGGATTGGTTAGACTCTGGCGCGAATTGTGATCCACCTGAGGGTGGTTGTGGCACAGCATAGAGAAGAAGTAAGGGTTGATAGCGACCGCGACTGCACTTATCGACAACGCCTTCCCAGTTGGGGCCAACCTACAGCGAGTGAGAGAGAGAGAGTGAGAGAGAAAGACGTTAGGCATACACAAATGAAAATGGGCGAGAGTAAATAAGCTCGACTTACCTCCTTCACATTTGCATCATCGAAGTACACCCAAACTTTGAGTTTGGTATGGAAGAAGAAGGTCGTGTAATGTTTGCCGTAATACGAGACAATACCAACCAATTCGTGTTGTACATTTTGAGCCCAACGATGTTCGGCTACCTGATGGAAAACGTCCGACAGACGTAAACTGGTGCCAATCGCTTTGAGCACAGCATGCACTTGATCGGCAGCAGGACGCTCCGAGTCCCACACAATGCCGATCGAAACAACATCTGGCCGATTAAGCAGCGCGCGACAGATGCCAATCTTGGCGCCACAAGCATTCTGTGAGATGAAAACAAGTTTAGATTTAGATTTATTTGGATACGAATATGGTGAGTGGAAGCTATGAAAGTCTAAAAACGCCACTTACCGGACAATCTCTGATGTCACCCATATTACCAGCGGCGCGCAACAATTGGCCAAATGTCAGTTGCTGATGATTTTGCAATGCCAAACTATTTTGTGAGGTCAACGCTGATGCTGAAACATAGTGGACCATCTGGAAAGAGAAGTGAACAAAAACAAAAATAAATTATTTGCTGAAGCCAAATTTGTATAGATGTTTTTAATTGTGTTTTAGATTTCCTACTCGTTTACAATTAAAATTATTTTATGGTATACATTTACTTTTCAGGTCGTCCACCTAACCAAATTCAAAAGGTGCGGTGCTGGTAGCCCGCGTGGGTTCATTCATTGTGCAAATGAATGTGTTGACCAAGCGAGCGGGCTACACAAATTTTCGCTTAATCAAAATCAAACTCAAATCACAAGAAGTGGAGCTGTCGAATGTAAGTGAAGCTGTGCAATGAGTTTCAACTGCTCGCGAGGCAGTGCTTGTCGAACAAATTAAAATACGCTCAACACTGACCAAAAATGGGCAGCCAGCTTGACCGCTGGAGGTGAGCATAGCCTGATTACATTTGGGAATTTGGAAAATCAATGCTACTACTGTGTGTTCACACCGGAAAACGCCCACTTGAGAAACTCGACAAACCGAAATCACGCAGTTGACCAAAGTTGGCAAAGTGCGGGGGCAGCTGGTGGACAAGTGGTTACGGTTAGAAGCGTTGCAGCACGTGTTTGAGCGCTTCGATACGCTTTGATATGCTTTTAATTGTCATTTAATTTAATCGACTTTACTAAATACGTGCATGTTTTGCCTTTTTCTTTTTCGTTTGCCTTTACGCTGCCCACAGCTGTAGATGTTGGCGTAGAAGTTGCCGCGCGTGAATTGGAGCAACTGCAGTATAAAGTCACAAAAACAACCATACAAGACAAAAACAAAAATATATAAATAAAAAAAAAACACAAAAACAACAGCGCACCCAATAACGTTTAATTCATGCGCAGATAAATAAAAGAAATAAAGAGCGAAAAGGCAGCGCGAGAAAAAAACTTGAACTCAAGTCATATGAGGTAAAGCTTAATAATAGGCGTTTGCGCATTAAAATTCAAAAATACCACACAGTCGTCTACATATAGCGTACGTCAACACCCGTTTGCGCTACATTCTTTTTTTCTAGTAACATGACTTTTCTCGTGCAATGTACATATAAGTGGTGAGGCGGTTGACAAAAGGTAGCCGCACTTTGTTACCATTTGAGTGGAGTTGTTATTGTTTTTTTTTTTTTGTTTTTTTCGTCATAGCCATTGTTAAGCGAGCGGTGTTTAGAATATATTTTTCCTTTTATTTTTATAATTTTTTTCTTATTTATTTAATTTTTTTTTATTTTTTATTTTTTGCTTCACCACTAATGAGTTCATTTCGGGGCGTGGGCCCGCATGCTGCTTTGTTGAAAAGTTGTGTATTGTATGCGGGTCAAACAATACAAATTAAACGCGTTATAAGAAATATCGAGAAAAAAAATTTGAGGAAAAAAAAATGAAATGTAATCGATTCGCACAAACACATTGAAAAGCAAGCTCATGGCCATTTCTCGCAGAACCCTTTCATTTTCACTTGGCAAGCCAGAAAGCAAACGGCCAAACGGCGCGCCAAATCCATTTTGCCATGCTTCCTGATCGCTTGAGTGACAGTGAGTGGCACTAATATTGGCACAATCTGAACAAGAATAGTTGAAGTCGTGCTGTGGGCGATGTCAGTTGTCAAGCCAACCAGCCAATCAGCTAACTGTTGAAGCTTTAAGGCGATTATTAGTGCTTACATGAGATCATTCCATAATTCTTATTGGCATTACATTATCGATATGCACATAATGCCATTTAATTTAGACCAGAGAGGGAGTTGGTAGAATAGTAGTGTGATTAATACGCATTTACTAGCATTTCTTGGATAGTTAAACTTTTAAAATACGAGCAGATTGATACTGATATTGAAAAGTGCTCATCAAAGTGCTTATGTAAGCCGCACTCATCATCATCATAATGGGGCAGCGTTACAGCTCGAGGCGCGCTTTAGCTTCATTCACGATTCGTTTCCCTACATCTCAATTCTCGGTAACAGTTCTCCAGTTTCTAACACCCAGTGTTTCCTCTTGGTAACGAGGAGGTGGCAACAAAATTGTACGGAAGCGCTAGTTGGATTCTGGACGAATCGACACTTAAACCAACCAAACCAACACCCAGTCTCCTCAGGTCCATTAGAACTTGTTCAAACCATGCTAGTCTGGGACGTCCTCGTGATGTAGGCGCAAGGGCGTTGTATGACACTATTGTTTTCTGGGAGTGATCATCTCTTATGCGTGAAATGATAAAAAATAAAGGTTATGACATCCTTTTCTCTCAGTAAATACCCTGTTTTGTCTGGCTCAGTGGTATTCGTTCTGCGAAAATTGGTTTAGAAGCTGCTGTCGCCATATCACCCATCGCCCCATAAAAACGCACCCATCGTTCGGTAAACACTTAGACCTTATAGGTCCGTTGTGATGCCACTGTACGACACGGAACCTCATTTATATTCCTTCGTGAAACAATTTTGTAGCTCTTATGAAGCGTAGAATGTATCCAATCCCCACACCGGACTGTTCCGTAAGAGAATTGCAAAAATATCTACCTAAAAACCTGCTCTGATTTTAGCTAAGGCTGGACAATTGCAAAGGAAGTGATCAACTGTTTCTTTCTCATCTCTACAACTTCTACAATATTCATGTCTCCAATGACCGGTGACACAAGCCACGATCTTCGAGATATCTTCTATTGAGAGGCTAAGCTATTTCTTTGTCCTTTTCTTGTTTATTTGCAGCCATAGTAGCCCAGCTGTTACGCATGTATCTTCATCTTCCCATGTCCTATTGGCCTCTTGGGTAATGTTGTTTTTTATTATTAATTTACTCGTGGCCAAAGGTATTCCAATGGTTCTTTTATCACGGAACAGTTGAAAAGCAGTACCTTTTCTGGTTAGCTCGGGTATGCCTGCCTTGGGTATGAAAGCAACTTTTGTCTCTCTCTATCCTAGCGGAATGTGGCCCATGTTAAGAAAACTTCTAACGATAATTTTAATAAACGGTGAGGCAATATCCCGTGATTTCTGCAATTCCAGTTGATTTATAAGGACCAAAAGGGTCGATAGCCCATTTAATCTTTGCGTCTGTCACTAATAGACTTCTTAAGTTGGACTACCTTTCTGATTAGCAGAGTAAAGAAAACAAGTACCGAAAAATTGTCGTTCAAAATAATGGTGCGAAATTCCCCTGAGGCTTTCATCAAAAAAATCAAGCGAATGTTGTTAAAGCTACAGAGTTCGGCATACACACATTTTCATTTTCAGTTTATTGGTGCCGTTTCTTGTTTATTCAAATTTTCAGAAATCTTAATAAAATCTACAGTACATGATTCATTACACCTTTTAAAGAATATCCTATAATTTATTTCTTAAACTTGACTTCTTCTTAATTATTTACGAAAATATTTTGTAGTTTTAATAATAAACAAAAATTTAAAACTCAAATCATCAGCATCATTAAAAACATTTTTTTTTTGTCGCTGATCTCAATCAGCCAAGAGCGCCGACACATTTGGTATTTTTTGATATTATACCCTTACCCGAACAGTCATGCCCGTTTTTGAGAAAAAGTAATTATACACATTTATTTCAAACTAGTCTGCGTAAAGCAATTCAAGGCTGCTTCGAACACATTCATTTAACAATTATGAGCGAGTGGCCAGTAGGGAAAACTTTACGCAAACTGGTACCACTAATACTAGTTAGTAACTAGTGTCATTTGAATATAATAAGGAACTAGTTTGAAAGTAGTTCGGTTTTATTAGTTTATATTTTCAACTATTGATAATATTGAGTTAAATTAAAAATAAAATCATTTATTTGCACTGAATAAAATAAAGAATTTTTAATAAAAAAAGTTTTTAATATAAATAAAAAAAGTATTATGTTTTTAGCTTTGTTTATTTAATATTTTAATTAGTGCTAATTCAAAACTATCCAAAAAACAGGTAGGTAAGTAATGGGAATAAAGTAAAGTCCAAATTTATTTTAGGGTTAAGTAGATAACCGCCAAGGGTGATAGATTACTAGGCTTAGCTATCAGCTCTGGTGAAAAACAAATCGGCAGCAGAGTTCTTCCCGCTCATGTCCCACATCAAGAATGATAGATTTACCAGGTTTGGCTAATAACTGGGGTGAGAAACAAAATTGTGAAGGGAATTTCGGCTGCCACGTCATGGGGTGATTCACCAGCAGAATTACGACCGCTCATTTCACACATATTGACACAATCGTTCAATCAGTCATAGTACAGACGGCAACGCAGCAATATGAGCGGAGCCTGTGTTGTTTTTTTCGTTTATCACCAACACAATCTCTGTTTTTTTTTCGCAAACAAACCGCCGTCACAACTCTAATGACGTAAGCAAATCAGCTGATTCTTTCAAAATCGCTGAATACCAGTTTACGGTCTGATTTTGGCCACACCTCTAAAATCTTTTCACCATGGGTCACCGTGGTCGGAAAAGTTGGTATGACTATTATTCGGTTAGTTGTCCATTTTGGACATGGAACACCAAGCAAATTAACCACCTCTCAGTAGGCAATGGCAATAACTAAGTTAGATTGATCAGTCTACTTTTATGTACTTATGTTAACCCCTTATGGCACAATTTCGTAAACTTATAGATATTCTTAATGTACATACTTTTTCACAGAATTTATTGACAAGGCTTGTTTTACGAAGTCTGCAATGGTGTGAATGGCCAATAACTCTAGTTAAGCGAGGCGCTCGGTGAAAAGTGTTCACCCGAATTTTGTTCAGCGATGAGGCCCATTTTTGGCTTAATGGCAACACCAATGAGTAAAATAAGCAACCCGAAACCATTCAAGAACAGCCATTACATCCATAGAAAACAACCGTTTGGTGCGGTCTATAGGCTGAAGGAATCATCGGTCCATACCCAAAGACAATATAACAGTGAATGGCGCACGCCATCGCACCATGATAAACGATTTTTTGATGCGAGATGCCGGAAATTGAAGCCAGTGATCTCCACAACTTTTGGTTTCAACAAGACGGCGCTACTTGTCATACAGCTCGTGAAATCATGTATATACTGCATAGTCGTTTTGGTAAGCAATTTATCCCCCGTCTCGGATTGACCACCAAGATCGTGTGATATCACACCTTTGAACTTTTATTTGTAGTGGTATGTAAAGTCTTAATGTTTTGTGGATAAACCAGCTGTGATTTAAGCATTGGAAGCCCATACCACTGAAGTTATTCACGAGATACCGACCGAAGTACTCCAGCGAGTCATTAAAAATTGGTGTTGATGGGTGGCCGGATTACGTGGCAGTTGCGGCTAACATTTGCAAGAGATTATCTTTAGAAAAATAAATTTCATGACTGGTTCTACATTGCCCAACCAATTTGAATTTTATTCTTTTTTTATTTCGATTTAAAATCCGATACCTCTAAATTGGTCACCCTTTATAATTGGCACTTACGCCCTTTTTAGGTGTTTGGCTGAGCTCCTCCTCTTATTTGTGGTATGCGCCTTGATGTTGTTTCACAAATGGAGGAACCTACAGTTTTACGACACCTACGAACTGTAGATGTTTTTTATGAGATGCTTTTTCATGGCAGAAATACACTCGGAGGTTTGCCATTGCCTGACGAGGGGCGACCGCCATTAGAAAAAAAATTATTTATCATTTTGGTGTTACATGCACGAAGACTCGAACCTATGCATTTTCAATTGGCAGTCACGTACTAACCCTTCGGCTGCGGCTAACATTTTTTTCAGCTGTTGATTTCAGCTTCCAAATTCTTGACAAATTTTTGAGTTTTATGACTCGCCGCCAAATCAAGAAAGGGATCGTGTGTCACTTAGATTACGTCCAACGCATCGGTTAAGCTGGAGAAAAATACTTGTTCGATTTGTTATTAAAAAAGCAGGGGAGTAAATAATTATATAAGTTGATTGCACTGTTGGTGGATAGATTTTCAGCCCAGAAGCGCTGCATAAGAATCGCTCTACAATCCCTCAATGATGTGTTTTGTGATGAAGTGTAGTGTGAGATCTACTGAACACTCTTCTCAAGTGCACCTACTTGTTTAGTGTTAGGGATCAGGAGTTATACGCTCTTTCATCATGCTTTTATTCTCTATATTTTTTTCTTACGAAATTCTAGTAGAAAACTTGTAGAAATTTTATCGAGGCAGACGGAAGTAACTTATTTGGTGCGAAGCTATGTGAAATTACAATGCAAAAATTTGTAAAATTATTAAAGCACAGAGCCAATAGATTTTCCGGCATGGTACTTAGACGAAATACAGTTAGTTGCGCGTTTTTAGTTATCCTATATCGATTTGCCAACTACTTCAACAATTCATTAATCTCTTTTGTCAAACTGTCCTTCAACACACGATTAATGCTTGATAGATACAAATATATGTATGTATATATGTATTTACACTGTATATTTCAACAGTTAAGCCATTCAAGTGAGAAAAAGAGTGGCGTAAGAAAAAATCAATGATTTGCACAAATTAACTTATGGCCAACAACAAGTAAATTTTCACATGAACGACGCAATTCTCAAGCGATTTTATTTAGCTGGCATGAATATTTATATTATTTTGTGTATATATAATACATATATAATATTTATATATGATATGTATGTATGTATGTATACATACTTTTAAATTAAATAGTGTAGCTACTGAAAAATGCTAGAAAAAATTAGAACAAGTGCGCAGGTGCTTGACAGTTCTACAGTTGGCGTGGATTTGCTTGACTTCGGCGCACTTGAACTGGTTCTCAGAGGCTGTGGCGTTCGAAAACTTCAACTTGAATGCGTCTTAAAGTATTTTCAATTGCATGTTTGCCGCTATAGTTAAGTGAATTCTGCGCTGTTAATTTGTAGAAAAAAAAACGCTTAACACTTATTAACTTTATTTATATGCATTTAATTTTTGAAAACTTTTCTCATTAATTCACAGCAGTGCAGTAACAAAGATGTCAGACTCGTTTAATTCGCACCAATTCATTAACTAGTTTTGCGTGTGAATGTGCAACCACGTATCTACATATCTACACACATATACTCGCACATGTTGCATGAATGTGTGCAACTAATGTCTGTCTAACTTGATGCTGATTTATGCCGCTGTGCTTGAATGCCAACTTTTTACTTCTATTCTTTTGCTTTGCTTCTTGTGTGCAGCGTTACGGCAATAACTCGGTGTTAACTGCGAGATTTGTATGTATGAATGTATGTATGTATGTAACTAAGCAAAGCGTTGCAGAAATTTGCATACTTGAACTTAACATCAAATAGCAGTGGAGCACTGCAAGTGCGGGGTGCGGGGTAATGGCGCAGAAGGTTTTCATTGTATCAAGCAAGCAAATACTACCAGCAGCTAAAGTCATAATGCTGGCCGTAGGGCAAGTAGTGGTCTTGACGTTCATTTGCCGTGATGTGGGCGTTTGTTGGGGAAAGGAGGTTTAATTCTAAGATTTCGTGCCACTGCAGATTTTTGCGCCTTCAAGTGGCTTTACTGGTTTCCGAGTGCACATGAATGAATTAATTTTCCATGAGAAGGCGTTTATAGCAGATTTATTTATTGGAAAAAGTTGACAGAACAGGTTTGGCAATATTTATGACAAATTATTGAGAATTAGTTCTTGTTTTTATAAAAGTTAAATGCGAGAATTTCTTAGGCGCCTACTGTGAGCCATTTTTTTTTAAACTTATTTGTGTAGAAGTCAGTAGAGTAGTGTTATAAGCTTCATTCTCATTTTAAAATGTCGAACTCACTATTGACTAAAAATTAAAAAAAAAGTAAAAAAAAAAATATTAAAAAAAAATTTAAAAAATATATATCTACAAATATACAAAAATAGCAATATTTAAAGGGTTTCTGCAGCATTTCAGAAATTATTGAGACTGGGCTGCTGCTGACTGATTAATGTCTTAGCCTTCTTGCTAAAGCATTGTAAGTAAGATAAATTTAATTTAAGGGGTTAGGGCTAGTCAGAATTTTCAAAAAATTTGAGTTTTTTTTACATTTTCTTAAAGTATAATATCTTAAAAATATTGTGTGAAAATTTGAAGTGAATCCGACAAATACTTTTCGAGTTATTCAACAATTAACAAAGGACGTTCGGGCGCCCCAAAATCGATAGCAAAACTTTAAATGTGTTTTCTCAAAACTATGTCTTCTGAATTGGTGATCTCTGTAACTTAAAAACCGCTTGGTAAATTTCAATAAAATTTATACTACCTGTGAAAAACAGGTGCCTGGTGCCTGATCTAAGGATCTTTTTTTTCAAAAATTTCGATTTTTTTAACAATTAATTGTCGGTTTTTATCACGAAAATCTGACAAATATATCCTTAGGCCACCATATTGTTAATTTGGAAAAAAAACTTCGATGAGGCACAAGATTATCCATTAAGAAAACTAATTTCTCTTGCCCGATTGATTTTAGATGAATCTCCAAGGACTTGTGATGATCACTGCAAGGGACTTCTGAAAAAAACGGGTTCCACACAAACAGCGATAACTTTTACAATTATTTTTTTTTTTTGAAATTTTGCTAAAGTCAAGTCGAAACCTGATGTATTAATGCTATGTTTTTATTTTTGGAAAATAAAGCAATTGACTAGCAAAAAAACAAATCATTGAAAATCATCATTTTCTCGGGCCTCTGACTACCTCTAACCCCTTATGTTTCAGAGATAATACGTTAACTATGATGCAGCTCAATAGGTACCGTTTTCTTGCGAAATCAAAAACATTATAGATCAACGCTTTCCTGCACTGTATTCTATCATATGGGCTGCATTCGCAAGCAAAATTTTGCTACAAAAAGGGCCAGAAATCGTGCAATTTCTACGCCTACTTTCTATGCGACTGTAGCAAAGCGCGCCAAATATCAACTTACAGTTTTAAGTCGTCGCCGAACGGCGAATGGTGTTTTATGAGGAGCTTTTTTATGGCAGAAATACAGTCTGAGGTTTGCCATTGCCTGACGAGAGGCGACTACCATTAGACATTTTTTTTTTTATTATTTTGGTGTTTCACAGAGGTTCAAACCTACGTACTCGAATGGTAGTCACGCACCACTCCCTGCGGCTACGGGGACCAAATTGTTATAATTTAAATTTATAATAACTTAAATTTTATTAATATTATATAATAAAAACTTTATTATTATTACTGTGTTTCCATCCACGCAGTAAATAAGAATAATTTGATCCTTCAATATTTTTGCAAGTTTTCATTAGATTTATTCTAAAAAAAAGTGTATATGAATGCCATTATTTCATTTGAAATTACTTTCCAAAATTGTATTGTTGTTTATTTTAAATTTTTGTAAGCCTTTGTAAAATAATAATTTTATTTTAATTTTCCATTCAATAAAAAAAAAATATTTGGTTGCTCTTTAACCTCTCTCTCTCTCTCTCTCTCTCTCTCTCTCTCTCTCTCTCTCTCTTAGCTTCACAGTCTGTGGTGGACCATAGCTTCATCAACAATCCTCCTCCAATTCAATCTCTCTCTTGCCTCATTTCTCCAATTACAAACAATCATGGTCACAATCTTGGTAAATAATATTTTTCTTCAGAGCAGATGAGCAAATTAATGTATATGCACATTAGCGCATATGCAAATTTTAAGAACTGTAGGCTTTCTATGCTTTTATGAAAACCTTAAAAGTAGGTAGGCAGGTGAAATGGTTTAAGTACCAGTGTGGCATTCCCCAAATAGCACTAAAACGACATTTTGATAGGTAGATATCTACAGCCAGGCATAGCTGTTGATGTATCGGAGAAGGTTGATGGGATTAAGGCTGGTGCACTGCCCTAGGCTATGTCTTGCTGCCGAACCTGGACATTTATAGAGAAAGTGCTCAATACTATCTTTCACTGAAAGGTGTCTACTATCTTCAATGAAGATAAGATGATAAATATAGCTTTTCTGTGTGTATAACGATCGTTTAATGACCGACAAACACAGCTACGAGTTTGGAAATCGAATGGTGTGGAGCCCCCAGATCTTTCTGCGTCCTGCGTGTATTGCATTGAAACGAAACGGTTTTCGAAATAGCACACAAAGAAATGTAGCTCCATCTGTTCTGAGCTTTTCTGAGAAATAAGTTATGCAATTTCTCTTTAACAACAGACAGGAATATGCCGATGACCTGGTGGGAGACTTCTTAGACCAATTCAGTCGACCCCATCCTGGCAGGCTCATAAGCAATGATGATATTAACTGATATAAAGGATGAAAAATTTAAAGCGCATTTTTTACATGTTTCAGATGAAATAATTCGCAGCGCAGTGTTTTAATGTGATATGAAAACTAAAATTGTAGTTTAAAATTTGTGAAACTTCAAAAAAAAAAGGAAAGGAAAGGTAGTCTGTTTTGTTTTTTTTTTTTTTTAGTTTTACTGCATTTTTATTCTATAAGTGAAAACGAAAGTTACTTAGACAGTTCGAAAGTGACTCTGAAAGTATACTTATTGTTTTATTATATCAATAAGCCATTAATGTCTTTGACAGAAAGGAAATTGCAGTGAAACATAAACATTTAATGGAGAAAAAGTTAATTGTAGATCATAATTAACTATAATTTTACATTTGCTAATGAAATTGTAAAGCAATAATTTTCTTAATTCACTAATTAGGAAAAATTATAAACAGCAAAACAAACTTTCGAGCAATCAAAGCTTGCTGAAAGCACTTTCTAGCAAAAATTACTTGCCTTTCGCGAAAACTATAAATGACGCGCTAAAAATACGCTTCAATTATAAAATTTAATTTTAATTATTGCAAATTAGTTATTCTTCTTCTATTTTTTCTTTTTCTAACTCACCTGAGTGAATGGCAATTGCTCCGAATTGGCGCCACACTTGCAGACGCTCTGCTCGATGACGCGCATGGCGAAGCGACGATGGGCCACACATGCCTGCGATTCGCAAGCATCACCGTCGTCGGCGGAAATGTGCGAGTGCACTCGATGTAACAGCAGCTCGAAGCATTCAGCCGCATCGCCGAGACAGCCGAGCGGAAAGCGACGACCGGCTAGAGGGCCACTGGCCAAGGCGCGACGCAAAGGCTCCGGACATAGGGCGGGCTCTGAGCTGGTTTGTAGTTGTTGGAAAAGTTCCTAATGAATAAAAAATAATGAAAAAATATATAAATTAGCAACAAATAACAACAACATTCGTAATAGTATAGGCCCTGTGAGGCCTAGCACAAGTTACATCAACACTAGTCACACACACACAGGCACACTCGTGTATGAATACTTAAAAAGAAATAGAAAAATCGCATTAAACTAAATTAGACATAGCAGTTTACGCTTCAACACTCACAATCACCGCATTTATGCAACGATCTCGCTCGCCGTACACTTCATTGGCCGTCAGCGAGAGTAAAGTGTCGTTGCTGCCGAAGATGTGCTCGTTGCTGTTGCTTTTTTTGTAATAGTAGTTGTTGTTTGTGTTGCCACCACCGTTAATTATATTATTCATGCTGCCACCGAACGCATAGCCCCAGCCGGCCAACTCCGCCGTAGACGCCACCTTCGCCAGCGCGGATACTTTGCGGCTGCTGGCGGTTTGACGCGTCAACGTTGCCGATTTGTAGCCATCCAGCAGCGGGTCGTATGTTTTGCGCGGACTACTGCGCGGCAAAGTGCCATTGTTGCTGATCAGCTGGGCGTGTTGCGGATGCTGTGGCTTTAAAGGCAAATTGTGGTTGGTTACGGAGTTGGTAGCTGCTTGCAAATAATGTTGTTGTTGCTGCTGATGCATGTGTAGCTGTTGGAGTTGTTGTTGTTGTTGGATCTGCTGCTGAAACTGCAGCATTTGCTGTTGTTGCATTTGCTTTTGTTCCATTTGCTGTTGAAATTGTTGCATTTGTTGTTGCTGCTGCTGCTGTTGCTGCTGTGTCACCACATTCTGGTTTGGTCGGCAATTCTCTTTCGTTGCCACCGCCGCCGCCGTCACCCCAGAAGCTGTTTTGGCCTCCTTGTTATTTTCCGCGGCGCTATTTTTAGTATTATTGCTGTTGTTATTGTTAGTTTTATTCGTGGCTTTCGTTTCTTCCAGCGCTTTTGTTGTTGTTGTTGCTGTTTTATTGGCCGCTGTGCTGCTAGCCGGTTCTTTGCGTTTATAGCGAAACTTAATCATCTTGGCAGTTGTTGTGTTGGTTCTTCTTGGAGTTCTTGTTGTTGTTCTTGTTGTTGCCTTAAGTGGTGGCGTTTCCGTTTCTGATTAGTTACCTCAAATTACCAACGTCAACATTGTACACTTCCGTTCGCGTTAGCGCCTTTACTGTTGTTGTTGTTGCTGTCGAAGCTGTAAAATGTGGCAAATAAGTTTCGCTGGCGACAGAAAATTCAATGAATGAATGAACGAGTACATTCGCTATCCGTAGGAAAGTGTTGATGCTGCAGTGAGTTTTCAATTTGTGTTTTCGTTCTTTTCTTACTTAAGCTATAATAATTTAGTAGAAATTTACGAATTGAGCTTAAGAAATTGCTTAGGGTTTTTTTGTAGTTTTCTTATTTTATTTCTCCTTTTTTAATTGTGTTTTAATTCTTCATTTTTTTATTTTTTATTTTCTTTCTATTTGTGTTTCCATTCTTCATTTTTTCGCTTTCGGTTTTCATTTTTCCTTTCTTCTTAGTTTCTGTTTCTTTCTTTAAATTTTTTTATTTTTCGTTTCTTTTTTTTAATTTTTTTTGTATTTTTATTTGAATTTTCATTTTCTTAAATATTTCCATTTCACTTATTTCTGCTATTTTGTTTTATTGTAATGTCTAATTCCCATTTATATTTTTTTCTAATTTTAATTTTGTTTTTTTTTTTTGGTTTTGTTTTTTGTTTTTTGTTTTTTCCCCTATTTTTTTAATTTTTGTTTTTTTTAGCTTTTATTTTAATGTTTATGGCATTCTTTCCATTGCTATGTTTTCATTTGCATTTTAATATTTCTTGAGGTTTGTATGCCTTTTCGTTAGCATTTATTTTTATTTTGCTTCTCTCTTTTCATTTTTCTTTATTAACTTTATTTGTGTTTCAATTCTTATTTGCGATTTTTTTTTTTTTAATTTTAATTTGTTGTTTGTTTTACTTAAATGGTTATTTTTTTAAACAATTTTAAATTTTGTTTTGTCGCTATATTTTTTATATTTAGTTTGCATTTAAGTTTTAGCGTTAGATTTTTATTTTCATTCAATTTTCATTATTATATATTTATAATAGGTATAATATTTCATATCTTGCTTCTCTTTTTTTAATTTTCTTTTATACAGTTTTTTATTTGGGTTTTAACTTTTTAAATTTTTTTTATGACTTAAATTTTTGTAATTATTGTTATTTTTAAATTTTTATTTTAATTTTTCTGTCAAATTAGTATTTTTTGTTTCTTTTATATTACTATTTTCATTTTCATTCATTTTTTATACTTATATTGAAATTTTGAATTTTTTCTTTTGGTTAGTGTTTATTTATTATGTTCATTTTTTTATTTTATTTTTTCATTTTATTTATTTAGTAACTTTTTTTATTTTCCTTTCCATTTTTAGTAGTGTTTTACTTTTTATTAATTATATTACATTTTTTTTGTTTATTAATTTGTATATTTACCTCTCCTGTTTTATTTTTATTCATTTTTTAATTATTTTAATTTAATAATTTTATTTTTATTTGCATTTCCATGTCTCTTTTATATTTTTGTTTGTATTTAAATTGTTTGCCAGATTTTTCTTTAATTTTTTGTTTTAGTTTCCTTTTTTCATTTTTATATTTTTTCCTAGATTTTTCATTGTTTAATTTTTATGTATATTTTTTTATTTTGTTTTTAATTTCTATATACTACAATAATTTTCTTTTTGTGTTTTAATTTTGCTTTTTATTTTTTATTCCTTTTTTTGTTTGCGTTTCTCATTTATATTTTTATTGTTTTTTGTTGTTCTTTAATTTAATTTTTTTTTCAACTTTAATTTAAAAAAATTTCAATTTCTTTTTCGTTTTTATATTTTTAGTCGTAGTTTCTTTAGTTGCATTTTACTTTCTTTGGTTGTCTATTTTTTTTTTGCATTTTTAATTTGTTTATTTTTTCTCATTGTTTTTAGTTCTTAAATTTTTTTTTCGTTTTTGTTTTATATTTTTATTTGTGATTTTTCTGTCAGATTTTTCTTTATTTGGTTTGTTATTTTCCTTTTTTTCATTTTTATATTTCATTCGTATTTTTCTTTTGCTTTGTTGTTTGATTCTTATTTTTTTACTTCTTTTTCATTTCTATTCACTAATTTTCTTTTTTGTATTTAAATTTTCTTTTTAATTTTTTTGTTTTTGGGCTTCCAATTTTTGTATATACTTTTTTTTATTTTATTTTAATTTTTATACATTTTATTTTTCCTTCTTTTACTTAACTGTTTTTTCTTTTGTTTTTATGTTTTTTTTTCGTTCTTATATTTTTATTGGCATATTGGTTTTTAGTTGTTATTTCTTTGCATCTTTAATTTGTATATTTTTTCTAATTTTTTTAGTTCTGAATTTTTTTTCCACTTTTCTTTTATATTTTATTTGTACTTTAATTCTTCTGCCAGGGTTTTCTTTATTAGTTTTTTTATCTTCCTTTCTTCCTTTTTATATTCCATTTGTATTTTTCTTTTGCTTTATTGTTTATTTCTTCTGTTAATTTTTTTACTTCTTTTTCATTTCTTTTTACAAATTTTCTTTTTGTATTTAATTTTTTTGTTTTTCCAATTTTTGTACATACTTTTATCTTAAGCATTTTGTTTTTTAATTTCAGTTTCAATTTTTTTTTATATTTTTATTTGCAGTTTTATTTTTCTGTAAGATTTTTCAGTTATGTTCTGTTGTAATTCCTTCTTTTTTCATTTTTATATTTTATACGTATTTTCGTTTTTCTTCGCTTCGTTTTTTAATATTTATGTTTATTTTTCCATTTTTTTTCATTTCTATTTAATAATTTTTCTGTTTTTCTTTTTTTCTTTCATATTTTTTAATATTAATTTTTATCTTAATTTTCTTTTTTATAGTTTTTTTTTTCGTATTTTAATTTTTCTTTTGGCGTGCATGTATTTTTCTTTTTTTTTGGTTTTAGCTTTTTTTATTATGCCGCTCTTTTTCATTTTGTTTTTTTTTTTTTTCGGTGCTTACATTTGTTTTAATTTTTCCCTGAACTTATAACTATTCTCTACTTCCTTCCCCCTATTTCCGCATGAGTCATATCAGAGAACAAATTTCGTAATGCTTTATTTCCGTGGGCCCATTGAACCACAATTTCAACTTGACCCCATTTAACCTCCAAGAATATCCCACAAAACGAGTTAAAAAAGAAAAAGCAAATACTCGTAGAGAAATAAAAGACTAAAACCACGCCAGAAGCAAATCAAAGCGGACAATGTTTGTGTAGCAAGTATAAAAGCAATAACAAAAACTAACTGAACTTTTTGTAAAGTAATGCGAAACTTGCAGCTGATTTATGAGATAATCAGCCAGATCCAACTAACAAACCAAGTGCGGGAAGCAATCAGAGAGTGTTGGCTACATAAGATATACTTGACATTCTCTGACTCAAATACATTTATGTACTCGTATTTATGCCTGTATATATGTAAATATGTAAATTGTCTGAAAAGATGTTGGGAGTTTCCAGCTGCTTTGAATGGCAATGACTCACGGTGGCTACCGAAGCGAATTCGCAATAAAGAGGAAAATGGAGCAAACAATTTAAATTGGCAAAGTAATGTGTGAAAAGTATGTAGTAAGAAGATAAATAAAGTGAATAAATTGAGAAAAGAGAAAAATATTTTCAATTATGAAATAAATTAAAGTGGGTGCCGTCTGCCGAAATTTAGCTGAGGTGCGTTTCTCACTGAGTGAGTGCCACATAGCGGAATTTCTCTCTGGGTGACTACTACATAGCGCTATGTATAATTGAATATATGCGTATGTATGCATATATAAGTGCACATGGTTTTTGTATAAAGCCGATTAAATGTAATAACTACAACCACCAATCAACCAGACTATTAAGCAAACAGCAAAGCTCTTAACATAATTGCAACGGAAGTAAGAACTTCTCAAACTCTCAACTCGAAGGAAGTGCTAAGTTGTCGTTTCGCTGCAAATGTGAATTTAAACACTACGGAAGCCTCTAAGCGTCTTTTATACGAATTTAACTCTTTGACTTTTTACGCATTGCCTGCTTGGCTAGCTGGCTGGCTCCCTTTGCCCATTGTCTTTGGGACGCTCTTCTAACCTATTTGAACTTTTGCTTCTATGCTGAGGTATAAAAATACACTTGAGGTGGGGAAGGAACTGAGTGCAAGAAATAAAGGGAGACCACTCGTAAGCTATTCGTTAATGAAGTGAATGCGGCAAATGTTATAAAGCCACTAGTAAATACAGTATGCTAATATTTCGCATGTCTGCATGTGTGTGTAAATATAAGCAAATACAGTTCCCTTGTCATTTGCGCCCCAAAGGCTTGTGCAGTTGATTGTGCGTATGGCGCACGTGTCGCCGCTTAAGTTGGTAAGCAAATGACGTTAATGACATGGTATGAAAAAGTTAAATAGTGAATAAAAAAATGAAAAACATTTACAATAGTTGAAGGCAAAAGCAAACTGACTAATTTCGTTTCATTATGACAGCAGCTGGGATGCGAAAGCCCAAAGCAAATGTTATTGTTATGTGTGTATGTCGTACGCGTAAGCGTTCATGTTCTTGATCCACTTCTCGTTCCTTCAACCTCAAGCTTAAGTGTGATATTAGGATACCAATACAAGAGCAATTAATTGCAGCTGTGCGCAGCAGCAACAACAACAGCAGCAACAGTCGGCAATTTGTCTTTGTTTTGCGGTGTGGCAAATGTGGCATGTCACAAAGCGTGTGGCATGTAGCACAATTTATTTATTGCAACGATTCAGCACTATTTTGAGCACTTGTCAGCTTCAGTCAGCTGCGTGGTTAAGGGGTTTTCCGAAAATTTGTGTGCAAGTTGCTGTTAAATGAGTTAAATGGCAGCCTAAGTGGTGGTCTCGAAAGCGCAGATGTTGTTAGATACAGTAAATGAAACAAGATGGGCAACCAAATTATATGGAGCTAAGTAAAATGCAAGTAAACAGCTAACACTTTTTTGAAAATTCAAAAAGTTAGGGGGAAAAAATTGAATGTGACAAGTGGACTAGTGGCGGGTTTGGAATAATTAAAGAAACATTCCACAAAGTGAATCCAACTAATGAAATTTCTTTTAGCTGGAGGTAATATTTAAAACAAGTGGCAGTGCATATTAAAATCTTTTAACAATTTTATGAAAAAATGGTTTAAAATTTTACGAAAATTTGTTTTTTTAATTTCAAATACTGAACTGGTAAAATTTTAGAAAAGTAGTTAATAGCTTTCGATTCTGAAAGCGGCATGCTAGAAAACCTACAGAGTCTCTGAAATTCATGTTGACTTAACTACCTTTCTAAATCTATAGGGGAGAATTTTTTTATTCAAAACTAGCACAATTGAAGTTGTATTTATTTTTAATAACAAATTTTGAAATTTATAATTTATAAATGTGCACGTCAACTTTTGAATGCTGGAAATTTTGAAATAATGGTCTGAATAAATGTTTAATCTGTTGGTGACTTTTGAAAAAAAAAACGATAAGAAGATGAGATACGAAAACATAAATCATGTAACTGTTTTTTTTTCAAATTGTAAATTTGAAAGTGAAAAAAACTAAAAAAAAAAAATAAAAAAAAACATCTTCCAAATATTTAAATTTTTATTTTAAATCTCGAACACGTAAATAAAAAAAATCAAATAACCATTTCTTCCCCCAATAGCATAATTTTTATATTAATTTTCAAATATTACAAATTTTAAATGATTTTCGGAATAAAGAACTACTTTGTTGGTATTTTAACTCTCGAACACTGTAAATAAAAAACAAAAACAAAACAAAATCAAACACCATTTCTTCCCCCAATAGCTTAATTTTTATATTAATTTTCAAATATTACAAATTTTAAATGATTTTCGGTTAAAGAACTAATTTGTTGGTATTTATAATGAAAACTCATCAGTAAATGGTTTTTTGCAAAAATTTAAATTTTTATATTATTTCATATTCTATTTGCTGTTTCTTTCATGCAAATAATAAAATGATATTCGGAGTAAAATACTAAGTTCCTGCTGTTTTTCGAAAAAAATGCATTAAAAAGAAAAAAATTATTAAATAAACTAATCAATTAATGGCTTTTTGCAAAAGTTTCAATTTTTATATTATTTAATATTCTATTTACTGCTTCTTTTATGCAAAATTTTTTAATTTTCTTTCCATCCAAAAATATTCTCTTCACAATTTTTTACGCACATATTTCAAATTCGTCAAACCATTAATTAGTTTTATAATGATTAAATTATTTTTAAAATAAAGTATCTAAATTCTTGTTCTTGATTTTGCAAAAAATTATTTTTCCACCAAAAATATGAATTTTATAATTATGTAAAAAATCAAAGAAAGTAATTTATATTTTAGATTTAATTAAAATATTCGTTAATAAAAATGTATAAAACAGAAATTAAAATTTGAGCATAATTTATATTTTTTTGGACTTTTTAGGGAACAACAGAGTACAGTTTTATGATGAAAAAAAAAAAACAAAAAAAAGACAAAAAAAAAGGAATACCCTGGCGTTTTGTGGATTTTCACGCTGCCATTTAAATAGTAGTTAAAAAAAAAATTTTTTTTCACATAATTTGGTAATACTTTATACAAAAATAATAAAACTAGAAACCATTAAAATTGAAAATCTTTTTTTATTAATTTTTCTATGGGAATAAGTTTCCATCATTTCTTAGCCAAAGTTACGAATTATTTAAGAAATTAAATAATACATGAAATTATGTGAAGTATGTGCCTTGGAAGCTCCAACTTTACTCCATTTTTCAGGCAGTATACGGATTTCTCTGAAGAAAAATACGAGTTCTTTCGACTTGATCCATTCATTGAGCCAGTTTGCGATGCTCTCGTAAGAAGTGAAGCGCTCCCCAATAACAGCTGACTGCATTGATCAGAACAGATATTAATCCGAAGATGCATTGTCTGGGGAATGCGGCGGGTGGAGCAAGATTTCCCAATTCAGTCCCTCTAAATACTTCGGGACCAATTCAGCAACGTGTGACCTGGCGTAGTCATGCAGCAAAATCAGTTTGTCATGTCTACCGTCCCATTTCGGCTGCTTTTCTTTAAGAGCTCGATTCAAACGTATTAGCTGCAATCGGTAACGATCACCAGGGATGGTTTCAGATGGTTTAAGGAGTTCATAATAAATTACACACTATTTCGGCCTAAACTAACTTGAGAGCTAAATGGTTTTAACCAAATTCTTCTTCGTCTTCTTCTTTTTTTTAAATTACGACGAGAGTTCAATACCACTGAAGACTAAATTTTATTCTTTGAAATTCAAAATTCTTGATTTTAATAAATGCATTTTTTTAAAACTTATATTTTCAGTTTTTTAACTTTCAATATCTAAAAAATGCATAGAGCGTATTACGTGAGTCTACACTTTTTTGTATTTTTTCAAAATATTATTTTATTTCAAAAATTTTATCAAAAAATAGTTATTTTATAAATAAAACTTTTTATTTATTTAATTTTTTCGAGAGCTAAAAAGTTTAAAAAACAATTAAAGTCTGTCTTTTCAATTCGCAGTAACTTTTTGCTCTTCACAAATATGTTTTTTATTCAATTTTTTATAAAATTTTTATTAAAAATTTTATTTTACTAAGTTTTTATTAAAAATTTTATATTAGTAAATTTTCTTCAATAAACAAAAGATTCGATAATAAAAAAATTCTAACGTTAGATTAACTTTATTATTGAATAAATATTCAGCATTTGCTGCTTTTCTCCTCTTAAAATTTTAACCATAAAATTGAACCCACTTCAAAATTTCACATTGTTTGCATAAAACAAACGCCACTCTGGCTTTCTGACTTTCTTTGAATCATCACAAAATTACGCTGATCCAGCATCTAACCATCTCTGTATTGCTAACTTTCGTTTTTTCAACGTCAACTCCCATTTTCGCAGCTTTCGCTCTTCCCTTTTTAAACGCTTACATTCACTACAAACTTTCCGTCACACATTTGCACACACAGTCGTGAAACAATTGCACTCCACTGTAAGCTAATAAACTCTTTATAAACTCATAAATATTACCACAACAGCGGTCACCTAATTTCAAAACCGGTATTGCCAAATTCTGCAAACTGCATACAAAAGCGACAGCCAGTGTGGATGGCGTCAGCAGGCGAGGTAAAAAAATGAAGTGAAAAAGTGGCACACGATGACAAAAACAATCAACATAAAGATCGAAAATCCCAAAAAAGGTATAAATCGAGAGATTTGGTTAATGCACAAAAACTAAACTCATAAATAAAGGAGCAGTCGGCAATCGATGGGCAGGCAGGGGGAAACGTGTGCAAATCGAATTAATTAATTGCCAAAAAACGATGACGTTGACTTTTTGTGGTTTCGACAAATTCTAGCTGCGATTTTTTTGCTGATGCTGTAGTTTTGTTCAACTTTAATAACAAATAACATAAAAAAATGAAATAAAATAGTTAAACAAAAAGTGGATTTTAATCCCAATACTGATGCAGTTTCGTAACTAGCAAATTTATCTCTTTCGTACGATGGAGAAAATGCAAACAGTTGAGGTGTGTATGGTGAGCACAGTGCTTGCTATATGCATGTATATATATGTATGTGTGCATAAGCGGGTGCTGTATGGTAAGTTACGGTAATATTTGCCAAGTAGAGTTTGTAGAGTAGAGAGATGATTTGAAGAGAGCGCTCTTTGTTTGGACTGAGCCTTATCAGCAGCAGTAACTAAAGATCTCCGACTGGTTGATTCTTCTGGTGTCAGAGCTATCAAATTCAGAAAACTGAATAAAGTATGGAATAAATACTGAAGAAAAATAGCTGTTATTATTTAAAAATTTTACAGACCTAATTTGCGTTAATAAATTTGCCACTCTGCTTAGTAATCTGTATGACTTACAACCATTTAGAGATGGTAGTCAAAGCGACTGGTTTTACTATCCTCCACTAAATTTGTTAATTAAAAAAAATATTATTTTATAAAATTTATGTTTAAATAATTTAAATAATTTAAATTTTGGTAATTTGGGTAATTTTTGTCACACTTTTACGTTCATGAAATCCGAAACTCGCATTTAGTGGTTTCTAATGATAGAAATTGGAAACTACACACAAATTGCAAGAGAATTTTTTTTAAAGGTCTAATCATCTAGAACTCACATAAAACTCATTAATAAATTAATAATAATAAATTTCACATTTATTTCATTAAAACTTATTTATTAAATAAAAAAGAATTTCCCGAGATGGGGCGTTCATAGACATTTTTTTGTATTTGAAATAAGTGTAACGATCTCAGCGAAATGTTTCCCTATTTTTTCAACAGTGGAAAAACAGTTGACAATTATTGCAAAAACCACATTGAAAAATATTACAGAAACTCAAAAAAAAAAAAACAAAAAATAGCAAATAATTTCTGTGAAGTTAAGTGAAGCTAAGAAGAACTATGAAAAATTACCGCAAAAAAGTTGTAATAATATGATAAATTACGAAAACTTAAAAAAATAATAAACAAACGAAAAATCACCAAAAAACTTTTCACTTTTGAGGCCTAGAAGGAACTTCAGGACCATAGATGTAGTTTCTAAATGTTAGCAACAAAGAAAACAAAAACGATGCCACCTCATCAACATACGAGCCCTGCTTACAAGTACTAGCGACTTTATTATAATAATTATTATAAATAGTAGCGATTGTTGCGATAAACAAAATTCAGAATCTCACATTTTGGAAAGTGAGTTTAGAAATTCTCTTATAGTTTGCTAATAAATTATTTCTTGAAATTCAGCTTTGTTGAAGTCAAAGCAGGTTTGTTAAGTTCGCTAAGCATAATCAAGCACTAAACGCTGACACTGCATTTAAAAATTAAGAATAAAAAGGCGCGCTATCAACTCTCCATTTTTTCGCCGCCGCTATTTACTCAGCTAAATATGAGAAAGAGCTTGTTGATACAGGTGTCGGATAGCTAAACAAGCGCGCCTGTTAACAATTCAAATGAATTGATATCAACGCTCTATATACATGTGTATGTGTGTGTAAGAATGTGTGCATATGAAACAACATAATAATGTAGCTTAAGTTCACACAGTTGTTTCAAAGTACAACTATAACAAAGCCAAATTATGTCGCAGCAAAAGCTAAATAAGGCAGAAAAAATTAAATGACGTGGAAAAATTAAGATAAAAATAGGCGTTTAAATATAACAAAGCGAGAAGGAAATACAAAAATAAAAAATTTGTTTAATTAAAACTGCAAGGAGATAGGTATGAAATTGTGAAACAAAAAAAAAACACAATCAAACAAAAGAAAAATAATGAAAAATATAATGATCACAATGGAAAAAATTACAGTAAATTACAAAAAAAAAAAATTAAAATTAAATTATAAAGTAAATTAAAATTGCAACGAGTTACATATTACATTCAGCCATACATGTAATGGCAAAAACAGAAATATAGGAAAAAGTACAGCTCAACCTCTTACCATTCTACACAAACTTAAATTTTCTCTGTGTCCCACTTCATTTTTCTAACCACAGAATTCTCTACCATTTCGTACTACAGCAACTTTGCGGACATTTCAAATTTTTTTGTTTCTGTGATTTCTCATTTTCTATACATCTTTTTGTCAGCTCGTTTTACACGTAATTTGCTTGGAGCAGCATAAAACGATTAGACCTTTTAAATGCTTACGCTTGCTTATAACTCATTTCACGCTGTTAATATTCTATTACCAGTCTCAGTCTCAGTGTTGCTACGGCACTGAAGTCGTTATTTAATGTCGCGACGTTGAAACTGAAGCTGAAAGCGACTTTGACTGTCAAACCGCTAAAAGTAGTTAGAGGTCTGTGTGTATAACTAAAAAATAAAAAAAATATTTTTATATTATTTATCTATACGCGCACACTGCATTAAGTTAGAGAAAGAAAATTTAAACTTTAATGTACATGCATACATACATACACGCGCAGTTTTCAAGAAGAACATGCACACATACACATGAGCATAAGGACCCATACATACGCGTCTACAGTATGCATGTACGCCAAGAACTGTACATTTGAACACTCGTATGCATGTAAGACATGAATCGTTGTTTGTTTGGGGATGTGCATTCAGCTTCCAGCATTCAGCTGCTTGTTTTTGATGCTGATCTTCCAACCTGTTTCTTTTTACTATTTGTGTTTTATACCTTTTTTTCCTCGTGAATGCTTGTGTGCTGTATTATTGGGCGTCGTTGAGCACATAACTGGTGTTTATCTTTTTTGGTTGGTAAATTCACTATGTGAGATATTATCGTATTTGTAGTGCCTTCCTTTTGTAGGACAACATTAAGGCGCAAGCCTCAAATTGGCGAAGGTGATTGGCTAAACCGAAAAAATGATGCGTAATATAAGCGTGCTAATTGTATGCATATCTGCTTATGTATAGGTGTGCTTATTTTCATATTTTCTTTTTTTATCATTTAGTTTTTAAATTAAAAAGAGATGAAATGATAAATTCATATTTGAATTAAGCTTTGGCAGGTTTGGACCGAACTTTACTCTTTACTTTGCGGTGTATGTAATTATGGGATCTCACAAATGGAAGGTCTTAAAATTTGTACCGGTTCCGATAACAGGCGAGTTTTTGTGAGAAGCTCGACATACTTTCAAGAAAATACCACAAAGTATTTTGCCCCAAAATATAAGATGAAATAAGATAAGGCAAAATTCGATAAAATAAGTTAAAATGTAATGAATTAGCATAAGATAAAGAAAGGTGACATAATTTGAGATAAAATAAAGTAAGAGGAGGTAAATTAAGATAATATAAGATAAGGTAATAAAAAATAGGGTAATATGAGAAAAATGAAAGTAAGATAAGAAAAGATAAGAGGAGACAAGATTAGATAAAAAGAGGTAAGATTAGATAAAAAGAGGTAAGATAAGATGAGGTAGGGAAGTGAAGATAAGAAAAGATAAGATAAATTAAGATAAGAATAAAAAATAAATTAAACGAGATAAATGAAAATAAGATAACATAAAATAAATTAAAATGAGATAAATTAAAATAAGGTAAGATAAGATAAAGTAATGTAAGATAATATAAATGAAAATAAGAAAAGGTAATATAATACATGATTAAATAAGGTAACATAAGATGATACAAGTTAAGATAAGATAAAATATGATCCCATAAGATAAGATAAGATAATATAAAATATCTTTATATCATAGATTCGAATTAAATTTTTCCAACCTTCTCGCACTGTAAATTTCTTGCCAAGGCTTGCATTTTTAGCCGCTGAATCATAAGCTAACCAATGGCTCATTCCCAAAATTCATATTAGGCAATTACTTAGATGACACTATAACCGCATGCTGGTTTTGATCGAATCTAAAACATTGCGCCATCTAGCTTGTGCAATTATGTATCTTCTTAAAATGACCTAAACTGCTGTAGAGGCAAACGGGGAGCCACAAAAGTGCGTGCAAAAAAGGTTTAAGGTAGAGTTTTAGGAACCGCGTCTAATAATTTAAGACCATCAGAGGTACCTATATGTACCAATTTAGAAAACTATAAGGTGGCGCAAAATTAATCACCCTATCCGAAGAAAAAAGGTTCAAACAACTGCTTATAGCAACTATAAGGTGGCGCAAAATTAATCATCCCATCGGAAGATTCATAGTTTGGACAAATGTCGTACGTCAATCAATTAAAACAGACAAACAATGGAACGCGTGAAAGTCAAAATAAAGATTTCCATAATTTAAAATCATTGTTTTTACAATATTTAATAAAACGGTTATTTAAAAAAAAATTATAAGATTATGAATTTATTTAGGCCAGCACTCGACGAAAGAAGGGCATGGAATATGTATACTGAGGCTCCGAAAAAGGAACATAAGATTTTTCAGGTGAGTGCCAACCAACAGATTCAGTGCCCAGTAAGAAAGAGAATCTATTGAGCACTTGCTTTGTGCGTACATTAAACTTCAAAAAATTTAAGTTTAAATTTTCTAAAATTTCTATAAAATCACTACTCTGAGAACTCGCAGAGCTTAGATGAAATTTTGTTCGAAGAGCTAACTGGATGAACCAAAACCTTCAGTGAGATAGTTGGGAATCAGGATGTTGCTCATTTCGGTCAGATATATTGAGTCCCATGAATACCTAGGTTTTGAAGATCCATAATGGATGATTGAAATATTTCTAGAGGAGAAAAAAAGTTAAATTTCCTTCAAATGTTACGCTTTTTACTAGCCCGTTTATTTATTTTCTTTAGCCCTAAGGTAGTTGTCACTAACTTAATTGCTTGAGCTCAGATTTTTTGCCTTTATCCGAATCCACGTGGACTCTTATAATTCATATCCAATCTAATCCATGCTTATTATTTCAATATGCCCAGCTACGTATGTGGATATTTTACAAACCAGAGGACGCTGCGTCCCTTGGGACATGAAATTAGATTTTTTATACTGGTACACCAGCGTATTTCAAAATCTATTAGACCCACCTAAGTGTTGACTGAGCTTACAATAATAGGTAAGGGATTAAATTAGAAGCATTACAAACAGTGACATCACACAAACAATGCACCGGCGCTAAAAATAGCATTTATGAAGATATTTGCGACCATCAATTGAAGATTTATTTCGCCAATGACCATGAAACGCGTGCACAAACTTTTATTTGCAAAAAACTAAAAATAAAAACAGAAAATATGAAAGGATGTACATACGAGTACATCAATAAAAAAGAAGATAAATGTGTTAAAAAATCAATCAAATAAATCAACGAGGGCGTCAGTGTGACAAATGTAAATTTCCAAAAATTAGCTGGACTGCCAATAAAAAATTAATGCACATAAAATGTAAATGAAAAAATTAAAAAAAAAAAACAAGCAAAAATTAAAAACAACCAAAAATCGTGCGCTTTCACCTTCAAAACGCAAATAAGCTGCTTAAGCGAACACACACACACACACACACATGTGTATATATGGAAATAAAAAAAAACTGAAATATATTAAGAAAATACCTTAAATGCCAATACGTAAAGAGAAACTATTAAAAACACATGGCGCATATTGAAAAAAATAAGACTTTTAATGGCAAATAAATATTCATGCTGCGTTACGTTAGTAGCCCCGGTGGTATGGGCATTATTTTCAAAAGCTATTCTTGCATAGAAAACGTATTAGACGCCATCAAGGTAAATATTTACAATATGCAAATAATGATTGGCCCAAAAGTCTGCGGGAGTAGGTCACTTAGAATATTCATAGGCACATGGAAATGAATTGAAATTTAAATAAATGAAAGTAGTAAAGAATCTTTAATACGTTAATCTGTTTTGTTAATTTATTATCAAAACGGCTGATTATCAACTAACGTGATTTTAGAATTCTCTTTAATATTTTGTCCTAGAAATTTCATCTGCTGCTCTATTCCTTATACAAGCACCCTTTCAAACATGAAACAAATATCTTCCAGCAGTACTACTACACCCAAAAAGTTGCAACAAATTCATGCTATACTTTTTTCAAACAGCAAAAGAAAAAAAAAACAAAACAAAAAAAATTAAATAAAATGCTACGAGTATCAAAATATCACACTTTTCAAAAGTTAATATAAATTAATGAAATTTTGGAAATTTTAATCATATTAAGTTTTTTTTGTGAGAGCTTAGCCCAGAATATACTGAAGTTTTTATTGCAAATATTTCTGCGTTTTTAATGCCATGAAAAAACTCCTCACAAAAAACTATTTGCAGCTCGGAGTCGTCTTAAAACCTTAAGTCCCTTCATCTGTGGAACAACATCAAGACACACCCCACAAATAGGAAGAGGAGCTCGCTCAAACATCTAACAGAAGTGTACGCGCCAATTTTATTTTCTATGTTTATAATTTCAGTTAGTTTCAGATTACTCCTCATATTTAGTTTAAAATTTTTTCAGATTCAGTTTTGTAATTTTTTGTCAAAATCGAATCCAATTTTTGGGAGATATTTCGGCTTTTATTTTTAAAATTTTAATTAATTTAGTGTTTTGATAATTGTTAGACATGTCGATTACTTTAAGTTTTGAAGACACTGAAAAGATTTATGAATTCGTCTTTTGAACATATTTGTGTTTAATTTTTATTATCCCAATTGTTCCCAATATTTAAATTTTTCTTATAAAAATGGATTTATAAACATTTTTATATTATATTTTAATTACTTTGCCAGTTTTTCGTATTTTTTTAATGAAATTTATTATTTAACATTTTATTGAGTTCCAAAAAATGTAGAGCATTTGATTTTAATGGGCCATTACTTTTATTTTTCATATCTCAATATGAGCTCGAAGAAAGTTCGAATTTTTATTTACTTTTTTATTGTTTACTTAAATCAGATATTGTTTAATAAAATTTTGCTGCCTCTTACAACTTTAGCATGATGGGAGTCATATTCCTGATAGCAACTAAAAAGCACGTGAAATCGCTAAATATAAAAGACAAATAGGCCGCATAGTTGCATACCAAAAGAATAGAGTAAAAAACAAACAAAAAAAGGAAACCAACAAGTTAAAATGTTGGGTCAAAAAAAGTTAAATTTAATAAATAAATAAAACAACAAAAATCAAAAAAATTAAATAAAATAAAAATTTAAAATTCTTTTTGATTGTTTTTTCGGTGAATTCAACAAAAAACAAAATTAAAAAATAAATAAAAATTCTCTCAAAAAATTAAAAAAAAAAAAATATTTTAATCAATGTTTAATGTTTAAATGGACCACGCAAAAAAAAAATTCCAAAAAAACATTTTAATCAGAAAATGAGAACAAAATTTTTTTTGCATTTTATTTGTAATTTTTTGATTTAAATTTTTTTATTTTATTTTTTTCATTACGTGGTCTATTTAAATATTAAAAAAATTGTTTTGATTTAAATATTTTTTTTAAATTTTTTTAAAAAAATTTAATTTTTTTTTGTTTTATTGTAAATCTAGTAAATTTTGCGAAATTTGGTCAATACAAGAAAAACAGAGAACTAAAAGTTTTTTTGATTTTTTTTTTGTTTTTTGTTGAATTGCCCGAATTTCAAAAAACAAACACAAAGAATTTAAAATTTTTATTTTATTTTATTTTTTTAATTTTTGTTGTTTTGAGCGTTTCATTTGAACACAAAAAACAAGTTTTTGTTTATTAAAAAATAAATAAATATTAAAAAAGCGATTTGAAGCTTTCAATGATACCAATTATGCTTATGATTTTAATCAGGGATCAAGCAGCAACTTTCAATAAACAAAAAAGCAAACATTGCGAAAATTTACTCTGAGATTTTTACTAACACCTACTATATTATTTATATGAATTTAATGGAAGATTCATGATTTTTTTAATTGTCCGGCATACGCTGCTAAGTAACCATTAGTGATTTATTGTTGCCAAACAACACGACCTTCAAACGCAATAACAAGCCAAATAATTTCCAACAGTTAAATGGCAAAAATCATAAGCCATTTGTGTGCAAAAAAAGGAATACATTGGAGAATAAATTGAGGTACAAAAAAATTCAATTTAAATTTTTTTTAAAAACATAATAAATTACTAACAACATTTAAAAGCGAATAATTTCTAACAGCAAAGCGGCTTGGTTGAAAATTTTCCTGCACATACAATCTTTTCAAATTTAAAATTACAATTACTTGCTTACAACTGCTTGGCTTTAACAATTTTAAGTAATTGCAAATCGATTCCACATGAGCCATATGCGTACATACATAAATACATACGTTCCCATGTTCATGTAAGCGATTGCACTTGCAAAAAGCAACAAAATCATTGCCAACTTGGTCAATTTACTTAGTTCACTTGCACAAGTTTTACGCGCATACCAATTGGCTAATGCCCAAAGAAGTGTAATATGAAAGACTTAAGAAACGAACTTGAGTTACACGAGCAGTGAGTGACTATGCGTAGGCATTTTACATTAAGATTACGTACGTATGATACGCAATGATAAATCCAAAATCATGGGGTTATGGCAAATGTGTATGGCTACACGTTTGGAAAATAATTTACTTGTATTATTATAAAAATATACGCAGCTTAAGACGAATGTGCCCGCGGTTGGATTTCAATTTCTGCGCAGTTTTTGTTGGCTAATATTTTTGCGCTTCAGCTGTCATTCAAGTAGACACGTTTTTGCATAAACTATTTTGTGTTTAGTAGCCTAAACACTCTTTCTCAGCCTGCTGCGTGTTGGCAAAACATTCATTTATGGTGTGTTACAATTAAAATGAATAATTGTTTTTATTTTGAAATGTCTTCTGATGATGTAATTACCAAGCAGACATTTAATATTTAAGGCTTTTCTACACTTGAAGGGAAAATGTAAGATTACATTTGTTTAAGAAGTGACTACAGCGCAGACATAACATATTGTAATTATATTACATATGAATTTGTGGACGTGGAATTTTACTTAGTTTTTTATGGGCAGTTTTCGCTATGCAGTCATTTTGACTTCTTGTTAACGTGACCAAAGTTTAACTGTATAATTAATAATTGTATGCAATTAAATACTTTCTAAATTGCATAAAGATTGAATACAGCTCATCAATGATCTATGTGGGCACGTTTTAAAGCTCATACAAATTTTTCGTTATATCTCTTGTTTGCACTTTTTCTTAAGTAGCTACATAATTTTCGTGAAAGTTTGTTTATGTGGAAGAGTAAATACTTATGTTAGTTGTATAAAGGATTTGTGCATATTTTAATTATGTAGGCATTTATTATTTAAAGCCCGTAATCGAGTTGTATAAATTTCAAATTTCATTAAAAAGTAAAAGGCCTTTTAAAATACGCGAGATATCGATATTGAAGGTTGTTCAGTGGCACTTTGTACTATAGCATCTTTCTTCTCAACAGCTCGTCCAGACTTTTTTCTGTCCTCGAACGATCCAGTTTCTTGACCAATCTTCAGTTTCACCAATCGTTGAATTATAGACTTATTCGAACGATTATTTCCACACAAAAAAATTACGAATTTTGCGTCATGTTGTTCTTAAGGGCCGACCATTTTCGTAATAAGTTTCACTAATTTAAACGCGCTGTTCTATTGTGCAAAATTGTACATGTGCCTACTTGAAGAATAACAAAGATGGCATAAAAAAAGTTGGGTTGGTAGGTGAAATGGTTGATGTACCAGACTGGCACTTCCCAGTAGCACTAAAGGGCCCTTAATATATCAATTTGAGACCTCCACTCCAAAAGGCAGATATCTACAGCCAGCCAGAGCTATTGATTTAATAGAGAAGGTGGATGGAATTTAGGTAGTAGCACTACCCCAGACTGTCGAAGAAAAGAGAACCCAGTGACCTTAATCGTCTGGCAAACAAACCCGGACATTCACAGAGAAAATGTTTAATAGTTTCCTTCTCTTAAAGGTCCCCACAACTATGATACTTCAATAGAGATTAAAAAAGGTAGCGTCTAGAAATTTTGCACTACTGACATCTAGTCGTCACTTTCGTAAGATCCTTTATATGAATTTGCATTTTAAATATTTGAGTTTTTTTACTCAACTTTTTTCGCATAATTTTTTTTAGCAAAACCAAACATTGGAATCTTCTGAATTTTCGCGTTTTTTGTGATTCTTTTACCTCAATTTGAGTCGAAAATTTGTTTAACTTTATTTAAAAGCTATTTGCGTTTTTTGCCTCAATTAAATATTTGAATGGCTTTTATAAGGCGAATCGATACCCCGAAATTTTTTCAAGTTTTTACTTATTTATTTAGCTTTAATAATTTTTTGGCAAAATCGATTACTTGAAGATCTTCTTAATCCGAAATTTGTTTCAATTTTTATTTATTTATTTAATTTTAATAATATTTTTGACAAAACAAATTATTTCAAATTTTTTTGAGTTAGATTAAATACTTGAAATTTTTTTGGTATATTTCTTTAATTTGTATGTCTTTTTCTGTGAAATTTAGACAGTTACAATTTTTCTAATTTGTCGGTTCCAAAAAATGTAGTGTTCTGTTATTTTTAAGTTTTGCTTATTACATAAAATTTAAGTATAAAATATTTTTTAGATGTTATTTTTTTCGATGTTTTTATATTGTTTTTTTTTGTGCAAATAACATTAAACGTTAATATTAAATTTTTGCGCAAGAAATATCGAAAAAGGTTTAGTTAACATTTAAAGAATATTAACGATTTAAAAACACTTTTATGAACAGAACAGTTTTAAGTTCTAAAATGTATGACTAATAACATGAAAAAAGATGGCAAGTGAAATATTTATACCTACATACGAGTATATTTAAATCTGTAAATTATACCTACATATATTGATGTTTGTCTCGTTGCGATTGGTTGTCTCTTGGAAATGCTATTCCTCGCAAGCTATACCTAAGGTGACCATGAGAATAGAGATTCTAGGCTAACAACCTGTTACTCCAGAAATGACATTGTCACTGAAACCAGACTGCCACTACGCGCCCAGTGATCGTCACGATAGCAATTATCCATCATCTTATTTATATATTGTAATATAAAACTTAAAAAAATAAAAGAAGAGTATTTTATACTATGAACGCAAGTTCAGCTAAATTCGCTTCCTCTTTTAATTTTTGTTTCTTTATAATTCATTTTAACATTGTGTTTAATACTTTGCCTTTTAAATTTCATCTATTGCTCTTTTCCTTATACAAAAACCCTTTCATACACAAAAAATAAATATCTTACCGCAGTATCAGCATACATAAAGAGTTTCAACAAATTCATACTAATTTTTCAGTCAAGCAAAAACAAAGACACACACCAAAGCAACTTGCTACGAGTGCCACCGACATGTTAAACAAGCGCTTCAGCCCGACCACCAACAGCTGCCAGAGTTTTATTTATTCTGAGAGCTCAGCTACTTAGTACTGCTGCTTGTAGTAGAGGAGGTAGAGTTGTTTTGTTGTTGTTGTTTGTAGTAATCTTTTTCAGCACTAGTTAGGCACATAGTGTTTCTTCCAAATAGCTGTTGTTATTGTTTTGGCTCACTGCACTTTTTATGTTTGCCACCAAACGTGATTTTTTGTCTCCCACTTGCCACAAAAGCAAAGGATGAAAGCAATAAAAAGCATCGAGAGTGCAGAGTGGAAGTGAGGAGGAAATGCTTGTAGCGGATTAAACAATTTCCGGCGCCACAGCATATGGCGTTTAAAGGGCATTAAATGTTTGGCATGTTGTGAATTTTAAGCAGACGAATAACTAAGTTGAAGGGTTTATGATGTAAATATTAGAATTTTTAATTTGAATAAATGTATTTAAATTTATTATTTGAAAAAGTGTTGAATTTTTTTAAATTTATTTACTGAAATAAAAAATTAAATAAAATTAATATTTAATTTTGGTTTGCATTTCAATATAACTGCTAATGTAGAGCTGCTTGAGAATAATGAGGAAATTACCAAAATATTGAGGCACGACTCAAGCCTAGTAGAAACCCATAGTCTGCCCATAACTGTAGCTGGTAACCTTAGAACAAAATCGTGCTATCCTCAATGAGGCACTTGTAGTTAAAAGTTTTGTTTTTTGTAGATTGAATTGTTATTCGTCAGATTTTTCGTATAAGGCTGCCACCTATGAATATTTATAATATTATTAATTGAAAATATTTATTTATAAAGCGCGTAAAGGAATGGAAGAACAGAATGTTAACCTTGAGCAAACCGCTGTTCGAGGGTCTCGAACAACTGTCTGGCTTAGATGTTAACAACCTAGTAAGGTTCTTAAACCGCACAGACTGGATATAGTCATTCCGTAAATAACTGGTAAACAAGCTGCAACAGATGGCTCGTAGACTTTCTATCTTTATACTCTGGGGGAACAGAACGCGAGGATAAATGGCATGAGGTTAAAATATAGGCTGAAGGCGTATTATGGAGAAAAAAGATATTGCTCGTCGCAGTACAATAAAGTGAAGACTCTCAGTCAGAGACATAAAAAGTCGAGCCTATAGCACCCAGACATGGGTGAATAGAACTGCTCCAATGGACGTCGTTCTGGGCTCTCCCGAAGTAATGTAAAAAATCGTCCCGGTAAGGGGGGACCGAAGAGGAGAAGGGATTGTTTTAGTGGCCACACCACTCGATGCAGTAGACAATGCTCGCTGTAAGTGCGAAGGGATTTGAACCCTACTTCATCCACTCACAAAAATAAAAAAATAAGACTGTGTGTGGTTACTTAGAAATACCTTTAATGATTTAGAAAACTTTGAGCTCAATTTTTTTTTCTGGGAAAATGTCAACTTTGAGAATATTCTACGAATTTCTATTGAAAAGATTTAAAAAAGTATATTAGAGGGTTTAAATTCAAAAATGTTTTTAAATAAAGTTGCCTAATAAAAAAAAAGAATTTTTTTTCTGATTTTGTTTCAAAAACTTAAGCTGCAATAATAAGTTTGAATCCAAAAGTATTATTCGGCATGGTTGCCATCTAATTTTAACTACGCAATTTTTTTTGAAATTTAAATAAATTTTAATAACTGGTTAAAAAAAAATTCTATTAAAAAAAAAAATTATGCCTTTCTTTTTTAATTTTTTTTTAATTTTTGCTTTTAAATAAATTTTTTTTTTTGTTTCAAAATTTAAGCTCTTTAGATTGCTACTTAAATTTTAATAACTGGTTAAAAAAAAATCATATTAAAAAAAAAAATTATGCATTTTTTTAATTTTTTTTTCATGAAATTTTTTAAATTAAAAAATTTTGTTTCAAAATATAAACTTTAATATTACTATATATGTTCATATGTATATACTAAGATAAATAAAAAAGGTTTAAAAAAGCTGTCAGAGTTGTACCACCCAGGTAGTACTCAAAAATTTACTATCGCAAATTTCAGGTGTTTATATATTAAATACGTGGCAAAATTTGTATGTACACTTGATTTGACAAATTGTCGGTTTTAATTTAAAAATATAAAAAAAGGTTATATTTATGGCTTATGTGAATACTAATGAGCTGTTTGAGATAAAAATTTCTTGGTTACACAATTTTTCTTTCTTTTCAGTGGCAATCGATGCTTGAATGCTTTAGCTACTTAACTGCAGCCAACCAGCTAACGTCAGCACAGAACTAATGCGGTTTGGACGTATTTACTGCTGCCAGCTAATCATTAACTAATATCTATCTTTATTAAGAAAATATTAGCGAAAAATAACTTTGCTATGATCATTTTTCTGTTGAATGCATTAACTATTCCAATGGTTAGCATGAATGCTCACTCAGCAACACGTTTCATGGTGAATATAAATTGTTTAATATGTTTATATGTATTTTGCGATGATATTGCTAATCATTTTATTACTTCTAGTTTGTGTGGTTAATTATTATTTTTTAATTTAATAGTATTTCACATTTCACGCTTGCTTTGGTAGCTAATAGAGGAAGTGCGTGCGAATCCAAGAGTTCAGACATTTACTCAATAGAAAATGATAAAAAAAAGTATTTTTTGCTTCCAGCGTTCATCTTTAGGCACAATTTTGTTGTGAAAAAGTTTCTCACGAAAGCCATTTATCTAGCAGTAGTGATTTTTACGGTGCACACTAATCACCTCCATAGGCTTTAATGAACTCTGATCTACCAAAATCACTGACTTAAGCAATAAAAATCGTATAGCGATTGGCATTAGATTACATACTTCGGTATTTGGAAGCGCACCCCAATAGCTATAAATTTTACTTGGGCCATCAGTTGACTGTATTTCTACTGTTTTCTATAATATCTCTTCAATTCATTCGTATAGTTTAAACAGTGAAATCAAACGAAGAAATTCTATAGATTACCTTCGATTGTTTACAGTTCGATTGTGAAAGAGTGCCAAGTAAAATTTATGATGTTGCTATCCATCGATGACAACTGTTTTATGAGCATTTTTAACTCGCCAGCGAACAATACTCAAATAGAATTTCAATATATAGCTAAGGCTATAGGATACATGATGGAGAAGTGATGAGGAGCAACTAACAACAAAAAAAATAAAAAAAAAAAATAAAAAAAAAAAATAAAAAATAACAAACGGGTAAAACGTGTGATGGCATAAAAGTGGCGTTGAACAAAAGTGAACACAAGATTTTTATCTTTTTTCTTTATCGCTACAGTGATTTTGAACATTGAGCAAGTAGTTATTGGCCAATTGTATAGAGTAAGCAGCAGCAGGTGTCCGTTAGCAGAGTTTCGTAGAGGGCAATTTAACGTACACATTTTTTCAATTTTATATGCTTTTCGTATGGCTAACAGACAATGCTGCGTGCAGAACAAAGACAGATTTTGGTCATTATGCTGAATTTGTGCTCATTTGTGACAGACGTGACTAAAGTCAAAATGGGCGACCATAACCTGTAAGTGTTTAACCGCCAAAACGGACAACAAATATTGGCTTAGAATTGCAAGCGAAATCAAGCAAAAACAAAAAGCGTCAAAAGAAATGCTGCAATAGTTACTTCAGTTTCAGTATTGAGATGGGGAAAATTAAAAAAAAAAAAAATTAAAAAAAAACAACTACCGACGCAACTTCTTCTAAGAAAATAAAATAATTTTATTACTATTCATTGTAGCGGCTCACAAATAGCAACAAGTGCTAAAGCAAGTCACAGTTTACGTAGAATTACAAAAGCACTAGCCATAGGTTGGCTAGTTGTAGGAGTAAGAGAACTTTTGTACCAAAGCCAAGTAGTTAAAAATGCACGACGTGTTGGTCAAACGGCCGCCTGCATAAAAAAGGTGTAAATAAGTTAATATTTTTAAATTTTGAAAGCATGAATTTTCTAGGCGTTGAAGGAGTTGAGGATTAATGGAGAATAGATAAAAAATGGATAACAATAAATTAATAATTAGTAAATGGAAACTAAGAAAACCAAGAATTAATGAATATATTGTATTATAAAAACATGAATACTAGAGAAAAAACCGATAATTAATTGGTAAAAAAATCGAAATTTTTGAAAAAAAAATCCTTCGACCAGGCACGAGGTTTTTATGTTTTTCAAAAGCAGTATACATTTTATTGAAATCTACCAAGCAGTTTTTAAGTTATAGTGATCACAAGTTCAAAAAACATAGTTTTGAGAAAAATGCATTTAAAGTTCTGCTACTTGCTCTCGAACGCTCCGGAGCGCCCGAGCGTCCTTTGTTAATTGTTGAATAACTCGAGAAATATTTGTCGGATTCACTTAAAATTTTTACATCATATATTTTAGATATTTTGCTTTAAGAAAATGCAAAAATAAATATGAAATTTTTTGAAAATTCTGACAAACCTCTTAACAGACAAACGTGGCAAAAATACCAACAAAAAAACACAATAATAAATATAAAGAAGAAGTAATAATAAAAAAAACAATAAAAGCATAACATTTAAAAATTTTTGTGTACAATAATTCAAAAATGAAAATATTATATGTCTAAACTGTTTAAAGAGGCTTTGTGTATATTGGGTTCCATGGTATAAAGGCATAAAACAATATAAGATAGTGGACAAAATAATAGCTAAAGAATCCAAGAGATTTGTAGGGATTCAAATAAGTCAAGTGCCTAAACTCCCCCGCACAATTCAAAAAGAACTAGAGGATCACATAATGAAACAGGCGAAAGGCAGACGGCTTGGCTTAAGGGGGGCCTCTTATCAGTCGGCTTCAAAAAATCTTTTTTTCTGAAAACTTTGAAACAAGTTTTCTCAAAACCAGGTTTTTGAAAATGGCGTGTAAGATTTAAAAAAAAATGACGAAAGTTATCGTTTCAAACCGATAATCTATGTAAAGATAATTAAATTGCGCAACTAATTAACTAACAAAATACAAAAAAAATCATTTTTTAATGTTATTTAACACCTTTTTTGAAAAAAAGCAATATTTTTTTTTGTGTTTCAGGCGAAAACTACGACCGCAATCTTACACGCTGTTTTACTAGCGCGCAACGAGAAGCTGTGCGAGATCCCTCTTAAGTCCGCTATTTGTTTTTTTATTTATGTTAAAAAATTGTTTATTACTCTTCAATTATGCCACTTTCTTCGCCTCGAAAAAAATTGAGAAAAAACACCTTTTTTTGAAGCCACTGATAAGAGGCCCCCTTAAACAAGAGTAAAGGATGTGTGCTAGGATGTGTAAACGCGCATATGATGACAGGTATACTAAATCGGTTATATCGCTTAATAGAATGAACTGTTGAGCTTTAGTTGGCATATTAACAGGACCCTGCCTAGTTGCAGCGCATGCTAACAAGCTCAAACTAACTTCTAACGACGCTTCCAGGAAATGTACTGAGCCGGGTACAAGATAAACCCTCGATCAGCTTCTATGCTATTGTCCGGCTTGCTCGAAAAATAGACTATGCTACCAGGGAGCTCTCAGCAAGCACTACCAGTAGCCAGAAAAGCCAATCAATCGTTATTGAAAACACTCGCCATTACCACAAAAGGGTAACAATTGCAGAAACTGAAGACTTTAGCTCCCTAAGCTAAATATATAAAAAACCTACCCATACATAATTATATATCTTTATGTTTGCAGTGGTTTATATGTTCATATTCTATGCACATAAAAGTCAATAAATATTTGTATTTGCATAATAGAGACGCCAAACAGCAGATAAAATAAGTAAATAACAACACACAAAAAAAAAATATTTCAAGGGTTCATTGCCTAAGCCAAATGCATTGGCTGGAGGGAATGCCATTTTTCAGGCGTCCGACAGTAGCAGCATAATAATTTACACGCATAAGCATGCCTATGTATGTGTGTATGCGCGTATTAGCAACATACAAAAAATTTGATTTTTTCCACCATCAGTACTTGAGGAAATTTACATGACAGCAGTGTCAATAACGGCAACAAAACAACGCATGAGCATTTAAAGCAACAACAAGGGCCAAAGCATAAGCAACACAAGCGTATAGAATGTTTTTGTGGCGGATAATCAATAGCTTGGCACTTGCGCGCTGCATATAAATGCCCACATACATACTAAGTAGCTTTTGAAGCGCATTAAGAAGTTTGTGTCTTAAGTCTTTTGCTGTTTTGTTGTGCGCACCCAACGAATACTAATTTTTGAAACCAAAAACGCGAGATGTGTCTTTATTTGATTGAAAAGCTAGTGATTTTAAGTTTGTTGAAACTTTGTTGGTTATCGCTGTGTTTACTTTACCATAATGGCGTTTTTATGCAAATGTCGGTAATTGACAGTTGGCTGTGCAAAGTAAATATTGCACGCCGAAAGTCCGCATTGCTTTTGTGATTTTTGTTGTTCGTGGTGTGCGTTTATCGTTTGCTGTTTATAAACTGCAAAATGCTACAATTGCATTAAAATTTATGCTTTTGCGTTTGGCTTGTAGGTATATTCAGAAGCGACACCAATCATGTGAGGGTGATTTGCTGTAGTGTGTGTGCTGATTTAGAAATGTACATTTGTATGCGACAAATTGAAGGGAAACATTTTTTAAGACGAAATGTTGACACAGGCATGCCAATCGGAAATTGAAATGCTATGCTTGAATTTACTGAATATTTAGTGACCTCTTTCTTGGCGGTTTAACTTTCATGGGTTCTAGGAAAAAGCAGTCTTGCTCTATTCAAAGCTTCGCGCAAAATAATTTTTGAAACAAATTTAGGATTTTTTTGTGTTAAGCTTAAAACAAACGCTATAATTTGGCCTGCAAAATGAAAATATCTGTTTAGGAAGAAAAAAGTCGAAATATTTATTGCATATTTAAGACGCAAAAGCTTAGTTGTAGGAAGATGAATTTTTCTAACAATGGTTTTAAAACTAAACAGTTGAACTTTAGGTATTTCGCATAGTAAAAAGCTTTCAATTCGTTTAAAAAAAATTAAAATTTTTCTGAATACATATATGAGCTTATAAATTGCTCTTGTGTCATGCGTTCTAGAAACACTTTACCTGCCACACATTGACTGTTAACATGGAAAAGGAAGCATTTATAATTTTAAACTAAAAGCAAAACACCTTTGAAATACCGCCACGGCGTGCTTCTGGTTCAAACCTTTATTGCCAGCCATAAAGTGGAGAGCAATTATGCGCTGTCAAATATAATTAAATATTAGTATTCCGAGCTACATAGAAAACGTTGTACTACTTTCGAGGCATAAAAAATAATAATTTGCGCTACTAAAAGTAGCTGGTCTACCAGAAGCAAATGGCAACGGTACTTTGATGCATATAAAGAGATCAAGTTGTAAACAGTTTTTTAAGTATATTACGGCTTCTAACTTCCACTTAGTTTACTTCAATCATTAGCCGCCAAAATTTTATTGAAATACATAAATTCGAATTAAAGATCGAGCCAATCAACAAATAGTGCAAGTGAATTGATTTTTTCAGTCGATTGTTTGCTGCTGTTTTACTATAACTTTAGTGCACAACAGGTTTTTACTGCTTCCAATTTATAGTTTAATTAACCTGCTTGTGCGACCTTTTTCTTGTAGTAAATTTTAATATTTAAACAACTTATAAAGTTGTGTTTCAGAAACTCGGTGGCTGAGTAGAAAAATTACGAGCAAATTCAAAAGACTTAAGCAACGAACCCAAAAAATTTATGCACGCTGAAGGTAGAGATTGGAGTATTAGTTACAGATAAAGCACCATCGGCATAATTAATTTGATAATTAATGATTATGATAAGTCGCTTACTTACTAAGCCTCTTAGAATAACAAAAGCCACCAAATATAGTTTAAATGCAAGCGCTTTAGGCACATAACTGTAGCAGTTTGAAAGGACGCATATGGGTTATGTGAATTGTAAAGCAGTTCATCTGTTTTGGCTTAAAATTGAATGTATTGTTTTCAGACTCGTTGATCTTATCATATACTTGTACATATACTGTCAGCGTTAAAAGAAAGTGTACGCCACATATTGACCAGTTTTGACTACTTATTTATTTAATTTTTAATTTCAATTAATCTTTTATAGAAAAGTAGTTCATAATACACAAAAAAAAAAAAACAATAAAGTTTCAAGCTTTGTACAAAAGTTGTAAGAATGTGGCTAATTTTCATTCAAATTTCAAACTTTTTACTCAGGATTTCTGAAAAAATTTCAAATATGCAATTTTATAGGTCGTTAAATTTTTGTAAAATTCATGTTTCAAGTAGGTTAAAAGTCATGCTGATTTTTGGGAATTTTTTTCGGTCACGGTTTGGTGCATTTTCTCCTTTTACGCCACTCCACATTTTTTATATGGAAGAAAACACCTGATGGTATTGGCAGAAAAAAGTGCCAAAAATCAAGCATGCCATGACAAAACCTACTATGACTATATTCACGGCCAGGCAGCCATTAAATCAATGAATGCGGGTATACTAATATCAAAGGTTGCACAGAAATGCAAAGCAGCCCTAAATGATATGCGTGTCGTATTCAAGGTCAGCCTAATCTGAGTTCCGGTGCACGGAGATATTGAGGTAAATTGTAAAGCCAGAGCTAGCCAGAAAAGGTACAGCTCTTCAGCTGCTTAGTGATAGAGTCCAATAAGTCATTGAGAGATTAAGACACATATGTGACAGCTAGATTACTAAGGCTACCACGAAGTAAGAAGTAAGACAAAGAACTACTTAGCCTTTCAAACGAGGATATCTCGAAGGTCATATCTTCCGGCTATTTAGCAGGCATTCCGTGAGATTAGCAGTTTTCTCATATGAATATTGTAGAAGTAGTGGAAATGAGGAAGAAACGGTTGAGCACTTCCTGTGTAATTGTCTAGTCTTAGCTAAAATCAGAGCAGGCTTTCTATGTAGATAATTTTTTATCTCTCTTACGTAACTGCCTAGCATGGGGATTGAACCAATCCTGCGTTTCATAAGAGCCACAAAATGGTTCAACGTAGAAAAATAAACAAGTTTCACGTGTCGCACAGTGGTATATCCAAAGGGTCTGTAGGGTCTAGGTAAGTTGGGCGTAGAGGCCGACTACCACTAAAACTTTGATTGCATTACTGAATTTAATTCTCAAATAAAAAACCATTTTATCTGTTTTCAGAGTTTGTTTTAGACAAATTTTTTTTATATTTTTTATTCTTTAATTTGTTTTTTTTTTTTTTCAATTTACATAATTTCATTTAAAGGTATTTATTTTATCGATTTATTTTTTTTTTATTTCCTTTCATTTAAAATTATTTGAATGTATTGCGTGTACTTTGTTTTTTATATTTTTAGTTTTAGGTTTTTTTTATTTTGTTAATTTATTCTTTAATATTTTTATTTTTTGTATTTTTATTGTATTTAATTTTTTGTTTAAATTTTCTTTATTTTGATTCGGTTTTATTTACATTTATTTAATTTTATTTAAATGTATTTAATTTATCGATTTTATTGTTTTATATTTTTTTATTTAAAACTTAATTATATTCTATGTATTTTATTTTTTATATTTTTATTTTTATTTGTATTTATTTTTTCTTGTATTTAAATTTTCTTTGTTTTCGTTTTGTTTAGTTCTGTTTATTTTTTTCTAAATATATTTAATCCATTGATTTTAAGTTCTTTTCATTTTTTCTCATTTACATGTATTTTTGCTTATTTTATTTTCTGTAAAATTATTTGATTGTGTTGTATGTATTTTATTTTTTACTTTTTGAAGAGCTTGCTTTATTTCAATTGTCTTTATTTTGTAGCCTTCTCAAAATGTATTTGTACTTTGGTTTTATTATTTATTTGTATTATATAAACGTGTTTAATTTGTTTTATTTTATTATTTCATTTTATTTTACAAAAGTGGAAAAATAGTATTAGAATTTTTTTAAATTGTATTTGACTTTATTTTCTTTGCATCTCTTTGATTGCAACTTGTTTCTGCTTTATTTAGTATTATTTTGTTACAATATATAAATATTTTTTAATGTTTTCCTTAGTTTTTCTCTTATTTAAATACAGTTTTTTAGTTTTAGGTTTGTTTAATTTTATGTCATTTCCGTCTGTTTATTTATATTTTTTGATATTGAATATTTCTATTCTATGTATTTCAAAGTATTAAATTTTTTGCTTTATTATATTTTATTACTTAATTTTACCTTTATGAAAGTATGAAAATAAAACCTTGGTCTATTTTTTTTTTGAAAAACATTTTGTTTTATTTTAATTCTTTAATTTTAGTTTTCATTTTATTCATTTAGGGTTATTTTATTTATTTGTTTTTATTTTCGTTTAATATCCCTTTTTATTTTAAACTAATTTTGATTTGTCGTATTTGTTTTTGTAGTTCAATTTTTTTTGGATTATCATGAATCGTTAAGTGGTTTATTGATATTTAATTTTATATTAGGTATGTTAATTCCTTTATTTCAGTTTTTATAATTTTATTACATTTAATTGTGTACTTAATTTCGTTAAATTTGTATCGCTATTTATTTTATTTAATATTTTTAATTTTAATTAAATAAATTTTGATGAATAATTTAATGTTTTAATTTTTGCTATATTTTATAATTAGTCTATTTTAAATTATTATTGATTATTTTAAATAAAATGTGTACGTATGTTTATATACATTTTTAATTAACTAATCCGTTTTTCCTTCTTCTTCTTTTACCATAATATTTTTTTAATTTTAATTAAATAAATTTTGATGAATAATTTAATGTTTTAATTTTTGCTATATTTTATAATTAGTCTATTTTAAATTATTATTGATTATTTTAAATAAAATGTGTACGTATGTTTATATACATTTTTAATTAACTAATCCGTTTTTCCTTCTTCTTCTTTTACCATAACGCCACAGCATCAACCATCAACACTTTCCAGAGTAGCTGCAAGTCTCTTCTGTTTTTTACTTACGAGTTTTACTCTTGAGGCGGCGTAAAAATTTATTTTTGAGGCTTTATCAAAACAAACGTGGCCAATTGATTTTCCAGCAATAATATTTATAACAAAATTATCATGAAAAATAATCGCAATCGATCGCACTATAAATCGCATTAACCTATGTTTTCCAATAAGATGTACTTTCTTCACCAACAAGTTTTCAACATTTTATAGTATTAAATTTTTATTTTTTCTTCTTTTTTTACTTCACTTGCTTTGCTTTATCCATAAGCATAATAAGTATTATTTTATGTTTTACTTTCAATTTACACTATTATTCTTATTTTTCACATTTCGCTAATGAGATTCCCGCCATTCGTTTCCAGCTTCTTTAGAGTTAGATTAAACATTCGATTCACGCGGAAACTTAATTCGAGAGCTAAAAAAAGTATATACTTATGTGTATGCTCTAAAAACGGTATAGCCGCCAAACGCGCTATGCGACAGAAACACGTCTAAACGCTCGTAACTATGGTCTAAAACTGAAACATTTTCGCGCAAAACGATTGAAAAACCGAGTGGCCGAGAGAGCGCACAGGTAAGTAAACACAAAAACTCTCAGTGCCTCAGCGCTCAAACCTACTGGCGTGCATATTGCTTACTATACTACAGGAAGGCAACAAAACAAGTCAACCCACACATGGCATACAGCTACATGTGTACGTACTGTAAGTAAACGAACTGACTGACTGACTGACTGACAGACAGGTAAACAAACAAGAAAAACTCGACCGCCTGCATGTACTACCTATGCCTTAGCTATTGGACATATGTATGTATGGTCACAAGAAATACGAACAGGTAACAAACAGCCGATCATATAACCTGACAAAGAGAGCGTGAGAGACGCGAAGTGTTAGCAACTGGTTGTTTGCTGGTTGGTTGCAAACACACCATCTTATTAGACTACCAACATCAATAGTATTGCTCATGTGGGTAAACAAAGCACGGGTGATGACCAGCAACAACAAGTCGCTCTATTTATTTATTGTATTCTCACCTGAACCAACACAACTGGGGATTGAGAGTTAACAATGAAGAGAAAATGCTGTCGACTGCGGGAGGTTTTGTTTGTGCGATTCGTTATGTTATGAAGACTGTGAGTAAAATCCACTGACGCTGCTGCAGAGCGGCAGGTAGTCGGTGTGAGGCTTACAAATTTGTCAAATAACCACTGTCAATTGGAATATACTCGTAAACTACGAGCGTTTACAATAAGAACATTTCTAAGTAAGTTCTCTTTCCTTTGAAACACTCTGTACGAGCATTGGTAGAATTGAGAATAAATGAATTCAGCACTCTGTGATATTTTGCAATACAATCACTGGCAAACTCATGTTGATTACCGATTGGCGGGAATGAAAAATGTGATTATGAAGTTGAGAATTGGATTATATGTTTACTCTTAATGCTTAAAGCAAATATTTTGTGCAATTGGAAATTCAAACGAAAGTGGATATGATATATTATAATTAAATATCAAATATAAAATTTGAAGGCCTCATTATCTATTTGCAGTAAATAAGATATACATAGATAAGAGTGTATGTATAAGTATATATTTATTTTTTATTTTTCGTATGTGCATAATCTAGCAAACAGATTCTTATTAATATTATATGCATTTCTGTTTATTCACTTTCTATAATATTTCTTATTTAAACAGGTTTCATCACAATATTATAGCTTAAGCATTCATTGCTTTAGTTTTTTCTGTTATTCGTCTCAGCTTCTACTTCTACAGCATCTTATCTTCAACTCAGACATATTCAGCGTGATCAGTGCGCACGTCACAGATTTAGGGGTTAATTTTCATATCTCACAAATGGATCTGTGGTGTTTGATTTTGATTTTTTATGTCTTTCATTTTGTATTTACTTATTTATTTTTTTAATTGATTGCACTCAGTTTTTCTACAAATGAGGATAATCAGAAAAAGCTGAAGAAGTTGAATGACAGGATTGCTGAAAGATAAAGCCAAAGTAAATGGAATACAAAACTACCATTTTAGTTCGAGAAGTAATCTGATTTCATTTTAATGAAAAAAACTTGAGAGGTTGCTTACTACCGGAATCTGTGAGGTGATGAGTTGACAATTGTTCTAAGTAGTTGAAATATAAGAAGATTGACCATCGGCTTATTGCATGAGAGGGATTATACTTGGGCCAAAAATTGACACCGAGAAACAGTAGCGTCGTCAGCTAAGTTTAGATTTATCTTTATTTTAATAAAAAAAACTACTGTGTCTTATCTGTTATTTGGGCGTTGATGGCATATGTATAAGGAATGAAACCAGAGAATTAAATTGTTTCGTGCTCATACTTCAGATCTCTTTATTCATCTACCTGTAGTTAGAAGCTTCGCCTAATGAAATTCTATTGCTGTTCGATGAAGTGCCACGCGCTGCTCTTTTCCTAGCGAGGTTGTCTGCCGCGACTATGTGACTAAGCAACAAAATGAGGTATACCTTATTCATAGATGTGATGCTTACTAATTAAAGTATTAAAAATTAATAAATTTTCCACCAGCTTGGTGTTTTTTTAATGCGATTTTAAGGTGACGAGCGCCCTTCTCTGTCAGAGTGCATGCGAAAGCGTTTACTAGTCACTCAGTAGTTGCTTATTATCTCAGTCAAAATTCTATGGTATGTGCCTTAAGTGAAAAACAGAGTCGTAAATCATAGATTTTGTGGTCAGTATTGGAGCCAAGATATAAAGGCGGAAAACAAAACGCTAACCACGGATGAGACTTAGAAAAAGGTTTTAGGATGTAGTAAATTAGTCGAGAGAGATAGGATTTATTTAAAAAAATTCAAATAAAGAAAAAAAGATTAATTGAGGTCCATCGAATATATTATTGGAAAAGTAAAGAAAGAAATTTAAAACCTGCATCGATTTGGTAGTGGGGATAATTCGATAATATTATCAAAAAAATGATAACAAAATAATAGGAAAAACAAGTTTGAAATAATTATAGTTTATTTAAAAGGAAACAGTAAAACTCAAAAAATAATCATTATTTCTAAGCAATTATTTGTATTCAAAATTAAAAAATTAAATTTTTTTTTGTTTTTTGGTTTTTTTAAATTAGTTTACAGCTGTTTTTATCTTTTGATGTAGACGTTGCAATTATTTAAATTCAAAATTATCAAATTATTGAAAAAATAGTTTTTCTTCTAAGTTAATATACAGGGTGTTTTATTATCTTGCCTCACTGGGAAAGTGCGACTAAGAGGACTATAACTTTTGATGTAGAAGTTAAAATTATTTAAATTCAAAATTATTAAAAAAATATTTTTACTTCTAAATTTGTATACAGGGTGTTTTATTATTATCTTGCCTCATTATGAAAGTGTATCAAAAAGATTAAAACTTTTGATATAGAAATCCCAGTTATTTAAATTCAAAATTACTAAATTAATAAAAAAAAAATTGTTTATTTTTCAAAATCAGTATACAGGGAGATTTGCTATTACATACATTGCCTCACTATAAAGATGTGACTTAAAAAGTGTATACCTTTTATTTATCGCAATTATTTAAATCCAAAATATTAAATTAATACTTTTTTTTCAAAATTAGTAGGTGTACAAGGTGTTTTATTATTATCTTGCCTCACTATAAAGGTGTGACTAAAAAATACAATATCTTTTAATGTCGCAATTATTTAAATCCAAAATACTCAATTAGCAAAAGTTATTGTTTTTTTAAATGGTATACAGGGTGTTTTATTGTTATCTTGCCTCACTGGGAAGGTGTGATTAAACAAATTATATCTTTTGATGTAGAAGTCCCAATTATTTACATTCAAAATTATTGAATTAATAAAAAATATTTTTTCAAGATTAGTATATTATAAAGGGTGTTTTATTATTATCTTGCCGCACTATGAAGGTGTGAATAAAAACGACCATATCTTTTGTTTCTCGCCATATTTTAAAATAAAAATTACAAAATAATAAGAAATTTTTTTTTCCAAATTAGTATACAGGGTGTTTTTTTATTACCTTGCCTCACTATGAAGCCCTTACTAATACAGACTATATCTTTTGATGTAAAAGTCCTAAGCCCAATGACAACACTCTACTGCTGCATATATTTTTGCTCATAAATTCGCAGTTAAACATTAACGGAAATACCAAAGTGCAAAGTCATGCCTAAACAACCTGAATTTGGCTAAAGTGGCCAACAAAAAAATCGTGAGAAACTATCAACAACTAATGGCCAAACCAGAGGCTGCTAAAAGCAAATTGAAGTGTTGCCAAGTGACTTTGAATTTAATTGCAAGGCAGCTCAAGTGCTGCAAGGACTCAACACTTGCAACAAAGGCCTAGTACAAACATAAATTGTGGGTTATTTGATGCTTCGCAGCCAATGAAATGAAGAGCAGCATACCAAAAGCATGAATCACGCACGCACGTACGCATATTTGGCCGGAGCTATTTGAGCGCATGGAATCTCTATTGGAATGCGGAAAATGCATGTAAATACAAACTGAAATTATGTTGTATGTATGGAAAACAAATGAGAGAAATGAAAATAAGAAAACACAAAAACTGTCAACCAAAATATTGAATGGATTAAGCCCTTTTACTGCGGCCACGCGTAACTGATTTATGGCTGGCAACAACAGAAGTGCATCAATCACTCAGTAATCAACAGAGAATTAGTAAGACGACACAACGTAACCAACTACTTACAAAAAACACACAAAACAAAAAGCCGGGTAAAACAATGACAAATGTCAAAAACTATAAAAAGAAAGAAAAAATCCACTTGTATTACGCCTTCATCAAAAGCATTGGGGCTACTTAGCGATTCCGCTTGCATCAGCTGAATTCGAAGAAAAAATCTCACAACTCAAAAAGCAAAGCAAAAATGAAATCAATTTCGGTTGAACAAAAAACAAACAAAAATCAATGATACTTTGTGCTGAAAGTGTTCGGTAAATATTGTAAGTTGAGGCCAAGCGCCGAAAGGTTTTAAGCAGAAAATTACCAATATTAACAAAAGAAAAAAATCAAGAAATCATGAAACAACCTTAAGACACAAAACACCTTATATACATATATAAATTGATAGTAGTTACACATAAACTTTTCAAAATGAAGTTTCGAAAAGCGGCTGAAAAGGCCAAATTGCCATAGCTGGGCATTGAAGTTGCCAATGGCTTATTAAAAGCAAAAAAAACTGACAAAAGGGAAAAAATTGAAATTTTTTAAATAGTCATAAATTCATTTCTACGCCGTCTATTTTGTTGTTGCTACGCGCACTACGCACATCTCACAACATTTACCACCAACATTTAACGCTTCATGAGCCGCCACACATAATGCGCGACTTGCCTATGTTGGGGTTGGCCGATGAGTCAAATGACGCGCGCTACACAGCCGATCGCGTAGCAACAAAAATTGGATGCTGAGCCATGAGTTGAATATTCATTGGCCCGTTGTAATGCAGAGCATGAAAGCGCTTTTTTGTTACTTCATCACATTTTTTATTATTACACTTCTGCGTATTGACGCTGTATGTAAAACGGGGTCCTTTTTTCATTAATTTTTATTTCGTCTCGCGTTTGTTGTTACTTTACACGTACGCGTACGAGCAAAGTTAAGTTGTTGTGAGTCATTTACTGGAGTTTGAATTGAATTTTATTACTGTTGCCGGTACAGCAGCGTCATTCGTCTTTTAGTTTTTTTTTAGTTTTCTGTTGTGTTGTTGCTTTTCCTTTTGATATGGTTTTTTGTTTCTTGTAACTCATCAAACAGCTAATATGCATTAAAACTTTTTATTAATACTTTTTGATTGCGTTTTTAATAGGCTTATTGTGGTTTTTTCCATAGTCATTCAGTGTAGGAAAATATTAGTTTTAAGACTTTAACTCGTCCCACCGGCTTAAATGGCGCACGTGTGCTTTTTCTTAGATTCTCTATGCTCATATTTAACGATATTTTAGTTGTGGCAAATTTTAAATTAATGTGCATAATTTTTTTCGTTGGCTTAAAGCGTAAAAATAGCGATTTTTATATGTCAATAATTTCTTTTTGGTAGAGTAGTTGTATCATTTTTACGGTATTACTGCCCGTGACTATCGGGCAAAGCGGGCTGCGTCAATAAACAAAATTGCCATATTACGGCTAAAGAGCAATCCAAAGCCATTCAATAAAAGTCATTTTATCTATTGAAAACGACGGTTTGGTGTGGCCTATGAGCTGGAAGAATCATCGGCCTATATTTCTTCAAAGGCAGGGCTGGCGCTAAGGTAACAGTGAATCGCGTCCTGATAAACGATCGTTTGTTGCCGAAAATTGAAGCCCGTTATCTTCACAACTTTTGGTACCAACAAAACGGCGCTACTTGCCATACAGCTCGTGCAACAATGGATTTACTGCGTAGTCGTTTCGGTAAACAATTTATCTCTCGTCTCTGACCAGTGAACCTTTAGACTTTTATTTGTGGTGGCTTGTAAAGTCTAAATGCTTTGCGGATAAGCCAGCTTCAACTGAGGTAATAAAAGCCAACATTAATAAACTTATTAACGAGATACCGACTGAAGTTTTCCAGAGAGAAATTCAGAATTTGTGTTCACGTATGGCCGAATTACGGCGCAGTTGAGAAGGATTGTTTTTAAAAAATAGATGTCATGAATGGTTCTATACAAAAATAATCAAGATTGTCCAATCAATTTGAATTTTCGAAGTTTTATTTCAATTTAAAATCCGATACCTCTAAATTGGTCACCCTTTATTAAGATCTACTGCTCAAGCATATCCATCGTTAGCATGAAACACCAATTAATAGAAAAGGGTTTTTCTAATAGCGGCTGCTCCTTGGCCGGCAATGGTAATCCTCCTTAGGCTAATAGTCTCTCATTGTAACCACTTGCCGTTCGGAGAATACGTAAAACTATAGGTCCCTCAATTTGTAAAAAACATCCAGACTTACATCATAAAGAGGACGAACAGCTCGGTTAAACACCCAACAAAAGATGTATGGATTAAAAACATGTCGACAAGTGAACAAAACTAACACTCTACAAGGCTCTCATCATGCCCGTCCTAACGTATGGCGCAGAAGCGTGGGCGATGACAACATCCGATGAAGCGACGCTTGGAGTATTTGAGAGAAAGATTCTGCGCAAGATTTTTGGACCTTTGCACGTTGGCAACGGCAATGGCTCTAGGCACTACAGTATATGACATTCACGCCGCTGGTGGTACCACTAATTAGAGAATGCCTATGCAGCAATAAAAAAATTAAGAATAAGTAGCGAGAGGTTGGACTTAGAACTAACTTCGTGCCTTGCTTCAGTTAACCTCTGTGAGCCAGAGAAAGAAAAAATAACGATGACACATTTTTATTTCTTTCTTCCATCACAATCAGTGCGTTACGTGCCTCATTGGCCAAATACTTCAATAAATAGAGAACCACTTAATTCCAATATATATGAATGTATGTATGTGTGTCCACTCAATTAGCGCATTCAATGCATTTGGTATAAATCAAAGCAAACAATTAATCGAGCACTAATTAATGCGAGCCTAGTATGCAGCAGGTATCAATAACTACACACATATACACGCAAATGTGATAATTTCAAAATATCAATAAACTCAAATTTACAGTGCGATGTGAAAAGCACGTGCCAGAATGGGTATATCAGCGCAAAGAGCTATGCAAACACTTTTAGTATCAAAAAGGCACAATGAGGCAGTGCTGCACTTTACTGTGGCGCGCAATGGCACTGATGCACTGCAGGGTAGTACTAATTCACCACAGAGCGCGCAAAAGCGAAAATAAATAAAGGGCTGATGGCAATGTAAAAGCAAATAAATGATATTGTTTATATTATGCGCTTATCGCATTGGGAAACACATTTAGTGTCATGTCTGATGTGGCTTATGTTAGCTCTGGGCTGATTGCGGGCCATAAAAGAGATTTGACGGTGGTAATACGCATCGCGCATAATCAGAGCATTTTTATTTATTTTATAGTTATGCCTTTTACATGAAGTTGAGATTTAGTATTATTGTTTGCCTATCACAATTAGTTTTTTATGCGTGCATGTACATTTGTTAACTTTGTGGGACATATACTGTTATAAATGTATGTATGTATGTATGTATTTCCATTACCAGCTTTTCGTACTATCTTTCCATTTGCATGTAATTTCATGTACGATGGGACGAACTGAAGTTCGTTTAATTGGCTACAATGGGGAAAAAAGGAAAAAAAAATTTTTTTGTATTCAATTTTCTTCATCGAATTTTTCAACATCAGTGGCGATTAGTGCTTATAACATAAAAAAAGGTGCCGAGATTCACTTCGAGCGACATGCAAAAGTACCACTTTTTTTGCAACAGAAAACTTACATCCACTATTTGTGGCGTGCGTCTTGATGTTTTTCCGAATGGTGGATAATTTCTTAAAAGGAGCTTTTTCATGGCAGAAATACACTTGAAGGTTGGCCATTACCTGCCGAAGGGCCACCGCTATTAATGTTTCTATCATTTAGTGATTCAACCATTTCTAAAAACAAAATCCAACACTTTTTGTGTAGATTTTCAACTTTGAACTTGAGCATCTCATCCAAGGACAAAAAATTATAAAATACATAAAAACCCAACGAATAGGCTGGCTTGGACACTTAGAAAGAATGCCAGAACAATGAGCACCGAAATGAGAATTCAAGATACATCCGTATGGGAAGTGAACTAAGCGCAGACCAAGGAAAAGATGGGTAGAGATCAACGATATCAAAGGGATGAACGTGAAAAACTGGTGGCGCTTAGCAGTAAATAGAGAAATATAGAGGAAGATAGTTGCGGAAGCAGTGGTCCACCCAGAACGGCATGCTAAGAAAGAAGAAGAAGTTAACTGCATAATTATCTATCCGGAAATCTTTCTTTTGAATTTTATAATTCTTGGTCTATGAAATAACTAGAAATCGCAACTCTAGTTCAGGAAACTCAGATACAAGTCGAAATTTTCAAACTCTCAGAACACAATCAGATTGTGCGCTTGTTAGCAGTGTAAGCTGAGGTATTAGGGCAATGCAGTCCATTTTATTTCTGGTTTTTAGGCTTACAATAAACAGATTTCGTTGGAAAAATCAAGTCTTTCGAAAATAGGTTCGCTAAGTAAGTCATCGAGATGAGGATGAGAATTGCATATCCAGCTCTATCGAAAACTTATATTTTTTTACATACAATATAAGCCAAACAAAGAGTACCTTTTGTACAAAAATTTTTGAATAATAGGATTTATTTATTTGAGTTTTCAGATTTCATTCATCATCATTTGACATCATTACTTTTGCCGGGAAGTATAAGTTCCCAGTGGTATCACAATGAACCTACGAAGGGTCTACCACCTCTCTACCTAATCTCTGTTAACTTTAGATTTCACTAGAACCAAAGATAGTCAAGGACTTAAGACGTATTCCAAGGGACTCTTCCCCTACAGAAATATGTGAGTTGCAGAATACCCGAAACGGTCACAAGCGATAACGTTTTCTCCCCATATACTACTCTGTACTCAGTAAATATTTTCACAGGCATGAGCTTGCCACAAAGTTCATAAAAAACGGCAAATCGAATATCTGCTCCCATAATTCCTGAATTTCTGCTAACTTTTTCTAATAGCTTTTCATTTGCAGGCCTCAATTCCTGACTGTTTGAGTTGAAATTTAAGATATAATATCATCTAATGCCAAATTATTTGAAATTTTTAAAATTTATTAATTGTTGCCAACTAAACGAACCTTTGTTAGTCCCCAACGCACCTTTGTAATTAACACGCGCCTCTCTGATCTTCCCTAATTTTTGTTTTCCACACAGCACAGCTCTTTATTTTACTATATTATCTCCGTAGTTACAGCTTGGAGCATATCTTGGAAGCGGCGAGCAAATATACTTTCGTTATAAGAACTAACTAAGTCAATAAGGGCAAAACTAAAAAAAACTGTGGCATATGCACACAGATATGCTTACATATTTATTATCGTGTACGCGGGTGTGCTATGTGCTTCATTTTTGCTTCGTAAATACAGCTTTCCTTTGTTTATTGTGTGATAAAAAATTTCTGAACAAATAATTTATTTTTTTATTCATATTGTCATATTCACATTGTATTTGTATTTCCTATCGCTGGCAGCCTAAACAGAACTGTTAGCTAATATGAACTGAGTTTTTTTTAATGTGGGTATACGCTATTAGCGGTGAAGTGATTTAAAGCCCTGAACTACTGGTATGACCACCGCTATTTCTGTTAATAAATTGGGGGAACAAAAGTTTTGAAATAATCTTAGCGTGCAAAATTAAAGAAAAATAATACAAATTAATTAATTTGCCCTCAAATTTATTTTTTTACCGTGAGAAATATACAACAACGCGTGCGGAAGCTAAGAATTAAGCTGCATTACGTCCAAAGGCCGCCTACACCAAAAGGAGTTATGAGGAGAAATAAAATGAGTGGCGTAACCGAAGTTGGATTGATTAAGGCTCCTCTCTTTTACTGTATACTTTTGTATATCACTGTATGCAAAAAAATATATTTATGTATGAATAACTTGTAATATATACATGTTGCAATACCGTCAGCTATTAGGTAGCTTAAAAGAACGTCACTCGAACTACATTTTTAAAAATTTCTATGCCATACCCCAGTGAAGTCGGAACACAAATTGTGATGCATTTTTTCTCCTCTTTTACAAGACTTGCAGCGAAAATCGGAATATGCCGATAATAATTAAGTTTTTGAACAATAAAAAATTATCAGGCCGTAGTCACTCAAAGTGTCTGTAGACTCATTTGTACAAAGAAAAAATATTTATTTATTATTATTAATTGTGCGAGATATATACAATATAACCCTAACTTTATTAGACTACCGGCTACGAGAACCTTCGGTGCAAAGCAAAAATAAACCTAACAAAACCTTCAGCGGATTATAGCATCAACTGTAGTTTGCAAATGCCGCCTATCCTTTACTAACTAGAAGTATAGACCTGTCTTCGTTGGTGCCTTCAATTACGCTGTGTGACACGGAAAATACTCGTTCTTCGAGACATAAAAATAGATGTATAATATAAATAATTGACGCGTACACTTCTGTTGGGTGTTTGGCCGAGCTCTCCCTCCTTTTTGTGATGTGCATCCACAAAATGTTGTTCCACAAATCCAGGAACTTAAAATTTTAAGCCGACTTCGAATGGCACATGGTTTTTTATGAGGAGCTTTACTTACATTAAATTGTAGGTCTAGTTAATTATAAAAATATCAAATGCTCAGAGTTTTGAAGTGACGAAAATATAAATTTTGTATAGGTTGAACCAAGCCATAAGAATCATTATAAGTTTTATAAAAAAAAGAGATATTTAATCATTATTCTGAGAATTTAAAATTTGCGATCAATAATAAAATAAATTTCTGAGATTCAGAAAAAATTATAATATATCGAACTAGCAAACCCGGCCCCCTTCGCTGGGCACACTAAAATAGAATAGATATGGTTTAGAACAGAAAATATATGATTTTCATATTATTTATTTCTTTATTCTTTATTCAAGCGCTTTGGCATAAACAATAATATATTTTTTGTTTTTCTATTTGTTTTTGAGTAAATATAAAATATAAATTGAAAATCAGGAAAAAGAAGATTGTTTTTAAATTTCAAATCAACGCATATGAATAATATGTTTTATTAAGCATTGGAGCTTTTTTAACCATTATCCATTTATATTTTTCAAAAAAAAAAAAACGAAAAAAATTGTTTTTTCCACGAACACATAATTTCATTCGGATTTCACATTAAATTCTCAAATTTCGTAAAAAATTATTCACTGTTCCAAAATCCACTCCAAAAAAATTCACAAACAATTTTTACATGTTGCACTTACGTTTTTTCCTTATGGCATCCAAATCAGAAAGAAATATTGACACATTGTAACTCACACTGTCAATTTGACAGTTCAGTTCCGCCCCAAGCGTTAAAAAAGTAAACGACATTATGGCTGGCTCAAAAGACCGCTGTACCCGTTGCCACTGCTCCGAATTACAACCAAACTTTACGAAACCCATTTTCAATACTTACTTAACAATGTGCATAAGTTTGGTTTAATTCGGTGCAAAGACACGGCGGGTCCACGTTTTGGCATATATTTCGAGACCCTAGTCATCAATAGGTATGAAAATTACCCCGCATTAAAGCACTTATCAACAGCTTTCATTTGATACCCGTATTGTACATACACAACCAAAGGTTACCCGGATCCACGTTTTGACCTATATCTCGAGACCCCCGTCACGGAGCGGCATGAAAAATACTCTGTACTAAAGCATTCACCAACAGCTTCAATTTGATATCCATATTGTACAAACACATTCTAGGGTCCACGTTTTGGTCTCTATCTCGAGACCCTAGTCACGGAGCGGCATGAAGAATACTCTGAACTAAAGCATACACCAACAGCTTCCATTTGATACCCATATTGTACATACACATCCGAAGGTTACCCGGGTCCACGTTTTGACCTATATCTCGAGCCCTATCCACCAATAGGTATCCAAACTATACGGAAACCATCTTCAATACCTTCTTAACAATGTGTGTAAGTTTGGTTTAATTCGGTGCAGACACGGCCGGTTAGCGAACACACACAAAAAGTTGACTTTATTTTATATATAAGATTTTTTTCAGTTTGTGTTCGAAAAATCCAAATATCTTACGGAACCCTATTTTTTTCCAAAATAAAATGTAATTCATGTTACTCCTAGATAATGTAGTTTTCGAATGGTGAAAGAATTTTTAAAATCGGTCCAGTAGTTTTTGAGCTTATTCGTTACAAACAAACAAACAAACAAAGTTTTCCTCTTTATAATATTAGTATAGATAATATACTTTTTTATCAATAATGAAGCTTTTAATGTTATTTCTCCGCTCTGAAATAATGTTAGATTTTATGAGTTCCTATTTTTTGATCAGAACTAAGGCTTATTTTTCTTAATTTGTTTTTATAAAAAATGTTGATTATTTTTCAAGTTTTAGTTTTTTGATCAGAAATAATGCTAATTTTAAATTTTAATTAGAAATAATGCTAATTTAAAAAATAAATTTTAGATAAATTTTTTTACAAAATTTTTTTTTAATATCATTTTAATATTTTTTCAATTCAAAATTAATTTTTTTGATACAAAAAAGTTTGCAAAAATTTTTTTAATAAAAAAAATTTTTTTTTATAAAAAGGATTTTCAAAGGAAAAATTTTTTCCATAAAAAAATCGTTTTTAATTATACCTATATAATATTTTTGATCGAAAACTAATTCTTTGAGCTTTTTGTTTTTTTTTTGTTTTGTTAATAAAAATTAGTTTAGAGCTCTCGGGAGCATAGGACCTCAGTCTTGCGTTGGTTTCGTTATTCTATTTTGATTTAGTTTTTATATTATTTATAAAAATATTGAAATCGATATGAGTGATTTATCACAAATCGAAATGTGATTCTGAATAATAATTTTAAATAATAAGCCATGCAGATAGAGCATAAAAATTTTCACATATCCATACTCGAAACTGTTCAACGACATTTGAAAGTTCTATTTCTTTGAAAATTTCAAAATATTGTATATTTTCGATTGCAGTACATACACAATGGGTTTCGACTCCGGACGCATGTACAAACCCATTCCGCTACGGCAACCATTACTTAAAAACATTTTGCCGCCGCTCATCACTAGCAAGTAAGACATCACAATATATTCCTATTCTATTTATGCGAAAAATAAATAATGTTTGCGCTAAAAGTAAAACAAATACACTTTAATATATTCTAAACAAGGTGAGAAGTAGTACTACAACAATTACAAACGATTTCCAGCCAAAACACACAGATTTATCGGGTAACAACTTTCCGCAAATCCCTTTGCTAACAAGCCATTAGAAGTGTGCAGTAAAATTACAATAAAAACTATCGGCTTTGCAACTGCGTAGATGATGGTCATAAATCAAATGTCATAATGAGCCAGACTACAATAAATAAACAGCCAATCAACCATTTACATAGGCCAAACCTTATACTTTTCCACATAAAATGCACGTCGACGCCAAACTTCTAATGATGCAGATGAGGGCGAAGAGAAAAAGGTGCTATGCCAAGCTTCTAAAGCAGGTAGGGCAGACGAGAAGATGATTTTGGAAAATTTGGTTAATCATAAATTTAGCAGCCAATCAATCGATTTACTATTCAATTAATCAATCGCTGCTCACTAAGCAAATGATGAATTACTTTGCGTCAAATAAAATGTCAACAAAGCAGTGAACAAAAACTGTGGAGCGTAGGTTAAAATGAATTTTGAGCAGCCGCAGCACGGGTGTGTGAATCAGATAGCGCGGTGGAGCCAGAAAATTTGGTCAAGCGCAACGCACTCGTATGTTGTCTGGGAAAGCGTTGAGTCATTTGCTTACATTTTATGCTCGTATGTGACACGAAAGCTGGTAGGTTTTAGTTAATGGTCAAAGTGCAATAAAAGTTTGAAGGAAATATATTTGCCAGCAGTAACATAAAATCTATTTTTAAAGCTGATCTAAATGTTACAAAAATCATTCTCCCTACGAGTAACTCCTGCACTCTGATTCTCTAGAACCACTTAGCCAAAAAAACATACACAGAGTAGGATCCAGTAAAATGTAATTTACAAAATACACGCAAACTAAGCCGAATGTATCTTTTTCGTATCATATTCAATTATTTAACTTGTGCGCAATTAAACAGCAGTGCTATAAAGCCAGAGCATAGAATGGGTAGTCGTATATTTGGTATGAAGTTCAAAGTGGTGTGAAAAAGTGTTTTCAAGCGCGACGGTTGCGCTGCACAGGTTGCGTGGGAGATTCCCAGCGTCAGCAGACGATTTTCATAATTTAAGTCAGCACACCACAGACTACTCCACTTTTTCATGGATTCAACATGTTTTACAGCAGATTATACTAGCCGGTTTTGCTATTTCCTTAGCTGATAGCTGAGTGGTGATTTTACTATTTTCAGCATTTAATGTTAATTTATGTCTTGAATTAAAAGTCAAACAAAAGGAGCAGCATAGACAAACAAGAAGTTAAGAAACAAAAAAAAATTCTAATGAATATCATCACAGTCAGCAAGCAGTTAAATGTATGTTTGTAAGAACAAGAAAATGTTGTTATTTTTTTAATTAGTTTTTTCCTCTTTTTTTTTTTAAACAAGACGAGTGCCAAAAATGTAGGGTGTTGTTGTTTGTGCGAGCCGCTTCGGGCTTAATGTTTATTGTGTTGGCAAACAAGCAAATGATAGAGAAGCCGCTGCATTTGACTTTTCTTTGTTTTAGCGCTTCGAATTTAAGTAGCAAACAAAAGTTAAAAGCCGAAAAGCGCTTCACAAGCCAAAACCATGACTACTGACATGCAGGCAAAGCAAATGAAAAAAAAAATATGAAAAGCAAAGGAGCAAACAAGCGTAAGAGAGACCAAGCTCGACGGTCTAAGTCTCGAAACCTAACTTTATGAACCCAGCATGTGTTTTAAGTTCAAATAAACGATATTTCTTTCTCGATTTCTTCATTTACTCGAAGGTGGTTCAACGCCTACTTTACAAAATTTTGGTGTAACCGAATTTTTTGCAGCCCAAAATAGTAGGGGCGTCCCTTTATTAATAATACTTTTGCCAACATTAGAAGTTACCGTTATATTATGCACCTGGTGAGTGTGACAGTTGAACGATTACTTTTCTTTAAGATAATTAAAATTTCACTTTAGTTACTACCTGAATAGACAGTTGTCTGTGTTGGATGGAAATTAAAAATTTAATTTAATTTAATAAACGAACGGCGGACGGAGATTAAAAGCTTAATCAATTTTGTATAATAATTAAAAGTTCATGGGAGTTCGAAAGTAGGCGGTGCGGCGACAAAATAACGACTTATTTCTTATCAAGTCTATTCGATCGCACATTTACTTCAATATTACTATAACTCCAAAACCCAAAATATCGAGAAAAACGGCTTCTAAATTTTCTATGCGTAAAGGGAAATACTTATTTTCAGCTAATGAGGTACTCTTACTAAATGTCGCCATGCATTTTTTGCACAGCATAAAAGTGCTTCAGGTCCCTTCAGCATACTTTTTGAAGTGAAACTTTTTAGGCGTCGATGGACGAGCGAGAATGGAGGGTAAAATTTGAAGGCAATGCAACGTTTTGGGCATTTTCGTTCCGCGAGAGAAAAAAAGATATAACGTAGAGGAAAAGGAGAGAGAGAGAGCTATACCTTATATATATCTTAGATACACTTTAGGCTATTTTTTCTGAGTGTTTCCTTGAGGTTGCTAATTTCTAGTGGGAAATAACACTGCCTACTCTTTGGCGCTTGTTTGTTGGTGCAAACTTGTAGGAAATATACTTTTTGTGCCTACTGTATGGGATGTTTTTTGGTCCCAAGGGATAGGCCTCGCGCTCAACTTTCCAAAGACAATCGGAGTCCCGAGTTTGGAAACATACAAAAAAAAAAAGCTTTATTGATATAACTATTAGCTCGAAAGAATGCAGGGATACACCCATTTTACAAAATTTCTGTATGCAAATATGCCAAATCTATGTACAAATTTATTTTCCATATTTTTTTGCGCATTTAAGTTAATTCCTTGTTCTGAATGATACACAGAATTTGAGTAAATTTACTTTGGAATTTTAGAAAATTACCCCTATACCCCGATTTTACTCATTTCCGATTTTAATCTATTAATTTTCGGGCCAAGTCAACCTGGGTACTAAATTTTGTTCAGATATTTTGACCTCCACTCAATTAATCGCAAATATGGTAAGAAAGAACGGATTGATAAATAGCCGACTCCCTTCGTCATTTTGATTAATTTGGTTTACGTACTCGCATATTTATATCCCTATGTGTGGTTCTATGATCATTGTACAAAAACACAAGTAAAAATATTCTTCTTCTTCTTATTTTGTGACAGGCACCCTTGGTGTGAGTTTGAAAAGCAGCCAAGTGTGTGATGTTGTTAATGTTTGGTCCTTTTGCTTGAACGTATTGGCGGGGTTGCTATGTAAAATTAGATTTTTTATAGTAATATTAGAATCAACAGAATATCACAAAACGAAAAAAATATTATGTTGGACTTGGAAAATTTATAATAAAAAATATTTTTAATTATATCTGATCTGATCCTAGCTGTGGGCATTTTTTGACAATCAGCTGAGAGTGTTTTTAATTATGGGTATGTGCAACTCTTATGCTTTGAATCTTTGAATGTACAAAATTATAGAACCCTAGTGAAATAGTGTGCATGGGTATATGAAACATAAACACCTAAAGAAAAACAGCAAAATAACGTGTATACAAGAGCAACAATAACAATTCTGCAGTCAACAAACTTTAAGAAGTTACAAGAAGCTACAAGCGTAGCAAACAAGACTACAACAACTGGGTAAACAAAGCAAAGAAACACAGAAGCAATAACAACAAAATCTGTAGGAAAAAACAAAACGTTTTTAGCGAAAGCTGGTTTCATTCAAGCCCTCGCACAACTCCAAGCTGAATTACAGCCTTATTGATTACTAATAAATTTCGATGATCAGATAAAAAATTAAATGGTAGAATTTCCTCAGAAAAATTTTGAAACACAATTTACAAAAACTAGTAGTAGGAAAGTGATACACGGTTAAATGTTGTAGTTGTGACAGAGTGATGTGATATCGAAACCCTTATAAGCAAGATGATGTGGGTGCATGAAATTGGCTTGCAGTTTAACGTAAAAATTGTAATTGAGAAGCAGTTAGCATCAAGATTTCCGTGCAAAAATCTGCATCTTAATGAAGACTAAGCTACCATAAAGGCAGCATGGGCCTTGAGCTTTTGTCATACTAAACTTGTCATGGAACAAGAAAAGAAATTGGTTTAACACCGCAGCCATTCCTTATATGTCTAGGGGGCATTTGGTTCAACTCACAGGGGCTTAAGCGAGAACTTGCGTGGTTGAAAGGTGTTTGACCAAGCAGAAAGAAGTGCATGGCACTTGCAACACTTGCCAAAATTTCAAAGGAATGTTTACACCTTGAATCTCTAAAATCCCTTTCTCAATAAAAAAAATAAAGAGTCAAAATGTTATTTCTTGGAAAAATCCTGTAATTTTTTAAACGCAATTGTTTTTAATTTTGAATAAAACCAAAAAATTAATGAAAAAAAAAATAAAAAAATTAATTTTATTTCCAGGCCATTAAAAGAGTTTAAATTATAAAAAATCCTGTAATTTTTTCAATGCAAGTGCTTTTAGTTTTTATTAAAACCACAAATTAGTAAAAGAAGTCAAAAAATTAATTTTATTTGTAGCTCATTAAAACAGTTTAAATTATAAAAAATCTTTTACCGAAAAAGAAGTGTGCAAGAAACATTACAATTTTAGCGCCCATCTCCACCCGAAAGCCATTTGAAAGCCACTGTGTTGTTGGGCTTTCATATATTAATCAACTCAATCTTACTTGTCTATTTACTTTTTCCTCAATACTGGTCTTCATTTCTTCTTTCTTTTTCTCAACTTCTTTCCACCGCTTACGCCCAGCTTTTGTCCTACTTCAAATCCCCTTTTCCAACTAGATACTCCCATTGACCTTATCTCCACTTTGTTTTTTGCTGTTTTGGCTTTTTTAATAACATAGTATCGGGTTTCATTTCTTACGCTTCAATTTCTTTTACTTCATCTAACACCGCAACAACTCCGCTTCCTCACAACTTGTTTTGTTGCTTCAGCGTCAGCTCATCACTCTACTCCCTGTTAGCATTGTTTCTCAAAGGCCCATCTCGTGTCGTCATTGTTTCACTTGCACTAACGTTCCCATGCTAGTCTTAAAATGTTCATTCCCATTCTCATTCCTATTATCAAGCAGCCACCACCACTCTGCTAACTCTCAACATCATCTCTCCTCACTGTATCCATATTTTTTTTCAAGTTCTTCTTGAAGGCATCTCTCGCACGCTCACGAAATTCGCCGGTAGTCTTTCTTTGTTATACTATTTTTTTGTTGTTTGTTATTTGTTTGCTTTCTGATATCATCGTACGTGTGTCGATCAGTTTTCTCTACACTCCTCCTTTGCTTTCTTTCTTACAACAGCCCATGCACACTACCCCTACGACAGTTACAACTATTTCTACTATTACCACTACTACCACAACTACTACTACTACTACCACCACTCTACCATTTCTACTCTGTCGCATACGTAATATTCTTGGGATCATCGCTTAAGAAAAATGGTACAGTCGCGCGCCATTTCACGAATTTTCCTAACTGCTGATCTGTTGTTGTTTATTATTATTTTTTCTTCTTTTACCTTCTTATTCGCATCTAGTCTTAATTTGAAGCTGCCTGAAACCATGCCAATGACTTTGTGATGCTGTTTCTGGTGATTTTTCTTGGCTGCTAGGGATGTCGATAGCTGTTTTTGTTTTTGAAATTTCATTTTGTGTGTAGTATTGCTTTTTCTATTGATGTTGATGCTTTTGTTGTTGCCATTGTTTTTTATTGCTGTTACTATCAAAGGTGATTCTGGGGTTAGCTGAAGTGTGTCTTATACGATATTTATGAGATTTTCTGTTTAGTGTACTTTGTGATTTTCGTTTGGAGTTAGTTGGGGAAAGTGATGCTGGACGTGCATATGTATGTACATACATATATATAATATTTATGTGCAGAGTTTGTATTTCTTATAGATACTATATGTGAATTTTATTAAGTATCTACTATATATTTAAATCAGTGTGTAATCATAATCGCATAACCAAAATATGGAAAACGTTAAAATTCAACCTCATTAAACTAACCACTCAAACTAGTTAAAAGTGATTTGCGCGCGTAAAGACGCGTATCAAGAACATTATCAGTTCAGAGGTTGAACATCTTTACAGGCCAATTGGGATCTTCACAAAGACTTCAAGGTACACAAAGGAGTGGGCTAACTCATACTTTAAACTCATAACTTGAAGTCTTTAATTGGAAAACTTGGTCGACTACAAAAATGCTCTAAGACGCGCTGAGTATTTATAACTGAATGTTCTTTGAAGATCTGTTCTTGGCGAATTTTTTTTTTTCTTGTAAGAAGAAAAAGCTTCAAAATAACGATAAATGGGGCACAGTTTGATGCCAAAACTGAGTTAAGGTCTAATTTTCATATTATTAGCTTTCAATGGCAAGTTCGTCAATTGAAAAAATTGACGTGTGAAATGAACAAATTTCAAATAATTTAGCATAGTTTATGAATTGGGGGTTTGTAGAATCGGATGTAAGTTTGTAAATAGGGTGCTTAAGTATAATCTACAACTACTAGATCATTACCAATAAGGAAAGTAGCTGCTTTCCGAATTCAACTCTATGTACAAGGTGGCGCAAAAGTAGGAAGATTTATAATTTTTGCAAATGGCGTCGTAAACTTGGGAACTAGACAGTCGCAGTATACAAACAGAAATGGAGTGCGTAAAGCTCGAATTAAAGATTTCCTTCCCTCAAAATAGTTTTTTTTTTTTATTTGAACTTTTTTATACAAAAACAAAATTGTATGAGCCAATGACAAAAATTTAAAAATGTAAGTACGCGACATAATTAAAATAACTTCAATTAGGGTAGGTAGGTAGATCTGGTGGCTGCGAATATGGCACACCTAGACCTGTCGTGGGTCCATTGTGATACCCCTGGAACTTCTGCCTTATACTATGGGATCCCTTTTAACCACCCTTCGGATTTTATAAACGGGATTGTAAAGTCTTCTTCTAGCTAATCCTACACGCTCAAAAAGGAGGTGTCTAATAGTTTCCTCCTCTTTTGTATTGTAGCAGCTTCTATAATGATCAAAGTATGTAGCTCCCAGTTGTTGTTGTTGTTGTTGTAGCAGTAAGAGAAGCCCCGTCAGTGTAGAGTATGTCACCGATCGTTTTCGTCAGGCTCATCTAAAGGTAGGCCCAAGAAACATGCTGTTTCGACAGGTTGGGTCCAGAGGGAGAGGAGTGTTAGATGAGTGGGTTTTAAAGGGCATGTGAAAAGGTGGTTAGTGTCGTGCGGTTTTTTATGCATGGTTACCCATCAAAGTTCTTGTATCCTCCCTGCTGAGTTTTAGCAAGCATTTTGAACGATCATTGTTGAGTTTCGGCTATGCCAATTTGCTTAATTTGCATGTTGTTCGGTTTTGCGATTTTGAATTCACTATTCTAATAGTTTCTCTGTTTATCAGTAATTTGCAAGTGGCTATGGGCATCAACGCTTTATCCGGTTGAATAGTTTGGTGCGTACCCTTTCTGGCAAGTTCAGCTGCTATAAATTTGTCTGCTATATTTCTATGACACAGCACCCAAGTGAGCTTATATTGGGATACTGGGATAAGTCGTTTAGGAATTTATAATATTCTATGAGACAAGAGAGAGACTGAATTGGAGGAGGATTGTTGATGAAGCTATGGTCCACCACAGACTGTGAAGCTAAGAGAGAGAGAGAATATTCTATGACTGTGGAAAAGAGAGAATATTCTACCACTGTTTTCGATGAGTGTGTTTTGGATTCTAGCGCTTTTATTGCTGGCTGGCTGTCTGAATAAATGACGAATTTTCTGATGGATAATACTCTTAAATTTATTGCTGTAAGTTCAGCCTTAATAGCAGTAACTTCAGTTAAGAGTTAAACCAAATATTGGTTATTATTTTTTAAACGATATTTATTAAAAATGAACGCCTATTGGCAATGCATCCATAAGTTATCAGATAGACTGCAAAAATATATATGTAGATTCCGATGAACAATAACACAGTCCTACAATTTTGCAAAAAAGGTCGTTCAACATCAACATTTGGACAAAGGTGTAATAAATCTATCAAAAATATCATTTATAAAAGGACTTCAAATAAAATGTCTGTGCTCCCACTTCTACAACAGAATTTAATTTCTATTTAAATGGGCATTTTTGATTCGCTCTCAAAACCGCTCTAATGAAAGGCCTTTTAAAAAGGCAATTAGAAAGTGAAAATTTGCTACAAAAATTCACAATTCTATTGACGGTCGCCGAATTCTACCGTCGGGTCGAAAACCTCGAAAGGGCTTATATATTAGTTTGGGGAAAAATGTATCCGTTTTTTTCTCGGTAGATGGTTGTAGTTATCGATATTTCGTAAAGTGTCGATCAAACAATTTAAAGTTTATGTTCGTTATCAAGGTAACATTTCCGCTAAAAAAAAATTCTGTGCTATTTTTTATTTGTTCTTTTCAATTGTGAGTTACAGGGTGTTAACAATGGGTGTCAAGAAACAGGAGATTCGGTACATTTTACATTTTTTATTTGATGAGGGTGGAAATGCGTGTCAGGCTGCTCAAATCATGAAATGTGTTTATGGTGGCGGTACTGTAGCAGCCAATTACGTGCAATTTTGGTTTCGTCAGGCATTTTGAGTGTTAAAGAACATGCCGATAATATTGGAAATGTCGATAAAAACAGTGTTAGTAGTCGTAATACCGCCCAGGAGCTAAATATCGATCATAGAATAGTTTTAAACCATTTGCGCAAAATAAAAAACAAAAATAATGTATTTCTTAATTTCCAAACGTACACCCTTTATTTATTGTGGCTCTTGATATTTTCCCCCAAAAGTTTAAGAAGAGAGGAAGAAGTTGAAGTTGAAGCAAATTCTTACACATTTCGCATAGATAGATGCATTGCTACAATAACATTTGCACTTATCAGCATTAGAGCGGATCGATTTGTGTGGAATGCAATTTTTAGATCTTCTGTACTTCTTAAAACGAATTGAAAATGACTTCAAAGTAGTCTTACTAAATTTACATGCATTTAAGTAGATAGTCGTATTTGTTGGCTTGGGCAAGTAATTTTTTCAGTGAGCAGAGTAATTTGAAAAAAAAACGTTATTTTTAAAGTTAAATGCGTTGAATTCAGGAAGCAGACTGTCTGGTGGCTCATGGCCTATAAGGGGATTGAGTATAAACGAAATCATTCACTGCATAGAAGAGAAGGCAATAGTGTTACCAATTACTCTCTGAACTGAAGATTTTGAAGAAGCTCTACCACCTTCTTTGTTTATGTTCCTGCCAAGCAAAACGGATGTGGCAAGACTAAATGAAGTGACTGACGCCTTACTCCACGCTTAATCATAGCGAGCAAGAAGAATCATAAAGTGGCTTACAGAATAAATTTAATTTTTTCTAACACAGCCTCAACAAATAAGAGCTCTTACACTGATGGTAGCTTCATTTCTATAATATGTTTGTATGTATGTATATTTCCTGCCTGATTTAAAATCTTAATTCTCACACTTTTCACACATTTTCCCACACACTGCGGATATACCTGCCAAGCGAGCGCCAGACGTTAATAAGTTTCACGTGAAGTGACGCGCGTGCAACACTTTAGCTCAGTTGCAAGCAGCCTAAAGTTGGTGTTGCAGAACCGCAAACTACCCTTGAGCATAGAAGAGTTAGAACATATGCATACCATACACGAATGCAGATATATTTACATATGGAAATGCAACAATTACTGCACCAATTCTCGCAGTTTTTTAGAGAAAAGCAGGTAATTATGCAACCGCGGCCATTTAATTAACATATTTAGCACTTAATTTATCATTGAGTACAATTAAGCTTCAAGTTGAGTACTTTTATATGTTTATCATTATGGCAAGCATTTGTTTGGTTTCCTCTCTCAGATAAAACATTTTTATGGCCATGGAAATTTTCAAGAAAAAACATTAATCACAAATGAGAAAAAATTACATTTCTATTTCCACTTAAAATTATCACAAGGAAATTTATGCGAAAGCGCAATGAAAATGCAACCTTCAATTACGTTGCGTGTACGGGTAGAAGAAATGCGTGCAAGTGCGTATATGTTTTTAACCATGTAGGCAAATGCACTAGTTGTATGAGCTGCAGGCTAGTATGAGCCGCAGACTTAACTATTTAGTCAGGCAAATGTCTCTTTTCCATACAAGCAACTTATATTTTTTATATTTATACATGTATTTATATTTTTTGTATTATTTTCGATCAGAAATATACTAGTCCCAAAATAGTTCAAAATGGGCAAAAAATGGACTAGTATATTTAAGCACCAAAACTACTAATTTGAGGTTTAAAAGGATAATTAAAGTATATAATAAATACATACAAGCAATACAAACCTTTTTTAAGTATAATTTAAAATATTCTATCTGTAGAACAACATCAAGACGCACACCACAAATTGGGTGTAAGCGCCAGTTATATATGTATATATACAAGTATACAAGTATATATAGATAATTTAAAATATTGTATACATAGTTTCGTTTAGTAGCCTTACATTTGCTTCTAGTATTAATTACACATTTTCTCAGTATTGATAGAGAGGAAAAATATATACATAAATAATTCAAAAGATTGAATGAAAAAACATTGTTCATTACATTATTAATTCATTACACCGATTGAATTGTTGCTCAGTGGTAACAGAATGGGGCTCTTTGGCCATGTATTGGAGAGCTAATAGAGGTACACCACAAGGAGGTACACCACAAGGAGGCGTACTTTCTCTTCTGCTGTGGACTGTGGAAGTAAACAGAATCTTATTTAAAAACGAAAAACGAAGGACCAAAGTTAACTGCTTTTGCAGATGGCCTGGCCATCATCATCTTAGGAAGATGCCTAAACTCTACGAGTCAGGTTGTTGAAGGGGCACTTAAGGCAATCAGCATGTGGGCAGGTGAAGCGTGACTAAAGGTAAATCCGGAGAATACGAAATGTAATACTGTTCAACAGGAAGCTCAAAATTCCGACCGGATTAGACCTGGGCTGCGTAGCATCACACTACAGGTTAAGATAAATACTAAGTACCTAGGAGTAATGTTGGATAGAAACGTGGTAGCTCAATTGGGAAGAATGAACGATGAAAGCACTCAATGCCTTATACCCTGCAGAAAAATGGTCTGTGAAACATGGGGCTTATCTCCACGGCTTTCACATCGGATTTGCCAGAGACCGATGTCATTCCAGTCTGGTGGACAAGTTTGAATAAGAAGGCGTGCGCTAACAAATTGCACAAAAAGCACAAAGAATTGCAGAGCTGTATGTAACGGGTGCAATGTGCACCACTCCCACAACGGTACTGAACAAGACACTTGACCTTAACTAAACCTTAAGAAGTCTGCACTTAGGCTATTGACAACAGTACAACTAGTACAAAGACCATATGACCACAACCGGATATGCAGAGCTTTAAACGCTAACTCGGTTTACGTTATTTCTCAAGCTAATTTCAATAGGGAATCTAAGGTGATATTAGAAATCGACGGATAATGGAAGGGCCACACCTTCAACATATGCACCGACGTTTCCAAAATGGAAGAGGGTGTTGGAGCCACAGTATTCTGTTGGGAATCAGGTCATGAACCGTCACACAAATTACCGGACTACTGCAGTGTGCTCCAAACTGAGATCTATGCAGCAACGAAAGCTGCAGACTTAACAGCTCTAATGCCAAACTCACACTGCGTACAACAATGCCGCAACAGGATGGATGAGCTAGGAACTGAGCAACAAGCTGCTATCTACTGAGTTCCAGGGCACAATGGAATAGAAGGAAATGAGAAAATGGGTATAATAGCCAAAGTAGACGCAAATCTTACTGTAGCTAGCACGGCCGGTATGCAGCCACGTCTCACCAATCAAAGACTGGATATACATATGTAGATGCAGCAATGATTCAAGAAGTGAAGAAACCATCTCGTACAGGATCGCGAAAATCAGTTATACAATGAGTGAATTAAAAGGTTGAAATCAAATAAAATTTGAGTGAATAAATCGTTTTATATTGGAACAAATATAGCATTTATCGGACCAGCCCGATTTGAGTCAGATAATTCTAATTACAAACTAAGTATTTTTTCTGCCTAGTTGGTATTTCACTGTAGGCTACATAAAGTGTTCATTTGTGTATCTGAAAAACAGCCAGCTATTGCAGGCGTTAGCGGAAATGAGTAGGCGGTTGGCAATTGGTTGAATGGCTGGCTGTCTGCTTGGCGAGTCCTTTAGAATTTTGGCGTTTGCTGAATGACTTTTGCCAGTCATTGCAGCGAGTGACCTTTTGTGTGATAAAGTAGTAGTGGACTAGACGCGCTAGTTATCGGACTGGCTAGTCAGTTGAAATATTCATTGGAAACGTCTGGCGCAATGCGTGTAATCAGCAAAATACCGAAAAAAGGCATAACGACATAGTTAAATGGTAATTGCGTTTGTTTTGTAATGTAGTGGAATGTCAATTTCAGATATTCTGCATACGTGAGCTATGGTTGTTGAGCACAACTCTCTATGCGTAATTTTTCGGTCATGCATTTTAGGTAATGCCATGTGTTGAGTTGATAGATTTTGTGTGTGCAGTAGGAGGTTTTCTACAAAGGTGGTGAGCAATTGTAAGAAATGCTCGGTGGGATATTTTATGTGTTTCCAATTGTTTATGTTCACTAGTCTTTAAAATGCCTGAAAATTATGTGAAAATAGTCAAACGTTTCAGCGGAAATTCAACATTTCTGATAACCTAAACTGGAAATTTGGAAAATTTATTTGCGTCTTAAAAATATATATTGCTATGAATTATACCGATATGTATATGGGTAAGAAGGTAAACATTGGAAGTAATTTCATTTGGATAAAACCTGAGAATTTTATATCAGCCAAATATATGTATTTTTATAATAGCATTTCGTTCTCGAAAAGGAAAATATGGCAAGCTCAAAAAGTATTATTAATTTAAATGAAGCTACTTCAAAAAACTTCATTTAGCAGCGGAAATGCAAATTTATATCATTTTTGAACATTTTTGGGTACCCTAAAATTTTATTTAGTATCGCAAATACAAATTTATATAATGTTTGAACTTTTTTCTGTACCTTAAAATTTTATTTAGTAGCGAAAATACAAACTTTTATAATTTTTGAACATTTTTGCGTACTTTAAAATTTCATTTAGTAGCGAAAATGCAAATTTATATAATTTTTTAACATTTTTTATACCTTAAAATAATATTAGGAGACGCAAAATGAATCACTCTATCGGTATAAATTTTTTTTAGACACTTATGAACTAGAGACTTGCAGTATATATACAAACAGACAACCAATGAAGCGCGTTAAGGTAAAAATAAAGATTTCCATTACTCAAAATAATTTTTTTTTTTCATTTGTCGTATAGTGTATTTTCGCATGTAGGTGTTAGTTAAGAAAAATTTGGCCTCAAATTTAATTATTTTATTGAAATTCCCAATGGAAATTGAAATACGGAAAAAGGGTTACACCGTGCAGTAGTAAAAGCTATTCAAGAAAAATTTCAAATGCACGTGAAACTATAGATTTTACGTAGTAATGCTGCATACGCAGTTTTTCATTTGATCGCTAATCTAGGAATTTTAAAGTTTCAAGGGATACAATTTTTCATAAAATGATTTTGAATACTTTCAGTTTTCGGAATACAGTTTTCCCCAACAATGGAATAGAAAAAAATTCGAAAGCAACTTTCTCAGCAACAGTTAGAGCGCTTTCGAAAGGATTGGTGGAGTTTGTGCGCCAATTCATCAGAGATTGGGTCTATCACCATGTTCCTAAAGAATTTTTTTTTAAATAAGACTCCCAAAAAGTCTCCCTATTAATGAGTTTTCTTAATATCCTAAATTTTTTAATTAAAACTCCTAAAAACACACCCTATTAATGGATTTTGCCAACAACTTAATTTTTTTTCCTATTAAGTTTTTTAAATAAAACTCCTAAAGGCACACCCTATTAATTGATTTTTCCAACATCTTAACTCTTTTGTTCCTACTAAGTTTTTTAAATAAAACTCCTAAAAGCACACCCTATTGATTAATTTTCCCAATATCTTAAATTTTTGAATAAAAATCCTAAAACACACCCTATTAATAGATTTTGCCTACTAAGTTTTTTAAGTAAAACTCCTCAAAACCCACCCTATTAATTGATTTTTTCAACATCTTAAATTTTTTAAATAAAACTCCTAAAAGCACACCCTATTAATTGATTTTTCCACCATCTTAATTTTTCTTGTTCCTACTAAGTTTTTTAAATAAAACTCCTAAAAGCACACCCTATTAATTGATTTTGCCAACATCTTAACTTTTTTGTTTCTACTAAGTTTTTTAAATAAAACTCCTAAAAGCACACCCTATTAATTGAGTTTTCCTTAATTGATTTTATTCCTTTGACTTTTTTAAAGTAAACTTCTTCTCAATAAATAGGTTAGGTTAAGTGACCTGGCTGGGCGAAAGCCATCATAGAGCCTATGGGTCCAAAGTGGTACCAGGTGGTACCAGATGCCTGCTTGCCTTTTGATTTTCTTTGTAGTAGACTTTTTGTAATAAACCTACGTCCTTTGCGAATATAAATAAGCCCTGAAGCTCAAACCTCGAGAAACATTCCAAATTCTCATATTGTAGAGCTCCTAGGCATTTCATTCGAGCTCTAGCTAATGCAGGGCAAAAACATTGAATGTGTTCTAGAGTTTCCCTCTCTTCCAGTTCATTGCAAAAACTGCATTTATCGTTGTTTACGATTCCTATCTTGCATGTGTATGCCGCTAGCAAATTGTGGGCTGTCAGCATGCCTGCGATAGTTCTGCTGCTTGGCATGCTCGATGCCTTTGCGAATGCTATTTCTGCAGCTTTTCCTACAGCAAAGACTTCTGCATGAAAGATACTGCAGTAGTCAGGAGGCTCGAATGGCCGCTTGATGCCCAACCTATGCCTGCACAATTAATCCCTGCACCTATTCCGACAAACATTCTTGAGTCGTCAGTAAATGTGTGAAGTTTACTGGAGCTAGGTTTAATGCCTCTTTTCCATGCCTTTTCTTCTTCTACTGTTGTTCGGAATCTCTTCTCCCAGTTGCATGTCGGAGTCATATAATCCGTATTAGCCCCATAACTCATGCTTAATCATAATTCGTAATGAATAGGTCCAGATAAAAATAATCTAATTTAAAAGCTCAGTGCTAAATACCATATGTCTTCATTTTGCGGGGTTTTAAATTTGTATTTCCACTAAAGAAATCAAACTCGCTATTGGCTTCTTTGAGATACGCAAAACACCACATGCACCACGATTGCATTTCAATTTCATTTGCAACAGTCAAAAAGTGGTCCAAAAGGTCAAATTGCTTTGAGTTGCCGACAGCAACAAGCCACAACTGGCCTGCGGGGAATTAAAATATACTTTTCAATTGTCAATTGCAAAAGCGAAATCGTTGTACAGCAAACGTGACGGTGCTTTGAGTTTTGCACAAAGCTTATTTATAAATTATAATAACAAATGCATTTTTTCGCAACTAAACATTGAAAGGTCTACTGAAGAAGCGCCGCCAGCAGATCAAGTTAAACTAATGAAGTAACATCTCCAAAACGAGTTTCAAAACGGAACTCGCAGCGCAAAAAGTCAAAGTTCATGACAAGCTGCTTTGCGGCAACAAGCGAAAAGCGCCACAAAAATGTTTGCGAAGAGACACTTTAGCAAAGCAGCAGGGCAAAGCTAAGTGATTCTCATAGTTGATCGCGTGCGGAACAAAAGACTTAAGCTGCGAACGCGTTCACCAAGTAAAGGAACCCAAGCAACTTGGAGACAAAAAAAATGTATATATGCATAATAAATAGATAAATAAACATGTATATATATATGCCTGCAGCTGTCATCATATGTTCGCTACAGTTCAGCAGTTCAGTAGTGAAAATCCCTACATGACGACAAACAACAATGAGTAAATAAATGTGTGGGAATATTCCCTTATTCCCTCGGTACTTTACTTCTACCCCTCCACGAATTTGCAGCTTAGCCATAGCGCCATTATAACGCCATAAATAGGCGCAGCAAACATGCACACACATACATGTGTGTGTGTGTAAAAGCAACCATTCACTTATTCACTTGCAATTGCCCCGACGACCAAGTGCTGGCACACCTGAGGGAAAATCGCTGTGCCGTGCCGTCTTAGTTTATTGTTGGGAAAAGAAAAATCACGCACTTGAAATGAGTTCTTGGGCCCTCGGCTTTTCACGACTAATTACAAATAGAAACACATCTTTCCGATAGGTAGATTTCGCACACAGCTACACGCAGGTTTGTATATTTGGCTCGCACGCAATATCATTGTTTCACTTTTCAGCAATTACAACAACAAAAAACGCCCTACTGCTGCCGTTTTTCCGCATTACACATTTATATTTGTCATCTTCCACTTGGTTTGCTGCTAATGATTTTTCTACTATGCGTTGCGTTTCGTGCAATTAAAAAAGTACACGGAAGAAATGCTGGTTATTGTTAGGAAAAATGTTGGTACGAGTAATAGTAAAAGTGGCAAATGCGTAAAATATTTGATATGAGAATTCAGCAAAATAATTTGAAAATATGTAGGAGTTTTAACCGAACTGTATTTATAAAAGTTGGCGGCGAAGGAGAATAATAATAATTTGCTTCAAAAACTCAGGTGAATTCAGACTTCTTTGCGTACAATTTCCTAGCTGTTGTGAATCAAACCAATTTTCCAAGACAGTTTCAAAGCTGTGCGTTTCCATCTAGCGAATAGCACGGGCAGTGCTCTCCTTATATTTAAGGAAGTCTAGCACCAAAAGTCTTTCTGTGTAAAAGCGCTGCACTGAGGCAGAAAATTCGCATCGTCCAGATGGCTGTAATATTAATTTATTTAATATTTGATACGAGTAATAAATCATGAAAAGCATTAATTGCTTGAAGGTTATATATTATATATATGGGTTCTACTGTACCCAAAGTCCCTTTAAGGCAAAAAAAAAAAAAAACAATTACCGAAATATCAGTCCCGATAACTTTTGCGAGAAAATGGGCTTGGATTCTACGATTTCAATTTTCGCATGAAAGTGGGTCTAAGAATTTAGTTCAGTCACGAATTTAATAGAATTTAAGCAACGCAGCACTCGCTTTGAAAAAAACTCTGGAGAATTTCTGAAGTTTGTTCAAACACAAAGGGACCCACATATTCCATTCGATGGAGTCATGCCACTGATTGGGAGTCAAGACATCTGCCGGCTGATTGATAAATCAATGAATAAGCGGCTGCCGAGCTGATGCTCAGGAGTCTGCATCTCTGCTGCAGTCTCTTTTAAATTACTTTTCTAAGTGTCTTACAAATGGTTATCGCTATCATTACAGTTCATTAAACACAAACAAATCGAACGCTGCGCGTAAGCCTATAAACATGTGAAATTACTATAGGGCAACGTTGGGGTCGAATGGGCTAATATTTCGTTCTTCGTTATTTGACATAATCATTCAAAATGTTAACGCTTCTGGAAGTCTTTGGTAAAAAAATATTTCGGTGCGCTTTTTTGAATTAAACCTTAATTTTATTCCTTCATACATTGTTTAGGTTTTTTATTTATAATTATTTTTGCAAATCTTGGCTCTTAAACCACTACCCTTTAGCGCCAAATTCCCTTGAGAACTCACTATATTTCATATATAGTCCAATTTTAATCACTTAATATGCTTGACGAGCTCTATTCAGTCATAAATATGTATACCAGTCACCTCAGCGAAAATTTGGTTCAATATGGTATGTTTGCTTCATCTTCAATCCTTTTTGAGCCTCCTAGTGATCACTTTTGATGCTTGTTTATCTTCATGTAATCTTACAGAACACTGGAGAGTGACTGATAAGCAGCCGAATTCTGCCCGTTCGTTTCACCCGTATTCACGCACTCATCCAATCTGTCGTGCTTCAGACGACAACGAAGCAACATCAATGAGATTATATTGAGTGTTTCGTATGTCACCAACAAGATCTCAGTTTTTCCGTAAACAAAATGCTGGCATGACTCCAGTGACGTCAGTCAATCAGCTGTTAATGATCTGACATTGGTAATATCTTCTGAATTCTTTTCGTCATGCTAGAAATTTGAAAAAGGCGACGGAAAAAGCACCGAGAGATTGGTAACTCCGAAAACATTCAGGCTAAAAAGCACATTATACTCGAAGCTCGTGAAAGTAAAAGGGTCGATAGCCCAGGTGGGAAATAGCAGAGAGAAAGAGATAGAAAAGAAAAGAGACAGAGATAGCTGGTACTGTGAGAATTACCTATATTTTTGGCAAATCTGAAAATATCCTCCAGTTTGAGAGAACGAATTTTACTCATTCTTATGGCATCTGAACCGAAAATTCGTAGCCTTGCTCTAGCAAAGGCAGGACGCTCACAGAAAAAATGTTCAGTGCTATCTAGCAGCTCTCAGTAAACCAGGTAAATCAGATTCTCAATGATTCCAATGGTGGCCATATCTGGAACTCATTGATTTTGTCCTCTAATAATACCGACCATCAACCAAATGTGTTTTCTACCAAGTTTTAGAAGAAAGTTCGATAGTTTTCTATTCGGGCTTGTCACAAAACACTTTGCAGTTTTGCAGCACTCTAAACTGGACAATTTATGTAAATTGCATCCATAACCGCTGATTTAATTCAAGGTTCCTGTAGAACTGATTCCGGCTATTGGGTCTGTTTGCTGTGGGGTAACTGCTGATCTGCAGTTGGCCAATTCATAAGCAAATTTTATTTCTTTAAACACCGCGGTGTTCTTGAACCCATATAAGTACAAGCTTATTCCGGCTTGAAACAAAATTAAGATTCTTCTTACATTCTTGAACAATCTTTAAGGTTTGCTTAACGTTCCCCAGGGCCTTCAGTGCAGCCCGACTGTCATCAGGACTGCAACCTCTTTCCCGCTTTATCTCCTCTCCATTTGCTACTTTCAGAATGGCAAAAAATTCCGGTTGGAAAACCGTTGCTATTGCTCCCATTTCTCTCAATTAGATGATTAACAAGGAGACATCCCCATAGTTTATGCTTGTACTTTTTGTTAGTTTTTGCGGTAGAAAACTGATTTACTTAAGGAACCAGCGAACATAATTTCAATTTTCCTATAAATATGCTTTGAAAAATTCACATTCTACAATTCGTGTGGATTTCAAAAAATACCAAACTCAAACCACTTTTCACACATATACACGTATGCAAATATTCGCAGTCCACTTTGCAGCAACAAAGCGATTTGGTGTGCCCCACAACCAAATTACCAAACAATCCAACTGAACTGCATGCCAACACAGTCCATTAACAAAACGATCATACCCACAACTGGTGTATTTAATAAACAGCAAAACGTTGCATACTTTCAGTCACAAGCCATCATACACACAACAAACATGATCGCTTCCATGTACAAGCGCACAGCTAAGATAAGTAATATTTTGTGGAACATAAGTTGGCTTGACTTGACTTACCTTTAGTGCACAGAATATACAGTCTTGGCCGCAACAAATGTGATGATTGAGGGTGCGAAAGGAACGACGAAAGGCGTCCAAATGCCATAAGACCTGTAAGACACAAGAAAATGAAGAATATGAAACAAATGCGAAGAAGTAGAGAAGTACGAAAAATATACAAAAAATATTATATGAAGTGATGAAAAAGGTTTAGGTACAAAGAATTGAGGAGTTGTTGTTGTTTACTTTACTCTTTATATACGAGTATTTTCTCAAGTCATACGGCAGCTACTTTTCTCTACGATTTGCCATGCCAAGTGACTCAAACGAGTTTTTATGGCAGCCATGTTTTGTTATACACATAACACCTTAGCAGCGAGCTCAGCGACCAGCGTTGTTGGCCAGTCGTTTTGTGTAGTCAAATTCTACAGCGAAAGAGTTAAGCGCATGAAGAGTTAAAGATTGGCTGCTGTTGGTTTCCGTACATTTATGCATATCGCTATAGTCATACATACTTATTTATGTGTGTATGTGCGTATGCATGTGTGCCCGATTACCCCATTCGCCACAGCCACAGCAGGGAACGAAACACCAAGAAAACTGGTTTTGCGACTGTTGCCTTTCAGAGTGGCCAAACGCTTTACCCCAAGTTGGCGTTGGTTGTACGCCGTTCGCTTGTGGCTAAGGCAATAGACTTGTATGTTGTGCTAACAGCCGCAACATTTGTTGCTCAGCTGGTTTGGAGCTGTTTTGTTGCCGCCGCTGCTGCTGCGGCCACTGCTGCTGGTGTTAGTGGGGTCTTTGGAAAGTAGGTACAGTTTTTGTAGTTTGCTATGTCGCACAGCTGAATTGGTTGTGGCAAAAAAGCTCTTATCCGAGAGCAGCCAACAGCAAAAAAACAGTCAAGCTGGCCGCAAACAACAGACAGACAACCAGTCGAGCAGCTAAGCAGCAGTCAAGCAATCAGGCTTAATGTCGCAGAAGTCTACACTGGTCTGAAAGGTTTGTTTGCGTCAGACTGGAAGGAGGGGCAGGCAGTAGTAGTTGTGGTTTGTTTTGTTTTTTGTTTTGTTATCTTTTTTCTTGCTATCTGCCTTCGAATTTGTGCGCAAAGCAAGCTGGCCAATACTAAAGTTGCAGACTTTTGATTTCCTTCTTTCTATACACTACCAGGCTGCACAAAGCTGATGTTGTGCGCCGTGAGCGCTAGTTGTTGTTGTTGTGGCTATTGTTTTATTGTTTAGCGCTTAGCTCTATGCTTTTTGGATTTGTCGAATTTTCTGTATGAGGTTTTTTTTCTCATAGCCATACAACAGATATCGAAACGTTTCAGGCCAATTTTTTCAAATGCTTTTTGATTGCTTTGGCACTTCGGTTAAGTTTGACGCGGCTTTTTGGCATTTGTATTTATGTGTGCGCCTATTGTTGGTTGAAGGCAGCTTGTTGCTGAAATGTTGCTCTATAGCAACATACATACAAACATGTATACCTACATGGCTGCTGCTAGCGGGTCAGCAACATTTTTTGCTGCTTAGCAAACACTGAAGGCTTAGACTGTTGCTGTTTGTGTATGTTTGGCTTGTTTTTTTTTTTTGTGATTCTTTTTTTGTATTGCATGTATTTTTTTATTTTGTCTAATTTTTTATTTTTGCTTTTTGCTCGCTTCCAAGTCTTCGTTCGTGTTCGGTTTTTTGATTGTCTATCACTGTTTTTTAGTTATGTTGTTTTTTTTACTCACAAGCTCGCGACTTTTTTCCACCATTTTGTTTGTTAGACTCAAAATTTATTGCATGTACTCGTTGGTATCTATTCGCTTTCCTCTTGACTGAACTTTGCCGTTGATTAACCTCAAATCTTTTATGATTTTTTTTCATATACTTGTGCGTTTGTTTTTTCTTTTGTGTGTTTGAATTCTCAGCGCACAGCTGCGCCTTTACTTCGTGGGCACATGAGATATTGAACACTTTTTAAAGTATCTGTTGCATTGTATTTGACGTTATATGATGCTGGCACGCACCACTTACCAATGAAGGGAAAACCAAACAAAAAAACTCTCATAAAAAAATTTAAAGGCAAAAGAATTAACAAAAAATGTTTTCAAGTGTTGAATTTGACTGGTTGTATATCATTTCCAGTTTTTTTGTTACTTTAAGTATTCGATAGGCAAATTAATTTTTTTCAATTCTTCACAAGATAATTCTATTATTGTGTATGTAAGTGAGTTATAGGCTGTTTTAAGTAACTGTTTGGTTTTTCTTTCTCGATATTGAATTTACATGTTAAATTTTGAGACAATAAATCGTACCCAAGTATAGATTTACATGTACACGAGTTTCATTGTATTTTTGATATAAGAAATTAAATTAATATACTGATTTACATAAACAAAAAAATATTTATACTTCCAAACTGCTAGATAAGAGATTTCCATGTTCATACTTTTACCTAGCGAATTCCAATCTGTGATTTACATATACTTTTTTCTCTTGCTAGCTTTCTATGTTTTTTTATTTATTTTTTCTTATTGATTTAAAAAATTTTACTGTGTTTCCTAACTATAGTACACTGGCTTTTTGACAAGTTTAGACAATTAATTTATTAATTTAATTTTACTATTTTTTTTTTAATCCAAGTCACAAACTTTTACAAATTAAAAAAAATTCAACGAATTCCCATACAAATTTCCCACTTTTTAAACTGAATTTCTAGAAAAATTTGAGGTATGCAACTTTATAGGCCTTTGTATTTGGTATGATAAACTGCAAGTTTCAAGTGGCTCAATAATCGCGTTAATTTTTGACAATTTTTTTTGTGCTGCTAAACGGAAATGATTTCCTTGAAAGATGGTGTGCCCTCGTTGAGGAGGAATCGAATTTTTCATTCGTTTCATCATTTCATTATCATTTTAATATCATTAATTTCACATAAAACGAAAAAAATGTAGTCTCAAAAAAAATGTTGCATTTTTTATATGAGAAAAGAACAAGAAAAATGCAACCTTTCCAGAATTTTTATATCAAATATAATAAAATAATTATATTATTATTATTTCTTATGACTCCAGGAGGAACAAAATGCCACTTGCGGTTCCTGTAATCAGTTTCTTTTCATATTTGTAGCTGATTGGCCTACTGCGTCCGATTTTGGTGCTAGAGCTGCCAGTTGATAACCCAGACAGGAGTCCAATTGCATGGGTGGCTACAGCATTTACTCTGTGCAAGGCTTTAAGGTTATACCGCCTATGATCGGACGTTAGAGTCTCGTTCGTTTTAAACAGGAGGTATTGCGGGAGGGATAGGCTAAGTATTCGTGATACCAACCCCATTCGCCAATTTTAAGTTGATAGTTAATACAATATATACCTATGTATACTTTCAAAACTGATAACTTGCAGATTTTCCCTATGTGCTTTGGGGGGCAGCTGGAAAGTGGTGGCGGTTTTGCTCAGATTGCCAATTGGCTGCATTTTCAACTAGTTAGTAACGTCTTGTAAATAAAATTGCCATATTGGAGCTCAAAAAGCTAATATTATTCTTCGCATCCTGTTTATGTACCGGTTTGGTGTAGCCTTTGGAGCGGTGGCATTATTAGGAAAATGCTTCTTGTTCAAAATGCTCTTCTTCAAAAATGAAAAAGGCAGCGAGATTTAGTTCAAAGGATAGCGTTTTTCTTATTATGATTTTTTTATTTTCATTTTTTGAAGCATACTAAGCAATTTGAAGTGGACGAGTACGAACACGAGTACAAGCTGTGTGGCTCGTATATTCAGAAAAATCATTATCCATATTTTAGGAAATTATAGCACCGTCGTATTGACTATTTGAAATATTCTCAAACAGAATTATAGTGAATGCTGTAAAGATTGGAATAAATAATAAATTGCGTATTTGTCTCTTTGAATACGCTAAAATAGTACGCTGGAACGGCTCAGTTGAATTTGACCTGACTTTGACAGACAGCGTCACCGGCATCCCCCTGACTGTTGCTAAAGGGAAATTGCACAACTTATTTCTCAGGAAAGCGCAGAAAATATGGAACTACATTTCCTCATGTGCTATTTCGTAAACCCTGTGACGCCAGTACAATAGACGGAGGACTCAGAAAAACAAAAAATTTTTACAGTATTTTTCATAGGATTTTTATAACGCCAGCAACTGATGGCTCACCTCTTTCAAGTGAATTAAAAATGTATTCTATTGCTCCATTACTGTTAAAATAAGCAATAAGCCTTTAGTATTTTTACAATCATATTGAATTTATATAAAATCTCCAACTAAACTAAATTTTTACTAGTTTTGGTTATGCAACTTCGCTATTATACCTAAATCTAAATATTTGCAGAGTCGTCTGTTTTAAAAATGCTCACTCATATATTTAGTTGAGGTTATCTTCACACAATAGACATGTGAAATCACATATCATATGCATTATAAATTAAAATGTCATTAATTTTGTATTTTTTTATCGATACGCACTGCGAAAACTAAGCCACACTGGCAAAAAAGCGAGGAGCTGGCAAAGTTGAACTGAAATAAAAGACTTAAGCAACGAACTCGTTTGAGAAATTATTATGAATAGCTAAGCTGGTAGATCCACTTGAAGTGGATTAAAATACATATTTTTTAAAATATATGCAAATTTAACTAATTTTATGTTTCGATAGAAAAGATAAAGCTGGTTAAACTGATAAGCGCGTATATACATATGTATGACGGAAAATAATTATACGAATTTCATATTTGCTCATCAAGTGAATGTATTCACCGCTGTTGATATTTAATGGGTGAAACCAGCAAACACGAAAGTGTTTAATAAATTACTTTCATGGTTTGATGCCCAATTAAATGATATTTCAGATTTTTGCAAAAGACTAGAAGAAAAACTGAAATAATTATCTGCCAGTTTGAAGCAGTAAACGTCAATAGCAATTTGACAATAAACAGGCATATACTTGTACACATGTACTAAGACCTTCAACCGAAAGTTTCACTTTGACAGCACCCAATTTGTGGTAAAAAGTAACTTAAATCCAGCAAATGCAATGCAAATATATTTCAAGCAGCAGCCTTACAAATATATTTTACATGAAGGCACCGTCACTGCTGCACACTCATTTGCAAATGCTAAAAATCATCTACTAGGAAATCTAATTCCAAGCATAATCTGCATTAAATCTGTAGCTGTCACTTTGAACACACAAAGTTCACCAAAACTGAACGATATAACAAAATAACTGAACTCGTTTTGAACATTATGTGGCAGCAGTTGGCAGTCGCACAAAACTTAAACGACAGCTCAGAAAAAAATTATAATTTTATAATAAAAGCACCAAAGAAATGAACCCCACCAACAGCCATTGCAAAATTGCATACTAAAATTATAGTGTCTGCGCTGAGAGCTAAGCAAGCAAAGCTGCATAGTAAAGGTAGATAAGCGCGCCGCAAGCCAAACACGCTCACACACAAAGCAAGCCGAGCAGGGGGAGGGGGAAATGCTTGATAGACAAGCAGCCAGAGCAGCAGACAGCTAACAAAATGGCAACGGGCAATGGCAGCGCAAAGTAAATCGCCCAAATGTCCAGCTGCATACTATAAGTAATGGTATTAAGTATGTAGATTGGCAGTGAGGCCAATAGAAGCCAGTCAAAATATAGGTGCACTCGTATAGCAAGAAAAAAAAGAAAGAAATGGCAAACTAAAATCTGGCTGACAGCGCACCGCTTGCGAGATAACTGGTCAACTAGCCAACTACCGAAAAGGCAGACCTACGTGCGCTGTAGCCTGCAATTTAGAAGCAGTGTGCAGCCAAATTGGAAAACGTGCTGAAATTGGAGCAGCGCACACGCGCCGTTGGAGACCAGGAGTGGCTTGCAAAGAAAAATTCCTATATACTAAGATAGTAGTACTGCTATGTACTTACTTCCATGTGTATGCTCATATAAGTATAGGAAATATGTTAGTATATATGTATGTGTGAATATTCATGTATACAAGAACAATCTAAGCTCACTGTAGAAAGAAAAAAAAAGATAGCAAACCACAAGCGTTTCACAATTAAAATGCATATATGTACATTTTCTTAAGCAGACTTTGAAAGTTGTTGCGTACATGATTTCCTCATCGATGAAGTAGGCAGTACTATTAAAATCAAACCCTATTTCTAATAATATATTAAATACTACACAAAATAATAAATATTATTTCTAATAAAGTGTATAAGCGCAGAACAGAAGTATTATGGTAGGGAGATGATGGTATGCGAAGAGTGGACACTTCCAGCTCCGCTACTATAAATTGTTGTTTTCACATCATTTCTCACCAAATTTTATTATGAAAGACGCGCCTCATAAAATGGCCAGAAGCTTCCTGTATTTACGCAATTTTATTGGACTACTAATAAATATTTATATGGCATGCAGGTATAGCTTTTAAGGGACTTTCAACTTAGATGTTGGTAGTAGATATTTAAAATGCATGCAATGTTGCAACTTTATTCGGATTACTTCGCCATCAAGAAACTATTATAATTCACTACTTACTTTGTCGGAGTCTAAATGAGTTGAATTTCTTCGCATCAAAATCAAACTCAAGCAAAACTCAGCTTTTTTTATTCATTTAAAGAAAAGTATGGAATAGGAGTAGCATTAGCAAATGGTATATGAAGCATATGCCGAAGATATTTTACTTATTCTCACATTAAGCTGTAAGTCTTGGTTTGGGTAGTTCAAGGCAAGTAATATTTATATAAGCGCCAAAGAACAAGAAAGAAGGTAGGCATATAAGATTGAGGAGATGATATTGAAGGGGCCCCGGAAAAACCAGGAGGAACGCTGAATTTTTGAAAACGATTCAAATAATAACTTTACTGCGTTTGAAGGCAAAACCAATTTAAATTAACTTGAGCTAATATTAAAACTCGTTTTTTAAACCAAAAGTGCTAATTCTACATATATCCGCCGACAAACGCGGCCACCCTTTGTAACAGCTAGAGAGCAGGAAGAACTATTTTTCTTTTTTAAAATCGTATAGTGATGCAGTACGTCCAAATCTATACCGACAGACATTATATCCGCTCAAAATATCTATAGAACAAAACTTTTCAAATATCTGTAAAAAAAAAATTGTCTGATAGACGTTTTTGGGAAGAAATAAAAACCAATGAGCAATTTGAAACCAATCAACTATTGATTTTTTTAGAAAAAATATCTTGTTATGAAAAGTCTTGACCAAAAATGGGGTATACAAATGTTGAATAATATTGCACCGAAAAACGTTGCGGAATTATCAAATGCAAGAATTAAGAATTCTGGGAAAATATTTCAGAAAAGTATAAACTAATAAAATCAGTGACATTGCATCAGTGGCGCAAGCAAGAGGAATCGGGCGATCACGGTAATCACGCAGACACACGAAATTTAGCGAAGTCCTCAACCATCTGTGCGATCCTTCTGGCAGAAAAATGTGAAACACAGATGGCGCTGCTAGCAGTAAGAAGTGGTTGTTCCTAAGCAACGACAGGTGGGCATTCCCACTACTTAGGACTAGTAGCGGCAGGCTAATGACTTACCCTGTCACAAATCCAAATAGACTAACGACACCAACGCACGACTGAGTCTTATCGAGGACCTATGCTCCCGAGTGGAGTGAACAAGACAAAAAGTATATGTTTCCGTGGTTCCAACCTGGAACATAGGGCCTCAAAAGCATTGAAAAAAACTTGGGTTTTTGTTTTTATAAAATTACCAAATTATTAGTGCTTAAAAATATTTTTTCCAAAAAATCGCCTCTGATGATATAAGTTCTTATGCTTACAAAGTATGCATCAAAATGTTTAAAAATTTTATCAACGGAATCAAAATGATGAGATGATTAAAGGTATTTTCAATTCAGTTCAGCTCTTGTAAATCTTAAAATTGTTAACGAAATATTTTGCCGTAAGTCTTAAAATATAAAATTCATTATAATTTAAGATAATCCGTAAATAAGAGTACATCGCTCTTTAAAAAAAAAATTTAAAAACAAAAAAGACGAAAAATGGGTACTGCTTTTCTATCGGAATACATTTTTTATAATTTAAATATACTAAATTTTTTATTTTACTTGTACTGTATTGTACCCATTCTTCGCTGTTTTTGTTTTATTTCTTTTAGAGAGTGGTCCTCCCTAATGTGCATATCGTTGTTTAAAGTACAAAACCGCGTATGTGAGGTTAACCAAAATTTTACAGAAGAGCTTTAAAACTGTCTTAATTCAAAACGGTTCACCATCTCATGAAACAACCCCAATTTAGGCTGGTTTTATGAAGCAATTTTTATGCATGCGTAGATAAGTCTTAATGACAGAAGCTTACTTCGAGCAAATTTCATTTTTGGCGCAAATATCAATTACGAGGTTAATAGAACGACAATATGCGGGTTTCCACTTTAAATCCCGCTACTTTCTGGGCATAGGATACATACCAATCACGATTTAAAGTGGAAACCCGCATATTGTCGTTCTATTAACCTCGTAATTGATATTTGCGCCAAAAATGAAATTTGCTCGAAGTAAGCTTCTGTCATTAAGACTTATCTACGCATGCATAAAAATTGCTTCATAAAACCAGCCTAAATTGGGGTTGTTTCATGAGATGGTGAACCGTTTTGAATTAAGACAGTTTTAAAGCTCTTCTGGCAAGTTTTGAAATAGAAGTTTTTCTCAGACAATCTTTCTTAGCCACGTGATAGGACATCGCTCTAATGGCCTAATATAAACACACATTTGCGAATACATACACAACCCTCTTAGTCAGTAATAAAAAAATTTAGATTGTAAAATTTTCAAAATTTTCAAATTAAATGAAAGATGCCAATTTGAAATTTGAATAAATTAAAAAGTAAACAATAAACCCCTGTTTAAAAGCAAACCTGCTGATTCAGAATGCAATCATCTTCATACGCCGTCACTAAAGTAGAAGTGCCTTTTGAAGAGCAACAAATAACAGCAATAACAAAAGTTTGTCTTTTGTTTGCAGAAGACTTGCAAATAAATTTTAAGATTAAATCGGCTTCAAAATTTGCAAGCGAAGCAAATATATTAAGATAAATGATGCAATATGTAGACGTATGCAAGTGCATATGTTTGTGCACACGCCTGCGCACAATCAAACAGTGAAATTTGAGCAGTAACATCGAGAAGGTGGTTTCAGTTGCTTGCAAAAAGTAACTAAAACAAACAAAGCAGTAAAACAAGACTGTATACCAACAAAGGAGACAAGTGACAGAGTATAGATTTCATTTAACAAAACCTTTGTGAACGCAAACTTGTAACATAGATAGGATTAAAGTATTGCATTCAACACTTGAAAGTACAGAAATAAAAGTAAAAAAAGCATGAAAAAAATAAATATAAATAAATGTAAAAGTATAGTATTTGCATGGAAAACTGGTGCAATACTCGCTTTTAAGCAAAAGAAAATGCAACCCACTACTAAATATATGTATTTGTATGTATTATTTATGTATCACTCCACGTATGTACTAGCAAAATATGTGCAGATATGTAACTGTAAGCACGCATGCAGTCACCTTCTATTTATTGCTCGTAAATTAGATTTGATTACCGAGTGATATTTTTAAATACAATCACTAAACCCGCTCTTAGTTAGTACTTTTTCAAGGACAATGATTATAGAAAGAGTATATACAACTCGCCAGAACCTTGACTGTTTGCTTCAACAGTAAAAAATCGATAGCAAATTACTCACTGATATGGCACACTCACATAATATCATTCATTAAAGTATGGTGCACTGGTTATAAATGGCCATTGTCTGTGTGATTTTACTCTATGCAATCGCTAAACAAAGTAACGACTTTTTAAAAAATCAAGTTAGTATAGCTCGAAATGCGATTTTTACCCTACCTCTAATTGCTAGAAAGATGAATGTTATTGCAGCACTAGGTCGATCCAGATTTAGTGGGGTATGCCTTTGCGTGACAGCACTCCTGAAAGTCGAAGGAAACAACCTGCATCTTACGTCTTCGTTTCTTCGTCTATCATCATTTTCTCGATTATTTCTTGAACTGTAAATACACCAATAACTCGTTGCAGAGCTGTTCTCTCTATGTTCCACCTCTCGCATTTAAAGAAGGTGTGCTCCGCATCATCATACTTAGTATCTCCATATATGCCGTTTAGTAGGCTCACATTTCCCATTCGTCACAAGTACTTGCGAAAGGACCCATGTCCGGACAAAAACTGTGTGAGGTAATAGTTAACCTCACCGTATTTTCTTTCTATCCCCTTTTTTCGATCGGGTATTAGTCTCGTTGTCCATCTACCGCACCGTTCAGAGTTCCATCTTGCCTGCCAAAGTGTGAGCGTTTGAATTCTAATATTGGAGAAGCGTAGTACTGGGATTCCTGTGATTTTTGCCTCCCATCTCCATTTGCGCTCTTGTGCTGGAATATCTATAGGGATGGTTCCATCGATAACTAAAACTGCTGCTTCAGATACTCTGTATGAAGAATCCATTCTGAGAGCGCAGGTGCGTTGCACTGATTGCAGAGTTTTCCGCCGGCATTGCACCCTTCGCGAATCTGCCCATATTTCGCATTCGTATAAAAGAATCGAGTTCATCGTGTCCATTAAAAGTTTTCGCTTGTTCTGCGTTGGACTTCCAAGGTTTGCCATGAGCTTACTCAACATGCCGCTTACTTTGGCAGCTCTTGTGGCAGCATGATTTATGTGGGCCCAGTAAGTTAACCTTGTGTCTAATTGCACTCCTAGGTATTTGACCACTCTTTTTGTCGATAAAGTGGTATCGAGTACTTGTATATCTACTTATAATGGGATATGTCTGTTGGTTAGAAGGATTAGCACTGTTTTTTCTGTGGCCAGCTTTAATCCATGGTCCTCTCGCCATGTCTGAACTCCGATTATCACCTGATTTACCTTCCTTTTGGCTTCGTTAGTGTTTCGAGCGACTATTACAACTGCAATGTCATCTGCGTATCCCACTACATGCACACCCTCAGGCATCTCTATTCGAAGGATTTCATCGTAGCTTATATTCCAAAGTTCAGGTCCGAGTATTGATCCTTGGGCCGCATCCTTCTCGCGTTTCGCATAAAGGCACGCGATTGCTTAGATAGCTACGAATAATATTCAATAGATTATTGGGAATCTTGAATATTACTTTTAAGGCTTCAATTACCTGCCTGACCGTGTTCTACGCTAGCTATTACATCTTGGATGGCCCCTAAGGTAGATCTGCCACTTCTAAAACCATACTGCCTGTTAGACAGGCCGCCAGTGTTCTCTACGGCTCTCACCTGTTTACCTGACTGTTCACCTCACCTTAATGGCCACATTGGCAAACACACGCAAGAGGCTACACAAGAATGGGAAGTATTATGTAGCGATACCTTGCGGAGGTATTACATATGGAAATAATAATACCGATAACATTTAACTTCGTTAATGAAATGATTTTAGGCTTAGTGAGTTCTGTAGCATCACAGTAGGATTGTGCGTGCAAAAAATTGACAGAATTTAGTAGATTTTTATACATTTTTTTGGTGTAAGCAGTTTTGTAGCTCTTCAATTTTTTTTGTGTCAATATCAAAACAAACATGTATTACTGTTAAGGCAATTTGTAAGTTACCAAAAATGGTGCAATGCATTTTGGTAATTAGTACAGGCGAGAGATGAGTCAGATTCTTTGCCCAAAGTGTATGGCTGCTAAAAAATTCGATTACCTTTTATGAGATAGCAGTAACTTGTAGCTTATGGAATGTTTGGTATTTGTTGTTGTGCTCATTTTTTTTTTTTTCATTTAAAAAAATAAACTTTCTTATATACATATATAAGTTTATTTTGATATTGACACACTTATAGAGGTTTAGTTTGTACTAAATTTTTGATGGAGTAGCGATGAAAAAGCTACCCGATATAAAACCGAAGAAACCAAGCAATTTTAGATTCAAATAAAAAATTTCTCAGTTATATTTTTTGTATAAAAAAGTGCAAAACAAGACAAAGGTAAACGAGAAAACTTGTTATTTTATCAAATTTTAGTCAAAGACACTAGATTTCTTACTGATTATTGACTTAGTGCTAATAATATAATTAACAGCCAATTCGTTAACCATACCGTCTGACCGCCAAAGGCAAAAAAAATATAAACGCACGAAAAAGTCAATACACTCAGTCCTATGCTACAATACATATATTCCCTGATGTTCTAATATGAAGTTGTTTACTGTATTTGACTTAGGGTTTGACAGCTAGAAGATTAAGTTCACTGGGTGCTCCTTTCTTCTACAGCCTGGGGCAGTGCGCCAACGTAAATCCCATCAGTCTTCTCCGTTATATAAACAGCTCTGACTGGATGTAGATATCTGCCTGTTGGAGGTCACATAATGGTATCAAAACGCGCTGCTTGAGGAGTGTCAGACTGGTACTTCAACCTACCTACTTTGACCCCTGGTTTCAGAAGCATATAAACAGAAGCATGTAAATACATATATATATATATATATTAAATGATAATATATTTGGTATTTCGTGCTGTATACGTCACTCTCTTACTGTAATGAAGAAAAATAGCGGTTTGGTGATATCTAAACAAGTACATATATTATATCTAAGGAAGAAATTATATGTACAACTACTGATTTAAATAAGTAAGCACGAGTCAATTTATGCTAACAACGTTTAATATCAAATTTCCGGTCGGCAAACGCTTTGCTGTTTCTATCAATGGCGGCAACCGACAAAGCAACAGGCATAGCAATGAATAAGCCGTCGGTACCCAGCGGCTCTAGTCTATTAATCCTTAAATATAAGAATTATATTGTCAACAGTGTTATCGATTTCTATGCGGACACATGACGTACGTGCCCAATAAATTGTGGCTACAAGCTGAGTTGCTTACTTTTCCTTGCCGTCAATGTAGTAGGTTCGGTGAAATGATAGCCTCCAATGCCGGAAAGGACACGTTCGCACGTGGCAGCATGACATTTCGAACTGCTTTTTCTGTTTATTAGGCGACAGCAATCTCCACACTTCCGGGTCTACGCTACTCTCTTTCCTGCTGCTTCTTATCACTACCATATTTTAGGGAAACTAAAAACAAAGCGAACACTTTTCGAGGCATGAAAATGAAAGTCATCGAACATAAATCACTCACAGCGCTCAGGAATGTCAGTGGACGCGAGCCAGCGAATGTTTGCATATTTTTAGAGTAGGCTTTTTATGGCATTTTTGTTGCTCATTTTTCTTTGTTGCCAAGCGCACGTTTAGTCACGCTTCGTTGAATCTGCCATGCACTGCACTATTTACGTACATAGCACAGCATTGTTGTAGGCGAGTGTGTGAGTATGTGCCGACAGTTGAATGCCCACGATTATCTTTATTATATCATAACGTTTAATTAGCATAAATTGAATGGACAAAAAACAGACAAAAAACAAAACATAAATAATTAAAGTAGAAATGAAAAACTAACAATTAAAACTAAAATAAAAACAAACAATATTAACCGCATAAGCTGCTGCCTAGCCGGCTAGTTGCGCTTATTTTTCTTTTTCAACTCTTCGCCGGCCGCTTTCCATAACTTCTGGTTATTGCTTGCCGATTGCAGCGCCCACAGTGCATGCAAAACGTAGGCGCATTAAAACAATAACAAGACAATGCCAAATCAGGCAAAAAGGTTAGTTTTGAAGAGTTAATTAATATTTTTATTGGCTATTTTCGTCGCCGAGTAGCGCTGACAAACGCCCACTTGTTATTTGCATTGCCGGTAATAACTTAAATACTAGTTTATAAGAGCTAAAACTTTACCTGAAGTAACAACAACAATAATAATAGTAAAAATTAAAAACAAAAGCGGCGTCTACAGCCCGCCATTGTTGACAAAAATTGAAAGCGTTTGGTCATTTACCTTCCGGTCGGCTGAAGTTGCTGCGTGGGTGTGTTTTCCACTAAAAAAAATAAAAATAAAAGTAAAAAAAAGAAACAGCAATGCGTTGGAAAATTCGTTATAAATTGATCTCATATACATAAATATATGAATACGAGTAGTAGGTAGTTGCATCGCCCTTCATAACTCAGCATTTGAGATGTACCAGCAGTTAACACGACGCCTTCTGTGGTACAATTGCAGGCCACTGCATGGGCGGAAGTGCGTGTGACGCCGAGAGCCCACGTCAAGAGATTTTTTTGTTCTCATTTATGTAGTTCGTTTTTGTTTCTATCTAATCAATACCTAGATAAAACATTTTACTGCATGAAATTTTGCTGTTCATTTTCATTATATTTTTTTTTTTTGACTTGCCTTCAATCCACTACCACCAGCATAACTTTCCACTGTTAATATGAAATTATTTCTTTGCAAGAAATATTACATTTTAATGAGCCCAACTTTATTTGAGTCACTTATTTGTGGACAACACATACATACAACCTTAATGAATATTTTTTTCTGTTTTTTCCAATTTTATTTTCAATTTAAAATTTCAGCTGACCCAAGACACGAGTGATGTGATAAGCAGGCGTCTTGTTGATTGCATTTTTTATTGTATACTTAAATACTTATTTAATGCTTAAATCGCTTAAATCCTTCATTAAAATAGAGTAAGTACAGTTACTCTCGCATATCTTTCTCGGTAATCTTTCTCACATTAGCACCGAGTTCATTTCTTAAGTCTTTAGTGCGCGGTGTAAGCACTAAGTTGATAATTTTGCCAATGCTCTGTTTTTAAATACCTTCAGCATTGAATTTTGACAGAGACAGAGACAAAATAAATTCCTGAGTGTGGTAACTCTAAAGTGCATATACAGCCCGCCAAACAAATACATATTATGACCAGTTTTTACCACTTTTTTTATTTTCACAAATTTTTCATTAAAATGTTATTCATTCCACATATAAATCATGTGAATCAAAGTTTCAATATTTGTAAAAAATTTATAAAAACTGAAAAAATATTCATCATAGTCTCAAGTTTTTTAGTCTGAATTAAAAAAACACACAAATTCTGGTATGGTCTTTTATATAGTCCATTAAATTTTATTCTAAAAAGTGAAGTTTGAAGTGGCTCAAATTCATCTCGAATTGCTAATTTTTCACATTGACTATGTTGCGTATTTTATAAAGAATGCATTACATTTTTTTATATGAAAAAAAAATTCAAAAAAATGTCCATGAAGATTTTGAGTATACAGTTTTATAGCTTATTGAATTTTGGTATAATAAAGTGCAAGTTTTAATCGGATCAAACATTTTTTTCCCTAGCGCTCTTGTGCATTCTCTCTTCATAAACAATGTGCGAAATTTTTCTGTATGGCAGAAAACTCTATCGCAGGGATTTATATGGTTTTTGTAGTATAATGAATTATATTTTCATATTTAAATAAGAAACAAATAAATTGTCAAAACTTTTCAATTAGTTCCACTGCTTAGGTTATAAAATGCACTGTATAATTAAATGCTTTATTAGGAATAAGTCCTTATTTGGTCCTATGAATTAGTTACCTCCGAAGGGCAAGCGATTTTATTCAAACATCTTTAGTTAGAAGAAGTACTCTCATGTGCCCAGAAAGGGAACATTATTAGCAAAAAAAAACATTTGCATTTCATGTCCACAGTGAGCATCGAACGCGAGGCCAACCGAGTATTAATCACGCAATCATAGATATCTTATTGTTTGACAAATTTATGTTGCTATCATTTGTTTCTTTCATTACCAACATTAAAACTACTGAGTATATCCGCAAAGTATTCTCCCTTTATTATTCATCAATATAGCGACTATTGGCGCTTCTGCTTTGCCTACCTTACAGAAGTCTAGCGCATCTCAATGGCAATGACTTTGTAGATTTTATTCTATTGCCGCTATGTATTGTTTGCTTATTTTTATAGACACATACATATATACATGTATTTAATAGTGTTTATATAAGGTTTTATTGGCTTGCCACCAACTTACATAATGAGCTTAAGCTTAATTTTTCGTGTATTCGTATTTCTTTTTGCAAGCAGCAGAAGCAACAAAATGGTTTATAATGGAATAGCAATCAATGTGGAGTGTAGTGAATAAAATACAATAAAAAGCCATAATTCTCAGAAGATAATAAGCGGCTTGGAAAAAGAAAAAATCGAATAGAAAGCCGCGACAAAAGTGTCTGGTTTTTTCAGAAGCTTACACGTTTTCAGATAACAAACAAAATATCAGTGAAATTATTATTTATTATTATGATATTACTAGCTCGCTTACTTGATGGTGTTTAGTATTTCTAATTAGTTTTGCGCTTATAGATAGTCTGGCAACATCTTGCGAAGAGCAACCACTCACAAGGAGAAATATTCTACTACCTTTCCTAGCACAGCCTTATTTAATGATTTAACACCATGAAAGTTGGCGTTTAATCATCATTCGCAGCAGATTTATCAGCATATAACTTAACGTTATACTGTCCCAGAAAAGTAGTTCAAAGAAATCAAATTGCCTGAAACTAGCGACCAATCGACACTGGTGGGTTTCTTAAGATGATTTGGTGCCAAAAAATGTACTTCAATAAAGCGAGAGTTTCATGCACTGTAAGGCAAATGGGGAACCAAAACTTCGTGAATCATTTTCTAGTAGAGCTGGCCATGGTAATGGTTTCGGTGGCCAGTTTTTAAAAAATATATGGACGAATGATATATCCCGGATGCAAGCCATCTAAAGCAGTGACTTTTTGTGAGTAAATAATAAATGATAAATAATAAAATACTAAATAAAATTAATAAATGATAAATAACAAATAATAAATGATAAATAACAAATAATATATGTATAATATATAATAAGAAATAAATTACAAATAATAAATGATAATAAATAAATAAATTCTTACGAAAACCACAAGAACTCATAATAGACCTGAAATATTTCTGGTAAATAAAAATAACAACACTGCGTTTGTCTTAGACATTGGCGTCGCATTGAAGAAAAATATTCATAAAACTTACATAGAGAAAATCAGCAAATACTCCGATTTGAGGATTGACATCAAGCAGCAGTGGAAACTCAGAAAGAAACTTTACATTGCCAGTGATCATATTGACCCACGGACTTGTTCACGTAAATCTGACTGAAAACCTCAAGAAACTCAAATTTGAGAAGCACCTTATCTATGACCTTCAAAAAGCGGCTCTGCTGAATTCTTGTCACATCATAAAAAATGTCCTTCAGTAAATTAGTAATACATATTTATTATTATAATATTTACACCTGTACCCAAGAGTTATATTTAAATTTAGAATACGATAGTATAAGAACTTATTAAAACAGTGTAAACATTTGACTTGCCGCAAAGTTGCCGCCAAGCTGTGTAAGAGCCTCACAAAGAATGGGATCTTTGAACAAAAAAAAAAACCACAGTAATGACAATAATACGAAATAAATAATAAATATTAGCACCTCAACACTTTGGTTGCTTTTGACTATTTTCTTTCATTTAATTAATTTTTATTATTTTTTTATAAAATTATAGTTCATCATATGAACCCAAACATAAAATTTTGCACAAAAAATAAAAAAAAAAATCAACCACCATCACAGATCGCAAATCAACAGAATTTCAATTTTTTTTAATAAAATCTGTAGAAAATGTTTTCTATGCGGTTTTATAGTCTATTAAAAGTTTTGTACCAAAGGAATTTTTTAGCAACTCCAAACTTTTTTTGTTCTATGATCAATCGCTGCACAACATCTTGAAAATGTCATTCCAAAAATCGTATGTTCAATAAGAATGATAGTTATTATCGACAATTGTTTATGTTTTGAACAGTAGAGGGCTGCTGTCGTAAATTATAAATCGTCGAATCAAAGACGTAACAAAGGCGGAGCACTTAAACAGGCGTATGAAAAATTGTATAGTCCTGTAAAAAACAGGATAAAACGTCACCATGGGCTTGAAGAGTCTCTTTGGGACTGTTCTTACTCCAATAAAGATTTGAAGTAAATATAAATAAGCAAATATTTACTTAAAATCAGAAATTAACCCTATAGCTAAATATGATTTCACGCTTTGCAAGTTTGGCGAAGAACAACTGAATTTGAGAAATACATTTTCACGACTTTAAGCTTTTAAATGTAAGTCTTTATCAGCTAATTTGTCTTCGCGTACACAACAGATATATCCAAAAACCTTACTTCAGTAATCACGCAAAAAATAATAAGCATAATTTGTTAGAAAATTTTGATCAGAGAATTATATTGTAATAAAAAAAAATCCACCATTTATAAAATTTTGAGAAATTTGAAGAATTGAAAAGCGATACCAAAGAAAGTGCCAAGTATCAACAGCATTCCAGTCAAGAAAAGAGACTCAAGTCACGAACTTGCTGTTGATAAGCACTCTGCTTTATTCAAATAAATTATGCAAAATAAAAACTGAAATTGTTATCATATCGCATTATGCATGAGTGAAAAATAGTTTACTTTACAAGCAATTTCGGGTGCCGAAAAAATTTCTCCGACTCAACTTATCGTCCCTTGAACACACTCTTTCAGCTATGTTGATCACTTAATTATTACATGCATAAATTGATCTCAAAAATTAACATAAGCCACCAAACATTAGGAGAAAAAATCAAAGCAATCGAATACACCTGCGCTAGCTATAGGAAAACTTTGTGGCACAAGTACCTGTATACGAGTACTTTTGAAGGCATATGATTTTTGTGAAAGTTTTCTCCACTCAACCGCATATACACATATACATGTATACGAAAGCGTTTGTGTGACCAGCGGCCACAACGAGCCGGCCAAGAGGTAGACGTGGCAACTTTGGCCAGCAGCAAACCAACGGCGATGTCAGTTAACGGTCAACAGCAGCAGCTTGAAACTCATAAAACCCAAAAGCCAAACTTGGTAGCCAAGCGAAATTTCCCTACAGCATCAAAGAGCGATTGAATGCGGAAGGCACTGATAGGCTGGCCAACATATAATCAGTAGCGGCTAGAAATTGATTGAATTTCTTGATAATTTCAATTTTCTCCCTAAATTAGTGGCTATGCGCTGATATTTGTCGAAGATATAAATAAATTCATAAGCATTAATAATTTTTATGAAATGGATTGTTTTTTTATGAAAAAATGTAGTCACCTTAAGCGTGGAGAAGTCAACTTACTATTTTTTTTTTTTTATCTAATTTAGACATTTTTTTTCTGTCACATGCCGCGTCTTGTAATTGATAAACACAAGAACAATTTTGTTTAGCTGTAAATGGCTGAACTTACAAACAAAATTAGCATAATGAGTCTCGTTTTAGAGTTTGACGGAATTGAATTGTAATATGGAGAGGTAAAAAAAAGCATAAGAAATAGCATTTTATAGGCCGCAAAGCAACAGCAACATTAAAAGGTTTAATATATTTCTTTGCGGTTTCTATTTCGGCAAGTCTTTGGGCACTAAAGAAAATAAAATTAAAAAGAAAAAGCTATCAGTTGATAGCACACGACGTGTTGTTAAGGTTTTTCAAGCAAGTGTATGAGGGTCTTACAAGCAAACAGCTGTACGTATGTAAGTGTGTGTCTTTGATAAATTTATGAATACATATGCGATACATTTCGTGAATATTTTATTTACAAATATCGTGGAAAAAATCATAAAATATGTAGGGAAACCCATAAATAATTTCAGTGTTTTGCATGCCTGCATAAATATGCAAATAAATGCCAACTAGACAAAGGAACACGTTTTTGATAGCGAATAAATTTCAGAGGCTACTCCAATTTTAGATGTCTTGAATTAGTTTCTTGACTCCAATTGCGTATATTTCTGCTATTTTTCGCTTTGACACCTTAAATTTTACTACTCAATAAAAGGTGTCAATCAAATTGAACTCATCTAAATTTTAAATGAAAACATGAAAAAGTATATAATACTTGAATAATTTGATAACTGTACGTTAATAATTTTGACTAAACGTTAATAATTTTATAACCATACTTAGCAAACCAAAAGCTGAGAATTGTTAAGTATTATTATCATAAATTTAGATTAACGTACGCGTACACGTAACCAGCGCTTTTTAGTTCCGGCTGTACTGAAAACTATTTTATAATTTCTTTAAGCATTAAAGCTGTAATGACTAGTTCGGAATGCGTGCAACATTGTCGATCCAAAATGGAAAAGCTCTGCGAGAATAGACAGGTCACAATTTACTGGGTACCAGGGCACAAGAGAATAGAGGAAACGAGAGAGTTTACGAGCTTGCTAAGGCATGCAACCGGTTACCTAGGATGAGTATGTCGAACATACAAGCATATCCCTCACTCTCAGTTTTGAAGACGAAGCTAGATGAGGAAGCCTCTTACAGGATTGCCAAAATAATGCTACGAACTTGCAATACGAAAACAGTCAACTTTATTCTCTCACTCCCAAGGAAGCAATGTAAACTATTGACTGGAGTATTGTCCACTCCATATCACGCAGCTAAAATGGGATAGGTCCAGAAAGGCGCGTGTAACTTATACGAAGAAAAACGTTATATGTTAGAACACCTTCTTTGCCACTGTCCTGCTCTAAGCAGAATTCTTTACAACTGCCCGGGATCGGTATAATTTTCAGCTCTGAAGGATATTGCTGACAAAAGTTTAAACTGTTTATTAAAATTCGCTAGGACATGCATCACAAACTATGTTTAACACGACCCCAACAACATTGGTAACACTACCAACCCCTTGTGGTCTATGCGAGATCTATTCAGATCAGCCAGATATACCTAACCCGATCTTAGCATTAGAATAGAAGTTATGGCGTTAGAATTTGCCCGTGGTAAGGAATGTCTGTCGTAGGCGGCCACTGAAATCCACACCTCAGTCTATTAATTATGAGCATTAATTGAACGCTAATAGGCTGAGGAAACAGGTATACAAACGGCCTGGTGACCATGAAAACGGTCTCGTCAACACTGTTGGGGCGTTAATTTATTGAGGAAATTGAGCTCGGAGAAATACTCTGAGGCCATTAATTTTGGAGAAAACGGGGCATGTGAAACGAGTTTGAACACTATTTCCTTTAATTTTACAGTCACAACTGCTGCGGCGTGAACGCGACTTCTTTGATTCAAAGGAATACCAAACACAAAGAAATAGGCCGATCTGGCTGAGATTTGGTGTGAGTTCTTTCAAAAGATGCTTTTAACTTAACATAACCTCGAGACAGACTTTTCAAGCGACCCTGCTGAAACAGGGCAACTGTAGACCATTATTTTTAAACATCTCGGACCTTAAATACAATTTTTTGTCATATACCGATCTCAGCGCAATCTATTGGGGCCAAAAAAAACTCATACATTTCTCCATCATCTGCTCACAATAGGCCACTAAAATTGTTTCGCAAACGAATACTTTCGCGTTTGCCTTTAAGATAAAACCCCTATATGTATATAGTGTTGCTTCATTTAAATATCAGACTTATACTTCCAGCAAGCAATTTGCTTTATGTAGACAAAATGTTTACTGGGCTCAAGCAACACATACATACAAACATATATGCGTGCATATCTGCAACGACAAGTCGTGCGAAACATTACTTGCAGCTGCGAACGAAAAGTGTTCGTAGCCGAGTACATCCACATGCACTTAGCACACAGTCGTAATATTTTTTGTATCACTTATTTGGGATTTCCCTTGCTTTCCACACTTTAGCGTATTCGCTTTCATTAGCAATGTGGCCAAATATAATAACAAAACCCACAAGACGACAATGCCTTGGAGCTAAAGAAGTTTCCGCTGCGTCGAGTGTTATTTTTATCAGACATGCGTGCGAATGCAAAATGCTGTAAATGTTAAATGTTAAACCTGCATAATCGCTTATGCTAACCAGCAGAGGCGGAAATCAGAGGCTCGTTGTCAACGCATACAGCAAAATGTTAAAAACTGTTAACATTCCTGTAACGAGTGCTTGGGGTAATTTCGTTTTCCTGTTGTCATACTTGAAACACTTTGCTGTTACGAACAATTAATTCTGCTGTAATTTTCTTGCTCAGCTGTCGTGTGAATTGTTGTGTTGGGCCTTTCTACAGCAACGGATTTGCTAAATGTAATTGACAAATATTGCAGCTAATTGCATAACAGCATTGTTAACGCAGTGAGTGCACAATGCAAATACAATAAGGAGCATACAAAGGTTTCGATTTTTTTCTCGAACTCTTTCAGTTGCGTGTTTTTTTAACATAATACATTTTTCCTATGCACTCGAAGCACTTTTCACAACTTAACAAGGCGCTCTGCCAGTACAGCTATTTACTCACGTATATATGTACATATATTTATATCAAGTAATATTTTTGTCTACACAATTTCTGTTAATTTCCTCATGGCACTTTTTGTACGAGTGCATACGTATTACTTTTTTACCTTTTCTTGTTGAGCATAAAAACCGAAAATTTTCTTTCCTTTTGGTTTTTGTAATTAGTGTGGTTTCCTCTACACACGCACGCACACACACACATACAGGTGCATGCTGGTTACTATGATAGCAAGTAAAATTAATTTTTTCTACTCCCTTCAATAACGACAAGAGCGTTGCGGGAAAGCTATTCACTTTAATGACAGACATTGCATTATTACGTCACGCATGTGCACTCATTGTCAGCGGATTAAGAAGGAGAAGGACGACGAAGCAACCCAAAGAACATTATGAAGAAACAATAATAATAATTCAGTATACAAATCAGAAGTAATGCAAACACACGGAATGCAAGAAGTAAACCAGATTCAAGGCCTTCGGAGGCCATGAAAAATATTTGTTAGTTTTCTAATTTCATCTGTTACTGTTTTCTTTTTCTCTGGTAGTTTGTTATTGTAGCTAAGACTGTACAATTTGCTTTAAATTCTATTAGAACATGTGCGTGTGAGTGTGCTATTGCGTGAGACTCTTCCCTGTCCGCGCTTCACAGGCAACACTTGGAACTTGTAGGGATTTACCCAAATTGCAATGCAACAGTCCAGCAGTGCAGCAGCTGTTGTCATTTAGATGGGATTTTTGATTAATTTTTCTGAAAAATAAATAAATGCGTTGGTGTATGAGAAAAACCTGTATGAGAAAAACAAAAGAATTCGAAAGCAAACTTTAGAAATTGGTAAACGTTGAATAATGTGGCAAAGAAATCCACTATGTTTGCTCAAAATTTTTGCGCAAATGTTTTGTTTGATCGAACCAAACTAATATTTACATTCTCTTTATTTATAGTAAGAAAATATCATTTCAATATAAATTAATTGTATTTGTAATAAATTTATATAGTAGCTGTGGAAATACAAATAAAAACATTTTGTGTTCTTCGATATTTTTATTATTTTTGATTTTGGTGAGTTGAATAAACAAATCACACAAATTCTCGTTAATATTTGCTACGAAGCTTAAAACTAAGATATTTCATTTAAATTGAAGATGGAAATTCCAAGCTTATTTCAATTTTTAAATTTATTATATAAAAAATATCTATAAAAACATATTAAACTATATGAAAAATAATAAATTAAAAAAATGTATTTATACAAAATAATAATAAATATATGAAAATATTTACATAAAAAAAAATAAAGTACAAAATAATAATAAACATATAACAAAATAATCAAGTATTATATATAAATGCATAAAAATATTTATATGCAATAGTCTCTTATATTTTATAAGAATATTTAATATATTTATATAAAAGAATAATAAAGTCTAAAAAAATATTTATATAAAAAAAAGAATAAAGTTAAAAAAAAAATATATAAATACTTATGTAAAAAATTTATTAATTTTTTTATATAAATATTTTATATAAATCTTCTTTCCTTCGCCATAGTCTCTCATATTTTATATGGATATTAAAACTACTAAATACTAAAATAAATTTTTATAAAAGACTTATTACAAAAAATTTATTTAAGAAAATTACATGGGAAAATTATTATTTTTTTAATATATATTTTTTAATATATAAAAAAATAATAAAGTATAAAAGAATACTTATATAAAAAACTAATAAATATTTAAAAAATATTTATGTAAAAATAATAATAAATATATAAAACATTATATAAAAAATGATAAAGAGTAAAAAAATATTTATATAAAAAAATAATAAAACATAAAAAAATAGTTATGTAGAATAATACTTTATATAACAAAATATTTACATAAAAAATAATTAAGTGCAAAAAGCAATAAAAAATAGTAAATTACAAAAAATATTTATATAAAAAAATATATGCATAAAAAATATTTGTATACAAAATAATATATATAAATTAAAGTAAAAGTAAAAAGAATACTTACTTAAAAAATGTATTATTTTTTATATAAATTTTTTATATATATCTCTTTTTCCTCGCCAGTGTCTTATATTGTATATTAATATTAAAAAATATATAATATATATTTGTTCTATAAAATTGTAAACAAAGAACTTATTATACAAAATTTATGTAATAAAATTGCATGGGACAAATTATTATTTTTTTAATACATTTTATTTAATATATAAAAAATTATAAGGTATAAAAGAATATTTATATAAAAAACTAATTAATATTTAAAAAATATTTATGTAAAAAAAATTAATAAATATATAAAAAAAGTTATATAAAAAAATAATAAAGTGTATAAAAAAAATAAAAATATTTCTATATAACAATAATAAACATGTAAGAATTATTTCCATAAATTTAAATAACTATATTAAAAAAGAACATTATTTTTTATATACATATTTTACATGAAATTACATAGATAAATGTTTTATTTCTGTTATAAATATTTTTTTAACGAATAGGTTTCTTAAATACCGTGAAAATGGTACAGAAATTTTTCAAAAATTCAAAATACCTATAATAAAATAGATTTTACAATATGCAAAAAAAGATTCAAGGTGTAAAAGCTCGTATTTTTTCTTACGAAATTTAATAAATTTATAAAGGCTTCTGAATAACTTTCCGAATTTATATGTGAAACTAACACAGAATTTAATAAAATTCGTTAACTAAAGAATAAATAATTTTTTCTTGGTTGTTGCAGAAAGCGTCCTATACGGGGCCACGCAATTTTCCGTAGTATAGGGTGATCAATCATGAGGTGCTTTTTTCAATAGTTAAAAAAAAAACAAAATGTAAATTATGTTCAAAACCTTTATTTATCATTTGAAAGGACATTCTTTGACATTTACTTTTTGAATATGACTTCATTCAAATGTTGGCCGCAACTACGCTTAAGGTGGTCCATTCTGAAGGTCCAATTTTCAATCACTCGTTCGAGCATTTCGTGAATAACACACGTAATGTTGGCTTCCAGAGCTTCAATGGTTTATCAGCCGTTGTTTTCTCTGGGTGTAAAGGTAGCTCTTGAACCTGTTCTGGTTGCTCTTCATCAGAAATACGGCAATTTTGCTTATTGACGTAACCATTGAGCCAGAAATGCGCCTCATCGCTGAACAAAATTTTGCTCGAAAACAGCGGATCTTCTTCAAACGCTGATTTTCATAATACAGTTGAACAATTTGTAGACGTTGTTGCGGTGTGAGTCTTTCCATGATGAAATGCCAAACGCTGTTCAACAAATCCACGATGACAGTTTGCCACAACTCGCGCGCGATCTGTAAAAAAAACGCAAATGAAAAAAACTCCTCTTAATTGATCACCCTATACAAAAAAAACCGCAACTATCATAAACGAATATTTAAAACAAACAAAACCCTGCCATAAACAGAATAAAAAATTAAAAAATATGTTGCAAAAATAAACGAAATACTAAACATTCAAAATCATCAAAAACTGAAGGAAAATTGTGTTGTCAAATAATCCTAGAAAATCGTCAAAGAACTTATCAAAATAAAATGAGGCTTATTATGTTAACAAAAAATCCCTACGAAATGCAGGTGCATACTATAGAAGTAAATACATATGTACATGTGCATATGCACATTCTGCAAATACTTAGATTTTTAATCTTGACAACACCATCTGATAATTGCTGCAAAATAATTATTTCAATTCAAATGCAGCTGGCTTACAAGCACAGAAGCAAAAGCAAAGGGGTTTTCTCATCAATTTTACTTTTTTGTTTCTTATTGGTGTTCGTGTTTTTTTTTTGTTGCTTTTGCTATAATTGTAGTCTAACCGTGACTCTGTGTGACTCATAACTAACTGAAGCATAAACGCTGGCGTAGACACGAAATTGTATTGTGCGCTCTTTCTCATTGTATTTACTCACCTCGAGTTATTTTTTTTGTGTGTTTGAAAATTTCACATATACTTAGGAAGGCAAAAGCTAAGAGAGGTATAAGTTTTTCCATAAAACAAAAAAAAAGAAAATCATATTATTTAGGACCTCAGCCAGAAATATACATACTCGTGCATACGTCTTTGGTTCCAAGCAAATACCGCCTAAATGACTTAAGACATAAGTTAAATATACCTATGCCGTCTTTTGCTAAAAAAATGCTGGTATGCCATCCTAATACCACCATTTTTGAAAAAATGTCTGCTTTGTCGCTTTTCCTGCTTTAGATTAATGTGAAGATTCAATAATCGTTTAGAGCGATTTGACAAAAATTTTCATCACTGAGCGCTACAAGATAGAAAAATTAACTTTTGTTGGCTGGTCACTGAATTCCTTCCAACTTCAAATATGTTCAATGCCAGATTTTTTCAATCTTTAAGTAAGCAGAAAGATGATATGAACGCCAATTTAGAGTCAGTTGTACTGCTAAAAGCTTTAAAAAGGACTGCGCTTTTTCAAAATGTGGCTGAAAATTGAATATGTAAGTATACGAATACCCCTCCATATTCAAACTGGTCCACGAATTGGTGAACTGAGGATTCGAATGGGTCTTGTGAGACTTATAGATTTAAACTTAGCTTTATTGAAATAGATCACCCTTTAAAGTGAAATAAATAGATATGCCATAACCTTTTAAAAAACCGTGCAATATAATTCAAATTTTGGTTGTGTCTACTCTTCAGCAAAGAGATTACGTTGACATTCTTATCTAAATTTTTGTTTATGTCGACAGAAGCACGTTTTTGTTTCCACAAAAATAATAGAATCGAATTTAGCTACAGTGAAGAATAATTTGATTAGCACTTTGAAACTCATTTGAACATATGCAACCAAAATAAAATCAAAAATTAGAAAAAATACAAAAACTACAACAAAACACAGATAACATAAATGTCGCCAAAAAAGTCAGTTTTTACTTGCGCAAACTAAGTACGCAGCAGCGTTTCCTCAAATGACTTGACACAAAATGTTTAATCAAAAATTAAAAAAAAAACGAAAAAACACCAAAACTTAACGGCAAGTAAACGCGGAAATTACGACTTTGACACGGAATTAAATCGAGCAACTTTAAGTACACATTTCACCAAGTCAATGGCGGGGCAACTAGATGAAAAAGCAAAAATTATAAAAGTAATAATAAAAAGCTACCAAATGAAATGACGAAAACAACAAGCAGCCAAAAACGTCAAACGTAAGTGACGCAATTAAAGGTAAACTACCAACAACAAAAAATTAAATGTGCTTAGAAATTGATGAAAATTTAGGAACTACTGCAACTTCTTCTAGGTAAAAAAGTCAATCCCCAGTGCACGGAAACTCGGTGTTAGTTGAGTACTGAAAATCCCGAAAGTAATTGGCATGAGCTACTTAGTTTGTTTACGACAAGCTGACTTAAAGGCTTTAATTGCTTATTCTTCTGCTCCTCATATAGGAATTTTTGGGGGGTCTTATGACTTTAAGATATTTAGGATTTTGTGGTTCTTATACATTAATATTTGCTCATGGATTATGTTCTTCTGGACTTTTTTGTTTAGTGAATATTAAGCATTAACCTTTAGGAAGTCGAAGTTTATTCATTAATAAGGGTTTATTAAAATTTATACTTTCTATAACGTTGTGGTGATTTTTATTGAGAGCTTGATTTATTATTATTATTTTTATTTATTTATTTCTTTTATTTTGTTACAAGTTTCTGCTTTCTTTTTTGCAAAAAAAATTTTAATTTAATCTTGCTGAAAGAAAGTTCCCATCAACCAACCCAATTTATAAAAATTTGTGTTTTTCTTTCGGAGAAATTCAGTGTGAATGTGTAACATTTGTCAATTCGAAAGCAAATGACACAAAAGCGATATCTTCGGCGGTTTTTTCTGTGCTTTGCTATTCTTAAACACACATTTTTAATGCAATTAACTACATTTTTTCGATTTTTTGCACTTGTACGCACTAAAATTCCTAGCCAAAAACAGCCAAAAAATGGCCAGGTGGAAATGCATTATTGTGACGCTATGTTCCAAGGGGAGATAAAGTAAGTGATGAGGAGTTTTTGACGTTCTAGACTTGTATTCAAATTTTAGCAAAAACAAGAAATTAATAAAAAAAATTTATAAAAGAATACATACAAACTTATAAGCTAGGCACTAACAACAAAGTTTTTATATATATAATTGGTGCGTACACCCTTTTCGGGTGTTTGGTCGAGGTCCTCCTCCTATTTGTGGCGTGCGTCTTGATGTTTTTCCACAAATGAAGGGACCTACAGTTTCAAGCCGACTCTGAACGGCAGAAATTTTTTATGAGGAGCTTTTTCATGGTAGAAATACACTCGGAGGTTTGCAATTTCCTGCCGAGGGCTGGCCTCTATTAGAAACCAAATTTTTCTTAACTTTTGGAGTTTTGCCAAGGTTCGAACCTACGTTCGCTCTGAATTCCGAATGGTAGTTACGCACCAACCCATTCGGCTACAGCGGTCGCTTAGCTTAGCAAAAAAGTTTTTAGCCTATTTGGAAAAAGAATTACATTTTTCGTGTACGTAAATATGACTTTTTTTATTAAAAAAACGATTTGGGTTATTGAATTTTTCAGAGTTTAGATCTCCGGACCAATCCCAAATTTTCGGGACTATATAAAAAAATCCCGAAATCTTGGGACTAACAATTACTGTCATCCCCGCTCATATACGAAATGCTCTACTAAACTTGTTGTTGGAATGGAAAAAATATAACGCATGTAGTTTTGGTGGTTGAACAAAATTTTGTAAAAAGAATTAAGTGCCAGATTTTAGATTTGTTAAGTATAAAAAAACGGAATTGCAGTAAAAATAGTAAAAAAATAAGTAAATAACTACTGTACGACACACAGGCAAATCAGTCAAGCAGCAACGGCAGACGGCAATGACAACTGTTGCAAGAACACTTGTTTGTGGCCAAAAGTAGTCATTTAATATTTACAATTAAAAGTATGTACACATTTATGTATTTATGTGTATGTATTCATGCCAATGTAAGTGAAGCGATGTGCGTTACCTAGGGTGCTCGCTGACAACTGTCACCATCATAAAATGTCTATTGACTGCATGAAAATAAAGTTATACCCATATATAAATACATACATACATATATGGGCATGTGTGGGTATCAATGTTTGTAAGTAGTTTATGGCATTCTGAGCAGAAGATTCCCCTTTCACTTGGCTATGACTTGTAAACATAAGAGAAAAGTAAGTAAAATATGATGAAGCAAAATAGAATTGGTGGCGCGGTGTAATGCCAACACGTGTATGCACACAAATACATACATACACATACGGGAATGCATATAAATTTTATTACACAAACTTCTATCAAAACAGAAATGAAAAAGTGGGAACAACAATTAGTCTTCTCAAAAGCAGTTGGCGGTTGGCAGTTGGTGAATAAAATGCAGTCGGTGAATGAAGAAAAGTAAGCCTTTGCTATAGACTCTCACAAACATTGAAACGCAGTTGCAACTAAAATCATATATCACATACATATGCACATATATTTACACATCGGTACGTGCGGTCTTTTCCTAGAGGAAAAGCGACCAACATGCAAATAGGTTAGGTTAATTTAGGCCAAGGTGGCTGAGGCTTCAGCACGGGAAGCAAAATGAAGCACTTAAGCCACTTCGTCGCGCTCCCAATACCATGCGCTTTTTACAGCACATCCATAAGAGGAAGCTACTTCGATATATTGCAAAAAACGTTGAATGCTTGTGATGTTCCATTCTTTTACATTCATTCCAAGTACGCTAGAATCTCAAAGAAATGTTTACTAAGCGAGTAATAGCAGAGATTTGACTTGATTATTTGCATCTTCTTCTCAACTCTGCAACTGTGGCAAAAATCATTTGATGGGAAACGCTTTCAATTGTTTTGCATTACTATTAATTAGCGCCACCTAATGATACCTGATATGTAAATATTTTTTGACTGACCCTGGACCACATTTGCCTGTCACTACCTGGTCTACCGCTAATATTAGGTGGATGAAAAGCGATATAGGCGGATGTTGGCATGAAGATGGCTATGAACCTAGTTAGGTTAGTTCAGGCGAAGTGTCCGTCCTTCGGCGCACCTAGGCCATTTAGAAGCCCCTTCGAATGAGTCCGGCAAGCACTGTTTTCGCATTTTCACGGATGGCTCCAGCCATCGGCTCCGGCTCTGGGGTCTACGTGGAATCCAACGGAACAAAACTGCACTTTGTTCTTGGATTGCATGCATCTGTGTTTCAGGCGGAGGTGTATGCTGTTCAAGAAGCGATGAACTTTGTTGTGGAAATCAAATGTGAGAGGTAGAAATATATGTGTCTGCAGCGACAGCCATGCTGCGCTCATAGCCTTAGACAGCCCCCCAACCACATCAAGGGTAGTCGAGTCCTGTAAATCCAGGCTGAACTATGTCGATAGACATAATAGCCTGATGCTAACATGGGTTCCGTCGGTATCATGGGTAACTGTCGCAAATGCTGTTGTCATTAGGCAGAAAGGACTACAGACAGCTGGTTAGACTGATGGGCCTTTCTGTCGGCGAAGCACATGGAAAAGGTAGGCATATCAGACAGTGTACTCAGCCCAGCTTGCGAAGAGGAGGATGAGACTACGGACTACTTTCGGTTCGTCTGCCCCGCCTTCGCTCAAATCAGACTTGAGGTCTTTGGCACTGATGTGTTAAGAAACGACCACCTTCGCTCCTTGGCTCCACGAGATCTACTCGAAGGTCGGGTAGATTTAAAGAAAATTAAAAGAGAATCCGAATGCAGTACAATGGATTTAATTGTGTTTGAGTGATAAAGCTTATTGAGTTTTGACTGAAAAATGACATTAAAAGGGCATTAAAACATGCGATAAAATACCCTCAACAAAAGCACTAGAACTTCTGTTGTCCAAATACGATTCAATCCATTCCAAAAAGATAGAATAAAAACCAAAATTTGCCAATTTAGCTACTAAGATGTTGTGAGAACTCGCATCAAAAGCTTTAGAAAAATCTTTGTAAAAGTAAAAAAAAAGTATGACATAAATATTGAAAGATTAGTTGATGTTGATCGAGCTGCCACAAACCAGTGCTAATTATGATTAATAAGTTGTTTTACATTTTCTCGTTTTTTTTTATTTCAGGTCCACTTTTATTTTATTCCTCTAACTAGAAAATCGGTTATTTTTTTTTAAATCACCGCAAAATAGTTAGACAGAAATTTTCGTTTCTCTATTATTTTTCTACTGCACCATTCTGGCCTCACCCTGTTGGCTGCTTTGCAGGCTACATTGTTGTGACCTATTAGTACAATAAATACTTTTGCATGAAAAAAATCACATTCCTCGCATAATTATGCAAATACGTACATATGTAAGTATGCAAGCGCTTGCCCGCTGGCTGTTGTGCGATTAAGCGATTATGTGCATTGACGCATGCGCACTGGCGCAATGTGTTTAAATTAATTCCATTGTGGCACTTTGGTATGCCACAGTTTATTAGCAGGGCCTCAGGTGATTATGAACTATTTGCTGATGTATGTGCAGTTGTATGTGTCTATTTGCGCACGCTGCGATTTTCAGCTAAACTTGTAAGGGAGTCAATAAATGCACAGGTAGAATAAATAACAAGCATAAAATTTTAGAATTTGAGACACTCCAACTTGGTAGAGGTAATTTGAAGTTAATTGCCGAAAATTACAATTTCCCTTGGATTCTTAAGGCCCGCTGAGGATGCAGAGAAGCAAGTGAGACTAAGCCCATTTTGTGCATAAATTACCACAAATCGATTACTCTACTCGGCGCATAATATCTCTACATGCTATGAAAGAATCGCAAAATATAGTAAAAGTATAAGTTCATGTCCTCAACCATCTGTGTCATCTTTCTGCCAGAAAAATTTGACACACCGATAGCGCTTCAAGCAGTAAGAAGGCGTTGTTCCTAAGCAACGACAGATGGGCATTCCCACTACTTAGGACTGGTAACAGCAGGCTAATCACCCACCCTGTCAGAAACGAAAAACAGATTAACGAAACCAACGCAAGACTGAGTCTTGTCGAGGCCTTATGCTCCCGAGTGGAGTGAACAAGGAAAAAAAAAAATTAAGTCCATGTACGCTAATAACTATAATATGTACAGTACACTCCGATTTGCTCAGTGTTGGTTTTATTTTGAATCTAATGCCTCGTGGCAGGTTCTTTTCAACACAAAATTCTTGAAATTACTAAAGTGGTGTGTTCATAAACCAAAGAGTGTTAAAAGAATATAAAATTGATTTTCAAACTGCAACAACTGAAAAATGAATCAACGAACTGGAATACGTTTTTTCTATTATACAACTTTGAAATGTTTTCCATCACTCCACATCAATCAACTTTGCCAATTATTTCCTATTATTAAATTTTGAAAATATGAGGAGACTTTTTTTGAAAAAAAATTCGTTCGCTATTTTCAAAACTTCACTTCAAACAGGATAAGCGAGAATAAGAAAGCAACATACTAGATTTTTCAATAAGTTTTGCGGTTCGATAAGGTAGGGCGTTGCTAGTAGCCTCAATTGGTTTTTGTTATGTTGGTGCACTCTTCATATGAACGTTGTTGAAGTTTCATTTCAATCTGTCAATTGATTCTTTGTTTACAGGCCATTTAGTATCGGCGTGTCACAGTATTTTTTACAATGGAAAAAATCAAGACTCGTGCAGTGAAGGAAATTTGTGAGAATGTTGGAAGTGTATAAGAACTTCTCGCTATCAGTTAGTACAGTAGAAAGATGAGTGGCTGAATTTAAACGTGGTCGTGCAAGCCTTGAAGACGATCTACGTCAAGGACGACCAAAAACAGTAACAGCACCAGAAATCGTAGAAAAATACAACATTTCATATAGGAAAATTGTCGAGTGATTGAAAGAGATTTAGTAGCAGCTTTAGGCACCTCATAGGGCTGTGTAATCAATATTTTTACTGAAGTATTAGGCTTCAGAAAGCTGTTTGCACAATTGGTGCCGTATTCCGCATTCGCTAGCAACGGAACAAAAATACATTCGAATGCGACTTTCTCAGCAACTTATAGAGTGTTTTCGAAAGGATAAAGTGAGTTTTGTGCGTCGATTCATTACTGTGGACGAGACTTAGGACTACCACCATGATCTTAAATCTAAGAACAAGGATAAAGAGTGGTATGAACCTAGTTATTCCGCCCCAAAACGAGTTCGTGTCCAGAAATCGACCAAGAAAGTGTTAGCAATATTTTTTGGTTTTGCGAAAGGAATTTCGTTTGTGGATTACTTGCAAACTGATAAAACAATAAATTGTGAATATTATTGTATCCTTCTGAACCAGATGAAGGAAATAATTCGTAAAAAAACAAAAGAAAGAAATCCTTCTCATCAATACATTGCACCGAGTCACAAGAGCATTTTGACAATGGCTAAAATCTTTGAATTAAAGTTCGAATTGTTGAAGCACCAACCATATTCACTAGATTTGGCCCTAACGACTTCCCTCTGTTTCAAGACCTAAAAAATGCATGCATGGATTGAATTGAATTTATAAATTGGAATCTCGTTGGAAGAAGTGTGTTGATCTTCAGGGAAACTACACTGAAAATAAAGTTTATTTCAAACAACTTTGGGGCTTTTCTTTTCAAACCGCAAACCTTATTACACAAACGTCTATTCAAACTGTGGTCCATAAAAATGCTAACAAAATGGGATGTGCTAATTTCATTCATGTATATGAAAGCTATAAATTGTCATCAAAAGACGAAAATGAAAACAATTAAAATGCCTAAAAGCCTATGCTCACAAATAGTTTCCTATTATAAACATTAAAAATTAGGTGTGAAAAAATTTAGCAAAATTGGAGAATTTTTCTCCAATGCGAAAAGCGGTATGGGCACTTATGGCTCTTTCCTAGTTATGCTGCCTTAGCAGACACGTATATTAGCAGAACAGCTATATTCCGTATATACACAAATTGGGACTATGAATACGATTTTGAATATATATCGACTGTAACGCCACTTAGTGGATCCACTTTTTAAAAAACATAGAGAAAAAGAAATTATTATTTTCTTCAGTAGATGGCTGTAGTGATCGATATCTTGTAAAGTAACGATCAAATAATTTAAAGTTTGTGCTCGTTGTCAAGATGACATTTCACTCTAAATTTTTGTTTTTGCTGTTTTTTGTTTGTTCCATTAAGTTGTGAGTGACAGAGTGTTAACAATGGCAGTCAGCAAAGAGAAAATTCGGTACATTTTAAAGATTTTCTTTGATAAAGGCGAAAATGCAAGCCAGGTCGCTGAAATTGTGAATGATGTTTATGGTGACGAGCTGTAGCAGCTAATTACGTGAATTTTTGTTTCGTCGATTCCGTTCAGACATTTTTGATGTTAAAGAAAATGTCGAAAATGTCCATAAAATAACAGAAACAATTGAAATTGACCGGAGCTAAAGATTGACCATGAAATAGTTTTAAGTTATTTGCGCAAAAATAATGGATTTCTTTTTCCCCAAACTGATATTGAGTTGATAATGTAAGTAAATACGAGAAAGCAAGATATAAATTAAATCGGAACTGAAAGACATTTGTTTAAGTATATCGAACAAAAGCGACATCTGTAATGGGAAGGAGATCCTTCTGAGTTACTGCTTCTGCACATCTTATGAACAAAAACCATAACTGGAATTCGGTCAAGAAACTCAAGTACGAGAAAATAATAGCCACAAGCAAGGCTTAATAATAATTTTTCTAGATATACATAGATTAAATTAAAATTTCCCCATGCATTAATTTCAATGTGTGAAATGCACTAAAGCGCTTTTGAATAAAAAAAATATATACAGCACAAATATGCAAATATTTTGAAGTCTTTTGCCATGCCCCCATTACTTAGCTCACTCTACGGTTTTTCCCCCCCTACCATTTGTAGACTCTTAAAAAAATCCACTTACCTTGCAAGTTTGAAAAAATGCACCAACGCTAGTTTTCGTATAGAAATCAGCATTATTTTTCGGCGCTTTGGCGGACAGCGGCTGTTGTGATTGCTGCTGTTGTTGTATGGCATTTTGTTGTTGGGTGGCAGCTAGTGGCGCATGCGGTGGCGCAGTTTTAATAGCAACTGTATCCATTGTTTTAAGTTTTGTATTGGTTTTTTCCTTTTGTTGTCTGCTTAAAATAGTTTATTTTGTTTCATGTGCTATTTAGTCATAATCACAACTTAATTAGCTTTTCAAATGTAGTGAACGTGGAACATTTTTGAATATTTTAAAAATTTTTATAAATTGTTAATTCAACACTTTTTCTTTTTCTAAGCTGTATTTGCGCTTTTGATGCTCAGTATTTTTTAAAGTAAAATGCGATTTACTAAGCACACACAGCTATTAAACGCTTGAATGCACTTCAGTACTGCCAGTGGCTGTGTGGGTGCGATTATTGGCGGGTAATATTCATTTACGCGTAAGTTGTTTGTTTTTATTGTTTTATTCCCTTGTATTTTTTTCTGTGATATTTTTTATTCATTTATTACTACTTTTTGTTGTTGTTCTTTTTTCTCAAATTATTTGTATTGCCTTCTAGATGATAACCCTTTTCATTTGCAACATATCAATAACATATGATGCACACATACACACACATGCATTGCGTTTAACCAAGTCTCACAATTGATGAGGGTTGTACACCTTTTCCACTTGTCTGTCTATCCGCATGCTTGCCTAAGCGCTTGCGTATGTGTGGCAAGTGTTTCCTTTTCGGCTTGTGCAAAAAAAAAGGAAGAAGGTAGAGGAAAAAATTCGGAACTACCGCACAACTGTTGTTGATGTACTTCCCTTCCACCGTAGCGAGGTGCTTCTTCGTCGGTACGCTTTCGAGCAGCTTTTAACTTTTACACCTGTTCTTTGCTGCCAAGCATATAATTTATTTGCCTCACTCCGAATATGGTTACTAGGCAGTGAATTTGAGCTTGTTAATGCCAATTCTTCTTCCACGTATTCTGCTCCAGCAAATTTGCAAACAAAACACTCTTTCACACAAACAAATAATGTATAGTATATTTGTTGTTTTTATGTCATAAATATAAATTTACGCACATCATATGTCATTAGTTTGCCACACTACAATTAGTATAACACATAAAGCTCACAAGCCATAAACAGCCTTCAATTCGGGCGCACTCAATTTGTTTGTTTTCCAAGCGTCACTTATGGCGCGTCTTTACTTCTACGCTTATGAGTTATTTTTTTCAACTTTCTGCTCACTTCATCTCTGACATCAAATGTCAGAAGTTGCACATTAGTGACTACAAGAAGTTCACAACAGAATTGGCACTCAATTTTTGACCGCCGCACACAGCAATACACGGTTTATGTTTTCATTATTGTTCGGCATGAATTCTCCGACTAATTCTTCACAATGTACCTAAACATCATTGCGACATTAATCGTGATCATAAAATCTCACATGAATAGTATTCTCTCAAATCATAAATCCACAGTATCCAATAATTCAATTATAAGTGCAAGTACAAGTACAACAACATTCACTTATCATACTTGCCTTGCCTTCACTAATCAACAATTTCTTCATTCAATAGTACTAACACTAACAATCCACACACATAGGTATATATCTTGAATTTTTCTCAACATACACTTTTTTCTAGCCCTCTTCACACCATTCATGTAATTTCTCTAGTTAGATATTTAGTTTGTGCTACATTTTTGTGATTTGTTTTTGTTGCATTTGTCTTCTTTGCTATTCGTTACTTGCTTTGTTTGCTTTACTTGCGCCATCACGTCCACTACTCTTTACCGCATGCGTTATACTGAAATCAGTCGGCACACAGGTAAATGAAAAATCCCTAATCTTAGCGTACGATTTGTGTAAGTGCTGTTCGTCGCTTACAATGCAAACATTTTCGAAGTACAACTAAGAGCATGACTTACGTACTCAAACCAACAGTTGTTGCTGCTGCTCTAATGGCAGCTCGTACTCACAACTCTCTTACCTTTCCTACCTGTGCTTTTAGCCAATTTTTAGTAGTATTGTTGCTTACTATACGCTCATAAAACGCTCTGTGCATAGAAGTGGGAAATTCATTCCATGCCATGCTATATGTTGCCTACTTTTGGGCGAGTAAGGTTAAGTATTGTAAAAGAATTAATAAAATATTAAATTATCTGATGTCTCAGTTGCTGATGTAATGTAAACTGTTAACTGTGCTGTTAATCGTTTAACCAGAGAATGTTAATTGAACCATTAACAGAACAGCAACAACATATTCACAAGAATGATCAAAATGTTATTAATATTCATATCTGTTCTGCATTTTGGTAACAGATAATGTTTTAAAAGCAAGAATATGCAACTACTCGTAAATGTTGAGTTGTAGGTTTTTTTTAATTTCGAGTGATAAGGAATCGAAGATTTATTGGATGAATAATGTAAAGAATTGTAAAAAAATTAAAAAAAAATTAAATTTTGTTGTGTATCACTTGCTGATGTGATGTAAACTATTAACTTTTGCTGATAAGCGTTTATCTCAGCAGTGGTAATATTATTAAGCCTTAAGGCCGAAAGGTCCCGCTGCGGGGACATAGTACTTATGCAGTGGAAAACGAAAGGCCCAAATACGGGGGCATGAAAAGAATTCAGTTTTCATTTAAATTATTTATCATCGCTGTAATTTTCTTTAACAATTATTGCAACTTTGTACATCCCGGGTTTGTTGATGATATAAACTTACAAATCAAGTAAATATTGTCACCTACATAAAAATGCAACCCTAACAATCTGAGGAAGCTGTTGAAGAGAGTTAACGAAAACAACACAGTGGAGTTGAACGATCGAAGCGTGCGGCATCTCACTCGTTGCTGGCCTTGCGTTTGTGTGCCTAATTGCATGAACTCCTGCCAGAATGCAAATCACTATTGTAAAAATTGTAATGCCTTCATTGGCAGCTATAGGAACTAATTTCAATAAATCAAAATAAAAAGTGAAGAAAAAGTCAAACACACACATACCAACATACCTTATTTACAACAACCGAAGTGGTAAGTTCCTGACAATATATTGAAATCATGTGTAAATAGCTCAGTTTAAATATTTAGTTTAAGTTTTCATCCTGGTAAACGTTTTAGAATTTCACCTAAATCACCGTTGTCTCATGGGCGAGTATTACAAAAAACGCTCCCGGCCGTACTCCTCAATTTTGACTGTTTTTCGTTTTACTTTTGAGTGATAAGAAATCAATTATTTATTATCTCAGAGACAATAATTTTGACACGAAAAGATTTAATTGCAATCGGAATAACGAGCATTATTAATTCCACTTCGATTTTTTCATTCCTCTTGGAATTTTTCGTAACGTTGCGCAGCACTGATTACATTATAAAGTGGCATACATTTACAAAAAAATAAAGCAAAGATATTTCGAAGCGTTTAAAAGGACAATTGAGGCGCGTTAATAAGTAATAACTCCTTGGGTACGGATTTGTTTGAGAAAATATTTGCATGTGGAACGGATTTAATTTTTGGTTACTTGGAGTAGTATGCAAAAGCAGTACATTTCACGTAAGAACTCATTTACTTCTAAAATATTAGTGGCATACGGAGTAATAAGATAAAAAAGTCTTCCGCTTCTAGAGCAAACAAGTGCATGATGTGTCTCAGACATCAAATGTACCCAAGGGCTTAACAAATGGACTCGAGAAAGCTAAATTGCAAAAACAACAAATGAAGAGCACTTAAGCTTCCTCTAGTGCTGCACGCTTTATACAGCAAATATATTTAAGGGGTTATATACAGTTAGAATTTTCAAGAAATCGAAAATTTAATATCGTTCCGGTGAATATTTTCGAAGTTACACGCAAATTTGAAAATGCGTTTCAGTGCTTGAAAGTACAAGGCCGGAGCTTTAAACGCGTTTTTCTCAAAATGGTGTTTTCAAAGACTAAATCGATTAGTTTCAACCTTTAACACGAGCTTCTAAAATCTATTTTTTAGTAATTAATAGAAGATTTTTGGCGGCCGCCGTAGCCGAATGGGTCGGTGCGTGATTACCATTCGGAATTCACTGAGAGGTCGTTGGTTCGAATCTCGGTGAAAGCAAAATTAATAAAAACATTTTTCTAATAGCGGTCGCCCCTCGGCAGGCAATGGCAAACCTCCGAGAGTATTTCTGCATTAAAAAGCTCCTCATAAAAATATCTGCCGTTCGGAGTCGGCTTGAAACTGTAGGTCCCTCCATTTGTGGAACAACATCAAGACGCACACCACAAATAGGAGGAGGAGCTCGGCCAAACACTTAACAGAAGTGTACGCGCCAGTTATTGTATTGTAATAGAAGATTTTTTCTCATCAATAAATATTTTTTTTTTTATAAACAATTGAAGGCCGAAACTTTGGTCAAAAATGATTTTTTGTTTTTTTTTTTTGTTTTGAGAAACCGATTTCTTCGATTAATTACTAGATTTCACATCTTTAACGAAATCTGTTTGATTTTTTAATTTCAGAGATATAATGGTCACTCCAAAACGTCTTTTTTGAGTGGAGCCCCCGGAGATCAGCTGTAGCTCCTTTTCAAATAAATAATTTTACTAATACGAAATCTTAAAATAGAGTTAAAAGATAACATAATATGTGTAAAAATTTTTAGATCAATAAATTTAAAAGTTTTCTCAGAAAAAATTCTGGAAAATTCGCTTTTTTCGGCCGTCTAACTGTATATAACCCTTTAATGCTAAGTCCTGTGAGTAACGCATAACATTCAGTAAACTACGGGATATATTTGCTATATACGAAGTAAAGATGTTAATTATTATACTAAAATATAAAAATATGCTTATCTTGAAGTAAATTTCAATAGTCCTGCAGTTAAAATATTGACACTGTTTTCTGCCTTTAAAGCGCTAACATTAAGTCAAGAAAAAACTCTACAAGAAACACTGTTATTTGCTGTAAATTTCATATTTATGTTGATACTTAACATTGCATGCATCGAAAAATATTATTTATTGCGCAAGACACCTATAAGTATGCAATAGTTATGCGCAATGTTCATGGCCAGCTCGCTGCTTTAGTCTTTCGCCCCAAATGGGCACACGTATCCAAATGCAACTTCACCGAGGCTTCCTAAGAGAAAATGGCTCAAAATATTAGATCTGCGTGAGCAAGGGAATTTTTTACGTTGCGTATTGTTAAAAGGAAATTTTACTGAAAAATAAAAGCAAAACTTAAAATTTTTCGAAAACTTCACTAAAGCAGGTAAAACTTTAAGAAGAAATATGTATCGCATTGAGCTGCATACGAAACCGGATTGTGGAGTACTTTATGGTGGCGGTGGGTCAAAAAGGAGCAAAAGAAAAAATCAGACGCGAAAGTTAAAAATAACGTTGGCGTCAGCGATGTTTTCAAGTCACGGACTATGGTAGATAAGGAATCGATTTAAAGTGAAGCAGACAGAGTGCCAACTAAAGTGCGATTTCGAGGAAAACAATAAGAAATGCAAGAAAATATGAGATGGGTAAACTAAGGGCGGGAAGAGAAAAGGCAGAAGTTTGGATCTGCTTTGCTGAAAAAGCCAGATTAGCAGGCTTGAATTTATTTCAGCGTACTTCAATGCTAAATGAAATGTAGAAAGCATTTATTTTGTTGAAAATTGCATGTATTTATTAAAAAAAATATACTTTAGTAAGAATTGTTATTTTATTTGAAATTAAAACAAAAAAATTTGTAAAACTTTTTTTCTACTTGTAATTTCGTGTATTGTTTTTCTCTTAATAAAATTTTTTTATTTTTATTTTGGTTAAATTACAACCAACATTTCCCCATTCCCCATCAACTCCCTTCGAACTTCGCCTCGCTTTCAAACTTGAAAAGTAACGAACAACAAATGGCGCTGACGCTTGGCGCGCGTGCGCAGACTCAAGAGCGCGCGTCGTTTTGAGAAAAATAGTAAAATACGAAACCAGAAATCTCAACTCAGCTGCAAACGCAAAATAAAGTCAAAGCAGACAACAACAAATTTGCCACTTTTACACAAAGCCACACACAGCATAAAACCAAGCGCGAGCGCAACAACAAATACCATGAAAGTTTCAGCTTAGCTCCACACAGCCGGTCAGAAAACAAAATGGCGTCTGATCGGATTGTTTTTTCCTCTTATTCTGCACCGCTTATTTGTTTGCCTCCTAACTCTTTCTTATTGTTTACCTGCCACTCGTATTCACAAACAGCGAGTGAGCTCTAGAAAACAGGTTTTTGTTGTTGGCTGTCCGTAAATTACTTCTTACTTGGTTGTGCTCGAGCACGTAGTAGGTACTCGTATTCCACTGAAAAACGTAGTAAAGTAGTAAGCACACACAAGATTACTAACACACACACACAAATGTATGTATGTATGTCAGTGTATGCATGTTGAGGTTTTTAAGACTCATGTAAACGAATTTAAAGTACGAGTACAACGCATATAAATGTCTGTATGTTTGTATGTATTTATGTATTTAGTTGCAACAATCCGTTCACCTTTAGGCCAACACACGATCTGGCATAAAATCGTTCTACAAGTACATTAATTGCATCTTATGTGTGTGTGTGTGTGTGTGTGTGAGTGAGTACTAAAAAGCTATGCTTTTGAAGGCGCATTTCTGTGTGTGCATGCTAGTAGTAGTGCTAGTCGTAGTAGGGCTAGTGCCATTAGTATTGGCAGTTATTGCCATAGCAAAAAGGTCCCCAGCCCCTTTACTTTACCTACTTCGGCGCAGGACCAGCACTAACACCAACACCAACACGATAACACCCGTCAGTCGCCCGTTTTCGCCTTGCGTTTTGCGATGGGTAGCTTAGTTTTTTTTCGGCTTTGATTGACTTTTTTAGTTTTCTTGCATTTTCTGTTGCTCACGTCGACTGCACTGCAAATGCTTTGCTAATTTTTTTAGAATTGCTGCCAACTTTCCTCATTTTTATGCTCTGCGGCGACTGCCAACTAAAGTAATGCTTATCAACTCACATTTTATTTTTATCGTTTATTTCTTTACCACTGGCGCTGGGGCTGCACGGACTGGCAATCAGCCAGTACTGATTTGCATATTTTTTCCTTGAATTGATGACGCGCAAAAACGCGCGAAATATCCAGTTTGCGATTTTTAATTTATTTCGCTTTATATAATATATTTTTATGTATATGAGTGCATGTGTGCATGTTTTTAAAAGCGTATGTGTTTTGCATTTTGAGTGAAATATTAAATTCTGTTATATGAAGGATGGGCAGTTTATTTAGATTCTGAAAGGAAAATGCGCTGAACAGGATAGGGATGCTTGTAGTGTCTGTCGAAATGACTAGGAGACATATGAGAAGGCAAAGCAGCTTAGTTTATTTCAGGTGAAATTCTTCTTGAAAAAAAAACATCAACCGTTCGGAGACGTCATAAATCTTAAGTCCATCCATTTTTGGTGGAACATTAAAACGCTCACCAAAAATTCGAGAAGGATCTCGGTTAAACGCACAACAAAGCATGTATACAAGGTGGCGCAAAAATAAACATTTAATTTTGTTTTTGAGTAACTTTTTTACTAAATAAATAAATAAGGTTTTGAGTGATGGGCATTTTTATCTGGACCATAGTTTGTCTGTTTTTAGACTGTAACTGTCTAGTTCACGAGTTATATCTATATCTATCGATAGGGTGAATAATTTTGCACCACTTTGTGCATATAATGATTAAATAAAAACCTGCCTTGAGTCTCTTGAACTAAATCTGTTGGGATAAAAATGAGTAAATTTCCTTCTATTGCTTCTAAAATTGGAGGTACTTTTCCAATAGGATTTTTTTGACCGATCAAGTGTGACTACACTCTGCAAGGCTCTCATCGTGCCCGTCCTAACTTATGGCGCAGAAACGAGGGCGATGACAACATCCGATGAAGCGATGCTTGGAGTGTTTGAGAGAAAGATTTTGCATAAGATTTTTGAAACTTTACACTTTGGCAACGGCGAATATCGCCGGCGATGGAACGATGAGCTGTATGAACTTTACGACGACATAGACATAGCGCAGCGAATAAAGATCCAGCGGTTACGCTGGCTGGGTCATGTCCTCCGAATGGATACATACACTCCGGCTCTGAAAGTATTTGATGCGGTACCAGCTGGTGGTAGCAGAGGAAGAGGAAGGCCTCCTTTGCGTTGGAAAGATCAGGTGGAGAAGGACTTGGCTTCACTTGGTGTGTCTAACTGGCACCGATTAGCACGAGAAAGAAACGACTGACGCGCTTTGTTAAACTCGGCCAAAATCGCGTAAGAGGTTTTCGCGCCAATTAAGAAGAAGACAAGTGTGACTACTGTCAAACTAAATATATATTTTTTTCTGTATTCATTGACATTTCATCGTGGAAAGACTTATGCCTCAGCAACGTTTACAAATCGTACAATTGTACGACGAAAATCGACGATCTGTGAGAAGAATTCATCGCGCGCTCAGGCAAACTTATGGTGTACAGCGATGAGACCCAGTTTTGGCTTAATGGCTACGTCAATAAGCAAAATTTACGTATTTGAACTGAAGAAGAACTCGAAGCTATTCAATAACAGTCATTATATGCATTGAAAACAACCGTTTGGTGCTGGAGGAATCTTCGACCCATATTTCTTAAAAGATGCGTCTGACGCCAATGTAAGAGTGAATAGCCAACGCTAGCGCCATCATTATAAACGACTTTTTGATGCCGTATGCCGGAAATTGAAGCCCATTATCTCCTCAACTTTTGGTGCTAACAAGACTGCGCTACTTGCCATACACCTCGTGAAACAATGGGTTTACTGCGTCGTCCTTTCGGTAAGCAATTTATCTCTCGTCTCGGACTAGTGGATTAACCACCAAGATCGTGTGATATCACACCTTTGGATTTTTATTTGTGGATAAACTAACTTCGATTGAGGTATCAGAACCCAGCATTACTAAAGTTATTCACGAGATACTGACCAAAGTCCTCAAGCGAGTCATTCAAAATTGGTGTTTCCGGATGGCTGAATTACGGCGCAGTTGCGGCCAACATTTGAAAAGGATTATCACTAAAAAATAAATATCATGTATGGTTCTACACAAAAATAATAAAGATTGCCCAATAGATTTGAAATTTCGTTCCTTTTTTATTTCAATTTAAAGTCCGATACCTCTAAATTGATCACCATTTATGCAACAGCAATTGACCCATTATAAGGAAAAATGAGCTCTATAAAATTGCGTACTGTACCGAAGCTGAGGCAAAGCACATATAAAAAGGCTTCGGTAGTTTGCAAGAGCTCAACGCGAAACAACCAAACTTATCTAACCACTACCCACCATCCGCCGCTGGTGTAAGAAGCAACTTGCCACACTTGGCTCTTTCATTTAGTTGCTTAATTTAGCTCTTAATCAGGTACCAAGTTAGCATACCTTTCTCCTATAACCAAAGCCGCCCAATACCCAAATAGCCAAAATAGTAGCTTGGCTAACGGCATTTAGTAATAAAGTTACGAAAATTGCAGCAAAGCAAAGAATATTTGAAATGCTAAAAGAAAATCAGTTTTATTAAATACTAAAGTTTTGTATTTAGTTTTAGTTTAGTTATTAATTTTAATGAATTAAGTAGAACAAAAATATAAAAATAAAAATATGGAAAATAATACAAGTTATTCAGTTAGCCGCAACTCAAATACATGTAAAAAACTATAATGCATCTGATTTCGATATATTCAATCTTTCTAAAGTGCATTAATTGTTAGACGAGTTTTAATGTTTACAGAAGGCTTTGAGCAAAATTGAGCAATAAATACTTGAAGATACATTTTAACATCTTTCACTTGAAGTCATTGACGTGAATTGATGCATGCCAATACTGCCACTCCCGCAAAGGTAGCACACAAATATTGCTAGTAATTGATGTTAATTTTACACGCGACCATGACATTTTTTGCTAATTAAAAGTGATTCTTTTCATTTCGTTTTTATGTATGGCATATCTTTATTGCTTACTAGAATCGTATTTCTTCAGTTCTCCTATTTATGCGAAGATCATTCATTTGCTTTGCATAAAACGCGGCATCAATCAACTACAGCAACAGCAACAGCAAGATTAGCAGTGATATCTCTCTATGTGCATACAGATGTATTTATGCACACACAGCTATGCTGCAAATCAAATGAAGATGTTGCTAATCAAACTGGTAAACAGCAAAACACAGATTGGCGGTGAATATAGAATGAGAGAAGAATAGAGGGGCTGATGAATACAAAACAATGCTGGTTTGTACACATAAAGTTGTAGCGGTCGTCTCGTTCTTAGATAACCAGCATCCGCAATCTTTACTCGTTGGTACTAATGTTGCTTGTACAGTGTTGGATTTTGTTAGCAGAGACAGCCACCAGTGCAATGTTGAGTTACTAACAGAGACTGGTTTTGCTATGCGATTGACTGTGAATATTGCAAGATGTATGCATAGAAGATAGGAAGAAACAGAGGGAAACCATATGCGACTAACAGAAGTATTTTACAGAATATTCGTTGCAAAATATATTCTTAGAGGCCAAACTGTAAAATTATTTAGTAAGTGAATTCAAAATAAAGTGTGGAAAATAGCAAATTTTAAAGATATTTTTTTGCAAAAAGATTATGAAAAAATAAAATATGAATTTAAGATTTAGTTTCTATCCAAAAAATGAAATGAAATTATATAATAAGGGGTCATATTTTCATGCAAAAGCTGTTTAAGGAAGTTTTAGTTCAAATATCTTTGGGGAATAGAGCTGGAATTTTTCTACAGAATAACTTAGTAAGTATTAATGTAGGTCATTACTGACAGGAGTTTAGGAATACTTTAATTTACAAAAGTTCTTGAGAAGAGTTACCATTTTTAAAAAAAAATATTTATTCTTTTTTTCAATTACATCGATAAGCCCTGGAATGGTAATCATTGTAAATTTAACATTATTAGCCATCTGCCAATGTTCAGAGATCAATTTAGACAGCAATCTGCGCAATGAATGAATTGCTTTCCTGAGCGACAGTCAGTCGGCGCTCAAGGCATTTTCCTCCTATAAGGTTAAGTCTTCTCTGGCCCTTGAATGTATCGATAAACTAAATTTTTAAAAGAACGTACAATCGCATGTGGCTCATTTAGGTCCCATGACAAAAGGGCAGAACTGGGAACTAAGTAGCAGACGCATTGACTAGAAAGTCTGCGGCCTCGTTATCAATAGGACCTGCACCCTTCCTTGCTATGGGACAACCATCAAAAAGAGGCTTAGGAGTAAAGAGCTAAGACTAAAGGAGGTTAAACTAAATTATGGGGCTACGCCAGGTAAAATCCTTACTAGGGGGGTAAATCCAAGATAGGTTTAGGAAAGTCATAACCCACCCTAAGGATAACCTTAGAATACTCACGAACATTCGCACAAGCCATTGCAGATTGCGCAGTCGTCTGCGCATGATTGGGAAAGGGTCCACTGGCTCTTGTTGTTTCTGCGACCAATCTCCGGAGACTCCACTAATATTATCCTTGAAAACAGGGCTGCAGCACGGAAAAGGTTGAGACATCTCGACTCATTGCAGAGGAAAGGCGCATACGCTCAGCCCAACCCAGCAGTTGGCACAAAATCCATGAAGTTGAAGTGAAAATCAAAATCAAATCTATCGCTCTATCTAAATTTAATCATTTTTACTTATCTACTTCCGTTTGAAAAATATGTTGTAATTTAGTATTTTGCCTCATTACATTAAAAAGTGGCAACTAAACTCAAAACTTGTTTGATTTAATTTATTCGTAAGTACATTTCGTTTCGGTATAGAAAAGCATATGTTACTTGCTTCATGATTTTTAAATATTTAGCCACCCTGATCAAAGATAGCTGTGTTCAGATTAAACCGCTTTTGAACAGATTTCGTCCGAGACCCATGTTTTAATATAATATTAAACTAGCATATTTACTTAATTTGAGTTTGCTGATGGTTGACAACTCTGAGTTATAAAAATTTTAGGATAAACTGTTGTTGTTGTAGTGGTTGAGTATTCCTGCTGAAACACTGACTTTAGTAAACCTTCATTTGGTGCCCATAGCGGAATATTTTAATTAACTTACATATTTAAATTATGCACATTTTTTTATTGGCTGGCAACCTTCTCTGAAAATATGTCTGAACTAAATCTTTCTCTAACTCTCTTTCTATGATACCAATATTTAAATAAACTTTTCGTCGTGGTCGAAAACTGTTACTGTTACTGTTTACTGTCCAATTTTAAAATATTCGAAGATAAAATTATATTTTTTATATAAGTGGATTTTTACCTTTACCTTTTAGCGTAGCCAAGATTCAGCAGACGTGGAAAATATTCAAATACCGCAACAAATTTCTATGAACACATGCCAAGTGATCAACTATCATAATAATATAAGTTTTCATTAACATACGGAATGTTTTGCATACACGAACATACAAAAATTACATTTTAGAAAAAAGTAACAATACGAAAAATAATTTGTAAAATTATTAAAATTCCATAAACGTTTCTTCGCCGGCGCACAGCACACAAATTAACGCCGTTAACAACAACCACAAAAACAACTCTAATAATTGATATCAAACAATAACAATTTTACCTGATGCGCAGCTACTGGCATATGCAGCCACACGCACACACCTGTCCGTTATGTTTATAAACATTGTTGGGCGACAGTGTTCGTGCTTCTGTTACTCGCTGCTTATGCTTCGGCTGCATACGTACCAGTATGTGTGTATTTATTATGTTAAAGTTTGTTGCTATTTTGCTGTGTTACAACGTTGACGCGCCTTTGATTGCTTATGGCATTTTTATAAACATAATTATTTATAACCTTTTTTTTTTTTGAATAGTTCGAGCAATTACTGTGGAATTTGCCTATGGCACAGCTTTCTATAAGCTTACATAATACAATATGTGCACATACTCGCCCATACGTTTTATGGTTGTATGATCTTCAGAATTATCATTTGTAAATTTGTGAACATTGCTGGCTCATTCGAAATTTAATGCTTTTAATTTTAATTTTTACGCCATACTACCACATTCCAGAGTGTTTCCATGTCAAGTATCCAAGTATTTTGGACATGTCGTAAATTTGTTGAAAATTTTATATTTATTTGAAGGTTTGCGTACAATAAGAAGTAATCTAGAAAAAACTTTAATAAAATTTAGTTTTTAATAAAAAATTATTTATTGAGATTTATTCAACGTTGAAGCTCCCTCTCTTGGTGCACAGTTTTAAAGGTGAAATATCTTTGGTTCTTTTTAACATTTTTTGTTTACATTGGTTTTTTAATTTTTTAGTGTCAAATACACATTTAAAAAATTTTTTTTTGGAAAAAAATTTATTTTTATGTTAAAATTTTTCGGCAAGCATTTTTTTGTTTTTGTCATTTTTAAAAAACCCTATAGTGTCAAAGATTAGCCAGTGAATTGACAACGCAAGACAAGTCTTGCCGAGGCCCTATGCTCCCGAGAGGAGTGAACAAGAAAAAAAAATATATATATACCATAAGAGACAGACGGAAAATGAAAAATGTGAAAAGAAAAAAGAAAAAATAAATTTTAACAAAAAGTAATGGCTGTAGGCTATCAGTTTAAAACTTCGTCTGAAACTGCAAGAAGGTTCACTTTTTCCAGGCATATGCTTACGAATGCAGTGCTGCAGTGTTGCCAAATCCTGAGTTACGACTAAATTCCGTAAAAATATTTATAACACAATGTATAATTTCTTTCAAAATTAGAAAGCTTAACATTCCTACCTACAACTGATTGCTTATAAAAGCAAAAATGCTCCGGTAACATTTCCGATATTTTCTCTATCGTGTGCTGATCAAATCCAGTTACCACTACTTACGATTGTTTTTTTTTTTTTTTTGCAAAATTAAGAACTAAAGTATATTCTGTACGGTATATAAATGATGGCCCCACCCGCTTTTAGTTTTATTTAAGTGCATTTAAAATGCAAGAGCTTCAAATTTTCAGTCTCCGATAAAAGCTAAGTTACCTTACACGAATCGCAGTAAGTAACGGGCTGTCAAAAACCTGGGATTTAAGCTAAATAACAGACCCACATGCTCTTTTATTAGTACTGTGTCCTGATTTACAACAACATTGGATCGACAATAAAACTTGTACATTGTACTTTATATGTAAAGATATGTCTACATTTTCTATTAAAATCGTGAGTCGGAAGTCTAGCATTAATGCCATCTTCTCGAAACGCTGGTTAGAGACGGATAAATACCAGTTTCCTTTTTTCCTGTAGGGTCTTTGGTCATACGATAATAGCGACGGATGAGCCGCTTGTGGGTCAACGTTGGCGTTCTAAGCCCCAGAAGAGGGCTACTGGTAAAATGAGAGCCTTAAAGAGAACAATTTTTGCCCCCATGAAAAAGCTGCTCATAAAAAATATCTGCCGTTCGGAGTCGGCTTGAAACTGTAGGTCCATTTATGGAACAACATCAAGACGCACACCACAAATAGGAGGAGAAGCTCGGCCAAACACCCAAAAAGTGTGTATGCGCCAATTATATATATATATATATATATACATATATATATTTCGATGACTTCTGACACTCCATTGACATTAACATTGCAGTTCAGAGCGTAAAATTGATAACTGGTTTGTTGGTAGAAATATCACTCTTAAGAGTTAATATCATCAAACTCTGGAAAAAATAATTCACTGAAAATATTGTCATGTCATGTCATGCCGTCCATGTGGCTTAGAAGTTCAACAATCAATTTAATTTATGTTTTCCTCATGGATGACGGCTTAGGTGACAGTTTTTTCCTCCATATTACTACTTGTAGTGTATACGAATATAATCACTTCTCTTGCCACCGTCATAGAATCACGAATTTGTTGTTAAACAGCAATGCAACATGCTACAAATTTCCAGCAAACAATCAATGTTCGCATTTCTTTTTTCCCGCGTAAAAGTACCATAAAACTAGCGCGAATACTAGAAAAAGGCGCGAATTAACAATGAACAAAGAAAAAAAGCACAATAACGACCAGCAGCAACAGCAGATTTTCATTCGCAAGAATCAGTCAACTCGCTTAAATAGGCAAAGTGCTATAAAAGGACTAGAACAATTTTTTGTTGTTGTTTAGTTGCGTCGTGATAAATATGTTGTTGCTGCCTTCTGCTGAAGCGAGGCACAAATCGTGTGCACGCGCGGCGAACGTGCCAACAACTTGTCAGCAAATAGCACAAGAAAACAGCCAAAGTAAACAACGAATGGCAGCCAACAAACAGCAAAAGGCAAACAGCAGACGACTAGCAACAGCTGGACCAAGAAGCCAGCCAAGGTTTGGTATAGAATATGAAAACAAAAATCAGATGCTGCAGGAAAATTGCGCGCAAATTGCAAATAAATGACTGCGCGGGTAGTGAGGTAAACAAAAATAAAAAAAATCAAAAACAAAAAAAAAGTTAGCTGGAAAAAGGCGCAAACTGCAACAAAAAGGCGCTTGTACATAGAACCGGAATAGTGCTTGTAAAAGGCCAAAGTACAAAGTCCGCTTTTGGCATTGATTTTGCAAACTAGCCCTTCATGCGATAAAATATTGCGCTTACTTATGTGCACACATAACTAAGCACCCATTGCAGCAAGCTCTTAAGGAATATAAATTTATAAACAAGTAAAGCTCGTTACTACGTACTTTGGTTGGGTGGAAAATGGTGGGAGGTGATTAAAGGGCTTTTGGTGAAGAAGAGGCTGGTTGGATGGATATCACAGTCATAGAGTTTTAGTAGTAAAACTGGTAATACAAAAAAAATCGTGGCTTTGATAAGAAAAAAGTTATTTATTTACCTATATACAGTGTGTTTTGCTACCGATTACCAAGACTTTAAGGTCTTTAATGACGCACTAGGAATAACTGCCGTTTTTATTTCTATCTTGGCTCACTATGGAAGTGTGTCTAGCAAGATGATATTTTTAGATGTAGTAGTACAATATAGGCGAAAATAAGTGCATTCAAAAGCCAATTAAATAATCTGCCTGATAACGGTGATCATTATTTTTGTTTTATTCTCAGACAGATTGAGAAAAATTAACACTGTTGGTTGCAGTGCCGGTCTGGCACTCCTCAAGTAGCTCTAAAGCGCAATTTTGATACCATTATGAGACCTCCAACAGGGAGATATCTACAGTCAGCCACAGCTGGTGATATATTGGTGAAGATAGATAGGATTTAGGTTGGCGCACTGCCCCAGGCTGTCGAAGTCTCCTTCTCTGAAAGGTCCCCGCAGCTTCTGCAATGGTATTAATTAATTGGTAACCCTAGCTTTTTCGCGTGCGTGCCGATCGTCCAGTGATTGGTAAACACAGCTACGAGTTAGGAAATTGAATGGCGAGGAGTCCAAAGGACTTTCTGAGTCCTTCGTATATCGTATTGGAGCCAAAGAGTTTTCGAAATAGCACATGAAGAAACTTTTCTGCGCTTTCTTGAGAAATAATTTGTAAAGTTCCCCTTTAACAACTGTCAGGGGGATGCCGATGACTGGGAAGGACGTTTTTGAGGCCAATTCAGTCACCTTCCTGGCAAGCTCATCAGCAATTTCATTTACCTCTATGTTCATATATCCTGAAACCCAGATCAGAGAAATGTTGCCTTTACACAAAAGAGATTTGATCTCCTCCTTACAGGAGTTTACTAATTTCGTTCTGCGCCATGGCGTCGTCAGAGCCTTAATCGCGGCTTGACTATCGGAAAAAATGTTAACCTGCAACTATTTTGAAATTTATCGACAGTTGGCTATCAAAATTTAATTAGAGTATCGGGGCACAGGTTATGGGGCATATGGGGACCATAGACATGATTGACGATCCATTGTGTATATCTTGGGTGCATTTTTAGGTTGGACGTAATAAGAATGGACGAGCTGCATTCTTCTCCCACCTACAAACTGCTCAGATTCATAAAAAAAATTGAGAAATTTCTAAAAGAACAATGAATTCTCTATTCTTTACATTCGCTGGCTAGGCCTTAAGTATTGCTTGAGTGCGTGGAAAATTCTGGCTATTCGTAATTTCCGTAAAATTCTTTGATGCTGTTTTTCAGCTGCTTAACCGATATCGAAGAGGCTTGCCTATTAGACGGACAGGCAGCTACTATCAGTTCTTTAACGTGCAGCTTCCTTTTTCGAATGCAGTGCCTTTTGCTTCTGTAAAATATCAATAAAGTAGGAGCCTTCGTTCGCATTGCATCTATTTTTTGCTTAGCAGATTTATGATTTTACGCATAAAACCTTGAAACGAAGCACAGTATCTATATAGGTTACTTAAATTCAAAGCACAGTTCGTTGCAAAATTAAAAAAAACCCACATATTTACAAGTTTTGACTTTCTATTTATTTACCTTTCAATTTTAATTATTTTTTTTACTTTCTTTATATCATTTAATTCATAACGTAAATATTTATTTTTATTTTATTTAATTAATTTTTAAGTTTTGATTTTTTATTTAATTCTCTTTGAATTTTAGTTATTTTTTTTTTTAATTTATTTAAATCATTTTTAACTTAAATAATTTTTTAATTTTATTTAATGCATTTTTAATTTTAAAAATTTTTTTATATAAACATACTTTATTTTTTGATAAAGACCATATTAATCCACGTTTGAAATTTTATATAAGATTTTTAAAAGTTCGGAAAGTTTCCATCAAAATTTCAAAAATTTTAATATGAATTAAAATAAAATTGCAATACAATTTTTCGTTATTTACAGTTACTACATTTTTATGATCACTCAATTCACAAGTAACTCGGTGTTGTGCTCAACATTTTGTTGAAAATAAGGTAGAAAGCTATAAAAAATTGGAAAAAACAGTGTCGTTTCTTTTTTTTCTTTTGGTTTTGCATGCAAAGTATGCCTCCATAATGTAAATATTTATGTATGTGTGTTAATATCAGCCGAACCCAATCAGTAACATAACCTGATGGAAGGCCCATCACTATCGGTTGCCCTTCTCAACGGCGAGAGTTCACTTTTAAGGCCAAGAACAAGTTCCAGCGACGAACGTTACTCCTTTTTTGCCAAAACAGGAACTAGCTGGAGTTGGCAGTACCAAACAGTTGCAGCAACACTATGCTTACAGCTACTTTGAACACACATATGTATGTATATAGGTAACACTTACATACATAATACTTACACACATACATATATGAATATATATGTATATGCATTGAATATTTTATTATATGATGTTTGCTTTTCTCGCTTTTTTTTGATATACCAGCTGAGCTTCCATTTGCACTGACAACCCAACCCAGCCCAAGCAAGCGCTTTAAGTGGCTCTTACTCGTACCAACAACTACATACATAAGTGGAAAGAACACATCTATGCTGCTGGCACACATCACTGCCTTGCGAAGATGACGCGCCATCCACGCTGTTGTCGTTTACAATTTATGCTTAAATGCGAACTCTCAACTAGGAAACTCTGGGCGCACAATAGCTCGAATACTGCTGCTATAACGACTGCAATTCAGCTTATTTTCATTTTATTTTCTTTTACTTTTATGTACTTATATTTTTTATTTTCCCTCCACAGAAAGCTGCATCTCCATTACTGGTGATTTGTGTTTCTTTCATTTCTTTTATTTCTTTTATTTTTGTTTTTCATCGCATTTATTTATTTAAGATTTGCCATATCAAACATAATGCACACGTGCGCTCACATCTGGTGCTAGCTTGATGCTTGATGCTTGAAGTGTTTGTTGTTGCCGTTGATGTTGATGATGAGCCTCTGCTTCAGGCTGACCATTTTTTAGTTGTGATCACTTGCGCTTTGGTCTTTTTTTGAGCAGCAGCCAGTAAATTTATATGCAGCATAAGCCGCATTGTGCACGGTAGGCAGCTTCTTAAGGATTGGCTGTACTGGCAAGGGTTTAGCATGATTGCTTGCCACAGCTGCAGGCCTTCATCAAACGTTTTAAATCTTATTTTTCTACCTTACTTTTAGCTTTTTGTTTTATTTTATTTTATGTCTAGATCATTATGTGCGTTAAGGCATAGATTGCTTGCTAATTTGTGCGCATAAATTGTGGCACATAGAGAGAGATGCGGTGCCAAGTACTCGTAGAACAAAATAGTTGCAAAAAGTACTTTGAATGTGGGTTATTAAAACTTACAACGACCAAACATTTTAGAAAGGAATTTTTTAAGCAAATTTGCAAGAATATTTTTCAAATTTTAGTTTTTGTAAAAGGAAAACAGTTAGCTTTACAAATTTTCACAGATCACAAAACAAAAATCTGTAAATTTTAAAATTATGTTTCCTTTGCTGAGCGCGGCTAGCAATTAGTTATTTAAAAAACAAAACGAAAACAAAAAGTTTTAATTCAATTTCTAGAAAAAATTTATTTAGGGAAAAGTAAATCAATTGGGAACACAGAGTTGTATTTCATGTGCTATTTAGTTTTTATTTATCTACTTAATAAGCCATAGAAAATAATACACTCTTGTAGGCTAAAAGGACATATTTCAAGGCTAATAGGCATAAAAAAAGAAAGTACAACTAAAATATTTATAATAAATTCCAATAGGCGATCTTTTAAAAATGAAAAATCTATCTCAACAAATTTGCAGATTTTATTAATTTCAATTAAGATTCTAGTAATAGAAGCATTTCGAGCATAAAGAGATTTTGAGAGACCAACCAGAAATGCTCCGAACTACGAAAAGCTCTGACCGGAATATTAAAGAAAATCCTCTCAAAAAGCACCGGGCAGCCAACAGTACCATGGATCAAATGAAATATGAAAGACAAAGATAAGATTGACTTCCTGTTCTGCAATGGTTTTAAGTTATCAATAAGCATCGCGCTTCGTAGTTGAGATAGCATTCACAAAGCGTAAATTATGCAACGCGAAATGTATGAATACTTTCTAGATTCGTTAAATTCCAGCAGCATGGCACGTTTGATACGGAAGCCATATGAAGGATGCATAAAGTAGCAAATTTTGGAACATTCATCAAACGCCGTTTACAAAAGTTTCAGCATATAAGGGTTGGAGAAATCGGAGCTCAGACGCCTCACAAAAGCAAGCAAGGCGTAAGATTTGGTAATACTGAGAACTGAGAGAACTGGTTTCGACGCTTTCAAAGTAATAATTTCGACGTGAGTGATAAAGATCGCGAAGGGGCACTGAAAAAGATCGAAAATACTTAACTACAACAATTATTGGACGAAGACGCTTGTCGAACCCTTGAGGATATGTAAAGAGTTGTATGTTGACAGATGAACCGTCGGTAAACGTTTTCTGCGATGGGAATGGTCCAGAAAACTGGTAAATGGGTCCCACATCAATTGAAAAGAGGGATATCGAGAGAAGTTTGGTGACGTGTGAGATGCTTCTTGAACGGCAGAAAAAAAGGTTTTCTGCATCGCATCGTCGCTGGTGATGAAAAATTGATATTATGACAACCCTAAGCGTCGAAAACGTTGCAGCCCACCAGATGAACCAGGTCCATTGACCGCGAAAAAAAAATGCATGCTTCAAAGGTTATGTTGTGCATCTGGTGGGATCAGAAGGGTGTCATCTATTATGAACTCCTTAACCCATTGAAAACCTTCACTGGCGATCGTTACCAACTCCAGCTAATGCGTTTGAATCGAGCTTTCAAAGAACATCGGTCGGAATGGTCCAGAAATATTTAGAGGGACTGAATTAGAAAATCTTGCCCCTCCCGTCATTGCACCTTCGGATTACCCTTCCCAGACATTGCACCTTCGGATTACCATCTGCTCCGATCAATGCAGTCAGCCCTTATGGGAGAGTGGTTCACTTCTTTTGAAAGCATCGCAAACTGGCTCAATGAATGGATCAAGTCAAAAGAACTCGAATTTTTCGTCAGAGGAATCCGTATGCTGCCTGAAAGATGGAGTAAAGTTGTAGCTTCTAATGGCAAATACTTCACATAATATTATATATTATTTAATTGTTTAAATAATTCGTATCTTTGGCTAAGAAAGGACGGAAACTTACTCCCATACCCAATACATAAAGCACAAATCTAGCTGACGAGAAGCAAGAGTAAATATCATTGATAAACAGAATAAAGGAAGGCGGACCCAGAATACTTCCTTGCGAAGCAACAATGTTACTTAAGCTGTTTTCGATTCACCAACAACCTAGGAAGTGGTGAAGAACGAAAAGCTCCCTTGAATATGATTTGGCAGCACTGCATTTTTTTCGTTTCGACAATCTGTTAAATAGTTATTATACATATATAAATATTATACATTGCTTTTAAAATCATCGTACCTGAAAGTATGTAAACTGATTTTATTCTGTCGTAGGACGATCGAAAGAAAAGCTTACTGCTCCTTGTCACATCTCATTCAAACTGTTATGAAATTCTATTGCTTTCAAAAGCATCGTGACTGAATGTTTACAAAATGTAAAAAACGTATCCCTTTTAAACACCGGCCCATACATATCGCTTATGCTAAGCTTGCTTATTCAAATCTTAAAAAAAAATGCACACACTTTTCATCTAATTCAATTTTGGTATAATGCAGAATCAGAGGAAGAAGAAAGGTAAAATACAAGGAATGGTCCAGTGGAGATGCATCTGGCTTTACAACTCGCTTAAGAGCAAAAGGTTTTCCTTTTATTAAAATAAGTATTTTTTTTTTAATAACTAAGTTTTAAATAACTAAATAACCGTGAATAATAATTACTTTTTACTTCTTTATGAATAAAATAAACACAATTTTATTGTAATAGAAAATTTTAGCAAATTTGTAATTATGCCAAAGCAAATATTTTATTATATCACAGACAATGAAAAAGTAAAAGCACAAAAACAACTATAAAAAAAATATTATCAAATTAATATTAAAAAAGATATTTATGATAAACCTCAACAGTAAATCTTATCGATTGATAGTTTCGACAGAAATGACAGGCTTTCACAGATTGTCAAAAAAAATCCTATAGAAGCTGTGCCTGTATGCCGTACTCGTATATCCATTCGTATGTGCTAAGCTACACAAAAAGTTATTTATTCGTATTTGATATGTGGTTACTATGCAATAAACAAGTTATGTGGCTACAGTAGCTGAGGATAAATCATTTTGTCGCTGCACGCAAGCAACATTTCACTATTTGCACAATAAAGCTGCGACTTACAGTGCATGAATAAAATCTGCGTACAGATGCTTCCTTCTATTATAAGACAACAACAAAATATAAATAATTTGACGAAACTAAATTTTTTTAACATAATTTGGGACTGCTTAGAAGCATATGGCGATAATTGCAATTTTTAGAGTTATTTGCTGATGCAAATGAGCGATTTGCACATTGTCGTAATTTTTTCTGAACATTTCTTATTTGCAGGCTGGCGTAGAGAAGTAATTCAAAAAAATTTTAGGATAATTTTATAATTTTAAGATTTATTCAATATTGGAAATTTGGTACAGAGTTATTTATATTTTTGATTCTTTCTTATAATTTTTCTTTTTTCTTTTTTTTTGATTTTTAAGATTAAAAAATACCTTAAATACCTTTTGAAATATTTTTGTTTTTAATTTGAAATTCTTTTGAAACATTGTTTTGAAAATTTTTTTTTTTGTTAAAAATCTCTTTTACTTTTATTATAAAATTTCATAGTTATTTAAAGGGAAATGTTTTTACTCCCTTTTAACCATCTTATATTTTATTTTTAAATTTAGGGTAAAATATACTTCCTAAAAAAGGAATTTTGAAAAATTTAAAATTTGTTTTAAACATTTTTTTTTAATTTTTTACGTAGCATAGTTTATTGACATTTTTTTCTTTTTAATTTGATATTTTTTTGAAATTTTTAGGAAGCATGGTTGTTTTGCAATTTTTGAAAAACTTATTAATAAAATAATATAAGGGTAGCAAAACAATACGTAAAAATTAGGAATACATAAATAAAACTTCAGAATTATTTTGCAAAAATCATTCATCAGCGGGTTTTAAAGAACTATTGAAGCACAGGAAACATTGTGTTTAAACTGTAAACGTTAGTAAATCGATGCTTCCGCAAAATAATATGCACTTTGTGGCCAGAAAATTGGAAAGCGAACGCTGAATTGTACAGAAGGTGCAATCAAGTTACCATCGACGTCGAAATCAAGAGGCAGTGGGCATGGATTAGACACACCCTCAGAAAACCACCCCAAGAAAATCCAACGATGGCCTTAGAATGGAATCCACAAGGGTATAGATGCAGGGGAAGACCAAGAGGATCCTGACGACGCTGCCTACATGAAATAACTCGCAGCGATCTCACCTGAACTGTATTGAGGCATAATAATGATAAATATAAATAATAACTTTGGCACTACGCGACACATAATCGGCGCTTAAGCAAACAAAAATAATAATAATTAAAGCCCAGGAAGCCTTTACCTTAATAATTAATTTATATGGCTACAGAGCTATGGATGTTTCGTCTATTCGCTTTGCTTCTTTATCCACCTTAGAAAAGGCAGAACTAACAGCGCGGCAGAACTAACCCAATGATGTCAATATCATCCGCATACGTCAGCAATTATACGCTCTTACAGAAAATTGCGTTTGAGCGATTAAGTTCTGCGAATCGCATAATCTTTCTTATCACCAGGTTAAAGAAGTTACACGAGAGAGAGTTACTCTCTCTGAAGCCTCGTTTGGTATCAAATAGCTTTGAGAGGTCTTTCCTAATTCGGACAGCACTGCTGGTATTACTCAACGTCGCTTCGCGAAGGCGTATTACTTTTGCGGGTATTCCAGATTTATATATAGCGGTAACTCCTTTTCGTGCTGTCGGATGCGGGTTTCCATTGACAAAAAATAGGGGTTCTCTTTTCATGGGGCTTTTCCAAGACCTGGCGTATTGTAAATATCTGGTTGGTTATGGATTTTCCGGTCTATAGCCACACTGATAAGGCGCAATCAGTTGATTGATGTTGGCCTGCAGTCTTTTGCATGAAGTGCTTGAGAGAACTTCGAACGCGATATTCCTACGATTAATAAATGCACTAGCTGCCAAAAAGAAACATATTCGATGTCCCGAAATGCATAGCTTTTATTGAAAAATAGAATGAACGCTCTAAAATATGCAAAGACGTTTGTTTGATGAAAGCAAATTCAGTATTAACAAATTCCTAGACGACACTATGGTTTAGAGAAAATAGAAGGAAGAGTTAAACTAGAAAATTTAATGCACTTTTAATTGTTGCAAAGAATTATGAAAGAAAATATTTAAAACACTACATTTAAGTATTTTATCTAATCTTCAATGTTGGTGTCTTTTCTTATTACTCCTAATGTGGCTAACATCGTAGGATTAGCCGAGAGGTTTTTTAGGTAAATATAATATGACAGTCCTACAGTTGATGCATAGAAACAATTTTTTATAAATATAACTCCAGGACAAAAGAAAATGCCTCGTTCACACAGTTTATTGACTCACTGTATTTAATAACAGGCGCACGGTGTTTTACCAATAAACGTAACGCATATAGTATATAAGTACATATATACATACATGCGTAACTGCAAAAACCATTCGTAAGGCGCGCATGCTCACAGTAAGCCTGCGCGCTAACGTAAATGGAAATAAAACGATCAAAAAGTATTGAGTAACTAAGTGCCAAATGTGTCAATGATGAAAATAAGCTGAACGTCATCAGGCAGTTGCAGCAGCCACAAACTGTAATTGGCAACATCCATAAGTGTTTTTTATGACGTGCCGCCAAGAGGAGTATTGTAAATCTTATTATCAAATTCTGAGCAGAAAGTAAAAAATTAATACCAACAGTGCCAATTAATGCCAAAAATTTCAGAATTTTGCAGAGGATCGAAAATGCTGCTTACTATAATAAAATGTTAAATCTGACGAAGCTCCGTTTCCATCAGTGTGTTGAGCATTACTCACTGGGCATACTGGAATTTTTCTGCCTTAATGATGATTCTAGATTAGACAAAGATCTACTCTACGGGCCTCGGACTAGTTGCTTGCGTGTTCGCAATAAGTCTTGGAATGCCTGACTTCTCTCTTGACTGCATCTAATTTGGGTTCCCCGTCACAGTGGCATAGAGAAAAACTGCTTGGCTGATGAACCGACTAGACAGGAAACTCAGGATATGGTTTCATTACAAAATGAGGGGATTGGGTTCCTTTGAGAACCTGTAGATTACTCCTGGAAAGACGGATGTCACGCCAACTCACGAGTGCTAGGTTAGTGCGCAAACGTACAAAGTCGCGATATCCTTCCGGTCACGGCTAGATCGGGGGCGCCCGGGTTAACTTCTAGGACAAAGTAATTTCTAACAAAGCCGGCAGCTCTCGAATTCGGTGGGTAATACCGGGCGTTTCCCGTTATGTATTGACGCGGTGAGATTTGATATTGCTTTAAGTCCTTTCTACAGTAGTTGAAACTCGGTGAAAGACCAAAAAAAAAATGAAGAAGAAGTATTTTTCTAATAGCGGTCGCCCCTCGGCACACAATGGTAAACCTCCGAGTGTATTTCTGCTCCTCATAAAAAAATATCTGCCGTTCGGAGTCGGCTTGGAGCTGTAGTTCCCCCCATTTGTGGAACAACATCAAGACGCACACCACAAATAGGAGGAGGAGCTCGGCCAAACACTCAAAAAGGGTGTACGCGCCAATTACATATATATATAATATCAACAGGTAGAATCCAATCCAAGCTTGAGATAGCCAGCATATCGACTCATCAACTCATTTCCAGGTATGATTCAATCACAAAGAACCCAAAATAAGTCTACCAGGAGCTGGTTGCATATGCTATTCAATAAGATTTTATATGTTTCGATTAAGTTGCGGAAGATCTCAGGGGTGAAACGGTTAATTTAAAGATTCGCTCATCTTTCAAGTTGGTGTGAGTTACTACGCCTGCAAAGGTTTTCTTAGAAGTATTTGCTTCTGCTCAAAACATACACGCACAATCAAGTCCATAGAAGAACCAGGGAGTTTAAGGAACTCAAGATCTCTTCTACACTAAGATCGGCTAAGAATTTGAGAATAGGTGTCTTTACCGATATTAATGAAGCTCCTTCCATGTTAAGGAAAACTACCAAAGAAAGTTTTCAAAATTCCAGTGATCTCTCCATCATTCGAATGACTTCAAGAATCACTATATTTGTGAATATTTCTTTTGAGAACGCATAATATATGCCAGGCCTATGGAACAATCTATGGATATGTGCGTCTAGACTTCTTCCGATTTCGTTTTTCGAACAAAGGAATTCAAGCTAATCGGGCGGAAATACTTAACAAGAAGAGGGCCACACCTTCCGTTGTTTTTTTTTTACATACCAAATTGTACTACCTAAGATATGCAATTCGTGAAAAATAATATAAGCTAAAGTATGTTAGTAACCCACAGTCACCGCTTTCAGCCGTAATTGTTGTATGAAACATTCATAATTTTTTTTAATTAAAATTTTTATTTCACTTCCCCCTTATTAATACGTACATATGTAACTCTGTTGCATTTTTTCACATTTTGCACACTTTCCTCTTATGACATTCGTAACATTTTGTTTTTCTTTTTCTTTCTTCCGCACAGCTGAACTCATTACGAGGAAATATGCTGTCGTGTGGCCGCCACGCAATCGAACAAAAGACTTAAGCGAGCAACGTGATTAAGGTAATAAATTTTTTATTTGAGACTTAATCTTGCGACAGCAAAATCATAAAATACGCATGTGTGCATATGTACATAAGTAGATTAAGATGCGATAAATTAATGCGTATAACAAAACTTGTATTTACTTCCAGGAAGCCTCTGGTAATCATCAGCAATAAAGCAATTAAATGAGACGCAAAATTATTGCGAAGTATGAAATTTACACAGAACGGCGTAGAATATAAATTACCTCTTATTATGTTTATTTATGCAATATATATAAAATTAGTAGGCCTGGAAATCAAAGATCTTGTCATATCGCTCGTAACTTTGTAACATTTCTTTAGTAAAATTTGTGTACTATTGTAGAGGCTGTTGAAGCTTTAGGCAGGAGTTAGACGAAATTCGCGTTGCAGTAGATGTCGAATGACCACATAGCTTAATTCTCCTTGCAAGGAGCGCTCAATTGAAATGAACTAAAATCTTTATAAATTACAAAACACAAGCTGAGAACAGAAATGCTCAAAAACTAGCTTAACAGAGCGAGCAAATTTTTGTGCCTCCCCAGAATGCCTCCATTTGATAATTGCCACGTACATGGGAAAAAATTCTACAATAAATAATTCGCTAACAAAACTAGTTATTAAGATCCCAACTATTAAATCTTCACCGCTTTTATGCTATTGTAGACGGCCCTCGTGGTAAATATTTGCTTTTCCTTTGTGCTTTTGAGCATTGCCTAAGGAATAACGCAAATATGCACTACAAAAAAGGTATTTTGAAACCAAAGTCATCCAAAAAGCTTAACGAGAGACATAAACATTTGAACCAGATTTCACAATGCACCAAAATTTTGTGCAAAAATGCTTAGTACGGTATATCCTTCACATTAAGAACAAGACGAGGGAAGCTTTCGGGATAATTAGAAACCATCCACAACAACTATTGGAAGTACGTATTTTTAGATAGTCACCTACAACCAATTCAAAAATCATCTGGGCCATAGGAACATAGAATGAAATGAGAAAGCTCAAGAATTGGCCAGACATAGGGCATTCTATAATGAATCCGAGGCGATAGAAATAGGCTGTTGCCAAAGCGTGCGCAAAAGGAAGAACAACTCCCTGTTCTAGTCATGCTAAGTCATAGAATTCTATTCTACGATATAGAATGCTGGGGGAATTCTCGATGGTCAACTTGAAAGAAAGTACAGAAAAAGCAATAGACGACGTAGGCAGGTTCATAGTCAAATTAATATGGTTCGACTAATAACTAGCAGTGGTTCTATAGGTGGAGTATCAAAATTGCACCCTTTGTGCCAATTGAGTCTGGGCTGTATCCACCACCACAAAGAAAAAATACCAGAGAAGCAATGTGCTTAAAAAAGTTCCTCTTCGTAAATAAGAATTTAATGCGTGAAGCGTACTGCTTATTTTTATACCAAAGCCTTAGCTTATACTAGAAGTAATGTTATCGAAAATCTATGAAAGGACAGACCGATAGACTTTGCCGATTTTGGGATAATATTAGCCACTTTTTTGAAAAGGTTAAAGGAAACGCCATTGGACGAGATTAAAGATATGACTTTCACCAATCTTATGTTTCCGGTGATTTTTTTGGCCCTGTTATCGATAATCACTTTATTAGCTGTTTTAGTTATATCAATTGAACTGCTCGGAGTTGCAATTGGACTACGTAAGATTGTTTTCTGTTGAGTTACCGTAAAACAACGAATAAGCTGGAATGATTCAAAATCTTGAGGATAATATCTCTATAGTGAATATCTGGTCTGTGCCAAATATAGCCATAAAGCCAAAAAACGTGGACGTAATTTTGGAAATTTCTGTTGACATAATACACTACTCCAAAGCAGACCGAAGTAGCCACTTCAATGAAATAAGATTCATAATAATTTGGAAGTTTTACTTTTCCATATAAAGAAGATGCCATTAAAAAAAGTCGAACGGTATTCGCTTTGTATAATTTTTTGGAATTGATAGCGGCAGGCTAATCACCTACCCTGGCAGAAAGCAAAATAGATTAACGAAATCAATGCAAGACTGAGTCTTGTCGAGGCCCTATGCCCAAAACTTATTTTAGAAAAAAACAGATGGTGGCCCACCTTTAAGACATTATTTAATGGTAGCAAATGCACAGCGGAACAAGCAATCCTGGGAAGCTACTGGTTGGATTTCGAGCGACATAGATATTGATTTATTTACAGTCCCTCTCTATAATTAAAACTTAGGCGCTAGATGGTGCTGTGTTCAAGATAGTTTGAAATCCCGTATTTATTGTCCGGAATGGTCCTTATTTAAAATATATATATTAGGTACAAAAAAAACCAAAATAAAGCAACAGCAGTTCGTGGAAAGAACCATTTTTATTGCTCAATATTAAAAACAAAAAACAAACTGTTTTAATTCTTTAATTCTATGTTAACTGTGAAGCTACAAGAAACTAAAATATTGTACTTGACCAATTTTGCTAAAACTTAGACAAAATACGCGTTTCATGAAAGCAAATATATATAATATAATATAATAATATTTCAAAAGTCTTGTTCGAGACGACAAAAGACCAGGCCCAATTGAAGGTTCTAAAAAAAAGTGTCCAAAAGAGGATTAAATAGAATAAATAAATAAACTTTACAAACGGAATCGCTACCATCTATTAGTAAAAAATTAATAAAAAAAGTCAATTATTTTCTTTTGATGTATGCAGTAAATGTCATTTTGCATAAAAATGCAGCAGAAAGGTTTGAGATCAGTGGAACCAATTTGTGACATTTGGGAATTTTACCTAAAATTTTAGGTTTTTAAATAAACTTACTATATGTCAAGGAGATATGAACTCATTTTATAGTAATTTGTTATTCGGAATCTGGCAAAATTATAAATTTAGAAGGAAGTATTGGTGTGTTGTATGCATCCAGAAAATAAACTTTTAGAAAAATACTAAGTTTTTTTAATTAATTTTTTTCCTTCTTCTTCACTTATTTTCTCCCACTCGTTGGCCGTAAACTCCGCTCCTTTCCTGGCAAAGTCAAGTTCAACAAATGAAATGTTGCCGCCAACACAATATTACATATTTGAGATGAGTCCAACTAATAAGTAGCTATAGTTATGCAGCTAACTACAGCGAGTGCGAACGCGCGCCTTCTTGCTTGCACTCAATCAACTATGAGTAGACGCGTCTGAGTTCAAGCAGGAATAAGCCAACAATACATACATACACCCTTGCACACATAAATGGCAATCAAGCACAGTTCACTAACGTCAAAACAGTCAATGCCATAGAAGTGATGTGCCAGATGCAGCAAAAGAACGCTGACGGGGACCAACAGTTAGAATCGATGGTAAACTGATGTGGGGCTCGTGCTAAGGCACTTAATATTGGCTATTTAGCAAGTTCGTAACAACTTGAATGCACAGCATAGCTGCGGCGGATACATACAAACATCAACGAACCTTGCAACCACAAGCCAGCGCGCCAACATTAAGAAGCATTGATGAGCAGCTGCGCAGCTACGCAAGCACTTAAAAAAGCCATCCGCACACAAGAGCTAACGAGTGAAGTATAAGGAAGTGGGCGGGATGAATAGGCAGGCGAGAAGAAGTGACTACTTCGCAGGCTACTGGTATTGTTGCAACTTTGAAGCACAGCACATGCGCTGGACGGTAATAGCAGATACATATTTATGATGCTGTCAAATGGTCCAGTTGGTGTTGTTGCTTTTTATGTTTCCACATTTTTTTTTACAACACCATCACTCGCTGCCTTTGTAGTTAGTTTGGTTTTATTGCCTTTTTACTATTTTTATGCTTCATAACACAGGGTGTATCATTAAGGCTACACTTGTTTGAAGTTTGATAGGAAAACCTAGTGCTAATTTTGAAGGTGCTAATGCTTTAGTGTAGTTAATAAAGCGCGCCAACAAGGAGTGCATGTAAGGCATACAATACATGATAACTGGTCACCCCCAGACGTTGCCGATTTTAAGGAAATTTTCGCAAAAAGTTCCAAGTAGTGCCGAACTCGTTAGTTCCTTTGCCGTAATTTTTAAAGCACGCATAGTGCCGCTTCAATGGATCAATGGCGTTTTAAATCTCTTTTCCATTTGAAAAATTCTTCTTGGCTTAATATCATGCAAATTTCCTTTAAAAAATTCGAAAGAGAGAGACTCAATTACTTTTAGTTAGGCATTCCTAATGGTACACCTTTCATTATCTACGTTCTAGTTATTCGCTTCTTCGTCATTGTTATGATGGCTCATGACGCCAAATGATGTTGTCGCCGTTATAATGTCAGAAAGCATGGCCCACAAAAGGCAAGAGGGAGGTAGTAACTCTTTAAGTGCGGCCATAAAACCGAGTTTGATATGTTGCTCCATGTATGCTCTATTGTTGCTAAATAGAATGGCAAGGAAATGTTATCTAATTGTACTCATAAGACAAGCTATTCAATTATCTTTCAAAGATAGAAAGTTGAAAATAGAAAATTAATTCAAAAGACTTCGGACACGAACTTGCAGTTTATCATTTGGTCATTTGCTAACAGCCAGTTTGCCAGGAAACCTATTTAGGTACTTTAAATAGTGAAAAAAAGCAATACTGCTGCAAGTATTTCTGATGATAATTCGCAGAAGTGCAGTGTACTACAAACAGATCTATTCAATTTGGTATTTCTGGAAGTGTTGGCCGTCAATGGTACAAAGATTTAAGAGGTTACTTGGATTGACAAACACTTCAGCCTTTTTTATAATTTTTATCATTTTTAGTTTTTTTCGAAACAGTTCAACAGTCAACTGACATGATTTCCTAAAAACTAATGAACCGATCTTGTTGAAATTTAGTGCTAAAAAGAATTTAATTTTTTATCACCGCAAGGCAATGCAAAGCACAACAAGAATGGAATTTATATCTAAAATAATACAAAATTCTGCGAAAAACGTATATTTTACATATTTTTCGCCTATTCAAGCATGAGTTATTATATCTGCTAACAAAGCTAAATTGAGTTTTAATATGAGATGGATATATCAAACGTCAATCTGACAACGCAAATGAACGCGTTCTGAACAGTCATAGGAAATGAAGCCCCAACGTGTGAATTGTCAGAGTTTTTAAATTAAAATTTAACAAGGTATTTGTAAATCATTTGTCGTTCACAAGATGAGGGAAATAACAGAAAAAGTACTTAACCCTTTATATTTGAAAAAAAAAAATTATAATATGTTGTTTTTAGTATTAGCAAGCCAATCCAACTCCTAAGACAAATCAAAAAAAGGGCACATGAATAAAACATATAAATTTTTTGTATTAAAAAATGAAGACTATTTGTCATTTACAACAACTTGGCAGCAAAAAAATTTGGTTGATCGAACAAACAAATGGAGTAAATCCCTGTCTTTAAGATTTCCCTCCATAATATTTTTTCCAGATTATCAAAAATTGGTTAAATGTGGAATATGAAATGTATAGAGTTAAAATTCTCGAAATATTCGACTATTTAAATGTCACTCTAATTTTTAACTTCCGCCCTCAGGCTATTTGATTCTAAATAACAGAAGCCCGACAACATCCGTAAATAGCAAATGTTATTGTAGAAAAAGTTGTTTCTAATAACTCTTTCTTCAGACAATAGTAAACCTTCCAGAATACTTCCATCATGAAAAAGCTATTCATAAAATCCCATCTGTCATTCGGATACGACATACAACTTTGGGTCCTTCCATTTGTATCAAAATAATAAGAAACACGCAAAAAATAGGAGAAGAAGTTTGAGCAAACATCCAAAAACGTGTAAGTGCTGAACTTTCGAACGAAGAGTCAAACGAAAAGTGTGTGTTTCAATCCGGGTTGAGGAGGGTTGTTATAGAATCAGATACACCAAGGAGCTGCTGCGAATCTGCAAAGGGGAAGATGTTGTTAAGTTCGTCGACGAGCAACGACTCCAGTGATTAGGTTATGTCAAGCGTATAACTAAGGAAAGCCCCTAAAAATCCTTAAATTACAACGTAAATAACTTGTCGCTGGGAAATTATACTTTCTCAAATAATGAATAAGTAAAATAAAATTCCTAATAATGAAATAGATGATCCAATGGTTGAGATAATATTTCATCGTGATAAATAATATCGTGGAGGTATTCCTGCTAATCCTAAGTGTTGACAAAAAATGATAAATTTACTCAAATAAATATAATAATAAATTGACTTTTTAATCATCTAGGGTTTATATTTAATCCAGTAAGTAAAGGATATCAGTGCATAAATCTAGATATAATTGCCAATACTGCTCCTCTTGATAATACGTAGTGGAATATAATAAGTATCATGTAAAATAATATCTACAGATGAACAAGCAAGTATTACTCCAGTTGATTCTCCTACTGTTAATAAGAAAACAAATTCTAAAGCTCATAATATTGCTGGTGAATAATTTAGTTGAGTTCTATGAAGTGTAACTAATCAATACAATAAATCCCAATATATAATAAATCCTAATAATCCAATTGCTATTATTGCATAAGAACCAAATATTTCCTTTTTACCTGATTCTTGACTAATAATATGTGAAATTATACCAAATCCACATAAAAAATTAAAATATATACTTGTGGGTGACCACAAAATCAAAAGAAATGCTGATATATAATTTGGTCTCCTCCTCCAGCGGAATTAAAGAATGATGTATTTAGATTTCGATCTGTTAATAGTACTGTAAGTGCATCAGCTATAGTAGTACTGGTAAAGATAAAAGTAATAATAATGCTGTTAATACGACAGCTTATACAAATAATGGTAGTCGATCAAATGTTATTCCAGTGGATAAAATAATAATTACCGTTGTAATAAAATTTACTGCTCCCAGAATTGATGTAAAGGAGATGTAAAGGAAGGCCTAGTAAACGCTGGGTTGACGATGTCAACGAAGATATCAACAAACTGGAAATACATAATGGTGGTCTGCTGCCTTGAATCGTGTAACTTGGAGCAGGCTAATCAATGAAGCTAATGCTCACTCCGAGCGGTACGTCTGTCTATATAATAGAACTATGAATAAGTTCGTGCGGTTTTACAACAGATGGCGTAACTTGATTATTATTCCATCGATCCACATTTCCAAACATTCATTGGAGAGCTACTGTCGTAAGGCACAAACGTCAGTATAAGTTTTTTATTTGAAGCGTAAACAACAATATTTTTACCACACTTGAAAATGTCGAATTTCGTGCCAAATAATGTGTTTTTGCGGGGAATTCTTTAATATGAAGAAAAAAGCAGCCGAAAGTCATCGTATCTTGGTGGAAGTTTATGGTGAGCATGCTCTAGCTGAGCGAACGTGCCAGAAGTGGTTTGCACGCTTTAAAAGTGGTGATTTTGGCTTGGAAGACGAAGAACGCGAGGGTGCGCCGCCAGAGTTCATGGATACCGAATTGGAGGAATTGCTCGATCAAGATCCGGCTCAAACGCAAGAAGAGGTTGCAAAAACTTTGGGAGTTGATCAATCAACCATTTCCAAACGTTTAAAAGCCATGGGAATGATCCGAAAGGTAGGCCATTGGGTGCCGTATGAATTGAAGCCAAGAGACGTTGAACGCCGTTTTATGGCATGCGAACAACTGCTTCAACGGCACAAAAGAAAGGGTTTTTTGCATCGAATTGTGACTGGCGATGAAAAGTGGGTCCATTACGACAATCCAAAACGTCGGGCAACGTATGGATACCCTGGCCATGCTTCAACATCGACGTCGGCGCAGAAGGTTATTCTGTGTATCTGGTGGGACCAGCTGGGTGTTGTGTATTATGAGCTACTGAAACCGAATGAAACGATTACGGGGGATGTCTACCGACGACAATTGATGCGTTTGAGCCGAGCACTGCGAGAAAAACGGCCGCAATACGCCGATAGACACGACAAAGTTATTTTGCAACATGACAATGCTCGGCCACATGTTGCACAAGTGGTCAAAACATACTTAGAAACGCTCAAATGGGATGTCCTACCCCACCCGCCGTATAGTCCAGACCTTGTGCCATCCGATTACTATCTCTTCCGATCGATGCAACATGGCCTGGCTGACCAGCACTTCCGTAATTACGATGAAGTCAAAAAATGGATCGATTCGTGGATTGCGGCAAAACCGACCGAATTTTTCACAAAGGGAATCCGTGAATTGCCAGAAAGATGGGAAAAAGTAGTAATAAGCGATGGACAATACTTTGAATATTAAATTTGTAACCATTTTACGTCAATAAAGTTTCAAATTTCGAAAAAAACCGCACGAACTTATTCGTAGTGTGCTTTCGGTATAGGCATCCTCTAAACGATTGAACGGATTCAAAAGTTTCTTTTGCTCAGCAAGTTTTCCAGATATGAATTGAATAGTTTGTTATTATATAGTCAAACATTTCTTATCATATAAACTAAAATGCTTTGCTTATAAATGATGCCGTGATGGCAAAAGTTCGAAAATAATTCCAAAAAGAGGTTATGAGGGAAGTTTGAAGTGTACCGAAAATTTACACTTTTTCCATTACTTGGACCTGACTTAGAAGACGTGCCATTAATTCTTCGTACTACTAAGTACGTCAATCGCTGTGTGATAATCAGCAATCGTAAAACGGCTTTAAAGTTCAAATTAACGGTAATTATTTTTTGGACACATATTGACTTCGTTCACTTGGCTCAAAATTCGTCCCTAACTGCTTGTTAAATTATGTATGCATGTATAAGTGTATATAAGTGTTTCTTAGCCACGAGTCAGCCAGTAGTTGAAAGCCTCATCAATTGTGCCGCACCAACAGCTGCCGCTGCGGCTAAGCTAAAGAATGACTTTGGCGTTTGGGTGCAGCTGCCCAGGACCGGTTTGGCGCGTGCCAGGCAAATGCGGCAGTGCTCAATACTGCAGCGAACGCACGCACACATGTGTATTTATATATATAAATATAAAATATATGTAGAGATATACAAAAAGTGTATGTATTATGCCTTTGTGACGGATAGTGTTGAGTTTCTTTTAGTACTTTTTTATTTCCATGGCGTTTGTTGCTGCAAATCAAATGAATTAATTAGTTTCGAATGGAGTGCCTGTGCGCGCGCCAATGCTTTGCTATCAAATTGTATATTAACTTGCAAGATCATCATTTGCTGTCATTATTGACCAGTAGCTAATAGCCACAGGTATACATACAGGCATACGTACAAGCATAAACGGACATACGTGATTGTTGTCGCAAGTACAGTCAGCACTTCAATCTTGCTGTACATTCACCCAGCTCAGTGGCAGGCCTGTAGCATTTACAATTCCAATGGCGTTTGCTATTACAAATGTGCATTTTTTTGCATTTGAGTTTGAGTTTTTTCTTGTTGAATGCCCACTGCGTATACGCAATGCAATTAATGTACAAACATACGCGTCTGCTTGTGACCGTAAATAAAAATTAACATTTAGAGTGGTGCTTATTTTTTGCAGTGCAAATGTGCGCTAAATAACTAAATGTGCTGTCATTAAAAATTCATTAGTTGAATATTAAGTGAGTCGTTGGAAATTTGGAATAATTTAGGCCGCACTATAAAGGCTGTAAGAAAATCCGATTAGAAGTTTTAAAAGGCTACATATTTTTCAAAAAATCTATTTTATATTAATTATCAGAGCTCACTTCAAATTGTGATTGATAAATGATTGAATGGAAAAATGCGCTGTACTCTGAAGGAGTAACTTTGTCAACAAAGTGTACATATTATATTAATATTTTAGCTTGGGAAAAAATAAATCAATCATTTGCTCGGTAGATGCCTGTAGTGACCGATATCTCGTAAAGTATCGATGAAAAAACTTAAACTCTATACTCGCTTTTAAGATGATATTTCACACTGTTTTTTGTTTGTTCCGGTCATCGGCATCCCCTGACAGTTGTTGAAACTGTACAAATTATAATATTTCTCAGGAAAGCGCAGAAAAGATGGAACTAGATTTCTTCATGTGCTATTTCGAGAACCTTTTGGCCCCAATGCGATATACGAAAGCTCAGAAAGTCCTTGGACTCCTCACCATTCAATTTTCAAACTCGTAGCTGTATTTACCGTTCATTGGACGATCGAAGTACAAGCGAAAAAGCTAGGGTTAACATTCAACCCCCATTGCAGAAGCTGTGGGAACCTTTTAGAGAAGGAAACTGTTGAGCACTTTCTCAGTAAATGTCGGGGCTTGGCAGCTAGATGATTAAGGTCACTGAGCGCTCCTTTCTTCGACAGCCTGGGGCAGTGCGCCAGCCTAAATCCCATCTATCTTCACCATTATATGAACAGCTCTAGCTGGCTGTAGAGATCTGCCTGTTGGAAGTCTCATAATGGTATCAAAATGGCACTCCAGTGCTGCTTGAGGAGTGCCAGACTGGCACTTCTACTATTTCACCTACCTACCTTGGTTTGTTCCATTCAGTTGCAAGTTACAGGGTGTTAACAATGGAAGAGATCGAAAAGAAAATTCGTTACATTTTACAGTTTTTCTTTGATAAAGGCGAGAATGCAAGTCAGGCCGCTGAAATTGTGGTGTTTATGGTGCCGATAATTCCGTTCAGGCATTTTTGATGTTAAAGAAAATGTCAATAAAGTCGAAAATGTCGATCAAATCACAGCAATAATCAAAGTTGACCGGCATTTTACTAGACACAGCATCGATCAGTAGCTAAAGATCAAGCATACAAAAATTTAAACTATTTGCGTAAAAATTTTAAGCGAAATATGGATTTCCTTTTCTCCAAGCTAATGTAATAAGCTTTTACGCCCCTTATTGGGTATGCCCGCAATTTTCGGCACTTTTATAATTTTTATTAAATTATTTCTTAATTTTCCTATTACTAACTTTGTAAATCTCTAACTCATTTGACATTTTTTAATGTTTATATTAATTTTTACTCTATCTAAATTTTTGTGATATGTGCATTCTTACCCATTTTCACGCCCTTCTATTTTTTATATTCCAAACTCCATTCCTCTTACTGCGAACACTTTACCAGATATCTTAATTTGCGACGTATGATAAATGAATAGGATAAAAATTAATTGATTTGCTGTGTTTACACACACACACACACACACAAATACGCAATCAAATATTTCACGTTGCAATCTCTGTTATGATTAATTGCTCACTACCTATTGCACATAAATTCAATTTGAAATTAATTATTTAGCAGCAGTAACGGTAGATCTTTTGATAGGCAATCGGTGGCAGTTCAATGTTGCATTGCACTGATACAATTGCGAAATTTCCAACAGCATAACGAATCGCTCGAAATTAATACTTTCGCTTCCACTTCCCATAGCCTGTTACGATTGGACGGTAGTACGGGCAAGCAGAAGTTTTTACGTATCTTATGAATAGATTAGAACTATCAAATCTTGTGTACCGCAAAGTAGAAAACCATTGAATCCTTACATACCCTTACATATTGATGATGGAAATAAAAGTTGAGTGGGAAATTATTAGGCTTTTAATATGAACCATACAGACAAATTCTGAATAACAACAGTTATTTTTTCTACTCCTTTTTCTATTATTAAATTATTAACATTTTCTTTGCCTCTACAAAAAGATCGAAAAAGTATCAAGGTCGCCACTATGCTGGATCACTAAAATGTAGTTGAATGAAAGTAGGTGATTGCAGGAACTCTGTCTGATAAAAGAAAACAATTGAATTGAATTACTAAAAGTGGGGTTCTATAGTAGAGGAGTGAGTTTGTGCGTGACTACTGCTACTACATGGCAAATAATAATGAACAAATTCAGCCACTTAAATGGGAAAGAAAAAGAAACAGTCAAAATGGATTGTTCATTTTTGGCTGGTGAAGTTATATAAAGCAAAATTTGAATACAAGTGAATCCAGCAAGGATTGCTCCACGCGGAAGGACGTATTAAGAAAAGGAAGCACTGTTTTGGATTCATTTACCAAAATTTTAAATAAGTAATGTAAAGTGTAATCAAGTTGAGTAACGTCAAACCATGAAACAGATTCAAACCCCCACTGAAGTTTTGGATGTTGTACGAAAGCAACATTTCTAAAAAATTGTTAAAAAACCTCTGAACTGAAAGAAGCATAACGTTGCTGTGGAAAAATTACAAGCACAAAAAATTCCATTATATTCGAAAAAAACAGTATCTATTCTTTTTACTATTAAACCCAGCGGCTAACTTTCTCGCGGAGCAGTCCGCATGACATACGGATAATTTTTGTTTTCGAGCTAGGCCAAGAAAGGCAATATTTTAAGGTTAAGCGGCGAGTTTTAAAAATGTTTAGCTATAGAAAAACAAAAATTCATTAGCTCAATAAAAAGCTAAGCATGTACCACCGTTAATCATTCATTGAAAGAGTATAACACCTTTTACTTCATCGTAAAAGGCGGCTTCGATATATCAAAAGTGCAGAAATAAAAATTAAAATTTGGAATAAGGATCGATATGGTTCTCCAAGTACGTAATTTGTTTTGCATTATTTAAAAAGAGAGGCTTAAGTGTCTTAGTTCTCAAGAGGGAGAGCATAAAAGGACTAGAAAGCAACCAATCCCGCAGTTTAAGCATAAATATTCTTCCTAGCATTTTTCTAAGTCTGACAAGTATGACACAGATTGATTGATTAGACGACTCTTGTTTAGCGGAAGATAAAAAATTAAAACTGTTTTTGAATGGATTCTAGCTAATCTATGTCAATTTGAAAACTGTGGGTTTCACATGATCAAACCAAACGTATAGATATTTTACCTCTTAACTGTTTTACACAAATTTGAATTTTTTTATGAAGAATGTTAAACTTAAAAAAAATATATATAAAAAATAAAAAAACTGTCTAAAATAAAGAAAACAGCAGTTTCGATGCTGGAAAGAAAATTTCTTTTAGTGCAAGATTTTTTTTGTAAGAAAAATTGTTTGATAACATATAGGTAACTTAAAGTTTCACAATCATATTAAAACTTAAAATTTTAACAACAATTAGCAAATTCAAAATTAACAAATGTTACAAATATACATGTTATTTCTTTATTTGACTTGGTTGTGTGCATCATGAGAATATAAGAATGCCATCAATATAGAAGAGTTCTGCCGATTTTATGTTGCACTGAGATTTGGCATCACGTGAATATAAAAATATATAAAAAGGTAAGTAGTAACAGAATTTTGAGCCCGGTTGCAATAGCAAAACTGCTTCATAATTAAACCACCAATAAAGCTTTATAATTACAGGGTGCGCCCTCTGTTATGTCGGTATGTAAACGTTGAATAACTTGTCATTTACCAACCGATCGACTACAACATACAAGTTTTCGATACGCCAATTCAGTGCAATTTCAACCATGGATCGCTTTACACCGCTTTACAAGGAGATGACAAACGCAGAAACCAAATCGCTGATTACTATAAAGGTGGCCACTTGATTGATATTGTATTCTAAAAATAGTTTTAATAAATTGTAAATAACCAAACCAAATAAAAATACCTAACTTATACAAATCAGTTTTTTGTTTTTTTTCAAAGTTATTCAATATTTTCATACCGACATAAAAGATGTCACACCCTGTATATTATGCAAATTTTTTGAGAAAATCATACCTTTCAAATGCCCATGATGAGATATGTTTACGCCTTTGGTAGCTTTAGCTTTTAAATAGAGCAATAATTTTATTATTGCCATTTACTGATACTAAATAAATAAATAAATGTTACACAATATTCCATCCATTGTAAATTCGCGCAAAACTCGAAAAAATTAAGAACTTCTAAAACTTATATTTTATGAATCGAGAAAGCTGCTTATTTTTTAAGCTAATGGTAAATGACTCAACTGCAACGAAACTGTAGTGAAATTCAAAACTGAATATTCTCGAGATGATTTGCTTATGGCTTATCACAGAGTTTTAAAACTTACGCATTACATTTTCACATAAGCAGGTTTTATATACAATTGATATATGTAGATGTATTTAGTTGTAAACGCATACCTGAAATAAAAGAGAAAATAAATAGTTACTGCTTCAAATATAAATAAATAATAACTACTCTAAATGAGTAGCCGAAAAATTAAGAGCGCAAAAATTGATAAGTTACAGAAATGTAGCATAAGAAATTTAGTTTAGTAGGATGTCCGATACCCGGAACCATCATGCAAGTCCCGCTGTCGTTTGATTAGTCTCTTTCCATTAAGTGACAGAGGTACTTTTCAGGCAGTATCGTTTATACTTGATCTCATTAATGGCAAATATAATAATATATTTGTTATATTATTTTAGTTTCATAATTATTAACTTTGTTAAAATCCAATTGTAACTATTTTTAGCAATTCAATTTTACTACACTTTTTAATGTTAAATATTGTAAATTTATATTTTAGTTATGAATTTATATCTTAAATGTCTGTTCTGAATTTTCTATAGTGAGTATATAGATTTCAACATAAACTTCAAATTTGGAAAAAAAAATCATACAAAAGTTGTATAAAAAAGAAACCAGTAATAACTAACTTCAAGAATGTAATAACTAAATATTATGCATTAAAATTCACCATTTGTATATACATTTTTTCTGTATTTTGAACCTAGCGTCTTTTGTAATGTATTTCCTCGACATATATTGCATAAACTTACAAACGGGGCGTATCATAAGCCAAAATGAACTAATCATAAAATTAATTTTCACAATGCAACAAATCGAAAATTACTCAACTGCATTGAATATAATTTTTTTTGCTAATTTTTTAGCTAATGCAAGATAATCAAATTTTTAATTGTTTTTGTATTATGACAGACAAAATATTTAAAATAAAACAAACATTTTCTCAAAAAATTTATTTTTGTGCGTATATATGATACACTGTGAGCCAAGCACCAGTAAGCGGGGCAAACGGGAACAAGGAAATATTATATAATAAATAGTTGGTGGTTCACTACTACCCTGCAGTGCCCGCATTCGAAACCCACTGTGGACATGATATATCAAATGATAGAAAAAATGTTTCTAAAAGCAGTCGCCCTTCGGCAGGAAATGGCAAACCTCCGAGAGTATTTCTGTCATGAAAACCTACTCATAAAAACCATCGGCGTTCGGAGGCGACATAGAACTGTAGGTCCTTTGACCGTTTGTGGGAAAATATGAAGATACACACCACAAATAGGAGGAGGAGCTCAGCCAAGCATCCAATGAAGGGTATAAGTGCCAATCATTATTATTATTTTTATTATTCTTATCCTATTTGATTTCTATGTCTGCAAATTATTATTGTGTGGCTCACTACTCTTTCATAGAATGAGTATGAATAAACAAGTATTGTTTCGCATTTGAAGTTTTCGGTATGTTTTCAGGTCGGTATGGAACATGAGCCACACAAGTCGCCTGTTGAAACTGAACAGTCACATTTGCTTTTCAAAATTTAAAGCATAGATGTATATACTACTTTTAAATAGTTCTTCATAACTTGTAAGTTTGCGCAAAGCTGAACGTGCCCTTGTTTTTGCCGATCTAAAAATAATCCGCCCGCCCAAAATTTTCGTAGTTGGAGTAATTGACGTCTTCCCTTGTGCATTTTTACTATTAAAAGAAAACTTCGCAATATGTTTTCATAGCTTCTAGTTAATAACAGGATTCAAAAAACGTATTATGCATTATTGAATATGACTAACGTATCTGCCTCCTTTTTCATTTTATGAATCATCTGATTGTTATGACTGCATTCAAAGCACCCATTTGGCCATACAAGATTTCAAAGCGAAGCAGAGCAAGAACAGCAAGCCAAGCCAGCTTGCATTGGGCCAGCACCTTAACGCCATCTTAAACGCGCCTTTTTGATCCGCTCTCAAAACAGTCATACTAAAGGGTCAGGGGTTGAAAAGGCAATTGGAGGTTTAAAATGTTTGACGAAGAGAAGCAGACAATTTTGTGTAGGGTCGCCGTACATGAAATCTTGTAAGGGTTAATACAAATAATGCTGAGTAATATTTTTGTAAACTTGCTCACTTTTTCCAATCAAAAGAGATGCTGAGACAATATTTGCATAACTTTTTTAGGAAATTTAATTATTTTATTAATTCAAGTCCCAATACAAATGTTTCAATAAGAGATTTCGTTATCTACTGATTGAAGGATGAGCAACATCACCTTTTTCTAAGCAAGATAAAAGGCTTGATATGTTCGCCACTTTTGGTCGATTTAGTAAAATAGGATAATTTTGCTGCAAGGAGCTATGACTAATAGCCAAGAACTTGTTAATATTATTACAAGCCACAATTAAGTCAATGACATAACTAGAGAAAAATTACGTATGCTGAACGGATGTTTAAGTATCGTTGACGTAAGTGCACTCATTTAAAGTACATTTGTATACTATTTAACGATATATCTACATTTTATGTACTGCCTCATTGTCTGCCATCTACTTCCATTCCGCATAATGGCATTGTATGCAATAATAATGGAGTAGTGGTAATGCAATTACTTACCGATGACAGTGAATTTCAATTTATAACAAGTTTAGAATTAGTTACAGTAGAAACGGAAGTTGGCGTATGTTACATTGTGTAAATATAGCTTTGCTTTGGACTTTGCATCAGCAATCGGAAGTATTTTCAATCAGTTTACTACCGTTATTGTTGGTTGGTAAAGATTTAATAGATAGTTATGCTTGTAGAAATCCCAAGTTCTAGATGCATATATGTATGTATGTATGTATGTTGTATGCTATACCTCTGAGTGTGAAAACGATAAGCTGAACCTGTATAACATAAACTGCAGTTGATGTAATAAATTTGTATGACAGGTAGAGACACCCAAGACTCTATTTTAAGTACTAATAACAATACAAAAGCGATCACCAGAGAGCTATGTTGAGTAGTAGTGATGAAGTAATTATATATGCAGGCAAAAGTGTGCGTTGGAAAACGATTTGTTTCTTTTTGTGTTGCGTGTTATGGCTTAATTGCATTAGTTGCTGGAATAGTGATTTAAAGAATGGACATGGATATTCTAATATTATTCATATAACGGCTAATTATAAGAACCCAACGGAAGCAAGAAGATATATGTACATATGTAGGCATATGCATATCTTTAGATCCAGCCCCTCTTTTCTGCTGTGTAAAATTGTCATAGCCGTGTATACTAACAGTAGATGTTAACAGTAGATTTTAAGAGTAGATATTAATATTAGATATTGACAGTGGATACATATTAACAGTATACTAACGGTTTATGTAATATTAACAGTATCGATTTGGGAGAGAAATACAATGAAAAACCAAATAATCAAAACTGGTGTCATCAAAATGTTTTTGATGGCGCCATCTTTTTACTGAATTAGTGCGTTGGAAGTTACATTCCCAGTTGACTTTTAATGAAAGTTTGATGACAATCGGTTTAGTGGAAGCGAAGTTATTGCGTCTAAGTATGTTTCTCATCGGTACAAAAATGAGTTTTGAACAAAGAGCTAATATCAAATTTTGTTGTAAAATCGGTAAAACCTTTACCGAAACATTTGAATTGATAAAAAAAAGTTTATGGCGATGATTGTCTAGAGTTCATAAGTGGTTGTGAGGACATAAATCAGTAATCACCCAAAACTCCATCGAAATTGTTCGTAAATTTATCAAAAATTAACCGAAATCATCGTTAAAATTAATTGAATCGGAGTTAAATATCTCGATAACATTGATGCGATAAGCATTTTAACTGATCATTTGGGCGAAAGTTCTGTGCACGTTTCATTCCGCACAAGTTAACTGACGACCAAAATTTGCTCAGAATTCAACATTCGAAAAACATTAAACATTAAAGAGTCGAGAAAAGGTGATAACTTCTTCTACAACATTGTAACTGGTGCTGAAACTTGGTGTTTCCAACATGAATCTGAAATTAAGCGTCAAAGTGCCGAATAGAATGCCCCAGATGAGCCACCACCCAAAAAATCGCATTTGGAGAAGTGAAAAATCAAGTCAGTGTACGCTTGTTTTTACGATTCCAACCGAAGTGTCCGCAAGGAGTTCGTACCAATGGGCAAAACTGTCATTACCGACCGTATTGACATTTTCTTTAACAACAAAAATGCTTGAACAGAACCGTAGAAACCAAAATTGCACGTAATTAGCTGATAAGGTGAAATGGGTAAGTATTGCGTAGAGTTCTAGTAGGAATATGAAAGTGAAACGAGATATCGATCACTACAGAGATCATCTACTAAGAAAGGAATAGATTTTTATTTATAGAAAAGTTATCGAAATCGTTAAAAGTATTGATGTGCTACCATTTTGTAGCGGGGTGTAGCTATATTTTATTTATTAGACGTAACATTTCGTGAGGTGCACAAAGTTTCAATAAAATGCACTTTAGTAATCTGCATGTTTTAAAAGTGTAATTAAAAACTTTATCACATTCAAACCCATAAAGTGGCAATTAATGCGATATCATGTTTGCTTAGCTAATAAATTTTCTGCCGGCAACTATTGACTTTGGCTTTCCGTTTGGAGGTATCCACTCAGTTGCACAACAGCACAGGACACAAATGAATTAGCGCCGCTACTGCAACTGTTCAGGTAGCCATGGCAATTTCAATTACAATCAAGTTAAGCCAAATAAATTGCACTGCCATTAGCAGTTCAATAAGCCGCTCCCGCCACCCATTCTTCAGCTCACTTTAAATTTATTTTCGGTGCCACAAAAGCGATCTACTGCTGCTGCTTTTAGCCACTAAAGTAAGTGAGGTTTGCCTTTGATCTTGTTCCATTTTGTTGTTTATTTTGTGTTATGGTATTTTTAAGCAGATTGTAAACGGTAGCGGAGCAAATGTGCGCGTGCCAAAGTCGTGCGGCAGCAGCTGCGCACTTTTGGTGTACGTATCGTAGCTTTGCATCACTTTCGAGAGCATTTTATTAATGCGCATCTATAGGGTGACCCAATTGCAGTTACACTTTTGAATCGTATTATATTTTGATCATAAGTAGCAGATTAGAAGTAGAATTGAAAATAAAATTGATATAAAAATATATGACAAAGTGGGTGTTCATCCGGCTATAACAATCAAAGTTGATGAATTTGAGAGAGAGAGAATCCATTGATGATCTCTAGATAATGACATCATTGGCGCATTTGTTTTGCTGCTGGAAACATCAACTTTTTGCGGTCTAAACTTCGGTCTTTTGAGGCACCACATTCGGAACTTTTATTATATATATATATATAGAACTGGCGCGTACACCCTTTTTGGGTGTTTGGCCGAGCTCCTCCTCCTATTTGTGGTGTGCGTCTTGATGTTGTTCCACAAATGGATGGAAATTTTATTACTAGCTGTCAATTGGCCACCTCTGAGCCACAAATCAACTCACTTGGTATTTTATGAGATGTTATAAGAAATCTATGTTAAGCGGATTATTCAGAAAGTATTCAGAGTTTTAAAGTAATCGGAGCCATTTGGGAGATAGAACTGGAAACCATCAGGAAGCTCATGAAATTTAGAGCCTCAGCCGTCAGTTGTGGCAAGCATCTTAATGAAAGCAAATTCCATATTTAATAGTATTGTTTTGTGCTTTCCAATATCAAAATGATGTGCCAAACGAAATAGATATTTTTTAATTTATTTCTTTTCTAAGAAGATAATTGAATTTGGACCACCCGGTAAATATTGTATATTTTTAAGTTTTCCTTTGGTTTCTGTCCATTTAATTATTCTACCAACTTTAATAGCAATTTTTCAAATTCTGTTTGATTGTTTTCTTGCTTACACACCTTTTGTTTCGTTCGGTATTGCCCATATCATTTTTGCGGCTTGCTGGAGCTCTGTTATGTTTATTGCGATTTTTGCGATTTTACTTCGTCTTTTATTTCGATGTGCTGACAACAGCAATTAATTGCCGCCTCTGTGATTTCTCCATTGTTAAATGAAATGAAATGAATGCTAATGATATATTGCCACAATTTTTATTGTCTTGGAATGATGCGGGTGTGTCTGGTGGGCTGGTTAATTCGAGAGAGCAGAGAATGGAAGGGTGTAACTATGCATATATGTATAAGTAAAATACATGAATAGTATATAGTATATGTATATGTATACTTGTGCTAACATAAGATAAAGGTCTAATCTTTTTACAATGTTTGCAAAATTTGAGATGTTCACAAAAATATTAATTCTAAAATTTTTTCTGGGTATGCTGTTTTAAAGGGTTTTCCAATAAGAGGTGTTATTTTAATAAATCTACATATTTCTTATTCTAAATGTTGTAGAGGCACACATTAAGGTACTACTGTGCTCCGACGCGTAACAATAAAAGCAAGAGCAATGTATTGCTACTTGCAGCAGTCTATATGTACTTGTATATATGCACACATGTCTAAGAGCAAAACTCATTCTCCAAAACAATGACACCCTCAAACATCAACGTCACACAGTAAATCTTGTAAACCACTTTTTTTCATCTTTGAGTTTCCATGCCGCTCACTTTTACTGTCATTTGATAGTGATAGTAGTTGTATTACAAAAACGTGGAGCTGTGAGCTGTAGACTGATGTTTAAACTCTTCAAAAAATGTTGTGCTACTTGGAGGTGTCAGTAAGAACAAGCAGCAGCAGCAGTCAGAAAAGCTTGAAACATATAAGAACAGTTCCACTCAACCACCATTTACGGAAGTCATTTATATTAGTGGAAATTATAGCAGCGCTAACTGCAAACAAACTACGGCTTTTGTGGTAACAACTTAAAAAAATTAACAATGAGAATCATCAAAACAGAAAACTACATTAAAATATACAAGTAAATAAGAGAAGTAAAAATATTTACTACAGCAGCATCGACTGCCCACCTCAGCAGCAACTAAAGCAGCAGCAGCAGCATTCTACCGTGAAGCTGTTGTAGTTCAGTAATCATTACTAATGCCACCACTATACTTATAAATATCTCTGTGTTGTTGTGTTCAGTTTTTTAGCCTCACCAACTTGTTTTGTCGCAATCAAAGTGCGAACAAAAATAACCAAAAGCTTAAATATAAAATTTAAGATGACTATAAAATTATAATAGCTTCGAAGTGATATAAACGAAATAACCATCAACTCCACTTTTTTTTTTTGTTTATGTGTGTCAGTTTGTTAATATTTGCCCCCGGCCGGTTTAACAGGCCAGCTTTTCGGCTGGAAGTGCTGTTGAAGTGGTTCTTAATATCTTCACGGCAATGAACTTTTCAGAGCTTCAAGACAAATTTTACTACCGCCACTGCAGATTACTTAGGAGCCAGCGATAACTTGAAAAATGAGGCTTAATCTACTACTGCCTAAAACCGTTAGTATCTTCGTAGCTCAAATAGTCGCCATAGTAGAAAACAACTGGCAAACGGCCAAACGCAAATGGAACACGAGAGTACTTATGATGACAGCAGTAGACGAATATTTATCTAAGCATATTCCTTTTATAAAAAATCCGTCAGAATAAGTGTAAAACTCCTAAAATTATGTAGATTGAAAATTTACTTATTACATTTATTGAACACTTTTTAGCACTGTAAGAGGAAGAGGAGAGATGGGTATTGGGCAATAACTCACGTGGCCAAGGAAAAAAGGTTAGTAAGGTTGTATTACATTACTTTTTTTACTAGAAATATAATTATATTACATTAGGCACTAGCAGCTAAAACTATAGGCCTCACATTATTCTATTTTGTATTTTATTCAACAAATGTAAAATACTCGCTGGAGTCGGACTTGGTTATCGACTTGAGGCCCAATTTCCCTTATTACCAATAGAGTGGGCATTACTTGACATTCTGAAAAACTATATCTAACTTCAAAATACTCTTTAAAAACTAGCTTATCTTGGGTTTTTGGGCAAATGAATGGACCAACAGTTTCAAGTCAACTCCAAACGGTAGATATATTTTATGAGGAACTTTCTCGGAGGAATACGCGGAAGTTTGAAATTGCCAGTTGAGGGGCGGCCGCTATAAGAAGCATTTTTCCCATCATTTGATGCACGGAGATTCGAACCTGATCACTTTCGAATGCACCACCCAAACTTTCTGCATTATATATATAAGTGGCGTGTTTGGCCGAGCTCCTCCTCCTATTTGTGGTGTTCGTCTTGATGTTGTTCCATAAATGAACTGGAAACTTTCTACATTACTAAAACAAAAATTAACAAAATTCAGGAGCTGTGCTATACTTAAGAACAATGAAGAAATATTTGTTTTAACCACTTTTGAACACAAATCTCAAAAAAAATTCGCAGAGAATGTGCTATGGAATTCATCATCCAGTTCACAAAAACGGCCATTGCTGGTTTCTACTAATTCTAGTTTCCTGAAATGATCACTAAGATTACAATGTTCTGCAGAGTATCCAGTGAGAGTTCCTAAGTCCTCTTTAATCAGGTTTAGTAGTCTAGTTGATGATCTTCTTGATGAAAGCCTAAACTGTTTAAGCTCCTGGCGAGCCCACTGTCATCCATTAGTAGGTATCACGTCGAATACTTTCATGATGACAGCGTTCCTGCTCACTCATATGAATGACGTAGCCAGCGGAGCTACTAAAATAAAATGCGCAAAGATCCATAAATCTTCCATAGAGTATTTTACTCAAATACTTCGAGTATCGTCTCATAGGATGCATTCACCGTCCCCTCTTCTTAGCTGTACAATAAGACGAGTTTCATGTGACTCTTTTCCTTAGTGTTTTCCTAGGTTTCGGATGTTGTTGCACTTAGTGCAAAGTAGCAATTGTTGGCAAGAGCGATGAGTTGATATGATTTTTGATATAAAAGCTTGTTTCTGCATAAATGAAGTGCCCTGATACTTAATACTTACAACGATTATTTTTTTAAGCACTTCGTTATGCTCTAATTTACATCCAGACCTATTCACTTTGGCAAAAATTAAACCTGAGCAATCAATCTACTCCAATAACATACCTCAAAAGTCACACTATAGGTCATCTTTGATATCGTTTGGTTAGATATTTCTCAATTCTTACGAAGTGTTGAGCTGTTTTGTAAAATAATATTAATAGACAAGTCTTCACTGTTGTATTTAATTATTGCTATTTATAGATGACAAAAGATGGTGTGTTTCAATTCACCTTCCCCAGGTCTTTTCCTAAAGTCGATATTTAGTGGATATGTATTCAAAGATACATTTAATAAGATCTGAAGCCGGATCAGATTATTAGCCGCGGAATATATAGTCCGCGAGCCAGGGGTCATTTTGACCTCATCATTTCATGCCGACTGATTTTAATACTGAAGGCAGACGCCACCCAATATATGACGAAACCAACCGTCAGCTGGTCCAGTAGGGTAGGGTGGGTACGTGCGTGGGATGCTACGAAACGTGTCGAAAAAAAATGTTTAACAACTCATTTAATACCGGCTACAATTTTTTTTGAGTATTGTTGACATTTAGTAGAATAAAATAAATAGTCAGCTGCGTCGTAGAGGGGGGTAAATGCGTCAGCTGAATAGGCGAACTTGTAAAATAAATTAAAAAGTAAAACTACTTTATGCCGATTGCAATTTTTTTACATAATTTTGGACACATATGAAAATATAATAATAATGGTCAGCTGTGTTTATTAGCGGTGGGACGACCGACCGATGATGTTCAATCTGAGCCTTTTTTCGCCACCTCTGGCGTACCAAAAGGTATCATTATGGGTTCACTGCTATTTATTCTGTTTATAAATGGCATAAGTTTTTAATACCGTTCGCCAACTTTCTACTACACGCCGACGATGTGAAGATTTATTCGGTCGTTAAGAGTACTGCAGAGATTACATCTTTTTTTTAATATTAAACAAATGCGTCCATGTTTCTTTTCCAAAATCGCGCAGTTTATTAAAAACTCAGTAGAGCTTTTATGGAGACATCTTGCAATCCCTTCAAGAATTTAAGGATATTCGCGCTATTTTTGATATTAAATTTTCATTCCTCAGTCATTTTCCTTTTATTGTTTCGCTATGCTTGGCTTTCTGCGGCGCAATGGTAATGAATTTATCAATCCATTCACCATAAAACTGCTTTGTACCTCTTTTGTATGCTGCAATAACCTGGCGTCCTTTCCACCAGTTCCACATTGATGGGATAGAGTGATTGCAAAGGGTGTTTTTTTAAATTTGTCCTACGCTCATTGGCTTTCTCGGATCGTGTGTCTTCGTATATTGCACGGTGAGCGTTGCTCAATTTGAAATCGCTCGACAAAAGAAGGTAAATACAGTTATTATATAATATTTGGCTTTTATTTTTTGCATTATACTTTGATTTTTCTTTGCCTAAAATATGTTTTACTGATATTTTGTATATGATGACCTAATTTAAGTATAATTTTTAATTAGTCCATAAGAATTTATTGTTTCATAGACTAAATATGCAAAAGAAATAAATAAATTGTGTTACAATGCAAATATTGTACCGTTGACAAAGACAAATTTACATTTATTTTTGGTGTTTCGCCATTTTCTAAACTTTACTTTAAATGATTATCTTCAAACTGAAACTGTCTTCAAATGTAAAAGTCAGATACTTCTTGTGTGTATGAAAAAATCTCTATAAATTATTATATAGGTACATATACTTTTTTTATATATAATTTATTATAATTTTTTATACATTGTAGAAGCTCTTTTCCAGCCGCGATATGTGTAAAATTATATATGCATGTTTGTATGTAAGTGCGATACATACATTCAAATGTATGCAGGTCGGTATGAATGATAAATCAACTCATTAGTCACACAGTGCCGTGCTCATTTTGGAGCAGTATCACCAAGGCAACAACAGCAGCCGAGACCTTTAAGCCATAAGCAAGAAATAAGTGAAATTTAACTATAAAAAGGAAATGAGAAAAACCAAAAATCAGAATCTTTACTCGAAAAAATGTATCGAGTATAGAAGCGTGAGTTGTATGATGCATACAGTGGCACATATATTGTATATTAGGGATGTCTACTATTTATCATCAATCCCTTTATTTTCGGGTTTTTAATTTCTTACTGAGTTAGAAGCACATGAAATGAAGACAAAAATGGAGCTAGAAATATGTAACTAACTTTTGTTTGTAACTTTTGTAGTACGCAGACGATAAGTTAAATCTGATTTCGGCATAACTACATATCGATACTTGTTAGAAATATAAGTATACCAAATTGGTGGTAGATATTCATACATTTGAAAAAAAAATAAATAAATCGAAGAGGTAGGAGCTTTAATGGGGTTTGAAGGTCGAGTTATTCAACTATCAGTACTTTACTATAAATTATCTCTGTAATCTTATCTTAGAGGGTTATGTCAGGTGTTTTTTTAACTGCATGAAAACTATCAATACCGAAAACTACGGCTTGACAGCTGATAATGGCAAACTGTGTTGACATTTCTGTTCAATAAGATTTTTGCAAAACAAGGAAGGTGAAACACAGAAAAAGGAAAATTGTTGAATTAATAGCAATAATACTTTAGTAATCTTCTGAATATAGAAAATGCAACAGACTACGATCCAAACTGTATAAATGAGGCATACTTTACTTCATGGAAGCACTGGCTCGTAACAAAGTGACAGAAAGCCTGAAAAAGTTAAAAAATAATAAAACCAGAGGAAGTGATCAAATAAGTGAAGAGCTTTAAAATACGGTGGTGAAATGCTCAATAATATGAAAACAGAATTGTTAATCAAAATTTGCAAAACTGAGCATCTGCCAGAAGAATGGAACAATAGTCTTGTAGTACCAAAACATAAAGAGGACGACAAAACAAATTGTAACAATAACCGAGGTATATTTCTGCTCAACCCTGGCTATAAAGACTTTACAAACATACTTAATAAAAGGTTGAGGGTATATGCAGAGGAAAATTTAAGTGACTGCCGGTGCGGTTGAACTTAAGAAAATGTATAAGCGATTGAAAAAATCGGCTTAAGAAGTAGATTCACCTGCAAACACAGACAAACCGAAATATCTGCACTTCGCAAAAAGCCGAGTGATGATGTACATATTGAAATCGATGGTGAATTCATACAGAGAGTTGACAAAAGTCTCTTCATTAGCAGTAATTCTGGCACTTCCTTCTTTCATGGGGATAAATAACCGAGTAAGTGCGACAAATAAAGGATTATTTGCACACATAAAACTATACAAGCCTCGATTTTTATCAAGAGCTCAAAAGATGGAAATGTATAAGGCGCTTGTAAGATCCATACCAACATACAGCAGCGAGAAATCGACCAAATACTGAGGTTTGAAAGAAAGATACTGCGAACAATAAAGGGTCCCTTCCGGCGAGATGGCGGAGCATATAGAATAAGATACAATTACGAGTTCGCAGAAATGCAACGCAACGAATCAGATGCCTGGAGCACATGTACAGGAGGACTGTCAGTACAGCATTCCGTAGACAGCCAATTGGACGAAGAGGCCGAGGCAGACGCTGCAAACGCTGGAGGTTGATGCCGACCTGCTGTCACAGCCGATCTGTACAAAACGGGGATCACAAACTGGAAAGGCGTAGTAGACTATCGATCGGAGTGGAGAACCGTGGTTGTGGAAGCAATGGTCTGCAAATGTCTAATAATGATAAGTATGAAGGTTTGACAACTCATCATGAGTTGTTTAACGTCAGAACAACACTACCAAATCGAAGAAATTTGCATTGAAAAAAAAAATCTGTTCGCGAAGCTCATAAAGCGACGTGAAGAAGAGGACTCTGAAATGTCGATTCGTAGTCATTTTCAACTTTTTGGCCTGTGCTCTTCAAATACGTACAACATTTTACGTAGGAATTTTGGCTAAAAAAAATTATAATTCGTGCGTACACTTCTGTTAGGTGTTTAGCTGGGCTCATCTTCCTATTTGTGACGGGTGACTTGATAATGTCCCACAAATGAAGGCGCTTACAGTATTAAGCGGACTCCGAACTGCAAGTGGTTTTTTATGAAGAGATTTGCCATTGCCTGCCTGCTTTTTCTATCATTTTGCTGTTTCATGCACCACGGAAAGTCGAATCTACGTGCTGCCGAATGGTAGTGACGCACCAATCCATTTGACTACGGCAGCCATGGGACCTACGTGCCTGTAAAATATAGCTCGTGCAAGAATTGCAGCCAAGTGACCATCATTTGCATTGCATTTTTGCTGATTGGGCTCAATAAGATTTATTATTTGGATTTATTGGAAAAAGTAGCAAAAAGCTGATCGAATGGGCAATGTAACCGTAAATTGTTATTAAATTCGTGTAAATTTAATTATTTTGTATTTACTTTGTTACTAATAGAATAATTTTTCGTTTTAAATAAGAAGTTATATTTAAAATCCATTCATTTAGTATACACTATTTGGTAGAAGACCTTCTTAGTTAAAGTTCAGTAGTTGCAAAGTAATGAATATCTAAATCCCGAAATTGTAAAAATTTTAAATAATTGGCATCCTTATTGTTTATGTATGGGAAGACTACGTATGTTGCATGTGCGCTTGGAAAACCTTTAAATTAATTTACGTGTCGAAATTACTATTGTCAGCAATTTGTCCAACAGGGGTTCTAATCATTTCAAAAATTTCATACAATTTCCTTTGTAGAGCGTGAACGAATTATAAAATATTACAGAACAGAAACTTTTGACAGTTCAAATGTTTGATTTGACATTGAATGTCATTTAACGCTACAGTTTGACTTTGTTCTGCGGTCAGATAACTGATGGGCTGACATAATATATATATTTTTTTGTTTTTTTAATTATCCCACGCCTGCTTGTTGCGTTAAATGCTGCTAATAGAAGTTCTTATCGTTTTTGTTTGCCTCCTTGTGATGTAGGTGTGCATTTGTGGTTTCACAGTCAGCGCTGGACCACACAAATGGGACTTTTTTCACTCATTTCTCTTACTTCACTTCGTTGCTTTAGTGCCGTTTCGTTTCCACATTAAATTTTTTTTCTTTTTGGTTTGTTGATGTTGTGGATTTATTACTTTCATTTGTTGTTTTAAAAGTTTTCAACACAAATGCATTTTTAGAGCAATTAGTCATCGGGTTGGCCATTAAGGTTTCATTAACACTTCCGTTCTTGATGTCTGCTGCTTTAGAAATTTTCGTAAATCAAGGAGTATTAAAACCCATCTGGTTTGTTGTACAGATGCGTGTTAAACGGTAATTGATTTTTCTTTTAAAAGTTCACTTTTATGTTGTTTATGTCATTTTAAGAGTATATCTTTTTTGATAACATCTGACAAGGTGCATTGTTAACGTAAAATGGCTTTGACTTGCCAATAAACGTACTTTTGTCTACGCGGTTTGCGTAGCTGGATCATGACAGTATTTTGCTAAGATTTTAGCGACTACTCAAAAGAGGCATACATTGCAATTAAATGGAAAATCATGTCCTTTAGTTCAGAAGTAATGACATCCCAAAACATCTTTTCATTTCATTTTATTAAATCTGTGGTAACAGAATCTTACGGGCTAGAGCTACGAAATAAAGGTAATACAAAAAGATAAGTCGTAAACATTGTACATTTCATTTTCATTCATTTTGATCTTGACACGCCGGTAAATTTTAAAAGCTCGCAGAGACCCTGGTGACTTTGCATATATTTTTTAATAAAAAATGTGAATATTTGTTAAATTCACAGTCAAAACATCGATTATTTCTCCTATAAAAAAATCAATCATTTCATTCAATTCAAAATTAAGGCGTCCCTAAATATTAAAAACGGCGGCATCGGCAGTCTAGCCTGTAAGTGCATTAGCCTGCCATCCCAGAAGTTGTGGGTTCGAATCCCACGTAAAGTACGGTCTTCGCACTTTTCCAAATATACCTACTTTACCTGTTTCTAAAAAAAAAAACAAAAAAACAAAAAAAATCTTTCAATCCATCTTTCCTCCCGCACAATACTCTGCGCATTATTTGCATTGTGGCTGCTAAAACAACCAAAAAAAAACAAAGAAACAAAGAAAAACACACAGTTACACAATGCATCAGTGACGCCAGCAAGAGAAAGCGAGCAATCGCGATAATAGCGCAGACACACGAAATCTAGCGAAGTCCTCAACCATCTGTGTGATCCTTCTGCCGGAAAAATGTGAGACACAGATGGCGCTCCAAGCAGTAAGAAGGCGTTGTTCCTAAGCGACGACAGGTGGGCATTTCCACTACTTAGGACTGGTAGCGGCAGGCTAATCACCTACCCTGTCAGAAATAAAAAACAAATTAAAGAAACCAACGGAAAACTGAGTCTTTTCGAGGCCCTATGCTCCCAAGAGGAGTGAACAAGGAAAAAAATATATATATTAAAAACACTACTTAGAAAATTGTATACCATTTGAGTTAAAATTTCAATGTTCAGTGCTACGGCGATTTGCAGCCACTTTCACTAAATTCGCAGTTTTATTCTTACTTTAGTATTTAGTCGTAAACTAAATGAAATTTAACACAAACCAACTTTAGGTATTAATTTTGGGCAACAAAGTAAAAAAAATGCCTGCCACTATTTTATCCTACTTTTGCCTTGTCGACTCCAAACTACGAGTATTTATACATACATTTTCATTGGTACATTTTTTTACATGGTTTTCTTTTTTACAATGTTTTTACAATGCACCAAAAATAAGAAAAATTGTAATTAATATTAAGTATTCCGAGATGACAAGGGCTGAATTAATCACTACAGATTTTTAGACGAGATGTAATAAATACTCTTAATTGTAAAAGGTGGCGTAAACTTAATCATCAAATTTTGTTTTTGACTAACTTTTAACTAACCAGAAAAAAATATTTTGAGCGATGGAAATCTTTATTTGGACAATTACAAAATATCTGTTTAATGGAAAAGAGATTTCTGTCAATTGGCTGCCCGCCAATGCTTAGACACATTTACGCTCGTTTTTTCGCATTTTCCATGACTTTCCGCAAGATTTTCGGAGATAACAGTTCGCACTCATGTGGAATATTCTCCTTAAGGGCTGCGATTATCTGAGGCTTGTTGGAATACATTTGCGATTTTGATTAGCGTAACAGAAAGGAGCTTGGAATGGTTGAATAGGGCAATCTTGGTGGCCATACTAAAACACCAAAACGGTGTGTCTTGCTTTGTTTTATTTAAAATTTCAGAAAAATTGGATGAGTAGATGAGTTGAGGACGAGAAAACGTAAAATAATTGATGAAATGTCAATAGAAATTCCGTTACTAAATACTTTATGACCTCCGACGTCAATCCCAGCGTGTGTGCTCCAAACTGCATAACTACGGACACTATATCTCTTTAGACTATTTTTAAGATATCCGCTTTTCTCTGTGGAGGACGAGCCTCGAGAAGGACAACCAAAATCGTCAACCGACGGGATAAATGTTACCCTGGTGAAGTGAACAATTGGCCGGGTGAACGGGTGAACGAATGATGCAGGAAATGATATGCAAGGAATTTGGCCTGAATGCTATGGCAGTATTGCGAATATTTCATGGTATTTACAATGCACAAAGAAATCTGCTCGATGGGTTCCACAAATCTTGAAAGAAAGTAAATTTTCTTCAATATTTTTTATGAAAATTCGATAATGGAGAGTCTAGCAACTTTAATATGGTTGTAATAGATGACGAAGCTTGGTTTTTTAAGTATGACCGGGAAATCAAACAGCAGTCCATATTATTTATACCGAAAAGAGCAAATCCACTTGTGAATGCCAGGGAGCAAAGGTCAGCATAGAAAGTTATGATCTGGTTTTACTTCACCGTTGTGGCTTACTTCACAAAAATTGTTGCTGCAGTTTCGTTAGATTCCTCTCGGACAATAACTGCCAAATGGTATACTGATAACCGGTCACCAAAATTGTTAAAATTTACTTGAATTTAGAAAAAGCGCTACTTCTTACGCCACGATAATATGCCAGCTCATACCGCTGAAATGACAGGTAACTTGATTGCTATTCCTGGCATTAAAAAAATTCGTACATCGCCATATTTTCTTTATCTAGCACCGTGTTACTTCTGGTTTTTTCTAAAAATTAAAAAAAAGGCAGGAAAAGTCTTTGGTAGCAGAGATAATAAATGCGGTTAATGCTGAACCTAAGAAACTGCTTATAGTGGATTTACAGATTAATGATGAGATGTATTGATATTAATGGTGATTATGTGGAAAAGATAAAAAATAATGAAAATTAAAAACAAAATAAAAAATGAATCCTTTTTTCAATTCATTTTGCGGAAGATAAAAAATAATGAAAATTAAAAATAAAATAATCCATGTGAATCCTTTTTGCAATTTAATTCGTCGAACATAGTACCGAACATTAGTACCCTCGTATAACATCTCCCGATGATTCATTTTGCGCCACCTTATATTACACAGTTTCAGTTGGATTTTCTTCATTAGGTCAATATAATTTTGTTTATTCTTTAATTTTTTCCTAGACGAAATTCTACTGCTGCCTACTACAACAACACTATTTGTTATGCCTTGCGGTCAATATCAATTACGAACCACTCACTGATACGCCTGACTATGCAGGTGGTATGAAGTAACAGTTATAAAATTCGTTTCGGTCAGAATTACTAGAAACCAAAAATGAGTTATGCTAAGAAGAAACTTTAAAAGTAAGTACAAGAAAAATGTTCAACTTTCCCTCAATACAGCAGTCAACTGCTACGCTCTTGCATTTTGTGCTTACATTGAAGATATGCATACATTTATCTTCTTCCCTTCACGCACTGCACCCTCAAATAATTAAGCCATTAAGCTCTCTGACACGTTTAAACGTTGCACATCCTGTGCTCAAACATTTCCGGTCAACAAATATTTATTTACGAAAAAATTTGTAAAGCAACGAATAACCAACAAATTTTGTCAATACATACAGACAGACAATTGATTGTTGGCGAGAGCAAATAACAAGCAATACGCTACACAAAAAGTGAGGAAAACCTCATTAACATTTTAACACCTCGCAGACAGTGTTTACTCATCGCTTTCGAAGAATACAAAGCGAGACATGCAGGCGAGGTTGAAGAGCTAGTGCTCCAATTAACACGAAAAACGTGCAATGTATGGCAAACACAAAAACAGCATGGAAAACAACAACACCAACAACACTAGTGTAAAATAGCAGCAGTAAGGCACAGTAGTTAGCACAATACTCACAATACCAATAAATATTTTATGTAGAAAAAGCAGCTGTTAGCAAAATACAACTGCTAAGCAAAAGACTTTAGACACGAACTTGATTTTGAATAGAAGCAAAATTAAGCAAAACGTTGCATGAAATGCATTAATTAACAACAACACTTCGTGTTATTTTTTCTGCTTTCAAGTAATTAATTGATTTACATATTTGTATGCCGCCATACAGGGTGCGCACCGCAAATGCTCGTTTGGTTGGCTAGCCGGCCGGCTTATTAAAAATGCATTTGTTTAATTGTGCAGAACACCGAGTACTAAGCATTCAATGCACAGGAATTGGCAAGGCAAATGGAAACAAAAAAATAAAAATAAAAAAATTAAGCTAAGTAGATATATATTGTACGTGTATGCAATTTTCGTACATCAATCTGTTTGCCTGTTGTTTCGGAAATTTTTCACAGGCAATGCTTTCAAGCGTAACAAATGCTACAACAAGTAAGTAAAGCCGACAATAATGTCTTTTTAAAACTGAGTTGCGCTTAATGGTCTGTCTGACTCTTGTTGTTGCTATTGGTGGCATTGGCACTGATTATGCTAACCAGCAGTGTTACTGACTCTTTCACACCAAACACCAAAAATACATTAATAAAAACATTGAAGCTCTTAGTGCAAAGAAAAAGAAGAAGACAATTAACTTAAGAAAAAAATTACATAAGAAAATTACAACTCAACGCGTCTTCGACGCCGTATTTTTCTTTGCTTACATACACATCTTCTTCTTTTTTAATTTCTTTTGCTTCACAGGTGAGGGCGTTACAGCTGTGCGAACTGGGCGAGTCATGAGCAGAGCTGAGTAAAGCTGAATTGAGTTGAGTTGCGCTGCTGAGAAGCGCCACAAGTCGATCTCAGTAAATTGATATCATGTGAATCGAAAAACAAAAACGAACAATTAAACAGACATACAGGCAAGCTTGAGTTGTGGCATAGCTTTGTGGACAGTTGAAGGGTTGGTTTGATGAATGCGCAGTGTTAAAGATATAGGATGTTTGTACGATGGTATGCTTGGATGAGCGCTACGAAGGCCTGTTGTCTGCTGTTAAAGCAATTGAGTCACCAACTAACGAGTTAAGAGTGCGGCTTCTAGAGCATAAAAACTTTAAATTCAGAATTTCATTTGAAAAAGAAATGTTTCATTCAAAACTCGAATTAAATTTGAGGGATATATTTTGATGGCGCTTAAAAGGGTTCAATATTTTAGTAGCTACAAAGAGTTATTTTGGTCGCAATACTCATGACATGAAAACTACGTTCAAATTAACCAGCGCCGGTTAAAAAAAACTGACAAAATACTTCAAATTTATGCGCGCACTGGGACAGTTCTTTCATATGATCGCATATCCCTGGCTTAGGATGGCCCCAAAAAAAGTATTTTTTTCTTTCTGTTATCCCCAAATTTGTTCTATGATCAAAAAATGAGAGACATACTATATTTAAAAAAAATGTTTAATTTTTGCCTCCGCTACAAACCCATTGCAAATTCAATTCTTCATCAAATTCAATCATTCAATTGCTTTGGGGTAAAATTAGGCAGTTAGGTAGGTTATATGGAAACAGTTCCTCAAAAGCACTAAAGGTAGAGTGGGGTGCCGTTTCGGTACCATAACGTAGGCCACTACCTGCGAGAAATTTCAGAACTTAAAGGAAGAGAAACCATCTACAGCCACCCAGAGCTGTTGATAGAGTGGAGGATAGAAAAGGAATCTAGGCCGGAGAACTGCCTCAGGCTATCCCCAAAATGAGCACTAAGGAACCTCAGGTGCCTAGCTGCCAAAGCCGGACACTTACAAAGCAAGTGTTCAATAGCCCCTTACTCTGCAGAGCTTCACATGGAAGTCCAGCCTATCACCCAATGACCGGTAAACACCGCTATGAACTTGGAAATTGAATAGCGGGAGATCCTCAGCACTTTAAGCATCTTGCTTCTGTCGTACTGAGGCGAAATTGTTTTTGAGATAGCAATTGTCTTTAAGAAAAGAATTGTGCAACGGCCAAGGAGACACCGGCGCCTCAGATGGTGACAACTCAAACCGGCTCCGTTGGCCCCTTTCTGGCAAGCTCATCGGCTATTTCATTTCATTCTATGTTTCTATGCCCTAGAACCCAGGTAAAAAAATGCTTCCTGAGCATTTGAGACGTTTGGTCTCCTCCTTACAGGAGTTTACCAGAAAAGAGCTGCAACATGGCTATGCCAGGGCCCTGATCGCAGCTTGACTATCGGAAAAAATATTTATGTCTGCCACCCAACAGTGATTCCTAAGCATTTTGTAAGCCTGCAGGATCGCGAAAACCTTTGCTTGAAAAACACTAATAGTGTTCAGCAGTTTGAAAGAGACTGAAATATTGGCTGATCTAGAGAAAACCCCCGCTGCAACTCCAAATTTCATATTGGACACGTCGTTAAAATCGGAGGTGCTTATGTCTGTGCAGACTCTTTACCTCTTCAAATCCAGCCTACTTGGAAAACTAGCCCTAGCACAACCCTAAAAAGGCAGGTTGCGGATGGAGAAATTTGTAAGAAGTACAGAAAAGGAAGAATAAATCAGCCCCAACATGCTGCCATATCCTGCAGGAAATTGCCTCCCGATCCCTACCTCCTTCAACCTAATAGCGCTCTGAGCAGCAATGGATTAAACTTGAAGATCAATGAGGAACAAGTGAATAATGACATTAAGAGCAGTAGGGTATGTTCTACACGCCCCAGTGATGCCAATAAATGCAGTCTGCTCTGCGCTTCTTCTTATTTAGTGTTGTTATGGCCCTTCAGAAAACTACCCACCAAACTAGGCGCCCATATGTCAAAATTGGCAGAACCACTCATTTGTACACCCAGAGTACGACATGTGGCTTGAGAGCCCATTTTTTGCCGATCTTAGATTTACAGGAGTAGAAAGCTCAAATCGATTTCGATGTGCAACTTCCAATGGAGCTTAACTTTTCCGTAAATTTGGTATAAAATGTTTACAAATCGATATTAATTATGATCCTTTTATGGGAAACAAATTTTCGGGCAATGTTTCTTTTATTAAAAAATAATTTTTAACTACTTCTTATAGGAACCTTGAAAACACCCAAAACAAAAATTATAAAAAAAATAAAAATTATAAAAAAAAACTTTTTTTTTATTTTTAGTAATATTTGAATATTTGAAGAGAAATGAAAAGAGTAAATTAAATATAATCAATCTGTAATTCTCTAATTTTATACCAAATTTACGAAAAAGTGTATTTTTCCCACGTGAATTCAATTGAGATTTTCAAAGTGTTGGCGGCACGGGTAAATATTAAAAAAATAAAAAAATGCCCTTGGGTCTCGTGCTTATTTATACCTCATGCAACTCAATGTACCAACTTGGAGCCTTCAAAGTTGATGTATACAAAAACCCAGATATCTTTAGGAAAATGGCTTCAAATGAATACTTAAACCCTCAACTAAATTATGAAATACGTAAGCAATTACGTAGACATCAAATTAAACATAAAAAACGCCTTTAGGTGTGTCACAGTTTGTTACGCATTGCAATCGCTCAACATAAACATAAGCAACCAATAGATCACAGCGCGCATAGCGGTCAAGCCCAATTTCAAAACAGGTCCAGTATAAATCTTATGAGCGCAAAATCAATTTACAGTTGCCAGTTTCTAACAAAACTACATACGCTAGCAAGAACACACCTCTAGCAAATAAATAGCAAAAAAAATTAAAAAGTAAAAAAAATAAAATAAAAATTTAAAAAGAGGTAGAAAAATAAAAAAAAATGAAAAACGGAAAAAAATTCAAAAATATAAAAAATCATAAAAACTCATAAATAAAATGAAAAATAAGGCGACTTCGTACTAAAAAAAATGCAAGTATTCAACTACAAGTATGCACAAATACAAGCAACTACACATACAAATATTTGCGGCCACAACTATTTATGTGTCCATTTTTGCAAATAAACGCCTATTTCCTTTTAACGCAATCCACTCAATTCAAAACCAACTCTGCCCTACATAGCCACTTTTTGTAATGCCGCAGTATTTCATTAATGAATTCTTTTTTAGAAAATTTTCTTAGTTTTTTTCGCATTTCATAAATTAACGAATTTTCGTGCTTACCTTAATTAGTTAACTATACCCTGGTCAACGAATAACTTGCAATTATTTTCAGTCCGGCGTCGAACTAAGCACTAGCCAGTTCACATACACAAAAAACAAGCATACAAATGGCGAGCATTGATTGAAACTATTTTTGCACACTACTTAAACTACATTATAAATTATTTAAATGCATAGATATGTATATATTTCAGGGTTGATGAATGATGGCGTTGAAAATTATATATTGAAATACTTTGAATTGTTTTGACGTGTCAAAATTGCTTATTTCTACTATGTAATTTAGTTAAATGTGGTATGAAAGGTTTAACATATCATAGTTCGATGGCTAGTAAGCCAAAAGCCTCCGGAGCTAACGCTGCGTTTGTTTTAGTTTAGAGAGTACTTTTATTGTAAATAAATTTAAATAAGCAAATAAGAAAATTTCATAAAATAAAAAAAAAAATAATTAAATAAATATTAATAGTTTTTCCTTAAGAAATAACGCTACTCTAGCAGTCGAAAAAAGGTTCAGATTAGTTTAGGTAATAGTGGATGTTTTCCTTCTTATACAAGACAGTGGCAAAGTTACACCCAAAGGATGCATTGTGATGACATTATTGAAGGAGTTAGGGGTAGTCAGAATGATGATTTTCAATAATTTTTTTTTGTTAGTCAATTTCTTTGTTTTACAAAAATAAACACAAAGCATTAATACATAATGTTTCGACTTGACTTTAGCAAAATTTAAACAAAACTTATAATTGTAAAAGTTGTCGCTGTTTCTGTGGGAAGACAAATTAGTTTTATTAATAGATAATCTTGTGTCTGATCGAAGCTTTTTTTCAAAATTAACAAGATGGCGGCCTTAGGAAATATTTTTTAGATTTTTGAGAAAAAACTGACAACTAATTGTTTAAAAAAATGAAATTTTTGAAGAAAAAATTCATGATCAGGCACGAGTTTTTTATGTTTTTCAAAAGCAGTATAGATTTTATTGAAATCTACCGAGCAGTTATTAAGTTACAGTCCTCAGCAGTTCAAAAAACTTAGTTTTGAGAAAAACGCATTTAAGGGTTTGCGAACGATCCGGAGCGCACGCGCGTTCTTTGTTAATTGTCGAATAACTCGAAAAGTATTTATTGAATTCACTTCAAATTTTCAGACAGTATTTATAAGATATTATAATTTAAGAAAATGAAAAAATTCCAAGTTTTTGAAAATTCTGACTACCCCTAACCTCTGAAGCCTCCCTCCGCACCTTTAAAAATAAAAGCGTCTTATAAGCATCGATTCGCTAGAAAACGAAGTCATGAATATGGCTATCTAACCCACGCCGCGGCAGGATGGTGGCAGAGATAGTGTTCGATCCTTTCGAATAATTCATATTCATAAGGCAAGGGGCCGATTGAATTTTGTTGTAATTAAATGTGAGCTTGAACTGGCTCAAAAGTCGTGCTTCTTCTGACAACTTTTTCGCTAGCGTCTTTGTTTATTTTTTTTCACCAAACGAAATCTCGAATTTTTTTTATACAATGAAGCTATATATATAATAAATACACCAATAACTATTTACTCAAAATTGTATGGTGTGGAAAGGACCGAAATCGGTCCGCCACGATCAACCACTACCTCTTGGCACATAATTATCAAAACAGAAAATTACGTGACATTTCTATTTTAAATAAATCAAAATTTCCCTTTCTTGGTGCAAATGATTGAGCCAAAAAATAAATAATTGTAGATTTTTTATAGTCTTCTCTTTAACGGGTTAGAGGGGCAACTGCTTTTAGAAAAAACTTTTTCTATCATTTTGGCGTTTCAGTTCACACCTACGTACCGTCGAATGGTAGTCATGCACCAACCCCTTCGGCTGCGGCGGCAGCCCATATTCTCCATATCAAAAAATTTCGTGTGTTCACGATGCAGAAATAATGCGTATGCCGTTAAAAGAAAAAATTATAAAAAACCAACGGAATTTTTTAGCAACTTCAAACTTGCCCTTTATCACAATAAACTTTAATATATATGTGTATATACATGTGTATAAGATAAGTTCCTATCGTTCAGTTAAGGATCAACGGGCCATAACAAGTTTTTTCCAAACTGTTTTGTTGTTTGCATGAGTTTTGGTATCGTTTCAACTCAGCTGGAAATTCTCCATTTCGATTTCTAGCTGCCTTCTCCAGGTATCAGCTGGTCTTTCTCTACGTCCGGCGCAAGCATGGATAAAGTCTCACTCCGGCAATTGCATCTTCCACACCTATGCGCAATGGCTTCTGGCTCTTACATTACATATTTAATGCAGTTTCTTGTTGGGATCATTCCATCTTATTTGGCACCCTACGTTTCGGCGAAAATCGACCTGTTGGTACGCCATAAGTGCGACAGTTTTTGATCGACATGTGGGCTCATCAAGTATTTTCGATAAACCCCGTGAACAGCCATTTCATACCATCTTCAAATCGTTTCATCAGTTGATGTGGTGTTCCCGATTTCTTTTGATTGACTCATTCGAACCTGGGTGTAATTATCATTCGCAGCTATAACAGCCCTGTGCAGTTCGGATTGGGAACACTTTTGTTGAAAATATTCTCTGATATTTAAGATAAGTTTATCATGGATCCAACATGAATCTGTCCTCTGCCGCCCACTTTCCTAGGTAGCCTCTTTCGAGTGGCAGAGCTCCTCGGATGACATGCATTGTGTTTAGTCATAATTGCACATATCATTCGCTGCAGATATTCTATTTCATTGCAAATTTCATTTAACAAATCCGAAGCAACACGATCGGTATTACAAATGAATTTACAGCGTGCATTTAGTTTTTCCATTTAATTCCGTTTTACACATAGCACGATGAAACCTTTAAAACTCTACTAACAGGTTTTCTCGGTGAAACTCAAAATGAAGAAAAAGTTTTTTTAATAGCGGTCGCCCCTCGGCAGGCAATACCAAATCTCCGCGTGTATTTTGGCCATGAAAAAGCTCCTCATAAAAAAATATCTGCCTTTCGGAGTCGGTTTGAAATTGTAGGTCCCTCCATTTATGGAATAACATCAAGTCGCACACCATAAATAGGAGGAGGAGCTCGACCAAACACCCAAAAAGGGTGTATGCTCCAATTATATATATACCTTCTATTCAAATATGAACGGGACTCTGCTCTATCGCGTGCACGTGTTTTCCAGTGGTACAAATCGTTCAAAGAGGGCCGTACATCAACCCAAAAAACCACGCTAAAGTCGCTCAAAAATTAAGGTTATGCTGACTGTTTTTTTCGATTACGAAGGTGTGGTGCACTCGGAATTCCTTCCGCAAGGCCGATCGGTTAACGCTGAATATTATTTAGACGTTTTAAAGCGTTTGCGCGAGAACATTCGTCTTAAAAGGAAGGAATTGTGGGACAACAAGTCATGGTTCTTGCACCACGATAATGCACCTGCTCACACATCACGTCTTGTTCGCGATTATTTGAACAAAAATAATGTTAATATCGTTCCGCAAGCACCGTATTCGCCTGATATGGCTCCATGTGACTTTTTCCTGTTTCCCAAGCTCAAGTTGCCGCTCCGTGGAAAACATTTTGAGACAGTTGAAGTCATAAAAGAGAATTCGAAGAACACACTCGAGCTTGACTTGTTTACAGTAGCACAGAAAACAAACTATGTGACATATCACGCTGAAATTTTCCATGTCAGCTTATAACAGTCCTACCAAAAAACAATAAATTTATTTTTGCCATATGTCATCCGCGGACCGTTTTATTGATAACGTCTCGTTCATATTTGAGCAGAAGCTATATAACAGGTTTTCCCTCATTTGGATTGTATCTATGCTGTTGCTTTGCTTAACTCCAAGATACTTATATGTCTCTGTCATTCTATTCCATTTCTGTTGAGACTACCAACTTCCCCAAGGAGATGTCGAAGAACCACTTTTTCTTTTAGTCAAGTCTGATGGGCATTTTAATATCTATGGAGAAGATTTCGACACAAAAGGTTTTCTAGATGGTTGGGTTTGTTGGCTTAAAGTTTGAAACAGTCTACGTAGAAAAGGTAGCTCAGTAAGCATCTTTCAGAGTGTCGATGCTTCAGCACAAAGCCATACCCCATTCATATCTCTTTCAAGATGTGGCTTATTATTATAATTATCAATACTATTAAATTTCCATTCGACCGCCAGTGTTTCTTTGATTACAACAATTCACAGCCGGGCCAGATTAAATTTAAATAAAATGTGTGCGAATAAATAAAGTTCCGCCCGGACCGAATTTAACACTTTCTTACTTGTGCTTCGCTTTTAATTTTGGTCACTATGAGACCTATTTTGCTTTTATTGTTTTGGGTAAAAAAAATCAATTTTTCCATAATCCCATTAATTTACGAAATTTGCTTACGTTCTTCAACAGCAAAAGTTCAATTTAATGGAAATATGAGGCTTTTTTACTTACGTTTTTACTTTCATTTGTGATTTGAAATTGGAAGCAATTTCCCGCGCATCAAAAGTTTGACCATTTCAAAAAAAATATATTGTTTTATCTTTTTGTTGTTATTCTTCTTTTGGTGCAATGCACCTGTGCAACATTTTTCAAGGCAAAGTAGATATTAGCATACAAATTTAATTACCCTAAAAGGTTTAATTAATTTTGCGAAACAATTTTAATGGTGGCGGGTATATAACTTAACCTTTGGACATAAAATTTAATAACCGAAAAATAAGAAATAAAAGCCAAAAAAGATATAAATACAATTTAGTTAATGATGAGTCATTTGTATTTGCGCTTTGATTGCAAGCAAACAGTTAAAAACACATACCGTAAATAGATTATATTTTTAGCCAGCTAGTGCACACACACGCACGCCGACTTTTTCATAGCAAAGATAATTTTTAATTATGCTACAAATTTAACGCGCTCACCGGATGAAGTGCACTGCCAGCACCTTGAAAAGGAAGGAAGTAAATGTAATGGAAAAGGAAGCGCACCGCTATTGTACGTACAAACATAAATACACACACATACATACACGTACTATACTCGTATATAGAATAATATTATGTAAGTATGTGCTTGGGTATGTATTTTCATATTAATTTTTATGTAACTAAATTTATATATAAGTGTGTCTCTGCACGTACAGAGCGGCAGCCGCCACAAAAGGGTATCAAGCTGCCGGGAAAACGTGCAACAAGTGTACAGCCTTTATGTGCGAGTATAATTTTGCTTATCTTTTTCTCCTCACTACATCAAATTGGACGGTAGGAGTGAGGACCCGAACGGCTTAGTAATGAGAACTTTTCACAATTCACTCTGCCCGCGGTTCATTCAATTGCGATCAGACACAGCCACACGAACGTCCAGCGTCAGCCTAAATTAGAAGACGACTACAATGACGCTAAAAGTGGTGGTGAATATGGTGAAGGAGCGGAAAGCCCTTACGTTGATCGTGCTGTGTTGTTGCCAAGCAGGCTAACAGGTATAGGAAACTAAGTTGCAAGTGTTACGGGTGTGTGTGTGTGTATGTGTGCGAAGGTATATATGTATTAGTTAAAGAAACTTAGGAAATTAGCTCGTAATATGGAAGCTATGTAGATTACTTGCACTTGGTGGTTGCTTCTTGGTTTCTTATTCCTTACTTATTTTTTTCTTCCTTTTTTTGTACTTCTCAGAGTGCTACTTAAGATATTGCGGCTGCCCGTAGTATTTTCTTAGGCTTCAATTCAATTCACTATTCCTTTTGATTCTTCTCATGTAGGTACATCTCCTGCATTTGTATGCCAGCACTTGGACGCCACACAGTCAGCACCACCCCAGGCAGGGCTATCAAACTCTGTATCAGAGTGTATCGGCATCAGAATGGTCACTGTAGCTCAATTTAACAAACGAAGATTAGTTCACACGATAAGCTTGGGTAAGTAGAATTTAATACGTTTGTACATTCATAGTTCGTAGTATGTATATATATGCATAAGTATAGCGAAGGAGCAAAGGAGGTGTTGGGTTGTAGCATGAGATGGAAAATGTAGAATCATGTCATGTAGCAATGCAGTGCAGCAGGGCATGAAATCATTATTTTCATTATTTTAGTATGAGCGTTTCAAGACACGATGTGTAACGTTTATCAACTCGAAGCACTTGTGGCTACTTATCTTCACAAGTTTGTTTTTTTGCACCTTTTAGTTGTCGGCATTGATTGTGAGAAAAAAAATTTGACTTATGACAAGAGAAGGGTGTAGCCAAGGCATACCTAATTCGCTTTAATACAACTGCACCAAAGAAACGTCAAGCATATTTTTAATTATTGTTTGAAATGTAGTGCTTTAATAAGCTGCAACTGGCGCTTTGCATAAGTATATAAGCAAGCAAAACTGGGACAAATTAAAAGAAAAAAAAACATAAAAAAACTCCAAGTTCGCTGCTTAAGTCTTTTGTGATTGTTGAGTGACAGCCGCGCTGCGCGCTTTCACTTTTCCTACTTTTATTATAATAAGTGACGAAAAATTAGGTGTAGTAAAAATTCCACCAATAGAACCTATAAAGAGGTGTTGAAAACTAACAAAAGCAGCAGCAATAGTAACAACAACTACAATTAATATAATAATAATTTAGAAGCCGCCGTAGCCGAATGGGTTGATGTGTGACTAACATTCGGAATTCAGAGAGAACGTAGGTTCGAATCTCGGGGAAACACCAAAATTAAGGGAAAGTTTTTTCCAATCGCGGTCGGCGCTCGGCAGGCAATGGCAAACCTCCGAGTGTATTTCTGCCATGATAAAGCTCCTCATAAAAATATTTGCCGTTCAGAGTCGGCTTGAAACTGTAGGTCCCTCCATTTGTGAAATCAAGACGCACACCACAAATAGGAGGAAGAGATCGGAGGAGGTATATTATATATATAATATAATAAAAACTTTTGTAAGAGCTGAGGCTAGCGAAATGCAACATACAAAAAAGTTTGTATGCATTACAAAATTAAGCTACTCAAAAGCTATGCCACAAACACACATTACTAAATTATGTAGGCAAAAACATGTACAAGTACATAGATAGCATAAGCAATAAAATGTATAAATAACATAGAGTGCATGTCAGAAAAGTATTAAATGTATGTATATAAGTAAAAAGCAATCCACTTAAAATTTTGGGAATTTAGCAGGTGCGTTGGCTGATTGGTAGCTGCTTGAATGGGTGCTGTCAGTTGTAGCCATAAATGTGCACAACAATGCGCACGTGCTTATTTATGGCAGCAAACGCGCAAACTATAGGTAATGCTGGCAAGCCCGCGACACCGAAACGAGAATTCCGAAATCTCGGGAAAATACCGAGTTAATTTTATAAATATTTCAAAAGTTGAAAATTAGAATGGATTCTGTATGAGAAATACACATAAAAAAATTTCAGCGAATCCTGAAAATTATGTGCATGCTTATTCAAAAGCGTAAACATAAAAATAATGATTGCCAAAGATGTGGGAAAAAACTATGTCCAAATGCTTATTCATGGTTGAAAAAGCGTAAATGCTAAGTAGAGGTAATGCATGCAAGCCCGTGATACCGAAACAAAAATCCCGAAATATATATTTCATTGATACATTAAAAGTAGAAAAATATTATTCGGTCTAAGTGGGAAACGAACATCCATGAAGAGGCAATAGGCCGCTCCTCCTCCCGTGAAGTACTACCTAACGGTTTCCCGCGGGAGGGAAACGGAGCTGGGGTGGGTTTTGAGTGGGTGAGTCGAAAGACAAGTCCCACACTTTTCGGCTTTCAATGCTTTTTGCCACCTCCAGAAAAAAAAACAAAAACAGCCACCCACTTCTGCTATGTCCACATCTCACCCGGTTCACCCATGTCCACCAGCTTGATAAGTCCACCATTTTTCACATGCACACACATCAATCCACATCCACCCACTCCTGCTGTTGCCATGTCCACTTTTCACCCAGTCCAAAAGGTTCACCCATGTCCACCAGCTTTGCATGTCCACCATTTTCCACATTTACCCAATTCCACTCACTGCTTCTGCTGCTATGCTCACTTTTCACCCGGTTCACCGAATCCTGCTGCCGCTATGTCCCCTTTTCACTAGGTTCACTCATGTCCACCATTTTCCAAATCCACCTACATCCATCCATATCCACCCACGTCCACCCATTCCTACTGCTGCTATGCCTTCTTTACACCAGGTTGACCAGCTTCACATGTCCACCACTTTCCACATGCACCTACCTTCTGCTGCTGCTATGTCCATATCTCGAAAACTGTGTGCATGCTTATTCAAAAGCACAAGTGAGAAAATTATTATTTTTTTCTTGTTCATCCCCTCGGGAGCATAGGGCCTCGTAGGTTTCGTTAATCTGATTTTTGATTTCTGACAGGGTAGGAGATTAGCCTGCCGCTACCAGTTCTAAGTAGTGGAAATGCCCACCTGTAGTTGCTTAGGAACAACGCCTTCTTACTGCTTGGAGCGTCATCTGTGTCTCACATTTTTCTGGCAGAAGGATCGCACAGATGGTTGAGGACTTCGCTACATTTGGTGTGTCTGCACTATTATGATATCGCGATTGCCCGCTTCCTCTTGCTGGCGCCACTGATGCATTGCATAACTGTGTTTTTTTTGTTTTTAGGAGCCACAATGCAAATAATGCGCAGACAATTGTGCGGCTGTAAGAATGGAAAGGATAAGGTTTTGGGGTTGAGGAATGGAATGGAGGAATTCTTGTTTTTTTTTTCTTTTTTTAACAGAAACAGGTAAAGTAGGTAAATTTGCAAAAGTACGAGAACCGTGCTTTATGTGGGATTCGAACCCACAACATCTGGGATGACAGGCTAGTGCAGTTACGCTAGACTATCGAGGCCGCACCAAGAAAATTATAATTGTTGCTTATTCATGGTTGCAAATACAACCAAAAAGTAACGAATATAAACCCATTACACCGAAATAAAAATCCCGAAATTTCGGGATGAATGGGAGATATACATACAAAATTGCAGGAGAAGACCGAAAATTGTGTGAATGCTTATTTAAAATCACAAACAAAAAATTAATAATTGACGCTGATGTGAGAAAAAATATATTTAAGTGCTTATTTATGGTAGCAAACGCGCAAATACCAAGTAAAGGTAATACACCTAATAATCTTTTGAAACGAATTTGATTTAACACGAGTTAAAAAAGAGAAAGAAAAAATGTTTATACGATTTGTTTTGATTTAACACGATTTTCAAGATTTTATGATTTTTTCTTGAATCCATAGAGCAATTAGAATGAGATTTTTCGAAGTATGTACTAAGCGTTTAAATTAAACTCAGGAAAAGTCTTAGAGATTCAGTAGACTTTACCCTCTCCGCTTAATAATTTATTTCTTATAATATATTTAATGAATTAAAATGGATAAGCACGAAATTAATTCTTAAGGGGTATTCCCATGAACGGCGTGCGAAAAAAGGAAAAAAAAACTTCAACTATTTTTTCGTTTTACATTAGATTGTTTGATATTTATTTTATAACTGTATAAAAAATAAAATTAAATTATTTAAAAATGGCGGAGATACGACTCCACAAAAAAAAGGGTTGTCGCCGCACCTCAGCCATGATAACGGTCGTTCTATTCAGGAAGGTTGTCGTCATCATATGAACTAGAATCTTTGAAAAATAATTACATGCAATGAAATCGCAGCCTCTTAAACATGAAAATCGCGATTTTACTATTTTTTTTTTACTTTGATGGGCCATAAAAAATCGAAAATATTATTCAATTGTAATAATTCTAGATCAAATTATAAGGGCATTAATTACGAACGAAATGAGAGCTTACACGTCCAAATCGTTAAATTACATTTTGATTTATCGTGGCTGAGATTTTGCAAAACGTAATTTTTCAGGAAACGCCTTTAAAGTTGAAAGTATAATTCTCTGAGTCTGTGAGCGAACTAAATAGTTAAAACAAAAATAAATTTTTTGAACCCGAATCATGGGAATAACCTCTTAAGTGAACTCTAACAAGATTTTTTTTTATATTATTTTCACCTTATTTTCTTTCTAAATAAATTTTTTGGGAAAGTATTTATAGTGTAAAAAGAGAATTAGATGTACATGTTAACCCATGATATCGAAACAAAAATTCTGAAGTTTCGGGATTCTGAAATACCCAATTCATTGCATTCAAATTTCAAAAGCGCTATGCATTCTGATTGGGAAACACACACAAAAAATTACTGGAGAATCCCCAGAATTGTTTGCAAAAAATCATTAATTGGTGCTGATCTGGCAAAAAGCAGCATATTTATAAGTGCTTAAATATGTTTTTAAATAAAAGATTACATTTTCTAATGCAAACTTGGGCTCACCAAAATTCCCATTGAAATAGTAACTAGACAAGTAACAAGACGTTGCCCGTTATCGTCATCAAGCATTCAAAGAAATATTGTTGTAATACACAAAATAACTTTGCTTTAGCGGCACGACAAAGCACCTTTTCTTGAATATTCAGCAAATCTAAGTGTCTTAACTCTTTAATGTTTGTAAAACTACAATGCCATTGTCCTCTAGATGAAGGTTTTTTTTTAATTTCTTCGAATATATTTAGCTTCTTTCACAAAGCCCTACTTACATATGTTTTAAAATAAATTATCCTAATCATTGAAGCCCCTATTAGTTAACGATCAGACAAAGAAACGTCACAAAGCCAATGAGCGCAAAAGTTAATAACTTAATTAATATACTCAAGCACGCAGCTTAAACGATTAATCAATAAGGTTAGCAAAAAAAATGGACTGACAACTCGATTGAGCGATGAAATGTCAACAATTATGTCGGCAAGCTGTTGTAAGCAAAATAGCGGCAATTATTTAAATATTTCCGACACAATGATGGCTGGTATGAATAAAAACCTTATAGGAGTAAAATTAAATAATTATAATAAAAAAATTAAGCGAGGGAAAAAATACGAATGTAATGAAGGAAAAAATAAGCATCAAATAACAATTTAAGATGTCTCAAAAAGAAGAAAGGAGTGCTAAATTAAAGAAAAAAGAAGATTCGGAGTAATCTTTATAACTTATTTGGAAAAGTTGGCTTGCCTTAAAAGCAGCCGCACTTTCGTATTAATTTGGCTCAGGGCAGCTGCTGAGCAGGCAGACAGCGATGTTATTTAGTAACTTGTTCGAAAGCAGCTGCAATATTTTGCGAGTGTGCGTATATTTTGGGACGCGTGGCAAAGCAGATGGAACTTAAAGTGGTGCATAAGGGAAAAAAGTAGAAAACGGTGCAATTTGAAATACAACTTAAAACTAAAAAGTGCCAGACTTAGGGTACCAAATGAAGAGGTAAAGAGCAAAGAGAAGGTTGCTCGCTTAGTTGCTCTTACTACTAGAACCATCAAACTTGGAGAAAAAAGCAAACGAGATGTGTTTAGTGGCTAACGGGGAAAATAAAGCACCTACTGAAGATGCACACAAAATCACTGCATATCGAAAGACACATCACTATTTGAAATTCTCGTAGCTATGAAAAGTCTTTATAGATGCTTAAGAAGCACCGTAATTAGAATCTAGCAACAAAACTTATCTTCAGACCAAGCGAAGAATTGTGTTTCTCAACACTGCTAACCTGAGCTCGATAGACGATTGACAAGAAGTAAGAAAACCAGTAACAAGCAGAAACTGAACCCTGCAAGTGTGATAATAAACTTAGTATATTTTCATATGTGACAGAAATGCGTATCATCTCGCACAAAATTAAAATTTACGTTACCCCAATACCGATCGCTGCCATCATAACTCAAGCCCAGATTGTGTTATGTAGAGCGAACTTTTCAGAAGAATGTATTGAATCAGCCTAAGACGGCTGAGGAAGCAACATCCTCAGGCTATGCACTGCGTTGTGGAATATAGAATGGGTGTTGATCAATAATTATAGTGAATATTGTTTATTTCTGAATGCCAGAGCATATGAGGTGCTTATAAAAGAGAGATCAAACTATTTAGTCAAAATGAGCTCTGACCGCTTTCCTTGACCTGGTAACCAGTTATAGCTTTCATCTTCTGAACTTCTGAGCTTTCGCCTTGAAAACTTCAGAAAGAACTTCAGAAAGTAAAAAAGTGATCCTTACACTCAGTTATAACTGGTAAACAACGGTGTACTGCCAATAAGCAGTACTGCCGACAGCAGACAACTTTTGGCATTTGTAATGTTTGCCTTTACTCAGGTTTAGACCTTTGGAAAAATGTATTTTCACTACTCTCAGAGCACACAACTTTTTTTTCTTTATAAACACTGCCTTAAAAACTACAGCGCATGGACTTATGAACTAGTTTTGACAATAACTAATGAATATTTTAGAAAAAATATCTTTCATTCTCCCATGAAGACAATATAAATCCAACCTTCAAACTTTTTCTAATTCAAAAACAAACTCAACATATTGTAACGAAATTTCATCCTTTTTAATGAGTTTTATAGGATATTGAGTTTTGATAATTTTTTTTTTTTTGACACCACAAATAGAAGGGTTAAAAATTAAAACAATTTTTCGTTGAAAAGTCAGAAAATGTTGATGAATTTTTTTAAATTTTGAACCACATGAATTTATATGTATTTTGATGCAGAACGAATAACATTTTACTAAATTTAAAAATTACTGAAATTAAATAAAAAACATATATACTGTCAAACAAGAAGCATAGAAACACCAAATTTAGCAAAGTACTCAACCATTTGTGCGATCCTTCTGCCAGAAAATTGTGAAACACAGATGGCGCTCTAAGCAGTAAAAAGGCGTTGTTCCTAAGCAACAACAGGTGGGCATTCCCACTACTTAGAACTGGTAGCGGCAGGCTAATCACCTACCCTGTCAGAAATCAAAATAGATTACCGAAATCAACGCAAGACTGAATCTTGTCGAGGCCCTATGCTCCCGAGAGGAGTGGACAAGGAAAAAAGAAACTTTCAAAACGTGTCAATAACTTCTAGTGCTATATTTATTTGACGTAGTGTTGTATAATAACAGGTGGTGCAAAATTAATCATCCAATTTTGTTTTTGAATAACTTTTTTACCAAATAAAAAAAATTTTAGTGATGGAAATCTCTACTTTTACCTATTGCTTGACTAGTTGATTGTCTATTGTGCTGCAGCTGGCTAGTTTAAAATGCTAAATACGATTGATGTACGACACGGTTTGTAAAAATTATTAATCTTACGAAAGGGGGATTAATTTTGGCACCTTTTACTATTGTAGTAAAAAAGTATTTCATGATATCTTATTAGTTGAATGGCGAAAATATTTTCAAATGTTGCATTGTTATATGGAAATTGATTGCATAAACTGGCACTGCTTTTATCACCACAGAAAAAAGAAAACTTTCACCCTCCGTTAGGTAACCAGAGCTGTTCAGACTGGCTTTTTCGACTTTGGACGTGAATTTAACTTATTTTAATCATAGCTAACGATTTAAGCTCCCAGGTACCTTCCTAAAATTTAATTTTCTATCAATTTATGGATTTAACCTGTTAAAAAGGAACATCGAAGAGGAGGAAGAAAACATCAGACTCGAGCGCCCAACCGAGGGTTTTACAAAAGGTGTCCAACGGAGAGTTAACGACACACCTTTTTCAAAAAATTACACTATTGGTTAATATTTTCGCTCACTTTTGTCAGCCAACGTACTCCATAAAATCAAACATTTCTGCACACAATACAAAAGACTTAAGCTACGAACTTGTTCCGCAGCGTACGCGTGCTACTGCCTGAGAAAAATTAATTGTTGTGCATGCAAAAATCAGCTGTTTGTTCCCCCAACAATAGTCATCACTCAGCTGATAATTTAACATTTCCCTCTTTCCATGCATGCAATACTCAGTGAAATGCAAAACACAACCTCCATCGGACGTGAGAACTTTTCTACATTTTCACACGAAAAATAAATTTTGCATTTTAAAAAAATCAGAACAAAATAATCAAGAAATGCATGTAAAACAAAAAATTAAAGAAGATACTACTGAGTAAAAGATACTGGAGCACATATATATGTAAGCATTGCATGTTGCACGTAAATCAGAAAGAAAACTTGAAATTATATACATCGATACTATAACCCCTGATGAATGTACAGGAACAAAAAACCATAATAAGGTGAACAGCATATATGTATTCGTATATATGTATGTAACGAAAATTATGCGACTAAGAACTGGATGAACTTGTAGGTTGTGCAGCGTGGCAAATAATGATCAAAGTAAATAAGTAGCTTAGAGGGTAAAATAGATGTGGCAGTGCATGTGGCACAAGTATGCATAGTATGTAAATATTGTTTAGGTACAAGGACCTTAGGCTCTAATAAATATTGGTGGAGTGAGGGATTTGATGAAGCAAATTTATGCCACTAGCCTCAATTATCGCCTTCTATTCTGCAGCCTTTTTTTTTAATATTTGTTTAGAGCTAAAATTATTTCATTACTTTTTAAATTTTATTTATACTTTAACCAAAATGTAAACTTTTAAACTTTGTCCAAAAGTAGTACTTTATAGAAAACTGCATCAGAATTTTCATCTAAATCTTCGTCTAAGCTTTGAAAGTCTTAATCTGAATGCTTACGAAATTTTTAGGTGTGCAGAGCATAACACCTTGATCAAAAAGTTCCCAGAACAATCGCCAGATGGCGCTCTACATCAACTGATTTGAGTTCTGTGTTCTTCTTTATTTTTTATTAAAATTTGCGTTGCAAATGAATTCAATGATGCGAAAACCTAAGAAAAGTTAAGACACTGCTTCGGCAATGATACTCTAAAAAAAGGGATATTTACAAATGGCATGAACGCTTCAGAAGAGTTCATGAACGCATCGAGAATGACGAACTTAGTGGCAGGTCGTTGACATTGAAAACTGATAAAAGCAACGAAGTGAAAGAAAATTTGATCAATAACCTCAAAAGAGCTGGTAGATGACTTGAACATTGCTTATGGATCCATTCAGGACATTGTAGTTAATAATTGTAAATTTGTTCCAAAGGACCCGAATTTTATACATAAAATGAACCGCGTTGATATCGCCAAAGTTATGATTTCCAAGGCTAAAATCGACCCAACATTCATCAAATGCATAATTACTGGAGACGAGACGTAAGTTTTTGAGTAAGACATTAGGCGAGTGAGAATAGAGCTCCGACTGAACCAAGACTAAAATAAACCACGTCGTTTCAGAAGATCAGACAGTTAATAACCACTATTTTTTGGCCGTTATTAGACGTTAATATGAAGCAATTCGCTAAAAATAAAGGATTTGTGCAAAAAACAATTCTTGGATTTTTCACCATGATAACGCATCAACAAAGAAACAAATACCATCCATCAGCGATCGAATTCACCTGATATGGCTTCCCACGATTTTTCTCTGTTTGATGGAGTCAAAAAAAAAACTACGGGGAACGCATTTTAACAACCGAAAGGAAGTAATGGAAAAATTAAAGGCGGATCTGATGGTTATGCCGAAAAAATATTTTCAGAAATAGTTCGACAGTTGAATGAAACGCTGAGAAAAGTGCGTTGCAAGTGATAATATTACTTTTGAGGAATAAACTTGTATTTTGAGGGTTCGGAAACTTTTCGATCAATTTGACACATACATTTTAGTAAAAGGGTGCAAGTTTTAAGTGGCTGATTTTTAATAATTTTTTTTTTTCTGACGCAAGACAAAAAAAAATTGACACATTGACATTAACGACACTGTTAAGAAATTGCACTTAAAAAACACTGAACCCGATCGACTCGGAATTTTGGCAGAGTATTTTTGAGATATGCAAAATAATGGTATAAGAAATACCATACCAGCTTTTTTAAAGTGAGAAAATACGATTCTCTAGGAACCGCATTGGAGAAGTTTTCGCGTTTTCAATAGCCATACGACTTCATTTATTGAGGTAATTTAATCATTTTCACTGTCTGGTTAACTGTCCATTGCTTGCACAGCAAAAAACAAGGGTGCAATAGTTAGCCACGCCTGCTTTCCAGTTCACATTGATTTTTTTTTTTGTTTTTTTTTTTTTGTTTCCTACTACGTTGCATTCTAATTTAATTACGCTTAGCCATACATCAAAAGGGTTGCGGGTGTGTCCCACATGAAGGCTCAGCGATAACTCTGCGACCCCACAAATTAACATTTAAAGCGAGTGGACGGCCACTTAAAAGAGGCACCCAACCAAGAAACTGTCATTTTTATTAAAAAAGCAATAATAATTATCCATAATTGTTACTGCAAATATCACACTTGACAAAATCTGCGTCAAACCAAAATTAACTGACATAATAATTACAAATATTAACTCACGGCTATTGCCTATGAAGCATAATAACTGCGGCATTTTTATTTTTCAATTTCTTCACACCGACAATTTTAAGGCAAAATACTCTGGTGGTTAATTACTAAGCTAAGGCCAAAGAACTTATAATTAAGCACTTACGAAAAATTGGCAAAACCCCTAACACAAAGGCTTCAAAAATTAAGCAAAATAATAATCGCGGCTGTCCGTCAAACAGCAAAGCCAACAAATAATTCAATGTCAGCTTTGTGTAGGCAGTTTTTTTGCTTCTTTTTTAGATTTGTAGCCCACCCTCGGTGACTAGAAATTATTTCTGTATAAAGCTTAAGACGCTCAGTAAACACTTAACGCTTTGCATATGTGTGTAGGTATGTTTACATAAGTGTGTTTGAATTTGTCAAAATTATGTCATGCACTCCAAAATGTTGAGTGTTCGCCACCAGTGATCGCGCATAGCATAATTTGGCGTTTACAAACACTTTTTGATTTGATGAAAGATACGTTTCGAGATATGACTAAATGGGAAAAGAGGGTTTCTACAGCTCTCCATATTTAAAAAACAGAAATGGGTAAGAAGTGAGATCTAAATTCCAACATCTAGTCAATACTACAATAAGTCCAGCGATCAATAAAGCAGTCGTAAGAAAAATTCTCTTATATGGCTTCATTGAGGGTATGCCCGAAGTCCGGACATTCCAGGCTTCACTGAATTCTTAAAACTCGAAATTGTTGAGCTTTTTTTACAACAGATGCATTTAGTAAACTTTTTATCAAAACCACCTCCCATTTCTTAGGGATATAAGCTTTATTTGCAACATTGGTTGAGATTTACGCGCTTACAACACTTAAAAAAAAAGAACCTAGTCTTTATTGGGCGTAGAGCAACGGTTTTAGGGTGCGAAATTACCTACAGCCAAAAATTGCCAACATTGTCAGTTAGCAATAATAATTAGCGCTTATACCCTTTGTTGGATATTTGCTCCAGTTCCTCCTTTTACTTTTGGTGTGCGTTTTGATGTGTTTCCAGTTTCAAAGTTGTATGCCAACTTGGAACGACAATTGAATTTTAGGAGGAGGTTTTTCACTGCAGAAATATACTCGTAGGTTTTTCATTGCCTGCAGAAGAGTGACCACTATGAGAAAAACCTTTCTCTTACTTGATTCTTCATCGCCGGGGCTTGGAACACCAGCACTGTCGAATGGTAGCCACGCATCAACCCACTAGGCTACGTAGGCAGCCTAAACATCAGTTAGTATGAATACTAAATTGCATAGGGCTCTAAATATCAGTTCACAAACTTTATTTAATGGATTGTCGTGTGATATCTCAATTGTTTTGATTAAGGCAACTGATATTTTTTCTCCTGATTGTGATAGAGAAAGCATTTCAATTCTTATCAACAACCAATGTTGAGTTGTTCATCTGCTGGCTTTGAATGCAATAAATGTATTTATGTCAGGCTTGGCGGATAGCACAATGAGAATGCTCTCAATTTTTTTTTTTTTTTGTTTTTTGCTTCAAACCTTAATCAAAATGAACAATAATTTAATTTCAGCAAGTACATAATTCGCTTATATTCGAAAACTCCATATTTCGTTTAATATCGGGCAATGAACGTCAATATAAATACAAGACACTTTTTTGATAAATTGGATAGTCACATTTAAATAACGAGGTTGCAATTTTTCATTAAAAAATTGTTCATTAAAAAATGTATGTATGTGTTTTAAAATTAATATTTTAAGTGTGGTCTAGAATTGTGAAAAAACCGACTCTTTTTAATACAGTCAAATCTTGGTAATTCGGACACTTGATAACACAGGCCGACAAAATTTAACCAACATTCAGACCCAGAAACCAGACTATATATTTCCGAAGGTTTATGATGCGCTGAATCCAAATCTGGCCTCAGAATTGCTCTATCAGCTCTGGTTTTTGAGATATCCTAACCTAAAAGTGCAAAAAACCCCATTTTTGCCCATTTTTGAGGTTATGTAGCCTTGCAGATGTTTTCTTTCACCAAAATTAAAGGATGGCATCTTTAAATACAATCCTTCTTTTTTCAAATGGCGTTTTGTTTGCTCAAATATCATTTTTTTCGCAGAGATATCGCATTTTGAAATTTTCATGTTTTTTTTGTATTTTTTGCACTTTTAGGTTAGGATATCTCAAAAACCAGAGCTGATAGAGCAATTCTGAGGCCAGATTTGGATTCAGCGCATCATAAACCTTCGGAAATATATAGTCTGGTTTCTGGGTCTGAATGTTGGTTAAATTTTGTCGGCCTAGTTCCATTAAACACGAAAGATACGATTATCGTAAAAACTCACTAAAACTTTGCATGGACAGAGAAGCAGATATTAGTTTAAATTATTTCGGATACTTTTCCTTGTAGACTAGTGTAATTCGGACAGCGCGGTAATCCGGACACCAAAACGTTTTCTATTGAAGTCTCTGTAATCCGGACACCACGTATTCATGTACCTCTAAAATTCGGACACTTCTTTATTTTCCAGTGAATATGCTGAAATAAAAAGGAATTCCGTTATTTTTTATTTTATTTTATAAAGGGGACTCCCCTGCTAACTACTTTGTGTGAATAGTGCGTTTAAGTGCTCGTCAGGATCCTAGTTCATATTCATAAGCATATTTGCGTAACGTGTAGTTCAGTAGCTAATTTCAAACATTAACTCCATAATTTCTTTAACTGTGGACTGTATAAATTTAACTATGGCACCAGCAGCTAAGAAAAAACATACGTTTTTAACGATAGACCAGAAAAAATAAGTTCTTAAGAAACTATGTGAAGTACAGTCAATTCGACAGCTAGCTGCGCAATACAATGTGTAAAATCAAGTGGATAAAAAACGAAAACATTTTGTAAGAAGAGTTTACACTCCTTTGATTATATTTTGCAGTTACATCGCTAGAACAGAATGTGGCCTTGGAAAGCGTAAAACTATGCGACCTGCGGAGTTTGAAAAGATGGAAGACCACTTGTATAAATAGTTTGTAAACGCAAGACGAAACAATGCACCGATTTCCTCGGAAATCATCAAAGAAAAGGCCAAAGAATTCTGTTCCCAAATTTACGGAAAAGTGTGGAATTTGCGGCTAGTAATGGTTGGTTTAATAATTTTCGCTCCCGATATGGAATTAAATTCTTAAAAATATCTGGCGAAAAACTTTCCAATGATTCTACTGCTGTGCAACCCTTTATTGAAAAATTGCGAAAGAAAATTGCAGAAATGGGCATTACGTATGATCAGGTTTATAATGCAGATGAGACTGCTTTGTTTTGGAGAAAACTTCCAGAAAAAACCCTTGCATTGCATAATGAAAAATCCGGACCCGGGCGCAAAATTGGAAAAGAAAGAGTAACACTTCTAGTTTGCTGTAATGCAACCGGAGAACATAAACTTCCATTGTTCATGATAGGGAAAGCCAAAAACCCCAGAGCGTTTAAAAAAGTAAACCTTCCGCTTGGGTACTCCCATACCAAAAATGCTTGGATGACAGAGCAAATCTTTAAAAATTGGTTTGAAAACTCATTCGTTAAAGAAGTAAAGCGTTACTTAAAGGAAAAAAATTTACCAGCCAAAGCCATTTTACTGCTAGACAATGCAACTTGCCATCCCCAATCACTGTCGGATGTCGATAAGGACATATATGTTATGTTTTTGCCACCAAACTGCACGGCTCTTATACAGCCAATGGACCAAAATGCTATCCGAATTTTAAAGACAAACTATCGGAAGAGTTTTTTGTCTCTACTTTTGTCCAGCCCAACGAGCAATCTCCCGGAATCTTTAAAAAACTTTACATTAAAAGATGTGGCTTTTTTATCGTCTAATGCTTGGAAAAATGTGGATGAACGCGTGCTCAGAAAATGTTTTAACAAAATTCTTTATGACGAAGAATGGGACTCAGATGATGATTTGCCTCTTGCGATGCTACGGCCCAGCAGCTCAACTAAAATAATTGATCTTCTTGTTGAAATATCCCCTGATGTATATAATGATAACGAGATTACTGAGTGGTTGAATGACGACACTGATTTCGATATCAACGAGATTGAGGAAGAAGATAACGAGAACAGCAGTCTTGACGAAAATGAAAGTCAAGATCCTAAAATTTCGCGCTCTCAAGCTATTGTTGCATATGATAGTTGTATTAAATATGCAGAGGAACAGGAATTTTCATCCGGAGACATTTTAAAACTTGTGAGTCTCAGAGATATTGCCTTCAGAAAGAGAAATGAAACAAAATTGCGGCAAACGAATTATTTTTTTTTGTCGTTCTTGTTTCTGGTGCTTTGCCATATGCGCCGAAGCTTGCGTTTTTCTGATATTAATATTTTGACGCGATCGTTAATGTGCGCTTCATCGTGAGTGTGCTTAATTTCCGGCGTAGCGGTCCACGCAGCTCTTTGAATGCAGTTGTTGAAAATCTCAACGGCCGTGTCAATTAAAAAAAATATTAAAATAAATAAAATGGTAATAAATTCCAGGATTGTAAGGAAAAATTCCTATGGGTATATTTATAATATTGTGCATGCTAAATGACTTACGCCTATCTCCAAACCTTTTTGGGCTCTTACTACCTGCCTTGTGCTGGGCTTCTGTCGGCGCCTGTAACCAATACTAAGAAAACCAAATTCTAACACCAGCACTTTTCACATAAAACAGAGGCTTTTTTAACCCCCTTTTTATTGGTATAGGTATTATAGATACCTTTTCCATCTGAAAGAAGCATAGTTTTGCTCCCCACTGTTTGTCGCTGAGTGTAATTTTTTCCTCTAACCCTGAGTCATCATTGGCACTGAAATCGGCCATCGAAATTGCGGCAGTCGAATGGAACTTTTGAGGGGAGTTTTAAGCGCTTTTGAGTGGAAAAAAGTGCAAAACCCGAGCAGCTATTTTTAGCACAATTACAAATATAAACAACAAAAACAACCACATTTAGGTGTACAAACAATAGCAATGAATTGATAGGAAAATTCACACACCCAGTTCGGGAAAGACGCACGAGTATGCAAGTATACGTCATGAGCTGGAAAATAAAACCAGAAATTAAAAAAAATTTAATAAATGGAGAACAGCAGCCGCCTAGCAACCAAGTGAAGTAAATTACAATGCTTTCGTTTAAATATAATTTTTGTTGCAAAATAAGCAAACAAATCAGAGAAAATAAATGGAAAACAAGCAAGCATACCTATGGGTATATATTTCTACCTACTTAACTAACTTTATGAAATACCAGCTCCCAAGTCAGCCTTAGAGCGCTGGGAAAATGTAAGCAATCGCATGCGCCTGTCGCTAATAATAGCAGGGAAGTAAAAATAAAATACAACTTCTTCCTCAGCGTCAGGAAATAAAGACAAAAAGCCATCACACAAACATACACACACATACACTCACTCAATACGGCGCATGCGCACGCGCGCCGGCTTTCGCAGCAAAATTGCAAAAGTGAGCGTACAGAGATTAATAAAATTGCCGTAAATATGTATGTCATATTTACTATCCGCCACACATGCAGCCACAGATAATTACTTGTTGTATGGGTATTAAAGATGTTTGTTGTTCGTTTGTGTTTTTTTATATATATTTTTTTTGTTTTTGTAAAATCATATGTACAATCATTTCCCATGACTCTTTTTTTCATACAAACGCGCATATTTCAAACTTCATTATTTTTACTTTTTGCAGCTGCTCACGATTTTATGCTACACTTTTAATTTGCAAATTAATTTATCATTTATTTGTATCAACAATTTCCATTGAGATTACATGAGAGACAATAAGAAATTAAATAAATCTATCTAAATATGTATGTACACAGTACACATAAGACGCTGCTGTGCTCGAGTAGGGCAATACAACTTAGAATAAAAGCAGAGTTTAATGTTTGTGTTCTTATTTTCCTGCTCACTGCAATTTGTTGCATGTTTTATGTTAATGCAAAACATGACTCAGAAAAATCCACGAATTGCAAGCGCGAACTTTTTCCTTAGCCAGCGGAAAACTTAAGTCCGCATCATAACGACGTATAAACTAAGAGCGTGTGAATGAGGCGATTTACATATTTTCATAAAAATATTATATATGTATGTATTTAATTATAGGTGTGGGCGAAAAAGGGGATAAGAAAATGCATTTATATATACAATATGTATATATACACTTGCGATCACATAATTAAGTCACTTCAGCTTTTTACAACATTCGCAATATTTTCGATTCTAAACCTTTTTACCTTAATTTTTTATAAAAAATATAATCAGATTTAAGCTAGGTTAAAATAGTTGCTCAGAGAGAGAGAGAGAGAGAGAAAGAGCGCACTTGGACGAAGAACACAAACCCATCCTTTGTGATACCATCCTTCTTCTTCTCGATGGACGGGATAACCGCTTACTCGATTTTGGCCGATTTTAACAAAGCGCGCCAGCCGTTTATTTCTTGTGCCAACCGCCGCCAGTTGAAAACAACAAGTGAAGCCAAGTTCTTCTCTATCTGATCTTTCCAATACAGAGGAGGCCTTCATCTCACTCCGTAGTGCTTGCATTCGGACGACATGGCCCAGCCAACGAAGCCTCTCGATCTTTATTCGCTACGCTATGTCTATGTCGTCGTAAAGCTCATACAGCTCATTATTCCACTACCTACGATACTTGCCGTGCAAAGGTCCAAAAATCTTCCGCAGAATCTTTCTCTCAAATACTTCAAGTGTCGCCTCATCGGATATTGTCATCGTCCATGCTTCTGCGGGATACGTCAGGACAGGCTTGATGAAAGCCTTATGTGGTGTTAGTTTTGTTCGTCGAAAGAGGACTTTACGACTCAGTTGCCTACTTAGTCCAAAGTAGCACTGGTTGGTAAGAAAGATTGTCCATTAGGTTATCGGCGTTAATGTTGGTTCCTAAATAAACGAAGTCTTCTACAACCTCGAAATCATAACTTCCAACAGTGACAGTGGGTGCCGATACGTGAGTGTGCGACTGTTTGTTTGATGACAGGAGGTACTTCGTTTTGTTCTCGTTCACCACCAGACTCATTCGACACCCAGATCTAACAACGCGGTTTTAAGGCCGATGGCGTATGCCAAAATTGTATGCTCTTAAAACTGTGATGCCATCATCGATGAAATTCGCCAGCAGGAGTAGAAAGAAATGAAAGCAAAGATGCCTAAATTCTAGTATTGCCAAAGCAATCCCCTAAGGATTAGGTGTTACATACAACTGACGCAGAAAGGACTCGAAGTAATGTCATGTCACTCAGCAAGCATACTTCGATGACAGTGTCTTGTAAGTACACCCACAAAATTCCAGAGCTGAAATTTTGTTAGCCTCAGAAGATCCCACGGGTCCATCCAAGTTCGTGGATCCAAATTTGTGTACTCACCCAGCGCTTACTTAGTTGTCGTGAAGTCCACTCTTCCAGGACCGCAGGCAGTCAAGGCAGTCTCACTCCTCTCCCTTCGCGGGGAAGCCACCTTTCACGTCCCTGATCTAGCTAGTCTCACCCGTCTCACAGTTTCTTGCAATATCGTTGTGATTAGATACCCAGTTGAGCTTTATATAAAAGAATTCAGATGCGATCGAAAGTGAAGATAGGCATGCCCCAACAAGTTCGGGTAAACCGTCACCGAGCCCAGAGCCCCGATTACCGCTTGATTGGAGTAGAGATATTTACTTCCGTGACAGTTATTAAACAATCGAGCAGCCAATCAGCTGCTTCTTTGATTGCGACCACCTCAGCGGGGAACGCACTGAAGTGGTCCGGTAACCTGATTTACTGGCCAAATGCAAGTCTTTTAGACTTCTTTCTATTAAAAAAGCAAAACACAACAAAATAACACCTAAAAATAGCAATACTATACTTTTTCAAAATCAAACAGCTACAAAGATTTGACAGCCATTTGAAAAAAAACCCACAGAATTCTACACTCCGTGACTAGCAAACTGATGTGAGCTTTAATTGAAATAAGGCATGAACTCATAATAAGCAGCATAGTTTTTTTATTCGAACCTTATTTCTCTTATCTAAACCTCAAAGCGATCAAAATCAATATAAAAGTTTAAAACAATTACATAAAAAATTGATATACAAATTCACTCACCTGTACAGCACAATTGAGAAAGCAATTATTTTGTCCTGGTCCATTTAGTAGACCCTTTGAGGAGGGTTCTAAAGTTGGCGATGTGAGTAAATTGGGTGCTCGCAGCAGCTCCATAAGACGATTGCGTTCATTTACATTTTGGACACCACCCATGGCATAGTGTTTTGGTGGCGTTGAGACGTACAAGCCGTTACTCTGCACCGTTGACTGGCGGTAGAGCGTGGAAGTCATTGGAGAGGCCATAGCAGAGACTTTTTCCCCTTTAATTTTCAAGGTAATATATTTTTAATTACAGTTCAATACAGCGCTTTTATGAGTGGCATTTTTCTGCAAATAAAATAAAATAAAATATTATTTTTCACAAGCTAAAACCAATATAAGATATCAAGTCTTAAATCTTAAAATTAAATTTTTGTATAAGAAAATACAAGCTTTAACTGGGTCAAAAATTGTGTTGATTTTTAACCATTCCTTTCTGCTTGCGCAAATATGCATTTTTCTACACAATGACTGAATTTTTTTATCGAAAAAAAATGTTAAAAAATCATGGAAATTTTGGAGCCAATTGAAACTTTCATTCTATTACAATAAACTTCAATTCTATAACTCCCTCAGTTTTCCTCTGATTTTTTCGAAATTTGGACACAAAATTACGGAAGTGTATACCTTTTTAATTATGTGAATAATACAAAAATGGATTGTAAAAACTGGTCAAATAAACCTAAAGTCTGCCTTGTTATCCTTGCTAAATTCTTTCAGTCAAAGTTCTATAGCTCCCTCAGTTTTTATCTGATTTGTTTGAAATTTTGATTCAAATTTACGAAATTTTTCTAAAAACTCTGATTAAAAAGCTTGAGGTTCTTGCAAAAATTTATTGAATTTTAATACATAGATTTTAAAACCACAGTAGTTATGGTTGGTTCTATGGGGGAAATGGCAACTGTTTTCCTAATGGAAATTTTTGCCATCCTGAAAGTAGCCGAAAGGATAATCGAGAGGAGATGGAGCGGGAAACTGATTGGAGTTTTCAGTGACAGTCAGGCTGCACTGAAGGTTCTGGAGAACGCGAAGCAAACCTTAAAGATTGTTCAAGAATGTAAGAAAAAGCTTAATTTTGTTGCAAGACAAAACAGGCTTGTACTTATTTGAGTTCGAGGACATTCCGGTGTTCAAATAAATGAAGTTGCCGATGAATTGGCCAACCGTGGATCAGCAGTTCCCCATAAGGGCTATTGAGGACCCAATATGCCTGTCTTGCTTGGAGGAGGCGGATATCACTGAGCACTTTTTCTGTGAGTGACCTGCCTTTGCTAGAGCAAGGCAACGTGTTTTGGGTTCTATAAAACTAGAGGATATTTTTGCCACCTTGTACAATACTTATTGTCCAAGTGTCCGGTTTGTTTTTATTACGTTGAAATTTTAATGCACAGTTGGACTTGGTTAGTTCCAAATTGTATTTATTGCTTCTACGCAAAACATTTTTACTTAAGAGGTTAAGGGTAGTCAGAATTTTCAAAAAAGGGGTTTTTTGCATTTTCTGAAAGTATAATATCTTAAAAATATTGTGCGAAAATTTGAAGTGAATCCGACAAATACTTTTCGAGTCAATTAACAAAGGGCGCTCGGGCGCTCCGAAGCGTTCGTATGCTGAAAAAATGGATGCTGTATGTTTGAAAGTGGCAGATAAGCGCGCTAACGATAACACTCGAGAAGGTAGAATGCTACGTAGGCAACAGCAAATCGATATTTTGGAAATTGCTGAAGAACTATTGAATGGCCCAGGAATAGATGAGTGTAAGTAATTAAATAATTCGTATAACTCTACATAAATCGATAGCAAAACTTTAAATGCGTTTTTCTCAAACCTATGTTTTTTGAAATGGTGATCATTGTAACTTAAAAACTGCTTGGTAAATTTCAATAAAATGTATACTGCTTTTGAAAAACATAAAAACCTCGGGCCTAATCGAAGGATTTGTTTTATTCAAAAATTTCGATATTTTAAACAATTAATTTTCGGTTTTTTTTCGAAAATCTGAAATATATAAATTTCCCGAGGCCGCCATATTCGATCAGGCAAAAGATTATCTATTAATAAAACTAATTTCTCCTTTTGGGAATTATTGTTTAGAATTTTGTTTAGAAAAACATTTCTTGTTTGGAGACTCGTGCAAAAACGAAAATTTCGCGTAAACAAATTTATTAGTGAACCGGGTTATTTCAAAATCGTGTAAAAAAATACAGCGTAAAAACAGAGTTGGGTGTGATAAGTTCGTGCATATGTACGCGTGTTTGTATAAACACATAAAATACACACAAATGGCTTTTCATTAATTTACCACTCACTCCAGACACCACCATCGTCGCTGTCACCAAAATTCAACCAGTCACTTGAATGATTTTTCAAATCACACTACCCTACTATCAGCTAAGATGTCAACGTTTTATGATCATAATGGCATCGTAATGACCACAACTATTGCTGTTAATACGGCGTGCAGGCAAAAAGTGGAACTTGAAGTGAGGCGCTCACCTCGACACCATTGGCGATCGCTGTTGTTGCTACTGTGGCAAAAAATGTTATGAATGAAACGTTTGACGGCAATTATACAACGACGGTAGCTAAAGTGGAAACAAACGCTAAAACAAACACAGCAACAAGTATAACTACAATTTTGCACACCAGTTAAATCGAGCTTTTACTTAAATGCAAAGTTTGTACACCTTTACCGAGTCTAAAATGTGTAACGAAAAACGAAAACTATGCAACAACAACAACTATTTAAATGTACATTATTTTTGCTCTTCGTAAACTAACTAGCTCAACAGCTTGGAAAACTACTTTCTCCATTAATCGTGTGTTCAAATGAAAAATGAACAATAAGAAACGAACTAATTTTTTTGACAGTTAAAATTACCATTTAAAACAAGATCATGGATGGCTTTTCATCATTATTCACACAATTATCATCAAACTCAGTCATTCTTATATGCGAGTGCAATGTCCAGCCATTTGTGCGCAGGAATTTCAACAGCCCCAGCTGTGCTACTTGCACTCATCAGTAATGTTAATTGGTTAAGGCCTCACCTATGTGTTTACCACAAAAAAATGCAATCCATTTTACGCAAAGCATTAACGCGTACGTAATTTAGTTAGTGTGTTCATATATATATATGTATGTATGTATGCATGTCTGTATGTACGTATAGGTATCATGGCTGTGAAAATAAGTGAGGTGAAATGAAATGTAAAATGTTAGTTTTTAAATACAATAAACAGCGCTTACACACTTCACTAGGCGGTTTTTTTCTTCTTCTTTCTTTTTTTTATACATACTTATGTACACATTTCGTTTTTGTTTGGTGTCGTTAATAACCGCACTCGTTAACTTACACGTAAAATTGGAAAAAAAATTATTTACTTTTCCTAATACATCCGGCTTGTTTTTATGTCAAGCAAAAGCGCATTTCATTCAGTTTCTCCATCTGAACAAAATTTATTTTATATATATTTTTTTGTGATTTTGTGAAGAATACGAAATCTTCAACAATTAACAAATGTTTTTTTAAATCTAATGCACCAATCGAAAATCAAATTAAGTACCGTGCATTGATTGATGCCTTTTCTATACATATCGCAGCCACCGTAGTCGAATGGCTGGTTGCGTGACTACCATTCGGGAGTGTGTAGCTTCCGATCTCCATGTATGAAACAGCAAAAAATTGTTTCCAATAGTGGTCGCCCCCCGGCATGCAATGGCAAACCTCCGAGTGTATTGCCATAGCAAAGCTGCTCATAAAAAACGATTTGCCGTGCGGTTGAGTCGGTCTAAAACTGTAGGCCCCTCCAAATATTTTTTTGTCTAATTTTTTTTACATATCTACATAGCTATATAGCACTAGCAGGGGCATCGAGCAACTCCAACATAAATATATACGTTGACAGTCAAGCGGCAATAAAGGGAATAAACTTATATAAAATTTCATCTAAAAACTTTCTTAGGACCAGGAAAGCCATAGAGAGACTAGCCGCAAACAGACAGGTTACACATCTATAGCGTACCCGGACATAAGGGCACTGCAGGAAATTAAATTGTTGATGAGATTGCCAAGAGCGCTACTTACATATAATTCGAACAAAAAAACGTCATACTGAAACCTTTAAATACGGAATACAATGACATCGCTGCGGACATGAAAACACGGATAGATAGGAGGTGGAATAATCTAGCCCCTTGTAAAACTGTTTAGGAGCTCTACAATATGAGAGGTTAGAATGTCTTTCGGGGTTAGAGGGTTAGATTCGCAAAAGACGCAGGCTTATTACAAGAAGCCTACTACAAGAAAACGTCAGGGTCAAGCTTTATCTGGAACCATGGTGCCAGGTCAACCCTAACCTAACATACATAGCTATGGTACACAGTTGTTTAAATTATTGATCGTGGATTTTGGAACTGCGCAGACATTTATTTGTTTTTTTTTTTTTGTGAGAAATTCTGTTGCTCTTAAACCAATATTATCCGTAAATCCGATCGAATTTTCAATAACTAAAAATTAATTAAGTTTTACAAAGTTTGCAAACAATTCTAAAGTAGAGCAAAATTAAATTACTTTCTTGAATTCAATCCCCTTCTACACCTCTGCCTTTAAAATGTCTAAATGGTGCTCAAGTTTGCCAAGTATCTGAATTCATTTCATACCATTATGCTTCTGCAAGATGGTGCAAAATTAATCATCCTTTTTTTTCTTGTTTTATTCAATGATAGAAATCTTTATTTCAACATTTACGCACTCCAGTGATTGTCTGTGTTTATACTGCAGCGGCCTAGAATTCAGAATGGCAGTGGTATAGAATTCAGGAAAGAAATACTGCGAATGACCAGACATAAATATTTTGAGCCATAATTTGTTTGAAAACTTCAGATGCTTGGGATATTCCCACTGAAAATGCCACTATTCAATAGGATGACGACACAGAGTACACCACTAGGGCAACAAAACTTGGTTGGTAGAAAAGCGTAACAAAGTATCATATAATACTTAACTGGACCCCGCAGTTCTTGAAGCAAACCGCCTTAGAACACCTGTGGGCCGAGCAAAAGTGGTCTTTGACAAGAAAATAATATTTTTAGATACGTCAATTCAGTACAATTTCAACCAACGCGCCACATCAAAAATAGTCGTTCTATTATTCTAACTCAACGCACATATCGCAAAAAGTATCGCGGCAAACAGGCACCGTCTGACAATACTATTCGTCGTTTGATGACGTTTTTCTTACGCCCGGGACAGTAGGAGATCGTCCATATGCTGTTCATCAACGACCAAGACGTTCCAATGAACTTGTTGAAGCAGTGAGGGAGAGCGTTGCCCATTAGCCAACAGTGTCGTATCGTCGTCGCGCTCAGCATTTTGGCGTCAGGGAAACCACAATACCACACTTTTTAAAGGATGATTTAAATTTGTTTTCGTATAAAGTGCAGTTGACACAAAGAATATTGCCAACGTCGCTTGGAATACGGCCAAGCAGTCGCTCTAAAGGTTGACACTGAACCCAATTTTTGGAAGCAAATTTTAATGGCTGACGGGGCACATTTTAACCTCTCTGGCATCGTGAATACACAAAATTTCCGCACTTGGGGAACTGAGAATCCACACGAGATCCATGAAACGCCATTGCATGAGCGGAAAGTAACTTTTTGGGCCGGCATTTGCGCCAAAACCTCATTATGTCTGTCCGCAAATGCGTGAGAAAGGTTTAGACGGTTATTGGTTTCAACAAGACGGTGCGCCATGCCACACTGCGAATGCAACAATTGAATTTCTGCAACGAAAATTCCCGGTACGTCTAGTGTCAAAAAGAGGCGACATCGACTGGCCCCCAGATCACGTGACTTAATCTGAAATTTTGCGGTACCAGTTGATGGTAGCAAAATAAGAGGAGGGAAAGATCAGTGGAGAAGGACTTGGCTTCACTTGGTGTGCAACGGCCCGGTGCGCTTTGTTAAACTTGGCCAAAATCGCTTAAGCGGTTACCGCATCAATCAAGAAGAAGAAGAATTTTCATTTGGTAAAAAATCGTTTCTTTTTCATCTTTATTGTAGGTCCTGTTTTTTACTCAACGAAAATAATATAATAAAAATATGTTATTGTTTTTTTTAATAAAAGTATGTATAATCATTGTATCATTCGAATCGAGATCCAAACATTCAAAGCTCGTGCCAACGCGTTGGTGGTCTTCCTGTATATCGTGGCGTTTTAAGTTGACCTTTAGGGACAATCTTTATGAACCTATAGTCTCCCATTCTCTTTACATGCTGGTTTCATTATTTTCTTCTCTTGCGGCTCCATTTTACTAAGTCAGTGATTTTGCGCATCTCGCGTATCTCCTCGTTTTGTTTAAAGTCGCGCCTTGTGTAGCCTGCTATTGCTCACGGATGTATGTGGCACACATGTCTTATATATGAGAAATTTGGTCTTGATTTGTTTTTCCATATAATTTCGCGTAAATACCCGGATACCTTTGCGGTTTTTTCGTATTGGCTTCACACTTTATCAACGATATTTTTTGAAGATGATTAATTAGATAATTAAATTCCATGACTTTTAATATAGGATATTAAACCAAATACTAATAAAATCAAGCAGTTTGGTTTTCTTTAGCCTTAACATTCAAATGATGCAAAGTTGCTTCTAAACGAGCTTTCACCGGTCCAAAATACACTTTAGAATACCATTATCTCGAAAACTGGAGCCTATCTAAAAAGGGTACACGACTTAAGATTTATAAACCCCAAATCAAGTTTAATCAACTATAAAAACTTTTGCCCCAAAAAAGGTGAAAATCCGTGCACAAAGATATTAATTGAAAGCCGACCAAATCTCATGTAACTTTTTTTTAATTTTGTATAAATTCATACTTTTCATATTCTTCCAAGTAAGAAATACAAACATCAATTTAATGCATTAAGAAAATGATAAATAAATAAAAGAGTATTTTAATCAAAATTCTGAGTCAAGCAAAGAAGAAAACGCAAGGAATGAAATCAAAACGCCACTCTTTACTTTACTCTCATTCCATAGCCTTACTTTAATTTGTTGAATAATTTGTAGCAAAATCTGTAAGCTATTAAGTCAGTTTATAAACGTCCACCAGACAAAGGGCCATACGCTTAAACTACATATCATACATAAGTGGACCTACAGATACGCACACACAAGCATGAATTTGTAGGCGCCAAGCACCATTAGTCAACCAAACGTGACATAATTTAAGTCATGCCACTAAAATAGCCAATAAAGAAAACAATTTAAAGGAAAACATGGGAAATAATATACATGAGTGAATGTAAGCGTGGAAGATGAACCCTTGCACAGATGTGTATGTATGCGTGTATGTAAATATACAAATTTTTACGAAAGCGCGTTCGGCGGTTGATTACATTTTTAATTGGAAATCTTAACATACAAAGTATGTTACTAATGATAAACTTGACAGAGGGACATGACTTTTAAATGGGTTAAAAGCTGAGGTCAAAAGCTGTGCGTAAAGTGCTGTTAGTCAGCCAGTTTTTAGTAGACAATTTACTTTATCAAACAAATTATGCTGGGCGGTACGGTTTTTATTTATTTTTAATTTTATTTTCATTTTTTTTTTTTTTGTGACACAAGAAAACTCATCTCAGAGCAAGCATGTAATTTACACACGTTTTTAGCAGCCGTTCCATTAAAAATTTTGGGAAAATATTACATCTAATCTTCCCAAGGGTATAGGCGAGTATCTGCATTTTTTCACAAATATTACGTGTAATTTTATATTAATGTGCCCAAGCGGAGTGGGCCATTAATCATTAAAAGTATTTATTAAACAACTTTTGCTGTAATATGAAGACGCACCCACTGGGCTTGCAGTAATGTGAAGGAGCGTGAAGAATACATCCCGTCTTGCTTATTCATATTTGTTTACAATTTTATTTGCGATTCGCGCTTCTCATCTATCGCATTCCATTCAAAAAGTTATCTGCGCGCTTGCTGGCAGTTCAAGGCGCAGCCCAGCGTTGTTGCTATTAAGCGTAAATATTTGCTGATTTCACAATTTTTTTTCGCAACCGATCACTTTTGTTTATTACTTATTTTAATGGAAAAAGTTTAAATATTGTTTATGGGAATATACGTATGTGGCTCTTTTGCTTGAAGAAAATCATAACTCAAGATATCAAAAGTTCGAGAAAATCCGCTTTACAGTTTTAGATTTGCTAGTTACGCCTCCCTAGGAAAGAGTTAAGCCACATTTTCATCTAATTCGATAAGGACCATAAAAAAGGTGGTGCCCTTTTCAACATATTTAGCCAAACAAAATTAGCAGCTGTCTGATTTTATTTGTAAATCTGCGCTTCTTGCTCGCTTTCAAATTTCATGGTAAGACACTTTAGGTATCCAGTTCACAAAGTGATGAACAAAAATTCTGTGTTTATGGCAGTGAAATTCCAATATTTCACTATTTGCGTTCAATTTCAGGGTAACTGATTGCGGGAGCTACATCTGCGTTCAAAATAATAGGAGTGGACATGCACACAATGCACTCTTCTAGCGGTCATTCTAATGGGATTCCCCAATTAATATATGAAGAATTATCTTGAGATAGTTGCTATGAAAGTATTTTTACACATTCATTTCTGTGTGAGACTCGCTTCTGTGCTGTTCAAAAAATTAGGAGCGTGAATTACAAAGTATTATAAAAATTTTATTATTTAATATTTTGTATAGAAAATGTAAAGCAAAATTTAAGCATTTCACTTCAAAATACTGCGGTGAAGAAGAGCATCAAATCATTAAAAATCTTCGAAAAAAGATAAAACATATAGAGAAATAAAGCAAATACTCGGTTGTTCTGATCAAATGATATCGAGCGCCCTGTCGTATTAAGATACATCCGAAAAATGTGGTCGCAAACGCAAAACAACCAGAGAAGACGAACTTCTTATACTTCAAGTCTCTAAAAAAGTACTTAAAGCGTCAGCTACAGAAATAAACAAACATTTCGATCTTAATATAAGTGACTGAATAGTTCGCAAATGCTTGTTAGAGCACAAATTATAGACGCAAAGTCCAAGAAAAGTTCCTTTGCTGACAAAAAAAACCCATTGCGGCACGCTTAAAATTTGCCAAAAAACACGGAAATTGGCCAAGGAAAAACTGGAGAAATATTTTGATAAAAAGAAGGAGGGACTGGGTTTTGGCAGTATGTCCGTAGTCGGCGAAATGCAGAATATATTACCCAAAACGCCATCAACCATGGCGATGGGACGCTTAAGGTGGTGTTAATTCCCCGCCATTCAATTTCCAAACTCATTGCGGTGTTCGTTGGTCAGTGGGTGATCGGTAGTCATGCGGAGAAGCTTGGACTTCCGTACAACCCCTACTGCAGAAGCTGTGGGGATCCAGAGAAAGAGACTGTTGAGCATTTTCTCTGCAAATATCCGGCTCTGGCGGATAGGCGCTTGAGATTCCTTAGCGTGCCCTTTGGAAATGGCTTGAGGAAACTCTCCAGCCTAGATCCTTTTTCTCTCCGGCACTTTTTTAACGGCACTGGATGGCTGTAGATGGTTTTCTCTTCCCTAAATTTTTTCGCAGGTAGGGGTCCACATTATGGTATCAAAACGGCACGTGTGCTACTTGAAGGGAAGTACCTGTGGTACTCTTGCCAACTAACCTACCTACCTACCTAACCTACCTACCTACATAAGCTGATTGGAATATGTCATTGAAGTGGTTGTTCCAGCTAGATAACTACCCAAAACAAAGAAGATAACTACAACACACAAGTCAATTTGCCAAAGAGTGGTTCTGCTCAATTGCCTATCCTCAACCTAATAGAAAATCTATGGAATCAGATCTATGGAACATAGCCGAGAAGGCTTGAAAGCAAATCCAACTAAAAAGGTCCCGCAGATTTCACTGATCTCATTGATTCCATGCTACGCAGATGTGCTGGGATAATACAAATTCGTAGTTATTCAACTAAATATTAGGAAAACAAACGCAATTACTAATAATTATTAGTTAAATATTGTTTTAGTACTTGATTTGTCTAGTCTTGTTTTATATACACCCTTTTTGGGTGTTTGGCCGAGCTCCTCCTCCTATTTGTGGTGTGCGTCTTGATGTTGTCCACAAATGGAGGGACCAACAGTTTCAAGCCGACTCCGAACGGCAAATATTTTTTTATGAGCAGCTTTTTCATGTCAGAAATACACTCGGAGGTTTGCCATTGCATGCCGAGCGACGACCGCTATTAGAAAAATGTTTTTCTTAATTTTGGTGTTTTCACCGAGATTCGAACCGACGTTCTCTCTGTGAATTCCGAATGGTAGTCGCGCACCAACCCATTCGGCTGCGGCGGCCGCCTTACTTTCATACTTTCCTTAAAATTAATCAAAATAGATAGCTGAACTGCTGTAAAAGCAATTATGGCTCCTTGGACTAACTCAAAATATGTTCAAAAATGCAGATCCAAAATGGATGAACTCTGTGAATATAGGCAAGTCACGATTTACTGAATACCAGGACACAAAAGAATAAAAGAACATTAGAGAGTCGAAGAGCTCACTAACCGAGATTGAATATGTCAAAAATACCATTCCGAAAACAGAACTAAATGAAAAACTATGATACTTGTACAAAACTACCAAAATTACGCTAAGGACATCTACTTTGCCACTGCCCTGCTCTTGGTAGGACTCGACAATTGTGACAAGGATCAACATATTTTTCATCCTTCAAGGCTATTGCTGACAAAAAGCAGAACGGCTTATTAAAAATAATAATTCGACTAAAAATACATAGCACTGGTAGCCAAATGGTCTATGTGAGATCTTTTTATAGATCAGCCAGCACTACCTAACCTTAGGAATCAATATTAGTTAATATCATCGTTTAATTCCCTTCACAAACGTTCAAAAAAGTATAACAAAAATAACAAAAAAGGGATTAATATTTTTCTTCTTTTTTATGTTTACCCCTTTTTAAATGTTTCCTATTTAAAAAAAATGTAATTGATTTTGAAGCATAAAATATCATTTTTAAGCGCTTGCGATTTTTAAGGGAATTCATCAATTACACAGGCCTGCGAAATCTCGCTTTTTTGCAGTTTCTACAACAGCTATGAATGTTTCTTGAAGGTTTTTTATGCTGAAAACGAATATGACCTTGAAAATGCTCCAGCACGTCAGGATTTTTGGCAATTTGAGGTTAAATAGTCAAAAAATGCAGATTTTGGCCATTTTAAAAATTTTTTTTTGAGCAAGGTAAAGTTTTTTTTTACTTTCCACAACGGCATCGCAAAGTACTACTCTTTAGCTTTAAGGTCCGTTTTTAAAAATATATTTACGATTAATATAAAAAAAGTTATTCTATTTTGAATTGGAGACTTTTAGATATGCAAATTCAACCTTTCTAACTCTCTAACGCCCCTGTAAAGGGCGAATTCAAAATAGTATAACTTTTTGTATATTAATCGCAAAAATATTTTTAAAAATGAATTTTAAAGCTGAAGACAAGTACTTTGCGATGCCGTTGTGGAAAATTAAAAAAAAAACTTTACCTTGCTCAAAAAAAAATTTAAAAAATGGCCAAAATCTGCATTTTTTGACTATTTAACCTCAAATTGCCAAAAATCCTGACGTGCTAGAGGAATTTCAAGGTCATATTCGTTTTCAGCATAAAAAACCCTTCAAGAAACACCCATAGCCGTTTTAGAAACTGTACCTCGCAGGACTGTGAAATATATCCGATACATTTTGGTACATAAACTTTATTTTTACTTAATTGTAAAATGTGAAAAATTGATGGGTTATATAACTTTAATATTTCATAATATAATTTCGTAATCCAGACACCAAATTACAAAGTAATTAGTTAAAATTATCGAAAAAGTTTTTTGGTTGTTGGCCTGTGTTATTAGTATTTCAGTGGAACTGCGTAAATGTCTCGATTTGGGAATTTCTTAAAAAATGTTTTCACTTGAGCCATCTTTCAATAACCTCTCCGCTCTCATCAAACTTTCAACTAATACTATGTAGAGTTTACAATATGTATGTATGCAATCTCCATTAAAATAAATTCTCAAAAACCCATTTGAATATCTAGGTCTTAATATTTTTTCCCGCCAAAAAAACACCTGAGCAATACGAGTATGAGCATATAGATCAATTAGTGTTAGTAATAGTATTAATTTATTCAAGCCATAAAAATCATGGAATAGCAATATATAAAAATCTCAAATCATAGTTTATTACAACAAAGCTGTGTTCTTTGCTACCGCTTCACTCGCAAACACAAATACGCGCATGCGTACCTGTTGCTGTTTCAGAGAATTCCAATGGAGAAAGTTACTAAGCACAACATGCCGACAAAAACACTACTAACACACATGTACATATATATGTATATGCAACGATGTCCACTCACACGCAGGTATTTGAATATATAATCATAACTTAATTCGATATGCTTAATTAGTCTTTGAATAGGGAATATTCAAATGTAGAGTGAGCTCAGATGGCTCAGGAAAATTAAAAAAATTGAAATACCTAATAATGAAATTATATACAATAATTAACAAATATACTTGCATACCCACTTATATATTAGGGTGACCCTTATTTTTCTAGATTTCATATTCGCCCAACTCTGCATACATACACATATAACTTGAATTGTGTGAACAATGAATGCTTAAGCTTATAGTACCTATTTAATAATTAAGACGGTTTTTATCAGAATTTAATACTCTAAAGACATCATCAGAAAGGTGAGAAACAAAATTAAAGGCATATAGTGCCAATTGAAAGGCCATATATGAGTTAAAATTCGTAAAATCAGAAATCAAAAACAAAGGGTTGCTATTGTTTTATTTCAAATATTTGACGTGGTCAGCAGTTCTATGTAAAAGAAACAACGAAGAACATGTTTACTGGCATAACGCAACACATTAGCGGTGCAGTCACAGATCCGTAGCAGCGCACTGAGTGCATTATACTTAGCGGTATGTTAAAAAAATTGAAATACCTAATAATGAAATTATATACAATAATTAACAAATATACTTGCATACCCACTTATATATTAGGGTGACCCTTATTTTTCTAGATTTCATATTCGCCCAACTCTGCATACATACACATATAACTTGAATTGTGTGAACAATGAATGCTTAAGCTTATAGTACCTATTTAATAATTAAGACGGTTTTTATCAGAATTTAATACTCTAAAGACATCATCAGAAAGGTGAGAAACAAAATTAAAGGCATATAGTGCCAATTGAAAGGCCATATATGAGTTAAAATTCGTAAAATCAGAAATCAAAAACAAAGGGTTGCTATTGTTTTATTTCAAATATTTGACGTGGTCAGCAGTTCTATGTAAAAGAAACAACGAAGAACATGTTTACTGGCATAACGCAACACATTAGCGGTGCAGTCACAGATCCGTAGCAGCGCACTGAGTGCATTATACTTAGCGGTATGTCAGTTTCTTTGTTCGGTTAGATGTCTTGCTAATCAGGTGCCAATACCAAGTGCGTGCATAAAAAATGTAATTTCGGCACGACCAACATCACGCTACCACTCGAAGTAAGCTACAGCGAAAAATCACACCACCATTTTGCTTTCGTTTTCCTCACTCACCATTCTTTCTTATCGCCTACCTACTGCTAATAGTTTTTATATATATGTATTCATTATTAGCTTGACCGCGCAACGCACCTGTGCTTTTAATTAAAATTAATTGTAAAGATTTTGTTTATAAGTTACAAATAAATAGAAATAAATTGCTAATAAATTTTCTAATATTCGGAACTAGAAAAACGCTTCTAGCTCCAACACGAGTATTTTTGCGCTTTCCCACAAAGAGACCAAAAGGTCCATCTTTTGACGTGTTAGAGGGTTAAAATGAGCCACGGAAGTGTTCCCTGTCATATATATAAAATATAATATAAAGATAACACATTTCCATTTATCATAAAAATTTGTAAATGTGTAAAGTGTTAACCTCATCTAAAATAAACTTTAGACGTAAACTTTCAAATCACCGATACACGTATCTATATATTTTGCTCCCCTCTACCGGAGTCAAAAATAGGGTTGCCTAGTTATATTACAATATATTATTCGAATAATTGAGAATTATTTCACCGGACCGTAAACTGAGGTTTAGAAGCGACAAAGGCGTTCAGGACTATATCGTGTAACAGGAGTTCCCCAAAAATCAGTTCTGGGCCCACTGCTATGGAACTTGTGGAACTATGGAACGTGGTTTTAAGACTGGATATGCGACTAGAACTTAAGTCATTGGATTCGCGGATGACATCGCGGTGGTAATGGTAGCAAAACGAAATTGAGAGGATTACTAACGTATCAGTAAGCAGGATCAAGACTTGGCTAAGGTCTATGAGGAATTAACTGAACATAAGACCGATGTAGTCCTAATAAGCAGCAGAAAGATGGTAGAAACTATAAATGTAAATGTTGGGCCTGTAACTATGATTTAAAAATCCGCTATTAAATACCTTGGAGTGATGGTTGACAGTCATTTAAACTTCAAAACACACCTGGAATACGCTGTGCAGAAGGCATGGATGTGCAGTCATGTCTGCCCCGCATAATGTCAAACAATGGCGGACCTAGCCACAGAAAAAGAATACTATATAGCAGGGTAGTCAGCTCGGTTCTTTTGTATGTTGCCCCGATCTGGGCTGATGCACTGAATTTAAATAGCTACCCAAAAAAACTGGCAGCCGTCTACTGGCTATCTGAACACGATGATGAAGCAAGTCGAAAAACTTTTGCAGAAGAAGAAAGGCGTCGTTCGATCATCCGCATTCTTACAATGCGGTTAGAAATGAACCATGGGGAAACATACTTCCACCTTAGTAAATTACTTCCAGGGCACGAAATATATCGAAAATACCTCCATAGATTCGGCCAGTTTCAGTTCCACAAACTGCACAATCTGCCCGGAGAGGGAAGAAGACGCTGATCACGTCTTGTTCCAATGCCCACGCTATGCTCCCAAAATCTGTAGTATATTAAACGAAGAAAATATTATAGATTTTATGCTAAAATCGGGTGGTAACTGGAAGCGAATCTGCGCACATGCAAAATATATCCACAATGAACTAAGACGCGCGGAAGTTCGCAGACGAAATAACTAGCAGCCTATGAGCTAACCAGCCTCGTGAGGTAATTTTTTTTTTGGACAGTTCCGCGGAGAGAGTGGTAGATAGTGGAGAGGTGTTTAGTACGTAGGTGTAGCTGTGAGGCTACAAGTCGTACATACTGCTATACCGGTATAGCAGTACTCATGAGAGCTTCCTCTTCTTCTTCTTTTATGCTGAAATCAGCTGATAATCGGAAGCGAATCCGCGCGCATGTAACAGAAATTCATAATGACCTAAGACGCGCGGGGTTTCGCAGACGTCAACAATGACTAGAAGTCTTTGAACTAGCCAGCCCCGTGAGGTACCACCTTCTTGGCAGTTCCTCGGAGAGAGCAGCTTAGAGTGTAGACGTAGCCGTGAGGGTACATACCCATACCTCTCAGAATGAGGAGACGAGTCGATTTAGACATGTCTCTCTATTCGCACGCTAACTCAAGCAAAAATTAATATGTTTCGCATATTACTCTTCATCTAAGGTAGTTTGATATTGAAAATAGACGTAAACGTCCAATAGCCATGCCTACCTGTAATATAACTGTAATTTTCAAAAACAAAAAACCACATACGTAATATCTCTGTTATAAATGAAGCAAAATTACTCAAATTTGGTACAAACAATGAGTCCACAAAAATATATATGACACAAGTAACATTTTGAAAAATGGGCCATGCCCACTTTCGGCGAAATGCGTGTATCTAATAGAGAATTTTCATTATGAAATAAGCAACTTTTAAAATATGTAGTGTAGTCGCTAAAGCTTTTATATCATGAAATGGAATAAAATTCAAATGGAATTAAATGAATGAAGTATTATTGAGATTCTGAAAAAAAACACGCCCCTTCTTTATATGTTAAGTCTAAATTTCCGACTGCCCATCTAATGTTGCAATGCCCATCTATGACTTGCATTGTCTATGAGTTTGTTTGATTCCAAAAATTAACAGTTAGCCCAAATTAAATTTTACTGAACGAATTAACGGGTTGGTTTTTCGTTTTTTTTTATTGAAATCTATGATTGCCAGCAGTTCCCATGGTCTTAAAATTATGAACAACTTTTTTTTTGATTGCTACAGAAATTTGCATATCAAAATGTGTGAGCAAATTTCTGAGAAAAGCTGTTGATAGGTGAAGCAAACAGGTGCCATTATTGCTGCTGCTCGGCTTGGGTAGATGTTGCTGCAAACAAGTTGCGCTGACTGGCTGTTGCTCTAGTTGCATAAATAAAAATATCTTTCATTGCACTTCTTCCAACTATATTACAGCTATCATTTGGCAACTTGCCTAAATAAAACGGTTCTTTGCAACAACTTTACAGCCGCTGCGTATGGCACTTTATTGACGCGCAACCAGCCGACCAACCTGTTGCTGCAACACTGCTGCAACTAAGTAGGCATACCCGCACCTGCCTCCAGTTGCAGCAGCAGCCAGCTTTTGCTCCACAATGCAACAATTTACCTTTTCCAAAGAACACAAAAACCAAAAACGAGGCAGAATAGTCTCATAAAACCGTCAGGGAGCGGCTCATATAATTTTATAGTCAAACGCTATGAATATCGCTTTTTGGCACAAAATTTGCATTTATGCATCCAAAAGTAAAGTGAGTGGCACTATTTGCATATGAATATTGCACTGCATTGCTAAGAAAGTGCAACATGTTGCAAGTAACAACTGGTTTCACTGCTATTTACGAGCATTTCGAGCCGGTTGATAACTCGCCCGTTCACATGCGCGCCCTGTTAACAGCTGCAGCAATGCATTGTGCGTGTCAATATCAAAACTGTTACCAATTCTGACAATTTATGAAGAATTTTAATTATGCACGAACGCACAAAACAGAAAATCAACAAAGACGCAATGCCCATCGCACAAAAAGTTGGTGGCATTGGCTACTTCACACACAAGTTTCAATTGGCTCTGGCAGGTGGTGGTGGTCAATGTGTGTGTATGTGCGTGTGTGCATGCGAGTATGTAGTAGATAATTGAAAAATACTGCATTTATTTGTTAGTGGCACTATTTAAATTGCCACAAATTCCTGGAAAAGTGTGATTGAAAATTTTATTGGATTATTATTATAGCCATCGCCAGCATTTGTTTGAATTATGCACGTATACGCATGCGTGTACAAACCTACGTGCATATAGATATGTATGTGTAATAAATGCACGTTGAATACATTCCGTGACACGTAAAGATCTTCAAGCTGACTTTAATGGTTGGAGAAGAATTCATGATAAGAACGAGTTCAAATTTTATCTGTTCGAATATATATATTTCAATGGATTTGATGGGATTAGAAGGTGGCCGCATATAAAGGCCATTACGAAAGAATTAAACCTAAAGACTGGCAGACATTTTTATGCAACAAGACAATATTGGGCCACTTGATTTGCGATTAGATAGCAATAAAGTGGTATGGGCAGATGAATCGCTTGGGCGATATGCATGGAGTAAACGTCTTATCTCGAGCATTGCAGACTGCTTTGTCTGCTGTGTGGCAGTTCAATAAAGGAGATAAATAGTTAGTTTTGTATGTGTTCAGACCTAACAATTGGATTATTTTTTATCTCGGGTTATCTTGGGTGATTTTGAGTTATTCTTTATCACTCGTACTTGGATTCTGAAAAGGTGCACCTTGTTGCCCGACAAAAGCTAGACAATATGTATGCCAATTAAAGTATGCCAATTTTCTTAATATTTACAACTGCGGCTTCACAAAAAAATGGGTTTTTCTTTGACTTGTGCAATTAATGGAAGCTCTATGAATATCTGGCGAGCGACTTTATTAGATAATTAAAAATGTATTTCGTTTTATTTCTGATTGATTTAGTCATACAACACAACATGATGTCCAAAACTAAACCGTTTTCAAGATATTCGATTTTAAAGATTATTTTAAGTTTTTGTTTTTTGTTATTGCTTAGACGTGCACTTGTTTTTGGTTTTTATTTCAAGAGTGAGACGATTACCAAAACCAAATCAATCATAAAATCTTCAATAATATTTGAACCAAGAGCTGAATCTTCAATAACATTTGAACCAAGTGCTGACTGTTAAAAAAGCTCCTCGACAAAGTTTTGAATTTACGATTTTCTAACTTCACATCATCAGAAAAAAGATCTCACACCAAAGCAGCAACAAGTCAGACTTGAGAGAGCGAAGGAGTCGAATTTCCCAACATTGTGTTTTCTGACGAGAAAATTTTACAAACTGAGCAATGCGTAAATACGCAAAACAATAGGGTTTATTTTACCGACCATTCATACGAGAATTTGAGTCATCGATTGGCCACCAGGAGGCAGCACCCACCACAGGTAATGGTTTGGGTCGCCTGAACCACAGATGGGCGCTTTACAATCGTTTTCATCGATGCTGGCGTCAAGGTAAATGCGAAATATTATCAGGAAAGTATTCTGGAGGTTGCTTTGAAGCCGTGGGCAGACAAATATTTCGATGACAGACTCGGAACCGGACTCACAAGGCTCGAATGGCTAAAAACAACGCTCCGAACTTTATAACACCTACACAATGCTTCTCAAATTCACCAGACGCGAATCCGATGGACTATGCCATTTTGGAGAGTAAGGTCCAAACTAAAAGATGCACCAGTCTCGAGGTGCTAAAAAAAGCCATTGGGCCAAAATACCCATTCGGGCAGCTTGTGATTCATTTCTGTACCGTCTCAAGGCCATATTCAAGACAACGGGTGGTCATATCGAGCAAAAGTAAATTGATCTTATTTTGTAATATATTATTTTCAAACATATTTTACTTTGAATGAATAAAAGTAATTTCCAAAACTAAATGTATGGCCTTTTTAATTGGTTACACTTGGTGTGCCGGACCCTGTAAAGATATACTCGGTGATTGTCAGTACAGCAGACTCTTTAAATCTTCAATCTGATTCACATATCGTCGTTGCTTGGTGTAAAAGATGTAAGGTAGATTTAAATATAAGCAAGTTTGTATGTTTCTTATTCTAAATCTAGTTGGTGTTCTAGTTTATCCAATCGAAGTAAACTTATTCATTTGGTGTGGTATTTGACTCTCAATTCTCTTTTCAAAGGCATTTAAATTAGTGCATTGCAAAGTCATATTCTGTACTTTCTTTTATTCGACGTTTTAATTCGGACTTTGTTGATCCATATAAGTATTAGATTAGATTAGATTTGTGTGGAGGTTGGGGAAATCCAAGCACTGAGTCAGGAGACCATTGTACTACACCCGGATATATTCCATTAGAAATAATAGAGAGATAATAAAAATAAAATATGGGTGGTAAGACCGAAAAATTTGTTTGAGGTCATTCTTCCACAAATCTCTTGGAATGATTGATGAATCTTAAGAGATCCGGAAGGGGGAGAGTATGAACTTAATCCATACTCAGTATATCACATCCCAATATCCTTAGTCTGATTGTGGAAAACGCCGAACTGCTACAGAGAACATGTTCTACAGTGTCGTCATCCTCAAGACAGGATAGGTATTTCGGGCTGTCGATGACCCCCATGGTCATATGCTGACCACAGGCGTTGTGCCCTGTGATTACACCCACCAGCACTCTCAGGTTCATATAAGTATACTCTAAAGCTGTTATTAACCTCTTTAGTGCATTCGAAGCTAGAATATCCCCTCTTTATTAGTAGCCTTAAACGTGTCCAGGAAGATTTTGTGCTTATACTTTGCATCCTTTAAATTTCACTGATCCAATTCCATTCTATAAATTTCGATGCTTGCTCATTAATCTAAGATATTAGAAGAAGTGCTCTCTCCCTGACTTTCATTTTCGACTTAATAAGTGGGGCGATTGGCCCCCCATCGCTACTAGAGAAAATTAATAGTAATATTCCTCGGCGAAGCTTACGAAGTTATGTTATTTTCTGGATGGGATAGGGAAATACTGCATTTTCAGATTATTAAATTAATAAATAAATACACAGTCCATTGTGCACAACTTCACCCGTTATTGTTCCGTAATTGCATTATGACTTTGTTGAACAAAAGCTTTTAAAAATAAAATTATCATAATGAATATTCAAAGCCAGATGCATAAACCTCGCCATGCCTCTAGAATCGAACGAGCGCTGAGTGACATGTGAAATGGCGGAAAAGGTGGCACACAACAACTTGTTTTTTTATTCTTCTATTCACCTGATTTACAAACATTGACAAAATATTTATTTATTGCCAATAGGCTTCTGTAGGCACAAGTGTTCTGGAGACTTGCCTCCACTATAGTGTATTTTTGTATACGAATGCATTATATTTACATATTTATATACAGGCACATACAGTAAATGTGTGCGCAACGCATACAAACGAATTATGCAATTGCATTTTGAAGTGTTTATCAACAATTTAATACATATGAATAAGTAATAGGGTATATAATTTTCTGCCTATTACAGTAAATCCATTAAGAGTATTAACTTCGTTCTACATACAGGTATACATACACATGATTTCGGTTGTTAACTTGTGCCGGCCAACCGGTGGGTGGCTCAATCAAAATTTACTAAACCTACAAACTCCCCAGTCGCTATGCCAAGCACACTCAGTGGTCAGGCACTTGGCAAATTATCAACGACTAAACTTAGATTGATTCCAGCGAAATTTCTAAATGCTTTTGGAATTTTAATTGACTTGTACTTGCTTTTAAAAATTTGTGCAAGCACTCATTTGTTGTTAGTGAGGCGTTTGGCGCCAATTCGTACTCGTATATAAGTAATTCCATATGAAATGACAGAAGAATTTTGGACACTCTCGTCAACTCCTCTGAAATTGATTTATTTGCAGCTTTGAGGGTAAAGGTAGAAGAAGTAAACTGAAAAAATTTTTGAAAAAAATCTAATAACTTTAAAATTTGTTCAATGTTAAAAATTTTGGTATACAGGTTTTGAAAGTGTAATATCTTCTGTTTTTGAATATGAATATCTTCGTAATTTTATGCGAAGCCCCGACTAATTTTGGAACACCTACATTACGACTTCAAGTGACTACAAAATACCGCTGACAATTGTTTTTCGCTGAGGCATCACGCCTTTTCTTCTATAAAAAGTGTAAGCTTGAAGTTTTTTATATGGTAGAAAAAGCCTAGCACGGTTAACAAAAAAAAATGCCAAAAATCAACTGCTTTATATGGCCACTTGAAAGTTACCTTTTCTTATACCACCACTGCAAGTGCCGCAACCAGATTGAGGTATTCGGACCACAGCTGAAATTAAGCTGCGGACACTCTATTAACCTTAGAAATTTTAATTTCATCCCCATGTACTTCGTCACTGGGTCCGATCGGTAATTTTCTATTCATAATCCCTTAAATAAGGATTGAGAAGGGTGCAGAATTTAGAGACAGGGCTTGGAAAACATTTTTACTGATGGCTCAGATGAGATTGGTGTAAGAGTATTGAGCGAGGAGCTCTCCATCCAGCTCAAATGTAAGCTATCGGACCACTGTAGCGCTTTCCAACCGGAGGTAGCCGCAATCAGAGAAGCAATGGATTAGTTACTTACCTCTGTAACTACTGTGAGGAAGGTAAACATTTCCTCTGATAGCCAAGCGGTAGTCAGAGCCGTGGACGCGTTGTTGGTGCATTCGACATTATTCCGGAAGTAATTGACTTCCCTCTCAACTACATCCGAATACTTCGATATTAGGCTCTTTTGGGTTCCTGGTCACCTGGGTGTAGCAATAAACTGCTAGGCTGATGAGCTAAAAAATCTGTATTCTATGCCTGGAAAATTAGCTTCGCGTCAAATCAGCGAGCGCTAAGCCTTGAAGTGATTAACGCAAATGTAATTAGCCACGGTTTGGTTGGCATCCTCCTCTAATTCAAAGCGCTATCTTCCTTTTTCCCCCTTGGTTCTGTTCTTCCCCCTCTGCTTCTCTCTTTGCAGTCAAAAGGGCTCTTACATAGGCAACCATTTAACCTATCCTCTGATATACCAAAATTCAATGGGCTATAAAAATTCTGGTAAAAAAGTTGAACGTTTTGATGAAATTTTGAAATATTTTTTGCAAAGTTAGACACTTTGCATTATATGGTTATTGTTGCGGCTTGTTTATAATTTGGCAGCAGGGAGTAGAGCGGGTCGGGGCAAGTATGACTAGAAAGAGAACTTCCATTATGAAACTTTCAGAGATTACTGAGCATAATCTCAGCTATTTATCAAAAAATTAGAAAGTTAACTCAACAATTTTTTTTAAATATTTTATTTAAAAAAATAAATTTAAAGAAAACATAAAAATATTAATAAGAACATAAGATATTTCACTTTATAAGTTCTACTTTTTAGAACAATGTACGGCAATGCCCAAGACACTGAAAGCACTTGACATAGAATCACTCATATATTTTGAACTTTAACGAACTTCACAAAGTACTACGCACGAAGGATGAGTTTTAAACAAAGAGTTGCGATTGACGTATCCTCGCGGACCACTTTTGAATGGCATATTCACATAAATGGGGCTGAATTTCATGAAGCATCCAAATTATGTTGGCCTTCAAGGTAAGATTTATCTACATAGACTAGAGATTTCACTTAACCGAACAAAAAATAGTCGTTGCACGATCTGGAATGCCAGTGAATGTCACCGTCAATTCTACGTTTCGCGTGCAGTTTGGCAAGTGGCGCCATCCTGTTGAAACCACATATTTATGGCATCCATACCACACAAAAATTACAAAATAGTTTGTTAACATCGTCCGATATTTTTCGCCATTAACGTGACCGCAGCTACTTGCATATCGTCGAAGAAATAAGGGCCGATGATGCTTTCAGTTCAAAACGTAAAACCAATGGTGACTTTTTCGGAGTATTAAAATACTTGATAAATACGCAGTGGATTTTCGTTATTCCAAATCCCACAATTTCACTTGTTTATCCAGCCGCTTAACCAGAAATGACTCGAATCACTGAAGTTGGTGCAACGCACAGAACCCTTGCCCCACGGAGCACTGATTTTGATAATAAAATGTAACGCCTTTAATACCGTATACCTGCCTACTATACTACGCTGTATATGGCGATGATTGCTTACATAGGCTCGACAACCCGAGCAAGAAACTCCAAAAGGGTAGAAAAGTGCTTTCTAATAACGGTCGCCCCTCGGCAGGCAATGGCGAGCCTCCGAGTGTATTTCTGCCATGAAAAATCTTCTCATATAAAACTATCTGCCATTCGGAGGCCGCATAAAACTATACACTGCAAATAGGAGGAGAAGCTCGGCCAAACACGGAGTAAAAGGTGTTAGCGTCATTTATATAGTATATCTCTATATTTTTTTATGAAAAATTATCAAACGATTTTATATGAATATTTAGAAATTGACTTATCAAAAATATTTAATCGTTTTTCTAAAGCAATTTTCCTGTTGGAGGTCTCATCATGGGGAGTGCCAGAGTGGTACTTCAACTATTTCACCTACCTACCTACCTAAGGCTATTCGTTATTATGTACATACAGTTAAAAAAAAAATCTTATTTATCTAAAATTAAAAATTGTGGAACTTTTGCTTGAGTTTTCTTTTAATTCATTGCTCAATGCAAACAAATTTCTACATTTTACTTATTTTTCCGACGCTAAGTGATTGTCATAAATTTTCCACCAATCTTGCATACATTATTTTGAATTAAAAAAATTATGATTCCAAATGGCAAACACGCAAGGCTAGTGCTAAGTTTAGTTAATTAAATAAATTACCTAAAAACTCCAGCTGTATTTACAATAAAAATATTTGCGAAAATCAATGAGAGTCGCATAATTTACAATGAAAAATGTATCTAAGGCCAATAGTAGCGATTGGCATTGTTTCATTTTATGCATAAATAGTGAAACGGGTGGGTCGCCGGATAGTTTCTTTTCAAATCACTTATTATTTTAACACTGACAGCTATCTCATGCTCAAAAGGAGATAGAAGCTCAGTATCATATCTCTGAATTACAAAATTAGTCGCCCAACTCCTGAAAAACGTTTCGATATGTGGAAAAAGTTACTGCCAAAAGGAGTGCTGTATTGCCTTAACTGTGCATTAATTGCAAAGGCATTTTAGGCGAAATGCATTTTTGGCTCCGCAGATATGTTAGGAAACAAAATAGTGCATATGGTGATCCGAAAGCAAGCAAAGGATTCTCAAAAGGTCAACTCATCCGCAAGAAGTGGCAGTTTTATGCATATTTTGCAGTGGTGGCTCCATTAGTAATTTTTTCGAAAATAGTAGTTGAACTGTCGCTTCGCTTACTAGGCTATAATTAGCAACTTTTTGTGTATTGAAATTGATGATAAGAACTTTGATAATTTTCAGTTTTAGCACCTTGCCACACAATTAACCAAAAATCGATCGAATCGATTTTGATTCCTATATTCCGTAATCGTACTATCAGCCATTTTGGCCGCGCCAATTGACCATCACGAAGCTACAAGCCCCTAGATCTTTTCGTTTTGTGGGAACGGTTTAATAAAATTATATTATATTATGCGAATAATTCAGAAATTATATCGGACAGGCATTAGGGAGCCAGAACCTTCCAAATGGTCTTGCAAAATTCTTTTTTTGGCAGATTAGTCTTCTGTATGGCCAGTAAAGACCATAATTTGAGTGAAATGCTATTCATTTTATTTTTTATTTATAGCAAAAGTCATCAACTATAAAAGTTCTTACTGACTAAAATGATAGCTTAGACTTAAATTATAAAGCAGAGTTTAAAAATGAACAAAATAATTCCCGCGTACACTTCTGTTAAGTTCCTCCTCCTATTTGTGACATACGTCTTAATGTTGTTCCATAAAATAGAGTTTAATGACTTATAAAAGACAGTTTTGGCATAAAAAAATGTCACAAAATTGTATTCGACACCTCGTTGAGTTCCCGAAATGAGTGCACTAAGGGGACTTTCCCGGTCGTGAGATTCTTATATAAAAAGAGGAATAATCAAAGGGATGACTCTTTTTGTTGAAAACAAAAATTGGCAAAAAATATTTAACGTCTTGTTTTTGAAATAAACTAGCCTATATCCCACCCTTTAATTTTATGCTACAAGTAATGGTGTACACCGGTCCCAGTGAAATCAACATTCAAAACAAAAATCAAGTTAACCTAATGTGCATACGAGTATCACACGTGTTGAGTGCCGCTGTGCGCTAATATAATCAAATTGTTAATCAGCCACATCGAATCAACAGCCAACGCTTGGGGCAAACAGAAAATGACGACAACACAAAAAACACATATGTATATGTGTGCATTAGGGGGCCTCACCAAAATAAAATTGCCAGTTTTCCAGAGCAACTAGAAAATTTGTTATATTTTTCGTAGATAAAAATCGATATAGTTTTTCCGACGAAATAAAAAAGTATTTTAAATTTTTCTAGTATCGCCAAAATATTTCAGAAAATATAAAAATTTAACGACTAACGTTTTTTTATATATAAAATCATAAAATCCAAAAATAGAATGAAATTAAAAAATCCAAAAGACGATTTTTTATAAACATAATTATAAAGTTATGAAGTACAAAATTGGAGATTTTGTATAATAAATAAAAAAATATAAAATTGTAAAATCCAAAACTCGAGTTTTTTATAAAAAAAAATTATACAATAAATAAACTGAACTGTAAAATTATAAAATCCAAAATTAGAGTTTTTTATAAAAAAAATTATGAAATTCATGAATCGATTTTTTTTTAAATATAAACACCGAGTTTTTATAAATAAAATTATAAAACCCGAAATGGGGTTTCTAATAAATAAAACTAAATAATCCAAAAGACGAGCTTTTATACAATAAATAAAATTATGAAATCCAAAAGTCAATTTTTTATAACTAAAGTTATAAAATTATAAAATCTTAAAAGCGTTTTTTATTTTAGAAAATTATTATATAAAATCCAAAAAAGAGTTTTTTATAACAAAAAATATTAAATCCAAAAATAGAGTTTTATAAAAATAAAATTTAAAAGACGATTTTTTTCTAGATAAAATATTCCAAAAAACGATTTTTTATAAATAGGTATATAGAATCCAAAACTCGTACCCTTTATAAGCAATATTATAAAATTAAAAATTCTGAATTAAAATTATTATATAAAATTTCTAAATCGATTTTTGTATAAAAAAATATAAAATTATAAAATTTAATTTTTTGTAATCAAAATTATAAAATCCAAAAGTCCAGTTTTTATAAATAAAATTAAAAAATTCAAAAGACGATTTGTTTATAAATAAAATTATTCCAAAAGACGATTTTTTATAAATAGAATTATAGAATCCAAAAATCTCTCCCTTTATAAATAAAATTATGAAATTAAAAAATCCTAAAGACGAGTTTTTTGTAAATACAACTATAAAATCCTTTTATAAATAAAAGTATGAGATTAAAAAATCCTAAATTAAAATTATTATATAAAATCGCTAAATCGATTTATTATGAAAAAATAAAAAATTATAAAATCCAAAATATGATTGTTTTGTAATCAAAATTATAAAATCCAAAAGTCCAGTTTTTATAAATAAAATTAAAAAATCCAAAAGACGAGTTTTTTATAAAAAAAAAATTATAAAATCCAAAAATCCAGTTTCTTATAAATACAATTTGTTTCTAAAATACATTATAGATTATAAACAAAGCGAATATAGCACTTTACACGTGTAGGAGAATGTTGGGAAAAAATGGGGTCTCCAACCAAAATTATCCAATTGGTCCTACACAGCCATTGTAAGGCCAATACTAACATATGCGGCACTAGTTTGGTGGCCTGCGACAGAAAGGAAATACAACAAAACTAAGCTGAACAAGATACAAAGAACAGAGTGTATCTTAACTACAAGAGCGCTTAGCAGCAGTCCTACTGAAGCGCTCAATGTACTAACACATCTATTCCCATTAGATTTACACATTAAAACAATAGCTACTTGCAGCGCGGTGAGACTCAGAGACATAGGAAGCTGGACAACAAGGTCGTACGGTCACAGTAAGATCCTCCTATAGGGACCCTCGCTGCTCAAAAACGGATCAGACTACAGAGTCCCCGATCTCAACTTCAAGAAAGACTTTACGGTACGTTTTCCACCGAGAGCTGAGTGGAGCAAAGGAGAGGTGATTGGAAGACACGATATCGAAATTTATACCGATGGTTCTAAGATGAACTGTGGTGTGGGAGCTGGCTTCTATTCGGAGCCACTCAACCTATCTCAATCAATTCGTCTTCCTGATTATGCCACCGTGTTCCAGGCAGAACTTTTAGCGATCAGAGAAGCATGCAAATCCCTAGAACTCTGCAAGAAAGTTGGTGCAAGAGTAGCTATCTTTTCAGACAGCCAAGCAGCTATTAAGGCCTTAGACTCCAACTACATTTCATCCAAACTGGTCCTACAGTGTAGAGAGGAGGTGAAACTGCTCAGCCATTGGCTTGAAATTACTCTGATATGGGTTCCCGGTCATAGGAACATACGGGGCAATGAGATAGCAGATGAGCTAGCAAGAAAGGGCTCGATACTAGACATAACAGAGGCGGTGGCAGTCTCCACCCAACTGAACACACTAAAAGCATCCATTGCTTCACACTATCATGCTTTAGCCGAAAGAAGATGGAAGCAAATATTTACATGTATTACAACAAAAAACACAAAGGACGAATGACCTGCTAGGATGTTCTCGGCCAAACATTTCACGTATCACTGCAACCCTTACAGGACATTGGAAAGTAGGGGATCACGAAGTCTTTTAGCGAAAGTCTTAAATTTTTATATTATTACACATTTTTTAACTCCGTTGGGAAAACTCAACCGCGTTTTGTATGCCTACCCTAATAAATATGTATAGTATTTACATATTACGTATATAATATAAAGCAACTACAGATAAATATTACATGGAATGCAGGCGATCATCTGTGCACCTGCACGCTGACACTGACTCGGCAACTTGTTGCCAACAAACAAATGAGCAACAAAATTCGCAAATAACAGCAATTCAGCAAGCACAACAGCAACAACAACGCCAACTATTCACACTTCTATCGAACTGCCCGCGCAAAAGCAATTCAACCACTCATTCATTCATTCTCGCATTCATTCATTCCTCGTGGCTTAGCTGCCGAATTGATGGCGATGCAACAAATTACTAATGGCAACATGTTGCCATAATGACCCTGAATGAGTGTGTGTGTACACATGTATGCATATTTGTATTTAGTGCAAACTCACGCTGCTCACCGTTGCCGGGTGCACCACTACATACTTACAGGTGCATGCATTACTGCAACATTACTACGATCAGCGTGGATGCTGTAATTGTTATTGCTACAAATGTGGTTGCACTTCTATTGGAGCGATGCGCAATTACCTTGGAATGCTGATGAAGTATTTAATCAAAGCAAAATAACCGCAGCGCTCATAAGCGCTTGTTTGTAGGTATGTATGTGCGTTTGTATGTGTATTCATGTGCAGCTATTAAACAAAAATCCAACAGAGCAACAATTTTTAGAAAAAAAAATATAAAAAAACCAATAGCTATTGCAATTACAGCAACAACCATGACAACAACACCTTTAACAATGGACTGACCAGTTATTTGTTCTCGTATTTGGCGTTTCCTGCCGCAGTCTGTGGCAAAGCCAAAGTTAGCGTCAAAAGCGTCGAACGAATAATAGCGAATAAACGTGTAAAAAAGTCAATCAACCGTTTCACCGACGTCTGGTGTGTTCAATGTAGTTACTATAGTTTTTATTTTGTTTTGTTTTATTTTTTAATTTTTTTTTTGTTGTATTTCGTGTTTTGTGTTGTTTGTTTTTCTTTTTTTGTATTTTGGATTTTGTTTTTCGTATTTTTCTTTTTGTTGTGATTTAACTTACTATGCCAGCATTGTGATTAACATAATGAAATGCTTTGCCGTAAACTAGCGCCAATTAGAGTGATCCACCTTCACGGGCGTAAAAACAAAAGCTTTAAAAGCGCACATGTATTAGTATGTAGCTGTACACAAATATAAGCCATGTCAGCAGCCATTTGGGTTCCAAATGAACGAACAAGTCAAGTGATCCAAGTACTTTGGAGATTGTCGTAACTTTTTTTCTGAAAATTTGATTATTTGTATTCTTGTATGTAGAAGTAAATTAAAAACATTTAAAAAAGTATTCATAAATTTGGAATTTACCTAATGTAGAAAATTTTGGTGTACAGTGTTTTTAAAATGAAATATCTGCAGTGCCTTTCAACATTTTTCACTTTTTTGTTTTTAATTTTTAAGGTAAAATTAATTAAAAAAAAAATTGTTGATAAAAAGCTTCTTTTTTTGGTAAAAATTTAATTTTTTATTAAAATTTTTTATTAAAAAATTATATTTTTTGTTAAGCATTTTTCTTCTAAATTGTTTGTCTCTTTTTTAGACAAATTTAATTATTTGTTAAAAAAAATGATTTTTTTGTACAAAATGATTTTTCTTGTAAACAATTTTTTTGTTTAACCTTTTTGCGAAATTTTTCCTTATCACATCTGAAAAACACCCCCTCACGTTATTTTTCTATTATTTATTTGTTTTTTTTTTTTCTGTAAGGTAAAATATACTTTTAAAAAATTTCTAATTTAAATTGTTTGTTAAAAACTTTAATTTTTGTATTAAAAATTTTCGTTAACAATTAAATTGTTCGACAAAAAAAACTATTTAAGAAAACTCTTAAAATATTTTTTGTTGTTATGAATTTTCTTAAATAATTTTAAGTTCTTGATAAAAAATTAACTATTGTTTTTATTTAAATAAATAATATAACTTTCGTTGCATAATTTAATTTTTTTGTAAACAATTTTTTTTGTTTAACGCTATTTTTCTATTATTTATTTGTTTTTTTCTTTTCCTTAAAGTAAAATATACTTAAAAATAAATCTTGTGATTTTATTTTTTTGTTACAAACTTTAATTCTTCTATTAAAAACTTTGTAACAAATTGAATTTTTTTATTAAAAGAAAACTAAACTAAAATATTTTTTTGTTATAAATTTTGTTCAATAATTTTTAAATTTCTGCTAAATAATTTAATTTTTTTGTAAAAACAATTTTATTTTTTATGAAACGTTTTTGCGCACATTTTTTAATCACATTCTTAAAACACCCCCTCAGATTTCTTCTTATTTTTCTGAAAGACCTTCCAATTTTCTCACTAAGTTTAGAATCGCCAACATTTCAACTATTGCTACTGCTTTCCTTTAGTTTGTATTTCTTTATTATTAGTAGGTTTTTTTCTTCCCATAAATGCATACAATTTTAGTAGAATAATAAGAATTTCAGCACCTTGAAAAATTAAATTACAATCAATTTATGTAACCTAAGTAATGCAGCTAATGTAAAATTTTTGTTTTTTAATACACCATCAACTCACAAACAAGCAAACAGACACCCAAATGTGCACTTGTTTCAGCATAGAAATACTTATATGTGAGCATGTGGATGGACGTATGCACATGTGGAAATATTGTAGTTGAAGTGCACAACATCAACGCAACCAGTATGCAACCTGAGCTACAAAACAGCTGCGGCCCTGTTAGTACATATTTCACAGCCGCACAGCCAATATGTGGCAACTCACTCATCGAGGTAAATATGGATGGCTGATTTGTTTATTTTTAAGTTTTGTTTGAAATTAGTTTCCATTTTATTGCTTTTGTACTTAGTCACATTATTACAGCATTGTTCGCGAGTATATAAATGCATAGTTGAGTATAAGTATATTTATTTATAAGTAAATATACAGTCAGCGTCAAAAGAAAATGTACGCCACATATTCACAAGTTTTTACTACTTATTTATTATTACTTTGTAACTTCAATTTTTTTTACTTCAATTACTTTTTTACAATATAAAACTTTAGTTTATACTACAACGAAAATTATATAACGCAAAGTTTCAAACTTTGTACAAAATTTATAAAAAATTGGCGAATTTTCATCAAAATTTCAAACTATTTTATCTGAATTTCCGGAAAAATTTCGAATTGAAATTTCATTTCATTTTTTTTTAGCAAAGCATAAGTTTCAATTGGTTCAACAATTACGTTGATTTTTACAATTTTTTTAATCATGGTGCTATGATTTTGCTTTTTATTTTCGTGTTATTGGCTTTATTTTCTACTGTTGGCTTACAAATTACTTATACAGCACCAGATTGCAACATAAAAAAATACACCCAAGTTTCGTGCCTGCGTCCTGATCGAAAAATGCGAAACCAGGTCGATTATGTTGTGATAGATGGAAGTCACGCCTTTAGTGTTTTAGATGTACGACGATCCGAGGCCCCACATCGTCTCGGATCATTACCTCGTTGCAGCCAAACTGCGCACTTTTCTCTGTGCAGCAAAAAACGTACATCTACCTACGCAAAGAATGTTCGACATCGGAAAGCTTGAATCACAACAGGCAGCCGAAAGATTCGTCACTCGACTCTCACTCCTATCCTCACACTGCCCAACACTCCGGTAAACACGAGCAATGGAGCAACATTTTTCGTTATTTATGTACCGCCGCCGAAGAAATTGGATTTCGGCGAACCCGAAAAAATAATTGGTGCGATGAGGAATGTCATGCTGCCGCGGGCTGCCGCGAGGAAGATGCCTATAGGGCCACGCTGCGATCGGACGTAAGGCGAGCAGGAGATTCGCTACCAGGAGCTAAAAAAGGAAGAGAGGCGTGTTCTCAGAAGGAAGAATCGAGAGGCCGATAGTCCAATAGGCCAATAGAAACAACGCCCGAAAATTCTACAGGGTGGGCCATATAGCGGTTGCTTTTTGAACCACCTATTTTTTTGAGAATGGTAACACAAGTGACATGTCAAATGTGTTCATAATTTACTTAAAGGTTTGACATTTACAAAATGGGATGCTATACGCATGAACAAAATTGGGAAATATTGAACACCCATTTCCAAAGTGGTGAATCTTCTTCTTCTTCCGCGGTTACAGTAAATGGCGAGCGTTACCGTGACATGCTCAACGAGTTTTTGTTTCCAAAAATTGAAGAGGATGACATGGACGACATTTGGTGTCACACTGCCAAAGTTACACTCGAACTTTTGGCTACCGTTTTTGAAAACCGAATAATCAGCCGAAATTCCGATATCAATTGGCTGCCTCGGAGCTGTGATTTAAGCCCGTTGGACTATTTTTTGTGGGGAGCCGTTAATGACAAATGCTATGCGAACCATCCAGAGAAAATTGATGCTTTAAAACACGAAATCGAAGTTGCCATTCATGAAATTGGAGCCCAAACAATCGAAAATGTGCTTAAAAATTGGGTTGATCGAATGGCCTACTGTAAAGCCAGTCGTGGCAATCATTTGAACAATATTATTTTTCATTCATAAATGACAATGTTCAATCTGCAAAATAAAGAAAAAGGTTTGAAAAAATATTGATTCGATTTTTTTTTATAGTCTATTCAAAAAGCAAATTTTACATGGCTCACCCTATATCAGAAAGTACGGCGGCTTACAGAAGGCTTCAAGACCGAGACGTTTTTCTGTAAGAACAAAGATGGCGACTAACATCCAGAGCGTGTTTAAATTGTGGAGGAAACACTTCTGTAACTTGTTAAATAGTGAGCTACCTAACCATGGCAAAGTAAGGATAGCGATAACGCGGCTAAAGAACAACAGAGCTGCAGGAGCCGACAGACTGCCTGCTGAGCTATTCAAACATGGCGGCGAGGAGCTGGTAAGGTGTCCGTATCAGCTACTATGCAAAATATCGTCGGATGAAAGCACACCTGCCGATTGGATTTTAAGTGTGCTTTGAACAATCCAAAAGAAGGGTGATCCTGCAATCTGTGCCAATTATCGCGGGACTAGTCTTCTAAATATCGCCTATAAGCTTCTAGCGAGCGTATTGTTTAAAAGGCTGAAGCCCACCATCAACCAACTGATTGGACCTTATCAGTATGGCTTTAGACCTGAAAATCTGCAATCTACCAGATATTCACAATACGTCAAGTCTTGGAAAAGACCCATGAAAGGAGAGTCGACACACACCACCTTTGGGTCAATGCTGAAAAAGATCGTGAGATCTGCAGAACTTCATCGTACTGGCACAATTTTTTATAAGAGCGTACAATTGTTAGCGGTTGCCGATGATATTCTTTATATTCTGATAGGCTCTAACAACCGCGCAGTTAATTCTACCTTTTCTTCTGCCTTGGATAAAGAAGCAAAGCGAATGAGCCTGGTGGTGAACGAGGACAAAACGAAGTACCTCCTGTCATCAAACAAACAGTCGGTGCACTCGCGTATCGACACCTACAGGTACGTCACTGTTGGCAGTTGTGATTTCGAGGTAGTAAAAGTCTCGTTTATTTAGGAACCGGCATTAACACCTATAACAATGTCAGCCTTGAAATCCAACGGAGAATCTGTCTTGCCAAAGAGTGCTACTTTGGACTAAGTAGGCAATTGAGTAGTTAAGTCCTCTCTAGACGATCAAATTTAACACTCTATAAGGCTCTCATCATGCCCCTTCCTAACGTATGGACTGAGCAAGCGAAAGTGACCAATTCCATGTACATACAGCGATTGATTTCGAAGATCTGACTTTCATTTTCTCTAGTGAGCACTCAATGTATTCTAAGTGTCGTAGTAAATCACTAATTTTCTTTTAATCTACTATCATTTTTTATGCCTTTATCGAATGAGCAAGCAAATGGCTGCAATTTGAGCAATAAATTTTTTAATCCACCGACTGCGAAAAAAATAAAAGATACTCACATTTTCATTGATCTAAACTTGTCACCAAAGATAGATGCATGAACTGAAAATGTAATTCTTATTAAAAATTATTGATTTTTTGTTGCAACAGTTAAGCCCACACACACAAGTGCAGCCCACTGATGCACATAAATTTCTGTAAATGCATTCAAACGCAACTTTGACGTTTCTTCTGTCTACATAGAGTATGAGTAGGTTTTGACTGTAACAACTTAATGGCACTTGGGCGATGGAAAAATCAACGTTCAGTTAAATTAAATTATTTGACTGCGTAGGAAGTATCTGGGCCTAAGTATATGAAGGTAAATTTTATTAAATTTTAGTGTGAATGTTATTTTTATACCAGTGTCTACTAGTGCACCAATGGATTGTAACTTTGTTAACTTAACGGTTATCTGTAAACAATTTCAGAATAGTGGAAGTCATCAAGAAGGTTTTGAGAATAGTTGGCAAAAGGCATGCCCAACACCCATCTACATTTTTTTTATTTAAATAACTCGAGTTTACAATTTTACAGTCACAACGGTAACTGTCTATTTCAGCGTAACTTGGTACATATCGCTCATTTCTTGTGTCTTAATCCAAAAAATAAAAATGTTCAGAAAAACGGCTTGAAAGTTTTTCACAGCATAAAAGGATGTTCCTGCAACTCCGGCAAAGTCAACGCTTGCACGCCACGGAGGGTGTCTTTTCTCGTTAAGGACTCATACCCAGCCACTTTGGCGTCCTGATTTAAAGCCAATGAGCTAGATCTCCGGAAACGGAACTTCTGTACCTCGTCAGCCTGATTTGAATTCACTTCAAGAAATTTAATTCGTCCTGTTTAAGTCAGACGTCGGCTTACCCTCAAGTTACTTAGCTTTCTATCTATGGAAGCAGAAGACCAAAGAGTATGGTTCGTAGAGCTGCTGGGCCGTGCAGGCCCTCTCGACCCCGTCAGAGCGGTTCGCGAGTACGTGGATCTGGATTATTCACGGTGGCTAGCAGCAACACTTTTTCCCGTTTGTATTAATTGCTGCTGGTTCTTTGGCCACCTGCTGTGAGACGGATTAGGTTAGGTTTTATTTGTTAACTCGGCTCTTCATATGATACAAATCAGGTGAACGGCGCAAAAGTATATTGGTTATATACAGTTATTTCCCTGAAAGTTCTCCCATAAGTTTATAAAAAGTAGCTTCCACCAGCTTAAACCCGGTTTCTTTGAAATCACCGCTAAATCTTGCATTGCATTTTTAAATAAATAACGAACCCAACTCAACAACGCCAACACTTTCAAGTCTGTCTTCATTAATACCTCCGATGACAGCGAAACTGTTGCATTCACTTGTCGAGTGGCTTCACAAAATTAACTAAATATTGACCCAGCTACCTAGAAAGTATTTTTTTCTCCATATTAACACAAATAACTCCGCATCATGTGCACGCACACATACACAGGTGCATATAAACAATCAATTGGCATTGTTTGCCACCGACAAGTTGACACACAGAAGCATCATTGACAGCAACATCAAATAGACAATGGCATGGAAAATAAGAGGATAAATAACAAACAGAAAAAAACGAAATCTGAATAATGCAAGTAAAAGTGAAACATTCCACAGAAAGGTAAACGCACACAATGCAAACCACTGAGAGATTCACTGTCATTATGTCGGCAAACATAAATGAAACTTTAAAGTCATTGGAAATCAAAAGAATATACAGGCTACTGTTTGAACTAACTGAGAACTGATGCGACAGTCCTCCTTGCATATTTCAAATTAAAGTTACTAGTAATGAAAAAAGCAAGTTAAAGCAAATAAGCAAATAGTGATACTAAATATTGAACCTAAATTCGAATGACGACCCAAGTAAATGTGCCATTAAAATTGGTTTCAAAGATAAAGTTTTTGCTTGCTCTGGCCATATTGTATACAGCTACTAGCAAACTCTGTTTTATAGTGCCTTTAGAAAAGTTATTTTGTATGCTAAGTGAGTAATTTTATCAAGATTTGACGATTGGCCAATAGCATTTTCTTCACTTCATCAATTTTTTCGTCTGTTGTTGAAGTGCTCGGGCGTCCGGCACTCTTTTCGTCGTTCACATCTGCTCGGCCTTTTGAGAACATTTTGTACCACCGATAAACGTTGCTTTGGTCCAAAGTAGCTTCTCCGTATGACACAGTCAACATTCGGAATGCATCCGCGCACTTAATTTCGTTTTTCACACAAAATTTGACACAGGTTCTTTGATCCATCTTTTTGAATAGGTAAAAATCGAAGACGAGCCGAAACAAGTGCAAGCAAAGCAGCTGTCAACAATTAACTGAACATTCAAAATGGCCGAACTCGTCAGCATGAATGAGAGACATGATTACCAACATATCGCCACAAAAAAACCGAAATTCGAATATACGTAACCTACTAAAATTCAAAATTCGCGATACTTTTTGAACACACCTTGTATTGGGTTTCAGAAAGCTGTGTGCGCAATTGGTGCCGTATTCCGCATTCGCTAACATTGGAACAGAAACACATCCGAATGCGACTTTCTAAGCAACATTTAGAGCGTTTTCAAAAGGATTTAGTGGATTTTGTGCACCGATTCCTCACTATGGACGAGACTTAGGTCTACCAACAGGATTCTAAATCAAAGTGGTGTGAACCTGGTTCTTCTGCTCCGAAACGAGTTCGTGTACAGAAATCGGCCAAGAAAGCATCAGTTTTTTGAGATGCGAAAGGAATTCTGTTTGTGGATTACTTGCAAACTGGCAAAGCAATAAATTCTGGATACTATTGTAACCTTTCCGACTAACTAACGACAAAAATCGTGAAAAAAGAATCAGTTAGCGAAAGAAAAAGTTTATTTTCCATCAGGACAAAGCAACGCGAATAAATCCACATCGTTGCCGGATTTGCGAAAACATTTTGCCCTACATCCGTAGAAGACAAAAGTGGTACAAGAAGTGAAGACTATTCACTAATTCAAGGATCGAGATTTATACGATTAAGCACTGAAATAAAACAAAAATTTCATCGAAAAATCTTATATAGAGATGAATCTTATTTTTTATTAAAAACAGTAAAATATGGGCTGTTGGATAGCAGCAAACCCTCTGGTGCTTACAAATAAATTGGTGGTGTATTTGGATGCGAAATGAAAATTAAAATTTTTGTCATTTTGCGGTCGATTGATTTCGCCATCATTCTATGTGGGAAGACGACATATTTTCGGTCAGAATTGGATGGGCTTCACACCAGAAACACGCTGTAGCACAATAAGGTCAGCATGAAGGGGAAGTGCGGTAATCGTGTCATCTCGAAAAATGGTCTTCGTTCATGCGATTTTACGCCGTTAAGTTTTTTTGTTAGAGAGTTAAGCGAAGTTATTAGTATGTGCCAATAAGCAAACAACGTTAGAATAGCTCCGGAATTAAAATGTGTTCGCAATATTTTCTGATTCAGTACTCGTACCACTGTTTCTTTATTATAACAGAGGAGAAAAGTTGTCAAAGAAACGCTTGAACGAGATAAAAGAAGTAAAACAATTAAAAGCAAAATTAATGGAACTACGCAAAATTGCGAACAAGCGAACAACGCGCAATTGTGATTGACAGCATAATTTATTGTTTAGGGATTTTGATTTGCCATGCCAGAAGCAACAGCCACCGGGAATTGTGATGGGCATTCATTTTAACTCATACACAAACATATTTACTCACTTCAGTGATCTTTGTATCACATTTGCGCTCGCGCCAAAAGTCACAAATCAGCTGAGCAAATGTCAGTTCAAGTCGCGTAAGCCCCAAGGAATTAAGAAACACCGGCGAGGGAACTTCAAAGAAAGAGCGGAAAAAAATCAAATTGAAATCGCGGGTTGCAGTTGCCAATAGCGATAAAAGCGCGATGTTAAATGGTATTTATCAGTAAGATTTCCATCGGCGTCAGATGAGTATCTAATTGCCGATTATGCACTACCACTGTTGTGATTCACATTCGCATGCAATTACATTACACTGTGCAACATACTTTCAGGCAAGCATAGTTCAGGCCCCGAACGAAAGTGAGTTTTCAAAATTAGCTAATTTTTTTTTATATTTCGAGAAATCTATTTTGCAAAACCTGCTGAGGTACCAAACATTTTAAGGCTTTTTAATACATCCATAATTTTTACGAATGCACGGCAATACCAGTAGGGTAGTGTAACCTTTTTCTGCCTAGTGCAGGAAATTCTCAAAGAATGTGTTCTAAATTTTCAGTATCCATTTGGCAGAGTCCACAGATAACGGCGACAGACTAAAAATGACAAGTTTCCATTATTCCATTATTTTGTTTATTAGATGATCAGCGCTGCTAGTAATAAAAGCAGGAATTCATGGCTCGGGCGATGATAGAAATTTTTGTAAAGCCGTTTTCAAAAAAATGTCATAAAAAGTTAAATAAAATTTAATTCTAATTAAAATTATATTTTTCTAATACGACTTTTCAATTCTTTATTAAAATCACATTTAACAACAAAAATATAAAATTTTAAAAATTATATTATAAAATTAATATTTTTTTTTCAGAAAAATATTTTTTATAATTTTCTTTTTCATAATTTCAATTTTAATTATTTATTATAAAAAAATATTTATTCGCATTCGATCTCAATCCCTTTGTTTTCTTAATAAGATTTTTGAGTTTTACAATGAAAATACAATTAAAAAAAAATTTAATAAATTAAATTGGATTTAATAATTTAAAAAAATCATTTAATAATTCATTTTGTTTAATAATTTTTGTTTCATAAAAATATTTCCTATAATTTTTATTTTTCCATAATATTATTATGGCTATTGTTTTTTATTTCTTATTGCTGATTTTTTAATGAAAACACAATTAAAAAACAAACTTTTAATAAATTAAATTTTATTTAATAATTTAAAAAAAACATTTAATAAATATTTTTGTTTAATCATTTTTTTTCTTTTTGTAATACTATTATGACTATTTGAAATATTTATTATAAACAATAAATTTAATAACAGTAACGAAATAACATGTGATTTAAATCGAAAACAACAAGCAATGGAAACAAAAACGTTGTTGTCTACGATGGGTGGTGGTTGGACTCCGATAACAGCTATCAGGGGTCGCAAGTTTAAGAAGTGTCAAAAATACATGCCTATAAAATAGGGGTATAAATGGTGTAAAAACTATCTTTCACTCACCTTTTGAAATCAAACGCCTCAGTGAAAAATGGACGCCAACACCTGTAACAAAAAAAAATGTTATAATGACCCATTAACATCATAATTTCTTCCATTATTCCAGACCAATATAAATTTAATAAAAATCGGAAGAAAGAACAACAACAAACAAAGGAAACTAGTGGGTAAAATTAGCTTAAATCAAAGAATCACAAAGGAAACTATCATAAAAACTAACTCCGATTCATATTCATAAGGCCTGCAAGTGAAAAAGGCATTAAAAACAGAAACAAAGCAAGCAAAAATCACAGCTTAGACTCAGAAGGTAAATTTATGAGGCCTCTAAATGTTTTAATGTAATTACACACGCATGAGTAAATAAACTTCTTGCATTCTGTGTGTGTGTGTTGTTTGTGCTTTGAGTGATTTAAAAATCCAAGCCAGCAGCGTTATATGCTTATAAATGTGTGTGTGTGTGTGAAGTGTTCAGCGTTAAATAAAGCGCGTAGGAGTATTTTTATGTAAATTACGGAAATTAACTTATAAGAAGTCTGAGCTGGTAAAAAGCAAAAATGTAAAAGAATATAAAAATCTAACTATAATACCTTAAAATATGCACGCATACAAATAAACGCTCAAACAAGTTTTGGCAGTTGCTGGTGATTTGAAAAGAAAACAAAAACTGTACCTTTAGCTGAGTCAAGTGTTGGAAATGAGATTAAGCCAACCACAAAGCACTGTTTCAATGAACTTCTGTGGTAAGGGAAACAAAAACAAAAAATTAAAAAAGAGCGAATAGGCATTTGGTGTTATGAAAAAATCGCTCACCAAAACATAAATAAATAACCAAAAACACTTGCTGGCATAACTTAAATTTTTATCCACGTGCTAAACTCATTTGAATTTAGTAAATGGATTTTTATTCTTAATTTTTATGCCGACATTTAGTATGCGCCATAAATTAAGCTTTTAATTGGTGTTTATGTGAAATTTAGGCTGGAGCTAAAGCAAGATTCATTTGCAATTAACATAAAAAATAAAACCAAGCAAATAATTTATTTTTTATTAAAGTTTGCATCTTAAATGGATTGCTTATATTACCATGGGCAAGAAGAGGTTCAAGATAGTTGCTTATGCGGGCGATCTAGTAATCCTGATGGATGACTGGGAAGTTTCTTTCGACTATCGACAGGCAATCAGCGTTAAGGGAACTCTCTAAGTGGGCAACCTCAAATGGTCTAATGATTAACCCCATTGAAACACTTGAAAGACGTATCGAAAACAGACCATCTGGTTCCCAAGATAGATCTAAACCAAGACTATAAAATACGAATACCCGACAGAAAGCATTGGCAGACCAGAGTCATATCAGATGATGGCGGTCACCATTTTTATACTGACGGCTCAAAGATAGACAATGGCACTGGAACGGAACTGTACTCGGAACTATTATTCTTAAATTCCTCCCTTAGGCTCCCAAGCCAATGTAGCTTCTTCCACGCTAAGATCTACGCTACAGACAAAGCAGCAAAAACGATAAGACTAATGGTTTCTACGGTTCTACGTAATCGGAACGACCGGATTTATATTCGGCCAAGGACTGTCACCTCAGCAGCATTCCCCATATATATGTATATGTGTGGGGAATGTTTATGCTGCTACAAAAACAACAACAACAACATAAGACTAATGGCAAATCTTACACATTTTGTTGATAGTCAAGCAGCGATCAAGGCACTGGCCGCAACGCGCTTCAATTAAAGATATGTTAAAGAATGCAGAAGATCATTCTCGCTTATCCAACAACACAACAGCACATTTTATTGGATCCTCGACCACTCTGGAGTGCTGGGAAATAAAGGAGCGGATGAGTGTGCAAGCAAAGGCTCTGAGCCTGGCCTTCAGCGAGTGGTAGATGGCACTAGCGTTCCTCTGAACGAACTGCACACTGCGGTTGACTTGAGCGTAATCGCGGAAACCCATAGAAGGCGGTCTCTAACTACTAACTGTAGGGTCTCCAAAGCGCTCTAGCTAAAACTGAATCTTAAATGGACAAAATGTCTGCTTGGAATCAATAGATCCACTACCAGCTTCCTCACAGGTATTATAACGGGTCACTGCCCTATTGATACTGTAGCCCGTAGAATGGGCTAGTCTCACAGTGACTTCTGCAGGAGCTGTGGAAATGGAGAAGAAATTCAGTCGGTGCAACACCTCCTCTGTGAATTTACTGCACCTCAAAGACCCCGTGCCAAATATCTTGGCGGTTATTTCTTTCAAGACCTGGAAAATCTGCAAAATGTCTCACCTTCTTAAAAAGACTCGAGCGGCTTAAGTAACTTAGTTAGGAGATGAAAACCAAATGCAAGTATCACAATGGGCTTTAGGGTCACTGTATGTCTTCTCTTAGATATGCAACCTGGCTTACCTAACTTAACCTTGCCGGAATTTAAAATTAACCAATAGCGGTTTTGTTGTCGAAGATGCCAAATACAATTCCTTTGTGTATCATATTAATTGGAATCAAAATAAATTTTATAAAAATCTTTATTTTTACGAAGCCAAAACCTGCTGCCTCAAATGTTTAAATTACTTTTTTCTACCTAATATACGTAGAAGTTTTTTATACACCAGCATGAAAAAAATAGAACATTTAATCGCTGTAATTTGTGCCAATTCAATCAAATCCATTTAAAAATATAATTAATTTTACCGTCTCGGAGCAGCAGAAGACTTTAAATGGCTCAGCTGTGGAAAGGGTTCATAAACTGAAAAAGTAATGAAGCTTAGAGTAGTGAATGTATTTCAGCCCATGGCTCTCATAAGCCTATAATACACATATACATGAATGCAATCGTACATACATCTATATACATATGTAGGTAAACATACAACATAACCCCATTAAAACAGACAGCAGCTGCCTTTAAGTGTTTTTTGTGTTTCATAATTCTTCTCAATTTTTTCTTAATTCTTATTATTTTGAGCCGCAATCGAAAGCAGGTGCGTGCGTCAAACTCGAAACTTTATACTCTGAATATCACGCAAAGCTATTTTCTATCGCTGCCGAAAAACAATAATTCTAAAATTGATACTCCATTTAAGCCTGCAAATATGGCAGGCAAAAAAACGAAGCGATTATCATGGCGCATGTTTTAAGCTCGCGTTTTTGCTAATAAATTTCTGCACAAAAATTGCTGGGTTAGGGCTGCTATACAATTCGTAGTAATAGTTGCAAAACATTATTTACCATCATTACTTTAATATAAATTTGAAAAATTGGAGGATAATAATAAAGATTATAGTTTTTCTTTAGCGTAAAAATTATGTTTCAATTGGATTTTGCTTATTTTGAAGCTCCCGTTGAAAGTAATAGAGCCTAAATTTATTGATTGGTTTTATTGTAGTTTTTTATTTAGTTATCTCCACATAAAAGAAATATGTCATGGACTTGTTGCATGGAGAAATTGCGCAACACCATCAGAGGACAAAACTATCAAAAATCAAAACGATTTTCTAGCAACTTAACACTTGTACTTTATTATACTAAATTAAACTAAATTATACTAAATTTAATAAGTTGTAATACTGGATACCAAAAACTTTTCTAAAAATTCCAATTATTGACCCGGAAATTGGATGAACTGCTTGTGCTCTTAAACACATATTTCTAAGTGGGAGACCACTTAGAGTAACAGAAAAGACGAAATATCTAGGACTTGTACTGGATAGGAAGCTAAATTGGGAACTCACAGTCGCAGATAGAGTACGCAAATCTATGATGGCGTTGTACTCCTGCGGAAGCTAATCGGAAAGAAATGGGAATTGGAACCCAGAATGATGCACTGCTGTACACAGCAGTGGTTAGGCCTTTTATCTACTATGGTATTGTATTATGGAGGATTGCCCTTGAGAAGGGTGTGAGCATCAAAGAGCTTGACAAGGTTGAAAGGCCATCTTCTGTTCTTATAACTGGCGCCATGTCAACCACGCCATCGAAAGCTTTATATTCAACATTAAACTTCCTGCCGGTGGTGCGGCAATAAAGCTGAACACTCAAAGTGTGTGGTCAAATTAGAACTACTGCCACGGTAAAATCCTGTTTGCCACTTCGGAGCTTCTCGGATTGGTGGAACATGCACTCTCGCCTACACTTGCCATTACAACGTTCACATCCCTTCTACGCTCACAGGAAGAGTGGGAACGGGACGATGTAAGACAGTTCGAGTCTGTCCATGTATATGCAGATGGCTCATAGCTCGAGGGCAGGGTGCGCGTTGGTGTATACTCCGTGCATCTGGGGATCTTCTTCCGTTTTCGGCTCCCCGACTACTGTAGTGTCTTTCAGGCTTAACTGATGGCAATAATGAAACCCGCGACACTGGTACAGCTTGATGCGACATCTGGTAATGACAATTACATTTTCACTAACAGCCAGGCGGCGATAAAATTCCTCACAAAACAGTCGACCACCTCCAAGGTAACGAGATGTCTGAGCCATTTAACCTAATGATAACATGGGTTCCTGGTCGTTGTGACATTGAGGGTAACTATAGAGCCGATGAACTGGCTAGACTTGGCACTAAATTGACCGAGTGGCCGACTCTCAATACTAAAAATACAGAATCTTTCTCTATATATATATATATATTTAAATTTATATTATATTTATGTGGCGCTACAACCGTGTGTTGGTTTTGGCCGAATCCAAAATGGCGCGTCAACTTTTTTTGTCATGCGCTCGTTGGTGCTAGTTGGAAATCTTGAGTGAAGTCAAGTCCTGCAGCACTTGCTTTTTCCAATGGAGATGTGATCTTCCCCGCCTTCATTAGTGGGGTACCATGTCGTTTCGCCTTTCTGGAGCGTCGTCTTTCTTACGGGTGGCATGGTATTTTTAAACGCTCAATTATGTCCATGTAACTATATATATATTATGCATATATATAGCTCATACAATTCACTGTTCCACCGTACGCGGTACTCCTCCAAAATCTTACGTAGAATTTTTCTCTCGAAGGCTCTTAAAACTTTTTCATTAGCTGTTGACATCGTCCATGCCTCTGCGTCATATATTAGGACGGGAATCATGAGCGTAGAGTGCCAGTTTAGTCCTTCGAGAGATAGCTCTACTTCTCAGTTGCCTACTGAGCCCAAAGTAAACCCCGTTGGCAAGAGTTATTCTCCGTTTGATGTCCAGGCTGACGTCAGGCACAGAATCTCTGCTAAGCCAAAATAAGCACAGTCTTAGCACACTTATTTCAGTCACAATGGGGCACTGAGCAAGTTCATAGACAAGAAGTTCTTGATATTACGCTGGCAAGTCAAACCCTTTACGGAAAGATGACGCAGTGGAGGGTTCTGAATGAACACTCTTACTCCGATCATCGCTACATAGAAATTAAATTTGGGGGAAACAACCCACGGGCTCCACCCGCCAACAGGAACTTGAAAAAGACCAACTGGCATATATATAAACGGGAACTTAAGGAAAGACTTCCAAATTCCCAAAATATTACTATTGAAGACAGAGAATCATTGAACGAACACGTACAAACCCTTACGGAGGTCTGCAGAACTGCGCTAAACAAGGCTTGCCCTTTAAGTAGGTATAAGGGGAAGAAAAAGCCGCCCTGGTGGTCAGAAGACCTGTCTACATTAAGAAACGACAGCAGAAAACAGTTTAACAGAGCGAAAGCGACACGAGAGAGTAAAGACTGGGACTGCTACTACAGTAAACTAAAAATTTACAAAAAAGAAGTTAGGAAAACGAAAAGGTCTGGTTGGAGAAAGTTCTGTGGAGAAATCGAAGGAACCACAGAGGCCTCCAGACTGCGCAAAATCCTCTCAAAAAAACACAATCCCATCGGATACCTCCAAAAACCGGACAGGGGTTGGACTACTTCGAGTGACGAAACGTTGAAGTTGCTAGTGGACACGCACTTTCCCTGCAACGAATCATCTAACGTAGTAATCGACAATGGTACGGAAAGATCAAATTCTGACATTGAAGAAATAATCACTGAAACTAGGATAACCTGGGCAGTGAACACGTTCAAACCATTCAAATCACCGGGCCCAGATGGATTATTCCCGGCCCAAATACAACATTCACTCAACTACATCATGGAGTGGGTGACGGCCATATTTAAGGCCGCTCTGAAACTGAAAAGTGTCCCATCAACATGGAAAGAGGTAAAAGTGGTCTTTATCCCCAAAGCGGGAAAAAGTTCACACACAACACCTAAGGATTTCAGGCCAATAAGCCTATCCTCCTTTCTGCTAAAGACATTAGAAAGAATTCTAGAAGAACACATTAGGGCTAACATCAGCCCTAATAAGCTCAGCATCTCACAACATGCGTACTGTAAAGGGAAATCAACCGAAACAGCACTTAACTCACTTGTTACAGAAATCGAGAAGTCAATGTATAACAAAGAATTCACACTGGTAGCCTTCCTAGATATCGAGGGCGCATTCAACAACATCCTACCGGATACCATAATAAAGGCACTGACGGATTTCGGGATCTCTAGAGCTCTGGTTGAGTTCATCGAAAACATGCTCTTGAGCAGATTTGTGATCGCAACCCTAGGGGACTCAGAGATCAAGAAAAAAGTTAGCAGAGGAACACCTCAAGGCGGCGTGCTGTCCCCTCTCCTATGGGTGCTGGCACTAAACTCATTGCTAAAGAGCCTAGAGGAGAGAGGACAACACGTAGTAGCATATGCGGACGATGTTGCAATGGTAGTAAGGGGGAAATTCCCCAATACACTCATAGAAATCATGCAGGATTTACTAAATATGGTTAAAAACTGGTCAAAAGCAAATGGGCTAAGCGTCAACCCCAATAAAACTGAACTAATCCTATTTACGAGGAAACACAAAATACCGAATATAACTCCTCCGACTCTAGGAGGAACGGCACTGTCATTTAGTGATGAGGCCCGCTACTTAGGTCTAATACTGGACCGAAAGCTATCATGGAAGGCAAATGTCGAAGATAGAGTAAAAAGGGCGACAATAGCACTATACTCTTGTAAACAGCTGATAGGACTAAGTTGGGGTCTCTCCCCATCTATCGTATATTGGCTTTACACGGCAATTGTCAGACCTATCCTAACATACGGCATATTAGTATGGTGGCCAGCTTTAGATAAATTGTACATTAAAAGAACCATGGCACACGTACAAAGAATGGCCAGTCTTTGCATTTGCGGGGCCCTCAGAACCACACCCACAGATGCACTAAATATCATGCTTAACATCTTACCAATAGAGCAGTACGGTAAGCAAACAGCTGCCAAAGCAACTCTCAGACTAAGAGAAATCGGCCTACTCAGAACGAACCAAAGAGGACACTCCTGAATTTTAGAACAATTCCCCTGCATTCCCAACACAACGGATTTCTGTAGAACCAAGGACATCAATTTGTATAAATCCTTCGTCACAGTATTTCCTTCCAAAGAGGAATGGGATAACGGGCTCATTGTTAAGATAAATAAAGTAAACATCTACACAGATGGCTCAAAACTGGATAACAAAGTAGGTGGAGGGGTCTACTCCGACAAACTCGGAGTATGCCAATCATTCCGCTTACCTGATCATTGCAGTGTATTTCAGGCGGAAGTCACTGCCATAAAAGAGGGGCTTAAAGAGATAAAAACGAGAGTATTATCCACAAATGAAGTCTTCATTTACTCGGACAGTCAAGCAGCAATAAAAGCGCTGGAATCAAAAACACCCTCGTCAAAAACAGTTCTAGAATGTTTTAAACTACTAGATGACGTATCTAAGTGCTACAAGGTGCACCTTATCTGGGTACCAGGCCACAGAGACATTCCAGGAAATTGTAAGGCGGATGAACTTGCAAGAGCCGGTACAACGCTCGATCTCGAACCGGATAAGGCTCTGATACCCATGCCTACAGCCACTTGTAAATTACTTATAGACAGGGAAACCATCAAAAAGGTAAATACAATCTGGCAAAACCTCACAACATGCGAACTAAGCAGACAGACATGGCCGAACTGGAACAGCGGTCGATCGAAGATCTTGCTAAGATTCAACAGGGAATCTATAAGAAAAATGATAGGTGTATTAACAGGTCATTGTTTAATGGGCAGCCACGCTAGAAGGTTAGGACTACCTTACTTCGATTTCTGTAGAAGCTGTCTTAATACAGAAGAAGAGGAAACAGTCAGACACCTTTTATGTGAGTGTGAAAGCCTAGCTGCGCACTCTTGATACAGCATTTCTAATCGATGGAGCGGACATAGCCCATCTAAAACTAACGAAGCTCTGCTCGTTTATTAAAGCTACCGGCTGGTTTGAAAGGGAACACGTAGAGTAAGGATAAGCTCCAGTGGTATCACAATGGACCTGCCGAAGGTCTAAGTGTGTCTTACGACAACCACCCTACCTACCTACCTACCTAAGTTCATGACTTCTATAGAAGTTGGCTTGATGAGGAAGTGGAAGAGACAATCTTGCACCTTCTGTGCCATTGCCCTGCTCTATACAGACGGAGATTTACTTCTAGGCAGACAGTTCTTTAACGAAATAGGAGATATTCTAAAATTTTTGAAAAGCAGTCACTGGTTTTAGGAAAGATTGGGAAAGCTCCCCACGCGGCATCACAATGGGCTAGAGCCAGAGTGTGTCCACAGTCGATAACCCCTTCAACCTAACCTAGGTAGAATTTACAAATGTACTGATGTACTTCTATAAAAAATAATGTTAATTCAAAAAACCAGAGGAAAGTAGTCAAAATTGGTCGAAATGTTGATGTAAAATCGTGAGGTCGCGGAATGTATATATACATATAAATATATATATTTTTTTCCGTTTCGTTTCTAAAAAACAAAATATATATATATATATTCGGACAAAATATATATAAGCGGACACCTAAGGCACTGAAAATCTTGTCCGCTTATGGGAGGGTTGTCCGCTCAAGAGAAACAAATTTTTAAAAATGCTTAAGGTTTTGTGGTATTTACTGGAAAAAGTATCCGCTTATCAGAGGTGTCCGCTTCAGAGAGGTGTCATTTAGGAGATAACGGCCCAATAACGGCCCAAAACCTGCGGTTTTGGGTGCATTAAGACAAAAATCATAATTGTTGTTTTCTGAGTCCACGACATAATTGGATTTTTAAAAAGCCAGCAAAAAGGTTTACGGAATCAGCCAAATACCATTAAATTTCACTCTGGTTGGAATATTAGAGTATCGCTTTTTCAAATTGATGTATTTCCAGAAATTTTTGGCTTTTCCTCTAACTCTATCTCGCACCGAGAAATACATTTATTTTTTTAATATGATTATATAACAAGTAAGTATTACAAAAATACCTTCCTACCAGCAGAAATATATAAGCTATAAACTCCTAAACGAAAACTCAAGTAAAACGAGGAACTAATAAAATGTACATACAAGTATATTGTCATATAGTCATATATGTAGTAATACATACATACATATCTGCATACAGAATTGCTTTTTTATTTCCGTGTGAGAAACTCAAATTGCTTACAGGGCTGAACTGTTGCAGCTGAAGTGGCAGAGTTTCAATCCGAATTACTGGTTTATGTTAATAATTTTGTATGAATATCTACATATGTGAGCACTTATGATGCATTATGGATTATAAGTGACTGCATAATAGACACATTAGATGTCATTTGATGCATAGAGGACTGAAAAGACATTAATATATATTTTTCATATCAATACTTGCCAGAGAAAGCTAATTTCGTTTGTAGCCCCTTTGAGACTCTAGTGCTGGCATTTTTACTATGTGATAAAGTTTATGCAGCAATATTGGAATTAAAGGCCGGAAGAGTTTTGTTCAAAAAGTGTGTTTTGACTAAAGTTGTAACATTTAGCTTTTATGAAAATTAAAATAAAAAATATTAAACTCACAAATTGTGATGATTTTGATGTAAGTTAAGTTTCAGTGCAATATTTGAACTAATTTTCATTCACAGCTGTAGCAGAAGTCCCGTTCAATTAAATAATTTTAATTGATTTTTTTTTTTAATTTTTTATATACATTTTTTTTAGAAAGTTTGCAGATAAGTTATTTTGCTCAAAGTGAATATATAAAAAGAAGAACGCATTTTCGAAAAATATTTTTCATTAAAACTTTTTTATAAATATAATCATAAACATTGACTTAAAATTTTATAAAAAAAATTTAACCTTAACCACTCTTTTAAGTACAAATTTATTTGCGTACTAAGAAAATAGTGATTGACAAATTTGCAGAAAATACAAAGACAATAGGTTCAACTTTACTTTCCAATTGAAAGCCGCGTGCATTTTTCCCCACAAACAAAGCTCCTCTGGTGCAGTCGATTGCACTCCATAAAAGTTAAGTCAAATAAAAGAGTTTCTCAAAAGGAAAAGAGTACCTATAAAGCTGAACGGTGGCACGTGTCAAAAATTGTAGCCATTAAAAACCTACAGCGGGCAACAGTAAGCGCAATAAACAGTCAGTAGCCACAGCCGCCAACATCCAGTAGACTTTGCATCCAACTTTGTAAGTAAACAATGGCAAGCAGCAACGGAAAATCAAATTACGGAAAGTAAATGAAAACAAAAATGGAAGCAGCACAGCGCGAGCTGCATGTAGTCAAAACGCCAGCTAAATTCAAGGTAGGCACAAAATCCCGGGCAAACACAGCCAACAGCCACTGGAGGCCAAAAGTGCAACGAGTGAAATGAGAGAAGGTAGCGCAGTGCGGTGGGTGTTGAGTATGTGTGTGTGTGAGTGTACAAAGCATTACGCTGGGTGAGGCAAATTTTTTGATTTGAAAATATCAGAAACTTATTCACAAATAAAAAAGTGTGCATGTGTGCATGGTTTATGTGTAGCCTGTTTGTGCGAGCTGCTTGCTGGCCATTCCAGCCGAAATTTGAACTGCTTTACAGGGCGAATGACGGAGCCGTGCTGGACCGTTCAACATTTTTGTTTATTTATATAATATAGCTTTTTATAGTTTTATGTGCTTATAACTGGTGCAGTTGTTTCTATATATTTTTTTTTTAATTTTTTAATTTTTGTAGCTAAGAAAAACTCACTACACTTGCCTTGCTTCGCTTTTGCCTGGAGGCGTGAAGTTACTAAAATCAGAAAGTACACACAAACACGCACATGGGCACATCAGTATATCGACACATGTAGACGCACATGCGGCTAATTCAAGTAAACAAGTGGCATGCGTAGCAAACGTGCAGCGAGCTAAGGAACTATCGGTCAGTCGTTTTGCTCTAAAGATATGCAACAAGCATATGTTGCAAGTCGGCACACATGCAGCACTGATTTAGAAACGCCCATTGAAATAAATTTGCTCTGTGTTGTTTTTGTGAAATTCCCTAATTTTAGTTTGTTTCTATGCAGTGCAACGGAAATAGTGAAAATTTCATGCTCAATTGCAATTTTCTGTATTCTTTCAGGCATTTCCCCGCAATACTCGCCGTGGCCTGCAACCACTCAGCAGGGAAATTAATCAATGGGCAATGTTTATTTTTAGTGATTCCGATTTTTTGTTGGTAAATTTTTGGTAATCGAATTTCAAGTGGTTTCACATTACAAATATGCGTGAAATGAAAATTAACATACATACATAGGCACTTGTGTGTGCTTACATATACATATATGCATAAATGCATAAGTAATTATCTTAAAACCCAAAAAGGGTGAATTACTGAGTCAAAAACACAGACCACTTGACACAAGTATAGAAAGAAACCTTGAAATCGCACTAATTTTGTTTGCTTTGCTAAGCAATTTTTCCCATGAATTTTATACAAACTCGATGTTAGGTTGGTTAGGTTGAAGCGGTTGTCCTGTGGGTTACACTCAGGCACATAATCCATTGGGATGACGCATGGGGAACTTGTCCTTATCTCGCCTAAAGACAGTGTGTACTTTTAAAAATTTTTAGACGGTACCTGATTTCCGCTGAACTGAGATATTCCAATTCATTAAAAAACTGTCTACCTAAAATGGTAAACCTAAAAATGGTAAACCTAAGACTGTGCTTAATTTAGCTTAGCAGAGTTTCTGTGCGTTTAGCATTTAGAGTCGGCCACAATTGTCGCGCGATTCTGCAGGTGATTTCATTACGCCATATTTCATTACGTTTTCCTCAAAGATAAGTAGCTTGCACCATGACTACCATGTTTCGGGCCCGGCGAAGTCGATCTACCGCTGTCCGTTACCGGATGTTTCGTTGTGCTGACTGAATTTTTCGACTGTGTGACCAAAACTTTCCTCCTTGCCCACCCTGGCGTTGAAGTCCCCAAGCACGATTTTTATGTTCCACGTATATGCCCTCAAATCGTAGTCCTTAGTTCGTGTGCAGCGGTCGTCATCAGTATAGGAAGTTCTCATCCGAGACTTTATACATGTTTTTATTGGGGGGGATTTTTAAGTGGCGGGTCCCAAGCCCAGCACACAACCAGCTATCCTGGGATGCCTCGCCTTCTCAAATTAGCTTATTCCCGAACGGGTTTTCGGAAGCTACCCAGAGGATACTTGGAGTAATCCCGGAAGTTGTGAGCCGCTTGAACCATATGTAGAAGAATCGTCCTGGCCACTCTCAAGTGAATGGCGATCAGTAACTTTCCCCACTTACGCCCACCCATCCTGCAAGGGTTTGCCTACTCATCGGTCAATTTGATGCCGAGTCTTGCTAGTTCATCGGTTACCCTCAATGTCACAATGGCCAGGAACCCATGTTTGTTTTAGGTGAAATGGCTTAGACATCTCGGTATTTCATGCCTACCTTGGAGGTGGTCGCCTGCTTTGTGAGGGATTTTATGGCCGTCCGGCTATCAGTGAAAATGTAGATGTCATCTCAGGGTATCGCATCACACTGTATCAGTGTCTCGGTTTTCGTTATTGCCACCAGTTCAGACTGAAAGATACTACAGTAGTCGGGGAGCTGAAAACTGAAGGAGATCCCCATAAACCCTATACATTTGGAACATGCACCTCCGCTCACCTTTCCCTCGAGCTTTGAGCCACCTATGTATACATGGATAGACTCGCCCTGTCTTACTCTTCTCTCAAGGGTAGGAGGGTCGTGAACGGGAAGCTCCGAAATGCCAGCCAAGATTTCACGGATGGTTACTGTTTCTATCGGTTCATTGTACGAGTATAGCGACTTATGCGAATCTTCAATGAACAATTTGAGATTTCTAGGATTAATATTCAATACCTGAATTAAATGAAAAATGTAATAGACCCTCGGCCAATTACCATTAGCGTTAAAACAAAATGTCAATTTCAAATACAACCATTTTAAGGTGCAGGCAAAAATATTCATAATTTTTATTTTTTACCAAAAATTTATAAATATGATTTTTATCTAGTTCAATAAGGCTAAAACCTTATCACTTTGTTTGTTTACCAAGACGAACTTTTATCTTAATATTCAAGGAAATTAGCTCAAGAATTTGCTTACATTTGTGCAAGCAACTCGAATTAATTTAATAAACACTAATTTTTACAGCTTTTATAGTCAGCAATCCACCACTCAAATTTCCGCTACAAAAACACTAAAACGGAAATGGCATATCCAAACAAATATTGACGCCGTAGTACAACTTGCCATTTAGTCATTTAAAGCATTTCAAAAATAAGTAAATAAAGCATAAAAGAAGTAAATACATACCCATATATGCGCATATATACAAATGTGTGTATGTGGTGAATGAACTGAGGTCAGGTTTGCCCCAAGGTGCCGCGAAATGAGCTAAAAATGCGAAAAAATCTATTGTATTGTTAAATAATCAGAAATGTTCCGTTTGCTTGACTCGTCACTACGAGTGTCATTTATTGATTGAATTTTTAGTTATTACAATCTGGTTATTACAGCTAAAGACAGCGTGGCTGCGCTGTCAGAGACGCCGGCAGAGGCGCGGTCAGCTTATGTGTAATTCTTTATGTATTGTTTACATAAGAACGTCTAAGGGCTGACGCGGCTCGCAACGGCGGGGAGGAGGTAATATGTTCACTTGGTTGTTGAACCGTCGGCGCATATCAAATATGCCGATGCGGTAATGTCCATGCAGGGCAATGTCCAAGGGATCGTGTTACCACAAGTGCTTGCACATTGTTTATGTGAATATTGTAGTCAAGTGCTACAATGTGTTTGTAATAATATTTATGCATTCAACTGAGTACAGTGAGCATCAGGGCAATGGCCCAGGGATCGTATTACCACAAGTGCTTGCACATTGTTTATATGAATATTGTAGTCAAGTGCTACAATGTGTTTGTAATAATATTTATGCATTCAACTGAGTACAGTGAGCATTCGATAAGTGAACATACTACATCTCCCTCCTTTAGAAAAATAACGTAATTACATGAAGTTATTTTCTTAGTGTTATTACTTACTTATGTGTAAAATTTATAATTATATATATTTATTTTTTTTTTCATTTTATGAATTTTAATACTAATTAATTAGTAGATTTGATGATATATATATATATATATAGCATTAACTACTTATTATAGGTATGGCCATACTTTACTTTATAATAGTAGTCAACTGATTGTGAAGTAACATGTATTTAATATATCAAGAAATGAAAATCTTTAACCTATCTTTATGTACTTTTTGTTTCTTATTTTTACTGTCTTTAATTATTTTATTATCGTTATCTTCTATTTTTACTACAGTATAAGGGCCTAAATATGTTTTATCTAGCTTATGACCTGTTTCATTTTTTAATAAAACTAGGTCATCTATTTTTATGTTACTATCTATAATATTCCTATCGTAATATTCTTTATTTCTATTTTTATGTTTTTCTAATAGTAATCTAGCCCTTTTATAGGCTGATTCTAATCTAAACTTAACTTCTTTAGAGTAATCATCTATATTATAAATAGGTTCTATTTTATCTATATTTGTAAAATATTTTGGCAAGTTACTCTGTTTGCCGAAAACTAGCTCATATGGACAATAATTATGTGCCATAGAGGGTGTCGTGTTGAAACAGTATACGAAATATTGTAGCCATACGTCCCAATCTGTTTTGTCAACAGATATGTAAGAACGGATATATTCATTGAATGTTCTGTGGCTTCTTTCTACTGTTCCAACGGTCTGGTGGTGGTGTGCAGTAGACGTTATGTTGTCTATCTTTAAGTATTTGCACAAGTCAGATATAATTGAATTTTTATATTCTGTTCCCATGTCCGTAATGAACGTCTTCATTGGACCGTACTTCAGAATAAAAGATTCGAATATAGCTTTTGCGACAGTTGTTGCACTTTTGTTTGCAACTGGAATTGCTACTAAGTACTTTGTCAGATCACATATTAAAGTGACTGCGTATTCATTTCCATTTTCCGTGCGTGGTAATGGACCAATTGTATCTACTATCACTCTGTCGAAAGCATATATTGGAGTTTCAGTTAGAGTCATTGGGGTCTTTGTGTGTAATGTCGTCTTTGACATTTGGCATTTGGGACATCTACGTATATACTCTTTGATATGACGAGTCATATTTTTCCAATAGTAGTGTCTTTTTATTTTAGCTATTGTTCTAGCTATTCCTGTATGACCTCCTTGTATTGGATCATCATGGAATGTAAACAGTATTGCTTCTTTTTCTTTATCTTTTTGTATTAGGGTCACCGGCTGGAGTAGCGCTACTCTTAAAGATTTCAATATTTCATTGCCCATTTTTTTAAAAGTATCTATTGAAATTAGTTCAAAGATCTTTTCGCTCGGTGCCACTTTGAGTTGGCTAATATTAAGTATACCGGCTTCCGTTTCAAGCCTTTGAAAGAACTGACCTAAGTCAAGAATTTCATTGGTGTACATATTGCTAACATCAATTCTTGCTATAACTTTATTTCCATGTTTTAGTAAGCATAGAGAGTCTGTTATTCGCAAGGTCACTACTTTTCGTACCTCGTCATTTGCAATGACTTCGTATACGTTGGGCTGAGAAGCATTTAGAGTTTGCTTTCGCAAATCCTCTTTTTCTTTTTCTTTTCCTGCGCAGGAATTTAACTGTTTATTTTGATTTCTGGTAGTGACTTTCAGAATTTTATTACTTATTTGTATGTTTTTTAAGTCCTTTATTGTAATTCTTGATAGCGCATCGGCTACAAAATTATCTTTGCCCTTTAGATATTCTACTGTGAAATTATATTCCTCTAATTCAAGTCTCATACGAGTAAGTTTCGAACTTGGATTTACCATTGAGAATAGGTAAGTAAGTGCTCTGTGATCTGTTTTGACAGTGAAGTGTCTACCATAAATATATGGTCTGAAATATATTATTGCCCAATGTATAGCTGCTAATTCCTGTTCTGTTGTGCTTTTGTTGCTTTCACCTTTTGTGAATGCTCTTGATGCGTATGCAACTGGGAGTTGGAGTCCGTTTTTGTTCTGAGTTAGAACTGCTCCACATGCTTGCTTACTAGCATCTGTGATAATACAGAATTCTTTGCTGAAATCTGGGTATTGTAGGAGTGTTGGATTCATTAGTGCTGATTTTAGATATTCGAAGGCGTTTTGGCAATTAGCTGTCCATTCGAATTTTACATTCTTTTTACATAACTTCGTTATGTGACGGGAATAATCAGCAAAATTTTTTATGAATCTTCTGTAATAGTTACAAAATGCAACAAATCTTCTAGCGCTGTCCGCATCGTGTGGGACTGGATAATTTTGGATGACGTCGTATTTTTTGTCGTCGGGCAAGATTCCTTTGTCTGTGCATTTATGTCCTAGGAAAGTGACTTCATGCATGAAAAATGAGCATTTTTCGGGATGTAACTTTAGATTGTGTTGTCTACATTTTTCAAAAACATCGGTTAAGTTTTTGAGCATCTGTTTTTCAGAACAACCAATGACTATTAAGTCATCCATATAAAGGAATGCTTGTGAAGGTTCAAGTCCAGAGAAAGCTATAGTCATCATTCTCTGAAACGAATTTGGCGCTATTTTTAAACCGAATGGTAATCGCGTGAAGCGATATGAACCATTGTTTGTTGAAAAAGAAGTAATATCTCTTGATTTTTCTTCAAGTTCAATTTGATGAAAACCTGACATTAAGTCCAGGCATGAGAAGTACTTTGCTCTACCTAGTTGATCCAAAATATCATCAATTCTAGGGAGCGGAAATTTATCAGACAACAGTTTTTTATTAATTTGACGATAGTCAATTACTAATCGCCATTTTTTTGTTTCCGAATTTGGAAGTGACTTTTTGGGTACTAATAACAAAGGGCTATTATAAGCAGATACAGATGGTTCGACTATTTTGTCGTCAATTAGTTTTTGGACTTGTTTCTGAATTTCGTCTTTGTGACTGTGAGGATTTCTATAATTTTTAATGTATATTTCTTCATCATCCTTCAATCTCAGTTTTTGTTTATAAAAATTATTTGTGGTTATTGGTTCGGTTTCTAGTCCGAATACATCGCTGTATTGTTTACAGATTGTTGTTAGTTGATTATGAAATTGTGGTGGGAAATTCTTTGATAGCTGTTTTAGTACAGATTTCTCTCTATTCTCTGGAATTGTTTTAACTACTTCGTAGCTTGAAAGTGGTTCATATTCTAATTTATTTATGTTGATTAACTGATCTTCATTTGTTGTATTAAGCATTCTTATGAATGCATTTTGGGTTGTTGCTATGGTATTTGCTATGTAGATGCCATGCAGAATTTCTTGGTTTGGAATAAATACACTGTCTTCTACTGAGTTTATTGTAATTTTTCGGATCACTTGTGATCTTGCTGGCAGAACTATGGAATTGTTGCCAGAACTGTATGTTATCGGAACATAAATTGGGTATTTTAAGTTAGTTGGTCTGATTATAAGCCAGTCTTCAGACGGCTTGAAATCTAATTGACAGTTGTATTTTTTAATGAAATCTATTCCTAGTATTCCATCACATGGAATAGCGAATTGTAAATTTACAATGTGAAAATCGTGGGGGATTATGTAATTTGTGGTTTGGATTTCAATGGAAGTAAGTCCTTTAGATTTGGTTACTTCTTGACTTATTCCCTGTATATTTATTATATGATCAGTTTGAATGTATTGAAAAACATCTGAATTTTCTTTTAATATAGATATATCTGCACCTGTGTCTATCAAGAATACTAGTTCTTTCCCTGTGTTTATATTTGTGAAGGTTACGTATATGTTTTGGCTGAGATTGATGGTATGAATTTTATTATTTACTGCTGAGTATCTAAAGGCTGTTGGGAGTTTCCCGAAGCGTTTTGGGTCACCCTTACATTATTGTAACTGTTTTGGTTATAACCTCCATTTTGGTGGTTATTTCCTCTATGGTTGACTCTGTTGTTTCCTCTATTGTTACCTCTATAATTATTATATTGGTAATTATTATTCTGGCCATTATTGCGGTTGTTGTTATTATAATTATTATTATTATAATAACCTCGACCATTGCCTCTACCATTGCCTCTACCGCGATAATTATTCCTGTTGTTATAATTACCACGGCCCCTTTGGGCTAGCAATATTGAATTGGGATTGCCTGTCATTTCGGTACTACATTGTATATACTTTGTGACGGCTTCATCCATTGTTTTGAAATTGCCTGCCTCGAGGATTGTTTTTAACTTTCCGTGTTCGCAATTTTTAACCATTGTGTTAATGGCTTCTTTAGTGCTGAATTTGTCAGCATGTTCGGCTGATAGGCCTTCGTCGATATACGAAGCTTCCAAAAGCTTTCGTAAATTGTCAATTTCTGTCGTAAATTTTTCGGCAGTTTTCCCTTTTTGCATTGTTTTAGACAATTTGGCTTTTACTACGTCGGATGTTTCACCAACTATAGTATCTTGCAATTTTTTGATTATTGCATTAATTGTCGTTTCATTTTGGACTTTGTATAGAGTTGAGCCAACAATTTTTGACTTAATGACCTCAACAGCTATTTCTTCGAATGTGCCTTTTGTCAGATTTATTAACTTCAAAGCTGTTACAAATCTTTGAAGATGTATTTTCTGTCCATTGAATTCTGGAATGGCATTCGATATGTCCTTTATGTATGCCCTTTGGGCGTTTACGTCTGTCATGATGTATTCTTCTGTGTCTGCTGAGCTTGTGCTAGAATTCAATCCTTCTTCCTGTTCTATCTCATTATCTTCTTCAGATAAAGTGATTTGTGCAGGAATAGTAAGATCTTTTAGGTCGTTTTCTTTTATGTCAGTTTCTTCGTTTGATTCAGGATCTGAATCTAAATCTGTTTCAACTGATTTCTGATCTTCTTCTCCATGTAGTGTTAATGGTGAATTTAACACTGTTGGAATGAAAATATCTAGCTGATACTTTTCTTTGACGTTATATAAATTTAAACGTAATTTGATCAACAATTTTGATATTTTTGACCAGTTAGTTTTATTTATTATGCGTCTATTATCATGCACTAATATTCTTGCATCATTAAATGTTTCTACAAGAATTTTCGCATGTTTATTTAAAGTATCCTTTTGTATTGACCTATTCTGGCTTACACATTTGTAAGATTTATCAAATTTTTCTTTTAGTTCACGGATATTTAGGGTTAGTTGCTCCCATTCCATGCCTGGGATTCATTATGTATATGTATATATATAAAAGTTTTTTTTTTGTATATATAAACACATTATCATGAGAATCGTGTGTGTTTGTATATTATTTTCAGATCTTATCAAGATCGTTAGCTTGGCTTAAGGCTCTCTTTTTTATACATTTATTATGTAGGATGTAGGCTTTGTAAATAATATATGCACACATAATAATAACGATTATCAGTAACAATATGTTTGTCATTTTCATATCAGTATTTGACGATTCTATTTTATTTATTACATTTGCAGTGGAGTCCACTGTTTTGGTATCAATTAACCCCATTCTGGGTGTTATTATATATATATCATCAAATTTACTTATGTTGTTTCTGCTCATATATTTTAGTTTTGTTATTTCTAACGTTAATGTTCATTTAGGAGTAAATTTTAATTTAATTAATTTTTCCTGATTCGATCAACAGCGATCTCCTACCTAGTGGTTTGTATGGCTTCACTGGCCATACTCTAGCGGGCAATGCAGTTATCGCTTCCGCTTACAATATTTGTCTTAAATTAATTACAATATTTTTTTTTGTATTATATAAATATATCTAAATTCTGCTGCTGTTGATCGTCCATCTGCACCAGCTGGTCTTCGCCGGATCTGGCACGCTGGCGCTCCCTCGTTGACGCTAGCGGCGGGGTGCCTCTCGCGTTTGATGTTTCTAGTTGTTATTCGTCTTGGTGTTCGGATCCGCTGCCGTGCAGTGCTTGCACGTGTATTGGCAGAACGCACTGTCCAATGGTCCCTCGCAGTCGGTTGGGCACTTCTTGGCTGGTTTACTGAGCTGGGCTTTTATTGCTCCTGGCTGGTTTAATTTGGGAATAGTTTTATCAATTATTTTTATATGTCTTTGTGTGGTGGTAGAGGTTGAATGCTTATGGTTTTCCTTCTGGGCTTGATCAATCTGATCTAGCTCGGCTTGTAGTGCTATTGTTGCCTCCCAACGTAATGGTGGGTTGGTGGCAAACAATAGTTTGAGAATTTCCGCCTTCCTCTTTTGGAGGCGTACTCGTATGCCGCTTCTTCCGGCTTTTTTCTTTTTAATTACTGCATTCATTGAACCTCTACTCACTCAGACAAGTTAGTTTCCAACGCTGTTCCTGCTCTTTGCCTTTTTGCGATGTAAAGTTGTCCAGCGTCCAGCTGCTTCAATACTTTGTATATGTTGTTGGCATAGCTTTCTTTCCTCCTGCTGCTTGACTCCAGGACTTTGTCACGGTCGCCATGTATTGTTAAATAATCAGAAATGTTCCGTTTGCTTGACTCGTCACTACGAGTGTCATTTATTGATTGAATTTTTAGTTATTACAATCTGGTTATTACAGCTAAAGACAGCGTGGCTGCGCTGTCAGAGACGCCGGCAGAGGCGCGGTCAGCTTATGTGTAATTCTTTATGTATTGTTTACATAAGAACGTCTAAGGGCTGACGCGGCTCGCAACGGCGGGGAGGAGGTAATATGTTCACTTGGTTGTTGAACCGTCGGCGCATATCAAATATGCCGATGCGGTAATGTCCATGCAGGGCAATGTCCAAGGGATCGTGTTACCACAAGTGCTTGCACATTGTTTATGTGAATATTGTAGTCAAGTGCTACAATGTGTTTGTAATAATATTTATGCATTCAACTGAGTACAGTGAGCATCAGGGCAATGGCCCAGGGATCGTATTACCACAAGTGCTTGCACATTGTTTATATGAATATTGTAGTCAAGTGCTACAATGTGTTTGTAATAATATTTATGCATTCAACTGAGTACAGTGAGCATTCGATAAGTGAACATACTACACTATCGACGAGCGTAGCTTATGAGCTGCGGTACGAAAATTTGCAAACTTCAGCAAACAACTCGGCCAAAATCCGAACGCAATATTTATCGAAAAATGTTATGTGAGCATAAGTATTTTTTTTTTTTTTTTTTTGTATCGTTTAAGTGCATTGTGTTCGCTTATTTAATGAGAATTTGTGATCCAATATTAGCGCCAGGGCTTATATCGAAAACGTGACTTTTGCATTTTAATTTATCGAGCACGTAAATACACAGATTTGTTGAATTACACTTCATACATTTATTTGCTTACCATGCAGGGTAAATCGAAACTAGTGCATGATGTATCTGGTCAAAAACTAGTAAAATTCCGCCAATTGCGAAACTTCGCCATTAATGTCGTCGCTAGCGCCATTTGTCTTCAAATTCTGACAGTTGCAATTCGGAAAGTAAATTCAAACCATGCTTCAACGTCATCAATCCATCTCTTTCTTGGTCAGCCTCTCTTTCTTCTTCCTATTGGATGCAAAGTAAACACCCTTTTTTGGATTCTTTCGATGGGCATTCTTATGATGTATCCTAACCATCTAATCTGCTGCGCTTTAATAAAACATATAACATTTCCACCACCAATAAAGTTTTCAATTTCGTTGTTGTAACGGATGCGATATGTGGCGCTTTCAAGCCAAATAGGACCGTAGATTTTTCGCATTACGTTTCTTTCAAATCGCAATAGCTGGTTTATATCATTAACTTTCAGTGTCCAGATTTCAGCACCATAAGTATGAAAATCTTTAAAGCTACCAATGAGCGATAAGGCCCATAGATTTTCTCAGTATGATCTTCTTTGTCTTTCCCCTACGTAAGAGAGGAGAAGTTTAAGACGGTCACAACTTGTACCGGAGGAGACGTATTCTTTTTTTTCGCGACACCCTCTAAAAATTTAAGGTTATCAAAAACCAATAGACGACACAACTCTTTCAGTAGGAACATTTTTGCGAGCTTCTTGTTGTTTAAAAATAACCATTTTCACGATGAAACAAAAATACAACTCTGATATGACCGCAGTATACCCAATTTGGAGCAGGCAAAGCATCAATACAAATATAGCAATTTTTAACCACTTGAACTCGTTTTGATTTTCCTCGTGTTTGTTGTTTTCAGTGACGTTTTAGTACTTTGAATGTTCAAATTCGCGCCTTTATGTTCAACTATCATTAGCAGTTGAGTATTTTGAGATCTATACACGCGTTTTAATTTTTTCGAACTTGAATTAGTTGAACCAAATAATTGATATTGTCATAGAAACGCTGATTAACAATCGATTAACTTTGCTGAACTACTATTATCGCTGCAAGCATCGCATAGCTTTGAGCGTCCACTCTGGCATCAGCCTTAGGCGCATGCGTACTTTTTCTAAAGCAGCGTTGGTCTATATTTATTTGTATTTTCTTGATTTCTTATCTTGAAAATGTAAAGTCTACTTTAAAATTATGTTTCATCCTTTAATTCCATCCTTGTGCAAGATCATAAGATTTTTTATTTATTTTAGGCCGAATTTTACCAGAATTTCGAAATGCTAAAATTCATAAAATTATTCAAATTTAATAAAATATTTCAACAAAAAATTTCATACCTCTACTTTGTAGCTCAATGTAGCCTCTCATTCACATGCCCGCGTATATCAAAACCAATCAATCAGCAAACGCAAATCGATTAGTCGTGGCGTAATGATAACTTTTAAGCTTTAATTATATTTCTGCTAAAAAACTATCTGATCTACATTTGTTTAAAGACTAAAACTTTTCCTAGGTTCGACTTTTTATTCCTCTTAAGCTTTTGCGGAATGGTGCTGAAAGTTAAGTGCCTTGAGCTCAAAATTAAAAATAAAAAATGCAAATATTAAAAAAGAAAAATAATAATAATTGCAGCTTAGTTTATCGGACACAAAAATCATTAGGAGAAAAACACGGTAAGGTACATAATAATTATAGAATTACGCATGAAAGAAATTCAAAATTTCTGGTAGACGAAATCATAAGTTTGCGCGTAATTAAAAATAAGGTGCCTTTTGGAGTAATACAACTTCATACAGAAAAAAAGCTGCCAAAGCAATTCGCTGCTAAGGTTTATTGTATAAAATCACAGAATGTTTTCAACTGAGGCACTTAAATGTTCATTAAAAATATGTCTCCAATTTGCTAAGTGTCTAAAAGCAATAAGAAACAGATAGATTAAGTTGAGTTAAGGTGATTCCTGACAACTCCGACCGCAAAGGTAAGTCTACAATTTGGTCCTTAGTCATATCTTATCAATCCAAAGTCCTTATTCTTCTTCAAAACAGTTAGTCTTCTACTGCCGTATGTTCACACTGCAACTGCGTTTATTTACTTATTGATTCTGTTCCCAAAAATGTTTGCCTTCTCTTACATAGAGCAGGGCTATCAGTCAACTCAGCAAAGTCATTATGCGTTACCTATAGTCATGATGCGTGCCTAACTATTTATAAGAATATGGTCTGAAACAGGCGCTTACAACCTATTTACTGAGCTCCTTCTCCTATTTGTGGAGTGCTTGATGATTTCCCGCCTTTAAAAAATAATTTTTCTATAATTTGGTGTTTCATGCCCGGACTTTCTAACTTGAGCGCTACCGAATGATAGTGTATCAATCCACGTTGCCGTATGTACCGACACAATTTGATTGACTTTCAAAATCAGTACCCATTTAGTTTTCTTAATCCGACTTCATCTATACTAATATTATAAAGAGGAAAACTTTGTTTGTTTGTTTGTTTGGTTGTAATGAATAGGCTCAAAAACTACTGGACCGATTTTAAAAATTCTTTCACCATTCGAAAGCTACATCATCCACGAGTAACATGGATTATATTTTATTTTGGAAATAGGGCTCGAGATATAGGGACCCGGGTAACATTCGGATGTGTATGTACAATATGGGTATCAAATGAAAGCTGTTGGTGAATGCTTTAGTCCAGAGTATTTTTCATACCGCTCCGTGACTAGGGTCTCGAGATAGAGACCAAAACGTGGACCCTAGAATGTGTTTGTACAATATGGATATCAAATTGAAGCTGTTGGTGAATGCTTTAGTACAGAGTATTTTTCATGCCGCTCCGTGACTGGGGTCTCGAGATATAGGTCAAAACGTGGACCCGGGTAACCTTTGGTTGTGTATGTATATTAGAATATGGGTATCAAATGAAAGCTGTTGATAAGTGCTTTAATACGGGGTAATTTTCATACCTATTGATGACTAGGGTCTGGAAATATATGCCAAAACGTGGACCCGCCGTGTCTTTGCACCGAATTAAACCAAACTTACACACATTGTATTAGATAAACATCAGGCCGATAGTCTTAGTAGCTAGTAATAGATATATCAATATATTCGGGATTAAAGCATTGCAGACTCAACAGACGATATCTCAGAACTAAGTGAAGATTTAATCGTATTGAAACTCCTTTAGAAGGCAAAGAACTGTACTTTAAGGTACTGTTACGACGGATTAACTCGTTCTTGGATTCAAAATTTGTGTCGGCCAGTGCAATTCTACTTGTACTGAACTTAAGTAGTTCCACTGAAGTTCTTTTAGCTCCACCCAAGCTACGTGAGTTTGACTACTAGCGTGTTTCACCTCGTATACGCTTCTTTCAGTAAAAATCGTTTCATCAAGAGGATTTCATCTATAAAGTCACTGGTGGCGTACTTTACGAAGTGGTGGTGTCAACGAGCCTTGCCTCTTTCAATCATTGTTAGGATTTTTTTTTGGTTTTTTTTTTTTGAATATAAAGCGTTTTTCAATAGGTGCGCTTCAACTTTTTTCTGATAGGGAGGGCGAACGACGCAATATTTTTTATTTTTCGCTTGTCATTTGTAAACTTCATTAGTATACATTTCATCATGGAACGCTACACACTTGAGCAACGATTGCAAATCGTGCAATTTTTTTATGAAAATAATCGTTCTGTTGTCCTACTGTAATCCAGATTTTTTCCAAAAAATCATCTTCAGTGATGAAGCTCACTTTTGGCTCAATGGCTTTGTCAACAAGCAAAATATGCGTTACTGGGCAGAAAGCAATCCACACGTGATTCATGAGGCACCGTTGCATCCCGAAAAAATCACTGTTTGGTGCGGTTTACACGCCGGCGGCGTAATTGGCCCATATTTTTTCGTTGACGAGAACGATCGCCACGTTACTGTGAATGGAAATCGATACCGCGACATGATAAACGATTATTTTTGGCCGCAATTGAATGGTATGGACTTGGACGACATGTGGTTTCAACAGGACGGGGCCACAAGCCACACAGCACACGCTACAATTGATTTGTTGAAGAATAAGTTCGATGAGCGCATTATTTCCAGAAATGGACGGGTCGAATGGCCACCGCGCTCGTGTGATTTGACGCCTCTAGACTATTTTCTTTGGGGTTATGTGAAGTCATTGGTCTACAGTAACAAGCCGGCGACGATTTGTGAGCTCAGAGCCAATATTGAACGCGAAATTGCTGGAATTATGCAAAAGAGTGGTCGAAAATTGGGTTCAACGATTGGACTTCGTAAAACGTGCACGCGGTGGTCATATAAAAGAAATCGAATTTCATACTTAAATGTATATGTTCAAACTCGATAATAAAAAAAAAATTAGTTAAAAAAGTCAAACCGTTTGTGTTTTATTCAAAAAAAAAAGTTGAAGCGATTTTACTGAAAAACGCTTTACAAGCTGGCGCAAAATTAATCACCCTATCGGAAGATTTATCATTTTTGTAAAGATTTAAAATTTTTGTAATTTTGTCAAGGCGAATCTATCAAATCTGGTATCGCTAAATCAGCTGATTTGTTTTTTTTCGCTGTGTCCATGTTGCTGTCAGCCCAGAACGAAACAAGGCGAACTCATTTTTTCTTTTCTACTTTGACAATCAAACGTCCTACAGATTGCTGTTGGTCTAGTGCCACCACTTTTAATGAATGCGCCTTGAATCAATCATAAATTTTATTAATCAGTATACAAATAGACAAGCAATGGAGCGTTGAAAGGTTAAAGTAAAGATTTCAGTCACTCAACGTCGTTTTTTTTTTGTATTTAGTAAAAAGTAATTCAGTGATTCATTTTGCGCCGTAAAACGTAAAAAAGTTCAACGAGGTAAAATTGTATGCCAATTACTGCCTAAATTTAATTTTTTTTGGATTGATTTTTAAGAGAAAATTTGTATGAGGTGTTTAGTTCTGAATTTGATCCTATTAATTGGCGCTGGTAAGCGATTATCGCGCCAGGCAAGAAGAAGAAGAATTGGCGCTCGATTTTTTTTTTTAATTTTTTTCGAGTCTTCGAAGCCCATTGTGTATGAATAAAATAAAAATAAATTTGCATGAAAAAGTAGCGAAAACTTGAAGCCTTACGTGAAAATGTGTCCAAAATACAATAGTTAAACATTAATAGCGTAAAATGAACTTTTAATTAAAAAAAATTCTAGCGAATAACGTTAGTAATTTCTTAATTTTTTCATACATTGTTTTAGCCCCTTTACTGGAGTCATTTTGCTCGTTTTCACGTCCGAATGCCTCTTCTTGTGCATAAACAAAGAATTTTTTGAGGTACAGAAATTAAAAAGAAATTAATAAATTATTTTCAATTTCAATATATTTTTTAAAATTTTATTACTCTCTTAAAAAGAAATTAATGAATTATTTTTAATTTCAAAGTATTTTTTTAATTTGTTTACTTTCTTAAAAAGAAATTAATGAATCATTTTGAATTTCAAAATATTTTTTTAAATTTGTTTACTCTCTTAAAAAGAAATTAATGAATTATTTTGAATTTCAATATATTTTTTAAAATTTGTTTACTCTATTAACTGGTGTCATTGAGTTTCATTGTATATAAAAAAATATTTTTTGGGATAGAGAAACTAAAAAGAAAATTTTTGAGTTACTTTGAAAAAGAATAAATAATTTTTAATTCCTAAAAAACTTTTTTTTTATTTTTTACCCTCTTAACTGGAGCATTTCGGCTCGTTTTCATATCGGGCAGCTTCTTCTTCTCCATAAAAGAATATATTTTGGAATATAGAAACTAAAAATTGATTTTTGTGTCACTTTTGAAATAAATAAATAATTTTAATTTCAAAATAATGTTTTTTATTTTTTTTACGCTCTCAACTGGTGTCATTTGACTCAACTTCATAAGCCAACTGTTTCTTCTTGTAAACGAGGCAATATTTTTTAGAATACAGAAATTAAAAACAACTTTTTATGTTACTTTTAAAATAAAAAAATTATTTTTAATTTAAAAATATTTTTTGTCTTCATTTACCCTCATAACTGGAGTCTTTTTCTCGATTTCAGGTAAGTTTGTCTTTTCTTGGGCATAAGAAAAATGTTTTTGAGATACAGAAATTAAAAAAAAAAATTTTTGTGTTACTTTTAAAATCAATAAATATTTTTAATTTAAAATATTGTGTTTTTTATTAAAAAATTCTTACATTCGATTTTTTACTCTTTGTAGTAGTTGACGTTACTTGTCGCCTATTCACTTTTTATTCAGGTCTGATAGCTCAACCTAACCTCCCACTTAAAAAAACAAAAACCCGCTATACAAGATTCCAGTGTCAATCCCCACTTGGTATTTTAATTATTATTACTACGATCATTCTGCTCTTCAGCTATCGCCCAGAGCAAATGCGACTCCACACCAAATATTTTAAAACTCCCCTAAACCCGGTTGCTGGCACTTCTATTCTTTGCTAAGCCAAGCGAAACACCCAAAACCAATTTGAAAATACCAGTGGAATAAGAAAAATAAAAAGTATTAATTTATCACTGAGCCATGAATGAATAGCCAAGCTGTGCGAAGCGGTAATCGTCGGCGGCCGCAGATATAAATCTACCATGAAATGTATTTACCACAGTTGAACGCGTAATTCGCGACACCCAGTTTGAGCGTTGCGAGCAATGAAAATATTACAGGCAAAATCAAAGTAGCCACGTATTTGAATTTACATACACGCACACATATATGCGCTAATATATGTAAATATACGTGACTCCAGGGGTGACGAACGTGGAGGCGTGGGAAATTAAAACCAAACAAAAAAATATATCAACACATGGAAATTGCTGATTGATAAAAAGAGTTCCATTCAATTCCAACTGGAGCGTAGATCAAAAACTAATCAAAAATTGAACTATGCGCTCCATTACATTCGCATACATACTAAAGTACATCATAGGAGACACGTTAACAAAAGCTCAGTGCGTGAGAAACTTAAAATTCCGCAAATGTGTAGCATTTTAGAACTTTTGCCAAAAAAAAAAAACATTTTTACATTTTCATGCCGGAATATGTTTATTAAAAGATCTGCATACTTATGGATATACACACGTATTATATGCTCATACATGTACGAGTATTCTATACTCGCATGCAAACATTTTCGCATATTCTATTTAATTCAGCGCTTTACATTTTTTATTAATTTTCTGTACACTTTTTAGTTCACTTTCGCGTTGCTGCTCGCCAGTAAGCGCCAATATTCACTGGAAACTGCCAGTCAGCATTTCGCTTCCTGCCATTTTGCGGTAAATGGCGTGAATGTCGTTGGCGCTCGCTCAACTTTCAAGTTCAGTTCAGGGGAATTACTGCAGGTCATTGTCATAGCCGTCGAGATTTAATTAATTTTTTATTATTAAAATTTCTTTTTTTTTGTTCGAGTCTGCAATCAGTCTATTTTGAGTGTCTTCCATTTACACTATGCAACGAAATCCAAGTTTTTGCAATATAACAACGATCCTCTAAGCGAATATGGTAAAGGATGCCAAGGAATAATATTTCGCATACATCGCATAGAAGTGCACACATTTTCAAAATAAAATGGCATAAGAAATCAAAAGGTACATTTTGTAGAATGCTACAAAATTATTTTTTTACAAGATATTAAAGAGCTGGGAAGTCTTGCACATTTTCGAATGGATACAACGAACGCTCCGGCTCTGAAGGTTTTCGATGCGCTACCAGCAGCAGTGGGAGCGAAGAAAGAGGAAGGCTTCGTCTACGTTGTAAATGTTACATTTGAAATAAATATAAGGAACATTTGAGTCAATCTGTTCAAGGAATTCGGGATAATCAACATAACCTCAAATAACATCAAAAACAAATGTCAAGGACTGGCGTTGTACGTCATATGTGACAGTTGTCAACTAGACAGCTACCATATACAAACAGCCAAGCAATGGAGTGCGTAAAGCTCCAAATAAAGATTTCCATCAGATAAAATAATTTTTTTATTTAGCAAAACAGTTATTCAAAGCTTGTATAGGTATGTATATGATTATATACTTCTACTATACTCGTAGATATACCCTAGTCCTCTAAGGCGTCCTTTCGTTCGCTTTTTATTTCTATGCCTCATCGGTTATGTTCAACTTTTTAAAATCTTGTCAACAGATTGTCAGTATAAAAACTGCCACTACAGCCAAGTTTTCCAGTTGGGTTATATGTACATATACAGGGTTGGCCATATTAAACTGACCCATTGAGTAACCCTATAACTTTTTACTGTAATTTGAAATCTAAGGTTTACGTCAACAAGCCAAAGACACTAGGCGCACTTAAGGCCAATATCCGACGGGAAATAGCCGCCATATCGGCCGAGACGCTGGCCAAAACTATGGAAAACGCCGAAAAACGGGCACATTACGCTATACGAGCTAAGGGCGACCACTTGCGCGATATCATATTCAAAAAGTGATGTAAACGAATCTCCTTGAACTAAATTAAATGTTTTTCACAATGAAACACAAAAAAATGTTTCTTTTTCCATATTTTTTTAATAATCACATGGGTCAGTTTAAGATGGCCAACCCTGTACATATCCAAATACGTGCTAAGGGCGACCACTTGCGCGATATCATATTCAAAAAGTGATGTAAACGAATCTCCTTGAACTAAATTAAATGTTTTTCACAATGAAACACAAAAAAATGTTTCTTTTTCCATATTTTTTTAATAATCACATGGGTCAGTTTAAGATGGCCAACCCTGTACTCATGTTGCCACAACGCTTTATGCGTACTCGTACAATGTCAGTCACTTGTTGATGGCTGCTGTCAACGCACTCGGCTGATGTTATTGATAACAAGCCAGTTGAAGTTGATGAAATGAAGGGCAAACTACGAGTATATGAAGAATATCTTGCGGAAAAAAGGAAATAAAATGAAATTTTTTTCCCCGTATAAGTATTTAAAGAAGTAAATGAGAATAAACTTGATATAACTGTGATTTAAAAAAAATTGTATATGCCTTCACTCGTATATGTGTGTATGAAGGTCTCAACAAGTAAAAGTAACACAGTTCTAGTCTCGACTGTAAAAAGGGCGAAGAACAAATTATTATACCTAATTGGGGGAAAATAGCTCAGACTCACAAGAAAACTTTAAAGCCTCGTCGATCGTAAAACTTACGCCGTCTTGAGTAAGTCTATATGCGGAGGTAGATTCACTCACGTACGTTTTCGATCTTTTACATACTCAGTTTTAAAAATGGATTTGAATTACAACAACGAGCTTGTGTTAAATTTTACGTTAAAAATTGATCCAATGCTCCGAAAACATTAGGAATGTTGGGAAACTTTTTCGGCAATGGTAATTTAAAGAAAACAAGCATTTACGAGTGGCATGAACGCTTCAAAAAAAGATCGTGAGAACATCGAGGATGACGCACGCAGCGGCAAGCTGTCAGCATCGAAATCTGATGTGCAAGTGATGTCATGAGAAAACTAAAGTGAAAAAAAGCTTATCAATAATGGCAAATTAATAATCAGAGAACTGGCAGACGCCTTAAACATTGCTTCGGGATCCGTTCAGGGGCTTGCAGTGTTTTGGGTTTGCGCCGTGTTGGTGCGAAGTTGGTCACAAAGGACTCGAATTTCGTGCTAAAATGCACAGCGATGACATCGCCAAAGACATAATTTTCAAGGCTGAATCCAACCCAACATTCATCAAACGTTTAGGTTTAAGAGTACGTGCAGACACCAGGCGAGTGAGTCGAGAGCTCCGAATGCGCGAAACGCGTTTTAACAGTTTAAAGGAAATAATGGAAAAATCAACGACGGCTGTGATGGCTATACCGAAAATAATGTTAAAGAAATGTTTCGTGAGTTGGATCAAACGCTGGGATAAGTGAGTTGCAGTTGATGTGGATTACTTAAAGGGCGATAATATCACGTTTGAAGAATAAACTTGTATTTTGAATCTTCTAAATATGTTCCGGAAACTTTTTCATCAAGATGGTATGTATGTAAAAACCAGGCACCGAAATTAATCATTATTTTCAATGAAAAAAGTGCGCAGCTTTTCAGCGTGAAAAGAAAGTGTACGCCACATATCAAGACGCATTCATTAAAAATGGTGGCACTAGGCCAATAACTGTACATTTGATTGTCAAAACAAAATATTGGGAAACTAGAAAACAAATAATGAATTCGCCTTGTTTCATTCCGGATTGACAGCCACATGGGCACAAATCAGCTGATTTAATAAACCACCTTTAATAGATTCGCCTTGCTACATATTGACAAGTGTTGAATATTTATTTATTTATTTTTATTTAAAAACATAGTTCATACAACAACAAAGTTTCGAATTTTGTACAAAATTTATAAAAAATCGGCAAATTTTTATGAAAATTTTCAAATATATTAATCAGAATTTCTGGAAAATACTCAGGCTTGCAGTTTTGTAGCCCATTGTATTTCGATGTAATAAAGTGCGAGTTTTAAATGGCTCAAAAATTGTGTTGATTTCTTAAACTTTTTTTCTGCTAACGATATTGTTTTCTGCCATAAGTTGCCAATGCCCAAGTTCTTTTATCAATCAAAAAAGTAAAACTGAAAAATGTGATGATTATTTTTGATGAAAAATTTAAGGGTTTAGGGTAGTCAGAGGCCCGAGAAAAATATGATTTTCAATAATTTTTTTTTACTAGTCAATTGCTTTGTTTTACAAAAATAAAAACATAGCATTAAACATCCCGTTTCGATTTGACTTTAGCAAAATTAAAAAAAAAAAATAAAATAATTGTAAAGTTATCGCTCTTTGTGTGGGAAGAGGAATTAGTTTTATTAATAGATAATCTTGTGGCTGATCGAGGCTTTTTTTCAAAATTAACAACGGCCTTAGGAAATATGTTTCAGATTTTCGAGAAAAAAACCAACAATTAATTGTTTAAAAAAAAAGAAATTTTTGAAAAACAATCCTTCGATCAGGCACGAGTTATTTATGTTTTTCAAAAGCAGTATAAATTTTATTGAAATCTACCGAGTGATCACCAGTTCAAAAAACATATTTTTGAGAAAAACGCATTTAAAGTTTTGCTATCGAGCTCCGGAATGCCCGAGCGCCCTTTGTTAATTGTGGAATAACTTGAAAGGTATTTGACGGATTCACTTTAAATTTTCACACACTATTTTAAAGATATTATACTTTAAGAAAATGCAAAAAAAAATCATTTTTTTTTTAATTCTGACTACTCTTAGTCCCTTAAAACTAAAACAATAATGATTAATTCTGATCAACTCAGAAAAAAATAATTATAATATTTCAGAGCGAAAAAATCACACTCGAAAAATTAGTTTTATTTTTGTTCACAAAAATATAACTCCATATTTATTTATATTTTATTTATTTATTTTGTTCAAGTCGAACGAATAACCATAGGTTATTTTTACAATGACTGACCTTAAGAATATATTACATAATATATTTAAGCCCTAAATTACAAAAAAAACAAAATACACTACAATTAAAATTAAAATTACAGTAGTAATAAAGAAGCAGTAGTAGTATGAAAGGTAAAGTTGTAAAGCGTTTTTCAATAGGTGCGCTTCAACTTTTTTCCGATAGGGAGGGCGAACGACGTAATATTTTTTATTTTTCGCTTGTCATTTGTAAACTTCATTAGTATACATTTCATCATGGAACGCTACACACTTGAGCAACGATTACAAATCGTGCAAATTTTTTATGAAAATAATCGTTCTGTTGCTGTTGCTGTTTTTCCAAAAAATCATCTTCAGTGATGAAGCTCACTTTTGACTCAATGGCTTTGTCAACAAGCAAAATATGCGTTACTGGGCAGAAAGCAATCCACACGATGAGGCACCATTGCATCCCGAAAAAATCACTGTTTGGTGCGGTTTACATGCCGGCGGCGTAACTGGCCCATATTTTTTCGTTGACGAGAACGATCGCCACGTTACTGTGAATGGAAATCGATACCGCGGCATGATAAACGATTATTTTTGGCCGCAATTGAATGGTATGGACTTAGACGACATGTCGTTTCAACAGAACGGGGCCACAAGCCACACAGCACACCCTACAATTGATTTGTTGAAGAGTAAGTTCGATGAGCGCATTATTTCCAGAAAGGGACCGGTCGAATGGCCGCCGCGCTCGTGTGATTTAACGCCTCTAGACTATTTTCCTTGGGGTTATGTGAAGTCACTGGTCTACAGTAACAAGCCGGCGACGATTTGTGAGCTCAGAGCCAATATTGAACACGAAATTGCTGGAATTTCGGCCGATTTATGCAAAAGAGTGGTCGAAAATTGGGTTCAACGATTGGACTTCGTAAAACGTGCACGCGGTGGTCATGCAAAAAAAAATCGAATTTCATACTTAAATGTATATGTTCAAACTCGATAATAAAAAAAAATTAGTTAAAAAAGTCAAACCGTTTGTGTTTTATTCGAAAAAAAGTTGAAGCGCTTTTACTGAAAAACGCTTTACAAGGTTTTAAAGAAAAGTTACAAAATTGTAATATAGTAGTCGAGTTGGAGATTGATTGGAGTTAAAGAATAAGACATTTTTTAAGTACATTCAGCAATATTCGGCAAGTAACGAAGCAATTCATTTCTTAAGCGCAGATTCTATTTTATACATTTAATTTTTAGCGGTAAATTATATCAAAAACGGACAGAGAACACAAAGTACTGACGTTCCATCACCAAAAAGCTGTATTTCATCGGGACCAAGTTTAGCGAACAACAAAGTTTTGAAAACATAAGTCCATTTTAGAGATATCTGGGCTCCTGAGTAGAACAGATCTTATTTATTTTCATTTACAATTAATTTTTTTTTTTGCTCAATACACAAAAATTTATAATTTTTGTTATTTTTATTGATAACAAATTTGAAAATCTCAAAATATTTGATCAAAAATATTTTTTTTTTTATAAAACTCATAAAGATTACTATCGCTGGTGAAAACTGGTGATACTAATGAGTATTGCTTGTACGCACAGCTTTGCTCTTACACGTATGTAAATATTCAAGTGCGCATTTCAAGAAATTTTTGTATTCTACAAAATTGCACGCAGCGAAATTCTCTTTATGTCACAACATAATCGAGCTTCCGGCTTGCAACCCAATTTTTTATGATCACGAACGTGCGCGATTTCTTCAGCATCTCGAGACAGCGTAAATTGTCATGCCCCCAATCGCAACAAAGTGCGCGCAGACGAAAAAACCAACAGCCACAACAACGGACTGCGCCGTGCCAAGTGATGAAGAACACGCCTGACCGCTTGCTTGCTACACCGAAGCTATCTGTGGTTGAGCTTGCGTAAACGGCTTTTACATACATTAGCGGTGCGATAGCGCAGGTGAAAATTGCCGCTCAAACATGTCTGCCGCAAACCGATCGACGAATATCATTATGGCGGCTTTTCATTGTGGCGACTGGCTATAAAGTAGTCGCATACGAGACTCTAACCAGTTTTTGTTTTGTTTTTCATGTGCGTATCCACGAAATGTTTTTAATCGAATGAATAACGAATTTTTAATTTTCCATAAGCGTAATCGATACGCAGGCGCGTCACTCAAACGCTTTACCGCGCGTCACCACTTGCATCCACCACCACCACCTCATGTGAGCGAAATTTTAATTACTTTTAACCACTTAACGGCACTTACAAGCCAACACAAACAACCAGCGTACGCAGTTTAGTTTGGCGGTTAGCCACTAGCAACTAAGTGTACAAGGGCCCCGCCTACCCCCACTGTTTTTACACTTAAGCCGTCGACTGCGAAACCCCTTTAGTGGGGCGTCTGTGGCGTACAGTTTTTAATTTGCATTGCTTTCGTTATTTTTTATTAGTAGAGGTGTTATATACTTGCAAAGTATGTGTGTTTGTGCGTGTGCCTGGCTTGGGGAAATGCCGCGCCTGCGCCAATGACAACTGGCAAAACCGCCACTTTCCACATTTGAGTGCTGTAGTGCGTGCAACGTTGATAATCGATGCTGAAAAGTGCGTCGCAACGTGCACATACTTAAATATATACACACACACACACTTGAACGTGCATTCAGTACGTAGCAACAAAACAAAGCAATAGCAGCTAACACCAAACTGAGCGGTCTAACCACACTTAACTCCATTCACGCTTTGAAATCTCAGACAGCCAAAAACCTTGCATGCAACAATCGCACAAAAACAACAAACAAAGCTAAGGAAAAAACAGTTGAATTGAAAAGTTCACTTTACAATTTTGCGACTTTCTCACTTTACACACAAGCTTGCAATGACATTGAATTGATGGCAATTATGCATTTATGTGTTGTTGTTGTTATTGCTCTTGCTGTTTTTGCCCGCATACCCATTGCATCCACGGCGTTCGTTGTACCGCTGCAGCGCTGTCAATGCTCGCTCAGCTCTTTTCTCCATTAGCGGAAAATGAATGTGGCGTCAAAAAAGTGATTTAAGTGATTTTTTTCCACCGCTTAACAGTTGTTTTGGATTTAATTAGGAAGCTTGAAACATTACAGGCATTTGCTATTAATTATTTTGAGTAATTAGTTTTTTCCACGGCCCATACCGTTGCTCTTAATTAATAACAGCAGGATTTAGAGCAGAGCTAAGCAAACTTCGGATAGTCGCGATTTATAATTGGAATAGTACAAATTATTTGACTAAGAAAAATCTTTTTTAAAGTAACTAATTGTTAGCCTTGGGAAAATAGCCTTGGAAAACAAAGCAAATATATTACAATTTATTATGGTGGCGCAAGCAGTTTGCAAGCTTTAAACCGATCTTCAGGTGATCAGATTGGAGGTGTTTTTCCCCAATACGGTTTTTTTTTTGAGAGATCACGCGTGACTACTGTGAAACTAAATACATAATTTTTTCTAATATACATTCATTGACATTTCATCGTGGAAAGAGTTACGCCTCAACGACGTTTAAAATCGTTTAATTTTGTATGACGAAAATCAACGCTCTGTGAAAAGTATTCATCGCGCGCTCAGGCCAACTTATGGTGTGATGGCGTTAATCGATACGTCAATAAGCTAAATTGCCTCATTTGGGCTGAAGAGCAGCCCGAAGACATTCAAAGAATGAAAACTCAAAGTCTAATCCAAGTTTAGAAGCCTATTTGATGCTCTTCGAGAGGAAATTTTAATAATTTTTAAACTGCTTAGCCTGCCTCTGTCCTGGGCTCGCCCTTCCCTTTCCTCTCAGTAGCTATAAATTCCTTTGTGGACTATGGAGAACCCACACAAGGATTCTGGGCAATGGAATTTCGTCACGGAATGCAACTTTCGTTATACATCCTTCAGTGTGCATCCTTTTTTGGTTGTTTCGCCAAGCTTCTATTCCAGCTTGCGCTGTGCGTTCTGCTGTGGTTACGCAGCGGCTGTTGCCTACGAGCTATGAGAAATAAAAAATATTCACGCTTAAATTAAGCTTCGCTATATGGACCATTCTGTACATATTATAAAAATTCAAATGTGATTCTGTAACTTGAGTTTATTGAATGAATCACCAAAAAGTTTCAAAAGTCCCAAAATAATTTTTTAAAAATAAATTTTCTGTAATTGAGTTTATTGAATGAATCACCAAAAAGTTTCAAAAGTCCCAAAATAATTTTTTAAAAATAAATTTTTAAAATCTATTATACATAAAATAAATAAAAATAAAAATATATTAAACTTTTGTTGACGATTTGTGTCTAAAATCTGAAAAAAATCAATTTTTCTTAAATGTAACTAATAATGTCGGTGAATCCTTTAAAAAGTACCTTAGTGCTTTTCACTAGCAAACGCAATATGGAAGGCAACTATCTTCTGAGGTTAAAAGCTTAGGAGTAATCTTAGATAGTAAGCTTACCTGGAAGAGGCACGTCGAGCAGAAGGCCTCTCGACCACTAAAAGTCTTCTGGCACTGTAAGAGAAGCTTTGGCAAGACATGGGGTTTAAGACCGGCGATAGTACACTGGTTAGACATCACCCTGATTAGACCAATTATTACATACGCCTCGGTAGTCTGGTGGAAGGCTACCTTGGTTAATTCCAGAGTAAAACCCCTAACCAGGTGCTATGAGTACAACATCTGTTGATGCCCTTAATGCGATCAAGGCGGCGTACAGGCTCAAGTTAAACAGAGTCTGAGGAAAGGAACAAACCGCTGGCCAATGTCAGAGGGGTGCACACTATTCTCAATGTCAGTGGACAATCGGGTGCCTTTCATTGGCTTCGGTAGGAAATATGATGTTTTGATCCCAGATAGAGATCAATGGTTAAGTCCAGAGAACCTATTAACGGGGTATCAGTACACTTTCTACACCTACGGATCCAAAACCAGTGATGGTAGCGGATCTGGATAGTACTTAGACGAAGACACTAAGTACTCCTAAGCCACAGGACAGATGGCCACAGTATTCTTTACGGAAGTCTATGCCATCTTGAACGTGGCATACTGGATAATTGAGAAAAAGTGGCGGGATAGCAGTATTGGAATTTGTAGTGTCAGTCAAGCTGCACTGAAAGCTCTTGCTAACCCATGCTGCTTTTCGATATTAGTCGATGAATGTAAGACAAAATTGAATCGTGTTGCAAAACACAACAAGGTTAGTCTTATTTTGGTGCCTGGACATTGTGGTATTACAGGGAACGTGTTAGCTAATAAACTGGCTAATGACGGACCTGCAAGTATGCCACTAGGCCCTGAACCCTTTCTAGAACCCTCAAACTAAATTTTCCGTCTAAGCACCCACATTTTATCTTTGCTTTCTCTCTTCTTTCTGCTGAATTCTATTCGGGTGCAGTACAATGGTCTCCTGACCAAGTGTTTGGACTTATCCAACCCCCACAAATCTAATTTAACTAATCTAATCTAACTAATTTAACTAAGAATTAGCATTTGCGCATAAAAAATAGCATTCGTTCTCTAAAGTTAGGTTGACACATATTCCTATGCTTGTATGTATTTCCCTGTGGTATTTTGTTACCTCGATCTTATTCAAATTCTCTTTCCAAGGCGACATTATAGCAAAGTACGACGAAAGCCTCCTCAATTATATTGAGTAGCAAATAAGTGGTATGGCTTGAGTTTTAGATGCTAACTATCGTTCATCCTCAATCATGAAGCTCTAGTTTTTCTAAAATATTACAACACGATTTTGATAAGAGAACATGCTCCAAAATGAATAATTGCTAAAATCTTTATATGAGCAAGTACATCTGTGGTACATTTCATGGGTTTGTAGATATGTAAAGTGCACTCTCGCATGTCTTACCACTTATAAACCGCTTAACAACACGTGTTTCCCTACGCTATCTCGCTTAAAATATCTAAGCAAGATATTATATTCTTGTGTAATTCTGCCGCCGTTACAGTTTTGGTCGTTATTTGTATCTACTTGTACAACAAATTGAATTAACCACAACGTTCTGTGGCAAAGAAAACGGCATCGAAAATTTGTTACAAAGCACAGGAACGCGTCAGAAGTGAAGTAAGAGTAAATGAGGAGTGTAAAACTTTGTTGCTTTTGTTTTTGTATATTTCTTTTTGTTATCCGTTTATAGTTAAGTCTTTTTCCATTTTTGGGTTTCCTATGTTTTATTATTTTTTGAGTTGTTTTTTCTTTTATTTTTAGCCCACCTGTAGCCGAATTGCTTGTATTGCTTCACCACCGCTGGTTGCTGCTTATGCCCAATTACTACTTGGCCGCACTGCTGATTGACCTCAAAAGCCAAATTAAGCTGTTGCAGCCAGAAAAAAGTGGCGAATATAAAAGAAATGAAATTATAGAAGCATTTTGAAAAATGCTTGGAAATTATTCTGCGGAGAGTTCAATTGAGTAATTGAAATTTTTGTACTCGTAGATGCTCTTTTTTTAATTCAGTTCTTACACTTTGTAATTAAAAGAAAACAGTTGCATACTTTGGTAGTTTGTATAAACTTTGGTAAAACAAATAAGTCGCATTTTAATAAAAAATTAATTTTCCAAGACATTCAGCTACGTAATAAACAAAAACGGTAAATAATTTAGAAACTTTTGTGGAGCGTCTAGAAGTACTAGTTGCATGTCATAACTTATAAAAATGCCTGAAATACTTGAATATTATTAGTCCTGTAAAGGGTGGGTCAAAATTAAACATGCAATTTTGTTTTTTAATAACTTTTTTAGTAAATAAATAAAATGAAATGATTTTGAGTGATGTAAATCTTTATTTTGAGCTTTACGCACTCCTTTGCCTGTATATTTGTATGCCGCAGCTGTCAAATTCACAAATGTCAAATATGATTGACGTACGACGGCATTTGCAAAATTATAAATCTTCCGACAGGGTAATTAGCTGGACTGACGCGCGGTTGACGGATACATGGAAAATCTAAAGTCCTCTATCAACGAACAAAATTAACACTCTATAAGGTTCTCATCATGCTCGTCCTAACGTATGGCGCAGGAGCAATATCCGATGAGGCGCTGCATGGATTGTTTGAGAGAAAGATTCTGCGTAAGATTTTTGGATCTCTGCATTTTAGCGACGGCGAATATAGTAGGCGATAGAACAATGAGCTGTATGAGCTTTACGACGACATAGACATAGCGCAGCGAATAAAGATACAGCAGCTTCGTTGGCTGGGTCATGTCGTCCGAATGGATACAAATACTTGGGCTCTGAAAGTATTCGATGCGGTAGCCGCTGGAGGTAGCAGAGGAAAAGGAAGGCCTCCTCTGCGTTGGAAAGATCAGGTGGAGAAGAACTTGGCTTCACTTGGTGGGTCGAACGGGCGCCGGTTAGCACAAGAAAGAAACGACTGGTGCGCTTTGTTTAACTCGAGAAGAAGAATATATACCAAATATGAGCCAGAACGAACTAAAGATTTGAAGTAATAATTTGTATGAACAACTCAACTACAGCAAAACCTATATGTATTCTTAATATGAATCTGTGCGCCCGATCGGGCCATAAAAACGATTTTTCGAAGCACTTCGATCGCAGCGATATCTGGATATTTAATTTTATCAAAAAACATTTCAACTTTCAAAAAAATGAAGACAATAAATGCATTACTAGGTAGCGACTCCACCTTCTTCAAATGTTGTTATTCTTAGCTAAGTGTCCACATGTACGATTTTTCTATGAAATTTCAGGGCCAGTTTCATTTGGCGGAGTACTAACGGATAAATAACACAGTAGGAAGAAAAATATGCACATCGTTTTTGTAGCTCTAGAGAAGGTCTTCGATAGGGAGCGTAGGCAGTTAGTATGGGTATTCTTAAGATCTAAAGGATACCGGAATAATACATCAGCCTAATTCAAGACATGTACCACGAAACCACCACTTAAGTATATACACCTAACGCAAAAGCTCCCAGTAATGGTCGGTGTGCACCAAGGCTCAGCACTCAACCCGTTGATTTTTAACATTGTTATGGATTATCTGAAAGCTAAAGTTCAAGACAAACCGTCATGGAATATCCTTTACGCTCTGGAGAGAAAACTGAACACTTGGAATGAAATATTGACAAACAACAGAATGCGCGTAACCGTTTGGCAAATAGGAACCAAATACCTAAGATCAAGCCTGAGCGAAAATGGAAACATAGACGAAGGGGTCACACACAGTTTTAATGCGACATGATTGAAGTGACATAGCCTGACGAGCATCTTATGTGTCAAGAAAATACCATTAACAATTAAGGAAGAGGTGTACAAAACCTACGTGAGGCAAGTGATTCTGTATGGGTCGGAATGTTGGATAATGCAAGCCAAGCAAAACTAGAAGATGCGCAGGCTACAGCAATAACGCGCGTGGGCAAAGTAAAAAACATCCAAGCACGAAAAGTATGAAAATTGCACCAATCTCGGAGAAAGTGAGAGAGCTAAGATGGTACGGACACGTAATGCATAGAGACGAAGACCAAATCGTCAAACTCGTCATGAACGTAACTGAGCCAACAAGAACTAGAGGACGACCACAATTGACCTGGCTAAATACGATACAAAGGGACATAAGAGTGCAACACCTTGATAATGTGACGACTTAGGACAAAGAAACCTGGCGCATGAGGGCAAGAAGGGTCGACCCCAAATAGGCACAAGGCAAAAAGAGAGTAAGGGTGTCATTTGGCGGATATATTTTACCGAAACTATTTCTTCTTAAGTATTTAAGAATAACTCCGATTGTAAACCGAATCAGACCATAATTACGATTTTTATAAATATTTGTATGCTTGAGAAAATAAATCATCGTCATAATCGATATAAATACGCCACCCTAAACTATTTTAACCCTTTTTTCGAGTGTACCGCTGCCCCGATTTCAATTAAATACACTCCAATTTGAAGTAAATAACTTCCTTTAGTGCAGAAATACTAACCCTTATATGGAGGGGGCATGGTATCTGCCAATATGGTGGGCAGGGTGAAAGCCAATATTTCTCTAAAACCAATTGAGTTACTGAACTGAAACTTGACTCGATTGCATAAATTGTAAATGCCGAACTTATGGTGTAAAGTGGTAGGCATTGGAAAAGGGGTTGTGGCACCTCCCATATAAATTAAAATTCCCAAATTGCATTTCTCCGGAAATACAAAAGTTAAGATACTGAAAATTTATAGAGTTACACAAATTGCCAATACCTGCACTATGGTGAAAAGGGGTAGGAATTGAAAAAGGAGCGGTGGCACCTCCCATATCATTATATAGTTACATTGTGCAGTTCAATTGGAATTGAATAAAACCTACCACACTGTATCCTCTTCTAATGGACACCTCCCATAATCAGACACTCTTTTCAGTACATGGCACAAATAATAAAGATTTTTTTTTTATAATTTTTTTATAATTTGTTTCTTTTGTGCGGACAACCCTCCCATAACACGTTAACCATCCCATAACAAATTACTAACTTTTTGTACACTTTTCTCATAAGCGAATGCCTCCCATAGGCGGACAAATTTTACAGTACCTTAACTGTCCGCTTAAGAGGGAGTATACTGTACTTACAGTGAGAATTGTTATTGGTGTATATAATAGTACCACAAATACAGTATTATATTATTTCTATAAATAGCTCGGACCCAGCGCCATCTATCGAGTCCAAACAAACTCGTAAGCCGTCGCGATATACTCATAATAATGCACCGAAAATTCAGGAATATTTAAGAAATATTTATTTTATATTTATAAACAAAAATCAAATTCATATACATACATATAAGAAGAAGAATTGTGTATCGTGAGGGTTTCTCCCATCAAAACATTTATCAATCATTTTAAATTTGAACATCCTTTACTGGGTCATCAAACCAACCGCCTTATTATGAAAATACCTAATTCTGAAATAAGTAAATCAAATTTACTTGCCTTTTTTATGAAACCACAAAATTACAGCTAATTTAGATGCTAACCGCCACTGCTTCAGCAATAATTCTGAATGTCGTTTTGTACTCCTTACTATTGTTGCTTTTTTCGTAAACTTTAGTTTTTGCAACCACAATAAATCACTTGTCTCATTAATGCTTGCAAACAGGATGTTTCAGGTTAATTTCATTGCCTGACAAGCGGCAACTGTTTTTTTTTTGTTTTTTTTTTTTGTACTCGAGTGGGCTTGTATTGTTTTTGTAGGCACTTCTTTTGTAATAAACAAAGGTTTTCTTTCCTTTTTTGTTTTTGATTGTAATAAAAAAACGTATTTTTTGTGCTCCTTGCCGAGTTAGGCAAATCAAGTTGATTTTTTTTGGATTTTTGTCAAAACGTTTCAGTAGATTTTTTTATTAAATGCACTTTGTATTTCTTTTTATTGAATTTTAAATACTCAGTGATCAATTCCAACTTTGCTTTTACTATTCAATGTGAAAATTGGATTGCACTGCATACATTATAAATGTGTTATTGTTTCAGAGCCACATAAATGCATGAAGCAGGTAATGCGATTTTAGTAGCACTTTCTCTTGCGTTAAATTTTCAATTTTTCACACTTTTCGTATTTTTATTTTTAAATATTAAATAAAATTATTTTTTCAATTAATATTTGCTTTTTGCAATGTATACGCAAGCAGGTAATATATATTTGTATGTAAGTACTTGTTACTGCCACATTTTTTCAAGCTTTCCATTAATTTAGCACTTTTTTTAACTTTAAAATTCTATTGAGTTAATTATGCAGATTTCGCACACTTTCACATCCACCATCTATCTAGCTAAATATATTTTATTTCTCACCGTCAGCAACTGACAGAATGTTAAGAAAAGCGTTAAAATAACTTACTTCCTCCCAAAAAGCACAGCCGATATACCGAAGCACTCCAATTATTTTTTATATATTTTTAACAACTAAATAATTCAGAAAATTGTCTAATACCTTTAAACGTTCAAGCAATTTGGCGCAATAAATAGCGATTCACATAAGACGATTTACACCGTGTCATTTATTGTTGTTATCACTTTTATATTATAGTATTGTTGTTTTTCTTTCGAACTTTCGTAGCAATTTTTTCCAACAAAAATTTCACTCACTTCACTCACAACAGTGCGTATCAATAGAAAGTTATGTTGCCTACTTACACAGTAGTGCTCTCCAGCACGCAACACCCAACGCTTCGTGCGCCCAAACAAAAATCAATTCATAGGCACACATACTCATACACGATCAATCAAATCGATCGGTGTGATCACTGGTTTGTGGCCAAAATACAAAAACCGGTGGCCGCAAACAAGCTTACAAATGTATGTAATGAATGTACATATGTATATTGCAGAATTGTGTTCGTTCAACGATGATCGTCGCCAATACACAAAAACACTAAAGGCAACCATTGGCACTCATTCCGTTTACATTCGTTTACTTCGGCATCGACAATCGTACTGTCAGATGGGAATTGGAAAATGTAAACAATTGCCACAAGTGGCGCAAAAACTCAGGCACTGCATTGTTTTCGTTTATCGTTTCGTAAAAGACACCACTTGTCAGCTGAACGAGTCTCAGTTAAGTTGGTGTGAGCAAAAGACAGGAAATGTGAGCACAGAATGGAGGTGTGCATGTGTTGGTAATAAAATGCCGGCAAAAATAACGACCAAGAACGTTGCCGATCGTAAATAGCAGCTGTTGGAGACTATGCTGTTAACACAACAGAATTATGTTAGTTAGCATAGTGCATTTGTTACATTCGGTCTATTTGAGGGAATAAATGCATTTTAGCATTTGAGCTGAGTAAGCTTGCAAAAATCAGAATTCTAGATAAGGGAAAAATATTTTATTAATCAAGTCAAACTATAAGTCGTCCAAGGAAATACGATTTGTATGAGGTTCCCCTTGTTTAATATAATAATAATAATACATCCAACATTTTGGTGTAAGGGCGTTCGGGTTTGATACGACAATTTTATTGTGCAATATTCTGTATTCAAAATTCCGGCTGTTAAAACCCTATACTGCAAAATTCTACTTAAAATAAATAAAATGCTTTATTGCGAAATGATGTATTTAAAAATCTGTACTGCAAAATTCTGTATTAGAAATTATAATATATATAATATTAAAAATTCTGCGAACCGCACTTTTTCTCAATATTCGTACGGCTTTCGGAATTCTTAATACAGGCGATTTTATTAAAGTAATATTATTGAAATAACTAGTGCTAATTTCAGAAACGCTTAAAATTACATTTGTACAGAGCAGCTGTATAGTTTATAATTCACTACATATTAAAAAAGTAGCCAAATCGTACCAGTAACCAAAGCAATTTTTTTAGTTTATCAGGCCCATCAACACATGGGCTGAAAAGTCCCGGGGCTAACAAAGAAAACACGTTTTTTTTTAAATTAGTTTTACTGATCTACGTAATTTTCATCTAGAACAACGCAATCATTCCACCGCTGCTCTCACATATCAATAATACTTTTGTAGAACGATTTATCCTTTGCCTCAAAAAAGGCCTCAGTTTCAGAGATAACCTCCTCATTCGAGCGAAGTTCCTTACCGGCGAGCAGTAAAATCTGACGAATACCGTGTAGGAGCAGTTCGAAGTTCAATTCATGTAGTTTTGTCATTGCTTTGATTGACTTGTGACACGGTGCGTTGTCCTGAAACTGATCAAGCGCCGGAACCACTTTGAACAGAGCTTTCTCATAGTCAAATGATCATGCAATATAAATCCTAAAGGGACGTTTAATGTTTTTACGATGTCAGCTAACTCATGCAACTTCACTTATCGGTAATTCAAAACGATTTTGTAGGTTTTTATGTTTTTTACGACAAATCTACGACCATGTTTGAAGTCAGCAAATCATCATTTTATTGTTGTTTCTGATGAAACGGAGTCCCTTTAACACTTTTCAAGTCATTGCTTCACTTGAACGGTATTTTTTCCCATCAAAAAGCAGTGTACTATTAAAACATGAAATTCTCTTTAATCAATTGTTTTGAAAGTAACAAAAGTACCGTCACTATCACAATAATTCACGCACTAATGAATAGAAAATAGCATGACCGAAAAGAATTTGGACTCTATAGAAATTATTTCAAACCTTTTTCAGAATCTTTAGCCGAAGAATATTGTAAAGCAGAGTTTAGAATCGTTCTCAGGGTGTTTAGTGACTAATACGAAATGCCGCCAACCTAAACTGCTTAAAAAAAATCTTAGCCAGGAATATCACCATTCAAAATTGTTATTGGCCGGGCAACACCACACCAGCTTGGACTGAATGTTATCCTCCCAAAAACTGTTCAACCAGAAAAAGCGTTGGAAGAGACAAGACCAAACCCATACAAAACAATGCTAGGATCTCTAAAATTTTCATACTAATAATCTCATAACGAGGAAAATTATCTTTGCCAGGTAGTTGAGAAAGCCGAAAAAGTTAAAGGCTCTTTAAAGTTAGGACAAAGACAGCACGACTCGTTGAGTTCACTTTATTGATAAGACGTCCACATTAAAATCCTCTTTGGATGAATAATAACCAAAACCTGATTACATATCCGCACATTTTTTGGAAGTTTGAATTTGATGCTGCCGATTACATTTTCCAAAGGTTGCTATGCTTGTTCGATCTTTTCCTTCAATTTATGGCGTGCATCTTGAGGTTTTCCCGCAAATGGAGGCACCTGCAAGTATTTACCACTTTCAAACAGCAAATGGATTTTTATAAGAAGTTTTTTCATAATAAAAACAAACTCGGAAGCTTTTTGACAAGCGATCGCTATTAGCAAAACCTTTTTTCTATCATTTCGTGTTCATGTTCATATTGGACACCCAACAAGGGAAAAACTGAATGGTACTCATACAGCCTGACTGCTTGGTTTCAGCATCTAACATTAAAAATGGATACTCAAATGTAACGTCTTTTCTCTAACATTCGTGTATTGAAATGTTACAATAAGGTTAACAGCAAATCTCTCACATCATACAAAACGGCCTCGCAACAGTAAAAACAACACAACAGATTTTCGTTAAGTGAGCGGATCGCACGTTCGTTTATTCACACACACAGAGCTCATTTAGTCACGCACACAGTCGGAAAAACGTACTAGCAAGCTTTTTCGTATACAATTTCTAGCATGAGAGTAAATTATTACTAACATATTGCAGAGCAACAAAGTGGCAAAATTACGCTGAAATTGGATTGCCGGTTAAGTAGTTTACAGTGCTGAACTTTTTTTTACTAACTCCATACCAGCATACATTTGTATTGCTAATGATAGAAATTCAACGCTCGTACTTCAATAAATGTGTCCCTTCTCTGCAGGCATTCCCACATAATTAGCTAAGTATTAGAGAATTAAATCCGCCAATTTGCATACATACAAACATACACATTATTCCATATATACCCAAGCAAGCAAATTTTTTACTTTCCACAACACAAAAGGCAAAGGCAGCAGTTTTATATTATCGTAGTGGCATGGCAATAAAGCACTTTTTTATTAAAAAAATATTATTAAATGTGCATCAATTCAATGCTGTATAGCTTTTTATGTCGATAGGTAAATATGTGCATGTGCTTACAAAAAAATAGATGCTCTGCAGGAAAAGAAAATGTATGATCTTAACTGATACAACCTTAAATTGGATAAACTTTCGACTTTGGTAGAATTTTACTTAGGACTAATTCTTCAACACTACGTACAAAAATTTAGTGTTCATAAGTGGTACTTGTACTAGATAGGAAGCTAAATTGGGGGTCAGTCGCAGATAGAGTACGCCTATCTATGATGGCGTTGTACTCCTGCGGAAGCTAATTGGAAAGAAATGGGGATTGGAACCCAGAATGATACACTGGCTGTACAAGCAGTGGTTAGGCCTATTATCTACTATGGTATTGTAATAAGGCTTAAAGACTAGCATCTGTTCTTATAACTGGCGCGATGTCAACCACACCATCGAAAGTACTGTACGCGATTATATTTCCTGCCGGGAGATCTACAGGCAAAATATATCGCGCATAGTGTGGCAATAAGGCTGAACACTCTAAGTAAGTGGTCAAATAAAAATCCGGTCACGGTAAAATCCTGTCTGACACTTCGGAGCTTCTTGGATTGGTGGACTATACACTCCCGCCTATGACAACGTTCACGACCCTCCTACCCTCAAGGGAAGAGTGGGAAAGGGACGATCTAAGACAGATCGAGTCTATCCATGTATATACAGATGGCTCAAAGCTCAAGGAAAAGGTAGGCGGAGGTGTATACTCCGAGCATCTGGGGATCTCCTTTAGTTTTCGGCTCCCCGACTACTGTATTGTCTTTCAGGCTGAACTGAAGTCACTGGAGTCAAAGGAATTTCAAAATAAAAGAAATGGAGTTCCATCCCATCCACGCTTTCCTGAAAAACAAGTTATGCAATTGAACTTTAACAACAGTTAGGGGGTGCCGATGTCTGGGCAGGAGGTCTCTAAAACCAATTCAGTTAACCCCTTCCTGGCAAGCTCACCAGCCATTTCATATCGCTCTATTTTCCTATGCCCTCGAACTCAGATCAGAGAAATTTTACCTGCACACTCAAGAGATTTGATCTACTCCTTTCAGGAACTGACCCATTTATATCTGCATCATGGCGTCGTCAGAGCCTTGATCGCGGCTTGATTATTGAAAAAAATGTTAATATCTCCCTCGCTGCTGCGTTCCCTAAACATTTTGCATGCTTGAAAGATCCCAAAGACATCTGCCTGAAAAACGTTAGCAGTATCGGCAGTTTTAAGGATATAGATAAATTGCCTGACTTAGAGAAAACCTCTGCTCCGACTACCGATTCCATCTTGGAGCCGTCAGTAAAGACAGAGGGGACGGCTTCGGTACAGATTTCCCCCTCATTTCAATCCTGCCTACCTGGAAAGATTGCCATGGAACGACCCTCATAAAGTTCAAAGAAATGTGCTGTTAATGCCCTAAAAATTCTACCATATCCATTGAGATATTGCCTCCAGAGGCCAACCTCCTTTAACCTGATTGCCTGATTTGAGCAGCGATGGAATTAACGTCGAGGGGAAGTAAGTGCAAAGCGGCATTAAGGGCAGCACTGGGACAAGTTCTACAAGCTCCGGTGATTCCAATACAAGCAGTCCTTTGTACCCTCCCCAGTTTAGCGATATTTTGGTCCTTCCGAAAAGCGAACCGCAGCCTGTGGCTATTTCTCAATCAGGAAACAATGTACTAGAAATATGTTTTGGACCAAAATAACACAATAGGGTTATCCAGTACAAGATCATGCAGGTTCTGTTGTGATGAAGAAGAGTATATGGAACACTTAATCACCAACTGTGAGGCTTTAGGTCACAGGAGACACCGAATTCTGGGCTCGTACCTACTGGAGGAGGAAGATCTACAATTGCTCCCTCCTAAGGAGCTAGTTCGATTCCTCAGTATACTAAATAATTATTATTGAGTAAATAGGGGCGCACAATGAATCAACCTTTTCACAATAGATCAGCTCTGGTCGCAGTGCGTAATCGCCTTCTAATAATAATAATAAATCAATCTGGTCGCAGTGCATAAAAGCCTTAGCCTAACCCGTACAACCATTAGCATTACCATTTTTTGGACCTAACACCACCTCTCCAAGCTTCCCTAAATGCTGTCCCTATACACTCGATGGCCTTGCACAGAAATTCAAAACAAAAATGTTTGTTAAACTCCTAAATTTATATGCACGCTCGCGCATATTACGAACTCGAATCACTGTTATTACATCTATTTGCAACAACTGTGCGAAGGCGTGAACGACAAATTTAATTCAAATTTACGCACGTTAACCTGAACTCAAATTAAAATGCAAATTGGAAGTTGAAAAAGGGCAAACAAAAGAAAAAACTTATGAAGTATATTTGGCGCATGCATTCTTTGTTAAGCACTTGGCCCAGATTCCCCTTCAGTGTTGTGGGTATGCTGATGTTGTTCTATAAATACAGGCATCTTTTAGTTCTATGCCGAATTTTTTTTTTTTAATTTTAGAAGCCTTTTGTAGGCAGAAATACGAGGTGTGTTCAAAAAGTATCCCGAATTTTGTTTTTTTTTTCAAAAATTATTTATTTATTTCTTTATATCTATTTTGTCCCCTTCAAAGTAATCCCCATGAGATATTATCATTATCATTTTAGGGTTGCTGTTTTTAGCCAAAAAGTCGCGCACAAGCAACGATGTGTGAGCAGGGGCGTTATCGTGATGCAAGAGCTAAATTTTGTTCTTCCACAAATCTGGGCGTTTCTGGCGGATTGCTTCGCGCAAATTGCGCGTAACTTGCAGGTAATATTCCTTATTGACCGTTTTACCCTGTGGCAAGAACTCATGACGCGAATTTTCCAGATTTTTTTCTGATTTTTTTTTTATTGATCTAAAAATTTGTAAAATATTTATTTGGAAAGGAGCTACAGCTGATCTCCGAGAGCTCCTCTCAAAATGGACGTTTTTCGGGGCAACTACGTATGTCTCTGAACTGGATCCTCTGAAATTAAGAAACCAAACAGATTTCTTTAAAGTAGTGTTAAATCCAGTAATTAACCGAAGGAATAAGCAAAATAAATTTTGTATGACAAAATGGCGCTCCCTAAAAAAAACCAGTTTTGACCAAAATTGCGGCCTTAAATTGTTTATTAAAAAAAACAAATTATCGGTGAGCAAAAATCTTCGATTAATTAATATACTAAAAATATATTTAAAAAGCTCGTGTTAAAGTTCGAAACTAATCGATTTAGTCTTTGAAAACACCATTTCGAGAAAAACGCGCTGCCGCTCCGGCCTTGTACTTTCAAGCACTCTGAAACGCCTTTTCAAATTTGCGTGTAACTTCGAAAATATTCACCGGAACGATATTAAATTTTCTATGTGTATTCTTAAATAGATTAAGAAAAAAAAATTTAAAAAATCGATTTTTTGAACATTTTAACTTCATATAACCCCTTGAAAAACCACATTACAAAGAGTTATTGACATTTTATTTGTTTCTTTTTTTTAATTTTAATCGTTCTTTTTTCATTTTCAAAACATTATCCAATCTCGTACAAAAATAATTAAAATCCAAGTTTCAAACTTTGCGCAAATAAAAAAACATTTGTCAAAATTTCAAACTTTTTATATGGAAGAAAATACTCAAACTGTAGAAAATGAAAAAATGTATTCAAATTAAATAAGCAACACAGTAGTTGTCAAAACTTGCCAATAAGTCCCTGTGCTATAATTGTATGAACAACTTTCTGTATCATTTTAGGGAGCACGAACCCGCGACCAACTAATTGGCAGTCACGTACAAATCTTCTCAGCTGCGGCGGCCATCACAAAAGTAAAATATTATGTTAAAGTAAAACAATGGGGGCGCTACGATGCCTGCCACAAACTGAAATCTTGAAAAATAAAAAAAGAGAAATTGCAAATTCAAATTTAACTAAGCACACGCGGCGTATGCTGTTGACAAGTCACTCGGTAGAAACTTACCGGCAACGCTACGATAGCAAAAGTGTAGCAGGCGGAGAGAATAAATTGTCACACCTTCAGATGGCGAACAGTAAATACGTAAACAACAAAATATTTTTTTTAAGAAAAGTGTGAACATTTGTGCTATACTTACTTGCACGCTTACATATGGCATACAGGGTTTTCCAATAGGGGCGCTTTAGGCAATGCAAAATGTCTTTTAAAAAGCTGAGTAACGCGTACAATATTATTGAACTCTATTCTCAAGATAAGGTGGCACTTATGCTGGAAAAATGGTGCTTATGTTGGCCGCAACTGCGCCATAATGGCTCACTGGGCTTCATCTGGCCTTTCGTGAATAACTTTAGTAATGTTGGCTTCCAATGCCTCAATCGAAGTTGGTTTACCCACAAAACATTTAAACTTTACATGTTTATTTAGTTTTACAGTAGTCACGCGTGATCTGTCAAACAAACCTATAGGAAAAAGTACCTCCAATCTGATCATCCGTTAAATACTGATATACGAAAGCGTTCCTCAGAAAAGCCACTCATAAATCTCCCATAGAGCTTAGATCCATTCATGTGCAAAATTATGATTCCGCTCTTTCTAAGTCCTGCCATAAGTTCTGTTACAAGTTAAGTCGGTTATATACATTTATAAAATTTCAATAATTTTTTTTAATGAAATTAGTTTTATTTAATCATGCAAATATTATAAAACAAATTAAATTTTCGTTCAAAATGGTCACCACTGCTGGCTTTTACACAGAAACAATTAGGCCATTCAGCTATTGCAGCACGCACAGTTTCCATGGATACTGACGACGCTACTCGAACCAAAGACTGTTTGAGGCTCTCTAAATTTCTGTGAGGTCTTCGACAGGCCATGGCCTCCAATTCCGATCACAACTTATGGTCCAATGGATTCAGTTCTGGACTTCCAGACAGCTAATCTTCTGTGGCTATGAAGCGAGAAATTTGTTTTTTAGCCACTGCTGGGTGGTTTTTACCTAATGGGCTTGAGCGGAAACTGCTTCATCACGCCTTCTTAGAAATAAACCTCGTACACTTTTGCCCCGGTGTAACGCCTTTGCAAGACACTCCCCATGAAACCATTACAGAAGCTGAACAGGTCACACTGAACCCTTAGAAGAACATTTTTTGACCAAACAGACAGCTGATGCACGGGAAAGGAGGTCAGATATTTTTTCCAAGTTTTCAAATGAAATAACTAGAAAATCTGCCTATACAATAACCTCTAAGCCCAGTTCTATGTGAATTTTTCATGCAATAGTCTCAAATGAAAGCCCCTTTTTAAGTAACGATGTATTAGGCTTTTTTGCTGCGCCACATTGTTATAAATTTATGTAAATCAAATCAGTTGCATGCAATGAATTTGTTGCTCAAATTGCCACAAAATCATCAGATTAAATATGCGGCTAGTAGGGGAGGTGCCATTGCACAACGAAGGACTCACTCATAAAATATTACTTGCACATAAACCGCACCTTCGGTCAATAAGTGCGATTTAGAGAACTGGAAGAAAGAGCAACAACTGTTGCTTTTAAGTTTTAAATGAATCATGCCGCAATACTAAGTTTTTATTTCTTAAGTGATTGGCAAGCCCCTCTCGTTATGGCAAAAACGCAAAAAACTAAAAAAATAAAAAGAATCATAGATCGGTAGAGCTACTAAATCGAGTTGATTGAGATAAAAATCTTGTTGGTCAGTCAAATGTTTTAACAGCATTCAAAATTATGCTACGACAGTTTGTTACACTGACATTGTAATTACGAAAACCAGTAGTTGATTTTATGGGAATAATACAGCTATTAAAAATACACATACATGGTTTTATTTTTGTTGTTTTTTTTGGAGCTAGAAGCAAATGTAATGTCTCTCAGTATGTATTATAAATTTTATTAGGTAAGCAGTTATAGCTGCACTTCTACAATTGAACCAGAAATTCGGAAAGGAGATGTGAAAATTCTCATTTATTCATTTATTTATTTATTGATTTCGTTATACGAGTATAGCAGGAGACCGCTATTAGAAAAACTTTTTCTCCATTTTGGTGTTTCATGGACGCAGATTCGAATGGTAATCCTAATGGTAGTCACACATCAACCGATTCGGCTATGGCGGACAAAGAAAGGAAATGTGAAAATTTTTATTAAGTTATTAATTGATTTTATTAAGCCAACAAACATTTCGGTTGTAGACCATGGACGTTTCAACAGGACTCGGCACCGCCTCACAAAGCTCGAGTGAAACAAGAATGGCTAAAAAACAACGTTCCGAACTTCATAACGTCCACAGAATGGATTTCAAATTCACCAGACGCGAATCCGATGAATTATTATTTTGGGTCTCCAGGCGCTAAAAAAAGCCATTGTCCGCAAGTGGGCCAAAATAACTGCAAGTCACATTCAGGCAGCTTGCGATTCGTTTCTGGGCCGTCTCAAGGCCATAGTCAAGGCAAAAGGTGGTCACATCGAGCAGAAGTAAATTGATTCTTAATTTTGTATTATTTTCACACATTTTTTACTTTGAATTGAATAAAAGTAATTTTCCAAACTAAAGAGTGATTTTTTAAGAGCTATAGGAAAGTTGTTCGAAAAAATTCACGTAAAAGGCAGAAAAATGCATGAAATTTTTATTCAAATCGATAGTACAGTCCATATAATTTAATGTTTGAAGATTATTTCATGCAAATGTTGACCGCGACTGCGCTTCAAATGGTCCGTCCGCTAAGTCCTATTTTGGCATACTCTTTCCAATGTTTCGGCCGGTATCTCACATATAAATGCTTTAATGTTGTCTTCCAATGCGTTCATTGAAGCAGGATTGTCTGAATAGACATGAGCTTTAACATAGCCCCACAAAAAATAATCCAAAGGCGTAATATCGCACGATCTGGGTGGCCAATTGACAGGTCCCGAACGTGAAATGAAATGTTCACCGAACTCGCCTCTCAACAAGTCCACTGTTACGGGTGCTGTGTGGCATGTGGCAGGGTCTTACTGAAACCACATGTCATGCAAGTCAAGCTCTTCCATTTTGGGCAAAAAAAAGTTGGATATCATTTCACCGTAGCGCTCACCATTCACAGTTACGTTACGATTCGCAGCATCTTTGAAGAAGTACGGTCCAATGATACCTCCAGCCCATAAACCGCACCAAACTGTGACCTTTTCTGGATACATTGGTAGCTCTTGCAATTCTTCTGGCTGATCTTCACTCCAAAATCGACAATTCTGCTTATTTACGTACCCATTGATCCACAAATGAGCTTCGTCGCTGAACACAATTTTTCGATAAAAAAGTGGATCTTCGGCCAACTTTCCAAGAGCCCATCACCAAAAATTCTGCGTTGCGGTAGGTCGTTCGGCTTCAATTCTTGCACCAGCTGTATTTTGAAAGGCTTCACACCTAATTCCTTTCGCAAAATTTTCCACGTTGTTGAGTAATAGGGTCCCAATTGCTGCGAACGGCCGAACTGGCCGATACAGCTGCGATATTTTCTTCAGTTCGCACTCTAGGTAACCGTGTTAGTGGTTTGATGTTCAATAATGTAAATTTGGTTCTAAATTTAGTCACAATAGCTCGAATAGCCGCTTCAGTGGGTCGATTAAACTGACCATAAAATAAAATAAGTGCGCGATAAACTTTCTTAAGAGAACACGCATTTTTATAATAAAATTCAATGATTTGCAAGCGTAGTTCGTTTGTAAGACGATTCATGGTTAAATTATAGACCAAACTGAAAATGTTTGACAGTGAAACAAAACACGAAATGTGCGTCAGCTGTTTAAACCAACTGTTTAAAAAGATAATAGCTAAAAAATCACTTCGAGACTCGGACCCTGTATATTACCAACACAGTCTCCATTTTTGCCGACCTCTGTTGCAAACAAAGCGGCAATTTCTAAATATTATAAAAAATTCTTCTAAATTCTCTTGAGAGCCGATTATGGGTTTGAAGTGGGCCACACCATTGCATGCTCACAACCAGAAATACTCTACGGGTGTCGCAAACTTGTATTCTTTCGTTTTGGGCCCAAACCAGCCTTTCGCCATTTCTCGGGCAGTTGAGAATGACACTTAGAGAGTAATTTTTATTTCTCACTTACCCAAAAAGGGGCCGCACACATGGTAAAAAGATTTTTAGAGGGTTACTACCAAGCAGACCGTTATTCGGCTCTGAGCGAATTTGACAGATATGCTGACGTCATTCGTTTTATGTTTCACAAAATTTAACTTTAGCTTAATGAAACACAAAACGAATGACGTAGAAGCCAAAGTTCCCCTCAAACATTTTTTTTTTTTCACACCTGACGGGCAAACCTGGTATCTATCATCCTTGTGCCGCACATTTGCTTGACCCATTGAACAGAATTGCAACGGACAGCGGGTACCCACTGCCAAAATTAAAACACATTTAATAGAATGAAACTGCACAGAATTGTGACGAGGACGGATTTCTTGCCTTCGGTTACTTTTACGGCGGAAAATATTTAGATTCATTTCTATTTTCTCCGTCGGTTTGAAGACTCATGGTTGCTTTTCTAATTAATTTATGACAAATTATTTGTTGGTAAGCAAAAGCAGATATGCACAAGAAAACCCTTTCTTTGTAATAATGAGCTTCAAGTAGTTGCTTTACAAATATAGCAAATGAACAGATTTCAGTAGAAAATTAATTTTATTGTGACCACAAAATGGCAGCTGAAAAGCGTTTGGTCGCAATAGTTTTTTCCGTCCCCATCGCAACTATGTTTAACCGACCGAATTTTCCGACGGTAGTGGATCAGCTGCTCTCCACCCGTCAACCCGTTACCAGCTGTCCCGCTGCAATTCTGTTTCGAGCCTTAAGCGAGTTTGGGAAAACTGTACAACTGCCGCGGAAGAAGGAGACGCGCTATTACATTCATAAATTTTTTTAGTTGGAAAAATGATTGATTTATGTATCATTCACTGTTACTGTAACTTAAAACAGAGCTTCTAAATCCACGAACATTAAATCAGGCAAATCAGAAACAGACAAGAAAGTGCAGCAGAACGCTGATTATATTCAAATTACATCCTCTGGTGCAGTTTTCGGCCCGTTCCCCTTACAAAACTTGGCAAGGAATTTGACCACCAATTGGAATCTGAAACTGAGTCTAATTGACTCTTATTCGATTTTGGGTAATGAATTTCTTAGCCTATAAGAACTGCATCTTCCCGTTACCAGCTTTAAATATTATATTATTTGTCAATGATCAAAAAGAGCATATCGCGCGTTAAAAATTAATAACCAAACATGCTGGAGAAATGCAAGAACTAAATGATGGCCAGAACGCGAAAGGAAGTCAAATTTTTCCTTTTTTTATTTATTTTTTATATATAATATATATTACTTCTATATTGATTACATTTTCAAGAAGAACTACCATAAAAAAGTATCTCTCAGAACATATTATCACTCCTAGTGGGAGCATAGGACGGAAGTAAAATATTACAACACAATACCTTACCTAATTTTTTATTGAACTCTTACATATCACAAATTCTTCTCAATTTGCTTGTTTCCCATACTCATAATTAGCTGAGCTCCATGACATTGAATTGTAGGGACCAGCTGCTACATTCTGCTTATAACCATGTGTATGATTGCGATTTTGTTGATTCCACAACAAAGTAGACGCAGCAGATGCTGACGAAGAAGCTGCTGCTGAAACTGCCGCTGATTCGTCACTATAATCCAATGGTGAAATGTATAGATCATCCTTAGGGCCCCACTCAGATGCGGAAACAGGCATAGGTCCAAATGAAGCGGCGCCATCTTGTGCTATCGCCAAGTGCTGGCCGCCAATTGCTGCATTCGAATGTTCTTTGCTCTGCCATGAAGTTGCTGAAGTGTGAGTTACGGTCGAAGCAACATTATGAAGTTGTACGTGCTCACTGGCGTAATTCAAATTGGGACGTTTGTCAATCCTAGTGTTTTGCTTTCTTACACCATTACTGATGATGCTATGAGCCGAGCTGCCACTTTGTGTACCCGAAGCATAGAAATCGTTAGCAGTTGATGCACCCAGTTGGTGTCCATGCTGGCCAAGTGAAGAATAATGTCCAGATATGTAGGCGTGTGTGCTGTGGAGAGGTGTACTACCAGGTGCGTAGCCAGAGTTCACATCGTACAGACGAGCCCTGATTTTATTTCGCAGCATCATTGGACTGGCACATGACGTGGTGACGGTGATGATATAGGCAACTATGATGAACTGTAAGGAATTTGTTAATGTAATTTGGTAAAAAAAGAAACACCAGAATTCAATATTTTTGTTGAGTACTTACCAAACGCATTTTATACTGGTCTTTAGATGTTCCAATCTCTATGTATTGTAAGGTCAAGAGTTAAACGCAATTTGAGATAATTTTCGCCTGTTGCACGGCTTTTATACCAAATATCAGAGTGCAGGTATAAATTCTAATGCACTATTCGAACTGCATGCGATGCATATCTTTGTGTGTGATTAAATGTATTTTGGGATGCGTGCATACATAGTTACAAAAGGTATAAAGATTCCCTAGCTATGGATTTGTGTCTGACAGGTTGCGCTACATGCATACCACTGACCCTACATATACTTACATCCATACATACATAGATAGTTTATTTGTTCCTTCTTCATTACTGTTCCTTCTGCATTATTGTTCATTCTCTAATAACAACAACTATTGCAGCAGTAAATGTTTTAGGCCAGGTTTCTTCACAAAATTTGTGTCATACATTTTCATTTTAACCAACAGTTAGGGTATACTACAGTTCTAGGCCTGTTTGCAAAGTGGCAAGTTTTTATGAGTATCCTTTTTATGGCTGAATATACGGCCGAGGTGCAACAGCCCTAAACAAAATCTTTTCGTTTCATCATAGGAGTAGATTAAGTAGAGTTCGAACCCATAACCTTTGGCATGCTGCGCTACGCTTAAGCGCATGCACCTTAGGCGGTAAATTTTTTTTTGTTCGTATTGAATGCATTTTTGTATGTGCGCATTTGGTAGTTAAAATCTATTCAACTATTGAGTACCTGTGCCAGGGCTAACTCACACGATCGCCGAAACGCATTAATTTTTATGTGGAAAAGAAAATCCTTAAACAACATAAAAAAGAGTGTCAGAAAATAATTCTTTTATATCTGTACTAAAGATACTAGTCCCGACCCCGAAAATTGTGTGCGTTCACCACATAAATCCCGAATTTATATATCACACTGTATTTATATATACCAAAATAAATCAACAAATTCAGAAGTGGCGAGTTGTTAAGAAAGCCACCAGCAGACATATTCAGAATTAAGTCAACAATAACCGGCCACCGAACTTTGGGAGGTCATGCCAGGAAGAAGCGGCAAGCAAGGAGAATCTAAGGAAACAATATTTCACTATCTGTATGAGTGCCCAAGTCTAGGTGCTCTACGACATAAAATGTTTTTAAAGGGTTTTCCAATAAGAGGTGTTATTTTGATATTCAAAGAAAAATGCTATTTTTTAATATAAATGATCGGGAGTTTATGCCGCACAATGAATTTTCTGAGATGTAATGGGATCTCAAGAATCTCTGGGGAATCATTTTCTCATATTTATATTTTTGCTTATTCATATGCACTTTAAACCAGAAATGGCTTCAAAAGCTAAAGATGATTTCACGGTAAAAATTAAGTGCGTCTTCTAGTTGGGTTTTTAGCTTATTCACACAACGAAGGACAACCACAAAGGATAGTCTAATGGCTGTGAATGGGCTAAAAACTCAACTGGAAGACGGACTTGACTGGATTTCTACCCTGTTGGATCGTATATGGACATAAGCGAAGATTTTTTCTCGAAATCTACGAGTGTTTTTAAAGCAGTGTCGAGTCGCCTGAAGTAAACTTTGGTCTATTTGATGTATCGAAAATTGTGTATGTTTAAAAAAACATCCGTTATGTTTACAACTTAGTATAAGTATATATAACTGGCGCTTACACCCTTTATAGAGTGTTCAACCGAGCTCCTCCTCCTGTTTGTGTTACCCGTCTTGATGTTTTCCCAAGATTTATTCACCAACATTTTCGCTTTGATTGGAATATTCACAAATGTGTTTGTATTGATTTACATCAGCTTAGATGCTATGGGTATCGTTGTATGTAGAAATATGTAAGAAACTAAGCAGCCCCTCAGGTAATTCAATAGGTGTGCCGACACAACTAAGGGAAAGGAAGAATGTTGGAAGAAAACTTTGAAAATAATTGTCATGGTATATGCTTTTGTGGGTACTCAATGAACTGCGTGTAAAGAATGTATAAAGAGATACATACATACATATAGATATTCTCTACTCTGAAACAACAAACTTACGTACATACAACCACGTATGTATATTATTACATGAGTTAAAGCCCACGCACATACAAACATAACTCAGATTCATACGCAACAACGCAGATGGTTCAATGACGTCTCGGTAATTATTTAATCGAATCGCGGGAGTACATCGGATCTTATATTCGCAGCACTGCTACTTATGAAGGTACAGAATTCCACAAGGTTAGTCAGTTGATTTATCCATAACTGAGATATCGAATTGCGAAGCTGGTAAGAAAATTTCTCTAACTTGAGAGTGTAAGAGGGTAAATGAATTCTTTTGAGCAAAAAATAAGAAAATAATGGAGAAATGTAGTAAATGGAGAAGAAAGGTTGTAAAACGTGTGATAACAAGTACGAGGGTCGTTTGAAAAGTCAGAGAAATGGCACAATTGGCGCGCGTATCGAAGTTAGTGTTCAGTTAGTAGCATCTCTTGAAAAAACACATACCAAGTTTCAGCTATATTGGTATATTTATGTGCGTTTGGCATTCGATTAAATTCAACCGCTGAATTTGTCAAATTGTCGATATGCGCCATGATGGAAAGAATAATGAGATGGCGCCTGTCGTTGTACCGTTACTTTGCTCTCAGCAAATTTGACAGTGAGTAACATCGTATTAGCACCAGTATGGCCAGATTACCGGATTTCGTAACTTGATTTGGCATTTTTTTTTGTTATTTAGTCTCGAAGTTTTAGTTCTTTCTTCATGACATTTTTCGAGACTGTTCTAATTAAAATTTAATATTTATAATTTTGTAAAATATTCATTTTTTTTTTTAAATTAGTTCAATATTCACTCAGTTTTATTTACCTTTACTTTTTTTAACATCTGGTCACATTGCCCACGATTGCGGTTATTGTTGGTGTTCTTCTGCTTTCAGCAATCAAATCTCTCTCTCGCTACTGCAGTGTTGCCTAGCGTTTAAAGAAAAAAAAACAAATGTTTATTGAATAACTTATAGAACTTTGTACGCGTGACAAATTGTCTTAAAAATGTGTTATGGTTACGTACAATTTAATTTATGAGTTGTTTGTTAAGAGAACAATTTTTTTGCTATATTTTAGGTTATGTAACAAGATAAGGTACACTCTTTGTAAAAATGCAGTTATAGTTTCGTTAGTAGTATTTTGTTGCTTATTTTTACTATGAATACACCTCTTGATGCCCTATGTCCCACTAAAGATTGAGGACGGGAAGAAACTATGGTTGTAATTCTCATTCAGTTAATTCATACGCTTTGTAAAATGTATAAAAAGATTTTCAATGTTAAGAAGAATTGAGAGAATAAGATTTAATATTCTAACATATCCTTAAAATGAACAAAAAATTAAATGTTCTCTTTCAAAATATGAAATTTTATAAGAACCAACAAATTTTCATTAACACTAAAATCTTCTCAGAGTGACCTTTTTTAACATTATTTCGTTTAAAATAAAGTTTTTTTTAAACTTACAGTTCCGGTAGCTTTAAATTTAAAAAAAGAAGCAAACACCAAACTTAAAATATTTCGCATTTTGGGTATAAAAAAGCACTAAATTTATTGCGAAGGGCAAATGGTTGGCAACACTGCAAAACTCAGCTAATGCGACGTCACGAACTCTGTTATGAGCACAATCTTGTTTCCATCATTTTTGGATATGCGCTACACTCTGTATTCTCACAAATACAATTGTAATTCTTCATTTCATTATTCAATTTGTTATAACGAAATATTTATGCGAAACTCAAATCACTGAGCAACGTGATAAACCTATGGCTTTTTTAAGTCCATATATCATACATCTTAGGGTTTCTTCGGCTTGCGCGATGGCTTTTTTCCACGTGAGAAGTTGTTTTTAATGATTACATGGAATTTATCATACCATTTTATACGGGTCTGTTTCAAATATGTAGAATTTACATCAAAATTTGATAGATCCGTCCGAAAATTATGAATGGTTCTTTAAAGAAATGCTTCTTGATAAGCGAAATATTGGATGTGAGATGGCAATGCTTTTGTCCTATCTGCCTAGCGCGTTTTAGAGATAAACGTTTTTCTTACAAGATGTCGGGTGACAGAGCTAGGAATTAAAAGCTAAATTAAAAAAGAATTACTAATGAGAAAACAAGTACGGACCCATTTTTTATTATTTCCTCTTAATGTTAACCGTTAAATCGAATACTCTCTTGGTATCTGGCATCCGTACTCCATGCCGCTAGCTGGAGAAGTGTCTAGTCTGGATACTAAAATAGTCACTGGCTTTGTTTCATAGACTTTACATTTGAGGTGCCCTTCATAGAAAAAAGTTCATAGGGATAAGATCGGGCGACGTAGCTGGCCAGAACTTGTCACCGAAACTGCTTATCGCATCGGCTTATGTGTTAGGGAAGAGATCTCGCGGTATCGTCCTGGTCCTCCTGACCGTATGCGTGTGGCACCATCTTGCTAAAACCATCTGGGTGTGTGTTGGGTGCAGGATGTTCTCTCATTATTGCCAGACACCATACGCCGTACAGCATACGCCGAAAATAGAGACACCATGCACATTGCTTGTCCTCGATGCTTTTCAAAAAAAATATGGTCCAATTGTTTCACTTCTTGACAATGCATGCGAGGAGGTCACTTTGGAACTGTTGAAGTGGCTGTTGATGTTTTAATAGTGGGTTTTGTCTCTTTGCCGTACGAAATCGGCCAAACATTGTCTCGCAGAAATGTTTACGCAAATTGTAACCGGTCGGCTTAAGCGCTCGAACAATTTTAATTTTGAAGAGATGAAATCTATGATCCATCCTGAATATTTCATACATAATAGTTTGGAAAGTTCCAGGGCAACCACTCCCATGCGCACGGTGATTATTGTGCAAACTTGTAGCGAAGACTTCAATACTTTCATTATCTCTCAATGCCCGGTTGCGGGCTGTTTGCCACTAAACTTTTTACACGGCACACTCCCATCCACCATCGAATCAAATCTCCAATTTGGGCTTCACGTAAACGTCAAATATTGACCTTGGAATTCGCTTCAATTGCAAACGCAGGTTGTTCACCTGTCAATGGTGAAAATATTTTCAGAGGTGTGCTCTTTAACAGGTCGTTTTTCGGCTCTGAGCGAATTTGACAGAATAAGCTGATGGGCTGAAGGCACTTGGGATGCCTTTACAAAAAAACTGAAAATGTGTTGGTGATGTATGAAAAAATCAGCCAATAACACTTCGTTGCCGTCTAAGCAGCGACTGATTGGATGAGTGTGTGAATGCCTGTGAAATGATCGTGCAAAGATCCCTTCACAATATTCTGCTTCACCAAAGTTAAAGAACAAACCTTTTATATCTATCATCCTTGATGGTCTCCCTGCTCATAGGCTCGGCAATTAAGGAGAAACTTCAAATTTAAAACCTAAGCTGCCTAAAATTACATTTGTTTGTAGGATAGTGAGATATACTAGTTTTTTGAGGCTACCGAGTAGCTAGCCGCGAATCCTGCTCGATAACTTTGTTGTGTCTTTCACATGCAAATTTTTCATAAAGTTAGCGAGCAGAGAGATAGCGAGGAGAGAAGTGACGAATAAAAGAGGATTTTGAACGTAACGAAGTACGCTATTCTCAGTTCGAATGCATTTACTAAAATATAAATAGTATAACCGCCTCGGTAGTCTAGCGGAAGTGCACTAGCCTGCCATTCCACAGGTTGTAGGTTCGAGTGCCACGTAAAGCACGGTACCCGCGCTTTCCCAAATTTACCTACTTTCGCTGTTTCTAAAAACAAACAAAAAAATGTCATTCCTCAAACCCAAAAACTTATCCTTTCCATCCTTACTCCCGCACAATAATCAGCACATTATTTGCATTGTAGCTGCTAAAACAACCAAAAAAAAACAAAGAAAAACACATAGTTACACATTGCATAAGTGGTGCCAGCAAGAGGAAGCGGGCAATCGCGGTAATAGCGTAAACACACGAAATTTAGCGAAACTCTCCACCATCCGTGCGATCCTTTGGGCAAAAAAATGTGAAACACAGAGGGCGCTCCTAGCAGTAAGAAGGCATTGTTCCTAAGCAACGACAGGTGGGCATTCCCCCTATTTAGGACTGGTAACGGCAGGCTAATCCCCTCGAGGCCTTATGGAGTGAACAAGGAAACAAACAAAAAATTCGACTAAGCTCCGAACGGCAAATGTTTGTATGAGACGTAATACACTCGGAGATTCGCAAAATTTTTCAGAGGGATACCAGATTTGTTTGTGTTTTTCTCGAAACATCCCTTTTTAAACTGGTATCACGTTGCGTTGTCTTACAGAGGAATCAAGTACGCCATTTGCGAGGATTTCTAAAAAATGGGGCTCACTTGTCAGGTCATATCTCCGTAATTTTTTGATCTTTTTTTGTTGATATTAAAAATTGTTCATATGTATAAGTTTATTTTTAAGTGTGAGTGTTAAGTCGTTTCAATACTTAAAGGATGGCATCGCCCTGACAGTTGTTAAAGAGGAACTGCATTATTTCTCAGGAAAGCGCAGAAGAGATGGAATTCCATTTCTTCATGTGGTATTTCGAAAACCCTTTGGTCCCAGTACAATATACAAACGACTCAGAAAGCCATTCAAATTCAAAACTCGTAGCTGTATTTACCATTCACTGGACGAACGGCACACACACGGAAAAGCTAGAGTTACCATTTAACCCCTATTGCAGAAGCTGTTGGAACCTTTCAGAGAAGGAGACTGTTGAGTACTTTCTCTGTAAATGTCCGGGCTTGGCAGCTAGACGATTAAGGTCACTGGGTGCTCCTTTCTTTGACAGCCTGGGGCAGTACGCCAACCTAAATCCAATCAATCTCCTCCATTATATCTACAAATCTGGCTGGCTGTAGATATCTGCCTGTTGGAGGTCTCATAATGGTATCAAAACGGCGCTTAGTGCTACTTGAGGAGCGCCAGACCGGCACTCCAACTTTATTTTGCCATTTCACCTACCTACTTAAAGAGTGCGCTGGTAAAAAGTTTATTTTCATATCAATTTTTTCTATAACATAACATACCTACACGCCTATAAGTGCTTATTCGCTAATGTATGTGTGTATGTACAAAGACTGGAACCACAAAAATCACTAGAACCACAAGCCCCATAACATACTAACACTCTAACAATACTATCTAAACAAGAATTGTCAATGGCACGAGGCAATTGCAAATCAATGCCAATAACTGCACCCCATAAACAGTTAAAGTTATGTCTACATAAAGCATATATACATACATACATACCTACATACATATTTACCACAACTGGCAATTGCTATATCAGCTTACTAAACAATATGGCACAATCGAAGCGTTGTTGTTTTTTTAGATATTTCTATTAAAAAAAATTAAATGCAAAACAAGGAAAGAATATCCCAGCATGCTATAGTGATTGTTGTTGCTACAATTTCTTGCTGTGACTGTGAAAGTGATGAAATAAAGATTTGAAAACAAAAATATTTTTATGCTCAAACAGTTTTCCTTCTAAATTTTCGCCTTTGTGAAAAAGTTAACTAAACACACACTTAAACCAATTACCAACAGTTCCACTTGTTGCATAGTCCACAAAATCCGCAGCATTGCTCCAGTTAATGGATTTTAACAGATGGCAGGGTTTTGTTGTTGCTTGAAGTTACACTAAATCCGCGTGTTGGTCGCATTTTGTGTCTGGCTAACAATGCGCCTTTCACCAAAGCAGTGCGGCTTTGCACCAACGCAGTCGGGCACTACAACTCAGCACTTATCTGGAGCATTTGTGCAACACTTTTCTGCACATTTCTTGCACACATATACATGCATGTGTACATAAAGTGCAAACGTCAAGGGTACCAGTATTCTCACTCATGCAATGTAATGCACTTGCAGCTCCATATGCGACGTAAGCAGATGTCTTGTGCAGCACCCAACCAATAAACTACCGTTATTTCTGCTTAAAATTTTCATGCTTTGATTAGATAGATTTGCAGAATAAAGTGGATCAATTGAATTTGATTTTCATGTACGAACACTTTTTAAGCCTCCACAAATGGGAATTTGTTTACCCGTAAAAGTAAGTAAGTTTCAATTTTCCGATAAGAAAGGCATTAACAGCAAAAGTGGGTCACTAAAAAGTCTCTATAGTTAGAAGTAAAGAATGGCCACGAAAAATATTAGTCGGGCGAGAATTGTTATAACATCAAATTTTTATTTGATAGCTTATAAAAACTTGATTTTATAACGATTTTCGGCCGACCAATATTTTTCGTGGCGATTCTATTTCAATTATTTCCTTTTTTATTAAGACCGAAAAAATGCGAATTTTCCAGATTTTTTTCTGAAAAAACTTTTAAATTTTTTGATCTAAACATTTGTACACATATTATTTTAGCTTTTGACTGTATTTTAAGACTTAGTATTAGTAAAAATATTTTATTTGGAAAGGAGCTACAAGATGTTTTGCAGTGACCACTATATCTCTGAACTGAATCACCTGAAATTAAAAACCAAACAGATTTCGTTAGTGTAATGGTTAATCTAGTAATTAATCGAAGGAGTAAGCAAAATAAATTTGTTTGACAAAATGGCGGTTTCTAAAAAACAAAGTCTATTTTTGTCCAAAATGTCGGCCTTAAATTGTTTATAAAAAAATATTTATCGGTGAGAAAAAATCTTCGATTAATTCCTAAAAAAATATATTTCAGAAGCTCGTCTTAAAATTTGAGACTAATCGGTTAGCCATTTTCGAGTAATGTTGGTTACCGACTTTGAAAACACTTTTCATATGCTAAAATTTTCTTTTTTTTTCTTAACTTGCATGGAGTTGACTATTCCAGTCTATTCCTCCGCCGCTTCGGCAGTTTCTAATCACTCGAGCTGATGTTGTCTGCGGCTCATTCTTCCATCTCGGGTGCTCTTAGCGCTCTGAGATCGGAAAGTTCACGCGCTGCTCATCTTGTTTTTCAGCATATGAATGCGCATTGGACCCAAGTGTGATTCATATTGCCTTCCTATAATACAATAGTGATGCCATTCCTTCATTAAGTAAATTTCAATTTTCCGATAAAGAAAGCATTAAAAGCAAAAGGGGGATACTGAAAAATCTCTTAGTTAGAAGTAAAGAATGGACACGAAAAATATTTTGTCGGTCGAAAATCATTATAACTTCAAATTTTTATAAACTATCAAAACAATGTCTATCTTATTTTCCTCTTTATTAAGCGTACTATGTTAAACGAAAAACTCATAACAGTTCTCTTTGTTATAAACAAAATGGCGCAATTTCCATTTGATTCCTCTCATTAGGCGATGGACATCAGTTTTTGTTACGTTATCGAGCAATTCCTTTTAAACTGCTGCTCATTTTTATTGTATTCTTTAATCTTTAACATAGCAATGACATAGTGCTTATGGTTTCAGGAATGTTTCAGAGAGATTATGGAAGGAGCTCTGAGATTACTCAGCTATTGGACCACAGATTGTGGCTTAAGTGTAAACCCGAGCAAAATTGAACTGATGCTATTCACTAAGAGAACTAATATATATATATATATATAATTGACGCGTACACCCTTTTTGGGTGTTTGGCCGAGCTCCTCCTCCTATTTGCGGTGTGCGTCTTGATGTTGTTCCACAAATGGAGGGACCTACAGTTTCAAGCCGCCTCCGAACGGCAATATTTTTACGAGGAGCTTTTTCATGGCAGAAATACACTCGGAGGTTTGCCATTGCCTGCCGAGGGGCGACCGCTTTTAGAAAATTTTTTTTCTTAATTTTGGTGTTTCACCGAGATTCGAACCTACGTTCTCTTTGTGAATTCCGAATGGTAGTCACGCATCAACCCATTCGGCTACGGCGGCCGCCAATATACCAAACTTTAATCCCCCAAAATTATTCTCATGCTAACCCAACAGGCTAAATACTTAGGTGTTATATTAGATCCCAAACTCAGCTGGAGGTCCAACGTAGAGTACAGGGTAAAGAAATCGAATATAGCACTTTAAACGTGTAAGAGAATGTTGGGAAAAAAATGGGATCTCCAACCAAAACTATCCAATTGGTCTTACACAGCCATTGTAAGGCCAATACTAACATATGCGATACTAGTGTGGTGGCCTGCAATAGAAAAGAAATACAACCAAACCAAGCTGAACAATTTACAAAGAACAGCCTGTATCTTGTATCCTACAGGAGCTCTTAGCACCAGTCCCACTGAAGCGTTCAATGTACTAACTCATCTATTACCATTAGAATTACATATAAAAACAATCGCTACTTGCAGCGCGTTGAGACTCAGAGACATAGGAAACTGGACAACAAGATCGTACGGTCGCAGCTAGATCCTCCTACAGGGACCCTCGCTGCTTAAAAACAAATCAGGCTGCACAGTTCCCGACCTTAACTTCAAGAAAGACTTTGTGGTACGTTTTCCACCGAGAGCCGAATAGGGCAAAGGGAAGGTGATTGGAAGATACGACATTGGAATCTATACCGACGGTTCTAAGATGAACTGTGGTGTGGGAGCTAGCTTCTATTCGGAGCCCCTCAACCTATCTCAGTCAGTTCGACTTCCTGATTCTGCCAGCGTGTTCCAGGCAGAACTATTAGAATTCAGGGAAGCATATCACCACTAAAACTCTGCAAGGAAATTGATGCAAGTGTAGCTATCTTTTCAGAAAGTCAAGCAGCTATCAAGGCCTTTGATTCCAACTCCATTTCATCCAAACTAGTCTTACAGTGTAGGGAGGAGCTAGAATTGTTGAGTCATTGGTTTGGAATTACTCTGATAAGGGTTCCCGGTCATAGGAACATACGGGGTAATGAGATAGCGGATGAGCTTGCAAAAAAAGAGTTCGACACTAGACATAGCAGAGGCGGTGTCAGTCGCCACCCCACTCAACACAATAAGAGCATACATTGCTTCACACTATTATGCTTTAGCCAATGGAAGGTGGAAGCAATTAACTACATGTATTACAACAAAAATCACATGGCCGTCGTACAAAATAAAAGGACGAATTACCTGTTAGGATGCTCTCGACCAAACATTCCACACATCACTGCAACCTCCCGTTCGATCCCATCTGCAGAAGCTGCCAAGCGGAAGGGATGAAGGAAAGTTTTTTCCACTACTTGTGGGAAAGTCCAGGGCTAGCTGGGACACGGCTTCGCTCTTTCGGTAAGTTTTTCTTACAGCAAATTAATGAGATCTCAGATATCGAGATAAAGAATTTGCTGCTATACTTGGATCTCACAAAAAGGATCTGACTTAGAAAAAAAAAAACAAAAACAAGAGATCATCACACGAGAACAGAGGTATTAAAACGGTGCTGGTCTCTAATTAGGATTATTTCAATAGAAATACTCAACAACTTCAACAACAACAACAATCGTTTGCAATTTTCTTTTAACAATTGCGCAATATTTTCCTATAGGTCGCAATTGTGGGCAGTTGGGTGGGTTGTGGTCCTTTTGATTTCCCCTGAGATTTTCATACCAGTTCATGGAAAAGACGGCTAAACTGACACGGTTCAGAACCGACTTGAGTCTGTATGTTGTTTTATGAATGGCAGCAAACGTTTTTGCAAAAAAATTTCCTGATTTATAGTGCCCGGAGTAATGAACGTTTGGTTTTTCATGCAACACTGACAGATGACTTGATAAACCAAACATTTTTTAGGGCACTTGTTCCGCGCCCTGAATCTATTTAAAGTCTGCTTTGTTTCATTATCCATAACCGCACAGCCATATTTATGAATCTCTTCACGATATAATTTTCGCGCACGTGTTTTATCACTCTTATTTTGTTTAGCATTTCGATTGGGTCCTCCAATCTTTTTACATGATCCTAATCCTTCACTTTTGCACACTTCTTGTACGTATCCTTCCGACATACGGGCGTGTTTTGCAGCATCTCGAAGTGAAAGATCAACTTTTTTCGATTAATGACACCATTCCTTAGCTTTTGCTTCCTACGCAAATCCTTTTTTGCTTCCACTGCCAGGCCTTCGTTCAACCGACAAGATTGCATTTTTTAACACATCAGTTACCGTACTTTTCGAACAAGTTAAAGTTTTTGGTTCGGCATTGTGCAACAAAATCAGCTCACTGCTTAAAATGTTAATATTATTCAAAAATGCGTGTGTCAGGCAAAGATATAGGTGTGTCAGGTAGTTATATAAAAACTCACAGCATTTTGTGCTTCTTTCTGAGTAGGCTAAAAAGATGGCTTTTTACATGGTTTACATTGAGCAAATTGTCCACCGAGAAAGGGCAACATTTTTTCATAGCAACGAAAACACCATTAATTTTACCTCAATTTTGTTGTTTTTTTTAACTCACAATTTAAAACACACCTGAAGGCTAAAGTACCATATTTTCCAGCTTTACCGCTTTGTCTGTCGCTCGTTTTCCCATACAGAATAATCCCATTCAACAAATTATCCAATACAACAACCAGAGAACATCAATAACCACTAGTTCGAAACAATAAATTATACCTCTATTTTTATCCCTGCTTTATCTTTCGCTGTTTTCCCAGACAAAATAATCCCATTTAAATAACTTACCCAATACAACAACCATTAGTTCGCAGATATGTGTCTTAGCTGTAAATTATACCTCTATTTTTATCCCTGCTTTATCTTCCGCTGTTTTCCCAGACAAAATAATCCCATTTAAATAACTTACCCCATACAACAACCACTAGTTCGCAGATATGTGTCTTAGCTGTAAATTATACCTCTATTTTTATCCCTGCTTTATCTTCCGCTGTTTTCCCAGACAAAATAATCCCATTTAAATAACTTACCCCATACAACAACCACTAGTTCGCAGATATGTGTCTTAGCTGTAAATTATACCTCTATTTTTATCCCTGCTTTATCTTCCGCTGTTTTCCCAGACAAAATAATCCCATTTAAATAACTTACCCCATACAACAACCACTACTTCGATGACATGTGTCTTAGCTGCAAACGGAAAACTGATTACAATCCAATTTATCTGACTGGCATTCGTTATCAACAGCGAACTTAAAAACGATAAGAGATGCAAGCAGAGAACCAAAAAGAGTATATAGAGAAGGAAATGAAACTAATGAGCAGGAAGAGAATTTAAAAGAAGTATTTTCTTTCTTAAAAATGATTTTCTTTCTCAAAATAATATTTTCTTTCTTTTACAGTCCCAATATAATTTACTTACAACTGATTATTTCACGCACTAGCCACCCTGTGCTAATCGGAAACAGTTTTGTACACTAGATGTCGTCCTAAGCATTAAATCTTTTAGCCACGGAAGAAAGAGATTTGAGGAACGGATATGGGTGAGTAAATAGCCTTTGTTCTGGCAATACCTTTTTTACCAAATTATAAACTCTATTGGTCGCAGTCGCAGAAAATTCTAAAAACGGGTTTAGCGATTAAATTATGTTTTGTTGAAAACACCATTTTAGCTCTGTCAAAGTCAACTTGAAGTGAATTTTATCACAAAAAGAAAAACATTGTTTTAACTTTAGATGAGAACGACGTTGTACAAGTTCAAATAAGTTGTAAAATATTGAAAATAGTTGACACGATTTTGTTAAATTGAAATAATATAATTCCTAATCAGAGAATATTACAACATTTTGTAATTATGGAATTAGGAAACCTAAGCCATTAAGACCTTGATTGAACTAGGTTAGGTTAGGTTGGAATGGTTGTCCAAGGAATGAGCACACTTGAACGAAGATAAACGGATTCGGGGAAGAAGGTGAGGGGAAAGAGAAAACCGATGGGATGAAAGGAGAGTGCGGGGATAGGTGGTGGTGGGATGGTTAGGAGGATGGGTTTAGAGTGTGGGGATTATGAACGATGACTGCGCTGCATTTGCGTCAACCGCTTTGTGCTGCTGATGAAATTCATCAGATTTTTAATGTCAATGCCAGCTATATCAGCAGGCGCAGCAAAGAAGTAAGAGCCAAGATGCCTGGATCTCAACCCCGCCAGGGCAGGGCAGCTAAACAGAAGGTGGTGAGATGATTCCAACTCATCCTTCATACATCCAACGCAAAAAAAAAATCGAGATAATTCCAAGTCTCACAGCATGCATTCCCCGCGCATAGTGTCCTGTGAGAAAACCCACGAGATTCGAGAACAGAAATTTTGTCAACCTCAGAAGCTCACCTGAGCGCCCCCGATCCACACGTGATCAGAAGGATTTCGCGACCTTACAAGTTTGTCCCAACGCTCGCTAAGTTGGCGCGAAGCCCATCTTTCCAGGAGCAGACCGCAGTGAGTCACTGACCCGAGGGCCTTATTACCGCTTAGGTGTCGGGAGTAAATATTAACTTTCTTGACTGTTAGTACGCATATGAGCAGCCAATCAGCTGCCTCCTTGTTTGCAGCTACCTCTGCCTGGAACACACTGCAGTGGTCCGGTAACCTGAATTTGAGTCTGATGGGGAGCTCCTCACAAAAAACTCATCCGCCAACCTTTCCTTTATACTTCGATCCATCCATGAACAAGTTCACCAGGCCCTGTCCCCAAGTGTAGCCCCCCGTCCACTCTTCCCTTGATGGAATATGAGTGGATAAAGTTCCAGTTGGACTAAGGAGGGGTGAACTCAAAGTTTCTAAGAATGCTTGAGTGCCCATAACTGAGGTTGAGCCTATAGCCCGAACCCTTCATTCTGATTGTGGTACATACAGCGGCAATTCTGCCTGTGATGTTTACGGGTACCACATTTAATATTGCGTTGAGCACCAGAGTAGGAGTCGTTCGAAGCTCCCCACTGATTCCAATGAGTGCCGACCTCTGAACTCTCCCCAGCTTCTTCACCAATGTCTTCCTGTCCAATGAGTTCCATCAGACTATTACACCATATAACAAGTTAGGCTTTGCAATGGTATTATATAGCCAAAAAACAACTCTAGGCTCTGGGGCCATCTTTTGTCAATTGCGCCCTCGCACCCATACAAGGCGATTGTTGCCTCCCTCAATATTGGGCTTCCATGTAAGCTTACTGTCAAGGATAATACCTAGGCACTTCATCTTGTCAGAAAGCAGCAGAATCCTCTTAAGAGGATTCACCGACAGGCCGCAATCCATTGCCCATCTAACAACTACGTTCAGATAGACCTACACATGGTAGAAAAAATCTGCGTTCACCCACTGTTATAAAGTATTAAAATAATTTAACGTGTTTATCTTAAAACTCTCAGTTATTTCTTTTTACTTATTTCAAAGAAAATTATTCGTAGAGGGTATGAACAAAATTTTTTGGAGTTTGAGCTGCGTCCTTGTTCAGATAACGGGATTGTAGTACAGTTACTTAAATAGGCTGAGCAGAAAAAGTGTGCGTTCATTTCGAATAGTGACGATTATTTGGATGGCAATTACGTTAAATTTAATTTTAAATCATTCATGTAGTTGACGCGGTTAAGAACAAATCTAAAGAGGGAAAAATTGATATTAGAAATACATTTTTTGTTACTATAGACCAAAGGCGAAAAGAAATAGATATTGGTGAAAGGAAAATCATTGTAAGTTTGTGGCAAAATAGTAAGAGCTATTGGGAAATCGCAAAAATTGTTGGGAGGCAATACTCCTCGGTCCAAAGAGTGATAAACAACTTCAAGCAAACGAATTGTTTGGAGTCTAAGCCTCGTTCTGGGCGTCCAAAAAAACTGACGGAAAGAGAAGAATGCAACATGACTATTCTTGTGAAGTCTAATTCACGAGTAACAGCAAGCCAAATTTCAAAAGACATAGAAGTAAAATACCAAAAGAAAGTACATCCAGATACAGTAAGAAAAATTCTCAAAAGAATCGGATTTCACGGCAGAGTGGCCCGAAAAAAACCCTTCATATCGCGAGTAAATCGACTTAAGCGGATGGTTTTCGCCAAGGAATATGTAAACAAGCCACCTGAGTTTTGGAATAGTGTGATTTTTTCAGATGAGAGCACGTTTTGCATTGTCGGGATAAAAGGTCGTACAATTATTTGGAGGAAAAACGAAACGGCACTTGGAAAGCAAAATCTGGTACCTACGGTAAAGTATGGGGGAGGAGGTGCCATGATATGGGGGTGTATGGCTAGTTCGGGCGTTGGAAATGTACAGTTTATTGAGTCAATAATGAACAGACATGATTATCTCGATATTTTAAAAACGAATTTGAGAGAAAGTGCAATCAAACTGGGACTCGATGAAAGATTTGTTTTCCAACAGGACAACGACCCGAAACACACAGCAGAGATTGCTAGGTAGTGGTTGTTGTATAATGTTCTAAAACAACTTCGCACACCCCCACAATCACCTGACCTTGACCCCATTGAGCACTTATGGGACGTTCTAGAAAAAAAAATGCGAGAGCGTACAATAACTAGCAAGGAAATGCTTAAGAACGCGCTTAAAGAGGAATGGGAAGCCATAAGTCCAGAAATAACAGCCAAACTATTTGGATCAATGGAAAGACGCCTTCTAGAAGTCATAAAAAAGCGTGGATATCCAACTAGCTATTAATTTTAAAACATTTCTATGATCTTAAGCCTTTTATTTTATTATTATTGAAGTGAACGCAAACTTTTTCCGTTTAATTTGAATAGCCTTTTTAATTTTATGTGATCTCCTTTTAAATTTGATTTTGTTATTGGTAGCGAAATATGTGTGATAGTTACGTTTAAGTGAACTAAATAAAACTCATTAAAAAAAAATTTCTGAAATATTTATTGTTTTGAACTTTTTCTAATGCAAAGATAATTTGCATAGGTGAACGCAGACTTTTTCTACTATGTGTACATCAAATCGTACAGAGTATCTACAAATTTTCCTCTAACAATTAGTGCCACGCCATCCGCTTACCCTGCATTGATTGAACTAAGTTTTGAATGAATTTAATTTTGAATGAATTTAGCCGACCGACCATACCGGCCAAAGCTTTTAAACTTGATTTGTAATTTATTGATTAATTTGCACATAAATTGAGTCGGATTCTCCTTGAAATCCTATGAAGGCTGCTCTACGAGAAATCGAAATATCATGAAAAGTAAAAAAGGAAGGATGTAAAAATTGATAGTAAGCAAATTTAAACATAATTTTAATAACTTACCTCTTTTTTAATAATCAATTTATTTTAAAATTTGTATCTCAAAACACGGCAAAATCGCAAAGGAAAAACCCCTTATGGAATGCGAACAGTGAAGTGGGTCTCCCTGACATGTGGCCAAGAGCCCGGTAGAAAATGGACAGAGATGGGAAATTACCTCTCTAAACTAAGAAGATGCAAGTGAGATTGCAAACCGTCTTTTAAGGCTAAATTTCTCTCTATTAGTTGCAAAATTAAACCATTTTCAGTTGCGCAATGCGTATCGAGTAACACGCGACAGTTTTGCAAAGACAATAGCAATACATTCTCATTTTTTTAATACTACATTTAATACATACTCGTACAATTCTCTCATTCTCTTCGTCGCCGTATATGATTTTTCGAAGACTGTAAATTCGGCAAATAATTTGGCGTTGCTTGCCAACTCAGCGACGTCTCGTTGTAATTCGCGGAAGATTCAAAGTCAAAACAAGTATTTTGCCGATATGGCCACACATCTTATCCCTTTGGGGACGGAGCCGCTCGACGGGCGAGCGTCGCTGAGGACGAGAGGTATTGGAGTGGGCAGTAAAGAAAATAAATACTTTGAACGTTATAAAAACTAAGGCTTTATTTAACACAAGAAAAATTTTTCATAAAATCAAAAATCAAATTATGAACAAACTGCTATCACTGCTAAAGTTGAAATGCCTGAGTGGATTCCTTATTCCACTTGACGAAGTAATGCCGTCATATTCCGTCTTATCAGATTCAAAGTAATATTCATCAGAACACTATCTAACGTATCATCTCTAGATCGCTTAGCCATCATGCGTCGGATAAAATATATAAAAAGCCTGCTGGTTCCTCTGGCAGTGAAATTCATTCTGAATCCACCGTCGTCTCACATCGTAAGTTTACATTATAAGGAAAATAAGACTTCATCGCTAATGGCCCCTAATGTAATGAATGAAAACGTGACTCTTTTATTATACTTATGCGTATCTTATCGCTCAGAACGACAAACATCGCGAGCCTTGCAGCTACGACAAGCGTTCGGAACGGTAAAGCGGCTTGGGCGGCCATAACACTCGTCCGCAAAGGGCTAAACCTACAAGAGGAGTAGGACTCGTTTCGATTCAGTCCTAAGTTGAATTATAATCAAGCCTTTTTTAAGCTGAGATAGATAGATTTTCCTCCAGACTTTAGCTCGAATTTAGTCTTATACCTACGATTTTTTTATAATTTTATTTATTTTCTTTATTATATATATTTTTTCTTGAGATGCAATCTCTAAATACTTCAACATTTTTTTGCAATGAAAATTAAGTTTCAGTGCACATTAAATTTACTACATTCAAGGATTTATGGTCCAGTGGTCCCACTCTTGTATTTCATTATATAATATTAACCCCGGACTCTGTGTGCTGGAAACTTGTGAGGCAGCTAAAAGCATATAATTTCGATCTAATTCACCCTCCTTCACGCCGCAAGCCAATAGTTTTTTAGCGGCATTTAAAGCAGAACGGGATGGAAGTTTCTCTGAAAGGAGAAAAGTTATAGGATTAATAAACAACTCCCAGAAATAAAGGGTCTTTCAAAAGTGGCGCCTAGATGTAATATAAGTAGTGAATAATTCTTAAACGGTACGTTTTTTATGTCATCTTTGACATTTGTCAAGTCAAGACAAATGTACAGTTTTGCACGAGAGAACAACGCGTTGAAGATATTGAAACTTATTATGAAAATAGACGACTTTTAAGAACAACATATGGCCAAATTCGTGACTTTTTTGGTGGAAATAATCTTCTGAATGAGTAGACAATGCAAAGTTTGGTGAAAAAACTTCCAGAAACTGGTTCTGTCGGCCATAAAAAAAGGACTGGTAGACAAAAACTGAAGATTCTGTTGGGAATATTGGAGCTGTAACGCAAAGCGATGCTGAACAACCTTCAATATCGATGTCAATACGAGTATCGACGTTCTCAACAATTAGACAATTAGGCATTCACGAACCGACTCCTTGGTGGATTTTGCTAGTAGCCGTTTTCATGGTGGACATTTAAATGACGTTATTTTTCACATATTATTTTTCACTATTGCATAAAAATAGTGAAACCTGAAATAATCTAAATTTTTGCATGGATTATTTCAAAATAAAATCTGGGCGCAATCATGCAAAAATATTTTACCAGAAACCAAAGTATGTCCAAATTTCTACAGGTTTTCGACGCACTGAATGACACTCGGGAATCATGCTCTGGTCGCTCAAGTTTTTGAGATATTTTAGCGAAAATGTTCAAAAATGCGATTTGAACTTATATTTGAGGTTATGTAGCACCGTCATTTATTTATTTCTCTTTTCTTTTTTTTCTTAAGAAAAACTATACGCAACATCTTCAAAAGAATGCTTTTGAAAGACCCTTTACTTTCGCTTAATTTTGTTCAGCACAGCGAAAACCTGTGGAAAAGTGCTTCATAGTTCTTGGTAAAATTTCTTGCCGGCCTGTGTAAACACTGGATGATTAAAGTACCTGAATAATTGCCGATAAAAGCAATGCCTGTGCCATTCATATTGTATCCGAAGGTGTGCGCGCCACGCACGCCCCAGCCAGTGCCCTCATAAACGACGCCATCATTGCCAATGAGAAAACTGCAAAGGAGATATTTTATAATAATATTAATTAAAATAAAAGGCAAATTTTTGTTTCTTATAATTCAAATTTCTTTGTTCGATGAAAAATAAAAAAAAATGTTAATTTCTTATAATTCAATTTTTTTATTTGTTCAATGAAAAATAAAAAACAAATTTTTATTTCTCATAATTAAATTTTATTTACATTTTTGTTGAATGAAAAATAAAAAAAAAATTTCATTTCTTATAATTCAACTTTTTTTATTGTTTGCTCAATGAAAAATAAAAAACAAATTTTTATTGCTTATAATTCAATTCTGTTTTGTTTTGTTCAATGAAAAATAAAAACAAAAATTTATTTCTTATAATTAAATTTTTTTTTTGTTCAATAAAAACATTATTATTTCTTATAATTCAATTTTTTTATTTTTGCTCAATGAAAAATAAAACACAAATTTTTATTTCTCATAATTAAATTTTTTTTTGTTTTTGTTCAATGAAAAATAAAAAAAAATGTATTTCTTATAATAAAATTTTTTTTTTGTTCAATAAAAAAATTATTATTTCTTGCAATTCAATTTTATTTTTTATTTTTTGTTTAATGAAATATAAAAAACAAATTTTTATTTCTTATAATTCAATTTTTTCATTTTTTGTTCAATGACAATTAAAAAGTAAATTTTTATTTCTTACAATTAAATTTTTTTTTGTTCAATGAAAAATAAAAAAACAAATTTTTATTTCTCATAATTAATTTTTTTTTTTATTTTTTGTTCAATGGCAATTAAAAAGTAAATTTTTATTTCTTATAATTCAATATTTTTTATTTTTTGTTCAATGAAAAATAAAAAACAAATTTTTATTTCTTATAATTCAATTATTTTTTTTTGTTCACTGAAAAATAAAAAGCAAATTTTTATTTTATATAATTCAATTTTTTTTTTGTTTTGTCTTGTTCAATGAAAAATAAAACAAAAACCCGTTTTTATTTCTTGTAATTCAAATTATTTTTATTTTTTGATAATGAAAAATAAAAAAACCCATTTTTATATCTTTTGTTGTTATTGTACTCGCATTGGCACTAACCGATAACTGGTAATAACAGTTACTTAAATTGTGGGGCGTATCAATAAACCGATGTAAACTAAACCAGAAACGTAAACGCACTCAAACACTCACTTGTAACCGATGTCATCGTATTTTAAATCATTCATATGATAGTTTTGTGTATTCTGCAAAATTGACGCACATTTCAGGAACTGATCGCACTCATCGGAAACTGTATGATGAATGATAACATAGCGAATGGGAGGTATTTGATAGGTTAGCGCCGTAGCCGGTTTACCGCCCCATTGACGTTTCAATTTAATACGTGGACATTCATTTTTGCCGGCCGAAACGTGATTGACACAAAATATTAAGCCGAGTACTAAAAGCCATATGAAGATTCGCATTTTCAGAATTTGTTAGAATTGTTTTTTCAGTTTTAGCGCACAATAATAATACTTGAATCGGTCCAATGATTAGCAGTGCTCACCAACAACTGGTCGCGATACTGACGCTTTAAGTTCTGTTTCATTATCAGCAACCGATATGAGTGGCAATGTGCGCTAAGTCTGGCTCTTCAAAGATTCTTGCTGCTATTCATACTCGTCGCTCTCTGCCGTCAGGAGAAATTGGCAAGCTCATCCTCATACATATGTATGAGTACCTATGTATGCACATGTGAGTGCGTACATTTATGTGTTACATTTGTTTCACTGCGAAACGTCACATTTTCAAACCAGTTACTATGAGTAAGCAGTTCAATTCTACTTGTTCCCGGAAAACACAAGCAAATACAAAGAAATATTTCCGATGTTGATCTCTTGATTAAGATTGCATTACTGGCGTTATTTCCGATTCTGTAAAAAATCCAAACGATGTAATCATTCGGCGTGTTAAATAACTGCTAGATAGGCAAGCATTGCAACAATAATGAATTAAAAAGAAATTAATTTTTTGCATAAAACTTTTAACTTAACTTTTTGCTTCAAACCGGTTTCTGTATTCTTGATGTTCATTTCTTAAAACAATGAATTGCTGTATTGCTGTTTTAGCAAAGATTAATTAAGATGCAGGTACTTCCCCGATTAGTCAACTTCAATTGAATTAAGAGGCAAGATTTTTTGGCCAAAAAACAATCGAAATATTATACAGCGTTGTCCAATACAGGTATCGATTTGAATCATATACTTTTTGACATTGATAGTTTTTTCCAGGGTTGGGCATATTGCACTATCACTAAATTGCACTATCATAATTCTTTTTCGTGATAGTTAAAATAAGCGTTTCATTAACACCAAGTCTTCACTTTTTCAGTGCTTTAACTATCCGCTTATCGCATTAATTATTTAGTGCATTATCTGGACTGTCAGTAATCATTATGCCTCCTTAGAACAAAATAAAGAACATTGCGAAGTAAATATTAGTAAAGTTCACGAGTCAGAGCAACTGCCCTGGCAAAATGTATAGGAGCAGATTTTCTCTAAACAACAACAAAGTACATTTGTTGGAAACTTATTACCAATCAGATTTTTTCTACATAACTGCCCCTGAGCAAATTTTGTATTTAAATTGTAAGAATGGATCCGCGGTTTCATACAAAAAAATTAAAACGCCACAGAAGAGGTGGTCACATGAAGAGGGTGGCACCATTTTGCATAATGCAAGAAGTAGCCGAATAGTTGGTACGCGGCTACCATTCAAATGTGCACAGGTTCGAAACGCCGAATACGAAACATCAATTAATAGAAGGCGTTTTTTCTAATGGTGTCACTTCTCGGCAGCAAGGCAAATTTCCAAAGAAATACGGTGTTAACTGCCGGAAAGTTCTACCATGCCCCTTGAGATATTGCCTCCAAAGGCCAACCTCCTTTTACCTGATTGCACTTGGAGCTGCGATGGAAATAACGTAAAAGTCGATGGGAAGTAAGTGCAAAAGGACATTCAGGGCAGCACTGGGGAAAGTTTTACATGCTCCGGTGATGCCAATGCATGCAGTCCTTTGCACCCTCCACAATTTAGTGATATTATAGCCCTTCCGAAGAGCTTCCCACCAAACCAAGCTTCCATAATAATAAAAGAATAAATAAAAGAAAATAAAAGTAAAAAATAAAAGAATAATATTAACTCTTATACAATAATAATAAAAAAGAATAAAAAAATAAAAAAGAGTAAAAAAATTAAGAATGAAAAAAATAAAAATAAAAAAGAATAAAAAAACAAAATAGAATAAAAAATAAAGAAGTATGTTTACAAAAATGAAAAAGAATAAGAAATAATATAAAAATAAAAATATAGAAAAAATAAAAATAATAAAAAAAATAATAAAAATAAAAAGATTATTGGCTTTAATCGAACAAAAATAAAAAAAGAGCAACAAAAATAAAATAAAAACAAGAAAAATAAAAAAATTATAAATTAAAAGAGATAACCACTAAAAAGTAAAAATAAATCTAAAATTAATCAATGATTTGGTTTTTTAAATTAAAATTTTTCTTTTTATTATTATTTTATTTATGTTTTATTATTAATTATTTTTTTATATTTTGTTTTTAATTTTATAATTTTTATTTAGTTTTCAATTTTTTTTTAATTCTTATTATTAATAAATTTTTTTAATTTTAATGAAGTTAAATTAAATTTAATTAACCCTAGAAAAGTAAACCCCTTACATATTACATAACAAGCAAACTTCGTAAATTGTACGTCTACATAATTATTTTTGGTGTAAAAAACTATAATCTCTTAAAATTCCAAATATGCAATTTTATTTTACATATCATTTTTTTATTAATTGATGAGAAAAGTTTTATCCATCACCAAGACAATGCGAGCTCTCTCACATTGGCTCACAGAGTTTTTGAACACTCGAGAGACCGAATTAATGAGTCATCCGCCTTACAGCCGTAATTTATTTCTTTTTGTTCCCGAACATCACAAATAGATAAAATGCGTGGTAATCATTTTTCATCGCCTGAAAAAGCTGTTGATGCGTTTGAAGAGATCATTTTAAAGGTGTCCACTTCTGAGTTGTAAAAGTGCTTTGAAGATTGGTTCAAACGAATGCAGAAGAAGTTGCTTCCTAGGAGAATATTTTGGAAAACAATAAAGCCATTTTCACTATTGTTGTACTGTGTTTTCATTATTGGACGCAAATTATAAAAGGCAAACTTCTTAAGGGGTTACATGGGGTTCGTCGGGTAAAAAAAGGCCTATTTTAAATATTTTTTTTTTCTATTAAATTAAATTATTTATTTAATTCAAACTTTTTTCTGTCTTATAGATACATATTTAAAGAATAATTTCTGAAATTTTCAAAAAAAAAATTAAAACTCCCCCATTGTGACGTCATTTCCGGTGACCCCTCGAAAAACAGGGGCGTCCGCGTTGTCAGCATAACTCCTGACAGACTCATCAAAAATGAAAAAACAAAAATAAGTGCTTTAGTTAAGACCATAAACTCGTGCTTGAACGAAGAGAAGAAAAAAGAGTAAAAATTGGAATTTTGGCAGACATTTTTCCAAAAAATGAAAATTTCTGTCAAATTTGCTTGACATTTTGTTTTTTTTAAATAGTTGTAATTGAAAAAAAAAACAAAATCCTTCGTTCAAGCACGAGTAAATTGTATTACGAACACCTGTGTAAAATTTCATCAAGATCAGTTGAGTAGTATTCGAGAACATTTGACAATCGACTTTGAAAACAAAGTTCCGAGAAAAACGCGTTTAAAATTTTTAGTATATTAACAATACAAATGGCTTGGAGCGCATACCTTTCAAAGGCTGTATCTCCGAATTTATTATTCGGATCGACTTGAAAATTAAGGATAATATTTCTGAGATGTTGCAGAAATTAATAAGCCAAAAAAAAATAAATCGATTTTTTGAACCAACGAAACCCATGTAACCCCTTAAGTTAATTCAATTTCGTTTGCCTGTTTGAAGTGACTCAAAAATTGTGTTGATTTTTGATATATTTTTTTATTGACAATGTTCGCATCTTCTTCGAATGACGAAAGCTCGATTTTTTTATATATGGAGAAAATGCACAAAACCGCTGCAAAAAAACAAATTGTGAAAAATCAGCGCGCTTTTTGAGCCACTGCAAACTGGCACTTCAAAATCCAATGACTAATAAAACTGCATCGAAGTTTTTCGAAAAATTCTAATCAAAGATTTTGAATTTTGATGGAAATTTGTTGAATAAAAAAGTTTTTGTTGTAACGTAAATAATATTTAAAAAATAATAATTTTAAAAACTTGAATAGAAAATAAATATCCAAAACTTTATATGTGGTTCATCGCCCTGATATTACTGTGAACACAGTTGCAGGTATTTGCTTTGAAACCATCAATCGTGGAGACTCGTGACCGAAGTGAAAGTTACCGGTAGAATATAATAAATATTTATATTGCTTGGCCGAATGGGTTGGTGCGTGATTACCATTCGGAATTCACAGAGAGGTCGTTGGTTCGAATCTTGGTGAAAGCAAAATTAATAAAAACATTTTTCTAATAGCGGTCGCCCCTCGGCAGGCAATGGCAAACCTCCGAGTGTATTTCTGCCATGAAAAAAATCCTCATCAAAATATCTGCCGTTCGGAGTCGGCTTGAAACTGTAGGTCCCTCCATTTGTGGAAAAACACCAAGACGCACACCACAAATAGGAGGAGGAGCTCGGCCAAACACCTAACAGAAGTGTACGCGCCAATTACTTACTTACTTATATTGCTTAAGGAATCTAAGGTGAAAAATTTCATATCGCGCAAAATTCGCTCGCTTGGCAACTTTTTTTAATATTTTTTTTTTAATAGTCAAATTATAAGCAAATTTTATTAGCTTTCAACAAACTAAGAACCAAGCAAATCCAGTAATTCAGGTGGTTCGCCTATAGCAAAAATAAAATGAAACGAGGAAAAGTAGTATAATAAAGGGGGCAATTGTCGTCCTGCATGTATTTTGCTATATTCATTGTAATGCTGCGGTAGCGATGGTCCACTGCTTCGACATTCAAATGCGAATACACGTATCGGAAGCATTGTGAGTAAATTGGCCTGGGACTACTGTATTATACTAAGTAGTTGAACAGTCACATCTAACTAAATTTCGCGCCCACCAAAACCAAAAAAGTTTCACAAATTTTCGTTCGTATCACCAAAGTGCAATCCCGTTTTTCTTGGAATGTACCATTTGTCATAAACATTCCAGCCACCACCGGCAGCAGTGGAAATTGTTTACGTTCGAATCGTACGCACTAGCACCTGTTCACCATTCGGTGTTGTAATGTGCGCGGGGAACCTTATGGTGTGCTTTGTGAACCTTCCCTTTACTGTTTTGGGAGAACGTAAAGAACACGCACTCAAATTTTGGCTCGTAGAGTTTTCAACGCCTTCACTTACGCGAACGCACAGGCGCATTAACATTTTCCACGTCTATCAAACGCTTCATTGAGCGCATCCTAATGCATACAGACATACATACATACATTTATATATACAAAGGCATGTTTTACATTCAATTTAAAGGTAAATTGGCTGGCAGTCGCAAGGGTTAACACCCTGTATGAGCATTAGGACAAGTACGCTAAGCTAAATTTGAGTGAGGCTAACAATTGATTATGACCAAAGAGCGGCCAACCAGAACGCATGCTTTGCAACTCGTGCTACCACCTAGATCTACATACATACATGCATACATACATACATTCATACATTCAATAGCATGTAGTTACATTTTTACACATTTACTGTATGCCATTGGAAGGTGAAAAGCCGGAGCCTAAAATCGAATATTGCTTTCTGAAATTTCCACATTCTTCTCTATGAATTTGAACTTTGCATGACTGCGCAAGGGTAATAAGTATTCCAACTTCTTTCCTGTGATGTGACATGAGAGTTCGAAATTGCACAGCTGACAGCCGGACGTTCAGTTGGAGTTGAGCTAGCGCATCGAAATGTACGTCAAAATGAATACAGTGAATTCGGGCACTTAAATAAAAAATGTAAAAAAATTTTGGAAACTTGTATGCAGCGGTTAAAAATTAAAAAATATATAAATTTTGAATGCAAAAATAATTATGCTTTAAAGATTTTAATATTTCATTAAATGGTTTACCACAAAAAATTAAAATAAAGCAAGGAACAAGCAATACGAAAAGTAAAAAAAAAAATTTTAAACGCTCTAAAATGTTTCAAAAGTGTTAAATCATTTTTTACTAAAAAACAAAACAACCAAAAAATTAGTTCTGTAACCAAAAACGCAAGTGCCTTAGTATTTGAATTCTCGAAATATGATTGTAAATATGTCCGCAGCTCCAAGTGGCCACTCGCCAAATCCCTTGCCCGCGTCTACGGGTGCGCCCGGCATAAACTCCTCGCCTACGAACTGTGAATATAATTTTTTGAAACGAAAATTCGATGGTGAGTCTGTTTCAGCCGATAGCAGTGGCAACATTAATGTCACAGAAAATAACACAACTGAATATCAAAACTCTTCTTGCCCAACGCCTGCCTGGAAGAAGCGCCACATGCAGGAATCCAGCAGCGCTATGCCAGAACCAAACTGTTTCACAATCGACTCCAACTACAACAGCTACTCCACCGCACACAGTGAGCCCATACTTATGGATTCCTTACAAACTGAGAATGTGCAGAACGAAGTATGCGTTAGCACAAGTGCCACTCATGCAACAAACAACACTAGCGTAATCAACAACAACAACAACAGCAAAAACAATAATAATAATAATACTAATAACAACAGCAATTTGACATTCAATCTCATCAGTGGCAGTAGTTCCTTCATCAACGATATTTTCGCCTACGATGCCAATCTAATTGTGCCAGTTACCAGCGGCTCAGATGCTACGTTGCCAGCCTTTGCTACACCATCAAATGTCTGTGTGAATACCAGCTATGACGATGGTACCAATTGGCAAGCAACTGATCTACTCGAACTCGATCATCGCTACAATTCGGGTTTGCAAACTGAAATTGCCCATCTACATCCGACGGTGCCACCATTGAAGGTGGAGGAAGAAACTACCCTCAGCACTGCGCAGCAAATTCAGACACATACGCTGGAGCAGCAGCAGCAAACACAATCATCACCTCAAGCCCAGTTTCTAGTTCCTGAGAAGCAAATGTCAAGATCACCTGTAAATATGGGTATTGGCAGGTATCGCCAACATCAGCTGCAGCAAACGGTCGGTCAGTCGCTGCAATCGCAGCAAATTCAACAGTCTATGTCAGAAACCAGCGCGTTACCCGATACGGAGGCGGACTTTGAGGATAAGAATCTTTCTTGGTTATTGAATTTTAAGTTTGATGAGTTCCCCCACCTTTCGCCGGACTTGGGTGGCAATAGCAGTAACAACTTGAATACGAATGTATTGCAAGTGGGTGGCCAACAACACAATATCTCATCGCCTACATCATCGCACAAATCGAATTCCTGTTCACCGCAGTCCTCCTTGTCGACATCAACGTCACATTTAGGCGTTCAGCAGTCGGTAAATGACTACACCCGTTCACCAAAAAGTTCCACAAAAGCTGGAAAGAAGTTCGAGGAACTGGTTATGGAGGTCACCGCAGAAGTGGATGGAAATGATATGATAGTCGCTGAAAATGTAGTCGTCGAATACTCACCACAGAGAGCGTAAGTCGTGAAAAATTGTATGGTTTTGTTTTTAAAGAAAGATTACGAATTTCTTCGACCGGTTCCCAACTTGCCAGATTTCCAAACCTAAATTTTCGTACAATAATATAAATGTGTTGGTTCTGTAATAGAAAATGTGTTGATAAAAATTAAAATGACTAATGCCCGAAAACATCTCAGTACGGTATAAAATTCGAAAAGGCAAAATTCTATTGAAATTTAGAATAAAGTTCTATGCTAAATGGCACACTTCACAATTGTGAATTATGTAACTCTGAGTTTCAATTCTTCTCTATTTTTACTTCAGTTTTGGTCGCCATAGTCAAGTAAGTTTGTGCCCGACCCGCACTCGATTGGTTCTGAGTTCAAAGTTCATTATAGATACGAATCGTCAGATAAAAGAAAAAGTAGTCTTGCGGTGATTTAGATTAGATTATAGTGGAACGATTAGAGAGGCAGGTTAGATACAGTATGGATAATAAGACGGAAAAATTGGTTTGAGGTCACTGTTTGCAAATCTTTTGGATTCATTGATGAACTTACGAGATCGAGGAAAAGGATGAACTTTATCCATACTCACTACATCGCATCCCAACAGCCCAAGTCTGAATCTAGAAAACACCAGACAGCTACAGAGAAAATGATCCAACAACTAGTGGCATATCCGACAGTGGCCAGTGTTTTCTTCGTTTCCGCAGACTCCATTTAACTTAAGCCTGTCGTACTCATAGGACCTGTGATATCCATAGCATCTGTGATATCCAAACACACACTTCTCTGTAGACTGGTTAGGGGTTTTACTCTGGAGTTAACCATAGAAGCCTTCCACCAGACTACAGAAGCATATGTAATACTAGGTCTAATCAGGGTGATGTACAACCAGTGTACAATCGCCGGTCTTAGACCCATGTCTTGCCAAAGGTTCTCTTACACTGCCAAAAGACTTTAAATGTTCAAGAGACCTTCTGCTCGACGTGCATCTTCCAGGTCTAAGAGTGGTAGACAGCGTAAAGCTCCCGCATTTGTTCTCATCTCTTGAGCAGAATGCTACAGCCACTAGTAACGGCAAGTGCACTAATCCGAAAAGTTTCAGAACTTGGTGTTTACCTCGGCAAACGTTTGATCAACGAACCGGACATAACTCACTGAAGCTCACAAAAAGAAATATACAGCTTCCTACAGGAATAATGAGGAGCACTGAAACAGTTACCATATGAACACCAGTTGCGTAGACCATCGTAACGATTTCTGCTGGCGCTGTAGAGGTGAGAACGAAAGATAGTCCATTCAGCCCTTTCTGTACGAATTCCACGCACTTCGGTATGCTGCATATTTCTTGAGTATCACTTCTTGGAGGGTTTAAGTACTTTAGCCAGTGCCATTGCCCACCTTTGAGCCTTCAATATGAATATGGTGACCACTATCATCTAATTTGGCTCTGGTCTCCCAATCCTTTCTGTCGAATATTCGAATATTCTCTACAATAATGCTTTGAAAGGGTTTGGAAAACGTAGATAATTATTGCAATATAATTACTCACAATAGTTTTACTTCCGCTTTCAAAAACAGGAGTAATACAAGGTGAAGTCCAAACTAAACAAGACTGAGCTAAAATACAAACGACAGGAGCTTTGTTCTGATAACTTCGAGTTTATTTATTCAAAATAGTCCCCTCTAGCCTCGATACACTATTTTGCGTGATCTAAAAGGTTTTCGAAAGAGTGTTTCAGGTCATTCACCGGAATGTCCTTCAGAATGCCGGTACAAGCCTTTCGGATGGCCTCTACGGACGCAAAACGTTTTCCTTTCATAACCAATACGGTGAGTGATTGATGGTTAAAATGCGATTTCTAGTCAAAATCAGTCACAAGAGTGGAACGATGAGACGATACATTATCATGCAATAAGCGCCAGCTTCCTCCTTCGCGGTATTCAGGGCGAATTCGACGAATGCGATACAATAAGCGCTTCAAAATGCCAAGATAGAAAATTGCATTGACGATTTGGCCCGTTGGCACGAACTCCTTGTGGACAATTCCCTGGAATCGTAAAAACAAATAAGCATCGACTTGATTTTTGACTTCTCCAAACGCAATTTCTTGGGTCCTTCTATTCGGCACTTTGACGCTTAGCTTCTGGTTCATGTTGGAAACTCACATTCCATTACAGGAAGTTCTCGTCTTTTCTCGCCTATTTAATGAAATTATTATGTATTAAAACTTCGTGTGATAAAATTCTTAGATAAAGCGCGTGTGTAGTAAAGTCTACTTTTTGATCCTACGTTTCTCTTAAATTCTTATTAAAAACACAGCACAGTGGAGATTTTTTGATTTCATATTTCTTGTTCATTTTCTAAATGATACTAAATAAAAGTTGTATGGGAAAACTTAAAACGCATTCGCATGGCTGTCATAGTTATGGCATTGAAGATATACAAAGATACAAAGAGATACAGTGGATCAAACGCTTAATCGTACATTTTTTTTTTGTCAGGACAACTAGCAAGTGCAGCATTCAGGCAGTAATTTAGTCCATTGTACTACACTTGGATTCCCTTTTAATTTTCTTTAAATCTACCCGATCTCCGAAGAAATCTGAGTAGATCTTGGGGTACCAAGGAGCCAAGTTGGTCGCTTCTTAACACATCAGTGCTAAAGACCTCAAACCTGATTCGAGCGAAGGCGGGGCAGACGCACAGGAAGTGGTCCGCCGTCCTACTCTGGGCATAGTACACTGTCTGAGATGCAGACCCTTTCCATGTGCTTCGCCCAAACAAATTGGCGCGTCGTACATACTCACCGTTCAACTATAGAACAGATTTTCGAAGCGATAAATTAATTTTAATTCTTTTATGTTTTTCGTTTATTTATATAAACAATTAGTTTTAAATCAACATTATCTATACTGAGGAATACAAATTAACGAATACAGAGAATTCATGTCAAACCAAATAATCGGAATATTGCAATGCTTTCCCGAGTTGTGTGACTTCTGGTTCCATCCTGTTGAAATTGAAGATCGCCTATGTCTATTCCTTAATGCTCAGACCACAAAAAACCTCAATAGGATGCCCATGGGGATGTCCATTGACTCTAACAACTCTTTCATTTTCATCTTTGAAGAAAAACGTGCCAATTATTCCACCTGGATTTGGAAATTGTTCTGAAATTACTCTTCTGAAGTTACCAAGATGGGGCAATTTTGTTTCTTGGTAAATCCATCCCCTGTGATATGAGTTTCACCACTAAAGATAATTTTGCGTGAAAAATTAGCATTAAGATATGTACAAAGAGCCAATTCACACAATTTCTGCGTTGATAATGATCTGTTAGCTTCAATTCTTTTGTAAGGATGCAAATGGAAATCCTTATGCGAAGTCCGCCAAACTGTCGACTCATGAATGCCTAATTGTTGAGAACATCGAGATATGAAGGTTGTTCAGCATGATGTGGCGCTACAGCAACACTAATCTCAATAGAAGGTGTAGTTTGGAATCTACCAGTCTTTTTTTCACTTATCTTTTAATTGAGGACTCATTCGGTCGATTATTTCCACAAAAAAACATAAAACTTGCGATATGTTGTGCTTAAAATTCGACCATTTTCATATAAGTTGCAATAATTTTAGCGCGTTATTTTATCGTGTAAAACAGTACAACTGTCTACTTGGTAAATGTCAAAAATGATATAAGGGGTTAGGGGTAGTCAGAGGCCCGAAAAAATTATGACTTTCAAATATTTTTTTTTTTTGCTAGTCAATGCCCTTTTCCCCAAAATTCCCTTGCGGTGATCATCACAAGTCCTTGGAAATTCATTTAAAATCAATCGGACAGAAGAAATCAGTTTTATTAATCGATAATCTGGTGTCTGATCGAAGATTTTTACAAAATTAACAACATGGCGACATCAGGAAATATTTTTCAGATTTTCGAGAAAAAAACCGGCAATTAATTGTTTAAAAAAATCGAAATTTTTGAAAAAAACGAAATCCTCCGATCAGGTACGAGTTTTTTAAGTTTTTCAAAAGCAGTATAAATTTTATTGAAATCTACCAAGCGGTTTTTAAGTTACAGTGATCAGCAGGTCAAAAAACATAATTTTGAGAAAAACGCATTTAAAGAAAGTTACCGGTTATTCACTACTTACATCTAGGCATCACTTTTGAAGTACTCTTTAAATAAAAATAAATAATTGGCACATACACTTCTGTTAGGTGTTCGGCCGAGCTCCTAATCCTATTTGTGGCGTGCGTCTTGATGTTGTTCCACAAATGGAGGGACCTACAGTTTCAAACCGACTCCGAACGGCAGATATTTTTATGAGAAGCTTTTTCATGGTAGAAATACACTCGGAGGTTTGCCATTGCCTGCCGAGGGGCGACCGCTATTAGAAAAATGTTTTTATTAATTTTGCTTTCACCGAGATTCGAACCGACGTTCTCTCTGTGAAATCCTAAGGGTAATCACGCACCAACCCATTCGGCTACGGCGGCCGCCAAAGTTTCATCGAAGATGTACATAAATACCATATTTATACATAAATATTCTTATCATTAGAACGCATTTGGTGAAACCACATAAAAATATTTATGCTTGCAGCAATTCAAAATGAAGCGGAGAAGTAACACCAAAACTTATTTTATTTTTTTACTTGTATATTTTATTTCATGAATTCTACTGCATCATATTTCAACCACCGTTAATGCGACGTCATATTGAACACCTCCCACCATACAACGCCACATGCGGAACGCGAAACGCCCCAACCCAATGCACAATGGATTTGCCGCCACAAAATCAGGCCAAAGAAACCACCATTTACGTATACAGAACTCATCGAATACGCCCTCGAGGATAAGGGTGAACTAACGGTTTCGGGGATATATCAATGGATATCGTAAGTACACTTCTACATACTATACATAAATATGTAAATTATTTAGGAAACAAATCTTGTTATCAACATACACACGACAACAATAAATGGGGCAATGAATGAATTGCAGCGCCATTTTGTGTAAATTGTACGAATTGTTTTAATATTATACATTGCTGAGGAAGCAGAGGAGAGAGAGAGAGAGAGAGAAAGTGATAAAATATTTAGAAAACAAAAATGTAACGGATGCAATTAAACAAATCGAAAGCATTTATTTACGTTGTGGTTGCAAAAGTATGTGCAAGTTTGAAACAGCGAAAAGGTTAAGGAATTTTTGATAGCGGAAAAGTTTTCGTACTCACTTCAGTACGTGCTTACAGTAAAGCATTCATACTTGCATACATACATACGTGCATATACATATATGGCCGAAAGCAAGAATTCAAGTTGCTTATGTGCAATAGGGTGGCCATAATTTATGTATATGAACCAAAACGTATTTATAAAAAAACTACTAAATTTCAAACCGATTGCTAAAAATTTTGAAAAATAAGTATTTTTACTGAAATAAGATCACATGAGGAGTAATAAAAAATGAAAATGCGAGCATAACAGAGCTTCTTTCCATCGTTCTCGATTTACAGCCACTTCCCTCCAACATTGCACGCACATTTTCCTAAGATCAGCTTCCACATCATCTAGTCACCTTTTCCTCGGGCGTCCCCTTTTTCATTCTCCAATTGGGCCTTTCGCGTTGATCGCTCCCTTGACATTCTAGCCACATGTCCCAGCCATTTAAGTCGTTCAATGCACATTAGCTGTTTTGTCTCGTTAGTTTTCAGCGTCCATAGTTCACAGCCATATGTAAGCACAGGTCGTATTAGTGCTTTATACATTCTTAATTATTGCTCACGCGATAATATTTTAGATCTGAGCAATTTCAGATTAGCATTATAGGCTTTGTTGGCTGCCCGTATTCTGTCGTTGATTCCTACCGACGTGGCTTGGTTGGCTGATAATGTAATGTCCAAGTAGTTGAATTCATTTACCCATTGGAATGTGTATGCCACACTCCAGATCATTGGATGCAATGTTTGATCTTGATCAGGCCATATATTTAGTTTTTTCTGCATTGATTATCAGTCCAGCTAGATGTATTCTTTCCTCCAGCTTTTTGAACGCAGCCTGCAGCTCATTTCTAGTTTTTGCCATTATTAGTATATCATCTGCATAGGCACACATTTGGAATGGCTTGTTGTTGATGTCTCCATTCGGGTTTATTTCGTTTAGTATTGCATATAACACCAGGTTAAATATCAGCGTTGAGAGGGCAATAGAGAACGGTTCCGTACATTCTCCTTGCACTATAACTTTTACTGTCGTATTTTTAAGGGTCATAATAACAAGTTCAATAAGCTTTGTTGGTATTCCTATAGACGACCAGTTGGCTCTATAACCAGTGATGGTAAATGTAGGGAAAATTCCCTACATGTAGGGATTTTTGTCGAAAAATGTGGGTGTAGGGAAAAGAGGGACAGATTTTCTTAAATTCTGTAAATGTAGGGAATTTTCAAGAAGGACAAAAAAAATTTTAAAATAGTGGGGTAAAATTAAAAAAGTGCATTTAAAATAAAAATCTGCGGTATGATTTCATGCCAGACTTCTTTTCGTTATGGCAGCATACTTTTAAAAGCGTTAATACGGCAACATTGCCTTCGTTAACGCTAGCACGATTTTTTCTTTGCGCGAAAATGTTTAGTTGTCCCACGTTTTCTGGTGCTTTTCACTTTTGAAGTAAGTTTGCAATTATTTTAGTTTTAGCTTTTTTATATTTAAAATGCATATATTTTACAGAAATTAGCTCCTCTTTTTCGGCTGACACTTCGGAGGAACACCAGGAAAAACAATGCAAGTATCGGAAACAAAAGTTCAATAACAAGTGGCTTGACGGCGAAATGTTAGTGGCTAGTTTGAAGCTCTGGCTAACGATCCATTCAAATGCAAATGCTATGCGTGCAACAAAGTTTTGAGCTGTGGCAAGTCTGATTTACCGAAGCACGCCGAAACAAAAATGCACCAAAAAATATGAAGGCAATTGAAAAGACATCTAAAATAAAGCGAGTAAACCGAATAGTTCCAGAAATTTCGAAATAAGACTTAGCATGTTCTTTGCTGATCATAATGTTGCGCTGCAAGTGGTGGACCATTTAATCCCACTCTTAAAAGAAATCGTGCCCGATTCTGAAATAATAAAAAAATCTGAGCTCGGAAGAAAGAAGTGCACCAGCATAATAAAAAATGAATTGGCAAAAGAGGAAAAAGACAATTTAGTTAAAAGAACTAAAAGTAAACAAATTTTCCATAATGATCGATGAGAGACATCGGACTCAATAAGCATATGTGTCTTATGGTGAGATTTTTCGACGAGGAAAGCGAGCGGCTTGTGGTTAAGCTGCTGGATCTAATTCCAATAAGAACTGAGTGCACTGCAGAAGCTCTGTACGGAATTTTTAAAAAATCTTAAGCAAACAATTCAATTTTGACGTTGCAATTACCTCATTACAGTGTAAACACAGGAGAAAAAAATGTAGGGAATTTCGTAGGGAAAATTTGTTGTAAGCGTAGGGAAAAGTAGGGAATTTTTTTGGGCTGTGTAGGGATTTTTCAAAAAACCATTTACCATCACTGTCTATAACCTGTTTGGTAATCATCTAGTATTTCTTCAGCAAATTGGCTCAGCCTTAAATATAACATATTCGTGAAGAACTTGTACCTTGAGTTCAGTAGCGATATGCCTCTGTAATTTTAACAGTTTGCTCTAACACCTTTTTTATGTATCGGAACAATAATATAGGGTTTTTCAGTAAGAGGGCTTCAACTTTTGAACTTTTTTGAATAAAACACAAACGGTTTGACTTTTTTAACTAATTTTTTTTTTTATTATCGAGTTTGAACATATACATTTAAGTATGAAATTCGATTTCTTTTGCATGACCACCGCGTGCACGTTTTACGAAGTCCAATCTTTGAACCCAATTTTCGACCACTCTTTTGCATAAATCGGCCGAAATTCCAGCAATTTCGCGTTCAATATTGGCTCTGAGCTCACAAATCGTCGCCGGCTTGTTACTGTAGACCAATGACTTCACATAACCCCAAAACGGGACGGCTTGTTAAATGGACCGTAAAATGGCCGTAATGCTCTTAAAGTAGCAGCAACAGAACGATTATTTTCATAAAAAATTTGCACGATTTGCAATCGTTGCTCAAGTGTGTAGCGTTCCATGATGAAATGTATACTAATGAAGTTTACAAATGACAAGCGAAAAATAAAAAATATTGCGTCGTTCGCCCTCCCTATCGGAAAAAAGTTGAAGCGCACCTATTGAATAACCCTATACTTGTCAACCATTCTGTAGGTAAGGTGTTGGTTCCCCATATATTTAATAATATTTTTCGCTTAATATCTTTTTTTCTTGGTACTCAAGTAAGTTTTGTCTAGTGCCTCTTTCTTCCATTCATTAGCTATTCTACATTCGCTGTCACACCACTCCTTCTGCTTTTTTTGTTTGACGCCTATACTTTCTTTTGCAGCTCGTATAATGGTATCTCTTATCGTGTGCCAGACTTATTCAACTTCTGTTTCACCATGCACACTGGTAAGCCTATTATATCATATATTGCGCTTTCGAATCTAATTCGAGTTTCTTCATTTTCAACTATTTTTGCTACATTCCACTTATGCATTTTGGTATTGCTATTGTTGTTGTTTACTAAGGCGATTCTTTGTCGTAATTTGCCTATGACTAGATAGTGGTCAGAGTCACAGCATGCTCCCCTTTGTGATCTCACGTCTATAAGCGAGGTGGCGTGTTTCTTATCCACTAAAATATGGTCTATTTGGTTTGCTTTTCTTTGGCCGGGGATTTTCCAACTTTTGCATTGTAGTCACCTGCTATTAGGATTAGATCATGCTTGCTTGTTGTTGTCTTCACTATCTTCGGTGGGGGCATATATGTATACTTATTATGGGTAGGTTTTGGAATTTGGCTTTCAATCTCAATTAAACTTTATTTTTTTGTGTTCAATATAAAAACCAACACTTTTTGGCCTTGAGTCTGAACTCCACTATAATAGATAGAATAGCTTCTTTTTCTTATCTCACCACTATCTTCCCATCTTATTTCCTGTAGGGCGCATACATATATTAAGTTTGTATTTTATCAATTCGTCAACTATTTCTACCATTTTTCCTGGTTAAAGTATTATGAGAACATTCCGTGTACCAATTTTCATATCATTATCCTTTAAAAGTTGTGAGAGTCGATATCGTTAAAAAAAACACCGAGTATGATGACCAAACTTTTACTATTTACGTTAACCACTTCAATCTGCTGATGAAATTCCCCAGATGATGTCTGTAGATAAATATTATATAATTTTCGCATACACCCTTTTTGGGAGTTCGGGCGAGCTCCTCTTCCTATTTGTGGTGTGCGTCTTGATGTTGTTCCACAAATGGAGGAACCTTGAGTTTCAAGCCGACTCCGAACGGCAGTTATTTTTTATGAGGAGCTTTTTCATGGCAGAAATACGCTCGGAGGTTTGCCGTTGCCTGCCGAGGGGCGACCGCTATTAGAACAAACGTTTTCTTCATTTCATTCCTCAAAGACTTCAGGCAATCTCAAGTCTCACCGCATGGACGTCTAACGGCTATGTCCAGTAAGGACACCCTCCTCATTTGAGAGCCCCGCTTTGTGAGGCTCAGAAGCTTCCTCGAGCTTCCTCGAGCTTCCTTTAATAAAAATAATTAAAAAAAAATTAATACAATAATTTTCAGATTTATTGAATGTTGAAAATTTTGGTAGGAAGCTTTTAAATTTGGGTTCTTTAACTTTTTATAATTTTTTGGTTTTTAGCATAAAATATAATAAAATTTTTTTTTAATTTTTGTAGGAATTTTTTCAAAGTCAAATAACTTCGGTTCTTCTAACATTTTTATAATTTTTTTGTTTTTTGAATAAAATATAATAAATCTTCTTTGGCATCTATGAAAACCCCTCTCAGTAGTTTTCTTATCTTGTTTTTTAACAGGGGAGACTGTGCCCAAGAATCCCTAACAGCTTCATAGTTGGATTCCATTAAAGCCGCCGTAGTCGAATGAGTTGATGCGTGATTACGTTTCGGTAGTGCATAGGTTCAAAACTCCCTGCATGAAACAAAAACAAAAAAGTTTGTCTAATAGCATCGCCCGTCTGCAGGCAATGGAAAATTTCCGAGTGTTTTTCTGCCATGAAAAAGCTACTCATAAAAAATATCTGCCATTTGAAGTCGGATTAAAACTGTAGGTCTCTCCATTTGTGCGAAAACTTCAAACCGCAAATCACAAATAGGATGAGGAGCTCGGCCAAGCACCCAATAACTTGAACATTTCGAGTTATATTCAAATACGTACAGTAAACTATCCTGAAAAATAGTTGAGTAGAATAGTGAAATCTTATAAAAACTTTTAAGAAAATTGAGAAAGCAAGACTAGCTAAGTGTATTTTAAAGTTCGGAATAGTTTATCAGCGCGATTAATAAGACTCGCTTTATTGGTTAGATGAGAAAAAAGCCGCCCTTAGAGTTTCTTTACAGTGCATTCATTAAACCATTTATTCCACTGAATACTAAAAATATTAACAGGATGGCAGTGACACCCAAAGGTGTAGTAGGTTGATCCTCTTTCACAAATAATTATCTGCCGATGGGCGACCACTTTGAGAAAAAATTATTTCCCATCACTGTAATGATACAGATGTTACCTTTGGAATCTCTAAATTAAAATTAAGGTCTGCAAAGCTGAGTTGGAATTGTACTATTTTCTTTAATAAATTGTTTAAGCGAAGCTCAAAAAGCCTTTTATAAATATAAGGCTTAGAGAATAAAACTTCAACTTATTGAACACTTCCATACAAACATAATCGATTAGATCAATTTATCACCCTTTTCGTGACTGCAATGCTTGTGCATTATGCATAAATTTAAATTAACCGGAAGGGTCTGCAATACTAGAAACCACATAAAAATACAAATAAAACCTGCACGGCACCCAATCCAATATAAAAAATGCCAATATCCGCTTGAATGTTCGAAAAACATGTGCGGCACTGCATATCGACGAACAGTGACGACGTAGTTTCCGTATTGGACGGCACCTGATCGAAAGCATTCAAGCGTTAAAAAGGTGCATGTCTACACACAAACACGCATATAAAGTGCTATATGTATGTATATGAGCCAGCGTCACGTGCCGCATGCACACAGACTCGTTCGACTATCCTTGCGGCTCTCAACCCAGGTAATGCTTTTAAAGGAATCTTATGACGAACCACCCTCTGAATTATAATATATGAATTAAAAAAGTTCACGGCAAATGCCTAAATGTTAAATACAAGTTAAACGTTACATTTTACGCCCTCTACGAATAATTGGTGCACAGTGGGCACAAAGAAGAAATTTTATAAAGAACTAAATTTTTTTGAATAGCGGGTAAGGTTGATTTGGTAAAAAAGGCATATTTCAATAATTTTTTGGCGAAATTTGGATAACCAAATGTTGAAAATTAAGCGAATGACAGCAAATCTTCGAAACTCTTTCGAAAAAAGTGGTTTTGTGGTCCACATCCTAACTAATAGAATCATTTCCCTACAGCTGCGATGGAGGTGATGTTTGAGCTGGCACCGCTTCATATATGTAGTTATTCCGCATGGAATTATTGAGACTGATGATATCACTAAAGTCATCAAATTCGAAAAGAAGTTAAGAATTGAACTGAACGATAAGTTAAACTGGAGTAGACCTGCATTTGAATGAAAACTCCAGGAGTGTACTCTGCATTGGTACACAGGTGGCTCGAAGAGCCTAGAAGGCATACGCGCTGGAAAATACGGCCCAAGAACCAAGCGTTCTGTGCCGATCATTAGTTTTCCAAGCAGAAGTGTATGCCATCTTTCTATGTGCAGAGATCAACTTAGACAGAAATTTCAGAAAAGAGCGAACTACCATTCTGAGCAGATCTCAAGGCTCTATCATCATATGAGATTAAGCCATCACTGGTCCTTGAGGGTATAGAGAAATCGATTCTATCAGGAACGCACAATCGCATCCGGATAATTTTGATATCAAGACACAGGAGTATAACAGGGAACGAAATAGCAGACGCTTTGACGGGAGAGGCTGCGGCCTCGCCTTTAACGGGACCCGAGCCCTTCCTTGCTATAGGAAAACACACCATCAAAGGGAAACTGAGGAATAAAGAGCTGCTAGAATAAAGAGAGGTTCGCTGCCAAACTATGGGGCTACGCAAGGTGAAATCCTTATTGGGAGGGTGCAACCAAACGAGGTTTAAAAGACTCATATCCCTCCCCAAGAATAAAGTGAACAAAACTAACAATCTATAAGATTATCATCATGCCCGTCCTAACGTATCACGAAGAAGCTTGGACGATGGCAATATCTGATAGGCGTCCCTTAGAGTATTTGAAAGAAACGTTCTACGGGAAATTTTTGGATCTCAGCACGGTGGTGAAGGCGAGTGTCGTAGCCTATGGAACAATGAGCTGTATGAGCTCTACGACGACATAGACATAGCACAGCGACTAAAGGTACAGCGGCTTCGGCCGGGTCATTTCATCCGAACGGATACAAACGCTCCGTATCTGAAAGTATTTGATGCGATACCAGGCGGTGGTAGAGGACAAAGAGGAAGGCTTCCTCTGCGTTGGAGAGATCAGGTGGAGAAGAACTTGGCTTCACTTGGTGTATCCAACTGGCGCCGGTTAGCACGAGAAAGAAACGACTGATGCGTTTTGTTAAACTCGACCAAAATCGCGTAAGCGGTTATAGCGCCTATCAAGAAAAACAAGAAAAGATGGTGATTTTAGTTCATGATGGATTCTTGGCTTGGCAATCCATATCCAAAATTGTGAAAAATAATGGCACGGAAATGTTTAATTCAATTTTTTTGCCAAGATGAATTTTAAAAGCCACTGTTAACAGCAGTCATATGACTCGCACATCAAAAGGTTAAGAGTGCGTTTGTGGAAGAATAGATTAAACTTTCCAATGGATATATCAGATGGCGTCTGTTAACACTAGAAGTTTCTAAGACCAGAAATATAAACAGCAACTCTCGTAAAACTGTGGGTCCCTCCATTTGTAAGATATCATCAAGACGCACACAACAAATTAGAGGAAAAGCTCGACCAAGCATCAATGTCTGTAGAATTTTGGTAAAAGAACTTAAGTGGCTTAAATAGTCTTTGCTTTAAGGTAAAGAAATTCTGATCTATCATAGACAAATTGAGTATTTTATTAAACTTTTTGTAACTTGGTTTCACAAGGCTTTGAATGATTAATTAATTAAATATTTCCAGAAAAGCAACCATTTCGTGCCTTACTGAAAAAAGTACTAAGTTGACTAAGTTGACTTAAGTTGTTCATCAAAAGTACGCAGATATATTTCATATTTTATCATTTTAATAGAAACCCCACTGTACTTAGAATTCAAACAATTAGTATTCGCAAATATTATAAAAACAAAAATATTTCAAATTTTTTGACTAATTTATAAATATTGAAGCCTACGCCGAAGCTCAGCCGTGGGCAAGTACATTTACATATACAAACATTTATATTTACATACATATTTGAATAAGGACCACAAGACATATTTGTCGACGGTTAATGAAATGACTACAACAAAAATTGGATAATGTGCAATAGTAAAATATGTTTCCGAAAAGTTTACTTTTCCTCTACCCACCACGCGAATATCACAGCTCTCACACTCTTCTCAGCACACATTCATACATAACTCTTGTCTTGCTTCATTTTATAGACTGGTTGGTTATGAGCTTTGTAAGTAGTTGTCGGTATTTAATTTATGTACATTTGTACATATGTGTGTATGTATGTACGAATGGATATTGGTTTGTGTGTGTGGTAGTGTGTGCATATAGACAATGAACACGCAACTTTAATTTCCTTTCATTTAATGAGGAGAAAACGCTATAATGATGAAGCAGAAAACTGTGAAAACTTACTACGGAACCTTGAATTATGTGCAGGACGAAAAGTTTGTCAGAAATCTCGGACAGCTTAAAGTGAATAACAATTAATGGTCGTAAAAACTTGCCTGCTTTAAGAAAACTTGAAAATTTTACAAATACTCACACGAGTATTTACCTACGTATAAGGAAAACTTAACGAAATCGCAGTATGGCGGGTAGCTCTGAGCTCTCGTTCCCAAGCCCCTCGACTGTATTTCTGCCATGGAAAGGGTGCTCGTAAAAAACCATCTGCTATTCAGAGAAGGCATGCAACTGTAGAACCCGCCATTTGTGGATCCACATCAAGACGCACACACACACAAAATTGGAGGAGGAGCTCGACCAAACATACAGCAAAGGGAACAAGCGCGAATTACTTATATGTATGCAGGGTGCATACGGTAGTTGAGGATCTGCATATACTATACATATGCGGCTATTACTTCCTGAAACCATTATTTTTCTTTTTGTTCTTCTTCAGATAAGACTTGGAGGACTACAACTTAACTCAAGAAATGAAGATATAGACAGTTATCGTCGCTTTTTGTGCAAATCACACCTATTTAGAAATTTCTAATTTTTTAAGTGCGCCCGTTCATTTGGTCATAAGGTTCACCGTGAATTGAAAGCATCTGTTGCGAAACGCAAAAAACACGAGGAACCCTCTTATACTGTCCGATCTGCAGAATTAATTCAACAAGTGCAAGCGACCATTTACGAAGGCCCTTTAAAATCAATAAGGTCTCTTGTGTGGGAGCTTAAAGTTTCTAAGGGGCTTATCCGTCAAGTTGTCCATGAAGATCTCCGGTGTAAATCCTACGTTATGCGTAGAAGATAGTTTACGTCAGAGCAAACACGAGAACAACGGAGTCATTCCATCAAAACGCCTTGTAAACTAAATTAGTCTCCCTGAGGCGCTTGAGATATTATGGCGAAAAAATCTTGACCAAGACCAAAGTCACCGTCTACCGGTATAGAGCTTAATTGCAGCTCTGAAAATTTGTTCACTAGTTACCCTCGATGGAGGTGCAGATGATATTTCAAAGCAATTTAAAAAAATGTGGTCTTTGATGCTAGTATTAAAAAAATGTTACAAAAACTAAAAGTTTATTCAATTTTTGAACAAAAATGTTCGGCTCTTATGCGGCCTAAGCCAAACTGAAACCGAGCATAGCATAACCGAAGCTGAAGCCGAGGCAAAGATTCGGTCGTTCTCTATTCATGACTTACACGTCTAATCATTTTTGACCGAAAAAAAAAAGAAAAACCTGTTACGGCCAACAATTTCATGGGCTATTGGAATGAAAAAAAGCTAATAAAAAAATAAAATAATATAATATATTTTATTATAAACTTAAATAAATTAAAATTAAAAAGTTAAACAAATCAGCAATCAACAAAATAACATAATTCCATCTTGGTGGATTTCTTTGTTACAGTTTTCAGCGCTAACATCATTTTATTTCTTGACTTGTTTTAAAAATATCGTAAAACTCTACACTTGAATATGTCAAATTGCATTTCACCACAAGAATTGCTTTTAGCGTATCCGTGATTCAATAATAAAAGGTTGTATAAAGTTTGACAACTGATTTCGGATGCTACTTAATTTACTAGAGGCAATTTAGAAGTAGTAAATGTTTCAGAAATTTGCTATAATTTTTTTTCAGGTTTTAGAAAGAATAATATCCAAAATCAGTGACAAACAATTGTGATAACCAAAACCTTACATACATATATACATATAATTGGCGCGCATACCCAGAAAGGGTGTGGAGCTCCTCCTCCTATTTGTGGCGTGCGTCTTGACGTTGTTCCACAAATGGAGGGACCTACAGTTTCAAGCCGACTCCGAACGGCACATATTTTTATGAGGAGCTTTTTCATAGCAGAGGTTTGCCATTGCATGCCGAGGGGCGGCCGCTATTAAAAAAAACGTTTTCTTCTTTTTGGGCTTTCACCGAGATTTGAACCTACGTTCTCTCTGAATTTCGAATGGTAGTCATGTACCAACCCATTCGGCTAGGGCGGTCATACAGAAATAAAATACAACTTTGCGTAGAAAAGTCAACCAAAGGATATTGCGTCTCGGGCTCATCTAGCCTGATCTCGAAATCCGTTGCCGAAAAATTATGGATTCAAGGCGCAACATTTATTTGAAAGGTTCTTCATAAAGAGGGTAGATACGGAGGTTATATTGAGTTGCCGGAATATATTCAGAAAATTGAAAATACGAGTTTATTCCTCAAAAGTAATATTATCGCCTTCAAAGTACTTCCCATCAAGTGCAACGCCAGCGTTTGATACAGCTCTCGAAACATTTCTGGAACTCCAATTTCTATATTTTCGGTATATCCATCAGAGTCGTACTCGATTTTTCCATTACTTCCTTTCTGATGTTAAAATGCGATCAAACAGAAAATAATCGCAGGAAGCCATATCAGATGAATTCGATGGCTGTTGGATGGTATTCGTTTCGTCTTTGTTTTCCCAATAATCCTTTATTCTAATATGCCGTATAATCCCTAAATAATAGCCTTCTTGGTGTACAATACCGTCGTAATACACACATAATAACCGAGAGCATCGCTTTTCTGTTTTGCCTTTCATGAGCCCACGTCTCGTCTCCTGTAATGATGCGTTTGATGAATATTGGGTCAGATTCAGACATGGGAATCATGTCTTAACGCAGTATCTTTTTTGCATAAAACTCAGGTCCTTTAGGACAAACGCAGCGCAAACCCAAATCATTAACTACAATATTCTGAATGGATCCGGAGGCAAGGTTCAACTATGAAAGTGCAACGTAGTCATCGATCGTCTTCATCTAACTCATCCAATGCTTGGCCCAGAAAACGTGCTGTTTCGACAGGTTGTGGTCAGAGGGAGAGGGATGTTAGGTGAGTAGATTTGTGAAGGTTCGAGATGGCATATGAGTAGATGTTTGGTAATGGTAATGGGTTAGGCTAAGGTCTTTATGCCCTGCGATCACATTGATCTATTGTGACTCCTAAGTGCTTAATTTTAATTATTTAAGCACTTGTAAGTCTTCATCCTCTAGTAGATGCGAGCCTAGGATTCTATGTCTCCTGTGACCTAATGCTTCACAGATGGTAATTAAGTATAAGTTAGTGCTAGATAGTCCTATTGTATTGAAATGTTTATTGCAGGCAAAGTGACCTGTAAGTGCTACACAGAGTAATTCGAGGGCCTTTTCGTCGAGGACCTTTTCAGGTGGTTAGTATCGTGTCGAATGCCTTCATATGTCCAACATATATTCAGTATGTCCGGGTCGATTCTGGATAAGTAGGAGTTTATCCTGCAACAATATCCAGATCGTAATTGAACCAAAGTTACGCGGGTTTCGCGACGCAGCTGAAGCTCTGCTCCGGTCCAATAGTTATAGTTTAATGCAATAATGTATTCGGGCAGTAGAATATTTAATAACTTCTTTGGCTTCTACACCAGTCAGTTTTCTTCAGTCGCTAACATATCGTCAACCAAGTCATTAAGCTCTGCTTTTATCTGCAGATAAGGGAGGAGGGTTTAAATCGATATTCTCCATAATTTTTAATTCAACTATCTTAAGATGGAATCCGAGTATATTTCTGCCGTGAAAAAGCTGCTCACAAGCTGCAAATAGGAGGAGGAGTTGAGCCGAACACCTAACAGAAGTGTACCAGCCAATTATTTACTTTATTTTTTTAAGACGGAATCACGTAGAGCGAAAATGACTGGGGAATTCCTTCGCTGCTTCCTTTTTTGCCATTGCACTGCCAGCATTGCTGCCTCTGAAATTGTTCAAAACCCGACAAGTCCGACAAGATGGAGCTTCAAATTTTTAACTACACAAAATATGTGGACGCACCGCAGATACTATGATATAACTTCTTAACTAGTCAGAGCAGGCTAAAATAAATATTTCGACACAAAACAACTCCATTTGTTAAAGTCACATCATTTTTCGGACAAAATTTAATATTTCTGCTTCTCATAAAGAATTTAATAAGTTCTTAATTGGCATACGGAATATTCCATTAAAACTTTCCACCAAATAAATGACAATATTCCTTACTTGAACGAAGAGCCAGTGAAAATAAAATCAAAATACATCAAAATAATTTATTGCAAGGATTATCATACCTACACCACACCTCCGCTTTCTGCGAGCCACCTGCACCTCTCTCTGCCTGCTTGTTTTCATAAGAATTTACTACATCAAATTCGTGAGCCATAGGCTCGCCAATATACAGATACTTATTTACACAGAAACATTTGCATTATACTTACATACATACATATACATTTAGTACGTAGATACAGGTGTATGTTCTCGAATATGCAGACACGCAGTCACATAGAAATCGTGGTAGAAAAAAACGAAAGAATTTTATATAAAATTTATGAACTGACTTTCCGCAGCAACTCGAAATGTACCATAAAAAATTACTCGGAACCATCAGAGGTATTCAGCATTGGTTTCGGCGTAGTTGGCCGTGCCGGGGCGTTCCTGGCACGAAAGCCAGCCGTCGTCAGCCATACAGCCAGCCAGTAGTCGGCTGCCGGCAGCCAGCAAACGGCCTACCAACCAATTTAGCCAACCAACCAACCATTCACGGGCCACGAGCCGACCTGCGAGCCGCCAGCCAACCAACCAATAACCAGTCAACCAGCGGCTCATCAATGTCTAGGCCCACCGGCAGCAACCCAGCCAAATGGCCAGGTCATTCGATAGTCTCGGCAAAACTTTCGAAAGGGGATGGACAATGTAATGCGCCCACTGTGTGCCGTGTGTATGTGGACATATGTATGTATGTATGTGCGTGTGGGTTGTTTTGGCAGTGTATAAGTGTAGTGAAAGCCATTCGGAAAAAATACTACAGTGAGTGGAGGCGATTGGGCTACTCGGCCAGCGCAAGTAATTCATTGGAGTTGGGGAATTTGATTTTGGTGGTTGTGTGTAAATTTTGGTTAGATACATAAATGTGTACAATTTATTATGTAATACATATAGAGTACTCTCCTAGTCTCAACAGTATTTCCTTGCAACAAAAAACACCGTATTTTGCCATATTGCACATCTCATTTATTTTGAATGAAAAATGTATTGGCGTTATTGTCATTGCTATTGACGTATGAAGCAGCTTTTATTATAGCGAGTACACACTCATGCATGCATACATGTATATGTATCTGCATATGTAGGTAGTTTATGTACAATTGCAATTGCACTACTGCAACGCCTTACGATGGGTGCTCCAAACACAATACAAAATTTATCAAAAAGTTAAGTGTTTGCTGTGTAGAAATGTGAAATGAGAAATGCAACTTAGTTGGTGCTTAAGTATGTATCAAAATTATTGACATATACGAATTTGTAAATATCTAAATGTGCCAATATTTTCGTCAATCATACGAACTGCCTCGTACAATAAGACAATTTGGACTTGGCCTCGCTCTCCAGCCCACTTCAGTAAGATAATGATAATACAAAATACATATGTGTATGTATGTATGTATGCATGTGCATGTGTTAGTAAGTAGCATATCGACTGACGTCTTCCGTCCATCGATGACTGACTCTGATATTTGATATTAATGGCTAAGTGGCACGATTCATACAGGGCCTGATAAATTTTTGTACTTATATTTTTATGTATTATGCATGTACACATAAATGCATACAAGCATATGTAGTTACCAGTCAACCAGACGTTTGATTTTAATAGAGTATTTCCAATTCGTCTTTCCCCGTGATACGGAGATTTCAAAACATGTAACTGGAATCAAACCATCTTTCCTACGCTGGAGAGTTCAATACGGATTTTAAAAGACAAATAATTCGCCTTTGCGAATCTTAAGTTCAAAATCATAAAAACAACTAATTAAGGCATTTAAGAAGTAATTCAATATGTATTAGATCTACTCATTAAAAAAACATTAGCCTATGGAAATCCTGTAGCTGCATCTATGAATTAATCAAAAATGCCAACTAATCTGAGCCACTGAGGTGGCTTTAGAAAGACTTCGAATATCCTTCCGACAAAAATCTCGTACCGGCTTGGAAAGAGAAAAATCGCGAATTTGAACAACACACTTTTTTACCATCCTGTGCATTGTCAATTGCGCGATAAAACTCGACTTTCAGTTCCGGCAATGTTCAAGAACAATGAACCCAGGGTCATTGGCATACACCATTCCTCCCAAAAAACGCAAGAAATAAAACGATGGCCTCAAATAGCAATATGTTGTTGTTGTTGCAGCAGTTCACTAGGCCCAGTGTGGTGTGGTCACTGATCACCAAAGATTTGCAGGGTCTCACGAGGCAGCTAAAACTCTTCGTCTCCCATGGGTGGTGATTGGGCTCTGATAACGACATTCAACTATCGGGAGTTTAGGAAGGTGATGAGAGTCTTTCGATGAATGTCGTTTAATGTCTGTATACTGTCCGATCCAGTATTTGGAGTCGTGTTTGGACCTAGATCTCGTCGGTGTCGTCGAAGAGATGCATCCTGACTCGCCTGGGAGATGACTCAGGCTCTAGCAAATGTCTGCAGGGGTAATTCCTGCGGTAACACCCAAGCATAAATTGCTTGCAGAACATTTTACTGTGCTCCTTGACCGGGAGCATGGAAGCCTCGTTGTGAAGGTGTTGCAGAGAAGACATCAGCAGGCCCCCCGTGGATGTTCTGATAGCAGTATATTGGCAGGTCCTGCGGTTTATTCAATGCGAATCACTAGTACCAGGCGACCAGACGGGCTAAGCGTAATGACCGACCAGCCAATTTCTTTAAATGTCGCCAGCAACTTTTTTTTTGTTTTTCGTCCAATGCAGTTGGCTAGCAATTTGAGGACCTTGTTGCATTTCGGCAATTGCGGTTGTATTCCCCGAGAAGGAGAACAACCCGTTAAAGGTGGCACCCAAAATTTTGGAGTTGTTAACGGCCGGTATTGTTGTGTCATCGACTTTCACCTTTAGTTGACCTCCTTTGTCTAGGTGGTAAAGAGGGTCGCCGTGGATTTAGTAGAAGAAAGCTGGAGATTCTTCGGAGTGAAAAAGAGAGAGAGACGTACGAGATAAACGTTTCACAAGTCATCAATGTTTTTGTCAGACGCCTTATCGAATAATCGTAAGCATAGGAGAGCAATGAAGCTTCCTCTGCTGGTAAAAGTTGATTGTGTTTATCGGCACAGAGTGAGCTTTAATGTTAGAGGTTAGTTGAGTAAACTACCATAAGCGACTTGACGCCGGCGGCTGGCGACGACTTGATGCACTGCTAGTGCGTACACTCCTGGCAAATCGTATTCATGAGGAGCTTTTCCACGGCAGAAATACGCTCGGAGGTTTGCCATTGCCTGCCGAGGGTCGACCGCTATTAGAAAATACATTTTCTATCATTTAGTGCTTCATGCCCGGAGATTTGGATTTACGCTCTCCCGAATGGTAGTCACGCACCAACCCATTCAGCTACGGCGGAACTACTAATATACTATACTAATAATGTGGCTTTTTGACAAGCTGATTCCGAATCTGTATTCACGACTTAAAAAACAAATATCTCTAGATGCTATATAACCTCAAATAAAGTCATAAATCGAACCTATTCGTGTTTTTTTCAGTTTTGTGCCGAAATATCACGAAAATGTGACGAGCTGAAGCTCTTCTGAGGCTAGTTTGAGATTCAGCAATTGAAGAACCTTCGGAGTTTAACTGGTTCCCCGCTCTGAACGCTATTTATTGGCGTGTATTATGAATTAAGTTGATAATGAGCAAACGCTGAACTTTAAACGCTGCTAGACCGTCGATATTCTCTTTAGTCCTACTAATATTAGCAGCCGTCGTAGCCGAATGGGTTCGTGTGTGACCAGTTCGAAATACACTGTGCGCATGAAACACCTTATGAATGATAGCGAACGTCCAGGCAGGCAATGGTTAACGGGACGATGTTGCCCATTTTCTCTATATAAAGGGTGTTCCAATAACAGATGTTATTGGTGAATGGATTGCGCTATCGAGAGATGATTTACGATTTTTTATGGCCGGAATTGGATGGTATTGATCTTGACAACGTTTATTTTCAACAAGACGGCGCTACGTGCCACACAAGCAACGGAACCATTAACCTTTTACGGGAAAAGTTTCCGGACCGTGTTATCTCTCGAAGAGGTGAACACCTTGTGACTTTTCTCTTTGAGGCCACGTGAAAGAGAAGGTCTACGCCAATAGCCCAGAGGCGATTCAAGACCTCAAAGATGGAATTCGTGAGGCTATCAAGGACATAGGGCAGCCACTTTACAATTCGATTATGGAAAATTTCATGAAAAGGGTATTGTCCTGTAAGCGTGGTCGTGGTGGTCATTTGCCTGATGTTATTTGCCACTATTAACGGCATACCTTCCTCTTTATAATGAAATAAACATCCGATCATTTATATTAAAAAATAGGATTTCTCTTTGAATATCAAAATAACACCTCTTATTATATTAAAAAAAATCAAAGAAATTTTTTAGTAACTTCAAACAACTAATGAAATTTTTCTAACTTTATAATTTTATTTTAGATTTGGATTATTTGGTTTTATTGTATGAAAAATAATGAACATTAAAAATCAATGAAACAAAATGCTGGAATTCTAAAAAAGGTAGCCTGCATTTTTTTCAAAATTTAACATTTTCCAGTTATCGTGTTATACCTTCCAATCAAATCTAACACCCTGTGTAGTCACATCTACAGATATAACGAAAATTTAGAGCCAAAGGTCTCTAAATGAATAATATCTATCCACGAAATAAAAGAAAATAAAATATTGTAAATAAGGCGAACATCTCAAAACCGAGACAACGATACCAATCAAACGCCCAGTCGGTGGAGCCCTATCACGCCAAATGCTTCCAGCAATGCAATCAAAATGTACGCATCACCACCCCTCCAGCAATCCTTCTTCGTGCTCCTCGCTCATAATTAACTACACGCAAGTCATATTTGCGTTGTAAGTCGTCAATAAAGCGTAATTCTCCCCTCATTACGCCAGCCCAAAGAATTTTAGATACCCGCCATCTTTTCTTTGCTGTTGTTTCCATACTTTACGAGGAACTGCCCCCTCGATTAGTGCGCAGCAGAAAATTGGGCTACATGGCAATAAATTTACATACATTTATATGTTGAATGACAAAATGAAATGAATTTCCACATTGGTATGTTTGCTTCCCAGCAGACGTACGCCCATAAATTCGCTTCACAGCAAAGGTATAATACTTACAAGTATTTCAGCAGCCCTGGGGCTTCGGTCGACTTCGGACGACAAAAACTTTCTAGCGGAAGGGTCATTAAAAATATATGAGCTTTGACATGACTGCCATATAAAAACTTACCGGGCGCTATTGCTAGTCGTTTCCTGAACTTTCCACCTGTTTCCCCATTGCCTTTAATTTGTTTTTTCTTTTGACAGAACACAACCCACGGCACACTTTCGCTGTGAACTACCCAAAATCAAGCCTATTCATTGTTTTTTTTTTTTTTGTTTCAAGTTGTAATCAAGTAGCGGGGATTTTCCACTTCTTGCCTACCCATCCGATGGGTGCAGTGTGTGGTGTGCGGTGCGCGCTATGTCGCATGTTTTTCATATACGAGTACTAAGGCTAGGTACATAGGTGTAAATACATACATATACTCGACATGTAGATATGTAGACTTGATTATAAAGGTACGTATTTGCTTTAAGGACCTACAAAATTAGTTGGCAAGAAACGTTGAATTTTAATAGTTGATGTGAGATACAAAAAAATATATGTGTACGCACACACACATAAATATAGTGAGTTGGCCAAGAGTGCACACTCAAACCAGCGACATAGCTTTGGCATTCGCTTTATGCCACCGAGGTCGAAAGGTATGGCTCGAATTGGTCGGATGCCACCAAAGGGAAGGGTGGCTTTATGGCTACCATTATTGTCTCTCTCCTATTAGCGGAGAGTGCGCAATGCAACCTATGTATGTCCTTTCCATCTTTTCCTCCTACCCCACTTTAAGCTCATACACTCATACAAACACGCCTGTACATGTATTTGTATGCATTCACCCCTCTATCTCTGCATGCATACATACGTAAAAATCGGGGTTGTACATGCGAATACTTACAAAACAAATGGGAGGTAATTCCACATGCGGAAACATTGTAAAGTTGGCTCAACTTTAATTGCCACTGGTCAAAGTTTTGATGAGTTTTTGTTTGTGACGCTGGCCAATGGTGGCCAACTTTGTTTTGATTTACGTCGTAAGGGTGGCAAGGCATGAAAGCAAGCGGTAAAATAGTAAACACAATACAAAATATATAGCTCACCTTTACTGTAAATTGTGTGCGCAAAATGTCCCTAAGCAATTGGCACTTGGATTTTGCATGCAAAAAAGTTGTATTAATATTATTGGGTTATACTTGGTGCACTGTGTCCCCTTCTTCGGGTTTTTTGTTCCATATCACCAATGGATTTGGAGTCATACCACCTAAGTGTCCAAGTTTTCTGAGAAGATGTTCTGGTGTTTCATCGTCCATTTCGCAAAAACGGCAGATGCTGGTTTCTAATAAAAATCTCGTTTCTTATCAGTAGAAACTGGGGTTTAAAGCTTAAACTCACACTCTTGATGTACAAGGAGAATTCCAAAATAAACAAGACTAAGCTCAAAATGCCAAGATAGAAAATTGCATTGACGATTACGGGCCAAACCGTGGCACGAACTCCTTGCGAACAATTCCCTTGAAATCGTAGCATCGACTTGATTTTTGACTTCTCCAAACGCGATTTTTTGGGTGGTGACTCGTCTGGGGCCTTCCATGCGACATTTTGACGCTTAGTTTCAGGTTCATGTTGGAAACACCACATTTACCATAACCAGTTACAATATTGTTAAAATATGGTGAGAGAATGCCTTAGCAGGAAAATGAGAGGTACTCACATCTACATACTTTCAGATAGCCAAGCGGCTCTAAAAGCCCTTCTATCAACAACTATCGCCTTTAAATTGGTAAATGATTGCCTAAACCTTTTCAACACGTTAGAAAACCTCAACATAGTAACACTAAGCTGGATTCCGAGACATGAAGGACATGAGGGAAATGAAATGGCTGATTACCTTGCAAAACAAGGAGCAAATATGCAACTTACTGGTCCTGAGCCTCTCTGTGGACTCACAAAAGACCACATTAATGAATTCCTTAGGAAATGGGAAGAAAGAAAATTTGCTGCACACTGTCTAAACTGGGCCGGTCAGCGTCAAGCCAAACTATTCCTAAGTCCCAACAAAGGAATATCTGACAAGCTTTTCTCACTACGCAGAGTAGATCTGCGTCTTTTAACCGGATACCTTACAGGTCACTGCAGCCTGCGAAATGGACATAGAAAGCTCAGAACATGTGCTTTGTGAATGTCCTGCGTTGGGCAGACAGAGACTTCATCACCTTGGTGGTATCGTAGTAATGCATGCAATCTTTGGAGCAACAAACCCAAAATTGTGCTAAAATTTTTAAAAAGCCTAAAACTCTAGGGTTACAAAAATAGGCCTTTCACAATAAATCAGCTCTGGTCGCAGTGCGTAATGGCCTTCTAATAATAATAATAATACAATGTTGTAAAGGAAGTTCCCGTCTTTTCTCGTCTCTTTAATGAGGCATTTCGATTGTTGAATTCTGAGCAATTTTTGGTCCTCAGTTACCTTGCGCGGAATGAAATAATGAATGATCAATTAAAATCGATGTTTTCAAGATATTCAACTCCGATTCCATGAATGTGAACGATAAGTTCGGTTCATTTTTGATAAATTTACGAACGATTTCGATGAAGTTTTCGGTGATTACTGATTTTGGGCCCGCATGTTCATTGTCGGCGTGTCCCCACAACCATCTCTGAAACGTGTAAACCACTAATGAACTCTGGCACGAGGTAGATAACCATCGCCATCGGTTTTTTCATTAATTCAAATGTTTCGGTAAACGATTTTAAAACAAAATTTGATATTAGCTCTTTGTTCGAAACTCATTTCTGTACCGATGACCCAAACATACTGACACTTTAGGCGCAATAACTTCGCTTTGCCTGAAGCTAGGGAAGTCAGCCAGGGATGTAACTTCCAATGCACTAACTCATTAAAAAGATGGCGCCATAAAAACATTTTTATGACGCCAGTCTTGTTTATTTTGAACTTCACCTTCTTTACAACCATAGTAATATCGATTTTCGATTCGGCCCATTAGTATGATAGCCTGCATTATACAAACAGGAATAACTGGAGCTATGACATCGGGTCCAGCAGAGACACTTAAGGGGTTACATGAGTTTCGACGGGTAAAAAAAGCCCTTTTTCAATATTTTTTTTCTATGTAAAAAATTATTTATTTAATTTAAACCTTTTTCTGTCTTATAGATACATATTTAAAGATTAATTTCTGAAATTTTCAAAAAAACAAAAATTAAAACTCCTCCATTGTGACGTCATATTCGGTGACCCCTCGAAAAAAAGGTGCGCCCGCATTGTCAGCATAACTCCTGACAGGCTCATCAAAAATGTAAAAACAAAAATAAGTGACCATAAACTCGTGCCTGAACGAAGGAAAGAAAAAAAAAGTAAAAATTGGAATTTTGGCAGACATTTTTGCAAAAAAATGAAAGTTTCGGTCAAATTTGCTTGACATTTTGTTTTTTTTTTTAATAGTTGTAATTGAAAAAAAAAAACAACATCCTTCGTTCAAGCACGAATAAATTGTATTTCGAACACCTGTGTCAAATTTCATCAAAATCGGTTGAGTAGTTTTCGAGAACATTTAACAATCGACTTTGAAAACACGGTTCCGAGAAAAATGCGTTTAAAGTTTTGAGTAACAATAAAAGTGGCTTGGAGCGCACACATTCCAAAGGCTGTATCTACGAATTTATTATTCGGATCGACTTGAAAATTTAGAATAATATTCCTGAGAAGTTGTAGATATTAATAAGCAAAAAACAAAAACGATTTTTTGAACCAACGAAACCCATGTAACCCCTTAATGTCATGCTTTACCTGTTACCAATAGACTTACAACTACAGCTTACAGCAACGAATACGGATGTTTGGTCATAGAGTTATTTTAGAAAGCCAAAGGCTTACTAACAATTCGCCACATTTTACTACCGCTACCCTAGATTTTAGAACATAGTTTAAGGTAAAGTTCCCCACGCGAAAGGAATGAGATTTGAATTCAGTAGTCAAAGAGAACACAACTACACTTTACACTAACGGAGTATATTTGAAAGACCTCGAAACTCCCAAGGCTTTTCGCCTGGGGAATTGGAGTAGTATTTCCCAAGCAGAAGTTCTCGGGAAAAAGAAAGTTTGCAGGATAATTAAAAACCATCCCCAAAAACTATCGGGAGTACGTACTTAATGATTTAGGTTGCACGACAGGCATAACTCTCATCTGGGTACCTGGGAACATAGAAGGAAATGAGAAAGCTGATGAACTGGCAACGAATCCGAAGCGGTAGAAATAAGCTGTCCCCAAGGCGTGCGCAAAAGGGAGATCTTCTCGCTATTCCAGAAGCAGGCCGTTGACAGATGGACTAACAGGGATACCTGCAAAATAAGTCAAGAAGCGTGGCCCAATTTCAACAAATTCAGAAGTGTAGAGTTGTTAAGACAGCCACCAGCAGACATATTTAGAATTAAGTTAACAATAACCGGTCACTGGCTTTTGGGAGATGTAGAAGCTGCTATCAAGAAGAATCTAAGGAAATAGTCTCTATCTGTGTGAGTGTCCAAGAATGTGGGTGCTCTACGACATAGAATGCTGCAACTTTAAAGAAATTTGAACACAAGAAAACAGACAACATAGACAGATTCATAGTCAAATCTAGATGGTTCTAAAAATGGTGTATCAAAATGGTTCGTAAGCCCTCTCTATCCAGGTTTAGGAGCATATTTGTTGCACTTTTGAAGTAAAGGATAAACTGTTTAGCCTACCTCTGTATCGGGACCGCCATTCACTGTCCTCCCAGTTGTAATAAATTGCTTTGTGTGGACTATAGAGAGCACACAAAAGGGCTCTGGACTATGGCATTTTCAAATAACGCCTAATTTCGCTAGGCAGTCTATCCGTTCATTACCGTCATGCCCTTTACGTTAATACATTGTTCCCAGGGTATTAAGTACAGTGAAGCATTTCTCAACGAGCTTCGATGTTAATTTATGCCACCACAGAGTGCATGAAGTCGCCTGACAGTCTAACTAAACGCAGATTCTCTTTATAGGCATTCTCTGCTATATATTTCTATGTCATATATAGACTTGAGAGGCTGTGGGATAACCGCCCACTGGTATCGATATTTCAAAGTTCAGCCCAAGACATCGGCACAAGTCCTGTCATCCGCAAACTTTCGACCCATCCATTTAACAATTTTCTGAGTCAGAACCAATGTATGAATGGTAATTCTGTCTTCCAGAGGGCCTAATTTGGTATTGAAATTTGAAATTTCTGGACGCCTTCAGCGCTGGATGTTCCATACAGAAATGTTTGCGAAAGTCATTGCGGTTTCCACATGTCCTGCGAAATTTTCGATTCTAGCAGGGAAGAAACGTGAAAGCTTAGAAAAGTAATCGTTTATTTTCGAAAATAAGTAATCAATGCCATGAGGGCCGAATGCCCTCTGCATATACAATATGATCAGGAAAACTAGCACTGGTTATGACACCTGTGACAACCCTTGGGGTGGTTTGAGTCTTTCGACAAGTCTAGTGTTGCTAGAATAACGGTCTCACCTGAACATTTTTGTTTCGATTCACTATTTACCTAAGTGTTTATGCCTTTAAAGGACCTAGTGGTACTTTTCACTCTGCGGAAAACATTCAAAAGTGCTGCTGGGCTCAAATAGTGTGTGAAAGTTAGGGGTAATAAGGCCTCACGTGTTATCTATACTGGAGTAAAGAGAGATATCGAGCTATATGGCACTCCTTGAATGGCTAGTTTCCCAGGTCTCAGTAATGATACCAGTCTACCTGGGATAGCGAGAGTAGTAAGCGACGAATTGATGTCCTCGGTTACGTTATTTACCCCTGTGCAGTGCAAATTGCCGCCGTAGTCGAATGGGTTGGTGCGTGACTACCATTCGGAATACACAGAGAAAACGTAGGTTCGAATCTCGGTGAAACACCAAAATTAAGAAAAAGTTTTTTCTAATAGCGGTCGTCCCTCGGTAGGCAATGGCAAACCTTCTGCCATGAAAAAGCTCCTCATAAAAAATATCCGCCGTTCGGAGTTGGCTTGAAACAGTAGGTCCCTCCATTTTGTAGAACAACATCAAGACGCACACCACAAATAGGAGGAGGAGCTCGGCCAAACACCCAGAAAGGGTGTACGCGCCAATTATATACATTAGGGCGGGTCAATTTAAAAATCGCTCATTGCTCTGTGAAAATCGTATTCTAGGGATCAAAATAAGAAACTTTGCCGAAGGAACCATACCTCTAAAACGAATTCTGATGTCCCCCAATTTGGGTCGAACGAAAAATCCCACTGACCCATTTAGAGTGCTCCAATCGAGTCCAAATGTATGACCGACCCCCACTAACTTTGGACGGCCGATCCACCCATGCCAGTGGTACACCCCCTGGAACTCCCCTGGGGGGTTCCCCATACAATCATTTCAAAGTATCACCATTTTTGGCCTTTACATGAGAAAAGAAACTAAAAAGTTCGATCCAAATTGGGGAACATCAGAATTCGTTTTAGAGGTATGGTTCCTTCGGCAAAGTTTCTTATTTTGATCCCTAGAATATGATTTTCACAGAGCAATAGGCGATTCTTTTGCCTCCCCACAAATCGACCCGGCCTAATATACATATATATAGTTCAAAATGCGTTTTTCCAATGACCACACGATCTTCATTCCTGGTATATACAGATGGGGCAGAATTATTTGACAAACTATGCCGCCTTCTAAGGACAGGGTATTTATAGGTTTATCAATGAAAAAAATGCAGCATAAATTGCGGGCCAAATTCGTTGCTGGTCGCTTCGGATCCGACGAAATGCCACCATAGAAAGTAATGGACATTCGCTCACTGAGCTTCGTTGGGTTTATTAGACACCTGATCTTAATAACACCGGTTGCCGAGACTCGAAATAGATATCCCTAATACTTCGCCTATCCCAGCGATCGACCTAGCGTGGGCAAATACACACACAACAAAAAATATATTCTATGTAGATTAGAACAAATTCGAAGTTGGCCGACATTTTAGTAGTCGTAGCTCCGCCCAAGAGCTCAAGATCAACCACAAAACAATTTAAAGTCATTTGCGCAAAAATGAAAAAAAAATGTTTTCTCTTTCCCCAAAATAATAAAGGGTGGTTAAATTTTAAGGGCCGATGTTAAATGTGAACCACACCTAAACGTCAAGTTTTTTCTGTATTTCATGTGACATTTTTCAATTTCAGACTAACTCAATTTGAAATATAGAAAAATGCACAATCGAGCAACGCGTTAAAGTTATTCAGGCTTATTATGAAAACGGGCGTTCAAATCAAAATGCATATCGCGCACTTCGTGATTTTTTCGGCCAATTTAATCGTCTGAATGTGCGTACAATCGGAAAAATTGTGCAAAAGTTTGAGCAAACCGGGTCTGTAGGATATGTGAAAACACCAGTGCATGCTCGTACAGCTCGTACTGCAGAAAATATTGCTGCTGTTCTCACGCTCGTCGTTATGAACATTATGCATAAAGGCTTGCATTTACACGCTTACAAGGTGCAATTGACTCAAGAACTAAAGCCTCTTGACCATTTCAAGCGTCGTCAATGGTCAGAATGGTGGCAGGAAATGGCAACAGTGAATGAGCAATTTTCGAAGAAAATCATCTTCAGTGATGAGGCTCCTTTTCACCTCGGTGGATTCGTCAAAAAGCAGAATTGCCGCATTTGGGGGAATGATAATCCAAGAGTGATTGCCGAAAAACCAATACACCCACAAAGAGTGACTGTTTGGTGCGGTTTATGGGCTCGCGGCATCATTGGGCTGTATTTTTTCCAAAATAAGGCCGGTCAGGCAGTTACTGTGAACAGTGTTCGCTATCGTGAGATGATAACGAACTTTTTATGACCCGAATTGGATATGGACGATATGTGGTTTCAACAGGACGGTGCCACTTGTCACACAGCTAACAAAACAATGGCTCTTTTGCGCGAAAAATTTGATGGCCGAATAATCTCACGCCGCGGCGATGTCAACTGGCCGCCAAAATCATGTGATATGACACCGTTGGACTTCTTTCTTTGGGGTTATTTGAAAGAAAAGGTGTACGTCGGTAAGCCAGCAACAATTCAAGAGCTAAAGGATGAGATAATTCGGCACATTAACGGCATAGAACCTCAAATATGTCTCAGAGCCATCGAAAATTTGGACCATCAGATAGAGGTGTGCCGCCGAGGCCGCGGCGGCCATTTAGCCAATATTTTGTTTTATACGTAATTCAGCTATAAAAATATTATCATAATAAAGAGAAATGATAATAATTTCTTAAAAAAATTGTATTTTATTCAAATTCAACACCGGCCCTTGAAACTTAACCACCCTTTATATAAAACCAAAGTTTTGAATTTTTTAACCAAACGATTCGTATGAACTCAATTTTGTCCAAAGTCACACTTATCCGTTATAAAAAAAAACAAAAATTCTAGAAAAAATTCAGCACTATTCAACATATAAATTTTGAATTGCAGTGATCGTTTTCCATATTACAAATCGAACGATGATCGTTGGAAGAATTCAGTGCGACACAACCTCTCGATCAATCCGCATTTCCGCAAAGGTCTCAAAGCACCCCAAGGAGCCGGACATTTATGGACAATATCAAGTGGGGATTCAGCAGAGAATGTGCTGGCGTGGGAACATGTAGGTTTACAACCCACTTGGCGTACATCAAGTTTTAACATTTTCCTCACTTCCTATTTTTTTCCCGCAGAAGAAGCAACGACTGGATTTATTCTTCAAAATGGAGTCTATGAACCGCGAACGCCTGCAACAGCATCAACAGCAAATGCAGCAACGCCAAAGCTGCACCTCACCACATCCGGATTGCCAACAACACCATCGACAACAACAACAACAAAGACAGCAACAGCAACACCAACAACAACAGCAATGTGTCTATGATGAAGCCGCCACAGCAGCTGACACAATCAAACGAGAAATGCTCAACAGTAGCGGCGACGAAGGCTGCATCCAGAATTGCAATAACACTACAAATAACAACAATCAAAGGCTCGAGAGCACACAATTGGTGCACGAATTACCCTTTAACGATCTGATGAGCGACGAAGAACTTCGCAAGACAGCTGGACAAATCTTGAATGGCATACATCGCGAAGTTGAAGTACAATCGGTGAACTCTATTATCAGCACCTATCAGGATGTGCTGCTGGACAATGGTGAGTAATGGCGCAAAGCTGTCAAATCATTGAGACTAAACTAAATTTGTTCGTTCTCTGCCTTAACCACCAGAAGATTACCTTAACCCTATACACAAGGACATCGCCGTACATGAGAGTGGCTTACGTAGCTCGAATGCAACACATCTGCCAAGCGCCTCATACACACAGACGCACAATACAACGAACTCACAGTATTATATCACAGAAATCGATCCACTCGAACTGGGCGTACAAATGTCGCAGCAAGTGGGTGCGGAGGAGGTACTTTTCAGCGATGAGTTCAATTTGAATTACTTTGGTTATAATGGCGCTAACGATATTGTTGCCTGACCGCCAGTGGCAGCAACAACGGGCGGTAGTGCCACCAGTGGCACAGCGGCACCGTTAATTAGTGTAACCGCAGTAGCAGCGACGTTGGAAAATGGTACATCGTCGCAGCAACTGGGGCCGAGGCCAATTGAGCAAGCATACGGCCAACTACAGCAATAACCAGTGTAGCGTTAGAACTTAGTAGTAAGTTTAGTATTACATATAAAGGTGTGAATACTCGTATTAAAAGGCCTTACAATCATTTCTAGTCACTATGTGTGGACAGTGCATGTCCAGAGCAATACTATCACAAATTTTACCAAAGATACATTTTTAATTTAACTCAATGAAATTTATTTCAATGAAAAATTAGGAAATTTGTAAGTAGATAAGTACATGACCAAATGTATTTATATGTATTTTAGTACGTATGTAGGTATATATAATTTTGTAAGTTATAGCATTGGAAAATCCCAACCACTACTGAGCCAATCAAACTTGGTTCCCAAAATGTCTCATCCCTGACCAAAGTGTAGCCAGGCTCTTTTCAACTTGGGAGTAGACACCTCGCTTCCTCTGCCCTCGCCAGTAGTGCATAGAATACTTTAGGTACTGGAGCATTCTAATCCAATCAAATGATATGACGCAGCCGGCCGGATACGGCGCTTTTGATTTGCTGATTGATTTGATTCGACTTGCGGATTACCTCGACATTCCATTGCCTGCGGTATACGGTATGTTAATTAAATATATGCAAATAATTGTCGATAAAGGATGGTTTTTGAGGTTTGCTAACTATAAGTTCACTGAAAGCTTTTACTACCTCAAAATTTTGGCTTTTAGTCCGCAAGATTCCTGCGTAGAGCAAAATGAATCAACTTACGTCTGAAAATGCTAAGGAATTTGAAAACTCATCACGAATGTGAGCGCTTTGTTGCCCAAGCAGTACATTTACTAGCCGCTAGTTGGCAACATTCTTGGCTGCCTCATCGTCCCTTGTGTTCGGATCAGAATGTGTCCACTTTGGCTGCGAACATGCAGCGCACCCATAAACATCGCCTCGCTAAGCAGAGGTAATCTTACTGAAAGAAGTCTTAAACTCTCCCCTACTAAAACAGCAATCCTATGTACAGCATGGTCTGAGAAGATCGAACTGGAAATAGGCATTAGAGTCGAAGAAAACCAAATCCGACTTTAAATTACTCTAAGCTATTAGGGCTAAAGTTCAACTGTTTGGTCTTCTTTTCCGCGCACACAAAAGCAATTACGAGCAGAGTTCAGAGCCGCAACGAAAATCTCAAAACGTTAGCTGGTGAAGGAACATTGCTGGCAACGAGGAAATTCTGGCACGTCCTAAGCTATTCCTTGCTGACGACTAAAACCCTCAGTGTAAGAAGCTGCAGACCTTTCAAAACATTGTACTCAGGTGTGTAACGAAATGTATTTTAATGCCCCCTGACTTTCGCTAATGCAGTGAAACATGTACAGGGTCCGGCACTCGAAGTGTCATAAATTTACTTTGGAAAATTACTTTTATTCAATTCAAAGTAAAAAATGTGTGAAAATAATACAAAATTAAGAATCAATTTACTTTTGCTTGATATGACCACCTTTTGCCTTGACTATGGCCTTGAGACGGTCCAGAAAGGAATCGCAAACTGCCCGAATATGACTTGCAGGTATTTTGGCCCACTCACGTACAATGACTTTTTTCAACGCCTCGAGACTGGTTAATCTTTTAGTTCGGACCTTGCTCCCCAAATTGGCTCAAAGAGAATAATCCATCGGATTCGCGTCAAGTGAATTTGAAAGCCATTGTGCGGACGTTATGAAGTGCGGAACGTTGTTTTTAGCCATTCTTGGTTCACTCGAGCTTTGTGAGTCGGTGCCGAGTCCTGTTGAAATGTCCATGGTATGCCACCGAAATGTTTGTCTGCCATCAGTTACATCCTAGATATTATATAATATGTATATAAGGTGTAAAATGTATAAAGGGTGATCAATTTAGAGGTATGGGATTTTAAATTTAAATAAAACAACGAAATACAAATTGATTGGGCCGTCTTTATTATTTTTGTGTAGAACCATTCATGACATTTATTTTTTAAAGATAGTCCCTAGTTGGCCATAATTGCGCCGTAATTCGGCCATCCGTAAAAACCAATTTGAATGACTCGGTCGAGAACTTCTGTTGGTATGTCGTGAATAACTTTAGTAATGTTGGCTTCCAATGCCTCAATCGAAGTTGGTTTAACCACAAAAGATTTAGATCTTACATACCCTCACATATAAAAGTCCAAAGGTGTGATATCACACGATATTGGTGGCCAATCCACTGGTCCGAGACGAGAGATAAATAGTTCACCGAAACGACGACGCCGTAAATTCATTGTTTCACGGGCTGTATGGAAAGTAGCGTCGTCTTGTTCGAACCAAATGTTGTGGAGATGACGGGCTTCAATTTCCAGCATCAAAAAGTATTGTATCATAGTGCGATAGCGTTCACCATTGACTGTTATATTGGCGTCAGCCTCATCTTTGAAGAAATATGGGCCAAACAATTGTTTTCAATGGATGTAATGGCTGTTCTTGAATGGCTTCGGGTTGCTCTTTAGCCCAAATACTACTATTTTGCCTATTGACGTAGCCATTAAGCCAAAAATAGGCCCAGTCGCAGAACACCTGCCTGAGCGCGCGATGAACACTTTTCACAGAGTGTCGATTTTCGTCATACAATTCCACGATTTCTAAACGTCGTTAAAGCGTTAGTTTTTCCATGATGAAATGTCAATGAATTCTGAAAAAAATTATATATATAGTAGTACCGTGGGATCTGTCAAAACAACCCTATTGAAAAGAGTACCTCCAATCTGATCACCCTTTATAATTGGCGAACTCCTACTCTAAGTTTTGCTGTGCGTCCTTATGTTGTTCTTTAAATGGAGGGACCACCTACACTTTTATGTCGCCTCCGAATGACAGGTGATTTTTCATGGCAAGCTTATTCAGTGAAGAAATGCATTCAGAGTTTTGCCACTGTCTTCCATTCGACTACGGCTGCCACATAGATTTTACTGCAAGTTCAACTTTTATTTCGCCAGAATCGACAACACCAAGATGCTCAAAATAAATCAGAAGTTACATGCGAAGGAACCCCGCATATTACTGAGCATTTCTTCACTTGCCCTGAAAACCAACTTATCTAGCATCCCTATTGCTTTGGACCGAACCTATCGGAACGACAATTGACCTATTGACCTATGTTTACTTGATATGGCAACAATAATTCTAGAACACCTCCAGACAATTTCAAGAACTAAATATCTCGCACGTCAGCCTGTGGAAAATTTTTGCGCAAAAATCACTACTTTTTTTTCACTTGCAAGTGACAATTTCAGGCAAACCATCAGCAGCTTCAATAGCGCCGGCTATGTTGAGGTTCGCACATCGCGTCTGTGATTGTCGAATCTCCAATACCGTCCCAGAGTATGAGAGTGCGTATTTTTAATATTTCGGTGATGCTACCGTAAATAAATTTTAGTAAACGGTGAGCACTTCAGACGGTTCCAAGATGGAATCAGGAGTCGAAGCGGGGGTTTTCTCCAAATCAGCCAATTTATCTATCTCCTTGAAGCTGCTTAGGGAACGCGGGAGCGAGGAAGATATTAACATTTTCTCCGATAGTCAAACCGCGATTAAGGCTCTGACGACGCCATGGTGCAGAACGAAATTAGTAGATAAGCTCCTGTAAGGAGGAGATCAAATCTCTTGGGTGTGCAGGTAACATTTCTCTGATCTGGGTTCCAGAACATAGGAGCATAGAGAGAAATGAAATTGCTAATGAGCTTGCCAAGAAGGGGACTGAATTGGCCTCAGAGACGTCCTACCCGGTCATCGGCATCCCCCTGACAGTTGTTAAAGGGGGAACAAATTATTTCTCAGGAAAGCGCAGAAAAGATGGAGCTCCATTTCTTCATGTGGTATTTCGAAAACCCTTTGGCCCAAAACGGCGCTTTACTGCCACTTGAGGAGTGCCAGACCAGCACTTCAACCATTTCACCTACCTACCTACCTAAGCACTTCAGAATTAGCCATTCTGAATTAGCCATAGTACGGTCTTAGCCATTCATGAGTTGAGACCAAAGTTTTGGATTGACGAAATATGGTAATGGTACGGCAACCAAGATGAAAATGTTTTAGAATAAAATAAGGATCTTTCGAATAAAGTCGTTCATATATATGCATAAATATATACTCATATGTATGTAAATATTTGGTACGTACAATTTAATTAAGATCTCAAAAATACCGATAGCAAAACTTGCACCTAATTTTCTAATGCATATTCCAAGTGTAATTAAACAAATAAGTCAATAAACTATAAATACAAAGTTTCAATAAATTACTTTCACTTCCACTAACTTATTCATCAAAATCCAATTCTTAAACTCCATTGTCCAAAAAGTCAAAAACATCAGAGAAATATCGAAAATAGCGAACAAGAATATAGTTTGACGATTGCCCAAAGAAAAGCTTGTTGTTGTTGTTATTGCAGCATAAACATTCGCCATACATGAACGGGCTCTAAGGGACTACCCGGTGTTAGGCAAAAATGTGTATTATCTCCACTCTTGGTCAACCTAGTCCTGGACCTAGCAATGCGACAAGCGTGACCGGGCATTTCCTGGGGTTTATCCGGCCGGCTTGAAGGCCTGGACTATGTGGACGACATTTGTTTACTAAACATTAACATAGCAAAGACCAAAGTAATGCGGATTAACACCACCGAAACGCACGCCCATCAAATTGCCGACACGCCGCTTGAAGGTGTAGTTGCAATTTGCTACCTTGGGAGCATAATTTCAAAAAACGGCGGATCAACAACTGACATACGCAATCGAATATCTAAGGGACGCGTGGCATGCCAGACAAGGTGTGGAGATCAACCCACATCTCCAAGCACACAAAACTGAAATTATTTGAAGCCAACGTGTAATGGATGTGAAACATGGAACTTAACAACAAGCATATCACAATCATTGCAATCCTTCCTAAAGCTGATAATTTATAAAGCCTGATATTAAAGGGTGGTTAAGTTTCAAGGGCCGGTGTTGATTTTGAATAAAATAGAATTTTTTAAAGAAATTATTATAATTTCTCTTTATTATGATAATATTGGTATAGCTCAATTACGTATGGAACGAAATATCGGTCAAATGGCCGTCGTGGCCTCGGCGGCACACCTTCATCCGATGGTCCAAATTTTTGATGACGCTGAGGCATAATTGAGGTTCTATGCCGTTAATGTGCCGAATTATCTCATTCTTTATCTCTTGAATTGTTGCTAACTTATCGACGTACACCTTTTCTTTCAAATAACCTTAAAGAAAGAAGTCCAACGGTGTCAAATCACATGATCTTGGCGACCAATTGACATCGCCGCGACGTGAAATTATTCGGCCATCAAATTTTTCACGCAAAAGAGCCATTGTTTCGTTAGCTGTGTGACAAGTGGCACCGTCCTGTTGAAACCACATATCGTCCACATCCATATCTTCCAATTCGGGCCATTAAAAGTTCTTTATCATCTCACGATAGTGAACACTATTCACAGTAACTGCCTGACCGACCTCATTTTGGAAAAAATACGGCCCAATGATGCCACCGGCCCATAAAACGCACCAAACAGTCGCTCTTTGTGGGTGTATTGGTTTTTCGGGAATCACTCTTGGATTATCATTCGCCTAAATGCGGCAATTCTGCTTTTTGACGAATCCACTGAGGTGAAAAGGTGCCTCATCACTGAAGATGATTTTCTTTGATATGCATTTTGATTTGAACGCCCGTTTTCATATATTAATAAGCCTGAATAACTTTAAAGCGTTGCTCGATTGTGTATCTTTCCATGGTTCAAATTGAATTAGTCTGAAATTGAAAAGTGTCAAATGAAGTGCAGAAAAGAACTTGGCGTTTAGGTGTGGTTCACATTCAACATCGGCCCTTGAAATTTAACCACCCTTTATAAGCAACGATGATCTTTGGGCGGCTACCGGGCAAACACCAGTTCACATAGAAATTATGCGTCGCAAGTGGAAATGGATCGGACACACATAGCGCAAACCACGGGATGCCATCGCAAGTACAGCGCTAGACTGGAATCCCCAAGGAATGCGTAGGTACGGGAGACTGGCCAACTCATGGAGGCGACAAGTAGCAGCAGAGGCGTACAGAGCATGCCGTTCCTGGAGTCAAATTAAATATCTGGCGCTAAACAAACGAAATTATAACTTGCTTATTGAGCCCCTATGTTTGGCCTAGGAACTATGGGAAAATATATATGGACATATATATATAATACATGACCGGGGAGGGCTGCCGTACTGGAGTGACAGTCCTTGGTCGGATATAAATCCGGGTCGTTTCGGTAATGTAGAACCGATTGTCCTGGGACTTTTGCCAAAAAAAGTCCGTGTCGGTGGTTAAAAGCACGTCCATGACATCGTAACAGGTGGCCAATCTTGGATCTATGCATATGAGCCGGACACACACCGGTTGGGTATGGGCAGCGGTTGAGGCGAGCTTAATCCAACAGAATTTGTTCGCGGAAGAAGCACCTAGAAGCAAATGGTCGCCAGTTTTTTTCAGATAATTTGGTCATGTCTCAACTGTTCCACTAGTGAAACTTAAAACAGTCAATTCTGAGTGGTGCACAACCATTTGTTTGCCAAAAGGTTTCGGAGAATTAAGGAAAATTAATAGCCGAAGACGGCCCCCGTAGCCGAATGGGTTGTTGCGTGACTACCATTCGGAACGTAGGTTCGAATCTCCGTGAAACACCAAAAATGAAGAAAAAGTTTTTTCTAATAGCGGTCGCCCCTCGGCAGGCAATGGCACACCGCCGAGTGTATTTCTGCCTCACAAAAAAAAACATTTGCTGCTCGGGTCGGCTTAAAACTGTAGGTCCCTACATTTGTGAAACAACATCAAGACGCACGAATCATCCTTCACCAAGACAATGCGAGCTGTTGTAGTAGCATAAACATTCCCCATACTTACATAACGGGGAATGCTGCTGGAGTGACAGTCCTTGGCCGCATATAAATCCGGGTCGTTTCGGTAACGTAGAAGCGACTGATAACAATGCGAGCTCTCACGTATCGGTTCACACAAGAGAGTTTTTGAGAGTAGAGTTTAGGTGGAGCCGTCTTTGACGAACGCAGCAGAAATAAACTTCGGGTTATCGGCTCAATGCCAGCCCTAAGAAGTAGTGGGAGCAGCCTTGCTGCATGGAGCTCCTCCATTGACGATAGAGGACGGGCGATGTTCAGCGCACTAGAAAGGGTGAGTTTAATATGGCGACAGCCCTTGGTCTGGAAAGCCCACCGAGTCATTCCGGTACGTAGAACCGGCTGTCATGGAAATGGTCACACCTGCTACCGCTATTTCCAGTTATACAGCAAAATTTTTTTTTGTTGTTCAAAATTAATTGCTTGTATATTTGTTGCAGTGCCGGGTTGTTACTTTAGTTGGTTCATCTCTATTTTTTTTTGGTTCGAATCATGCCAAAGGCAATATTGCTGCCCCAGCCGTTATCAATTGGTCTCCAAATCCATCCATCCAGGCCACGCAGACAAACCCTAAAATACTGCTTTGGCAAATACGACAAACTTCCAAAAACTTCTTGCCCCCAAGCGGCAGCTCTAACCCAGATAATCAACACTAAAAATGGGTGCAGCTTAGCATCACTATTCGAAAGGAAAAAAAACATCAAATGCGGTGCATGAGCTCTCTCAAATTTACGCTTTACTACAAATGACTGCAATACATATATAATTATATTATACATACATTGAAATTGAACAATAAATCTTAAATGCTATACAAATATTTTCGTATGGTTATTAAATAAAGTATTCCAATAGCAACACCGCGTTGGACAAACTTCTGCAACCGGTCAAATGTGTTAGTCAAACAATTAATCGTCACTCTCCTCGAATGTGGGACTACTCGGTGAATATGCTGGACTGGTCGGACTGTAGCCTTGTGAGGGCGCGGTTGGTGAATACATTGGCGATGTTGGCGAGTAATTCCGCGCCGTAGGCGTATATGTTGGCGATGTTGGTGAATATTTAGTGCTACTGGGCGAGTAGATCGACATATTGGGCGAATAGCGTGGACTTGTTGCCGAGTAGCTGGATCCAGTTGGACTGTATTGATTGGCCGGTGAATGTTGGGGCGAGCTGGGCGAATAAAGTGGCGATGTTGGTGAGTACTTCGGCGATGCCGGTGAAGACTGGGGCGAACCGGGCGGATATTGCGGCGATCCAGGGGAGCCGTCGTATGATGGAGAAGGTGGTGAATAAGTTGGTGATGTAGGCGAATATTTGACACCCGTTTGCGAGTATGCAGGCGATGCGGGTGAATAATTTGGGGAAGCCGAATAGGTAGGAGAACTTGGGGAATACGATGGTGTAACTGGAGTATAGTGTTGTGACGACGGCGAATACGAAGGAGAAGTTGGCGAATAGCCCGGTGAAGTTGGCGAGTACGATGGACTCGACGGTGAGTAAGATGGTGATGTTGGTGAATAACTCGGCGAATTTGGTGAATAGTTGGATGAAGTTGGTGAATAGGCACTGCCAGGTGAATACATGTTTGTGCCACTGCCCGAAAACGACGGACTAGACGATTGAAAGTTTGAAGTAGGCGAATAAACGGGGGATGTGGGAGAATAGCCGCTGTTTGATGGCGAGTAGCCAGTCGATTGCGGTGCGAAATTCGGTGTAGTTGAGTAACGTGGACTCGTGGCGGGGTAGAGCGGACTCGTCGGTGAATAATTGGGACTAGCGGGCGAGTAGTTCGGTGAAGCAGCACCCGGTGACGAAGCAGTATAATTCGGACTTGTAGGCGAATACGATGGGGAAACACTGGGCGAAGGCGGCAAATATGGTGACATCGACGGACCAGGTGAGCTAGGGGAAGAGCCGGGATGGGCAGGCGACCAGCTAGGTGACATGCCCGATGCATCAGAAGCAGCTGATGGTGAAAAACTGGGACCACCAGGTGTCATGCCGCTCACTAGAAGTAAATATGTAATATATTATAATATATAAAAAATAGTCAATATATATTCGTATAATACATACTTTGTCCAGATGGTGAGAAATAACGTGGAGTGCCACATTGCACCCATGGAGTCATTGGTGGCGTCATGCTCGGCGTAGCGCCCGCACCGAAGAACATCGCCGAACCGCCTATCATGCTCGCGCCCAATGTGCTAGGGATTTCGATGCCATAGCGGCACTTTTCGGCGTCCAGCAACAAATCGAAGCAACCTAAACATAGCAATTTACAAAAAATATTTTGAGTAATCTATTTTCACAACTATCATGGCATATTTTTTGTACTTACCCGTGCCCATACGGGGCAGCTGGCCCATAATAATGTTCTCGGACACACCTCTCATAGGATCAGTTTCTGCATGCGCAGCAGCATCCATCAACACGTCAACTGTTTCTTCGAATGAGCAACGCATAAGTGCGCCAGTATCCTGTCTATTGATTCCGTGACGCGTAATGGCCATCAAATGGCCCTTAGCCGTCATTACGTCACACAACAAGGCCAAATGACGATAGTTCACGTACAAGCCATAGAACTGCAGCACAGCATTCATTTCCTTTTCAACGGATTTACGTACAGCTTCAATGCCCAACACTTGGAAAATTTCACAAATGTCATTAGACGATGTACGCACCGGATCCACATCGCGTTCAGACAACACTTTCATCATAGAAGTACCGTCCGTTTCCAATAACCATTCGCCAATGGCCTTAAATTCACCTGTCTCAGTAATGACTATACGTTTTTTGCTGTCCGTTTGCGGCAAATGCATATACACTTTGCCAATGGCTTCGATGCCCTGCAGTGTCATGTCAGAAAGCATATTCGCTTCGATGCAACGTAAGAACATATCGTCCTCCATCTTGTCGACAGCTTCATCTTCGTCTTGGAACTTAGTTTCCTCGTTATTCATGATACGTATGCGAAGCACCAATTTGTCAGCGTTATCATCATTGAAAATACAATTCAAATCGTCACCAAAGCCGGCATTAATTTTTTCTGCAATTTGTTCCATAGTCAATTTTTTATCAGTCATACGTTTGCGATCCAATTCAATACGCAGCAACCATGGTGAAATGCGCGTCGGATCGAAATCGGGCATCTCATAGTAGACGTTAACGAATTCTTGATCCTCCGATATGACTGTTCTTTGTGGATCGGGATCATAGTAAATTGCCGTATTGGCGGTTACCTTGCGCAATGTGGTGTGTTCCAAGCGGCACAATACGTTCTTTGCCTTTTCAGCATCGCGAGCTGCGCCACCCGTGAGGAATACAGTTAGTGAAGGCGCCTTTGGTTTCTTGGAAATGTTGATAATTTCCTTTAAACGCGGCACACCCAATGTTACGTTCTTCGATGACACACCAGCAAAATGGAAAGTGTTCAGTGTCATCTATAAAATTCAAATAATTTGTATATTAATAGACCTTCTCAAACAATCCCGTGCGTCGTCTTACCTGTGTAGCAGGTTCGCCCAAACTCTGTGCAGCCAAGGCGCCTACCATCTCGCCGGGATTTGCCTGTGCTTGCTGGAAACGCGTTTCAATTTCACCAATCAACCACTCGAAAGCTTCAGTTGACAAACGGAACTCTTCGGCTACATATTTCGTACAAAGCGTAGAACGCACCAAACATTGAAACAGCAGCGTGGCGTTCTCATTGGCCTGCTTGGAGAGACGATCATTGCCCACCACAATGACACAACGCTGAAGTAAATCGCGCACACCATTGATAACACGCAATGGCGAGAGATCTGTTGGCATGCGCTTGTTGATATGGAAAATTTTCTGCACATTCCAAATCATACGCTGCAAATTGCACGGCAATACGACCTAAAGAAAAAAATATGAGGTATTAATATAATTGTATAATTAAAAAAAAATTGAGCCTTTTACCTTTGAATCACCGTTGGGGAAAATTTCACGCAAGGCCTGACGATCGTGACACAATTGATCCCATTCGATTTCCAATTCAGGCAGCGCATTGCCACTCTCACTCAGCTCTTTAATCACATCATCTGTGAAAACTTTACGCATATAACGTTCATTGGACCAGTCAAACCTGAATCTTTTCTCGAATGCCTTATTGGACAATTTGACAGTTGGCAGATTTTGAAATTCTACCGTTTCACCAGCCAAACCGTCTTCGCCGTAACGCAACTGAATCAGTTGGCCCACTGAGTTACGTACTGTGCCGTCGTAGTTAACCATAACAGACTCCATAGCCTTTATTAGACGACGTTGAATATAGCCAGTTTCAGCAGTTTTCACAGCAGTATCGATAAGACCTTCACGACCACCCATAGCGTGGAAATAGAATTCAGAAGGAGTTAAACCGGCAAGATATGAATTTTCAACGAAGCCACGTGACTCAGGACCGTAATCGTCTTTAATGAAATGTGGCAATGTTCGTTTGCGGAAACCGTATGGTATACGTTTGCCCTCGACGTTCTGTTGACCCACACAAGCAATAACCTGTGAGATATTAATGTTGGAACCCTTTGAACCGGACACCACCATAGCCTTTAAGTTATTGTATTCAGTTAAAGATTTCTTTGCAGAGCCACCAGTCTTGTCACGAGCATCGTTTAGAATACGATTCACTTGATTTTCGAAAGTCTGACGCAATGTATTACCTGTAAGCAATATATAACTCAGCATATGGAAACTAGTATGCAAAGCACATAAAAAATAATTACCGGGTGTTGGCTCAAGCTCCATGTTGTGCGCTTTTTGAATAACGTTTATGACATCGTCTTTAGCCTTCTTGATGGCCATCTGAATTTCATTATAGGTCTGAGGATCAGCAATGGTATCTCCAATACCAATGCTGTGACCTTCCAACAACAGCCAATTGTTAATTACAGTCTGAATATTACCGTAAAAACGGCCAGCAATTTCATGACCCAACTCCAAGAAACAAATATGCAGCAGTGAACCGGCGGAAGTACCCAGCGTCTTTTTACACAAAATTCCCATTATCAATTCACCATGTTCTACCATGACCTTAGTGTCACCCGGTGAGATCCATTTGTAGGGCCCATCGTCCTCATCGTCAGGATGGGTAGAATGTGTTCGTATCATGTTTACATTGCCAGGAATAATTAATGAGAACAGTTGTTTGCCCGTCCATAGAGGACGTGGTTTCAAAATACAGGGCTGTGGCACTTTGCCGTCCCAAGTTGGTAAGAACATGAGTAAGTTCATCATTTGCTCACGAGTGATAAATACGTCACGTTTGGTCATTTTACGTACAGCAGTCAGTGTATCCTGCACAATACCCATGACGGGTTTGTTAGCCTAAAATGTAAAGAATGTTATACGGATTTTTTTTCTTCGGAAATCGTTTGAATAGAAATAAAAACCTGCGGTGTGATAATCTGGCGTGGTGTTATATGTATATTCTCAACCTCAGCACGGGTTTCCATAGATTGTGGTACGTGCAAGTTCATTTCGTCGCCGTCAAAATCGGCGTTGTAGGGAGAAGTACAAGATAAATTCATACGGAATGTGGACCAAGGCAACACCTTGACACGATGCCCCATCATACTCATTTTGTGCAAGGTTGGCTGACGATTGAAGATAACCAAATCATCATCACGTAAATGTCTCTCCACCTTGTAGCCACATTGCAAATGCAAATCGGATGGTTTTGGATGGAAACGCAAGTCTATACGTTCGCCATTGTCACGCACAATATATTTTGCGCCGGGATATTGTGAATTGCCACGTCGCACTAATTCCTGCATACGATCAATATTGAAAGGTGTAACCAATTCTGGAAATGTTAAGTTTTGCGCAATGGATCGCGGCACACCAACTTGATCGATACGCAAGTTGGGGTCAGGTGTGATGACAGTACGAGCGGAAAAGTCGACACGTTTACCCATCAAATTACCACGAATACGACCTTCTTTGCCCTTCAAACGCGCCTTAATCGCTTTTAGCGGTTTTCCAGATTTTTGCATAGCACGCGGCATGCCAGGCATATCGTTGTCTACTAAAGTAGCAACATGGAATTGCAACATTTTTATATTCTCTTGAATAACATGCGCTGCAGCGCCTGTGCCTTCGTTCTTCTTTAATTCATTGTTGGCTTTAATTATATCAGCCAGCTTGTGCGTTAAATCATCCTGATTCTTAGCTGCCCCAAACATAACGACAGCCGGACGCACCGCCAATGGTGGGACAGGCAGCACTGTGACAATCATCCAATCTGGGCGTGCATATTTAGGATCCATACCAAGAATAAAACACTCTTCATCGGTTATATGTTTCAAAATTTCCCAAACACGCTCCGCAGAAACTATAATTTTCTTTTCCTGTAAATATAATTTAATTAGTGGCATTTACCAATTTTGTATTTTATGTTTTGTTACCTGAGAGTCCTCATTTACATGCTTCCACTCGGCGGTTAATTCTAGCCCACTACGTCTAAGTGATGGTTGATAATGACCGCAACCGCCATGCCCTTGTTTTTTATTGGGATCGGCTTGCTGACCATCTTTTGCCATGTCCATATCTTCGCCGCCTTCGCACACTGTTTTACCCTTACATAAATCGTATACATATGCAAGACGCTTGCGTGGCTGTCCTTTTGACTTCATTACAATCTCTTTAATTTTAGGATTTTGAGGCGATACTAACATTTTCGAGCAGTAAAAACATACGCATCGCAATATTTTTATAGTCTTTGTAATGAAACCGATGTGAAAAACTGGTTTTGCTAGATCAATGTGTCCAAAATGTCCGGGGCATTCGGTCATATTGCCGGCACACGTTTGGCAACGAGATGTTCTGTCGATTACACCTTGGCGTGGGTCCATTAAACCACCCAGCTTGGGTCGGCCACCTTCCATTGTCTCAGCAAACTGCACGCCACCCTCTGTGACGGACATACGACGCTAAATTTTTTGGAAAGTAATATTGGCATCAATATAAATTACAATATTTACTTATTTCTAAGCAATATCAATAAAAACATTGCTCTGCTCTCGCTACATCTCTGAGCTTGCACAGTTGAGTAGTGGGGCAGGTAGCGCAAAACGCGGGAACAACAGTTTTGCTTCGCTTCAAGCTACGTTTTGTTACTGTTAGTCGCTCAGAGCAATAGTGAAAAAAATAATTAAGTGATGATGTAGTTGGAGTTGAAATAAAGAACTTGGAATCGGCCGAAGCGCTACTTGCGAAATTATTCATGATTACTCTAGCTACCGCTACTGCACTCACTTCCGTTGCTTTGCTACTACTCCCATAGCTACTATTTGAACACTGTTCGTTTTTGTTTTGTTGGGTGCATTTTGTAAGTGTTTTTGCGATGCCACATTGAAAATATGACTGACAAATTATGTTTTTTACAGTTCTCAAAAGTGTCCACATTTTATGTTAAAGAAATGCCATACGTAACTGAATATGGCGCTATATTAATATACATTATACGACAAATCATATATCATATGTAAATGTATGCAAATTAAAACAGTAAGTAATTCATATTAACTTCAAACAAGGGCACTCTTTTGAAACACAAAAGTACGGACAGACAACAGAAATCTAAATTTTTATGGTTATATTTTTTCTCGCCGATTATTCAATGATCTTGAACCTTTTCCCATTTTTGTATATTTGGCGCGGGTAACAGCTGCTCTAATTACCTCATTATTTGTAAACACCACGCATTTCTTTGGGTTTTCCTGTATGTCGCTTGCCTGTATTTTCAGGAGTTTCAATCCTTTGTTGTTGTCGCATTATCACTCGCCTACCTGCTAAAATTCGCGAAAATGGAAAAAGGTGAAAAGCCATTGAATTATCGGCGAGCGAAACCAAAGCAACTACAATTTAGATTTCTGTCGTCTATCTGTACTTTTGTATCTGCCTTTGTTTGAAGTAAATATCTAACACTTGTTATATTCCTGGAAATACCCAACTTGTTTGCTGTTGCTGCTTGCTCAATATTTAATAGCTTATACTCAAAAATATTCAAAAAAGCCTTTGTTAGATTGCGTGATTGTATGATTTGACGTAGAATATAATATAGGGCCATATTCCCAATTGTAGACACATATAATTTAATAAATCGTTAAAAAAGTTAAGATATCTTTTAGATTAGTCCGTTATACATAGAAATTTTTTAACATAAAATGTGGAGACTTTTAAAAACTATCAAAAACATAATTGTAAGTTGTATTCAACCATACCTACAACCTAGTCTGCATAATTTGTCCGTTATATTTTCAATGTTGCATCGCAAAAACGCATAAAAATGCATCCAACAAAACAAAAAGGAACAGTGCCCAATTAGCTGCTATGGGGTAGTAGCAGGGTAACCGAAACGAGGGCAGTAGCGGTGGTTGGAGTAATCATGAATAATTTTGCAAGTTGCGCTCCGGCCGATTCCAAGTTCTGTAAACTACTACTACTCCAGCTACAGACAGCATTTACATTTTTTTACTATTGCTCTTGAGGACAAGCAGTAACAAAACGTAGATTGAGCCGGGGCAAAACTGTTAAACCCGCGTTTTGCGATACCTGTTCCAAATTCAGAGAAGTAGAGAGTACAAAAAACTAGGAAATGAGATACTCACAATTTCATCAGGTGATAAAATGCCAAACTGCACACGTTTCACTTGGCGCAAAGGCGCCTTAGAATCGTTTGTAGACATTTTTATAAATAAATTCCCCCTTTTACGTAAAAAAACTTGTTAAAACAAAATACGAGCGCTCCACAAAAAACTGGAGTCTCCGACTCCTCCGCACTCGACCCGATGCGTCTTTTCTACTATCGGCGTTCGTTATCGACGTCGCAGTTTTTTCTGGTGAAATTTGCAAATTTTTCAAACCCACATAAAATGTTCAATTTCCCTATGCGCTGGCCAAAAAACTATGCGCACAAGTGTCGCAACACTTTAGCTTCAGTTTTATATACTTTTTGTTTATATTTGTGCAGAATTTATACCACTTTAAAATAATAAAATCGAAGCACGCTTAAAAGAATGACTTTTTTCCGCGGCGAAGAGAAGCGAGTGTTTTTAGTGACGGACGAGTACGATATGTTTCGGTCGATAGTTCCGATTGTTCAAACATCTCAGTGGTTCTCAATGTTTTTTCTCGCAAACGAATTCACGACGAATTTACTGTCGCGACTTTGCACAACTTCTAAAAACTACAGAAAATTTAAAGCTGATTATACTTCGCATTCTGTAATATATAGGAATCGTAATATGTTTTTTCTTCCAATTCATAAACTTCATTGCGTTTCTGTAAAAAGACGGTATTTTTTTGTATTTCATTTGTTCATACAAAATACAATAAACATAAACTTCAATAACTACCGGTAAAAATACGAAACAATATTTAGAGTTTATAATTCGGTTATAATACGTTCGCATATATGTAAGTAGATAATCTACTTTTTCGTGCTTAACTCCCAATCCTTAATTAAAAAGCGAAATTTCCTATACAAAATTTCTCTCCCAAAATCAGAGACTATAAAATAATCCTAGATAATAACCTTACTTTTTGACATACAACCCTGTGTTTTCTCTGTTTTTATTTTTACGGGTGTACAGAAAAACGTCAAAGTAAAAATTAAATAAAATGGAAAACAGGTTTGTAGACATAATTCTAATAAAATGTTTTTTAGGTATTATTAACTACGCATTCATATAACAGAAAAAAAGCGTGTGTCCATAAACGCTTCGTCCTCTTATTACTTATTATAATATGTAATATCGAATGGGTATTGCCGCCATAATTTTTTGAAACTTCAGTAATCGTCGTTTTCGGATTCCCTCCAACTGTTTATTATTAGCAGCCCATTGCGCAATTAAATTAGCTATTCCTTCTCTTTGTCTTTTCTTCATACCGTTAATAATAATTAAACAAACAAGACACCGAAATATTCCGCCAGAATAGTTTCTATGACGAAAAACCTTTCGCAACAGTATTGACAGCTGATTGTCAGTTTTGCAGGTAATCTGCCATATGTAAACGGGTAGATTAATTTGGAGGATTTATTGGTGATTGCCGCATATGTGAACGTACTTTTAGTTTTCCAAAAATTATATATAATATATATATAATTGGCGCGTACACCTTTTTTGGGTGTTTGGCCGAGCTCATTCTCCTAATTCTAGAACAATTAATTATTACTATAACAATTCATTGTATTTCGCTTTTCTTGCTGTTTTCGTTTCTGTACATTTATTATTATAAAATCAAATAATAAAGGCATTGAGTTTGTGTACATATTAATTAATTTATAATAATAATTAAATTTTCAGAAAAATCTAAATTCAGCGGATTGCTAATTTTTCGTAAGTTGGGTATTGGGATATCCGGGTAATTAGACATGCAAAATTCGTACAACAGATTTTTATAAGATTAAGGTTTAAAATAATTAAAATTTTTGCGAAGTTGGTATGCATAATGCTTCTGCTATTCGCCACTTCTCTGCTCTCTCTGCTCGCTATTTCTCTGCTCCACTCACTTGGCGAAAAATGTGCATGTGAAATCAACAACAAAGTTATAGAGAAAGATTCGCCGCTAGCGAGAATGCTTATAGCTCATAAAAGTGGTATGACACTCACTATTTTACATAAGGCATCTTTTTTTCGTCAAGCGTTAGCAAGTGGCGAATCGATGAAGCAACTGGTATAAATGAACAAATCTTGGCAACGCTGGAATAGAACTGCCTTAAATTGTTTTTATAGATTTTGACCCACCAATAAATTGGCAACAAATATAAATAAATATAACTGTGCATGTATCGGGTGTTTTTATAACAGTTAGAGAACTTAGAATGATAATACAAAACAGAAATATTGTTGGAAATATTTGTTTATTATAATCTTGTAGATATTTTCATGGAATTTATTTTTTGAATATGATATCCGGCATATGTGAGCTGTGACAACGAGTTACATGGTCCAATAAATCGATAGTTAAGCGCGCAGTATTGTAAATTTCGCCATTTTGTTGGAACTAATTGTCGTCGATGTTTAGCTAATTAATTTTTGGAAACGAAAATCAGTCAGCATAGCTCGATAGGCTCGCCATTCACCGTAACGGCAGCTCCTTCCTCATTTCAATAGAAATAAGGGCCGATGATGGCGCCAGTGCTTTATGAACTTCGCGATCAGATTTATTTTTTTCAAAGTAAATTTCCACAACTTGGAAGACTTGTTCTGACGTTAAACAATTCATGATGACTTGCCAAGCCTTACTGAACCAAATGTCATCACTGTTGCCATTCTCAGCTGTAAAACCATGTTCGGGATATCGATAGTTCTTATCGCGCAGCTAAAAAAGTACCCGATACATATGAAAGTTATACGGAATTGCTTTACAGAAAAATGCATGGTGTTGTATTTGAGTACAAACTTTAAATTTTTAAATAAATCATCATAGTTATCTAGAAATAAAGTTCAAAATTGTTTAAAGTATCTCTAACATTTTTTTAAAATAGGAAATTATCAAAATTAGTATGTTACAAGAGTCATTCATAACCGATTTAATAAAAAAAATATGGCTTTACATTCCAATTGGTTATAGCTCCCCCCGATGTGTTCTTTTTATTTTTTTACTTAAATAAAAAGCGAACTAATTTTGTGGGTACTTGGTACTCTTTGCAATGCAATAATTCATCAATGGCAAGACGGATGTTTCATAATAAAAAGCGTTCACTGAACATACTGCACGGATAGTGTAAATAAATAAGGATTTTTAGATTTATAGCAAAGCGAATCTACCTCTTGTTTTATACGAGGTTTTAGTCTTTTGTTTTAGTAATGCGTGAATCTACAACGCTGCCAACGGAGGCGGCGAGGATCGAAGGAGACTCCAAATATAAGCTGAGAGGTAATAAACAGAAAATGTGCAAAACACTTTGACCTCTTACTCTCCTCTATACGCCACGGTGAAATAGCGGCTGCGTTTCTTGGACTGGTTGGTGGTGTATCTGCAATCTTTGGATTTTCTAAAACTCTTGGAAAAGCAAAGCAATCACAAAATAAATTGATAGATAAAAGTGGTCGCGAAGCAGCTATATTGCTCGAAGAAGGCTCTGCATTAGCACTGCGTGCTTTAGGATGGGGTACTCTATACGCTGTTCTGGGCACTGGTGCGTTTTGTTACGGTGTTTGGCGATTATCGGGAGCTAAAAATGTTAGTTACAGAAATACATTCATTCGATTTTAATAGTTTTGCTTTCACAAAATAGATGGGAGAATTTCGTACAACAATGGGCAAAGGATTGCCCAGAATTACCAAAGACTCACCTCCGACCAGCCGTACAGAATTTGATTCACTTACAGACTTCATGAAATATGTGGGTTCTGGATGTAGAGAATAATGAAGTCATATCAGTATATAATCAAAAAATATGAACATTGTATATATAAAATAAACGTTATTTATTTGCCAAATTCTCGGAAATTTTGCTTTCCCTTTTAATAAATATGTTATGCTCGCAAACGTCTATAATATTATTTTGGACATCTTGAAATTCAGCATAGTCTTTTTCTAGAAAGATATAAGCCTTTTGCCGAAAGTCAATTGAATCACTTAGAAACCGTTGTAAATCTGGAGCCTTTTCTAAGTAGGCGCGTTTATCTGCTGACAAAACAGAAATATCAATGACAGGATGCGATTTTAGTTTGAAGTTCTTCAGTTGTTGAATTGAATCGCGCCAAAGTGTACTCCACTGCTTTATTTCCTCCTTGAGGCGTATCTCATAACTGAAAATTGTTATTAATTAGTGCTTGCCAAACACAAACTCTTACTCCAAGAGTATTAATACACTATGCGCTTACCTTTTGATTTCAAGACTTCTTTGATGATCCAGCTCTAAATATTAAATCGTATATTATCATGCAATCCACATACATACACACAGATTTACTTACCATCGTTTAATGTTATATTGAAAATGCTTTTGGTGGCGTTTGTTGCATGTGAGGCTGGATTGACCATAGACTCCTCCAGCTCCACCGTGGTCTCGCCTTCGGTATCTGTTAAAATTGGAGCCTGCGTGGCCATACTAATATCAACAAATTCAACAAATAGAAAGTGAACAATAAAGATAAATTGAATTTTGTTACAATATCCACAAAAGATTTAAATGCTCTTCTTCTTGTTACTGCCGGTTATTCGCAATAAAAATATGTCCATATATCGATTACTTTTAATATCGATTACATTGCGTTGAAGGTGTGTTTTTTCTTTCTAAGTTTTACAATTCAAGCAATTCACAAGTATTAATTCCAATATTCGGAACAAACAATTTATTTATGAGTCTAATTTCCCATAACTTCTTTTTTTGTTGGTCTTAAACCTGACTGTTACTTCTTCCTTGGGCAGGTCGCTTCACTTCGAGAATTTCCAGTATTACTATAGGCATATTGTAATTACTTTAGACTGAATATTAATTTACTAGCTATAAAAAAATGTTTTCTTGCATTTTTGCATATACGAAATCAATCTAGACATGGTTATATAAAACAGTAAATAAATAAATATTTGTACATTTCAAACAAATTGACCATTGGCATGCCACATTTTCCCAAGGCGATTTGACACGATTTTGTCTGGCGCCAAGCTCCTTCCCAATACAAACAAACGAGCAAAACAAACAAATAGAGGAGAAATTACATGTTTGTCAAAATACTTGGTTGGTAATATTGTGATTTGTGGGATTTAAATTAAAGAAAGTAATGAAAACGAAATGTGTTTGGTCAAGGATAATATAATTCAAGGTTGCGCCTTCCGAATTCGCTGTCTCGTTAAGCTCCACGTATAAACAAATAAAAGGAAGGAGAGTTACTTACTTGTGGCGAGGAAGAGTACTCGAAGGCAATAGAAACTACCAAACACAAGAAATTATACACACACACTTTCACTTCCATACTTGACAACAAAAAATACATTTTCATGCTTAACTTGATGTACTATTATACATTTATAAAGATGAAAATTAAAAACAAATATATTTTTTTTATATAATAAGTAAAGCCGTCTTTGAAGAAGCTAAAACCCCAAAATTCAGAAAATTCAGAGACAAAAAAACACCTCCTAAAGTTTTCTTAAGGTTTATGTCAATTTTAACCCTCTCCGGAATATCTTGTGCGCATGCACCTCTGCTTCCATACATCCGCTTAATGTTATCGTGATTTCTAGATATGGCAACTCGTATTTTCTGGCAACTTCTGTCTTGGCATTCATATTGTCGTTTTAAGTTGTCATTCTTTGGTATTGTCATAGGGCATGTTTTTATAAAGTAAGGTAAATGTTTTAGCGGCAATTATGCTACTGTGTTTTTTATGTATCCTCAAATATTTTGTTTCTTTTTATGTAACTTTATATGCCCTTCCACTTTAGATTCAACTCTTAATTGCATTAGGCATGACAAAATAATAATAATCATGGCCAAATTAATAATCACTTACCTATTGGAGTTTGGAACATTTCTAAATTTAAGTTTAGATTTAAGTTTATAAATATATAGTTATTTTATAATGTTTTGATTAAATAACGTGAGAATCATAAAAAGTTTTGTAAAATGTCATTTCCTACTTCAGTGGCAGCACTTCTCTATTAACTGCTATTAGTAAAAACACTTTGGCCATAGATGGACTCTAACGATGACATCTGTCAATGTTAATATACACACCACACATTCTTACGAACGTAATTATTTTGACAGCACCACTACTATCTATAGTCAGTTTGATATAAAGCAATATTAAATCTTATGTACGCTTCAATTTTTTAATCATGGGACCTCGTACATCAGTAGAAAAGCGTGAGTTAGTTTTGGAGCATTATAAAAAGGGAATGCCACAACGTAAAATTGCTAAAATAGTAAATTTATGTTCGTCAACAGTTCAGCACATTATTGAACGCTTCGTGCATGAAAAGCGTGTGGTAAATAAGAGCCGGCAGGCTCCAAATAAAATATTTACCGAAAAAGAGTGTAAGTGGCTAGTGCGCCAGGTGAAGAAAAATCCAACCAGAAGCGCTCCAAAATTAGCTGAAATGGCCGAGAAATATCTCAATAAGAGTTGCCATCCTGAAACTGTTCGAAGAGTTCTGAAGAAAGCAACTTTAAATGGCAAAATAGCCCGTAATAAACCTTTAATAAGCGCAGAAAAATTAAAAGGAAAAGAAAAAGAAAAAAAGATAAAAATAAAAATATGATTAAAATATAAATTACCACATATTTTTGAAACTCCAGTGCTATCACTAGATGTGAACGTCATCGAAAATTTGAGACCGGTTTTGAAAACAAATAAAAGACAGCATGACATCCATAACAAATCTGATCTTAAAAGAGCTATACTAGGTAAAGAGGAACTAAATTAGTCCAGAAATCACCGAAAAATTGGTTAATTCCATGCCAAATAGGCTAATAAAAGATAACCAATAAAGTTCTAAAAGTGGCGCTAGCTCCAATTTGGAACTCAAGGAATTGTAAAATAAAGCACTAAATAACTAAAAATGTTAAAATTTACAAATAAATACTTGTTCTTTCTAGACCTGTATTCTCTGGCGTAAACTGCCTGTTATTTTTTATTAATTTTTGCATTACAATGAAATTAATGGACTTTTGTATTTTATGGTGAGAAGTAAAAAAAGGAACATAAGATGTCTGCGTACTCTGTTTTTCTATTTTCTTAATATATTTTGAAAACAATAGAAAATAACCAAACACAAGAAACTATACACACGCACACACACTTTTTAGCTACGGCGTTATCCGCATAAAGGCTTTATATTAATTTGTGGTTTCACAATTTAACATGGGGTTCTTCGTTATCACTAGTTTGTTTATTTTAAATCTCACAAATCACTATATTACCAAGCGATTTATTGATTTTTCACAAACATGTAATTTCTCCTCCTATTGTTTGTTTTGTTCGCTTGTTTGTATTGGAGTGGAGCCTGACGTCAGATTTGTCAAAATCGATAAAAATAACGTAACAGTTTTGGGAAGACGGCAAATTTTTGCACATAACACACTTACAAAACACAAACACCCGGCTATATATTATATTATATATAACTAGATATATTTTATAGGTCAGAAAAAATTAGTTTTTGGTAAAATATCACAAATTTAAGGGATCTCAACTCAATTTCAATTCAATTATGGCTTTTTCCTGGCCTTGGAACTTGAAAACTCATTGTCCTAAACACACATCCTCGAGTTTACTTATTCTTCACATTTGACAATTTCTTGCTGGAAAAACATTATTGCAATATAATTTATTAGCTTTAAACATCAACCTGGTACTAACAATAATATTTGCCTTCTTAGTTTTTATTTTTCCCTTTTATTCGAGCATAAATTCTTGGAAAAATTGAATATCGCGATATTAACACAAAAACGGACTGTTTTCGTAATTTTGGTGACTGGTGTCTTACTTCTGGCACCTCGCAATTTCGTCTATCAGCTGTTTGTCTACGTAGGGAGTGGCAGTGCTGCCAAGTCTTCAAACCAGTTTCTGGGCGCGCTCACATTAAAATGTAGGGGGTTTCGTATATAATTATCCATGCTAATAACGTTTTCTTTTATCTTCTCCGAATGTAAGATTTTAGTTGTAAATAAAATAAGGTATGGATTTCCACGTATTGGAACTTTTTAGCGGCATTGGTGGCATGCATTATGCATTCAGATGTAAGTTCAATACTATCATTATTAAATAATCACAGATAAATCAAATTTACTTTGCTTTATCAGCCGCTGCAGTTCCAGGCAAAGTGATCGCTGCGATGGATATCAACACAAACGCCAATGCAGTATACGCCCACAATTTCCCAACAACTTCAGTGTGTAACAACAACATACAAAGTTTAACACCTGAAAAAATAGAAAAATTGAATGTAAATATGATACTCATGTCCCCACCCTGCCAACCACACACGAGAGTCGGTAATCGCTTGGATGTAGATGATAATCGTTCGGACGGTCTGCAGCACATCTGTAACTTGCTACCACTATGTCAAGGCGTTCAATATATACTTATGGAAAATGTAAAAGGATTTGAAATCTCAAAAGCACATGATCAATTCCTTGATGCGCTGCGTCTAGCAGGCTACCAATGGCGAGAGTTCATACTCTGCCCAACACAGTTTGGTATACCAAATTCTAGACGTCGCTATTATTGCTTAGCGCGTAAAAAGGAGTTTTGCTTTGATGGCGGACACATCTTAGATGATATACCAATAGAGTTTAGAATGGGGGTGATCGATGGAATGATGATTAGTAACTTACTACTGCCGGATAACCTAATCGGCCCAGAATGTTATTTACCAGATAAAATATTGAGTAAGCGAGTGTGGTTAATGGACATCGTAACTGCGGAAGCAAGAAAGACAATGTGCTTCACAAAGGCCTACACCTACTATAGTGAAGGAACGGGCTCCATTTATTGTCCTTTGAATAAAAAGGAAATGGATATCGTTTTCGCAAAGGTCAAAGAATTAGAACTAAGTGAAGAGTCAGAGGCTTTGCGTTTAGAACTACTTAAAAGTTTAAAATTGCGATATTTTACCCCACGTGAGATAGCAAGATTGATGAGTTTTCCAAATACTTTTGAGTTCCCAACAGAAACTACAAATCGTCAAAAATATCGATTCTTAGGAAATAGTATAAATGTACACGTTGTGGGTGTGTTAATAAAAATATTGTGCTCCTGAAGATATTTTATTGGCCTTTTGATATAACTCCTATATATAAGTACATACATATGTATGATTGCACGTACATATGTACAGTGATAGCCAAATCATAAGCAACTATTGCCGTTATAAAATAACAAAATATGTATTTTGTTGAATGTTTATTGAAAGTAAAATTCATTTAGTTTGGTATTTGGTTTGATTTCGAAGCATTGAATAAAAGTGCGCATACCAACTAAAATAATTTTCAATCTAGTTTTAAATCTATTTAACAGAAGGGGATTGAGTAATTTTTTTCTCTATATCATTTAGAAATTGGGAAGTTTTACACGGCCTTTACAAGGACTGCCACTCAGCGGCATTTGTTGTACATTTTACAAAATATCTAATCTTTGCTCCCAGTAACAATTTAATGCGGAATATTTGTACTATTACAAAAACAAAAACATACAATGTTTGGGTTTTAGTTTATATTATAATCAAATAAATTCCTTCAATATGACATACTTGTACGATAGCGAAAAAAATTGCGTAAATCGTATTCCGATATCGTGACATTAACCGCGTTGTACATAAATACTTGTATAGTAAGAGGAATGTACAATACACTACCTTAAAATAAAACAATTTCACTACATTTTTTAAATGAATTAAACATTTTTGCATAAATAGTTTGCACACTTCGTCTCACTCCAATCAAAGATTTTCCCCAGCACGACAACAGTTTCGGGATTCTTCAAAACTCATTCATATTTTATTTCCTCTCTATCCATCCCTCAGTTCATTGCCCCACTCCTTCGCAATCATATAAATCGCATTTTGGCTTAATTTTGGCCCAAGTAGAGGATTCATTTGTGCCATATAACAGCATAACCAGAAAAGCCAGCAAGTTGCTGCAGTTAACATCATAATGCAACGGAAGAGACTTTGATGTGGTCCTTTTGGAGTCATCATTGGAACACCAATGCCAACACATGCCCAAAACGCGGTGAAGAACAACACAGGAAAGAATGCAGCACCCATTAGTTTTGTAAATTTATTTTTTCACTAATTGATTTTCACAAAGAAAGATCTATTCAACTCTGATGATTAAAAATCAATACGCACAAAAACATAGTTTGACGTTGTCAAACGACCAATGCTGCCAATTTGAAAGACAAGCATAAACAACAGATGGATTCATAGGCATTTTAAATAAATGAATAAAATTAAAAATTCTTTTTTTTATTACATAATTTTTTTTTTAATAATTTATCAGTTATCTGTAGTATAGTATCATGCGTATAAGCACAATTTTTCCTGCCTTATCTAAAGAAGTTTGGTGGTGGAACTCGAAAATAAACATGCACAATGATGTATCACGCGGGCTTTGTAGTTTTTGTTTATAATCTTGTCCAGGGTTAAGTTAAGTACCGAAACCTAAGCTTAGTTGCAACTCTGTCTTGAGGCGTGGTTTTGAAACAAAGCTGTCAAAGGCATTTGTCACCCTTTAGTCTGTTGTTGATTATTTTTTTGTTGTGTTTGCCTTAAAATTAATATAAATCCTGCACCTGCTTTAACGTCCCTTAGTCAGCGAATTGTTAAAATGGAAACATGGAAGCTACTTATTATTACACTTTTGTCGTTTTATTACATTGGACAGGGTAAGTGCGTCAACACCATTTATGATACATGATGCCACGACGTTTTCTATTGTAACGCCCTATTTTAGTACACTTCGTAAGCGGACTTGAGTGCTATGTGTGCTCCAACCAAACAGGAAATACCGAGAAATGCCTTAATACAATAAAAACATGTGAACCGGGCGAGGATGCTTGCGGCACAGAAATACGTTGGGGTAGTCAACCGTATTTCTCGCAAGGCGCACTGAAACAATACTATGTTTCCAAACGATGTTTGACGAAGCAACAATGCCAACAGAGGCGTAAGCGCTATATGCAGTATTGCACACATATTTGGTACGAAGATTGGTGGTGTTATGAGTGTTGCGTGGGCGATCGCTGCAATTACTTTGTTATTGTAAGTTCAATGAGTTGTAAAAAGTATGGTGTATGAATGCGCTCATCCAATTAAATGCAACCGTCTTCTCTTACAGAGTGGGTCAATGCAGCAACTAATAGGTGCTTCCACAATAGTCGGAGGATTATTTGTGGCATCCGTGTTAAGCAAGGCCTTAGCATCGTATTAAAGGAGATATGCATTTTATTTCCTAAACATTAATCGTAAGCTCACCCAAGTGCTTCTGAATTTTCATAACAAACGAGAACCGAATAATTAAGCACAAAATTCGTAAAACAGATTTACAAAGCATTATGGTATTCGAATATTATCCGTTCAATTTAGATACATACTCTAATATAGTGGTACAAGTTTGTAATATAATATATAGTATTTTTTATTTCAATATTGCTTTGGAAAAGCGACGGTCGGCAAGTGTGTTTTAAGACTCCTTTTACAATTAAAATACCGAAATCCTCGTTTTTTTCCAATAGTCTGTATGTAAGTTTAATTTTTAAATATACAAAAATTTTATGTAAATGACAAAATATTTTCCTACCTTTATGGAATGCATCAAGCGCACAAAATATTTTTATTTTGGCATACATTTGTACACTTTTGTTTATACATACCTACGTAGGTATATAGTAAAAAATATTCCCAAAATTTTACTACGATTTAACTCTAAATAAAACAACAAACATTAATATTTGCAATGTAGTTATTATTAATTTTCCTTTTTACCGATTTAATGAGTTTGTGTAATGTGATTTCTTGATTTGACGAATTGATTATAAACATACATATACACGTACATATGTAGATACATGGCATAAAATTTCGTTCTGGCACTGATGAAGTTTAGGTATTGACTTCCTCTTTGGCGAGTCGAGATCGATTCCTATTCAACTCCTGCCTGATGTATGATTCTCTAAAAAATTTATCACGGTTTTAGATTGAAACAAATTATTTAAATAACCAGAGGACCTCTACTGTTCCTTGTACTTTTAGACACCATGGCCCTATTATGAGTTGCATTCGATCTTCGATATTCGTTGGTTGTCGAAGATCGAAAATCGGATGTCAATTTGGTATTATGAGCGGTGCAACGCTGTCCAAATTTTCGTTGTATACCGAATTTAGAGTCAAATGCAATTTTGCTTTCGATTGTGTAGCGTATTGTGTGAAAACTTGCTAAAATGTAAGTTGTTTGCGATTATTTATTGTTTTATAGTAACCAAATAATAAATATATACTATTTTTGTTAATATTATGCAGGTCGAAAGTCGTGAGTACCAAACAGCAATTAGAAAGGCTAGTTGCATTAATGGAAGAGAATCCACAATTCGCGAAAGGGATTTCCACCAAAGTACAAGCAGCGAAAAAATGGGAGGAATTTACAACGGAGCTGAATTGCTTGGGACCACCAGTTAGAACGGCAGCAAAATGGATTAAAGTTAATAATGGATTTTTTTTTTTGTGATGAATAATTGAATAAAGAAAATTTATAACAAGAATAAAACAGAAACTGTGGCGTACATGTTTCTATTTAATACTTTTTAGACTTTTCTATAATATTCTAACAATTTCATTTCTTATGTTTCCTGCTTCTCCGTTATTTGGCTCCACTTCAATATCTTCAGCATCATCCGGAAGTTGAACATTATAAAACAAGCAAATGTTGTGCAAAGCTGCACACACATTAATAATTTGTGTTGCTTTTTTTGGAGAATAGTGAAGAGCTCTTGGCTCGGGTGCACTGCTGCAACTGGTTTTTCGTACTGGGCAGTAGGTTCATAAACGCCTCTTTAGATAATCTAAAGTTCTTTAAAAAACTGTAAGGAAATTTCTGTAATATTAAGTACGTCAAAACATTTTGAAAATACTAAACTTACTCAGTGGAAGCTATTTCTAGGGGATTGGATGTGCCCCTCAGCTGTTTTCTACACCTAGCTAGTTCCACTAATCTTTCATCGACCGATGAATCGTCGAACCACAACTCCGTTGTACTCATTTTCACAAAAAATACATTTTTTAACTTTTAAAAATGTTGTTAGCAAAGAATTTCAACACAATCGGTTTTTCTTTTATTTTGATTTGCTGTATCAGCTGAGAAAAAATTATCTATTGTAAATTCGTCGAGCGATCGAAATTCACAATAGTCCTATTCTTCAACGAATGAGCACCATAATACCAAAAGAAAATTCGTTCGATCAGCACTTTCGACTACAGTCGAAGATCGAATGTTGCTCATAATAAGGGCCAATTATGATATTACAAGTGTATAATCATTCCTCTAGCTCGGGTTTTTACCGACCAGGGCTGCGCCTCAGTAAACTTGCCCTGCCCAGCAATACTATTGACAACTATTCTTGTTGGGGCTGGAATCGAATCTATCTCTGGCTCGAATCTATTTCTGCTGCGTTTGGCAAAGACGGCACCACTCGAATTCAATTTTAAGGCCGCCTTCGAACGGCAGATGGTTTTTATGAGGAGCTTTTTCATGGAAAATATTTTCTATCATGAACCTGTGCTTTCCCCAATGTTAGTCACGCGCCAACTCATTCGGCTGCAGCGGCTACCGAGAAACTACAATTAAACTCCAGTTTACTCTCTAGCGAAATTGCCGAGATAGCCAATTTGATGAACCGACACAGAATATTGCCAGAGAGGCCTCAATGTGCACCACAAGATCGCGAGCGAGACAGCTCAGTGTTTATAGCTCACCATACTGTACAATATCGTCTTATTGATGAAGACCTGGACGCAGGGACACCATCTTGGATTGTTAAAGTTTAACCGAGCTCGTAATATTTATATACTCACTGTTACTTGCTGCCCGCTGTGTTATCACCCTTGGATTAGTGTAGAAGTGAACACCTTATGGTTGGTGACTTCAATGCGCATCACGGTCTCTGGCATTCGCAACTGCTAAACTATCAAAGCGAACTTTCAGAGGCGCTGCGTTATGCCCATGTCGTCTTCAAGCTCATACGGCTCAACGTTCCATCGTCTGCGATATTCGCCGTCGCTAACGTGCAAAGGTCCAAAAATCTTGCGCAGAAACTTTTTCTCAAACACTCCAAGCGTCGCTTCATCGGATATTGTCTCGTCCACGCTTCTGCACTATACGTTAGGACGGGCATGATGTGAGCCTTATAGAGTGTTAGTTTTGTTGGTCGAGAGAGGACTTTACTGCTCAGTTGCCTACTTAGTCCAAAGTAGCACTTGTTGGCAAGAGAGATTCTACGTTGGATTTCAAGGCTGACATTGTTATCGGTGTTAATGCAGGTTCCTAAATAAATCAAGTTTTTTACAACCTCGAAATTACCTGTTAACAGTGACGTGGGTGCCGATACGCGAGTGCACCGACTGTTTGTTTCATGACAGGAGGTACTCCGTTTTGTCCTCGTTCACCACCAGACCCATTCGCTTTGCCTCTTGATCCAGTTTGGAGAAGGCAGAACTAACAGCGCGGTTGTTAAGGCCGATGATGTCAATATCATCGACATACGCCAGCAATTGTACGCTCTTATAAAATATTGTGCCTGAGCGATTAAGTCCTGCTGCTCCTACGATGCTCTCCAATATCAGGTTAAAGAAGTCACACGACAGCGAGTCACCCTGTCTGAAATCTCGTTTGGCATCAAACGGCTCGGAGGGGTCCTTTCCAATTCTGATGGCGCTACTGTTATTGAGCAACATTATCTTGCACAGCCGTATTTGTTCTGCGGGGATACCAAATTCAGACATCGCGGCATACAGGAAACTCCTTTTCGTACTGTCGAATGCAGCTTTGAAGTCGACGAAAAGATGGTGTGTGTCGATTCTCCTTTCGTGGGTATTTTCCAAGACTTGGCATATTGTGAATATATGGTCGATGGTGGACTTTCTAGGTCTAAAACCACACTGATAAGATCGGACCTTATAGGCGATATTTAGGAGACTAATCCCGCGATAATTGGCACAGTTTACAGGATCACCCTTCTTATGGATTGGGCAGAGCACACTTAAGTTCCAATCGGCAGGCATGCTTCCATCCGACCATATTTGGCATAGAAGCTGATTCATCTACCTTACCGGCTCCTCGCCGCCATGTTCTAATAGCTCAGCCGCCAGTCCGTCTGCTTTGTTGTTTTTTAGCCACATTATCGCTATTCTCACCTCGTCATGGGTGGGTAGTGGAACGACAATCGTCCACGATTGGGTTATCGGGATCTTCACATTCTCTGTGACGTACGCAGGTGTCACTATTTAACAGGTTCGAAAAGTGTTCCCTCCATAATTAAAGTATGCTCTGGATGTCAGTCACCAGATCGCCGTTTTTGTTCTTACAGGAAAACACCCCGGTCTTAAAACCTTTTGTAAGCTGTCGAACTTTCTGGTAGAATTTTCGGGCGTTGTTCCTATTGGCCAGCATCTCAAGTTCCTCGCATTCACGTATTTCGAGCACAATGACAGAGGGTGATTGCGTTGGACCTGGAGCGATGCATAAACTATTTTAGCCAACAATTCAAGCTACATCCTTCGGTTGACAGATTCAAGCGCCGTTATTGTTGTACTAGCAGTTCATCAAGCCCTGCCAGTACCATGTACTTACCGATCTCCATCGTCTATTTCATCTAATGGTAGACAGTTTGGGTCCAAATGAAGAAAGGTGTTAGGTGAGTGGGTTTAAGGGGACATGTCAATATGTGGCTCGTGTCGTCCAGGGTACCTGAAAGTAATTATGCCAGAGTACCGCAAGTCTCACGAAGCAGTTGAAGCTCTTCGTCTGCATGTGTGAAGGCTGAACTCCGATGACGGCATTCGTGGATCGGGAGTTTAGAAAGATTTCTGATGAATGCCGTTGAATGCCTGTATATAAACTGCCTAGCCCAGTTATTTACGGTCGGTATTGGTGTGTCGTCGACTTTCACATTTGGCTGCAGTTTGACCTTCTTCCAGGTGGTAAATGGAATGCCGGTGCATTTTGGGGGGTGAGGGACACGTGATATTGCCTGTGTTGATAATATTCTACATACAGCTGATACTGTTGTGGTCTAATGGTGGAAGGCAACCACCCCAGACGGGGTGATTGTAGGTGTAGAGCTCAACAGCAGAGGGCAATGCAGTCACTTATTCAATCTCAAGCGGTGCACAAGCCAGAGCATCTCTGCAAGATTCGTACTTGACTGATGTCACTTTCCGAGATGCTCTGGCCTGACACACGGAACAGACTGTGTGTGGGATCAAGAGCTGCCGGTTGACCCTCACACGGGAGTTGAAGCGAGGTATAGTGAGGTTTGGGATGCAGAATAAAGGGGGAGTGAAAGTAAAAGCTTCCATGCTGACACTCTTATCTTTCTTGAAAAGTGGAAAATAGGAAGAGTGGTCCCACTATTGAAACCTGGAAAGCTCGCTAGCTAAGGGGAGACCGACAGATTTATCTTCTTCCCCCAGTAATGAATACACATGAAACCCTCCAACTCCCGTTCTTAACGAAACATCTGACAGCTACACATCACTCCAACCTTCAACTACACTACAGCTCTTATGCCCGCTTATAAACCGCGGGTTAAACCAAAATTAACGGTTGTTAGTTGTTATACCAGCATTTTCCTCAGAAATGTGCGGGGTATACTGCTGGAGTGACAATCCTTGGCCGGATATAAATTCGGGTCGTTCCGGTAGCGTAGAACCGTGGTCGCCTTGAACTAGTGACACACAAAAGAGGAAGCTCCATACCAGTCAAAACTCCATACTGCTATCTTCTGAAGTCCTCTTTACAACACCTTCACAGCAAGGCTACTATTTTCCCAGTTAAGGAGCATAGTACGATGCTCAGCAAGCAATTCCTGCTGGGATTCTACCGTAAGAACTACCTCCCAGGCACATCATGAGTCATTTCTTTGACTTAACTGACCAGATCTAGAATTTACCGATACAGGGATGTACCACCAGTTTACAGATAAGCTATAAACAGCATTCATCGGGAGTCTTTTACCTCTCTCTCTCTCTCTCAAATTACCGCCCACCGAACGTCGTCATCGGAGTCTAATCACCAGCTATAGCAGAGGAAAAGTTTCAACTGCCTTTTGGCACAATTCACAATTCAGGATATTGTAGCAGGTAAAACTCCTACCTATCCAGAATCGACAGCTGCAAACTCAACATATGACCGACATGTGAAGGTACCCCGTACGACACTAACCACCTATTCACGTGTCTCCTTAAACCCACTCACCTCTCTCCCTTTGGGCCTACACTTAGAGGAGATTGATGATGATGACAGGCGACTTCACCATGTTTGGCAGAGCTTGATGAACTGCTACAACAACAACAACAAGTGAGTTCTTGCACAGCTACTTAAAGCTCATGCCAGTATGTCTGCTACTTAGCGCAGGCCAAGAATGATTAATTCAAATATACCTATATATGTATGTATGCATAATAGGAATGTGCCGATGGTTTCTAGTTCGCAATGATCTGTGACAAAAACCAGTTTGCCACCTCAAATTGAGAGTTTAATGAGGTGATTGAACTTTTCAGTTTTTGTTTCCCCAATTAAACCTTTACCAGCCAGCATCTGTTCCCATTTTGATTTGCTAAATCTCTTCTTTGTGAATTTTTAACTTAGTTGTCTATTCACTTCCCGTTTGAGCTTCTCTTGCAAAAATTCTCCTCCCGCTATTAGAAAAACTTTCTCTATCATTTTTATATTTCATGTTCGCATTAAATCTTGAACACCGGATCTGCAAAGACGGTCGCATAAATAATACTTCCACAATAATTAAGTGCGAATAATATTTTTCGAAGTTAAAGTGACAAATTACAGGTAACGTAATTCAAACACGTCTTCGATCATCTCGCACAACTTCCTATCAATCACTGCCTTCGTTAGCAATTCCATATGCCAACTAAATTACGCGCACGCAATTAGATGCGTTGATAGCGACCATACCGCTGGCGGCTTGGCGCATACATACTTGTATGTATGTATATTATAAATACATATTTGTATGTACATATATCATACATACATACATAGTATGTAAATAACTTATTTTCTCTAACTTTATTGGTTTGCATGTTTTGTTTACACGAATACTCTAGGTGTGACTGGAGCATTCCTAACCAAAATTCATAGCAGTAGCAGTAACTGCCAAGTGCTTGCGAAACGTCGTCAGGTTTACTAACATACTTCTGTGCATGCATAGTACTTGAATCACAGCAATAAACATTTGATGTGCCCAATGTGATAATCAAACTGACCGCCAAATTGTCTACTGCCACAAAAAAGAGAAACAGCAGAAAATAGCACTTTGCTGTGTACTCATCCATCTACTTTATGTGTAGCTTGGTAAGTAGTGCGTTGGCGTAGCGCATGGCAAGCAGTTATGTGCGTGGACAAACTGGAGGCGCAGGCATCGAGCAGCCAGCAACAGGCAACCAGCGTGATGAATGTGGACCACAAGCGGTGAGTGATATGCGTCTGTGTAAATACAAATCATTTTCTCATACAAGGACTCAATGGCTCTTCATAGTCATGAAAACAGTGGGTCCAGCACTGGCAAAGAGCGGAAATCAATGGCTGTTAGATGTATGCGCGCAGTGGCGAATGGATACATAAATGCCGTTTATGGATTGCTTAATTCGCGACTGCTCATGTAACTACCGGCAGGAAATACATACTTGTGCGTGATTATGCTTATAAAATATTTTGTTTATTCTTTATTTTTATTTATTTATATTTAGTTTAACTTTTCTTGTGAATTAAAATTATGGCAAACTTATAAGCACACATTTATTTATATGACATTCTCATATTACCGCTTCCTATGTTCTGCTCTTTTTTTCTAATTTTGTTTACTTTGCTATTACAACACTAAACCCAACAAAATAGAAAATTTTAAGTATTTATTGAGTTGAAAATACATAATTTTCAATACTATTACCAAAACGAAATAGAAAAGACTAGAACGAAATATTATTTTAAATAATATAATAATAAATTGATTCGGTTATGAAAATACAGCAAAAAGTTGCCAGTGTTAAATATAAAAAATATTTTACCTAATAATTATAAAAGTGGGATTAAAATATGCGTCAAAATTGGAAAACACAAAAACATGATTAACCATTTTTTTTTAAATGAGAAAGAAAAACAAAGAAAAAAATTAGAAAAAAAATATACATAATTTTTAAATATACAGGTAGTACTTATTTTAAAAATAAATAAGAAAAAATTAAAAAAAAAGGTTTAATTACGAAAGCAACTTAATTGGATAACACAAAAACAGGATTATAAATTTTTTTAAATAACGAAACAAAAAATTAGAAAAAAGATATATAATTTCTAAATAAACAGACAACATATATAAAAAAAAAATTAAAAAAAAAAGTTTAATTACGAAAGTAACTTAATTGGATAACACAAAAACAGGGTTAACAATTAAACAAAATTAGAAAACATAATATTTAAATATTACAGGCAGTACGTATTTTTAAAAACAAATTAAAAAAAAATGAATTACGAAAGAAGCTCAATTGGATAACACAAAAACAGGGCTAACAATTTTTTTTAAATGAAGAAAGAAAAACAGAAAAAATTAGAAAAAGATATATAATCTTTAAATATACAGGCAGTACTTATTTTAATAACAAATTAAAAAAAAAAATTAAAAAAATGTTTAATTACGAAAGTAGCTTAAGGTAGAAAATACAGTCTCCTCTGTTGAATGCAATAAAAAAAAGAATTATTTGCTTCAGCGAATCAAACAAAAATGCAAAAATTAAATCAAGAACTATAAAATGCTTAATTACTGAAATTTAAAAGTACAGAAAACCTCCCCTGTTGAATATTGACAACAAAAAAAGCAACAACACCATATTAGAAAAAAAAAATTTTCAATGAATAAAACAAAATACAAATTTATAACAGAACGTAAATACAGAATGTAATGCTAAGAAATAAACTTAGGTTTAAAATAATAAAAGGAATGTATTCACTTCTGAAATTAAGGGGGAACGCCACTGTAGGGGGTCAAAAAATAGTCGATTTTTGGGAATTTTTTTTTGTAAGTAAGAATGATTATTCGAGGATCGGACAGAAGGCAATTTATTATATGTGTATTAAACTATGTTGATGTAAATTTTTATTAAAAAATATTGAAAATTAACAAATTTATGAATAATCATCTGAAATCAAAAAACCAAAAATTTTATTAATCTACACAATAGTGGCTATCGTTGTACGTAGCCGTTTTTTTGGATGTGTGTTTTTCACCATTTTTTTATTTTCAACAGGCCCAAAGAAAATAGTTATTTTCAAAATTTTGAAAATTGGCTATGTACAATGATAGCCAATGCGATAACAAAAATTTCGAAAAAAAGAAAATTAAAATCGGTTCATTTATCTTCGAGAAATCGTTGCCACCGTATCAAAAAAAGTCGTTTCGAGAAAAACGCGTTTGAAATAAAGCATTGTATCGTAAGCGCTACGGGGCCGAATCGACGGGCGCTCACTTAAGAGCACATATTGTTTAAAATGTATGTTATATAAATAATTTGAAAATACACAATGTCCTTATTATTTGTATGCGGTACTTCAATATAAATTAAAAAAAGAATCGGGTGTCTTATTAAGATCGCCTATTTTGAACTTTACAAAATGGTGGCATTATCCCGGACCAATTTAATGGTGCAACTAATTTTGTCTTTCAGTTCCGAATCATTTTCTGAGAAAATTTTTTCAAGGCTACTCTTCAAGAGTTGGACTTATATGATCAAGCTTCCATGGTCAAGTGATCATTGATACGAATAGTTTCACTATTAAATTTATATATTTGTAGATCTTTATTTCTGAAATTTTATTAGTTGTCTGTTGCTCATTTCTTACACCAGAAAATAAAATTTATTGCACATAATTATTTTCAAATATTCGTTTGGGGAAAGAGAAATCCATTATTTTCTCGATAGAGGGCTGTATTGATTTATGTCTCGTAAAGTATCGATCAAAATCGATTAAAGTTAAAAAAAAAAAAAATCCCTTGCTGGTTTTTTGCATGTTCCACTCATTGTGAGTTACAGGGTGTTAACAATGGAAGTCAACAAAGAGAACATTTTACAGATTTCCTTTGATAACGGCAAAAATGTGAATGGTGTTTACGGTGCCTGATAACTAATTATAGGCCAATAGCTAATTATGTGCAATTTCAGTTTCGTCGATTCCGTTCAGGCAGTTCTGATGTTAAAGAAAATGTTGATAAAATCACAGAAACAGTCGAAGTTGACCGGCAGATTATTAGCCGTAGCAACACCCAGGAGCTAAATATCGACCATAAAACAGTTTTAAACCATTTGCGCAAAAATAAGGGATTTCTTTTTCCCCAATCTAAATATACACCTAATTCTCTTTTTACACGAATTAAAAAGAAAACAATTTTACACGTATTGGATTGCTTTAACACAAATTTCAATATTTTATGAATTTTTCTTGAATGTAATACAGCAGATAGAGGGAGATTTTTCGATGCATGTACGAAGCGTTTAAATTAATAAATTTCTGAGACTCGGTAGATTTCGCTCTCGCTGTTTAATAGTGCATTTCTTATAACATATATTTAATGAATTAAAATGTGTAGGTACGAAATAAATTCTTAAATGATCTCTAAAAACAATTTTTTAAATTATATCACACATAATTCTTTCTTTACATTAATTTCTTGAGAACGTACCTATTGTGCAAAAAGAGAATTAGGTGTATGTACATTCGTGCACAAAATAATAAGGTTAGTGGAACATTGTAAGATCGAAGAGAGTATGAATATTATTATTACTTATCTGATCTATTCTCGTTATTCAAGAATTTTTAGTAACATACAATAAGCGAGGCTAGCAACACTCTTAACCCTCCGTTGGGCATCCGGGTCTGGCCAGACTGGCTTTTTCGACTTTATTCTTTCTATCATAGCTAACGACTTGGGCTTCGGGTAGCTTCCCGAAATTTAATTTTCTCTCGATTTATGGATATAACCTTTTAAAAAGGTACCCAACCGAAGGTTTTAAAAAAAGTTAGTTAAAGTTGCGATTTGTTTCAATGTAGTGAATTTGATTTGCAGTCAAAACAAGAATAAATTTAGGAAAGTAGAATACAAGGCGCATCCATTAAAGGTGGTGTTGGTAAATCAGCTGAGTTGTTTTTTTCTTTCGCCGTGTCCATATGGCTGTCAAGTCAGAATGAAGCAAGACGAATTCATTATTCAATTTCTAGCTTCTCAATACTTTGCTTTGACAATCAAACGTACAGAACAGTGTTGTTGGTCTAGTGCCACCACCTTTAAGGTACTTGACCACCTTATAAGTTTCAAAAAATTAAATTTTTTTTTTTACATTTTTTCAATCCTTATACTTTTAAAAATCATCACCTGAAACTGTTTTTTTAAATTCGAATTCTAACAAAGTGAAATCAGTGAAAATGTGCAGGCGCATCCTGCACTCATTACTTGCTGACTCAGCGGAAAGAAAATAGCAAGTTTTAACTTTAAACGCGTTTTTCCAGAAATTACTTTTTTTCGAATGGCGGACACTTTATCTCCGAAACTGCTTAGCCGATTTTAATGATTTTGGTCTTGTTTTATTTGTTAAGATGTTTTGTATGCCAATTTACCACATTTTGCAAAAAAAAAGTTAATAAAGTATTGCTTTTTAAGCATAACATTGTGAAAAACAGGGGTGTTTTCTTAACTTTTTTTCAAACATCCGCCATTTTTTTATTATTTTTTTTTTTGTCAGTTTGTGGTAAATTCTCACGCAAGGAACCTTCCTTTTGAAAATTTTGTTTCTCTCTTTTGTTTTAGAATTACCATTTCTAAGATTAACTGTCCGCCGCAAGACATGATTTTCTTCAGGCCTCGACTTTGGCGCCTCCTGGATATATGTTAAAAAAAGAAATTTTAATAAATCAATTTTTTTTTTGTATTATATAAGCTCTAAATAAAAATTAAAAAAAAAATTTATTTTAATATATTATACAGAACATGAAAAAAAAATTATTGAATATGTTGTACTTTTTAGCTTTCCAAGGTGGTCAAGTACCTTAATGAATGCGCCTTGGGAGAATATATCATATATACATATGTATATCACTGCGTTCATACATCTCGGCGGCGCGCGGAATTTTCAATGCTTCGGCTGACGGTCTTTCCACCGCTATAAACGCAGCTGACCATCATTATTATATTTTCATATGTGCCCAAAATTATATAAACAAATTTCAATCGGCATAAAGTATATTAGTTTTACTTTTTAATTTATTTAACAAGTCCGCCTGTTCAGCTGACGTATTTTTCTCCCTCTACGGCGCAGCTATTTTTTTTCATTCTACTAAATGTCAACAATACACAAAAAAAATTTCAGCCGGTATTAAATGAGTTGCTAAAAATTTGTTTTCGACACGTTTCGCAGCATCCCACGTACCCACCACTACTGGACCAGCTGACGGTTGGTTTCGTCATCCATTGGATTTTAATACTGAAGGTAGAGTATTAAAATCAGTCGGCATGAAATGATGAAATCAAAATGACCCCTGGCTCCCGGACTATAAGGAATACTAACGATTTTTATGCACAAATAAAGGAATGTTAAAAAGGAAACAATTAGTTTTCCTATTTCAGAATTTTCAATCGTTTATATTCGGTAAGCAAGCAGAAATGCAGTGGGTATATATTATTTTAACACAGCTTAGACAAATTAGAGTTGAAGCTTTGAATATAAGCCTCAAAACCTTGATAAGTGAAATCTTTAAATGACTATATTGTCTATTTATTATACTTCATAAATAATTCTCTTGAAATACACAGCTTACAACTTTAATTCTCTTGAAATACACAGCTTACAACTTTTAGCCACAAATTTCATTCTTTTTTACCTTAGCAAAATGCATTTTTATTTCATCAATAATATCTAAAAATATCAGAAACATACATTTAAGGTGAAATACTACTATTTAAATTAAAAAAAAAAAAAAAAAAAAATACATTTCATTGTCTAATTTTACAAAAACTTATTTATAGTAAATATGGTTATTTCTACAAATTCCTTTGCAAACTACAATTATGGGTATTCAAATCGATAATAGTGAAAACTTACAGCTGAAAGTTTGCTAAGCTCCAACAAATTTCAATACATAAGGAAAATCTTTAGCAAATGCATATATATATGCATCAAAAATAATTCAAGCGCTTATTTTTCAGTAATTTAATTTACTTTTTTTTATAATTAATACATAAAACTTATAATCACAATTGCATATTTATGTACCTTTTCAATAGTTAAATACTCAAACAAAATAGATAGCTTTTGAACAAAAGATTTCAAAACAATCTTTAAGTGTATGAAGCAACAAAGAAACAAACCACTTATTGAAAATCCATTCAGTATTTATATTTGTTGTTGTATATGAGATTGATTGTTTTTTCTATTGATTTGACTGGTGTTATTTATTTTTCAGGTGTCTATTGTGTACATGCAAGCAATACACGTGTGAATGTCTGGGTTTCTGTGAGTGCATGCTTGTGTGTGGGTTTAATCTAGAGCCTAATAACAGACTTTACAGTTCATCCTTATGCAATAGTGTGTAACGATTTTTCGAAGGTCCCAACTTTTTAAAGCTCGATTCTGGCGGTGAAGTGGCTTTGCCTGATTTGGAATCTGCTTCGGTTTGCACCTCATTGCCTGAAGGATCGGGACCATAATGAAATTCTCTGTTGAGCCACAAAAAGAGAGCAAAGAATTATTGAAAATATCAAACTGTGCTATGTCTCGTGAAAAGCGATTGCTTATTGTTAAATTGTTAAACGTATAAACCAACCTGTGCAATTTTCCACTGTACAAATCCTGCAAAAATTGCTTCAACTTGCCGGGCGTATACATATCCTCAAACTTAGGGAACATATACATATGACGGAATGAATCGATAGCAATCAACGGTAATTCATCCGTCGATCTACCCAAATGATGTAATGGATGTGCAAAGCGTTGGCCATCTGCCGTTAAGAAATTGATATTCTCTGCAAAAGGAATGAAATACGTATGTTAATTGAATGCTTAAATTTATATCTTTCATTCTTCTACGTTTCTCATCCAGTAATTGGGTTTCTATAATCGCCTTAAAGTCCTTGATTGCCTCAGTGTCGTCTGGCTTATGGAAAAGTATCAAAAATGGTAAACCTTCTTCGGTCAACTCTTCAGCGTTTTCGAATGTAATCTCGCGCACTAATGGCACACACTTTTCCTGCACCCAAATTTTTAGCTCATCAAAGTTTTTCAAACTGCCCGTGAAGGTTTCATCGTTTTCGTGCGACAATGCCACATCGGGTCGGAAAACAATGATGGGTTGACCTGTTAACGAAGTCAAAATAGTAATGTTTAAAAATCTATTACGGCAATGAATAACAAAAGAGCAACATAAAGTTATTTACAATCGAAGTTGATTACAATTAAAAACACAATTAGAAACATATAAAATTAAATAACAAAAACGTTGGTTTCGGGCATTGACAAGCAGATTTTTTCTTTAACACTTTGCGTGCCAAGGCAATATTGGTAGTGTTTCATATACTATATATATACTCGTATTTTTGTTTGTTTTCGAAGTACATGGGCTACTATTGGCGTGTAACCGTCGTATAAATTTGAAAGACGCATCTCACACAGAAACATTCATATTAGAATGGCGTGGCACGCAATGTGTTAATATTGGCGTACACGTACCTTTTGTAAATATGAATTCCCCTAAAGGAAAGGGAAATACTTTGGGTAAATTTCGGTATCAAATTTGAAAAAAAATTAAGTTCTTCTGAGCGCAAAAATTTAATTACATATTTAAGTCCTGAACTCCTTTAAAAGTAATATATTATATAACTTCCGGGCCATCAAGACACGAGTCATATTAATTCGCGACTTGCTCCGAAAGAAATCGCGACGCTATCTCGAGAAGAGGTATACATACACCTTCGCCCCTCGACAAACAATGGCAAACCTCCGAGCGTATTTCTGCCATGAAAATTATTTATTTATTTATTTAAGGACAATCACTTCAGCAGAACTTCACAAAAATTCATGAGGAATATTTATGATGTTACAATAAGAATAACTTTAGTTCAAAATAGCTAAAGCTGGAATTAGCAGTGCCGTAGCCATAACGCCACAACCGCAACATTACAGCATTTGTGGATTAGTCCTGCTGTAACCCTAAACTGCTAATATTGAACAAAAACACAGATAATTTTTCGTTTTTCACTTCTAACATTCAAATTTTTATCGCAAATATCAAAGCAAATATCAAACAAATGTAAAGTATTTCACAGCTGCTTAGGGTGACGAGGAAAAACCAAAATTCAATAGATACATACCGCTACGGTTAAGGTTATGGCGTTATGGTGCGGCACCTATAAGCGTTTACAGTGATGTCGATATGTTTGATCTGAGGCCAACTTCTTCTACGGTTAGTAAATGGGATATAGGCTGCAGATGGACTAAACTAAACTCTTACCTGTCATGTCCGACCGACTGTCGCAAATCTTCCTGTTATTAAGGAGAAGGTACTGCAGACAGCTGGTTGGATTGATGACGGGCCATTTTCAGTGAGCGAAGCACATGGAAAAGGTAGGCATCTCAGACAGTGTACTCTGCCCACCTTGTGAAGAGGAGAATGAGACGGCGGATCACTTCCTGTGTGTCTGTCCCGCCTTTGATCGAATTAGTTTTGAGGTCTTTGTCACTGAGGTATTAAGAAGCGACCACCTTGGCTCCTTGGCACCTCAATATCTATTCAGATTTCTTCGGGTGTCGGGTATATTTAAAGAAAATTAAAAGGGAATCCGATTGCAGTACAATGTGTTTGATCAGAACAGCTAATCGCTATGGTTACGGTACGACTAAGTGCGGTTTAAAGAAGGTGCGGCTTACGTTCACTATCATCCAATATGCTCTTAGAGTCCAAAATAGTATTGGGTCGGAAGGAAGTACTTTAGAAAGGAGGAAACTAATGATAGTCAGAATTATTTTTCAGACACTTCAAAATTCAATGTCAAGCTTTCTAAATTATTGTTGAGCCATAAATCATAAATGTTCTGTGGCGTTATGTTGTCGTTGTTGTAGCAGCTTAAACATTCGCCATACATGCACTGACTGAAGTGACTGTCCTTGGCTCCGGGTCGTTTCGGTAACATTGAATCGACTGCGGTAGAAATGTAATTTGCCGATATCGTGATGATTGCTTCAATTAAATCGCTCTCTAAAATCAATTGGCGACCGCCGTAGCCGAATAGGTCGGAGTTCAGAGAGGTTCGAATCTCGGAGAAACACCAAAATTAATAAAAAGTTTTTTCTAATATCGGTCGCCCCTCGGCAGGCAATGGCAAGCCTCCGAGTGTATTTATGCCATGAAAAATCTTCTCATAAAAAATATCTGCCGTTCGGAATCGGCTTGAAACTGTAGGTCCCTCCATTTGTGGGGCAACATAAAGACACACGCCACAAATAGGAGGAGGGGCTCGGCCAAACTCCCAAAAAAGGTGTACGCGCCAATTATAGATATATATATATTATATTATATACTTATATATATATGTATATATATATAATCTATTTAATTAACTGTATAGATCAGAAATAATCGTACCGCCTGCGAACTCATAATGTTTAAAATTGGCTCTCCAATTCAAGTTCAAAAAGCTTTTACTAAATAAATCGACTATCCACATTATCGTAATTTTTAAAATGTCCGCTTTTAGCGAGACGTACTGTTTTCGAGTTTAAAGCCATCTATCAACGATTTGTTACCGATTTTTTAGTCAACCCAAAGCATAAAATGTTAAACAAATTCATTCGAAGCCCATAGATATTCTGAAATCTATAAATATAAACGTATAATAATGCGTGTTAATATTTGTGATGAAAACAATGTGATGTGAATGGACTTCCGATAATATTGCCATATGCGCCTAATTACTGTATATTGAATTGACTTCCGGTAATATTGCATGTGCACCTAGACCTCTTACATACACCGAGAAAAGCGAAATTTTGTACAAAAGCATAATTACAATTCATAAATTACAAAGCAAATGATTAAACAAAATAAAAGTAGAAAGAAATAAAAAAAAAATAAAATTTACATAAATTACCTAATGTTAAATTGAAAAGCGCTTTACCTCTTCTATCGCTACTGTCGTCCTCAGCTTAGTAATCGTACGGGAAAATGTTAAAGTTTCGTTGTTAATAGAAGAATACAATATAATGACAATAAAGTTTTTCGTAAATAGAATTTTAGTTATTTAGAGTTACAACAATGAATCTCTCGATATAAGAAGAACGCATGCATTCAAGAAAAACCCAAAATTAAAAGATTATAAATAAAACCATTTCAACGCTGTATTGTGATACATAAAGCACTTACTTGGCGGATGCATGGCCTGAACAACATCTCCAAAGCCGACATGAAATTGACAATCTTCTTTTAAATTTGTAGCTACTTTGCGGAAAGTTTCATACTCCGGCTGATCACGACGATCGAAATAACCTATAATTATACGTTTCCTTGAATCAAGATTCTCCAAGTCCTTCAATGACGAAAACTCCTTAATTGGATCCTCAAGTTGTTTCCGCACAAATTCCACAAACGCCTCGGCAGAGCGTTGTCCCCGATATTCACGTTTACTTAACTGTCCGTTGCGTATCACCTTGAGTGTAGGGTATTTGGCTATGTGAAAGCGTGAAGCGATTGCTGTTTCCCGATCACAATCGACTCTACCGAGCACTACTTTGCCTGGTTCGGGGAAAGCCTCTTTCGTCTAAAATTATTTATAAGCAATGTTTAATTTTAACTGGTTAAAATATAATATTTGCTAGTGCGTTGTGTTTACCTTATCGGCAGCTTCATTGAAAATCGGCGCTAGGAGATTGCTGAAGCGACACCACTCGGCGTAGAAATTAAGAAAAACCAATTCATTGGACGCTATAAACAAATCGAATAAATGATAAGTGTAAGTACATGAACTTTTACATTTTTAGGAAATCGCAATATTATTGTGTTTGAGTGTTTTCGTGTTTGTTTTTTTATGAGAAAGTATAGCATAGACATAAGAGGCCGGCGTCAAAAGAAAGTGTACACCACATATTGACGAGAGTGGACTATTTATTTATTGATCATTTAATTTCAAGAATTTTTTTATAAAACTAAAGTTTATACTACAAAAACCATATAATGCAAAGTTTCAAACTTTTTATCCAGAATTTCTGGAAAAATTTCGAGTATGCAGTTTTCTAGTCCATTGTTTTCGTTACAACGAAGTGCAAGTTTCAAGTAGCTCAAAAATTACGTTGATTTTTGACAATTTTTTTCTGCTGACGATGTTGGGTGATATCCTCCATATAAAAAAAAATTCAAGTATTCGCTATATGGCGGAAGTACCCCACATGTTTTATAGTTTTTTGTAGTATAAACTTAAATTTTATAAAAAATAATTTAAATAAAAAAATAAAAAGATAAATAATCAAAACTTGTCAATATATGAAATGATATGTTGGCTCAAGGAGTTAGGGGTAGTCAGAGGCCCGAAAGAATGATGATTTTCAATAATATTTTTTTTTGCTAGTCTATTGCTTTTTTTTACAAAATTAAAAACATAGCATTAATACACCACGTTTCGACTTGACTTTAGCAAAAATTGAAAAAAAAAAAAAAAAAAATTAATAAATAAAAGTTAACGCTGTTTGTGTGGAGCCCGTTTCTCCAGAAGTCCCTTGCGGTGATCATCACAAGTCCTTGGAGACTCATCTAAAATCCTTCGGACAAGAGAATTAGTTTTATTAATGGATAATCTTGTGCCTAATCGAAGCTTATTTATTTTCAAAATTAACAATATGGTGGCCTCAGGAAATATTTTTCAGATTTTCGAGAAAAAAAAAATCCTTCGATCAGGTGGGATCGTTGGACCGTCCCCGTCCCCCTGTTTTAAAAGTGCGTTAGGATTTTGCAGTGGCGAAAATGCAGCGATCGTTGGAGCAACATTACTCGATCAAATTTTGCGTAAAGCTAAACAAAACGAGTACCGAAACCATTGGGCTACTCAAGGAGGCTTACGGGGACCAATCTCTGTCCAGTGCCCAGGTAAAACGGTAGCACAAGTCGTTCAAGGAAGGCCGGGACGACGTCGAAGACGAACAGCGATCTGGAAGGCCTTCGACAACGCAAACAGACGAAGATGTGAACCGGGTCCACAAGGAGTTTGTACCTCCAGGAAACACTGTAAACGCGGAATTTTACAAAGAAGTGCTGCTTCGGCTGAAAAACCGCGTCGCCCGGCGGATGAGTTTAAAAAATGTTTCCTGCAGTGGAGGGAGCGTACCAGCGGTGTATTGACGCTCAAGGGTCAAGAATATTAGTTGTATAAGCCAAAAGATTTAATAAAACTGCTTAAAAAAAAAATAAGGCTCATTACTTTTCAATCAAACCCTGTAGTTTTGAGAAAAACGATTTAAAAATTTTTGGTTGTGTCTGTTTTTGCCCGAGCGCCCTTTGTTAATTGTTGAATAACTCGAAAAGCATTTGTCGGATTCACTTCAAATTTTCACACAATATTTTTTAGATATTTTAGAAAATGCAAAAAAAAAATTCAATTTTTTGAAAATTCTGACTACGCCTAACCCCTTAAGACGGGTCGCCAAATTCCATTTGTTGTATTTGTCTATATTTTTTCATCCTTCAAATACTGATACCTGCATGCTAACACTGGTTTCTAACGTAGAGTATACACGCTTCAACCGTTGTATCAGCACGCTGTACAATGAGTTGGATGGCTGTTTAGTATAGGTACTTTACTATTCTCATATTCGTGGTGAACATTTCGCAAAGTCAAGTAAAATTTGTTCAATAATAAGAATTAATGAAATTTTTTTTTATTTATTTATTTAATATTATTTATTTTTTATTAAAAGAATTTTTTTTATTTGAACAATTTTTTTAAACTAATTTTTTTTAATTTAAATTTAAAAGTTTAATTAAAAAAAATGTTTTTGTTTGTTATTTTTAAAAAAATCTGCGTACACACGTTCCAACTCATTACACAACAATTGGGCCAACATGGAAATCGGTTGTATTTACAACCATACATGGTAAAACCGTTTATCTAACATGCCCATGTTGATACAACGGTTGGAGCGTGTACTCTCTACATTAGAGATATGCAATTTTAGGTCAAATTCAATAATATTAAGGAAGCAAATGTGTACTGATATATATGTACATATGTATAATAAAAAATTTAGTTCAAATTCAAAAAATTCCATATTCAAATTTTCGTATATCTACTGCGTTATTCAGCTACATATGTGTGTACATAAACATATGTATGTACATGCAGCCATACATATAGTATATGTACTATATATGATATGTATATTCGCAACGTTTAAGCAAATATGAAGTATAGAATCCGTAAAAAATATATTTTAACATTGATATGAATATAATAAGGCCATCAATAATGACACAGCTGTTCGACAAAGTTACGCAACAATGCTCTAAATACCTGAATAACTATTTATTCAGATACAACGTGTATCTATAGAGGTCGCTGGCATTTTATACTATCTGAAATCTTTATAAATAATATAATATGAAATCTTTATAAATAATATAATAATGAAATCTTATAATATAAAGGAAAACTCAACACAAAATCGATCCTATAATCACTTCCGAGCGAATTTCATTGAAATTTTCTTACAATTGCCTTGAAATTTACTCAGAAGTGAATTACAGAAACTCTTCGAATAAGAAACACAATACCTTACGGCAGGAATAATTTTTCTGTATTTTCGCTACTTTTAAATAAAATAAAAAAGATTATAGGGAATGTTTTTTCAAAGAAGTTTGTTAGAGTTTACTTCCAAAAATTTTTTAGCAAATAGTCGCGCACTAAGACTTCACCTTCAAAAATTCTCCTGCATTCCGAATTTAAGTACTTAAAACAGGAACTTACCTCAACAAGTATAAAATTCTTTCAAAAAAATCTATGCCTACTTAAAACAAACTCGACATAATTGCAGACGACTGCTAAGCCACGACACAAAACATGTTAAAGCAAGAATGTGATTTGACCAAGATATTTTACGAAACTCTGGACCTAACATCTCGCATGGAAGACGGATACGTTATTTCTCTTAATTCCTCCTTCTATTCAAAGTATTTCATTGCATAAACCGCCTTTTAAGATCCAATTTCACCTACCTGGCACAAACATTGCCTGTTACCAAAAACATATGTGTAAGAGTTATATGTGTTTGAAAAAAAAAAATAGCTTAACAACAGTTCACTGATAACTGTTATGCGGCCCTGCTGATTACAACTTTTAATTAACTTGTTTTTGACTTCAAAAATTAAGCATAAAAACATGTGTTTTATGTCTTATGTTGAAATTTGAATTTTTGTGTATCCACCCTTTATATAGCTCATTAACAATAACGGAAGCCCACCCATACACACGAGGGAGGTTCAATAAGTACCCGTGTTTTATGACAGAGATTACACGTTTCCACGACAGTCGGTTCTACGTTACCGAAATGACCCGGATTTATGTATATCCGGCCAAGGACTTTTCCTCCAGCAGCATTCCCCGTATGTATGGGGAATGTTTATGCTACTACAACATCAACAACAACAACAACAACAACAACAACAACAGAGGGCGTTCCTGAGCGAAGTTGGTGTTAGCATCGTGTGCTGCCATCTATCAAGCGACGGCAAAATAAATTTCAGACTGATTGATAAGTTGGTTTGGAGACGTGTTTCGTGATTTTCGCTAAGATGGAAAAAGCGCAGCATCGTTCGGTAATTCGCTTTTTGTTTTTGGATGGCTTTTTGTTTGTCTTTGGGGACGCTTCGCCCGCCATGTATATTACGACCGCAGTTAGATAGTGGTTAAACGAATTCAAACGTGGCCGAACATCCGTTTTTTGTTGAGAAACGACCAGTACGCCCGGCAGACGCGGTTACCGAGGAAAGCATTGAAAAAGTCCACGATATGATTCTCGCTGATCAACGAACGAAAGTGCGCGAAGTAACAGAGGCCGGTCATAGGTGTGTTGACCGAAACGGTAATTAACATTTTACATAAGTTGACGAGGAAAAAATTGTCGGTATGATGGGCGCCGCCATTGCTCACGGTGGACAACAAGCGGATGCGGCTGTTGACTTCGAAGCAGTGTTTGTTTAAGCGAGATCCGAAGGAATATTTGCGTCAAGTTCTCGCCGTTGATGAAACCTGGATTCATCATTACACACCAGAAACTATGCAACAATCAAAACAATGGATTTCTTCCGGTGAATCTGCTCCAAAGAAGGCGAAGACAGTCCCATCGGAAAGGTCATGGCGACGTTTTTTTGGGGTACGAAAGACGTCATTCTTATGGATTTTTTAGAAAAAGGAAGAACGATCACTGGACAACACTACAGTGAGTTATTGGGCGGCTTTCACAAAAAATTGACGGAGACATGGCCGTATTTGGCAAAAACGAAGGTGCTGTTTCACCACGATAATGCACCAGCACATTCATACGGAGTGTTGGCGCCCGGCGACTTTTTCTTGTTGTCTAACATGAAGAAATGGCTCGCGGGGAAAACATGTAGTTTAAACGAGGAAGTCATCGCCGAGATAGAGGCGTATTTTGGAGAGTTCGACAAATACTATTTTTGGAGGGGTTAAAGAAATGGCCGGAGCATTAGGAGAAGAGTGTCTTTCTAAAAGGGGAAAAATATTTTTTTTTTAAATGGTGTCTTCATTTCTAACACGGGCACTTATTGAACTCCGCTCGTACATACAATTATCTAAACTTGCAATTGCGTATGACGAATTGATGAAGATAAACCATTTCGCAAAACACTACCAACCGTGCCGAGTAGTGCACCAGATAGCATTAAGCCACCATATATAAATATGACCATGAGAACGCACTAGTACATTTTTCATTATTTTTAGTAAATTTTTTGTGCAATACCTATTTGTACAATTCTTTTCTTCCCAATATTAACACTACAGAACATATTACGCGGGACACATATGTGTAGGCGTAATGAAGGTGCATTTAAGGCAATTTTAGATCCAGCTGCTACTTTCCCAATTCGACATAGAGGGTGGGTTTTAAATATTGGGGTCGAACCCCATTAATAGGCGATACGCCATGGGCAGAATCACATTCATAGGTAAACACATTTAATGAAAATGTCTTAAATATTGTTTCCACCCTCTTCCACTAACAAAACAATCCATTTTGTTGAAAAATGTTCAATTCTTCTGAAACAGTCGCCAAAGTTTTTCTTCATAAACTAATTAAAAATGAATGATTCACACCGCTTAGGATTAAAAATTTAATCTATTAAATCAATGAATATAATGTAAACATCAACTTAAAAATGTGTCAGAATATTGGTGGAAAAACCAGCGAAGATACCCAACAAAACATACGAGACGATAATTTCACTTATTTTACTAACAACATGTGAATAGCTTGATTGTGCCTGTTGTTTTTTGTCTAAACTCTATACCGACTTCGCTATTGACACGTCAAGAGGAATATAAGCCATGGCTTGCGTATCGCTGCACTTCCTTAATGTTACTTAAAATTCTCTAAATAAATACATTCGTTTTTCACTTACCTAATGTCATGTCAATATTTTCACTGTTAATGTCCACCGCTCCAGAATCGGTAGGATTATAAAGGACATAAATTACCTAAAAAAAAAATATTAAAACCACACGTTTTAATGTTATGAATGAAAAAATAAAAGGAAAAAACTTTCCAGAAAATTTCTGACAATGCGGCAACAAATCAGCATTGCAGTGGATAACACATTGGGTACAATTACTTACCGTAAAAATTGCTAAGCAGTGGCATTTTCGACTGCTCCAAAACTGCATTTTCCACACTTCTATATGATATATACAAATAAACTAAAGATTGCTAAGATTTGCTAAAGAAATTTAGATGTGCGTGAAAAAAATCATCGACACTTTACGTTCGCCAGCGTCCGTTCAGACACCTATTCTTTTTTCTTTTACTTCCCAATGCTGTCCGTCAAAAACTTCACACCGCTGGCAAACAGTGTTGCCTACTCAATGTATAATATCTATTTTGGTTTCTTATTTCAACATTCCGGGGGCAATATACTGTGAATGTGACAAAAATTGTGCATATAAGAACTTTCGTATTCGAAAGAATTTATTATCACTTTACAACTTAATTAATGAATAAAATTTACAATTCAGGGGAGAGACAGAAAAAGGGATTTAGCACGTATAATGACGTATCCTAAAAAGTACTGCCAGCTCCAAGTTTTGCTATTGTGACTGAGTAACAAAATGAACTGAAAGACGGCTTATCCTATGCTCCCACGCCACGTAATTCGTTATAAGCAGTTTTATAATTACCCCGCTTCCATAGCGCATTCATAGTTTACTTTGGTTCTTCTTCTCGTTGTTGTCGTTGTTTGTTGTTGTAGCATATATATATGGAGAATGCTGTTGCTTGGCTGGATATAAATCTGGGTCGATCGGGTAACGTAGAACCGACTGTCGTGGGAACGTCTTTGTTTGTTTCTTTGTTAACAGTAATAGTGGGAACGTCTCTTGTACTTTGCTTTTAACTATTTCAATTGGTATTATTCATGAGCGCGCTGGCAGTCCGTTTTCCAGGAAGTTTTGTCCTAAAAACGTTATAAGAAGATATTTTATACAAATATTGACCAGTTGATATATTATCTTTCCAAAGAACTTACTTTCTTCCAAGTTAAAATTTCAGAAGCAATGATAGCTGTGCAGTATTTAGGAGGGGGAACAGTTCTCTGAAGATAATTTGGTATCCTCAATCATTCTTGAGGTATTCAGCAATCTCCTCGGCATAATAATGTTATATATATATATAATTGGCGCGTACACCCTTTTTTGAGAGTTTGGCCGAGCTCCTCCTCCTATTTATAGCGTGCGTCTTGATGTTGTTCCACAAAGGGAGGGACCCACAGTTTCAAGCCGACTCCAAAAGGCAGATATTTTTTTATGAGGAGCTTTTTCATGGCAGAAATACAATCGGAGGTTTGCCATTTCCTGCCGAGGGACGTTTTTTCTTAATTTTGGGGTTTCACTGAGATTCGAACCTACGTTCTCTCTGTGAGTTCCGAATAGTAGTCACGCACCAACCTATTCGGTTACGGCGGCCGCCATGTTATAATATTGTTACGTTCGTAAAAATACGTACCAATGGCAATCAGTTCTACGTTTGCGGAGCGATCCGGGTTTATATCCGGGCAATGACTGTCACTGTGGAAGGCTGCTACAGCAACAACAAGAACAACACCATAATAATTTTCTTAATAATTTCGGTTTTTGCTTCCATTATAAAAGACAATTTTTTGGTTGATTACTTGTCTTTCTATGGTATGAACTCTTTTGTTTGAAACCACAAACTAATTTCTATAGAATTCCGAAGACAATGATTTGTTCCTTATTTGAAAGTTTATTTAATTAATTTTAAAATTTTTAAATATATTTTGATATCAGACCAATATTTCCGTACACCGTGTTGCGTTATGAATTAGCGTCAATGTTGGTGTGCTTTGAGAAAACGAGTTTCAAATCTAGTAAAACAGAAGAAAGAACTATTTGTGTTTGAATTTTTTTGAATTAATTGATAATTCCTTGAATGTATGTAGATCTTGACAGTCACTTTAACTTTTGAGTTTATATTGAAAGCTAGGCAATAAAATTTGCTTTTACGAATATATGCACAGTCCGTGGCGGGATATAAATTTGAATAGTTCTGGAGTAGAATAGACTGTCGTGGAAACATGGGAATATGAAATATAATTTGAGCATATAGTAAACAATTATTGCGAAAATAATTTTCAAATAAAAAATCAAAATAACAAAGCCTCAGTTACTTCTTTGTTAATGTGTAATGTTATCTTCATCTTAAAATACAGGTGACTGCTGTAATTTTGTTGGGTTTATTTTAAAGTTTTATTGTTATTATTATTTATAGGGGATATATACAATATAACCCTAACTTAATTAGTTAGTTTTATTTTGAATAAATTTCACCAGAATCCCATTCAAAAACTCAGACTGCGCAAATAGTTTCTACAGGCCAAACTAGTGATGTGAAAATATTATTAATTAATGTCGAAAGCCGTGTAAAAACTACTTTAAGGGCTGGCAACATTTAATCTAGCATTTCTGGTTCATTGAGAAGTTGGCTGCAATTACAAGTTCTAATACGAAAAATGTAATCGGTGTAGCTTTATTCCGCTAGCAAAGTTTGTATTATTTTTGGCCATTAATATTTGTTCTATTAAAGGAAAAATATTGATTGTGTAATATTGAGTGTAGTTGGTCCGATTTGTGTATGTTCAAATAAGAAATAATTCCGTGTTACTCTCTAATTTGTATTGAAATGTTTCTACTCAGTAACAAAGGAAATACGAAATGTAGAAACAAGTGAGAACAGTGCAGATGGAATAAAAGTGCAAAGGGTAAACAGAAGAAAGAAAATGAATAGCAATTAAAATGAACCATACAAAGGCCGAATCAAGACGTATAAAAAATTAGCCGTGGAGAAATATGAAATAAATGTAAATTGACTTTTTTTTTGCTTCGCGATATTTGCATCAATTTGCATTGATTCTTGTGAAAATAGTATGTGCTTTGCACATGCAGTATATTAAAAGATTAAAAACAAAAACTCAATACGTAAATAAATTGGAGTGATTTCTTGACTAGTATAAGAGTGCAGTTGCATAAAAACCTGAAGCTGTAACGCTGACGTCAATATAGGCAACAAATAGTAACGCAAATAAGTGGTGTTAAAGATTCTTGAGCAGATTGTGTAAAAATTATTTTAGGTGAGTTAACGGATAACAATGCGGCTTTGTTATGTTGTTTAATTATTAATATCCTAATGAGAAATGTGCTCTTGCTTTTAACTGTCCTTGCAAGGCTGCGTTGGACTTTGGACTTGCAATGCCGGCTCGCCTTTCGCTGTATCGCGCAGTGTTCTCTCTAACCAAAATTTCTTCGTAATATGTTATTTAAATTGAAATTGTAGTTCGAATGCACATGCACATACAAATACGTGACCTCTAACATATATGTACTTCTGTATGTAGGTACAAATGTCAGAGGAAAAGTGTATACGCGCTGCGTATAGTTACACAAAAAAATGCTGTTGCCCTACTAATAACTGAAGTTAAATATTTTATTTTATACTTAAATTGGTATAAATGCTACAAAAATTTCCATGGCATATACAAGTAATTTCATGACATGCATGAATATACATACCTACATATATTTGAAAAACGGATGTATTCTGAAAACGCAGATGGTGTATAGAAACTTTCAAACAATTCACATATACATATGTATGTATGTTATAATGCACATTATGCCAGCGTCGAAAGAAAGTGTATGCCACATATTGACAAGTTTTTTATTTTATTTTATACTTGATTGTATCAAAATTCAATGAGCTATAAATTTTATTTAAAGATTCCGAGTAAAAAGTTTGAAAGTTTGCTGAATTGTTATAAATTTTGTACAAAGTTAGAAACTTTGCGTTATATGGTTTTTGTTGTAGTATGCACTATATTTCTATAAAAAAAAAATAATAATAATACATTAAAAATAATAAATCAGAATATGGCAAATTCTTTTGATGCTGGGAGTATATGCGAAATCCCTGAGTTTAGAATATTCTTATGAACATATATTTTGTACTTGGTTTTGACTTAATTTTATAAAAAAAATGTATGTTAAAAATAGTTAAACTCTAAATATTTGAAATTTTATGTTTTGTAAATTAAATTGTCAGCATCAGTAAAATGCTAATGAATCCATGTATGCAAATTTGTACATATGTACATATGTCATATCTTCCCAGCGATACTATATATTGTATTTTTCTCATTTGTTTTTAGTTTCTACTCATTTTGTATAGCCACACAGTTGCAAATTTGTCATAATTCTTTCGACATCTTCGTATTTACTATCTACTTTTCATGAAATTCGCAAAGTCATATCGTTGTGCCTATTCGCTTTCGCTTTTTCCACAATTAACTGTTTTTTTTTTTTGTAAATTGTTTATTCTTTTCTTCCCATACTTTACGTACAAACATATAGTATATACATATGTGTATACCTGCATATATGTATGTATGCAATTAATTCACATATGTACATTTGTTATATTGTTTCTTTGTTGCGAAAAAGATATGCAAACAAGAGCGAAGAAAATTGTTTATAAAAACATATACAAACGTACTTATACATAAGTAATATATGGCATATAAACCCCTTTTCAGGTGTTTGGCCGAGTTTCTCTTCCAATTTGTGACGCTCTCCAAATGGCAGATGGTGTCTTAAGGGAGAAGCCCTTGCCCAGCAGAATTTCACTCGATAATTTTCTATTGCCTACCAAAGGGCGACTGCTATTAGAATAAAATATTTCTATCATTTGATGTGTCATGCTCAAAGTGGGCATTGAACCTGCCACTAATTGTATAGTAGTCACCCACGAACGCACTCGGCTAAGTTGACCGGCCCGTTGTTTTTAAGGAAATTTATTGCGATCTTACTATTTATTGTGTATCTCACACTCATTGCCGTGCCCAGCATCAGCTTTATTTTGTATGTCTTTCTGAAACTGTGATCAGTGAATATAAAAGTTATATACTAATGTCAGCTTGTAATTGCGAAGAAAGAAATGAAAACAAAGAATATCCAAACTCGCACACGGAAGAATATAAAAATAATAACGTCGCCTTGTAGGTAGCTATTATACTCGTCGATATTCGAAAAGCAAGTAAATATCATATGATAAGTTCTAAATGCATGAGTAATAAAGTAACAGCACAACACGCCCATGAAAAGTCCAAACAGACTTTGCTGTCATTCGGTATACAAGTGATAATTAATTTATGGAATTGGTGAACAATTTACCTGTTTCATTTAAAATTACCCTTTGTTGTCGACGAGAAAAGAATTCCTTATCTGCCCCAGGTCGAATTGATCGTTTTGGGAGCTTAAATTTTTATTTCCTTCAATTTAATCTGGTTGCTAAACTCTGCGTGAATAAAATTTAAAATATTACTGACATAAAATGGTTGAAATCGCACAATAACTACACCCGAATTATTAGCCAAGGCAGTTGGTGTATTTAGGAGAAATGCAACTTAAGAAATGACGAGTACTTTAGGACTAATTTGTGCAGGACGAATCGTTCTTTTATATTATATAAAGGATTAAAATTATGCGTTATACGAGTAATATATATACAATACATCAAACAAACAACGCTGTGATTGTGCCATTTTGAATTCAACAGTAGCAGGAAAGCTTAATATACTAGTACATAATATATTTGGCATTAGGGTGGTAAACGTCTTAAATCAGCGGAATCGGTTCATTACTATACACACCTGCCGTATAAAAGTATTTTTCAAAATTCAAAAAGCTGATATTTCATTATCTAATGAAAAAAATTTGATCGATATTTAATTAATAATAAGAGGAAATTGGGTGTCTTGCCCTTTTTGGGTGCCTTGCCGAGCTTCTCCTCCTATTTGTGGCGTGCGTCTTGATGTTGTTGCACAAATGGAGGGACCGACAGTTTCAAACTGACTCCAAACGACAGATGGTTATTTATGAGGAGCTTTTTCATGGCTGAAAAATTTTACACTCGGAGGTTGCCATTGTCTGCCAAGGGGCAACCGCTATTAGAAAACCCTTTCTACTCATTTTGGTGTTTCACGGAGTTTCGAACCTATGTCTTCCGAATGGTAGTCACGCACCAAACCATTCGCTACGGCGGCCGCCATATAGTAGTATAATATAATATACTTTTTACGAAAAAAATTGGGCAAATTGTTGAATGCGAATGAACTAAAATATAGGTCCCTTCACATTTGCCCGGTCCAACGACATTCCGTTTCACCTTTTAGAAACTAGCCGGATTTATATCAGACTTGTATGACGTAAAAGCTGATGAGGTAGTCCTTGGAGTGTTTGAGAGAAAGGCTATGTGGGATATTCAATAAACTAAAAATATGATTCTGTCGATAACCTATCGAGATAAAAAATGTTTCGATTTGGTTGTTACGTATACCACAAACTTTTTACCTGTGTACATTTTACCAGCGAACCATGGAGATAGTGTTTTGTGTACGAACAAACAAAGTAAAGCAGATAGAAATAGTACACAGAAACAAGTAAAAAACAATTCAAGGTAAAGCGTAAATGGAATAATTAGTCGCCGTATTGCTCATCACAGAACGATAACAGATTTTTGTTGGCGAACTATGGTCGGCGAATGAGCGAATATTCGCACGCTGCAATGTTTATATTATAGAATTTTTATACGCTCTTTTCTAGTAACATTCTAGTTTTGCTTCGCCTTTTTTACTACCGCCTCATTTTCGTATTTTCTTGTGCCAAGCACAATTTACTTTTCCATAAATGAGTGTGTGAACATTAAAAAAAAACAAAATTATGCTAATTTTTTCGTTAATGTAGCGTCGATCATTAAAAATAATAACAAAGTACTATTATAAATACAACTCTGGTGGGTATATACATATGTACGTACATACATATATATATTTAAGTTACTTTTGCGGCAGCTGATTTTGTGTACACATTTGCTTTAAGTATATAAATATATGATTTTCCGCTTTCAGCGATTTGGATTTATAACTTACAACTTTATGACACTTACAAGTGTTTTTATATTTTTTAGTAACCATTCGGGGATGCTCTTGACTTGTTTCTGAATTGTTTTTGTGTTTAATCAACCAATCAAAAACCGAGAGTTATCGAAGAGTTTGCTCTTTTGGTATAAGTATAGCTGCAATTAGTGGTGCCGCACCGTAACCATAGCAATCAGCTGTTCTGATCAAACATATGGACATCACTGTAAACGATTTTAGATGCCGCATCATAACGCCGTAACCGTAACCGTAAGCAGCTGTTAAATACTTTACATTTGTTTTGATATTTGCGATAAAAATTTGAACATTAGAAATGAGCGACAAAAAATTAATTGACTTAGTGGAAAATTATTCGTGTTTTTATGACAAAATACACATTTTGTCTGTAATTCTACTTCAGCTGTTTACGGTTACGATTATATGACTAATCAACTAATGCTGTAATATTTCGGCTATGGTTATGGTTACGGCTATGGCGTTATGGCTACGGCATCATTAATTGAAAAAAAAAATTAAAAAGCGGTTCGACAGAACTATTCACGCTGATTACATTGGTACTAAAAATGGGGGAGATATCGCAGGTCAAAGGTCAATTTTACGCATTTTACAAAACCAAGTACACCATTTGAAAAGCAAATGAAATACTTCTTAAGTTTTGGTGTAACATAAGTTTTAGAGAAATTCAAAATTTTATAAAAAAGTATGAGAAATGTTATATTCATTTTTGAAATACGACATTGTTTGCGACTGCACTTAAAAACAAAACCTTCATTCTATAAATAAAATATATTTTTTTTTTTCTAAAAAGCGTCAATGTTACCTTTGACTTTCGAAATCAAGTACGTCATTGGAAAGGTAATTACCAATGCTTTTTAAGTTAATGTGTAAGGTTTAAGAAAATACAATTTGTATGAAGTATAAAATATAAAACGATTTTTATCGAAAATTTGCTCAGTAAACATAGATTCAATATAATTTCGTTAAAAAGAGTATCCAATGGCCTTTCATTTGAAATACCAAACGCCTATTAGTTTTCGACTGCATTTAAAAAAAAATTGAACGGGTACATTGTATCTCTCTGGCTAACCGGCGCCGGTTGGACACACCAAGTCAAGCCAAGTCTTTCTCCAACTGATCTTTTCATCATAGAGGGGGCCTTCTTTCCTCTTCCTCTGATACCGCCAGTTGGTACCGCGTCGAATACTTTCAGAGCCGGAGCGTTTGTATCCATTCGGACGACGTGTCCCGGGTATATTGCAGTTTTAAAATGCATAAAATTGACCTTAAAGCTTTGACCTTCGGAGATAACGAGATATCCATTTTAGTTTCCTGCTGTTGTAATCAGCATTAAAAATTCTGTCCTCATTTTCAATTTTTTTTCTAGCGAAACGGTACGTATTATTTACTTGATCCTTGCTTTTATTAAATGCTGAAATCCCAGCACTGTTTCGACAAAGTGTATCTAAAATCGTGAAATTTCGAAAATTTGACTTTCAACTCAAATACCTTTGCTCCAACGAAAGAATGCTCAACTGAACCAAAGGGAAATACTTGAGGGCCCACTGATTTCAAGCAAAATTTGTATTCCAAACTTATTAGAATTATTTACGAGTACCTCTAATGCAATACCGCCCTTCAAGTCATACTGAACTTACTTCCCGTTGATCTTCAAGTTTCATCCATTGCCGCTCTGAGCTCTATTAGATTGTACGAGGCTGGCCTCTGGAGGCAATATCTCCATCCGCAAACTGGATTTTGAGGGTTGGGCTAGGGCTATCTTTTCCAGCAGACTGGATTGAAAGGAGGGGAGAGTCTGAACAGGCATAGGTACCTCTGTTTTCACCGACGGATCCAAGATGGAATCTGGAGTTGGAGCGAAGGTTTTCTCTAGATCAGCCAATATTTCAGGCTCCTTTAAACTGCTGAAAACTAGTAGTGTTTTTTAAGCAGAGGTCTTCGCGATTATGCAGTCATGCAAAATGCTTAGGGATCGTTCTTTGCGGGGAGACATAAATATCTTTTTCGATAGTCAAGCTTCCACTTCTTACTGTAATTCGTTCGCTTGCTGCCAAGGTAAAAGTTTATGTCACGTTGACATGATACGGCGCTTAGTAATTACCTATTGCCTACTTGCATCGCATGAATTTCAAATATGTGGGGCCTTTTAATTGATTGTACGTAAATTATCAGTGGAGACTTGCCATTTAAAAACTGTTCTATCAGAGCTTGTATTATATTTCGTGGAGTATGTACTCTGATGTACTGTAGTCCATCAAATGAATGATGGACAGCTCGCTGCTGGGTCAAGTCTTCCTTGCCTTAGTTTGTTCGGGTATTATAACAAAGGGGTGCTACAAATACGTACAGATGACAATTTGGGTGTTTCTTTATGGGCACGTGTGGGCAAGTTTACAACAAAGAAGAAGAAAAAAAAAATCACATCTATCCAAAAATCAAGAAAAATTAGCCCCAAGAGTCCCGCATAATCAACAAACAACGACTGCCAGTGTGCATTCTATTTTCACAATTCTATTTTTAGCAAAATTCTCTTAATTCTTCAATGCTAAGTTAAATGTGTGCGTGAAAGTTTTTTTGTTTTAATTTTTAGATTATTTTTGCGATTGAGTGAATCGCCAGCGGTTTTCTTTTCTGTTTTTTTTCTTTTGTTTATACAAAGAATTTTGTTTTGTTTCTCAGATTTATCTGTGTTTACTTTTTGATTGCATTCTTTATATGTATTCGCTTTTGTAAATTATGAAAGTCACGCGATTAGCTTTTAAATACGATTTTTTTTTATATACAAGTATTTTTCCTCTAACCACAATTAATTCGTACCCATGCTATTTCTTCTTATATGCACCCCGTTGCGAAATTGTAAACACACAACCACTCTTTGTTTTGGGAAATTATTGTTCATACTACAGTAGAAGCCCGATAAGTGCAATACCGATAACTGCAATTTCGCGGAAAGTACAATTCGATTTTGAGTCCATAGAAAACTCGAAAAGAGCAATAAAAAATTGCAATTTTCCGGCGCAAAAGAATTTTTGTTCGAAGAAATTTTTTACTTCATACGGCAATGTATTTGCGTTCATCACGCGCGAAGACACAGCTTTATAGCTATGCACAGTTATGGTTCTCGGAATTATTGCGACCAAAAACACTGTTCTCACGCTTTGTGATTTTTGATTTTTACAAATAACTGTAAAATTGTAGCGCTGATATCATAAAATATGGCATCGAATCGTTTGTGACATTCAACACGCGTTAGTTTCAAGCTGGTTCTTGAGAGTAAAACAATCGTTCGGAGTTTGAATCATTGTTTTTTGCTTTCATCAAATAAAATCATGGGAAAAGTGAAAAAGAATCTACATTTTCTTACATTGAAAGAAAGAGATGAGATTCTCCAAAAAATTGAAAAAGGCGTTAAACAACGAGACCTTGCATTCGAATACAAAGTTGATTGCGCAACGATTTGCCGAATAAAAAAACAATCCCGTTCATTAAAAGAAAATGCATACAATTCATTTTCACTTGGAAATAAACGGAAAACTTTGCGATTTGGCAATCATCCAGAGCTCGAGAAGCGTTTGTACCAGTTTTTCATGAACCAGCGGCGACGAAATGCTCCTGTTTCACATTTTCAAAAAGTGGTCTTTGATAATTTTGTCGAAGAAGTGAAAAAATTCGTCAAAGAAAATGAGGTTCCACCCAAAGCATTACTCTTGCTGAATCAAGCCCCATCTCATCCGCCCGAAGAAGAATTAGTTTGTGGTGAGATCGAAGTGATGTATTTTCCGGCCAATTGCACAGCGATTTTACAGCCAATGGATCAAGGTGTTATTAACTTGACAAAAATTCAATACAAAACATTGCTAATGGAAACCATAATTAGTGAAAAAGATTCTTCATTACATGAACTATTGATGAAAATTGATTTGAAAACCGCCGTGATCATGTTGAGCCAAGCATGGGGGAAATTGCTCCCTGAAACGATCGCTAAATGCTGGAAAAGGGTATTGGCGACCCCTTTCTTGTTGGAGGATTACAACGGTTAAATGAGATGGTCGAAAACTATGTGGGTGAAGCAGACACAGATGAAATCCGCAATTAGGTTTTGGAATTAGGAATAGATGAAGGTGATAGTGAAGCCAATAAACCCGAAGATACTACTCAAGAAGAAACAACCGAAAAAGTCCAGCATGAACCGATTTTTGGCTGTGTCAATACAATTTTGAAATGTACTGTCATTCAATCAGATCGCTTGTTTGCATGATATCCGATCAAAAGCACTTGAAAAGTGTTACGAGAAAACGCAATCGAAAATAACAAAGTTTTTCCAAAAAAAATAATTGAATTTTGGAGCACACACTCATGTGTCCTTCCGCATTGATCTCTTTGTATTAATTTCAATAAATATGTGCTAATTTTTCTTGAACATCGACCTTTTGAGCTCATTAATTGCATTGAATAGAGTTAAAATATTTTTCCCTAGGTATTCCTCGATCCACAGGAGAAATTCCCAAAAGTGCAATTTTTCGATAAGTGCAATCATTGCTGAAATTTTCCAATTGTACTTATCGGGCTTCTACTGTATAACAAAAACCATGTAATGCAAAGTTTTAAACTTCAACTAAATCTAATCTAACCACATTTTTCTGAGTAAGCGGTTTTTAGCTCATTGAATTTCCACTCGAGGGCTTCATAACATACGGACAAAAACAAATCGAAATAACCTCATTTGGTCTGTTTACAAATTACAAATTACAAATGAAATTTTTTAAAAACGCATGGGTTTATGTAACGGTAATTTCACGCTCAGTAGTCAAATTCAAGTCAGTTCTGTTATTCATTAGTAGGGTGTATTGCATTCGATTTGTCTCTTGTCTTTATTTTGTTAATTCAGGGCACAAATCTAATCAATTGTTAATTCAAATTTATAAGCCCGATGTGGCAAATAAAAGAAAAGTCCAGGAAAATTATAGTGATATTGAAAGCAGTAGCTCAACAACCACCTACGCTTCATACATTCGTTCTGGAAACAAAAAAGATTGTGTAATAGACAAATTTCGGGCGGGAGACGGTAAATTCAATCCATTATTTTTGTCATACCTGAATAGAAAAGTCAAGATTACATATTGGCGATTGCTTCATGAGGTATGACACCATGTTCCACGGTACTAAATGCAATAATTATATTACGAGTATAATATATATTAATAATAAAAATACCGCCTCAAAACGCTTAGCGTACTTCTCACTCATTTTTGTTTATTTGCGTTTACGGGAAAGTTTCGAACGACACTAACCTGAGTTAGCACTGGCGTCGTAGCCCTTGAATGGGACTATTATGCAGCAAAAAGCGGAACGAAATATATCTTGAAGTTACAAGAAAAAAACCGGTTCTTTTCTTCTGTATATAAATATTATTTTCTCCTGTTGACTAACATTCTATAAGGTTCTCATCATGCCAGCCCTAACAAATTACGCAGAAGCTTGGACGATGACAATATCCGATAAGGCATCCCTTAGAGTGTTTGAGAGAAAGATTCTACGGAAGATTTTTGGACCTTTGCACGTTAGTAAAGGCGAACAATGGAACAATGAGCTGTATGAGCTTTACGACGTCATAGACATAGGTCTATGGTCGTTCCCATGATAGTCGGTTCTACGTTACCGGAACGACCCGAATTTATATCCGGGAATGTTTATGCTGTTACAACAACAACAGCAGCTTCGGTGGCTGGGTCATGTCGTTCGTATGAATAAAAACGCTCCGGCTCTGAAAGCGGTACCGGCTGGTGGTAGCAGAGGAAGAGGAAGGCCTCCTCTGCGTTGGAAAGATCATGTGAAGAAGGATTTGGCTTCAGGTGGTGTGTCCAACTGGCGAAGGTTAGCATGAAAATTGCGTAATCGGTTATCGCGCCAATTAAGAAGAAGAAAGGGCACGTTTGAAGTGGCTCAAAATTCGCGTTGATATTTACCTACTTATTTTATATATTTCATTTATGAAATTATTCTGTACAAAAATCCCTGGTTACGCGCTAGGGTAGCAAAATAGTTCTCCTACTGCCTAGTTTGAAAGAATGTCTGGATTCAGTTAAGGTGGAAGTTAGTTAAGAAATTGTTAGGGGCAGGGTTTGAGGTAATTATTTTTAACCAGATATCAAAACGAGCTTTTGCAGTTTCCGCGTGAGAGGTTTTTCGAGCGAGCTAACCTAACTTCATATTTTTTAGTTATGTCAATAGATACGTAATTAAATAACGAAACGAAAAATATGTAATGGAATTTATGAATTTAAAAATAAAAGGAACTCAGTAAATTACTTATGTATATATCTCCCTGTACACCTCTAGGGCGGCAAACTTCAAAACAGCCCGAATGAATTCTACACATAGACTATTTGTTTTAAGTATCGTCAATCATATCATACAAATCAATTGCTTAGATGCATAAGCGGCATCGTAAAAAAATATTAATTCCTCGACAACAAGGCCTGTTTTCTTTGTAGTTATTTCATTGAGTTATCAACAATTCCATTTTATAATCGGTCAGTGTCAATTTTATAGCTGAGAGTTTTTAATATTTTCTTTCGAAACGTATAAATCAAGTAATTCTAATAAATACAATTATGATTTTAGTTTATGTTGTGTCATGTGTACTGGTCTATTTGTTTATCGGCACATGCACGCACGAGATGATTCTTAATGGTCAATCTAATGAAGTGACAACAACACAGCAATATGCCATGAGTGAAAATCTAGGTCAGTATTGTTACCATTGCCGATGTCAGCGCTGTTGCCTTCGTTTATGTTTATGCGACTATGTCGCCGAGTTAGTCAATGTAGCCGCCACAGAGGTACACAGTGAAACGTGAACACTACTACGTGGCTCCTTAAGAGTTTGCACAAGTATCAAGAAAACAATAAATTTGAAAGTGCGAAATCATTGCATAAGATAGATGACGAAATTTATCGAACGTTCTACTACTACTTCGGTTTGTATATAAGTATGTCAAGTGGGGGAAGCGACTGAAAGTATACAAAAAGGATGCAGTGTTACGTACACTTGCGGGCACTAAATTCCACTCTGGCTGGAAAAGTCATGCGTATCGGGCTTGGTGGCAAAAAGTATAGAGAAGTCAAAGGAGGAGGCATGCACGCACGGTCAGCAAAATCGATGGGTTTTTTGACATTTCATATTTTTATTCAAGTGCACTTTGGGCTCGCGCTCAACAAACAAATGACCAAAGAAAATTGTGCGTTTAAACGTCAAAAACACCCAAGGAAGCCGCAAACAAAAAGTCACCGTGTAAATGTACGAAAATTTTCGAAGACGTCTTTAAAAGAGAATGGCAAAAACCCAGAGTGAAAAATCATCGTGTAAATTGTCTCCAACTATTAATAACAATGCTCGTTTACTTACTACGAGCTAATTTTTTTAAGAGACTTATTCCTAAAGCATATTCGCTGTCTAGAGTAAGTGCACTAGCCTTGCTATCCAAGAGGTTATGGATGCGAATCCCACAATAGCACGGTCCTCGCACTTTTCCAAATTTACCTACTTTCCCTGTTTCTAAAAAAAAAACAAAAATCATTCATCAGACCCAAAAACTTATTCTTTCCATCCTTACTCCCGCACAATAGTCAGCGCTTTATTTTGCATTAAGGCTGCTAAAACCAGCAAAAAATAAAGAAAAACACACAGTTACACATTGCAACAGTGGCGCCAGCAAGAGGAAGCGGGCAGCCGCGGTAATAGCGCAGACACACCACTTTAGCGCAGTCTTCAACCATCTGTGCGACCCTTGTGCCAGAAAAATGTGCAACACAGGAGCGCTCTAAGCAATGACAGCAATGCCCACTACTTAGAACTGATAGCGGCAGGCTATCTACTCTGTCAGAAATCAAATAGATTAACGAAACCAACGCAAGATCGGTCTTCTAAAGGCCCTATGCTTCGGAGAGGAGTGAAGAAGAAAAATAAAATCGGAATACTTTAATCCCCATGTTCGAAAAAAACGCTCAAGTAATTAATAACACCACAGGCAAATTAAAAAAAAGTTGACAAAAACGTGCATAAAGAAACCTATTCCCTTTATATTGGAAAGCTTTAAAGAGAATTGAGGATATTAATACTTCCTTAGTTTAGAATTTCTTTTGTAGGCTCATTTAAGCTTCACCATTGAGCCTAATATAATTAATGGGTCGTAGTTCCATGTAAAAATAATCTAAATTCTTTGAATTCTTTTTTATGTGGCTTCATTTACATTTTCTTCGATTCCATTATACATTTAAAATATGTACATTCTAACTTATGTATATAAATTTTTGTATTGTATTCATTGAATAATCCTTGAAATCCCTTGAAAATGACCCTCATGTACATATTTAAAATGCCCTTTGCCAGAAATACTAAAATCGGAATTTTTTTGTCGAATTTGCTGATTGCAGGGATGTTGAGTTAATTAAATGCCCTGTTTTTTTATTATGATGATGTTGTTGTTGTTGTAGCAGCATAAACATTCCATAAGCGTTTGGGAAATAATGATGGGGTGACAGTCTTTAGGCGGGTATAACACATGGGATGAAAAGTCGCAGGCCTAATAAAAAAACACGATTTTCTGGTGTTACCGCCTCATTTGGAGATCCATTGCGCTGTGCATCATCGGTGTCTCTACGACTACGATTGAAGTAAGCGAACGTTCGTTTTATTGTTGAGTCTGATAGAGCGGGGTCCCCATAATACTTTTCAAACGGTATTTTTCCCATCAAGAAGCAGTGTAAAATTAAAACACGAAAATAACAAAAGTAGCGTCACTCTTAGGACAATAACTCACGAACTAATGAACAGAGTATCATGAAATATTAACAGCTGTCTTTTTAAGGTTAGTACTAAATGCAATAAAACTAGTGCCTAGCCTAGGGCCGAGACTTTCCAGTCCATGTGTTACACAAATTGCATCTGTTGTCAAGTTTTCAAGTTCAGAAAGAACTTCCATTTTTGCCGGAATGTTAATGTCGTGCGCTTGCTCATTGTTTACATATTACAGAAAAATACAAATGACAATAGGGGTGATTGATAGATTGATACATAATAAAATCGATTAAAGCGAAGAGTAAAGTAGCTGCCGAAGTGCTCGAAAATTTAATGAAAGAACTGAAGTTTATGTTTAAAATGAAAAACAAAAAAAAAAATTCAGTGCTTATAACCATGCTTGTAAAAGTAAAACAAATTTATCAAAAATAATTCCATTGTCAATGCCTAAATCAATTTAAGTGATTTTTTTTCTTTCAAAGTTACGGCTGCAAATCTGCAAATCTTCAAGATTGTTCGTTTTTATTGACTGCAAGTGTATATTAATATAACATTCATTGATGCTATTCGTATAATAGAAGGGAATCGCCCATTTCTTTTTCGAATTTCCCTTTTTTTCATTGCAGTTTTTTATCTAATTTTTTTCACTGCACTTCAAGTTTGCTTTATACCATTTTAATACTTATCACCTGCCCAGTGCAAATACGTTAAAACCAATTAATTCAGTGTTAAGTGGGAAAAGTGCATTTTCATTAACAGTTTTCAATGCACGAGCGTCGCAAATTCACCCTCCTGATTCCGGCTAACACACGTCTCGCCAGCATAGCCAACAAAAGAGCCAACTCGTCAGTTGTTTTCTTTTACCTACCTGTCTTTGGCATAGAAACGTTCCAATACCGAAAGACAATGCGGCCAACCGATTCACAGTCAGTCAGTTTTGCTGGCAGCGTCAATGACAGAAATCGAGACTACGACGAGACGACGACAACGACGATAGCAGCGGCTGAGCCCGACTGCTTTGGTCGATTCAAATTTATTTTCTCCAGTTTTCCTTTGTCACGTTTCACTGGCTGAAATTCCAGTAAAGGCCGGTCGGTTGCCTTGCCGCTTTTCCGATTATTCGTTGTTTGCAGTTAATGTTTTTTGTCCATATTTTTGTTGTTTATATTTTGCCTATCAACAATGTTTTTGCTTCGCACTATTGACTCTCGTGCGTCGTTGTGTTGTTTGTGGTCGTTAGTTTGGTTGTTTAGCTCGTTACATGGCATGGCTTTTTCCCCAATGCTAAACATCATAGTCCGTCCATAGCCAGTCAACGCTGGTTGTTTTTTGCTCATTCATCATTTATCTTTCTATTTTCGTGTACATGCATATATTGCGGTTTTGTTTTTTGTTTATAACCAAATGAGTACTCGATTACCTGTTTCCACGAGCCATTATCGGTTAGTACCCAAAGTAAAAGTGTTTTTCGTGTGCGCTCTTATTTTTTCTTCTTCTATATGATTTTGTTTTGTACGCGACGAGCAGACCACGAAGTGCATACCTTGCCAAAATGCCATAGAAATACACAAACAAATATCTCCGCTTATACATATTTACTCGTGTACTGATATGTATTTTAGTATACATATATGTAGACTCGTGTAACTAATACGATCATTGACAAATATTAGATGTCGCGCCTGGGCGAAAGTGAATCTGAAATGCAGTTGAAACGTGAATGAAAATTTGTACCGCCATATGAATGTAAACTACACTTTATGGGGTTTTGATACCAAACTCTTTGAGTTGGGCTTACAATTAGAGGCAAAGCCACAAAATCGATGATTGCCAGAAATTTATATATGTATAAGCACATGCATAGAAACATGCATATGTTTTAGTTGACAACGGAAAAAATTACTGGCAAAACATCTGCGTTGGTATCCATAAGAAATGAATATATTTACATACATATGTATGTGGGTCTCCGTATGTAATGTGGCTCGATATGTCACATTAATTAAATAAATAAAAAATCATACAGTGGCGAGAAAAAATAAAGGCACCACAAAATGCAGTTTTTACTGCGCACTTTTTATACATTTCGCACACATCTTGGAACGGATATATATGTACGATAAAGTGCGTCATGGAAATTAGGCTCTTTTATCCGTTTATGCAGTAATGTACCAGCAAAAGTCTAATGGCTAACATGGCTGCGAATGGTCATTATGTGGAACTATCTTCTTTTTTGTATCAGACATATTTATATGTATGTATATATATACAATATCTATATCTATACTAATATTATAAAGAGGAAAACTTTGTTTGTTTGTTTGTTACGAATAGGCTCAAAAACTACTGGACCGATTTTAAAAATTCTTTCACCATTCGAAAGCTACATTATCCACGAGTAACATGGATTATATTTTATTTTGGAAATAGGGCTCGAGATATAGGTCAAAACGTGGACCCGGGTAACCTTCGGACGTGTATGTACAATATGGGTATCAAATGAAAGCTGTTGGTGAATGCTTTAGTACAGAGTATTTTTCATGCCGCTCCGTGACTAGGGTCTCGAGATATAGGTCAAAACGTGGACCCGGGTAACCTTCGGATGTGTATGTACAATATGGGTATCAAATTGAAGCTGTTGGTGAATGCTTTAGTACAGAGTATTTTTCATGCCGCTCCGTGACTGGGGTCTCGAGATATAGGTCAAAAGGTGGACCCGGGTAACCTTTGGTTGTGTATGTACAATATGGGTATCAAATGAAAGCTGTTGATAAGTGCTTTAATATGGGGTAATTTTCATACCTATTGATGACTAGGGTCTGGAAATATATGCCAAAACGTGGACCCGCCGTCTCTTTGCACCGAATTAAACCAAACTTACACACATTGTTAAGGAGGTATTGAAGATGGTTTCCGTATAGTTTGGATACCTATTGGTAGATAGGGTCTCGAGATATAGGTCCAAACGTGGACCCGGGTAACCTTCGGATGTGTATGTACAATATGGGTATCAAATGGAAGCTGTTGGTGAATGCTTTAGTTCAGAGTATTTCCATCCGCTCCGTGACTAGGGTCTCGAGATAGAGACCAAAACGTGGACCCTAGAATGTGTTTGTACAATATGGATATCAAATGAAAGCTGTTGATAAGTGCTTTAATACGGGGTAATCTTCATACCTATTGATGACTAGGGTCTCGAAATATATGCCAAAACGTGGACCCGCCGTGTCTTTGAACCGAATTAAACCAAACTTACACACATTGTTAAGTAGATATTGAAGATGATTTCCGTATAGTTTGAATACCTATTGGTAGATAGGGTCTCGAGATATAGGTCAAAACGTGGACCCGGGTAACCTTCGGACGTGTATGTACAATATGGGTATCAAATGGAAGCTGTTGGTGAATGCTTTAGTTCAGAGTATTTTTCATGCCGCTCCGTGACTGGGGTCTCGAGATATAGGTCAAAACGTGGACCCGGGTAACCTTTGGTTGTGTATGTACAATATGGGTATCAAATGAAAGCTGTTGATAAGTGCTTTAATATGGGGTAATTTTCATACCTATTGATGACTAGGGTCTGGAAATATATGCCAAACGTGGACCCGCCGTGTCTTTGCACCGAATGAAACCAAACTTACACACATTGTTAAGGAGGTATTGAAGATGGTTTCCGTATAGTTTGGATACCTATTGGTAGATAGGGTCTCGAGATATAGGTCAAAACGTGGACCCGGGTAACCTTTGGTTGTGTATGTACAATATGGGTATCAAATGAAAGCTGTTGATAAGTGCTTTAATATGGGGTAATTTGCATACCTATTGATGACTAAGGTCTGGAAATATATGCCAAAACGTGGACCCGCCGTCTCTTTGCACCGAATTAAACCAAACTTACACACATTGTTAAGGAGGTATTGAAGATGGTTTCCGTATAGTTTGGATACCTATTGGTAGATAGGGTCTCGAGATATAGGTCCAAACGTGGACCCGGGTAACCTTCGGATGTGTATGTACAATATGGGTATCAAATGGAAGCTGTTGGTGAATGCTTTAGTTCAGAGTATTTCCATCCGCTCCGTGACTAGGGTCTCGAGATAGAGACCAAAACGTGGACCCTAGAATGTGTTTGTACAATATGGATATCAAATGAAAGCTGTTGATAAGTGCTTTAATACGGGGTAATCTTCATACCTATTGATGACTAGGGTCTCGAAATATATGCCAAAACGTGGACCCGCCGTGTCTTTGAACCGAATTAAACCAAACTTACACACATTGTTAAGTAGATATTGAAGATGATTTCCGTATAGTTTGAATACCTATTGGTAGATAGGGTCTCGAGATATAGGTCAAAACGTGGACCCGGGTAACCTTCGGACGTGTATGTACAATATGGGTATCAAATGGAAGCTGTTGGTGAATGCTTTAGTTCAGAGTATTTTTCATGCCGCTCCGTGACTGGGGTCTCGAGATATAGGTCAAAACGTGGACCCGGGTAACCTTTGGTTGTGTATGTACAATATGGGTATCAAATGAAAGCTGTTGATAAGTGCTTTAATATGGGGTAATTTTCATACCTATTGATGACTAGGGTCTGGAAATATATGCCAAACGTGGACCCGCCGTGTCTTTGCACCGAATTAAACCAAACTTACACACATTGTTAAGGAGGTATTGAAGATGGTTTCCGTATAGTTTGGATACCTATTGGTAGATAGGGTCTCGAGATATAGGTCAAAACGTGGACCCGGGTAACCTTCGGATGTGTATGTACAATATGGGTATCAAATGAAAGCTGTTGATAAGTGCTTTAATACGGGGTAATTTGCATACCTATTGATGACTAAGGTCTGGAAATATATGCCAAAACGTGGACCCGCCGTCTCTTTGCACCGAATTAAACCAAACTTACACACATTGTTAAGGAGGTATTGAAGATGGTTTCCGTATAGTTTGGATTCCTATTGGTAGATAGGGTCTCGAGATATAGGTCAAAACGTGGACCCGGGTAACCTTCGGATGTGTATGTACAATATGGGTATCAAATGGAAGCTGTTGGTGAATGCTTTAGTTCAGAGTATTTCCATCCGCTCCGTGACTAGGGTCTCGAGATAGAGACCAAAACGTGGACCCTAGAATGTGTTTGTACAATATGGATATCAAATGAAAGCTGTTGATAAGTGCTTTAATACGGGGTAATTTTCATACCTATTGATGACTAGGGTCTCGAAATATATGCCAAAACGTGGACCCGCCGTGTCTTTGAACCGAATTAAACCAAACTTACACACATTGTTAAGTAGATATTGAAGATGATTTCCGTATAGTTTGAATACCTATTGGTAGATAGGGTCTCGAGATATAGGTCAAAACGTGGACCCGGGTAACCTTCGGATGTGTATGTACAATATGGGTATCAAATGGAAGCTGTTGGTGAATGCTTTAGTTCAGAGTATTTTTCATGCCACTCCGTGACTAGGGTCTCGAGATAGAGACCAAAACGTGGAGCCTAGAATGTGTTTGTACAATATGGATATCAAATTGAAGCTGTTGGGGAATGCTTTAGTACAGAGTATTTTTCATGCCGCTCCGTGACTGGGGTCTCGAGATATAGGTCAAAACGTGGACCCGGGTAACCTTTGGTTGTGTATGTACAATATGGGTATCAAATGAAAGCTGTTGATAAGTGCTTTAATACGGGGTAATTTTCATACCTATTGATGACTAGGGTCTCGAAATATATGCCAAAACGTGGACCCGCCGTGTCTTTGCACCGAATTAAACCAAACTTACGCACATTGTTAAGTAAGTATTGAAAATGGGTTTCGTAAAGTTTGGTTGTAATTCGGAGCACTGGCAACGGGTACAGCGTTCTTTTGAACCATCCATAATGTCGCTTACTTTTTTAACGCTTGGGGCGGAACTGAACTGTCAAATTGACAGTGTGAGTTACAATGGGTCTATATTTCTTTCTGATTTGGATGCCATAAGGAAAAAACGTAAGTGCAACATGTAAAAATTGTTTGTGAATTTTTTTGGAGTGGATTTTGGAACAGTGAATAATTTCTTACGAAATTTGAGAATTTAATGTGAAATCCGAATGAAATTATGTGTTCGTGAAAAAAAATTTTTTTTCGTTTTTTTTTTTGAAAAATATAAATGGATAATGGTTAAAAAAGCTCCAATGCTTAATAAAACATATAAATTGAAACGAAAAATTCATGGATGATCAGGAAAAAAGACGATTGTTTATTCATATGCGTTGATTTGACATTTAAAAACAATCTTCTTTTTTCCTGATTTTCAATTTATATTTTATATTTACTCAAAAACAAATAGAAAAACAAAAAATATTGTTTATGCCAAAGCGCTTGAATAAAGAATAAAGAAATAAATAATATGAAAATCATATATTTTCTGTTCTAAACCATATCTATTCTATTTTAGTGTGCTCAGCGAAGGGGGCCGGGTTTGCTAGTATTAGAATAAGTTGACAAAGAAGTAAAGAGTGCAAGCATTGACAAGCAAAACAGCTGTACGCTTTTCAGTGGCACTCACTGTAAGTAAATAAAGCTATAGAAATGAATTATAACTAGAGAACGACTGAACATTGATTTTTAAGGCGGAAGCGAATTTCGGGCAATTTCGACGGAACCGAACAATAAAGAAAGCAAGGACTCTTTAAAAATCCAGTATTTTTGTTAATAAAAATCCAAAAATATAAGTTTCCAACGCATTAACTTCAGCTCATAATAGAAAAAAATGTTTGTACATAGAACTGTTTGTCATCATTCTAAACAATTGCCCCCTAGATCCGCTCGATGGATGGGTAAATAATATAATATTTCACCGCAATTTTTTTCAATAAAAAATGCTTGCTTTAATACCAAAATTCAAAATGTTACAAAAATGAGATTTTATAGAATTTTTTCACAAAACAACTAAAAAAAACCTTCAGCCAAAGTTCACCTTTATTTTGCCGAAGTCGAACCAAACCCGCATTGCACTTTTTTGATCGAATATGGGCGATGCCGAATTTCGATTGTTCTCTAATTATAACAAATTTTCCTCATTGTGTTTTCTTCAGTGTCATTATGGCATTTTCATATATACATTACATATGTGCGTAATCCTGCCATAAGTTCTGTTATAAGTTAAGACCGTTATAGATATGAAATTATAATACTTTTATTAATGAAGTTAGTTTTATTTAATCATGTAAATATTAAAAAACAAAAATTTAAATTTTCATTCGAAATGGTCACTATTGGTTTTTACACAAGCCTTCAAACACTTAGGCCATTCAGCTATTGCAGCACGCATAGTTTCCATGGATACTGACCATATTTCTGTGAGGTCTTCGACAGGCCATGTTCTCCAATTCTGTGAACCGAGGAATATTTTTATTTAGTCACTGGTGGGTGATTTTTGCCTTATGGGTTTGAACGGAATCTTGCTGGAAGATCTAACGCTCTCCATTGAGGAGAATATTGCTCAACTGCTTCACCATGGCTTCTAAAACATCCTCCTAGTACATTTTAGCCCCGGTCTTAACCACTTTTTCAAAGAAATGAAGAGATGTAACGCCTTTACAAGACGCTCCCCACCAAACACCATTTTTTGCGCCTTTAGAAGTTTTAGTATAGATTTTGCCATTTTGCTTATTAAAAACTTCTTCAACAGTGAAAATTTTCTCATCTGTGAAAAGAATATTTTCATGGTCGTTGATTGCGTGCCACTGTCTAATTGTCTTCAAGTGCGTTGTCAAAAGATGACCAGTTGAGCGACGAAAGACTTTCATGTGGAGATCATATTTAATTGGACTTGACATGGGTCTGGTCGATAGATTCATTTCCATGGACATGATTTTCTGCTTTCTAAAGGCATTTCTGCGAATTCTTTCCCGAACGGCTTTTATGGGAGCAGTGGTTCAAACCACGCCAGGACGACCACTTATTTTTCTGTCTGTCACTTCAGAGTTTAGGAAAAACTATTGATCGTGCGGTAAACACACATTCTCGAAATATTATGTTTTTTCAGCAATTCGTAAATCTCACTTGCACTTTTACCACACTTTTGCAATGCAATCACTGCTATGCGATTTGCTTAGCTCCCAACTCTATTTTTAACAAGCGAAATTTGACACGAAACTGAGTAGACAATGCGTACGAACAAAAGCAAAAATAACTGAACTTTTTTCTGCAAATTTGTTCTCGACAGTATTGGAGAGAGTATTGGTTCGGGCGAGTTATTCCGTTCTTGGTGAGTTTTTGTTCGCGGATTATGCCGTCGAAAGATGCCAAAGGTTTAAAATTGAACTGACACCAAAAAGGGTAGTCGGGTTTACCGAGCTTGTACTGTACTCATTATCATGGATTAGCTGGGGGAGTTAAGTTAATAAGGCGTGTTCACTAATTATTGCTTGTAAGCAGTTTGGAATTTCTTTGTATCACCTTATAATTAAATTTTATTTATTGGAAGCGATCAATAAAACATTTTTAATCAATATATATACTATAGACCCGTACTACTTTGAAAGCGCTTTTGTATTTCGTTTGTCCTACACACAATAAATCGTTTGATGTATCTTCACCTTGAAAATAATACACGTTGGATTTGTATTACTAATCGATATAGCCTTAGTCTCCGAAATAACTGATGCTTCGTACTTATTTGATAAGCCCTGTCGATGCCTTTGCGTATATTTACACACATACATATATACGTATACCGCATGTATGTATACATAGATTTACTGAAAACAAAACTTGATTGTTTGTATTTTTTTAATTTCTCTTTTGACTCGATCTTTACGCATTTTTCAAGCACTCGAATAATTGGCTGGTGATAATGCTGTTATGCAGATTTCATTCAAATAAAACTAAAATTGTATATAAAAATCGCTGAGTGAATAAAAATACATTTTTTATGAAATAGAGACATACAAACATCTATACACACATGCGTTGATAAAAGAAAGAAACAAAGAAATTGGTTCGATTTGGCACAAGACCTTCGATAGCTCAGTTGGTAGAGCGGTGGACTGTAGAGTGATTTGTAAGAAACATATAGATATCCATAGGTCGCTGGTTCAAATCCGGCTCGAAGGATTCAGAAATAAATATTTTACTTTATTATTTGATTCACATTAAAAATTGTAGATACATCTTTGCAAAGCTATTTTGGCTTTACTCATTATTTCTATAAGTTGCAGAGAAAGTACGCCATCACGAAAGTCTATGAAATGTATGGACTTAAAAATATAATTAATGTTTGTTAATTCAAAGCCTCTTAAATTTTTTATATTGTATATATATATATATTTTATGCAATTGTGCTATTTACTTATGCACTAAATGCAATAAATGCATGCCTTCGATAGCTCAGTTGGTAGAGCGGTGGACTGTAGAGTGATTTGCAAGAAAAACGTAGAAATCCATAGGTCGCTGGTTCAAATCCGGCTCGAAGGAATGAAAGACATATTTTGTTTTTTCTCTTATTTCCTTTTAGTGAATTATTCTAATATTTGTTCGCTAACTAATAAAAGGTGGTGCAAAATTAATGATCCCATCGCAAGGTTTATAAGTTGAGCAGATGGTGACATACATACATAGGTCAATCGCACTTAGGACACTTGCGAACTAGACAGCTGCAGTACACAACAGACAAGTAAACAAACAAGCAATGGAGCGCTTAAAGATCAAACTAAAGATTTCCATCACTCAAAATGATTTTTTTATTTAGTAAAAAAGTGATTAAAAAAAATTATAAAAAGGATGATTAATTTTGCACCACCTTGCACTAACTAAATATTTTTATAAAATGAATATTAAAAAAAATGTTTCATTAGAAGAGATCTTATAAAAGGAAAACTTTTCAAAGAAATTTTCCGTAAAATCAATGAAAATGCTGCACTGTAATCTCTAACATTTCAGCACTCTATCGTTAGTTTTATAACAACTGTCAAATTTAATTGCATGCGATGGCAATGTTTTAAGTTTGCGCATTGTCATGTTATGTCATAAGTGCCCATTTACACAGGGAAACATTTGGAAAGGAAACATTTTGTTCGGGGGAGAAGGAAAGCCACGGACACGCCGCCGAACTGGCGACACGCTTTGCGCTCCTTATTCGCTTTTCTAATCTTAAATCAATTTTCCACAATTGCTTGATTTGTTTTTTTCTTTTGTGGAAGAAAGTTCTGAGTTCTGCGTTGGTTTTTAATCAAACGTAAGAGATCAACGATGACAAACATCCGAACGCTTCTTGGGAAATCCAGGATTATCTTTGCTAGTAAAGTAGGTATAATTTAAAAGTTATGGGACATGTTTATGTTGAACTCTAATTTCTAATAAAAAAAACACCAAATTATTTATTATTCAACCAGTTTGCATTCTTCATTGAAATATTTAAGAAACTGTTGACGAATGTCCTCCACTTTACATGTTAGCGGGTTACAAAATATATCCGAATCAGAAGATGCTAAAGTAGTAAACGCCAAAATATGCCGAAAACAATTACCGCAAATGAAACGTGAGAAGAGAATTTCCAGATGTCTCCGTGTGTAAATCGGCACTAATAGGATCACATATAACTAGATTATATACTTTTTCGAGCTTAGCTTCCAATTTGTAATTAAAAAGCGAATTTATCCGTATAATACTTATCTCCCCAAATCTCATTACAAAATAATCCTAGATTATAAAGACACATTTTTTCCGTACGATCCTGTGTTTTCCGTATTATCGATACTTCTTATTACGAATGTAAAGAGAAATGTCAAAGTAAAAGCAAGTAAATAAAATGAACGCCTGGAAATTCTAATACAATTTTAGTTACATATTATTAATTAAGCATTCATATAACAGAAAAAAGCGTGTATCCATAGACGCTTTGGCCTCTTAATGCTACTATAAAATGTAGTATCGAATTTCGCATATAACTGCCATAATATTTTACAACCTCAGTATATGGCCTTTAAAGGTTGCAATTAAATTAACTTGCTTCTCTTTGCCATTTCTTTATATCGTTGATAATTATGAAATAAACCAAAAACACTAAAATATTCCACAAAACCTTTTTCTATGAAAAAAAAACTTTTCGAAACAGTCTTAACAGCTGATTGCCAATTTTGCAGCTAATCTGCCATATCTTAGATTAAGTATTGGGAATTTATTGCTAATTTATTTATGTGCACGTACTTTTATTGTCGTTTTGAAAATGTCGTCAAGTAAACCAGTACGATTGAGTGAACCATTTTTTGCACAGACGGGAAATGCACCGTCTGAAAGACTAAAATGATAAAAGTGCTGCCAATGTGAGTGCCTCAACAAATTACCAATTGGCTGTCAAATAAAATGGCAGCCCATTGTTTCACAGCTGTTGGCAATATATGACTTAAAGTATAGGCCTCTTTTGCAAGCAAATGAACATATGTCGGCAACGGGGAAAGAGAATTGCCTTAAATTGCATGTGCTGGTAAAGCAGTGCGGCCTAATGATTTATAGCCACACTCGCTAGCAGCGAATCTTACTCGATAATTTTGTTGTTGCTTTCGCACTCTCCTCAAGTTAATCGAGCATAGAGATAGCGAGCGGGGAAATGACGAATAGGAGAGGCCTTATTTCAAGACATTAATTGCCAAATTCATTTAGTTTTCTGTCTCGATTGACAATTCCCTTGAAATTGATCATTGAAGTAATCACAAATGCAAATTTAGTGTCGAGATGCCTAGTAAACTGTATGCTTCGTCCTTATGTTATTGTTTAAAAATACGTTGATTCTTTATTTAGGTGCAAAATAGCGCCGCATTCGTACCTTCGATAGCTCAGTTGGTAGAGCGGTGGACTGTAGAGTACTTGGCAAAGATATGTAGAAATCCATAGGTCGCTGGTTCAAATCCGGCTCGAAGGAGAAATATTTTTTGACCAGATTTGCGGAGCGTGCGGGCTCATGTATCACCATCACTCAAAATCATTTATTTTTATTTAGTAAAAAGCAGTCAATTATAGAAAAAAAAATTAATTTTGCCTTTTTTCACTTTTGCATATTTTGGAAACTAGTATAGCTACAGAGATCATTTCATTAACATATTTTAAAATATTTATTCGCTTATCCACTTCTCTTATCTGCCGTAGCCGATTGTGTTGGTACGTGACTACCATTCGGAATTTACAGAGAGAACGTAGGTCCGAATCTCGGTAAAACACCAAAAATAATAAAAACATTTTTCAAATAGCGGTCGCCCCTCGGCAGGCAGTGGCAAATTTCCGAGTGTATTTCTGCCATGAAAGAACCTCTCATGAAAAAACCGCCTGCCGTTCGGAGGTGGAAAAACGTCAAGACGCACACCACAAATAGGACGAGGAGCTTTTGGTAACAATCCCAAAGAGGTTGTAAGCTCCAATCATCATATACAATATATCTGTTTTTTTTCGACTATATAATTATTTGAAGAAAACTTAAAATCAGCAGCAACTCTGCGCGGCAATACAATTGGCAATTTTTTTACTCTGCTATATAGCGGTAAAAATACTCGCGCTGCATCCATTCTTTAACCGTATTTTGTTTATTTTGATTGACACATTTCCTGAGTATCATAAGGTCCTATAATCGTGGTTTCAGAGGAATAAAGTGGACGAAATGGTTTGACCCCACAAAATGTAAAAAAATTTTCGCGAATTTGGAGCCACTTACTAAATTACAACAGTTTTTATATTAAAACCGGACCTTTTTTTTGTGATAGTAAAGACGACCATAGTGAAAAAAATTCAAAAGGTGTGACTAATATCAGACCATTAACCGGCTCTCATCGAATTTGAAAGAATCAGCTGATTGGCTGACGTATACGGGATCAGGGCAGCGGTTTGTTTACGAAAAAACTGCGATTGTGTTGGTGATATACGAACAAATCAATACAGCATACGATCATGTTACTTCGTTGCTCTCTGAACAACAACCATGGTTAAAAAAATTCAGAAGGTGTGACCAATATTAGACCGTTAACCGGCTCTCAACGAATTTAATAGAAAGAGCTGATTGGCTGATGTAACGGGCGTGGCAGTGATTTGTTTACGAAAAAACTGTGATTGTGTTGGTAATGCACGAGAAAAATCAACACAGCCTTGATCATGTTACTTCGTTGCTATCTGAACCATAGATAACTAGATGTGAAACTTATTCATTTTGAGAGAGAGCGCGCCCATGAGGATGTTTCAAAACTTGGCAGCACTCACACATTATGGGATTTTGAACAGCTGATAGTCGAAATGGCAGACTGCCAGAAGAAACGCGCCAAAAATAACAGACGAAAACAGTTCGTTTTTGCTTAATGGAGAAATGACGTGTTGAAATGTTTATAATTATTTGTCTTAAAATTAATTCAATTGAAATGTAATAATTTGAATTTAAGTGAGTTTGTAGAATCCAAAGCTTGTTATATCCTTTTCGACTTGTACGTTTAATTAGTCTTATGTACATAATGTAATTTTATTGAAAACTGTGTGTTGGTTTATGTAAATTTGTATATACGTAAATATTCTATGGTTGAAAAGCGTAGGTAAGGGAACTGACTTTCTGTTTGAGATATTTTACAAAAATTAAAGGTAATCTGCTTTAACTTATTCTGTTCGTTGTTTGAGAATTTTTTTTTTTGTTACCCAATTTCTGTGTTATACTAAAAAATCGCAATAAGTCATGTTTTTAATTATAACTTATGTTTTTCGCGTTCATTACTTTATTATTATTAAATTACTTTTGTATTTCAGTTTTAAATAATTTCATTTACATATAAATTTTTAAATTTTTTGCTTATTTATGTACATATTTCATACGGATTATGCTTATTTTTAGTATATGTAGGTGTTTACGAGTGATATAAGGCTATTGGGCAACCGCACACTAAATACTAACCTCAATGGTGGTGTGGAAACTAAAAATTCCAGACCTTTGGTTCAAAAATACCCAATTCATGTTTCTACCGGTGTGGCAATATTGGAAAATGTTATATTATAAAAAATGCACATTTTTCAGCGCTCTCACGAGAAAAAGAGTTTCACATCTAGTCATCTATGATCTGAACAACGACTGATTGAACGAGTGTGTGAATATCTATGAAATGAGCGGGCAGAACTGCTGCCGAGTACCCGATAATGTAGCAGCCGAAGTTATTCGCTCAATTTCGTTCCTCGCCATAGCTGAAAGCCAAACCTGATAATCTATCATCCTTGTTGGTGAATGATGTTCAGAGCATACTTAAATTATGGTCTATCATAGATTGGATACACAAATATAAAATTCAGTACGCGTTTGAAACCACATACTAATTGTTGTACTAAATTCAGTACGCGTTTGAAACCACATACTAATCCGGCTTTCCTTATAGTTTTTTCTTCAGTACGTAAGTCAATGTTCGTTCCATAAGGCATCCAATAATAAACGAAAGGCATGCAATCGAAAGCAGTAACAGCCCGAACTGCTATATAATATGTGTTCGTTTTCGCAAACAATTGCGTCAAAGCTTGGAATCACAGATACGGTTTAATAACATGCATTTAGGCTGCACATATTTTTTGCAAGGATTAATATCAATTGCTTTGTTTGAAAGAACTTATTTATATATGTACCTTCCGAATATGAACCAGATCTTACCATGAGTACTGTTTTTCGACTAATCTCGACCACAGCATCAACTAGCAGGCACATTTTCTCTTTGATAACTGATATAGAGGGAGGCCGCCGTAACTGAATGGGTTCGTGTGTAACAAGTATTCGGGAGTTCAAAGGCTCGAATCTCTGCACGAAACACCAAAATAGAAAACAATTTTCTATATTAATAGCGGTGACACCTCGAAAGGTAATGCCAAACCTTCAAATGTATTTGGCCAAGAAAAAAGCTCCTCATAAAAACCCATGCCGTTTGGAGTCGACTTAAAAATGTAGGTCCCTCCACATGTGGAACAACATCACAATACAATAGGAGCAGGAGCTCAGAAGTGTACGCGACAATTATTTATTTATTTGTTATTTAACTAATATACATTCTGTAGGCGTTTTCATATAAATACCTGGATCCCAGCGTCATCTACCGGTTTTACAACTGAATTCTGTGTATTAGAGTTCGTTTTTCTTTTGAACAACAACTTTCTCATTTCATGTTAAATTTTTTTTAGATTATTGTGAAGAGAGAAAGGTTTCAAATGAAATGCATCAACATAATTTTCAATAAAGCTTATGGACTTCTGAACCAACGAATTGAATAAGGGATGCATGTAGACTTTGTGCCATCACTGTAAACTTCATTTAATTTGACGGTAATTTAGTATTTAAAAGTGTATGAGTATCTTTTTTGGCAAAGACTTAATAAAAATCGGGTCTGTTTAGTATTAAAAATAGTATATATTTCTGGCACCATAATAATGATCAACAGACTGAGGTGGGCAGGTCACATATTACGGGCTACCGATTACCCACCCCAACAAATACTCTTTGAAAATTGCTACACACATAGAAGAAGAAGTCGCCCGCCGCTCAGATAGATTGACAGTGTAGATGCAGATGTAGGTTTTTTGGGATTTCGGGCATGGAGGACGCAGGCACGCAACCGAAACAATTGGATGCATGTGTGCAGCAGGCGAAGACCCGACCACGGTTGTTCAGCCAATATGATGATATGTTTCTGAGAATCACAGCAAAAATATTAAAAAAAAATTTTTTTATGAAAATAAAATTTATAAAAATAAATTACATTCCTAAGAGTAACCAACTTTTTGAATAACAGTTAACATACATACATATGACCCAAGAATGATAGAAACAAGATTGCGCTCATCAGCGAGTGTGTGACGTCACATTAGCTGAGTTGTGCAGTGTTGCCAACCATTTGCTCTTCGCAATAAATTTAGTGCTTTTTTATACCCAAAATTCGAAAATTTTTAAGTTTGGTGTTTGTTTCTTTTTTGCATTTTCTGAATGCGAATTAAAGCTATAGAGATGTAATCGTTTCTTCCGGCTCTCCATCCTTACGACATAGGGCATCAAGAGGTGTATTCATAGTAAAAATAAACAAAAAATACCAGAAAATATAAACATTACATTTTAATAGAACAGGCAGAAAATTGTCATGAAGAAAAAACTAAAATTCCGAGACAAAATAACAAAAAAATGCTAAATCAAGTAACGAAAAGGGAAATCTGGGCATACTCTTTGTCAAATTCGCTGAGAGCAGAGTAAGGGTACCACGATAGGCGCCATCTCATTATTCTTTCCATCATGCATATGACCCATATTGGCATCCTTTTTACATTTTTTCCACACTCAAAATGTCTAGCGAATTTGAAAATTTGTAATAGCTCAATCCATTTTCGACAGTTTTAGTATGAAAAAAAAAATCAAATCTTAGCCCGCTCTCCAGAATATCTCCACTTTTTTTTACATCTAATTTAGAACGGCGGTAGACATACATACATACATATGTATATTCATACCTAGTCGTATACTGTTTATATCTAATCATTCAACTGTTAAGTGCATAGTATTTATATTTTTTTGTATGTGTGTATGTGTATGTATTTCTTAGCATTCCTATATCTAGAATCGTTCACTATAGTATAATACAACTTTCTCGAGTGTATCGGCCATTGCCAGCCGCTTGGTGGAAGCATTGACACCACACTCAGCGACACTGGATACCCATTGCTCCACTACGAGAACGAGAGCGTTGCCATTGCCACTACTCGTATTCCAGCATACCTTGCACATCTAATTTTAAGTACGAGTATGTACATAGGTATGTCCACATACTATATACTACTGCGTATACATACCTATATACATACGTATAGACAGCACTTTGAATATACTGGGTCTTCGTTCGTCTCGATTACTACGATTGCGGCTACGCCATTTACGGTCGTAATCGCTGTCGCCGCATTTAGTCAACTACAGTTGCTCCTCGGTCGCGTGACGCTTCGTAACTAAAGTCCATACGATAGTTTTCAGTTTTTTAATATTACTTTATAGTATAAATACTTTTTTCATACATTCTCATACATATGTACTTGTACATGTATTGTAAATGTTGTGCGCAAATTTTTATGCGTATATTCCCGAATTGCCTTAACAATTTCGGTGTGGGGTAGGTCTGTGTATACATTTATGTTTTTTGTTTTTTCGTATACAGTTGAAGAAAAAGTTGTTTGATGCTGCTACCCGCAGGTGGTTTAATTATCGAAATTTATTAAAATCATTTCTTTAAAACGCAAAGTGTTCCATCGGTCACATGAAATCGTCTAAGTATTGCCTGTTAAGCATAAAAGTTCAACAAATAAATTTATTGTGAAATGTACATACATATATAAAAGTATATAAAAATGCGTATTTCCTTATTGTGTTTCCTGCTATGTTATGCCACTTCATCCTGCCACTTTTACGGTCACACGCTAACGTTCGCCGCGCAACCACGCTGGATACAGACCACAACTTTCGTGGTGATGTCCATGCACATACCCAGTGGCGTAATTCTAATTTCCCTTTCCCGATGGAAAACATTGTCCTTTTTCGTAATTTTGATAATGTGACATCTGCAGTGAGCAAAGTAAAAGTACTAAATTTTGTTTGTGGAAAAACTTTTAAGCTTTCTTCACAAATTAATCCATGCAAATGTGTCAATTGTCTTTTAACTTAACAAAATTAAATTTTACAAACTTCAGTGTCAAAGTTGCCTAATCACATATTCGGATGTAGGCACATATATACATATATATATGTATGTACCTTTGTAGTACATATGTACGTACATAAGTAAAAGAACGACAAGACATAATTTCAAGAGGAGGCTATATATTTATCCATACGTACGCCCAACTCTCTTTTTGCGCGGTTGGTGGTTAGTTGGTTAAAGTGGTGATTCTTCGAGAACCCAACTAGCGCTTCCGCACCATTTTGTTGCCATATCCTCCTTATCAACTTTTTTAACGGTTATTTACAGCATGACTATATCCAGTCTGTGTGGTTCAGGAACCTTATCAGGTTTTTGACGTCTAAGCCAGACAGTTGTTCGAAATTCTCGAACAGTGGTTGGCCCAGGGTTAACATTCTGTCCTTCCATAGGGCAGGGCATTCACAGAGGAAATGGAAGATTGTTTCCTTTTTCTCCGCTTGTTTACAACTGTGACAGTATGTATTGTGAGGGATACCCATTTTGGCTGCTTGTTCTCCGATAGGCCTAAAGCCGGTTATGACTGCCGTTGGTTTCCAGGCGTCCCGTCGTTTCATGTCTATCAATGCTAACGATTGCTTAAGGTTGTAGGTGGGCCATAACGTTCTGCTAATTTTGTATTTAGGCTGGTTTCTCCATCTACAATCCGCGATTCGGAGGTATTTTAGGGAAGTTGTATTCTTGACTATACCTAACAGTGTGAATACCGATTCTAGCAGATCGTTATTCATGGCAGATCCCCTCCGGGCCAGTTCATCTGCTTTTTCATTACCTTCAATGCTCCGATGTCCCGGGACCCAGATTAAGGTAACTTTATGGTTTTCACTCAAGGTGGTAAGGCTATTCCTGCTTTGTTCCAATAAATTAATTAAATTCAAAATGAGCTCACATTTAAAGAAAAACATAATGTAAACTGAACAGAAAAAATCTGCCTTCACTTCAAGAATTATGAAAAGAAAGACAATATTATGTCTTCTGATGACCATCAGAAGGCGATTATTTCATTGATCCAACTAATTTTACAGTTATTTCTGGACTTATTGCTTCCCATTCTTCCTTAAGAACATCTTTTAAATTTTCTTTGCTGATTTTGGTACGGAGCCGGACTTTCTTCTCGAGTATGTCCCATAAGTGCTCTATGGGGTTTAGGTCTGGTGATTGTGGGGGTCTATGTAATTGTTTTGGAACATTATAGAGCAACCACAGTTTAACAATCTCTGCTGTGTGCTTCGGGTTGGGCCTTAAATCTTTCACTCAGACTCAGATTTTTTGCACTTTCTCGTAAATTTGGTATTTTAAAAACCAAGATAATCATATACGTTCATTATGGATTCTATAAACTGCATTTGGCCAACGCCTGAGCTAGTCAACCACCGCCGCACCATCGCACCTCCGCCAATGTGTTTTATCGTAGGCACCAGGTTTTGATTTTCGAGTGCTGTTCCCAGTTTTCGCCCGCAATCTTGCGACTTTTTATACCAAAAATGCAAAATTTACTTTCAAGTGAGTAACTCCATTACAAAACTCAGCAGTCTTATTTAGATGCTGCTTTGCAAAGGCTTTCCACTTATGTCGATTTACTCTTGAAGGGAAGGGTTTTTTTGTGCAACCCTGCCGTGAAACCCAGCCTTTTTAAATTTTTTTCAGACTGTATCCGGACATATCTGCTTATGGAACTTTTCTTCTATGTTCTTTGCGATCTGGCTTGCTGTCAGTCGTGGATTAGTGCTCGTAAGGATAGTTAATTTGCACATTTCTCTCTTCGAAAGTTTTGATTAGCGTTCGGAACGAGGCTTGGATTCGTGGGATTTTGTTTGTTTGAAGTTGTTAAACACTCTTTACCTTGATGAATACTGGGTGCAAATAATACTCGCGATTTCACGACGGCTCTAACCAGTTTTCCAGCAACTAACGATTATTTGTCTTTTGCTAATATCTATCTCCTTTCTTTTTCTATCCGTAGTTAAGCAAAATATAATATTTTATACCTTACTTCTTTACCGCGACTACTCTTCTTCTTAATTGGCGCGATAACCGCTTACGCGATTTTGGCCGAGTTTAAAAAAGCGCGCCAGTCGTTTCTTTCTCGTGCTAACCGGTGCCAGTTTGACTCTTCAAGTGAAACCAAGATCTTCTCTAGCTGATCTTTCCAACGTAAAGGAGTCTTTTTCTTTCTCTGCTACCACCAGCTAGTACCGCATCGAATACTTTCAGAGTCGGAGCGTTTGTATCCATTCGGGCGACATGACCCAGCCAATGTAGCCGCTGGATCTTTATTCGCTGCGCTATGTCTATGTCGTCGTTAAGCTCATACGGCTCATCGTTCCATCGTCTGTGATATTCGCTATCGCTAACGTGCAAAGGTCCAAAAAACAAATCAAAAACAAATTGCGTGAAATTTTATCCATAGTATCTAATAAATCATATCTAATATTAGTAATGTAATTACCCATCGTTCGGTCGTCATCCTCTCACCCAAAGCCCTTCCTTCCTTCCTTTCCACTAAGTTGTTCTCTACCAGACAAAATCGTTACACGTAAATTTGTGTACAATACTGTGCAGCAGCCAGAAACAGACAATAATGTGGTATAGTAATTATGAAAGAGAAGAGCTGTAGAATATTAGACCACCCTAAACGGGAAACACTTTTAAATGACTCCAAAAACGGGAAACAAATGTGACTTATGAACAAAGTGGAGCTGGAACGTTTTTTTTTGTTTGTTTTAAGAATTAGGTACATATAAATAGAAGATAGTGAGAACGATAGGTTTAAAACCATTTAATGATATACTTTTGTCCGCTACTGTACCCTGTTTTCGTCTGAGAAGAACCCTACTGAAATTTTCCGCGGAATATTTCTATGGAACATTTTAATCCTACGTCGACCCTAAAAAAACATAAGGGTCAACATCACTCACAATATACGCCATCAAATTGACTCTTAAATATCATACGTTATCAATGATACCCTATGATCAGACAGTACCGGGAATGTTTAATTAAAATAAAACGGAGTAAAATTTGACAAAATACACATGTGCCAACGTTTAACACAGTCCTCTATGCAACCCTGGTAGGCCTTCAGCTCCTTTGTCGCTTTCTCTTTGATCTCCTCTATCGACTGAAATCTCCTTCCACGAAATGGTAACTTCAACTTGGAAAACAAAAAGAAGTCGCACAGGGCCATATCAGGTGAATACGGTGCTTGCACGATGGTATTTACTTGGTGTTTGGTGAAATAATTCGGCACAATTTGTGCTCGGTGTGATGGCGCGATATCATCACGCAAAATCCAAGAATTGTTTGTCCACATTTCCGGCCGTTTGTGATGTATAGCATCTCTTAAACGCTTCAAAACGGATAAATAGTGGCAGATGTGTGTCTTACAGTCCTACCAACCAAAGAAAAAAATATGGACCGGTTCCCCAAGTGCGCGGTTCGTTTAAATTAAACTTTCCCGGTACTTTTTGATCATAGGGTATATGTATCATAGTTTTATACAAGTTTTTCCAAATAATTTGGATCAATTTAACACCAAATTAAGAAAACTTCAACACACTGTAAAAAATGGGGTGTTTAGAGACAAAACGGAAGGTGATCTAATATTCTATAGCTTTTCCTCTTCCATAATTGCCATAGCACATTGTTGTCTTTTTTTGGTGAGAGGTGCTTCACAGTGAGAGGAACTCAAATTAAGTTTTTAAATTGTTCTTGTTTCAAACCTCCACTAGTAAGATGTTCAACAGGATTTGTCGTTCGATAAGAAAAATACAATTTTACAATTTTATTATTCAGTATAGTCTCCCTGATGTTCAATGCACTTGTTCCGACGAGATTCCAATGTATGAATTCCATGCCTGAAGTGAGAAGCTGGAAGGACTGCAAAATACGCTTCCACAGCTGTTATGACCTCATCATTGAAAAATGCTTTCCACGCATGAATTCTTTTAGGTCTCGAAACAGATGTAAGTCGCCAGGGGCCAAAGAATTGTTGGAGCATCCACCATATTCACCAGGGTGGATGCTCCAACAATTCTTTTCTTTAATACTCCAACTTTAATTCATGGATTTTAGCCATTGTGAAAATTCTCTTGTGACTCGGTGCATTGTCCTGATGAAAAAGATTCTTTTCTTTTGCAAACTTTGTCTTTTACCTCGAAGTTTTTCCTTCAGCTGGTCTAAAAAGTTACAATAATATTCAGAATTTATTGTTTTACAAGTTTACTCCACAAAGAAAATTCCTTTCGCATCCCAAAAAAATTATGCTAACACCTTTTTGGCCGATTTCTGACCACGAACTCGTTTCGAAGCCGAAGAACCAGGTTCACACCACTCTTTAGCCTATCGTTTTTTATTTAGGATCATGGTGATGGACCAAAGCCTCATCCATAGTGATGAATCGACGCACAAAATCCACTTTAACACTGTAAATGTTGTTGAGAAAGTCGCATTCGAATGTGTTTTTGTTCCCTTGTTAGCGAATGCGGAATGCGGCACTCATTGTGCACACAGCTTTCTGAAACCCAATACTTCATCCAAAATATTGCATACACTGCCACTTACATCAATGAGATGCCTAGGACTTCTACTAAATCTCCTTCAGTCACCCAACGATTTTCTGTATTCTTTCTATGATTTCTGGCGTTGTTTCTGTTTTTGGACGTCCTTGATGTGGATCATCTTGAAGGCTTTTTTACGACCACGTTTAAATTTAGCAAGCCAACTTTCTACTATACTAATTTATGGCGAAAATTCCTTATACACTTCCAAAATTCGTTCATAAATTTCCTTAGCTTTTAAACCTTCCAAAAATAAAAATTCAGCCACTGCACGATACTTGATTATTTTCATTGTATGTGCTTTATCGATGTGCTTTATCGAAAAACAAGCCAGACATAAATTTATTTTTTCTCTGCAAAGTGTTTATTTCCTTAAACGCCAATCGGCTTTATTTATAAAAAAGTACAAATTAACTACAAATCTAATAAAATGTTTCCTTTACTTATTTTTCTTGCAGTTAAATGGAAGTATCGGATGGATCACCACCTCCTTCATTGTGCATTGTACGAGCCGCTGAATTTTTCCCAAAATCAGAAATGGAGAAGGAAGATACACAGTTGACAGTTCCCTTTCAAGAACGTTAGTACTTTTGCATCTTTGCTACTTTCTAAAATATAAATGAAGCTTTTCGTTTTCTTATACCTGCAGTTGCTGGAGAATCTGTCAAATATCTGGGTCGTACTGACGATGGTGTATTGGCGCTCTCTACATACCGCATATTCATGCTTAAAAACTCTACCAACTCAGAGACATCCGTGCCGCTGGGACTGATCGAGAGTGTACAAACACGTGACCTGTTTCAATTAATTATAAATTGCAAGGACGCTAGTACAGTTAAATGTTCCTTTGAAACAGCTGAGCAGTGCGCCGAATGGCAGCGACGTATTCAGTTGTCTGTGGGTGTGCCGGAAACATTAGAATCACTTTTCGCATTTCCCTTCCACTCATATATGTGTGATGCGATTAGCATACAGAATGGCGATGTTGTTGGCAGATTAGCCGCTGGAGGCGTCATTGACAATTCTACCGAGTACCTGGAACGCCTACAACGTGCCTCCCGCGATGACGAAGACTTTATGCGCGAAGTCGAACGACTCGGTTTCGATTTAAATGGCGCGTGGCGTATTTCCAAAGCGAATGAAGAGTTCAAATTGTGTCCTTCGTATCCGCAAAAATTGCTGGTGCCGGGTTGCATATCGGACGAAATGCTCAATGAAGTGTCGAACTTTCGTGGTTCGCGGCGTCTGCCAGCCGTGGTGTGGCGTCATCGGAAATCGGGCGCAGTGATTGCGCGTTGTAGTCAACCAGAGGTCGGCTGGTTTGGTTGGCGCAGTACCAAAGACGAACAACTACTCAAAGCTTTGGCCGATGCTTGTGCCTTTGACAGAGGCGAGCAGATGCGCCGTCTAATGCAGTCCACCAATCCTGGGCTATTGATGACTTCCGGCGAGAATTCACCCTCAAGCGGTGAGAACAGTCATGAGGAAGTTGCGCTGGACGAAGTGCGGGTACGTTAAAATACAAAATGTATTCAGTTGTGTATATTCAATCACAATTTTTTTTTCTTTTCCCTTTTTGCTATTAGAAAATTCTCATTGTGGATGCGCGTAGCTACGCATCCGCTGTAACGAATCGAGCACGCGGTGGTGGTTGCGAATGCATTGAATATTATCCGTGTGCGGAAATTGAATTTATGAATCTGGGTAACATACACGTCATACGAAGGAGTTTCCATGCGCTCAGACAACTGTGCGCTTCCCCACCAGATTGTCCCAAGTAAACTTTGAATGGCTTTTGTTGCATTGCGTGTTGGCTTTAAATTGAGCGAATTTTTCTTTTCGTTAGCTGGTTAGGTTTACTCGAGAAGACGATGTGGCTGCAGCATCTCTCGGGATTATTGGCTGCTACCGTAACCGTATGTCATGCCATCGAGAAGAAAGGTCGGCCAGTATTGGTACACTGCTCTGATGGATGGGATCGCACGCCACAAATCGTGGCCACAGCAGAACTGTGCTTGGACCCTTACTATCGCACTGTAGAGGTAATGACATACGATTTTCATTATATTGTAAACAAATTAAAAAACAGATTGAGTCTTCTATATTATAAATGCGCATACTCGTGCAACTAAAATTGGTAATTATTTCTTTTTTAGGGTTTCCGCGTATTAGTCGAACGTGAATGGCTAAGTTTTGGCCACAAATATTCTGATCGCTGTGGTCATGGGCCCGGTTCTGATGAGCTAAATGAAAGATGTCCTGTTTTTTTACAATGGCTGGATTTGGTGCATCAAATACACAAACAATTCCCATGCAGTTTTGAATTCAACATGGCTTACTTGGTAATTTGCAAAATTACAGCAAAATTGTACGTGTGTACAAATTAATTTATGATATTATCTCCTATTTCAGATAAAATTAGCACAACATTCGCATTCATGTCTATTTGGTACCTTTCTGTGCAACACCTACAAGGAGCGATTGGAAAAGTCAGTATTTGAGCGTACATACTCAGTATGGCCTTTTCTTTCAGGCCCAATGTATAAAAATCCACTATACTTACAAAACAGAGATGCGGTAAATTCAAATATGAATACTTAAATGCATATGCTTTGAATAAAATTCCTATATCTCTTTCCACATAGGTAATTTGGCCTGCGCATCATGTAAGAGACTTATACCTATGGACTGATGTTTATTTGGGCAGCTTGGGTAATCAAAATAGCATTGATTTTCCTAATAATAGTAACGAAAGTGTGCAGGGATCGATCAGTAAGTTTTTTCTGCTATTTTATCATAATTTTACGTATAAATTGTAAAACAAAAATATATCTATTCAAGGTCCTATGACAAAAACACGTTCATATGGTGATTTAATCTCAGCGAACATTATGCAAAGTGGAATATCACGTCGTTCGAGCGACCCAAACATGACTGTGGAACCGAAGTAAGCTATACTATCCTGCTGTTCTACTCTGTGTATGCAGATCATTTAATTTATAAGAGAAGTTTTTATATGGTCGATTAGTAATCGCAAGGATATAAGTCAGCTAGTAGAAAATAGCTTAACTTCCAGTAGTGGAGGAGGATTAAAAAATGCTGACCAATCACCGTGAACATATTTCTTATGTTCCCACTGCAGTCGGTTGTACATTGCCGGAACGACCCAGATTCATATCCGGCCAAAGGCTCTCAGCCCAACAGCATTCCCCACACATATATGTGGAATATTTATGCGTCTACAAGTTAGGTTAGATTAGGTTGGCTTGGCTGGATGAAAGCCATCACATATGTAGACCTATTGGTCCTTAGTGGTACCAGATGGAGCTTGACCCTTACGTTTTCTTGTAATAGGCTTCTTGTAATAAGACTGCGTCTTTTTCGAATCTAAGTAAACTCTGAAGCTCTAACCCCAAGAGACATTCTAACCTCTCATATTGTAGAGCACCTAAACATTTCATTCGGGTCTAGCTAATGCAGGGCAAGAACATAGAAGGTATGAGAAGATGGTGAGAGTTTCCCTCACTTCTAGTTCATTATAAAATATGCAGCTATCATTGTTTGCTATTCCCATCTTGTATGCGTGTGCCGCTAACAAACTGGCCTGTCAGTATACCTACGACAGTTCTACTTTCCTTTCTAGATAGGGCTGTATTCTATGTACACATGATTTTTGCGGTATTACAAGTGGCTAGATTATTCCATCTCCTGTCTATCCGTGTTTTCATGTCCGCAGCGAAGTCATTGTATACCGTATTTAAAGGTTTCAGTATGTTGTTTTCTTGTTCGAATTGGCAATCTCATCTACAATTTCGTTTCCTGCAATGCCTTTAAGTCCGTGTACCGAATAGATGTGTAACCGTCTGTCTGCGGCTAGTCTCTCTATGGTTTCCCTAGTCCTAAGAACGTTTTTAGAAGAAATTTCATATTGCCGCTTGACTGTCAACGTATATATTTATGTTGGAGTTTCTCGATGTCCTTGCTAGTGCCATTTCTGCAGCCTTTCCTACCGCAAAGATTTCTGCTTGAAAAATGTATGCTTCTACAACAACAGCAACATATTTCATATGATCTCCATAAATTTTAGACATACTTTATTTGATATTTTATTTTAGCTTAACTTTGGCTACGAATTCGGAAAACAACTCCATTGCGGATACGCAATCCGAACGTGAAGATTCGCCAGACAACGTAAATGATACAATACAAAAAATACAAAATCTCACCATGCAACTAAATAACCAGGACAAGGTAAACTACTTTAACGGTGGAAAACCTATAGACGAATTGTCAAAGGAAGAACGAAAAGAACTGAACGATAATGTAACGGACGTTGAAAATGCTATTGAAGACATGTTTCAGCACGATAAATCTAAAAACTGCAACGATATGTTGTCAATGGGTTCAAACAGTGCTCCACTTGAGGAGGAGCCCGAGCCAAACATTTTCAATTCAAACGAAATTGACATTACGCATAAAATAACTGATGTTCAAAATACTACATATAACGGCACTGAGGTGGATGGTGTGAGTCAGAATGAGAATGTGAATGCTGCTTTGGTGGCCACAGAGATTAGAGATTCGGGAGGTGGTAACAAATTAGATATGTACAAGAAGTGCATGAACGAGGATCTGATGTTGAGCGTCAATTTAGGTGGTGAGTATTAGTGGAACTTTTAAGCTACCGCAAACGTGTATTAATTTTATTCTGAACTTCATTTCTATGTTAGATGTAAGCTACGATGTTGACGGTACTGCTACAAGTGTAGCAGATGAGCGGCAGAATATTTGGCATGGCTCGATCAATACCAGCACAGATACCTTAGTGCCGATAGAGAGAAGGCAAAATAACGATTGTAGCGAAATTAAAACATTTGCCACGAAAGAAATTGATGTTGCCGATGGTTTTGGTTCGCCAGAAAGATTGTCCACAACGTCTGACAAAACGGAACTTGGCTTAACCTCTCCATATGTTTTATTGAAACAAGAGGTATTCAGTTTAGATTGATTGCGAATATTTTCAAGTGAGATAAAATGATATTTAATATTACATTACCATATTTTAGCGCAAAACTGCATCAACCTGTAATACCAATGGAAATAGCATTGGCGTCAATGGCGTACAAAACAGTATTTTACCAAAAGTTCATGGCGTCAGTAGCACCTCGAATCGTTCAAATATCTTGTCAACTTCATCTAGTAATGCCTCCGTCTCTTCTACATCGTCTTCACTCAATAACTTAAATAATATTAGAAACAGCAACAATAGCCTCGCAACAACTACGACCACACCAGATAGGAATTGTGACAATAAAAGCGGGAATGAAGCTGATATCGATGATCCCGACATCGATGACGACGATGCTGCTGATCCATTTCCAAATACTCATGCGCATTCCAGCGATTCCATGAATGAAAGCATCATCATTTTGCCAGAGCATCGAAAATTGGAAATATCTGTAAGTGGCAAATGCCAGACAATCTCGAATAACGGGGTATCATTGCCGACGACACCAACTGGTTTTGCAACTATGAGTGGTGGTGGTCATGGGGAGATCGGTATGGTAGGTGGTGCAGCCACACAACGTCGACGACGCACTTCATCGTCAAACTCCAATCCAAATCGCTACTTCGATGGCATTAACATAAAACTAGCCAATGGAAGGTAAGCAAATGCATGCATCAATTCCATTTACTATAAAATTTCATGTTTTTTTTATTTTTATTATATTCCATTTAGCACAACACGGTTTTCTCTGCCTGGTGCACGATCTTTGCCAATGACACCGCCCGCACAACAGGAACGACCACAAATTACAATTTCCTGTCCAGACGGATTGGCGCATGCGCTGAGTGAACAAAATCTGCGACTACAACAAATTGTGCTTGAACACAAGGTAAGCAAAGGGTCAATGTTTAAATTTAAATGAGTGATTTTATTCAAATTATCAGGAATTTTTTGTGTCGCTAAACGAAATTAAAAAAATTTAAAAAATTCTAAATAATTATATTTATTTTTTATTAATACAATTTTTTCTGTAACATTGTGATTTTAGGTGCGCGAGGATGTATTGTTGCGCGAAATTCATGACATGCGTATGGCATTACTTAAGAAAATATGTCCTAGCTGTAACGTTGCACAAACAAACGCCAACGATGAACAGGTAAGGAACTGACAGCTGGAGTTAATAATATTTACCTTTAGTTGCACTCTGCAAAGAACAAGATGATCAACATTGATCGGGTGGGATAGCAAACAGTGGTGACGTTTTTCGTATGCAAATCGAAATGTTACTAGGTTTTATTTTTTAAATATCGGGCAGTCGATTGAAAATCAAAATATATAATAGTACAACCGAAAAAATTTATCAAAAATACTTCACTCTTAAAAAAATGTCTATTTTTTAATACTAGATTTGCACACACTAAATACTAGATGAAACACAGACATGTTTGTAAGAAAATAGTTTCGATGTTTGTTTTGGCATTCAACATCGCATTACTCAATGATAGTTAAAAATAATATTTTGTAGTGTTCCAATTTTAAAGCATTAATAATCACGTATTTTCGAAAATTACCCTGAATTGCTTTGGTGCTCTTAAGGGGTTACATGGGTTTCGTCGGGTAAAAAAAGGCCTATTTTCAATATTTTTTGTTTCTATGTAAAAAATTATTTATTTTATTCAAACTTTTTTATGTCTTATAGATACATACATATTTAAATAATAATTTCTGAAATTTTCAAAACAAAAAAATTAAAACTCCTCCATTGTGACGTCATTTTCGGTGACCCCTCTAAAAAAAAGGTGCGTCCGCGTTGGAAACATAACTCCTGACAGGCTCATCATCATGAAAAAACAAAAATAAGTGTTTTAGTTAAGACCATAAACTCGTGTTTGAACGAAGGAAAGAAAAAAAAAGTAAAAATTGGAGTTTTGGCAGACATTTTTGCAAAAAAAAAGAAAATTTCGGTAAAATTTGCTTGACATTTTGTTTTTTTTTTTTTTAATAGTTTTAAATGAAAAAAAGAACAAAATCCTTCGTTCAAGCACGAGTAAATTGTATTTCGAACACCTGTGTAAAAATTCATCAAAATCGGTTGAGTAGTTTTCGAGAACATTTGACAACCGACTTTGAAAACACGGTTCCGAAAAAACGCGCTTAAAGTTTTGAGTAACAATAAAAGTGGCTTGGAGCGCACACATTCCAAAGGCTGTATTTCCGAATTTATTATTCGGATCGACTTGAAAATTAAGGATAATATTCCTGAGAAGTTGTAGAAATTAATAAACAAAAAAAAAATAAATCGATTTTTTGAACCAACGAAACCCATGCAACCCTTAATTAAATTAACAGCCAATGTTAGGCTAGGTTAGGTTAAACTGGCTAGCCAAAGCCATGCAGAGATCATTTTGGTCCATAGCGATACCAGATCAGAGCCCTTTTTTTAGCGAAAATATGCGTCACTCAAGATGCACGTACTGTTCGCGAATTTCAGGAGTCGCCCAAGCTCCAATTCAAGAATAGATTCTAGTATAAATAAATATGTATTTATTCATAATTTGTACGAATACCCTTTATTGGGTATTTGGCCGAGCTACTCCTCCAACTTGCTGTCTGCATCTTGATATTGTTACAGAAATGGAGGTGGCGGGACCTGTAGTTTTATGCCGCCTCCGATTGGCAGATGGTCTTTTATATGAGAAGCATTTTTTTTCATGGCGAGAGCCCATCGTTTAAAAAAGCAAAAAATCCTTTTCTATCATTTGCTGGTTCATGCCCACAGTGGGTTTCGGTCCTAACGAATGGTAGTCACGCACAAAACCATTGATAGTAAAAAATCGCATGTGCCCCACCTCTGGGTCCCAACTCTTAAAAAATGTAATGTAGGTTTTCTCATTATCCATTGAACATAGATTTTGTTTTGATGGGGTTTTCCAATAAAGGCCAGTCGAAAGAGGATAAAATAATCCTTGCGTGGCATTAATAAAATTAATTTTTTTATTTGAAAAGTCCATGCATACCATTATGTATGGAATCAGACATCGTTTTCCACTAGAGCCAACCATCCCCTCAAATCGTTTATAGCAAAGTTTTATCATCTGCATATGCTGTTCAATCGAATAACTTGCCATGGTGATTTGGCATCAGCGACTGATTAATAAACAGTTTAACGGGTGTCACCAAAACATCATAACCATCACAGCCTATCAATATGAACCTGTTCTTTTTAGACCACCATATATAAAATAACCCAGGAGTTTTAATAAGAACGAAAAATTGTGTTGACCCTAAATTAAAATTCATAAATTTTGCAGTCAATATTCTGAGTTTACTATCATCACTTTAAAGATGCTCCCCACATTTTTTCGGGCTTCCTATGCAAATCTTAAAACTATTGCACCAGCGTTGATCTACTTACATTTTTTACTTTACAAACCGAAAAAGGTATTGGCACAGTGTATGTAGGAAGATAAAAGATGCGCACTGAGTGTCGTGAATAGCTGTGGCTGTATTATATAATATATTTATTATTATATTTTTCCGCAAGTCATACATATATATATGTTCATGCATACGTTACATAAATAATTATGAGAGAAGTATTTGAATAATTATCGAAAATCGAGCAGCAATAATTAATCTCTTATGGCAACCTCGCAGTAGAGTAGAAAGCTTTAATGCAAATTAATAGGTCTCCTCTTTTCGCTAACCATTAGCAAGTGGTAAATAGATGAAGCAACTGGTATAAATGAACATATCCTGGTAACGCTAGAATAGAAATGCCTAAACAAACGCTTCAAAACGCCAAGATAGAAAATTGCATGGACGGTTTGGCCCATTGGCACGAACTCCTTGTGAACAATTCCCTTGGAATCGTAAAAACAAATGAGCATCGACTTGATTTTTGACTTCTCCAAACGCGATTTTTTGGGTGGTGGCTCGTTGTTGTTGTTGTAGCAGCATAAACTTTCCCTATATTTACATACGGGGAATGCTGCTGGAGTGACAGTCCTTGGCCGGATATAAATCCGGGTCGTTTCGGTAACGTAAAACCGACTGTCGTGTAAACGGTGGTGGCTCGTCTTGGGCCTGCCATTCCGACACTTTGACGCTTAATTTCAGGTACATGTTGGAAACACCACGATCCATCACCAGTTACAATGTTGTAAAGGAAGTTCCCGTCTTTTCTCGCCTCTTTAATGAGGTTTTTCGAATGTTGAATTCTGAGTAATTTTTGGTTCTACGGAATGAAACGTGCACAGACCTTTCGTAAGCCCAAATGATCAGTTAAAATGCGATAAATCGATGTTTTAGAGATATTCAACTCCGATTCCATGAATCTGAACCATCATTTCGGTTCATTTTTGATAAAACTACGAACAATTTCGATGAAGTTTTATTATTACCGATTTTTGGCGGCCCGTATGTTTATTGTAATTTATGTCCTCACAACCATTTCTTAAACGTGTAAACCACTCATGAACTCTAGCACGAGATAGACAATCATCGCCATAAACTTTTTTTATCAAATCAAATGTTTCAGTAAATGCTTTACCGATTTTTTAAAACAAAATTTGATACTAGCTCTTTGTTCGAAACTAATTTTTGTACCGATGACACAAACATACTGACACTTCAGACGCAATAACTTCGCTTCCACTGAACCGAATGGCACCAAGCCTTCACTGAAAGTCAGCTAGGGATGTAATCCAACGCACTCATGAAAAAAATGGCGCTATCAAAAACATTTTTATGACGCCAGTCTTGTTTATTTTGGACTTCACCTTATAGTTTGCGGAAATTCATTATTTTTGATTAAAATTTTTGCACAAATGGTTTACCAAGAGGTAAAGGGCAATGCTACGTCTACTAACATGACGGTCAACTTCGATTGTTTCTGTGATTTTATCGACATTTTCGTTAACATCAAAAATGCCTAGATGGAATCGACGAAACCAAAATTGCACATAATAAGCTGTAACAGTATCGGGACCATAAACACCATTCACAAACTCACACATTTTCGCCTTTAACAAAAAAAAACTGTAAAATATAAATGTACAGGTATTCTTTTTGTTGACTTCCATTGGTAACACCCTGTAACTCACTACTGAATGGAACAAAGAAAACACAGCAAACACACCCTGTAACTCACTACTGAATGGAACAAAGAAAACACAGCAAAGCAATTTTTTAGTGTGAAATGTCAACTTCACCACGAACACAAACTTTAAATTGTTTGATCAATACTTTACGAGATATCGATCACTACAGCCATCTACCGAGAAAATAATGGATTTCTGTTTCCCGAAACTACTTGTAAGGTCTTTGTAGAGTATACGAAGTGATTCAATATTTGTAGTTTTTTCTTTTTATATTATTCATGAAGTGTGCCAATGCTTTTTTCGGTTTGTGTACATACAGTCAGCGTCAAAAGAAAGTGTACACCACATATTGATAAGTTTTAACTATACATTTATTTATTTTGTAGTTTCATTTATTTTTTTTTTTTGTAATTTAATTTTTTTTTTTTATATAGCTCATATTACAACTAAAGCCACATAAAGCAAATTTGTAAAAAGTCAGCAAATTTTCATCAAAATTTTTAACTTTTTGCTCAGAATTTTTAGAAAAACTTGGGGCATTGAATTTTTGTGCAATAAAGTGCAAGTTTCAAGTTGTTCGAAAATCGTGTTGATTTTTGACAATTTTTTCTGCTGACGGTGTTGGGTGTTTTCTTCTATATAAAAAAGTGAAATAAGCGTTAAATGGAGAAAATGCAAAAGATCGCAACCGAAAACAAAATCTACTATACGAAAATTTAATTAGCTATGAAATTGCACATTGCATTTGAAATTTTTTCCAAAAAAAGAGTAATAAGTTTAAAATTCTGAAGAAAATTCGGCGAATTCTTAGACATTTTATACAAAGTTTGAAACTTTGTTTTACCTGGTATTTGTTGTAGTATGAACTGTGTTTTTAAATGAATGAATAGGAACAACTTGTCAATATGTGGTGTACACTTTCTTTTCATGTTGACTGTATACATATACATATGTAGTTGCATATGTATAAATATGTGCATATATTAGTACATACTTCTATCTACTACACCCAATCAAGGTAGATGAGCTGTTAGTTAGCAGACGTAAAATATTTGAACGTACCAGATGCCAACTCTTAAGTGCTAGATCGTGTAAGAAGTGCAAACTACTGCAACAACAGCAAATGCGACAACAACGACCCCACAAGCTACATCATCGTTTGCAACGTTACAACACCACGCTCGACCACCATTATCGACTGCTCTCCCGTTATCGTTATTGTCATTGCCATTGCCAAAACAGTTACAACCAGCGTAGACGCCATCACAGTTTCAGTTGTAGCCTTTGCTATAGCAACGAAGATGATTTGCTGACAGACGACGATAATGACGTCGCAGTGACGACACTAATTCGCAATTGTAGTTGCGATTGCGGTGATAGCAATAGTTCCTTGTCGGCGGTTAGTTTGTGAATTTGGTTTTTTGATTTTCCTTACATTGTTTAAAAACTTGGTGTACCGTCTATGGCGGTTACTTGCTTATCGCAATAATGAAATAGTATATCGATATAGAATAATCAGTATTTTGCAGTTTTATACATACAGTATTGACGAAAACTTAAACTTAAGGGGTCCCGGTGGTCTAGAGCTTTAGGATATTTTCAAGAATTTGTTTTTTACAAATAAAAATGAAAAACGATATTTAAATTTTTGGGCTTTTTATTTGACTCCTTTTACATACAAAAATGAAAAAAAAATTAAATTTTTATATTTTTATTCCTTTATTATTCCACTTGGGAACATAGGGCTTCAACAAAACATTTAAATCTTACTCTGTTAACCGCTGTTCTCTTTACGACATCCCTTTAATTTTAATAATTTAAAAAATGGCGCTGAAGTTGAGCCTCCCGAAAAATTGTACCTGGACGGTGTTGTCCTCTTTTGGCTCTTCTATATATCTAAAACACAAAAAAAATATTAATCAGTATGACTGTAGCTATGTCCCGTACTATGTAGAATAAAAGAAATTTACAAAATGGCGGGTTTTGTATTTGACACTCTTAAAATCCGGTTTTTTTCAGTTTTTTTTATCAAAAAATACGAAATAATTGAAATAATAATATGATTCTAGTACGAGCGATAGCCATTGATGTTGTGAACAACATATTAAAATTGTAGACGATTCGCTTGAATAGTTTCTTTTTTTTTGTTTTGACAACACCAGGCCGAAAAAGTAGTTTCGATATAAATGAGTTTAACCCTTAGAATACTGATAGCATAAAGGACGGAGTGGGGTCACTAAAGTCCCCCACACAAAAATTTTTTCGTTTTGTTTATAAGTTGGCATATTAATATTACAAAGACTGTTAGTAAATTAAAAAACGATAAGTTTTTATATAGGATTTAAAATAAAACTCGACTACCTAAGGGGAAAAAGAGAGAAAGAAATTATTTACAAGTTATTAAAGAAAAACTTATCCTGGGGGACCTAGAGTCCCCCACTCCGTACTCTAAGGGTTAAAGTTTGAGGTACAGGAGCGCGCGGATCGCTCTCTACCTAGTTAATGGGCTGTACAAGCTAGAATATTGGTAATTTCCGCATGAAATTTCACAGCATATTATTAAGATACTATACTATCGAAAAAAAACAAAAAATCGATTTTTTTTAATTTCTAGACCACCGAGTCCCCTTAAACTAAAAGCCTCTGTCTTTCTTTCCAATTTATTTTTTCCATGCAATTGAATCGTTTCATTTATAACATAGTTTTGCTGATAAAGAAACATTTTAGCATTTCGCGTTTAAGGAATAAAAATCATAATTAAAATTGAATTGAATTAAATTGAATGAAAATAACAAAACTTAACCACTCCCTGACCATCTGTTAACCCTTTTGCATCATTCGACGGAATAATCCGCGAACAAAAACTCTCTCTCATCACTAAGAGCGGAATAGTCCGCGAGAACCAATACTCTCCTATCACCATGAACGGAACAATCGGCAATAAATTATTATTTTTTTTTTGTTAAAAGTTTAAGAAATTTAATAAATTTAGTAATCCTGTATCGCTCCTTTTCATAAGAGCAAACAGTAAAAGTCTTGCCGACGCAAGGTATACAAATTTTGAAGCTATATATTATAGATTTTCCGGTAAATATCTTCTGTGAACTTTATGTATCTAAGAAGCTTAAAAAAAAGTTCTTTCTGTTTCTCCTGCGGTGAAGCCAGGTGTGGCTTACAGCGTTCAAAAAAAAAAAGTTAAAAGAGAGAAAATTCGTCTTAAATAGAGAAAAGGTATTCAATATAATACAAGTGGTCCAAATCGGACCAGCTTTAGAGCAATTGTCCCTTTGCTAAGGAATTGAAAATTGATTCGAAAACTATTTGGCATCCATCGTTGAAATAAGGCGAAAAAATTTCGAGAAGTTTTTACTTCATATAAGATTATAGTTAATTAGTTTTTCACAATGCAGATGTACTACAAATTGAGCACTGCAGCATATCGCAAGATGGTGCGTGTCTGTTGACCGGCCTCTACCATTTCAAATTACAACTTTGTTCTTTGTTCAAAAGTAACAGTTGCACTAAGTTGCTTAAAGAAAACCCAAGTATTTTCATTTCATAGAACAGAAATACACGTTCTAATTCAAAATCAAGATCAAATTCAATGTTTACAAGTATGTATAACAAGCAGAGCTCTCATTTAAACAAATCTCGAATTTTCCAACAATTTTGAATTACTAAAATCAGGTAATGAATAAAATCATGAAACTTTGTTCTGAAAAAGTATTCAACCCGATTTCAGACATACAAATTAATAAATATGAAGGTTATACCTATATAATACCAAGCCAAAACAAAAAATATAATACTGTTTCATGTTCTTGAATTGTTCGTGATTTTAATTTTTGGGTGAAAAAATGTTTTTTTTTATATATAAAAATAACTTTTTAACTTAAAAAAGGTTCCACACCTTCCTTTGTAAACCAATCGATATGCTATTTTTTGCGAAAAACTTTTATTGAATTGTTGCAATAAATGCTGCTTGATTGTTTGGGCGGTTTTTGCATTTTTTCGCTCGTTTGTTCTCGCTGTCGCTCCTGAACCAAACTAACTTTGCTGTTGTTGCTGTTGTTTGCTTTGCAAAATACTTATCTCGCAAAAATGTATTACACGAGTGCACTTAACTTGTTGGAATTCTTGTACGTTTTTTCTGCGCTAACTTCTTTTTTGTTTTTGAAAAATGTCGCTAACCGCATGTGCACTTCGCCTCTATTGACTCCCTTACAGTTTAAAATTTCAATTCTTTTTTTGTGCTAATTCTTGGTTGTAAGACTAAATATGCACTTGTTTATACATACAAACATACATATGTATATGTGCTACCTAGTAATAACTCGTATTTTTCAACTTATTATTTTCCAGTGTTCAGCTATGGATAATATTGAGAATGCTTCGATATGCTCTTGGGAGGCAGTTGAAGATCGCAGTGCTCCCTCTTCTAGCGCTAGTTCCTCCATACAACAACCAAGCACCACAAGTGTCCTCTGGGTCCCCGATCATGCTGTGAAACGCTGCACCAGCTGTCAAGTCGAATTCTGGATAGGCCGACGAAGACATCATTGCCGGTGCGAAAGTCAAAACACTTGAGAAAAAATATTATACATTTTTAATTTAATTTTCTCATTCTTATTTCGAATTTAAAAATAATAATTTCTTACTGTTTGCATTATTCATCTGTTAATAACAAAATATTTTTGGTTTATTGACTATGAATTAAGAGGTTACATACGTCCAGCAGCGTCAAAAATGCGCTAAAAGAAAGGATAATAATAGAAATTAATAAAAAAAATTGTATGCATTGTTTCTTAGTACTTAAACTTTATAAAAAAATGTATTTTAATTTTTCTTTACAAAAATTAGTATATATATATGTGACCCAAAGTACAATGAAAAAACAGTTGCTCAACGGTCTGCATCATATCTCCTTGAAATGTTGATGGAACTGTAAAAAGTAAAAAAATCTTGTAAAATAAAGTTGTAGATAGACTGTTGTGTCGAATTTTTGAATTTCAAAAAATTTGGCAATTTACGGCATTTAAAAAAAAAGTATGCGTTTTACGTCACAAATGTCACACTTTAATTATGTTAATAAAATTTTTTAATACAAATATCAAAAATCAAATCTATAGAGAAGACACTTTCGAATTAAAAAAATAAAATAAAAAAATATTAAAAACTGTATGAGTTATCATGCAGACCGTGCCGCAAAAAGTAGTTTCGAGAAAAACGAGTTTAAAGTTTGAGGTACAGGAGCGCGTGCACCGGTCTCCACCTAGTTAATGGGCTGTAGAAGCTAATATATAATATTGGAAATTTCCACATGAAAATTTCACAGTATATTCTTCAGATACCATACTTTTGAAATATCGAAAAAAACGATATTTTGAAAATTCTGGACGCATGTAACCTCTTAATTGTTTACTTTCACTTCCCTTTTTGGAATATACATATGTATAGGGTTTTTCAGTAAGAGCGCTTCAACTTTTGAACTTTTTTGAATAAAACACAAACGGTTTGACTTTTTTAACTAATTTTTTTTATTATCGAGTTTGAACATATACATTTAAGTATGAAATTCGATTTCTTTTGCATGACCACCGCGTGTACGTTTTACGAAGTCCAATCGTTGAACCCAATTTTCGACCACTCTTTTGCATAAATCGGCCGAAATTCCAGCAATTTCGCGTTCAATATTGGCTCTGAGCTCACAAATTGTCGCCGGCTTGTTACTGTAGACCAATGACTTCACATAACCCCAAAACGGGACGGCTTGTTAAGTGGACCGTAAAATGGCCGTAATGCTCTTAAAGTAGCAGCAACAGAACGATTATTTTCATAAAAAATTTGCACTATTTGCAATCATTGCTCAAGTGTGTAGCGTTCCATGATGAAATGTATACTAATGAAGTTTACAAATGACAAGCGAAAAATAAAAAATATTGCGTCGTTCGCCCTCCCTATCGGAAAAAAGTTGAAGCGCACCTATTGGACAACCTTGTATATACTTATATTTAATTATTTCTATCTGCCTTGGAAGAAATGTATGTTGAATGCTTAAAAAGTTTGTGCGTTGGCCGCTAAAATTGTCGGTACTTGTGAGGTACTTTTGTATTCAAAATTAAGCTAAAGATGCTGGTCGCATACAGGCTGGCTTTGTTTGCTGTATTCGCTTTGTCTGGCTTTGAAAACTGATATGGCTAGGAATACTGTCATCAGATGATTTGTAAAAAGATACATAATACATTTTTGAATCACAATGACAGCTAGAAGCTGTGAAAACATATTGCAAATTTTTCTTTTAATAGTAAAAATGTACAAAATAAGAAGCCAATCACACCAACGATGAAAGTTCTGGGTGCGCGAATTATATTTATATCGACAAAAACATGGGCACTTTCAGCTTTGCGCAAGCTTGTTAGAGGCAAGGAAGAATTTAGGAATGAAATATACATATATGTATGCTATTCAATGGCATTTATGGGGTTAGGGGTAGTCAGAGGCCCGAAAATACAAAAATAACTTTAGCAAATTGACTTTAACAAAATTTCAAAAAAAAAAAGTTATCGCTGTTTGTGTAGAGTCCGTTTCTCCAGAAGTCCCTTGCGGTGATCATCACAATTCCTAGGAGATTCAACTAAAATCAATGGGACAAGAGAAATTAGTTTTATTAATAGATAGACTCGTGCCTGATTGAAGCTTTTTTCCCAAAATTAACAATATGGGGGCGTCAGAAAATATTTTTCAGATTTTCGAGAAAACCCCCAACAATTAGTTGTTTAAAAAAATCGAAATTTAAAAAAAAAATTCTTCGAGCAGGCACGAGTTTTTTATGTTTTTCAAAAGCAGTATAAATTTAATTGAAATCTACCAAGCGGTTTTTAAGTTACAGTGATCACCAGTTCAAAAAACATAGTTTTGAAAAAGACACATTTAAAGTTTTGCTACTTGCTCTCGAACGCTCCGGAGCGCACGCGCGTCCTTTGTTAATTGTTGAATAACTCGAAAAGTATTTGTCGGATTCACTTCAAATATTTTTAAGATATTACACTTTAAGAAAATGCAAAAAAAAAATACATTTTTTTGAAAATTCTGACTACCCCTAACCCTTTATTAAATTTTCTTCAAACATTTTTCTTATTCACATAATGCCTCCTTTGCCGCTGTCCTGCTCTAAGCAGAACTCGATACAAGAGCCTGAGATCGGTATACTTTTCATCTCTGAAGAATCTTGCTGACAAAAAGTTTTAACTGTTTCTTAAAACTCTCCAAGACATGCATCACGAACATTGTTTTAAACGACTCCAACAACACTGGTAACACTACGGACCATTGTAGTCTACATACGTGAGATCTATTCAGATCAACCAGATATACATAACCTAACCTAAATGTAAATAAACAACCTCTCTAATCTACCTAAAACTCGCAAAGGAAGCTAAACCAATTAAATGAAAAACAGGAGTGTTCAACTCCTAATTTCAAAAGTGCTGCAAATAGAACATTGAGCTATTTGAGACTTCGCCGTACTTCAAGCAAAGCTAACGTTTGGTCTAATATCATTTATTTTAGTATTGTTAAATTTTATTTTGACAGTTACCGAAGCAAAGCCAGCCTGCATTGGGCCTGCTCCACCTTAATGGAACATGCATTAATCTCTTAAATAGCCAATACGAAAACATTATTAAATCCAGGTTCATTTTGACTATGAATATGCCAACAACGCTTCCATACATTTCATGGATTTTTAAAATTTTTATTGCTTTTTTTAAATACTTGTATATGTATGTATTTATTTATCTTTTATTTCTCTGTACCAAATTAATATTCCTTTTCCTCTATTTAGTTCGTGTGGGCAGATATTTTGTGCCGACTGTTCAGAGTTTTGGGCACCACTACCTGATGCAAAACTTTTCAATCCCGTGAGATTGTGTGGACCTTGTTACCATGCCGTAACTACGAGAATACAGGTAAATATTGCAAATACTAAAACGAATCAACGAATAAAGATATATACTTCAGTGGCCACGCTTTTGAAGTGTATCTCAATCATAGTAACTCACATTTTAATACGAATTTTTCTTGACTTAGGCGTGATTGTATAACTGATAAATTGGAAAATGCATTTACTGTAGGTATCAACTTGAAAAATTACTACTTCCACTTAGACGGAATATTTAAGAAAAAAACTGGGAATGCAATTTTATAGCCCATTAATATAACAAAGTACAATGTGGCGCGTCGTACGTCAATCATATTTGACACATGTGAATTAGATAGCTGCAGTATATAAGCAAGCAAAGAAGCGCGTTAAGGTCAGAATAAAGATTTTTTTCATGTTCACGGGCATTCTCACAGGTCATTGCAGACTGCACAGCCATTTGTAACATGGTCGGGATATGGTCCACTGATACTTGTCGTTTCTGCGACCAATCACAGAACACTCCAACCCGCCTTCTTTAATGCAGTGCTATAGCGCGGAACAAGTTGAGACATTTGGGCCACTCGCAGCTAGAAGAAAGGCACGTACGCCTAGCCCAACTCAGCTCTATCTTACGTTTAATAAGGGAACGGAGTCTGGATGTAGTTCTGTGATGAATAGAGTGCGCAAAAGACCAGGAGGTCGGAGTGCAAATCTCAAATAAATTTAAATCGAATCTACACTTTGTTATACTGATTTTATTGGGCTATAAAACTGCATACCCAGAATTTTTCTGGGTAAAACTTTGTTCTGAATAAAAAGTTGAAAATTTTAATGACAATTTTTTTTTTAATTTATTAAATTTTTGTGAATTCTGTGCAAAGTTGGTGCTTTGAGTTATATGGTTTTTGTTGTAGAACGCACTATACTTTTTTATAAGAAAACAAGTCAAAACTTGGTAACTCGTCGCGCTTATATTATTTTGAACACAGCTGTACATATGCCATGTATTAAAATAATAATTAAATATTTTCATACCCTGGTTGGACTTATAGCTAGTTTTCAGACCAAAGCACGAAAAAATATATGTCTTGTATAACAGTTTTGTTATCTGACAAAAAAAAATTAACTAACAAATTCAGTTTTATTTTATATGCAAAAACTAAACCCAAAATTTCTTCTATAAATAAAAATGTATTAATTTATTATTGCGAAATAGAAAAAATAGTATTTTAGTTTTAATTTAATCTCAAGTTAAGCCCATCATAGCATTTCAAAAACCCTTTTCAGGGTTCGAAATAAACTTAAAATAATAATAAACTTAAGCCTATTTCAATGTTGCGTTTTCTTTGCTTTTCTCTCTTATTAAAATATTTTTCTTTTATTTATTTTGTACTTTCAGCAACAGAGCCGTTCGGTTATTACAACCAATATGCCAAATTATACAACCACAACCACCAGCACCTCTGCAAATACTACATCGGCAACTAATGTCTACGCGCCTAGCGGTGGAGCCTCAAAGAACTTGCCCAATATTGTGGTGCCTACAGTTACCAGCACAGCGCCTGCAATCCCAGTTGCAGTCGCAACTACAACTACACCTGCATCAAGTACGTTGATTATGACAGCGCCTCCAATACCTATAACAGCGGCTGCTATGCTACAACAGCAGCAGCAACAAAGACAAAATGCAGCAGTAGCCGCTAGCGCTACTGTAGCCGCTGCAGCCGCAGCTACAAGCACACAAATCGAAAGTAACAGCATGTCGCACATGTTGATGGCGGCGAACAAAAATATTGCAGCAAGTGTTGCAAATTAATATTTGCCTTGCAGTCGCATTGCATGATGAGCAAGTAAAAATCATTTTGTTTCATTTCGTAGCAGAAATTAAATTTTAATGAACATTCTTATAAGAGACCTCTAACATGCTGTTAATTGCGAGTGTAGCAGCTTAACAGCGAATGCTGTTACACATTAGTAACATTTGGAAAACGAACGCGAGAGAGACTGTGCTGCCAGACTGTCGGCAACGTTGTTGCCATCGTGCCTAGACAAGTGTGGATTTTATTGCTTAACGCGTGCTTGTATTTTAAATTCTCAACTTTTTTTCTTTCTTATCTTACACTTTAGTTATTTGCATTTTCTTTGCTAACTGTGAAGAAAATAGAAATGCGTAACAACTATCAAGCAGTTGTATGTATTTCCATTTTGGTAATTTTGAAAACGAAATTTAACATAAAAAAAATCAGTTTACGTAACTGTATTGTGTTAAATAATTATTGAAGTAAAAATAATGTTAACGCAATAAGTTTTTCTGAAAAAAGTCTAGGTAGTAAATTACAAATCCTTCTGTATGTGTATGTTTATACATACATTTCTGCAGAAATGTTAATTTGGAGAGCAAAATTAGTAAAAATTAGACACTTTGCTTTATATTGTATATGTATGCATAACTTTATAAATTTACAAATGTAAATTGTTCGTAAAATGTTTAAGACAAAATTGATTTATGCTGTTCAAAACGAAATTAAAAGCGAATTTGTTAAAAAAAAATAGCAAATAAAATTGAAAGAACATTAAAAAAGACTTCTTCTTGTTTTTTTTTTATAATCATATATTTCGTTTAACTTCAAAACATAATGAAAGATTATTATACTTAAATAAGTATAAGTTCAAAGAATATAAATGTCCATGTAAAAGAGACTAATAACGTGTATATCAATATTTCCTCCCAGTATGTATGTTTTATGTTCAATTAAATTTTTCTTACATAGTAATCTATTGGAAAAATGGCAAAAAAAGTATTTCTAAATTTTTGTTTTGCAATTTTATTTTTCCTTTTAACACAACCAAAGCCTACCACAACAAAATGGCATGGAGCATAAAAATAAAAATAAAAATGCGTTTAAAAAAAATTAAAAATAAAACAATTCATAAACCAAAAATGAAATACATCACCTTGTCGAAAAAATTGAACGTGTATTTATTTAAAACGAAACAAGCAACTAGATGCTGCGCGTTTTCACATACTAATAAATTTAATTATAAAAATGTGTAATTTACAATATTTGACTCTTTGTAAGTGCATATTATATTATAATGGTTATGTTTAAACTTTGATCCCTTGATCCCTATATTGAACACAATTGAATGTAACTATGTACGATTAGGAGTTTTAATTATGAAATAAATTTATAATTATTGCTTATAACAAAATAAAACTGAATGCAAATGCAATACGAATCGAACTTGATTTTATAGGTTATGTGATTGAGAAGGGTGCAAAACAATTGACAAAACTTTTTGGAAACCGTATTAAGATAATAACTTTTGGAAAAGTTTGGTTAAAGATTTATAAAAATAAATGTAGGTGTTTCAATAAGCTTGTCCTATCTCTTAGCTATAATGAAGCAACGAACTGTTTCGTTGAAGGTTAATTTTGACTGTGAAAAATTTGTCACCGTAAAACTGGCGGTCGCCCCTCGGTAGGCAATGGCAAACGTCCGAGTGTATTTCTGCCATGAAAAAGCTCCTCATAAAAAGTGGTCAAAGACCCTCCTTACATATTTGATTTATTTACCCCGATTTAAATACTACAAAAATAACAACATACGGCAAATTGCCTGTTCAACGTCGCCTACCGAAATCAACTAGCGTTTGGATTTCATTCCTATGGCAGTCGCTTCTACGTACCGGAATTACTCTGATTTTTTTTCGATCAAGGGCTGTCGCCCCAACAAACTAGCCCTGTCTAGTAAGCTGAACCTTACCTTCGCCTATCGTCACTGGAACAACTCCATGCAGCAAGCCCAATACTCCTTCTTAGGCTCTGTTCAGGTCTTAAGATCCACAGCGAGTGGTACGTACGATTTGTGACCATTGGGTGCACTCAGCAACTTCTAGTCCGCTTAAAGTGACAGTTACCGGAACGACCCGGATTTATATCCGGCCAAAGACTGTCACTTCAGCAGCATTCCTCGTATATGCATGGGGAATGTTTATGCTGCTACAACAACAACAGCGGAACCTCTAGGGAGCTCACCTGAGTAACATCACACCGGCCTTTCTGTGCCCCAATCCTCTTCTACTTCCCGCTCCAATTCCCTTGTGAGGGTTAACAAGAAGGTATTGGCCCCCACACAGTCTGTTCCGTGCGTCACACCAGAGTACCTCGGAATCTCATATCAGTCAAGTGCAATTCTTGCGACTACACAAATCAGCTGCAACTCGAGAAAGATCAAAGATATAACTAATTTTTCGAACCAACGTGGAATTTAGATAGCTGCGGTCCAAGAAACAAATTAAAATACCAGTCTAACGGTTAGACGCGATAGAAGTGAAACCTTCCGTAAAACAAACTGAGAGAGAATGAGACGAAAGCAGCATTAGGAGCGGGATAATTATGGGTTCATTGTAATATTGCTATAAAGTTCATATTTTATTTTCTTCATTTTATTATTATTCATCCTCAATGTTTTCAATTTCAACAAATGATACGAGTGGCTTATGATAGCTAAAATATGATACAAATGCTTTGGTTTCGATGTTGTCAACATATCTTTGAAATACCGCGTCAATTGTTGTTTTTGATCGTGTTGTCGATTCAGTGCGATTGTTACACATTTTTAAATTGAATGTTGTATTGAGAAATTAAAGAAACCGCTGTGTCCAATAATTTACGTTAAAATCGCCCCTTAAAATCATTGGAACTTTATCGTAATCTTTTCTAAGTATCCGCGATACTTCTGGTGTATACTTTATTAAATTTTCGTGAACGAATTCCGTGATGCTATTTATTGATTGATTCGGTGAAATATAAATTGTCAAAACTAAAACTGTTTTTCTATTGCTCAATCTGGTTTCGCATGCACATATTTCTCCCACTTCAGAGAGCTGAACAGACAGTGATTCTAGTTGCTGTGCATTCAGATCTATCTATGGAGTTACAATACGAGCACCGTCATTTTGATTGTGGTATATTGCAACACCGCCTGCAATTGCGGTAAATATTTAAAAATGAAAATATTTACGAATATAAAAATACGGACGCAATACAGCACACGCGGTTGCTATTATGAGCGTCGTAACGCGTATATTACACAGCCGTACTAACATACACACAAACATTCGTAGGACGCTTGGTCTAAGCAAGTATTAGGTAGTGTAGTATAGGTATACATAATGCCTTCTCGCTCACCGTGGCTCCGTAATACGCAGGCGCGCACACATACGTACTAGCATACATACAAACATACATACGTATGACGCTTGAATTAAACACCAAAGCAAGTAATAGGCAGTGTAGTATACATACTACAATACTCACTATAATAGCGTGGCTCAGCAGTAAGCAGCCACACACATATACGTATATCAACATATAACGCTTTTTCGTTTCATCGAGTCTCAAATCACTCCCAACGATTCTAAAGAAGTTTTCACTTCAAAAAAACCCACAGTATTCCCTCTCTGATTACTAGCGCACTATTACAAATGTGCACCGTAAAGATCGTGAGACAGTGGCGGCGGTTTAGCATTTATGGTCCATCATTGATGCAGACACCGGAGGGACAACACCTTGTGGTAGAACAGCTGAAGCAGCTTTTACAGCAAACGAGCGTGACCATTTACGCCAAGCCGATCCCGAGGATCCTCGAATAAAGGATCTCAACTGAACATCATCCAGCAAAAGCAGGCTAAATGGGTTGAGCATTTGAAGACGTTCACCGTAGGACGCTTGTCGAACCCGACGAAGCACAATGGTAGGGTGGCAATTTTTTTTTTTGGTATTGTGTTTCATCGGGCCAGACAAGATGGGCGAGCTGTTTTAGCTGGCAATTTATTTTGCATCTTCCGGGCGACAGCTCTAAACGTCGTACTACCAGACGGCTGCACAAACTATCAAACAATTGCTTAAACCGCTTACTTTTTCCTGCGATGAGGTGAAGGTAGCCACTAGAAAAGCCAAAACTTCCAAAGCCATTTCGCCCGACGACATTAACAAGCTGATGCTGAAAATTTTGGGTCCGTCGGGAGTAAAATACTTCAAAAAAGTAGTTGAAGTCAGAGGGTGTTATTGGTTTCCCATGCGCCATTAAGAGTTACACTATATGGCATAAAGATAGATTTTGTAGTCTGGTCTTGTATAATTAAGTGGACTCATATTTCTTTGAAAAATTTTGAAAATAGCATTTCGCACTGGTCTTCGTTGACTGACATTTTCAACATTTCTAAATGAAGTCATTAGGAATCGCTGCAACGGATATCAAGAGTCACCGACCAACCATCCTGTTGATATAGTAAATAATTATTTATCAATATTAAAATTTCTGTATAGACATTTCGTTTTTCATGATTACCTACCTTTCTCTATGCTGCCAGAAAGAATTGTTAATTCAATTTCACACATTCCTTGTCAATTGGCAACCGACAAGTTCAGAAGAAGTTCGACTGCTTCTTTGTGCCATTGCGATCGCTTTTTTCTGTAACATAAACGCATAACTAAATTATTGAATAAACATTTTATTAGAATTATGTCTACGGACTTCATTTCTTTGCCGGCGTCCATTTTACTGAGTTTTTACATTGACGCTTCTTCGTACATTAGTAATAATAATTATCGATAACACAGAAAGCACCGGGTGATACGGAAAAAAGGATCTTTAAGAAATGTTGTATGAGTAATCGCGGTTTTTAATTACGGTTCGGACTTAAGCTCGAAAAAGTAGATAATCTAGGGTTGTATATGTAATCCTATAATTACCACGAAGCACCGCCGAAGTAGCCAATTACCTCAAATTACTTTAGAAAAATCTTAGAAATTGGCGAAGACAATAAGAGAATTGCGTGTGTATAGTAAAAAAATGTAAAAGTACGTTCACATTTACGGCAATCACCAAAAAATCCACAAAATTAATCTACCCGTTCACATACGGCAGATTACCAGCAAAATTGACAATCAGCTGCCAGTGCTGTTGTGAAATGTTTTTCTACAAATAAATTGTTTTGGTGGAATAATTTGCAGTTTTTGGTTTGTTTAATTATTATTAACGAAATGAAGAATCGACAAGACAAATTTAATTGCGCAATTGGCTACTAGGAATAAACAGTTGGAGGAAATCTGTAAACGATGTTAACTGAGGTTGCAAAAAATTATGGCAGCAATACGCATTCGAAATTCGATATTGCATTTTATAATAAGCAGTAACAGGCCAAAGCGTCTAGGGACGCAGGTTTTTTTTTTTTGTAACAAAAATTTTATTAAAGTTGTGTCTTTCAACCTGTTTTCTTTGCCGGCGTCCATATTATTTAGTTTTTACTTTGACGTTTTTCCTTACATTTGTAAAAATAATTATCGATAACATAGACAACACAGGGTTAAAAAACTATGGTTATAATCTATGATTATTTTATAATCTCCTTATATGTGAACGTATTATAAATGTCTTGTTATTATCTTTGCAAAACTGCCCCGACTAAACGACAAGTGCATTCAAACGAGCTGAAGTACATTCATACTGAGGATATGAATGATTGAATGCATACGTTATTTTTATAGCCACCAGTGTGCGTACGTATGTAAATATGAATCTTGTGCTACTTTTACTTGTAGAAGTTTTAAGGTTTCCATTAACACTATCAAAACTACAAAAGACTAAGTTGCAAAAGTTCTAGTTTACTTTATACTTATATACATATGTATGTATGTTTGATGGAGAAAGTAGACATGTTTACATATGTAACTTATCCCAGTAGAAGCTCTTGTTGCCCAAAGCTATTGCAGCAAGTGTGTTTTTTACAAAATCACAAATAAAATAAAACTCTTATACATTATTGGATTAAAAATTTAATTATTGTATTTATGTCTGCATACATGTATGTATGTTTATATGTATGAATGTCTGCACATATGTCTGTATGTATATATATATATATGTATGTACATATATACTCCCTTGCAAAAATCTAAAAAATGCAAATGCCTTTATTGGAAAATATTATACCTATGCATGTATGCGTGTGCGTGTGTGTGTCAATATTAAACTGCCCATCATTAAATCAAGTACCCCTATAGGTTGTGTAACCGAACGGATTTAATAGTAAGGGAATATGATAATGCTGATCCTGTTCACACTTCACAACAATCTCTATAAAAGGATAAAAACTTTTAACTCCACGCTCTGCATGATATGCTTCCACATCGAAATGTAACTTATAGATGCCAGCTTTGTACTGCGACGCACTCACTAATTGGCTTACACGTCCATCTTGATTTGTTCTTTCTTCGTTTAGTTTTTGCCAATGATCTGCCCCTTCGAGGCGGTAAATGGTAATGTTGACATTCTGCGCCGCTTGACCCACTGTGGTGTCGAGTATATGTGCGGATATGGTGGATACATTAGCGCTCACATTATTACTGGCAACCGGCTCAAAGCTCTAAGTATGAAGAACAGTTAGCGCAAATGATTGGAAAAAATATACATATGTATGTATGTACTATATTTGCACCTCTTTTGTTTCGACGCGTAAACGAATGCGTTCCCAACTGCTGCTCATTGTGCTATGAAATCTTATTGAAAAAATGCCCAATGACAGTATTATCGCTGCACTTATCTTCATTTTTAATTATTATTTTTCTTAATGGTTATCTTCAGTATGAGATAAGTTGCCGGAGTTTGTTTGGACAGTTTATCATAAAAATCTAAAATGTGATGGTTATAAATTTTAAAGTTAGTTGTGGGATGCAGAAGTACCATATACATACTGTGTACGCATGAATTTGTATGTATTTACGTATGTACGAGTGTATTTAATTGTGAATTAGGTATATATGTACGAAAAATAATTTAAATATTTAACATCAAACAAGAAGCTAAAAAAATAAATACACAAAAAGGCAGACAGTGGTTTGAAACCTTTTTAAATTACATAAATAAAATTAAAATTCCCTTTGTGTAAAATCTTACAACTTACATACATACATACACACGTATGTAGAGAAGTAAATATTCTAATATTCGATATATTTTCTGTTATCCATGCAAGTGTACGCTGAGTTCTGTAAATAACTGTATATGAACTCACATATTAAATGAATGCTGAATACATAAAAGGCGCAGTGACGAACAGAACAGGCATTTTTTCATCGTACTGCTTTGCTCGCTTTGCATATGTAGATAGATCCCGCAGCATTTTCAGCACAATGTGCTTCCTCGATTGCTAAATTTTTCCGCCTAACTGTACATGCTATTCTGTATACTAAACCGGTCATTTTTGATAGCTGCTCAATAATTCTATACACGCGAAGCATACAATACTTCCATATCTGTACATACATAAATACACACATACATGCATACATTGAAACACTATTTAAGCTTACGATTCTTTATTCTTCCGAGTCAAGTGTTTAAATGCCAATACTGATACTTGGTTACTGAAAATATTATTGGCGATTCTACTACTACTTAATGCATTTTTAGAATCTCTTCCAAGAATTGCCTGATTATGACCGATATTGAAGCATAACAAATATTAACCTTTTGCTTGAATTAATGTAGTCATAATAAGGCTGATTCGATTGAAGAATAAATAAGGTGGATCTTCTGGGAGAACTTAATGCATACATACATACATATGTATGTGTAAATATGTTACAGAGAACATTAACGTTCTCTGTATGTTAAGAGCGGAATACACCACACAAACGGTTCGTCAAACAAGGCAATATATCTCTTTACTTCAAGCTATTTGCAGAGAACGTTAATGCCTCAGAAATTTCCCGTATAATAATACGTTCAGATATAAGCCTACTTTTTCGCGCTTTACTCAAAATCGTAATTAAAAAGCACGATTTCCCATACAAAATTTCTCTCGCAATATCTGAGATTATAAAATAATCATAGATAATAACGATACTTATTGACATACAACCCTGTGTTTTCTGTGTTATCGATAATTATTATTTCGAATGTAAGGAGAAACATCAAAATAAAAACTAAATGAAATGGATGCCGGCAAAGAAAAAAGGTCTTTAAACATAATTATAATAAAATGTTTGTTAAATATTATTAATTATGGATTCATTTTACAGAAAAAAACGTGTGTCCATAAACATTTTGTCCTCTTATTATTTATTATAAAATGTACCTGTAATATAGAATTTCCCATGCGTATTGCTGCAATAACTTTTTGCAACCTTAGTATTTTCTTCATATCGTTAATAATAATTAACAAAACCAAAAACACTGAAATATTCCACCAAACTAATTTCTATGAAAAAAACCTCTCAAAGCAGTATTGACAGCTGATTGTCAATTTTGCAGGTAATCTGCCGCATTAATTTGGTGAATTTATTCGTAATTATGTTCATATGTGAACGTATTATAAAACCATTTGCTCAAAATTATTACTCAAAAATAATGGATTTTTTTCCCCGTAACTAACAATGCGTATAGGGAAACTGATGTTTGACCCCGTAATGTAATGCTTTCGTGTATTTCGTGATTGAAAACAGCAACAATATAAAAGTGTTTTTTGTTAATAACTTAAGAATGAAAAAAAATAAAATTAATTCATTCCTTCAGATTATTAATCTTGACGCCAATTAGCATCGAATGGGGTGTCATTGCTTTCTTTTGATAAATTTTTCCATACGCACCATTCACTTCATAATTACCTCGCTTTCGATTTTATATTGTGGCTACTACAAATATTTCGTTTAATTAAAGTGTAGCTGTCTGCATGCGATAATCCTTATACCATAGGCTCTACCATTAATCATCTGAGGTGTACGACGAGTGGTTTCTATTTGTTTTATATCGGATGAGTTGATTTGCATACGATCAATTAAATTAATATTTGTAACAATTGGTCTTTAGCATGATGCATATCGCTTTTGAGGTTTAGTATATGATTTGCTACTTGTCTGTGTTGAAATATATGTTAAGCTAGATATACACGAGGCAACCGTTGAAGCAACGTGTTGCCTTTGTTTAAGAAACACGTTGCGACCGTTGCTGCAATCTCAGTATTGTGTATAACTGTGGTGCAGGAAAGGTACAAGCGGAAGATACGTAAAATTAAATTTTTTAAATGATCGACGAAATACGTAAAATTACTTCTCTTATTATAATTGACGAGCTTTTGTACGAAAATGAGGAATAAGAGATGCAACAAAAGAAGAGAAAGAAAATTTGGTCCAAAAATTGGCTTTTAAAAAAATCGAATTTTCGAACGAGAGGCTGCTGAAAGAACTGAAGGAAAATGAGCCAGCGGACTATAAAAATTACATGAGGATGGAGGAAGCCCTGTTTAGAAAATTGTTGCACTTCGTAATGGCCAAAATAACGAAACAAGATACCATAATGAGAGAGGCAATATCAGCAAAAATTAGACTGGCAATAACTTTGCGGTATCTTGCAACAGAAAACTCTTTTGCGGACTTGAAATTTTCGACGGCGGTATCTCCACAAGCTATTGGAAGTATTGTCATTGAGACATGCGATGCCATCTACGATATTATATTTTTCACTACTTATATCCCACAGCTCTCTCAAATTTTTATATTCGTTAATAAAACTAACATAATTTTCATTATTTTGAATTGCCATTTTTTCCTTTTTCACTTTATTTTACTCCGCACGAACCTTCTTCTTCGCTTGTTTTCAACGAACTGAACGAGTAAAAGCAGTAAACAATGATACACACGAAGCAACGGTTGCAGCAACCTATCCCAAAAATCAAATTTATTTGATATTTCAGGCAACGGTTGCAGCAACACGAAAATCAATTGGCAACACAGCTACACACTGCAACGGTTGCCTGGTGTGTATTTAGCTTTATGATTAACACATATTGGGTATTCAATTAGGCCAAAATTTAGTGAGTGTATATTTTAGTACTCCATGCAACTATGCGGAAAATCCAAATCAACCCTGTGCGTTTGTACGCCATTTTGTTCAGCGTTGGTCTCACATTTTGGTCATTCTTTTTCCGGTCGTCAACTTGTGCGGTTGTGTTTTAAATTTACTGTTCGATTGGGGTCAATTTTGCTGGATACATATCTGAATTGTGTGTGTGTATTAGAAGTGAAAATATATTATATCCGATATGGATGGAATAAAAGCTGAAGGAGTTAATGGTGCAACTCCGTTGCCACAAAGAGCCCCGAAGAATATGCAGCAGGGTAATAAAAAGCCAAATCCAAATGTTCAGCAGCAAAAGCAAAATGATCACGGTGATGGACCAGCGGAGAAGAAAGCACGTTTCAACCAAAATGGTCCCAACCAAAACCAAGGTGGTGGCGGTGGTAACCAAAATAAAGGAGGATTCGGAAATCAGAATAGAGGTTTCGGAAATCGTAATCGTAACCAACAAAATCGTGGAAACCAGAATCAAAACCAGAACCAAAACCAAGGAAACTTGCAGAACCAGAATCAGGTATGTATCTATTTTTTAAAATGGCTTAATATCTAACCAAAAATAGCATAAATGTCTGTTTTTAAAGCAAAAAGTTCTTTATGTAATCAATTTTGGAGTAAATTAGACCATAAAAGTGTTAGTATTTAAGTAAGGCAAGGCGAAGCGGTGAAAAATCAATATAGTGAAATTTTTTCTCAAAATGGCGAATGCAAAATGGCGGACTCTCGTCGTCGGCAATTCGTGTTTGGCGAGTCTTCGTTGCATTTTAAGAAGTTGAATTGCCAACGAATTAAAACCTATTTTTTTTTTCTTGCCTATTTACTGCTAATTCTTCATTTCAGGAGTTTATTTTTTTTTTATTATTCGCTAGTTTCAGTTTATTATATTCTACAGAATACACGTACATGAGTGGGAGGGTGCTAGTTCGAGTTGCAATCACAACCGCTGAAGTGCATGATTTTTTTCTTTGTCAAAAATATAGCGTTCTACGTGAAAAAATTAGTCATTTTGCAAGCAGTCTTATGTCGCCAACATAAAAAATTTCTTTGTACGATTGCTTCATCCTTTTCTTTGTCACTTTCAATAGTAAAATACCGTTAATATCGAAATTATCCATGTATGTATATGGAAAACTCGCAATATTTCTTTTTTTCTCTATGTATTCACCTTCGCCTATCTGCAAAATAAATGCTGAACATTAGAAACGTAGTAACAGAGTTGCAAAGGTGCTCCTTTTATTACGTGCTGTGAACAAGCCCAGGCTATTATAACCTTAAAGCGGTTTCTTCCGTTTTGGCGTACAGTGTGTTAAACGCATAAACGTGCATAGGCAACGTTCAACTTGAAACATAGGTTTGAAATGATATTTTATTTAAAAAAATTATATACTAGATTTTTTCACATCTAGAAGTTATATTTACATTATATATATTTATACTGGGAAAAAAATTAACGGTATTCGGATAATTTATGTCAAAACGATTAATGGCACATAAATAGAATGAGATAGAATTCCATTATATTTCAAGTGCACAGTCAATGTGCTAATCTATGGAGGATAGATTTTCCAGGCTTGGCCATTAGCTATGGTGTTAAAAAAAGTTTTGCGAGCAATTTCGGCTGCCACGTCACTGGAGTACTCTGTAGTCGAATTCTACCCACACATTTCACACGTGTTTACATACTCGTTCAATCTTCAGACGGAAACTAAGACAATGGCTATGCTGTTTTTTTTCTCCATATATCTCCAACACAGTCGCTGCTTTTTCGTAAACAATCCGATTCATAACTTATGTTACGTCGGCTCATCAACCTGATTCTGTAAAATTCATTAAAGCCGGTTAACGGTCTGGTATTGGCCACACCTTAGAAATCTTCACCCTGATGCGTACCGAAATTCATGGGTCAGAGCTTCGAAATTAATACAATTGTACGATTTGCAAACGTTGCGTAAATCCTACCATGATTGAATGTCGTTAAGGTAGTAGTCCGATGTAAAGACCGAAATTTCGACGTTTTTTCATTCATCTTTTTTAAAAAGAAAAAAATGCGATCGTTTTAAAGATTTTACATGTTTTTATTATTGTTTTGAAGTATATAAAAATTTTTTTTAACGTTAATTTTGTATTAATTTGTTTAAAATTTGACGTCATAGTGGAGCCTTTAAAAAAAAGATGAGTTGGTTCGGGGAGACACACAGCCTTCCAAAGTCATCTGAAATAAAAAATTCAAAGAGATTATTACTCTGTAGATTTTATTTTAGGTCCCGAACCTAAAATATACATAAAAAAAAAAACAAACAAAATGGACTTGTAAAAGAAGTTCTCAAAATCTAATTTTTTTTATTCTTCATAAATTGTTTAAATTAAAGAGTTTATTATTAAAAAATTAAATGTTTTAAAGGTCCGAGATCTCGATATGTGTGTGTAGAATAACGGGTTAAATTTTTAGGCAAATCGGTTGAATAGTTTTGAGTCAGTGATTCCCCGAAACTTCGAAAAAAACGCGTTTAAAGTTTCGACAACATCTGCTGCTGGCGTGTCACACGCTTTCATACACACTACGGCGCGCTCTTTTATTTTAGCCATAACTTTAAAAATGATTGAAATTTCTGTCTGAAATTTTTATAGTATATTTTTAAGATGTTTTTCTTCCGAAAAATGAATTTAAAAGTTATAGCTAAAATAAGAGAGCGCGTGCCGTAGTGTGTATGAAAGCGTCACATGCCAGCAGAAGTTGCTGTCGAAACTTTAAACGCGTTTTTGTCAAAACCATGTTTTCGAAATTTCGGAGAATCACTGACCAAAACTATTCAACCGGTTTGGCTAAAAATTAACTCGTTATTCTAGACACACATATCTAGATCCCGGACCTTTAAAATATTTAATTTTTTAACAATAAACTATTTAATTTAAACAATTCATGAAGAAAAAAAATAAGATTTTGAGAACTTTTTTCACAAGTCCGCCATTTTGTTTTTGTTTTTTTTTTTAGTTTTATGTATATTTTACTTGTTACATGTAAAAACTTTAAAACGATCGCATTTTATTTTCTATATAAAAAAAAATGCATGAAAAACGTCGAAAATTCGGTCGTTACACCGGACTACTACCTTAATAAAGAATTTTAGTTGACAAAACTTAGCATAGGCAAAGCTCTATTATTTATTTAAAGATATATGTGCATATGGAGGACAGATATAACTTAAAACATATTTTAACAGAACCAAAATAAACAAAATCAACCAAACCAACAAAGTCAAAACCAACAAGATGTAAAACCTGCAGTTGATGCGAATCAGGCAGCTGTTAAAAAGGATTTGGACTCCCAACAACCACAACAACAGCAGCCTGCGCCGCAACAACAGCAGCAGCAGCAGCAACAACAACAACAGAACCAACCACGTAATCAGCAACTAAATCAACAGCAACAACAGAACCAACCACGTAATCAGCAGCTAAATCAACAGCAACAGCAACCGCAGCACCAAAATCAAAATCAGAATCAGAATATGAATCAACAGAATCGTGGTCGTGGTGGTGGTGGCGGAGGAGGAGGTCATCAAGGTGGCCATCAAGGCGGTCACCAGGGTGGTGGCCTTGGTGGTAACCATGGAGGTGGCCCTGGGGGTCATCAAGGCGGTCAAAACAGGGACCGTAGTCGTGGTGGACGAGGTGGTCCCGGCGGCGGTGGCGGGAACCAAGGAAATGGTCCCTACAACAGGAGCGATGAATTCTTTATTGGGCAACGTGTGCGAGCAATTGGAGGGCCAACACACGAATTACCACCAGTCGAAGCAACCGAAGAACCTAAATTTTCCGGCCGTAATCGTTTATATGTTGGTAATCTTACCAATGATATTTCAGAAAACGAGTTGCGTGAAATGTTTAAACCATACGGTGAAATTGGCGAAATATTTTGCAATGCAGAGAAAAATTTTACATTCCTTAAATTGGATTTTCATGCAAATGCTCAACGTGCTAAACGTGAATTGGATGGCACCAATCGCAAGGGACGCCAATTACGTGTACGCTTTGCGCCAAATGCCACTATTCTTCGAGTGAAAAATTTGACACCTTTTGTATCCAATGAACTATTATACAGAGCTTTCGAAATTTTCGGTCCCATCGAGCGTGCAAACGTTGTTGTCGACGATCGTGGTAAATCTACCGGTGAAGGAGTTATTGAATTTGCTAAAAAATCATCGGCAAATGTTTGTCTACGTTTTTGTAATGAAAAATGTTTCTTCCTCACCGCTTCTTTACGACCTTGTGTGGTCGAGCCATTTGAAATTAATGAAGATGATGACGGCTTGCCAGATAAGTCTTTGAATAAAAAATCACCGGAATTCAATCATGAACGCAGCGTAGGACCACGATTTGCCGAATTAGGTTCATTTGAACACGAATACGGCACCAGGTGGAAGCAATTACATGAATTATACAAAACAAAGCAAGATGCACTGAAACGTGAACTTAAAATGGAGGAGGAGAAACTAGAAGCCCAGATGGAGTATGCACGTTATGAACATGAAACAGAGCTGCTCAGACAAGGTAAGGGTCGTAATAATATATATTTAAAAAAAAAACTAACAATATGTTTTACATACAGAGTTGCGCAAACGTGAATCAGATAATGAGCGAAAGAAGATGGAGTGGGAAATGCGTGAGAAGCAAGCTGAGGAGATGCGCAAACGCGATGAAGATAACATGCGCCGTCAGCAAAGTGAAATGCAGACTCGTATGTTGCGCCAAGAAGAAGAAATGCGTCGCCGTCAACAGGAAAATACCTTATTTATGCAAGCACAACAACTAAATTCGTTGCTTGATCAACAAGAAGGCTTTGGCGGCAACAATAGTGGAGGTGGAGGAGGAGGAGGTAATAATTTCGATAATTTTGGCCGAGCATCAAACAATTCGCCATTTGAATTCAGAGGTAAACTAACTATCTGACTTTAAATGGAACGGACTATACTAACGATTAATGAAAGACCCCATTTCTGCACTTTTAGGCGGCAATACCGGTGGTGGTAATGGCAACAGCAGTGGCAATGGGCCCACCAATCCTCAGGTACGTTCATTTTTCGATCTCTTCTTGCGATGAAGTTTCTAGACATACAAACTCAACAAACATGCTGAAATTAAAATAAAACCGAAGTGAAAAGCTGTGAAGTGGATCATAATTATGCATCCTATACGCTTTGCAGTGCTTGATCAAGTGAGACACTTGAATCAATCGTATTTTAAAATAGTTTCACAACGAACTCATTTTCACCTTTTTGGTGCTTTACATGATGCGTTCAATTATAAATGCGCTTCAAATTAGTAAATTCGTTATATGCTCGATTTTGTAATGGCAACAACTTATATTTTTAATTTGTAAGCAATAGCAAAAATCAAATGTTCGTATCTGAGGCATATTTAGGACAAAAACGAATAAAAAATAAAACTTTATTTTCACTGTCTTCAATTTCGTATTGATATGTGAACCTCTTAGCAATTATACCGTCAAAGCTAATACATAAGTTTTGTAGCTGTTATCCGTTTGATGTGTATATGGCGAACATTCTCTAGGAATGCAATGACATTTGGCCAAATGTTATTGAACATTTCGAAGGAACTGCATTGTAAGGTCTAAGTCTTAAGCAAGACAATACATTGTAAATGCCTTGAGAGTTCGCCTTAACGCAAAATTGGTCAATAACTTGCTACAAATTGTGTATTTTTTATATCTTTTTTTTTTTTTTTTTTTTTTGCAAATTTGGTAGCTCATTCGTTTAGGTGTATCACAGAGCAGAGCATGTTGCAATTTGATTTATACAGTGAAGCATTCGAAATTTGTGTACTTATTGATATGAGGCTGATATTTGCTTACTATTGTGAAAAGGAGAAGCATGTTACTTTTATTTACGGTTATATTGCATATATATAAATTACTAAGAAATGTGACGGGAAGTGTGTCTGATTGCAACGTCAACTTGAAAATCTAGTTCAACTCTTTGAAGAAGCATATTTGTATTAAAACTTTTGGAACTTGTGTGTTAAACTGAATCGCTAAACAAGCGTTTTTTTCGTTTTGTAGTTCTAATAATTGAATAGTTTGTGAATTGTGTTGGTGGTGGGCGAATAGTGAACTAAACAAGGCAATTGATTTTGAAATATTGGGTTTTGTGGGTTATTCTACCTCTTATGCTGAATTATTTCATCTCGGAAAAAGTGAACAACTCGAAAAAATTTGTCCATTAATACTTCATTCGATGCTGATAATATGATTATAAAAACTCTCAAAACTACAGTAAAAGTACGTAATTTGTTTCTTAAAATCACAAACGTTGAAACCCTTTCTTGACTGAAGGGTTAACGCAAAAAAAAAAAAAAATAGTTGTATGCAAGGGATGATGTTTTTGGGCCAAATAATGCTTAAATAAGCTTTATTCTACTGGTATTTTGGGTTGGGGTGATTCAACAACAATCGGCATTTTGTTGCAAAGCAAAATATTTATGAGCTTATCGTGTTATAATCTATCTTTCAAGATTTTGAGATTCGATATTGTATTGCTTACATTTAATAGATAAAATCAAAAACATTTCAGTTTTTAGGAATACATATAATGAAAATTTGCATAAAATGTGTTCGAGATTTTGGCTTCTGATGAAATACTATCAGAACTGAAGTTTTTATTGAATACAGCAAAGATGTCAAAAACAAACCAATTCCTTTGGGAAGTGTACTGCATTAGTTAAGTTAATTATTCTCAGATGTGCATTATGTGTATGTACGAAGAAGCTTGGAACATGTAAATTTTATTCTTGTTTTTTGAATTTTAATCATCGAAAGCTTTTATTTATGAATATGCTTTAAAAAGAGTTTGGGTTTTTTAGTCATTGCGCTTTAAACACATTTCCTGTGACTTTCATCCTCGAATTATGTAATTAAAAAAAGTATAATATACAACAGCTACATATATACATGATTGGTGTGCCACGGTACACCGTTGTGTTGTAGAAGTGTTGAGTGGGCGGTTTACATTTTTTTCGTATACAATTTTTTATTAACTAAAAAGTTTAACTATAACATTTGCATATGAAATTCTTTATTACATTCACTTGCGAATAGGATTCGTTTTCATTTGAATTTGGTGGTGGTAACCAAAACCAAGGTGGCAATCAGCGCGGTGGCAATAACAACGGAAACAATAATCCATGGGAACGAAGAAGACGTTTCTGAGATTCAGTGTCACCTAAAATGAATGAGCGTGAAAGATTTACGCTGGATAGAATGGTCTAAGTGATTATTGTGAACAGATCGAACAATTAAATATACTACTACTGCTACTACCCTAACAACCATACACACAATCAAGCAGTTGCACGCTGTTATTGGAACATTATGTAAAAGTAATATGTAAAGAACAGAAACTTTATCCAAGGACCATGAATTGATCAACGACAGATAAATAGAATCAGCAACAACGCAGTCACTTGCGTACATTTTTAAATATTAATAATATGTGTATGCTATTTTAATCCATTTAAATCATAAAGAAAAAAAAATGAAATGTATTGAAATCACGTACATTCTCTGTAGGCAGGATAAGTTAATTACAAGCTTATATATCTTTGTTTGAAACATTTTAAATGTATAACAATTGATCATAATTCAAAACAAAGGAAAATTTCAAAATCACCAGACGCGCGGAATTTAAAGATTTCGTGACGATAACATTTATTGATAAGTCATCAAGTAGTAGTTGAATTTTTGTGTGGAAGTTGTCTCCCTTTACACGATGTGATCTCTGAGACATTCAGTCCGCGGTTTGCTTCTCTTGACCACGTTGGAAAGTACGAAATACATACCATACATATACTTAAAAAAATATTCAATCTGAATTGTCAAATATTCAATCTGAATTACAAAAATTCAGCTTTACCTTTAGTTTTAAGGAATATCATTTTCAATATTTAATCAACCACATGCAAAATTTTAAAAATAAACACTCACTCTGATGATGCATACTGACATATATATTATATGTGTATGTGAAAAATCGTTTTGGGGCAACAAACTTTAATTCAATTCACTTGTTCGTCTACATTTTTTGTGCAATTTTTGAAAAACAGCCATCTGTTTCTTCTGTAAAAAAAACGAAGCTTACAAGTTGGTTAAATAAAGTTGTGTTCGCCTCTTGCTGCTACATATGCGTGTGTAATATTTAGTAAAAAAATACTTTACATTGATTTATGTAGACAAACCAACAAAACTTTTAGTCTAATAATATAAAATAATACATGTTCAACTATATGTAATTAAATGAAAAAAACCATATCTTTCAATTTTAAAATTTGTAAGTTAAAAATTGTAATGTGGGGGTGGGTGGGTGCGTTTGAATGGGCGTTTTGCATTACGTAGTGTTCGTTTGTTTGAACGGTGTTGGTGATGATGCGGTGGGGGACGGGAATGTGCGGGCCAAATGTTAGGTGGGTCGAAGATATGGTGTATGTTTGTGTATTTGATGGTAGCGTATGGATTTCTCTTCCTCTACGAATGATTATGATTTCTTTTTTTTTCGAACTCGTCGAAACGAGTTGAAAATAATACTTGCCTGGCAGTTGTTTTGTCCGAATCGGAGATTGAAAATAATTCTCAAACAATAATATAATTTAAATAATCACAAAAGAATTCAACAAAAATTAAGATAAAAGTAAGCTTTCTTTGAAACTATATAATGTAATATATACAATTACTTGTTAAATTTTTGCTGTTGGAAAATAAATTTCTATGAACAGCAAAAAGAACCAAAAACTGCAAAGGTTTTTTCTCTTTCCTTTTTGGTGTTTTAAAACCCTTTGAAAATGTTGATAGCTATTTTCGAGCTCTGGTTTGTATGGTTGCAAACGAGAAGAAAGAAAAACAGTTATGGTTAGATCACGTTTAATTTTAATTGCATTTGCTAATTATTTTATGTTTCTATCTCTATCTCGAAAAGCACAAATTTGCATGTGATATTTCGTTTTAGCAATTCATTTTTTTGTTAATCCAGTTAAAAAATAGGTTAATTTAAAATACAGTGTGCGTATGTCCGTACAAAAATATGTTCAATTAGTTATATTATACTAAATGGCTACCTGCAGGCAGTATGAGATATCTATACCAGTAGTGAAAGAATCTAAAACTCTCAAGAAAGAGGACTTTATTATATGAAAATTTCGAGTTTTCTAAATTCGTATTAAGAAAATTAGACAAACATTATATTTGCATGCAAGTCAAGTCTGTGAGAGCGCTTCAAGTTTTTCTATCAAATGCAACTTTTTTTTTTTATCTAAATAACTTTGGAAATCACTATTAAGTGTTCCGCACAGGCTAAAAATAAAAATAGCATCAGAATACATATTTCAGTTTAACGTTTTTAATTTAATTATGTATATAATGCTTTCCTATCTAAACTTTGACTAACTTCCTTTAACTGTTGTAACTAATTTTCTTTAAATGGGTCGAGTAGCAAGAAACATGCCACGCGGCTTTTTGTAATTCCTTTTTAAACATTAATCGAATTACTCGCTAGCGGTGATGCAAATTAATAATACCCGTGATAATTAACTGTCTCAAAATTTAGCCTTGTGACGAAATGATTTGTGACGTAGAATAAAAACCTAATATATGTGTAGTATATGTTATATATGTATATCTAATCAAAGTGTGACCGCCATAACTTAGAAACTATTTGACTAACTCGATTCTAACAAAGTGCATTGCATGGGCTTATAATATAATATTCGCAATATATTCAATAAAATGTATAGTCACGACAATGAGATAACATCTTCGAATCATACTTGTGTTATCTTTTGAGCAAATTGTGGAGGTGATCGACTCCAAATCAGCCGAATTTGCCTTAATAACGGTTTCACAGTCCATGTTTGCTTTCCTTTGAATTTTTGCTTGATTATTGCCAAAATTTACAAGAGAGCTGACATCAGGCGACTGAAAACCAATCTAACATTTCAATCCGATTTTGCTGTTTCGGCGAAATCCTTTTTCGGAAAAGCAACCGCAAACATGAACCTAAACGAGATGCTTAGCAGTGTTTTGAAGCTGTCGATTATCAACAGTACACTACGACCGGACTTATTACGTTTGCCCAATTGCGTTCTTTTTAATGAGAGCAGCGGTTTTTTCGATGTGCTCCGGAAATTTAGGTCTTTTACACGTAATAAACGTCCTGCTCCACCTTTTCGCAACGATAAGTTTGGCTTTGTCACAAAAAAATCAATGATCTTCTGATCTTGCTTTGTAGAGGCATATTTTTTGGACATCGACAATGTTTTTAACCGTTGCACCTATTTATTTATAAATTTCTTCGAGTTCGTCAAATATTTTGATGCAGATGCAAGTGACATTTTTGGAACACTGCTTCAAATCGTTTTTCATACGCGGAACTCATTTTGTAAAAATAACGTACGCTTTTTAGATTTCTCAAAAAACTAACAAACCGCACAACGCGTATTGCGAAAAAGATACGTCTATTTAACAGCATTTACATTTTTTTTTGTAACGGAGCTCTTAAGTTTGCATTTTACCGGTCACGCTTCCATTAGACAGACTGTACATAAGTATATACACATATTTATAGAGAAAGCATGGTGCAAAGTAAATATGTTTGTATATATGTAAACATATGTATATATATGTAAATATATATATGTATATGTAAATATATATATATATATATGAATTGAATAAGTTACTTCGAGTTTTTGAACTTTTTTGTCTGTAAAAATTGCAGCAAGATTTTCAATATTCTTCAGCGATTTATCCCTTCAACATGAGGGAACCTTTGGAGGAAAACGCTTTGTTTTGCCTTGTTAGCCCTAGCCCGGCGATCAAATTTTCTTTTACTGTTACAAATAGAGAACACTTGAAAAAAATTGACCATGAAAAATTTCTTTGAAAATTTTTGTAGGTATTTAAATACTCAATAGACAGTAATTAAGTTAATAAGAAGGCAAAAAAATACCTTCTTATGCTTCTCCTTTTATCGTCTGGATAAGGTTGGGCTTGTTCGAGCTTCAATCATAACCTTAGTGTTGCATGATTTGTGAAAGTATTACGTTCGATTTAAAATTCTGGCAACTTTGTCAAAAACATCACGTTCGCAGTGTCCAAAATTCGGCAAATGTTGCGCGCGAATACAAATAGTTTCGCATCAAAAATTTTTTGTTTGCCGAACATTAGAAAAGTATCAGTTGAGCAATTGCAGTGTTGCAAATTGTCATCAGTGCAGCAGTATTGCCGCTTTTATTACGTGCGTCGAACAAGCCCGTTGTCTAGTTCCAGCCAACCAAGTTATACTCTTGCACATATTTGGTATCATATCTGTTTTCTGAACCTAAAAATAGCACAAACATTACCAACATTTTAAAGTTTCTTCAGTTAATAAATCCCTATTTTTGAGAATTTTGTAATTTCTGTTATGTCTTTCACAACATATTTTTTGCATTTTATAAAATCCACCAGACCATTTTTACTTACGGTGAGACACGTTAACGGAACGGAATTATATCCGACCAAACATTTTTGGGCAGTGTTTTATTCCATTTATAAACACATTCTCAGCAACTAGTAGGGAAGACTTTACCCCCGCAAGTTTGCATGAAATTAAAGCAAATTTAAGCCGTATATTGAATATGGACCGATGAATATGTTAATATGCTAAATGTAAATGCGAAGGAGGGAAGGAAACGTATATTCCAGTATGTTAAAAACGTACAATTTACGATCAAAAGAAAAACGTTTTCTTGGTATATTTTTGAGTAGTTAGACCAGAAAAAAATTCAAAGTTGCAGTGTTTAATTACCAAGTAAAACATCTCATTATTTAGCATAAAATTTAGGAATGAACAAGAAAAATAAGATTGAGCAGTAAAGTTTTAGCAATATAATTTCAATATATGGCAATAACAATAATTATAATAATAGAAATTATGGGAGCAAAAATAAAAGAAAGTATATCGACCCTATTAAATAATTTTTTCTTTATAAAAGCGAAGCAACTTATGTCGGGTAAAAGCTTAGTCTGCCCCTGTACTGCTGAGTGGTAGGGAGTTGGAATCCATATTTTAGTTATACTCGTAACGCTATTATGTCCGCATGCGTATATATAGCTGACATTTTTTTATCACAACAACAGTATTTAGCCTTTTGGCAACTAACAAATATTTCGGTATTTTCTTCAGTAAAAAAAAACAATTGGCCGCACATTTCTTTGGTTTGTACGATTCTTTGCTTTGTCGTTTCGAAAAAGAGATATATTTACATGTACATATATACATTTCAGCGTTGGATTACTACATAAATTACGAAAAAATTTTGGTTAGCTTAAAATTACGAATTTGTAATGTACCTGTTATTAATTGAAGGACAGACAACGGCGTTAAATCAATGTATTTGTGAACTTTCACTAATTTTTTCACCACTTAATTTAATAAAAAAAAAGTGAGTGGAAATTTCTTATCCACATATGGAGGTTTGAACGGATTTTTCATTTACGATACATAATTTTGACCTTTATAAAAAAAATTGCGAAGTTATACTGACTAAAAAAATATAAAATTTGTTAACACTAAATGGACAATGTAAAACTTTATGTTTTGGCTTATTTGTTGTTATCTACGACTTTGTGTTGTGACCGACGTTGAGACTTAACGACCACTCTTATGACTGGATAAACTATAACATATTTATATAACAAACGTACACCAAATTGGTTCTAGACGATTTTTAGCGACTCTACAATTAGCTATTCTAAATGGCTCGTTCTGTGGAAGTGTGTGTTACAACTAACTGGAGGACACAACCAATTTTGTTAAATGAGTAAAAACGTCTAATAAAAATAGCTCTATTCATTGTAATGGATGAGGCGGAGAATTTAAAGCTGCAATATTCAGTAATTAAACATTGTTATTGCACAAACAACGACAAGCAATATTGCTGCTTCTTCAACATTTACCAATGAAATATATTGAATGATTCAACTTTGTCTGTGAGAGGTAAGAAAATGCTGCGATTTTTTACTTTTACTATCAAAAATAAAACAAACAAAAAATTGAAGAATTTACAGAATTGAGTATATTAGTTTGTGTTTTATTCAGTTAAAGTGCAACTACCTATGGTAGATAAAAAAAAAGTGGGTTTGGTTTTTTTTTTTTCATTGAATTTGCGCTTTATCTGTATAAAACAATTGAACTCGATGCAAAGTTCTGAAATTGATTTGCCGTTTACCTTATTGATAAGTTTTTCTTTTATTCTTTCCTTTTTTTAAGCATTAAGCAAACAAATTATACATATACTATGTACTGGGGCTTTCTTCAAAATTTCCGAAAGTAAAACTCCTCATCTCAGATATGCCAAAATATATAATGTGAAGACGTAAGAAAATTAAGAAACCAATCTTGTTTATACATACATATGTCTAGCTATTTTGCTAATTACATTCTTTTGATGATGAGAGTACTTGTGTTGGGACACAAGTGCAAATGAGGCAACCGGGCGGATTAGCCCATCTCATTCTGCTCATCATGTAATACTAACTGTTTCTACTTTCACGAAATTATACGCATAACGAAAATGTGTCAATACGCACTGCCATTATATGCGTTAGGATCATCATTGCATAAGAAACATTTTTTTAACTGATTCTCGCTTATTTGTTCGACGTTGTATTAAATGCATATACTTTATATTTAGGGTAATTTAAAGCTCTACAAAAAGATTAAAATTATCTCTAGCTGACACATTTTGCATGATACATTTTTCAGCAAAACTGTGTATACAATTTTCGATAATAAAAACAAACATATTCTGTGAAATGGCATATCTGAGGCTTCTGATATTTTCTGAAAATGAATTTCCCACTTCAATGAAGAAGAATAAAGAGAGATATAAATCTATGAATTGCTTAGTACAAAAAAATCCTTCTCGCACGAAGATAAGCGAAATGCTTTTCAATCGGAAAAACAAACTAAACTGTTATAACATAATGCTTGACACTAAAAATTGTACAGAAGAAACAACTTTGTAAAAAAATATCTTCTATAACGTTCAGTTATCTTAAAAGTTTTCGCGCATTTGAAATTGTGGACATTTACGATTGAAAAACAGTTCGAAGCGTCAAATCATCGAAACAATAATTTTGCTTTACGACCCACAAACACCATATTAATTTTTTCCTGTATGTATTTTATAGAATAATTCTCGAAGACATCAGAACAGTGAGCGAACCCACGAAAGGAGAAACGTTCCTAAGGACGTTAGCGAACAGAACGATTTGAAAGCACCGCCTCCACCACCATTCAACTTGGGACAAAACGAAGGCGGCCTGCCTTCAGATATCAATTGGAACCTGGTTAAAGAGTAAGTTTTGCTGACTTTACACTCTTCAATAGTTTTTTTGGATGTGATTTAGGCGATTTTGCATGAAAACATAAAGCTTTTTAAATTAATATGTAGTATGGTTGTTAAAAATATTAAAATAGAATAGAACAGTTTGTTAGAATTTTGTCGGAATTCGATATTTTTTTTAGTGCATATGCATAACAGCCAGGTCTATACTATTATAACTGACGTGGATTTATATCCGGCAAAGGACTGTCACATCACACCAGCAGTATTCTAAAAATATGTATTTATGTGGAATGTTTAACGGAAAATCGATATAGAAAGTTACAGTGAGAGTATAAATATTCTGTAACAGCATTGAATTTAAGAAAAAAATCTTGGCGTTTACCCTAATTTGAATGAGAAATTGCTTAAACAGTGTTAAGCACGTATGCGCCAAAAGAACATACTTTTATTTAAATTAGTAAATGACCCGCCGCCTTAGTTGTAGCAGTTCACTAGTAACCGCCGTATCCGAATGGCTTGGTGTATGACTCACATTATTGTGCCCAGGTTCCACTTCATTAGGATGTAAAGAGGCTCATTTACACCTGGAGTCCCATTATGGTGTCACTTGTTTGTGCTCTAATTTCCCCCTCATAGGTGGGATACGGCACACTAGACAGGGCTAGTTTACTGGGGCGGCAGCCCTTGGTCGGGAAAAACCCGAGTCATTTCGGTAACGTCGCCCCGGCTGCCCTCATTATTTTCACTGCTTATTTAGCAAAAAAAAAGTGTTAAGAGAATACAGTGCCGCATTCATACATGAACTTCATATACATTATTATTTTTTGTTCTTTTGTTTTGTGGCAGTAGTGTTAATTTAGCTTTCTTTATCATCTACATGCTCTAGTTTTTTAGCGAAATTAACTTTTTACAATTGTACCGAGTAATTGATTTATTCTTTTCATTGCAGGCTTCTGTGTGCTTCATTCCAATGTTCATAGAAAGAGAAAGAATGAGTCACTGCGTGGAAAAAAGCGTAGCAGAACTCTTGAGACGTTTGTTGAATGCTCTGTTGTCACCCAATGGTAAGTTCACTAAATTTAATTGACTAAGTAACTACTATCAGATTATATTGCTTTCTATGATTATAACAACGGATCTAATTACTGAAAACCTTACCTTACTTACAATAACACTGTTGATTTATTCTAAATGAGATTACAAATAAAATTAATTCGTATCTTTAACTTTTCACCTATATATACATCTCTAATTGATTTCTACGATCTCATTTCTTGCAGATAAACATCATAAGTTGGTTTAAAAGTTAAGGTAAGTTTTGAAATTTGATGGGAAGAATTAAGAAATAATTTGCTAGGGTTTGCAATTAGAATATAATATAATAATTTTAGGTGTGCGGTTTAATCTTAAGGTCTTTTGTGCCCTCTACTCGTCACAATACTTCATACAAACCTCTCCCGTTCCCTAAGTAAATCTAAAATGGAGCTGGGTTGGGTTGAGTGTATGTGCCTTTCTTCTGGAAGTACCAGACCGAGATGTCTATTACTTCTCACTGATGGTATGTTATCACAAGAAAAGGAATGGCTACTACTATCTAGGTCGTGACCTTTTTAACCAATTCATCAGTCAGTCACTACATTTCCAGGAATTCTAATATCTTCTGGGATCCACATGGGCGATTATTCAGTCCTAACAGATTGAGTTTCTCTATGCACTCAAAAACTACCAAGAACTTAACCTTGAGTGCAGCCGGAGTGTCGCTCGAAATGGCAATTCTCTCATTCCGGAGTTTCCTTTCTAAATTGATCTCTGTACATAAATAGATGGAATTTATTCCCGCTTGGAAAATGCTGAGAAAATTACCCATCGGCACTGTCACCTTTATTTTGCGGGTCGATAGATCACAGCTCACAGTCGATAGATCTTCCGGTGTCTTAGAGCCATCTCTATACCTGGTCGAGGTACACTCTTGGAGTTTCCTTTCAAAGATGGATGTTACTCCAATTTACCTTAATGTCCAGTTCAATTCTTAACCTCTTATCAAAAACTATAGTCATTATGATATATCTGCAGCAGGAGGTGCAGGCGCAACAATTCCATATTCTTGGATGAGATCAGTTGACCTTTACTAGAAAAAAGTAAATAGAATAAAAATATTACTACTTGAAATAAAAAAATTTAGTAAAGGAAGTAAATACCAAATAAAACACCAAATGTAATATTTTTGTTTGTAATTAGAAATTTGCCAAATCCCCTACCTGTGCTACTATTTTTTGTTAAAATGCATAGCTGAATTATTTTTTTATAAATTCTTGATTTGGCTAGATTCGAAAATAAGCTTTAAATGATGACATTAATTACCGTATGAGTATATTCAATGACTAAAACTCGACGGCTGCGCTTTTTTGCGTACTGATTTATAAACGCAAATTATTTGGTTTATTAAGATCCTTTTACAAACTACAATAAAATGTTTGCAAATTTCTTTATTTTCAGGCCATAAAAAGTTCCATAACAAAAGTGTAAATAATCGTATTAGCAACCATTCCAACACACTGTAAATATGAAACATGGAAAATGGTGAAGATTCCTTTGTGGTCAGCAAGTGAGTTGAGAATTGTAAGTAAAAATTTGTTTTTCTATTTATAGATCTCAAATTTAATATAAAAATAAAATGATGTTATTAATTACCGTATGAGTTCAAATACAATGACTTAATCTAAACGGCTGCGCTTATGCGTTCTGATTTGAAAAACAATGAAGCAATGAAATTATATTTAAATATTTACCATTTTCGATTTGCGTGTACTTATATCGTTAGATATTTGTCATTGGCTTGGCTCGACCCAGTTCCTTTTAAAGCACGACAGTATTTCCTACATTTCCGCTTTTATTACATGCATCGAACACAATCCCTTTATATCCCAGTCATATCAGCCAGCCAACTTATAACTTCAGAATTTTTAGAAATTCTCCATTTCGAAGAATGCTCTTGAAAACCACATTGAATATAGAATATTTGTAAATACAACATGAATTAAAAAATTTGATTTCAAAAGATGTTCATTGAAGGTGCACGAAAGTTTGAACTGAACCTTTCCTCAGGGCGTCGTTATATGGCAAAAATATTTCTTTCTGCCTGGTAAAAACTGTTACGTATTTTATATAATTTTTCATTTACTTCTTTGTAAGAACTTTACTACTTCCGAACTTGACTCCTTACATTTCTCACAATACTCACTTCTAATTATAGGTAGATGTGCATCCAATTTTCAATGGAACAACTGCAATCAGTGTGAAAGGTAAATATTATAACTTAATGCCCCGCAATAATATTTTAGTATATTTGTTGTTATACGAAAACAGTATTTGAAAATTTCTGTATGATGATATTGATTGGTCCGTGTTTATGAATTTATATTGATTTCTACCCTCCAATCACTGACTCAGAAAACTAGAACTTTCCAAGCTATATAATTTCAAAATGTTCAGAAATCTCAAAGCATCGATAAAAATTGCCATCATCTAGACGGAAGGGGGGGTTTTTTAATACTTCAAATTCGGAGTCTAAAAAAAAATTAGAACCGATATCAAAAAATCGAACGGACGTCTTTATGGAAAAACCCAGATAACCCTACTATAGGTTGTTCAATAAGTTTTGTGGTTCGATAAGAAAAACACAATACACTTTATTATTTAGCATAAAATCCCTGAACATCCAGAGAGATTCCATACCTGAAATTTAGAAGGGCTGCAAAATACGCCTTCCTCGGCTGTTTTGACTTCGTCATTTGAAAAACCAAACCTCCTTTTTCGGTCGCGAATTTTTTTCTTCCGCTGGTCTAAAAGATTACGATAATATTCAGAATTTATTGTTTTGCCAGTTTGCAAGTAAACCACAAAGAAACTTCCTTTCGTATCCCGTGGCAACGATTGTGCGCCCAATACTTCAGATAAAAACCATTTGCAGTCAATGGCCGTTCTGTATTTCGCAGGAAATGAAAAACACGAAATAATACAAATTTATTTCCAATGAATACGGTTAAAAAACCATACCAAAAAAGGTGTTATCTTAAGATTGTAGCGAGTCGTTTTATAATAATCACAGCATTTTATGAACTTCACCGGTTAACAAATTTTGCCTTTTCAATTGCATTAAGCATTTAAAATTCACAATGGAAAATAAATGATAGACCTGATTTGCGGGATCTCTAGATGATTGCAATGGATTTTCGAACGCTTTGGAAGGGAGTTAATTTTTTTATATCGCTTTGAATTGTCCAAACTGTCTAAAAAAGGAATTTCCATTCCGTCAGAAATATTGTAACACTTTTTGAATTAATTTTTTCTTTCATTTATCTTCTAGTGACACTTGGTGGCACTGAGGACTACAAACTACAGCAACGAGATTTTTAAGTGGTAAGTTTCATATATATATATATATATTTTTTTTTTTTTGTCAAACGAATGCTTTAGTTTGTGATGAAATTAATTGGTCCGTGTTTATGAATTTATTTTGATTTCTACATTTCCAATTACTGATTACTCTATTCAAATATTATTATGATTACTTTTTTATTATCTGTATGTGATGCAAGCAATATGAGAATTATTACTAGTTTTTGTGTATTCCTTTTCAGCATTTGCACGTGGTGAAACCGGCAGCAGCGAGCGTACGTACGAGAAAGCACGCGCTAGGCAAAAAATGCGACTTGCGTGGGATGAATGAAATGAATGTTGCAGACACACTTAATTATGACAAAAAAAATGCTTTTTTAGATCAATTTGTTATAGAAAAATTCCTCGATATCACATTATTTTCTTTGTAAGAAACAAAATGTTATATTTTCTATTTGAAAATTACTTGTAAAATAATATTAATGTAGTTTTAACTATTTGTAAATAAAGTAATTATTTTGTATTACTAGAAACCATTGGGTAAATCTTTGAATCGAGTCAAATGCTGTGCAAACTATAATGATTTTTTACAAGTAAATTAGTGGTTGGCAAAGTTCCTTCGTGTAGTAACATTCATTCATCATCAGCATTGCATCGCAGTGTGCATGAGGGATTCTCAAAACAGGTAAGCTTAAGTTAAATATTCATGTCAAACCAATATGACTTTTGATACAAAAGTGCAGCGTTTAAATAGTGCAGGTGATTTTAAAAATGTTTTTGCTTGTCAAAGATAGATGCATGCGGAAGTACACACAGGAGGGAGGGAAGGTTACCAGTAAGAGTGAAAAAACTTCAACTAACGTTTTGTTATCAGAATTCTTTGTTATTCATTGCTAGCAAAGAACTGTTAAAATATTGTGCTTGCAACTGACGACCAGTCTTTGGCCATATTTAAATCCGTAATAGCCTAAGACAGACGGCGGCGTAAATCGGGGATTACTGGCGCAGTTAATTCTGATTAAAATTGTAGTGTGACACGGCAGTTGTTATGTGGATTAGTGAACAGTTGATTTGCTTATTGGATAGTTTTGTCAGTAAAAGACCAGTATTTTTTGTTCTTCTCTTTAAACATTTCATTATTTTTCATTCACTGTCATATTTCGGCAACTGTTGCCATCGAAAATTCTCCTAATCCGCTTAAATTATAGGAATTAAATCTAGTTGTCAATCGGCATTTGTTACAATTGATTCCTGAGATAATTCCGAATTATGTTCTTAATCGCCACCGTCTGTCTGTTGCTAGTTTAACTTAAATATATTTACGCTGTTATACAATCAATTTTGTCTTTCATTTTTCTTATACCTATTTATTGCTTGTCAAAAAATCATTAAAATTTAAAGCCCTTGTAGCAGCATAAACATTCCCCATACTTACATACATACAGGGAAGGGAATGCTGCTGGAGTGACAGTCCTTGTTACAAATCCGGGTCGTTTCAGTAACGTAGAACCGACTGTCGTGGAAACGAATTATATGGAATTTAAAGCCGTTACATGGACTGCATTCAATTTGAGAAACAATTCTATTAACAACATGACGCCTTCAAGAAAACGAAAATAAATTGTGGAGTTTCCTACAAATATTTTTCTTGATGACTTCGGTACTAACGTACATATATATACATTGTGTAAAATAAGTACCCGGAATTTAAAAAAAAAAACACATTTTTTCATATTATTCATCATTATTTGTTGGATCGCCTTCAAAATAGGCTCCTTTTGAGCCGATACAAATATTCCAACGAACAACCCAGTCATCCATGGCCCGCTGGTAGGCCGGCGCCGGGATGACCTTCAGCTCCTTTAGCGAATTTTTTTTAATGTCTTCAATCGACTCAAAACGCCTTCCCCGAAGTGGCAATTTTAGTTTTGGGAAGAGAAAAAAGTCACAGGGTGCGAGATCTAGCGAATACGGTGGCTGTTCGATAGTATTTATTAAGTTTTTGGTCTTGTATTCGCGTACAATCAAGGCTCGTGCGATGGCGCGTTGTCGTCGTGCAGAATCCACGAATTGTCCTTCCACAATTCGGGCCGTTTACGGCGAATGGCTTCACGTAAACGCCTTAAAACGGATAAATAATATTCCTTATTAACCGTTTGGCCCTCTGGAAGGAACTTAGAGTGCACCACGCCTTGGTAATCAAAGAAAACCGTGAGCATAACCTTCACTTTTGACCGGCTTTGGCGTGGTTTTTTTTTGGATACGGCTCGTTCTCGAAGCGCCATTCAGACGATTGCTGACTGGTTTGCATATCGTACTCGTAGACCCATGTCTCATCACCAGTTATTATGCGTTTCATGAACGTAGGGTCCGTATTAGCTCGGGAAACCATGTCTTCAGAGACCTCCTTCCGATGCTCTTTTTGCAAAAAATTGAGCTCTTTCGGAACAAGCCGAGCGGCGACGTGGCGCATGCCCAACACACCAGTCAAAATGTTCTGAGCGGTCATGTGAGAGATGTTAAGCTCACGACCGATCTCTCTTGTACTCAAACGACGATTTTCAAATATAATTTTCTTAATTTCTTCGACGTTTTCGTCGGTCGTAACGATCGATGGTCGTCCGGAGCGAGGCAAATCTTCTACCACTTCACGGCCCTCTTTGAACGTCTTGTACCACTCGTAGGTTTGTGTTTTGGATAAACACGAGTCACCATAGGCTTCCCGCAACATATTTAATGTATTGGCACACGTAATTTTGTTCGCAACGCAAAATTTAATGCAAACCCTCTGCTCCACAAGTTTATCCATAGTAAAATTCGCCAAGTAAACAAAAGATCAACTCACTTTGACTGCAGAATAAAACACACTAAGTAATAGATCCCGTTCTAATAAGGCTTGTGCATTCAAGGACATGTGTACCAACATGAAAAAACCAAATTTGAAGTGTCAGGTATTCCCGGGAGAGTTTAAATTATAAATTCCGGGTACTTATTTTACACAATGTATATAATATACGCGCCGTACACCCTTTTTGGGTGTTTGGTTGAGGTCCTCGTCTTATTTGTGGTGTACGTCTTGTTGATGTTGTTCCACAAATGGTCGGACCTACAGTTTCAAGCCGACTTCGACCGGCAGATATTTTTATGAGGAGCTTTTTCATGGCAGAAATACACTCGGAGGTTTGCCATTGCCTGCCGAGGAGCGACCGCTATTAAAAAAAAATTTTTTTTTTTTTTCTTAATTTTGGTGTTTCACCGTGATTCGAACCAATGTTCTCTCTGAATTCCGAATGATAACCCCCGCACCAACCCATTCGGCTACGGCGGTACTAACGTAACTTACTATAAAAAACGGCGAAGAAAAGAATAAAGAAAGCGTGCTAATAAATTTGTATAATGCCGGTTTAAAGACTGGGCGCAACAATGACCAACCGAATTTTTGACAGTTAAAACCGAATTTAAACAGTTGTGATTGCAACTCCAATAAGCCCGCTATCTCAAAACCAAAATGTGTTTAGGGTGGGCTTAAATTCGCTACCCAAATAAAAAAAAAGGTTTGTGAAATTCATGACAAGAAAGCTGAGAAAAATGATAATTAATATAACAAGCATTGAACCATGTAAATTGCATAATTAAAAAAGAATTTTTTCTTACCCATTTGAAATAGTATAGTGTAAGTGTAGATTAAAATATTTGGTTTCTAGTTTTTCTTTTTTAGCTTGCATTTAGATGGCAATTTTATATAGTAGTTTGAAAAATAAATGTTAATGTCATTCGCATAGCATAATGATGATATACATATTTTATACATTGGTTTCCCAACATAATTTTTGTATGTTGACAATAAAATTGCTGATTTCCTATCACGGAATTATATATTTTCCTTTAAGTTATTTCCTTTTTTAATTGTATAATTTTGAACACATTTTTATTACAGGTATGTAGATGTAGGTGTTGAACAATTTTGAGTTTTGGAACTAAAAAAGCTATGCTTGGTGGGTTGTGGGGTTATGTGTGGATGCTAGCCTCATCCATTGTTACAACAGGTAAGATAAATAATTGACTGAAATCAATACGAATTTAGATTCGAGACGTAATTAAAATGTACATAAATGGCTGTTCAGTTCGAAAAGTTGTATTTTCTTTATTGCCAAACGCATCTCGAATCATTTTCTAATACAAATCATAATGATGATACTTTTTATACCATTGTCTTCTTTTCCCGACATAATTTTATGTTGATGATAGTAATTTTACTGATTTCTTTATAATTTATTTTATTGAATTTCTATTTGTTAAATTCGTATTTAAAAATGTCTTTGTATTTTTCTTGCAGGTATGTCAAAACAAAAAAGCGGGTGTTTAAAAAAGGGCAAATTTAAAGACTGCATTTTATTTCTACATTAATATTAAGTAATACGAATAAAAAATCTTGAAAAAAAAATGTTTGTTTTAATTCGTAATTTAGCTGAGTTGACAAGACTTATATTCTACGTTATTTCATTATTATTCTTGGAATCTAAAAATACGGCACCTACCATGGTGAAAAGAACAAGCTTCTTTCGTTAAAAAGAACTCCGGTAGAAAGAATCAGCTGATTGGTTGTGTGTGAATACGTGCGAAATGAGCGGGCAGAATTCGACTGCCGAGTACCCGATGACGTGGCAGTTGAAGTTGCCCGCACAATATTGTTTTCCACCATAGCCGATTGGCCAAACCTATACAAATGTTTAAAACGCGACAAGGTACGTTTGTATTGCTATTTCTCTTAACGGTGGAGTTAGTCGAAAAATTAGGTGCATATTAACGCTCCGCACTTTACTATTGTTGACTCTAACAACATTAAAGCATCATTATTTTGAATTCGGTTCTATATAGGATGGTTTTTTCGGATAATCGCAATTGGATACTAATTTACAGTTGTTGTAGTAGCATAAATATTCCCCGTGCATATACCAGGAATGCTACTGAAGTGACAATCCTTGGCCGGATATAAATCCGGGTCGTTCCGGTTACGTAGAACCGACTGTCGTAGGAACGCCTAATTTACAGTAAGTCACATTGGACAGGTAGCAGCAGCAGTAGAGCAAGAATAAGAACACAGCTTTCGTTTTTGGTACCTAGAATGTCGATATATATAGGTATATAAACAAAAAACGTTTATAGTAATTTAGACAAAATTTTACAATTGAATGGACCAAACAAGTACAAAAAATTCAAATCAGCGCTATACAAGGGTAGCTATTTATATTTCTGGCCTCGAGTGCTTCTAGTGTTAACATATTTCACCACAGATGTAATCAACATTTTGATGAGCTCCATATTAGTATTGTTTACAAAGACATTAAAAATTCATCTTAGCGAATAAGTGAAATAAATCGTCAACATTTTCACAATTTCCGACGTGCGTTGCCAAGACAGGAATGCATCGGTGAACTTGGATGATTTAAAATTATTATAGGACGAGTTTGGGAGCTGTCAGTGTACCAGTATAAGTGCACACTCCTTCCTTTCAAGGGTTTAGTCGTCAGTTCGTACGTTAAATCTTTTTAAAATTGATGACCTTGGTGATATGATATCTCTAGGGAATTAGGCAAAATTGCTGCTCATAAGCTCACATTACCATATTCTTAGATAAGATTTTGCCAAAACCCTCCCTAGCCATGTTGAACAGCAAAATACAAATTGGTTGACTGCTAATTAATTATATTAAGCGCTATCAGCTCGAACACTACCTTCATAAAAATATACCAATATTTATAAGACTTACTAAATAGTATTTTGATTTAAATCTCATTATTAATCTACTTTGCAAATCAACCCCAGTCATATCCCAGCCGATTCGTACCTCTTAATATAGTAGTGAGTTTAAAGATCACCTCGCCATATGACTCTGCTGAAATACCTGGAAATATTAGTTAATTCTTTTCACATTTCGGTAAATAATTTATTTTGAATTACCTTTTAATTTTCCGTTACTTAACAACGTTTTTGGATCCTTCAATTCGGGATTACGACCTGTGATCCAACTAGCCAATTCCGACACCATATTGGTATTTCGTGGGATAAGTATGGGAGCAGTTATTGCATCGTCTGTATGCGACCCAAATACCGGCAAATTAATGCGACAGTAGCCCAGCGTTGTTTCCGCACCCCAACGAGTCTTGCCATATATACTGATGATTAACTGCGGCCCTAGGAGAGCTTAGCAATAAATCCACGTTTTGCTTATAATTGCAAATAACTTTTACTTACAACCAAATGGAGTAGTGCTCTTGAATGTCCATTCTAAGGGAAAGTTGAAAACTATTTTATCCTTAAAGAAACCACTTTTATTGGATGCTGTCTGCGAAATCCCATTTTGAGACCCAGATATCAGTTCCCAGTCGGGCCCAGCAACGACTTCGTAGCGGCAGAATACTTCCGCTGCATTTGGGCCCAAAGGAAATTCCATAGCTTCTATTTGTCCTGTTATGAATATGTTAAAATAACTAGCTGTAGTTGGTGAATCAGGCATGACAGGCAGTGAATTTAAATTTTTATTATTGAATTTATTGGTTTTTGTTCTATTTAATAACTTATGTTGTGTAGCGGATGTGCTTATGGTACGTTAAAATAGTGTGGAGCCAATTGTTTGTATAGCCCTAATTGCTATGGCAACAATATTTATCTATAGTAGTTGCAGTTGCCACTTTTGTTGTTGCCAATTTGGCAAACTCATATTTAACTGCATTACCGATCAATGTATTAGCGATCAATTGCAGGGAGACAATATATAGATCAAAGAACAAGAAAATGCGATTCCAGTTGAACAGTTCATGGAAAAATTGTTTGTTTATGCTTTAGATCACAACCGAATACGTACGCAGATGTCAATCCAAATTTTTATTTTTAATTACGTACGACAGCATTCTGCACAGAGTTGTATGCATAATATTTAACAGGCCTTTCGGACATCTTTTATATCTAATGTTAAGAAATTGCTAAGCTTGGTAATAAATTATGTTTACATGTAGAAAATATAAATCATTGTTATAATGACATAAAATTGAGAGATATGATCCTTAATAATGTAGTTACTAAAAAAATTCTTACCGACAAAGCTGTCTAAAAAATTGAGAAAATACATTATTTCCGTAGTTGGCAAGTCTGGTGCAGTCAGAGAGCGTAACAGCGCTGCAAACAACAGCATATAAAACTTTGGGCTCATGTAATTCGTCTGAGTTTTTCTCATTGCTCGTTCGGGTAAAGTCACAATTGTTCGTGGTCTGCGTCGATAATAGTTATTGGCAGCGAATGAACCTGTTGTGCGTTTGTAATGCCCGTGATACGTGTTTTTGATTAGTAAAATAAAAGAAAAATGCATTGAAAGTGTGCGTAAATTGCGTTTGAGCTATTGAAGTGAACATGCAAATAGTGAATTTTTCAATATATGGTGCAATGTAAAATCCGTGTAGCGGGGAAAAACAAAGCAAATAAAAAGTGTGAGAGTGAGTTCGATTAATCGGGGAAAAATAAGTTGCAGCATCTTGGCAACAATAACAAATACAGCGAGCACAAAAACAACAATACAAATCTCGTACGAAACAATTCGTTAACGTCAATAACAGCAACAATAAGTTAGCAACATGCGCATAAATGGCAAAACATCAGCAAGGTAGTCAACAACAACGCCGACTTCAATAGTAGAAACTTGGCAAACGGCTTTAATAGAAAAAGTATCATAATGATTTCACCCAAATAGTTAGAAGAAAATTAATGGAATTACTGTGAAGAGTTAAAATGAGCGCTAGTTTTTTTTAATTATTCGCTCCAATGAGCTAATAGGTTTTATCTATTATTTGAATTTTTGGTAGATGTTCGCAAATTTTTGTCGGGTTTCAGGTAGTAGCTTATATGGAGATACAGGTGTATACACATATGAGCTTACACGCATATAAATATAGCACCAGCAGCAACGGACACTTGTTAACAACAACGCTTATACCTAACTCCATAAATAGGCAACATCGTTGACAGTGATTGCAGAGCATCAGCAGTGACAGGGCAAATTCGCCTATATTTTATACATACATACATATGTACGGCCCTTTGTTCCTTGTAGGAATATATGTATGTAAGAGCTTTTTAACTGTTCAAAATTCTGCGTAAGCGGGCTTGGAAAAAAGAGGAGTTATGGAAATATGCGTGCGCAACAAATTAAATCGAGAGGTGCTCAAATAAATAGTTTCATGCAAAGCTAATTAATTTTCGGTTAACTTTCGACGATAAGCTCAATTAGCGGTTTATATACAACCTGAAACAAGTTGAAAATTCAGTGTAAACATTAATTTATATGTGCATATCTACAAGCATGTGCATGTGTATATGTGCGCATACCAATTTACGGAACGATTAGAGAACATGTAAATGTGTTTGCGGTTTTTCTTGTTAATGGAACGTAAACATAGGTTTGTTATAAAAATTTTCCAGTAACAAATACCAATAACGAAATTTCTCAGAATTTGCCATCACTCGTTCTCAAAAAAAAGCATCCAAAAAAGTACTCGAATGCAAGATTTGCAATGGACCCTTGATTGTTGTTGTAAAAATTTAAATATTCCTCATCAATATACATACAAGCATCAGTATTCTCCCGGTGACGTTTATAGCATAAAAATTCCCGAATTTTTTGGGGAGTGAGTGACGAATGTAATTTTTTTAACGCAATGGAATTTTCCGTGAGGTGAACGTTTAGAGAGATTATCATTGTGTGTTCTTTGTTTGGACATTTTACTGAATAAACTTAACGGAAATAATATTTAAGGGGAATCTTATCGGCCGATAACTCTCCTATCCCCAGTAGTGAAGACTCTTGAAAACCATCCTACTCCCATTCAACACGAAACATCTGACCCCAGCCGCATATTAGCATGGCTTCCGAAGAGTGCAGAGTACCACCACAGTACTCACCGCCAAAAACACCCAGATAAACCGCGGGTTTAACCAAAACCGCCCCTGCGAGACGACTAGACCTGAAGAAGGCTTTCGACACTGTCAGCCACTCAGCCTACTAACGCGTTTTTCAATAGGTGCGCTTCAACTTTTTTCCGATAGGGAGGGCAAACGACGCAATATTTTTTATTTTTCGCTTGTCATTTGTAAACTTCATTAGTATACATTTCATCATGGAACGCTACACACTTGAGCAACGATTGCAAATCGTGCAAATTTTTTATGAAAATAATCGTTCTGTTGCTGCTACCAGATCCAGATTTTTTCCAAAAAATCATCTTCAGTGATGAAGCTCACTTTTGGCTCAATGGCTTTGTCAACAAGCAAAATATGCGTTACTGGCTTTATATCCACACGTGATTCATGAGGCACCGTTGCATCCCGAAAAATCACTGTTTGGTGCGGTTTACATGCCGGCGGCGTAATTGGCCCATATTTTTTCATTGATGAGAACGATCGCCACGTTACTGTGAATGGAAATCGATACCGCGACATGATAAACGATTATTTTTGGCCGCAATTGAATGGTATGGACTTAGACGACATGTGGTTTCAACAGGACGGGGCCACAAGCCACACAGCACACGCTACAATTGATTTGTTGAATAGTAAGTTCGATGAGCGCATTATTTCCAGAAATGGACCGGTCGAATGACCGCCGCGCTCGTGAGATTTGACGCCTCTAGACTATTTTCTTTGGGGTTATGTGAAGTCATTGGTCTACAGTAACAAGCCGGCGACGATTTGTGAGCTCAGAGCCAATATTGAACGCGAAATTGCTGGAATTTCGGCCGATTTATGCAAAAGAGTGGTCGAAAATTGGGTTGAACGATTGGACTTCGTAAAACGTGCACGCGGTGGTCATGCAAAAGAAATCGAATTTCATACTTAAATGTATATGTTCAAACTCGATAATAAAGAAAAAATTAGTTAAAAAAGTCAAACCGTTTGTGTTTTATTCAAAAAAAAAAGTTGAAGCGTTCTTACTGAAAAACGCTTTAGATGACACTTTACAGTCGCCACTCCCGTCAGGGTTGAAGAGGTGGTCCGCGAACTATCTGATTGGTCGGCACTCGTCAGTAATCTTTCGAGACCAAATCTGTAAACAGAGGAAGATAAAGCAAGGTGTTCCGTACGGTGGTGTCCTTTCACCTTTGCTTCTCAACTTCTACATATCGAGGGAGTCTCCTATGACATTGATGGCCTGTGGGCCAAAGTAAACGATTACCTCACCCGTCTTTCTCGCTTTTTCACTGCGAGGAATCTACAATTTTTCCTCTCTTTACCACCTGGACGAAGGAGGCCAAACTGCAACGCAAGGTCAAAGTTGATAACACACCAACTCTGACTGTTCACAACCCCAAAGTTTTGGGGTTTACCTTTGACAGTGTGCTCTCCTTCTCTGCGCACACATCTGCAATTGCTACTAAAGTCCAAAACCCTCAAACATATGCCCAGCATGTGAAGGCACCCAGCACGACACTAACTTCCTTTTCACTTGCCCGTCAAACCGACTTATCTAACGCCTCTCTCCCTCTGGACCCAATCTGTCCAAACAACAAGTTCCCTGTGCCACTGATAGGGTTAAGTATACTGCTACAACAACAAAAACAAAGTGTAATTTTTAGTAATCAATTAATGAGTTGGCTCATTATCGTGCAACAAATGCTAACTTTTTCTTGGCTGTAACTTTATTTAGCAGTTTCCATTTTGGTTTTTGCAAACCCGTTGAAAACAGCATGTTTGGAAACTAGTCGCAATGTTGTAAATGTACTTTGTGGCCTCGTAGATGATGCCCTTTGGTTGATGCTATTGAGGTGTTCCATACCGCTAGATGGAGATAGATAGGTTAGGTTTGGTGGACCTGACTAGCTGAAAGTCATCACGTAGATCTATTTGGTCCTTAGTGGTACCAGATGGAGCTTAACATTTACGTTTCGCTGTCGTAGACTTCTTGTGATAAGCCTGCGTCATTTGCGAATCTAAGTAAGCCCTGAAGCTCAAAACCCTCAATACATTCTAACTTGACATTTTGTAGAGCTTCTAGGCATTTCATTCGGGTTCTAGCTAATGTAGGACAATCATGTGGAAGGTGTTCTAGAGTTTCCTTATGTTGTTGTTGTTGTTGTAGTAGTAGCATAAATATTTCCCATACATATACGGGAATGCTGCTGAAGTAACATGCCTTGGACGGATATAAATCCGGCTTGTTCCGGTTACGTAGAACCAACTGTCGTGCGAACGACGTGTTTCCTTATCTTCCAGTTTAATGCAAAATCTGCAGCTATCGTTGTTTGCGATTTCTATCTTGTATGCATGCGCAGCTAGCAAATTGTGGCCTGTCAGTATACCTACGAATAGTCAATGAAGATAATAAAAGAGTAATAGAAAAATTATAAATCTGTATATTTATAACCCAATACGAAAATAACCTTGTTTGGTAATGGGGGAAAATCACCATCAAAGAAGAGTTTAAAGGTGAAGAGATAAGCCTACGGGTATTCAGGGTAGCACCACACTTTAGGGCTAAGTCAAGCAAAGTCCTTACTGAGGGGCACAATCGGAAGGGGTTCAAGCATCTTATAAACCTCATTAAAGGCAAAGAAAGACCGCTTGCAGACATTCTTAGTGGTTATTGCAGACTCCAAAGCCATCTGCACAGTCTCGTGATTCTGCCACCTGTCCTTAAAAATACGATATTGGGGTATTGGAGTATATAGAGAGCATAAAAAGATGTTAAGGACGAAATGCTAATCTCTATATACAGTGAAACTTCTTTATAGCAAGTCTCAAAAAACCAAGAGAATTCGTTATATAGAAAAAGGAAAAAAAAATCGTATTGGAAAATATTTAAAAGTATTTTTTATAGTATTTTAAGATGGAGCTAACTCAACTTCTATGTACATATGTACATAAAATTGTTCAGAGAAAAATACACATCTTTTGGGATTTTTTACTACATGCATTTGCTATTCGAGTTTGACAGATTATTTGCAATTCTGTTCAAAATATCTATTACAAACATACATACATATGAACATATTGGCTATGCTGTGTTAACAGCATACACATTCCCCGTAAATGTTTGAGGATCGCTGCTAGAGTGACGGTCTTTAGCCGGATATACATCCGTGTCGTTCTGGTAACATAACGAATCGACCGCCATGTATGATAGAAGAGCACAGTGGAGATTTATGTAAATAGAACAAGTCGGGCGAATTGTACTTAGAAAAATTGTACATAAAGATGTAGCATATGTATAATGTTATCAGTAAAATTCTGAGAAATATTTTATATTAATTCAATTGACAAATTTTTAGAAACATTTTTTCTCTGAAAAACAGGCCAATTCGCCGAGCATCTGTTGCTATAAAATAATTCAGTTGCATCGAATCGGTATTTATATATTGACGGAAAGTTGGTTCATTAACATAACGAACGGTCCTGAAATTTAAGCGCTAAAATTTGTTGTGCAATTTTTTTAAAGAACACACTTTTAACATAAACTTTCATTGCTGCTTGATAGAAAATTTTAACTGATACATACGTACATTTTGTCGTTTTATACAATAGTTAAGCCAGCAAAGTTGTGAATTGAATGTGTAAAAATATACCTACAAAAGTAAGAAAAAAGTTCCAATAAAAATAGGTATTAAGTAATAAACTAATGTAACGGATTGTCGTCAATTCAAATGAGTATTACATATAAGTACATATATGTATATGATATTACATTTTATCAATAAAAATAATTCCTTATAAATGAGTTCATAAATAAATTATGAAACAACTATTCTGCATTGAAAATAACAACATGCCTCAAAAACCAGAGCAAAGTTTGAAAACAGCGTATACGAGTACAAGTACCCATTCAATCGGGTAAGTAAATATTAGCTTTCAGTTTTTTTTCAATATCCGTATTTAATATTTTAATTCATATTTATTTACATATATACGAGTATGTGCAGATAAAGTTTTTGTAATACGACTGGAATTAAAATTTAGTAAAAGTTCTCAGTAACGAACTAATTACCGTCAGGGCCAAGCAAGGATATCCCCAAGGCGGTGTTCTTTCTCCGCTATTGTGGTGGATTCTCTGCTAACGGAGATGCAGGAACTCGAACTTCATGTCTAAGCACATGTGAACAATAACTGAGCGCTAGCATCGGTTAATACCTAAAAAGGTTAAGTATGGAAGTGCAGAGAATTCTAGATGAAATCGATGACTGGGGCACGAGATAAGGTTTTTCCTTCAATCCGAACTAAACTACCTTAGTCTTGACGGACTACACGACTCCGTACTTTAATTGGGAGAGAAGGTTTCGCACTACAATTGAAGAGGAGGGATGGCACAAAGGCATTAAGCCTGGCCATAGAACTTTTCACATCAATACAGACGGCTCTAAAACCTTAGAAGTTTTTGCTGTGAGGAAAGCCACAGAGCTAGCCTACACTAGAACAAGAAAGAATTCAACAATTAATATATACTTGGACAGTCAAGCAGTAATAAAAGCAATAAGCTCATATTGTATTAAGTCCAAAAATGTTCGACGGAGCAGGGAGGCCATAGAAAGGCTAGCCGCAAACAGTAGGCTGCATATCTACTGGGTACCAGGTCACAAAGGCATTCTGTGCGTTTGTCCGGCATTATTAAAAACGTGACTAAAATGCCTGGGAGCCCCACTGTTTGAGGGTCTAGAGGACGTCTCAAAAGCGGAGCTCCCAGCTCTATTTAGATTCGCTAAAAGCGCTGACATCCTACATGATGTCTACTTTAGGTATTCATAGAGGTCGGCCTCCATCTGGTATCGCTAGGTACCAAAAGGTCGTGGCTTATTGCCAACCAGGCTAACCTAACCTAACCTACCTTAGTCTTGTTCACGAGAAAACGGAAATTGGACGGACTTAGTCGAGTCCAGCACTGAAAGGTGTGACACTCAGTCTTGCTGACGAATTTATATAACTAGGAGTAATCTTGGATAAAAAACTGATTTGGAAGACACATGTTTCGCCATTCCCACGACAGTCGGTTCTAGTTAACCAGAACGACCCGGATTTGTATCGGGAAAAAGACTGTCACTTCAGCAGCATTCGCCGTATATGTATGGTGAATGTTTATGTTGCTTCAACAACAACAACAAGACATGTTTCGCTGAAGGTGGATGGAAGATTTTTCAACAATGCCGTGTCTGAAACCTGCTATGGTCTATTGGAAATGCACAGCACTTATCAGACCAATCATCACTTACGCTTCCGTGGTTTGGTGGCGACGGACTTTGGTTAAGCTCACACGTCAGCCGTAATGCTAGAGTACAACCTCCGGCGATGCCGTAAATGCTATGCTCGTTTTGCTTCCCTTGGGTTTTAAGATACAGCAGGAAGCAATAAAAGCAATGTGTAGACTCCGTAAATATGGCTTCTGGCAGAAAGATGGAACTTCGGGACACAGAGAAATCTTTAAGGTGCTATCAACAGTATCCACTGTCAAATTCTTGCCATTGCGTGAGCAATGGTGTAATCCAGAGTGCATTCAAAGAGATTTGACGGATATATTCTTCCCCGATGGTTCCAAGAATGAAATAGGTTCTGGAGCCGGATGGTATTTACATTTATATATGTATATAATATGACTATTGTTAAGTTCGTGCGGTTTTTTTTCGAAATTTGAAACTTTATTGACGTAAAATGGTTACAAATTTAATATTCAAAGTATTGTCCATCGCTTACTACTACTTTTTCCCATCTTTCTGGCAATTCACGGATTCCCTTTGTGAAAAATTCGGTCGGTTTTGCCGCAATCCACGAATCGATCCATTTTTTGACTTCATCGTAATTACGGAAGTGCTGGTCAGCCAGGCCATGTTGCATCGATCGGAAGAGATAGTAATCGGATGGCGCAAGGTCTGGACTATACGGCGGGTGGGGTAGGACATCCCATTTGAGCGTTTCTAAGTATGTTTTGACCACTTGTGCAACATGTGGCCGAGCATTGTCATGTTGCAAAATAACTTTGTCGTGTCTATCGGCGTATTGCGGCCGTTTTTCTCGCAGTGCTCGGCTCAAACGCATCAATTGTCGTCGGTAGACATCCCCCGTAATCGTTTCATTCGGTTTCAGTAGCTCATAATACACAACACCCAGCTGGTCCCACCAGATACACAGCATAACCTTCAGGCCATGAATATTCTGCGCCGACGTCGATGTTGAAGCATGGCCAGGGTATCCATACGTTGCCCGACGTTTTGGATTGTCGTAATGGACCCACTTTTCATCGCCAGTCACAATTCGATGCAAAAAACCCTTTCTTTTGTGCCGTTGAAGCAGTTGTTCGCATGCCATAAAACGGCGTTCAACGTCTCTTGGCTTCAATTCATACGGCACCCAATGGCCTACCTTTCGGATCATTCCCATGGCTTTCAAACGTTTGGAAATGATTGATTGATCAACTCCCAAAGTTTTTGCAACCTCTTCTTGCGTTTGAGCCGGATCTTGATCGAGCAATTCCTCCAATTCGGTATCCATGAACTTTGGCGGCGCACCCTCGCGTTCTTCGTCTTCCAAGCCAAAATCACCACTTTTAAAGCGTGCAAACCACTTCTGGCACGTTCGCTCAGCTAGAGCATGCTCACCATAAACTTCCACCAAGATACGATGACTTTCGGCTGCTTTTTTCTTCATATTAAAAAATTCCCCGCAAAAACACATTATTTGGCACGAAATTCGACATTTTCAAGTGTGGTAAAAATATTGTTGTTTACGCTTCAAATAAAAAACTTATACTGACGTTTGTGCCTTACGACAGTAGCTCTCCAATGAATGTTTGGAAATGTGGATCGATGGAATAATAATCAAGTTACGCCATCTGTTGTAAAACCGCACGAACTTAACAATAGTCCTATTATATATAATAAGTATCATTACGCAGTGGGAAGAATAGCAACTGTATTGCAAACGGAAATATTTGCCAAACTGAAAGTAGCAAAATGGGTAATTGAGTGGAAATGGAGCGGGAAACAGATTGAGGTATTTAGGAACAGTCTGGCTGCGCTGAAGACACTGAAGAAAGCCAAGCAAACCTCAAAGAATGAGAAGAAGTTTAATTCTGCCGCGAGACGGTATAAACTTGTACTTATATGGGTTCCAAGACACCGCGGTGTTGAAAGAAATGAAATTGCCGATGAATTGGCCAATTGCGGATCAGCGATTACCCCACAGAGACCAGAGCCAATAATCGTAATCAGTTCTACAGGAATCATGAATGGGATCAGCGATTATGTATGCAATTTACATAAAGAGTGATGCCCCGGTCTGGAACGCTGCAAGAACAGCAAAGTGCTTTGTGACAAGCCCGAACAGAAAGCTGTCGAACCTTCTTCTAAAACTTGGAAGAAAATACGTTCGGTTGATGGTCGGTATTATTACAGCACACAAACCACGGGGTCAGCCAATTTCCAGAAGCATTTGCGACAATATCTAAAATACTTGAACTACTAGACAGGGAATCGCTCCAAAGATAAACCAACAGTGGAAAACTGGCACTTATTTAACTTGCCCACTTTGTAAATTAGCAAAGTGTTCACGTTAGGGGGTGTTTACGTTACCGCCAGTTGTCTAACTTTTCCAAATAACTTGCACCAAGTGTGCGACGCATTAAATGAGGTTAAACACTCACACGTACATACATTTTGAACATTTTATGCATTTAAACGAGTAACTTATTCCACCACAAAATTTTATTCAAAATGTTTTACAACGAATTTATGCATTTATCCTTGGCTTACTATAAATTTAAATTCGCGATTGCATGCAAATCGATCCTATGTACCAGAAAAAGCAGTTTCCACAAGTATTGATAGATTAACATGTTTTAAATATGTGTACATATGTATGTATGTACGAGTATTTGTACAAACTTGTTCGAATGTAAAAAGGCAACCCAAAACTTGCCACGTCGAATCTGACATCTGCCATTTAAAATTACACCTTTTTCAACATAAACAGGCTTGTGCTGAAAACAAAGAAGTGCTTAAGTCTGCTTTAGTCGTTTTTGAAAAGAAATTAGAAAATTTAAAGTAGAAACCTAATTGATTGCAGTAAAACACATACATACGTACATACATCCCCTATTCTATAATTTGTTCATAAATGCATACGCAATTTATTTTATTTGTTTTCTTAAAATAGAATCCAAACACTTTTTCAAAACAATAGAATGAATCTCCGTCGAACTTAACATTGAAAGTAAACTGTTTTTCCATGAACAATTTAATATGAATATACGAGTATGTATGAGTAAATTAATAAAAACGGTCGCCATTCGGCAGGCAATGGCAAACCTCCGAGTGTATTTCTGCCATGAAAAAGCTCCTCATAAAAATATCTGCCGTTCGGAGTCGGTTTGAAACTGTAGGTCCCTCCATTTGTGGAACAACATCAAGACGCACACCACAAATAGGAGGAGGAGATCGGCCAAACACCCAAAAAGGGTGTACGCGCCAATTATATATATATATGTATATGTATATGTACTAGCGGACCCGACAGACTTCGTTCTGTCAAATAGATTTTGAATGTGGCAGTTTATATTTCGACCCTAAGACGTTTTTACTCTGCTGACCCTCTCACACCGCCTTATCATCATGGTGATGGTTCTGTTCAGGAGAATTAAAGAAAAGGGTCAGCTCGGGTGACCTAAGTATCTTCGAACTCCACGACCTTTGGCCCCCCTTTTGGGACCCACTAAAAACTCCGACTGGGATGTTTGCCAGAGGGCTTCAAACTAAGAGGGGAGCTTAAGGTTCAAACCTGATTGAAAAATAATTTAAAGGGATAGTGGGAACCTAAAGGTGACAAATATTTATAAAGTGGGTGCTTCAATGACAAAACATAGAGATAATTAATTATTTATTATTATTATTATAATATTAATATAGGGTTAATAACCGATATAATAAAGAATAATGATATAAAACGTATGTAAGTATTTTCAGCAATCGCTTTATTGTAAATCGAGTGAATCATAATTATTAACAAAAACCTGTTTTATTTTTATTTTTTTGCTTTGTGAGATACAATGTTTTTTGTTTAAAACAAATCTGATGGTTTTCCAACACGGGAACAGGCAACATAGTGAGAAATATGGGTTTTCTAGATTAATTAATAATGTTTGTCTTTTATTATTCTTAAAATATGTTTGGATTTGTTCAGCCCTGCATTATTCTTAGAATTTACTTAACTATTTTTATTTATTATTTGTGAATGAAATCATTCCTTAACTCGTTCTGAAACTGAATTAAGATACAAATAGAGTAATTCAAATTAGAGTTAAAAGCGTGGGATGCATTTTGCTTCACTTTCATAACCTTCTGTACATAGGTAGTTGCCAATAGAATGATTGTAATATTTACTATATCAGGCATCCCACGCTTTTAACTCTAATTTGAATTACTCTATTTGTATCTTAATTTTTGTTATAATTCTGTTCTGAGGTAGTTGACTATGACTGATCGTTCGATTTGCTATTACTTCATTATAGGTCTCTTTGTCATTAAAATTTATTTTCTACTTTTTAGTTCGATTAGCAATAAAAGCGTGTTTTTTAGTTCTTTTAAACTATTTTTTATTTTTACTATGAATACACCTCTTGATGCTCTATGTCCCACTAAGGATTGAGGACCGGAAGAAACGATTACACCTCTATGGCTATAATTCGCATTCAGTAAATTCAAACGCTTTTTAAAATGTGTAAAAAAGTTTTCAATGTTCAGAAGAGTTGAGACAGGGACATTTAATAGTCTTGCATAACCTTAAAAGGAGCAAAAAATTAAATTTAAACTTTCAAAATATCAAATTTCATAAGAACCAACAAATTTTCATTAACACTAAAATCTTCTCAGAGTGACCTTTTTTAACATTCGTTTGTTTAAACAATCCTTTTTTTTTTAATTTACAGTTTCGCTAGCTTTAAATTAAAAAAAGACACAAACACCAACCTTAAAATTTTTCACATTTTGGGTATAAAGAAGCACTAAATTTATTGCGAAGAGCATATGGTTGGCAACACTGCACAACTCAGCTAATGCGACGTCACGGACTCTCTGCCGAGGGGGACCGCTATTAGAAAAAACTTTTCTGCATTTTAGTTTTTCATGCACGGATATTCGGCTACGGCGGCCGCCATATTTGTATGTGTATAATATGCGCTTACACCCTTTATTGCGTTCCACAAATGGTCCTACCATTCCACAACCCTACCTATGTTTTAAGCCGATTACGAACGGTAGATAGTTTTTATGAGGAGCGTTTTTTCAAAGCAGAAATCCACTCGGACGTGCATTTTCTATTATTTGGTGTTGCGAGCCCGCAGATCGAACCCGTGCATTTCCGAATAGTTGTCATGAGCCATTCATTTGGCTACAGCGTTAAATAACTATCGTACTATGATTTATATACAAGTTTTGACAATTTTTTTTGTTTCTTAAAAAAAATTGTGTGAAAATAATACAAAATTAAGAATTAATTTACTTTTGCTCGATATTACCACCTTTTGCCTTGACTATGGCCTTGAGACGGTCTAGAAACGAATTGCAAGCTGCCTAAATGTGACTTGCACGTATTTTGGTCCACTCGCGGACAAAGGATTTTTTCAGCGCCTCGAGATTGGTGAATCTTTTAGTACGGAATTTGCTCTCTAAAATGGCTCAAAGAGAATAATCCATCGAATTCGCCTCTGGTGAATTTGAGAGCCATTGTGAGGACTTCATGAAGTCCGGAACGTTGTTTTTTTTAGCCATTCTTGGTTCACTCGAGCTTTGTGAGACGGTGTCAAGTCCTGTTGAAACGTCCATGATCTGCCACCAAAATGCTTCGCTTTTACCTTGACGCCATTTTTAATGAAAACGATAAAACGATTGGAGAGCGCCCATCTGCGGTTACAGCAGCTCATACACAAAACACAATTTTCGGAAATTGACCGTTTTCGGCCAAGCGAAGCAACTCCTTCGCTCTCTCAAGTCTGACTTGTTGCTGGTTTGGTGTGAGATCATGAGCCGTTTGGATCTTGTAAGACTTGACTTTGAGATCATTTTTCAGTGTGCCTTGGATGCTACGGTCATATATTTTGAGTTCTTACACCATTTGATTGGCACTTCCTCGGGGATTTTGCTCAAGTCGTTTCTTCACTTTTTCAACTCTTTCCCGTGACGTTGCAGTCTTTTGATGACCACCTCCATGCCGTTTCCCGATGCTACTAGTATCGTTGTAACGAGTAATGGTGCGATAAACAAAAACTTTATTTACTTTAAGGGGCTCGAGCTCACGAACAATCGCTGGTTGTGATTACCCAGATATAATGCAATCACACTATTAAGCTTGAAATCCATTACCGACTTTTTTTCGCGTTTACTCTCGGCAAAATGGTTCCACGCGCTTCTAAACAATGCTCTGGACTGTCATTTAGCCAACTAACAGACAGCTGATGCCCGTGCATCAGCTGCGCGAGCGGCCTGAAGTTGGTTACACTTCGAGTGCCGGACCCTGTATACCTAAACTCAATGAGCTATAAACCTGCATCTTCGAAATTGTGAACTCGATTTAATTTGCACAAAGTTTGAAGCGTGGATTCATATGGTTTTTGTAGTGGAATGGACTTTATTTTCATAGAAAAATTGTTAGAAATAAATAACAAACTAAAAAATTGTTAAGTCTTAAAGTTATGTCTCCAAGTATGCATGATTCATAAAGCTCGTGATACTATAAAATTGTGTCGCATAACCTGCAAAAAAGGGATGACTTGAATAGAGTGGTTTTTGTTCTCATTGGCTTGGCTTGAGTAATTTCATGGCGCTTCCTTATCTTATTTTAATAGTACGAATAAATTAATAAAGGCCACACTCACATACTAATGAGCTGAATACTTAAATATTTTACAAAACGAATAAAAGTGTTATAAGTGGCAACATTTAAGATGGCATTAAAAGATTAACAAAATCTTGAAGATCTGCGTCAAGTCATCACAAACTCATCATTGGTACATTTATCCACGCAAACTCAAACACAACCGAAATCAAAGCAATCCATTAAAGCATTGAAAGAGTGCGAGGAAAAAAGACAGAATGAAGAAAACACAGTAGTAAAAACGACAAAAAAACAGAAAAATGTGAAAATGCTTGGACACACTTATGTGTGTAGATCGGTGTGCGATTGATGTATCTACATACCTTGGGGACAACATGATGACAGCTAAACAAACAAACAAATTGGAGAACAAAAAGGTGGCGATTAAAAAGCCATGAAAACGCCACTTGACTGTTTTGGGTTGTTGTTTGAGCGCTACACTTTTTTTTATTATTTGACTGTTCTCACAAACAAAAGAAGAAGGCAGAATTTTCATGTTCGATTATGAAACAACATGAATAAGCGAATAAGCCTAAGGTACTTAGCGTTGGCTTGGTATAAATGCTGTCATTTTTGTTTTGTTCACAATTTCCCTTGAAAAAGCCTGCCATTGGACCCTTGAAATAAAAGCATTGCTTGTTGAACGAAACTGAAAATTCTTAAAAATTGCAGCACCACACCTAGATTGTAGAGCTTCGATAAGAATGATAAGATTCCAAGATAAAAAATGGTCTCACTTATTTCAATAAGGAAGAGAAAAATTAGTGCTGGTCAACCACAGAATTAAATAATTTACGTCAAAAAGTAGAAGTCCTTAAGCTCAGCAAACAAAGCATTGGAGAAATTCCCTACAAAAATTTATATAATAAAAGGTTTTCCAATAACAGGTGTTATTTTGAATAGCCCGCTATTTCGGTGGATGTCACTTTTGAAGCTGTCATTTTTTGATATTTGACAAGTAGAAACTACGCCATTAATAAAAATGGAACGATACTCGCTTAAACAACACATTGAAATTATTAAAATTCACTATAAAAATGGTGAAAATTTGGCAGAGATGGTTCGTAAAACTCGAACATTTTTGGGTCATCGTGAAGCACCTTGTCGGACTGCAATACAGAAATTGGTGGAAAACATCGAGCTGTTGGGACAATTTAGTGAAAAGGATATTGTCCTATAAGCGTGGTCATGGTAGTCACTTGCCTGATGTTATTTTTCACTATTAATGGCATACCTTCCTCTTTATAATGCAATAAACCTCCGATCATTTATATCAAAAAATAGCATTTTTATTTGAATATCAAAATAACACCTCTTATTAAAAAACCCTTCAATTTTTATGTTATTCTTTATTTTACATTTTTATTTTTATTTTTTATTATTTTGAGATGGAATTAAAAAAAAAAATTACAATGAAAGTAAGTAAATAAGTTTGAGATTTAATGTAGAGTTTATTTAATTGAAATATAATGAAATAAACCTCCGATCATTTATATCAAAAAATAGCGTTTTTATTTGAATATCAAAATAACACCTCTTATTAAAAAACCCTTCATTTTCGTACCGTTTTTACTTTTTTATTTTTATTTTTTATTATTTTGAGATGGAATTTAAAAAAAATTTGACAATGAAAGTAAGTAAATAAGTTTGAGATTTAATGTAGAGTTTATTTAATTGAAATATCTTACTTTTAACACTTTTATAATTTTTATTCTTAGGATGAAATATAAGTTTTTTAAAATAATGTGTGTCAAATTGTATTTTTTTTTCAAAACTTTTGTTAACAATTTTGTTGTTGTTATTTTTGTAAATTGTATTTTTTGTTCAAAAATTTTGGTAAAATATTTCTTTGTTGATATTTTTGAAAAATCATTCGCCCTAATTTGTTTTATTCTTTGTTTTTATTAATAGATAATAATCAGTAATCCTCAATAATATCAGAGTGGAATTTCCATAACTTTTCGAGTTATATACCAGTTAAAAATATCCTGTATCTGTATTCGATTGATTTGCAAACGGCCGTAAAATACGAGTACGAATACTAACGTTTCGTTAGAGCAATATTTTGCACCGATTTAAATTAAGTTTTTAAAAATAGTTCTTTAAAAAAGTCACCTCAAATGATGGGAAAGTTTAATCTTCGAAGGCCTGCATAAAAAGGTTTAAACATTTTATCAACGGAATAAAAAAATGAGAGATCAGTTTACGTAAATCTTTAAATTTTTAGCGAAATATTTGACGGACATCTTAGAATATAATAAGTTTTATAACTCCTATGGAAAAACAGTATCAATTTTTTTTATACGGAGAGTAATGCCCCAAATGTACATGCATACCTTACACATACATACATATGTACATACATAGTTTAAGTTTTAGTCATAGCGTCAGGGAAAGCAACAGCAACAGCAACAGCAACAGCTAACGACGATGAAATAATGATTTGTGCCGTAGAAAGGCATTTTGATTGAAATCATATAGTAAATATGTGCATATTTTAATAACAGAATACACACACATACACATACATATGAACATATTAGTTCTCACAAGAAGCCAACAACAAACCGTTGCGGCCAAGGCGTTCACAAATATTCCGCATTTACCTGTATTGCACTGAATGTTGCTGAACTACGTGTTGGTTGCCACATTTTTTTGCTGAACCAACATACTTTATTCTTTCTTGACGTATTGTCGATTCTTCGACCAAAAAGTCGATAGCAGCAGAGCGACATTAGCATTGGCCACGGCAATGTCCTCTGCTACGTCATCATCATTGCCAACTTTTTATTATGATATGCCCATGCGTGTAGTGAACCATACAGCTAACTGCGGAATTGGCCAATTGGCCGGAGAAGAAAGAGAAAGAAGAATAAGTCCAGTTTGTGCCGATCAGCCTTGAGTCTTGTTACGGGCACATTTTAATGGTGCTTCCGTGGTGTTTATATGTAGGTACATACATACATACGTACGTACATATTTAGATATTGCAGTGGTTGGCAGCGTCTTCTGTCCTGTTCTTCTTCTTCTTCCACAGTTCCCACTTCATGTGGCCATCCAGACCTATTTATCCATACAAATGTATGCATACACATATATGTATGCATGTGTGTGAGCGTGTATTCATATTCCCGCATTGTCTGGCATAGTTGCGCTGAATTCAATCTTATGGTTTGTGTTTTAACTGGACAGCCGCATCAAGCTGCCTAACTGCCTGCTTGGCTGCCTACCTTTTGCTTTTCTGCAATTCAAATTGTTTCATTTTTTGTTTCGTGGAAATCATAATTTAACATTTTTAACAATAACTGCCGCATCAGTTGTACACACACACATATATAGTGAATTTACGTACGTACATACATACATATGTATTATTATTTTTATTCCATTGTGTGCGCGTGTGAGTGGCTGCACAGATGATCGTCACCGGAGTTAACAAGCCATAAGAGATGTTCTTTAGGCTGAAAAGGTTGCGCTGCTTCGGCCGGCCTGTTGGCCTGCCGACTTTAGATAGGCGGCATTCTGATGCGCTCGCCCAATTCAAGAGCCAGATTACTGGGAAAAAATGAAGATATCTGAGAATTGTCATTATTATACGTTCATGCAAGATATATTTATACATATGTATGCGCGCATGTATGTATGTATGTATAGTAGTGGGTACTTGAATGTATGGATGTATCTTTATGCTTTTGCATGTGTGCATACATATGCATGCGTTTGTCTTTTTTGATTATTTTCATAGTGTCCGTATGTTTGATTCTATTCTGAATGCGGCTTTGCAATTCCGGGAGGAAGGGTGTTTACAATGTGTAGCTCGACTTTATGTCACTTCTTGTTAAAACCACAGCTGAAGAATTGGCATGTTCGCCTATTAAAGATGAATTTAAACGGAAATAAGCAACTGTTGGTCGCTGCTGTTGATGCTGTTGCTGTTACTGGTAGTTGCTGCTCAATGGTGCGGCTGATGAGTTGCATGTATGTATGTATGTACGTACATTTGTCTCAACATATGCATGTTTGTATGTAGGTTGGAGGAAAGATTGTTAATTTGTGTAGAGTACAACGCAAATGGCATGAAACACCCTACTCGATTATGCGTTATTTGTTATTCTCGCTAATTTCATATTTCTTTAAATGCTTGTTTTTCTCTTAATTTTATTCTGCCTTCAGAAATTCACATACGGAAGGAAGGACTGTAAAGAATTGTTTATTATCGTAATTAATTATAATTTCTTTGAAAATGAAAGGAGAATATATTCACTTTCTCAAATACAGTGGCTCAATAAAGAACTCGGACACCCAAGTAATATGGGTTTAAATCAAAAAATATATGTATGTATGCATATGAAATAGCAAATCTAATGCGTTTATGTGTCACATTTATTTTCGTTATTCCAGCGTATTTTTTAAAACTACAAAAAACATAAACAAACTTCAACTCATTCGTACATAGAAAATAGAAACATAAAAACTTAGCCAAATTTCATGACAAAAAAGTACTCGCACATTAATATAAAGTAGAGTTAGGCAAATAATATTTAAGAAAAACAATATAATTAATATTTAGTCGACAAGCCTTTAATTTTTCTCACAGCATTCAGTCATCTTCGCATGGATTCGACCAGCTTCTTGCATGTTAATGGATCTATTTCCTCCCACTTCTTTAATAGCATCTTCTGGGTCTTTCTTATTTCTAATAACAAGCTTTTTTAGTTGGTTTTCCAAATGAGCCCGAATGGCATTGATGTCGAGATTGTGCAGGTGTTTCAAGTACTTTAGGGTAGTTGTACATAAGCCATAGACGGACATGAAGTGCCTTATACTCGGGATCGTTGTCTTGATAGTATTTTTTGTGGTCCATATTGCCGTTAATGAAGCACAAATTTGCAGTACCAACAGCGGACATACAACCTCATACCATTACCGACCCACCCCATGTTTAACTGTCGGACATAAGTTTTTTTTCGAGCAACTCTTCATTAGGTCTTGTTCACACATATGATTGTTCATCTGACCTAAATATGTTAATCTTTTTCATGCAACTCTTCCATTATAATTATTCTTTCGCAACACTATACGTATACTTTTGGGCTTGCAGTTAATATTAAGGTGTTGGGTGACTTCTGTTGCGAGTTTAGAAGTGCTCAAATTTGAAGTTTTGTTGCACTATTCACCGTTCATCTGTATCCGAAACAGTTTTGGGCGTCTGGAATTATTATTTTCCACGGATTTTGCTTTTCTGAAACGTTTTATCACGTTATACTATATACAATCGAACGGGATTTATCCACTATTTCTGCGATTTTCAGAACGTTTACCCTTTTCATGATTACTAATATCTGAATTTCTGACTTCAATTGAGCTTCGTCCACGCTGTCTACCCATTTTCGTTCTTTACGTTTGGTTCTTAATTTGCACTGTTCTACCGAGAGCAAATTAACTGTGCCAAACAATCGCAATAATGCCAGATGTCCGACTTCTTTTTTGACACCAATTTTGCGAATGCTGCATGATCAATTTTTTATAACAAGAAGGTAATGGATTTGTAAATTATTATTATTACTTTTAAAATCCTATTTGAATTCCCAATAGAAAAATATAAAAATAAAATATTTAACTTGCTTTTCTTACAAAAATTTTGAATTTGAAGTTGCAAGCTATGCACATACTTATGTCCGAGTTCTTTATTGACCTACTGTAGAAGGTTGCTAGCGAAATGAACCGTGCAGCAACTTAAGGGGACAGATACCTATAAACGGCCATATTTTCCCTGATTTTCATTAAAATTATTTAAAATGAAGAAGTCAATATATTTTTTTCAAAATTGGCATACAGTTTATTTATACATTCAAATAATATACATTTTTTTTTTAATCATTTAAAATGGTGGAAATTTTTTGTTCGAAATTTTACAGGTATCTGTCCCCTTAAAAGGTGCTTTGATGACTGGACTAATCGTTGACACATGTGTATTTCTTCGAATGGAGCCTATTTTGAAGGCGACAAAATAAATTTTGTGTTTTATTGAACAATTCCCGGTAATTTTTTGACAGAATATATAACGAACTTCTACGCGGTAGTAAAAAAATATATTAGCATTTTTTTTTTTTTTTCAGAATTAATGCATTGAAATTTTATTAAAGAATAGATTTTCAAAACGAAGGCATTGAGATTTTTATTTGCATTAAATTTGAAGAATTAATGCATTATTTTTTACATTAATATTAAAATGTTTTGCATTAAAAAATTAATGAATTTTTCTCAACATCGCATTTTTTCGTTATTAATCCTTTATTTCGATGTTAATCCTTTGTTGTCCACCATTAATTTTGCAAAAATGAAATGAAAAAATGCCTTCTTTTTGATTTTGTTTGCCTTTTATTTATTGTTTTTATAGTTTTTTTTTTATTCAAACCAAGAGATTTTATGTATTTATTTAGTTTTAAATAGCTGATTTCGACAGTTTTTTTATGTTACTCTAGGGCATAAGGGGTTAGGTGTAGTCAGAGGCCCGAAAAAATGCTAGTCAATTGCTTTATTTTACAAAAATAAAAACATAGCATTAATACTTCATCTTTCGACTTGATTTTAGCAAAATTTAAAAAAAAAAAAAAAAAAATTAATAATCGTAAAAGTTATCACTGTTTGTGTGAGAAGAGAAGTTATTTTTATTAATAGATAATCTTGTGCCTGATCGAAGTTTTTGTTTTAAAATTAACAATATGGCGGCGTCAGGAAATAATTTTCAGATTTTTGAGAAGAAAAACCGACAATTAATTGTTAAAAAAAATCGAAATTTTGGAAAAAAGTCCTTCGATCAGGCACGAGTTTTTTATGTTTCTCAATGGCAGTATAAATTTTATTAAAATCTAACAAGCGGGTTTTAAGTTACAGAGATCACCAGTTCAAAAAACATAGTTTTGAGAGAAACGCATTTAAAGTTTTGCTATCGAGCTCCGGAGCGACGAGTGCCTTTTATTAATTGTTGAATAACTCGAAAAGTATTTGTTGAATTCACTTCAAAAAAAAAAAATCCAATTTTTTGAAAATTCTGACTACCCCGAACCCTATATATAAGTTTTCTACGAGAAGTTAATGAAACGATCAATCGATCTGCCTTTTTCGCTATGCTCCTATATAATATTAACATTAACAGGACTGTATAATAATAACAGAATGCTGAGAAAACGCCCCTAAGAAATTTAAAAGAATTTGCAGAACTTAGACACTTGACAAATAAAATATAAAAAAATATATGTAACTTTCTTCAAACGAATACAACAAATTGTTAGAGGTGGCAGCTTTTTCTTTCACTTTAACAAGGTATTACTCTCACACATAAGCTATCACTTACGACCAGTGAGGATTATTATTAACACTAATTTGAGAATACGTGAGGAGTATGCATGAACATACATAGGTACACCTGCTTGTGTGCATGTGTATGCATGCATATACAATACACTTGATCTCCTTCCTTCCTTTTTGGCTCGTCATTTGTCATTTAATTGATGTAGTCGTTCGAACTTAAGCCAAATGGGAATGTTTGCCAGAAAATTAATTGAGTGGGAATCTACTGTATTTAAATTCACATCAAATACGCTGATATAAATTCAGTCAGATTTAAACTGTCACCAACAACAAATATCGACTATGAATATTAAAATACAAGTGAAGTAATTGCGTGTACAGCAATTCTGTCTAATCGTCCCCAAATGAATACCCGATTGATGTAGATGTGTGATGTAAAGTGTAAGAAATCTGGCAAAGTGAGGTGAGGTTGGTAGCAAGTGGCTAAAGTAGAACACACACATACCTGTATATGTATGTATGTATGCAAATACGTCTCGTAATAGTTATAATACTTAGGTTATCTGCTCAGGTAGCAATGGAACTGCAATGCCATAAAATGAATGAATTGTGGGGTAAAATTTATGAGATGTTCCCATCACTGTTATCTGGCACTACCGATGTTTTATTGGTCGAAAGAGCTGGAAGCTGATTAAGTGGCTAGATTGAAGTTAAATTGTGAATACAGTGAAGGCTGCGCGGGTGGTGCCGTGTACAATTATCAAATCTAATATTCCTATCGAATTCAATAAGCATAGACACAGCACACTTTTTTAAGAATCCAGCTGTAATATCTGTCTGTGTTTACTAATACTCTGTGTTTACTATACTTTCTTTTTTAGTTCAATAATAATTTTTGGTCTAATCTTGGGTTGGCACAAGTCAAAGCTCTGATGAAAAGTGAAAATACGTATTAGCTGTCAAAGAGGTGAACATTTTTGCGGAGCCTAGGCGCCCAGGCAGCAGTTATGAAGACAATTTAATTTTAGCCAACCGCCGTTAGTGTTAGTGTTTCGTACAAATTACTTGCTCTCACTTCGATACTTACGGGAATTAAAACGAAACGTCAGCGAATTGGCCAGTTATGCCAAATCATTTGCCAAATTTACTATTTGCTAAAAATCATAGACAGCTACAAAGATAATGCGGGAGAAGTGAATGTATTAATAAAAAAAGTGTGAATGTATTGTCTATCTCGTGTAAACGCACAAGCATTCTCACAGGCTACTGCACACTGCTCAGTCTTTTGTACATGATCGGGATATGGTCCACTGAAACTTCCCGCTTCTGATCCCACGAGACTCCAATGCACCTTCTCCTTGAATACAGCGCGGAACAAGTTGAGACTTTACGACCATTTGCGGCGAGAAGAAAGGCACATGCATACTACATACATATGTATGCTCAGTCCAACTCAGCTCTATCTTACGTTTAATAAGAAAATTGGGTCTGGATGAGGTACTGTAATGAGTAGACGGCACAAAAGACCAGAAGATCGAAGTGCAAAACTCAAATCAATCTACTCTAAGCGCGACACACAAACTGTCCGAAAAATACAGAGGGAAGCAAATTTAAATGGTAGAATAGCCCGTAGTAAACCTTTCGTAGGTGCAAGGAATAGAAGTAAGAGATTGGAATTAGCGCGTGACCATTTAAATAGAACCCCAGCTTTTTGGATGACCGTGGTTTTTGTAGACGAGGTAAAAATAAACTTATTTGGATCAGATGGCGATGGAACGATGAGCTGTATGAGCTCTACGACGACATAAACATAGCACAGCGAATAAAGATCCAGGGGCTACGCTGGCTGGGTCATGTCGACCGTATGGGTACAAACGCTGAGGCTCTGAAATTATTCGACGCGGTACCAGCTGGTGGTTGCAAAGGAAGAGGAAGACCTCCTCTGCGAAAGATCAGATGGAGAAGGAGTTGGCTTCACTTGGTGTGCCCAACTGGCGCCGGTTAGCACGAGAAAGAAACGACTGACGAGCTTTGTTAAACTCTGAACAAGATCTCGTAAGGGGTTATCGCGCTATTTAAGAAGAAGGAGGACCAACTGGTAGACCTTTTATATAGCACTAGGCCAATACGGAACTCAAACCCCAAAATTTGCGAGCTAAACACGGCGGAAATTTGACCTTTATCGCAGAAACAATGAACAAATATGTTTATTTAAAACTTCTGCAAGAAAATTTTGTTCAAAGTGCTAGAAAATTATAAGTTTATCAAGATAACGACCCTGAACATCAGTCACAATAAACAAACATGATTAATATATGAATATCCCCACATTGTTGAAACTCCTGCACAATCGCGGGATTTGAACGTCATCGAAAATTTGTGGTCTGTTTTGAAGACAACTATAAGAAAATATGGCATCCATAACAAATCTGATCCTGGAAAGGCGATACTTGAAGAGTGGAACCAAATTAGTTCAGAATACACAGACAAAATACGTGGTACGAGTATGGAGTCACCACGTAGACTTCAAGGTGGTATTTAAAATAAAGGATACCCAAAAAAATACATTCAAATTTTAAAAATTAGAAATAAACAGTTGCTCTGCTTTAATTGAATCATTTAAGGTGTGGCGTGAATTCTGGCGTGTTTTGTTTTTGCTTGTAGAATATTATAAAATGTACAACACTTTACAAGAAAAAAATTTATCTGTATCAAATAAGGTGTGAGTGACTGCATAGTATTTTATTCTACAAATATGAAATATAATATAAAATTACTAGAATAAAAAAATAAAAGATATAATAATATGGAAAATGAAATTTATCATGAATTCCACATAAACAAATTATTCCCGTACATTATAATACAGCATAAAAAAATTAAATTCCTTCGCCCTTCGTTTTGTTTAGTATTGTAATTTACGCCAAGAATTTGTCCGCATAAAATTTTTGATAAGGCTCAGCATTACCATTTGCTTTAAAATATAGGGTGACTAAATAGGAACGATAGGGGAACAAATTTAAATAAAACAACAACGATGTGAAATATCAACTTGATTCTGGGTCTACTTTTAAGCCTGTCGCCTTGAATTAGTGAATCTAAATTTCGCTAAATTTTCAGATGCAAATTCCAAAGTAAATAAATATACATATATGTATGTATATATGTATGTTTGTTTACATGTAAATATGCAAATGAGAATGCAGGTGAACGCATTTGTGTTGATACTTCAGAAATATTGCAGCCAGCATATTTTCAAATGAAATTTCAAAGTCGCTCATTAATGCGAATATTAGTCGCTACACTAATGCAGATAGGCCTGTGGAAGGGTGTAGGGAGGAAGCTAAAGCATAACTGGGGCAATGCGATGTGTGCTGGCTGATATTTAGTAGCATTCGCCATTGGGCGCAAAAAATTAGTTGCGCAGGTAAAAATCCAGTAAACTATTTTGCATGTCCTAAATAAATCTAAAATATCTTGCGCCTACTTCGATTTCCAATTAAAAAAATAAACGCTCATATTTACCCTTAAAAACTATCATATCAGAGGGATTATATTCGGAAAAACCTTTCTATCTCTGTGTTCAAGAATTAGCTAACATCGCAGGGGCGACGACTAGCAGAGTATATTGGTATTGACAAAGCCTGATAATCGCTTTGCGATAAACTTAACAATAAGAAATAATTCGATATAATAATTTTTACCTTCACATATTTTCACATTGAAATGTGTCACTTTTGAAAGACTCTTTCATCTTCTTCCTCCTAATTGGCGCGATAACTACTTACGCGATTTTGGCCGAATTTAACAAAGCGCGCCAATCGTTTCTTTCACGGCGCCAGTTGGACACATCGAGTGAAGCCAAGTCCTTCTCCACCTGGTTTTTGTTTTTGATTTTTAAAAAAGTGCAGTGCATTTGACTACAAAAATCATATAACTGAAAATCTAATGCGTTTATGTGTCACATTTATTTTCGTTATTCCAGCGTATTTTTTAAAACTACAAAAAACATAAACAAACTTCAACTCATTCGTACATAGAAAATAGAAACATAAAAACTTAGCCAAATTTCATGACAAAAAAGTACTCGCACATTAATATAAAGTAGAGTTAGGCAAATAATATTTAAGAAAAACAATATAATTAATATTTAGTCGACAAGCCTTTAATTTTTCTCACAGCATTCAGTCATCTTCGCATGGATTCGACCAGCTTCTTGCATGTTAATGGATCTATTTCCTCCCACTTCTTTAATAGCATCTTCTGGGTCTTTCTTATTTCTAATAACAAGCTTTTTTAGTTGGTTTTCCAAATGAGCCCGAATGGCATTGATGTCGAGATTGTGCAGGTGTTTCAAGTACTTTAGGGTAGTTGTACATAAGCCATAGACGGACATGAAGTGCCTTATACTCGGGATCGTTGTCTTGATAGTATTTTTTGTGGTCCATATTGCCGTTAATGAAGCACAAATTTGCAGTACCAACAGCGGACATACAACCTCATACCATTACCGACCCACCCCATGTTTAACTGTCGGACATAAGTTTTTTTTCGAGCAACTCTTCATTAGGTCTTGTTCACACATATGATTGTTCATCTGACCTAAATATGTTAATCTTTTTCATGCAACTCTTCCATTATAATTATTCTTTCGCAACACTATACGTATACTTTTGGGCTTGCAGTTAATATTAAGGTGTTGGGTGACTTCTGTTGCGAGTTTAGAAGTGCTCAAATTTGAAGTTTTGTTGCACTATTCACCGTTCATCTGTATCCGAAACAGTTTTGGGCGTCTGGAATTATTATTTTCCACGGATTTTGCTTTTCTGAAACGTTTTATCACGTTATACTATATACAATCGAACGGGATTTATCCACTATTTCTGCGATTTTCAGAACGTTTACCCTTTTCATGATTACTAATATCTGAATTTCTGACTTCAATTGAGCTTCGTCCACGCTGTCTACCCATTTTCGTTCTTTACGTTTGGTTCTTAATTTGCACTGTTCTACCGAGAGCAAATTAACTGTGCCAAACAATCGCAATAATGCCAGATGTCCGACTTCTTTTTTGACACCAATTTTGCGAATGCTGCATGATCAATTTTTTATAACAAGAAGGTAATGGATTTGTAAATTATTATTATTACTTTTAAAATCCTATTTGAATTCCCAATAGAAAAATATAAAAATAAAATATTTAACTTGCTTTTCTTACAAAAATTTTGAATTTGAAGTTGCAAGCTATGCACATACTTATGTCCGAGTTCTTTATTGACCTACTGTAGAAGGTTGCTAGCGAAATGAACCGTGCAGCAACTTAAGGGGACAGATACCTATAAACGGCCATATTTTCCCTGATTTTCATTAAAATTATTTAAAATGAAGAAGTCAATATATTTTTTTCAAAATTGGCATACAGTTTATTTATACATTCAAATAATATACATTTTTTTTTTAATCATTTAAAATGGTGGAAATTTTTTGTTCGAAATTTTACAGGTATCTGTCCCCTTAAAAGGTGCTTTGATGACTGGACTAATCGTTGACACATGTGTATTTCTTCGAATGGAGCCTATTTTGAAGGCGACAAAATAAATTTTGTGTTTTATTGAACAATTCCCGGTAATTTTTTGACAGAATATATAACGAACTTCTACGCGGTAGTAAAAAAATATATTAGCATTTTTTTTTTTTTTTTCAGAATTAATGCATTGAAATTTTATTAAAGAATAGATTTTCAAAACGAAGGCATTGAGATTTTTATTTGCATTAAATTTGAAGAATTAATGCATTATTTTTTACATTAATATTAAAATGTTTTGCATTAAAAAATTAATGAATTTTTCTCAACATCGCATTTTTTCGTTATTAATCCTTTATTTCGATGTTAATCCTTTGTTGTCCACCATTAATTTTGCAAAAATGAAATGAAAAAATGCCTTCTTTTTGATTTTGTTTGCCTTTTATTTATTGTTTTTATAGTTTTTTTTTTATTCAAACCAAGAGATTTTATGTATTTATTTAGTTTTAAATAGCTGATTTCGACAGTTTTTTTATGTTACTCTAGGGCATAAGGGGTTAGGTGTAGTCAGAGGCCCGAAAAAATGCTAGTCAATTGCTTTATTTTACAAAAATAAAAACATAGCATTAATACTTCATCTTTCGACTTGATTTTAGCAAAATTTAAAAAAAAAAAAAAAAAAAATTAATAATCGTAAAAGTTATCACTGTTTGTGTGAGAAGAGAAGTTATTTTTATTAATAGATAATCTTGTGCCTGATCGAAGTTTTTGTTTTAAAATTAACAATATGGCGGCGTCAGGAAATAATTTTCAGATTTTTGAGAAGAAAAACCGACAATTAATTGTTAAAAAAAATCGAAATTTTGGAAAAAAGTCCTTCGATCAGGCACGAGTTTTTTATGTTTCTCAATGGCAGTATAAATTTTATTAAAATCTAACAAGCGGGTTTTAAGTTACAGAGATCACCAGTTCAAAAAACATAGTTTTGAGAGAAACGCATTTAAAGTTTTGCTATCGAGCTCCGGAGCGACGAGTGCCTTTTATTAATTGTTGAATAACTCGAAAAGTATTTGTTGAATTCACTTCAAAAAAAAAAAATCCAATTTTTTGAAAATTCTGACTACCCCGAACCCTATATATAAGTTTTCTACGAGAAGTTAATGAAACGATCAATCGATCTGCCTTTTTCGCTATGCTCCTATATAATATTAACATTAACAGGACTGTATAATAATAACAGAATGCTGAGAAAACGCCCCTAAGAAATTTAAAGGAATTTGCAGAACTTAGACACTTGACAAATAAAATATAAAAAAATATATGTAACTTTCTTCAAACGAATACAACAAATTGTTAGAGGTGGCAGCTTTTTCTTTCACTTTAACAAGGTATTACTCTCACACATAAGCTATCACTTACGACCAGTGAGGATTATTATTAACACTAATTTGAGAATACGTGAGGAGTATGCATGAACATACATAGGTACACCTGCTTGTGTGCATGTGTATGCATGCATATACAATACACTTGATCTCCTTCCTTCCTTTTTGGCTCGTCATTTGTCATTTAATTGATGTAGTCGTTCGAACTTAAGCCAAATGGGAATGTTTGCCAGAAAATTAATTGAGTGGGAATCTACTGTATTTAAATTCACATCAAATACGCTGATATAAATTCAGTCAGATTTAAACTGTCACCAACAACAAATATCGACTATGAATATTAAAATACAAGTGAAGTAATTGCGTGTACAGCAATTCTGTCTAATCGTCCCCAAATGAATACCCGATTGATGTAGATGTGTGATGTAAAGTGTAAGAAATCTGGCAAAGTGAGGTGAGGTTGGTAGCAAGTGGCTAAAGTAGAACACACACATACCTGTATATGTATGTATGTATGCAAATACGTCTCGTAATAGTTATAATACTTAGGTTATCTGCTCAGGTAGCAATGGAACTGCAATGCCATAAAATGAATGAATTGTGGGGTAAAATTTATGAGATGTTCCCATCACTGTTATCTGGCACTACCGATGTTTTATTGGTCGAAAGAGCTGGAAGCTGATTAAGTGGCTAGATTGAAGTTAAATTGTGAATACAGTGAAGGCTGCGCGGGTGGTGCCGTGTACAATTATCAAATCTAATATTCCTATCGAATTCAATAAGCATAGACACAGCACACTTTTTTAAGAATCCAGCTGTAATATCTGTCTGTGTTTACTAATACTCTGTGTTTACTATACTTTCTTTTTTAGTTCAATAATAATTTTTGGTCTAATCTTGGGTTGGCACAAGTCAAAGCTCTGATGAAAAGTGAAAATACGTATTAGCTGTCAAAGAGGTGAACATTTTTGCGGAGCCTAGGCGCCCAGGCAGCAGTTATGAAGACAATTTAATTTTAGCCAACCGCCGTTAGTGTTAGTGTTTCGTACAAATTACTTGCTCTCACTTCGATACTTACGGGAATTAAAACGAAACGTCAGCGAATTGGCCAGTTATGCCAAATCATTTGCCAAATTTACTATTTGCTAAAAATCATAGACAGCTACAAAGATAATGCGGGAGAAGTGAATGTATTAATAAAAAAAGTGTGAATGTATTGTCTATCTCGTGTAAACGCACAAGCATTCTCACAGGCTACTGCACACTGCTCAGTCTTTTGTACATGATCGGGATATGGTCCACTGAAACTTCCCGCTTCTGATCCCACGAGACTCCAATGCACCTTCTCCTTGAATACAGCGCGGAACAAGTTGAGACTTTACGACCATTTGCGGCGAGAAGAAAGGCACATGCATACTACATACATATGTATGCTCAGTCCAACTCAGCTCTATCTTACGTTTAATAAGAAAATTGGGTCTGGATGAGGTACTGTAATGAGTAGACGGCACAAAAGACCAGAAGATCGAAGTGCAAAACTCAAATCAATCTACTCTAAGCGCGACACACAAACTGTCCGAAAAATACAGAGGGAAGCAAATTTAAATGGTAGAATAGCCCGTAGTAAACCTTTCGTAGGTGCAAGGAATAGAAGTAAGAGATTGGAATTAGCGCGTGACCATTTAAATAGAACCCCAGCTTTTTGGATGACCGTGGTTTTTGTAGACGAGGTAAAAATAAACTTATTTGGATCAGATGGCGATGGAACGATGAGCTGTATGAGCTCTACGACGACATAAACATAGCACAGCGAATAAAGATCCAGGGGCTACGCTGGCTGGGTCATGTCGACCGTATGGGTACAAACGCTGAGGCTCTGAAATTATTCGACGCGGTACCAGCTGGTGGTTGCAAAGGAAGAGGAAGACCTCCTCTGCGAAAGATCAGATGGAGAAGGAGTTGGCTTCACTTGGTGTGCCCAACTGGCGCCGGTTAGCACGAGAAAGAAACGACTGACGAGCTTTGTTAAACTCTGAACAAGATCTCGTAAGGGGTTATCGCGCTATTTAAGAAGAAGGAGGACCAACTGGTAGACCTTTTATATAGCACTAGGCCAATACGGAACTCAAACCCCAAAATTTGCGAGCTAAACACGGCGGAAATTTGACCTTTATCGCAGAAACAATGAACAAATATGTTTATTTAAAACTTCTGCAAGAAAATTTTGTTCAAAGTGCTAGAAAATTATAAGTTTATCAAGATAACGACCCTGAACATCAGTCACAATAAACAAACATGATTAATATATGAATATCCCCACATTGTTGAAACTCCTGCACAATCGCGGGATTTGAACGTCATCGAAAATTTGTGGTCTGTTTTGAAGACAACTATAAGAAAATATGGCATCCATAACAAATCTGATCCTGGAAAGGCGATACTTGAAGAGTGGAACCAAATTAGTTCAGAATACACAGACAAAATACGTGGTACGAGTATGGAGTCACCACGTAGACTTCAAGGTGGTATTTAAAATAAAGGATACCCAAAAAAATACATTCAAATTTTAAAAATTAGAAATAAACAGTTGCTCTGCTTTAATTGAATCATTTAAGGTGTGGCGTGAATTCTGGCGTGTTTTGTTTTTGCTTGTAGAATATTATAAAATGTACAACACTTTACAAGAAAAAAATTTATCTGTATCAAATAAGGTGTGAGTGACTGCATAGTATTTTATTCTACAAATATGAAATATAATATAAAATTACTAGAATAAAAAAATAAAAGATATAATAATATGGAAAATGAAATTTATCATGAATTCCACATAAACAAATTATTCCCGTACATTATAATACAGCATAAAAAAATTAAATTCCTTCGCCCTTCGTTTTGTTTAGTATTGTAATTTACGCCAAGAATTTGTCCGCATAAAATTTTTGATAAGGCTCAGCATTACCATTTGCTTTAAAATATAGGGTGACTAAATAGGAACGATAGGGGAACAAATTTAAATAAAACAACAACGATGTGAAATATCAACTTGATTCTGGGTCTACTTTTAAGCCTGTCGCCTTGAATTAGTGAATCTAAATTTCGCTAAATTTTCAGATGCAAATTCCAAAGTAAATAAATATACATATATGTATGTATATATGTATGTTTGTTTACATGTAAATATGCAAATGAGAATGCAGGTGAACGCATTTGTGTTGATACTTCAGAAATATTGCAGCCAGCATATTTTCAAATGAAATTTCAAAGTCGCTCATTAATGCGAATATTAGTCGCTACACTAATGCAGATAGGCCTGTGGAAGGGTGTAGGGAGGAAGCTAAAGCATAACTGGGGCAATGCGATGTGTGCTGGCTGATATTTAGTAGCATTCGCCATTGGGCGCAAAAAATTAGTTGCGCAGGTAAAAATCCAGTAAACTATTTTGCATGTCCTAAATAAATCTAAAATATCTTGCGCCTACTTCGATTTCCAATTAAAAAAATAAACGCTCATATTTACCCTTAAAAACTATCATATCAGAGGGATTATATTCGGAAAAACCTTTCTATCTCTGTGTTCAAGAATTAGCTAACATCGCAGGGGCGACGACTAGCAGAGTATATTGGTATTGACAAAGCCTGATAATCGCTTTGCGATAAACTTAACAATAAGAAATAATTCGATATAATAATTTTTACCTTCACATATTTTCACATTGAAATGTGTCACTTTTGAAAGACTCTTTCATCTTCTTCCTCCTAATTGGCGCGATAACTACTTACGCGATTTTGGCCGAATTTAACAAAGCGCGCCAATCGTTTCTTTCACGGCGCCAGTTGGACACATCGAGTGAAGCCAAGTCCTTCTCCACCTGGTTTTTGTTTTTGATTTTTAAAAAAGTGCAGTGCATTTGACTACAAAAATCATATAACTGAAAACTCCAAACTTTGTACGAAGCTTACAAAAATATATATTAACAAATTTTAAAATTTATTCAGGATATTCTGCATATGCAGTTTTATAGTTCATTCTTGTTGAACTTTGACCATTTTTTCGCTGAGTTGTTGAGCATTTTTTTCCATATCAAGGAGAAAATTCTCAACATCGTGAGCAAAAAAATCGTTAAAAAACAACGACATTTCTGAGCGACTTTAAGCTTACTTTTTAATAAACTATGCAAATAAATGAACTATAAAACAACATACTCAAAAGTTCTAAAAATTCTTATTGAAAAGGTAAAAATTGTGAAGATAACTTTTTGGAATTTAAATATTACATTTTTGTGAATTTTGTACGAAGTTTGCAGCTTTGAGGATGTACATACATATATGGTTTTCGTTGTAGAATGCATTACACTTTTATAAAAACAAAAAAATAGTTGAAATTTGGTAATGCACCGCGTTCATATTATTTTGAACACTGGAGGTACACACATACATTTTAAACACGCAAGAATATAGAATATTTATTTGTATGCCTGTATATACAAAAAAAATATTACATATACACATTTAAGTCTAAAACGTCGAAAATCTCGCTGTAAAAGTAAATTTCTTTCATTTTAATACAAGTAATGGCTTTCACACATTGTTGTTGGCATTAAAAAAACTATTCAATAATTAAATGTTATGCGAGTAACTGCATACACAGTTGAATTCGCTGAAAAATTCCAGTGAATTAATTTCATTCATTAAAAGTTGACTAGCTTTTATGCGCATACTACCCATACATATACACATACATAGATGCATTTGATGTAGGAAATAAACTATCTATGTATGCATATGGATGCAATATGAGAGTTTTAACAACTATTATTTTAATTCAAACGAATTTAAAACTGGTCATCACCATTCGTCATACAATTATTGCATTTGTATCTACATTCGAATCTGGCAATTGCTTGAAAGCCAGCACCGGCCGGCCACGTGCTTCATTTTGCCTTTCTTTTTGTTCTCCATGCACATAGTCGCAAAAATTGATTGATGTCAAGTGTGAATAGAATTATCAATATACATATTGTACGTACGTATGTATGCAAATATGCATAAGTAAACTTTTATTGGGGGTGGAGCGCTCGAACCACATTGCTTTCTTTTGAATAAAAAATGCATACATATTTAATTTTCAACATTTCGCTGAGACATTGCGCTGATTGCAAAAACCGCATGAAACAACTCTCGTAAAGCAGGCGATAGCGCAGCTTTTGTGCATCTACGTATATATGTATGTGTATGTGTGTATGTATGCCTTATTTGTTATGAAACTTTTAGTTAATGCGTATTAATTTTGCAGTGCTTAAAAAAGTGCACTGAAAGAGATTATTATTAAAATTGATATGCATGCATGTAGAAAGCGGCCGCTGTAGTCGAGTGGATTTGTGCGTGACTACCATTCGGTAGGGCCTGGATTCGTAACCCACTGTATGAAACGCTGAATGCGATAGAAAATGTTTTATCTATTAACGGTCGCCGGCTAACGAAACGACCTGAATTTATATGCGACCAAAGACTGTCACTCCAGTAGTGTTCCCCATAAAAGTATAGTAAATGTGTATGTTACTATCAGGTCAGTCCATAAGTTCGTGCGTTTTTTAAAGGTGGTTTTAAAATTAATAAAAAAGATGTTTAAAGTATTTATTAATCAATAATATATTTTCCTTCATTATTAACAATGTCTTCCCAACGTTTAGACAAATTTTTAATTCCCTGCTCAAAAAATTGTTTGTCCTTGGAGCCAAATACGCTTCGATATCATCCCTTTTTATAGCTTCTTTTGAGGAGTATAGTTCTTGTTACTCATAAGGGATTGAAGTCCACGGAAAGCTTGCCTTGCGGTATGGGGTATTGCGTTGTGGTGAAACAAAATTTTGCGTCTATTCACTAAATATGGTCGATTTTTTCTAAGTGCCTCATTCAGGTTTGATAGCTGATGGAAATAATAACCAGAAGCTATCGTTTGGTTTGGTTCCAGAAGTTCATAATAAACAATATCCCAACAAATAGACAGGAGAATCTTCTTGGGGTAAAGTCCATCTCTAGGGGTCGGTTCTGGTGTTTCATCTTTATTTAGATAAATTGGCGTTTGCGAACAGGATTATTGTAAAGGACCCGTTTTTCATCACCAGTAACGAAGCGGTTAAAAAAACTTTCATTTTCAAGCCGTTCCAGCACCTGAAAACACACATTCACTCTCTGCTGAAGGGTGGCGACGGAAAGTCTATGCGGAACCCATTTTCCCAGCTTTGAAACCTTTCCCAACTGAACCAGGTGCCTGTGAGCTGTTCCATGCGATGAATTTAACCTCTGAGCTATCATATCGACTGGCTCGAAATTTGGCTCAGCTTCCACGAGTTCGAGCAAGGCGTCGGAGTTAAGAACTTCAGGACGACCAGCGCGCGGGGCATCCTCCACGTCGCTGTTGAGTGCACAATATATCAAAGAAAATATAAATAGTTCCGTTATATTCTGCGAATAATTGTTTGTATGCAAAAATCGTACAAAAGTGAAATTATGGGTAAAATACGCACGAACTTATGGACTGACCTGACACAACAACAACATAATGTAGAGTATACACGTTCCAACCGTTGTACAATGAGTTGGACGGCTGCTTAGTATACACGTTCCAGCACGATATACCAGGCGTTGTCCAACTTTATTATTCTCATTTTCGCGGTGTTGAGCTTTTCGCAAAATATAGGAAACAAGTGAAATTTCTTTCAATAATAATAATTGACGCATATTTATTTTATTTATTATTTATAGTTTACTTTATTTTCTTTATTTTTTTTATAGTTCATTTTTACTTTTTTTTAATCTTAATAATTGATGCATTTTTATTTTATTTACTTACTTATTGCTTACTTTATTTTATTAATTATATTAATTATAATTAATAATATTAATTTTTTTTTCAATTTTAACTTAATTTTTTTTTATTTCAATTTTTATTTGTTTATATTAATTTTTAATTTTTTTAATACATATTTTTAAAAATTTTTTGTTTAATTTTTTAATGTTTTAAATATTTTTCATTTTTTTTTCTGTGTAAATAACTAAAAAGAAAAATATAAACAGAGTTGGCTGTATAATCTGCGTATACACGTTCCAACTCATTGTACAACCGCTAACTCCACCCATCAAAACTTAAAACATTTTAATTTTCATGCAACCGTTGGACAAACATCGAAAGCGGTTGTACCATACTACAAATGATACAACCGTTTATCCAACATACCCATGTTGATACAATGGTTGGGGCGTGTATGCTTTGCATAAAGCTGGCCACAAACAGGTCACAATTGCCAGCGATTTATGCCTAGTCCGTAGCTCACAAACTGTACACAAATCCATAAACCATCATTTCGTTGCGATCGTCGTACTGTTAAAATTAACGTGCGAAACAAGAAAGCGGATACCGCGATTGCTCTTGTAGTTTTTTACATGAGTATTAAGAAAAAATAATAGGCGGCCGCCGTAGCCGAATGGGTTGGTGCGTGACTACCATTCGGAATTCACAGAGAGAACGAAGGTACGAATCTCGGTGAAACACCAAAATCAAGAAAGCCACGAAAAAGCTCCTCATAAAAAATATTTGCCGTTCGGCTTGAAACTGTAGGTCCCTCCATTTGTGGAACAACATCAACACGCAAACCACAAATAGGAGGAGGAGCTCTGCTAAACACCCAAAACGGGTGTACGTGTTTGGCTGAAAGAATGGTTGCAAAATCGAAGCAATCCCTTTCATATTAAGTTGTTAGGAAATATGGAATTGAGTGCTCCATAGGAGTATACAAATTTACTACACATGGAACATGAAACTTATATGTATGGAGCTCCTTAATTCTGTATCTACTTTCATGAAAAAAGGTACTCAAATGCGGAAAGCAATAACGCCAAATGAAAAACTTTCTGCGACGTTAAGATTTCTTGCCTCTGGTGAAAGTGTTGAGGATTTTTTCCACTATGTTTTTGAATAATTACATTTTTAGTTTCCATAATGATGGCTCATTTTTGAAACACTTTTTGAACTCTTCTAAAAAAATTGTATTAACACTTCTCACTTTTCCACTTACTCTTATCTGCCGACGGTCAGTAAAAAAATAAGAAAATCCTCCAACTGCGCCACAAGCTAGCAACAAATCGCAGGTAAATGAAAATTTTCAATTACCTGCACTTCGCCATAAACGTTGGACTATCTTCCAAGTGCACCAAATCGCTGGGAATTGTACCCTGTTTTGTGGCCAGCTTAACAGAATTCTGATGTTCGCCGATGCCATCCGGTCTAAAATGAGCAAAAAGTTGACTCACTTTTCGAATTGGAAAATTTATTCCATTTTTTTATTTCACTTTTGCATATTGTTTTAAATCTGTGTAAACAAAAGAGAATTTGATTAATTTTCCCTGGTGGTTATACATTTTGTATAAAAAATACAATTTTATGCTTTGTTTCAGGAACTTTGGCATACTAATGTTTTTTGTTTGTTTTGTTTTTGATTATTATTTGTTTGTAACCGCAACTAAATGCACATTAGGATAGTCCTTGTATACATACATGGAGTGGCTCATAACAAAATTTATTTTTAAATTTCAAGTGGAAGAAAATCGTTGCATCTTTATATTAATTATGTCTAATTAAAAAAGTTGTACCACGATTGCGTGCGTACATATTTATATATAGTATATAGGTATATATGTATTGTAGTATATACATATACACATATGAGCGTTTTCTTTTTATGAGCAGTAAATATTTTTGGCTTGTTGCAAGTTTTAAAAACTCTAGAAAAAATATGGCATATTTTATATGCTTTGAATCAACTACAAACTGAACTCGAGAAGAATAATTTTCGTATATCTAAAATGTTTCATTGAAATAAATATTTTAATGCGGCCATTTATGTTTAAAACAGTTGTAAGTTCTTGGCATAACCACGTTTCTTGGAACCGAGTCGACCACAATGTCACAATAATAAATCTAAAATCTATAGTTTGCTCCACAAATGTATGAAAGCTAGTTCTGATAATATATGTATACACCTCATAATATGTACCCTTATGTTAGGATAATAGGAGCGCGAAGAATTGCCAAGTTTTAACAATTTTTGCTTTATTTGTGTTTAATTTTTTATCTTTTTATAAAATTATAGTACATTCTACAACAAAAACCATGTAAATCAAAGCGTCAAGTCTCAAAAAATATTTTCATCATAATTTTGAATGTTTTAAACAGAATTTTTAGAAAACTTCTTGGTATGCAGTTTCATAGCCCATTAAATTTTAGTTTAATAAAGCGTAAGTTTGAACTCACCCAAAATTTGCTTTTATTTTTGACAATATTTTTTTGCATTTGATGTTGAGAATTTGCTTCCAGATAAATATTGTTGTTTCAAATATTTACATACATATGTATATATGAGTAACATAAAGAAGTATATTGAAGAAAATGCTCAACACCTCTGCGAAAAAGCATTAGTAAAAAATTAACAAGAATTTTGTGCCACCTGAAACTTGCACTTCGTTGCATTACTATTGAATGAGCTATAAAGCTGCATACCTAGAATTTTTCTAAAAGTTTTGAGTAAAAAATGTGGAAATTTTAATGTTTTTTTTTTAATTTGTAATTTTTGTTTAAATTTTACAAACAGTTTGGAGCTTTAAGTTATATGGTTTCTGTCGCAGAATGCACGAATTATGATTATGATCAATGCAATGGTAATGGTTGTACGGGTGACGCAAAGGCCTTTATGCACTACGACCAGATTGATCTATTATTTAGTATGCCGCGGAATCGAATCAGCTCCTTAGGAGGGAGCAATAATTGTAAGTCTTCCTCTTCTAGTAGGTACGAGCCCAGGATTCTGTGTCTCTTGTGGCTTAATGCCTCACAGTTGGTGGATAAGTGTTGCATTGACTCCTCTTCATCACAGCAGAACCTGCATACTCTTGTACTAGATAATCATATTGTGTTAAAGTGTTTATTACAGGCAAAGTGGCCTGTAAGTGCTCCACAGAGTAATCTGAGACCCTTTTTATCTAGGGTTAGAGCAGATTTTGCTCTGTTGGTAGTGAAGTTCAAAAACTTTTTGGAGTGATTAAGGTCGCTTGTGCCGTTCCAGTGTTCCCTGATTTTAGTTTAGATCCATTTTTTGGTTTCCTGTTTTATATTATTTTTGTTAAAGTCGAAAAATGGGGTTGGTCCAATAAATAGCCTTTCTGCCCCTTTTTGGCATAAAGTCTGCCTTCTCGTTACCTTCGTGTCCCTCATGTCCTGGTACCTGAATCAATGAGACCTGATTATGAGTGGCCAGTTTGATGCATTGTTACACTCTATTAAAACTTTTGACTTGAATGTGAAGCTAGTTAGAGCTTTGAGAACTGATTGACTGTCCGAAAGTATTTTAATTTTTCTTTTCTCGAACCCTCTTTTGGATATGATTTCCACTGTTTGCATTATGGCGAAGAGCTCCGCATCGAAAATTGTGGTATCTGTACTTAGTGTTAGGAATTTGTGTGCTCTAGGTCCCACTATTCCTTCTCCTATACCTTGGAGCGTTTTGGAACCATCTGTGTACCATTTTTGGGAGTCATCATTTATCCATATATCAAATGATGATCAAATTACCAATCCTGTCTAAATGTCTTTTAATCGTATTCAAAAACTGATATAAAACTTGAAGCCAGACTTAAGCGCAAAATCAATCACCCTATTGGAAGGTTTATAATTTTTGCAAATGACGCCCTATGTCAATCATATTTGAAACTTGTGAACCAAACAGCTGCAGTAAAAATACAGACAAGCAACGGGGCACGTAAAGGTCAAAATAAAGAGTTCCTGCATTCAAAATAATTTGTTTTATTTAGTAAAAAAGTTATTAAAACCCAAATTGTGATGATTAATTTTGCGCCACCTTGTAATACAATAACCTCCACTAACAGACTTATAGAAATAAATAATTGACGCGTACATTTCCGCTGGGTGTTTGGCCGAAGCTCCTCCTCTTATTTGTGGCGTGCATCTTGATGTTGTTCCACAAGTGGAGGGACCTACAGTTGTAAGCACCTTCCCAACGGCAGGTATTTTTATTTTTATGAAGACCTTTTTCATGGCAGAAATACACTCGGAGGTTTGGCATTGCCTGCCTAGGGGCGACCGCTATTAGAAAAATCTTTTTCTATTATTTGATGTTCATGGATGGAGATTTGAACGCACGCCCGAATACCACGCCAACCCATGCGGCTACGGTGGTTGACACAGACACTTCATATCAAAATTTTGTATTTAACGTTAAATAAATTTCTGGAAATGACACTTGTTTTTTAAGAAGAAATAAAACAAAAAAAAAAATAATCTTATTTGAAAAAATATTATATAAAAAAATAATCATTCACCTTCAGCAATAAATAAAAAAATATCATTATTCTTGAGCACAATAAGAAAAATATGTAGAGAAAAATAAAAAATTAATAATTATATGCGCATTAATTATAACAGCATCACGTTTTAACATAAAAAATCGAGATTATTTTATCAGCAATAAATAAAAATTATCATTTTTCTTGAGAAGAAAAATAAAATATAAAAATATTATATTATCAATGTTCTAGGAAATTATTTTTGACGTTTAAGAAGAACAGCAAGCAACAAGTAGAATTATTTAAGTAAGTTAAATTAATATAAATAATCTTGATGTTAACTAGAAGTTGTGAAAAAATATTGGGACTTTTTCTTTTAATAGTGGGAATGTACAAGATTAGCACCAATCACGCAAAAGTTTTGGGTGAGCGAATTATATTTAGATCGACATTTTCAGCTTTGTGCAAGTTTGCAAGACACGAGGAAAAATTCACAAATGATATATAGGTACATCTATATTTTTCAATGGCTTTCATTAAATTTGATTCATACATTTTTGAAAAGCAAATGCAAATAAGAACGTCTCCTTTGTCACTGTCCTGCTCTAAGCAGAACTCGTACAAGAGCCTAGGATCGGTATACTTTTCATCTTTGAAGAATATTGCTGACAAAAGTTTAAACTGTTTCTTAAAACTCGCAAAGACATGCATCACGAACTTTGTTTTACACAATTCCAACAGCTGTGGTAACACTACAGACCATTGTGGTCTATGTGAGATCTATTCAGATCAGCCAGATATACCTAACCTAACCTAAATGTAAATAAACAATCTCTCCAAACTGCAACTAAATCAAAGACAGGGGTGTTCAATTCCTAATTTCAAAAATAGAGCATTAATCTGCACATAGAACATTGAGCTATTTGAAACTTCACCGTTCTCCAAGCGCTTCAAGCAGAGCTGTCATTTGGTCACATTTCATATATTTCAGTATTGTTCTATTCTTTTTGGACAGTTTTATGAACAAATCCTCCGCCCACAATCGGGTATTAGTTTAAATTTATCACGTTTCTACCTTATTATAATTTTCAGTATCTTACTAAAATAAAGAAAGTACACTCCTAATGTACGCACACACTCACATAAACACTTATTTATTTTATAAAAATTATTCATCCCGCAGATACGCAACAAACCAATATACAAATATTGTGGAACAATTGAAATATTAAATTCTCTTATCAATAATGTATAAAATACATGCATATATACAGTCATAAATACAGTGCCATTTTGATTACAGTAAAACCTAATTTTTTTTCGGCGCCTAAAATTGAATCTTTAATCAAAATAACAAACAAAGGCCATAGGGGTAAATATACAAAATTTTAAAAAATACTTATATACATACATACGTCTTTAATTATAACTTTGATCCATACTTTAAATTAACTAGGGTTGCCATTTTCACAATCAATTCAAAATGACGCAGATGTGACTTTAGATGAGATGTGTGAATTCAACCAAAGACAGAATGTCAAAATAACAAAATATTATTCTTGTTATTATTGATTGTTAGAACAACATAAAATATTGTACTACCATTACACAGCGCACTAAAATCATAAGATAATAGCGAGGAAAAAGTTCTTTGTAAATAAAAATCCAGAATAATGTCGCTAACAGCTGGTTGTGTCAAGTTCACTGAGAGTCGAGAAGTAGTGATGAAAATAATTTAGAAGATGTTGCCAATATCAGACCGTAATCAGACTCTCAGCGAGTTTGAAGGTATCAGCTGATTTGCTGACGTAACCGGGGTTATTGGCCCGTCACTATGGGTCCGTTCCATCCGTTACGGCAAGGAATTTGACTGACAGCAGAATAGGTTATGGGTATTTGAGTCGAAGGCGCCACATATGTATGTACGTGCCGTACACCATGCCGAAATGCACAAACATTGAATATTTTCTACTTTTGCCGTACGGTAAGTGCGGCGAAAATGACAACTGTTTAAAAAAGAACAATTTTGTAACGCGCAATTTTCTATCTATGGTGCTTTTTGTTATATCAAATTAAATGCAGAAAATAAATGGAATTTAAATGAATTGAGTCAATTCAAATGTAACCTTATCTTTTCGATAAAAGCTTGAAAGAGTAGAGAAAAGGCTAAGCTTAACCAAGTTGTCCTGCAAAATGACAAAGGCTTTGTTTACGACAAAGGCCGGCGAAAACTGTGATTTTGTTGATGATATACGGAAAAATCAACGCAGTCTCTACTAATATCACTTCGTTACCGTTTAAGCAACGATTGATTGGCCGAGCCTGCGGAGACGAATGAGCGTGTAGAATTTTGCTGCCGAATCCCCGAAGACTCGGCAGCTGAAGTTATTCCACAATTTTGCTTCGGATGGCCAAACCTTTTAATCTGTCATCTTATTAGCCATATTCAGCCGTCGATTTTTTGCGTAAATCAATACGCGCAGGTGATCTTAGTTCTAATTGTTATAATTTGATAGGATATCAAGTCTATAAAAGAAGAGCTAATATTTTTGAAGTGAAAACTTCTTTAGAATCGTTGGGAGTGATTTGAGGAAAAGTGAAACGAAAAAAGCGACCAACTTGGCTACGAAGCGTTATATTATATGTTGATATAAAAGTAGCGACGAACTAAATAAATAAATAAAAATGACTTTTATTTTTTCTTGTGATTCGAACCAAGGATTTTCGATCGGAAGCTCACATTGCTAGTCGCTCGGCTACCGCGCCATGCTATCGTCGCTGGCCTAAAAGTTATTTAGTTACGAAGCGTTATATTATATGTTGATATAAATAATTTTTGTGAGCGTGTAATTCTCAAAAGGTTTATTAGGTTTATTATTTAAAATGTATTGACTAGGTAGTGTGGTTATCAGCTTAACATCTGATAGATCCTCCATCGGAGGACAACAAATGTTAAACTGATTTTTGGAAATGGGCCGAGTGTTTTAGGGGCTTGCTCCTTCTCTGCCACGGGTTGACCCGGTATTGCAGTACCGCCGGGATATCGGCTTTGAATAAATACAAGAAAAAATATACTAATACATTTAGCTTTGGTGGGAAGAGACATAAATTTTTATATGAATACAAGTAGACGAAAATGGAAGAAATTTGTAAGTCTGTTTCTTCGGTCCGTTTGGGTATTTTTTTTGACAACATCGAAACCAAAGCATTTGTATCATATTTTATCTATCATAAGCCACTCGTATCATTTGTTGAAATTGAAAACATTGAGGATGAATAATGATAAAATGAAGAAAATAAAATATGAACTTTATAGCAATATTATAATGAACCTATAATTATCCCGCTCCTAATGCTGCTTTCGTCTTATTCTCTCTCAGTTTGTTTTACGGAAGGTTTCACTTCTATCAAGTCTAACCGTTAGACTGGTATTTTTTTTTAATCAGATATGGTCAGTTTAATCAAAATACATTAATAACACTGGACAACAAAATTGCAACTTTTATCTGTGACAGCTCTTGCTTACGAGATATAGCTTTCGTTAATAATTCATTATGTTTTATTGCTTGTATGCTGAAAAATTATAAAAAATGGTTTTATTATTGTAATTTGACATGGCATCGACACGAGTTTGTGTAAATGATCATTTGTTCAATCAATCAATTCAATTTTGTTTTACTTGCGGAGAGTATTTGTTTAAAGAATACCGATAAAATGTGACACTGTTCGTAATTGAGACTTACAAAAATTACTTTGGTCACCCGATGGAAAGGAAAAATAAGCCTTGGATTCCTCAAAAGGCATGCAAAATATGCATTGAGCTTCTACATTTGTGGACAAATAAGAAAAGGAATAGATTAAGGTACAAAACTGCTATGGTCTAGAAGGAACCCGTGAACCACCCCGACGGCTGTTATTTTTGTTTGGTTAACATAACTGGCATAAACCGAAAAAATCGAGCTAAATGGGAATATCCTTGCGTACGGTCTATATTCTGACATGTTTTAAGCTCTGAAATATCACCTGAACCTCGAGCTGGTCCATCACAGGAGGAGCCTATGCATTTAAAGGCGAATACTGGCTGAAGGGATAGTGACTTTGAATGTGACCTGGAAACGCCAAGACCATTAATCCAAGATGATTTAAGCGAGCTTATCTGAGAATTTGGTATATCAAAGTCTGCTTCGGAACTTTTGGCTTTTAGACTAAAAGAAAGAAACTTAGTAACAATGGAAACTAAAATTTCTTATTACCGCACAAGAGAACAAAATCTTCAGAAATATTTTGCTGAATAAGATGGCTTTAAGATATACCTGGTTTAATGGTTGCAATGGGATTTCAAAATTACGTTTCTAATGAGTGGCGTTTATTCATAGACTCATCAAAACGGAGTCTAAAATGAAAAAAAAGAAGAATACACAACTGGTGTATGGTTTTAGATAAAATTAAATATGTGGAACACAACTGGCTCATATGTGTTGATTTAAAAATAGTAAACTTCCTTCTAGGTCACAAAGCATCGTTGTTTTCTTTGCTTTTGGGATAGTAGAGCTAAAACGCAACATTCGCTACTCGGGAAGTGCTAGTTCCCGGTCAACAGAACGTGATAAACCACCTCTAGTATCAAGGGACTGTATAATTTTACCCCCGTTGCACATAAAAGTAGGGCTTATAAAACAATTTGTAAAAGGTCTTGACAAAAACGGAAATCCCTTCCTTTTTCTATCAAAAAAGTTTCCAAAACTAAGTGCAGAAAAGATAAAGATCTTTAATAAAAGACCGACCGACAAGATCTTTAATAAAATACTCAAATTTTACGGACGTTACGACAGAGATTGGAGAAAAACGCATGAAATGAGTTTGTTTGGCTTGGTCAAATTTTTTTGGGAATAAAAAAAGTTCTGATTATTCCCAACACGTTGAAAAACTAATGAGTCACTTTCAACGTATTGGATGTGATATGAGCATCAAGTTACACTTTCTTCATAACCATCTCGACTATTTCCCTGCCAATCTTGGGGATCTAAGTGAAGAACAAGGAGAGCGGTTCTACCAAGACCTTTATACGATGGAGGAACGCTATCAAGGCTACTGGAACACATACAAGCTGGCTGACTATTGTTGGAGCATTCAGAACAGCTCTCGGCCTTCAGTTTCAAAATGAAAATCCAACAAAAGAAATTTTATTTCAACTTAAAAACTAAATAAACTAAACTTATCTTTAAATATTAGTGTTTTTTTTTAACAAGAGCTCATACTGAAATTTCAGTTATAGTACATAATCCAATCATCAGGCATGCTGTTGTACAGTGTAATAATCTTTTTTGAAAACTTGTTGGTGATATTCCCTTAAACTTACCTGAAACATAAAATTATACCTTTACTCCGCTGTTAAAAAAGAAGGCACTTGATAAAGGTTTTCTGTAATTTTAATCGACCAGCTGAGTTGTTGTTAAATATTAAAAAACAAAATGCCGTTAGTAGGTAGGTAGGTAGGTGGGGTGGCTGTCGCAATGACACACATAGACCTTTCATAGGTCCATTGTGATGCCACTGGAACTTTTCCTTACCCTATGGGTTCCTTTTCAAACCATGCGGTAGCTTTAATAAACGAGCAGAGCTTCGTCATTTTTACATGCGCTCTGTGCGCTAGCTTTCACACTCACATAAAAGGTGCCTGACTGTCTCCTCTTCTTCTGTATTTAGACATCTTCTACAGAAATCGAAGTACGGGAGTCGTAACCTTCTAGCGTGGCTGCCTATCAGATAATGACCAGTTAATACCCCTATCATTTTTCTTATAGTTTCTCTGTTAAATCCTAACAAGCTTTTTGATCGACCGCTGTTCCATTTCGGCCATGTCTGTCTGCTTAGTTCGCATGTTGAGAGGTTTTGCCAACTTGTATTTACCGTATTGATGGTTTCCATATCTATCAGTAGCTTACAAGTGGCTAAAGGTATGGGTATCAGCGTCTTATCCGCTTGGAGGCCGAGCGTTGTACCAATTCGAGCAAGTTCATCTGCCTTGCAGTTCCCTGCTATATTCTTGTGGCCTGGCTCCCAAATAAGCTGTATTTTGTAGTATTTTGATACGTCCTTTAGAAGTTTAAAACATTCTATGACTGTTTTTGACGAGTGTGTTTTAGATTCTAGCGCTCTTATTGCCGCTAGTAAGTGAAAAACAAAAATTACTTAATCTTCATAAAGAAATTCTTATGTTTGATTTGTTGACGTTGAAAATGTTTGGCAAAAATTATGGTAACTTCAATTTCAACATTGTGTTAGTGTGCACTCTTGAATTAATATGTAACTCCTTTCTGTTGTAGAAGATCAAGATAAATTTGAAAAAATTCTATTTTACATTTCTTAAATTTTTTTCACCATTTCCATTTTGCAGTTCAATTAAAATTTGTGATGTGATACATCAGCTGAGAATCCGACAGGGTTGCATAATTTTATGTAAAAATTTGCACGCATCGTTTACGCAATGAAATCAAAGCGTACATTTATCTGATTTATATAAATGAATTTTCGTGCAAGCTTTGACAGATCGCAAACTTGCAAGATTTATGAGGTTTTCAAGGCTTTTACACGCTTAGTTGAAGACGAATTATTGCGCCCTATAATGAAAACGCAGTAAAATAATAATGAAAATGGCTTTATTATTTTCAAAATATTCCCCTTGGAAGTCAATATACTTCTGCATTCGCTTGAACCAATTTGCAAAGCATTTTGCCGCTCAAAAGTGGATTCCTCCAAAACGAGCGGCTTGAAGACTTCAGCAGCTTCTGCAGGCGAGGAAAAACGTTGACCTCGCATTTTATTTTTGATGTTCGGGAACAAAAAGAAATCATGAAGTAAGAAAGGCCATGAAGCTGTAAGGGGGACAACTCATTATGTAAGTATGCCTTTTGAGTGCTCAAAAACTCTTTTGTGTAAGTCGATAAGTGAGAACTCGCATGGGCCTTAATTCTGAGAAAACTTCTGGCAAACAAGTGCTTTTGTACCATTCAGATGTGAAGTATTTTTTTGCATTAATAATATCGAGCCATTTCCGGGGAAGTGAAATAGTTTTAAAAAATATTCCTAAGACAATTTTATCTAATGTTTCCGAAATAAGTATTTCGCACAGGTATTTCCACTTTATCGAAAAATAGTTTACAACTTAGTTAGGCTATAAAAAATGTATACCAGACAATGCAAAAATCTTTGGTGATTTCACTATGTGCGTGTATTACTTTCATTTTACTTTTAATGATTGAAAATAATATTCTACTGTACCCCTGTGCATTAAGGGGGAACACCACTGTGATTTTTCAAAAAATCGATTTTTTTTGTTTTTGCATTTTCTTAAAGTAGATATATTCAAAAATAAGTAAAAAACATTTTAACTTAAAATCTTGAAAATTGACGAAGTTATACCCGATACAATAAGTGCAGGTAGTGAGTTACAACGGCCAATGAAAACTTTAAACGCGTTTTTCTCAAAACGATTTTTCTGACTTATGAACCGATTTAAATTTTTTTTTTTTTTAATTTTTGTACATGTATTGGCTACAGTCGTCCATAGCCGTTTTTTTTAATTCCAAAAATTAATATTTTTTCAAGTCTTTCGAAAACAAAAAACACAACTCATTTTTCAAACCTGCACCATTTTCTTAAAAAAAAAATTAAAAAAAAAACAGCCACGTACGACGATAGCCATTGATGTATTTTTTTTTTTTTTTTTTTTTTTTTTTTTTTTTTTGTCGGGACAACTAGCAAGTGCAGCACTCAGACATTAATTGAGTCCATTGTACTACACTTGGATTCCCTTTTAATTTTCTTTAAATCTACCCGATCTCCGAAGAAATCTGAGTAGATCTTGTGGTGCCAAGGAGCCAAGATGGTCGCTTCTTAACACATCAGTGCCAAAGACCTCAAACCTGATTCGGGCGAAGGCGGGGCAGACACACAGGAAGTGGTCCGCCGTCTCATCCTCCTCTTCACAAGCTGGGCAGAGTACACTGTCTGAGATGCCCAACCTTTCCATGTGCTTTGCCCACAGAAAGTGGCCCGTCATTAGTCCAACCAGCCGTCTGCACTCCCCTCTGCTTAATGACAGAAGGGTTTGCGACAGTTGATCGGACATGACAGGTAACATCAGTTTTGTCCATCTGCAGCCTCTCTCAGCCTGCCAAGCTCGCTTGTGGGTAGTAGTTACCCATTTGCTAACCGTGGCCGTGATGGCCGCAGAGGGGAGTGGCAAAGCGGGCTCTGGGCCAAAGAAGTTGGCTTCAGAGCCCATCTTAGCTAAGGAGTCAGAGGTCTCATTACCCGCGATACCCACGTGTCCCGGGACCCATGTTAGCATCAGGCTGTTATGTCTGCCGACATAGTTCAGCCTGGATTTACAGGACTTCACTACCCCTGATGTGGTTTGAGGGCTGTCTAAGGCCATAAGCGCTGCTTGGCTGTCGCTGCAGACACAAATAGATCTGCCTCTCCATCGTTTTTCCACAACAAAGTTCATCGCTTCTTGAACTGCATACACCTCCGCTTGAAACACAGATGCATGCATTCCAAGAGCAAAGTGCAGTTTTGTCCCGCTGGATTCCACGTAGACCCCAGAGCCGGAGCCATGCTCGGTCCTGGAGCCATCCGTAAAAATGCGAAAACAGTGTTTGCCGGGCTCATTTTCTGAGTCTCCCCACAACTGAGCCTCTGGTAACACTACACTGTATCTCTTTTCAAGTACGACTCTTGATGGCATTGAGTCAAGGGGCATGGAGAGAATCGTTGGATCGATGTCCATGCCTTCTCTGTGTTCCAATGCTGGACAAGGGCCGTACCAGTTCCCACTGTGTTTCAGTCTGCAGATGGCCTTCAGGGCCTCTCCTCGGATGAAAGCATCAAGTGGTGGTAAACCAATCAGAGCATCTAGTGCCGGGCCTGAAGTAGTCGGAAAAGCTCCGGTGCAACAGATGGCCACAGTGCGTTGTAGTCTCGATAAGGTCCTCCTGACTCCCACTAGGGATAGTCTACTCATCCAGACCACTGATGCATAGGTGATAATGGGTCTTATCATAGCTGTGTAGATCCATAGGACCTTGCTAGGAGAGAGACCCCACGTTTTCCCAAAGACACCTTTGCACTGCCAGAAGGCTGTCAGCGCTTTGGATGCCTTTGTCTCAACGTGTGATTTCCATAGGAGCTTACTATCGAGGATTACTCCTAGATATTTAATTTCCTTGGATAGCTGGATTGTGACTCCTTTTAGCTTTGGCAGAACTATTCCGTCAAGCTTCCTCCTTCTGGTAAAGAGGACAATACCAGTCTTGGCGGGATTTGCCGACAGCCCGTTCGCACAGCACCAAGTGTCAATCCGATCCAGAGTTTTCTGCACTTTCCTGCAGATGTTCATAAGCGAAGAGCCTGTTACTAAACAAGCAACGTCGTCCGCATATGCTTGTGCGTAGACTCCCGAATCGTTTAAGGTGGTGAGCAGAGGATCGATTACCATGCACCAGAGTAACGGAGACAGCACGCCGCCTTGGGGGCAGCCTCTGTTAACCCCAGATGACACCAGCAGATCTTCCTCTGCTCGCACCGAAACGATTCTTTGGGCCAGCATCGAACGAATCCAATTTACTAGCACCCGGTCTACGCCGTGCCTACTAGCAGAGTTACACATACTATCAAAAGTGGCATTATCAAACGCCCCCTCTATGTCTAAAAAGATACCCATAGCGTAGTCCCTCCTGTCGATGGCCAGCTCTATCCTAGCAACAAGGTTTTGCAGTGCCGACTCGCAGGATTTTCCACTCTGATAGGCATGCTGAAATAGAGACAGAGGGTGAGCCTTCAGCGACTTCTGACGTATGCGCAGTTCCACCAGTCGTTCGAGACTTTTCAGCATGAAAGAGGTCATGCTGATTGGTCTAAAGCTTTTGGGGCTGGTGTAGTCGTCTTTTCCAACCTTTGGGATGAAAGCGACCCTCACCATCCTCCAAGAGCGTGGTATGTAAGCCAGTGCCAGGCATGCCGAGAAGATTTTCTTCAGGGCTGCTGTCACGAACTCTGCACCCTCCTTCAGCATGGCAGGAAATATGCCATCTGGCCCGGGCGACTTGTAGTCGTCAAAAGATTTGATGGCAAATCGAATGGCGGCCTCATTCACCACAGATCTGGCAACGAACCAGTCATGCCGAGAAGGTGTAGCAGCTCTGACAACTGCCTCTATCAATAAGGGCTGTTGCCGGCTGATGCTTATCTGATTACCAGGAAAGTGAGACTCCATCAGCAAGCTGAGTGTCTCACTTTTCCGCTCCGTGAAGGAGCCATCAGATTTCCTAAGTGACCCCAGCTTTGCCGTTGGGTCCCTTTTCAGGATCCTAACCAACTTCGCCGTGTCACTCAGAGATTCAATACCGCTGCAGAATTCCCTATATGAGGCTTTTTTCGATTCCCGAATAAGCCTCTTGTAGTTCTTCTGAACATCACGGTATCGCTCCCAGTCCTCTGCAAGGTTAGTCTTGAGGGCCCGGTTTAGAAGTTTTCTCGACTCACGCCTCAACATCTGGAGCTCTTGGTTCCACCACGGAACGGGAGTCCGGCTCGGGAGAGGTCGAGTTGGACAGGCTGACTCAAAACAGTCGGTTAGGGCAGCGTTAAGTTTCTCAACAGCCGCCTCAATGGCCTGTTCTTTTCGAAGTCTTGGTGGCGCAACGTCAAGGTCCCGCAACGCCTCCCTAAACTTCTGCCAGTCTGTTTTTCTTGGGTTTCTAGAGGGCAATGGCATATGTGCCTCCTCGCCACACTGAAACTCAATGTACCTGTGGTCCGAGCACGAATCTTCGGCAAGGACTCTCCAGTTCTTGATTGACCACCCAAGTTTTGAGTTTGATAGGGTTAGATCAATCACCTCCTGTCTTCTAGACGTTACAAACGTTGGCTGTGAGCCCTTGTTTTGTATGTCTAGGCAGGAGGACGCGATAAATTCGAATAGTCGAGAGCCCCGTCCATTGCACTTGCTGCTGCCCCAGATTGTATGCTGGGCATTAGCATCGCAACATAGGATGAGGCCCAGACTGCGCCGCTCACAGAACCTCACGAGACTAGTGGCCTTCCCGGGTGGTGGCCCTTCCAGAGCATCGTAAGGAAAGTAAGCAGATGCAATCACAAACTTCGACCATCCGCGTCTACCTCTATAACACACCTCAGCCGCTACCAGGTCTTGGCAACAGAATTGCTCAAGACCCGTCACAGTGAGATGGGATGATACTATAAGACCGGTCCTAGGTCTGCTAGAACTCCTGTCATATAGTAACGTGGCCCCTTTCAGCGCACTTAAGCCACAGAGACGGCCCCTAAAGACCCAGGGCTCTTGCACTGCTGTTATGTGGGGTAATGTGTGCAGCTGGGAAAGCCTTCTACTTAGTAGTGCAGTAGCGGCTTTGGAATGCTGCAAGTTAATTTGCGTCACCGTCAAGGGACGATAGCTACAGGAATCGTCCGAGTCAATCATTTGGGAAAGACATGGAAGCTGGCCGTCCCAAAGAAGAGACTCAGACGGTTCCCGTACCGTGAGCCCATGACATCAACACTGGCCTCGTCCACTCGCACCACAAGAGTAGCACCTTCCTTCCCGTCCCGGTTTTTACTCTTGGTGAACGAGACGACTCGCCAAAGCCTCGTGTTGATGCCCGGATTCTGGGCACGTAGACAGGATAGGACATCCGCCGTAGACAGGTCTGGATCCGGAATCCAGCAGATGGCCTTCCTGAGGGGTACACTCTCCTCGCTGTAGACAGCGAAGCGGGTGGTCCCCATGGGGGGCACGTTATTGACCACGGTCCTGATCCACTCGAAGTTGGCCAGAGACGCGCACGTCACCTTTATGGTGCCGTCCTTTGTCTCATAGCCCTTCGCGTTGGCTTCCGGACCGGAGGCAATAACCCGACGCATCAGCTGGCTTTTGCAGTGTTTGATTTCTGCATCCGTCAGCTGATGGTCAGGCCCCAGTTTTCCAATCACAGCCACAGGTCGTGGGCCAGCAGCCTTCTCGCTATAGGATGGCTTGGCCGCACCCTTGGATGTGCTTGGGCGAAGGTCCAGCTCCCGATCCTCCACTGACGAAGATTTCGCCGGGCAGACAGCTGTGCTGGACTTTTTGTCGAGGCGCCGATAGAGACGTGGCTCAGTAGAACCTTTTCCCGCCACATTGACTGGCGCCAAGACCGCGCTCGTACCTTGGGGGGTCGTGGCTCGGCCATTGGCGGCAACCGCAGGGCAGGGAGGTGTGCTGCTTTCAGCCGCCGTCCTTCTCCGCTTGCCTCGAGAGCGAGACAACTTGGGAGTGCCTGTGCCCACCGAAGACCCGGTAGCTTCCGTGGGTGTCACTTCCGCTGACCGAGGTCGTTTGGAAGACACAGACGCAGAAGGGCCGGCAGAGCCACATGAGGATTTCTCCCGCATGAGCTCAGCCCGCCGCTTTCTTCTCTTCCTCCTTGCCGCGCTCTTCGATTTCCCTGCTTCTTTGGGAGGTCGTGCAGCCACCGAAGAGACCTCACAACTCAGGCCCTCAGAAGCAGGGAAACGTTTTTCAGACTCTGAAGGAGAGGAGATTGCGATAGCAACCCCCGTCTCCTCCAGGATGCGCTCTCGCTCGTAGAGCTGAGAGACTTGGGTAATGGTTGGGGCCTCCAGAATCCATGCCCCTGCCGCCGAAGCGGGTGGATTGCCACTTGTGTGGATTCCACCTGGAGTAGTTAATCCATCGTTTTCCATTACCTTTTTGGTTTTTGTTCAGGACTCCTCCCTAGCCAGTTTGGTTCGCGGCTGGCACCCTGATTCTATGCCAACTTTGAGTCATCACACGAGTGTTGAACCCACCCCATCAGGGAAGGCCACTCTTGTGATGCCAGGGCTCCCTATCCACCACCTGGGACGCGCCCGATGGGAGATCAGGCAACTCCACACGGGCCATTGATGTATAGATTAAGAATTTTTTTGGTTTTTTGCTTTCAGATGATTTTACACCGCTGTATCGTGGCCACAGGGTGCATCAGTTTTTTATGACGTCATTGCAATAATATTAATAAAAATTGTAATTTTTAATATTTAAAAAAAAATTTGTGTCAGTACAGTTGAATATATGTTAAATAAATTGTAATGTGTCCGATCCTCAAATAATCATCTCTACTTATAAAAACTTTAAAAAAAAATTCATGAAAATCACTTAATTTTCACGCGTTCACAGTGGTGTTCCCCCTTAATTTCAATTCCGCGCGTGGCGTATGAGTGATGCGATGCGTTACAGACAGAGGAAAGTTTTCTTTAAAATATTATTTGAGTTTTGCTATAAACATCAGTATTATATTCGAATTTGCTTTCCGTTTGCGTATTTTTTATTTTATGCAATCACTTTTGAGTAGCCATTGACACATCTGTAGAGCTCTTGTATGTAGTACGTATTTATAAGTACTTACGTCAGTATATATTTACATATTTTTGCATCAACAGGTCAAATCAAAAGTTGTTATCAGTTCTACGAAATACTAATTTAATACTACAGGAGGAAACAATTTATGATATTTTTGAAATCCCTCGAATGTGTCAATGAAATACTACAGATTAAAAGGGAGGTATTTCCAAACTACATTTGTTGTCATTTGTTATTCATCCCCAAATCAAGGTGGTTTTTGCGTATGTTTTTCCACCAGACCTGTAATTCTAGTTAATCCGGAAGCAAAGAATTAAAATTGATAATTGTTTACTCTTTTTTTTTAATAAATCGGGTTTACATTTGCAATCCTTGTTAAAAAATAAAATATTTTTATAGTAAAGAGTTTTCAAATAAGAGGTGTTATTTTGATATTAAAAGAAAAATGTTATTTTTTAATATAAATGATCGGATGTTTATTTTATTATAAAGAGAAAGGTATGCCGTTAATAGTGGAAAATAAAATCAGGGAAATGACCACCAGGACCACACTTACAGGACAATATCCTTTTCTTGAAATTTTCCACAACCGAATTGCAAAGTGGCTGCCCTATGTCCGCGATAGACTCACGAATTCCATCTTTGAGGTCTTGAATAGACCCTGGACTGTTGGCGTAGACCTTCTCTTTCACGTGGCTCCAAAGAAAAAAGTCACAAGGTGTTAAATCACAAGATCTCGGTGGCCAATTGTGATCACTTCTTCAAGAGATAACACGGTTCAGAAACTTCTCCCGTAAAAGATCAATAGTTTCGTTGCTTGTGTGGCACGTAGCGCCGTCTTGTTTAAAATAAACTTTGTCCAGATCAATACCATCCAATTCCGATCATAAAAAATCATTCAACATCTCTCGATAGCGATAGAGAATACCTGTTATTGGAAACCCCATTATTTATGATCATAGAACGGATACGGAAAATTTGCTATTGTTGTTATTGTGTCAAGAAAACTGTTTTCAATGCTGACCCTTTCAGAGGGAGACTTCCTAACCAGCGCATCCGAAGTTTTAGTTTTCGAATGTGAAGAGGTGTGCAGTAAGAACTTCTCGAGCTTATATTTAGTTTCTTCATGTTGTTGGCGAAGAAGATATAGAAGACATACACGCCGAAGATGATAAAGGAGGAAAATGATCGGTAAGGTAGTTTTGGAAGATCAGTTTCGTGTTTATGATTCTATGAGCATAATCGGACGGAAAAGTTTTTCCACACAGAAATTCTCTGATACGAAGAGCTTTTCCAAGTGTTTCATTTCTTCGTGTTGAGGTTATTAAATTAGAGCTATAAAAATGCACGGTGGGATTCGTTGAAAGCTTCTGCTACCTCGACTGTATCATCACGGCAGATGGTGGAGCAGATCAAGATGTCAACTGCAGGCTAAACAAAGCAAGGGCGGCATTCGGGGGAATGCATACAGGGGGAGTTCGCAAATCTCCAGGCGCACTAAACTACGAATATTCCGCTCATGTGTAAAGGCAGTATTGTTGTACGAAAGCGAAACATGGCTGGTCTCTAACACCATCGCACAGAGACTACAATCCTTCATCAACAAATGCTTCCGCAGAGTATTTATTTTGCAGAATATTTTGGCTAAACACCATCAGAAACGACGCACTGTGGAGATTAACGAACGAGGAACCCATCATAGGCAAATCAAACGTAGAAAGTGGCGATGGATAGAGCACACTCTGAGAAAACCACCAGATAGCATCACGAGGATGCTACCGCAAGGGAGCAGCGGTCGCGGTCGACCAAAAATCACTTGGGGAAGGTCGATGCTGCGCGATCTAACAGATGCCGATATCTCATGGGACGGCGCAAAAACAACAGCACAGAACCGTGTATAATGGAAGAGTCTTATCGAGGCCCTATGCTACCGAGAGGAGTGAACAAGGAAAAAAATAAAATACAAAATAAAAAATGTTCCACCTTGTTGCTTAAGTCTAAGTATTGCATTTCTAGAGTATTTCTTTCATGAGGGTATATTGCTTTGGAGCTTCTAAATCCTCAGTGTTAAAGTGAATGTTCACCCAAAAAGTATTTATATGTCTCATTTTTGCTTGCATATTGAAAGAATATTTCTACTTCAAAAAAATTTGAGTTACAGACTTGTAGGTCCTGAGTTCGACTAGCTTGAGTAGTTGAGCTTGAACCAAATTTAATTTGAAAGTTTTCCAACTCCTTTTTTGCGAGAAAAGTTAATTTTACTGTCGGTGGCATATTCCATATGGTCGAAATTCTATGGACCGGCTCAAGCACACCGTGCACTGCCACCACCTAAACACCAAAAAAAAAATTTTTTTAACAGCATTCGATCATCGAGAATGACAACTTTTGAAGCTAATTTCTGGTATCAAAAAGAAAGATTCGCAAACTAACCGCAAACTAAAACTATAGGTGACTTTAGTTGTGGCACAACAACAAATTGGAGAGGAAGCTTAGCCTGAAAACATTTGAAGAATTGCAGTGCCAGTCTATTACTTAAATACCATTTTGAGATTTTATTGTAGTAATGCATTCAAGAGAGAATAATTTTTTCTTCTTCATACTTTTTGCCCTCTTACAAACATACAAATGTGTGAAAAATTCTCTTTATTGGCAATAAATTATATCTCTTGTATTCTTGCAACCTTCACATCTATCATTATGACCTACCCACAATTTGTGTGCGTTTAACCAATTAGTAGTACTACATATACATACGTACCTATACGATTACAATAGATGTATGCATTTATGAATGTATGTGTATGCACTTGTGGGCAACTAATTTTCAATTTTCTTCCCATCATTTACTTTTAGTTGGCGAGCACTAATGTTGGGTTTCTGCGTCATACTTCTGCACGCGACCGTTGCAGTGTCAGTGGAGGCGACTACAATAGGAATAGCGGCAGTGACGACAACAACAGCGGCAATGCTGACGACAATGCCGGGAACAACGGCGTTAAAGCCAACCAACGGTAAGTGGCGGGCTTTCAGTTACAAAATGCAAGCAACATATCCAGTTAAACTGGTGGATTGCTGGTTGTGGCAATTAGGTGCATGTGACGTCCAACCTGTAAAGAAACGTTAGCATACAGTTTTTTCCTTTGTTTTTCTTTATTTTTCTTTATTTAATTTGCACGACCCTTCAACAAAAGGAGAGGAATGTTGTGTAGAAAAGAATTACGATTTCAGGTGTTTTATGTCGGCTTCCAGGAAGAGTGGTCAAACAAGTTTTGGGGTTCTTGTATGTTTTTCATTTAAGTGAACCAATAATAATTAATTTTTGATGGTAAGGTGGTATTTTTGAATTCAGTTAATTAAAATATTGCAGGCATGCCGATGTACATATGTATGTACATACTTATACATATTTACACATGTGTTCATAGAAATAGCAGCGTGATAGGTTGCAAAGTTTTTGCCATTTATTTATTTTTTATTTCATATAATTTTAATATTTAATATTATAAAACATATAGCGCAAACTACAATAAAAAACCATATAACTCAACTTTGCAAACTTTGTACAAAATTTAAAAAAATCAAAAAAAAGTTATAAAAATTTCGAACTTTTTCGTCAGAATATTTAGAAAAATTCTGGATATGCAAGTTTTGCAGCCCATACAATTTCAAAAATATAAAATAAAAAATATAAAAATGTTATTAAAAAAATTGTTTCTGCTGAAAATGTGTGAAAACTTAAGAAATATACTAAAAATGGGGAAAGAAAAATAACAAAAGTACATAACAAATCAGCAGATATGGAAATCAGAGAGCATACCTTTTTTTGACTTTGCTTTGGCTACCATTCCCGTTCAGATGAAGTGGGATGCGCACGAACAGCAATTAAAAAATGTGTATTTTGTTTTCAAAATTTTAGTGGTATTACTAATAATTCATAATTTTGATTAATTCAGAGTAAAAGTAATCATTTCTAAGTTTTACAGTAAAAATAGTACTCCAATAGGTTGGGCTATTTTTGATTTCTTCCAGTTCGGAAATTAATTTTATGATTTATTGATATTTTGGCTTATAGACACGCTTTCGTTTTTTCAGTTTTATGCAATTTACAGTGGCTTAATAAAGAATAACAATAACAACTCGGACACTCAAGTGATATGGTTTTAAATAAAAAAAATACATATGAAAATGCAAATCTAATGCGTTTGTAGGCCACATTTATTTTCGTTCTTCAAGCGTATTTTTCAAAACTACAAAAAACATAAACAAAACATTTTTCTGAAAATAGGTTGTCGGCTTGAATATAATAAGTAAACTTAAAAAAATTGTGAAAACAATTTAATAATTCTGAGATTTATTCAATGTGAAAAATTTTGCTGCCGAGCTCAATTCTATTAATTTTTATTTTTTTAACAATTATTTTCGGCACAAAATTGTATTATTATCCGATAAGTAAACTAAAAAAATGTTGAAAGAAAATTCCCAAGTTTGAGATTTATTCTATGTTAAAAATTTTGATGCCGAGTTTTTTAAAGTGAAATATCTTCGTTTCTTTTTAACATACTATATTTATGATTTTTTTTATTGATTAACATGAAATATAGAAAAAAACGTAAACAAAATTGAACTCATTTGTACATAGAAAATAGAAACATAAAAACTTAGCCAAATTTCATAACAAAAAAGAACTCGCACATTTCTATAAAGTAGAGTTAGGCAAATAATATTTAAGAAAAAACTATATAATTAATATTTAGTCGGCAAGTCTTTAATTTTCCTCACAGTATTCAATCTCCTTCGCATGGATTCGCCCAGCTTCTTGCATGTTAATGGATCTATTTCCCCCCTGTTCTACCGAAAGTAAATTAATTGTGGCATTCCCCGTTTTAAAGTGCCAAACTATCGCAATAATGCCAGATGTGCGACTTCTTTTTTGACACCAATTTTGCGAATGCTGCATAATCAATTTTTTATAACAAGGAGGTAATGGATTTGTAAATTATTGTTACCATTTTTAAAATCCTATTTGAATATCCAATAGAAAAATATAAAAATAAAAATATTTAACTTGCTTTTCTTACAAAAATTTTGAATATGAAGCTGCAAGCTATGTATGTCCGAGTTCTTTATTGAGCCACACCTTTTTCGGGTGTTTGGCCGAGCTCTTCCTCCTATTTATGGCGTGCGCCATAAATCTGCAGTTTTAAGCCGACTCCGAACGGTAGATTTTTTTATGAGGAGCTTTTTCACAGCAGAAATACGCTCGAAGAGTTGCCATTGCCTGACGAGGGGCGACCGCTATTAGAAAAAAAATGTCTCATTTTGGTGTTTCAGTTACAGAGACTCGAACCTACTCACTTCGGAATGGTAGTCACGCATCAACACATTCGACTATGGCGGCCGCTGTACTTCTTCTATTAAATTTCAAGTGCACAAAGATCAATAAACGGCTGTACTGAATGTTGATTCATTCATCCCTTTCTACATATTTATACCATGTACCAATCCATTAGATAGTTAGTCATTAAAAAAAAGCCTATAATTTTCGACTGAATTCTCATTGTTGTGAGGCCGAAATAGTAGTACTGCTCAATTTTATGAATGTCAAGCTTAAATTTATTTGCATGGAGAAGTCCAAAATTAAATTTTAGATATCGATTCTTTTAACAACATTTTTAATCACTTTTTCGGCTTCGGTGGCTGAGTGAGATACAGTGGCGGATACTGAAATCTGTTGATTCTATCGTATTTTTGAAATCTATGTCGAAAGCATTTTCAAGAATGTTTTGATATATGTATGAATAGTTCCAAAAGAATATAGAGCATTTACTGGAAATTGTAAATTATTTACTAAGCTAAGCGAGTTCTTAAAGCTTTTATTGAAAAATACTTTAACTGCCGGAAAGTTGAAATTAATTTGAGGAAAAATTATAACCTTGCTAAATCTAATTTTAGAACTAATTTCGGTTTAGTTTTTGCAACGGAAAGTTAAAATTTTAGTTTGTCACACTGCTAATTTCCTTTCTAAAAGGTGGCGTAAAATAAATCACCCTATCAGAAGATTTATATTTTTTTCGAATTGGCGTCGTGCGTCAATCAGATTTCACACTTTTGAACTAGGCAGCCATTTCCATCACTCAAAATCGCAAATAATGACAAAAACAGGTGTGTGAACTAAGCAACACAAGAGTTCGGATTTCATTGTCCAACACTGAAAGCACCGTCCCGTGAAAACTACATAGTGATAACCACAAAATCAATAATAATCTAAAAGTCTGCTGCTAACGCCTCTCGATAACATAATTGCATTTCCAGCCGAATTTTCGAAAAATAGCCCATTCACGCGTTGTTGTTGTTGTAGTAGTAACTTTGCCCTGTCAGTGCAGTGTAGATCACTCACTGGTCGTCTTCGTCTAACGCATCTAACGCTAGGCCTAGGAAACTTGCTGTTTTGACAGGTTGGGTCCAGAGGGAGAGGGGTGTTAGATGAGTGGGCTTGATGGGGCATGTGAAAAGGTGGTTAGTGTCGTGCGGGGTGCCTTCACATGCTGGACATATGTTTAGTATGTCGGGGTCGATTCTGGATAAGTAGGAGTTTAACCTCTAAAATATCCAGATCGTAATTGTGCCAAGAACAATTGTTACGCGGAACTCTCGGCGAAGTTGGAGCTCTTCGTCTGCAATCACGCGCCCTTTCATGCGGTGGGCATATCTTTATCATTCGAATGTGAATGATTTATAAATCTACCCAACCCTTTTTTACTTGTTTGGATTGATTTTTTTTTATCCATGAGTGCTTTCATTCTTTAATAAACCGGCATACCGGAGTGGTAATTTTACACCTTTACTCTGTCAATCCTCTCTACATTTCTGTTGACGTTTTTACGCTGGCGATTTATTTACTTCATTAGTTTGTGAATTATGATGAAACTCAGTTGCTAATGAAAACTTGAAAAATATTAACGAGTACGTATGTATATATGTATATGGATCAACCTAATACACATGCCCATTGCTCAGACATACATATATAAATATGTAAACATCTTGTTTTCGCCGCAACAACGAATGTCAAATTACTTTTTCAAAAGAAACCTTATAGCTCTTAGGTGGAGTGTGCCACTTTATACGTACATACACAAATTTAAATCCATAGGCACATACATGCATACATACATATACGTGTGTATGTAAGTATTCCTATATTTGTAAGTATTCGATTTCTCTGTAATGCCTATAATTCGAGTTTGCTGGTTTTGTATTTCATTCTTTCGTTTAGCTTGCGCACCTGTCATACTCAGAAGATATTGCAAAACATACACACATACATACATACGGAGCGAGTAAATACGTTTTTGAATACGGAGTGTTAAATATAATATTTTACACTTTAAACGTTAATTGTATTCCTTGAAACCATATTTTCACTTAAAGCACAAATTAGTAAATTGTTGTTGTAACAGAATAAAAAAGTCACTAACAAGTTTTACTGGAGTGAAAATCATTGGGTTGATTCAAAATTCGCATGGTTTCGATAGCATACATACCAACATAGATCCTCGTACAGGGAACCAGCTAACGAACAAAAACCTCTATACGAACTGGCCTTAGAGAAAGTCTAAAACAGAGAAATTGCAATTAGTAAACAACATTCAAAGCTCACTCCAGCGAAATTTTGATCAGAGATCAACTTGAGCCCAAATGGGGAAAAATTGCAATGCATTGTAAAAAAATTATGGCGTGAAGGAATAAAATTACAGGTGGTCCAATATTCTACAACTCTTCCTCTTTCATAATTGCAATACCGTATTCTTGCCTGCACCTTGCGTCATTTTGGGAAACATTTGCTGTCTATGGTTACAGACGGTTCGAAAACAAATGCCGGAGTCGGTGTGGGAATCTATGGTCCAAACACGAGAATCTCGGAACCAATAGGCAAATGACCTGGAACCAATAGGCAAATGAACCTTTGGCGTCTCTCAGGCTGAAATTCAAGCAATTTCCATCTATGCAAGAATAAATCATATGAGGCGCAACAAGGGTGCATACATAGCTACCATATCCTGGGGCAGTCAAGCTGCTTTAAAAGCACCAGCTTCACACTCTGTGAAATCGAAGCTAGTGTACATTACTAGGAACATTAACCAACTTAGTGCAACAAATAAATTTTTACTTTTCTGGGTTCCGGGACACTCATTGGAGCGGAATCGGCAGCAGATTTTTACGGCCCAGAACTGCATAACATGGTAAGGAAAATAGTTGGTTTTCTGACAGGTCGCTACTAGCACATCGCTCAAAAATTCACATGGGGAATGAGGCAAAATGTAGACTCTATCTGGAGGATGAGGAAAGACTGCACATCTTTATCCATTTGATGATCCGAATGTAATCAGGAATGCTCCTTTTATAGATTTTCTGAAATTCGTTTACAAGACGAAACATTTATGGAAAGAATTCGACTTTCACCAGATTCCCAACCTGAGGCAGGGAACATCTAGGTTAAAAAGAATCTGATGCAATACGTTTAAAGCAGCAATGCCAGTCAATAGGACTAGTATTAACTACTTTTAAAGCATGTAGTAGGACACAAAAGATCTTTTAGGTCAAAGTGGCGACCATTGGCCATACACAAAATTATTATTATATTATTCTGAGAGTGTTGCTTTTCTTATGTACATACATATGTACAGGGTTTGATTGAAAAGTAATGAGCCTTATTTTTTTAAAGCAGTTTTATTAAACCTTTTGGCTTATACAACTAATATTCTTCAAAATAGTACCCTTGAGCGTCGATACACCGCTGATAGCGGTCCTTCCACTGCAGGAAACATTTTTTAAACTCATCCGCCGGAATCGCGTTCAATTCGGCTATAACAGTTTTTTGGATCGCCTCGATGGAGTCGAAACGCGTCCCCTTCAGCTTTCTTTTCAGACGCGGGAACAAGAAGAAGTCCGGAGGGGACAGGTCTGGTCTGTAGGGAGGGTGGGGAAGCACCGAAACCCCCATCTTGGCCAATGCATACGACTCTTTTCCACACGCAATTGCTTTTGTTCATCAGTCAAAACCTTTGGAACCAATTTGGCACACACTTTGTGCATTTCAAGTTTTCCGGTCACGATTTCCCGCACATTGTAATAAGTTAAATTTAACACTTCACTGATCTCACGTAGACTAGCATGCCGGTCAATGTTCAAAAATTCACGCACCCGGTTCACATCTTCATCTGTTTGCGTCGTCGAAGGCCTTCCAGATCGCTGTTCGTCTTCGACGTCCTCCCGGCCTTCCTTGAACGACTTGTACCACCGTTTTACCTGGGCACTGGATAGAGATTGGTCCCCGTAAGCCTCCTTGAGTAGCCCAATGGTTTCGGTACTCATTTTGTTTAGCTTAACGCAAAATTTTATTGAGTAACGTTGCTCTAACGATCGCTGCATTTTCGCCACTGCAAAATCCTAACACACTTTTAAAACAGCTTTCACGCGCGGAGCGATGTTGACTGCACCGCTGTTGCCAGCGAACTGGAACCGGTTTCTAGTGGAAGGGGAAGGTCCAACGATCATTTTCCCCCACCAGCCGATTCGGTTGATCGCTTGGCAGGCGCTCCGCGCGGAAAGGCTCATTACTTTTCAATCAAACCCTGTATGTCCTGCTGACCTAACACAACCGATGTGCATTTATGTTCATACATACAGTGAGTCAAAAAAGTATTGGCACACTCGAAAAATGAAATCTCTCAGTGTTATAACTTTTCTTCTAATGAAAATATAAAAAAATATAAAACGGTATTTTCTAAATGTATTTATTTATTACGCATTTGAACACAAAATAAAAATGTATATCGACATAGGTTTACAAGCTCAACCTGGAAAGGTAAAGTAAGGCACAAATTCACATCAAAAAAGTATTGGCACATTTTTTATGTTAGCTTATGCTTTTGCTCGTGGAACAACATCAAGACGCACACCACAAATAGGAGGAGGAGCTCGGCCAAACACCTAACAGAAGTGTACGCGCCAATTATTTATTTATTTTTTATGCTTTTGGCGTCGTAACGGTAAGCTCCCGTTATTTTCACTCTTGCTTTTTACTTACTCGTACGCTTTAGGAATTGCATACGGTCGCAATCACTTTTGATCGCGAACTACGTCAATTAATGATAAAACTGTATTTAGAAAAAAAAGCCTATCGCGAAATTGGCCAACTTGTCGATAAATCGTGATCCAGCCTTCGAAACATCGTTATGCATTATTGCAATACTGGGAAAAAAGCTCCGGAGAGCAGCTCTGGTCGCTTAAAGAAATTAGCAGGAATAACGACAAGAGCGAATTGTGGTGTCCACAGTGGCACAAAATCCAAAAACTTCGGCTGGCAAATTGTGCGAGACCCTACAAAATTCCTTTGAAATCAATTTAAACCTCAAACTGTTCGGAATACCCTATATAAGGCGGGGTATCATGGCCGGGTTCCTCGACGCAAACCCTTCATCTCGTAGGTGAATAAGAAAAAGAGGCTAGAATTTGCTAAACAGCATTTAAATAAGCCTGAGGCTTTTTGGAACACCACCATATTTAGTGATGAAGCAAAATTCAATTTTGGGCTCAAATGGAGATAAGCCAAATTAAGAGCTTCAAGAGAATAACCTGCTCGAAACAGTTAAACACGGTGGAGGAAATGTGATGGTTTGGGGGTGTTTCTCGGTATCTGGTGTCTGAAAGCTCGCGTTAATAATAGATGAGACAATGTATAAGCATGCGTATCGCGACATTCTTAAAGAAAATTTAAGTCCAAGTGTCGAAAAACTGGGCCTTAATGGGACAACTTGGCAATTTCAACAAGATAATGACTCAAAACATTCGTCTTATCTTGTGCAGTAGTGGTTGATATACCATTGCAAACAGCTTAAAACACCCGCCCAATCGCCGGATTTAAATCCTATTTAGCATGTGTGGCATCTTCTGGAACGGAAGATACGATCTCACCGCATAACGTCAAAGGATTCTCTAAAAGAGGGAATAATTGCCGAATGGAGTAAAATAACACCTTCCGAAACTTCAACTCTGGTAAATAGTATGAAGAAACATTTGTAGGCCGTTATTCAGTCTAAAGGAGGACCCACAAAGTATTAGCGCGTTACAGCTGCAATGGAGCAAGCTGGTTATGCTACCTGTGCCAATACTTTTTTGATGTGAATTTGTGCCTTATTTTACCTTTCAAGGTTGGGCTTGTAAATCTAAGTCGAAATAAATTTTTTTTGTTCAGATACGTAATAAACATGTAGAAAATACCGTATTTTTTATACCTTTATTAGAAGAAAAGTTATAACACTGAAAACTTTGATTTTTCGAGTGTGCCGATACTATGTATTTTGACTCATAGTACCTACATACATACATACATATGTATACCACATATGTATATTTTGTATGTATTGTATGAATGTATGTATGCATCTCCAATTTATAATAAAGCAAACGTGACAAACGTAATGTTCGAATTATAAATCGCCTTCTTTATTAAAAATAAAAAGTCGGAATCAGTTATTCCCATTAATGTACATACACATGCATACCTATATATAAGCACATATACTCGTAAATGTACATGATTTAAAAAGTGATGCCTTTAACTATGCATTTAAAAGTTTCAATTTAATTTTGCGACCGGGTATTTATCGCTCGTATTTTTTTTTTTGTTTTTTTTTTCAAAAATATTGTATGTACACTTTTGCTCACATAGTTAAGTTACTTTATCTTTTTACGATATTCGCAATAGTTTTCATGCTACATTTTTTCGTAAATTTTTTATAAAAATATTTTATTGTACAACAAACATCTTACAAACATCTTGCAAATTCTGTATAAAATTCACAAAAATTCAACGAATTTAAAAAAATTGCCATCAATATTTTCTACTTTTTAAGCAGAAAGAACTTTAGAAATCAGAATCTTTAGAAAATTTCTAGGTATGCAGTTTTATAGCCCCTTCAATTTTCGTACAATAAAGTCGCGCAAAATCTCATTTTTTTTTTGTTTTGCATTTTCTTCCATATAAAAGACTTCCCAAGATGTGCTCAGCCAATATCATCAAACAATAATCGTATTTACCTAATATGAATACGTTTGCAGTGAAAGGTGATTGTGTTTTTCTTTAATTACCACTTCAGGGCATCTGTTTTCAGTCAATAGGTCGATAGGTAGTTGAAAGGGAATTTGCGGCAAAGACTGAAGTCGATTTCGGAGAATGTGTTTGCAAGATATTTTAATTAATTCTTGGATTATGCGTTGGTATAAGAGTATTATTTCGAAAGGGACGTACAACAAATTTGATAAAATAATAAATATTTTGTGTTTTACTGCCAGTTGCTGGTACTTTATTGGCAAAATGTACAAGCAGTATATTCATATGACTTATCACACATGTACATATGTATGTACGTATATATGGATAACATTCTATATATATATGTACATTCATGTTAGCACAAGCTTACGTACTTATACATTTGTACATCCATACATACATACATATGTAGATTGTTACAGCAAGCGCGTGCTCACAAAATTTTCTGCTTAATAAGTGTTTCAGCAATTTTTTCACATAAAGCCGGATTTATAGGAAAAAAGCTTTTGTACGAAAAGTTAATTTTCTTAAAAATTCACAGTTATTCAGAAAGAATAGTATTGTACGTATCATAATTATGACGTCATGTGTACACATTTATTATTTATTTATTTTATTTGCTTTTATTAATTGCGTTTAAAGCTGCAGTATAGTGACAAATTTTTACAAATTGAACATGCAATCAATTATAATTTAATTACTAAATTTTTGTTGTTGCTTTTTATGGAAAATTTGCGTTATAAATTTCTTGCTAAGGGGCATGTGCACGGATGCAATAGCGACATTCGCTAGACATCACGGAAATGCTTTTGCTAAAAGTGCGGCTCGTCGACAATTGTGATTGTATAAGTACCAACAAGCATGCATAAGACAGAATAAATTGAGAATAAACCGAACAGTGAGATATATGTACATAAGTTTACGATAAGGCCAGGCACTAGCCTTAACCCATTTTCCCCTTAGCAGAAATCCAAAACCACTGGTCGAGGCTGACACAACTTATCCAGAAATTAAAGTCTTTGAGCTCTTAGTATCCGCAATCAGTTGCTTCTCACGATCTCTGCGCTTTTACGGTTAGGTTGGACGAACTGCTCATTTAGAGTGCACTCAGTACTCACAGAGTGATGCACATCTTGATCTTCTAGCCAAACTAGTCTAGCTTATCGAAGAAGTATTTTTAGAGAAATCTAAAGTGGCTTGGTCTTCGCACAGGAAGCGATGAATGGATCTTGCTTCATTCCGTTCTCAAAACTCCTGTGGAAATCTTTATGCGGGGCTTCAGACCTAACGGTTACTTGGTTAATAACCCTGTAAGGAATGGTATGTGCGTTTTTGAGGAGGATCCTCAGAAAATTTATGCTTGGATCTTCGACATTCTTAAACGCAGCGAATGCTGCAAGGTTCGAAGTACAGCCTACTAGTTTTGCTATGATGTACTTATGAGCGGATCTGAAAAAGTCTACTATAGTTTAGAATTCTGTAAGAGCAGTGAAAGTTGATTGTGAAAGCCGAGGATACGCCTGATTCTTATGCCTATTACAAAGTTATTAGATTTTCAAGCTTTTATGATAAAAAAGTGGACGTCTGTAGACATCCTTTGTAGAGTCATATTTGTTTTGAATAAAGTGCCCGTCGTTGTTTTAGCAGTTTACTAAAACCTGTCAGTGCGATGTAGTCACTTGTCGTCTTCGTCTAACTCATCTAATAGTATACCCAGAAAACGTGCTGTTTCGAATAGATGGTTAGTCTCGTGCGGTGTGCCTTTACATGCTGGACATATGTATATTTTTTATGTCTGCGTCGATTTTGGAAAAGTAACCAGTATGCAATTGCGCCAAAGTTACGCGGGTATCGCGTAGTCCTGATTGCCACAACGTGTTTTATGAAGCTTAAGTTTAGACAAAGGGTAAATAACTTTTATTGGATTCTTATCCATCGCTTTGAGAACGAATATATTGGGAGGTTGAATTAGTTTTAAAGGTTTTTTTCGAAGATTTGGGGCTTTATTGTGAAAAAACGGTACAAAATATTTTATTCGAAGTATTGGCCATCGCTAGCTACAACTTTCGCCCATCTTTCGGGCAATTTCCGGATGCCGTTTCTCCAAAATTCTGGCCGCTGCTTGGCTATCCATGACTCAACCCATATTTTGGTAGCCTCGTACGAGAAGAACCGCTGGTCCGCCAAATCGAGACTCATATGCCGGAACAAATGATAATCGGAGGGAGCTATGTCTGGACTATACGGCGGGTGGGGTAACACTTCCCAGCCAAGTATTCCAAGGTATTTTTTGACAGGTTGAGCAACATGCGGCCGAGCGTTGTCATGTTGCAAAATAACCTTGTCGTGCCTTTTTACCGTTTCCGGCCGTTTTTCTTTCAATGCCCGGCTTAAACGCATCAATTGCAGTCGGTAACGATCCCCCGTGATTGTTTCGCCCGGTTGGAGCAGCTCAAAATATACGACGCCGACCTGATCCCACCAAATGCAGAGCATGATTTTCTTGCCGTGAATATTCTGCTTGGCCGTCGACGTTGATGCGTGGCCGGGCAACCCCATGATTTTTTGCGTTTTGGGTTATCGTAGTGGATCCATTTTTCGTCGCCAGTCACCACCCGATGCAAAAAACCCTTCCGATTTTGTCGCTCGATCAGCAATTCGCACGTAAAAAATCGCCGTTCGACGTCGCGCAGCTTCAACTGCTTTTGGATCATTCCCATCGCTTTTAGACGCTTGCAAACGGTTGATTTATCAACGCCCAATGATTCAGCAAGCTCTTCTTGGGCTCGTTTACCAATTCCCCCAATTCCGCGTCCGCGAACTTTTTGGGCTGGCCAAGACGCTCCTTGTCTTCGGTGTGAAAATCACCACTTTTGAATCGTCGAAACCAGTACTCACATGTTGAAATCGACGGAGTATGGTCTGGGTAGGCCTCCTGCAGCAATTCACGGGCTTGGGCTGTATTTTTTTTCAAATTGAAGCAGAAAAGCAAAGCTTCCCGCAAATTGCGTTTCGACGGCACGAAAGTTGACATACTCGGAGCCCGAAAACACTGCGTTGTTTATACTTCAGCGAAATGACAGATACTGATAAACAAAGCCTAGGGATGAGGCTTTGTCATGAATATATATTCAGTATTGCCAACGCGATAAAGTGATAAATAGCGCCATCTGTGTGTCACCTTTAAAACTAATTCAACCTCCCAATATACTAGCCAACCACATACATATAGCGTTAATTTAAGAGCGGATCCATGACACAACAAGGAGATGGTCTTTTCATCATTTCAAAGATCACCTGGTCGTGCTGATTATTGTGGTCTCCTTAAAGAACCCTAATTTAAACTATGTAAACTGATTTTCATTAAAATTATTTAAAATGAAAAAGTCAATATATTTTTTTCAAAATTGGCATACAGTTTATTTAAACATTAAAATAATATAATTTTTTTTTTATTTTAATCATTTAAAATGGCGGATGTACACTCAGTTCTTCCAGGAAGGTCGCAGCGGAGGTTCTCAATCGGCGGGCATTGTAGCATCGGCGTCAGTGACCTGAGTACAAAAAACCAAAAATTTGTTTGTTTATTAATGTCATAATTTCGGTATGAATTAAACAAAAATGGGGGGGAAAAAATTCGCGGAATAAAAAGCTTAAAAAAAGAAAATTAATTTTGAGGCGAATTTTCCTAATATTGTTGCTTCAAAAAAATTATTTTTTCGAAAAATCTTCGAAAACTTGTATTCACATAGAAAGTAATATCATAAAAAAGATATGTGCCAAATTTCAGGGAGATCGGTCAATAACTTTTCGAGTTATCGTGTACGCCAATTCGAAAAATATAATTTTGATAAAAACGCGTCTAAAGTTTGAATACATGAAAATTCCTCTCCCAGCGCTCGAACGCAAAGAATAGAGTCGTCACGGTCGACGATCTATAATATAAGAAATACTTAAATTTACGTTCTAAAAATTGTTTGACATATTCTTAAAGGATTATATCATATTAACATTTTATGAAAAAAGAAATTTTTTTCGAAATCTGTCCGCTTCATCCGTTGCAAGCCGAAGTCCTCAGCTTTGTTAGAACCACCTTAATCGAACCTTATCTAATTCTAGCTTACCAAGGAATACAACTTTCTTAAGAAAAACTCTCTGCTGCTCGAAGGCTGAAATCTTGCAATGCCTAATTCCCTTGTCTGTCAATCATACCAATAGAAAGAACCTATGTACATATCCTTTCAAGGAATGGGTTCGGTTACCAAAGTGTAGTAAGTAGGTAACATAAATGCATGCCTACTTGCAAGGCGATTGCAATACCAGTAGGATTATAGTTACAAGTTGCTGTTGTTATTGATGGCATGAAATGAGACGTTTTAGAATATGTTTGCATATGTGTCATATTTAACGACACTCACTCAAAATACTTGTAGTGGCATAATGATGGAAAACCGGCCGTTGACATTTTTAGACTAAGTACAAACCGCTGTCTTAATCTCGAAGAGGCCCAGCCAAGCCGAGATACGTGGTTTATAAATATTTCCCTAAAACTTTTTGGAGATTTGGAGATTTCCCTATATTTATAAATATTTTTTCTCTTGTTTTTGCTTTCAGATGTCGTACGACGCAGCATAAGAGTGGGATATGGCGGTACCGCCACTATATTGTGCAAAACATCGAAACGTTCCAATACTTACTTTTATGACGTGACTAAAAAACAAATTCTGCAGTCAATAAATATCGATAATGAGGTAAATGGATTTCTCATAGCTAATCATTTGAGTTTTTTATATTAAAGTATTGTCTTTAATATTGAAATTTTATTTTCAGCTTCTAAGACCTTACGCGATATTAGTCTTGCATCGAGTCTACCAAGCGTCAACCTATCAGTGCTTGCAAAATGCAACTCTGTTAAGTGAAACGATATTGACAATAGGTAAGATTTTTGGCAACTTATTTTTAAAGTTTTTGTTTTTTTGTTTGTAAATTAAAGCAGAAAACTAAAGTGAGATTATTTTTAAATTAAGATGTTAAATATATCTTAAACATCGGTACCTCATTCTATGCACTGCGTTTGATAATATAAATGTATCTACTAGAAAAATATTTTCTAAGAATATCAGGCAAGATGTGAATGCTAGATAAATGCTTGAAAATGAGAGATTTGCAAAAGATGTATGTTTTATCTGCGAGAGAAGAGCCACACTCTTAATAGGGTAGATCGAAGTAAAAAATTAGCTTTACTTTGTCGTGAATGTATATCAGATGTGTAAGAGATCAAAGAAGAAAATTTCAAAATAGAGTAGATTTTTTTAAACAAAAAACCGTTACTCCCAGCAATTGCATTCCATTTGCAGAAACTATTTGCTATTTAGGGTAGCGGCAGGCTAATCACCTACCCAGTCAACAAATCAAAATAGATTAACGAAACCAATGCAAGACTGAGTCTTGTCGAGGCCATATGCTCCCTAGAGGAGTGAACAAGGAAAAAAAAATTGCTATTTAGAAAACGATTGTATACTGCTCGTAAAACTCCTACACCTAATAACTTCCAAGCCGAAAGATACTTTCAAAAATTTAAATTTAAAATTGAACGACTTTCGAAGCTGTACTCGATGTGCCATGAAAATGCTTAGCTATTCAGCTACAGCACCAGACGAGATCCAAAACCAAACAGGAAACAGAATCGAAGAGTATATCGGAGACCAACCACCAACCAATGCAGACGAAGAGCTTAAGCTGCATAGTGAGACCCGCGTAAATTTGCCTAAACTACGGTCTAGACCTATCGACCTATTCGGAGTCGAACACGAATACTCAATATATGTCCACCTATTCACATGCCCTCTTACTAACCACTACTTTCCCCCTGGACCCAACCCGTCGAAACGGGACGTTTCCTGGGCCTACCGTTAGATAAGTTAGACTATGACGATCGGTAACTACAACCCACTGTCAGAGTTTGGTGAACTGATATAACAACAGCAACAGCATAGTCGAGATGTTATTAGATGCCAAGTAGTTACTTCTCAATTGCAGTGTCTACAGGGTGCGACATTCGAAGTGTAACCAACTCCATACCGCTCGCACAGCTGATGCTCGGTCATCGTGAAACGTCATGGAGGTGGTCATCAAAAGACTGCAACGTCACGTGAAATGGTTCAAAAAGTGAAGAAACGACTTGAGGGAAATCCCTGACGAAGTGCTAATCAAATGGCGAAAGAACTGAAAATATCTGACCGTAGCATCCGCCGCATACTGAAAAATGATCTCAAGGTCAAGCTTTACAAGATCCAAAAGGGGTATGATCTCACACCAAAGCAACAAAAAGTCAGACTAGAGAGAGCGAAGGAGTTGCTTTGCTTGGTCGAAAGAGGACAATTTCCGAACACTGTGTTTTCTGACGAGAAAATTTTCCAAATTGAGCAATTCGTAAACTCCTAAAACGATACGGTTTATTTGACCGACCGTTCATACGAGAATTTGAGTCATCAATTGGCCACCAGGAGGCAGCACCCGCCACAGGTAATGGTTTGGGCCGCTGTAACCGCAGATAGCTGCTCTCCAATCGTTTTCATCGAGCCGGGCGTAAAGATGAATACGAAACATTATCGAGAAAATATTCTGGACGTTGCTGTGAAGCCGTGGGCAGACAAACATTTCAATGGCAGATCATGGACGTTTCAACAGGACTCGGCACCGTCTCACAAAGCTCTAATGAACCAAGAATGGCTAAAAAACCACTCCGAACTTCATAACGTCCACAAAATGGCTCTCAAATTCACCAGATGCGAATCCAATGGATTATTCTCTTTGAGCCATTTTGGAGAGCAAAGTTTGAACTAAAAAAATCCATTGTCCGCGAGTGGGCCAAAATACCTGCAAGTCCGTATGGACCGTATAAAGGCCATAGTCAAGGCAAAAGGTGGTCATATCGAGCAAAAGTAAATTGATTCGTAATTTTGTATTATTTACACATATTTTTTACTTTGAATTTAATAAAAGTAATTTTCTAAACTAAACACTTCGAGTGTCGGACCCTGTAGTAAAATACTAAATTCCTTCAAAATTCCAAAAGGCTAAATTTCTTCAACATCATCTCTATCAGTTCAGAAACATCATTTCAAAGACAGTCAGATTGTTTTTTTATGCGTAACAGTTTTTTGTAAACAAAAGTACGTTTAGGCAATGCGGGGCAAAAGGTCAGCACGAACTTTATAATATTTCTTATCTTATATAAAATGCAAAAACTATCAATAAATCTCATTAAAATTTCGTATTAAAATGTTCAAGTCGTTTTATGTTATGTCATCTCAATATATGCGCGTAACATATGTATGTATATTACAAGTTTATTTAGATGTACTGTAAAAAAAAAAATAGCGCCACGGGTATGACTTTGCAGTATAAGAACATTTATAAATACATACATACATAGTTTTGGGTAATATATTATGTCATATATTATGCCAAAATTAGACTTCATCAGCCAATTACGAAAGAACAAAAGGTTTGGCCATCCGAAGCAAAATTGTGAGAGTAACTTTGGCTGTTATCTGATGAGAATTGTGCCTGTTCTACCAATAAGTCGTTGTTCATATGGCAACTAGGTAAAATGAGCAATGGCTGCATTGGTTTTTTCGTATATCACCCACATAATCTCAGTTTTTGCGATCGCTGTCGTAAACAAATCACTGTCATTACCCCTGTTACGTCAGTAAATCAGCTGATTCCTTCAAATTCACTGAGAGCTTGTTAACGATTTGATGTTGGTAACTTCTCCATCAATCCAAACCAAGATCGTAAGCGAAAACTCTTTCCCAAAGGGAAGAAAAAGCTAAAACGGTGACGAACCGTAAACCGTTAATCAGGTTTTTAGGGTTGCTGCTTACAAGTCCGTTTCCAGTTTTTCACAATTCAAATTATTATGATAATTAGCGTCTCTAAAAATCTCAGAGCGCTCAGTTTGATTACCTTAGCTCAATTTTTTGCGCGTACATTTCTCTTGGGTATTTAGCCGATGTTATTCTACAAATGGACGGACCTACAATTTAAAGCCGATTCCGAACGGCAGATATTTTTATTGAGGAGCTTTTTCATAGTAGAAATCCACTCGGAGGTCTTCCATTGCCTGTCGAGAGGCGAGCGCTATAAGAAAAAACTTGTTCTATCTTTTGGTGTTTTATGCACGGAGATTTCCACCTACGCACTTCCGAATGGTAGTCACGCATCAACCCATTCCGCTACGGTGACCCCCGAATCTCTTTTGTCAACAGCTGCCTACTTAGTGTTCAATATAGCACTTGTTGGGAAGAGAGATTGTCATTGGATTTGAAGACTGACCTTATTATCGGTGTTTATGCCTGTTCCTGCGTAAATAATAACTGTCAACAGTGATGTGGGTGCCGATACGCAAGTCCGCCGACTATTTGTTTGATGACAGAAGATACTTTGTTGGCCGGTTGTTAAGGCCGATGGTGTTAATATCTTCGACAGCCAGCAAATTGTGCTTCTTCGGCTCGCACACTTATTTATAGCATTACTTTCGAGTAGTCACACGATGGCGAGTCATCATGTATGAAACCTCGTTTGGCATCAAATGGCTCAGATAGGTCTTTCGCGATTCTGATCGCGTGATGGTATTGCTCAACACTGTCTGTGAACAGCTGTATTTTTTTTTTTTGTTTTGAGGTGATACCAAATTCAGACATCGCGGCATCCCTTTCCCGCTCTCGAGCTCTCGAAGGCGGCTTTCAAATCGACGAAAAGATTGTGTGTCGATTCTTCTTTCATGGGTCTTTGCCAAGACTTGACGTATTGTGAATATCTATCTAGTTAATTGTGCATTTTCCTTCCACTACTTATGAGATTGTTATGTATTGATAAAGTACTCGTATATTATATTTTAAGGGTACCCGGTGGTCTAGAGCACGAAAATTTCACCTATTTTCACGATTTTTTTTTTTTTGCCATTAAAAATTTAAAAAACGCTGTTTTAACTTTTCGGGCTTATTAGTACGTTTATTGAGCATACAAAAATTTTTTTTTCATTTTTGAAACAATATTTATTATTATAAAAATGCCGCTGAAGATGACCCTCTCGAAAAATCGAACCCGGACGGCGGAGATGATTTAGAGACTTCTACTCATCTGAAACGCAAAATTCAAGAAGATTCTTAATCAGAAAGAGTGCAGTTATGGTCGGAACTAGAACAATTCGAAAAAATGAAAAATTTACAAAATGGGGCACTTTTGAAAAAAAAGTTCGTAAAATCGGGTTCTTTTTCACTAGTTTTTTAGTTTAAAAAATAGGAAATTATTTAAATCAAATTATGATTCTAGTTCCGACGATAGCGATACATGTTGTGAACAACATATCAAAATTTCAAGTGATTCGGTTGAATAGTTTTTTTTTGTTTTCATCCCCGCCGCCCGAAAAAAGTCGTTTCGGAATAAATGAGTTTAAAGTTCGAGGTACAGGAGCGCGCGGACCGCTCTCTACCTAGTTAATGAGCTGTAGAAGCTATAATATTGGGAATTTCCACATCAAAGTTTCATAGTATATTCTTAAGATAATATACTTTCGAAATATCGAAAAAACAAAAAATCGAGTTTTTGAAAATTCTAGACCACCGGGTACCCTTAAGTAATCGTGGTCACCGTAAAAAAAAATCGCATTACGAGAAAAATGTGTTTATAATTTGAACGCGTGTTACTCAAAAAATTTGCATCGAACCTACCGAAAAATGTGTGAGCAGATTCCTGTAAACTCAATTTTTTGAAAGTTATATTACGTTTCCACCAAAAGCAAACACCGTGTTTGCAGGAGTTGTGTTTGGGAGAACTGTCAACTGTTTCCACCGAAATGTGTTTGCAAAGTGTATGGTCTTTGGTATGGTAAGCAGATTTATGATACATTATTTTGCGGCGACAGCACAGCGCGATAGCCCAGCGGCTAGCAATGTGGGCTTCCGATCCGAAATCCTTGGTTCGAATCACAAAAAAATTTTTTTTTTTTATACATTTATTTCATTTTGTTTTATGATATGTTTATGAGCAGATTTTTTTCATGGCAGAAATACACTCGGAGGTTTGCCATTGCCTGCCGAGGGGCGACCGCTATTAGAAAAATGTTTTTATTAATTTTGCTTTCACCGAGATTCGAACCAACGACCTCTCTGTGAATTCCGAATGGTGATCACGCACCAACCCACTCGGCTACGGCGGCCGTCAATCAAATGTCATATTGACAAATTGCAATCATTGTTGCCATGTTTCGATAAGAATGCAATAATAAATGAGGAAAATGAGCAACATTGCCACCACTTAATAACTAAATTAGACGCAAACCCAACAAAACACGCTTTAAATTAGACGCAAACCCACAAAACACGCTTTGAAAGTGAGTTTAGGTATGGAGTTGTGTTTTAATTTTGTATGGGATTTGACAGGAGTTTTGTTTCGTGTTTGCGCTAAGAACACGATAGCGGCAGAGAACACGATAGCGGCTGCGGTGGAAACTTATATTTAGAAGCGGAGTACCCCATTAATTTATAAAAAAATTGATCACAGCTTAATTTTAGTCAATTTAAAAAGGCTACATGGACCTTTTTAAAGTGTTAATTACTTACATTCAATAAATCCAATTTATTAGTGACCTCTTTACATGATAATGATAGTCATACATATTTTTTATATATTTTGTTTTTGTAAATCCGTCGAAACCCCGCTGTCTTGACAATTTGAACGAAAAGAGGCAAAATAGAAATCAACCTTTGTCTAACTTCATTTGCCTATGTAACAAGTCGAAGCGGAAAAACACACACAGTTAGGCAATTAGCCTTCATTAAACAGGCATTTAATGTGCCGCCAAATTAGCGGGTTGAGAAGAAAATTCATAAAAATTAAAGAGTGAGCAAGCTGAATCGCCATCCAGCTTCGAATGCTACATATGGACATTAATTAATCATCAAATGCTATAGTTACTCACCTCAGTAACTAACTTAACTAAATAACCTAAGTTATACAGTCGACGATCCGTCCATATTATTTCTAAAATTTGTATACTGGTGATGTACCATATATAAATGATAATAAATCAAACTCTACCTCGGTTTAGATAAATTTATGTAAAAACAACTGCTAATGTAGTGTACCATACACTCAAAAAAAAAAAAATCATGGTTTGGTTAGTTTAAGTGGCTGCCCCAAAGGAACGCAATTAGAATGTAAATATTATCTGTTCATTCTCATAGTACGCAGCTATCTAGTATTCAACTGGGGCGTAACGAACAATAAGAAGAGGAAAGGCAGGTGGCCAAATTGTGAATGGTTAAAATTTTTGCTTGTTTGGCCTTCTTAGCAAAATTTATTTTAGAGGGACTTCGGCTGCCACATTAATGGGAATTCGGAAGCAGAGATCTTCCTACTGATTTCACATACTCGTCCAATCCGTCGTTGTTCAGAAGGCAACGGAGTAACATGAGCAGTGGCTGGCTGATTTTTTCTTCTAATATAGTTTTGACGTAAACAAACCGTTGTCACTATACCGGTTACGTCAGAAAATCAGTTGATTCCTTCAATATGGCTGAGAGCCGGGTAACTGTCTGCTGTTCGCCACATCAGCATTCTGTACAGCGTGAAGAAACATTGCATGTCTATAAAATGTCTATAAAAACTGTTTTCGCGGACGCCTGCTATTTATTCCGGATCTATCAGACGTAATCCGCGTAGCCGAATGGGTTTGTGCGTGACTACCATTCGGAATTCAGAGAGAACGTTGGTTTGAATCTCGGTGAAAGACCAAAATGAAGAAAAAGTTTTTTCTAATAGCAGTCGCCCCTCGGCAGGCAATGGCAAACCTCCGAGTGTATTTTTGCCATGAAAAAGCAAGACGTACGCTACAAATAGGAGGAGGAGCTCGCCTAAACACCCAAAAAGGGTAGACTCGCAATTATATATGTATATAACGGGTGATTTTTTAGCTATTATCTTTTTAAATAGTTGGTTTAAACAGCTGACGCACGCTTCGTGTTTTGTTTCACTGTCAAACATCTTCAGTTTGGTCTATAATTTAACCATGAATCGTCTTACAAACGAACAACGTTTGCAAATCATTGAATTTTATTATAAAAATGCGTGTTCTGTTAAGAAAGTTTAAGATCCACTTTTTTATCAAAAAATTGTGTTCAGCGACGAAGCTCATTTTTGGATCAATGGGTACGTAAATAAGCACAATTGTCGATTTTGGAGTGAAGATCAGCCAGAAAAATTGCAAGAGCTAGCAATGTATCCAGAAAAGGTCACAGTTGCGTGCGGTTTATGGGCTGGAGGTATCATTGGACCGTACTTCTTCAAAGATGCTGCGAGTCGTAACGTAACTGTGAATGGTGAGCGCTACCGTGAAATGATATCCAACTTTTTTTTGCCCAAAATGCAAGAGCTTGATTTGCATGGCATATGGGTTCAGCAAGACGGTGCCACATGCCACACAGCACACGTAAAATGGACATGTTGAGAGCCTAGTTCGGTGAACATTTTATTTCACATTCGGGACCTGTCAATTGGCCACCCAGATCGTGCGATATAACGCCTTTAGATTATTTTTCGTGGGGCTATGTTAAAGCTCAGGTCTATTCAGAGAAGCCTGCTTCAATTAACGCATTGGAAGACAACATTAAAGCATTTATATGTGAGATACAGGCCGAAACATTGGAAAGAGTATGCCAAAATTGAACTAAGCGGATGGACCATTTGAAGCGGAGTCGCGGTCAAACATTAAATTATATTGACTGTACTATCGCTTTAAATAAAAATTTCATGCTTTTTTCTGAATTTTACTTGTGTTTTTTTGAAAAACTTTCCTATAGCTCTTAAAAAATCTTAGAACTGACTGTTGTGAGAACGGACGCCTACGGCAGTCGATTTGAGTTCTTCCTCTTATTTGTGGATTTTACTGCTGTCAGCGAAGAAGTTCTCCCTCCCTCTATAATTTATTCGAACTCCAGACGTCGATCAACAGGTCGGCCTGCTTATATTTTAAGGTGAAAAAGTATTTCAACTGAACTCTTTTTGTCTCATGATGCACTTACTAAAATTTAATCCCCAAATTATAGGGACAGTATTGACAATATGTATTCATCCTTGCTTTCAGATAGCTCAACACAGACGGTACGCATTGAAATGGGAAGCGGTGATGATGTTGCGCTAACATGCAAACACGATGACGACCAACAAGTTTATTTTCAAAGGCAAACGAGGAAAGATCTCGACAGTACAGGTAGCAGCGAGAACGTATTTACTGATATTGTGGTGAGTATATGAATTGAGTATAACTACTTGATACGTAAATTTAATACTCCCAATTCTCACGAATGTAATGTCTACTTGACTGATTGCTCAGTTCAACTGCAATGCCAAGACAGGTTACATACAGACAAGCTAACTGATTTAGCAACGATTGACGTTGGCACCATGTCAACTTTGAAAGCAAAAACAAAAACATAAACAGAAGTATTGAAAAAACCCCATAAAGTGTGCCGTGATATCGCTGCATGAGGAGCAGTGCAACAAGCACATGATGTTGCCACTGCAAGTGCTTGAGAGAGTTTATATGTAGAGTTGGCTTCCTAAACAACTCAACAGCTCTGCAAGTTATATCAAGCTCATGCGCTGTCCATCTCCTATTCATATTACATTTACACAAGTTGTGTTTATATGTAAAAGTATACGTAGATGCATATGTACTTTTGTAGTATGTGATATTCTCAGTATTGTTTGTGCATTAAATCAACAGTACACTGACCATACCCGGAGTCATTTGAAGAACAAAGTCAAGAGTACTTACGTTCATATATACTTGTATATACAATAAAACAATACAACAAATGAGCGCATTTAAAAGCAAAAAAAAAAAACATAACAATGTTCTTCAGATTCAAAGAGTCTCGTATTGCACTCAACATCGCCGATAATATCCCCACCTACATATTGACACATACGCTGCGCGTCATTTGATTAGAGCAAGTCGTACAGCTGTATGAGCTTTACGGCGACATAGACATAAGTAGATAGGTGAAAGTAATAGGTTGAAGCACCACTCTGATAGCACTAAAGCGCCGTTTTGATACCATTTGGAGACCTTCTACAGGCAGATATCTACAGCCAACCAGAGCTATTGATGTAAGGGAGAAGGGATGGAATTTTGGTTGGCTCACTGCCCCAGACTGTCAAAGAAAGGAGCAGACAGCGACCTTAATCGTCTAGCCGTCAAACCCGGAAATTTACAGAGAAAGTGCTCAACAGTCTCCTTCTTTCAGTCCTCTTCTGCAATGGGCGTTAAATGATAAACCCATCTTTTCTCTGTGTGTGCTGATCGTCCAATGGCCGGTAAACACAGCTACGAGTGGGAAATTTAATGGCGTGGTGCCTTCAGGACTTTCTGAGCCCTGTATCTATTGTAATGGGGCCAAAGAGTTTACGAAATAGCGCACAAATTGAGTTTCATCTTTTCTGCACCATCCAGAGAAATAATTTGTGCAATTGCCCTTTAACAATAGTCAGGGAGATGCTGATGACCGGGTAGGAGGGCTCTGAGACCAATTCACTCCACTTCCTGGCAAGCTAATCAGCAATTTCTTTTTCGTCTATGTGCCTATGTTCTCGACATAGACTTAGTGCAGCGAATAAAGGTCAAGCGGCTACGCTGGCTGGGTCATGTCGTTCGAATGGATACAAACGCCCTGGCACTGAAAGTATTCGATGTGGTAACAGCTGGTGGTAGCAGAGGCAGAAGAAGGCTCCTTTACGTTGGAAAGATTAGGTGAAGAAGTACTTGGCTTCACTTGAGGTACCCAACTAGCGCCAGTTATCACGAGAAAGAAACGAAAGCTTTGTTTATTTATAGAAATCTCAGATGGGTTAAATCGTTTATTAAACTTGCAGCATGACTAAGCGCCATCACATTCGGCTACGAGCCTGAGTGTATGCCACAGTGGACAACCGCCGCAACCTAATCTAATAACCTATTAGACTAACGTTGAATTCTCGTCGCAGAGCGAATTTTATTATATATATACTTATACAAGTACATCAAAACATTTCGGTCTCCTCACCAAATTTCCCAACAATTTCAAATTTTCCAGAATGCAATTCTGCCAAAAAATCTCTTGTTCTGCCAGAAAAGGTTACAAGTTAGGTTATGAATATATGAATTCCCTGTTAGAAAAGACAATGAATGCATTTAATCGGCATATATATTTTGTGTTATACGATAACAATTGCTAATCTCCAAGTTGGTTCATATAGTGGCTTCTTTTTAAAAATAGAGAAATACACCAAAATAAATTTTCCCAGTTTTCCAAGACCTTTTTGAAGGTCTATGGATCTATATCGCGAATGGCTTGCTCGATATTCGCCTTAACGGCCTGCATCGTTAATGTATTGTTTGCATAACATCGGTCCTTCAAGGCACCTCACGAACAAAGTCGAATGGCTTCAAATCGCATTTCCGAGGTAGCCAATTGACATCGCCGAGACGGCTGATAACACGATCACTGAACTTGGCGCACAAACGATCGATTCTGCTGAAGTCGAAGATCGCTCCATTCCATGTCTTCACTTTCCAACCACAAAAGGAGGATGCATTGTATTTTCGACGATCATGTGTGGGTTTTTCGATCCCAAATGCGGGAGTTTTACTTATTAACATAGCCGCCGGATGAAAATGTGCTTTGTCAGAAAATATGAATTTAACTTCTTTTTAAAAATCATCTAACGGTAGAGCCACGAAACGAATATTTCAACAGTTTTCGTGTCAAGTGATTATGGGTAGGTAAATCCTTAATCCTGTGTACCACAGTTGCCACGTGGCTGCTAAAGCTCTTCGGCTACATCAATAGGTACTGATTGACCTTCTATAACGGCATTCATGGAAGTGAGTTGAGCAGCTGATTATGTTAGTCATCCCAATAGTGAAAAGGCGCACTTGGATGTAAAACCTAAATTTGTCTTTGAATTTCATTCACGGCTTATCGATGATCCATTGGGCCACAGAAAGTCGGTAAACATCGCTCTATATCGAGGACCATTGTCATCATTTCGAAAGAAATAAAGCGTTATTGATCGCATCAAACGGTCAATCTTAGTGGATGCATTGATGCCGAACAATTTTGTTTGTTGACACAGCCGTTGAGCCAAAATATGACTCAATGATGAAACTCACGTTACGTATTCGCAGCTATGCTGGAATTTCGTTAATATTTTTTAATAATTTCTACACGTTAGGCAAGCGTGAAATAATGTCTGATGAGATGGCAACACAATTTTTATTTTTGCACCGATTTCTACCATAGGTCAGCTCTCTGGAAAGTGGTCCGTTTCATATTTACTTTCCATCAGGCATATGTAAGATCACTTCTCAATTACTTAGTTGTACTTTATTTCCATACTTTGATATTAGAACCATCCCAAATTTAAACTTTGGCGTTGTATTGATTCAGAAACATTTTTTTTTCTTTTCAAGCAAAACTGGTCGAGAGAAACTATTGTACTTTGCTTATTATTGGTGATTAAGCCAAAATATTATGTAATTCCGTCTGATTTAGATCCGTGTGACTTTTAACTATCCAATAAACTAAAAAGGCCACTCCTGGGGACATCGTTTTTGTCGAAACAATAGATTCAACTTTAATCATTGCGTGAACTGAAGCCGTTTGGGAAACTTAGAATAATGAATACGAAGAATTGTTGCATTTCAAAACGTTTCGAAGATATACGCTCTTATGAAATACATACACCTGTGTTCAAAGTAATAGCAGCGCAATGAAGTATCAAGTTTCAACTATTATTTAAGTTGTTATAAAAGTTAGCTCATCCTGCCATAAAAACCATAGAGCTCAAAGCTTTTAATTCGAATTTTTAAAAAACTTATGCAGTCTTACAGCCAATTTCAGTATAATAAACTGCAATAAGTAAGTTTGAAATCGCGCCAAAATCGAGATGATTTTTGAAAAATTTTTTGCCTACGTTATTAAGAATTTTCGTCCATATAAGGCACATGTCTTTTAGATCGAAGAAAATGCTCAACCCCTGCGAAAAATTGGTCAAGCTGCTATACTAAAATTGGTTATAAAACTGCATAGAGAATTTTTCTAAAAATTCCGAATAAAAAATTTTGATATATTTTGTTATTTGTTACATTTTTGTGAAGTTTTTTACAAAGTTTGGAGTTTTGAGTTATATGGTATTTGTTGTCGAATGCACTACACTTTTATAGAAACATAAAAAAACAAATTAAATACAAAAAAACAGTGAAAACTTTGGTAATTCGTCGCGCTACAGTTATTCTGAACACAGGTATAGATCCGAGATACTTTGACCCTGAGTAAGTCCTACGAGTTGGAAGTCAAATTGTCGCGAAGTGGTAACACTCTAGCAACACCAGGTTATTTTGCACTATTATTTAAATGGGCGCCGTAGCCGAATGGCTTGGTGCGTGGCTACCATTCGAAATTCGGAAAACGTAGATTCGAATCTCCGTGAAACACCGAAATGAAAAAAAAAAAAGTTTTTTCTAATAGCGGTCGCCCCTCGGCAGGCAATGGCAAACTTCCGAGTGTATTTCTGTCATGAAAAAGCTGCATTTGTGAAGCAACATCAAGACGCACGCCACGAATAGGAGGAGGAGCTCGGACAAACACCCAGAATGGGTGTACTCGCCAATTAAATATATACATAATACAAATATATATATACAAATCCATAGATTTCCGGGGTATTCCACTTTATTTTTATTTTTCTAACATCCAAATGTACCCGTCTGTCCGTTATTACGGCAGCTACTTCTTAAACGTATGGATCTTCAAAGCGCCTACCCGACGGTTGCTTTGCGTCTCGTTAACTAAACCTTTAAATTATTTTCAGTGATAGTTTTCCAAGCGCCTTGCAAGAGATAATGAGGTTCAGTGCAACACCCGATTGAGACCGATATTTTCTCTACTGTTTGTAATGTGGCTTTTCTCTGCCTTAATTGAGTGGCGCGGTGTGTATCTATTAATCTTCCTCATACGTACATATACACATGCACATGTTTGTCATTGCTAAACGCTGTAACAAGAAAGAGTTGAGTTAACAAGAATTGTAATAGCTTCATTTTTGCTTCGCACTGCCACTCTTTATTCGATGGCATTTGTGAAATCCACAAGGAATTCAAATTTTATCTACGCATAGGATTGGACATTCTCACGTTCTCAAAATGCGTTTTAAACGTCTTCGTTCGTTACCATATTTCTGATTGGTTTTTCGCGAGAATTTGTTGTCGCCGATGTTACATTTACATACGCGTGTCTGCTTGATTGATTTAATTAAGACTTGTTGCCAATTGTTGGTGCGAGTTTTTCGCACAAGCGCCCCCGAAAGGTAGGAGCACATGTCGAACAAAGTCGACTGCGATGTCAAGCTGCATATGCACACACAAACGGTTGACAAGTTACATTTCCCCCTCAACTGCATACATATGTATATACGTACATACATATCTACATGCATGTGTTGCAAACAATTTTCCCTTTATATGGTCATCTTTTTTCCTTTACCGCTGTCACGTGTGCTCTTATATTTATGCGCCAATCACTCAACTTGGCTGCGACTTCAAGACGTAGTACTATTTGTTTTTTTTTTTGTGTGTCGACAGCTCGTTTAAAGCGAATTTTCAGCGCTGTGGAATTCTTTCATTCCTGTAATGTCACTGACATTTTCCCCATTTATATTTTAATGTAACACTTTTGTGTTTTTAACTTTCAGCCAATTGATAACAGGATGAGTATCCTTTTGATAAGCAACGCAACGTTACAATTCTCCACATTCAGCTGTACGTATCTTAATAATAAACACATCGATGAATCGGAGTTACATGTGGGTGAGTAGAAACTTCTAATAAATATGAATTTACCATCATTCCATCCAATTTACACCATCACAACAATCTCTGTTGGATTTTTTAATAAGGCATACCATCATTTGATTTATAATAAATAATAAAAAAATTATTTTATGCGGCTTCCTGGCGCACCAACACACAATGAACCGTGTGAGAAGCAATCAGCACCCAGATCAATTCTTGTCCTTTTAAATATTTGATTTTGAATGGGCACTTATTGAAATATTAGGAATCCGGGAAATAAAAACGAATTCTCCTTTGCCGCAACCAGTCAAAATATTGCTTTAATAATATTTTGCGGAAGTTCATTAATACTTAAACGTGGGCTAAGAGGTTTAAAATTTCTCAATATTATTTATTTATTTATTTAATACACAAACGCCATTCGGCAATATACCACTTGGTAACAATTAATAAAAAGAGAAAAAATGAATTTTGAGGGGAAAGGTTTAAACAAATTAATAGGGTATTTGTAACAATTAATTGATTCAAAAAAAAATGTTCGAAATGTTGTTTGACCTAGGGGTATGGTAATAGACGTGATTTAATATCTGGTACGAAAGTATTGAGTGATCCGCTGTAAAAGTCCACCTCGTTGTGCAGAGAGTTGGCGATCCTAGCTGTTCGGTTATGTGGACCGTTAAAAACATAGTTTTTAGTTGTCCTTGAGGTTTTTAGCAGGCGATTGCGTCTCAGTGAAAGTCCAACAGGTGCGAATTCAAAGCAACTATTGATATCTGTGGCATCGATCAGACCATTCAAAACTTTGAAAAAGAATATTAGGTCCGCTACCTGCCGACGTGCTTGCAAATTATTGATGTGGAACTGGTCATAGATCTCAAGTGTTGATCTGTATCCTCCTTGGCCACTGTATCGGTAATCCAGGCTTCTGCAGAGTTTCACTTGTACTCGTTCAATGCGTTTGATTGCAGAGTCAGTAAAAGGAGATCAGATTACTGTGCCATATTCCAGAATTGGAAGGACTAAGGAGGAGAAAGGGCTCAGTAAGGTGTTGGGATTTGTGAAGTCCTTGCTGGTTCTAGTAATAAAACCAAGAGTTTTAAACGCTTGGAGAGTAACCTTGTTAATATGTTTGTTAAATGTCAATCTGTTGTCTATGATAATACCTAGATCCTTTATGCTGTCGATTTCACTTATTGTCTCGTTGTTTAAATTGTAGTTGGTTGGAGTACAGACGTGCGATCTTGAGAAAGATACTGCTGCACACTTTTTGATATTCAGGCCTAGTTTGTTTCTGCTGCACCAGGCCGACGATAAGTCAATATCACTCTGGAGAATTTTGATATCTTGTACACTAGTAATCGATCTGAAGATTTTTAAGTCGTCCGCATATAACAGATACTCAGACTCTAAATGATCGCCAATGTCGTTAACGAATATGTTGAACAGAGTTGGACCCAGGTGTGATCCTTGGGGCACACCCGACGTTACATCATGCTTGGTGGATAGATGACCATCCACCCTCACTTGAAATTGCCTTTCAGATAGATATGAGTGGATCCAGCCCAGAGCATTGCCTTGAATACCGTATCTGTTGAGTTTATTTATCAGGATACAATGATCGACCCTATCGAATGCTTTGCTAAAGTCCATGTAGATGGTTTGTACTTCGTGTCCTTCGTTTAGCGCTTCTTGGAGGTAGTTGACATAGATAAACAAATTCGAAGTAGTAGACCTCCCGCCAACAAAACCGTGCTGCTTGTTGATGATAACGTTCGAGAAAAATGCTGTGAGTTGGGGGAGAATTATTTTTTCAGAGAGTTTAGCGGGAGAGGATTGTATGCAGATTGGTCTATAGTTGGAAACCTCAGACCTAGGACCGTCCTTGTAAATGGGACAGACGTAGGAGGATTTCCAAACTGTACCGGTTTGTAGAGAAAAATCAAATATATGTGTGAGATGTCCGCTGAGGCTGGTAGCACACTTTTTGAGGAAGGTGTTTGGTAGTCCATCCGGGCCAGTACCTTTCTTTGTATTCAATGTCAGCAGCGCTTTGTAAACATCATTTATATTAACCTCGAACTCGGTGATAGTATTAGTCGGACTGTGTCCTAGATCAGCTAACGTTAAGCCTCGATGCGGATCCTGATTATATACACTCTTGAAAAAGGATGCGAACATGTTACTAATCTCAATGCCGGAGTCAGCCGACAGATTATTCCAAGTCATGGTAGACGGAATATCGCTGTTACTCATTTCCAAAATGCATTTGTATCAGTCCGAACCTGCTGCTCAATCTTATCTATATAATTTTTGTAGCATAATGTGTTGAGCTCCTTGCACTTCCGTCTAAGCTCACTAAATTTTCTATAGTACAAATTAGTATCGTTTTTCTTGTATTTCTTGTAGTTGGAATGAGCTTCTTTCTTGAGTAGTGTTTTGATTTTTAATTCACTTGAGAACCAGTAAGGGAAGTGACTTGTTTTTTGGACATGCACTGGAACATATGATGAGATGCCTTTCTGGATTACGTCATAGAGTACTTTTATTTTGCAGTCTACAGTGCTTGATGAATATAATTTAGCTATTATCGGAACTCCAATTTTAATACAATTTGGTAGTTCTAAATGAATTAAAAATTAGATAGGGCACCATTAAAAATATTTTTTATTAAGACGTTCGTAATCAGCTTTTGTGTGAAATCAACATTCTAATATCTGTTATAATTACACTGAGTGATTAGTTTTAGTATTAGTATTTTTTACCGTTGAAACCATTAATTAATTACCTCGCATTAAAACTAGTTGGCAACGCCATTCAAGGATATTTTTTAACTAGTTATACTAGTTGGCAATGCCATACTAACATATTTTTCAATTAAAATATATTTAAATCAATTGTGTTATTAATTAAAGTTAAAAATTAATAGTTGGCAACGCTGTTCAACCATACTCTTTAACGGCATCCCTTTCTTTTGAAATCTATATCAGAATTTTGACAACGCCATTCAAACATTTTTAACTAAGGTTTTCTTCAACCTCTTTTATTTGATACCCATATCAAAATATTTAAATCAATTTCCATTTTTACATTACAAATTAGGTGGCAATACCGTACGAATATATTTTTAATTAAGATTTTCTTGAGCCCTTTCGTTTGATACCCATATCAGCATATCTAAACAAATTTCGTAATTACTATAGTTACCATTTTTGCATTAAAAATTAGTTGGCAACGACATTCAAACATTTTTAACTAAGGTTTTCTTCAACCTCTTACATTTGATGACCATATTAAAATATTTAAATCGATTTTGTAATTAGTTACCATTTTTACATTAAAAATTAGGTGGCAACACCGTACGAACATATTTTTAATTAAGATTTTCTTGATCCCTTTCATTTGATACCCATATCGGAATATTTAAATAAATTTTGTTATTAATTAATTACCAGTTTTGCATTACAAATTGAATGGCGTTGCCAACAAATATTTGTCAAGGAACGGTCGTCTTCCATTTTCCATTTTTAACTAAGTTTTTTTCAACTCCTTTCATTTGATACCCATATCAGAATATATAAACAAATTTTGTAATTAGTTACCATTTTCGCATTCAAAATTATATAGTTGGCAACGCAAACATATTTTTGAACTAAGGTTTTCTCGTGACCCTTTCGCTTGATATTCGTATTTAACTCAAGTTTGTAGTTAGATCGGTTTTCTTTTTAGACCCTTCCGTTTGGTACCCATACCAGAATATTTCAATAAATTTTGTTGTTAGTTGTCAATTTTGCACTAAAATTTGGTTGACAATGCCATGAAAACATTTATTTAATATAATAATTAAGGTTTTCTGCAATCACCTTTCATTTGATATCCGAACGAAGCTCAAATAAAACAAAAAATATTACATTCAGCGGTCTAGTATTTTTTGAGGAATGCACTTTCGAAGAGAGATACAGAATTAAATACAGTGTGGTCCAGGTGAAGTACAGGGTGGTCTTATGGCATTATTTTGTTGTTGTTCCGGTAACGGTAACGTAGAACCAATTGTTGTGTTATGACACCAATCACCCTTTTCCGCTCTAAATCTTGACTCGCTTTGCGCTTAGACAAATTTCAGAGTATAATATTTTGCACGTGAGTGAAACGGAGCCCTTACATTGTTTTTTTTTACAAGAAGCTTTGGTCAAAATACTTCCTACCACACTTATTTGCGGAGCATTATGGGCTGTTGTAGCTATGTACGCACCGTCTCTAAATTGGTCTTACCAACCGTCACTGACCACTTGCCGCTGGAGAGACTATTTGGGTCAACGGTGTAACAGAGCTATGACTACCGACTATTTATGGGGTGAAATTGTAAAATTCGCGTAAATGGTCTTTCGCCAAGCCATTTCAACACTGGATATTTTGTAGGCTAAGTTTGGAAATCGCGTTATCAGCCATGTCAACTGTTTGCTCCGAAGCTGTGATTTTGGTCTATTAGTCTGCAGCTTACATATGTACCTTAGAGAGCATTAAGAAATGTATGCACTACTGAAGGCGTTTGGATTGTCAGAGCAAAGCATAATTTTAATTTTGATATGTACATCTCAATTAGTGTGGTCCTTGCTCACTTCTTAGCTAGTAAATTATTTCGCATCTTTGTTTTCGTAAAATTTTCAAAATAGAAAGTTAATTTTTTCCTTTATTAAGCCATCTTTTATAAACTCAGTCCTCTCATATAATGCTTCTTTAGTGCTTTTAAATTAAGCATCAATTATCAGATTATCAAATTCCGCACGAATAAAAAAAAATATATTTTTAATTTTTTTAATATATGTATTTTAAGGTACTCCCCCCACACCAGTGAAGAATTTTACCTGCAGGGGTCACAACTATCACAGCATGACTTGTGAATTTCCTATACCACCAAACAACATACTACCAAAATATAATTTAACCTACTTGGTGGATGTAAGTATCGCTTTGCGATGAAAAGTATGAACGATACGAAAATTAAATATTCCTATAACTATACAGTTTCAGAGAGATTTACAAAATTGTGATCTCAAATTTACTACTGAAAAAGGTATTTTGGTCTTGAATACCGCTGTTAATGCAAGCAAGTGTCCCTACTACCCCACCGGAGATATCTACAAATTCAATTTGTTTACGAACAACGTACTGGGAAATTTTTCAGAGGACTTTTCCATTAACAATCATGAGTGTGGTAGGTAAAATAGTTACACAAATGTGTATATATTTTATCATAAATAATTGCGTATTCTGTTTGTTTTTTTTATTTCAGTGATACCGCCAAAATTGAATATTTATTCAGAAGATATAACTTCTAACAGCGTCAGTTTGTTTTGGGACGATTATCAGAAGAACTACTACAGACTAGGCGTTCTATATGATATCTTTGTTAAACCTATTTATATCGATGGGTACTCTGCAACTACTCCCTGCCGTGGTTTAAATTGTAGTATGATACTCAAAAACCTCACCTATGCGAATTGGAATTATACATTGTCTGTGCGAGCACGTGTCAATGCCACAAATTCTACCTGGAATGAGCCAAGCATTGTTACCTTCTTAACCAATCAGAGAATACCCGATCGTGCGCCAAAAACAATTGTCGGTGGCTTTTATATTCACTACAATTCACTTGAGAAAGAAATTAGCCTATACTGGGAAGAGTTGGCGCAGTATGAAGAAAATGGGCATGGTTTTCATTATAGTATCCAAGAGTTGGATTTGAATGGAAAAGTGTTGTAAGTATGAATAGATGATTTAAATGATCTTATAGTAACAAAATATTAAACACAGTTGAAGTTTATTAGAGATTAAAGCCAGAAAACATCAAAAATAGAAAAGGTTAGATCGCTGGAATAACAGTGCTTGCTCACTCCTAGTTCCTAGTTATTTCAGTACATTGAATCGACTTTCTAGGGAACGATGTAATATCAACAAGCAATCAACTGCATTCATTGCGTGTCAATTAATTAACTCTCGTTCCGCGAATGGCGTTAACGGAGACCTGACTACAACTCGTCGTACTACCTCCGGAGCTCGAGTTGGCTCGACGCACGTAACAGATATTGTACCCGTCCTGCCACATGTTTGTCTAGTATGTGAAGGCCCATCTTGCATGTACGTTCAAACCAACTCAACTAACACCCCCTCTCTCTTTGATCTCCAAACGTGGAGATAACTCTTAGTTAATCTTGATGACAACACTTAGTGGAATACTGGATTAGGCAGGGTTTATTTAAGGATGATAGATTTACAGGGTTTGCCTTTAACTATGGTGAAAAAGAAAATTGTGAGGGGAGCTTCGGCTGCCATGTCACTTGGGAGATTGGGCAGTCGAATTCTGTACGATCATTTCACATGTATTCACACACTCGTCCAATCAGTCGTTGTTCAGACGGCAACGAGGTGTCATTGGTTGATTTTTTGCGTATGTAACCATAACCCTTCGCCGACCGCCGTAGCCAAATGGGTTGCTGCGTGATTACCATTCGGAATTCACAGAGAGAACGTCGGTTCGAATCCCGGTGAAACACCAAAATTAATAAAAACATTTTTCTAATAGCGGTCGCCCCTCGGCAGGCAATGGCAAATCTCCGAGTGTATTTCTGCCATGAAAAAGCTCCTTATAAAAATATTTGCCGTTCGGAGTCGGCTTGAAACTGTAGGTCCCTCCATTTGTGGAACAACATCAAGACGCACACCACAAATAGGAGGAGGAGCTCGGCCAAGCACCTAACAGAAGTGTACGCGCCAATTATTTATTTTTTTTTTTAACCATAACCGTTCATAACCAACACAGTCTCAGTTTGTTTGTAAACACATCCCAGCCCATCAGCCGATTTTGTCAAATTCGTTCAGAGCCGAATAACGGTATGTTAAAGAGCACATCTCTAAAAATCTTTTCACCATGGGACTGGACGAAGTACCTTCTATGTTTGAGACACTCTTTGTTTCCAGACATTGATTGTTGTTGTTATTGAAGGTGTATGCAAAATTTGCCTAAACAATTTTCAATGGTGCTGGAAACCTAAAGGCACATTTGTACTCATTCAATCGGCAACGTATAGGTATAGACAAAAAATATATGTATGTGTGGTATAAGGACAAAGTATACAATATTATAAAAGTACTCAGATATATCTAGATATCATGTAAGTCTCCCCCACTCCATCAGACTTTATTTCTTGATAAAAATTTACTATCTTGACAAATCGAGCCCCGTGGACTACAGACTTTATCGACTGACGATTTAGTCAAGCTTTTTTTAAACAACCTGAAAAAGCCAAACTACTATAGTTAGCTTGATCAGAGTGAGTCCCATCTGCGCCATTTATTTTGGTCACAGAGGAGCTACTCAAATTGAAAGGTGGCTTTCCAATATCAACTTCTCGGTAATATCGATTCGGCAATATGTACGTTTGTATATTATTTTTGGTTTGTAGTAAGCACTGTTATTGACATCTGTGTCCATCTTCATCTGTGTACCAGAGTACTCGTATTTAATTGCCTATCGAGTACGCAGTAGCAACCCAATCCGACTTTAGACTGCTAAAAATATCTATAGTCTGCAGAGGCGCCTATTATGATAAATTGTACATAAGTAGATAGAAAGAGAGGAACCTTGGAGTTGGCCGACCATTTTTTTTTTTTTAATTTTTTCTCTTCGGTCCAATGACGCAGTGAAAGAGTTCAAAATCTTCTTGACAATGTTTTCCTGGTTTTGTACAAAATTTGGCTTGGCGTTAGGCATCTATTTGCAAAATGACATATAGTTTTGACTACTTTGGCCAAATAAGCTGACGCTTATTCTGGTAAAAGCAATATTTTGCCATTTCTGCGATCACTATTAACCCTTTGCGGTCGTATGTCTATTCTTAGCCACCACAGTAAGGAATCATACTAATTTTATATGACTGGCACAATTACGTTCTGGATATTGTAGCAGGTTAAACTCCTACTTATCCAGAATTGACGCCGACACACCAAACATATGTCCGGCATGTGAAGGCACCCCGCAAGACACTACCCACCTTTTCACATGCCCTTTAAAACCTACTCATCTAATACCCCTCTCCCTTTAGATGAGCCAGACGCAAACAACCGGTTATACACCCTACACTGACGGGGTTTCTATTACTGTTAAAACAACAACTAATGTTATACTGTATTTATTCATAGAATTAATAAATCTTGTTTATCCTTCATAATCTCACATGCTATGTATCAGTGCTCTTTCAACGGAAAAATAATTCCGATCAGTACGACACCCATGTCTAAATTTAATACGACCGCAAAAGGTTCATGAATATCTTAAGAACAGGAAGGCATAGTCAGCTAAACTCGAATTTTTAAACACGAGCTCGTTAATGCTACGCTCACCGCCTAAAACTTTCTTGGTTATTGCTTTTACCAATACTGGCTACTTTAGCAGGTGACTCACACTAGTGAGAAAATGTCACCGCGATAGTCGTTTCTACCTTACCAGAACGACCCGGATCGATATTCGACCAAGGTTTGTTAGTTCAGCAGCATTCCCCAAAAATACGAGTATATGGTAATTTTTTATATTACTGACCTCACAATTGTAGTTGTAATACTTCGTTCGGGATTTAAACTTCAACTAAACATAAATGCTTTTTTCTTTTATGCAGAAACTCGAAGACAACTAACGAAACATCAGTCGTCTTCTCTTGGTTGGATCAGCCTAGAGTTTATGAAGTGCGCGCTGTAAATGCATTGGGTGCATCGCAAGCTGTGAGCAGAATACGAGTTGACGTCCCCAGAACAGCAAATGCGCCACAAAGAATCGAGCAGCTATTACATAATAATGGTTCACTTGTATTAACATGGGAGCATCCTGCTGACTTTCTGCAGCAGCCGCCAAGCAATTACACTGTATTTTGGTGCCAAGAAAAGTTGATGTTGCGGACGATGTGTAAGGTAAAGCAAATGAGCAAATTTTATACAGGGCCATCTAAACTTATGTTCATACATATCGACCAAATAGTTAGTAGTACACTGTCTATTGTTTTTCTCGCCCCATAGGGTTCAATGCATTTCAAGGTGGTCGATAACAAAACAACAGAGTTCGGTATAGACTCAGAGGATCGCACACACATAATGGCTGTTGCAGCTAATTATCCAAACTGGAGTACTGGATTGCACTGGAAGGCATGCTATGGTGCACTAGGTGGCAGTTTAGAGACAGTAACACCCGAAGCTGAAGCCACATCGGCGACGAATATAGCTTTAAGCTGGAGTTTGAAAAAAACTTGTATTAAGGCGTTTAAAGGATACAAGATTACCTATTGCGAAGTTCAAACTGAAAAGCAAGCGCATTGTGATCCTATGAACACATATGTTACATTTTGGAGCCCGGGAATTGAAAAAACCAACTTAACAAACTTGAAACCATATACCTGGTACCGCATCACAATGCTTTTGTATGCAGAAGGCGAGCGGAGGAGTCAACCCAGTGAATCTATAGTTCGTCGCACAAAGGACGCAGGTGAGTTTCTAATTGTATTTCACTTTTTACAATACCCCCTATACAAATTTAAAATATGTTTTCATATTTGATATTGCAGCGCCCGATCCACCAACAAACTTACGCTTTGAAAAAGCCTCAATAACAAGCAATTCGGTAAATATTTTATGGGATGCGCCGAAAGTAACCAATGGAATGCTTAAAAAATATACTGTTTGGTAAGTGTGGAACAAATATAATATTTTTTACCTTCCATATGAGTATTAATTGCTTGTGTATTGTTTGATTAACTACCAGGCGAAGCAGTAAAAACTACACCACAAACATAGATATTCCTGTGGGGAACCTCACCGAATATGGTGGCACGAACATCTCATATAAACTGGAAGGTCTCAGCAGCTATTCTACCTACGAGGTGTGGGTAACAGCGTGGACATCAGAAGAATCAAATAAAAGTGCATCATTGGAAATCAATACTTTAATTGGGAGTAAGTAGAACTTTGAACTTATCTATCGGTGAATGTTTCTTTTATGTTTTTTGTTATTTATTGTCTGCCAAATAATATCTGCTAGAATGTATAATATTGACTGCTGAGGCGTGATCGCCATAAGGAAATGTGCGAAGAATTTATTTGCATAGAAGATCAGAGCCCTTCAGAAATTTATAGATTTTGGAATGTTGGAATCGGAATGGTTAATTAGTAGCGATAGTGCATCATGACCGTCAAAATTCTGATGTCTTTGTCTATCTAGTCCAGAGCGAAAGGCTAATAAGTGCAGGGTACTGACTGGAGTATTACAAATTGGACAAAGGCTTGGTTGCCTCCCTTGCATTAGTGATTACACTGTGATCAATGCGTAGGCGAGTGTATGGCGTAGTATAGTTAGATGGGAGTGATGATAGATAAGTTGGTTTAGTACGATTAGGATTAATCCTGGAGTGAAACCAGTCAGCTACTAGTTTGGTTTGCCTATGCTGCTCGATAAGTCGATAAACATCATTTTTACGTATAAGATTTGATGTGATAGAAGGAGTAATGCTCATATTCTCGGCAGTAGTATCAGCGATTGAAGTGCCGTTGATGCATGAATGCCCTGGATGCATGATTCTGATTTTATGAGGGTGAGAAATCAGGATATTTCTTATGGTTCCAATAATGTGATTGGAGTTATTATACTTTTTTAAGGTCTGAAAACAGGACATGCTGTCTGTGCATATAGAGCTTTTAAGCCGACATGCAATTTCTAAAAAATGTGCGCAATACGCTGCCCCGATGTCGTATTCGATTTTTGCATGTAACTTAAGTCATTTATAAAAGATGATTTTTTCAGCAACCATGGCGGGTGATGGTCATGTCTCGTCTATAATAATCTTAAGGGCAGTCCATTGTCTTTTGCAAAAGAGGCGCATTTGTGAGTTGAAAAAGCTATCTGAGGAGTCCGTGTACGCACTGCTGCCGAGTGAAGGAATTTTTGTAAAAAAGCATTAGAAGTGACAGCAAGCTTAGGATAAAGTTTCCTTAAGTTGTTCTCCACATTGTCGATTAATGATGGTAGACCTGATTCTGCCAAGATGTTTTTTTATTGGTGAAGTAGGAAATGCATGTAAAGATCGTCGGACAGAAGACCACTTTTAGTTACGTGGCTTGATTATTGCTTTGATTTAAAAGCCGAAGGAGCATTCACCAATTGTCTGATAGATGAGAAATATTTCTATGCACTTTAGAGCAAGTGCCAATTTGTAAGGAACGATTTTTTTCAACATCGCTACTAGCAAATCCGAATTTTACATAAAAGTCTAAGAAAATAGTAGAGAGTAGTAATAGAGCAAAGCTCTAAAGGGAATTTGGAATCGTCTAAAAATTTTGAAATGAGATATGTATTTATTTTTATTTAATTTGTACGAAATTTTTCGTGGGAGCTATGGCTATGAAGATAAAAAGTATAATAACGACACATTAAGAGAGAGGATTTAAAAGACAGGTAGACACAAGGTGGGGTGAGAATTGATTATTTATACATATATATATATATAGGTATTAGGGTGGTCCAAAAAAAATTTGTATGCTGCCGCCCCCCAAAATAGTAAAGAATGAAAAATAAAAAGACCCGTATTTTTTTTTTTTTTATCAGACCATATTTAATGGTGCCGCCGGGGCTTTGAAATATCCCATGTATTTTGCATGGGAAAAAAATACTTTTTCGTAGATTTCATGTAAAAACCTGGAAAATGAATATATATTATTTTAACCGGATAACTCAGTTTCTCTTCATAATTGGTCAGGGAATAACAACCAATTATGAAATAATTAATTTTTTTGTATTAACTATTTTTTATAGAACCCCAAAAAGTCCCCATAAAACGAAAATCTAAGAAAAAATCGAAAAACAATATTTTATATTACTTTTATGAAAATAGTTAATACAAAAAAAATTAATTATTTCATAATTGGTTGTTATTCCCTGACCAATTATGAAGAGAAACTGAGTTGTCCGGTTAAAATATATTCATTTTCCAGGTTTTTACATGAAATCTACGAAAAAGTATTTTTTTCCCATGCAAAATACATGGGATATTTCAAAGCCCCGGCGGCACCATTAAATATGGTCTGATTAAAAAAAAAAAAATACGGGTCTTTTTATTTTTCATTCTTTACCATTATGGGGGGCGGCAGCATAAAAATTTTAATATAAATTTTTTCCCATGCATTTTTGGACCACCCTAATAGGTATATATAATATAATTGGCGTGTACACCCTTTTTGAGTGTTTCGCCGAGCTCCTCCTCCTATTTGTGGCGTGCGTCTTGATGTTGTTCCACAAATGCAGGAAGGAGCTTTTTCATGGCAGAAATACACTCGGAGCTTTGCCATTGCATGCCGAGGGGCGACTGCTATTAGAAAAATGTTTTTCTCAATTTGGTGTTTCACCGAGATTCGAACCTACGTTCTCTCTGTGAATTCTGAATGGTAGTCACGCTTCAACCCATTCGGCTACGGCGGCCACCTTTGAAAATTGCTTCTGCCTTTATCCGCTCTGGATCTATGAGTCTTTTCGACTGCCGCATACTCGATTGGGCTGTCGAGTAGTCGATTAGGCCTCGTTGTTCCTGCTCACGTAGAAAGTCACTTTTGAAGTTGTTGTTTACCCCGCAGAAAGGTTCAGGACCTATGAAGGGAGTGTTTGCCCCCTTTTTCGCTAAAGTGTCTGCAATTTCATTTTCTTCGTGCCCCTCATGTCCCGGAACCCACATCAAGGTAACAGAGTTTTTTCATGCTAGGGTGTTGGGGATTTTAAAACATTCCCAGACTAACCTTGATTGGAATGAGAAGCTATCGAGCGGTTTTAGAGCGAATGTATATATGGACACCGCGCGTGTTTCTCCGTAGACATTCTCTGGCACACAGCTCTAAGGCGTGGACCTCCGACAGGAAAATGGGCGTGTTTTTCCCCATTTCAATTGCTTTTTTGAAATGTGGCTCCTTGTCCATTTTGGACCCATCAGTAAACCACACCTGTGCGCCCTGTTTTAAGGATATCTCATTGTTTCTCCACGCTGAGCGGTCACTGATCACAGCTTTGAGTTTCTTGGAGAATTCTAGTTTCCTTTCCATCTTGTCGTGGACTGTCAGGCACGGAGAGTTCAGGATTGAACCCAGAATTCTTACATGCCTTCTTTGAGATGGAATAGATTAAGAGCTGCACTGACTGCCGATCCTTTGGCTACAAGATAGAGTGGAATGAGTCGAGTGATCATTCCTAAAGCCGCTGTGAGGTAGGTTCGCAATGCTCCCGTTACGCTCAGACAGGCTATTCTGCATACCTTGTTAAGTGCTATCTGAGTCTTAGTTTGGTCTACTTTTGGCCACCATACCAGAGAGGCATAGGTGATAATTGGCACTATTAATGTCTTAGTTAGTCGAGGTCCAAGGGTCCATAATTGCTTTAATAGCCGCTTGGCTATCAATGAAAAAGTAGAAATGGCTATCAACTGAAAAATTGCGACCGGGCCACGCACTTTTCAAACAAAAACATATACATATATTGCTTTGATAGAAAAATAGTAATTTCTACAATTTATGACATTCATATACCACAAACGACCTTTTTGAGAATTTTCATATATTCCTTTGTCCCGCTGTCCCGCACATTAGCAGCTTATTTTTTCCGCCGTTACTATTCCTTTAGGAACTTCCACAGCACGTACAATTCTCTATTAAATGTTGGCTAATTTTTTGTTTTTACTCCATATCTAGGACCATCGGCACCACGCGATGTGGAGCTCAGCAAAATTGGCAGTTATTATATGGTCAAGTGGACTGATCCCGAAATGCCATCCGGCCGTGTAGAACTATACGAGCTGAAATTGTTTGGAGCCGATAAAGAAACGGTGTCATTAGTTCAGCGCGGCTCAAAATTGACACACCAATGCCGCCTGAAATATCCCGATTGCACTGAAGTAGGACAAAAAATGCAAGTCCGTGCTATTAATGTGGTGCGAGAGGAGGAATTGGATAAAATTGCATTTCCCATTAAGGGAACAACGAGCGCAGAAAAAAACAATAACGATGATGACGCTATGGATGGATATCACGAACGTCAGCATTTTGATTGTGAACTATTAGATGAAGATATCACAACGAAATTTCCCAGTACCGCTGGTGTGAGATGGCTCATGTCAGCACCAGGCTATTCTGGTTCATTCAGATGTGAACCGTTTCCCTATGCCATATTGGTGGCTTCATTGATTTTTGTAGGCATGTTCATTGCTACAATCTCATGGTCCTACAATTTTGTGCATCGTCAATTGGGTGTTCGTGTGAAATTCCCCGATCCAGTTAACGATCTGATAATCATCAGTACAAAAATACCAGACAAGTTGGCGGATAATAAGCATGAGGATAATTTATGCGATCGGTCTATGAATTTTGATGCTTTCAGACTATCCAAAGAAGCAGCATATTTGCTCAAGTACGGCACTACTTTGACGGCTAGTAGCAGTGAGAGTGGTGTACATGGCGTTGGTGGGGCGGATAGTGTTAGTCGTAGTAGTAGTCGTGAAGATGTGGACGACGAATGTTTTGCACAATGTGCGCCAAAGGATGAGCCCACGTCGTCCGCGAGCACAACCACTTTGAATGATACGAGTCTGTCGTCGCATCAAAATTCGCCATTGCAACGGAGAAATGAACAAATTCAAGCGCCAACAAGAAATGATGGTTATTTATGTATCGAACAAATAACCGGCACTAAACCACAAATGAACGATGACAGTTGCTCTTCCAGCGACTCGTCATATTTGCCATTACATTCAATTGCGCCGAAAAGTCCACCAAATACAGCGTTGACGGCGAGTGATGCTGAAAACGTTGAAAATACAATTGCTACTACCCACACAATTTCAACACCAGCAAATTGTATATCGACGACCGGCACGCCGCCGCCTACAACTGCGGTATCTACAGGTGCAGCAAATGCTGCCATTTTTAGCAATTACTTACCACATAACTTTCTACAAGTGAAAACTACTCAACCACAACCGAATCTTTTTACAAATTTTGCGCTTGCAACGGGCGACTATGTGCTACCCGATGTGCTGCCTAAGGTAACGTAAACTGAAATGAAAAGAAAAAAGTTTGAAATTATATTATTTGACCTATTTTTTTATTGGCTTTCAGATTGCAGCATCACATACTGCAACCAAAAAAGAAGAAAATGAAGCTCCTCAAAAGCCATTGCAGCAGCAAATAAATCCCATAGTTTCTTATGGTTATGTCACATCTGATTTTTGGTCAAAACAAAATACAATGCAATGAATTTAATCACAACGAGGTGTCATGAAAATTTAATCTAAGAAATGCTGCCAAGAAGAAAGACAAGCTTAGCTATGACTAAGAGTTCGAATATGTCCGAGTGCTGCGCTGAAAAGCATGAAAATGCAAAAATTCAAACCAACGCACTAAAGGTCATACTTTCGTTCAGAACATATTGAAGAAAACTATTCATTGTCAATACATTCGAGATGCAAATAGCAAAGCCAAAGGCTTGAGAGTTGATGACGATTCGATTTGGAAACTCATGCGACTGATGTATTATTGTTGTATACACTTAATTAATAGGTAAAATATATTTGGTAAAGAAGAGAATTGAATTGAATTAAATAGAAGAAGTATCGAATGTTGAATTTAAAGGCTTTGAGATGAACAAAATTCCAATGTGAAACAAAAGATTTTTTATACTCATAAAATTAATTTACTTGTAAATATGTACATACATACAAACATATCGATTTAAATATGCATAAAAATATGTATATTTATTAGTGCAAAGTTCTCGTGCATGCAAGCGAAATGTGCTTTTACAAAAGTTCCTTAACTTTTTTCCGTAAACGTATACTCTTTCACTATTTTAAACATACGTACATACTCATATGTATGTATGCGCTTATATAGATACACATAAGTTCAAATTAGAAGCATCACATTTACAATTGCTTAGAGGGATCATAAGATGATTTTATTTAGTTTTTAAGGATTTAGTTTTTAAGTGTTTCATTTAATGGTAAAAAATCGCATTTTTGTTATTTTTTTTCGAAAAACTTTGCATTGAACTTTTAATTTCCTTATTTCTATTTCATGGACCAAAAAAAATCATATTTAAATGTTTCTAAATTATTATTTCAATAATTCATCCAAGGAAATTGTGTTCTTTTAAGCAATACCAAAAGCATGTTGAACAAGTAGCAACAGCAAAGCACCTGATTTGGCGGTTTTCTATTTATTTGGGCTCTTTGGCACTTACACCCATTTTGGGTGTTTGGCGAAGCTACTTCTCCAATTTCTCTGAAGGTCCCAGCTTTAAGCCGACTCCGAATGGCAGATATTTTTTATGAGGCGCTTTTGCATGACAGAAATACACTCGTAGGTTTGCCATTGCCTGCCGAGGGGCGGCCGCTTCTTAGAAAAAACTTGTTCTTAATTTTGGTTTTCACGGAGATTCGAACCTACGTTCTCCGAATTCCGAATGGTAGTCACACACCAAACCATTCAGTTACGGCGCCCGAATGATTAGATGTTTAGATTACTCTAAACTGTCAAGCTTTGTATATTAGAGATTTTGACATTAGAGCGACCAAAAGCAAACACAGAAAACCTTCCTCCATAGGCACAAAAAGCAAAAACAAAGCACATTACTCCTTTTTTTGCCTAAAGGTACTGTTCAATGGGCCTTGGCAATACTAATTTTTTGTGCAAAAATTTTTCATTTTCTTAAATACAGTTTGTTTTAAAAAAAAAAATCTAATCAAAATCTGAGGGTTAAAAAAAAATTGTTTTTGTTTTCTACATAGTTAACTTGAAAGTTAAAAAAAAACTCAAAATAACAAATGAACCCCTCTGACCTAAACCAACTCATTTAACATTTAACGGCGTTTCCCCTATTCGAACGTCGTCGAAGCAGCACATTCTTGTTGTTGTAATAGTGTAAACATTCACCATAAATGTTTGAGGAATAATACTGGAGTTGATCGGATATAAATCCTTGTATCAACCTAGGCATGACTTAGTAAAGATTCTACAACAATAACAACAACATACTCCCAATCGCTCTCGCGACAGTTGGTACTACGTAACCGGAACAACCCGGATTAATATCCGACCAAGGTTTGCCACTTCAGCAGCATTCCACGTTTATATATGGGGAATGTTTATGCTGCTATAACTGCAACAACAACACACTCAGAGCAATATATTTTCTTACATTTCTTTACAAATGCTCGGCACACAACAAGAAATTGTCAAGGCTAACCTATAGAAAAAAAATTGTATAATTTTATTTATTGTTCGCAATTCTCATGGCATTTCTATGCATTCGGTATATATTTTTCGGAATGTTGTTGGAGTGACAGCACTTCATCGGATATATGCAAACTCAGGTCGTTCCATTAGCATAGACTCCCGAATATCTTGGAAGCGATCTCATATTTTACATAATTGTGGTTGCTACAACCATTCTCGCTATGAACGATTTCGATTTTTGTAAATCCTGGAGCCGCTTCAAAGGCTTTTTCGCAAATCATTTACTGCTTTTTTATTGTCAGTGCTTGGCTGGAATCCAAACTTCTAAACTAACATTCTAAAGTCAACTGCTTTGAAAATAGCTGTGGCGCTCACGTTTTTTATTATTCCAATTTGATTTTAATCCGATTTTTAACTCTTTCATTTTAATAAAATCTCATTTCATATATTTTACTTAGCCATGCAACTCGTCGATTTCGTGTTTTGATGATATTTTTTTCATTCAAGAAAGAAATTAATTTCGACTTTTGAATATATTTTTTATTATTCAGGAAAGAAATTAATTTAATGAATTTATTAATAGTAAAAACTTCAAAAAATACATTGAAACGTTTTGTATGTATATGTAAAATATTTCAAACCTGTTTTATGAAGGGTAATCAATTTAGAGGTATCGGACCATAATTCGGAAATCCTTAAACATCAACTTTGAATGACTCGCTAGAGGACTTGAGTAACTTTAGTAATGTTGAGTGATATCACACGATCTTGCTGTCTAATGGCAAGCAGCGCCGTCTTGTGCGAACCAAATGTAGTGAAGATCACGGATTTCAATTTCCGGCATCAAAAAGTCGTTTGTCATAGCCCGATAGCGTTCACCATTCACTGTTACAATGGCGCCAGCCTCGTCTTTGAAGAATTATGGGCCGCTGATTCCGCCAGCCCATAGGCCGCACCAAACGGTCACTTTTATTGGATGCAATGACTGTTCTTGAAAGGTTTTGAACTGCTCTTCAGCACAAATACGGCAATTTTGCTTATTGACGTTGCCATTAAGCCAAAAAATGGCACTCTTCGCTGAGTACCATAAGTTGGCCTGAGCGCGCGATAGCCACTTTTCACAGAGTGTCGATATTCGTAATACGATTGCACGATTTGTACAGGTTGTTGAGGCGTAAGTCTTTCCATGATCAAATGTCATTGAATACTAAAAAAATATGTATTTAATTTGACAGTAGTCACGCGTGAATTTTCAAAAAACCCCTATTGCAAAAAGTACCTCCAATCTGATCAGCCTTTATTATTTGAAATTTAAAAGGGAAATTCCAAAATGTACGCAAAATGCTTTATAAAACGCAAATGCATTGCATTCGTAAAAGTTAATGTGAAAATAAAATTGAATAAGATGACAACCAAATTTATAAAAATTAAAATGAAAATTGAAAATTTAAAATTTTTTTTTAATATTTAAATGTGACGGTAATATCCTATTAAATTTTTTTTAATATTTTGTTTTAAAATTTGTTTTGAATTTTTTTTTTTAATATTTTTTTTTTTATATTGGTTTTTTTTTTAATATTTTCTTTAATACTTTTTTTTTAAATATTTTTTTAATAAACTTTTTTTTTTAATGTTTTTTAATAAGGCTGTTAAAATGTCTTAGAAGTACAAAATTTCCATGAAACCTATGAAATCTTTTAAAGTATATACATAAATCTTTTGAGTATATACATAAAGAAATCTTTTAAAGTATATACACAAACCCAATTTAACTTTTATGAATATATGAAATATGAATGAAATATGAAAACATTTTACATTTAACTAGATTTTTATGAATGTATGATAAAAGATGAAAGTGATACTGATACATTTCGGCAGGCGCGTTAATAAACCCGACCAAAAGCCTATACAAGTTTTAGAAAAAAGGTTAGCGAAATGTACACACACACGCATACATCAACTCGTGGCATGTAAATATGTATTATATGTGTATATATATTACAAATAATGGCACACTTACATAGTTATAGAAAAAATTAAGTACAGTAGATTCTGTTTTTATGCGGTACATACGTTTCGCAAGAAACAGCATAAAAAAACAGCATAAAAAAAGCTAAAAGTTCTATAGTAAAACTATAGATACGTTTCAAAAGTGCTAAGAACCGCATAAATCTGAAATAATGTAATAAAATCGCATAAAAAAGGGTACTAGTCCCATATTATAACTATAGATACGTTCCATAGACCGCATGAATCTGAAATAATTAAATAAAATCGCATAGACAAAAAATTGTATTTTTGAAAATTATATCTTTATTTAAGAAACGTCAGAATCGAAAAATAAATTTACATCGTTAGAAATAGAATCAGACAATACATGCATGTTGCGCATTCGTTTAGGATTTGGCGTAAAATCACTTCCGTCACTTGAGGAAATGTACACGTCTGATCTGGATGGTGATGCAGGCTGTTCCATACTTGTAAGGTTAACATTTCTGATATAATGTGTGATGAGTTTTTGCTTAGCTGGTTTAGAATCTTGCTTATATGTACAATTCCCCATAGGTCGACATGCATTTTTTAATTAAAAAAAAAAACCGCACTATTTCAAAACCGCATAAAAACAGAATCTACTGTACTTTAAAAACAAACAAAAAACCAAAAAGATGTTTCAAATTTAGCTAAATACTCTTTTCTTATACTTTTTACATTTTATTATAATTTTTTGTTAGAGTACAAAACATATTTTTCCGAATTTCGGGGAAAAATATTTTCTAAATTGTATGAAAATATTTCATGGAATAAAAATTCGTAGCTAATTTAAAGCTCGATAATAGTTAAAACATGGTTTTCTATTTAATTACTGCTCATGTCTGTATGTATTTTAGTATGAACGCTCATTACATAGTCTTAAGTTACTAAAGACATTTTATATAATTTCATTAAAAAACATTTATTGTAAAATGAGACAAACAATTATTCCAAATAGAATGCGAAAGCAACTAAGTAAGCATAAGAATAAGAAAATTGTAAGCCAAAATTTGTCAAACAAATATATTTACTTAAGCGCAAACAGGTCATACAACTTAATTTTTTACAATTTGAAAAATTATTGTACAAAGTTATGCAAATGATGGCGTATGGATGGTTGCATCCATAAAAGCATACATACATATGTACATATATACATATAATATATATATACATGGTATATTTTTAGGTATTCAATAACGAAATATGTGCCAATATGGAATACGAAACGGCGTATAAAATATGCCAATTAAAAAAAGTCTATAAACGTTAAAAGACTAATTATTTTTTAATGTTCGTAATACAAATTTTATGAATGTCGGATTTGAGCGGCTGCAAATTATTGTTGTAATCAGAAATTATGTTATTTAGCTAAAGAAAAAATATATAAATGTATGCACTTGGAAAAACATATATGTATGTATAGAAATTGTGAATGTCCACATGGGTTAATTGGACATGGGCCCGGGACGGGCCTACTAAAGAAAACACTTCTTTTTGTTTTGTGCAAAATTAACTGAATAAGATTAGATGAATAACATCAACGAAATTTCCATCAAGAACATCGCGGGTTCTAACATTTCAATGCCACTTTTGTAGAACGATTTACCTTTTGCCTCAAAATAGGTAGGCCTCAGTTTCAGCGATAACCTCTTCATTCGGGCGCAATTTCTTAGTGGCGTGCATTTTTTTTTTTGGGTATGCGACCAGCCAGTAGTCGCTGGGAGCCAAATCTGGCGAATACAGCGGATGTGGAAGCAATTCGGAATTCAATTCAGGTAGTTTTGCCATTGTTCAGAATCTTATTTCATTGTTCAGGTTATTGTTTTTGGTTTGAACAGTGAGCAAACGCGACACCCACTTGGAAAAGAGATTTATCATAGTCAAATGCGCATGCAAAGTAAAGGCAACACGTTCTTTTGATATCTTTACGATATCAGCTAACTCACGCAACTTCACTTTTCGTTCATTCAAAACAATGATGTGGATTTTTCGATGTTTCCTGGCCTTACCGCCTCATTTGGACCTCCACTGCGTTGGGCATCATCGGTGTGTCTACCCGAAAAAGGCCCGAAAAAATGATCAACAATTCTTTTTTTGCTAGTCAATTGCTTTATTTTACAAAAATAAAAACATAGCATTAATACATCATGTTTCGACTTGATTTTCGCAAAATTTCAAGAAAAAAAATTAATAATTGTAAAAGTTATCGCTGTTTGTGTGGAGCCCGTTTCTTTAGAAGTCCCTTGCGGTGATCATCACAAGTCTTTGGAGATTCATCTAAATCAACCGGATAAGAGAAATAATTTTTTTTAATAGATAATCTTGTGCCTGATCAAAGTTTTTTTTTTCAAAATTAATAATATGGCGGCCTCAGGAAATATTTTTCAGATTTTCGAGAAAAAAACCGACAATTGTTAAAAAAAATCGAAATTTTTACAAAAAAAAAATTCTGCGATCAGGCGCGAGTTTTTTATGTTTTTCAAAAGCAGTATAAATTTTATTGAAATCTACCAAGCGGTTTTTAAGTTACAGTGATCACCAGTTCGAAAAACAAATAAAGTTTTGCTATCGACTCCTTTTGTTAATTGTTGAATAGCTCGAGAAGTATAATATTTGTTGGATTCACTTCAAATTTTCACAGAATATTTTTAAGATATTAAGATTTAAGAAAATGCAAAAAAATCCAGTTTTTTTTTTTTGAAAATTCTGACTACCCCTAACCCCTTAAAGTCTGCAAACCATCATTTTATTGTTGTTTCTGATGGAGCGGATTCCCCATAACACTTTTCAAGCGATTGCTTAGCTTGAATGGTATTTTGCCCCATGAAGAAGCAGTGTAAAATTACAGCACGAAATTCTCTTTGATTCACTGTTTTGAAAATAACAAAAGTACCGCCACTCTTACCACAATAACTCCCGAACTAATGAAAAGAAAAAATAATGAAATTTTAACAGCTGTCTTTTTAAGATTAGTACTAACTGAAAAGGAGGTGAATGCAATAAAACTAGTGCCATCTATGTGTTAGGCCCTGGACTTTTCAGCCCATGTGTTATAATGAAAATTTTCGTAAGTAAGTGTAGCTTAGGGTAAACAATAAAATCTACATATATTTTTTTTGTTGAATTACTATGCAACGGCGGTTTCCATATGTTTATTGAACTCTTAAATTTGCCTCACATGCACATATACATACATGTATCCATATAAATAAGAACCATGTACTATATAGGTATAGCAATTTTTGAATATTTATGGAAAAGTCTAGTAATCTAAGTAACTTGCAATTTTCAGCCCAACAAGTAGATATTTATTTCGTATAGCTCTTTTGTGCCTACAACAAAATTTCTTGATGTTAGAACCAAGGCGGATTCATTAAAGGTGGTGACACTAGACCAACAACACTGTTCTGTACGTTTGATTGTCAAAGCAAAGTATTGCGAAGCTAGAAAAAAAATAATGAATTCGCCTTGTTTCATTCTGAGCTGACAGCCACGTGGACACGGTGAAAGAAAAAAAAAAACAACTCAGCTGATTTACCAACACCACCTTAATAGATTCGCCTTGGTTAGAGCTCATTTATTTTCCAATATAATATACATAATTAAAAGTCGTTTAAAAAATGCCAAATATTACTTATGGCATGCAATTAAAAGTTGGAACTTATTGAATATCAAGAACAAATTTTTGAATTCGCTTAGCATTCTTTACCGCTTAGATTAAGTGTTTGAACGGCATTTTTCTTTTCAAATATTTATGTATGTATATTTTTTTTATTATTTTTTTTGTTGTTTTTTTTTTTTTTTTTTTGGAACGTAATTTTTTTAAACGATATGCATCTCCAACAAGACGAGTTGAATACTGAAGGTGGCCAAGACTATAGATTTCAACGTTCGCTATGATAAAAAGAATTTTTTTTTAAGAGGAACTTATCTGCCATATCACTTGGGATGTAGGTATTTAACAAAATTTAGTTTGTGTTAGTAACATATGAAAAAACCAACACAGCCAATGCTCGTGCCATGGCATTTGTATATCACTAACATAAGCTAAATTCTGTTAAACACATCCCAAGCGACGTCAGCCCATCAGCCGATTCTGTCAAATTCGTTCAGAGCCGAATAACGGTCTGTTAAATAGCAGATCTCTAAACATCTTTTCACCATGGAAGGTGGCGTTTTCCCAAAACATTTACTTTATTTTTCGCGATTTTGTCAGGGTCCTTGCCAATACAAAACAAACAAAAGGAGAAGAAATTACATGTTTGTGAAAATTCAGTGAATGGCTTCGTAATATTGTGACATTTAAACTAAACAAACTAATGACAACAAAGTGCCGTATTTTGAATTGTGAAAGCACGAATTATAAAAATACCTCCAAATGCAGGAGGTTTTTATGCGAATGACGTCTTGGAAAGAAAAGTGTGGGTGTGCGCGTATAATTTCTTGCGTTTGGTTGTTGTTCTTGTTGCAGCATAACCATTCCCCATACATGAACGGGGAATGCTGCTGAAGTGACAGTCCTTGGTCGAATATAAATCCAGGTCGTTCCGGTTGCGTAGAAACGACTGTCGTGGGAACTTTCTTGTATTTGGTAGTTTCCATTGCTTTCGCCTACTCTTCAACTTCGCAAACAAGTAATTCCCCTTCCTTTTGTGTGTTTATTCATGGAGCCTGACGACACAGCGAATTCGGAAGGTGCAACCTTGTATTCTATCATCCTTGCATCTCCACCAAAACATTAAACGGATTAAGTGAAAATTAACGACTTCAACGACTAATACAAAACAGCTTTTGTCTAAACTTTACTGCAATTTTTTTTTTTTGCTTTACTAAAATTTACACTTTTTTTCTTACTTCTGCGAGATTTCGAAAATGTTAGTAAGTGCCTTTGCGCATTTTGGTAAGGATTGTATGCATGCATACTTCTCAGCTTTCTATTAATTGGTTTCATTTATGCGTTGGGCATGGGAAAGTTGTATGTACATACATACATACATAAATATGTACATACTTTGAAAGACATAAACACTTAAAAGTGTAGCACTGAATATGAATATATACTTATTTACACGAACACACTTACAACACTTAAAATAAATCTTTGGCAAATGTGTTAAATCTGTGTAATTGAATAAAAATAAACGAATTATTATTGTTGTAAAACATGGAGTTTCATTCGATGTTCGAAAGTGAGAGCGAAATGACATTGCAAGTTTTTACTGGATAAATTCTTTCACTTGTAAGAATTTGGAAGTGAGAAAAAAAGCTGATCGCAAAGTAAAAATAAATACGATTAAAATTTGCGGGTTGCAATTGCTTATGGAATGTTCTTCATCTGACAGCGACGATGAAATGGAACTAGTTATTGTGGACAAAATCATGAGATTCCGAAGCTCGTTATTTCGCATTTTATTTGCTTAGTTTTTTTTTTTAATTTAAGGGGGAAGTCTACTGTGAATTTTTCAAAAAATCGATTTTTTTTTATTAGCTTAAAAAATACTTTGAACCCTCTTAAATAAGGTACAATATGTGTTACAGCTGGCTAAATTTTTCTTCGTTGAAATTTCGACCTTTTCCCGAAGCGCTCCAAAGCGCGTACCTGCTAATACTGAAACTTTAAACGCATTTTTCTCGAAACTAAGTTTTTGTATACGGTGTACACGATATCTCGAGTTCTGATAAATGAATCAGCTTAAAAATTTAATTATATATTCTCTGTAATAGTGTCTCTCGTCTGACATAGGATTTTTTTGATATTGTTATTTGTTAAATTGTTATAAACAATAGTAACATCAATTTTAGGCAAAAAAAAAGAAAAAAATTTCAAGAATTTTTTTTTCAACGCCAAAATTTTTTATCGACATAATCCTACGTCAGACGAGAGTCAATACTATGTATATGATAACAATATTTTGTTTTAGATCACCGAAACGTAAGATTTCATGTACACCGTTTAGGCACCTAAGAAAAGCGGACCTGCGCTTGCAGAAGTGCCACAGCGGCCATTTTGAATATTTTGACTTAAAATTTTTTTTTCAAAAACTTAAATATATAATAAAGATAAGAGTTTAAATAGATTTTATGTACGAGCAATATTTTGTTAGAAATAAAATCCGGAAAATAAGCCTGTTTTTTCCCTTGTCACAGTAGACTTCCCCCTTAATGCGAGGTAGCTCAAGTGAAAGCATTTTTAATTTTTGTGATTTCAGCTGTTCGTAAAACCCGCAAATTGTTACGTTCATGTACTTTTTTCGATCATTTTCTCTTTAAGAGAAAATTCTGGGAAATTAAGTTACTGGACAATTTTTACATGAACAGACCTATTTTAGTGTTTTTGGTTTGTTTAATTATTACCATCGCTACAAAGAAAAGGCAAATAAATAAGAGCAATAGTTAAGGGTAATCAGAGGCCCAAAAAAATTATGATTTTCAATAATTTCTTTTTGTACTCAATTGCTTTATTTTATAAAAATAAAAACATAGCATTAATACATCATGTTTCGCCTTGACTTTAGCAAAATTTCAACAAAAAAATTAATAATTGTAAAAGTTTTCGCTATTTGTGAGGAGCCCGTTTCTCCAGACGTCCCTTGCGGTGATCATCATAAGCCCTTGGAGATTCATTTAAAATCAATCGGACAAGAGAAATTAGTTTTATTAATAGATAATTCTGTGCCTGATCGCAGTTTTTTTTCACAATTAACAATATTTTTCAGATTGTCGAGAAAAACCCAAGAATTAATTGTTTGAAAAAATCGAAATTTTTGAAAAAAAATCCTTCGATCAGGCACGAGTTTTTTATGTTTTTCAAAATCAGTATAAATTTTATTGAAATCAACGAAGCGGTTTTTAAGTTACAGTGATCACCAGTTCAAAAAGCATAGTTGGAAATCATCAATGGTTTCGCGGAAAAAATTCTCCGGATGAAAAAGTGGAACAGAAGCATAGACCCTGTAATGAAGAAGATGGAACGCCACTCTGAAGTAATGCGAAAGCGGTTCCCAGCGGTGGGAAGTTTTTTAGTCTTCAGATATACCATTGCTGCGACGGCTGCTTTGATGATGCATTTGGCATTTTAACCCTTTGGGAACGGGTGTCGGCATATAGCCGCCCAAGTCGTTTTACCGTTCCAGACGCGTGTTGGCATGTAGCCGCCCAAATTAGTTCCGTAGTGAGGCACGCGACGTCTATCGTTTTGAGCGATAAGATAAGTATAGGTGTAGTAAAAGAATCACGTTTTCATTCAATGACATTAGGGACCATTAGCGATGATGTCTTATCTTCCTTATAATGTAAACTTACGATGTGAGATGACGGTAGAGTCAGAACGAATTTCAGTTCTTCGATTCATATATTTTATATCCTGCGCACGATGGATAAGCGATCTAGAGATGATACGTTAAATAGTGACAGTTCTGACGAATATTACTTTGAATCTGATAAGACAAAGATGACGGCAATACTTCGCCGAGTCGAAGTGAAATCCGCGCAATAAGGAATCCACTCAGGCATTTCAACTTTAGCAGTGATAGCAGTTATTATTTTTTGATTTTATGAAAATTTTTTATTGAGCTAAATAAAGCCTTAGTTTTTGTAACGTTCAATGCATTTATTTTCTTTACTGCCCACTCCAATACCTCTCGTCCTCAGCGAAGCTCGCCCATCGAGCGGCTCCGTCCTCAAAGGGTTAAACCTCATCTATCAAAAAACAAAAATGTAATTAAAATTATCAGCTAACTAAACAGTCGAATAGATTTACTTTCATAAGTTTGATAACAAAAATGTTGTTAAACTTAGATTAAATTTCACTTCGTTTCTACTATGATATACTCTGTGGGCAAAAAGTAAGGTGAATTGGTTGTAAAATGAAAAATCTTTATTTATTCTTGTAAATCAATTTCATCCCCTTCAAAATAATCCCCTCTCGATGAAATACACTTATGCCAACGATTTTTCCAATCCCCGAAACATGCCAAATAGTCCACTTCCGGTATAGCCATCAGCACCTTCGTCGATTCAGCTTTTATCTCCTCAATCGACTCGAAACACGTTCCCCGGAGTGGTCTCTTGAGTTTTGGGAATAGCCAGAAGTCACACGGAGCCAAATCAGGCGAGTACGGTGGTTGCGGAACGATATGCGTGGAGTTTTTGGCGAAATGGTCACGAAGAACGAGTGCAGTGTGAGACGGTGCATTATCGTGATGCAAAAACCAAGAGTTGTTGGTCCATAATTCTGGTCTTTTTAGACGAATTGCTTCACGTAAACGACGCATAACGCTCAAATTATATTCCTTATTAACAGTTTGGCCAGGTGGAAGGAATTCATAGTGCACCACACCACGAAAATCGAAAAAAACTGTCATCATGACCTTCATTGTTGAACGACTTTGACGTGCTCTTTTTGGTCTGGCCTCGCCATTAGCACGATATTCGCTTGATTGGTCGGTTGTTTCAGGGTCGTAAGCATAAATCCAAGTCTCATCTCCCGTAATGATGCATTTGAGCTTGTCCTGATAGTCTGAAAGCATTGTTTCGCACACATCAACGCGACGGCTTTTTTCCAAGAAATTGAGAGTTTTCGGTACCAAAAGAGATTTGACTTTTCGTAGGCCCAAATGGTCTTTCAAAATGGATTTCACAGATCCTTCTGATATTCCGATCATATCAGTAAGGTCTTTAACAGTCAATCGACGATTTTCGAGCACTAACTCCTTCACTATATTGACGTGTTGGTCATCTGTTGACGGCGATGGTCGTCCGGAGCGCTCCAAGTCATCAACACGTTCTCGACCCTCTTTGAAGGCTTTGTACCACTTATAAACATTTTCCTGCGACATGGTCGAATCACCAAATGCCTTCTGCAACATTCTAAACGTGTCCGCAGCCGAAATTTCACTCCGCAAACAAAATTTGATGGCACTTCTCTGCTCAATCAAATCAGACATTGTAAAAATCGAAAAATGCACTAATGGTCGTTTGGTAAACACAAGCGTAAATATATTACTGATAATGACATTCACATGGAAGTTGGCCCAGATGTCATTAACAGTGCTGCCAACTCATGGAAAAAATAACTAGAGCGAAATTTTAATCCCGCGAAGTTTGACAAATAAATTCACCTTACTTTTTGCCCACAGAGTATGCCTAGTATGACAGAGTTTTGAGTTTATGTTTCAGCCCCTTTTGACGGCCAAATGAGCGCGGGCCTCAATAAGTTTTGGTTTATCTCTGCTGAGCCACCAAACTGTATAGTCTTGTAAAACCGTAAGATTTATTATTAACAAATATACAGCTTCTTTAAACAGACTAAACTATCGCTATTGCTTCTTGTTTGCTGCGATAAAAAACACACATACCGACAAACAGAGTACGAGACATGAAATATGATATGAAATAATCTCTTTAACTTAAAAGATGGCCATATGACATGGCATGCATGAAAATATTGTTGCTCTCGAAAGTACAAAATTCTTCATTTCTTCGGTAATCTACATAAGAACGATGAATTCTTTTATCATACATTTCAAATTTAACAAAAGTAATGAAAAGGCAAATCAAACGGAGCAAATCAAAACGAGCAGAGACCGTGATCGATCAAAAAACACTTGAAGAAGGTCGATGCTGCGCGAACTAGCATATGCCGACATCTCATGGGGCGATGCAAAAACAATAGCACAGAACCCTGTACGATGGAAAAGTCTTGTCGAGGCCCTAGCTCCCGAGAGAAGTGAACAAGGAAAAAACAAAAAAATAAAAAAAGTTACTGTTTACTTCACTATCAATTTTACAACTTTCGAAATGCCAATAGCGGCTTTAATCAAATATATTCATAAAAAGAACTTTTGTTTTCTGATTTTTATACAGAAAAATCTAAATTTGTTGCAATACACTCTTTTTGCTCAAATAATATTGTTCCTATCAATCGAATTTTCCTTTTTTATGTCATGTTTTTGAACATATTTTTTTATTATTAAATGGTAAATGGAATTATTAATAGCAGCTAAACTATAATTTTAAACTTTTAAAAATCACACCACAATGACACCACCCTGCACATGTGAGCTAAAATGCGCCTGAAGATGTGCCACATATGTATACTATCCTCGTATGTACATTTAACAAGTTAGGTTTTTATTATTATTTAGAAAAATGGAAAAAAGTTCACTTTAATCAACCAAAACTCCTACTAAAAGTTTGCTGATAGAAGAAGGCTTAACAATTTTAAGTGTTAATAATGATATTTACCTTAAAAGTTTAACACAAAAACACGGCCGCTACAACCAAAGCCCTTTATTCAACATAGCAATGATTTGCAGCCTGGTAGCATCATTACGGGCATTTCACCATACACGAACGGCGAAGGCAAATTGAATACAGAAGGTGTCGTTTTCCCAAAACAGTTGTGTCATTTTTAGCGATTTTGACCACCGGCTACATCATGCACTATAATAATACAGAAATTACTTGTTTGTAAATATTCAGTGTATGACTTGTTAATATTGTGATTTCAGAATTTAAACTAAACAAACTAATGAAAACGAAGTGCCGTGTGTTAAATTGTGAAATAAATTAATATAGAGCCTCAATATGCAGTTCTTTACGTTTTCTTGCGGAAAACATCGTGGCAAAAAAGGATATGTGTGTGCGTATAATTTTTTCTGTTTGGCATCTGTCATGCTTTCGGCTACTCTTCTTCTTCACACACAAGTGATTACCCTTAATTTTTTTGTTTATTGATGGACTCGCCGTGTCGAATTCGGAAGGCCCAATCTATTGCTTTATAATTCTTGCTGCAGTATAGCAACTCATTTGTTTTTGTTTTACAATTTTTTGTTCTGAATGTCAAAGTACCCTACTTCGTTGATTTTGCCTTGCTTGTTTGTCTACACTCCTATCGAAATTTTAGCATACAAACCACGAATTTGCAAAATTAAAATACATATAAACGCTGTTGTTGTTCTATCAAAGTCGCCTCCTATGAATTCGGTAGCATTGATATTGCACTGATTCACCAACATAAGCCCGTATATTTGGTCAACTGTTAAATAAAATATTACCAAGGTAAACCATAAAGTTTGCAATAACTTGTGGCCGGAGAAATCTACGTAAATTGATTTTTTTTAATAAAGCCGTGCTCGCAGGTTACACTTATTGAAAATATATTAATTGAATTCAGAAAATTTACAAATTTTTTCCCTTTATATATGAATATATTTATTGTATGCCGTTATTCATAGGAAAATATAAACCATATATGTTTATAAAATGATAAATGATAATGTATATTTATGCAAACTTAGCAATGGCAGCACTATATAAACAGCAAAAGCAAACAGTAAAAAATAAAAAACAAAAATAATACGAAAGAGCAGCTGATGTCTGTGAGTGCGCTCCAAAAGTCAGCTCAACAAAAAAAATTCTACGTTTACGTATAAAATATGCGTTCGTCGTTAATTTCGCCATCAGTTTACTCAGAGATATTGCCGAGAGTGATTGTATATGATATCAAAGTGCTAAAAATTTCAATTTTTTCGAATTATTATCTCACATAAAAACTCATACTTTAGAAACAAAGGAATTGCAATTGGAACTAAGTTTAATAAACGGATCTTAAAATAATTTTCCAAAGTGGATTTCACTCATAAAGTGCAAGAAAAATTCGTGTTTGAACATTTTGTGCAAAGAATAGGAAGTGAAAGAGCGCTGTGTAAAAGGGAGAGGTGAAAATCGGTAACGAAATGCATTGCGTGAAAAATCGATAAAAATAGAAGTTCTGTTCACGTACTTTTCCAATAAGAATTAGCCGGTAATAAAATTTCGAGAATTCGACACAATGCGCTCTCAAAGAGAAAAACATAAACAAAAATATTCAAAAAAGCAAAACTGGCAAGTTTTCATGGCATACGCAAATCCAAAAAGCTAAAAATATGGATATGAGTGATTTACGCCTTGTGCAGCTTACGTTTATACACTTTTCCTTTGTTAACTTCTTTCTATTTAAATAGTTAAATGAGAAGCGCGTCAGCTTTATATACGCAAGTTTCTTTATTTTCATTTTTGAACGAAGAAAAAACATTACTGTATAACTCCCAAGTACTGCGTAGTGAAAACGAATGCCAATCCTACCTGGTACACTTTATATCCATGAAATCAAAAAATGTTTTTCGTCACTTTTCGTGCGCTTTATTAATTACCTGACAATTAAGCAGAGTGTAACATTTCATGCCTATGCGCAAGTTATGAGTTATGTTATTAATTATGTTATTAGAAATATAAAATTTCTTTGATAATATAATACATACATACATTAGTAAATACCTTAATAAATACAGGGTACATAATAACATAATTAATAACATAACTCATAACTCGCAATTCAAAAAAAATTTTTTTAGAAAAACTGTTTACAAAGAAAAAGGCAACTTCTGTTCGCTGCACGATGTAGAGAATACAGAAGTTTGCGCTTTCCGAAAGCCGTTACTTTATTTTTGGCGAATTTGACAATTGACTTGCGTCAGTATATAAATTAAATAAAACGATTTATTTTATATTAATGGTTTTCCTCTTACCTTTGCGCATTCTTCCTTTTTTTGTTTTGTTTTTTATGTACTGTCGTCACGGTTGTGAACAACAAGCAAATTTAAATGCAGGTGTACACATTTGTAACTAACCACCTTCTTATGTGAAATTAAAGGCGAATAAACGTTGTTTTTCGTACTAACAAAATTAAATCTCGCTTTTCAGTCTCATTTACCTTTTGCAAATGGGTACGGAAACACTCTTAAAATCATATTGGGGGAGACCGTCATTAGTGTGGCCAGGTTAACCGTTTCAAGGCTAGATTAAATATTTATTTTTGTGCTTGATATTTAGTTCTAACTTCGTGCCGGTTTTTTTTTCATTACTTTGACACTTCTCGTTATAAGTACATTACGTCACAAATTCAAGTATTTCTTGTAATGTCATGCGGGGTACGTATGGTAATGTTTAAAAAATGAACGAATAATTTAAAAAAATAGAGCTAATCCTGCAAACCTATTTTCCTAATTAAAATAATTTGGTTTTTCTATTATAATCAAGCTGTGTACATCTCGAGGATTCTGTTCCTTTTTCGTATCAATAGGTAAAAGTGACCTTTCCCATAGGCCTTTATTGAAAGCTTAATAATTTCAAAATTCATTAAATTGAAACTCGTTTTCTGTACTAGTAAACTACCTGTTGGAGTTATCATAATGGTATCAAAACGGCGCTTTAGTGCTACTTGAGGAGTGCCAGACTGGTACTTCAACCATTTTACTTACCTACCTAAAATTGGTGTTTAGTTTGGTATTACCACACAATAATGTTGAGGTAGAAGGAATTCTTAGTGCTATGAAAATTGGGAAATAGAGCTAAGAAATATATTTAAAATAAATATTGTTAGCTCGTTGCTTAAAATGGAAGTTATCCAAACCTATATCCTGATAGCTACCCTTAATTGATGAGTATAATTATAACATTTTCTATCCTTTTTTAAGTCAATTTAGCTCATTTTTTGTTAAGCATCTGGTCACACTGACTACCGTACAAGCAGGAACAACAAAGTAACGTATTGTCCAGCAGACCACAACAACGAGCTTATACTGGGTGAAGGAATCTGGAAATAAAAATTAAACAAAAGCAAACATACTACTTATAGATTCATACAAAAGCAAGCATATATCTGGAAATATAGTGCCACTACACTTGAAGAACTTCAGTTAAATAAGCGCGCTCAAAGCGTGTCAGAGCAAAGGTAGACATTTTTAAAAGAGAATTGCGTGAGGAAAAAAAGAAGCAAAAAACAGCTGATCAGTGCAAAGCCAAAAGGGAGAAGGAGGAGAAACGCTTCTCCACGGAGCGACCGGCAGCAGAGAACGCAAAGTGTATCGAAAGAGCAAAAAGTTGCAGCTGTTCAATCAGCCGTAAAAATAAACGAAAGCGCAAAACGTCAAGGAAAGAAAAAGTGTTAAATTTGAAAAATAAATAAACAAAGGTAAAATCAAAATCAGTGGATGTAAGAAACAGGAAAATCTTAAAGATTATAAAAAAAGTTAATAAAACCAAAATAATAAAATAAATGTAATAAATGTTAACATTAAAATAAATGTGCGAGAAAAAGTGCCAAATACACACAGAAAAATAACTTGAAGAGACATTCCACTGTCTTTGGGTCTTACAGATAAGTGGATCAATAGTTATAAGAAATAGTATTATAAATACTGCAAATTGTTGTTCAGAACAACTAAAAAGGGGGAAAAATATTAATAGCCACCAAATTAACAATACTAAGTACCTAAATTTCTAATAATTCACAAGGCCTACAAAGTAGTATGGGCACAGAAACAAAATTCAATTGCTACAAGGAGAACACCACAGCAACGACTGGCAGTGTTTTACATCCGAAAGTAGCGCTCAATGGTAGGTCGTCGGCAACAGCAATAGGAGCCGGTGTTGGTGTTGGTATTGTTGGCGCTAGCGGTGTTGATCAAAAGTTGCATACCTCAAATGGCGCTTTGAACGGTGCATTGAACTGTAAGCAACAGCAAAACGCTAGTTCGAACGGCACCAACGGCAGTGAGGCAATTGTGACTCCAGTTTTTGTACCCATTCACATTGGCGAGGACGTTATCAGCGGTGCCAAAGAGATACTCAAAGTTATACGACCACACTGGAAACTCAGTCATGTGCAATTTAAGGTATTTATTAAACATATTTTTTTATCAATATTTAATTGAAATCAATCAGTTGCTTATTACTCCCCACCATATAATTTACACTATGCAGTGCACCGCTTATCTACATACGAGTACATATTTATGTATAATATGTATAATATAATAGCCAAAAGCAGGGCATAACAGGTCATTTACTTAGTTCAATGCCAAACTCTAACTTTAATACTCTACAATTCTCTGAATGAAGTGTGACTTTTCTTGTTGACTGACTTACATATGTACATATGCATGAAAAGATTTGCATTATACTAATAATGACAGGGCGCGGAAATTTCCATTTAGTCACTCACATATACATTTGAAAAATATCTGCAGACATACATACATTTATGTAATAAATATATGTTAGTTCTAATTATAAATGTTTTCTTTGATTATCTTCAAGTACCACGATTAGGCATCGTATTACTGTTGGTTACACAACTTTTAATAATTTTTGTTTCCGAATAAAGAAAGGTTTTTTTGCTCATACGATTACCATCCGTAATTGTGATAGATTAATTGGATTTTTTCATAAACCTTAGTGGGGTTCATTTTAATATTGCTTAGTGCAATGAACGTCACAGTCTCCCAACAGTATGAATAAAATATTTGTGTGTGTATCAATGTATAGCCCTCTTATCAATTTATAGGTTTTCGACATTTACGGCTACACTGTATGTACATGTGTATATTTAGAAATAGTGCACATCAACACACAGTAGTTTTAGCTGCCTTTTTACTATACAAGGCAAGCACGGAACTAGCAGGAAGTTAGTAATATAGGGCTTGTATTAGAAATGAAATTTTATTTGCGAACAAGTCATGAACTTTAATAAATTAAAAAAATATTAAATTTTGTCTTAAAGCATACCCAGCGGGATGATACAATTTGTTTTTTTTTTTTTAATTTTTTATTAAATTTGTTTTTATTCATTTATTATTTTTTTTTTAATTTTTATATTTATTTTATATATTTTTTTAATTTTTATAATTTTTTTTTTTAATTTTTATATTTATTTCTTTTTAATTTTTATATTTATGTTTTTTTATATTTATTTATTTTTTTAATTTTTATATTTATTTTATATATTTTTTTAAATTTTTATATTTTTTTTATTATTTTTTTTTTTATTATTTTTTATTAAAGCTGTTTGTATTTATTTAATATATTATTCTTTTTTTTTAATTTTCATATTTATTTTTTTTTCCTAACCCAAAATTTTTTGGTTTTAAATTTTGAACTGCTTCTAATAAAGCAGCGCAGATAAATTCCATATGAAACTTTCATATATTATATGCAAAAATTTTAACGTTTTTGTGAAGAACTGGTTATTTCAGCTGCGACAATTTAAAAAATTTCTTATTCTGTGGTCCTTTATATGCATGTACATATATATTTATGTCGATCACAAATAAATAGCACTGACTCAATTCAACGAAGGAAAACGGAAGTTTTAAATATCTGATTCGCACCAAAGAGCTGGCAAGGGTCATGGATATTATTTATGGTCATGGCTTAACATAGGTTCATAGGGAAAGGAATTGTATGTTTTTAAAGCGAAATATGAAATCGTTAAGATAGTGTGCTCAATAGTGCTCACACTCACCAACGTAAACTTACGCCCGTATCAGCTGACACGGTGAAACAACGATCTACGATACTACGGAACAAAACTACCCCACATCAGGGGTAGTGAAGTCCTGTAAATCCAGGCTGAACTATGTCGGCAGACATAATAGCCTGATGCTAACATGGGTCCCGGGACACGTGGGTATCGCGGGTAACGAGACCTCTGACTCCTTAGCTAAGATGGGCTCTGAGGCCAACTTCTTTGGCCCAGAGCCCGCTTTGCCACTCCCCTCTGCGGCCATCACGGCCACGGTTAGCAAATGGGTAACTACTACCCACAAGCGAGCTTGGCAGGCTGAGAGAGGCTGCAGATGGACAAAACTCATGTTACCTGTCATGTCCGATCGACTGTCGCAAACCCTTCCGTCATTAAGCAGAGGGAAGTGCAGACGGCTGGTTGGACTGATGACGGGCCACTTTCTGTGAGCAAAGCACATAGAAAGGTTGGGCATCTCAGACAGTGTACTCTGCCCAGCTTGTGAAGAGGAGGATGAGACGGCGGACCACTTCCTGTGTGTCTGCCCCGCCTTCGCTCGAATCAGGTTTGAGGTCTTTGGCACTGATGTGTTAAGAAGCGACCATCTTGGCTCCTTGGCACCACAAGATCTACTCAGATTTCTTCGGAGATCGGGTAGATTTAAAGAAAATTAAAAGGGAATCCAAGTGTAGTACAATGGACTCAATTAATGTCTGAGTGCTGCACTTGCTAGTTGTCCCGACAAAAAAAAAAAAACGGAACGGAACGGTGGTGAGAATTCATTTATATCGGGCTCTCATTAGTTTCATCGTGTCAGCTGACACGCGCCTGCGTTTACGTTGGTGACTGAGTACCATAAGCAACTTCGGGGATTTGTTTTTTTTTGTTACAGTATACAACTTTCCCCTCGTTTTTCAAGTGCGTTCTCTCGATTGATGGGCTCACTTCTACTCCCAATGGCTTTGACACATCGTTTAGAGGAAGAGAGTTTCCTTCTATAGACGTAATCATATGTTAAATAGCCATGATTCTATGGGAAATATATAGAATATACATATATTTAGAAATGTTTAAATTATTTTCATAATTATATTGCATTATGAAAGGCACTAGTAGCTAGGACTATCGGCTTTTAAGATACATACTTTCATAATTTAAGCCGAAATGGTAAATATATTAAATTTTTCGAAATATTTCGACAACAGCGCCGTAGTATATTTTTGTAACTTTTGGTTGTTGTTGTTGTAGCAGTTCATCGACTTTGAATTCCCTTTGGAAAAATGGACTTTTCCATAAATTTAATATAAATTGTTTACAGATCGATAAACGAGTAAAGAGCGCGCACCGTCTTGCTAAGAAACAGCAATGAACGTAAAGGGTGTTTCTTAAGAGCTGAGTTGCATGGTCAATTCGATTGGTCCAAGTTTTGACTACTTTTTCCAATGAATCTGAATAATAAATGTAAATGAGCCCAATCAACAAAAATGCAACACAAGCGATGCTCCCTTGGCTTAAATTTTTGCACGACCTGTATTTTATAGGCACGTGAGCCAAGATCCTTACGTAAAATTTTCCACGTAGTCGAAGGAAAAAGGCCAAACAAATTGAGAATACCGACTAATCGACATTTTTGCGTCTTCTTCAACATTTCGCCATAGGTATGAACTTCGCAAAAAGATTTTTTTAAGTAAATGTCCACAATTTTGAAGCTTTGTTCTGGCGTTAAATGATTTGTGACTGATCAATTTGTCAACACAGTTTGCCATTCTTAGCTGTCAAACCATAGTTATCGATATCGATAGCTCTCATGCAGCTAATGAAACACCCGATATATTCCATTCCTTTATGTATTTTTTTTTACTTATACCAAGATTGATTTATTATTTCCTCTCCTCTTTTAATTGCTCTTCACAAACAAACAAAGAACGTGATAAATATTTTTTTTTTAAATGTTTAAAGTTTTTGTTTATTTTTATTTATTTTTTAATTTTTATTTATTTATTTAATTTTTATTTATTTATTTATTATTTTTTTTTTTAATTTGTTTTTGTATTGTTTTAAATTTTTTTTGTTTTCTATTTATTTATTTATTTTTTTTTTAGTTTTCTATTTATTTATCTTTTTTGTTTTCTATTTATTTATTTATTTTTTTTTTGTTTTCTATTTATTTATTTTTTGCTTTGTGTTTTTTTTTAATTTATTTTTTTTGTTTATTCTTTTTTATTAAATTTGTTTTTTGGAACATTGGAATATTTTTATAACAGTCCGATTCAATTATGGTCTTGATGCATTCACGGTGTTGTGATCGCATCAATCCTCCTAAGCCCTGTCCCCATTAGTATTCCTAACTGCTATTATAGGGTGATGTACATACACTTGTGCTCACACAATTAAGTCACTTTATCTTTTTACAAAATTCGCAATATTTTTCACGTTACTTTTTTTCGTAAATTTTTTATTGCATAACAAAAACCGTATTAACTTTGTACAATATTCATAAAAATGTAACCAATTTCCAAAAAATTGTCACCAAGCTTTTAAATTTTTGCAACAGAATCTTTAGAAAACTTCTGGGTATGAAACTTTATAGTCCATTCAATTTTAGCATAATAAAGTGAAAGTTTGAAGTCACTCGAAAATCGCTTTGCTTTTTGACAATTTTTTTGCATTCGATATTGAAAATTTTCTTTCATCTAAATGTTCGCCATATAAAAGGCATTATAGCGATTGTTTTGTGTTATTACATAATGCAATTCCAATATTTTGTGATTATTTTTCTCATTTCTCTCCTTTACTAGCAGTACTTAGGTACACACAACATTCCTACTTTTGTAATTTATTAATGCAATAAGAAAATATGTAGTTTTCTCATTAAAATGTGCAAAAAGCAGGCTGCTTTGAATTTTGAATTCATTAGCCCATAGTGGTGTGCAATGAGATAGAGCCGCTCACTTGTAACACTTGATGACGTGTCTGTTAAGAAAAATGCATTCGAGTGCGGAAAATAAATATTTGGCGAATGTTGCTGAAGTGATACGAGTATTCGTTGGTGGGATATAAAGCCGGGTTGTTTTAGTAACTTAGACCTACTGTCGTGGAAATGGATGTTAGGTTGTCATTCTGGTAGCGCAGTGCCAACTGACAAGTGAAATGAAAGTCAATGACGAGTCTCCTTTTTACTGATATTTTTCATTAGGGTTAGTTGTGGTGCATAGAACCGATAGCCATGTGAATCTTCGTTGATTTTGTTTATTGTTTTCATGTGGTTTAGACAAAAACTACCCTACTTTCCCCGACTGCTTTACGGATGTATCGATTTGGTAGAGCCGAAATTCTTCAAATCCTATGGCAAAGTTAACATTAGCTTTAATTGAAAGTTTATGAAATGCTCGTAATTTACAATAAGCGATAGAGGCTCGACGTCATCGCAAAGCTCTGCACACACATACACATATGATCATTAAAATAGGTACCCCTACGTTCATATGGAAAAGTCCAATATTTTAAATTAATAATATTAGATATTCAATTATATGTGGTTTTTATCTCATAGATCAATATAACAAATATAAAAAATAATTCAATATTTAAATAATTCAAAACTTAAACTAGTAGCAATGAGAACAGAAGGAAATATTGAGGGGGTCATTAAAGTAGGTACGAAATAGAAATCGATACGATACAAAAAGAACTTAGTGATTTCATTAAAAATGCTGTTTAAATTATCGAAGTTTAATTAATAACCACTGTGGCCATCAGGAATGTTAATGCCTTTTTATATTCGATTTGGCATAGAATTGATAAATCTACGGCAGTTTTCTGTGTGAGTGGAAAGCCATAGTTCTTTGATTTTTTGCCATAGATTCTTCTTATTTTTAAATGTTTCCTTCCCAATTCGCTTCTTGAAATCTACTCAAACGTTTTCAATGGAGTTTAGGTCGGGTTTACTTCGCTCTTATAATCCACTTTATGTTGAAGTTCTCGGATGTAATTACCTTAAATTCGCCCCTCTTACAAGAGGACTTGAAGAGTTACGTTCTGGATACTGTAGCAGGCTAAACTCCTATTTATCCAGAATCGATGCCGACTTACTCAATATATGTCCGGCATGTGAGGGTATACCGCACGGCACTAACCACCTTTTCACATGCCCCGTCAAACCTACTCATCTAATAACCCTCTCCCTCTGGACCCAACCTGTCGAAACAGCAAGTTTCCTGGGCTAGATGAGCTAAACGAAGACGGCGGGTGATTACACTACACTGACAGGGCAAAGTTACTGCTACAACAACAACAACAATAGTTTAATCGGCTTCCTAGAAGTCTTGATCTTGATTTTACGATACCAAGGCCTCTATTTAAGGGGGGAAGCTGGTCTAGAGCGCAAAAAATGGGCATATTTTATGAATTTATTTTGACTCAACAAAGGAATCAATCGAAAATCTGTGAAATAGGTTTAATAATATAGCTTTCATGGTACAAATACAAAATTTTTCGTCTGAATTAATTTCAAAATGGCCGCTGTCCAGCAGTTCTCCTAAGGCGCCTTTTTTTCTAGTGGGTCCATTGCCGAAGACGTAAACTCCTTAATTTTTGTCCTGGATCAAAAAATAAAATTTTTTTAGTTTCTATATAACAACAGAAAGAGTTTGAACAAAAAGTTACAATTTTCACTATAAAGAACGACATAAAATTGTTGATTAAAAAAAGAAACTATGTAATATAAATAAAAAATCCTACGTACGTCTCTGGAAAAAGGTATTTCGAATGTATTGTCAAAATTTCGTAAGAATCGGTAAAGATTTGTTCGAGTTATGTCTTCGGCCAGTTTAAAAAAAGTGATTTCGAGAAAAACGCGTTTAAAGTTGTAAGTAGCGTTCGGGGCATACCTGCGAGGCACTGCCGTCGAATGAAAAATTTGGGCATTTAGACATTTTTGCTGGCATCCCTCATTTGGTATATTATTTCTAAGACCCTAAAGCACCTTTTAAGACAAAAAAAAATTTTTCGATTTTTTCAAAATTCTAGACCAGCTTCCCCTCTTAAGTCACTTATTGAGTCTTATTTTTGTCAAACAAACTATCCATTTAATGTCAGTTCTTAAGTTTTTCTTATTTTTTTTCCTTGTAAATCTAGTCCGTAAGGTTGCTACCATTGACTTAAAAAAATAAATGAAAACCATTCATGTATCTTACATAAAAAGCCACTTAAATGATAGCATTGCTTCTTGAAGTATGTCCGTGTAAATAAATTTATCCATTTTATTGGTTATGAAGTGAAAAAGGCCTCCTCCATACAGAAAGAAGCATCCTCAAATCATTACGTTGCTGCTTGACTGTTTTTTGTTTTTTGTAAACCACGGGGTGAACTTTTGTCCTTTAGAATGTCTAACATTTCGCCCAGCATCATTTCCAAATAAGTGTATTTTCGTTCGAGCAATTTTTTCATTGTTGACTTGTGCTCTTGAGCAAAATTTTTCCTCAAATTTCCTTAACTTTGCTTGTTTCAACAGAGGGACTTTACGAGCTTTTCTGTCTGGTAGGTTCATCCTGTACAATCAACGTCGTACATTTCTCGCTGACACCACGTTTTTGATTTCAGTTGCAATGGCCTTTGATGACTTGAAAAGATCCCTCCAGACAAGTGTCGCAATTGCATTATTTGAAATGCAAGTCGTTTTCTTTTTGCCACCGTGCCGTTCTGTGGATTTTTTTGGTCTTAAAGGTATTTATAAGGAAAATTTTGGACCGTCTCAACAGTCTCCTTCTCTGAAAGATTCCTACAGCTTCTGCAATAGGGGTTAGAGGGTAAACCTAGCCTTTCCGTTTGAAAATTGAGTGGCGTGGTGTCTCCAGGACTTTCTGAGTCTTGCATCTATTGTACCAGGGCCAAAAGATTTTCGAAATAGAACGCAAAGAAATGGAGCTCTTCTGCGTTTTTCTGGAAAATAAGTTGTGCAATTTCTCTTTAGCAAAAGTCAGGGGGGATGTCGGTGACCGGGTAGGAGATCTCTGAGACCGATTCAATCGAGCCCTTCCTGGCGAACTCGTTAGAAATTTCATTTCCTTCATATTCCTATGTTCTAAAACCCAGATCAGAGAAATGTTGAATGAGATTTGATCTCTTCCGTACAGGAGTTGACCATTTTGGCTTTGCATCATGGCGTCACGGTTTGACTGAAATGTTGATATTTTCCTCCCTCCTGCGTGCCCTACGCACTCTGCATGCCTGCAGGATCGCAAAGCCTTCTGCCTGAAAAACGCTTCGGCAGTTTTACGGAATAGATAAATTGGCTGATTTAGAGCAAACCCCTGCTCCGGCGCCCGATTCTATCTCATGCAGCCGTCCAAGTGACTCGGCGATAAATTTTTACGATTTTTGTTTTGTTTTCGAAGATTATCAACAAACCTCCGGTCCTCAATTGTGCAATTCTACACACGACTCACCTGTGAAAGACATTCATGTTAATTATTAAATGAACTCCCTAATTCACTACTTACGCTGCATTCAATATTTTTCACTTAATTAGTTAAAATGCAAAGTGGCCACTCAAAATTACACTTTATGAAAATAACCGAATCTGTTCAACCAAAAACGCAGCTTAATGTAACGGGTCTTTTAAATTCACAACGAAGCAGTAGTGCCATTTGTAAGAAAGGAACTTTCAATAATAGCTTTAAATTTTTTCGAGCGGCACAGAAGGAAATCGATAGATAACGGCAGCGTACTTATTTTAATGGCCATATGTGTATGTATATTCACTTACCCTTATCTCAAATGTTTGCAACAATTTTTTTTCATACTTATCGCTTTTTTATGCAAATTTGCAAAGTACAATAAAGTGCGGGGGAGCCACTCCATTGTGTCAGTACAGTGTTCGGCTCATTTTAGATTTAGATATTATATATATTTTAGATTTACTATATACGAGTAAAATTATAAATCACGGAATCAGCTAATTACTTTGCGGTCATATCGGTCATATCGGAATAATACCATATGGAAATCTCAAAAAAATATCATAATTTCAAACTTTTTAATCGGAATTTTTTAAGTATGCAGTTTTCTTTTATTATTTCAATACAATAAAGTGGATGCTTGCAGTCGCTCACAAATAACGTTGAATTTTGAAATTTTTTTTTGCAAACGATGTTGAGAAACTTCTTCAATATAAAGCACATACTCGGATGTCTTGACGTACGGTGATTCACTCGTTAGAATGAAAGTGCTGCCCAGGCAGGTCAAACCACAAGAATCGAAACAGTCGTGGCTGGGGCCGTTTAAATTATATTAATTATGTTGTGAGAGTCCAATTTCTTTTTTTTTACAAAAAACAAAACGATGCAAAAAACTTCTTCCTGTTCTGGTTTTGCGATTTTTCTGTTTGCGTTGAAGGAATGTCATAAGGCATCTCTCGGCCTCTGCTCGCACTATGCACAATTTCCTTGTTTTTGGATTGTTACGAATGAATTTTTGTGTAAAGTTTTTCTACCGCTGAAAGAATATTCAACCTACCACCGATCAGCTAGATCTGCCTCAAATCTTAACGCAACGGGTGAATTTACCTTTCGACATCTCAATTGGTATGAGTTATCGGACTAATGTTCATTATATGACTCCGAAATACATGATGAAATGGGTCAAGACATTCCGAACAACAATAAAAGAAAAGGGGTGGAAAAGAGGAATGAAACTTAGCCCCAATACGCTTAATGTATTTACTGACGGCTCGAAAATGATAGACGGAGTAGGTGCAGGGGTTTATTGCGCAGAGCTAGACATCAGGCGGCCAATTAAGCCCCCTGACCACTGCCACTAACAAAGGCATCGAGCACTTCCAACATAAATATTTTCGTGGACAGTCAAGCGGCAATAAACTCATATGAAATTTCATCTAAAAACGTTCTTAGGACTAGGGAAGCCATAGAGAGACTAGCCAGAGACAGACGGTTACACATCTATTGGGTACTCGGACATAAGGGCATTGCAGGAAACGAAATTGTAGATGAGATTTCCAAAAGCTCTGTTTACAGAAAATTCGAACAAGAAAACGACATACTGAAACCTTTAAATACGGCATACAATGACATCGCTGCGACTATGAAAACACGGATAGACAGGAGGTGGAATAATCTAGCCACTTGTAATACCGCAAAAATCATGTGTACACAGAATGCAGAAAAATACACCAGATTCGTACTAGCCCTGTCTAGAGAGGAAAGCAGAATTATCGTAAGTATGCTGACAGGCCACAATTTGTTAGCGGCACACGCATTCAAGATGGGAATTGCGAACAATGATAGCTGCAGATTTTGCAATGAACTAGAAGAGAGGGAAACTCTGGAACACCTTCTATGTTCTTGCCCTGCATTAGCTAGAACCCGAATCAAATGTTTAGGAGCTCTACAATATGGGAGGTTAGAATGTTTTCGGGGTTAGAGCTTCCCAAAAGACGCAGTCTTATTACAAGAAGCCTACTACAAGAAAACGTAAGGGTCAAGCTCCATCTGGTACCACTAAGGACCAATAGGTCTATATGATGGCTTTCAGTCAGCCAGGCCAACCTAACCTAACCTTTTATACCGGCCAGACAAAGTTTAGAACATTTTAAATTTAAGACCATAGTCTTAGCGCTTAACCGCTTAGCATTAGAAATTCCTTTAAAAGGAACCTTTTAGCATTTATTAAAGAGCCTGAAGGAGAGAAATATTTTATGTGTTTCAATAGTGGAACCACTTCTTTGTTTTTGATGTATGATGAGAATGGCCAACGACAGGTTGAAGACCCTCGTGATGAAAGTTTTTCTTGTCGGACTCAAAATTTTCAACATCAGCATATTGACAACGTGGGGGCCAATGGCTTCGGAAGCTTTAGCTTTGCTGAAGGCCACCTGCTCTTCATGGCTGGGGAAGGCAAGCGGAGTACTGTTGCTTGAAACTGGTGCAACTTTCTGGTGGCACGACGCTTAGATTTCTCAACCGAATGATGAAATATGACTTGTCGGCTTAAATAGTTTGCGTATCACTTCGGGTTCGACGAAATTCAATCACTAAAAATGATTGCCACGCTGTCATTGCGCTTCGTGGGGTTTGACAAGGACTTTACGGCGGACCAGAGCCTACTCACACCAGAGGTTGCAGGCACACAAAATAGATTCCGGAAACCTCTAGAATTTTTGAAAAATGTGGCTATCATGTAAAAAAAAACACTTGCTAAAATATTTCCGAAAGAGTTGTTTTATTTTTTCTCTCTCTTTAATATACATATCAGCTATTTTACAATGGTTTGAATACTGGAGAAGCTGGCACTAATTGCAACGCGCACAAACCTTATTTGCTGACTTCGATTTTTTGTGGTTGCGAGCATAGACTGTTATTTTGACTGAGGTTGTGTTCAGGGGAATCACGACACATTTTTTACAGTCGGCAATAATTGTAATCCCATTAGATAGGTTCTGGTAATCGTTGTCACATGCAAGGTTAGCGCCGAGGCATTAGGAAAACATTTTAAAACTAATTGAGATAACTAATCTAATTACAGCCATTTTAAGTATCCGATAAGACCGTCATGCACGCAAATGCTTTATATCTATATCACTGTATAACAAAAACAAAAAAAGGCAAGGTTATGGCAATGATTTTTGGCAAGCAAACGGAGCCAATGAATAAAATCTGGCATACATAGTTTTTTGTTTTTCAACTTTACGTTTCATATTTGTTTAGGTTAGGTCAAAGTTGGCCCCATATGAGGGTGAAATGACATTCAAAATCATGAGATCGTAATATCCGAGGCATGAAACATGATTAGCAATTGTATACGGTGTGTATAATTTTCTTAGAATACTTTAAATCTCAAGGGAGGAGCCCTTTTCTAGAAAAATACGGAACACGTTTCAAAAACAAGTTTATAAGGACCCATACCTATATGTACAAGGTGAAGTCCAAAACAAACAAGACTGAACTAAAATAGAAACGACAGGAGCTTTCTTCTAATAACCTCGAGTTTATTTATTCAAAATAGTCCCCTCTGGCCTCGATACACTGTTTTGCGCGATTTAAAAGCTTTGCGAAAAAGTGTTTCAGGTTATTGACCGGAATGTCCTTCAGGATGTCGGTACAAGCGTTTTAGATGGCATCTACGGACGCAAAACGTTTTCCTTTCATGGCCAAATGCAATTTTTGGAATAAGCAAAATTACAGGGGCTATATCAAGCGAATACGGTGAGTGATTCATGGTTAAAATGTGATTTCTAGTCAAAAAATCAGTCACAAGAGTGGATCGATGAGATGGTGCATTATCATGCAATACGCGCCAGCTAGTTTTCCCTTGGAATCGTAAAAACAAAGAGCATCGATTTGATTTTTCACTTCTCCATACGCGATTTTTTTGGGTGGAGATCAATGATCAGTTAAAATGCGATAAGTCGATGTTTTGGAGATATTCAACTCCGATTCCATAAATTTCAACGATGATTTTGGTTTATTTTTGATAAATTTACGAACAATTTCAATGGAGTTATCGGTGATCACTGATTAGGTTCATTGTTCTTTATGCCCTCACAACCATCTCTGAAACGTGTAAACCATTAATGAACTCTGGCACAAGATAGACAATCATCGCCATACACTTTTTCATCAATTCAAATGTTTCGGTAATCATTTACCGATTTGAAAACAAAATTTGATATTAGTTCTCTGTTCGAAACTCTTTTTTGTACCGATGACACAAACATACTGACTGCTTAGACGCAACAACTTCGCTTCCACTGAACCGAATGTCACCAAGCTTTCACTGGAAGTCAACTAGGGATGTAACTTCCAACGCACTAACTCATTAAAAAGATGGCGCCATCAAAAACATTTTTATGACGCCAGACTTGTTTATTTTGGACTTCACCTTGTATGTATCTTTGACCCGCTCCCTACCTAAAAACATACTCCTTGTAACCCTTTATCATACTCAATTGGCTAAAAGTTGCTATTAAAAAACAAAGATTTTGTTATACAGTTTAATTTTCAAAACACATATATATGAATATTTCATAAAGAATGTTTATTTGAAACGCAATTAAACAGAAGCTAGTGCGTCTATGGATCATAAAAATATTTTATTGAAGACTTTTTAGATTACAAAGATTAGACCTTTTAGATTGTAGATAACAAAATGTTTAAAAAAGATATTTCATTAAACAAGTTTGAAATTTCCGCTTTTGTTGCTTGAGTGGTTTGTGTTAAAATTGTGGCCAAGGGGAATGAACGAATTTGTGAAAATTTATTATAACCTTCGAGGACCCATTTTTATCTAACCTGAATCTCTGAGTACTAAACATAAATTGACAAATACGAGAGGTATTCACTTTGCCTGACTGTTTAGTGAGCTTTTGGGGCGGTAACTTGCTTATAATGAAATTTTACCGCAGTAATTTTTTCAATATACACTCACGAAATTAACCCTCAAACATAATTTTTGTTTCGACGCTTTTTTGATGTTAAAGTTGAGTTTTGAACTTTGCTGTTTAAGAGACTTTTAGTACAATTTTATGGCAAATATTTTTGTGGCATATTTTAAGAGCGATCTCAAGCTCTGTTTAGAATATTTTTTGCCTTTGAATAAAATGGTAACAAAAATGTTGCCTATTGTTTTTGACATGGTACTGCTGAACACACAGGCCGATCCCGGGGATTCTCGGATAAAGAATCTCGATTTGGAAATTTGGCAACTTGTAAACCAACACCAGCGCACTAAATAGTACCGAAATCCAGCCAAAAATGAGTGGAGACATGCTTCCTTATGAATTTGTTTCTAAGGACCCTCTGGATATATGTCAGGTGCAAAACTGCTCTTCATTATTTTTAATTTTTTTTTTGTTCAAATGGGCTTGCGCTTTTTCTTTCAAAAGAAATTCATCTTTATGTGGAATACAATACAAAATCCTGTCAGAAAAAAAAATCCACGCGATTTTTCAGTACCTTAAAAATTGCACTTATTTTATAAAAATTTGATGAGCTATGTTACTGCGTAGTCGAAAGATTACTACAACCCACAAGCAAGCTTGCCAGGCTGAGAGAGGCTACAGATGGACTAAACTGATGTTACCTGTCATGTCCGATCAACTGTCGCAAATCCTCCTGCCATTAAGCAGAAGGGCCTGCAGACAGTCCCAATTTTTTATGACGTTGCCACCTGGATTTTTATGCAAAAATTCCAATTTATCACACATATCACTTGAATATGAAGATATATGTGTAATGTAGGTGTAAAATGAAAGGCGGTATTTTAATAAAAAAAATTGTGGTGTTGCCATCTTTTTTCGAAATATAATTGCAAAGAAATGTATAATAAATGTAAAGATAGCTTCAATCCAATAATATTTTTAAAAGCGCCGCCACATAGTTTCAATTATTAGCAAAATTTAATTAGAGATTGTGATATGGGTATCAAGCAAAATCAGATCAAAATAATGAATAAAGCTTTAGTTAAAATGATTTGTGTATGGCGTTGCCGTTTATTTTTTAATTTTTAAAGGTATTGGAAATGCCTTAAAGTATAAAGTATGCACATTATAAAAAAAGGCAACTAAAAACAGAAATGGTTCACCTTTCTCTTTCAGAATTTTAAGGTTGTTAAATTTTTTATTAGTGTTAAATACAGTATTTAATTTTATACACAAGCAAAGTCGCAGGCACCACCTAGTACGTATGTATGTACATATATTTACATATATTTTTCATTTAATTCGTATAACCAAGTAAATTTTAAAAGGAAATAGCAACTGAGGCTTTCCGATTGTTTCTCTAAGTAAATTTCATTGGTCTGTTTTATTTTTATTAATATAAAATCTTTTATTTTCAAACGAGTGTTTATAGCAAAAAGTTTATTCTCGGCTTATTTCCGTTGTCCATATCTTCAACTGTACTAAATATATGTATACTTATCGCTCGTTTGCTGCAAGTCATAAGTATGCAGAAATTACCACCAGGTCCTTTTTCATGTTGTGCAAAAAATTAATGGTGATATCCATTAAAAGTATCACTTCAGATGAAAATGCGTCTTTTAATTTAAATCATTCAAGTCGATTTTCTCCGATTTTTTGTTTCTTCCAGCAAACGTGTGATATGAGAGCCCGTTTTCATGAATTAGGCCAATAATTGAAACTCAAATTACGCATTGCTTTTCTTTTAATTTTGTATTTAATATTCGAATTGTCTAGTAGCGAGCGACACTGGTCCTTTTTTATCTTTTGTTTTCATTTATATGCTTATTTACGTTTCCATGCCCTCGAACTCGTTAATGCTATTCTGGTTAGTTAGTAAAAAATTAACTGCGTGACTTGCGACGAAAAGGTAAATAAATAAATATTTATGTAAATATTATATACAGTTTTGGCGAAAATATAAGCGCACTCTCAGTTTACATATATATCATATTACCATTTTTTATGAGACGCTATTCAAAAATAAAAATTTGAATTCAATCTAAACTTGTAAACAAAAAAATTTAATAAACAAAGCCATCTACTCACCCCTTTTAATGGCAAACAAACACTTTTGAGAGTAGCAGTTAATGGCGTACCTATTATTCTGGGTGAGACTATGTTTATGTATATAAGATCCTCTAACTCCTAGTTCGAGTATAGGGCGTCGACAACTCCACTTCGCTATCGAACACGGTTTTGTGCAAGGGCTCTAAGCTCATTCCAAGTCTTATTCACAGACCTCATTTCAGCCTGCGTTGAACAGTGCCAGATGGTTCGTAGTCTACCTACATTTCGTCTTGTCTGTTATTCTTCAGGGTATGGCCGATCCATTGCCATTTCCTTTTGTGGAATTCAGTCGCCACATCGGAATAATTAGCCTTCCTCAGTAATTGAGGTACTCGTATTATTATTATTATGGCGGATTTGCCACGGTGATCTGAAAGATGAATTGTGCCGCCTTCATGGATTTTGATTATTTCTCTGAGCCCAGCTTCCTCAATAAAGTTTTGTCCTATGCTATTGAATTTTATTTCCCCCTCTAATAAAATATGTTTAACCAGCATGTCAACACATGTGTTGCGATTGCATTTTCCTTCCTGCAGAACCTACAAGCTCCATTAGAGTATATTCCCAGGGTATTGTACATAATTGGCGCTTTCACCCTTTTTTGGTGTTTGGGCGAGCTCCTCCTCCTATTTGTGGTGTGCGCTTTGATGTTTTCTACAAATGGAGGGATAGTTTACGATGCCTTCAGATTTTTCGTGGTAAAAATACGCTTGAAGGTTTTCCATTGTTTGCTGTATTGTGCCCAAGGTTTCGAACTTGTGCGTTTCCGAATGGTGATGAAAATAATTGAAGATGCCCTATTATTATCCCTGCCATGATTTTAAAATTATTATACATTAATTCCATACAATCTTTGTAAATGTAGATTAAAGCTACCTGTCATTGATTTTAATTGCGATAAACCGGTATGACCTTTTTTTGTCTTTCCTCTACTTCCTAAATAAGAGAGAAGAAGTTACCCTTTCCTAGGCCATAAAATGGCTCTGGGCGTACGAATGGGAAGCCCACCTCTTTCCTGGCTAATTTATCCGCCATTTCGTTTCTAGTAGTTCCTATGTGCCGTGGAATCCATAGAACCTGGTAGAGGTATAGCTGTTAATCAATTAATAATCAGTTCTATCTCGTAGTAGAAATTCTGTTAGATTTTTCAAAGCTTTTGTTTCGATGAGTTTCGGTTGTCGGAGAAAAGTTAAAAAAATCATAAATAATAATCATTTTTATTTTACCAACTTGTAAAAATATGTGAAATTAGTAAAATGTGAGTATTAAATTTAGTAAAATTGTTTTTGTTTTTTTTTCGAGAAATTTGCTCGCATGTAATTAGATCTTAGTATCGAAGCCAATTTATGAATCTCATTTATTTACGACGATCTCGCGACACATATAGCACACGTATGCCCGAAAATGAAAACACAGTAAATTAATAATGAAAATTGCTGCATTGTTTTTCAAAATATTCCGCTTGGACATGGTGAACAACTTTGTGCGACACTTTCGGGTCTTGTTCTCCGCAGAAAAATATCCAGTTGGGAATCTCCGAAATCACTTGGAGACGGTAACGAACGAAGTATCATTCGCTTCGCATCCGGTGTCTGGTTAGACTTCGAATTTGGACGTCCATTTAACATATTTATATTGTAGCTAACGACTTGCGCTTCCTGGTAGCTTCCTAAAATTTAATTTTCTATCGATTTATGGTTATAGCCTTTTAAAAAGGGTCCTCGAACAGAACGAAAAAAGACCAGACCTGGTTTTCCCAACCGAAGGTTTTAAAAATGTGTTCAACGGAGGGTTAATAATGGCACACCACCGAATCTGTGATAAATAGTAGATGGATTCCTATTGACTTCTTCTCACCAACTTTGTGTGTTGTCCCCATGTTGACCGTTTGCAGTGAAGATTAAAATAAAATATCGCAATATTATGTCGAATCGTATGACACTTTTGGATTTTTTCAAAAATTATTCAGTGTTGTCAACTAAAGGAACTTTTATAAGTAATCCCGTAAATATTATTCACTCAGTTGCTGTAGTGATAAACATTCCTACAGTCAATCATATTTTTTTTAATTTTTAAATTGTGCTCATCTCGCCGAACCGTTTTACAAGAAATTTGTATAACTTTACTTCTGCTTAATGATTACAATAGCTTCTTATACTATGTAGTACGGCAAAGTGAAAGCGGTCTAGAAAAAATGTGTAATATATATATGTATATATAATTGGCGTGTACACCCTTTTTGGGTGTTTGGCCGAGCTCCTCCTATTTGTGGTGTGCGTCTTGATGTTGTTCCACAAATGGAGGGAACTACAGTTTCAAGCCGACTCCGAACGGCAGATATTTTTATGGCGAGCTTTTTAGAAAAATGCTATTAGAAAAATGTTTTTCTTAATTTTGGTGTTTCACCGAGATTCTAGAACTAATAGAACTACAAAAACTGTGACAACCAACTTCATACAGAATTTGCTATCCAAAAAATGTAATGCTTGCGGGTGGTTAAGTTTTGGCTAACACTGTTTGTGCATACAAGAGTTACTGTATATTTGGACTTTTATGTACCGGTTCCGTCATTCATTACGTCGAGCTGCAAAGAAATGTGTAGCAAAAAAATTAATAAATAAAACAAAAATAATCTTTAGTTTGTAGTAATTTGCGAATTTATCACAAGACTCCATACTTTGTATGCATTGCTTTTAGAATGTCCCAATTTGCGCCTCTTAGCACCTGTTTGCTATGTATCACGGCTCATATACCCAAAAATTGTTGTTTTTAATTTTTCGTTCGCCTTTATTTCTGATCTTTGGACTGGCACTGCTGATCAATACAAAATATTTGTTGTTTTTTTTTCTACACTATACACATACATATGTTATTAATGTGTGTGTGTACGCTATCTGATAATTCAATAGGCACGCTGCACGTATTGTTGCCGAATTCGTCGGCGATTGTGACGTTTAGATCCGCAAACGATTCATAGGGAGTTTATTTTTGATTTCGATGTTCACTTTATTTCTCTAGTAAGTCAGTATATACATAGGTATGTATATGTATATTGTTTCTATGTTGTGTATAAGGTTTTTGTTGGCCAATTCGTATGAGACGCGATAGGAAATTAGTAACTAGCTAGAACAAAATTTCGTCACTATTTTTTATCGTACGTATTATATTATGTGGTGTGGTTACGAGGTAAATATGGGGTATGGGGACTACTCACACTATCCCTCTCTCCCGCATTGATGTTTAGTCAGATTATTTGGACCACGTTTTCTTGAGCGCCAACACATCTGGTTATTCATTCCTATATTATTTCCACGTTGGTTATTCACTATTCCTATATCTATTTTCGTACATTGCACTCTTCATTCACAAAATCTTTACGTTGTTTTTGTTCTTTTTTTTTAATAAATGCGAGGTGGCGTGACAAAAATAGATGTTTGCCTACTACACGATTGGGCACGGGCATGGTCCTATGTATGTATAGATAAGTACATATGAATTCGCTAGGGATGTTAATCTCGGTATAAATTGCACAGTCTTCTGACATACTTTATTGCTTACTATAAGCTTTACATTAAATAAAGTATGAATATTCAAAAATACTTTCTGACTTTTTTTTGCTTTATTTGATGTATGAGTACGTCAAAAAATATTTGTTGAATTTTCACTGAATTTAATAAACAATTTGTTTTGAGATTGGTCCCGTTTTTCGGGATTGAAAAAAACCTTTCTTTCCACCAACTTTTTAACGGCATAACAACCGGATTTATGGATTTACCTGGCCCTAGTGAGTCAATAATGTCTGGCAGAAAACATTTGCAAATTATTTAAATAATCAGATGTACAAGGTGGCTTAAAATTAATCATCCAATTTTTTTTAAAAACTTTTTTTACTAAATACAAAATATGCACACATACGTGCATTCCAAGAGTTTTGTCCCGCTTGATTCCACGTAGACACCAGACCCGGAACCGTGCTCGGTCCTGGAGCCATCCGTGAAAATGCGAGAACATTGTTTGGCGGGCTCATTTTCTGAGTTTGGTCACAGTTGAGAACATCTAATGCCGGGCCTGAAATGGTCGGAAAAGCTCTGGTGCAACACAGTATTTGGAGTCTCGATAAGGTCCTTCTGACTCCCATAAGAGAGAGTCTACTCATCCAGACCACTGATGTATAGGTGATAATAGGTCTTATCATAGCCGTGTAGATCCATAGGAGAAAGACCCCACGTTTTCCCAAAGACACCTTTGCACTGCCAGTGCTTTGGATGTCTTTATTTCAACGTGTGACTTCCAAAGAAGTTTAATATCGAGGATTACTCCAAGATATTTGATTTCTTTGGATAGCTGGATTGTGACTCCTTTTAGCTTAGGCAGATCGAGTCCATCAAGCTTCTTCCTTCTGGAAGAAGAGGACAATAACAGTCTTGGTAGGGTTTGCCGATAGTCCATTCGCACAGCACCACGTGTCAATCATATCCAGAGTTTTCTACACTTTCCTACAGATTCATAAGCGAAGGGTCTGTTACCAAACAGGCAACGTCGTCCGCATATCGCATCGTTTAAGGGGGTGAGCAAAGGATCAATTACCATACACCAGAGCAATGGAGACAGCACACCGCCTCTATTAACCCCGGATGACACCAGCAGATTTTCCTTTGCTCGCACCGTGACGATTCTTTGGACCAGCATCGAACGAATCCAATTCACTAGCACCCGGTCTACGCCGTGCCTACTAACAGAGCTGCACATACTATCAAAAGTAGTATTATCGAACGCCCCCTCTATGTCCAAAAAGATGCCCATAGCGTAGTCCCTCCTGTCGATGGCTAGCTCTACCCTAGCAACAAGGGTTTGCAGTGCCGACTCACAAGATTTTTCACTTTGATGATAGAGAGATAGAGATAGAACTCTTTTCATTTTTCAGTTATTTAATTTTTTATTAGTTTTGAGGCTTAGAAATGGAATACCCAGAAGGCAAAAATGCTTTTAATTGAGGACAAAAAGCTGCCGAAGCAGCCTTCTACAGTATGAAAATAGTTAAAAAATGTTGTCGGTGACTCGTCCCGCAGCGGAAGGTCTTCAAAATTCGATGAAGAACGTCTTAAGGGGTTACATGGGTTTCGTCGGGTAAAAAAAGGAATATTTTCAATTTTTTTTTCTATGTAAAAAATTATTTATTTAATTCAAACTTTTTTCTGTCTTATAGATACATATTTAAAGAATAATTTCTGAAATTAAAAAAAAAAAATGATAACTCCTCCATTGTGACGTCATTTTCGGTGACCCCTCGAAAAAAAGGTGCGTCCGCGTTGTCAGCATAACTCCTGACAGGCTCATCAAAAATGAAAAAACAAAAATAAGTATTTTAGTTAAGACCATAAACTCGTGCTTGAAGGAAAGAAAAAAAAACTAAAAATTGGAATTTTGGCAGACATTTTTCCAAAAAAATGAAAATTTCGGTAAAATTTGCTTCACATTTTGTTTTTTTTTAAATAGTTCTAATTGAAAAAAACAAAATCCTTCGTTCAAGATCGAGTAAATTGTATTTCGAACACCTGTGTAAAATTTCATCAAGATCGGTTCAGTAGTTTTCGAGAACATTTGACAACCGACTTTGGAAACACAGTTCCGAGAAAAACGCGTTTAAAGTTTTGAATAACAATAAAAGTGGCTTAGAGCGCACACATTCCAAAGGCTGTATCTCCGAATTTATTATTCGGATCGACTTGAAAATTTAGGATAATATTCCTAAGATGCTGTAGAAATTAATAAGCAAAAAAAAAAAAAAATAAATCTATTTTTGGAACCAACGAAACCCATGTAACCCCTTAAATACTTTTGAAGGAGAAAGGCGAATATATAATTGATAAACTTATTTGTATAATCATTGTTTTTTGTTTAAATAAAATTCTCCGGTAAAAACGCTGCGAACTTATTCCCCTACCTAATAAATATGCAAATCATTAGATATATCGGGGATTTTTTAAGAGCTTGAGAATTTAAAATGTTAATACAAAAAAGAAGATATTGTTGAAATGAATTATTTTCATTATAATCTGGTATAATTTTATGCCATTTCGATTGTTGAGCGCGCTGTATGGCAAGTTCTCCGCCGCTCCGTCTCAGTCAGCGTGGTCCAATAGCGCTCGCCATTCACCAAAATGGCAGCTTCTTCCTCATTTCAAAAGAAATAAAGACCGAGCCTGGCGGCATGATCTATGAACTTCACAGACAGGGGCCCGATTTTAGTTTGTAGTTAATTAAAGGGTATGGTAATTTATAAAAATCTTCAATAAAATTTGAACCTAGCCCGGACAGTTAAAAGTGATTGCTTGATAAGATTTTTAATTTACTATTTTTCGCTAACAGGAAACATTTAACTTCAACTTAACTTCATTCAAAAAAATATTTTTATGGAAATTATTTTACAAACTAGTACCGTATATATTTTTAGCTATTGGAAAATTCTAAGAACAATTCAGCAACGATACCCTCTACGTCCGAATGCCTAACTGTTTTAATAATTTTTTGGTCTGCATATGCGATTCGTCCTTGTACTCTATAAGTATATCTGCAGATATATAAACCTAATTATAATACTACGATTGTAAATGGATTAGTCATGCGAAATCACGCAAAGCGCGTGGAAAGATATCTTATCTTGAATTGAATTCTCAAATGCGAATATGTACTCGTGCGTATGAATGTGTGCAGATAGCCATGTGAACAAATTTTTAATGAAAGCACTGCATGCAACCTGTATATGTACATGTGTTAGTATAAAGGGTGGCCAAATCTCTAATCTCCTCAGTTGGCATCAATCCTGATATTAAGCCAATGGTAGCTACGCGCAAACTCCCTCAGCTAAAGTGGCCGTCTACACAAAGGATCTTTCTAGCTCGAGTTCCTTTTTAAGCACTGCTTTACTTTAACAATTTTGTACAAAAACAAAAAAGCTCAGCACATGTAGGGTTGCAAATGCGCACAAATATAAAAAAGCAAAGTATAAACGGCAATCCTGGTGCTTATCTATAGTTCACACAATTTTTGGAATTTGCTGTAGCGAACGACCTTAGCCGGATGCAAATCCCTGTGGTTCCGGTAGTATCAGTACACGTTCGTCTCGCCTATTCCCAGAAGTGGCGCCTTAAAGCCAGGTAGGTAGGTGAAATGGTTGTAGTAGTACCACTCTGGCACTCCCCAAGTGGCACTAAAGTGCCGTTTTGATGCCATTATGAGACCTCCAACAGGCAGATATTTACAGCCAACCAGAGCTGTTGATGTAAGAGAGAAGGTTGATGGGATTTAGGTTGGCGGACTGCCCCAGGCTGTCGAAGACAGCAGCCAAAAAACCTTAATCCTCTAGTTGCCAAAACTGGGCATTTACAGAGAAAGTGCTCAACAGTCTTCTTCTCTGAAAGGTTCCTACAACTTCTGCAATGGGCGTTAACTGATAAACCTAGCTTTTTCGCGTATATGCCGATCACCCAATGGCCGGTAAACACAGCTACGAGTTTGGGAATTGATTGACGTGGAGTCCCCAAGGTTTTCTAAGTCCTCCGTCTATTGTACTGTGGCCAAGGGTTTTTCGAAATAGCACTCGAAAAGGGGCTCCATCCCTTCTGCGCTTTTCTGAGGAATATGTTTGTGCAATTCCGCTTTAACAACAGTCAGGGGGATGCCGATGACCCAGTAGGGGGTCTCTGAAACCCATTCCAACCAAGCTCATCAGCAATTTCATTTCCCTCTATGTTCCTATAGACAGGAACGCGAATCAGAGAAATGTTTCTTCCACATCCAACATATTTATTCTCCTCCTTACAAAGAGTTGGCTAGTTTGGGTCTGCACCATGGTGCCGTCAGAGCCTTGATCGCGGCGTAACTATCGGAGAAAATGTTTTGCATGTCTGTAGAATCACAAACACTTCTGCCTGAAAAACATTAGTAGTGTTCGGCCGCCGTAGCCGAATGGGTTAGTGCGTGACTACCATTCGGAATTCGGAGAACATAGTTTCCAATCTCCGTGAAACACCAAAATGAAGAAAAAGTTTTTTCTAATAGCGGTCGCCCCTCGGCAGGCAATGGCAAACCTCCGAGTGTATTTCTGTCATGAAAGCTCCTCATAAAAAATATTTACCGTTCGGAGTCGGTTTAAAACTGTAGGTTCCTCCATTTGTAGAACAACATCAAGGCGCATAGACAAATGGGAGGAGGAGCTCGGCCAAACACCCGAAAAGAGTGTAAGCGCCAATTATATATACTTATATGTGTATATATATATGTACATATTCGACAATTTTAAGGAAATAAATAAATTGGCTGATTTAGACGCTGCCTGATTTTGGTCCTGCTCCGACTTCCGTTTCCATTTTGGAGCCGTCAGTGAAGAAGTACCAGCATCGGTGCAGATTTTCCCCTCGTTTCAATCCTGTCTACTTGAAAAGATTGGCCTGGTACTACCCTCAAACTCCAGTTTGCGGATAGAGAGACCTGTCCGAACTTCAGAGAAATACGGTAATAACTAACTAACAATTCTTCCATGCCCTTTGAGAGATTGCCTCCAGATACAGAGAAAATTAGATTTAGAACCATTCCTCTTATTTATTTCAGTCTATAGCGAACAATATTCGAGAACACTTCAGATTAAGGCAATATAAAAAGACTTCAATGTCTGAGGATCTTTGAAGCTCTAGTGTTTCTTTTTGTTGAAAATATTTTGGTTTTTTTAGTTATTGTCGCAAACCAAATTCGATATCTTCAATTCATAAATATTTCAACCAAAATCGCCAGACAAAAGATTTCCCATTTGTAAGCGTACATGTGGGGGACATTTGGAAAATATCACTTAACATTCATAAATGACAGATGCGTCCATACATAAGTTGATAAATAGGTAATGAATTTATCTTCAAAATTTAATTTGAATTTAAGAAAGACGCACGAATGTGATGGTCCCTGTACTTATACACTATTAACACTGAAATAGTTTCCTATCTCGATGTCCGGGAGTAAAATCAAAGTGACCCAATTATTTACGGTCACGAATCCTCAATAGAATTTCTGAATTTCATTTCCCACTTTTTAAAACATTCGACCGTTGAAAGTGTTAATTCATTGAATTTTGCAATTTTAAAGAAAAACAATTTGTACACCCTTTATCCGCCTTAGGACGCGTGCGCTGTTTTTAGTTCCGTGATAGCGCTGAGCTTATACGAGTCTGCAAATATTTCACCTTATCTTGGCAATAAATCTTTTTTGTTTTCAGATTTTATCACAAGTATTCGCAATTTACAAGTGGAATTAAAACATGCTTATACTGGTATAAAATTAATAAAATTGCTAACATTTCGCCTTTATTAGCTGACACAGTTTATGGCATTCAGTTTTTGAAGACGGTTCAGTTTTTACCACAGCCAGCCTTATCTCGTTAATAAATCGTACTTGTTTCTTCCGCATAGATCAGTTATTTCAGGTCTACAAAATGTAGTCCAAGTTCAATTCACATGACGTAGGAGGCCAATTGAAAGCCAAATTTATTAAGATAACTTGTCACCAAATGCCGCAATAAAGGTTTCGCGAGTTATAAACCTTCGTCTCTGATATCGCTTAAACTATTAATATTGACGAGGGTAAACAAAAAGTAAGCCGTTATTTGCATTGCAAATGTTGAAAATTTTACCAAACAGTGAGTTTGAAATTAGCTGCAATGAGTCTCTAAACTGTCGTGAGGGATTTTTTCACTCCAAACACAACATTTTTCTCTTTTAGCTCAAAGCTACGGAGCCAAAAGTGAACCTAATCGCTAAAGATAATACGAGAACCAAAAAAACAGTTCAACTGAAAGTTTTTTTTCAGCCGATTCAATGAAAATATGACGCAAATAATGGTCCAATGACTTCAATCCACGAAGGGGACGCGAAAAGGTGTTTAACAGATAAATTTGTGTCCTTTTAAAACCACGTTGGCTTCTTTGGTGCGCACAGTGTATCTGGAAGAAGCAAAACCGTTGCAAAAACCGTTTTTAATCCGCCATGAAAATTGGAGTTGCGACCATTTCAAAGTGAGGTAGGCAAAATGGTCAAAAGTCAAGATCTCAAATGATGTCAGTTTGTCAGTTTCAAAAATTCCAAATGTCAGATTCAATATACTTTCCTAAGTTTTTGTAATTTTTAATTTTTAGTGCTTTAGTTATAAACTTTTTATTTGCCAATAGTTTGTAAGAAACTATTTTCTATTTCCATAGACTAAATTTATACATATATGACTAAACAAAATAAATATATGAGATGCTATGCTAGTTCCTGCAATGGTCACCAACTGGCAAGCCCATGGATTTAATATCAAATTTGTAATGTTTCGATGTAATGATACAGGTATACTGGTATGTAAAATAATCAAAGTGGACATGCATACATACATGTGTAGTCTATGTGTTATCGCACGGAGTTATAATGAAATTATTTTTTTATCATTCATTACACAGTTGATAAAAGTGCGATACTATTTACAGAGCTCAATTGTAGAAAATCTGTCCTTTTAGCTCCCCACCTGCATGCCAGTTTTTTGTTCTTTTTTTACTGTTGCCGTGTAAAACCAGTCAAATTCATACGTAGAAATGCATCAGATAATGTTAATTTCTTATAAATTTGTTAAATTGTGATTAAATTGAAGTTAATTTAATATTTAGGAAACGTCACGCAAAGGGCGTATTTTGTTTATAAGAATGTACAACTGTGCTCACAATAACAGCAGCGCGAGATATTTAAAAGTTTTGACTATTCATTCATTTTTTTTTTTAATTTATTATAAAAATATAGTTCATACTACAACAAATGTCGTAAAATTTAAAGTTTCACACTTCATCAACACTAAAAAAAAATCCAATAAATTCATCAAAATTTCAAACTTTTTATTTAGAATTTTTAGAAAAAGTATGGGTATGCAGTTTTATAGCCCACTGAATTTTAGCACAGTAAAATGCCAGTTCAACCACCTTTTGGATGGTCTCTACTGACGCAAAACGTTTCCGTTCATGGCCAAATGCAATTTTCTGAATATGTAGGAGTCACAGGGAGACATATCAGGCGAATACGGTGAGTGATTGATGGTTAAAATGCGATTTTTAGTCAAAAAATCAGTCACAAGAGTGGATCTATGAGATGTTGCATTATCATGCAATAAGCGCCAGCTTCCTCCTTCGCGGTATTCAGGGCGAATTCGACGAATTCGATGCAACAAACGCTTCAAAACGCCAAGATGGAAAATTGCATTGATGGTTTGGCCCGTTCGTACGGACTCCTTGTGGACAGTTCCGTTGGAATCGTAAAGCAAATAAGCATCGACTTGATTTTTCACTCCTCCAAACGCGATTTTTTGGGTGGTGACTCGTTTGGGGCTTTCCATTCGGCTCTTTGACGCTTAGTTTCAAGTTCAAGTTGGAAACACCACGTTTCATCACCAGTTACAATTTAACAGTTGTAGAGGAAGTTCTCGTCTTTTCTCGCCTCTTCAATTAGGTCTTTCGAATGTTGAATTCTATATTCAACTCCAATTCCATGAATTTTAACGATCATTTCGGTTGATTTTTTATAAATTTACGAACAATTTCGGTGGAGTTTTAGGTGATTACTGATATTGGGCCGTATGTTCATTGCCATTTATGGCCTCACAACCATCTCTGAAACGTGTAAACCACTCTGAACTCTGGCACGAGATAAACAATCATCGCCATACACTTTTTTCATCAATTAAAATGTTTCGGTAAACGCTTTACCAATTTTAAAACCAAATTTGATATTAGCTCTTTGTTCGAAACTCTTTTTTATACCGATGACACGAACATATTGACACCTTATACGCAATAACTTCGCTTCCACTGAACCGAATGTCACCAAGCTTTCACTGGAAGTCAACTAGGGATATAACTTCCAACGCACTAACTCATTAAAAAGATGGCGCCATCAAACACATTTTTATGACGTTAGTCTTGTTTATTTTGGACTTCATCTTGTATAATCAAAACTTTGCAATTTTCCGCGTTGCTATTTTTATGAACACAAATGTGTTTTTGTAAGTACATACATATGTCCGAGTATATCCATTACCATTAAAATTGCTATTCTCCCATTACTTTACAAAAATTAGCATCTGAAACAGTTAAATAATAATAACTTTTTCTCTCTTATTAATACTTCACTTTGAATAAAAAAACTTAATTAACCTATTGTAGTACATTTGTCATGTAAATTCCGAATTCCATGCGCATGCAAACACACCCATACACAATCCCATTTTTTCCAGTTTCTCAACGACAACAAAAGGCATATTTTCTAGAATCTATGCATTTCCTCATAGAGTAGTGAAAACTCGAAGGTGTTTATTAGTGTAATTAGTCGGTTCCGAATGAATAAAGTATATAGAATGTATGCACGTACCCATGCACTAACCTTATCTAATTGTAAAGCAATAAACACTTCATGAACCTAGCGGAAAATATTCTTTTGTCGTGAGCGATCGATTTTTTGCTGTAATTACAAGGCCACACATGTACTTGCGTATGCTTCGATTTTTATTCGTGCTTCAATTATCACTACATTTTTCCGAAGGGTGGGTTTGTAGAACTTTGAAGTCTTGAGACACTGTCAGAGAACCATATGAGTCCAATCATTGGTCAGTTGCCTGTGTACACTGATGTCCACGCAAGTGAGAAAAGTTTTTGACTGCCATTCATCGCGGAGTGGCCGTAAACGACTTTTTCCATTTGGTTCAAGCAACTTACAACTTTCGACTTTGGTTATTTATTCTGTGGCTAGCAAGTAAACGCCCATTTGGGGATGAATTGAAGAGAGGCGCGTTCGACTTGATGGCACACCCCGATTGCAGTGCCTGTTTACCAATAAATAGCTGCGGCTGCAAGCGGGGTGTTCGATATTTAAAAAGATTTTCTCTTCTATACACCTCCCAGAACTGGGGTTTATGTGCTGGGCTTGGCATCTGCCACATAAAACCCACCATATATGGTATACTATTGGAATATCGGAAACCTGTATAAGTTTTCTACCTCTATCCATATGCTGCTATATTTCATCCCTTTATGGAATCTTTTAATTTTCCAAAAGTGAAGCTTAATACTTTTCTACTATTCTGGTATTTTTTTCGTTACAATCTGAATCCCAAAAAACCAGTAGCCATCATTCCAGCCCATTTTGCCACCTTGATTTTTTTTATTTCTTGATATACATACGTTTAACGTAAAAGCACAGCTTTGACTCAAGTTCAACTCAACTCAACTCTACAGTTGCTTCTGAATTGCGTTCTCGGTATCCCTCTTGTGCTGACCTACTTTAGAGATACTAAAATGAAAGCAGCAGATACTTTCAACTATTTCTGTGATTTAACTCTCCTTCAATCGCACTTTTCAAAATTACAATCATCCCAACAAATCCAATCCAATCATTAACGCCTTTTTCTATTTCTAGCGTTTCCCCAATAGACTTCAGTTCTCTCGTGAATCCGCTTTTTTCAATTTTATTTGGTCCATTGACTGAATCACCCTTTTCTCGAAGCCGAAGTATAACAGGCCAATACGGCGGTTGTTGTTCAAGCATATTTGTTTTTGTGTTGTACCGAAATCCGTTCACAATGCTACCCATAGGGGTGGAGGATGCTTTATCGCAATACCATTACTTTTTTTGCTCTTTTACTCTTGCCTTACTAGAGCTCCTCCTCCTATTTGTGATGTGTCTTGAGACCTACAGTTTCAAGCCGACTCCGAACGGCAGATATTTTTTATGAGGAGCTTTTTCATGGCCGAAATACGCTCGGAGGTTTGCCATTGCCTGCCGAGGGGCGACCGCTATTCTTTTACTTCTAGAAAAATTTAAAAATTATTTTTTTGTTTTTAAGCAAAAGCAACTAACTTCTTCTTCTTCTTAGCTGGCAACTACAACCGATGGCCAGTTGTTGTTGTTGTAGCAGTATTATAAGCCCTTTCAGTGTAGTGTATATCACCGGTCGTCTTCGTCTAACTCATCTAAAGGTAGGCCCAGGAAACTTGCGGTTTCGACAGGTTGGGTCCAGAGGGAGAGGGGTGTTAGATAAGTGGGAACCTTAGCCGCTATCAAAATTATGCGCCAATCGTCTCCGCGTTGACGCCAGTTAGAAGCACCTAGAGCGGTCAGATTGTCGTCGAGTTGGTTTTTCCAACGTAGATGAAGAGTTCTTTTTTGCGAGTTCCACCAGTATCGAAAAAAGCATATTATTTGCTGAAGCTCAGTGTGATCTAGCCAGCACAGCCGTTGAATTTTAATGCACTTTACTACGACGATGTCGGCGTACAGCTCGTGGTTTCATCTTATTCGGTATGCACCATTCACGCAAATTGGACCATAGATTTTGGACCAATAACCGCCCATCGGTGCTCGTCAAAGTCCAGGGCTCAGCGTCTTACAGTGCGACCGGGAGGATGAGCGATTGATAGAGCGTTTTTGCCTGCGTCGAGAGAGGGCTCTGCTTTTCAATTGCCTATCCAGCCCAAAATAGCAACTGGCAAGAGTTATTTTTCGCTGGATTTCTTGGCTGACACTGTTGTTGGTGTAAATTGTAGATCCTACGTAGACAAAGTCCTTGGCTATGTCGTATTCATTATTGTCAATCGCAACCTGCTGTCCAAACGCGTAAGCTTTTACGTTGTTGACACATTGTACTTTGATACAACAACTAAGTGAGGTTAGGTTAGCCTGGTTGGCATTAAGTCACGCATAGACCTTTTGGTCCTTAGCGTGGATGGATGAATACTGAAAGTAGACATCATGTAGGATGTCAAAGCTTTTAGCGAATCTAAGCAGAGCTGGGAGATCCACTTTTGAGACGTCCTCCAGGCCCTCAAACAGTGGAGCTCCCAGGCATTTTAAACGCGTTTTTAATAATGCCGGACAAGCGCTAAGAACGTGTTCTAAAGTTTCCTCAACATCCTCTCTGCATTTCCTGCATTTGACCGTGTTAGCAATCCCTATTTAGTACGCATGTGCGGCCAATAGATTGTGACCTATCAGCATACCTAAGATATGCCCGGAAATAGTTGTTGCATTTGCAAAAAAATGTGGCTGAGTCAGGGAACAAATTGAGAGAAAAACTGTGCTACGAAATATGGAATCGGCTAACTTTAGTACTCTAAGCTTAACATTCCATACGATTTATTATTCACAATTTAGTTGAATTAATAGGAACTTGGCCGGCAACAAATTTAGAGAGGAAAGCAGGTAAACAAAGCCTGAAGCTGTCACCCTGTGCTGATTATGAGCATAAAGAACCCATTGCATTAAGTTCACAGCAATGAGAGCCAAGCAGAAACGATGCCAAAATTAAATGATCGATGTTGACAAATTCCAAAACGTTTGTTTATTCGTGTGTTGCGTGCGATACTCGTAGCGTGATAAAGTGACTAAATTGGCATAATTTAATTTGTTTTGATTTGTTTTTGATTCAGATAAGTCAAGTAAGTAGTAGGATTGACAGTACAACAACAATAGGAAGAGTACAAGCCGTCACTAAACAGCCATGCCAAAGTCAAAGCAATTTATGAGGGCAAGGTCATTGTAATAAATCCCTTATTTCTCCTATATCCACTTGTTGGGTGTTCGTTTAAACCAACAATTTAGTTGCATACACTCGCGCCACAGCAAATGCACGAACGAGCATAATAACTATTTTGATTGCCATGCATGCATTGCTATCATCTCAAGTGATTTGTGACACGGGCACAGCTCATTCCCTTGCCATTGTGGTTTGAAATTGCGCCAATGTTGTTGGGGTGTCAACTACTTAGCACGCGTCTATTAAGCGTTCAATTAAATGACATACACAGAATAGTTAGCGGCAATCAAGCAATTTTTCACATACTAATTTATAATGATCACTAATTTCTGTTTTCTTTCTGTTTTGCAATTCTAGAAATTCACTGACGGTATCACAAACAAGCTTATCGGCTGCTTCTACAATCCTCCACTCCCCACAACAACCCACAACAATGGCAATGACATTGAAAATGGCAGCTCAAATGACAACAACAATCCCATCTCGACGTCCACGGCATCAGCGTCTTTGGTCGACGACAACAACGACTCGGGCAATAGCGATACGGACACAGTGGATTCAGAGGTGACCACATCGAGTACGTGTGAATCGGGTACCCATAATACCAACAAAATCAACACAAAAGCTAAAAGCTTCAACAACAGCCCGAGCACTGAAAGCAACGTGGCATTGGTACGTGTCTATGGTAACAAAACGGACCTGCTGATCGATCGTAAAGCCGAGACACGCAACATACTGTTGTTGCACACGTACGGTTTCGCACCTACACTATTTGCAACATTCAAGAATGGACTAGTTTACGATTTTATACCTGGTGTAACGCTGAAGCCGACGAGTGTATTGGAACCAAATATTTGGCGTTTGGTGGCAACTCGCATAGCCGAAATGCATCGTCGTATAACAATCAAAGAAATGCCAGCTGATATCAGTGGGGATGGTGGTGCTGATGGTGCTGGTGCTGATAAGCCGCTCGTGCCAATGTTATGGTCTAAGGTGCAGAGTTTCTTTGATTTGGTACCTGATTGTTTCAGTGATGCTGAAAAACACAAAAGGTAATTTCAGACGTCGAAATACGGAATTTATTTCGTCACATGCCAACTCATTATTTTGTAGGCCACCCCAACCCAAAGAATGTTTAGAAAGCAATGAAGGACTTGGATGGGGGCGGCGACGGCGACGGCAACGGCGGCTGCCTAAGCGGCTAAGGCTAAGGCCGTTGAGGCTTCGGCTGCAGCTACGGCTACGCCTGCGACGTCTGTGGCGGCAAAAGAACGATGCGGACGATGATTTCGATTGGACATAACGAGGTATGGGTAAATGAGTGTGGTGCCGCATGTTGATGAGTTCCACACATCGATGTGGTGAGACGAAAAGCGTGTGTCGTAATGCGCCGCACGCGATAGTCAAATTCGACGTTTGCCTGTGCACGTTCTCTCACATGCTTTACCGTGCTCATGCGTCCGTAGCCTCTGATCTCTCTGTCGGCGTCATACGAATCGATTCTAAAACTCATCCGCTGTCCTTCTGTTTGGCTGGGTAGCGAAATATTGTATGCATGAACACTGTAAGCGTCGGTCGTCGTTCGTTTTCACTTGCGTTCGGTCGTTCGTACATTCGTGGGACTGCTCGTTCAAGGCGTTGAGTCCACTGGGTGCCAGGTGCCGGAAGCTAGGTGTGCTGTGGACCTGCGTACACAAAATTAACTCGTCGCTCTTCGTATATTTGTCGTTCGTCGGCTTCGCTCGCTTGCCCGCTCACTCGTTCGTTCGATCGATCGTCTGCTCATTCGAACCATTCGATTTTCGATTGCATATGAATCTAGTAATGTTTTTAACTTACTTTCTTACATATATTAAATTAAAAACACAAACAACATTTTAAGTAGTATTCTTTGTTGCATTGAAACAAAATAAAAATAAAATAAAATAAAATAAATTACTTATAATTAGCCGTATGTTTTAAATATTAATAGACATACACATTAAAAAAAGATCATTAAATTTATACCATACAATTTATATTAATATTAATTTAGCATACACATATGCCACACATACACATATACACGAAAAAAAAAAATATTTAAAAAATGTTTAAGTGCCTTTTAAACTGAACTTTTTTTCTGGTTTTTTCTCCCTTCTGTGCGTTGCGCAAATTTTTTTGTGCCTTCACTCACATGAAACCCCCATTACAGAGTTGAGGAAACTTTCTTGCCCATAAAACGTTTACGCGATGAGTTCAACGCGCTATACAGGCATCTCGAACGCCTGAACAGCCCAGTGGTATTCTCCCACAACGATCTGTTGCTGGGCAATATTGTCTACTTGGAATCGAAGCAGTGTGTAAATTTCATTGACTATGAGTATGCCGATTACAACTTTCAGGCATTCGATATTGGAAATCATTTCTGTGAATTCGCCGGTGTTGACGAAGTGGACTTCTCACGCTATCCGAAGCGTGAATTTCAGCTTGACTGGCTGCGCGTCTACCTGCAGGAATATCTGCAACATTCACACATCACCGACGCCGAAGTGGAACGCCTGTACTTGCAGGTGAACCATTTCGCGTTGGCCGCGCACATGCTTTGGACCGTTTGGTCGCTCATACAGGCAGAGCATTCCACTATTGATTTTGACTATGTCGAGTAAGTATTGAATGTCTACAAAATGCAATAAATTTTAATTACAACAAAGATACACTACAACAATATCTAAGCATCTCTTTTTTTTGAATTTTCATATTTTTTGCATAAAATAAAAAATTACAGTTATGCTCACGTACGCTACGAGGAGTACCAAAAACGTAAATCCATATTGGCATTAGACTTCACCCGAGTAGAAGACACCGCTGCAGAGACGAGTTAAGACCAGCACAGCAGCGCCTCATACCGCACCACGCTCATTTCGATATGTCCAGTAACAAAAAAAAAAAGCATACGTCTTTAACTCACCCGCCTGACTGGCTGCGATGTCAGTGATGTGTGCCCGAAATGCAATACAATCTTTAAGTCAAAACCTGCGCCGCAAAATAAAGAAACGGCTAATTGGACTACATACAGGTGTTGGGCTCCATCGAATACAAACATACACAGAAACATATAAAGGGGAAAAATTACACTAGTAATTTGAAGTGAGCGCTTCTTGAATGTGTTAGTGAAAGAAGTGTGAATACGTAAACGACATTAAAAAATGAATTTTTAATTTTGCAAATAGCATTCCGAAAGCATTAATTATTTAAATCACGATTTTTATGTAATATACTTAAATTGTATTTATAAAGTATGTTAAAAAATATTCAAAAAAGAAGAACCAAAAAAAGGAAACTGCAAATGATGATGAAAATGTTGATAATGTATTGTGATTTGTTTTAAATATACTTTTTTTAATTTAGGAAACCATTATTTCTATTTTTAACCCCAATTTCCTTATTTTACTGCAGTTCTTAATGAAGCTGCTGAATAAAAATTCTTATTCTCTAACCTTATTTTCTTCCTTAAGGGGCAGGTGTGTGATAATAGGGTGTAGATTTTAATTACATGCATAAAATAAATACTTTTAGTCCTTATTTTCTAGCATTTCACAAAAATTACAATTAATTTCACGTATTTGTGCCGCAAGGGGTGGCTCTCATAATTGCACGAAAGTGGATGCTGTTATTGAGTATTCGTTAAAGTCACTCAAAGCAATTCTATGTGTGGCAAAAAATTACCAAATTTATTTTAGCATCGTATTCCAATTTTGGGGAATGATTTATGATTCGTATGAAATTCGCGACAAAGCTGTTTACACAGTAAATCAATGTAATGGGCTAGACAGAAGGCGGTGTTAATCTGGATTACCGGCGCAGTTAATTACGCCGATTAGTGAACAGCTGATTTCTTATTGGATAGTTTTGATAGTAAAAGATGGACCGCAGGCGACAAATAGGGGTATTAGCTGCCCTGAAACTAAGAAATAATTATTTATTTAAAAAAATCTAATCTTAATCAATTTCTTAAACTGCTCCGAAAAATTCCTTAACCCGCTTAAATTATGAGAATTAAGTCTAGTTGTAAATTCGCATTAGTTGTACTTAATTCCGAATTGAGTCGTTAATCCCGATTAACGCCACCGTCTAGGCTATAAGGATTGTTATTTAGGAGTTAAAATTACAGTACAGTGAAAATTCGATATAACGAGCCTTGGTGAAACGAAAAACTCAATATAACAAAATTTTTTTTTTTGTCTTTTTTTTTTATCAAGTAGGCGGAGGCCTTTATTCTGAAGGAATTAATGTCAACATCGCATTCCGGTTACCGGATCACTGCAGTGTATTTCAAGCTGAAATTTTGGCTATCAGGGAAGGCCTGCTAGCCCTAAATAAAAGTGTCCTCACCACAAGGAATATAAACATATATTCAGATAGCCAATCGGCCCTGAAAGCTTTAACTCGAAGACAGTAAAATAATGTATCGACGTTTTGGCAGAACTATCACAGTACTTTGTAATAAACCTGCTCTGTGTGCCCGGTCATAGAGACATAGAAGGCAACTGCAAAGCAGATGAACTAGCGAGATTGGTTACCACATTACCGATCCAACCAGACAAAGCGAACATACCAATTATAGATAAACACACTATCAGAGCTGTCAAAAGGCTATGGTCTCAGTCCCTGACCTGTGCAACTAGTGGAATGACGTGGCCGGAATGGAACATGGGCCGCACAAACCGACAGTTGAAACTTAACAGGAAGAACATGAGAAATCTTCGCGGGGTCCTAACAGGGCATTGTCTGATTGACAGGCATACCAGTAGACTGGGAGCACCCTATAAGGACTACTGCAGAGACTATAGAGCACTTTCTATGCGGATGCATGGCTCTGGATAGAAGAAGGGTTAATATTTTAAGAAAAAGTTCCCTGAATAACTTGGCAGAAGTAGTAAAAATAGCAAGTCTTGTTAGATATGTTAGACATGTTAAAGCCACAGGTTGGTTCAATGAGGACAATGTAGAGTGAGGAGAGGGGACAGCCCAGGCCTAGGTGTGTCAGCCGAGAACCACTATACCTACCTACAACATTTTTGTTGAGTCCTCTGAAAAAACGTCTCTGTTGCGAATTTTCCATGCAAAAATGCTCCTTAAATAAAACGAAAAAAATGTAGCATAAAGACTTTTTGCATTTTTCGTTGTATCGAGTTTTTTTTTCTTCAACCTCGTGGTATTGAGGTTTCACTGTAATTCCAAACGTTGGTACTCATGCGAGGATTTTCTACACTTCATTAAAATTCTTTTTTACATTTGGTTAAAGTTTACAATTTTAGGCCACAAACGAAATTAATATATTAGAATTATAAATAAATAGAGTTCAAATATAATTTTTGTCTTGAGAGACCTACTCGTATAGTAAAACTTGCCAAAGCATTTTTGTTTTTAAAGATTGCTTCGAAAAACGATAGTTTTCTTTTATTTTCCCAAAAACCAAAAATAAAAAAACATATAGCAAAGCTTAAACATTTTACAAATTTTAACTTCAATTTCAATCCAATGCTCCTGAATTTTTATTGAGATACTCAAGATTGCCAAATTGAAACGAAGGGTAGTAGACGCAACGCAATTTTTTTATGTTGTTAAATATTAAACATTATTTCAAATATTATTTTCAATAAGTCGACATTGAAGACCCTGAAGTTGACTTCAGACGGAGTTCGAGATATCGACCGACGGAGCTTGTAGTTCTTGTCCCAGTGCTGCCCTTAATGCCGTTTTGCACCTACTCCCCTTCGATTTTCACGCTATTTCCATCGCTGCTCAAAGTGCAATCAGATTAAAAGAGGTTGACCTCTGGACGTAATCTCTCAAGGGACATGGTAGCATTTTTGGGCAGTGTTAACACCGTATTTCTCTGAACTTCTTACCTATTTCTCTATCTGCAGTTAAGTGAGCTTAGTGATTAAAGTAACTGAGTGCTTGTGAACCACTTAATAGTTGAATAATGTTTAATGAATTAATTTAAATTAATTAAAAAAATCTTTTCGAATCATTTCCAATTGGTCTCAAAGGCAAGGCAAGTCAAAAAATATTTAGAAATAAACTGATATGATATTCGATAAACTACTTAGTAGTTGCGTGACCTATTGACCCTTGACTCTTAATATGAATAAAAATAGGTTTCTTTCTTTTCTTTTCAAACCCTATTCTACTTAGGTATCATGAAAGCTTGATAATGGCGAAACTGGCAACTTCGCGATCTGTTTTAAATTTAAAATTTCATAAAATGTAATTCTTGGATTAAGTTTAATCATTTTTTTTATAGTTCAGCTTATATAGCCAATGTCAATTCGAGTTAATTTATTGGACATTTTTTTTTTACTTTTTAGTAAACTGCATTGTTTTTGTTAAAAACAAAATATGTTGAAAATTCTGAAAAAAATTTGTTTCAATAGCCAATGTACAATAAATTCGGGTTAATTTATTTCAAATATTTTTTGTGTTTTGGTCTTTTTTCGTAAACTGCATTGTTTTTGTTAAAAAAAAATTTTGTTCAAAAAAATTTTTGTTGATAATTCTGAAAGAAAAATTTGTTTCAATGGCCAATGGGTTAATTTATTTAAAACATTTTTTTTTATTTTTTGGCATTTTTAGTAAATTGCATTATTTTCTTTTTTAATTTTTGTTGATAATTCTGAAAGAAAAATTTGCTTCAATGGTCAATATAAAGCTGGCTTAATTTATTTTAAATACATTTTGTTTAATAAACTGCATTGTTGTTGTTAAAAACAAAATATATTGACAATTCTGTAAAAAAAAAAATTGTTTCAATAGCCAATGTACAATAAATTCGGGTTAATTTAAAAAAAAAAAATTTTTCGCCTTATTATATTAGTAAATTGCATTGTTTTTTTTTTTAATTTGTTAATAATTCTGGAAAAAAAATTCGGTTTGTTTTTTTCATCGACCCTTTTCGGCAATGAGTTTTTAAATCCGCGTTTATTCACATATCTGTGGGCTTTTGATGAAATCGGGCAGGTTCTGTAATTCACTTTTGAGAAAATTTCAATGAAATATCGGGCACTGAAATTTAGTAGGAAGTGATTTACAGCGCATGCGCGAATACCACTTCGAGTTTTTTAGTTTTGCTTGTAAACGCATAAATTATAATATTTCATAAATGAATTCATCTTTATTAATAGGTATATATTATTTATTACCAGTTTAAATATTAAAATAAAATGAAATGTTAATATTCAAATTAGAAATTCAGTTAGAAAGTGCCAAGTCGTTTTGAGTCCTTTTTCTCTTCTTCAAAAGTCCACAGGATACATATGTAAGCAGCGCGCCTCGTCTGGGACTTGGAAAATTTTCTATGCGCTTTGTGCGCTCCACATTCACTCGCGTACCTAAATATGCTTTTATATAATCATGAAATATTCTTATATACTTATATTTATATATCTATTTAGAGAATTTGATGTCTACAGCATTTTTCAATTCTGAATTCTTCGGTTGCTTGCGTGCAATGCCAGTTTTGCATCACAAAATTGCGTCATTGCATATTTATCTTTGTTGACCAGTGTAGTGGTGCTAATCAAAAATGTTACAAGTAAAGTATGTATTTAAATTAAGCTAATAATAAATAATATCGATATTTTGTTGAGCAACTATAAATCTAATGCATATATTTTTCGTAGATTCCTTGTGGAAATTAGAAATTTTGTTAAAATTAAACAAACAAAAATAAAAAACAAATACCTGTAAAAAGTTTAACTAAAAAATTGTAAGACAAGAAAAAACATGATATTGAATTAGTTATACTCTACTAACGGGGTGATGTTGATAATCACCTAATATAGTATATCTGTATGTTACATAATGATAACTTGGTAAAACAAAAACAAATCTAATGCTTAGTATGAAATGTTACAAATTAGTAGAATATAACAAATTGGAAAACAAAATATTATACAAAACAACTGCAAAGTGTGTAGAACTGTGTATAAAATACAACACGACACACACACATGCATACAAATATTAAGTTTGTTCGCGTACTTCACCAGTAATAATTATCCAGTCGCGGCGAAATTTGCGTTCCTAGTCAAGTCTGTTCGGTCACAAAGTGAAAAATAAGCAAAAACTTGCAAGTTTCTTGAGCAGCTGATTGACTTCTTGTTTGCATCCAAAAGTGTAGAATAGCGTAGATTAGAAAAGTGGGTATTGGGTGTTTTTCTTTGTGCAAAAATGAGTGCAGAAACTTGGTCAAATTAATTTTTCCTACTTCTTGCGTATTTCATTTGCTTCTCTTCTTAAATTAAACTTTAAAGTTTTTAAGGGCGAACACCACTGTGATTTTTCGAAAAAATCGATTTTTTTTCATTTTCTTAAAGTATTGGGTGCGCAACTAAGTTCCCGCTGTTTGTCAACAGGTGCAGCCAGCAGTGTGTGCTAGTCGATTCTAACATAACCTAAACGTCATAAACCAAGCCAAGACATAAGGTAAACAAACTGCTTCGACACATTAGTGATTTTGTTTTGGTATCAAATACTTTTGGTTTTGTGAAAATGTCTGATTTTGTGCCGAATAATCGTCATTTGCGGGAAGTGTTGATTTTCCTATTTCATTCGAAAAAAACAATGGCTGAAGCGCATCGAGAGCTACAAAAAGTTTATGGAGATGCTGCTTTAAGTAAAACAACGTGCCGAGATTGATTCCGTCGCTTCAAATACGGTGATTTTAATGTTGACGACCGTCCGCGTGAAGTAAGGCCAAAAACCTTCGAAGACGCTGAAGCTAAATTGGAGGCATTGCTCAATGAGGATCCGTGTCAAACGCAAGAAGAGCTTGCTTCAGTATTCGGAGTTACCCGCCAATCCATTTCCAAGCGATTACATGCTTTGGGAATGATTCAGCAACAGGGGACTTGGGTTCCTTATGAGTTAAAACCAAGGGATGTTGAACGTCATTTTTTCGCCTGTGAACAACTGCTCCAGCAGCTTCATCGCATCATAACGGGTGATAAAAAATTTATTCATTACAGCAATTCCAATTCTAGGTCGTCGCCTCGGCCGAATATTCACGCTGCGAAGGTTATGCTATGTATTTGGTGGGACCAAGTTGGGGTTATTTATTATGAACTGTTAAAACCAAGCGAAACCATAACTGGGGATCGGTATCGACTTCAATTGATGCGATTGAGTCGAGCACTGCGCGACAAGCGGCCGCAATACGCGGAGAGACATGAAAAAGTTATTATACAGCATGACAACGCTCAGCCTCACGTTGCCAAACCCGTTAAAACCTACCTGGAAACAATGAAATGGGAAATCCTACCCCACCCGCAATATTCTCCAGATATTGCGCCGTCCGATTATCACCTGTTTCGATCGATGGCACATGGTCTAGCTGACCAGCAGTTCCATTCATATGAAGACATCAAAAAATGGCTTGATCCGTGAATAGCCTCAAGAGATGAACAGTTTTACCGCGACGGTATACGAGATCTACCAGAAATATGGGAAAAAGTAGTAGCCAACGATGGGCAATGCTTTCAATGATTTACTTGTAACCATTTTTTCAGAATAAAGTTGTATTTTCATCAAAAAACAGCGAGAACTTGGTTGCGCGTCTAATAAATATATTCAAAAATATGTGAAAAAACTTGTAACTTAAAATCTTGAAAATTGACGAAGTTATACACAATATATATCTCAATATCTCAAAATGACTTTTCAAAACACGGTGGCCTCGATTTCTCAAAGACTTATGAACCGATTTTGATTTTTTTTTTAATTTTTGCACATGTATTGGCTTTAGTCGTACATAGCCGTTTTTGAAAATTCCAAAAAGTAATATTTTTTCAAGCCTTTCGAAAACAAAACAAAGGGTAAAAACACAAACTGATTTTTCAAATCTGCACCATTTTCTCATAAAAAAAATAAAATAAAAAAACAAAAACCGCTACGTATGACGATAGCCATTGATGTATAGATTAAGAATTTTTTTAGTTTTTTTGCTTTCAGATGATTGCGCTGTATCGTGGCCACCAGGATGTATCAGATTTTTATGACGTCATTGCATTAATATTAATAACAATTGTAATTTTTAATATTTCTTAATCAAAATTTGTGTCAGTATAGTTAAATATATGTTAAATAAATTATAATATGTCCGATCCTCAAATAATCATCCCTACTTCTAAAAAAAAATCATGAAAATCACTTAATTTTCACGCGTTTCCCCTTAAAGCCCATCACTTTATTTGCTTCAATTGCAGTCAGCAAGTACACCTTTTTTCTAGTGGAAATTTGCAACTTCCTCTCAAAGCTCTCTCACTTTCTCATTCATTGCCAGTTTTTTTGGGACGCGTACGCCGAGTGCTGATAATTATCTGAAATTATTAGGTGCGCGAACTAAACTATTATTAACTATCAAAAAACTATTCAATAATAATGCAGATGATGCTGGATATGTTTACAATAATTAATGAATATCAATAACTAAATAGTATGCTATATATACATATTTAATACCATATACATACGTACGTATAAATTAAACTACTATTATTATATTAATCACTGGGTATATTTTTTAATGTTTAAAAATATTTGTTTTTGGGTTTTATTCAAATAAAAGAAATGTGTACAAAACAATGTTTGATTTTTCGTGTGTTTTTGTTTAATAACGGGTTTTTTTTTTTGGGAGATATAGAACCATTTGAATCTTTTTACACCCTTTTTGGGTGTTTGGCCGAGCTCCTGCTCCTATTTGAGGCATGCGTCCTGATGTTTTTTTCACAAATGGGGTGACCTTTAAGCCGACTCCGAACGGCAAACGTTTTCCTTTTTTTATGAAGAGGTGTTTCATGGCAGAAATACACTTGGAGATTTGCCATTACCTAGCAAGAGGCGACCGCTATTAGAAATAACTTTATCTATCATTTGTTGTTTTATGCACGGACATTCGAATCGGAGCACTTTCGAATGGTGATTATGCACCAACCCATTCGGTTAAGGCGGCCGTCGTTTCAAGAACCGTTTCAAATAATCATACAGCATACCTTTGGAATGGCCAATACTTTGGTTTTTGCGTGGGTATCGTTAACCGCCCTATCGGCAGTAAGAAAGGCTCTGACTAAACTTCGGCGCATCACGGGAGTCTTGCGCACCAGTCAATAGCTGCAATGGAGGTGGTGCTCGAGCTAACCCTGCTTCATAGTTATTCAGCGGTCAGCCAAGCGTCGCAACGGCTGCCGTATATTTACGACAATTACTTGATACATAACAATGGCTGATCCCGTCTATATACGGCAGCAACTTTTTTGTCCACAGTGGCTGACTTGGCTTATAGGTACATAGCAATTTATTAGTTTACAGCAGTTGAGGCCATCTAGATAGTGGCAAAGTATGGTACGCCGTCGCGACAGGGTTAATTTGACGAGGCAAAGTTTTTGGTAAAGGCATGTGATCTCAGCGAAGAATATGGAATCGTTGACCCAGCAGTTCCCACTTGCCCAATTCGCCAGAGATGATATTGCCAAGGTCATAATATCAGAAAAAAAGGTTCACGGTTGAACTGTGCAAAAGGGCTAACTGGAGTACGTCTGTTTTGAAAGGAAATTCCAAGACACTAGCACACAGGTAGCTCGAAAGCTTCCGAAGGTATGGGTGCTGGGACATATGAAACCAAAATAAAGCTATCCGCACCGATGGGTACTTCTCCTAGTGCATACATATTTTTTTTCCAAGCCGGAGTATATGCTGCCATCTGTCTGTGGGTAGAAACCAGTTTAGGAAGAAACCTCCGAAACGAGCGGATTGATGTTATAAGCAATAGTTAGACTGCACCCAAAGCCTTGTCATGAGGTCAAGTCCTCGTTACTCCTTGAGTGCATAGAGAGATTAAACCGATTAGGAGTGCGCAAACGCATTCTACTCATATGGGGCCTGGGGCATGTATCTGAGGACCAACTAATAGATGCAGTGGCTAGTGCGGCTGCGGCCTCAAAACTTATAGGAGGTTTTCCTTTCCTTGCTAGAGACAACAGACCATCAAGCGAATAGGTTAAACTACGAGATGTAAAATGATAACAAAGGCCCACAGGCACCGAAAGGCGTTTTCTTTTAGTCAGGAGGTTGAAATCAAAATGTCAGAAGCATTATCAAAGGTGCCTGCTCGGCTGATTTCCACCCCTGGAACCGTGTTAGCATTTCTTCAAGGTGGAGTCGCGTTTATGTCTATTGACACAACAGGTTTCTGCGTCTAGGTTCCGCTCCTGTTGGTGTATGGAGACTAATAAACAAAATATAATATAGTTTATAAGGTTTTTTCTCTCTTTTTCTTCTTCCTTTTTTCAAAACTGTCGAATTATGACTTAGCTGGATTAAGTACGTAGCGTAAATAATAATCTGACTGGCCTGGTCACCTAATTAATTAAACACTTAACCTATCTTTCTGCTTCTACTACTGCTGCCTCTTGTGTTGCTGTAGTTGGCACCGAAAGGCTACGCCCTTACTAGGAGAACATACTTACACTATGTAGGAATTCCAAGTCCTGCCCCTACTTATCTTTAACCAATTTCGATGCTTTGGTGTATTCTGGCCTACGAAGTGGTTCTTCCAAAAAAAAAAACTTATTTTACTCCAGCCATGCAAATTGAAAAGTTACCATTTCAAAGTGAGGTAGTTTAAATGCAAGATTTCAAATATGGAGTCAGTTTTATAAAAATTCAAAATGACAGACCCAATACGGTGGAAGAGAATTTTGAAAAATTGCTGGGCTTTAAAGTTTTTGAGGCCGCTAATTACAAATCGTACGGCGGCCGATTTTTTTGCCACTTAAAACTTGCTCTATGTTGTACTAAAATTCAATGGGTTATAAAACTGCATACCCGAACTTTCTGGTGATTCTGATTCAAAAGCTTAAATGAAATTTGCTGTTTTTTCAGTTTTCTACAAAGTTTGAAATTTTTTGTTAAGTATAAGAGTTTCGATGTAATTTAACTATATTTTTATAAAAAAAGTAATAAAAAAATAAATGGTCAAAACGTTGTAATGCATTCCGCTGCTATTATTGCGCCTGTAACTACTTTTCAGCACCCTTCAGCTTGTCAAGCTTGTACCAATGTTGATTTCTCTTTTGAAGGCAGTTAATAAATATTTTGTGCCGCCACTTTTTGACGTAACGTAAGTAATAACGTAAGTAATTTATTTCACCCTATTCTACAGGGTTGTTGTTGTTATAGCAGTTCACTAGGTACTGCCAGTGCGGTGTAGTCATCGATCGTCATGATCAACGGTAGGCACATGAAACCTGCTGTTTCGACAGGTTGGGTCCAGAGGGAGAGCGGTGGTGGATGAGTGGGTTTGATAGGCATGTGAAAAGTTGCTTAGTATCGTGCGGGGTACCTTCACATGTTTGGTATGTTGGGGTCAATTTTGGACAGGTAGGGGTTTATCCTGCTTCTCGCGAAGCAACTGAAGCTCTTCATCTGCAATAGATGGTTGGTCTCCGAAAACGGTATTCGGGGGTCGGGAGCTTAGGTAGGTGGTAAGTGTCTCCCGATGAATGTCGTTGATTGTTTGTCTGAACACTGTCCGCTCGAGCAGTTGTCGATTTGGTTGGTCCTGAATCTCGTCGGCGTGATTGAGGAGGTGCCTTCTGACGTGCCTGGGTGGCGACTCTAGTTCAAACAGGTGTCTACTTTGCACTCTTCGGAAGCCATGCTGATATTAGGCTGGACCTAGATGTTTCGCGTAGAGTGGGATTAGGAGGGTTTCAAGAGTCTTCACTACTGGGGAAAGGAGAGTTATCGGCCGATAAGACTCCCCTTTCAGTAGGTTTCCCAGGTATCAGTAGTGGGACCACACTCCCTGATTTCCACTTGTCAGGAAAGATGAGAGTGGACACAGACAGATTGAAAACCCTTGTGAGGTACCCTACTCCCAATGGACCCAGGCATTTCAGCATCAGCGAGTTGAGTCCGTCAGCCCTTTGGACCACATCACAGGAGAAAGTAAGTGGCACACTGTTGTTCGTTAGTTTGTGCAGCCGTCTGGTGGTACTGCACATTGATCTGTCGCAAGTAGGATGCAGTATGAATTGCCGGCAAAAGTAGCTCGCGGGTTCGGGTCCGACGAAGTGCAGCCATTGAAGGTGATAGCCACCTTATCGTTGTGCTTCGTCGAGTTCAACAGAGACCTTACGGTGGACCAGAGCTTAGTCACACCGGTGGTTGCAGGTCTGCGGGTGCTCTTCCCATTTGGTCCGCTTATGCTGGGTGACCAGTTGTCGAATCTCCAAAATTGAGATCCTTTATGCGAGGATTCTCGGAAGCGGCTGCTTCAGCTGGAAAATTGGGACGTGATGATAGCAGGGGTATGTGATACAGCATGCCACACAATTATTCGATAACTCTGACATCGGAATAGGGTAATTCGAGTGTTTTTCCAATTATTCTCTAATCTAAAGCTAACATAGTTCTCTGACCTTATTTTCGATTAAAGAAACATTAGAGAACTAATATACATTAAAATTCGTGTGTGAAATCTATAGTGACTACACCTTATTTGGTGCAGGTAACACTTTTTTAGAAAAAATAAAATGACTCGATGTTTATTAAATTTAGTAAAAAAATATATACGATTTGTAATGAGATATGTATGTACTGTTTACCACTGCAGAAAGAGCAATAACAAAAACAAAGCTTGCTGAAAAAATATAGAAACAAAAATGTTTCTCATCAAAATATGCTCACAGCTTAAATGATGCAGTGTATTTTATATTTTCTCTGAGAATGCAATAACGGTGAAATGTATTCCTTTTTCCATTTTTAGCTTAGCGTCTTACCGCATTCTCAAAAAATGTTTGTAAAGAAAAGTTGAAAAAATTTAAATTTTTTAAAATGGGAAAACGGACCTCACTTGAAAAAAGGGAAGACGTTATTAGTCATTATAAAGAGGGCAAAAGCCAACGAAAAAATGTAGAAATTGTTGCTATTGTTCATATTATCCATACACAGGATAGACGATAACGGCAGATCTGCGCCAAATAAAATATTTAATGATGCAGATAGGAGATGGATTGTTCGCAAAGTTAAAGAAACCCCCGATTTAAGCGCTCCAAAATTAACGAAGTCGAAAAATACTTAGGCGAAATCTGTAACCCTGAAACTGTTCGTAGAGTTCTGTGCGAAGAAAATTTTCATGGAAGGACTGCCCGAAATAAGTCGTTGATTAATGCTCGTAAAAAAACAAAGAATGGAGTTTTGCAGACAACATTTGAACAAAGGCATTTCGTTCTGGGAATCCGTTGTTTTTGCGGATGAAAGCAAATTTAACCGTTTCAGGTCTGATGGGAAGTCCTGCGTTTGGAGAAAACTAAACACCGCGCTTCAACCATCTAATTTGCGCTCTACAGTCAAAGACGGCGGGGGCAATGCGATGGTATGGGGTTGCATGTCCTATTCAGGCGTCGCAAATTTAACATGTATCGAAGGAAACATCAATAAAGAGATGTATCTGGATCTGCTAAAAGATAATTTAGTACAAAGTGCGGATAAAATGGGCATTAGGGATTCGTTTAGGTTCTACCAAGACAACGATCCCAAGCATACGTCTGGTATTGTAAAAATTTGGAATTATCTGGAACTACCCCCATGTAGTACAGACACCTGCACAGAGTCCAGATCTCAACGTTATTTAGAATTTGTGGTCAGTGCTGGAAAATAAAATAAGAAACCACAATATTTCTAATGCTTCTGATCTGAAAATGGGATAAAATTAGTTCCGATTATACAACAACACTTGTAGAATCTATGAATTTCCGATTAAAAGCTGTTCTGAATCAAAAGGGATACCCCACCACCCCACTAAGTATTAGCCGTAATTATGAAATCGAAATATTAATGTGTTTTGGATACTTTTAATTTAGTGCATCATTTAAGCTGCGACCTCAAAACTGTAACTGAATTATTAAATAAAACATGTTATTAGGATTATGAATAAGTTCGTGCGGTTTTTTGAAACTTTATTGACGTAAAATGGTTACAAATTTAATATTCAAAGTATTGTCCATCGCTTGCTACTACTTTTTCCCATCTTTCTGGCAATTCACGGATTCCCTTTGTGAAAAATTCGGTCGGTTTTGCCGCAATCCACGAATCGATCCATTTTTTGACTTCATCGTAATTACGGAAGTGCTGGTCAGCCAGGCCATGTTGCATCGATCGGAAGAGATAGTAATCGGATGGCGCAAGGTCTAGACTATACGGCGGGTGGGGTAGGACATCCCATTTGAGCGTTTCTAAGTATGTTTTGACCACTTGTGCAACATGTGGCCGAGCATTGTCATGTTGCAAAATAACTTTGTCGTGTCTATCGGCGTATTACGGCCGTTTTTCTCGCAGTGCTCGGCTCAAACGCATCAATTGTCGTCGGTAGACATCCCCCGTAATCGTTTCATTCGGTTTCAGTAGCTCATAATACACAACACCCAGCTGGTCCCACCAGATACACAGCATAACCTTCAGGCCATGAATATTCTGCGCCGACGTCGATGTTGAAGCATGGCCAGGGTATCCATACGTTGCCCGACGTTTTGGATTGTCGTAATGGACCCACTTTTCATCGCCAGTCACAATTCGATGCAAAAAACCCTTTCTTTTGTGCCGTTGAAGCAGTTGTTCGCATGCCATAAAACGGCGTTCAACGTCTCTTGGCTTCAATTCATACGGCACCCAATGGCCTACCTTTCGGATCATTCCCATGGCTTTTAAACGTTTGGAAATGGTTGATTGATCAACTCCCAAAGTTTTTGCAACCTCTTCTTGCGTTTGAGCCGGATCTTGATCGAGCAATTCCTCCAATTCGGTATCCATGAACTTTGGCGGCGCACCCTCGCGTTCTTCGTCTTCCAAGCCAAAATCACCACTTTTAAAGCGTGCAAACCACTTCTGGCACGTTCGCTCAGCTAGAGCATGCTCACCATAAACTTCCACCAAGATACGATGACTTTCGGCTGCTTTTTTCTTCATATTAAAGAATTCCCCGCAAAAACACATTATTTGGCACGAAATTCGACATTTTCAAGTGTGGTAAAAATATTGTTGTTTACGCTTCAAATAAAAAACTTATACTGATGTTTGTGCCTTACGACAGTAGCTCTCCAATGAATGTTTGGAAATGTGGATCGATGGAATAATAATCAAGTTACGCCATCTGTTGTAAAACCGCACGAACTTATTCATAGTCCAATAAAAAAATATAAGATTTTTTTCTGTAATGGAAATACGATAAAATATATTTGATTTTTTAATAATTTTTTTTTTTTTTTTTGGTTGCATCAAATAAGCTGTGAGTCACGGTAGTTCTCAAACCTGATTTTCGATTCGAGTAACATTAGAAAACTATATTAAAATTCGCGTGTGAAATCTAAATGTTTCTCTGCACTTAGAGACTGTGTTTGCTGGGTCCTTACACGCCTGAGAAGTGGCTCAGGCTCTAGCAAATATATGCAGGTATGATTCCCTGTGGTAGCATTCTGCAGGGTTAAGGGACAGAAAAACAATTTTTTTTTCATGAAATGTTCATATAATCCTTTAAGAGTATGTCAATAAATTTTTAGAACGTAAATTTAGGTGTTTCTTATATTATAGATCGTCAACCGTGACGACTCTATTCTTTGCGTTCGAGCGCTGGGAAAGGTATAGTTAAGTTGTACTATATTCAAACTTTAGACGCGTTTTTCTCAAAACTATATTTTTCGGATTGGCGTAGACGATTACTCGAAAAGTTATTGACCGATCTCCCTGAAATTTTGTACACATCTTTTTTGTGATATTACTTTCTATGTGAATTTACAATTCGAAAATTTTTCGAACAAAAAAATTTTTCCAAGCAAAAATAGTAGAAAAATTCGCCCCAAAATCCATTTCTTTTTTTGAAACATTTTATTCCGCGATTTTTTCCATTTTTTTTAATTCATATAGAAATTATGACATTAATAAATAAAAAAAATTTTGGTTTTTTGAATTTAGGTCACTGACGCCGATTGTAGCATCGCCGATTGAGAAGCCCCGCTGCGACCTTCCTGGAAGAATTGAGTGTACATCCGCCATTTTAAATGATTAAAAAAGAAAAAAATCATATTATTTTGCCAATTTTGAAAAAAAAAAATATTGACTTCTTCATTTTAAATAATTTTAATGAAAATCAAGGAAAATATGGCCGTTTACAGATATCTGTCCCCTTAAAGGAATTGTTTTAACTTACACTGAAACAATCTTCAACCAAATTGAACTTAAAAGGAAATAAAATGATTAAGTTTTTATCATAGCTATTTATTTCACACATTAATTATATATATGTATTTATTAAGGGATAAAAATAAGTTTATATGGTGTTAAAGTTTTTAAAGAATCCTTGTATATAATTAATATTCATTTGTATATCATGTGTATATTCTATATTCTATATAATAGTAATTAGGTTAATGTTAAGAATTTTCAGTATCACAACGCATTTCCAATTAAAAAATAATATTTCGAATAAGAAAATGAAAATAACTACAGTAAACTATAACAAAAAGAGACAGTGCAACATTTCATTTGCAATACAATATTTTTTTTTTTTTTACTTTTCTTCTCCAGCCGTCAAGTAGTCAATTCATTATATTCAGTTCGTTTATGTATGTACATTTGTATGTGGGCATGTAAATACTTGTAAAATGTTGGTAAATAAAAAACGATATCACTTCAATGTGGTTGTTTGGTGGTTAAGTTTGGAGTTTTATGAATTAAATAAATAAAATGTTTATTAAAAGCTGCCAACTGTGCAGCTGTGGTTGTCGAATAGCTCATGGAACACGATTTTTTTTTATGTTGAGATGAAGTCATTTTTTTTTGTATCATTGCTACGCTTACATTTAAATCTTGAAAATTTCAACAAAATATTTACTGAACTATTGTGAATAATAGATGTATATATGTATGGATGTATGTATGTATGTATGCATACGTGTGTGCAAAAATAATAAACTATTGCCTGGCGTATGCCAAAAAACTATGCTATTAAAATTTAAAAAGAACCACAGTGCATACTTTGTTCTAAGTCTTAATTCATTTTGTTTTTTTTTTTTTAACTTCTACTTTCGCATATCCAGGCAGCACCGATTTATCAAAGACTTCTACTATCAATCAGTTGGTTGCAATTTTCGTCAGTTATTGAAATTAAAAATGCTACTGCTTTATATTTTCACAATTAATTTTCCTTTTTGTTCATTCATTCATTTTGTTAAACAATTTTGTATAAATAATAGCACGTGAAATTAATGAATAAATTTATAATTTGTGGTTGTTGCTGTTTTTTTTTTGTTTTTGCTTATTAAATTTGCCGATTTTCGACTTTGCATTTCTTCATTATCATATTTAAGTTTTCTTGTTTCTATTATTATCCATTTCCTGTGGGGGTATACGAGTGCTAGTTCCAGAATAGTGAAAAACTCTCATTTGCCTACACATTTGCCTAAATCACTTGGTTGTGGTTGCTTCAGTCATACACCTATTGAATATATGCACAAGCACCGCTGGCAGAGCAAAGTGGGCGCATCGTCGTCGCTAGTTCTTTGTCTGCAAAACATCCAGTTGGCTAAATCATTTTGTGGCAATTGCAGCACGGTGTCCGACCCGATACCCGCATCATCACACGCGCGACTTGTTGCCGCCCATTGTTTGCGATATAATTTGCATACTTCCACTATTGGCTATTAACAGACTTCTCCTCGGTAACGGCAGCCGCACTACTAGACACCGGCTCCACGCTCTCGGTAGCGCTTGCGGCAGCTGCAGCAGCACTTGTGGTTGTATCGCTGCTTGTAACGCGTTGTTGTGTTAAGACTTTCATAAAGTATTCACCGAAGACGGAATGATTGTAGGCAATTACGCGTTTTAAGGCAGTGCAATAGGCTTCCAGCTCATCTTTGAAGTCAGCATAGCCTGGTGGTGGTGGTGGTAAACCAGCGCGTGAGCGCATTGCCAAGCGGAAATATGTTTGGAAACGTTTCCCTGTTGAAGAATGCGTGATATAAGATTTTTGCTACTGCCTGTATGTATGTATGTATGTATGTATTAATATGCAACTTACACATCAATGTGCGCACAGGCGAATCTTTATTACCCGTTTGCATTATTTGCGACTTTAGCATGCCTTCTGTATTAGCGTCGATCACCGGCTGGTCCTCCTTTTGCAAGTACTCATTTATAACGGTTTTCACTTGCAACCAAACGTTTTCAATCGAATCCAAGAGCTCTCTGCAATTAAATTGATCAACACAACACTCTTTTTCCATATTTATCTTCACTTACTTCTCATTGGTGGTGCCTTGCAAGATGATGTCGATTTGCTTGGCGAGTGCGACACGATTTTCGGTACGTTGCGAAATAACCGGCACTCCCGAGCAAATAGAAATGACAGCAGCACATGTACAAAGACGTTTGGCGCGCTGCCCCAATTTTAAAATACGTTCCTTGTCAATGGAAAGCACTTCGGGAAATTCCTTAGACTCATCCCAATCCATGAGCTCCATATAGGCATTAGAAATGGTTTGCTCTGGCGAGCAGGGCTTATTGTTGGCATCGTGAATACAACTGTTCTTTAGCCAATTTTCGGTAGCGGGGAAACCAACTAGAAAAAATGTTGAAAGTAAATTTTTAATGTAAGCGTAAAACCAAATGCTACACTTATTTTTATTTAAGGGGTTAGGGGTAGTCAGAATTTTCACAAAAATGGATTTTTTGTTTTTGCCTTATCTTAAAGCGAATCCGACAAATACTTTCCGAGTTATTCAACAATTAACAAAGGGCCCTTCGGAGCCGATACCAAAACTTTAAATGCGTTTTTCTCAAAACTATGTTTTTTGAACTGGTGATCACTGTACGAATAACTTAAAAACCGCCTGTTAGATTTCAATAAAATTTATACTGCTTTTGAAAAACATAAAAAACTCGTGCCTGATCGAAGGATTTTTTTTTTTTTTTAATTTCAATTTTTTTAATCAATTAATTGGCGGTTTTTTTCTCGAAAATCTGAAAAATATTTTCTGACGCCGCCATATTTTTAATTTTGAAAAAAAAAAGCTTCGATCAGGCACAAGATTATCTATTAAGGGGGGAAACCGGTTTAGGTCGATCAAAAAATCGATTTTTGTATTGCAAAAATCGTTAGTATAACTACTCAAGAATATGTGGTAAAAATTATAAAGCGACATTCGCATTATTCCCGATTCTATGTTCTTAGTTGACATTTTTCTCGAAACTACTTTTTTTCAACTGGTGGGAATTCTAGCTTAAAAAGTTATCGACCAATCGTTCTAAAATTTTTCGGGATTTTTTCTTTATTCAATTCTAATCTATATGAACCTAATTCTGGGATTATATATATTATTATTTAAAATATGGTTTTTTAAGCAAAATAGATGAAAAAATATGGTATAAAAAATTACTTTGTGTTCAAGCGCCTCAAAAGCGTGCAATTTTCAATATTTTTTTACCATAATTAGGTTCATATTCTTAGGAAATATGTATTTAATAAAAAAAAATGGCTGTTGATATCAGAGAAAAATTGCAACTTCAGGATTTCCCACTAGCAAGACACTCGGATGGCGATCGTCCATGGGCAGCACGCTCTAAAGCCACTATATCCCGCGGAAATAGCTTCAAAAAAATTTAAAAGTGTACCTAAAAATATAAATAAAATATCCTCTAAACTAAAACAATTTCTGATTATTCCTTCTTTGTTCAAAAAAATTCTCGAAAAACATCAAAATCTTGGCCTCCTAAGCCGGTTTCCGGTTTTAAAATCATCATTTTTTCGGGTCTCTGACTACCCCTAACTCCTTAATAATTTTTAATTTGCCTACATTTGTAATACTCCAAATATTCTTTGAATTTCTTTTTCTCATATTCCACCGAATTTGCCATGATATCGTTGCGTGCAAAATCAAGTAAATAGTTCACCATATCTAATTTCATTAGCGCCATTGTTTCAAGTATATTTTTAAAAGTATCCACCACATCTTCGATCTCGGTCAACTGTCGTACGAGCTCATCTCGTGCGGGCGCGCATGACTTCGCCATAAGATGTATGACAAAATTGGCATAAGCTCTAAAATCTAGCACGCCCTCCTCGGCCTGCTGTTTTATCACATCGATGTCAAGTATTTCGTTGATGTGCTGCAAGGCGCGTGTATTATTTTGCGAAATTATTTGCGGAAAGCAATCCTTAATCTCGGCTAGCAATTGAATAGCGTGATCGTAGCAAGGGGGGTTTTCATTCAGTTGACCGCGCAACACATCCCAGAAAGCTTTGTGCATGATGTCCTTGATGCGGCGTTCGAGACTAGATGGGAGTAGGAAGGAGTGCGAGTTACTTAAAGTGCAAATAGGCGTTTTTTTTATTCGAGCTCAGTATGCGTGATATTCTCTATTCAAAAACACCCAATTTGTATTTTTATTATCGTGAGTTCATGGAAAAAACCAAGGCGCATTCATTAAAGGTGGTAGCACTAGACCAACAACAATATTTTGTACGTTTGATTGTCAAAGCATAGTACGAGTATTGGAAAAGTAGACATAAAAAATGAATTCGCCTTGATTCGTCCGGGCTGACAGCCACATGGACACGGCGAAAGAAAAGAAAAAAAAAAAACAAGTCAGTTGAATTTACCAATACCAGATTCGCCTTGGAAAAAACCAACAATTTCAAAAAACTCACAATATAAACCAAAACAAATTTGGGAATTTTTTTTATAGGAAAGAAGATTCACACGACGTTTGCTTCGTTACACTGTTCATCACAATTATCTTACCTGTTCTCTGGTGGTTCATATGGTTCAAACTTAAATTCAGGATTGATAGCGATTTCATGCACCAGTTCCATATTTTGTATATTCTTTAGCACGTCACCCACTTCGTTGAGTGTTAGCACCTTTGGTGGACTGCCATCCATGCTGGGTAAAACGAAGCGCGCCAATCTGTTGTAGAAATCATGGAATAGTTGAGTTAAGCGTCATACAAAAAATTGTATATAAAAGAAAACATTCTTCAGTAACTTACTTGTCGGAGCATTCACTTTCAGTTCGACTACGCAAACTAGAGGCACCAGGTGAAGTACCGAGCAAATTCTCGGGGGCATTTCCTTCGCCACCAGTTCCGTTGGATTCCATTCTAAGATGAAAATTCTCTATTATTATTTGTAACTATAATAAAAATGCTTCCACATTATAATCAGGCAAATTAGGGTTATAGTATTGGAGTTTATTTGGCAAAAGAAGTTGGTTCGAATGGTGTTTTCAAGAATCTCATATATGTATGTATGTGTTGTGGTGCGCTTTATGTCTAAGCATCGATACGAAATGTAGACAGCCGTCGTGGTGAGCCCTTGGTTGGGAAAAACTCGGGTCATTCCGGTAACGTAGAACCGGCTGTCATGGGAATGAGAGGGTGGTCGAGAGTGCTTGTGCGCGACCACTCGATTATTCCCGGATGGCTGTTGTTGTACCAGTTCGAACATACCACATACATTACGTGGAATTCTGCTGGGGTAATAGCCTGTATCCGGATATAAATCCGAGTCGTTCCGGTAACGTAGAACCCACCATGGTGGGAATAACCGACTATTCCCGGGCTCACAGCACACTATGGACATGAAATGAGAATTGGGTGTATTTCTTCAATGAAGAAGCAGAAGCTTCTGTTGAAAAGCCACGGATGTTCGGAGACGGCATGCACAAATTGTCTCAATTTGAGGGAAAACACCATGACATACACCAAAAATTGACCCGGCTTGACCTAAATACCTTTCGAGAATATATACACATCTTTATCTTATATACAGATATCGGAGGCTTCCTAAAACTCACAAAAGATAGAATTTTTCAAAATCAAGGCTTAAATGACGTATTGCAACTAGTTAGTACCCACATATTACAAGCCTTGGATTGGCGTTCACACGGCACTCGGTTCTGCGTTACCGGAGCGGCCCGGATTTGCATATTCATATATCCGAACTGTGGCTCTATGTTTCACTGTGGAGCGGAAGAAATCAATATAGTACGAATATACGAAGACTGTCACTCCAGCAACATTCCCTTTACAGGTAGGGAGAATGTTTATGCAGCTGTAGCAACATCTTTGGCTTGAGCGTTTTTACACGGCAGTCGGTTATGGATTGCAGCAATTGCCACTTCGGCAGCATTCCCCAAAAATGTGTGGGTAATGTTAACGCTATTATATATACCTATATATATATATAATTGGCGCGTACTCCCTTTTTGGGTGTTTGGCCGAGCTCCTCCACCTATTTGTGGTGGGCGTCTTGATGTTATTCCACAAATGGAGGGGCCTACAGTTTCAAACCGTCTCCGAACGGCATATTTTTATAAGAAGCTTTTTCATTTCAGAAATGCACTAGGAGGTCTGCCATTGCTTGCCGAGGGGCGACCGCTATAAGAAAAATTTTGGTGTTTCACCGAGATTTGAACCTACAGTACGGTATGGTAGTCACGCATCAACCCATTCGGCAACGGCGGCCGCCGCTGTTACGACTACAAAAAAAGTCTTGGTGTGAGTATGCACGGATAAGCAACTGCTAGAAATTTAGGTAATCGCGATTAATTTAAAATTAATAATTCATTTTTATTTACATGGGGAGCTATTTGACTTGTCTGTATGTAAGTATTAATAATAAACATTCTCTTAATTAAAATACTCAACACTTATATACATACATAGTGTACGTAAGTAAATACAATACACAATATAGTATGCACAAACAAATTAAATTAAGCCATAAAATAACTGCGCAATAAAGCAAAATGCCAGTAAGTTGCGGTAGCCAGCGAACTAAGTAATAATACCATGAGCAAAAAAAAAAAAAACAAAAAAAAACCACAAATGCATGTAAAACGCGAAACGGTGCGGCCAATGCATTTCCTAACTTCTAATTTACAAATTTGGTTCTGCATTCACCAGCAAGATTTGCTCAATCGCATATTAATCAAACTACCCGCCACCCATCCCAACTGTCAATATTTAGCACATTTCACAAACTTCCGACAAACTCACCTTGAAACCGAATCAGCTGGCATTTTTGCGTCGTTTGTTATTGTTTACGTTTTGTTGGTGTTGTTTTCAACAATTTGTGCTTTTGTTGGTTTTTATGGATTTTGTTCTACAACTTTTTCTACGTTTTTACTCCACAGTTGAAATTGGTAAACGCCGCAACTTTGCGTGCTATTCCGCGTCTCACACAAACAAACCAATTGCGTTGTGGCTTTTCAGCTTTGAAGTGGTTTTTACTCAACTTGGTTTGTCGTTTGGATCCACTATCTGCCGCACTCACAAGAGGGGTTATAAGTTTGCAAAATGACTGGCGTTTTCTTTGTTTGTATCTCCTTATTTTCGAGTAGGAATGCACTCACCTCACACCAACGTTTGATCTTCCGGACAATTGGCAGTTTTCTTTGTTTGATCAGCAACAGCTACACTCTTTGCAAATAAAGCGTGCGATTTAGTCACCGATGTTATTATTAAGTCTTATTCTACTCCTTTTTCTTTATTTTTGTAACGCTGGAAATTAAGTTGAAATGTTTCGTGTAATAAAAACGAGTTTTTTTCCTTTTTAATTACTTATCATTACTTTCAGTGATGCAAAAGTTACAACTTGACAGACTACAGACAAATAATAAAAACAAATGCAAATAAAAATTTTTTAAAAAATAATGTAAAATAAAATAAAAATGAATAAGCAAACAAAAAAGCAGGCCATAGAGAGCCCATGACACTAACATTTGACAGAGGAATGTTTTAGGATTCAGCATGTCGGGGCCGTTTTTGGATAACTACGAGTTCTATGGATGATCGTTGTGGCTGTTTGCTCGCAAACTGGCTTTTGATTAATTTCCCCCATTAGATAATTTTGGACAGAGTTTAAGAAAATGGACGCTCCCCTTTGGTAGATCTCTTTTGTTATATAAGAGACGCAGGTAGGTCAAAAAGTGCTTCATAAAAGATATACTGAAGCATCATAACTTTCACCTTTCCTCACCAACGTAAACGTACATCCGTATCAGCTGAAACGGTGAAACAACGATCTACGATACTACGGAACGGAGCGGTGGTGAGAATTGATTTACATGGGGTTCTCATTAGTTTCATCGCGTCAGCTGATACGGACGTACGCTTACGTTGGTGAGTGTGAGCACCATTAAAACGAACGATTTGAAGATGGTTTTATGCAGCTCCTAAAATAACAATTTGATTTCACAAGTGGCGCAAGTGACACAAAGTGTCATTTAAACAATCGTTCCCACGACAGTTATTAAGGCGTCTGCGCGTTAAGTCAACAAAACATGCTGCAAGACAGTTCCCATGATAGTCGGTTCCACCTTACCGGAGCGAGCTGGAGTTACTCAGGATCCAGCATATTTCAGAAATTCACGGAGAATGTTTAGTCCTCTTACAACGTTATTCAAACGTTTTTTACAAGAACGAAAGGAATTTTGCATATTAAACGCCCTGTGGTGTGGGCGATTTACATAACACTCCGTCACTTCAGCAGCTATGCCAACAAATGTAAGCCGGATTTATATTAAGCTAATAATCGCCAATTTTTCACCTTTCGCAAAAATCATTGGGCAGTGTTTTATGCAGTTACAACAAGAAATATAAACGAAGCATACCAAATGATCAGTAATTTCCGTTTCCCATTGGCACAATTACGTTCTGGATATTGTAGCAGGTTAAACTCCTACCTATCCAGAATTGACCCCGACATACCAAACACATGTCCGGCATGTGAAGGGACCCCGCACGACACTAACCACCTCTTCACATGCCCCCTCAATCAGACTCATCTAACCCCCCTCTCCCTCTGGACCCAACCTGTCGAAACAGCATGTTTCCTGGGCCTACCCCTAGATGAGCTAGACGAAGATGACAGATGATATACCTACACTGACAGGGCTAACTACGCTGTTAAAAACAACAACAACAACATCAGTAATTTCCATCAGCGTTTCCACGACAGTCGGTTCTACGTTGCCGAAACGACTCGGATTTATATCCGGCCAAGGACTGTCACTCCAGCAGCATTCCCCGTATGTAGGTAGGGGGAATTTTTATGCTGCTACAACAACAACAACAACAACAACAACAACAACAACAGTAATTTGCAGATCGTGCATAAGCAGTGCATTATATTTTTAAAATTTTGTTTCAAACGTTTAGAAATTATTAAAAAAATGTCAAGGCCTTATAAAAATAAGAAAGCGTTCATATATACTATAGGGTTATTCAATAGGTGCGCTTCAACTTTTTTCCGATAGGGAGGGCGAACGACGCAATATTTTTTATTTTTCGCTTGTCATTTGTAAACTTCATTGTCATTTGTATACATTTCATCATGGAACGCTACACACTTGAGCAACGATTGCAAATCGTGCAAATTTTTTATGAAAATAATCGTTCTGTTGCTGCTACTTTAAGAGCATTACGGCCATTTTACGGTCCATTTAACAAGCCGTCCCGTTTTGGGGTTATGTGAAGTCATTGGTCTACAGTAACAAGCCGGCGACGATTTGTGAGCTCAGAGCCAATATTGAACGCGAAATTGCTGGAATTTCGGCCGATTTATGCAAAAGAGTGGTCGAAAATTGGGTTCAACGATTGGACTTCGTAAAACGTGCACGCGGTGGTCATGCAAAAGAAATCGAATTTCATACTTAAATGTATATGTTCAAACTCGATAATAAAAAAAAAATTAGTTAAAAAAGTCAAACCGTTTGTGTTTTATTCAAAAAAGTTCAAAAGTTGAAGCGCTCTTACTGAAAAACCCTATAAAAGATCACCACCAACCAGTTGTTGCCTGCTCTACATGCTTGCCCTCAGGCCATGCTGAGCTACATCTGCACATATACATATGTACATATAAGCGTTGTACAATAGACGGTGTATTTATTTTAGTAATCATATACCCCTCGAATAGGATTTACAGATGATAGTGATAGTGGAATAAACAAAACCAAAGACAAAGCTGCAAACGAAAACAAATTCGGAAAAATACCACACAGCTTTTCAACGAAAATGTATACACACAAAGTTTATACAATTCTATGCGTAAAGTAAATAAATAGAAATGCTGCGGACGGCATTGCTTGTGGTGATGGTGATGGCCCACTGATGCGATGAACGCAAGGTGGCTGATGGGGAAATTGTTACGAGGACGAATGATGAGCAAACATACGCATGTACATAGCTAAAAGCAAGGCAAATCGCCTTAAATGAAACACTATTTAACAACTACAAAGTTGATGAACTTGTAAATTGCGATGTTGGGAAATATGAGGGTGCCTCTTGTCATATACGCACATGTATAATGGAAAAATATTGGCTAATCAAACTTAAGTTATGATGAAATATAAAAATATGTACATAAAAAAGTTTTCCATGACGTATTACATAAATTACAAGCGAAAGTAGGAAATACATACCTAGTAACTTGATTGCTCTATTTAGACTTTTTTCCCAATTTTCCAATTAGTACTCAGCTTTGTCCTTCCACTTTGTGGGTTTTGAATAAAACTCAGTAGCAAGTCACTATTGTGCAAAAGATGCTCAAAGTATATACGTCTTTTTTTCCTATCAATGTTATACTCTTTTTTTTCATTAGATTGTTCACCTAAATTGGATTTAGTTTCTTTTATTGGTTATTGGTCACAATGTTGGATAGATTAGTCACAATTAAATTTGGTTTTGCTGAATAAATGCAAGAGAGGAAACTTTTTTAGCTCTAAAAGCGCCCACAATGTTCGAGAAGAAAAATCACAATGAATAAAATATAAAAGTAATCAAACAAAGCATGGAGAAATGTCAGTCCAATTTTGCTTTGCAGCTTTTTATTCAAGTTTTGTTATGCTATGCCGATGCTGCCACATATATTATATTAGCTTTAAGGCTGCCGCATTACAATTATTTCTTACTCTCAAAATGAATATATTGGCATAGTATAATAGATTTTTTATTTTCATAGAAAGCTGACATGCCATTATTGTAATAACAAAAAACCATAGTGCATTTTTATATTCCTTAGTTTTCGAGGCGATGAAACGATGAGCTGTATGAGCTTAACGACGACATAGACATAGCGCAGCGAATAAAGATCCAGCAGCTACGTTGGCTTGGTCATATCGTCCGAATAGATACAAACGTTCCGGCTCTGAAATTATTCTATGCGGTACTAGCTGGTGGTAGCAGAGGAAGAGGAAGGCCTTCTCTGCGTTGGAAAGATCACGTGGAGAAGGACTCGGCTTCACTTGATGTGTCCAACTGCCGCCGGTTAGCTGGCGCGCTTTGTTAAACTCGGCCAAAATCGCGTAAGAAGTTATCGCGCTAATTAAAAAGAAGAAGAAGTTTTCGAGATATCGTAGTGAAAAATTTCTTTCTGTAAAATTTGAGAAGATAAAGGGAAAGTAAAAGTACGTTCACATATGCAGTAATTAGCAATAAATCCACAAAAATTAATCTATCTGTTCACATACGGCAGATTAGCTGTGAATACTGCTTTGAAAGGTTTTTCTTCATAGAAATTGCTTTGGTGGAATATTTTGGTTTGTTTAATTATTATTAACGATATGAAGAAACGAAATATAAGAAAACGACAAGAAGGAATAGCTAATTTAATTGCGCAATTGGATGTTAGTAAGAAACAGTTGGAGGAAATCCGTAAATGACGCTTACTGAGGTTTAAAAAATTATGGCAGCAAGCCGCATGGAAAATTCTTTATTACATTTTATAATAAGTAATAAGAGGATAAAGCGTTTGTGGACATGCGCTCTTTTCTGTATAAATGGATAAATAATAATACCAAAAAAAAAAAGAGGTTGTCTGTAAAGTCGGTTTACTGACGATAGTTTAACGTGATAACGTCATAAGAAAATACTGATTGAATGGTTGCATTTTTCAAAAGAAAATTTTAATTTTATTTGTTTGATAGATATTTTGTATGGATATAGAGAATGAGTTAACATTAACATAACATAATATACTTTAACATAACATAACATAATATAACATAACATAACATAACATAACATAACATAACATATCATAAAGCATTCACCAACAGCTTTCATTTGATACCCATATTGTACATACACGTCCGAAGGTTACCCGGGTCCACGTTTTGACCTATATCTCGAGACCCCAGTCACGGAGCGGCATGAAAAATACTCTGTACTAAAGCATTCACCAACAGCTTCAATTTGATATCCATATTGTACAAACACATTCTAGGGTCCACGTTTTGCTCTTTATCTCGAGACCCTAGTCACGGAGCGGCATGAAAAATACTCTGTACTAAAGCATTCACCAACAGCTTCCATTTGATACCCATATTGTATATACACATCCGAAGGTTACCCGGGTCCACGTTTTGACCTATATCTCGAGCCCTATTTCCAAAATAAAATATAATCCATGTTACTCGTGGAGGATGTAGCTTTCGAATGGTGAAAGAATTTTTAAAATCGGTCCAGTAGTTTTTGAGCCTATTCATTACAAACAAACAAAGTTTTCCTCTTTATAATATTAGTATAGACAACATATCTTATAAGGTATATGGTAAATATTACCATACATTTTTTCCTTCATATATAATAAAAAAATTAATAATAATAACATTAAAACAACAGGTATTATTAACAAACTTGGTTTTATTTTAAATTCTTCAAGTGAATCAAATTAATAATAATCAATAAGAAGGCATATGCAAATACAAATACGTGAATTTATATATGTACATATGCGCATATACATACATATATACGCTCACTTAAGTAGGAGAGAGCAAGATGTCGAACGTTGCCGTTCGTTTGCTTTGTTTGCTTTGTCGTTCGTTCCGCGCTTTCGCTTGCAGTTCATTCAATGCAATGAGCAAGGTAACGACAAATGAGCAAGGTAACGGCAATGAGCAAGGTAACGATATATGAGCAAGGTAACACTAATGAGCAAGGTAACACTAATGAGCAAGGTAACGACACATTTTTTCGTGCGTGCAGCCTGTTAAATCGAATTATAAGATGTTATCACGTCTAAAATGTATTAGAATTATGTCTACAAACCTGTTTTCTTTGCCGGCATCCATTTTATTTAGTTTTTACTTTGGCTAACACAGAAAACAAGGGGTTGAATTTTCCGGAATTTTTTCTGAGAAAACTTTTCAATTTATTGATTTAAAAATTTGTACACATATTATGTTATCTTTCAACTGTATTTTAAGACTTGGTATTAGTAAAAATATTTATTTGGAAAGGAGCTACAGCTGATCTCCGGAAGCTTCACTCAAAAAAGACGTTTGGCCAATATATATTTGAACTGGATCCTCTGAAATTAATTTTTTTTTGACAAAATGACGGTTCCTCAAAACAAAATCGATTTTTGACCAAAATTTTGGTCTTAAATTGTTAATAAAAAAAATATTTATCGGTAAAAAAATATTTCGATTAATTATCGAAAATATATTTCAAAAGCTCGTGTTAAGATTTGAGACTAATCGGTTTAGCCGTTTTAAAGTAAGGTTGGTCACCGACTTTGAAGACACCGTTTTGAGAAAAACGCATTTAAAGTTTGCCTTGTACTTTCAAGCGCTCTGAAACGCCTTTTCAAATTTGCGTGTAACTTCGAAAATATTCACCGGAACGATATTAAATTTTCTGTGTATATTCTTAAATATATGTACGACGTTAAGAAAAAAAAATTAAAAAAAAATCGTGTTTTTGAAAATTCTAACTGTAGCTGCCGTAATTCTAGACTTTTGTTTCCTTTTTTTTCTGCTCTATTTACTATTATCTTTTTTGTTAAAGATAAACTCTTCCCATTTTTCGGATTTACCTGTCCCATCATTTAATTTCAATTAAATTTCTATTTCAAATATTAAAAAAATTTAATATATTATTATTTCGATTGTCTTAGTGCAAACTAGCACTGCATTTGTCTAACATTTGATGAAGCCATCCTTTTAATTTTTAGTTTTTTAGAAAAAACCTATAAATAAATAATTATTTTCATATCCAATAAACAAATCAGGTGTTCACTAATCCGCGTAACAACTTTCTGTCACACTGCAATTTTAATCAGAATTAATAATAAATAATTATTTTTGTATATAAAAATATCTTAAATTGTAATTTCTCAAATTGCTCGTAAATATGGAAACAATTAATGTAATTTCGAACGTGATAATGCAAACTAGTGCAAAGCAAACTTGCATCCAGTCTTTTTTGTTCTTCTCATTAAATGTTTCATTATTTTTTATCCACAATAGATATTAAGAAGATTAATTCCTAATGAAGCCGTTAATCGCGATTAACGCCATCGTTTGCCTAGGCTATTACAGATGCTCGACATTTATTTATAACTTTTAAATCCATCTATTTGCTGTTTTATCATCAAATGTTTAACCATGCATTGAGGAACTTAATTTCACTTAATCCCTCAATGCTACATTTAATCTCGATGCGAAAGGATAGAATCCCTTTCCTAATCTAATTACGGTAATACTGTATGTGTAAACGTGATATTATCCGACCTTATCTTTATTGAAGTTCTCTTTTATTGACTGTTTTATTTGATTTTGTGTAATTTTTATTACTATTCCAATTTGGTTTCTTTGTTGTGTTTTTATAATTTTTTCATAACAGATAAGACCCCGAAGCGACGGTAAACAATGATAAAAAGAGTGAATGCAATTTCACACAAACCGGTAAAATTCCTTGACATGTGTCGTTCATTGCTCCAAAGCTATCCAGTGAGTAGAGATGCAATTTTACAGTATACAACTAGAGTATGTCAAAATAAGTACACAAATATTTTTTTCAGATACGCCCATAAATTGTGCAAAATGTCTACTCCAATGCTACTCGTACATGGTGGAGCCGGTGGTATTAGCGATGCACGCGTGCCCGGCAAGGCAAAAGGTATGAAATTAGCTTTGAAAGCAGGTTTGCCACTGCTGATGCCCTCGGCGGAATGTGGCGGTATCGAAGCGGGTTCTGCGTTGAATGCCGTCGAAGCGGCTGTGCGCGTCATGGAGGAGGATGAGAATTTCAATGCTGGTTATGGAGCCTGCTTGAATAGTGACGGCAATGTGGAAGTGGAAGCAAGCATTATGGAAGGATCCCGACTTGGTGCTGGCTGCGTAACTCTACTGCGTGACATTAAATACCCCATCTCGGTGGCTCGTTGTGTTATGGAAAAAACCAATCATACATTTTTGGGCGGTGCAAGTGCTCAAAAGTTTGCTTTAGAAAATGGTGCTGTGCAATTGCCACCAGGTTCATTAGTTACACAAAGTGCACGTGATGCATTGGCACAATTTAAGCAGCAGCAATCTGAGGGTAGAGACACTACTTACGCGCCGACAGAATTGGATAAGACTGACAAGGAGCGGCCAGGTGAGCCCGGCACTGTGGGCGCTGTCGCTATTGATGCGAAAGGTAATATTGCTGTGGCCACTTCAACAGGTGGCATAACAGGCAAAGTACCGGGACGTATAGGAGATACACCACTGCTGGGTTGTGGCACTTATGCTGATAACAAATGGGGCGGTGTTTCTACTACAGGTCATGGCGAGACAATAATGCGTTTCAATTTGGCACAAAAGATTTTAGCCAACATCAGATACTGTAACATGTCCGCTCAGGAGGCAACCGATGTGGCGTGCAAAGAGATGACTGAACGTTTAGAAGGAACGGGCGGTGCTATAACTATTGGACCCAAGGGTGACATTGGCATTGCTTGGACCACAAAGCGTATGGCCTGGGGTTATGTGCGTGACAATGAATTTATTTATGGCATAGATCACGGGAAGGTTCTGAAGGAGCCATTTTAAAATAGTTGAAGTGTGCGTCGCAATGATTTTGTATTGACTGCCAGTGAAATATGGTTACGCTTCTTTGCACGTTTACATGGACATAAATCTAATAAAAAGTATGTAAGCTGTGGATAGAACACGAAATTTTCAATTTAAATGTGACGATGTAATGATGCAGATGCCATGCTTTTATAATATAATGCAGTCGCGACTTAAAGACATATGTATGTATTTTCAATACCACTTAAACTTTTTCAGAAACAAATAAAAAACTATTTCAATTTTTAATAAATTGTTAATCCAAAATAAAAGATAAAATGCCTTTGCAATTTAGGTAATGTTGCTGAAGAGGCAGTCCTTGCACAAATATAATATTTTGATGTGAAAACGTTTTGTGCTGCTATACGGCAAAGTTTGTGAAGTTTTGTGAACGCACAAAACGCTGAAACCGGAAACAAAACCATTTTTTCTTTTAATGGTTACAAATAAGCAGACTTGTAAAAAAAGAATTATTTAACATCAAAACCATGAATATTGTTGTTGTTTTGCCGAATTCACTTACAGTTGCCTTAACTTGGAGTCGGCCTATTAGAATGAGTCCGTTGTTTTTGTAGCAGCATAAACATTCCCCATACATGAACGGGGAATGCTGCTGGAGTGAGAGTCCTTGGCCGGATATAAATCCGGGTCGTTCCGGTAACGTAGAACCGACTGTGATGGGAAGGAGAATGAGTCAGTTGTGTTCGTTGGTGACAGTTGAATTGTCTGTATTTATTTATTTATATAGAGTATCACAATCGTCTCGCACATCCTCTCGCAACGGCCAAAAGTCTATATTCAATTCGACTTGTGTCGGCCACACATTTTGCCATTTTGGTAGGCCTATTGGGACCAGCTTTCCAGTGTATGCTTAATTTTGTTAAATAAATTTTAAATGATCAATTTTCCAGGGTTAAGCCAGTTAAACTGGCACTGAAAAACTGGTTCTTAATTTTTCGCTTTGCTTCAAAGAAATGTTTTCTTTGCCGCCGAAAAGTAGGCAATGCGTTTGCATCATCTACATTCCCTCAAATGTATGTAAAGTTAACATACCCAAACAGTTTGCATGTGTGTGTGTGTGTACAGAGAATACGTTAGAATTATACGCAAATTATATATGTACATATATATCCATGTACTATAACTTTTCTAACTTTTCTACCAATAAAAGTGTTGAGAACAAAAATTATCATTCAATCAAAAATTATTTAAAATTATTAAATGGAACGCCATATCTTAGTCGCATTCAGTCATTTTACCAGTTTTCCCTGAAATGATTCTCCTTTTGGCGCTCTTCTCTCATTTCATTTTATGCGTTCATTCTAGCAATGTTTACAGCAACAACAAAATATATCGACCTTGGTGCTTTGCTTATGCATTTTTCTCTTTCGTGCGATCGCTGCTCTTTTTACATGAAAGGAGAAATTTTGCCAGAGAGGAAAAATAGGCATTCATTTGAAGTTAAATTAAAGAACTGTTCAGTGCACTAACATTTTCGGCCCACTGTGCGCTACTAGTGTCGCAAGCGCAAGAACAGCACCATTTCTCCAGTTAGCGCTGTTTGCTCTGTTCAGTTTCAAAGGCAGTGGCTTCGTGCAAACATATGCTGATGTGTTAAACGGTAAAGTTGCAACGCGTGTTGGTAATTCACTCTAAATTTTTTGTTGCGCTCTTCCGATCGATCGCCGGTAATACATAAATTGAGGGAAAGCGGGGAGGACGATTTTCCCCGACTTTATTTTAGTGTGACAAATTAGTAAAAACAAAATGGAAATTGTTAATATTTTATTTGGGGAAAAATGAATGGTAAAATAGTGTTTTAGTAATTAAAAAAAAAAAAAAAATAGCAACAACAGCAAAGCAAGCGTGTTAAAAGTTAAATAAAGTGAGGCGTTATGCATTAAAAATTTACACAAACTTGTAAATTAACCGCGAGTGTGGGAATTTCTTTTGTGCATCGAGCATACATACATACGAGCATTTGTATGTGCTCGAAGTGAATTTCTGAATACAACAAATATTTTCAACCAATATTGAAAGAAAAAAAAGTTGGAGAGTTTAAAGGTTCAACGTCGAATGGATGCGGTCGAGGTGTTTAAAAGTGGTATAAATAAATGTTTTATTTTTCTTTCTTAAATAATGGCACGAATAAAAGTGGTTTACGTGTGTGTTGTGTGCATGTGTAAATTATGGCAAAATACCTGCTAAGTCGACTTATCAGAAATTCCTGTTTAAATTTTTTTCCGAGTTTCGCATTTAGCTACGCAACCTGCGCGTCAACCTTTTTTTGTTTGTTGTATGCAAAGACGTTTGGTCTGTCTACATTCTTCCCCTCTTTTTAGCGCTAGTTTGCGTTGACATTTTAGTTATTTGCTCGAGCTGTAATCACAAGAATAACAATAAAAAATAAAGCAACAACGACTGTTGCCATATTTGTTTAATTTGGCAAGCTAAACTTTGAAGCAAAATATAACAGGTAAGTTTCTAAGAGCCACATACAAATTGCACTTGCTGACATAGCCTCGAGTCATGCCGACAGTCTTTTAAGCCAATAACGTTGTTATAAACAAGTCTCTGCTTGGCTTGGACAAATTTCTTTTCAATTGTTACCTTAATGGTGGTTAGATCGCACTCTAACTGATATGTATGTAGTATTTGGTTGAACTAAATATACATACATACATAAGTTGGCTGACCCGGTAAAATGATTCGTAGACTTTTTGATTGCCTGGAGCTCAAACTAGCGTATGACTCGGTTTACTAAAACATTTTCGGTTAAATATTTTGGTAGTCAAATGAAAGTTTCATATTTTACATTCCATATATTTTATACAGTAAATGTGAAGCACAAGGTTGTCTAAATAATAATGTGTTCATTAATCACTAACACTCCAACAGCATTGGGTACTGTTTTATGCTTTTCAATAACTATTACAAACTGTTTGCTAGGAATGCATATTTTCCAGCAAACCTATAAAGGGTATTCGAGATTGTTGTATGCTGTATTTGTCGTTTTTGTAGTAAAAGCAGTAAAATTCTAACGACAAAATACACACACTTTTAAAATTCAACACATGCAACTCCGTGGTGCTCGTGGCTTTTGCTTTCTATTCTTCACTTAGCTGATCTAACAAAAGACAATATTACGAATACAACAAATCTCGAATACCCCTTGTGCAAGGCGAAGAGAATACAGTACTCTATCATTCTTCCCCTTATGAATGTACTTAAATGAGAAAAGTAGAAAGAAAACAAAAACAAGAAAAGAGTAGAAATTGAGAGGCAATTTGGTTAGGACTTTAAAAAGTTAAGGCCCAGTGCTTTCTATTAACTTTCAATTAATTTCGCATTTTCGCCAAACCATTCTAAATCATTTCAAAAGTGTATGGTAACCCACGTAACCAGCTTGAATTGGGATGCGAATGGTTTGATATGATGTATTGAAGATAAAGGTGATAAATGAAGAGATGTGAATAAAAAAGTGCAAAAACAAACGCATTAAGCGGCAAAATACCGAAATGCCGGCAAAACCGGTTTTACAACTCTAAGTAAGCAAGCGCATTGGCACATTGTTGCAAAGAGAAACAAACTATGAGTAGTAGTCCGCAGTAGCAGATGAATGAGACGTTGATCGAAGAGAAGTTGTATGAAAAAGGCAATGGAAGACACAGGAGTGCTGGTGGAATGCCAACGCCATCTACGTACTCACTTGCGCCTGGGTTGGGTTGTGCGATCCATAGATGCGTGAAGCTGTACTACTTTCACTTTAGTGACTCTAATTCACCCAAAAGCTCAAAGGAGTTTTTGCGAGTTTCTAACCAACTTGCCGGCCAAACTAAAAAGTGTTTTAAAATTAGGGAACGAGTAAAGATGCACACAGTTTCAGTAGAGAAAAACAAAAACAAACTTGAGGTTCGATTGAACTTTTTATGCTTATTAGAGGGTTCAGTAGCAGTGCTGTTGTAATCAGCATTAAAGTTCTATCGAACCTCGTTTTTAGTTTTTTTTAGCAAGACGGAGCGTAATATTTCCTTATAACAAAATTAGCCTACCATAGACTTTTGGTAATTTAAAGATAAGTTACCTTAGGCATGAAACCCGATAAGTTTAGCATGTCATAGTTTGTTCATACTGCTTCGAAAAAGTTTCTCACGCATACCTCTGAAACATTAGCTGCTTGCGATTCACCAACCCCCTAGCGAGTAGTAATAAAAATTAAAAATTTCCCTTGAATCCAACATTGTGCATGATTTAAGAGCACTGCATTATTTTCATTTTGACACATTATAATGTATTCCTATTGTTTTCCAAAGTGAATATATTAGTATGTTGTCCAGCAACAACCCTATAAGAGACCTTGTAAAAATGGAGAAGAATGAATGGCTCTTAGTGCGGGTGTGCTTCTTTTTGCATTTTAAACCGCAATATATTGATCGAGGGAGTCAACCTAACTGAGCTTCGATTGGCTTAAGGCAATGAGACTTGAGGGGTTGGTACGTGCCTGCTATATGCATGCAGTACATTGTGAGAAGAATGCAAAGATGGGGTCAACATCAGACCGCTAATCGGCTCTCAGTGATTTTGAAGGAATCAGGGGTAATGACAACGGTTTGTTTACGACAATGGTCGGCAAAAAGTGGGATTGTGTTGATGATCTACGAAAAAATTACCACAGCCACTGCTCGTTGTCATCTGATCACTCATTGATTGGAAGAGCATAGGAATAAGTGTGAAACGAGCGAGCATAGCTGCAGATGTCAACTCCGCTATGACGTGGCAGCCAAAGTTACTCACAGAATTTTACTTCGGATGGCCAAATCAAGTAGTCTATCATCCTTGAATGCAGTGTTCAATTTATAATTGCATAAATATTTTGAGAGATGCAAAGACCGGTTATAATCTATACAATCTATTGGGTCAATGATCGTAAACAGTGACGCACATTTCAGATTATGTCGACGCTTTCCTCCGGAATATTGACCTTCAGAGGTTCGAGTGTTTGAGGATTTTGAGTAGCCTCACAGGAAACAGTTCGGCTCTACGAGCAAGGGACGATTAAGCAAGTCAGTTGTGTTTGGAGATGAGGAGCCGGGCGAATATTATCTTAAGGGGTTAAGGGAAGTCAGAGGTCCGAAAAAATGATGATTTTCAATAATTTTTTTTCTGTCAATTGCTTTATTTTACAAATAAAACATTAATACATCATGTTTCGACTTGACTTTAGCAAAATTTCAAAAAAAAAAAATTAATAATTGTAAAATTTATCGGTGTTTGTGTGGAGCCCGTTTCTCCAGAAGTCCATTGCGGTGATCATCACAAGTCCTTGGAGATTCATCTAAAATCAATCGGACAAGATAAATTAGTTTTATTAAAAGATAATCTTGTGCCTGATCGAAGTTTTTTTTTCAAAATTAATAATATGGCGGCCTTAGGAAATGTTTTTCAGATTTTCGAGAAATAAAAACCGACAGTTAATTGTTAAAAAAAAAAATGGAAAATTGGTCACAAGTTCAAAAAACACAGTTTTGAGAAAAACGCATTCAAATTTTGCTATCGGCTCCGGAGCACCCGAGCGCCCTTTGTTAATTGTTGAATAACTCGAAAAGTATTTGTCGGATTCACTTCAAATTTTTACACAATATTTTTAAGACATTATACTTTAAGAAACTGCAAAAAAATCAAATTTTTTGAAAATTCTGGGCCCTTAAGTAAACCCACCGTCACCCGCGCCATATGGCTTGTTGCGCCATCCTGCTGGAACCAATAATCCATCTGATTCTCCTCCATGAAGAGCTGCAAAAATTCGGTAATCATGGACCAATATCGATCGCTATTGAGAGTTACGATACGACGAGGATGATGATATCCTCGAAGAAGAAGAATGGTCCCATAATGTTCGTAGCGTACACACCATACTAAACAGTGACTTTAACATCATGCAGAGGTTGTTCATAAGCAATTCGAGGACCGGCAATTTTGTTTGTTTACTCCTCCACTGATTGAAATGCGTCTACCATCCACAATCACATCTCGAGCAGCTAACTGCGCGTTCTGCGGCTGTGTACAGCTGTGGGGTAAAAATTGTACAGCACGGAGGCTTCTGAAACTTTATAGAAGAAGCACGCCGGGCAACAACTGGTAAAGTTTTGTCAAGTATAGACAAACACCCTGTATATGTAATGTAACAAATCCGAATAAATTCCTATTTTTTTCGCGAACCTTTGAATATCTCCATCCCCATTGGATGTAACTCATAGTAACTCAGGACTTGATGAGTTCTATTATTCCGGTATTTTGATAGATTGCTTATGTCGTGATGGCCTTCATAACTTGTTGGTTAATATATTCCGATGTTTGTTAAATCGGAGCTCCATCGCTACATCGAGCTAAATCGACATTTTTCAACATTTAACTGATAGATCTGTTTAAATATTTAATTTTCTTTGACTTCCTTTATACGCCAACCTATGAAATAGGTTGCTAGGGACTGCTACTCTTTCTTATAGATATGTCAAACTCTGCCATATTGGAAGTGAAGTGTTTTTCTCCATACAAACTCAACATACTTAGGTGTGATAAGACATTACTGGTATATTTAAGATATTTTTCGCATAATTCAGCCGATGCTAGGAGATTCCGCTCAAATATATTTAACGCTTACCCGGCGGGTGATTTTCTGCAAATCTTTGAAAGTTCCATGAAACCTACAAACATTTCATGCTTTGGGAATACCCGTTTTACGTTTATGTACAGGGTCCGGCGCTCGAAGTGTAACCGTGACCGTATTATCCGCCGCATACTGAAAAATGATCTCAAAGTCAAGCCTTACAAGATCCAAAAGGCGCTTGATCTCACACCAAAGCAACAACAAGTGGGACTTGAGAGAGCGAAGGAGTTGCTTCGCTTGGCCGAAAGCGGTCAATTTCCGAACATTGTGTTTTCTGACGAGAAAATATTTCAAATTGAGCACTTCGTAAAGTCCCAAAGCGATAGGATTTACTTGACCGACCATTCATACGAGAATTTGAGTCATCGATTGGCCACCAGGAGGCAGCACCCGCCACAGGTAATGGTTTGGGCCGCTGTAACCGCAGATGGGCGCTCTCCAATCGTTTTCATCGAGCCTGGCCTCAAGATAAATGTGAAATCGGAAAGTATTCTGGAGGTTGCTTTGAAGCCGTGGACAGGCAAACATTTTGGTGACGAACTAAAGGCGTTTCAATGGGACTCGACACCGTCTCACAAAGCTCGAGTGGACCAAGAATAGCTAAAAAACAACGTTCCGAACTTCATAACGACCACACAATGGCTGAGAAAATCTATTGTGCGCGAGTGGGACAAAATACCTGCAAGTCACATTCGGGCAGCTTGCGATTCGTTTTTGGGCCGTCTCGAGGTCAAGGCAAAAGACAGCCATATCGAGCAAAAGTAAATTGATTCTTAATTTTGTATTATTTTCACACATTTTTTACTTTGAATTAAATAAAAGTAATTTGCCAAACTAAATTTATGGCCTTTTTAATTGGTTACACTTCGAGTGCCGGACCCTGTATATACATACATACTATACACCTTGGAATAAATTTTTATGCACGTAGATTTTCAAAGCGGCATCGCAAACGCCAAATTTTAAGCAACGCTGTACTCAATCCTAACTTCTAAAATAAATTGGTAACTTTCGGAGTCATTGAAAATAATTTTTTTCCCTTCACATGCACGTGCGCATAGACATATACATATTATATATACTCACATATATGTGTGCGTGCGTCTGCCGAACAAATATTCTAAGTTAGGCACTTGCATACAGTGTTGGGGAAAATAATAGAAGTATCTTGCCGAGAACTTTCATATCACTCTATCTAAGTATAGATTGGCCGAAATATACTTCCATTAAGAACTGCTGGTAAAGTATAGCTGCTAAGCCTTATAAATAACAGAAAGAGAATGACCAGCTTTAACCAGAAAACAGCCTTTTTATCAGAAGTTGGAAATATGAGCGCTAGTCGGACGAAAAAAGAATTCATGGGTGGTCAGATGGCAAGCAATTTGCACAGATCGTCGTACACTGCCTTTGATGCAAAGATTTTTTTTGCGAAACCACTGATGATTGCCCACGTTTCCTCGCTGTTTAGCATCTTGTCGATTACATTTTCAGTGGTTATGTGACCGACTACATTTTCCAACGTTTCTTGTTCTCAATGCATGCATTGGAAAAAGGTGTGTTCAGCATCATCTTCGGCTGTGTCACCGTATATGCATGTGGGTTGTTCTCATTCACCTACTTTGAACAAGTATTTTTTGGAAATACCCGTGCCCCGAATATAAAGGGTGGTTCAATTTAAAGGGCCGATGTTGAATGTGAACCACACCTAAACGTCAACGACACCGTTGGATTTCTTTCTTTGGGGTTATTTGAAAGAAAAGGTGTAGCAACAATTCAAGAGCTAAAGGATGAGATAATTCGGCACATTAACGGCATAGAACCTCAATTATGCCTCAGCGTCATCGAAAATTTGGACCATCGGGTGGAGGTGTGCCGCCGAGGCCGCGGCGGCCATTTGGCCGATATTTCATTCCATACGGAATTGAGCCATACCAATATTATCATAATAAAGAGAAATTACTATAATTTTCTAAAAAAATTCTAATTTACTCAAAATCAACACCGGCCCGTGAAACTTAACCACCCTTTATATGGGTCGTAAAAAAATTGACTTCACCGGAGTTCCTTCTGTACTATGTAGTGAGGCCTTTTTTATCCTGTAAACATTATTTGACCTCTCTAAGTCTCAAATAAAGACGAATTGCAGATGTAAAAAATTTCGACGTTCCTTCGATTTCGAAAAGCTTTTGTCATAATTTGGTTAATTCCATGCACAGAATATGCCAACAGACTGCCGGCTGAGCTAAATATGATGGCGGGGAGCTGGTTCATGCACCTATGCAAAATACGCTCGAATGAATGCATGCCTGGCGATTGGAATTTAAGTGTGCCCGGCACAAACCCTTAAGAAGAGTAATCTTAAATTAAAAAGAGTAATCTTCTAATCTGTGGAGTAAGTATTCTGAATACTGAACACACCGTTCTATCAGGCGTATTGTACGAAAGGCCGAGGCCCACCATCAATCAATTGATTTCACCTCTGAGTGTCGCTTCAGACGTTGGAAATCAAGTATCGACTAGATTATCACAATAAGCGAAGCCTTGGGGAAAATATCCATCATTGATCACAAGGCTGCGGTGACTGAATTTGGTGTTCCCAAATACGGCTGTATAAAATAACTCTGAGATATATCAGCAGCACCAACAGAATTGGGAAGAACTTCTCCGTGTCGTTTGATACTAAATTAGATTTTAGACAGCGTGACGCCCCGCCGTGCGACTTCTTTAACCTGATGCCGGAAAAGATTGTTGGCAATTCCATAGAAAAAACCTTTGACGAACGAAAATCATACTTTATAAAAGTATGTTCACATATGCAGTGATTAGCAATAAATCCACAAAAATTAATCTGCCTATTCACATATGCCAGATTAGCTGCAAAATTGACAATCAGCTGTCAAGAGTGTTTTGAAAGGCTTTTCTTAATAGAAATGGGTTTGGTGCAGTATTTTATTGTTTTTGGTTTGTTTAATTATTACCAACGATATGAAGAAAATGCAAATATAAGCAATAGTTAATTTAATTGTGCAATTTACTGCTAGTAATAGACAGGCGGCCGCCATAGCCGAATGGATTGGTGCGTGACTACCATTTGAAGAAGGTTGGTTCGCATCTCGGCGAAACACCAAAATTAAGAAAAATCCCCAGACCTCAATCCCATTGAGCATTTGTGGGATTTTCTGGACGTAATAATTAATGAATGGAGCAAATTAACCAAAGAGGATACCTCTAAATTGGTTCATTCCATGTCACATCGACTTGCGGAGGTCCTCAAGCGGAGAGGTTATCCCACAAGTTACTAACACCTTATTTTGTTTTTTGTTAAATATGAATACTTTAACTGAATATTGCAATAACGGAATACTTTTTCTGCTTCAATGAAGTGAAGTTTTTTGTTATGTTTTGTAAAATTTAATTTTTAAAGATGTACTTAGGAAAAAATGTATAGAAATTGTAGAAAAATTACTGACTAAAAATTTCTCATAATTCATCTCATTTTCTGGCAAGTGAAAATAGACAGTTGGTGGAAATCCGTAAACGACGTCTACTGAGGTTGCAAAAAATTATGGCAGCAGTGTGTATGCGAAATGCGATATTACATTTTCTAATAAGTAATAACAGGTCAAAGCATCTATGGACATACGCTTTTTTCTGTAATATGAATGCATAATTAATAATATCCCACAAAAATTTTATTAGAAGTATGTCTGCAAAACTGTTTTCTTTGCTGGCGTCCATTTTATTTAGTTTTACTTTTACGTTTCTCCTCACATTTGTAATAATAATTATCGATAACAGAAACTCAGGATTGCACAGCAAAAAAGATGTTTATAATCGAAGATTATTTTATAAACTCGGATTTCGGGAGTCAAATTTTGTGTGATTAATCTTAGGTTGTTCGAATGGATACAAACGCTCCAGCTCGGAAATTTATTCGATGCGGCCGCCGTAGCCGAATGGGTTGGCGTGTGACTACCATTCGGAATTCAGAGAGATCGTAGGTTCGAATCTCGCTGAAAGAAAAAGTTCTTTTTTTAATAGCGGTCGCCTCTCGGCAGGCAATGGCAAACCTCTGAGTGTACTTCTGCCATGAAAAAACTCCTCATAAAAAATATCTGCCGTTCGGAGTCGGCATGAAACTATAGGTCCCTCCATTTGTCGAATAACATCAAGACGCACACCACAAATAGGAGGAGGAGCTCAGCCAAACATCCACTAAAAAGGGTGTAAGAGTCAATTATGTACATATGTATGTAATACCTGCTGGTGATAGCAAAGAAAGAGAAAAGCCTCCTTTGCGCTAGAAAAATTAAATAATTAGAGCTGGACCTAGTTCCATTTGGTTGTTGTTGTTGTAGCAGCAGAAACATTAGTCCCTGCCGGATATATAGTAAATCCGGATCGTTCCCGAAACGTAGAACAGAATGTCGTGGGAAAGTGGTTAGCACGAGAAAGAAATGATTTGCAAGTTTTATTAAGCTCGACCAAAATCGCTTAAGCGATTATTGCGCTAATCAAGAAGAAGAGGATGAAGATGTGGAGAGGTAATCAAAAAAGGAGGTGATAATATTCTTTTTTTCGTATCACATTTTTAAAATGGGACATATGTTTATTATTTTTTAGGAAAGTTGGAAAGGAAATTAATTTGTTAAGGCTCTGAGATGGCTAAAATTCAAAACATATCTATTAGCTACACGAACGGAAATATGTTGTTCCAAAAATTAGCTCGATAGGGGGCGCTGGGTGTTGATATTTATAAAAAATCGTACTTACGGTCGGATTCGGTTCAAATTCAAAAGAAATATTAGCTATAAGAAAAGAAATATTTGACCCATAAATTGATTAAGTGCCAGCGAAGTGTGGAGAGGTATGCATGTGAAAAATAACGTAATAAAAATAATACTCTACGAATCAAAAGTTGATCAAGCAAAAAAAATATATTAAAAATTTGACGAGAAAGTTCGGAGCTATTATTTTTTCCAACATTGCTTCTACTCAATATGTACATATATTCATGATCGCACATAAATACCAACAATACCTAATCAATTTTTCCATTATTTTCACAAAAACCGAACAAACTTCCTTTCCCCACTGCGTCTCAATTCATTAGTCTTCAATTGAATTCAGTAACATTCTAAAGTGATTCTCGTCTTGTTACTTCCTCCCGCTGGCAGCAGTGAACCATAACGTGACAGTGATGTGGCTAGCCAAGCCCGCAAGCCCGCATGCCATAACCTTATGCCGGCGTAAAATCATGTTTTCACACATATATATTTGTATGTGTGTGTGCTTGTGTGTGGATATGTATTTATATACGAAAATATGCTCGTACCTAAGTGCTGTGCTATGTGCATAGAAAGGTGTGCGCATGCGTACGCTCCCTAATTCGTACAGTACGTGTTCTGGAACAGATTTTCTCTTTTTTCTTGTTCTTGTCAAGCAAGCGAAGCGAAGTAACTAAACTACAAACATACAGTGATGGACAAAAGTCTACATATGTACTCCCTTTTTTTCTAATCACAACAAACTGAATAAAAAAATCGATTATTTAACATGTCAAAGTTATGGGCGAACAACTCAAAAACAGCATGGACAAAAGCCGTAAGTCAGTCCAAAAGTCATGGCGAACAGACAGACCATTGTAAAAAACTTTAAAAATATTGGTTATATCGAAAATGAGCCACGTAGTGACCGCCCGAGGAAACTATCTCGCAAAGACATCAGTTTGATGCTCAAAGAAGTGGGCAAAAATCCAAAAGTTAATGCTTCAAAATTAGCTAAACATTTAGCAAGAACATCAAAGAACTCAGAATAATTCGAAGAACTCTGAGCAACAAGGGTTTCCGCAGTACAACACCAAAAAAAAGCTTCCAATTTCTGAAAAAAACCGTAAATTTCCGCTGGAGTTCGCCAAAGCACATAAAATAAATGGGATACAATTTTGTTTACAGATAAGTGAAAGTTCAATTTATTTATGTCCAAAAGAAGGGGAAAAGTTTTGAGCAAAAAAAAGTACTGAACTTAATCCAAAGAGTTTAATATCAGCTGTCAGGCATGCTGGCGTAATGGTGTGAAGAGCATCTGGAGATGAAATAATAGCATAAATGGACTACAATGGGTATAGAAACCTTTCTGGCGCTATAATAACCACTTAAACGATTTTGGCCGGGCTTAATAAAGAGCGCCAGTCGTCTGTTTCCCGTGCTAACCGGTGCCAGTTGGACATACCAAGTGAAGTCAACGGATATTTCCAACGCAAAGGAGGTCTTCCTCTTCCTCTGCTACCACCAGCTGGTACCGCATCGAATACTTTAAAAACCGGGGCGTTTGTATCCATTCAGACGACATGAGGCCGCTGGATCTTTATTCGCTGCGCTAAGTATGTCTATGTCGTCGTAAAGCTCGTACAACTCAGTTCCATCGCCTACGACACTCGCCGTCGCTAACGCACAAAGGTCTTAAACTTCCGCAGAATCTTTCTCTCAAACTAAAACCGTTAATGCTAACGGTGGACCAACAAAATACTAAAAAGCAGGAAAATCTGGGATTTAGTAAGGGTCCGCCTGGTTGCTTGCCTAAGACAGTTGGCAATCGGTGGCCCCAAGGCCCATTGTGATACCGGCATTTGATTTCCATCCCTTTACTAAACCACTTAGATCTTATTAAGAAGTTAATTAGTCTCTTTAGTGATGCATTTTGCAAAGGTCTTCAAAGAAATAATCGCCAAGATATTTGGTACGGCTTCTTTGAAGGACATTCAAAGAGGAGGTGTTGCACCGGCTAAATTTCTTCTTCATCTCCACAACTCCTGCAGAAGTCATTGTGAGGTACACCCATCCTACCGGCTAGGGCGTCAATAGTGCAGTGACCCGATATAACACCTGTGAGGACACTGGTAGCTCATTTGTTGAATCCAAGCAGACATTTTGTCTTTTCAAGATTCAGTTTTGGCCAGAGTGCATTGGAGACCCTCCAGTTAGTAGAGGCCATCTTTTATTGGTTTTCGCGATTACGCTCAAGTTAATCACAGTGTATGGTTTGTGTAGAGGAATGCTTATGTCCACTTTCACTCGCTGAAGGCTCACAGCCTTTCTAGGCAAACGCATCCGCTCTCTTATTTCGCTTCACTCCAGAGTGACCGGGGATCCAACTAATTGTGATGTTGTGTTGTTGGATAAGCGAGAACGAACTCCTACATTCTTTAACACATCTTGAGTTGATGCGCGCTGAGGCTAGTGTCTTGATCGCTGCTTGACCATCAAATTGTTCCGAGGGGATTAAGACAAGCTTTCACACTAAATAAACTTATTTTTGTACTTTATGTTGACTTTTATCATCGTTATTTTCCCTATAGCTTCGTTACTTTATGTTAAAGAAAGAATTTTTTTAGTTTTTGTGATTAGAAAAAGGTTTCAAGTAAAACTGTATCAACACTTTTCCAATAAACCTTTTGGACTTTCAGAACAACGAAAATAAGGGGTGTGTGTGATTTTTTGTCCATCACTGTATGTACAAAATGCTACTTTCAAATCGCAACTGCCTGTGCCTGTTTATTGGCACGTCTTTCTGTCATAAGTTGTCTGTTTTGTGTGTGTATCCAAAGCGTTGGGGTTATACGCGTACTTCCTTCATAATTTTTATATGGTGCACTCATAGCTATTGATTTTATGTTCTCTTTCATTCCCTAATTTTTGTTTTGTTTCTTTTTTACATCTTAATTTATACGTTTTCCGGCTTGAGCTGAAGTTGTGGGACGTTTCTCCTGCGGTTTTGCGTAATACCAGTAGCAAATTTCGCATAAAAGGCACGTGGGATTAGTAAACTGGTTAATCGTTTTGCTTGGGTTTGTGTGCCGTTACTGGCGTTCTATACGTAGATGTGCTTGATTAGTCGGTATATCTTAGAGGTGTAGGTAAAAGTTGTGGGAACAAATATTTTGGGATGAGTACCTCATTGTTGTAAGGAAATTTTTTTTTAGGATATCGCAAATCTCAGTAACAAATTGCATATAAAAGGATTTAAACTCGAAGTAATAAATTAAATTTGGAATAAATGAATAAAGGGAAGAATGCAGCGTAGGCTATGAAAATAATCTGCAACGTGGGACTTGTACGAGACACGTAATTGAAGCGATAGTATTGTAGCACTTGAGCTGGTACTTTTCTGGTGTTCAGCACTTATTTTGCACAAATAGGTGAAGGTGAATACTAATAATGATATAAAAGATGAACGAAGTGAAATCATATAATTTCGAGACTATTTCATTTTCGAAGCGAAAACTTTGATGCTCTGGTTGACGAATCGTCTTAAATGCTTGGAAACTAGGCGAAGATAAGATACAAGGCAAGATGAGATAACATAAACCGCAAATTCACATTCAATGTGTAGAAACATCTTAACGTCCCCCAAACATGGTTCATATCTTCTTCTTGATGGGCGCGATAACCGCTTAAGTGATTTTGTTCGAGTTCAACAAAGCGCGCTAGTCGTTTCATTCTCGAGATAACCGGCGCCAGTTGGAAACACGAAGTGGAGCCAAATCCTTCTCCTCCTGATCTCTCCAAAGCAGAGGAGGCCTTTCTCTTCCTCTGCTACCACCAGCTGGTACCGCATCAAATAACTTCAGAGCTGGAGCGTTTGTATCCATTCGGCCGACATGATTCAGCCAACGAACCCGCTGGATCTTTATTCGCTGTGATTTGTGTATGTCGTCGTAGAGCTCATACAGCTCAGTTCCATAGTCTACGATACTCGTCGTCGCTAACGTGCAAAGGTACAAAAATCTTGCGCAGAATCTTTCTCTCAAACACTCCAACCGTCGCTTCATCGGATATTATCATCGTTCACGCTTCAGCGCCATACGTTAGGATGGACATGATGAGCGCCTTAAGTGTTAGTTTTGTTCGTCGAGAGAGAACATTACTAGTAAATAGCCTAGTCTTATCTGCTGGGTTTCAAAGCTGACGTTATTATCGGTGTTAATGTTGGTTGCATTGGTTCATATAGTGCTTTCTTTTTAAAAATTTAAAAAAATTTGCTAAAAATCAATTGTTATTCTATTAGTTTATTTGAAAGAGTACGCATTTCCTTTATTTATGAAGCACGATTTCATTCATTCAGCTGCTTCGGCTGGCTTCGCCATAGCGCATCCTGTTAACGCAGTTTTTCAAGATCTTGGTGACGTTTTCTGGCGCTATCTAACGAATAGCTTGCGCGATATTCATCTTAAGGGCCTCTATCGTTAATGGATTGTTTGTATATCATCGGTCTTTCACGGCACCCCACAACGATTTTGTAATGGCGTCAAATTGCACCTCTGAAGTGGTTGCAGCTGATATTGCTGAGATGACTGATAGCACGATTACCGAACTTGTCGCGCCAGAGATCGATGAGGCTTGGCGCGCTATCCTGCTGAAACAGGTGCCGAACAGGCAACAAAAAATCGTTTATCATACCTCTGTAGTGCTCACGATTGACTGAAATGGTGCAACAGCATTTTCAAAGAAAAAATGTGCCAATTATGCCACAGCTCTAATATCCGCACCAAAGTGTCACTATCTGGCAATGCATTGGCTTCCCAACGATCACACGTGGATTTTCCGATACCCAACGAGCTGAAAATATGCTTCGCCAGAAAAGATGTTTTTTGATGATGTCGATCAAGTCTAAAGTGATTAATTTCGTTTCCCGGAGATATGATATTGACTTTCTGCCACTTTCAAAGTAACAAGTGAATAAAAAAAACATTATATGGTCGATTATCCCTACAAGAAATCTTGAGTCGCTCGCACCCAACCGAGATATCTCATTCCTACTAAAACGGCATCTTAAAGACTAGCGAAGTTTGCCGCTCTGACTATACCCATTCATTTAGTAGGAATCAAACCTTACAGTATAAGGCTTAAGACGCCTTTAAGTCCCTTCGGTGGTTGTTGTAGGTAGGATGTTGAGATAGAATAACTTCAGAATCTAAATTTCACCTGCCCAGCCTTCGGAGCATTAGGTCGACACCCTGGTACTAGGGCGAAACCTACACAGCCTTGGATAGGAAATAACAATCAATGATTACTAAACGAAATGAACCCGAATGGAAGCATCTACATATAATACAATAAGCCATTCCAAATGTGTGCCAATGCAGATGATATATTAATAATGGCAAAAACTAGAAATGAGCTGCAGGCTGCGTTCAAAAAGCTGCAGGGAAGAATACATCTAGCTTTACTGATAATCAATGCAGAAAAAATTAAATATATGGTCCGATCAAGATCAAACATTGTATCCAATGATCTGGAGTGTGGAGCATACATGTTCCAATGTCTAAATGAGTTCACCTACTTGGACATTACATTATCAGCCAATCAAGGCATGTCGGTAGCAATCAATGACGGAATACGGGCAGCCAACAAAGCCTATAATGCTAATCTGAAATTGCTCAGATCTAAAATATTATCGCGGGAGCAAAAATTAAGAATGCATGGCTGGGAACTATGGACGCTGAAAGCTAACGAGACAAAATAGCTAATGGACTTTGAAAGAAGAGTGCTCCGAAAGATCTATGGTCCGCTTAGATTGGCAGATGGCACTTATCGCATTAGGCACAATGCCGAACTGGAAGACATAGTTAAGAAAGAAACTATAATAAGATTTATTAAATCTCAATGACTTAGATGGCTGGGACATGTGGCCAGAATGTCAAGGGAGCGATCAACGATAAAGGCACTAGATCTTCGCCCAATTGGAGAAAGAAAAAGGGATGCCCGAGGAAAAGGTGGAAGGTGGTAGAAGATGTAAAAGCTGATCTTAGGAGAATGCGCGTGCAATATTGGAGGGAAGTGGCTGTAAATCGCGATCGATGGCAAGAAACTGTGAAGGAAACAATCGTTCATCAAGGATTGTGACTCTAAGAAGAAGAAGACTTCTCGATACTAAGGTGAAGGCATCTTTGTCCTAATTTTTTTGTAAATCTGGGAAGATTTAGGTATTTCACTATTCATATAGACTTGAGGAACTATCAGAGATGGCTATTAGCCACCTGCGACACTTGTTTGTGCTCACAATAAGAGGCAACACCTATTTTTCATAGTGCTAATATACCTGCTTCCTTCGTTTTTTTTCTTATATTTTCTTTTTTATTTATCGATCATGTGTACTACGTGTGAATATACATATTTATACAATAAGTATTGTATATAGACATGCAATAATCGGTGTTGCAAACTCTTTCTAACTAAATGCTAAAATATTTTTATCACATTGAGAGAAAAACATTTTTCCAATTGATCGTAGACAATTCAATTTCTCTTATCACTGATGAGATTGCTCCTCGACAACCTATTAAAAGTAATAAAATTGAAAAGATATGCGTACTAAAATTAAACAAAAACAATTGGCTTACAATTTTACCTCAAATACATCACTTAGTGATAGACATCGATGTCAATGCTGTGCTCAACGCTGACATTTTTGCAATAAATCAGTGACGCTCACCTTTTTAGCGATTTTATGTTCGAAGCAGAAATCGGACGACGCAAAGCAAAGAAAAACTGATGCATAAATTAGTTTGTGAATGTTTATATACATATATGTATGTATACAAATATACAATACAATTTCATATGTATATACATACTTATGTACGAAATATGTGTCAGTATGATTTCTACCCGGAATTCGCCAATAAAGCACAGAATTTCCATTTGATTATAAAGATTTCTTTGTCACCTTCAAATTTCTCCTATTCTGATTCAATACATATTTGACAATAGAATACAGGGTCCGGCACTCGAAGTGTAACCAACTTCAGACCGTTCACGCAGCTGATGCCCGTGCATCAGCTGTCTGTTAGTTGGCTAAATGACAGTCCTGAGTATAGTTTACAAGCGCGCGGAAGCATTTTGACCAGAGTAAACGCGAAAAAGGAAAATCAGTAATAGATTTCAAACGTAAAAGTGTGATTGCATTATATTTGGCTGGAAAATCACAACCAGCTGGAAAACCGTGAGCTCGAGCACCTTAAAGTAAATAAAGTTTTTGTGTATCGCATCATTACTCGTTATAATGATACTGGTAGCATCGCCAAACGTCATGGAGGTGGTCATCAAAAGACTGCAACGTCACGTGAAATGGTTCAAGAAGTGAAGAAGCGACTTGAGCGAAATCCTCGACGAAGTGCCAATCAAATGGCGAAAGAAATGAAAATATCTGACCGTAGCATCCGCCGCATACTGAAAGATGATCTCAAAGTCAAGCCTTACCAGATTCAAAAGGCGCATGATCTCACAGCAAAGCACCAACAGCAACAAGTCAGACTTGAGAGAGCGAAGGAGTTGCCTCGCTTGGCTGAAAGAGGTCAATTTCCGAACATTGTGTTTTCTGCCGAGAAAACCTTTCAAATTGAGCAATTCGTAAACTCCCAAAACGATAAGATTTTTTTGACAGAACGTTCATACGACAATTTGAGTTATCGATTGGCCACCAGGAGGCAGCACCCGCCACAAGTAATGTTTCGAGCCGCTGTAATCACAAACGGGCGCTTCAACAGGACTCGGCACCGTCTCACAAATCTCGAGTAAACAAAGAATGGCTAAAAAACAACGTTACGAACTTTATAACGTCCACACAATGGTTCTCAAATTCACCAGACGCGAATCCGATGGATTATTCTCTTTGGGCCAAAGTTCGAACTAAAAGATTCAGCAGTCTCGAGACGCTGAAAAACGCCTTTGTTCAGGAGTGAGCCAAAATACCTGCAAGCCACATTCGGGCAGCTCGCGATTCGTTTCTGGACCGTCTCAAGGCCATAGTGAAGGCAAAACGTGGTCATATCGAGCAAAAGTAAATTGATTCTTAAGGGGACAGATACCTATAAAATTTCGGAAAAAATTTTTTTTTGTAAGAATGTGTCAAAAATTTTTTAAAACGTAAATTTAAGTATTTCTTACATTATAGATCGCCAACCGTACTCTATTCTTTGCGTTCGAGCGCTGGGAGGGGTTGAATTTTCATGTATTCAAACTTTGGCGCGTTTTTATCAAAACTATATTTTTCACGATAGCTCGAAAATTTATTGACCGACCTCCCTGAAATTTTGCACACATATTTTTATGATATTACTTTCTATGTGAATACAAGTTCTCGAAAATTTTTCGAAAAAATATTTCGAAACAAAAGTAGTAGGAAAATTCGCCCCGCTGCGACCTTCCTGGAAGAATTGAGTGTACATCCGCCATTTTAAATGATTAAAATAAAAAAAAAATTTTATCTTATTTTAATATAGAGGGCCCGCCGTCTATCGTTACGGATTTGAACTAGGTATTATTTGAAGAATGGTAACACTTAGCTGTCATCTGATTTGACAGAAAATTAGTTTTATTCTTCCGCTGAACGAAAATGGTTGTGTATACGCTCAAAGAACGCTGGGAAATATTGCGACATTACTTTGAAAATCATTGTAGTGTTGCAGAATGTGTACGAAAATTACGTACCGCAATGGGAAGAAGAAAAGCACCGAATGAAGGGTATGTGCGTTACTTTGCGAAAAAAGTAAGAGAAACTGGGTTGCATATTGACAAACCAACGCGTGACCGACCAAAAACCGTGCGCACACCCGAAAATATTGCTGCTGTGGCCGAGATTGTTCGTGAATCACCAGGAACATCAGTTCACCGTCGTTCTCAACAATTGGACATTTCGGAGACATCATTGAGACGAATTTTGCATAAAGACCTTGGTATGACGCCGTACAAAGTCCAATATGAATGAAGTTGTGTTCCATCATTAACCGGAAGAATTGTACTTCAAAATAAAAAAACAGTTTGGAAAAGTATTGAGTAGTTTCTTTTTTATATTGTAGCATTTTTAATTCCGTAAAGTTATACGGCGGACCCTTTATAAGTAACCTGTATGCCAATTTTGAAAAAATATATTGACTTCTTCATTTTAAATAATTTGAATGAAAATCAGGGAAAATATGGCCGTTTACAGGTATCTGCCCCTTAATTTTGTATTATTTTCACACATTTTTTACTTTGAATTCAAAAAAAGTAATTTTCCAAACTAAATGTATGGCCATTTTAATTGGTTACACTTCGAGTCTGGGCCCTGTATGTTAAAAAAGCTCGTTTGAACAAAAATGTCAGGCCATCATTTTTACTATAATTTTAACATGAACCCAATATATTTCGAACAGTCCAAAGCTTTACCGCATTCATTGTCATGTGTTAAACACATATTTTTGATAAATAATCTTATATATAATAAAAAAAATGTGCCTCTTTTTACAACCAAACTAAATCAGCTTAATCAAGTGTTTAGTAAATGCAATAAGGTAACTTTCCTAATGAAAATGATCTGGTTCCCTAAATAGCCCAAAATATGGGCGAAAGTAGACCGGTTCTATTTCAGAAGTTTTACAAAAATCATAGTTTATTTTAATCATAGTCGAATTAGTACCTGTAATATATATACATACCTATATATAAGGTTGTCAAAAAAGTCTTGCGGTATTTTTATTGAATTTTCAATTGTTCATAAAATTGGTTATAATAATGCGATGTAAGTCAAATATGCCCCGTTTTGTTCGAGGACGAGTTCCCAACGAGATGCCAACTTCATAATGCCCCTCTTATAGAAGTTCGCTTCCCTATTGTCAAAAAACTCGGAGAGCCAATTTTCACAGGACTCTCTTGTGGACAACTTCCGACTACCAAGCTCGTTCGCCATGGACAGAAATAGGTGGTAATCACTTGGTGCGAGATCCGGACTATACGGTGGATGCAAAAGAACCTCCCATCCGAGCTCCCGGAGCTTCTGGCGCGTCACCAAAGATGTGTGTGGCCTGGCGTTGTCCTGATGGAAGACAATTCGGCCTCTGTTGATCAAAGATGGCCTCTTCTGCATGAGTGCTGCATTCAAGCGGTCCAGTTGTTGGCAGTACAGGTCCGAATTGAGCGTTTGGCCATAGGGGAGCAGCTCATAGTGGATGATTCCCTGCCAATCCCACCAAACACACAGAAGAACCTTCCTGGCCGTCAATCCAGGCTTGGCCACCGTCTGGGCAGCTTCACCGCTTTTCGACCACGACCGTTTGCGCTTCACGTATTCGTAAGTGACCCACTTTTCATCGCCAGTCACCATCCGCTTCAAAAACGGGTCGATTTTGTTGCGATTCAGAAGCGATTCGCATGTATCCATACGGGCAAAAATGTTTTTTTGCGTCAAGTCGTGTGGCACCCATACATCGAGCTTCTTTTTGAATCCAAGCTTCTTCAAATTGTTTATAACGATTTGATGACTCATGCCCAGCTCTTGGCCGATGCTACGGCTGCTACTATGCCGGTCTCTTTCGATCAATTCAGCGATTTTATCGCAATTTTCGACGACAGGCCTTTCGGACCGTGGCGCATCTTCGATCACCTCTGCACCAGAACGAAAACGTTGAAACCATCATTGTGCGGTGGAAATGGAAACTGTATCGGGTCCATAAACTGCACAAATTTTATTGGCAGCATGAGATGCATTTTTGCCTTTATCGTAGTAGTACTGTAAAATATGCCGTATTTTCTCTTTATTTTGCTCCATGTTTGTGACGCTATAACTTAAGAACGACTAAAAGCAAACAACAATTAATCAAACACGTGTTAGCACGTGAAAAGAGCTTTCCAAAAAGCTCTAGCGTGAACCGATGCGACGAATACAACTAGAACTACGCGCTTGCAAAGACAAGCTTACGGAAATACCGCAAGACTTTTTGGCCAACCTTATATAATTGACGCGTATACCCTTTTTGGGTGTTTGGCCGAGCTCCTCCTCCTATTTGTGGTGTGCGTCTTGACGTTGTTCCACAAATGGGGGGACCTACAGTTTCAAGCCGATTCCGAATGGCAGATAATTTTTATGAGGAGCCTTTTCAGGGCAGAAACACACTCGGAGGTTTGCCGTTGCCTGCCGAGAGGTGACCGGTTTTAGAAAAAACTTTTTCTTCAATTTGGTCTTTCACCAAGATTCGAACCTACATTCTCTCTGAATTCTGAATGGAAGTTACGCACCAACCCATTCTGCTACAGCGGCCACCTGTAATAGTAAATTTAAACCCACCACAAGCTGGTATTAAAGGTGGTTTGAGTTAGATGAAAATGCTTTTTATCAACACCAAAAAAAATCACTTTAATATTATTATTCTTCCATACTCCTTTAGGAGCTTAAAGATTCAACAAAAGTTGTCCATCTAGACATATTCTATTTGTAGACATAAATCTCAGTTCATTAAACGAATTTCCTGTTTCATTGCGGATAGTCCTTTGCCAAGTCATCAATGGTCTGCCTCTTCTTCTCGTTCCTTCCGCTTTTCAAGTCATGGCGGCATGCGGTATTCCCTCATAAGGCTTACGCAGAGTATGCCCTATCCATCCATATTTTCTTTTCTCTGTTTCACTGTTGATATTATTTTGGTGTGCAATTTTCCCCAGATCCTCGTTTGTTATAACTCTTCCTACCATATCTTAAGTATCTTTCTGCCATACAAAAGCTCCTCATAAAAAACCATCTGCACTTCGGAGGCGGCTTAAGACTTCAGGTTCCTCCTTTTGTGGAAAAATTTACAGAAGCACACCATAAATTCGAGGAGGAGCTTGGCCACACACCCAATAAAAGGCGTAAGCGCCATATATGTACTTATATTTACATAACAAATAGTAAAACAAGTTATCAAGTTTTTTTTAAAGCACCTTTCTGGTCTAGAATTTCGAAACAAATTTTTTTTATAGTTTATTAGTTTATACTTTCAAAAATACGCCCGCAAATTTTTATATTGAAATTCGTTGTAGTTTAGACGTTACAGTCCTTTAAAACGAGACCGGTAAGAGTACGACTACTCGTACCAGGTATAAGCGCGTTAAACGTGTTTTTCTCGAAACTATTTTTTCCGAGTAGACGTTGGTAATTTCTCAAAAAGTACTGAACCGATTGATTTGAATTTTTAATATGTTATTGAGTAGACTTGTGGCTCTCGCGGGTTGCAGAACTTTAATTTTATAATCAATTTTTCTATATTTTTTAAGAGCAAGAACGTGAAAAAAATCCTTTTTTTTTGTTTTTCCAATAAACAGATAAAATATCTAGATATTTTTTTTTTTGTAAATCTGCTACCCACCATAGTGACTATCTCCTGATGAATAATCGACTGATTTTTTTTGTTCAGACGTACATACTTGAGCAGCCCAATCAGTTACGCCAGTGTCATGTGTTACGTCAGGGAAAGCAATTTTTTTATTATTGTCATTGAAAAAATTTTTTTTTTTATAAATAAAGAATTGATTTAATGAATAAAAACGATTTTCAATTGCTACCGATTGTTTTTCTTCAATTTTTAACGCCTTCAATTTTCACGTCTCTAGACCAGAAAGGTGCCTTAAGTTCTTAAGCCACTAAATACATTTTCCAATCAGGTAAAACGTGAAGTAGCCGCTTTCTCATATTCGTAGTAGTTTGAAATATTGAAATTTGAAATATTCTAACAAAAGGTTTCTAAAATTACTGAAAGTGATTTCAAAATTTACCAGTCCATCGCTGATTGCTTTAAACTGTCAAGTTCTTTTTTTTTTATGTGAGTCTTACACCACCAACTCTTGGTGTAAGTGAATTAAAGCTTAGATCAGACAACATTTCAGTGTTCTATTATGAATCAAATTAAATAAACAAATTGTCAAAATTGCGCCAGAGTTCATTGACAGCTGCCGCCAAATGTAATTTAATGCGATAAACGTTGCTTAAACTTTTTGCCCATTTATTTTGTTATTATATTCAACGGAAGGTTAGAATTATTTGTGTTTTTTTATTTCTATTTCTGCACATGCCATTGAACTATTGTACGTATATATGTACATAGGTATATCTATATGTACAACTATATATATATATATATATATATATATGTATGTACGTATATAAAATGACTTAATGAAGCAGTGAATGAGTTCTGTAACAAAGGTTTTGCTGAATTTCGGTACTTTTATTCAACATTTTTTGAAACTTCGATCAAAATTGAACGCAAGACTAATTCGGTGGGTATTCGATATCGATCCAGCATAACCTCGACTAAATTCCTCCTGTGATGCGCTGCTGCTGAAACGGAATAGAATCGAGGCCTTTTCAAAGTGGTTGATTAATGGTGACGACGAAATATGTGTCCAATAACTTATGGAAAAGATTGTTAATGAAGCTTTTAAAATGGTGTAGAAAACATCGAATTGACGCTAAAGGAGACAATGTTGTATGTTACGTACCATTGGATGGGGATATTTAGTACAAGTACAGCATAAGGAGACTGTTGTGCACTTTCTCTCTAAATGTCCGGGTTTGGCAGCTAGACGACTAAGGTCACTGGATGCTCCTCTCTTCGACAGCCTGCGGCAGTGCGCCAACCTAAATCCCATCAATCTTCTCCATTATATCAACAGCTCTGGCTTGCTGTAGATATTTGCTTGTTGGAGGTCCCATAATGGTATCAAAACACTTCAATGGTATCAACCATTTCACCTACCTACCTACAGTATAGGTAGTTACCGCTGGTAAAGCAATTCCCTGCCGATTTCTATCGTCAGATTTTATTTGATTTGCGTTAGACTTGCTTAATAATAATTATTCATAATTTTCCTTTGATTTTCTTACTACAAAGCTATGCGTTAGCCAAGAATTTTATTTAACATTCACTTACATATAAATATTTACACGTACAAATTTAGCCGCTCATTTCGGGTGAGTAATAAATCAGATAGCGGGCCAAAAATCTAGTGTTAGAATCATAACATTCAGTTGCTCGTATTATTTTCAAGGTGACTTAAATGCTTTCAGTTTATTTGAATGACTTGGCTTGTGTAACGTGATATTCTAAATAAAGAAACACACAAGAAATCTACTGCGGAGCAGTATGAGCTTACAAATACGAGGGTTACCATTTTTATTGTGAGACTAACATTTCTACTGGAAGTTTTGACATTTTTGCATTTTAGGAAAAAAGAGTTTGTGTAAGGGTTAACACCACTTGATAGGCCGATGACTATTTCTTTTGAGCGCTTGGAAGAATTACTAGGAGATTTCTTTGCGGATGATTTCTTTGATATTTGAATGGTTTGGGGAAAAATAAATCCATTATTTTCTCAGTAGATGGCTGTAGTGATCGATATCTTGTAAAGTATCGATCAAACAATTTAAAATGACAACTCGTTGTCAAGCTGACATTTAACACTGAAAAATTCGTTTGCTGTTTTTTGTTTGTTCCATTCAGTTGTGCGTAACAGAGGGTTAACAGTAGAAGTGAACAAAGAGAAAAGTTCGGTACATTTTATAGTTTTATTTGATGAAGGCGAAAATGCAAGCCAGGTCGCTGAAATTGTGAATAGTGTTTATTTATGGTGCCGATGCTGTAACAGCTAAATAGGTGCAATTTTGGCTTCGTCGATTCCGTTCAGGTATTTTTGATGTTCAAAAAAATGTCGATAAGGGTGAAAATGTCGATAAGAACACAGAAATAATCGAAGTTAACCGACACGCTAGTAGTCATAGCATTGCCTAGGAGATAAAGATCGACCTTAAAACAGACCATTTGCGCAAAGTTGGATTCAAAAAGAAGCCCGATGTTTGGGTGCCACACCAATTAACACCAAAAAACATGATGGATCCAATTTCCGACTGCGAAGCCTTTGCCAAAGGGCATGAAATCGACCTATTTCTTAAACGCATGGTGACTGGGATGAGAATATGACAATATTGTGCGAAAACGATTGCGGCCAAAGCGTGATGAAGCAGTTCAAGCGGCGAGGAAGGTTATACTGTGCATTTGGTGGAAGGAGGAAGATTCTACAATCATTTATTATGAGTTTTTTCCGTATGTCCACACACAAAATTCTGATCTTTACTGTCATCAACTCCACCATTTGAAGCTAGTGATTGATCAGAAACGGCCAGAATTTGCCAACAGAAGAATTGTTGTGTTCCATCAGTACGCCACACACCTCTGCAGTGACTTGCCAAAAACTACGGGAACTTGGTTGGGAAGTTTTAATGCATCCACTGTATAGTCCGGACCTGGCACCATGCGAATACCACCTTTTTCTCTCATTGCAAATCTTCTTGAGTGATAAGAAAGAGGTATCAAGAGAAGATTGTGAAAATCGGTTTCTTTTTCCTTGTTCACTCCACTTGGGAGCATAGGGCCTCGACAAGACTCAGTCTTGTGTTGGTTGGTTTCGTTAATGTATTTTTGTTTTCTGGCAGGGTAGGTAATTAACCTGCCGCTATCAGTCCTAAGTAGTGGCAATGCCCACCTGTCGTTGCTTAGGAATAACGCATTCTAACTGTTTAGAGCGCCATCTGTGTTCACATTTTTCTGTCAGAAGGATCAAACAGATGGTTGAGGGCTTTGCTAAATTTTTGGTGTGTCTGCGCTATTACCGCGATTGCCCGCTTTCTCTTGCTGGCGCCACTGGTGCAATGTGTAACTGTGTCTTTTTCTTTGTTTTTTGCTTGATTTAGCAGCCACAATGCAAGTAATGCGCTGACTTTTTGTAGGGGAGTAATGATTAGAAGGATAAAGTTTTTGGGGTTGAGGCATGAGGGTAATCTTTCCAAATAAGCAGGATTGGATCGAGGGAGAAATCTGCACCGAAGCTTGCATTCTGGTTCACTGACGGTTTCAAAATGGAATCGGGAGTCGGAGCAGGGGTTTTCTTTCTCCTTTAAACTGCCGAATACTGCTGGTGTTTTTCAAGCAGAAGTCTATGCGATCCTGCAGGCATTCGAAATGCTTAGGAAACGCGGGAGCGAGGGAGATATTAACATTTTCTCCGATAGTCAAGCCGCGATCAAGGCTCTGGCGACACCATGGTGCAGAACGAAATTAGTAAACTGCTGTAAAAGGAGATCAAATCTCTTGGGTATGCAGGTAACATTTCTCTAATCTGGATGCCAGGACATAGGAACATAGAGGGAAATGAAATTGCTGATGAGCTTGCCAGGAAGGCGACTGAATTGGTCTCCTACGTGGTCGTCGGCATCCTCCTGACAGTTTTTAAAGGGGGCCTGCACAAATTATTTCCCAGGAAAGCGCAGAAAAGATGGAGCTCCATTTCTTCATGTGCTATTTCGAAAACCCTTTGGCCCCAGTGCAATATACGAAGAACTCAGAAAGTTCTTTGGACTCCTCGCCATTCAATTTCCAAACTCGTAGCTGTGTTTACCGGCCACTGGACGATCGGCTCACACGCGGAAAAGCTAGAGTTAACATTTAACCTCCATTGCAGAAGCTGTGTGGACCTTTCAGAGAAGGAGACTGTTGAGCACTTTCTCTGTAAATGCCTTGGTTTGGCAGCTAGACGATTAAGGTCACTGGATGCTCCTTTCTTCGACAGCCTGGGGTGTTGCACCAACTTAAATGCCATCAATCTTCTTCTCCATTACACTAACAGCTCTGGTTGGTTGTAGATATCTTCCTGTTGGAGGTCTCATAATGGTATCAAAACGGCGCTTTAGTGCTACCTGAGGAGGGCCAGACTGGCATTCCAACCATTTCACCTACCCACCTACCTAGGGACAACTTTATTCCACATAATTTTATCAAACTAAAAAGATTTTAACAAATTTTGAAAAATTTTCGCACGAAATATGTTTGCACCTTTTATAAAGCCGTGACCGCTGGCGAATCTTCGACAATGCATGGTTTTTATTATTTAGTGACCCTCGTAAAGCAAATGTGTTGTTTTTAGTTATTCTGCCCTACTTTCGACGTCTGTTAGTTAGTCAGTGTACTTGTACTTGTGCCACAGGTATCTTGATATTCGAGTGAAGTAAGAGTGCGCTCTTTTCTTACTTAAGTCTCTTATCTTATCGAAATTTTAAATATACTTTTATCTGCTATGTGAAGCAGTTGTTTGCATACCGCTTCTGCATACAAACTGTAGCCAACGCTCACACACCAACCGAGAAGTAACTAACGTCTCCGCAGTCGCTTTCATTTTTATCAAAGTGTGATGAAGTAATTGAGTGATAACTTTAATGTGTTTTTTGTTTCCCTTTTTTGCAATGCCACATTTAAAAATTTCTGTAGCAAACATTTCTGTAGCGTCTATGGGCTGTTTGGAGCGCGCTACTGGATATTCACTGAAAACTGCGACAGTTGATTTGATTTGATTTGATTTGACAAGACAGCAAGAAAATACCGGGATTGGTGAATAGATCTTACGCCTTATGGGTCTACAAAAAAATTTAGTGATCAGTGGCATCGTGCGAGCACTTACCTAGGTACATACATAAAGACATATCCACATGTATTTCTGTGTGCTTCTGGCTTTATTGGTTTTGTGATCTTCTATTTATTCTACTTAACTTACTGTTACTTATTGTTTTTGTGCTGTTTGCTGTGCGCGTTTGCGTATAATTTAATTGGTTATTCATAGCACGACGATGTATGTATGTATGTATGCCAATTAAGCTCTGGAATGACATGCACAGTCAATGAATTGTTTCGACTACTCGTTTGTTTACCTTTTGGATATATACGTATTTAGTTACAGTTGCGGGCATTGAAATGCGCACAACTACAATTTTTTGAGCTGAGTGTTGCTCAAATGTCGTTTCTTCGAAAAAGTTTATCAATAGAGGCGAGCCAGCACCAAAGCATCCGTACGTGAATTTAATAAATATTTAAGACTTGTGTTAATGATAAAAAATGAACGACAATATTAAAACTTTGCAGTTATATCATAATAAAGGGTTTTCCATTAAGAGGTGTTATTTTGATCAATACATACCATCTAATTCCGGCCATAAAAAATCGTTAATCATCTCTCGATAGCGAAATCCATTCACCATAACTGTTGCTCGAGCTTCATTTTCGGAAAAGTAAGGTCCAATGAATCCGCTGGACGATAAACCGCACCAAACAGTCACACGTTGAGGATATAGAGGCTTTTCAACGATAACTTTTGGATTTTCTGAGCCCCAGATCCGACAATTTTGCTTGTAGACGAAGCTACCGAGGTGGAAATTACTCTAGATGATTTTTCGATGAAATCCGAATCATTTTCATGCATTTCAACGACCCAATCGGCAAAGACACGACGTTGTTGCTGATCGGCTGGCTTGAGTTCTTGTGTTAAATGGACTTTATAAGCCTTATGATCCAAATCTTTATGCAAAATACGGTGTAATGACGTTTGTGGAATATCTAATTCCAAAGGACGACAACGACGAGGAATGGACAAATCTGGGTTTTCTTCAACACTTTCGGCTACAACAGCAATATTTTCGGCTGTTTTTGAGCGACGTGCACGGGTTTTATTCTTCGCATCACTAAATTGTCCCAACTGCGCGATGTTTTTCACCAATTTCTGTATTGCGGTCCGACAAGGTGCTTCACAAAAATGTTCGAGTTTTACAAACCGTCTCTGCCTAAATTTACACCATTTTTTAGTGAATTGCGTTCCATTTTTATTAATGGCGTAGTTTCTACTTGTCAAATATCAAAAAATGACAGCTTCAAAAGTGACATCTACCGAAATCGCGGGCTATTCAAAATAACACCAATAAAGTGCATATAAAAACATGTTTATATATTGGGTGCGGGAATAAGTTTCCGTCCTTTCTTAGCCAAAGTTACGAATTATTTAAACATGACTTGATCCATTCATTGAGCCAGTTGGCGATGCTATCATAAGAAGTGATCCGCTTTCCAATAAGGGCTGACTGCATTGATCGGAACAGATGGTAATCCGAAAGTGGAATGTTTGGGGAATACGGTGGGTGGGGCTAGATATTCGATTTCCCATTTCAGTCCCTCTAAATATTTCTTTGCCAAGGATGCCGCAAAATCAGTTTGCCATGTCTACCGTCCCATTCCCGCCGCTTTTCTTTGAGCGCTCGATTCAAACGCATTAGCTGCAGTCGGTGACGATAGCCAGTGATGGTTTCAGATGGTTCAAGGAGTTCATAATAGATGACATGCTTCTGATCCCACCAGATGCACAACATAACGTTTAAAGCAAGCATATTTTTTTCGCTGTCGATGGACCTGACTCACTTGGCAGGCTCCAACATTTTCGACGCTTAGGGTTATCATAATAGAGCCATTTTTCATCGCCAGTGACGATGCTATGCAGAAAAAACTTTTTTTCTGCCGTTCAAAAAACATCTCACACGTCACCAAACGTCTCTCGATATGACCTTTCTTTCAATTGATGTGGCACCCAGTTACTTGCTTTCTGGACAATTCCCATCGCGTGCAAACGTTTACCGACGGTTGATCTGTCAACATCCAACTCTTTAAACACATCATCAAGGGTTCGACATGTATCTTCATCCAATAATTGTTTTAGTTGAGTATCTTCGAGTTTTCTCGATGCCCCTTCGTGATCTTTATCACTCACGTCGAAATTGCCACTTTGGAAACGTCGAAACCAGTCTTCACAAGTTATACAAGGTGGCGCAAAAGTAACCTTGCGATGTTTTTTGGCTGTAATTTAAAAAAAAATGAAAAACTTTGATTCTTCTTATGGATTATTTTTATTTGGTCTTTTAATTTTTTTTACATCAAGTCGAGAATATGATGTCATGTAAATGGCCGCCGCCACAGTTGATTGCCATTTGAGCCCTTTTTATGGCATTTTCCATCGCTTTGGCCAAAACTTCCGGCGATAGGATATTGTGTTTAACAGCTGCAAGAGTCTGAGGCTTGTTGACATAAACCCGCGACTTCAAAAAGCCCCACAAAAAGAAGTCTGGAGCGGTCAAATCAGGCGATCTTGCTGGCCAGTGCAAATCGCCAAAACGGGAGATTAGACGCCCGGGAAATGCATCCTTCAGCATATCGGTTGTGGCGCGTGCAGTGTGTGCCGTTGCACCGTCCTGTTCGAACCACATGTTTTTCAATCCCAATTCATCAAGTTGCGACAAAAAGAACTCGTTGATGATTGCTCTGTAGCGCTCACCATTCACAGTAACCGTTTGGCCCGCGACGTCTTCGAAGAAAAAAAGTCCGATGACTCCTCCAGCGAAAACAGCACACCATACAGTGACTTTGAGCGGGTGTAATGGCTCTTCGTGGGTTACACGCAGATTTTCAGTGCCCCAGAAGCGTAAATTTTGCTTATTTACGTACCCGCTAAGATGGAAATGGGCCTCATCACTCATGATTATTTTTGATGAAAAATCATCTTCCTCTTGGTGGTGATTAAGGATGGCTTGAGCGTATGTTAGACGCGATTGGCGGTCAGCAGCTAACAGCTGATGCACCGTCTGGACTTTGTACGGAAACATCTTCAAATCTTGTACCAAAATTCGCTGTAAAGACCGTCGACTGATACCCATTTGCGTGGCACGTCGTCTGGTTGATGTCGACGGCGCTTCCATGACATCCTCGGCTACAGCAGCAATATTCTCTGCAGAACGGCTACTCCGGGGTCTGCCACGCGTGGCAGCATCTCGTGTTGTGCCAGTCTCTTCGAGGCGAGTGGCTAAACGTCGCAGTGTTTCACCAGTAGGCGTTGGACGGCGAGGAAATCTGCGACGAAATTCACGTTGTGCCAAAGTCACCGACCGATTATTGGTCATATAAATAGTCAGCAATATTCCGCGTTCTGGAGCAGTGTAGCGTAACATTGTTTATTAACGTGTATTTCGCATGTGTTTACTACACAAATGTCAAAACAGAACTGACATTAGGGGCCAATCGCAAAATTTATAGCATTTTCTGATAGGAGGATTACTTTAGCGCCACCTGTTATTTGATGGCGTGAGATTGCCGCAAATATTGATCAATGTACGATACGTTTTAGCTGCACTTTTCTTTAAAAGGTAATGTAAAGGCATGGCTTCCCGCAAATGCTGTTTTTTCGGGACGAACGTAGCCATTTTTGACGTCAGATAAAAAAGGGTCTTTACGCTTCACACCTCTTTTACAAGGGCGGAAACTAAGTACCATACCCAATATTTTTACCTTAATGGCATTATTTCTTCTACTTTCTTTCTATTTTGATCCCTTCATCAATTTTTGTTTGTTGAGCAGAGAAATTATAAAGAATTTGTATCTCAGAGAATTTTGAAAGATTTACCAATTTTCGGAAAATCGGAATGCCTGGAAACATTTTAGATATTTCTTAAACATTTCCCTTATAACGGCATATTGAATCGATTCATGATCATCATTTTGGAAACAGAATTGTGCTGAAGATGAGGTATCATTGCTTTGGGTTTGTCAATAACCCAAAACCCTTCTCATGGAGGGAGCAAAAAAAAAATATCAGTGCAACTCCACGACTAAGAACCTCTGGAAAAAATTGTGAATCGAATTATTGCCTAGGAAAATTACACTAACACTAACGCAATTAAATTAAACTAAATTAAAGAACTTTAACAGGTTTAACTTTTAAAATTAGTATAGGGTTATTCAATAGGTGCGCTTCAACTTTTTTCCGATAGGGAGGGCGAACGACGCAATATTTTTTATTTTTCGCTTGTCATTTGTAAATTTCGTTAGTATACATTTCATATGGAACGCTACACACTTGAGCAATGATTGCAAATCGTGCAAATTTTTTATGAAAATAATCGTTCTGTTGCTGCTACTTTAAGAGCATTACGGCCATTTTACGGTCCATTTAACAAGCCGTCCCGTTTTGGTGTTATGTGAAGTCATTGGTCTACAGTAACAAGCCGGCGACGATTTGAGAGCTCAGAGCCAATATTGAACGCGAAATTGCTGGAATTTCGGCCGACTTATGCAAAAGAGTGGTCGAAAATTGGGTTCAACGATTGGACTTCGTAAAACGTGCACGCGGTGGTCATGCAAAAGAAATCGAATTTCATACTTAAATGTATATGTTCAAACTCGATAATAAAAAAAAAAATTAGTTAAAAAAGTCAAACCGTTTGTGTTTTATTCAAAAAAGTTCAAAAGTTGAAGCGCTCCTATATTTTGATGTTTTTTTCAATTTTCTCGGCGAACTTATCAGACTGTGTTAAAGTATTTGGACCTCTCCTTTGTTACTTCCGTCTGTATGATATATCAACGGTTCTCGATGGGGCTTAGGTTGAAACTTATAATTATTATCGAGCCATAATACCCTGCGATCTCGAATGTGGGATTGACCGCGAGTTTATAATTTGAGGCTTCTGTTGAACTTGAGTACCTTCTTTCTCGAGCGTTTTTGTTACATATCACCAATGGACCTAGAATCGCACCACTCACGTGAAAGAGTATTTGTCTTGCGAAAGCTACACATAGATCGAAACTAAGGTGTGTCCAATGTGGAAGTTCCAGTTAATGATAAAAAGTTGTTTACCTCATAGAAAAGTGTAAAATTTGAAGGATGCGAAGGAAATTTACACCCACCGTTTTACCCGATCACAGAATCGTTCTGGGAAATGAAGTCGATAGTTTTCTCTATTTGGCGGTCACCGTAGCAAAATGGACTTGTGCGTGGCTACCATTTGACAGGGCCTAGGTTCGAAACCCATAGTTGGCATGAAACACCAAATGATGGGCACATTTTTTTCTAATAGCGATAGGACCTCGGTAGGCAATGACAAATCTCCGAGTGTTTAGCCGCCAGGTAAAAGCTCCTCATAAAAAACCATCTGTCGAGACGGCACAAAGTTCAAAGTTCCTCCATTCGTTGTGGAACAACATCAAGATGCGCCACATGAATTTGAGGAGGAGTTCGGCCAAACACATAGCAAAGTATCAATTGGTTGTTGCCGTTGTTGAAGTTGCTGAAGTCTTTGGCCGGATATATTTAAGTGCGACAGATTCGCAAGGACTCACGGAATTGTTACGCCTACTAACAACTATACAAAACCGTGAATTTGGAAACAATAGCCAAATATGCTGTCAGTAGAGTTTAAATAAATCAATATTATTGGCGGATTTCGAATTATCAATAAATTGGATATTAAATTTTCCAAGCGCTTATTCAGATACTTGATGAGGAAATGTATCCAACATTTGGAAGATGGAGATGCTTCACATTCCATTCTCTGCAAGCATACCACTAGGCCCTAAACCTTTCCAAGGTGTCAATTCTGAATCTATTCGACTATGGATTGAGTAACAACTTCATGAGGTTTACCCATAGAAGACGTTGGTTTGAGTTGGACTCTTGAAGAGTAGCCAAGTGCTTTGTGAAACAACCAAACAGGAAATAGCGACCTTTCACCTAAAATTTAGTAGAAAGTACCTAAGGTTACTGGTGGGTGTAATCACAGGGAACAACGCCTGTGGTCAGCATATGGTTACCATGGCAATCATTGGCGACTCAGTACGCCTATCCTGTCTTGAGAATAAGGATACTGCAGAGCATTTGCTCTGTAGCTGTCCGGCGTTTTCTGGAATCAGACTTAGGCTATTGGCTATTACAGCGCTGAGTATAGATAAAGTTCATACTCTTCCTCGTTCAGATCTCTTAAGATTCATCAATGAATTCGAGTGTTACCTCAAACCAATTTTGCCGTCTTACCATCTTACTGTATCTATCCTGTCTCTCTATTCTTTCTACTGTAATCGATCCGGGTGTACTAAAATGGTCTTCCTGACTGAGTGCTTGGATTTGTCCAACCCGCCTTAAATCTGATTTAATTTAATCTAAATTCATGATTTGATGAAAAAAAAACTACAATACATGGTTGCAGTATCTGACATATTTTGAAGTTTATAGCAAATTTACTTACGGGAGAATATGAAAGTGCCTCGAAAGAAGCAAAAACATTTTTCTTTTCAAAAAGCAGACAAAATTGTGTCTATAAGATGTGCCGAATGGCAGAAAACTTCTCCTGTCCATGATGCAATATGGCTTTTAACTATTGTAAAAACCAAAAAAAAGTATCAAAACAATCGCATGTGAATGTAGCAAAACCTGCGATGCTCGCAACTGTACTTGGGTGTGGATGTACATACACAAGTACACATTTGCATTATTTATATGGTACACCTTTGTCTGAATTTGTATACGCTTCTGTTGCAATGATGATGAAAATTATGAAGCAGATAAACGCCCGTCGATTTAAGTGACAATCTCGGGCGTGCTAGGAATTGTTGAGCGGTTGAGAAATTACTCTCAGTAGGAACAAAATACATAAAAATATTATCTTTAAATCTGTGCAATCTTTCGTCATTTGTTTTTGATATGATCTCGTTTACCTCTTTCCTGTTTCTGAGGTAAACAAAGAAAATTCGCGGCAGAGTTTTTGGTTTCAATCAACCGGCGAGAAATGTTGGAAATTAATCTGATATTGGTTTATTTGTATTGTAATTGATTTGGTTAGCACTACTCTTAGTGTAACGTTTTCTAATATGGTCGATGTTGACAGACTGTGGCGGCAATGCTGTGGCGGCAATGCTGTTCCGGCTGCGTCTGTCAAACCTGCTTTGTTATTATTTAGTCGCTGATGCCAAGCCAAATCACCATGCCGAGTTTCACGATTGAATGTATTGATCTCGCCACACTTCTTGTAGAGTTTTCTGTAGACGCTGGTCTATGCCAGCAAATTGCAACCGACCGATACCCTGAAAGTCAACATAACCCAGGCCATTGCTCAAATTCAGTCGGATCTATGAGGCAGCATCATTGAAGTTTCGGCGGGAATATGAACGATGTCATATTCCATACCTAATAGCACACTAAAAGTATCTTACACATTGTTTGTTTTACTCCACCACCCCTGTCTCACCCTTTTTGGAAAACTGTTGAAAAAACTCCTCGTAACATTGCTGAACTGCTGTTCAGTCAGATCAGGTGAAAATTATAAGCAACTGTTTGGGGCTATCCGGTGGGCGGAGTAAAACATTTCTTTTCAGTGTTGAGTGGTAGGCTTTTGACAATCTAAACAACTAGTGGCCGAGCGTTGTTGTGCTGAAAAATCATTTTGTCGTATTATCCTTCTCATTGTTTATAGTTCCCTCAATGTTCGGTACTGAGTTTCTGTGATGCTTTTGCCGAATTTCAGTAGCTCTTAAAACACTACACCGAGCTCATTCCACGACATACATATCAAGGCATTCGTGCCATGCATTTTTGGTTTGATCGTCGAAGTTGATGTAAGGATGCCACGATTTTTGACTTTGGAAAACGGCGTTCAGTCTCAATTCGTACGCGCTCAATTTTCTCAGCACTAGATTATTCTCAGGGCTTTTAAATGGTGGAAAATCGACCTATTAGTCACATTCCACGACGTATTAAATGCTGAAACTTAATTACGTCCTCGACGGGCATACGCGGAACCGAAAAATTTGACACATCTTATGTACGTTGAGCAGTACTTTCTGAGAGCAGGAGCAAGAGAGTGGCGAATTTATTGGTAATGGAAGTTTTTTGAATTCGAGATTTTCTTGTGGTGTTTGCCGCACTTTCATTACTGATCAGTGTTCAAATCTTGGCTTCAACGAAATAGTGATCCGAGTCGAGCTTAGGACCCTGGATTGTATTTACATCTTAGACATTGGCAGCGTGCTTTTCTTTCACAGCAACATGCTCGATTTCTTTGGATATCGTGAGAGTGCGAGGGCCTATTGATTTGCTCAGTTCGCTCCATGCGGTCAAATAAGCGGGTTTTTCACGTTGTTGTTCTTGTAGAAGTTTACTAAACCCTGCTAGTGCGATCGTCGTCGTCTAACTCATCTAACGGTAGGCCCGGGAAACGTGCAGTTTCGACAAGTTGGGTCCAGAGGGAAAGGGGTGTTAGGTGAGTAGGATTGAGAGGGCATGTGAATAGGTGATTAGCATCGTACGGTGGGCCTTCATATGCTGGACATATATTGAGTGTGTGGGGGTCGATTCTGGATAAATAGTTTAAGCCAAAGTTAAGCGGGTTTTGCGAGGCAGCTGATGCTCTTCCTTTGCAATAGGTGGTGGTTGGCTTACCCTTAACGGCGTTCAGGAGTCCGGAGTTTAGGAAGATGGTAAGAGGTGCCGCTTTACCATAGCAGCGGGTTCTACCTACCGCCCTAGTAAACTAGCCGTTCATAGTGCAATGTACCTCCCCTTGATCGCGTCGTCCTTCTCTTCGGTTGAACATGACCGATTTTACACCCGAGTGAGCGAAAGTATTTGGCGGCAGAGTCCTCCTCTCACTATAAACCCGAAGCCGCATTTGTGCTGCTTTACGTGGCATTTGCAATAGACGTCGCAAGGTCGGTTGGTCTTCTGAACTTGCCAGGTCCATGGTATTGCTTTTAGCCGACGTGGATATCAATCAGCCATATTGAGATGCATTTCCATGAAGGGACCGATTTTACGCCCTCGACCTTTGCTCGGGGTCGTAATCGCAAGTGGCGTTTCTTTTAACTTGTCGATTCTCATACACGGCTCGGCACGCCACCTTTAAACTCGAATTGTTTTGTATTTCATCTGAGCCAATTCCTTCTTAAATACGTTTTTGTGGTAATTATGTGCGAAAATTCTCTTGCAAAATTTCCGCTTGGCTGTGCTACAGAACACAATTCACAATTGCAGTCAATTGCGCTCAATTGATGATCGCCTTTTTTGAAAAAGCTCTCAACAATGCGATGAGCTGCAGATACAGATAAAAGAAACAGCAATTGCAAAATTAGAATACTTCATGCGATGTCGAATGAAAACATTTGTATGCTTATACATATGTAAATGTGTGTGTATATTTATGATTTCTGAGCATTTTCTAAGAATTGTAAATACATCTCAACTCAAATTCCTCTTTCTAAAATATGCCTGTTTTTAGTAACAGAAATGATTAATTTTTGTATAAATATTTACATACATATTTACTGGTGAATGTTTCACGAAAATTGGCTTACCTTGCTGTACTATGGTTGTTCGTTAAGTTCTAAGAATGAAGTAGAAAATCATAATATTTGAACCACAGTGGGTTGCCTTTTAAAAGACTCGCCTTTGCCACTCTACGTGTGATGAGCTATAATTCAATACCTTCTACGAAAAGTTTCGTATTTTTTAGCATAAATTTACATATAACATTTTCACTTAGGAGCTTTATTTGTTCTGTTTTCAGTGAGTCGAAAAATTCATCTCGCCAAAAATATGGAATTAACTCGTGAAAATTTTCATTCCATGATTTATTATGATTTTCAACATGGATTGGGGAGGCAGGAGTGCAGTGATCAATTTACTTCAATTTTTCACGTTAAAGCACGACACTTAGCCACTGTGAAATGTTTATACAACGAGTTCTAACGAGGCTGTCAATCCTTGCAGTATGAATCTTGTGAGGGCCGTCCAAAAACGGTTGTTGATCCAGAAGCAATCGATGCTGTGCGTCGATTCATAACGAAAGATAATCATGTGACATATCGCGAAAAGGAGGCATCCTTGGGCATTAGTGGGACCAGCATACACTCAGTAGAGCATGAATATTTGGTTGTCAACAAGATTTGTTCTCGTTGGATACCGCATAATTTCACAAAAGCCCAAAAAGGACTCGTGTCGATTGGTACGAGTATAAAAAAATGTTGAAGAAATTCGTAATCGTAAAACGTGACGAATCTTGGATCTATGCATATGGACCAAACATAAAACAGCAGTCGTCAGTATGGATGTTCCAAGACGAGCTTAATCAAACAAAATTTCTTCGCGAAAGAAGCACTTACAAGGAAATTGTGGCCAATTTCTTCGGAAGATCTGGTCATGTCGCAACTGTACCTCTAAGCAAACTAAAAACAGTCAATTCTGAGTGGTACACACTCATTTTTGTTTGCCAAAGATTTTTGAAGGATTAAGGAAAATTAACCGCTAAAGACGAATCATTCTTTACCAAGACAATGCGAGCTCTCACGTGACGGCTCGTACAAGAGATTTTTTGAGAACTCAAAATATCGAATTAATGAGTCATTTGCCTTACAGCCCTGATTTGGTACCTAATGAATTATTTTTGTTTCCGAACATCCAATGTAAAATGGCTGGTCAACGTTTTTCAACGCCTGAAGAAGCTGTTGAAGCCTTTAAATAGTTCGTGCTTTGAATACTGGCTGAAACGAATGTAGAATTATAATGATTTCCAAGGAGAATAGTTTGAGAAACAATAAGGCCATCGTCGTTATTCAGATGACAACGAAGTGTCATTGATTTTTTCGTATATCACCAACACAATCTCAGTTTGTTTGTAAACACATCCCAAGTAACGAGAAGCTTATCAGCTGATTTTGTCAAATTCGCTCAGAGCCGAATAACGGTCTATAATGGAGCACACCTACTCAATTCAATTCACCATGCTTCGACAGTTCGCAGCTTCGACAGTTTATCGTTTGAGCGGATTCCGAAGCAGCAGCATCATTTTCTCCTTGTGCAAATAATGTAACTGCAATTGCTGGTTGATGGTTTTGTGGTAATTCCTTTTCTTTTCTATGCGTCATTTTAATTGTCTGTTCTACTTGTTTTGAGAGCTTAAAACAACAAAAGCAGTAAAAAATATTACAAGTTTTTAAATTAGTGAATAGCGTATAATTTTTTGGTCATATTGGAAAATAAAAGAGGAGATTCAATAATATCGATCTGTTACCATTTTATATCAAATTTAAAGAAAAATTTATTTCTCCCATGGGGATCCAATGGTAATTCTCAAAGCGTTGGCGGCAAGGATGAATATTAATCAAAAAAGTAGATGTCTAATTTTTTTTGGCCATCATAGAACAAATTTAGGGGGAGCATAAAGAAAAAAAATTTTTTTGGGTCATCCTAGTGATTATATCATGCATCAGAACTTGCAGGCTCTTAAGGAATGACTCTCGTATTCTAATTATTCTTAAAGCACTTTTGTTGCTTCTGCAATTTAATACACTTTCTGGTGTTCTAATAAATATTTATCGTTGAATTTGTGTACAAATACGAAAGAATGCAGCGAAAGCATGCAGCGGCAACTATGCATTTCGTATCTCTGTCGGAATGGAATACCCGCAAGGTTTATATTTGCCATCTGGACTGTTTCTCGACTCATCTAATTGTAAATTAGCCTCGTGACCTATCGATATCGGCATTGAAATGTTTTAATTAACTGATAAATGTGATACATATGTTCCTATGTACAAATGTGTGCATGTATGTATGTATGCACAGCCATAAAAATGCACAGATCAATTGCTTATGCTTGCTTATGCTGAAAGATAATTTACATTCTGTATGGGAATATGTATGTATGTGGGGAAGAGTACGTCGCTGCATATACTGCATAATTTTCTCCAGTAGTTGCTACCATCCAGGGTTAAGATTTAAATACAATAATTTAACAAATGGCGCTGAAGTTGACCCTCTCGAAAAATTGGACCTCGACGGTGTTGTTCATTTTGGCTCTTTTATTTATCTGAAACATAAAAACCAAAAAAATTGTTAATCAGTCTGACTGTAGTTCCGCTTTAACGCTCAAAGCGAGCTTACAATGGAAGACTGCCACTCATGGACATTCAACCATCTTAGACTCCTATACGGATATACCCAGTGACTGTGAATATCACCCTCCCATTCTCTGCTTCGAAAGGAATTTCCTAATGAAAATCCCTTCTAGATTGGAATGGCTTGAAGAAGATCCAACACCCAACATGCCCGTTAAGATTTACACGGACGGATCTAAATTGGACACTGGTGTTAGGATCAGGGTTATATTGCGAAGAGCTTTCTATCAGTGAATCCTTTAAACAAACGGATCACTGTAGTGTTTTTCAAGCGGAAATAAACGCTATTCATGAAGCCTTAAAATGGTTAAAGATAAACTGATTATCATCAACAGATATATGCATTCTATCAGACAGCCAAGCTGCCCTACGACCCCTGGATGCATTCCAAACAACATCAAGGCGTGTCTTACGTTGTCGACATGCTGGGTTCCAGGCTACAGAGATATACCAGGGAGCTGTAGGGCATAGCAACTTGCAAAAGAAGATACCTTTATGCCACACATAAGTAAATTTTATGTCGGTACCTCTCGCAACTTGTAAGCTTTTTATTAAGGACAAATCAGTTCTGCAAATCAAAGATGGATTAGCGTTAACACCTGTGAAATTGCTAGGCAAACATAGCCAAGGCTAAATCTACGTCTCTCCAAGAGTATTATAAAATTGGGTAGACAGGACATTGTTTCATAGGAAATCATGCAAGGAGATTAGGCGTTTACACGAATGATTTCTGTCGTAGCTGCAGAAATGAGGAGGAGTTGGAAACAATTCAACACCTTTTTTGCACATGTCCAGCTCTAGCCAGGAGCAAGAACCGTTATTTAAGATCTTACTTCTTAACGAATATAGATAATCTATACACTTCAGGTATCAAGTACCTTTTACGCTTTGTCAAAAGCTCAGGATGGTTCAATATGAAATGTAGCCCAGCCCCCGCGGCTCACAACGGACCCATTTCATGGTCGAAGTGGCATCGTTGTCTCTATGTGCGATGCGGCTGCCAAACCTAACCTAACCTAACTATAGATATGTCCCGTACTAGAATAAGTAAACAAAATCTGTCAAAATGGTGCGGTCTTGAATTTGACACTTTAAACATGATTTGTTTTTCAGTTTTTCAATCAAAAAAATACGAAATAATTCAAATAATGATATGATTCTAGTACGGGCGATAGCAATTGAAGTTGTGAACAACATATTAAAATTTCAGACGATTCGGTAGAACACCAGGCAGGAAAAGAGTCGTTTCGAGATAATTGAGTTTTAAATTTTGAGAGTGGCCGCGTGACGAATCTGAATCTACCTACTAAAACGGCTGTATAATCGAAAATGCTGGGAATATCCTTCCAAAAATTTGACAGTATATTCTTAAAGGCCTATACTAAAAAAAATTGATTTTTCGAAAATTCTAGACCACCTCAGGGGCCCCGGTAATCTATCTAAATATCTGAGAAAGGTGAACAAATTATATTTTCTCTTTGTTTTCCCGGATCTGGCATTAGTGCTCTGTAAAAATTATCCAGTAACTTAATTTCAGAGAATTCGTTCTCAAAGAAAAAATATAAAAAAAGTACATGAACGCAAAACCAGTAACAATTTGCAAGTTTACAAACAGCTGATTAAATTTTTGGCAGGAAAAATCACAAAAAGTAATAAAAATTTCAGTTGAGCTACCTTGTATTATATTAAAAAAAAAAAAAAAAATAAGGCAAATAAAATGCAAAATAACGATCTTTAGTCACATGATTTTATTGTGCCCACAATAATTTGTTCCATTTCCTCTTCGCTCAAAAACTATTCTTTAGCAATTGTATGGTTGTGGCAATCGCAGCTTTGTTCATATTTTCCATACCTGGATCCATATGTATATATAATATATTATATATTGTCAAAGTAATTAATAGCCAAGAAGTACAAGTATGAAATATAAAATATACCTTCAATGCTTTCGATTTGTATTTTGCAAACTGCAGCAGCGGTGACTGGAGGCTGTGGCTCAAAAGTACGTATCATATGTATCTCTATAATATTGGCCGATCCCTATGTAATATATGACTTCAAATAAACTTTATAAATTTTATCTAAAATATATGCATTTACTTACATTTTCCATTTTAATCACCATTTTTTATTTAAATTTAAAACTTTGACTCAATTCGCAATTTCTAACTCGTGTTTATTTTTACTTTGCGATCAGCTGATTTTCTCACTTGGAAATTCTTGCGAATAAAAATGTATACAAAAAAAACTTGCAACTTCCCCTCAAAATGATATGTCATTTTGCTCTCTCACTTTCCCCTGCTTTGCAGGGTTTTTGGATACATGAACACCAGAACTTATTTGTTATTTGCTTATTATTTGTTATTTCCTTGATGAACAAACCTTTTGATAAATTTGTATGTCTTTCGTTATAACACAGGCATTTGTATTAAGGCTTTGTTATCAATAAAACGTTATACCGTTGCCAAGTCCAACCACAATTCACTCGCCTATGGGTATGCAATTCTCAAGTTACGCTATTTGCTTATTGCTTAATTCGTTTATCACATATCCGCACCTCTCAACCGGATTACGAAATAATATTTTGGAGAGCTTTTGCACGGTTCAAGTCTTGAGTTTAATTTTGTTTCTGTACTATTGTAGGGGCGAGAAGAGGAGTGATGAGCACAAATACATGCATCTGCATCCACAAGTCGTTTCAAGCTTCTTTGTTTGTTTTTGACATCTCTTTGCATTGGATATTTTTTGATTTTTTCTCATATTTCTTATTGTAAGATAGCAGATACCGATAAGTTTGAGTTCAATAAAATTTCAAGTGTGTAAAAGCAAAAAGAAAACACAATAGAGATTAAAAAAAAAATAAATAAATATTGGATATTTACTAAAAAATCATACGGGCTCATACCGGCGCTCTGATTGGTAGTCCGCATTACTAGCAACATGAGGTGGTTATAATTTGGGTAATTACTATTAATTTTATTAAACCTACTAAACAGTAGCGAACTGCATCCTACACATTGACCATACTAAGGATGATAAATTTACCAGGTGAAAAACAAAAAGGTGACAGGAGTGACTGGGGGGGCGGGATTCGCTAGCTGAAATCTGCACTATAGTTTCACACATGAAAACAACTCTCGTCCAACCAGTCGTTGTTCAGAAGGCAACGAAATGACAGTGTGTTGATTTTTTTCGTATAACACCAACACAGTTTTAGTTTTTTCATAAACAAACTGCTTCGTGACTCCAGTTACGTCAGACAATTAGCTGACTCTCTCAAATTCGTTGAGAGGCGGATAACGGTATGTTATTGACCACACCTTCTCAATTATTTTCACCATGAGCCATGCCAACGGAGTGACATTTGTTGTTTGACGTTATGCTCTTTCGTATCCACTAGCAGTGTTGCAATAATTTTTAATATATTCTTGTGATTATTGAGTGTTTTTGAACTCCTCATTCTATACCTATCTCACAAGAAAAAGTAAAGTTTTCTATGCTATGGGTCGAAATGTAGTCATTCACATCTGCTGACTTGATCATATCAAAGGGGTGCATTAAAATATCAACCAAGGCACATTCATTAAAGGTGATATCACTAGACCAACAGCAACATCTTGTACATTGGAATGTCATGCCAAAGGACGAGCTGCTTTGAACAGCCGACATGTATTTGAAGCTAGAAGCATACGATAATAGTCCGAATGGAAGGGCTTTTCGTCATTTCGTTTTGTACTGGCATCTGAATGTCCACGACGAAAAAAAAAACAAATCAGGTGGTCTACTGATATCACCTCTAAAATGTTCGCCTTGATATCGACCTATTATCAGGCTATTCGAGTTACTTCTCGATCTATCTTCTTATGTTTTTTGCCTATTGACCCATAGGCAGCGTTCGTAGCATCGCCGGGGAGCTAAAGATCGACCATAAAACAGTTTTAAACCATTTGCGCAAAAATTTGACGCAAAAAACGAATACTTAAATTCAGTAAGTGAACTACAACTAGACTAACTAAATTTCAGTCTCTTATTTCAATTATTCGGGGTTTTAATTTAAATACGAAATTGATATGCCTACTTCTGTAGCTCTATAGCTCCAGTCAATCCAAATTTTTTGGCTGGACTACACTCTTAACGTCGAATAAAAAGAGAAATAATGCTAATTTGTTTTTCTTTTTCGTGGGCAAACTGATGCAAATTATTATGGAAACACATAACGGTTTGGTCTTTCTTCCTTGGTCTTTCAAACACAAAAGGTTTTTTGAGAGCTGGTTACCTTTGAATCCCTTTATGCCAGATGACTCAGTTAGCCATCTCTACCGTATTTCCTGTATTCACCGTTGTTAACGAACAAGGCTCATACGTTCCTACGGCTGTCGATTCAACGTTGCCGGAACGACCCGGATTTATATCCGGCCAAGGACTGCCAATCCAGCAGCATTACCTATGCGTATATGGGGCATGTTTATGCTGCTAAAATAAAGTAGACTTTGCAGTTTTTCGAAAGAATTGTGACTGGAATTATGTATTCGTCCTCCTGACTACTGTAGCGTCTACCAGGCAGAACTTTTAGCCGTAAAGGTGGTAACTGTGTACTTAAACACGGACGTCGTAACAAGCTCGGATAGCCAGGCAGCCATCAAATTAATGGAAGCAGTTATACTAAGATCAAAGGTTGCTGAGGAATGTGCGGCAGCTCTTAATGATATTAGTACCGTCTTCTAGGTCAGTCTAATATGGGTTCCTGGGCATAGAGACATTGAAGGAAATTGCAAGTTCGATGGACTAGCCAAAAAGGGTACTAACCTTCCACTGCTTGAAAACAGAGGCAATATTGGAATCCCTAAGGCAACTTGTAAATTAAGGATGAAAAATAATATTCTCCAAGAGGCCGACAGGTAAAGGAGAGAAGAAAATACCTGTGTTACAACCAGGCTAATTTGGCAAAAATAAATAAGAAAAGGCCAACGGAATTGCTCAACTTCTCAAGGGAGAACATCTCGAAGGTCGTGGCTTGTGTCACCGGTCATTGGCTATTAAATAGTCATTGGCTTCTAGGCTAGGAGTATTTTCTCATGAACACTGCAAAAGTTGTAGAGACAAGGAAGAAACAGTAGAAAATTTCCTCTGTAATTGTCCAGCCTTAGTTAAAAGTAGAGCAGGATTGTTAGGAAAATGCGAGTTTGACTCTCTTACGGAATTATCCGGTGTTGGGATAAAACTTATCCTACGCTTCATAAGAGCGTATAAACGGTGATGAAAACCATGATGAATAAATACTGAGGTTCCCGTGTTACACAGTAGTACCACAATGGATCTGCATGGTTTAAGCGAGTTGACTATTTTAAACCGATTGCCACAAAAACCCAATCTAACCTTCAATTGATCTTTTGCTCGCCAAGTTTGGTAATCTTGTTATCAGCCATCTCGGCGATGTGAATAGGCCATCTTGGAGCTGCGATTTCACGCGTTCGATTTCTTTGTGGAGAGCCGTGAAGGCCCAATATTTCGCTAAGAATCCATTAACGATGGAGGCCTTTGAGGCGAATATCAATGAAGTTATTTATGAGAAAGCGCTAGAAATCGTTGGAAAACTGGGTTAGCAGGTTGCCCCACTGCCGAGCCCGCCGAAATCGTGTTACGTACATAATGGGAATGCTTACTCTTTTGAATAAACTTTATTATTATTGTTTCATTAATTTTTTGAATTTTTCAAAATAAACCATCAATGGACCACCTTGTACATACATACATATATGCGCTTGGTAGTCCAACTTGCAGCCAAATTTTCATTTTAGGCACGATTATATGTAATTGCCACTCGCATTCAAGGTCACTGCTAAACTTAATTCGTAAACATATGTATGTATGTGTGCATGAATGTATGTATGCACATATTTTCATATCTATATATTGACATTTAAAAAATATTTATCCAGATGATGCGTGAGGAGGTTTGATGCGTTTGTAATGAATTCTTAATTTGTTGTTTAATTATCCACCTCTTTACAGCTTTATTTATATGTATCATATGTATCATATGTATGCACATATTTGCTTGTGTGCGTGCGTGTGGCTTGCAAGAATTAATGATATTTTAATTGCAAGCTGCAAGCTGCGTTTGTTGTTCCGTTGCTTTGAAAGATTGCTCCCTTAAGCAGAAAACGAAAATCAAAACAAATTTAAAAAATATAAACACTAACTTGCTGCTTGTGCTGATTTTGGTGTTGTTGGTTTTGATGTTTGCTTTTTCAATTCAATTTCCTCTTGTTTATGCTATTTGATATCTAACCTCTTTAGCTGAGATTGGCGGTCATTGATATGCCGATAATAGTTTATTGGAGAGCGATAGGTTTATAAAATAAAGGGTGTTAGCAATTAACTGTGAAATGAAATATATATTGTGATTACCCTAAGTTAAAAAAGTAGCGGGAAGGTCATGTTGACTGTTTTCTTCGATTACCAAGGCGTAGTGCACCATTCGTACCTTCCATCGGGCCAGACAATCAATAAAGAATATTATTTATCCGTTTTGAAGGGTTTGAGAGGTGCTGCACGTTGCAAGCGGTCGGAAATGTGGGCAACTAATTCTTGGATTTTGCATGATGATAACGCGCCATCGCACCGAGCCCAAATTGTGTTGGATTATTTGACCAAACACCAAGTAAATGCAATCTTGCAATTACTATATTCACCTGATATGGCCCCGCGCGTCTTCTTTTTTTTTAACAATGGTCAAAAAGATAATTCTGAGGGGAACTTCGGCTGTTACGTCACTTTGGAGATTCAGCCGAACTCTGCACGATTTTCTCGTCCAACCAGTCGCTGCTCAGATGGCAACGAGGTATCATTGGTTGATTTTTTTCGTATATCACCAACATAATCTCAGTTTGATAGTGAACACATCTTAAGTCACGTCAGCCCATCAGCTGATTCTGCCAAATTCGCTCAGAGCCGAATAACGGTTTGCTAAGAGCACCTTTAAACATCTTTTTACCCTGTATAAAAATGATATCACGTGTTTTTCATTTGCATCATTTGTTTATTTATTGGGAAGGAGATGGAGTTCCCGACCACTTCGGTTGGAGTTGTCCATTTTGTCATGCTGACTTTACCTTAAGATGCACGCCTTCATTGACTTCTTTGGTATTTGGTACAACGTAACCCAAGTACTGGAAACCTCGGGCCATTTCCTTAATGTGACTTAATCTTATGTATTGGGTAGGGGAATAAGTTTGTATCGTTTTTACCGAAGACTTTTATTTAAACAAAAAACAATAATTATATCAATAAGTTAATCAATTAGATATTCGCCGTTGCTGTTTACAACCTCTTTCCACCTCTCGACCAATTTGTTGATGCCGTTCCGCCAAAAATAGCCTGGACTGATGTCACTCAAGTTGGTGGGCCAGTTTTTAAGGACACTTTGTTAGCGAAGGTAACGCCCTTCATATGGTTTGACAGGTAGCGGAAAAAATGGTAATCAGTCGGTGCAAGGTCTGGAGAATACGGCGGATGCTGAAGGACTTCCCATTCGAGCTCTTGCAGTGCGGCTTTGACGACTTGTGCAACATGTGGTATGGAGTTGTCGTGAAGGAGTACGGTTTGACCGTGTTCATTAGGTCTTTTCAGTCGAATAACCTCTTTAACGTGTAGCTGAGCAATGTAGAGCTCCTTATTGACCGTGGCATTCTTTTCAAATATTTGTTTGTGCACCATGCCTTCCCAGTGCCACCAAACACATATCATGATTTTCTTTGGATGAATATCCGGCTTGACACTCGGCTTTGGTGTATCTCCTGGACCCAGCCACTCCTTTCTTTGCTTCATATTGATGTGTAGACACAATTCCTCATCTCCCGTGATGGTTCGGTACAAAAAGCGATGTTTATGACCGCAAGTTGCTCGATGCCGGGCGAGATGCTGAAAAGCATATTGGAAGGCGAATTTCTTTGTTTTTTTCGTTGTGATCGTGAGGGACCCAGGCTCTAAATTTTTGATAAATCCAATTGAATGAAAGTGATTGGGAATCGCTTTATGATCGCAGATAATTTGTTCCGCAAATAATATCAGTATGAAATGTATGACCGACCCCCACTAACTTTGGACGGCCGATCCATCCATGCCAGTGGCACACCCCCTGGAACTCCCCTGGGGGGTTCCCCATACAATCATTTCAAAATATCACCATTTTTGGCAAACTGAAAAGTTCGACCCAAATTGGGGGACATCAGAATTCTTTTTAGAGGTATGGTTCCTTCGGCAAAGCTTCTTATTTTGATCCCTAGAATGTGATTTTCACAGAGCAATGGGCGATTTTTTTGCCTCCCCACAAATCGACCCGGCCTAATACTCACCCTTTGACAAACAGCAAATAAATCGTTGTAAAATAAAAGAAAATATAAAAACGCTATGAACTTATTCCCCAACCCAATATATTCCCTCCAGAAGAGCACCCAATAGGCTCTTAAACCAGAATAGAGAGGGCTCAAGAACTCTCACTGCAATGCAGGCTTCTTTATCTTCTTTAGTAGAACCAAGCGCCTGCCGTTTTTGCGAACTGAATCATGATACACTCCAGATCACATTCTCTGGGAGGTGCAGTTCTCGCAAGACGGAGGCGCGCACACTTAAATGGTGCGGCTCTGAGTCCATTAGTAATATGGAACAAAAAGCCTATGGAGGCACTTAAATTCATCAAAATCCTCCAGTTATAGGGTTGCGGTCAAGTGCAGAAGTCGCACTGCATTATGACCCAATAATAATAATTGTAATGTTATGTATGTACGTACGTATAATATAAGTATGGAATTTTTCTATTATTACAGATATCGTACAATCACCTTCTTTGTGATCGAGAATCCAGCATGTTGAATATTTAGCACAGTTCTACAACTTAGTGAGTACCCTTAAACTGCCAAAAACTTGCCACTATACGCCACAACAATCAGAATGTCAATCAACCAGGGAAAGTACAAGCCTAGCATCTGCGCTATAGACGAGGTTGACGATCGCTGTCTCAAAAATGATGATCTCCAAAAACAACAAATCGAGGGTAGTGAAACAGCGCCCTTGACCACCAATCAACAGAAATTACACATCGAGCCCAGCAGTCATGTGGGGAAGGACGTGGAATCACAGATCGATGATAATATTGGTGGCAATGGTAATAGCAAAGCGGATGGTGTAACTGGCGGCACTGGCAATGCAGCTGCCAATGGCTTTCGTGGTGAGTGTTTGCCTAGTAGCGTAGTCGTCATTGATTCATACCTACATACACACTTACATGTATCTGCGCATGCATTTACGTGCATTATCACCTTCAAATCATGCATTAATTCATATTTCATATTCTTCATTTCTCTTTCTTATAATCGCTTTCTCCTGCGCCTCGTTAAAGCTTTGCTACTTCCAGGTCGCCTCTCGTTAGACGCGCTGATGCAGTTGTCACGCAAACGTCGTATTCTCTACATAACGACGGTTTGCTTTTGCGCCTTACTTTTAGTCATAATTGTCATGATGATCGCCTTCTGGCCGGAGGTGCCATTCTACTTTCGCGCCGAACTGTGTCTGGAGAAGGAATGTGTACAGACCAGTCAACAGCTGCTCTTATGGGCCAATGTATCCAAAAATCCCTGTCATGATACCTACGAATGGGCGTGCGGTAATTTCGCGCGTGAATATGCCGAGAATGATTACTATGTAATGAAGCGCGGTGAATGGAACTATAAGACCTATAATGAATATGAAGGTAAGGCGTGCACTGTTATTGCGGTTCTGTGGTTTTTTATTTTTTCGTTTTCTTTGCCATGTCGCATTAAAGAACTGAATGAGCTGAACCGTTTCATATCGATGCTGCCATCATCGGGTGCAGCTTCCACAGTGGAGTCGTTGATTTCGAGCTTATATCGATCGTGTCGTGAAATCGATACACTCGATAAGAGTCAATCGGATTTGTTGCTAAAGAAGGCGATCAAATCAGTGGGTGAGTCAATGGAAATACTATATTACAGATTGAAAGAATGCTATTGAAAGTTTTTGCCAGGTTATTTGATATAACTGTAATTTGTAGAATTAAGTCAACTGAAAAGTGATATTGTGTAGAAAGTAAAAAGTCATGAGGAATGTGCGAGTTGGTATTGCATACTTATACATGTTTATGTATGTATGTATTTGCATATAGTGCATATTTAGAGTGTTCGCTTTGCTCACGAATTGAGTTGGCTTTTTTTTATTGGCTTTTCTACTTTCTAAGATTGCCTTGAAGGAAGTGGTAAATTCTTACTATTTTGTTGTGGGAATGCTGCCGGAGTGGAGTGGCAGTTCTTTACAAGTTATAAATGCGAGGCGTACATTTCTGCTCACATATAGGGTTTTCCAAACAGAGGTGTTATTTTGATATTCAAAGAAAAATGCTATTTTTTAATATAATTGATCGGATGTTTATTTCATTATAAAGAGGAAAGTATGCCGTTAATAGTGGAAAATAACATCAGGCAAATGACCACAGGACCACACTTACAGGACAATATCCTTTTCATGTAATTTTCCATAACCGAATGTCAAAGTGGCTGCCCTATGTCCTCGATAGCCTCACGAATTCCATCTTTGAGGTCTTGAATCGACCCTGGGCTGTTGGCGTAGACCTTCTCTTTCACGTGGCCCCAAAGAAGAAAGTCACAAGGTGTTACATCACAAGATCTCGGTGGCCATTTGTGATCACCTCTTCGAGAGATAACATGGTCCGGAAAGATCAATGGTTTCGGGGCACATAGCGCCTTCTTGTTTAAAATAAACGTTGTCCAGATCAATACCACCCAATTTCGGCCATAAAAAATCGTTAATCATCTCTTGATAGTATAATCATCTCTGGATAAGTAGGAGTTTAACCTACTTGAATATCCAAAACGTAATCGTGCCAGCCATATCTGTGCGTTTCACGAGGCAGCTGAAGCTCTTCGTCTGCAATAGGTGGTGGTTGGACTCCGATAACGGCAGTTTAGGAAGGTGGTAAGGGTCTTCCGATGAATGTTGTTCAATGGCTGTGTTGTGTTTTATCCTGAATCTTATTGGGAGGTGGTTTAGGCTCTAACAAATATCTGCAGGGGCTTCGAATGAAAAGTCAAATGGTGGAAAATGCTTTTCCTAACAGCGGTCGTCCCTCTGCAGGCAATGGCAAATCTCCGAGTGTATTTCTGTGATGAAAAATGCTTCTCACAAAAAACCATATGCCGTTCGGAGGCGGCATAAAACTGTAGGCCCCTCTATTTGTTGAACAACATCAAGACGCGCACCACAAATCTTCCTATTTCGGACTCGGCCAAAAATTCAAAAGGGTATAAGCGCTAATTATTGGGTATTTGAATAAGTTTCCGCCCTCGTAAAAGAGGTGTCGCTGCTGATACTATTTTTGTGTTCGCTCTAGTAATATGCTGATGATTTAAAGGTATATATGTGAGGTCTCGATCGCGTTAGTTGACATTCGATTGAGGCGTAAAGATCTTTTTTACCTGACGTCAAAAATGTCTACGTTCGTCCCGAGAAAACAGCACTCTCAGGAAGTCATACTTCATTATTACCTTTTAAACAAAAGTGCAGCTGAAATGTGTCGTGTATTGATCAATATTTACGGTACTCACGCTCACCCAAATACAACTTGTAAATAGTGGTTTCGACGCTTCCAAAGTGGAAATTTCGACGTGAGTGATAAAGATCACGAAGATTCGAAGATATTCAAGTACACCACTCTTTTCAAGTTGTATTTGATGGAGTGTGATTGCTGTAAATTTTGATCAATATACAACACGCTTCAGCTGCACTTTTCTTTAAAAGGTAATGTAAAGGAATGACTTCCTGCAAATGCTGTTTACGCTTCAAACGAATGTCAACTACTGCGATCGAGACCTCACATTTACACCTTCAAATCAGCAGCATATTACTAGAGCGAATACAAAAATTATATCAGCAGTGAGACCTCTTCTAGAGGTCTCTTCGAGAACGTTTTTTTTAAATTTAATCAAAAGAAATAATCTCAGTTTAATTAAAAAAATAAATCTTTATTTCGTTACAGTAAGGTTTTTACATACAAATACAAATGTTTGTAGATTGTTTTTCAAGTTTCGTGTTGCAAATTCAAATTCGCTCAACAAAAATTATTGGAAAAATGCTCAATTGTCTACTTTTACACTCGTGTGGAAGGTGGCAGATAAGTGGGAGATTTTGCACCGCTCGAGCCGCTTTGGCCAACACCAAAGCTTGAGCTGGAAGCACCAACCAAGCTACCACCACTAATACCACCAATGCCAGTACCACTTCCCGAAGCATAGCTGCTACCACCAACACCACCTCCGATTCCACCACTAGCTCCCCGACTGCCAGCATCACCAAGACCACCAGCGCCGCCATCCAGTATGCCAACAACCGATTGTTGTTGTCCAATACCGCCGTCGGCGTGCTCGGATGTGCCTTCGATTTTGTCGTATTCGGCTGTAGGCAAAATGGAATGAAGTAAAATTTCACAATTTCCTTGAAATATTAATCGAATTTTGTTATTTTACCTTGAATTTGTTGTTGTGCATGATGCGCTTCCTCTTCGGTCTTGTATTTGATGAAGAATACCTCTGGTTTGGCTGGGACGGTGGGTGCGGGTGTAGCGATGTCGTTTACTTCGAGTGTAGAATCCTTCTTGGACAGCACATAAATAACGGTCTTCTCTTCCTTTGGCGCATATTCAGCTGAGAGTTTCACGTTAGCAGCACTTGAAGATGGTGCCTTTATGAAGACCACCCGATAGTTCTTTTGCGGACGTCCAATAACGAAATGTTTGCTTTGCTCTAGTGAATCGTGATCTTCCGGTGCAGAAATGGTGAGAAATTGTTTGTGCACAAGTGGTGCTTCGAAACCGCCTATTTGCTGGTGTTGTCCTCCGAAACCACTGGAACCGCCGCCACCGTGAATACCACCACCAATGCCGCTGAAACCGCCGCCTATGCCGCTACCGCTACCGAAGCTACCTGCACCGGCACTGTGGCCAAAGCTGCCACCAGTGCTACCGCTTTGGAAACCACCAACACCAGTACCGCGTCCAAAGTTGCCGCCAATACCACCGAAAATTGGACTACTGCTGCTGGCGCTGCCAAAGCTTCCGTGGCTGCTAGGGGCGCTTAAGCCACCTAGTCCACCAAGTCCGCTGAGTCCACCAACGAAACCGGCACCGCTTTGGTAACTGCTGCCCGACGAGCTACTGCCCGAGATGCCAGTGCCATAATTGTATCCTTGTGGTTTGGCATGAGCGACTGCGGCCAAAGCGCAACAAAATACCTGAGTGAGGAAGGAAAAGTTCGCAAATAGTTAGTGTGTTTTGTTTTTGTGTTGTAATCCTTTTGTGCGTGTATCATTTAATAAATTACCAAAAATAGACGCATTTCCTGACGAATTGTTTGTTTAGCTTCACCGACGAATTCCTACGGTTAGTTGTTCGAATTGGAACTGATGTCTTTGGTTCAGCTGATTGCAGTTTTTATAGTTTAAGATTACGCAGATGTCTTACTGGCTCATCAGTGTGATTTAACTACTACGCCAGCGATCCATCGATAATAAACCAACTAAAATAAATAAAAATATAATTAAAACTTAATAACTATTTTTTATATAAATTTCAATTTTTTTCTCACTAATGCCAGTTTGTTTTTGTTGGCAACTCGAATTTCTTTCTGATTAATTGGTGCTTAATGATGAGTAGTGACGAGCCGTTGGCGCGCATGCTCATTCAATGGCTGAGCTTATCTTGTCAAAAGCCAAACAAATACACACGAAGGTACATTAATACATACTGGCATATCTGTTGTTTCACAAACTTTCAGTTTTAATATTTTTCTTAATCACACTTCCGTAACATCTCCTCGCTATTGTCGCTGATCTTGAGCTTAAGTTTGTGTGATTGATGCCTTCAAATAACTTTGGGCTATTTGTGTTTTCTTTGAAAATTTGCTTGTGCGCGCTTAACGGTATTGCATTGGCTGCAAATTTCTATAGGTGCAGAAGATTTGACTATTTAATTGTTGAAAACTAATTAATTCTACGTCAAATCTCCTCGCCTACAGAAGCACGCAGTCCACAATCCACAAACGCTGGTAACGTATGCGACTTAATGCGCTATACAATGCAGAAACCAGGGGAGGAGTGAGTCTGATAGCTCAATGTTTAATCAGTTGTCGCAGCAATAAATACAAACATAAATCAAACGCCTTCGACGTAACGCATTGCGTTTATCCCAATCCATTGCCGTGTTTGAAACGAATCGCCCTTTTCAATATGCAAATATGACATTGTGCCGATTCGTGAATTCACCAATTCATCATGCGCTTGAAAAACTTGAAAATCGCCAAATTCATTTGGTTGGCATCACCGGCATTGGGTATTGTAGTCAGTTTATTAGTCATTTAGAGTTGTGCTGAGACGACTCGTTTCTTTAAAAACAAAAAAAAAAGAAGAAAAATGTCTCGCTCATCGGCAATCAGTCATCGGCTCAGCTTTTGTTGTTTATAATCAACTGCATCTGCAAATCCAAATAATTAAAAAAATCTAAATTTTAGCAGGAAATCTACATCTCAAATAATTAAAAAAGAATTTAAATGAATACCGCAGAAGCTCAGCTAAATATAAATAACTGTATAAGCACTTAAGTTCTAGCTTTATTTTAAAATCAGTCTGTCATTGGTGACTGAAGTGTCGAAATATTGTTGTTAAGTTAAGGTGATGGATGACACATCTGTAGGTTATGAGACAATTTTTTTGCGGTATTTTTTCAAATCGCATTTCGTTCTTGATTCTAGAAGAAGACAATATTTCCTCAAGCTTTGACGTTTGAATATTTCCTCGGAGAATATTTGCAATAATACTCATAGACTCGAATCATTTACATAAATAGCCCGCGAGCCTACAATAGGAGGCTTCGAATGAATTTGCGAGAGACGCAGCTTCGTAGAGAATGTGCTCTAGCATTACATTGTCTAGCTCGCATACAAGTTTGTTTCCAATAATTGTTCGTTTCCTGAAATAATAAGGAAGACTACAATATTCGAGCATCTAGTGATAGTTCGTAAGTTCTCTCTATTTAGGTGTAGAAGTCTACTTGATGCTCTTCTAGCATGCAGGATTGACTGATTAGCCTGCCCTCCTTTGTCCAGTGTTTTATTTTTCTTCCTAGTCGTTAACAATATCTTTTATGCTGGTTTTGGTAAGCCAAGAGAAAAGTTGCGGTCTATGGAATTTTATAGTAGCGCTTAATTTCGCTAGACAGTCCGCATGTTCCTTAACCTACAAGGTCCGGCACTCGAAGTGTAACCAACTTCAGGCCGCTCGCGCTGTTGATGTACAGGCATCAGCTGTCTGTTAGTTGGCTAAATGACAGTCTAGAGTATAGTTTACAAGCTTGCGGAACCATTTTGCCGAGAGTAAACGCGAAAAAAGTCAATAATGGATTTCAAACGTAATAGTCCGATTGCATTATATTTGGCTGGAAAATCACAACCAACGATTGTTCGTAAGCTCGAGCACATTAAAGTTAAGAACGTTTTTGTTTATCGCACCATTACTCGTTACAATGATATTGGTAGCATCACGAAACGTCATGGAGGTGGTCATCAAATGACTGCAACGTCACGTGAAATGGTTCAAAAAGTGAAGAAGCGACTTGAGCGAACGAACTAAAAATATTTGATCGTAGCATCCGCCGCATAATGAAAGATGATCTCAAATTCAAGCCTTACAAGATCCAAAAGCCTCATGATCTCACACCAAAGCAGCAACAAGTCACACTTGAGCGAGCGAAGGAGTTGCTTCGCTTGGCCGAAAGCGGTAAATTTCTGAATATTGAGTTTTCTGACGAGAAATTTTTTCAAATTGAGAAATATATATATATAAAGGGTTTATTTGACCGACCGTTCATGCGAGAATTTGAGTCATCGATTGGCCACCAGGAAGCAGCACCCGCCACAAGTAATGGGTTGGGCCGCTGTAACTGCAGATGGGCGCTCTCCAATCATTTTCATTAAGCTTGGCGTCCAGGTAAATGCGAAATATTATCGGGAAAATATTCTGGAGGTTGCTTGGAAATCGTGGGCAGACAAACATTTCGGTGGCACACCATTGACGTTTCAACAGGACTCGGCACCGTCTCATAAAGCTGGAGTGAACCAAGAATGGCTAAAAAACAACGTTCCGAACTTCATAACGTCCACACAATGGGTCTCGAATTCACCAGACGCGAATCCGATGGATTATTCTCTTTGGGCCATTTTGGAGAGCAAAGTTCGAACTAAACGATTCACCAGTCTCGAGGCGCTAAAAAAAAGACATTGTGCGCGAGTGAGCCAAAATACAGGCAAGTCACATTCGGGCAGCTTTGCGATTCGTTTCTGGTTCATCTCAAGGCCATAGTGAAGGCAAAAGGTGGTTATATCGAGCAAAAGTAAATTGGTTCTTAATTTTGTATTATTTTCACACAGTTTTTACTTTAAATTGAATAAAAGTAATTTTCCAAACTAAATTTATGGGATTTTTAATTGGTTACACTTCAAGTGCCGGACCCTTTAGTATTATCAGATTTTTTTCCGCGAAGACATGTGGTGATTTCACATGATTTCACATGATTTCACGTGATACTCATATGACTACCTTGCACAAAGTGGGGCAGAAGCGTGTTACCAAAACGGTTAAGTTCCATTTTGAATTGCTGTAATAGATTTGAAGTTTGTGGAACTTTAAGACAGTTTGGACACCACTGCAAACATGTAAATAGTGTCCACTTTGACTTGGAAGTGAAGCGCCTTCCTATTACTCTCTAGACTCTAGATCCCAGTAGTGTGTAATTCCTAGACGGTAACTTTGTTTTATGTCATCTTTGACATTTGGAAAGTACACAGATGTACTTGTGTGAAAATTATTGAAACTTATTATGAAAATGGTCGATCTTTAAGAACAGAAAAGCTTCTCAGATCTGTATTCCACTGGTGCCAGCCGACCAGACGGGCGTATCATAATGCAGAAGCAGACGCCCAAAATTTTGGGATTGGTAACGGTCGTTATTGGTGTATCATCGACTTACACTTTTAGCTGTAGTATAACCTCCTTCGTTCAGATGGCCCTCCTGCTCAATGTACGAAGTCTTTCGCAGCCAGAGTTAAAAGACGCCTTCTTGATTTCATATTTCTGTATTAAAATAAATTAAAATACATATATAGTTATAGTTTAAGTACTGGTACGATTGATTGAATACATACTTCTGAAGCCTGCTTGGTATGCAAAGCGTGCCGGGTGTGTCTGGTTAGGTAGTCAGCCAAATATGGTATGGTATGCCAACTCCGCTGTAGCCGAATGGGTTGGTGCGTGATTACCATTCGGAATTCACAGAGAGATCGTTGGTTCGAATCTCGGAGCTCTGCCAAACACCCAAAAAAAGGGTGTACGCGCCAATTATATTATATATATACATTTATATAAAGCAAACATTTTAAGTTTGTCTAGCAAAGCGGAAAGGGCTGGAACCAATTGAAGCGCATTGCCAAAAATGGCACAAGATAGTGCGCAGGCTGATGCCCCATGACCCACGAGGAATTAAGGACCTGAAGAAGAAGAAATAAAAAAAGGGTAAACATAAGAAAAGAGTGTTCGACTATTTTAGAGAGTGTAGAATTTGAAAATTATGACTAGGCTTAGTATGTAAGTAAATTAAGATTTATGTATGTACTATATATCACTTATGGGGAATGAGACATTCAACTACTGCAATGTGGAAGGCTTCTTTACACACAAGCAGAGTTTTACAGTCATCTGTCTGCTTCACATTTTTTGCTCTTATGTACATGAAAAATTAAAAAAAAAAACATATAATTTTTAATGGGACCCGGCGGTCTAGAGATTTTTGAAAAAATCGATTTTTTTGTTTTTCGATATTTCGAAAGTAATGTATCTTAAGAATATACTGTGAAATTTTCATGCGGAAATTCCTACTATTATAGCTTTTACAGCCCATTAACTAGGTAGAGAGCGGTTCACGCGCTCCTGTACCTCAAACTTTAAACTTATTTATCTCTAAACGACTTTTTCCGGCCTGGTGTTGTCAAGAAAACATAAACTATTTAACCGAATCGTCTGAAATTTTAATATGTTGTTCGGCCGTACTAGAATCATATTATTATTTCAATTTTTTCGTATATTTTTTTATTAAAAAACTGGAAAAAAACGATTTTTAGGGTGTCACCGCGCCATTTTGTCAATTTTTTTTTATTCTAGCACATAGGGACAGAGCTACAGTCATACTGATTATAAAGTTTTTTGGGTTTTTGTGTTCCAGACAAATAGAAGAGCCAAAATGGACAACACCGTTCAGGTCCAATTTTTCAGGAGGGTCAACTTCAGCGCCATTTTTTAAATTATTAAAATTAAAAACATAGTACTTGCAATTCAGGGGTTATCCATATAGTATTTTTTTAAACATCTATTATTTTGATAGTGACAGTTTTTTACGCTGGAAATTTTACAGTCAGTAACAAATCGCCTTGAGGTAGAGCCAGAAACCGTCGTGAAGGTCTTTGACAACTGGGTGAACAGGACGCGTTACAACGAAGCCAGCCGAGGCAGCCACATGAATAAAATATAAATATAAAATTGGCTTACCCCCTATTTGGGTATTTGGCCGATGTTTTCCACAATTGGAGAGACTCACAGTTTTACGCCGCCTTTGAACGGCAGATGGTTTTGATTAGGATCTCTCTTTCATTGCAGAAATACACTTGGAGGTTTTCCATTGCCTACCGAGGGGCGACCGCTTTTAGATACAACTTTTTCTATCATTAGTAATTCGTGTCTCAGGTTTTGAATCTGTACATTTCCGAATAGTAATCACGCGGCTAAGGCGGCCACCATAAATAATAGGAATGTTTGAACTTTCACATAAACCAATAATATATTCACAAAATTTGATCCTTTTAATTCTTTTAAATTTAAATAATAAACCATTCTTTGGACCACCCTGTACAGTTGATTTGAGTCGCTAAGCAATGCTAAATAAAATAATATCTCCGCTCTCCTCCCAGATGGCTATATTTCGCGAACTTTTCAACAAGGGAAGGTCATTCGCAACTGTTCGAATTTAATTCAACTTTGAACTCACCTATATCAGGCGGACTCCTTTTTTCCGCTAGAAGCAAAAGAAGCAAAGTGTCAAGGAATAAAATAATGAAGAAATTAATACATTAACACAAATAAACTTCGGCTTCAATAACTCATCATTGGTTTTATCAACTTAATCAGTCATGTTTCGCTGATACACACAACTACACCTTTTAACTAAAAAAAGTTGAAAACTAAAAGCCGTTGAAACGTCTCAACTGCTCAATGCGAACTGTCTGCCTGTGGTGTAGTGAACGAGTTAAGTTCGACAATTCTCTTAAACTGGAGCAACTCGAAACTAGTCTAATAAAATCCAACTTACTTTGAGTGAGATAATAAAATATGTTAACTTGCAAGAGTGATCGATTTTTTAATTTTTTAAGAAGTCGAATTTTCATTGTAGAAGACAGGCAATTAATCTTCAAATACAAAGACGCTCAAATATGCTTGCAACTGAATATATTAAGGGTCGACTATTGGCGTTTTTTTTTTTGTTAACTGATTAAACATGAAATATATTGTATCTTACGATTAAGTGTGCAATATAATAATTACATTAAATCATATACAGTCAGCCCAAATTTGAGTCTCTTTTCTGAAGGTTTCGCCTCTTATTTCAGAAATAAGTAAAGCAATCTATATTGCTCCGTGTAGATAAACTTACGTCGCCAAGACGACTGATTATCGAATTCGGTGGGCGAAAGATTGCTTGCTGGGCGACATGTGTGGTACACAGGGCCACCTTGTAGATATCATACCAGGGCTCTTTCATATGTAAGCATTCTGTGGGTTTTGGAAAAAAATGTTTAGCATCACTCTCTAACAATGCAAATAATGGGCCGACAACGCCGCTGGTCTAAGAACTACGTTCATTGATTAACAGACTATATGACTATGACAAACCATGTTTTTAATCGTAGGTTTGAAATCATATTCACACGATGAATGGGAACTGGAAGGACCTTGAGTCGATCCCCGAAGTATCGAATGGTTCACAGACGGTTCGAAAACAAATATTGGATTTGGTGCGGGAATCTATCATCCAAACACTTTAAATCTCCGAACCAATAGGCAAATGGCCTAGCGTCTTTCAGGCTGAAATTAAAGAACTTTCAGTCTGTGCGAGCATAAATCAATAGTGTGCACAAATAGCTTTTTCTCGGACAGTCAAGCTGCATAAAAAGAAAATTCTTCTTCTTCACTCTGGAATAAAAGGTAATGAAATTGCTGATTAACTCGTTAGGGCGGAGTCAGCAGCCGTGTGGATTATTTGTGGATTACGAACGGTGACAAATTTGCGGTTATGTTAGCCGCTTTATGCTGCTGACGAAGTTCATCAGATTTTTGATATCAAGCCCTGCTATATCAGCAGGTGTAGGAAAGAACTGAGAACCAAAATTCGTTAATCTTAGTCCTGCGAGAGCGGGGCAGCTAAGGAGAAGGTGCTGAGATGATTCCATAGTTGGCGCAAAAAGGACTCGAAGTAATTCCGAGCCTCAAAACATGTATACCTCGCGGATAGTGCCCCGTGAGGACGTTCACGAAATTTGAGAGCTGATATTTTGTCATCCTCAGAATATTCCTTGAACGCCTCCGATTCTCACTTGGCCAGAAGGATTTCGTGACCTTACAAGTTTGTGTGCTTACTCAGTGCTCGCGAAGCCCATCGTTCCAGGAGTAGAGCGCAGTTTGTCAGGGGATCCCGATCCTCTCCTTTCGCGGGGACACTACCTCATAGGTCCCTTGTCTGGCCAGCAATGGTCGCTTATCTTCCCGCAATGTCACTTTGACCAGGTGCCCAGATTAGCCTTATGTCAAAGAATTCGGATGCAATCGAAAGTGAAATCAGGCATTCCCTGGTCAGTTTCAAGTGCACCATAATTGATCCCAGGGCCCTAATGGCCGCTTGTTTATCGGAGTAAATATTTTCCTTCTTAATAGTTATTGCCCAAGTGAGTAGCCAATCAGCTGCTTCTCTGATTGGGCTACCTCTGCTTGGAACACACTATAGTGATCCGGTAAACTGAATTTGATTCTGATGGGGAGCTCTTTGCAGAATACTCCTCCTCCAACCCTACTGCTCAACTTCGAGCCATCCGTGAACAGGTTCACCAAGCCCTGCCCCAGTCTACTCCTCCCTTGGAATATGGGTGGAGAAAATTCCGCTTGGACTGAGCGAGGGTACACACTGATCCGTTGTCGTGGGATGAACCCAAAGTTTCTAAGGATATATGAGTCTCCGTGACTCACTCGAGCCTGAATCTCGAACCTCTCAGCCTGATTGCGGTACGTGCAGCGGCAGTTTTGCTCACGATGTCTAAAGGTGCCACATTTAACATTACATTAAGCACTAGAGTAGGAGTAGTTCGAGGCGCCCAACTGATTCCAATGAGTGCAGACTTTTGAACTCTATCCAGTTTCTTTACCGATGTCATCCTCTCCAGTGAGTTCCAGAGAGCCAAAATACAACTCTAGGCGAGAGGTCTCATCTTTTGCCGATGGCGCACTTGCATCCATACAGGGCTATTGTTGCCTTCCTTACTCTCTCCTCAATGTCCTAATGACTTAGGTACTTGTTACCCTATCTTTGGAGTAAATGCAACCTTGACAGAGGTCATTTCGTAGGTACATAGACTTGATTTATGCAGTCTATCTTCTTCTTCTTTGGCTAGCCTTATGCTATTTATCTTTGTGCTATATCTCTAGGTCAGAAACTCCTGAGTTGTCTCTTCATTTACGCTTCTGCATCGCATTTCCAGTTTTTAAGTATTTTTCTATGTTTTTGGTGCCTGGTCCACTTTTTAACTCCTTCGTCTGCTATACTTGTCTCACTACGTGGTCCTCTAGTCTTCTCACTAAGAAAAAAGTTGTTCTGTATCTTTTCCAACAGAGTTACGCCGCGGACTCACTTCAGCAACCGCATTGCTGCCACGTGCAGTTTCTGTTCTAATTTTTTGGGGGTATATCCCAGCACTTGGAAGCGTATGGTCTGATCGTGCTTTTGTAGATTTTATCTTTTAACTTTTGTGGTATTTTCTTATTGCACATTTTTGTGCGGCTTATTCACAGCCTGTTAGATTCGAGGGCGCGTACCCACTGGCTCAGTTTTTCTTGAAGAATGGCCTTGTCGCGTGCACCAAAGATACATCGCCGGCATACAGCAGAGTTCAAGGGAGATTGGCTTGGATTTCACGCGTAAGGAAGTCCATTATGAGATTAAATAGGAGAGGGCTGAAAGCTGAACCTTTATATAGTATATATATATATATATATATATAAATTGGGGCGAGCACCGTTTTTGGGTGTTTGGCCGAGCTCCTCCTCCTATTTGTGGCGTGTGTCTTGATGTTGTTCCACAAATGGAAGGACCTACAGTTTCAAGCCGACTCCGAACGGCAGATGTTTTTATGAGGAGCTTTTTCATGGTAGAAATACACTCGGAGGTTTGCCATTGCCTGCCGAGGGGTGACCGCTATTAGAAAAAACTTTTCCTGCATTTTGGTCTTTCACCGAGATTCGAACGAACGTTCTCTCTCTGAAATCCGAATGGAAGTTACGCACCAACCCATTCGGCTACGACGACCCTATATAGTATATAGGGTGATTAATTTTGCGCCACCTTGTATATAATTGACACATAAATACGTTGTTTAGGTGTTTTGGCTGAGTTTCTCTTCAAATTATTGAGGAATGTCTACATTTTGTACACAGAAATGCAGCAACCTACAGCTTTAAGTCGTTTTTGAATGGCAAACGGTTTGGGTTTTGTTTTTTTTTTTGAGAAACCTTTTTATGACAGAAACGCACTCGGCGATGTGCCGGTGCTTGCTCAGAGGCTACAGACGGATTTTGTAAAAAATGCTAGCAGTAAATTTCAAACCAACTTAATTACAGGCACGCACCAAAGTCACGCCTACGTCGCCGTAGTACATTCAAAATTTTCGAAGAAAAATTAACTAGAAAAGAAATAAAAGAAACAATAACAAAAATTTGAACAAAAGTAGAATGCCTTGATCAGCGATTCGTGTGTTTGTTATTGTTGCAATCTGCTTGTGTGGGAATATCTAAGGGCAAGTGCCCCTAGTAACTGAGATAAAATCATTGATTGGTCAAAATGTTTGAATTAATAAGCACGCAAACACGCACATACACATACACACATACCTACATACTCGTACATAGGCATGCCATACATTGGCTGGCAGCAAGCAGCGCATGCGTCTGTGCCATTAGCTAACAGCAGCCACTTGAAATTTGTAATTTCTCGGTTAAGTCTGTAATTTATTTGTATGCAATGCAAATAGCGGCGCAATGGGCAGTAGCAGCGGCAGAAACAGCAGTGAGCGTGTGTTGTTGCGTATGAACTTGGATTGATTAAATTTGTTGGTTGTTCAATTCACTGTATTTACAATGAGAATATATTAAATGGATATGTTTGCAGATGTTTTACTTCTATCGCATGCCAGTTAGTTGGTGGCACTGCATTTGCATAAACATTGCAACACATCTGGAATGCATTAATGGCCTGAAACGACTGCATTCCAACGAGCGCCATGTTGAGCCACCTAAATAAAATCACTGGTCAGTTTTGATGCTAGGAAGGCATTCTCTGCAGTGATACGCTAGGTCACTATTTCCATATATTGTTAGCCTAATAATAAATATAAACCATAACTTGTTATTTAAAATGACTTTTTCTCTTTTTATGATATTTAAATAGTCTACTTTATTACCTACACCTTTCTGTTATTATATACAAAGTTATTTTGCGTCGTCTAACTCTTAAACTTTCCAACTCTTAACTCTTAAACTTGTATGTATTCTAATTGCATAAATGTGTTTGTTGTTGGTGCATAGACATTTTTTGTGCCCAAGTAAGAGGCCCACTTCCAAGTGGGATATCTTTTATGTTTTCTAAGTATTTTACTTTTTTTTCCTTTTTCTAAATTATTTATACTCAGTCCCATTAGATTCATACCTAACACTCGTATATGTTGTTTAGAGATATCTCGACATACGCGCCAACTGGTGGGCGTGAATAGAACTGCAGTTAGTGGTGCCGTAACCATAACCATAACCATAACCATAGCCGCAACATTACAGCTTTTGTTGATTAGTCATGCCGTAACCACAAACAGCTGGTATTGAAGTAGAATTAATGACAATATTTACATTTTGTCATAAAAAGACGGATAACTGTCCACCAAGCCAATAATTTTTCATCGTTCATTTCTAATATTCCAATTTGTATCGGAAATGTGAAAACAAATCTAATGTTTTTACAGCTGCTTACGGTTACGGAGAAAAACCAAAATTCAATAGACACATATGGCTATGGCTGTGGTTATGGGGCGGCACCTATAATTGTTTACAGTGAAGCTTGATCAGAGCCACAATAAAATGAAAATATTCATTCTTTAACATAAAATAACAAAGTTATGGGGAAGATTGGGATAATGGCCTTATTGAAAATAAAAATGAAATAACTATCTATATCTTGCTAGCAATGACGAAGCGGCAGCAGGAGTAAACAACATGAGACAGTTGTACCGCATAGTTGGCCGCCTAACCAACCAGCAGAGTAACAGTAACCAGCCGATCAGTGATCTGAATGGTGCTTTGCTGACTTCAGTAACTGACTAGCAACATTGCTCTTAGCAGTGAACTAATGGTTGCCGACCCGCAAATATCAGCGGAAATTCTTTATCCCCACATCATCGCCGTCTGAAGCAATGAAAAGCTGCCTTCGTCCTGGACAAAAGGCATCATAGTGAAGCTGCCCAAGAAAGGCGACCTGCGTGACTGCGGCAACTGGCGTGGAATAACCCTACTTAACACCATCTACAAAATTGTAGTCATACACAGCCACGATACAAAGCAGGCTCAAAGATACCGAATGCCCCTTAAGAAACGAGCAAGCTGGTTTTCGCCCTCACGGAAGCTTTGTTGACCAAGCCAACACACTCCGGATTATAAATAGTAGAACAATCAGTTGACTCTACGTGACTAGACGCTCTTCGTAGACTTTAAGACGGCGTTCGATACTACCAAACGAGACGAAATATTGCTGGCACTGAGTAGAAAGGGAGTTCCCGCCAAGATTATCTGCCTCATCAAAGCCGAAGCTCTGTCAGTGCTTCACAAAGCCGATATTAGCGATCCATTCACTATAAACGCAGGCGTAATCAAGGTTGTTCCCTGTCGCCCCTTCTCTTCGCCATCGTCCTTGATGACATCACTGACCCTGCACAAAAAAGGCATCGTATGGAGTTTCACCAGACATCTTGAGGACCTGGACTTCGCCGATGATATCAGTCTCCTCTCTCACAAACTCTCCGACATTCAAGCGAAGGCGGACAAACTAGTCGCGCTGGCACGCACTGGAGGTTAACATCGGTTAACCAAGGCTATGAGAGTTAACCACAATAACGCAAGGCAGATATTGGTTGACTGATGTCTGGTGGAATTCGTCGAAAGCTTCTGTTACTTCGGCTGGATCATCACGGCAGATGGTGGAGCAGATGAAGATGTCAACTGCAGGCTAAACAAAGCATGAGGTGAATTCGGGCGAATGCATATAGAATGGGGGAGTTCGCAAATCTCCAGGCGCACTAAACTATGAATATTTGGCTCATGCGTAAAGTCCGTTTTGTTGTACGGAAGCGAAACATGGGTGGTCTCTAACACCATCACACAGAGGCTACAATTCTGCATCAACAAATGCCTCCGCATCATCTAGAGCATATTCTGGTTGTCAGTAACGATGCACTGTGGAGATTAACAAACGAGGAACCTGTCCTTAAGCAAATCAAACGCAGAAACTGGCGATGTATAGGTCACACACTGAGAAAACCACCAGATAGCATCCCGAGGATGGCACTGGACTGGAACCCGTAAGGGAGCAGAAGTCGCGGCCGACCAAAAAACATTTGGAGAAGGTCGATGTTGCGCGAACTAGCAGATGCCGACATCTCATGGGACGGTGCAAAAGCAACACACAGAACCGAGCACGATGGAAGAGTCTTGACGAGGCCCTATGCTCCCGAGAGGAGTAAACAAGGAAAAAAATCTGTACAGATGGCTCAAACATAGACAACAAAGTAGGTGGGGAGTCTACTCCGAAAAACTGGAGATAAAGTGATCATTTCGCCTACCCGATCACTGTAGTGTATTTCAGCGGAAGTCTACGCTATTAAGGAAGGCCTTACAGCGTTAAATACCAGGAATGCCCACTAGGAATGTCTTCATTTTTCAGGCAGTCAGGTAGCAATGAAAGCGCCAGCGTCCAAAACGCACTCGTTGAAAACAGTCATAGAATGTTATAAACTCCTAAACGACTTATCCCAGTATTTCAATACACATAATTTTGGTGCCAGGTCATAGAAATATAGGAAGAAACTGTATATATATATATGAACTTCCCAGAAAAACTATTCAATCGGATAAAGCGTTGATACCCATTCCCATAACCACTTGCATTTCATTTCCATGCTAGAAGGCTGGGAGTTCCATACTACGATTATTACAGAAGCTGTTGTAATACAGAAGACGAGGAAACTATAAGACACCGCAGGATGGTTTCCATAGTGTAAGGAAGAAGTTTCAGTGGTATCACAGTGTATCTGTTTACGCCCAAACGCCCGAAAACACCCGCCCGAATCCACACGCCCGAATGTATATTTCCTCGAATTGACAGTTTCCCGAATTTTTTTGCCCGAACGTCTTCGCCCGAACCCATTTGCCCGAATCCTTTTACCCGAAAAGAAAAAAAAAATTTAAAATAATTAAGAATTAGTATACACTTGAAGTACATGCAAGAAAAGAACAAAAGAGTGCTATTCCTTTATTTATTCATAACAAATGTTGTCAAAATTCTTGTGTCAAATTCATCAGTCAGTCATTCGTTCTTAATTATTCATAAAAATGGAAGAAATTGAGGAAGTGGGACAACTTGTCGGAAAAAAATTAATAATCGGAGGATACATTTATGTCAGATCCAAACCGTCGAAAAATAATCAATTCTATTGGGACTGTCAATTGGTTCGAAGAAAAGAATGCAAAGCGCGGGCAATTACATTGCAGACAGTTTCTGAGTTAATAGTTTTAAAAGGCCCTAAAAAATCTCCTCATGAACATCCGCCCAATCAGGATACAGCGAAAGCGGAATTAGTGAAGGTTAATTTAATTTAGCATACAACATTCAAATATCCTAAATTCACACAATTCAATTTCTGTCACACCATGCCATATAATTAAAACTTGTTTACAAAATTTTGAATTTTAATTATTTATTAACATTTTTATATAAAATTTATTTTTATTTTTTCGGGCATTTTTCGGGCATTTTTCGGGAAAATTAATAAGATTCGGGTATTCGTATTCGGGCAAATTTATTCGGGTAAATTATTTTCGGGTGATTGGGTTTCGGGTGAATGTCCATTCGGGCATGTGTTTTCGGGATTTTGACCTGGAATCCAGTGTATCTACTACAAGTCTAAGTGTGCCAATACGGAACCACAGCGTTGAAAAAAGCCTACAGCAGAACGAAATTCCTAGCTTGTACACTGGTATGGTGTATTGTGATAACGGTGGAGTACCATTTGTTTTTTCTTTCCTTGTGCTGCTTTACTAATATTGAATACAGTTATGATTTGGACACTTAAGCATCAAAAATGGTTTTGCGAAATATGGCGAAAGAAATATCAGTGGACATAGGAAATTTGGTTACATAGCACAGACAGGAAAATATTCACTTAAGTCGACCAATAGTGGCTCCCGAGGAAACTACCTCACAGAGGTTTCTAGCTAGAAGCTATACTCAAGGAGCATATAATACAAGATGGCGTAAAAGTAATCATCCAATTTTGTTTTTGAATAACTTTAATTAAGTAAAATGATTTTAAGTGATGCAAATTTTTATTTTGACTTTTACGCGCTCCATTGCTCGTCTGTTTGTACACTGCAGCTGTCTAGTTAACAAGTGTTATATATGATTGACATACGACGTCATTTGCAAAATTATGAATCTTCCGATAGGGTGATTAATTTTGCGTTTAATTTTCTATTTACCATAACCAAGTTTTTCCGATTTTTGAACTTTCCTTCTCTAGTCTTAAGCACTAAGTAGAATGTACGAAAGTCTACGATTTGGCATTACGCGTAAACTCAATGGAGTTGCTCGAGTTCAGTGATATAATTTTCGTAGATTTTGCGAAAGTCGAACTTACCTTGAAGGCTGAGTCATCGCATTATAGTAAAAAATATCCAACTTTCTAGTGGAAAAGCCAATTGACAGCCAAAAATACTTACAAGTCAAGATTTATAATAGAAACATCTACCCTCGTATTTGTAAACTCAGTTTGCTCTACAAAACAAATTTTTTGCTTGTTTATTTTTACTTTAATTATCGCTTTAAACAAGTCAGTCAGTGTAAATGTTGAAATACCAGTTAACACCTGACAACACTTGCGGCTGCCAAGGCTCATGATATAAATGGCGACATATGTACCCATTTATTTTTAGCCTAATTTTCTTACATTTTCTCGCTTGATTTATTGTTAGTACCCAGTAGATAATGTTTGTTCAATTGACTGAATCAAATAAATAACTAAATAAGTGGTTTTCACATCAGCGGCAGCAAAGCACATTTTTTTTTTTGTTAATATCTTTGTCTCATGCACGAGTGTGCATTGTTTCGCCTAAGTTAACTGGTCTTTTAGCTAATTTTGGTTGATGATTTATGCGCCCTTTGTACTTGAGCCACACTCGCCTAGGTAGGTGGCCTAGGTGACCTAACAACAACTAACCAATCAATAAAGCTCAATAAAGTAAGCAACCAGCCAACCAACTAACCAATCGTACACTTCGCTGCAGCCCAGCCGCTGGCCAATGCTATTAATCGAAGACCTATTAAGTAGTTGTTGCTGTTACTATGCCTTTCAATGATAACTTTATTGTGGGTTTTACTCGTATAAATTGTCAATAATTTAGCGGATTTAAAGAAGCATAAAGTGCGAATTGTATCTCCCAAGTGGCGGTCGCTTTTGATTATAAATATTTCTTCCATAATACATAAAGGGCGATCCAAATTCAAGATTTGTTTTAAAAATACTTTTTTTAAATTTATTATGAGCTAATTAAAATAGATGGCAAATATTTCTTTTATGTACTTGAATTGTCATGTAAAAGAATTGTCAAAAATCCGTCAATCCATTTAGAAGTAATCTTGGATAAGAAACTGACTTGGAAGACACATGTTTCGCTGAAGGTGGATCGCGCATTCACGATTTTTCAACAATGCCGTAGAGCCTTTCGTAAGACCTGGCGTCTGAAACCTGCTGTGATCCGGTGGATATGCACAGCACTTATCAGAACAACGATCACTTATGCCTCTGTGGTTTGGTGGCGATGGACTATAGTTAAGTCAACACGTCAGGAACTATACAAACTGCAAAGAAGTATTTGTTAGTTCGTTACGGGTGCCATGAGTACAACCTCCGGCGATGCCCTAAATGCTATGCTCGATTTGCTTCCTTTGGATTTCAAGCTGCAACCGGAAGCAATAAGTAGACTCCAGAAATATGGTTTCTGGCACGAAAAATATTCAAGATGCTATCTGAGAAGTATTCACTGTTTTTGACACTTAAGGACGATCTCACGCGCATATTTTCATTTGGAAGGAAATTTGTGTGAAAAAGTCGAGAGTACATTCAAAGAGGTTTGACGGATATTTGCTTTGCCGATAGGTCCAAGAATGATGGGTAATTACACTGTGGGAACTATTTTCCAAACAGAAATTTATCTGGCCGTAGCAGAATGAATAATTGAGAGTATATCGAGAGATTGGATTCTTTAGTGACAGTCAGACCGCACTGAAGTCCTTGGAAAAAGCCTGCCTCAAATATTGTTGAAGAATGTAGGAAGAAGCTTAATTTTTTTGCAACTTTTGTTGTACCTATATGGGATCCAGGACACCGCGGTGTTTAAGGAAATGAAATTGGCGATGAATTGGCTAACTGCGGATCAGCGGTTACCCCACAGAGACCAGAGCCTATAATCGCAAGCAATTCTACTGGAATAATGAATGGGATCAATTATATATATATGTAATTTACATAATAGAGCGAACAGAGCGATGGTCCGGTCAAGAATGCTGCAGAACAGCAACTGCACAGAACTGCAGTTTTCTGACAAGCCCGAAAAGAAAACTGTCGAGCGTTCTTCTGAAACTTGGTAGAAAAGACGTGCGGTTGATGGTCGGTATTATTACAGGACACAAACCATGGAATCAGCATATGGCCACCATTGGGATCATTGAGAGCACTATTTGCCTGTCTTGCTTAGAGGAGGTGGCTATCACTGAGCACTTTCTCTATGAGTGTCCTGCCTTGGGGTTCCGATGCTATGAGAACAATTAAATTCTTTCTCTCAAGCTGGATAATATTTTCAAATTTGCCAAAGAATCTGGAAAATTTTCACAGGACTAGCTATCTCTGTCTCTGCCCTATCTGTCCTATCTACGCTATCTTTTCTATCCTATCTCTTTCTTTCTGTCACTTCTCTTCTTGCCTCTTTGACTATCTATGCTTTTTTCTATTTTCGAGAGCTTTGAATACAATGTACTTTTTAACCTGAGTGCTTTAGGAGTTATCAATGTCTCGGTACTTATTGGCTCGCCGTTTTCAAATTTCATTGTAGCCACTTGAAACTTGCACTGAGTTATATTAAAATTTAATGGGCTATAAAGCTGCACACCCAGAAAAATCTGATTAAGGCAAATACGAGGCAAATCTTATACTGCATATATTTTGATTTAGGTGTCTGCCTTTCAAGGTTCAGCATTTTGGACTACCACTAAGTTTTTAGATTAAAATATAATAAAATCAAGTATCGGGAATACCGGAAACTAAAACAAAATTCCTTTTTTTTCAATAATTCAAATGAGCGTACTTGTGGGAATACCCTTTATGCGAAGTGTGTTTGTATGATTTTGCATTATTGTCCATGAATACTTAGACATACAATATATCTTACGTCAAATGCAAAAAAGTCAACAAATATGGGTCTTATGCGCCCATTGGCATATCTTCTGCTGCTAATTTTATTTCTGTGTTTGTATTATTATTTGTATTAGCAAGGCTCTCAAAAAATATTTAATACCTTTCATTATGCTTATGATTTCGTAGCGTTTCTCTTGTTCATTAATTATATTTATGAAATTTTTTAGGTAAGTTTTTGTTGGCGAATTTTTCGATTTGGCTTATACAGGATCGTACGAGTTCAAGTTCGCGTTCGAGTTCGAGTTTCATTTTATTTTTTAGCACCTGTAACACACTGGAATGGCGTCACTTTTGCCAATATAACTTATAATTTATTTATAAAATTTAATATACTATAATTGCTGGTTAGTAGATATCCATTCGTTTTATTTTTTGGTTCAATATTCCGGGCTTAACTCGACCACCTGTAGTACGAGTAGTATCACTGTTGTCTCAATAATTCTATGGAGACTTCGCTACGAGTTTCTCTTAGACTTTTTTATATTTTTTTTGTATATGGTGAACAGGTCTTTATTGGTTTTGGAATGTTGGAAGCAGTGGCTAGTACAATTGTCAGGTGATTATGGATCTTTTCCAAGTCATCGGGGTTCCAAGTAGGTCTGGGCGACCAAAGCTTATTCGCAACTACCTTCTACTTCCTTTAAATTCTTATGTGACTACTTTTTTTAAATATTAAAATGAAATACATTTCTGCGGCTCTTGTCTATACTATAAGGATCTGGTTGGTTGATTGGTAGAATCACCACGATTCATGCGGAATCTATTTTGTTGCCACATCCTCGCTACCAATTTGTTTATCGGTTATTTACAGCATGGCTATATCCAGTGTGTGCGGTTTTAGAACCTTATTAAGTTGTTGACGCCTAAGCCAGACAGCTGTTCCAGACTCTCGAACAGCGGTTTACCCAGGGTTAACATTCTGTCCTTCCATAGGGCAGAGCATTCACAGAGGAAATGGAAAATTGCTTCCTTTTTCTCCGGTTGCTTACAACTGTGAGAGTGTGTGTGAGGGATGCCCATTTTGGCTGTTCGTTCTCCGAAAGACCAGAAGCCAGTTATAACAGCCGTGAGTCTGCAGACGTCCGTTCGTTTCAACGTATTAAAATTAGATTGTGGTTCTAGGTGGACCATAATGTTCTGATAATTTTGCATGTTGTTTGGTCTTTCTAACTGCGTTACGAGATTTGTAGAAAGTACATTCTTGATGGCACCCAGTGGTACCTATTCCACAAAAATGTTATTCATGTCAGATCCACCTCATGCCAGTTCGTCCGCTTTTTCGTTTGCTTCAATGTTGCGATGTTCCGGGTCCTAGATTAAGGTAAAGTTATGGTTTTCACTCAAAGAGATAAGGATATTCCTATTTTGTTCCACGAGTTAAGAAGTTATTGGAGCCGAATCTAGTGCCTAGATTGAAGCTTGGCTATCCGAAAAATGACAATATTGCCCTTCTGCGATTAGTAACCTACAAGCTTGTGAATCCTATACAAAGTACCTTAGTGCTTTTCACTAGGAAACGCAATATGGAAGGCCTGTTGTTACCCACATTGAAAGGGTTAACACTGCAACTGTCTGAGGTTAATCCTAGATAGTAAGCTTACCTGGAAGAAGCACGTCGAGCAGAAGGTCCCTCGAACACTAAAAGTCTTCTGGCAGTGTAAGAGCACCTTTGGCAAGACATGGAGTCTTAGACCGATGGTTGTATATCACCCTGATTAGACTCATTATTACATACGCCTCTGTAGTATGGTGGAAGGCTACAATGGTTAATTCCAGAGTAAAACCCCTAAACAGACTACTGAGAAATGTGTGCTTGGGTATCACAGGTGCTATGAGTACGACATCTGGTGATGCCCTTAATGCCATTCAGAACTTGCAACCTCTAGATCTTCATATTCCAAAGGAAGCGATGAAGGCAGCGTACAGGCTCAAGCTAAACGGAGTCTGGGGAAACGAAAAAAGCACTGGCCACTGTCAGATATATATACTACCAGTTGTCGGAGCGGTGCACTCTGTTCTCGATGCCAGTGGGCAATCGGAAGGTAGTATGATATTTTCATCCCAGATAGAGATCATGGATTAAGTCCACCGACGGTACACCGGTACACCGACGGTTCCAAAACCAGTGATGGTAACGGATCTGGATGGTACTTATGTAGACGAAGACACTAAGTACTCCTATGCCACTGGACACATGGCCACGGTATTATTTACGGAAGTCTATGCCATCTTGAACGTAGCATACTGGATAATCGAGAAAAAGTGGCGGTGTAACGGTATTGGAATTTGTAGTGACAATCAAGCTGCACTGAAAGCCTTTGCTAACCCACGCTGCTCTTCGAAGTTAGTCGGTGAATGTAAGACAAAACTGAACAGTGTTGCAAAACACAAAAAAATAGTCTTATTTTGGGTGCCTGGACATTGTGGTATTACAGGGAACGAGTTGGCTGATAAACTGGCTAATGAAGGCTATGCAAGTGTGCCATTACGCCCTGGACCCTTTCTAGGTGTCAATTCTGCATCGATTCTCTGCAACGTTGGTCTGGGTTGAACTCGTGCAGAGTAGCCAAGTGCTTTGGGAAAGAATCAAAGAGAAAAATAGTGGCCTTTCTCCTAAAACTCAGCAGAAAGGACTTAAGAGTACTGGTGGGTGTAATCACAGGGCACAATGCCTGTGGTCAGCATATGGCTGCCTTGGTGATCGTCGACCATCCCATAGGCCTATCCTGTCTTGAGGATGACGACATTGCAGATCATTTTCTCTGTAGCTGTCCGACGTTTTCTAGAATTAGGATATTGGGTTTTAATATACTGAGTATGGATAAAGTTCATGCTCTTCCTCTTCCGGATCTCTTAAGATTGAATCCAAGAGATTTGTGGAAGAGTGACCTCAAACTAATTTTTCCGTCTTACCACCCACATTTTATCTTTTCTATCTCTCTACTCTTATTACTTAAATCCGGGTGTAATACAATAGTCTCCTGACTGAGTGCTTAGATTATTCAACCACCTACAGATCTAATCTAGTCTAAGCTAACCTACAAGTTTCTATTGACAGTACTTCCACCTGGAAGGCACTGCTGGAATTAGAAAGATGTGCAGATTTTTTAATTCTAAGTCTATGAGAATATCTACCTGCTTCAACAACACAATTCATTTTAGAGCCATCTGTATAGACTGTAGTGTCGAAGTGTTTAGTGAGATTCCTTTACTTCATTCCTCCTGGAATGGAAAGAGACTGGCAAAATTGCTATTGAATGTTACCGTCGGCATGATGTAATCAGTCCTCTCCGAGGTGTACTGAGTTTGTCGTAATAATAGACGGGTATGACCATACATTTTTTCTTTCCAGCGAGCTGCTATAAGGGTCTATGATAATGTTGTTTTTACTGTAAATTTTCGGCCGCCTTAAAAATGCTAGTTTTCTGAAATAACTAAATTATGTTGCTAATTGAACCACACACAGTGTCCACCAAAACGCTTAATGTGCCACCAAGTTAATGTCAAGGCCAAACCGCTTGTTCCTCTTAGTTAGTAGTACAAACATACATACAAATATATTCCTCACAGCATCGGCAACAAATAGCGGCCGAATCAAAGCCAACACCGGTAGTCTTTGTTATTTAATTTACACAATGATCACTCATCGTGGAATTATACAAAAAACCCAACTTAAATTACTTACCATTTGCCATTAAGTTGTCAGTTTATTGTGGCTTGAATTTATTTAAAGTGAGAATTGTGTAAAAGAGAGAAACAATAGGAACGGCGAAGCCACAAAGGGTACGATAGTTGATTTAAGGTATTTTTTCTTCTTTTTCACTTTTCTGTTGTTGGTGGTGATTATTTTTAAATGTTTAGAAATTTGAATTTCAAAAGCCTCCAATAAAATATGCCACATTCCAAGTATCTATGGAAATAGAAAATAAATGTTAAATGGTTTCGAGTTACTTGCTATTGAAACTTGTGGGCAGCCATTAAGGCAAAAGTTGGTTAACCCGAGATAAATTGTTATTTACTATAATAATAAAAAATAATAGTCTGATGCATAAAAACTTAACTAAATGACAAATCGAGCAGAAAATTGCCCTACAAGAGCAAAAATTTTTTGAGAAAATTTTATTTGCGATGATCAAAATGCATCAGTATGCATTGTATTGTTAGGCAACAAAATAAAAAATTAAAAAAAAAAAATAAAAAAAAAAAAAAAAAAATAAAAACAAATTAAAAAAAAATTAAAAAGAAAATGTAAAAAAGGTAAAAAAAAATTAAAAAAAATAAAAAAAAATAAAAAAAAACAAAATTAAAAAATAAAAAAAAAATAAAAAAAAAACAAAATTAAAAAATAAAAAATAGTTTAAAAAAAATTAAAAACAAAAATTAAAAAAAAATGTTTAATAAAAAATAAAATTTTTAATAAAAAATAAAATTTTTATAAAAAAAAATACATATTATTAAAAAATAAAAAAGATTAACAGCCGTATTATTATTAAAAAAATATTTACATTTGAAAATTAACGAACATTTTTCAAATGTAGTTCTTAACACATACACATATGCCTATATATTTACAGTCTTTGTAAGAAAAAAGGAACCACGATTATTTATGAAGTATAAAAGATATATATTTAAAATTTGTTTACATGAAAGTATGTACAAAACTACGAGTCGCAATTACTCAATAAGCCGTGTAGTCTTCATCGTTGTCGAGTATAGCCTGGCATCTTCTTCATGCTTTGAACCAGCTGTTCTACGTGGCTCGTGGACAAACGACTAGATTTTGCGAACTTGACGCACGAGTTGCTTCAAATCATGGAGTGGCCTTCCGGCAAGATGCGTTTTCATAGTTCCCCACACATTTTCATTGGGGATGGCGTCTGGGGACTGGGAAGACCAGTTCAATACTGTGACGCCATTTTCTTGTTTTGTTGTTTCTCAATGTGTTTCTCTGAGAGCAGTGGTTTTGATGATGTGGAACGGTAGGATATGCTCGCCTTCTTCACTCGACGTTCGATGGTGTTGAAACTGACATCTATTCCCTTTTTAGCAAGAACTGATCGTCCTTGGTGTAGTCACAAAGAAGGGTCCCGCTTAAAAAGTTGGACGATCACCTTATCCTGCTTTTTTGTCGTCACTCGCTTCAAGCCGCGCTGGGAAAAGTCATCAACATTTTTATACACCTTATACCGCTGATTTCACATCAGAACAAACTTTTTTGATTTTTTAATCACTTTTGCAGCCGTTGCGTAAGATAATTTCGGCCCTTTCGAATGCGTGCATAAAAATACCGCGTACTTCTCACTCATTTTTGTTTGGTTGCGTTTACGGGAAAGTTTTGAACGACACTAACCTAAGTTAGCTCTGGGGTCGTAGCCCTTGAGTGGGACTATTACGCAGCAAAAAGCAGAACGAGTCCGTGCGCTGGAAGGAAACCTCCAAGAATATTCATAAATATGGTAGGGTGGCTATGAATGATGAAACATAAATCCAAGCAGATTTTCAATAGATTCAAGACGTATTTTACGTAAGGAGCGCGTCTTTTGTTTTTATACAGAAAGGTACTTGAAGCGGCAGTTCACGATATTTTGAAGAAAAGAAGGTAGAAGTGGTTTTATTACCTCTGGTATTTTTTACCCAGTAGCGACGAACGCCGGGATAAGCTATAAATATTGGACAAGTGCCCTAAAAAATGTTTGGTTTGCCTATCCATCTGCTAGTGTGGTATGAAAAGCAAAACGTTCATTACCACGGGCACTATAAATTAAAATATGTATATGAAGGAGTGTTTGCAAAAACGTTTGCTGCCATTCATAAAACAACATAAAGGCTCAGTTCTATTCTGGTCCGATATAGCATCGTACTGTAGACGGTCTTATCTCCTCCCTTAATCCTTTCACAGGTAGTGGTCCACTCTATGGTATCAAAACGGCACGTAAGTGCTACTTGTAGCGTACCTGGGGTACTCTTGCCATCTTACCTACCTACCTAGCATCGTACTATTAAAGTCGTCGTGCTATGAACGGGTATCAAAATTACAAATCACGGACTAAATACTGTTTAAAAAGGGCTTAATCCACCAAACTGTCCACAATTGCGACCCATTGGAAAATATTGGGCAATTGCTAAAACTGAAAAAAGTAATTAAAAATGGATAGCTTTCGCCCGACCAATATTTTTCGGGTCTATTCTTTATACAATATAATTGGGTGCTTGGCCGAGCTCCCCTCTCTATTTGTGGGGTGAAATTGCGATGTATGCAATTATTCGCCCAAAAAAAAATTGACCCGTGAAAATTACGTTTATCCAATTCAGTTCCGGATTTACCTGAGCCCATGCGACTCTTTTTCAGTCTGTGAACATGAGAGCAGCGGATTTTTCAGTTTGCTTCGGAATTTGAGATCTTCTGCACGTAAACATCCTCGAAGTGTGTCTTTGGATATATTATATTAACACCATTTTTCCATAAAACTGTTTCAGCTTCACCCAACGATAAGTTTGGCTTTTTCATAAACAAATCAACGATCTTCTGATCTTGCCTTGGAGATACATATTTTTTGGACTTCGGCCGACAAAGTCGTCAACGTCTTTAACTACAGTTTATGGTGATGCTCATCACTTTTAAAAAATTTTGTAAGATCCTTAATTCCGACAGAGCCGAGATCTTCCAATTCATTAAAGAATTGTCTAACCTAAATGGCGAGTCTACGTCTGAATAGAGCAGGACAGTGACACAGAAGGTGCGGGATCGTCGCTTCCTCTTCCTCGTCTAGACAACTTCTGCAGAAGTCATGTGTTTGCACACCCATTCTTTGGGGGTACCTACCGATTAGGCAGTCCCGCGTTATAACTGAAATCAGTGTGTTAAGACTGTGCTTATCTTTTCTTAGTAGAAGTTCCGTGCGTTTAGCATAGAGAGTCGGGCGATTTTGCAAGGGGCATCATTACGCCATCTTTCATTTGCTACTCTTACAATTTCTTCGAGGATATGTAGTTTACATGTTTACAAATGTATACCTATATCATCTCATCGGTACTCATCGGTCAATTTGGTGTCGATTTTCGCGAGTTCATCGGCTCTGCAGTTCTCTTCAATGTCACAATGGCCAGGAACCCATGTTACAGATGAAATGGCTCAGACATCTCGTTAAGATATGCGCGGCATTTCATGGCTACCTTGGAGGTTGAAGGACTGCTTCATGAGGGATTTTATCGCCGCATGGCTATCAGTGAAAATGTAGATATCATTTCCAGGTATCGCATCATACTGTACCAGTGTCACGGCTTTCATTATTGCCATCAGTTCAACCTGAAAGACACTACAGTAGTCGGGAAGCCGAAAACCGAAGGAGATCCCCAGATGCTCGGAATGTACACTTCCGCCCACCCTGCCCTCGAGCTTTGAGCCATCTGTGTATACATGGATGGACTCGCCCTGTCTTACCTCGTCCAGCTCCCACTCTTCCTCCCGAGGAGGCACGGGAACGTTGTAATGTCAAGTATTGGTGGGACTGTATAGTTCACCTGTCCGGGAAGCCCCAACGTGCCATCCAGGATTTTACCGTGGCCATAGTCTGAGTTTGACCACTTACTTAAAGTGCTCAGCCTTATTACCGCACTGCGCGCAACGTATCTTGCCTGCAGGCCTACAGAGAGGAAGTTTAATATCGCATACAGTGCTTTCGATGGTGTAGTCGAGATTGCACCGGTTATAAGAACAGAGGCGAGTCTTTGGACCTTGTCAGCTCTTTTAATGTTCACGCCTTTCTCAAGGTGTTTTATGTTTTTTGCTGAACAATATCAGCGCCGTTTTTTGGATTTACTTTTAGTCTTCGACTTTTGCATCAAAGTGATAGTCTGTTGAGAGCTCTTTGTTGTCACACAGTGTTGGAAGGTGTTTGCCCAAGATTGCTATTACAATATCATCGGCATATGAAATTATCTTACCTTCCATTTTTTCAAGTTCCTGAAGAAGATTATTCACGGTCAGGTTCCACAGAAATGGTGAGATTATCCCATCCGGTGGTGTACCCGTGATCGGAAATTTCTTAATGGATGTTTCACCCAAATCTGCGGGTATCATCCGCCCGATTAGCATTCATTCTATGAACGAACAGAGCTCTGTTTACTCCCATTTCCGTTAGCGATTTGGTAGTTGCTTCCGGATGTATATTATTGAAAGCACCCTCGATGTCCAAAAGACAGCTAGGGCGTATTCCTTACAGCAAAGTGATCTCTCAATCCTATCGAGTAGCGAGTGGAGCGCTGTCTTTACTGATTTGCCTTTGCTGTATGCATCTTGAGAAGGTGATGGCTTGTAGCTGAGCTTTCCTTTGATGTGCAAATCTAGCAATCGCTCTAACGTTTTTATCGATCAAACATTTTAAGGTTGCGCTCGTTGTCAAGGTGACATTAATTCTTAAAAATTCTTTCGCTGTGAATCGTGAAATGGTGAATTGTAAAATCGACCATAAAACAGTTTTAAACCCATATAAAAATAACCAAAATAAAAAATTAAATTAATGGATTTTTTTACCCCAAACTAATATTATATAATATAATATGGTCTTTAGGTGAAATTCTGGACCATGTTTTATGAAGTTGTTTTCAGTTGCCCAAAAAATCCTTCACCGCTACCATTATATTTGCTTAATCCGCGCCTTCTCTTCCCCAGTTATCGGCGAAGAGCTTTATCGTTTCTCTCACTTTTTATCTCTCGCAGACGATTCTGTCAATCTTCATTTGAAATTTAAAATACGCTTACGACTTTATTAATGAACTGCTTATAAATTTGCAAATAATGATGCTCGTAAAAGCCAACACTTGTTTAGACGTGAAATTTTTTTGGACATAATTAACTTATTCGAATACGATTAATTCTTAATTGTTGCTACTTTGTTAATAACGTTTAGTGATTCATTGCTATTGTTGTGGTTTTTTCGTTAATTTCATTCTCCACTACTACAGCCATAAAATGTATGCCAACATGCAGCTATTGAAATTTGCCACAAGCCAAATTGGTGAGACACGCCGTATCGTTCGCAGTGCTGTGTAGAAGTATAGATACAAGAGTGGGGAGTGTAGGCTATTTTAAAGGTATCAAAATACATACACACTTAAAGATAGACAAAAGCGAGTGAAATTAAAACCAAATCTCAAATCGCTGCTGAAAAACTGGGTTATCATCGATTAAAAAGTGTCAGCGTCACGCGCTGCTTTTTAGTTGCAAAAAAGCGCCTAAAGCTGCATTGCCAAAATTTATTTGCATAAAATTCGCAAACTGTAAAAAAATCGCAAACGAGTAGTTTGGTGACAGTGACGAAGCAGTTGTCACAAGGCAGCTAGGTCACAGCATTTTCGGACAGCCAATCAAAGCTTCAAAACCTGCGTGAAGTTGGTGGAGAGGTTTTGAGATGTAGCTGAAATTGACCCGTTCCATTGAGGAAGTCGGGCGCTACCATAGAGTAGTTAATCAACTTGAATACAAGCAGATGATTTTGGGATTTCCATTTAAACAATACCTGCAGACATGGCCAACTTGTTTGTTTGTTTATTTTGCTGCTTAATTTTGCGCGCACAAATGTGCAGTGGAAAGGCATCGAGCGCAGAGCGCAGAAAGCCGAGTGCAGCTTAAACAAAGCTACCTCCAATCATATAAATTTATAATGCCATAGTTTATATAAAACATTCGATGTCAAAACATGTTCGACGGCTGCTCAGCCATGCCATGCCATGTCGTGTATGCAACCGAAGTGCTGTTGATATGGCAATCAATCAAACAAATTGCAAACATAATTTTACGTGTTTTAATAGTTGAAAATTATTTCGTAACATAAACGAACGTGCGTACACTGTTGCACAAGACTAGGCGTAACGTACGTTAGAAAAAAGATTGCACAGAATTATACAATTTTTTATTTTTAAATATTTTCTGAAGGATAAAGGGCGTTTCAAAACTCTGGCATAAATACTTATTGAGACGTTTTGAAATTTTTTTTCCTATTGAATTTTAATAATTATTTTAGAGAAATATATAGATGGTATATAGTCCGAGCATCTGGGGATCTCCTTCAGTTTTTGGCTCCCCGACTACTGTAGTGTCTTTCAGGCCGAACTGATGGCAATAACGAAAGCCGCGACACTGGTACATTGTGATGCGATATCCGGAAATGATATCTACATTTTCACTGACAGCCAGGCGGTGATAAAATCCCTCACAAAGCAGTCGACAACCTGGAAGGTAGCCATGAAATGCCACGCATTTCTTAACGAGAAGGCTGATTCATTTCACCTAATGATAACATGGGTTCCTGGCCATCGCGACATTGAGGGTAACTGTAGAGCCGATGAACTAGCAAGACTCGGCACCAAGTTGACCGATGAGTACCGATGAGATGATATAGGTATACCCTTACAAAACATATAAGCTACTTAGCCTTGAAGAAATCGTAAGGAAAGCAAACGAAAGATGGCGTAATGAAGCCACCCGTAAAATCGCCCATCAACTGTCGCCGACTCTCAATGCTAAACGTACAGAATCTTTGCTAAGCCAAAATAAGCATAGCCTTAGCACACTGATTTCAGTCATAACGGGACATTGTCTAATAGGTAGGTACACCCAAAGGGTGGGTGTGCAAGCACATGACTTCTGTAGAAGTTGTCTTGATGAGGAAGAGGAAGAGACAATCTTACACCTTCTGTGCCATTGTCCTGCTCTATCCAGACGGAGATTTGCTATTCTAGGCAGACAATTTTTTAACGAATTTTAAGATCTCAGTTCCGCAGAAATAGGAGGAATTCTAAAATTTTTGAAAAGCACACACTGGTTTTAGGAGAAATAGGGAAATCTCCTCACGCGGCATCAAAATGGGCTATGAGCCTGAGTGCGTCCCACAGGACAACCGCTTCAACCTAACCTAACCTAACCTTTAGAGAAATATAGTTTATTCTACATTTTGGTGCAAAGTTAATCATCCTATCTGAAGACTTATAATTTTTGCAAATGATGTCGTACGTCAATCGTATTTGACACTTAACGTAAGCGCGTAAAAGTCCAAGTAAAGAAAAATATATTTTCTTGGGCCCAAGAATGAAATAGGGTCTGAAGCCGGATGGTACTTAAACGATAGTAATAAGTATCACTATGGTATGGCGGGAATGGCAACTGTTTTCCAAACAGAAGTTTTTGCATCCTGAAAGTAGCCGAATGGATAATCGAGAGGAGATGGAGTGGGAAATAGATTGGAGTTTTCAGTGACAGTCAGGCTGCACTGAAGGCCCTAAAGAACGCGAACAAACCTCAAACATTGTTCAGGAATGTGAGAAGAAGCTCAATTCTGTCGCAAGACAAAACATACTTGTACTTATATGGGCTCCGGGACACTCCGGTGTTCAAGGAAACGAAATCGCCGACGAATTGGCCAACCGTGGATCAGCGGTGCCCACACAGGGGCCAGAACCAATAATGGGAATCAGTTCCGCAGCAATCATTAATTGGATCAGCGATTATGTAGGCAATCTACATAAAGAGCGATGTTCCGGTCTAGAACGCTGCAGAACTGCAAAGTGTTTTGTGACAAGTCCGAACAGAAAACTGTCAAACTTTCTACTAAAACTTAGAAGGAAAGACATTCGGTTAATGGTCGGTATTATTACAGGACACAACCCATGGGGCAGCATATGACCACTAGAATCCTGAAAATTCTCACAGGACTAACTATCTCTATCTCTGCCTCTATACTTTCCTATCTCTTTCTCTGATACTTTTCTCCTTCCCTCCTTGACTATCTACCCCCTTTCCAGAGCTTTAAATACAATGGGCTTTTTAGCCTGCTTCTTGGCTCGACCTTTTCAAATTTCAATTTCAATTTCAAAGATTTGCATTACTCAAAATCATTTTTTTTTACTTAGTGCAAAAGTTATTCGAAAACAAAATTGGATGCGTAATTTTATGCCACTTTGTACTACAAAAACCATTTTAATTCAAGCTTCTATGTATTTGATGAAGGCAACCGAAGGATGCTTGATTTATGGTGGTGTGACTCACGAAAATGGTACACAGATGGTTCCAAAACGCTCCAAGGAATAGAAGCGGGAATAATGGGGCCTAGAGCACGATAACAGATGTAACGAAAATAATATAAAACAGAAAACCATAAAATGGATCCAAATTAAAATCAGGGAACACTGGAATGGCACAAGTGCCCTTAATCACTCCAACAAGTTTTTGTACTTCAATGCCAATAGAGCACAATCTGCTCTAACCCTAGATGAAAAGGACGTCAGATTACTCTGTGGAGCCTTAGCCTAACCCATACAACCATTGCCATTACCATTATGATGGTGTTAGCCGTGATGAGTAATACATGAAGTTCATCAGGTTTTCAATATCAATGCCTGCTACATCAGTAGGCGTATCACCAATATGAGAGCGAAGATACTCAAATCTTAGCCCTGCGAAAGGATAAAGTGCTGAGATGATTCCACCTCATCCTCCATACAACAGACGCAAAAATAACTTCTGGTAATGCCGAGTTTCTCAGCATGTATACCTCGCGGTCAATGTCCTATCAGGGCGCCCATGAAATTCTAGAACCGAGATTTTGTTAACTTCAGGAGATCCCTCGAGCGCCTCCGATCCACTCGTAGCCAAAAAGATTGCGCGACCTTAAACGTTTGTATACTTGCTCGCGTTGAGTTGACGCGAAGCACACCCTTCCAGGCTCAGACTGCACGTAGTTAATGTGATTCCAATCCTCTTGTTTTGCGGGGTAACTACCTCACAGGTTTGCTGTAATGTCGCTGTGACCAGGTACCCAAATGAGTTTTATATCGAAGAATTCGGGTGCGTTCGAGGATTAGATTCTGATTAGAAAGTTTGGAATTTGATATACATTTTTGACAAGTTTAATTGATATTGATGTTGCCTGTGCGCTGAAGACATTTTACGATTAAGTTGTTCTAATTTGACAACAATTACTTCGTGCAACATAATGAAAAGAATGTGTAATCCTTGGGGTCTCATAGTATTTTTCTGACAGTTTATGGAAAATAAGAACACAAGTATTCTACCAAATATTGCATTGCATCTGCACTTTTTTTTATTTTATGCCACCTCAAAGTCCATAGTTCTCATATTATATGAAATACTGAGATATTATGGCAAAAATCATATCTGAAATTATCCAAAAATATTTTAAATGTCAAAAAATTTTCTGAACTGCTCTCCTTATCTATAGCTTTACTTTGAGCTATACGAGAGTTGTGTTTTATTATGCCACTCAGAAGTGGATACCTCCAAAAGGAGTTGTATAAAGAAACAGCTTCTTTAGGCGTTGAAAAACGTAAGGCGGATGACCCATTAGTACTCAAGAACTCTCTTATGTAAGCCAATACGTGAGAACTCACAATGCGTTGGTGAAAGGTGATTCGTCTTCGACGTCTTCTCCGAAAACTTTTGGCAAATTGGGAATTAACTTGAAGTTTCTTTAGTGACACTTCTTCTTCTTCTTAATTGGCGCGATAACCGCTTACGCGATTTTGGCCGACTTTAACAAAGCGCGCCAGTCGTTTCTTTCTCGTGCTAACCGGCGCCAATTGGACACTCCAAGTGAAGCCAAGTTCTTCTCCACCTGATTTTTCCAACGCAGAGGAGGCCTTCCTCTTCCTCTATTACCACCAGCTGGTACCGCATCGAATACTTTCAGAGCCATTCGGACGACATGACCCAGCCAACGTAGCCGCTGGATCTTTATTCGCTGCGCTATGTCTATGTCGTCGTAAAGCTCATACAGCTCATCGTTCCATCGTCTGCGATATTCGCCGTTGCCAACGTGCAAAGGTCCAAAAATCTTGCGCAGAATCTTTCTCTCAAACACTTCAAGCGTCGCTTCATCGGATGTTGTCATCGTCCACGCTTCTGCGCCATACGTTAGGACGGGCATGATGAGAGTCTTGTAGAGTGTTAATTTTGTTCGTCGAGAGAGGACTTTATTACTCAATTGCCTACTTAGTCCAAAGTAGCACTTGTTGGCAAGAGAGATTCTGCGTTGGATTTCAAGTCTGACATTGTTATCGGTGTTAATGCTGGTTCCTAAATAAACGAAGTCTTTTACAACCTCGAAATTATAACTGTCAACAGTGACGTGGGTGCCGATACGCGAGGGCGTCGACTGTTTGTTTGATGACAGGAGGTACTTCATTTTGTCCTCGTTCACCACCACACCCATTCGCTTTGCCTCTTTATCCAGTTTGGAGAAGGCAGAACTAACAGCGCGGTTGTTAAGGTGATGTCGATATCATCGGCATACGCCAACAATTGTACGCTCTTATAAAATATTGTGCCTGAGCGATTAAGTCCTCCGGCTCGTACGATGCTCTCCAACATCAGGTTAAAGAAGTCACCCTGTCTGAAACCTCGTTTGGTATCAAACGGCTCGGAGAGGTCCTTCCCAATTCTGACGGCGCTGCTGGTGTTGAGCAACGTCATCTTGCATAGCCGTATTAGTTTTGCGGGGATACCGAATTCAGACATCGCGGCATACAAGTAACTCCTTTCCGTACTGTCGAATGCAGCTTTGAAGTCGACGAAAAGATGGTGTGTGTCGATTCTTCTTTCATGGGTCTTTTCCAGGATTTGGCGTATTGTGAATATTTGGTCGATGGTAGACTTTCCAAGTCTAAAGCCATAGTGATAAGGTCCAATCAGTTGGTTGACGGTGGGCTTCAGCCTTTCACACAATACGTTCGCTAGAACCTTATAGGCGATATTTAGAAGACTAATCTCACGGTAATTGGCACAAATTGCAGGATCGCCCTTCTTATGGATTGGCAGAGCACACTTAAATTCCAATGGGCAGGCATGCTTTCCGAGAATATTTTGCATAGAAGCTGATGCATGCACTTTACCAACTCCTCGCCGCCATGTTTGAATAGCTCAGCCGGCAGTCCGTCGGGGCCCGCGGCTTTGTTGTTCTTTAGCCGCGTTATCGCAATTCTCACCTCGTCATGGTCGGGTAGCGGAACGTCAAATCCGTCGTCAACGATTGGGGTATCGGGATCTTCACATTCTCTGTGACATGCGCAGCTATCACTATTAAGTAGGTTCGAGAAGTGTTCCCTCCATAATTTACGAATGCTGTGAATGTCAGTTACCAGATCGCCGTCTTTGTTCTTACAGGAAAACGCCCCGGTCTTGAAACCTTCTGTAAGCCGCCGAACTTTCTGGTCGAATTTTCGGGCGTTGTTCCTATTGGCCAGCATCTCAAGCTCCTCGCACTCACGTTGCTTCTGTCGAATAATGTGTCTCTCTTCCTTCTAAACTCTCTGTAGCAATCCCACATGGCTCGCGTTGCGCCCGATCGCAGCGTGGCTCTATAGGCAGCATCTTTTCTTTCGGCGGCAGCATGACACTCCTCGTCGTACCAATTGTTTTTTCGGGCTCGCCGGAATCCGATTTCTTCTTCGGCGGCGGTACGTAGAGAACGAGAAATATTGCTCCATTGCTCGTGCATACCGGTTTGTTGGGCAGTACTCTCTGAGAGCAAGAGTGACAGTCGAGTGGCGAATCTTCTGGCTATCTGTTGTGATTGCAGCTTTTCGATGTCGAACATTCTTTGCGTAGTTAGATGGAAGCTTTTCGCTGCACAGAGGCGTCTGCGCAGTTTGGTTGCAACAAGGTAATGATCCGAGTCGATGTTGGGTCCTCGGATCGTACGTACATCTAATACACTAAAAGCGTGTCTTCCATATATCACAACATGATCGATCTGGTTTCCTGGTTTCTTTAGTGACACAGTTTCTGAAAAAATAGGCGACCATTTGCTTTGAGGTGCTTCCTTCCGCTTCTCCCGTCCACTGCAACTAAATAACACACACGAATATCGAAGCAGGAGCTCCCCTCTTCGCTCATATGCTCAGGGGTTAGAGAGGAATCTGAAATTTAACCGAATTCTAATTCTGCCACTGGACACCTTGTATATCCCCCACAATCAGTTCATAAAGTTCGCTACTTAAGTCTTTTGTCTGAAATCACTAAATATTTGTGTTATCGTATAAAAGATTTATTAGAAATATGGTAAACAAACAATTTATGTATAACGAAATTAATCAATTTAAATCGAAAAATTATATATTTTTATGGAGTTGCTTAGAAATAGAAGCGCGCCGGTTGCAGGAAGTTTTTAATTGGTGAATCACCACCATTCTGCACTTTGCGGTAGTCATAGCCGCCATTGGCGGCCAATCCATCGAGAGAACCCACAACGGATTTAACTGGCACAACACCTTCATCCGAGAATTCCGAGGTGCCACCCAGGCTGTCATATTGCTCTGGAAAATTAAAAAAAAAAGATAAATAAATTTCATACTAGAAGGATTTAGAAACCAAGTTCTATTTAATTAGTTAAAATGGTCAAAACCTCGATTTTCAGATGCAGTTACAACATTTCGATTGATTTTTCAATCATTTGCAGATGGACTAGCGCGATTCGATGTCAACGATAGCTATGAGGGTGAACATACACTTTAGAAATATTATTTTTTTTATCTTTCCGTGCCTAATACGTGTTTTACAATTTTTAAAAATATTATAAAGGGGTTTTCAATTGGTGCGGGTCGTTGTTGGCACCCTGTGGCAGTCATTTTGTTTTGGTGACATCTGCCAAATCTTTTGTTTATTATTCAGTTGTTTATGCCAAATCATCATGGCAAGTTACACGATTGAACAGCACGTTCAAATGCTAAAACTTTATTATCAAAATGAGTGTTCATTAACGCAAACGTTCCGCGCATTGCGCCCATTTTTCGGTAGACGGTGTGGCCCTTTCAATTTCTTATGGCCCATATTGAACCATATGGACCTAGACGACATGTGGTTCCAGCAGGACGGCGCTACGTGCCACACAGCAAACGCCATTTTATTCCATTTCAACATCTACCCGCCCTTATTGAAAAACCCTTTATTTTTATTGAAGATGAAATATTGGGTTGCCAATTAAGTAATTGCGGATTTCACTCAAAGATGGCTTCAGTTGAATTTTTAGGTTTGCAGACGTAGTAAAAATGTTATTTGATAGTTGGCAATTCAGCTGTCAATCAGTAAAGAAAGTTTTTTGATCGGTTGCGTAGTTTTCGTTTGGCGTTCGTTGAAAAATGGAAAATCAAAAGGAACATTTTCGTCATATTTTGCTTTTTATTTCCGCAAGCTCATAAAAAGTTATGCGTACGAAGCCTTAATAGAACGGCAGTGTCAAAATTGGTTTGCCAAATTTCGTTCTGGTGATATTTCACTCAAAGATGAAGAACGCTTTGGACGTCCAGTTGAAGTTGATGACGCCCCAATCAAAGCAATGATCGGTTCGGAACGTTACAGTACAATACGTGAGGTTGCAGAGAAGCTTCATTTATCTCTTAAAACAACTTGGCTATGTTCAAAAACTCGATACATGGGTTCCTCACGAACTGAAAGAAACGCATTTAACGCAACGCATTTACAGCTGCGATTTGCTAAAGAAACGTAATGAAAGTGATCAATTTTTAAAATGACTGATAACTGACGATGAAAAATGGGTTAATTACAACAATATCAGGCCAGGTGAATCAACTCAAACCACATCAAAAGCTGATATTCGTCAAAAGAAGGTTTTCTCATCAGTTTGGTGGGATTACAAACGAATTGTCTACTTTGAACTCTTACCACCCAACCGACCGATCAATTCTGATGTCTACATTGAACAATTAACGAAATTAAACAATGTAATATAGTTGAAGAAAAGCGGCCCGAATTGACAAATCGACACACATCTTTGGCCACTCGGCAAAAATTATTGGTGCTTGGTTGGCTTATTTTCCCACATCCACCATATAGCACCGACCTTGCACCATCTGGTTACTTTTTTCGATCTTTGAATGGTAAAAATTTCACTGATGATGATGATGTCAAATCGTTCCTGATTCAGTTTTTTGCTACTAAAAACCAACAGTTTTATGAACGTGGGATTAGGATGCCGCCTGAAAGATGGCAAAAGGCCATTGATCAAAATGGGCAATACATTACAGAATAAAGTTATTCAGTTCCATGAAAAAATTGTCTTTGATTTTCTAAAAAAAATCCGCAATTACTTATGGTAGTTGCCAACCCAATAGTATCAAAATTTCATGGAAATGGTTGCGAAGATTTGGTAGGCTCAGATGTTTATTTAATTTTTATGGTTTCTCAGTAGATTAAATTAGATTACACTCGACCGAAATTGCTTAAGCGGTTATCGCGCCAATCAAGAAGAAGAAGAAGAAGATTAAATAAGGTTGGGAACTCAAACGCCTTAGACTATTAAAGCCATTAAGGCTCTTGGGTATTTAATCTTCCCTCAAAATTGCACCATTTACTGCGATAGAAATCGTTCCATGTCCAGTGTCCTGTTTTTAAGTAAATATGAGTAATGGTGATGTAGAAACGTTTAAGCTCCATTAGCGATTTGGATCTTTCTACATTAACCTTTCTTAACTAATAGGCAGGCTCTGGAGGATATCTGCTGTTTGCCTTTTGAATGAAAATCTATCATAGGCGGTTCTACCAATTATACCTAGCTTTACCTTTCAATTATTCGTTTAGGGAAGCTTCTTTGTCCAGTCTGTAATCATAGAGCCATACTATATTTCTCGAATATTGCGTTGCCAGATTGTTAATACCACTCATACATTCGATAGATATCTTCGAGGTACCATTTGCTTGTAAATGTATAATAGATACTTGGCTGGCCGAATAATATAATGGCGGCTCAGTAGTGGTAGATGTTATGACCAAAAATCGAAATTTGCGAAAACGGAAAAGTGGAGTGGCCTGATGTAGTCGCATGTTACGTGAGGTGACATTTTGAACTTTTATATGTTCAGTATTCAGTTTGGTTGTATTGCAGCTGAACCGAAATTTGACGTTTTTGAGGACACGTCAATTAAATTAAAAACGGAGCGTACAACCTTTTTGGGTGTTTGGCCGAGGTCCTCCTTCTCTTTGTGGTGTGCGTCTTGATGTTTCAAGTCTACAGTTCAAGCCGACTCCGAACAGCAGTTATTTTTATGAGGAGCTTTTTCATGGCAGAAATACACTCGGAGGTTTGCCATTGACTGCCGAGGGGTTGGGTAGCAATTTTCTCGAGATGGCTGTAGTCATCGATATTTCGTAGAGTATCTATTATTACAATCCGCTTTCGTGGAATATAACGACACCACATCCCATATGCCATTATGTGGTATATGGCCTGCAAGCTTGAAAGTTGTGGATTCATCTCTGATCACGCGGAAATAAAATCTTGAACAATGATAAACCTGTGAGTGCGTTTCTGCGTTATGTGAGAAAAATCAGTTGTTCAATTTTCGTGCTTCGGACTACGACACTGCTCTCGGTACTCGGAAGCCAGTGTGGACTTGAAACATCATAGGTTCGTAGGTTTTCCCATTTTAACTTCAAACTTCGCACTCACCTTGAATTTCCTTCTGCGCAGCCGCTGCCTCCTCCTGTGTCTTGTACTTGATGAAGAACACCTCCGGTTTGGTTGGCTGTGTTGGTGTTGGTGTGCCAATCTCGCCAATATTCACCTCATTATCCTTCTTACTCAATACATAAATGACAGTCTTCTCCTCTTGCGGCGCATATTCGGCAGTCAACTTGAGGTTAGCATTTTCCGGTGCAGGTGCCTTAATGAACACTACGCGATAATTCTTTTGTGGACGTCCAATAACAAAATGTTTAGTGCGCGTTTGCTCTTCAGACTCTTCTGGTGCAGAGACTAGAAAGAATTGCTTTGTGATGATCGGCTCTGCAGTGGGTTGGGCAGCAGGCAGGTACTTGTCACCGCTATATGAGTGCTCGTCCACTTTTTGTTGTTGTTGTTGCTGCTGTTGGCGAAGTGTTTGATGTTGCGGCAAGAGGAGTGAATTGCTGCTGGGTGCAGGATTAAAGAAACTTTCGCTGCGGCTATCCTTCGTGCGAATACTGTTGCTGTTGCCGTTTGTGTTTGTGTTGGTGTTGGTATTAGTGTTGCGCTCATAGTTATAACCGAAATTGGGTGCCGCGTTGGCGGACAAAGCAAGGAGCGCACATGAATATACGAAAAGGATGCGCATTATGGCGATTTTTTGGAAAAATTAATTGAATTGAAACTTAAATCAAATTAAATTTAAACCACTGCCAAACTGTTCCAATACGACACAAGTTGTAATGAAGTCTAAATAAGTATTGAAACTGTTGACAGACTTAGACTGACATCAGCGTTTTATAGACGACTAAAAGGGAAATGAGAATCAAATGGTGAATCTTGGGAAAACTGAAGAAATGTTGCATGCAATAGTGTGGTTAACGTTTATGTATGTAAATAAACATTATAAAGGGTCCTCCTAAAGTGACGCCGAGATGCCAGTAGTGAATAATTCCTAGACGGTACCTTCTTGTATGTAATCTTTGACATTTGTGAAGTTAAAGTTATTGAAACTTATTATGAAAATGGTCGATCTTTAGGAACAACATATAGCAATATTCGTGATTTTTTTTGGTGGAAATATTCGTCCGAATGCGTTGACAATTCAAAAGTTGCTGAACAAATTTGAAGAGACGGTTTTTGTCGAGGATAGAAAAAGGACTGACATACCAAAATCTGCACGTTCAGTTGATAATATTGCTGCTGTAGCGCAAAGTGTTGCTGAACAACCTTCAACATCGGTGTCCATCTCAACATTTTCAACAATTAGGCTCTCAAGAATCGACTTTTTTCAGATTTTGTCTGTAGATGTGCTCACACTGGACATTTAAATACCATTTTTCACTTATAATTATTAAGAGCCGTTATTCGCTGTTTTGAATAAAAGCAGTGAAACCTGAAATAATCTAAATATTTACAGATTTTATTTTAAAACAACATCTAGGCGCGTCTTTTGAAAGACCCTTTATATGTATATAAATGTAAGTTCACTCAAGCCTTCGAACTGCGCTCAGCCATGGGCAGGCTTGTGGCGGCTGAGAAAATTCGAAATGTTTATTTGTATATTCAAATGTTGCTGGTCATAACGACATCCGCCCTCTAGGTGCATGGCTTATATACATACTTACATATACATATCTGCACATTTACATATCTACATGTGTATGTACTATAGTCCGATTAAATCAGTTCAATGTCAATGAGCGTGCGCTTTGTGCCAATTACGAATTATATCCGACTTCTCATTGTACATCTTCCAATTCTTTTCTTCTTCTGCTTCTCATAACTACTTTGGCAAATTAATTAAAACCAACAAAATAGCTAATTAGTACGATGGCCAGTGGATTTCCACTTAGCCAATTAGGTGCATTTACACGCTCGTTGCACACGGGCATCTCAGTTTCACCTGCAAATGTAGCAACTCTATTTTCGTAAATTTTCGTTCCACACTGAAAGTAAAATTGCGAATTGATAAATTCGAGCAGAGTTTGCTTGGGTCGCACATAAATCTTGTTACATAAATTTACTGTTCTCTGGAAATAGTAGCTGCGCGACAACATACTAAGATATGAATTACCATGAATTACATGCAATGAACCACGTGGAAGTGAGTAAGGTCGAATTTGAGTTTTGTGAAGTGGCAAGCGGGCTAACAGGGATTACCCACCTCAACAAATACTCTTCGGTAAGTGCCACAGGCAGAGAAGAAGGGGCCGCCCGCCGCTTAGATGGATTGACGGTGTAGAAGAAGATGCAGGCTTATTGGGCCTTTGGGCATGGAGGACACAGGCATGAAACCGAGACAATTGGAGGCATATGCTACAGCAGGCGAAGACCCGACCAGGGTTGTCCAGACAAAATTGATGATGATGATGATGAAGTGACAAGCGTGACAATTCCTTTTGAAATATGTTTTGTAAGATTAGGATGGCCCAAAAAGGGTTTATTTAAAATTTTTGTTTATCTTAAATTTATCCGCGCTGCAAAGGTTTTGAAAATTATCACAAGCCAGTTTCCTTAAATTTGGTATGCTTACAAATTTTTAGTTTTGATTGTCCTTTTTTAATTTCCCTTCAAAAGTGTTCAAAAATGTATACCAAAAATGAAATTAATGTTTTTTTTTTAATTTAAATTAAGTTTATTTTAATTAATTCTTTTGTAATTTAAATTCACGACAGTTCCCACACAACACAAGTTGTAGTTAAGATTAAATAGATGTTGTTTTTTTTTTATTAAACAATTTTTTTTTTCTTTAAATTTCGCTTTTTTAATTTAATTGTTTTTTATTTAAAGTTTTTTTTAAATACTTTTTTATATAATTTTGTTTTTTAATTTGCAGTCTGTTTTTATTCAATTTGATTTTTGTTTTAATTTGCATTTAAATTGTTTTAAAAATCGAGTTTTTTAATTTAATTTTTTTGTTTAAATTTTGTGTTTTTAATGTATGGTTTTAGTTTTAATTAATTTTGTTTGATTTAATTTTTGTTTTGGTTTATTTATTTTTTTTTATTTTTTTAATTTTTTTGTTTTTTTTTTATTTAAATTTTGTATATTTTTTACTTTTGATTTTGTTGTATTTAAGTAAATTAATGTTTTTAATTTGTTTTTTGTTTTTTATTTAAATTTTGATTTTTTTATTTAATTTTTTTAGCTTAAATTTGGGTTATTTGTTAATTTAAAGTTTGTTTCTTTAATATTAATTTTGATGGATTTAATTTGCATTTAATATTTTCTAACTAAATTAAACTTATTTGATTTTTTATTTATTTAATTTTATTATTATTTTTTTTTTTTAATTTTGTTATGTTTTTATTTAATTTTAGTTTTCTTAATATAGTTTAAGTTAAGTTTATTTTTCAATGTAATTGTGTTTAATTCACAAATTTTTAATTTAATCTTTGGTTGTAATTAAATTTTTTTTTTTTCAATTTTAATTTTGTGTTTTGTTTTGTTAATTTAAGTATATTAGAATTTTTTTAACTACATTTTTTTTTAAATTAAATTTTTCTTTTAATTTCAATTTTGTTTTTGGTTTTTAATTTTCATAGTGGACAACGGCTCCAACTTAACCCAACCTTGCCCCGGTTTTTTCATTGCCCCAGAAGTTGGTCTCGTTAGGGGAGCAGAAGAAACTTAATGCTTAGCTTGGACCAACCAATTATAATATTATGTTTTTTCTGTGCTTTTAGGCGGCGAGGTCACAAAACTTACCCATATCCCCAACATAACATCAATTTGTATGTTGCCACTTATGAAATAAAAATATCAACTATCTGAGATATCAAATTGCTTGCTTGGTGGCTTGCTGAATTTCTGATATAAGTCAAAGGCTTTACGTAAGCACAGAGAAACTAATCGGGGGGAAATATAAAATCAGTTAACCGCCGTAGCCGAATGAGCTGGTGCGTGACTATCATTCGGAAGTGCCCAGGTTCGAATTTTAAACATGAAATGGTAGAAATAGTTTTTTCTAAATCGCTCAGCCCTCGGCAGGAAATGGTAAACCTTCGAATGCCATTAAAAAACCGTTGCTCCCTCCATTTATGGAACAATATCAAGACCTTACCGAATATTTGTGGGGGAGCAAAAGGTCAAACACCTAATAAAGTGCGTAAGCGCCAATAAAATATATAACCGCAATGACCAATTCCTAAAGTCTCTACGCGAGACTAATCCAGCCGCTAAAACTCTTCCTCAATATATCTATCGAAGCATTACTTGCATGCCACCTGAGACGGTAATTCGATAGTATTTTTTTTGTTTAATGATTTTAAAATAGTCCGGAATCGTGAAAGAACCATAGCGAAATTATAAAAATGCTTCGACAGTAGGATGTCATAAATTTCAGTTTGCTGAAATAATCGTCAAGTTATCAGAGCTCTTTGGTCTCCTGTTAGAACTCACGAAGATAAATCTCCTTTTCGTTTGCTCTCTCAAGGTGTATCTAAAATGTAGAAAATCATAAAAGTAAGAAATTTATTGGCTGTTTCTTTTGCTTATTTCTTCTTGTCTTAATCAATTACTTGAAGTGACGTATTGAAATCTTTAAACATTATTGGCAGAACAAGTCTGATAAATAAAAGCAGAATTATTTTAACGCAAAGCCTTGACACTGTTTAGGCAAAACAAAAAAAAAAACAACAACAACAAAGAAACTGTTGGAACAGTAGTTTGCAGTGACATCTTCATATTTATAGTTTTAAGAATCGGAAATAATTTTTCCCCATCTAATGTTTTTTGCACATTCGTAAATCAACTGTCCGACTATGAGAATTTGCAATGCAAATCGAAATATGTAAATATTAAACGGCGAAGCAAACTTTATGAGTCAGTCTTTTTAATGCGGTAAAAAAGAAAAAAAGGTAAATTAAAGTGTTATTTAAAAAAGAATAAAATGAAGAGTTCTGCAAAATGAATATTTAAAGGAAATGTCGAATAAGATGTTAGAAATCGTGCAGAGTTTGTTTGTCGATTACTTCTGACAACAAACCCATCCGAATGGCATCTCACAATGTCAGCTCGTATGCTCTAGAGTCAGGACTGTGGACACAGCTTTACCCGAGATTATAGGCAAAATAGAAAGAGGTATCTTTCTCGATATAGAAGGGCTTTTAACCACATCTATCCGGATGCTGTTATCAAGGCAATAGAAAGTCGAGTAATTTTTTTTCCTTTCCAATTCGATTCACAGCTCCCCTATTCTCCAGACTTGGCTCCCATGGAGGCCTCGGACTATTATTTGTTCCGAAATTTGAAGAAATGGCTGGCGTGAATAAGATTTTTTTCAAACGAGTAGGTGATTGCAGAAACGAACGGCTATTTTTCAGACTTGAACAAATTTTATTATTCGAATGCGGTCAACAAACTAGAACAGCGTTGGACGAAGTGTATCACCCTAAATTGAGACTATGTCAAAAAATAAAAGAAGTAGTTTTATTTTTGCAACTTTTCAAACAACTCTAATGGCAATGTAGTAGTACTTCATGGAATAGGATTTTCTTTTAAGTTAAGGGGGAACGCCACTGTGAAAATTCAAAAAAAATCGATTTTTTTTTTGCATACATTTTTAGTACAACTACTCAAGAAAATGTGGTAAAAATTTTTTTTGATACGGTGGCAACGATTTCTCGAAGACTAATGAATCGATTTTAATTTTTTTTTTTAGCGTACTATCTTCGGATACCTCATCAGTGGTACATCGGTCTGCATACCCCAGCTTGAGAAACGTTGCTCTATACATTGGGTTAAGTAGGATTATCCATTTTTTCTGTTTTGTTCGGTAACTTCTGCCTGTTTTGAAGGCAATTCCATAATTGCGGTGAGTGGTTGACAGAATTGCGTGTTTAGCGCGGCGGGAGTTCGTGAGACAACTAGGGGAGAATATTCAGAACTAATATTGCAGGTTTTTTAGGTTTTTAAATAATTTTTTGTTTTTATAATTTAGTGACCTTTTGCATGTTTTAATTTGAAATGCTTACATTTTTGATATATCTATTTTGCTTTTGTAATTCCAGATTTAATTTTTTTACTTACTATAAATTATAGTTTTTTGTTATTTTTCAGTTTTATTTTGATTTTTGGTTTTATGGCCGTTTTGTTGTTTTCAGCTTTGCAATTTTACAAAAATAAGAACATTAGATTAGATTAGATTTATGGGGGGTTGGGCAAGCCCAAGCACTCAGTCAGGAGACCATTGTACTACACCCGGATAGATTTCAGTAGAAAGAATAGAGATAGTAAAGATAAAAAGTGGGTGGTAAGACGGATAAATCAGTTTGAGGTCACTCTCGAATTCATTGATGAATTTTAAGAGATCCGGAAGAGGAAGAGTATGTACTTTATCCATACTCAGTATTTGGAAAATGCAGGACAGCTACAGAGAAAATGCTCTGCAATGTCGTCATTCTCAAGACAGGATAGACATATCGGGCTGTCGACGACCCCCATGGTAGCCATATGCTGACCACAGACGTTGTGCCCTATGATTACACCCACCAGTACTCTCAGGTCTTTTCTGCTGAGTTTTAGGATAAAGGTCGCTGTTTTCCAGTTTGGTTTTTTAACAAAGCACTTGGCTACTCTACACGAGTTCAACTCAGACCAACGTCCTCCATGGGTAGACCTCATGAAGTCGTCAATTCATAGTTGAATCGATGCGGAATTGACGCCTAGAAAGGGCTCAAAGCCTAGTGGCATACTTGAAGAGCCTTCATTACCCAGTTTATCAGCTAACTCGTTCCCTGTAGTACCACAATGTCCAGGCACACAAATAAGTCTAACTTTGTTGTGTTTTGCAACACTGTTCAGTTTTGTCTTACATTCGACGACTAACTTCGAAGAGCAGCGTGGGTTAGCAAGGTCTTTCAGTGCAGCTTGGCTGTCACTACAAATTCCAATACTGTTGCCCCGCCACTTTTTCTCATTTCGCTAGGACGCCACATTCAAGATGGCATAGACTTCCGTAAGGAATACCGTGGCCATCTGTCCTGTGGCAATAAAAACATAGTATCATATTAATACATCACGTTTCGACTTGACTTTAGCAAAATTAAAAAAAAAAAAAAATTAATAATTGTAAAAATTATCGCTGTTCGTGTGGAACCCGTTTCTCCAGTAGTCGCTTGCGGTGACCATCACCAGTCCTTGGAGATTCATCTAAAATCAATTGGACAAGAGAAATTAGTTTTATTAATAGATAATCTTGGGCCTGGTCGAAGTTTTTTTTTCAAAATTAATAATAAGGCGGCCTCAGGAAAAAATTTTCAAATTTTTGAGAAAAAAACCGACAGTTAACTATTTAAAACAAATCGAAATTTTCGAAAAAAAAAATAAAATCATTTCATCAGATACGAGTCTTTTATGTTTTTCAAAAGCAGTATACATTTTATTGAAATCCACCAAGCGGTTTTTAAGTTACAGAGATCACCAGTTCAAAAAACAGAGTTGTGAGAAAAACGCATTTGAAATTTTGTTACTTGCTCTCGAACGCTCCGTAGTGCCCAAGTGCCCTTTGTTAGTTGTTGAATAACTCGAAAAGTATTTGTTGGATTCACTTCAAATTTTCACACAATATTTTTAATATATTATAAAGGGTGGTTAAGTTTCAAGGGCCGGTGTTGGTTTTGAATAAAATACAATTTTTTTAGAAAAATATTGTCATTTCTCTTTATTATGATAATATTGGTATGGCTCCATTACGTATGGAATAAAATATCGGCCAAATGGCGGCACACCTCCATCCGATGGTCCAAATTTTCGATGACGCTGAGGCATAATTGAGTTTCTATGCCGTTAATGTGCCGAATTATCTCATCCTTTAGCTCTTGAATTGTTGCTGGCTTATCGTCGTACACCTTTTTTTTCAAATAACCCCAAAGAAAGAAGTTCAACGGTGCCAAATCATGATCTTGGCGGCCAATTGACATCGCTGCGACGTGAGATTATTCGGCCATCAAATTTTTCGCGCAAAAGAGCCATTGTTTCGTTAGCTGCGTGACAAGTGGCACCGTCCTATTGAAACCACATATCGTCCACATCCATATCTTCCGATTTGGACCATAAGAAGTACGTTATTATCTCACGATAGCGAACACTATTCACAGTAACTGCCTGACCGGCCTCAGTTTGGAAAAAATACGGCTCAATGATACCGCCGGCCCATAAACCGCACCAAACAGTCACTCTTTGTGGGTGCATTAGTTTTTCGGCAATCACTCTTGGATTATCATTCGCCCAACGGCAATTCTGCTTATTGACGAATCCACTGAGGTGAAAATGTGCTTCATCACTGAAGATGATTTTCTTCGAAAAGTGGTCATTTACTGTTGCCATTTCCTGCCACCATTGACGACGCTTGTATATTAAATATTGCTTTATTTAATATTTTTTCTTTTTTCCATTTTAAGTTTTTTTGTTTTAATTGTGCGCTTTTTTGTGTTTTGTACTATTTTTTATTGACTTTTTCCATTTTGTTTCTGGTTTTTTTATTAAATTTTATTACCATATTTGTTATTTTTTTATATTTATTTATTTCTATCGAGTTTCAATTTTCTATTTTATTTTTTAATTATTAATTATTATTATATTATATTTTTTTTAATTAACGTTGTCCAGATCAATATCATCCAATTCTGGCCATAACAAATCGTTAGTCATCTCTCAATAGCGCAATCCATTCATTCATAACACCTGTTATTGGAAAATCCTTTATTAACGTGTTTGATTTGAGTTTCAATTTTATTTTCATAAGTTTTTATATTTTTAGTTATTTATTTTTTGGGATATTTAGGTATTTTTTTAAATTTTATTAGAATTAAGTTTGTTTGAATTTTTTATTCCTTTGATTGTGTTTATTTCTATAATTTTGATTAATTTTGATTTATCTTTCTTTTTTAAAATATAGTTATTCTTTTTGTAAATTTATATTTTTTATTTCGTGTTAATTTTGATGTTGTTTTTCTTATTTCCTTTTTATTATTTTTATGTTTAGATTTCTTATAAGACTTTTTTTTTACTTTTTTCTATGTGGTTTATATTTTTAATAAACCTTTTGTTTTTTGTTAATCTTTATTTTTTATAATTGCACTCCTGCAAATATTTTCATTTGTTAAAAAATTCATTTGCAATATATTTTAATTTTTACAAAAAAATAGAGTTTTATTGAATCGCATAAACTATCGCATATGAAAACTTTAAATGAGTATAGATTTAAACAAAACAAAAAGAAAAACTAACAACTAATCAAAAAATTCTTAAAGTCGAGCAGTCATGGATTATGCAACATAACGTTGACATATAACAACAAAATAATTATAACAGATCAATCAGCAAGCGCTTTACAAACGAGCTGCAGCAGGCAAAAATTGGCTAAGTGGTGACGACGCGCTGCCAATGTCCTCTGGTGGCGCTTGAATGGCTCTGTAGTTGTAGCTGCCATCGGGAGCAATACCATCCAAGGAGCCAATAACCGAAGCCACTGGGGCGGTGCCTTCATCGGAGATTTCCTTAGTGCCACCCAGTTGGTCATATTGATCTGTAAGAGAAATGTTTGCGTTGGAGAAATTTTCAATATTATATTAAATGGCGTAAATTTGTTTTCACTTGCCTTGAATTTCCTTTTGCGCTGCTTCTGCTTCCTCGGGTGTCTTGTATTTGATGAAGAAGACTTCGGGTTTGCTTGGCACCGTTGGCGCTGGTGTGGCAAAGTCATTAGCTGTCAACTCGTCATCCTTCTTGGAAAGCACATAAATGACAGTCTTCTCCTCTTGTGGTGCAAATTCAGCAGATAATTTCCGGTTGGAGTTATCGGGGCCTGGTGCCTTAATGAAGACAACACGATAGTTCTTCTGTGGACGACCGATGACTAAATGTTTGGGCTTGCCATCATCAGTATCCTCCGGTGCCGAAATCGTATAGAATTGCTTGTGTACGCTGGGTGCTGGTGTTGTGGTAGCGGGTGGCAAATATTTCTCACCACCACGTGCTGAGGGTACAAAACTGCTGGCGGCTGGTTGCGACCCGTAGCCATAGCCGTATTGTGGAGCCGCAGAGACGGCGTAGATTGTCGCCAAGCAAGCGAATATAACGTAGGAGCGCATTGCGAAAATGTTTGAAATCGGTTTAATCCTTTGCAGAGGGGAAAAATATAGCACTGAACACACACACACGGTCACTGTTTACTGTTCGTTCACTGTGTTGATCCTCTTAGGAGGGTTACGGTTGTACTGCTTAAAGTGACTGCATTGCATTATCATTTTATATGCGAATCGTTACGCTTTTTTGCACTAGAAATTCGCAAAATCAATGCAAATCTGTGTGCCGATCGAGGTGATCAAAGCTGATTGTATCGATCGCCGACGTACGTCGCTGCTCGGTTGACAATTTCGCGGTAAAAGTTGAACGATAAACGAATTAATCTGTTTTGCCATTTGATATGTATTAGCACCCATAACAACAAAATTTGCTGCTCCAAAAACAAAATGCATTCATCACAGTCCTAAGCGCAACGGTCGTTAAAACGGCATCGATCTCAGCGCGCAGCTCTTCATTAGCACACCTTATTTGGCTTGCAATTCTATTAAGAGTTTTTAATTTTAGACATTTTTGTTGTTGTATTTTGGTTGCGCAAATTAATTGCTGCTGGGTGTTTCCGCTGCTCCAAAACGTTTATATATTTAGCATAATGTAGTCATCATCATTTTGTTGCATATTTTCCAGCGTCCATCTCGGCTTATCGACATTTTGCTTTTTCTATTGACTTCCCATTGTCTAGGCGACACGCTACCTGTATTGAGCGTAACTCAAGTACATTTAATGGCTCCGTTGGCTTAGTCATTGTCTTCTCGCCTTCCTTATGGCTTCTAACGGCGGTCATTTACTGCCAAACAAAAGCTAATCCCTCTTCAAAGGCATCTGCATACATAAAATATTGCGCTGCATTGATCTTTCCGCTTAAACGGGCATGAAATTGAATTTAAAAGTTTGAAGTCATAAAATAAATGGTAAACTCATTGTTGCTCATTCATAGTCAAAATAGAATCGATCATAAAAATATGAAGCGTGAGTCTTCGAAAGAATTTGCATAGTGCATAATTAATATATTAAAAGTGGTCCGAAATCTTGAAGCTTTGAAATTAAATTAGTTTTGACATAGTTTAGGTTAGGCTAAAATGATTGAACACTTGGACGAAAAAATCGATTTCATCCTTTGTGATACCATTAGAAAGGAAGTAGGGTAGTAAGGAAAAATACCGGTAGGAGGAAAGGAGTGGACGGAGAGAGGTGGGGGTGGAGTATGGTATTCGAGTATGACATCCTTTGATCGATCCACATTTTGGGCATCAAATACTAAAATGCTAGAAAAAGTGCGTGAAACTTCATCAGAATGAGAAAAATTGCTTTAAGGAAGAAGCTTTTTTTCTGCTATATCCATTAAATTCGGCGGCCGCCGTAGCCCTCCATTTGTGGAATAACATCAATACGCACGCCATAAGTAGGAGGAGGAGCTCGGCCAAACACCCAAAAAGGGTGTAAGCGCCAATTATATATATATACATATATATATATATATATATATCCATTAGATTCCAATGCGATAAATTTGGATCGGGTCGAATTAAATTTGTTTCATTCACGAGCTTCTGAGTGAGTACTTGTTTGATTTGTTGCAATTGTATCTGAATTTACAAGTGATCCGTTGACTGCGGGTTGTCTGTTAATCGTCCCATAATCCAAACTTCCCGCCGTTGATGCTCTCCTTTGGTCTGATTCCTTTAGAAAATTATTGTTTCTACTCTTCTTGGGGAATAACAAAACATATAGGGAGGGGCTATGGAGAGGATGCGGCTACATTGCTCCAAAAGCTCCTGCGCATTATAAGAGCAATGGATTGATGCGTTGTCGTGGTGCAGGTTAAAGTTGTTCTCAACGAGTTCAGCCCAGGGAAAATGTTTGCCGCTCCAGGATGCCAACATAGAACTCTCCTTTCACTGTTTATACGGCAGGTACATATTCACGATGAAGAATGCCATAGATATCGAAGAAAACCCATCAGCATTGGCTTCAGTCGCAAGTTGGATATTAGCCCCGCTTTCCCCTTTTCAACCTGCTGACTTTGTGACGCTGGCGTCTGAAATTTCTAAAAATCATATTTATGTTAAGGTCTGAATCGGCTCATATCTAAAGAATATAATAATTAGATGAATAAAAAGCTCGTTAGGTGGCATGATTCAATTATTAAAGGTTTGCTCACTAGTGACATTCGAATTTTGACACTCCCTTACAAAAGGTTGTATTTAAGAAGGTGCATAAAAAGGAAAAAATTAAATCCTTTTTGGTAAAAATGGTAGCAAAATAGTATTTTGTTACTTAAATGGAAACAAACTGCGAACGGCTTAAAAAATAAATTTTAATTAGTATTTGAATGTAAATAATGGTATAGATAGAAGTGATTAGCGTAAATTGCCAAGTCTAATATTAAAACAAGAAATTATTTCACATAATCCAAGATTTTATTTTGAGAACTAATTTTTAAATTTAAAACCAATCCCGAAGTTTCGCCAATATGAGACTATTTTGAAAAAATAAAAAAATAATTGGCACGTACAATTCTGTTAGGTGTTTCGCCGAGATCCTCCTCCTATTTGTAGCGCGCGTTCCACAATTGGAAGGCCCTAAGGTTTTAAGCCGATTCCGGTAGATGGTTTTTTATGAGAAGCTCTTTCATACTGGTACTGTGCTTTTCTAAGCCTTCTCTGGACACTTTATCCATCCATAGGGAGGCGGGCTCATTGGAAACAAGTTCTGCCAACTGTTTTATAATGAGGTCTGCAATGTAATCGATTGCGTCGGGACTATTCAATAATTCTCCCTGCTCTAACTCTTTAGCAAACGCCAGCTCTTTGTAAATAAAGAAATAAAGCTTTGTAAATTCTCCATCTCGATCTCGGATTGCGTCAAATACTCTATCATGTCCTGACTTAAGCGGTATGTATTCCATGTCATACTACCATAGTCCTGAATATACCGATGAAAGCTCTTGAGCGAGTTGTTGCTCGTAAGCAGTCCATTTTGAAAATGAAATGCTTTTTCTACAAATTTTACTTTTCCTCCACTTTTAGTCAATATTTCTAGAGCTAGCAACCCAGTGTCTTGCTAAGGGAGCCGATTTGTCAAGAGGGAATGAGAAAGCTGCTTACTGAGCAAACCTTTAATAATTGAATCATGGTTAGGTGGTGCTCGGGATGAAATATTTCGAAAAACTGTTAAAATTCCGAATTAATATCACTGAGCAAGCATTGAAGTAGGGAAGTACTACCGAATTTGATTCTGTTTGTCAGAGTGTCGGCAATAGTGTTTGAGAAATGTTGTTTTTGGATACGCTTTGTGGGACAGGAAAATCATTCTTCACTAAAATTATATGCGCACAAATTTTAGCCCAAATAAAAATAGTTTTTGATGTACTATAGATTGATACATAGATGAATGAAAACCCAGTGTAGAACATCTCCCGGAATGGAGATAAAGCCAGCTTTCTGAGCGATTTCAGCTAAAAAGTAACCTCCTCTCCCTTCAGAGTTGCTCGATAAAGTGTAAAAGTCATGGGTTTGATAATGCAATGTAAGTGTAATACAGAGTGTTAGTAAAGTAATTATTGAAGTTATTAATGACATAGGTAGGTAGGTAGGTAGGTAGAAATGACAGTCGATCTTTAAACCAACACGTTCAGACCGTTGCCGATCCATTGTGATACCAGCAGTTTACATGATCCTCCTCGTTAAATCATTTTGTTTGAAGTGCAAACCCATTGACCCGGCTAACTCTTATATCCCTTAGGCTATCAGTAATATTCAAGAACGATTAGCCACAGTAGCTAAACCTAGTGGCATGCCACGCAAGATAGTGCCAGAGAAAACGACTGACAGACTCTTCCTCCTCTTCATTCTTACAGCTTCTGCAATAGTCGAAATGAGGTACGTTCAATCTTGGAGCACGTCGACCTAGGAGACAGTGGCTTGGAATCAAAGCAACTAACATAGAGACGTTTTTCCTTGACCGCCCTTTCAGCGCCTGACGTCCCATTTTGGCCAAATTCGTTTTGTAGCATTATTTGTCAGGCTATCAACCCGTCTCCTGTTGGCTGAAGTGACCATACCACTCGCACTACGCAGTTTGTGGGTTGAGAAGGGTATACCTACAATCTCCATACTAAGAGGGAGACGAGTGGGGGTGCCGTCTCTCGCTAATTTGTCTGCCTTACAATTCCCTGGTATGTCACTATGCACTGGCACCCAAATCAAATGGATAGTGGAGACCAAATGTGACAACCCTACCAAGAAATTTAGTTGCCGTTTGGCCATCAGAATAAACATAGATTTCTCTAAAGGTAGTCACATTTTTACGAATTAATAACATCCAACTGTCAAAATACTGAGTAAGGTTTTACCATTTCTTAATGCTTTGTTTCGTGTTTGCCGAAGGGGTGGGAATGATTAAAAAACATCAAAATTTCGGATCAGTTATAAAGGCGAGTTTCGTCGTGAGGTCAGTCGACATCGAACGGTGGCTTTTTATTTAACTTCTTTTGCATACAAAAATGAAAGAAAAAAACATTTTTTTTTTAATTATAATAATTTTAAAAAAGTTGACCCTTCCGAAAAATTGGACGTGGACGGTGTTACCCATTTTGGCTCTTCTGTTTATCTGAAACGGAAAAACCAAAAAAATATTAATCAGAATGATTGTAGCTATTCCCCGTACTAGAATAAAAAAAAAATGATTCTACTACGGGTGATAGCCATTGATGTTATGAAAAACATATTCAAATTTCAAACGGTTGAATAAGTTTTTTTTTTACAACACCAGGCCAAAAAAGTCGTTTCGAGATAAATGAGTTTAAAGTTTGAGGAACAGGAGTGCGCGGACCGCTCTCTACCTAGTTAATGGGCTGAAGAAGCTATAATACTAGGAAGTTCCGCATGAAAAGTTCACAGATATTCTATACTTTCGAAGTATCGAAAAAAACAAAAAACCGATGACGTCAGAACAACGCTTCCAAATTGTGGAAATTTACTTAAAAAAAAAGAAATCTGTTAGCGAAGTTCATGGAGCACTGGTGGTATCATCGGTCCATTTTTCGTTCGAAATAAGGAAGGACTGTCGTTGCGGTGAATGACGAGCGCTATCGAGCCGCGCTGACTAAATTTTTGTTTTGAAAATAATAAAATAAGTAAAATCGATGACATTTGATTACAAAAAGACAACGCAATTTGCCAAACAGCGCGCTTATCAATCGATTTATTGCAATATTCAAGCCACCGTTAACGCCATACGTCCAGATTTATTGGAAAAAGTGTAAAAAATCGGACTGATCGAGTGGACCATGTAACTCGTAGCCACTGCGGACATACGCCGCACATCATATTGCTATGAAATTATCTACCAGATTATAATAAAAAAATAATAATTTCAACAGTATTTCTGTTTTCTATTATCATTTTAAGAGCACTCACGTGTCGACGCAGGCAAGAGAGTTTTTGAGCACTCAAAAGATGGAATTGATGGGCTATCCGACATACAGTATCCGCTTACAGGCATCTAATGATTTCTTTTTCCCGAACATCAAAAATAAAAAGCGAGTTCAACGTTTTTCAACGCCTGAAGAAGCTGTTGACGCGTTGAAACAGCTCGTTTTGGATGCATCCCCTTCCGAGGGGCAAACGTGCTTTTAAAATTTGTTCAAGCGAACGCAGGGGGTTCAATATGTACCCGTGCCAGAAATGAAGACATAATTTTTTCCAAATTTTTATTTTTATTTTTCAACATAGTTCCCTTTTAGAAAGATACACGTCTCAAAATGCTCCGACTATTTTTGTAACCCCTCCAAAAAATAGGATTTGTCGAACTCTCCAAAATACGCCTCTGTTTCGGCGATGACTTCCTTATTTGAACTAAATTTCTTCATGTTCATGTTGAACAAGAAAAAGTCGCACGGAGCCAGATCGGATGAATACGATGTCTAATGATGAATCCAGGTTTCATCAACGGTAACAACTCGACGCAAAAATTCCTTCGGATCTCGCTTGAATTATTCCAAACACTGCTTCGAAGTTAATAGCCGCATCCGCTTGTTGTTGCTTGCGAGCAATCGCGGCACCCATCGGGCCAACAATTTTTTCAACGCCAACTTATCACGTAAAATATTAATGACTGTTCCGGTCGACACACCGACCTCGGTTACTTCGTGCCCTTTCGTCCGTCGATTAGCGAGAATTATGTCCTGGACTTTTTGAACGATTTCCTCGGTAACCACGTCTGCCGGGCGTGCTGGCTCGTGCCATTCGATTTTTTACAATGATTTGTGCATGAGATGGGTCTCCGCAAAATTCGTACCAAAACTGCTCAATTTCGACCAAAAGCAGCATCGGATGAACATTGCTAATGAGATGTTGGACTCTGTCCGCGACGACCCAATTTGCTCCAGAGGGTCATAACTGGTGCTGAATCGTGAGTTGATGGTTATGACGTGGAAACCAAAGCTCAATCATCTCACTGGAAGCTGCCGCACGCACCAAGACCAAAAAAAGCGCGCCAAGTTCGGTCGAATGCAAAAGTGTTGCTTACCATTTTCTTCGATTGCAGGGGCGTTGTGCATCATGAGTTCTTGCCACAGGGTAAAACGGTTAATAAGGAATATTACCTGCAAGTTATGCGCAACTTGCGCTAAGCAATCCGCCAGAAACGCCCGGATTTGTGGAAGAACAAAAATTGGTTCTTGCATCACGATTACGTCCCTGCTCACACATCGTTGCTTGTGCGCGACGTTTTGGCCAAAAACAACACTAATGATGCCACGGACACAGTATTCCCCAGATCTGGCCTCCTGTGACTTTTTCTTGTTCCCGAAACTGAAGAGGCCCATGAAAGGACGTCGCTACACTACGATTGACGAGATAAAGACGGCATCGAAGGAGGAGCTGAACAAGATAAAAAAATGATTTTTTGAAGTGCTTCGAAGATTGGAAAAAACGTTGACACAAGTGCAATATCTCATGGGGATTACTTTGAAAGAGACAAAATATATATTAATGAATAAATAAATAATTAAAAAAAAAACACAAAATTCGCTATACTTTTTGAACACACCTCGTATGACTTTTTTTTATTTCCTTGGCAATAAATTGAATATAAAAAAATGAATGTAACGTTACGTTTTTAGTTGAAACATAGAGCGGAGACTAACGCATTCCATCTATCACGACTTGGTGCAATTCCTCGAATGTAAGGGCAGCTACATGTACCGTTTTTATCCATGCACTTCGGCGACGTCCTGTTCTTCGTGAACCTTGGGGGTTCCACTCGACTGCCATTTTAGCGATGCCATTATTTTCCTTTCGCAAAGTGTGACCAATCCAACGCCATTCTGGCCGATACTAGTTTATAAAGTATTGTGGCATTGAATACCAAGTTGTGATATTCTCGCAGTTGAAAATAAATTTTAACTCCTATTTTTGTGCTAAAGAAATTTAACAAATCAATATCTGATTCCAGTAGAAAAATGAGCCGAAAGCGAAATTAATTAAAAGCGAACCTCTAGGAAGATATACAAACTCTACAGGAGCGTTACCATGTTTTTTAAATTTCAATCTCATTTATTGAATAACAACAATTTATACAAAAATAACAAATATGTTTGCTCGGAACAAATAACACTTAAAAGTTAATGAACAGTTCTAACTCATGCAAAATATGCAGGTCGTAAATTCGTGTCAAATTTCAAATTTAAAGCTTCAAGAAAGATGGTAGATAATGAGCGCTAGGCTGTTGTGGCTGCTGTGACTGCTGTGACTGCTGGGGTTGTTGTGATGGCCGTGAAAGTTGCGAACTCTGTGACTGTTGTGCCACAGGTGAGTTAGGACTGCCGCTGTTCACTTGACGATAATTGTAGCTGCCATCAGGGTTAAGGCTGTCCAAAGCGCCAACGACAGAGGTAATTGGAGCGGTTTCCTCGCCGGTTTCGGTATTGCCACCCAATTGATCATATTGGTCTGAAAAGTAAAAATTCAGTAAGAAATACTGGCAGTGATTTTTTTTTTTCACGAAGTAAAGAATACTTTTAAGTGCAGAAAGAATTTATGCGAAAAAGAAAAGTAAAAATGTCAGTTAAATCAGTAAGAAATACTGGCATTTTTTGTTTTTTTTTGTTTTCACGAAGTAAAGAATACTTTTAAGTGTACAAAGAATTTTTGCTGCTTTCTTTCTTCACTCAAATGCGTTCGTGTAACTAACCCTTAATTTCCTTTTGGGCCTGTTCTGCCTCCTCAGGTGTCTTGTATTTGATGAAGAATACTTCTGGTTTGCTGGGTTGAGTTGGTGCTGGTGTGGCAATGTTGGCAGCGTCGATATCTTCGCCCTTCTTGTGCAGCACATAGATAACAGTTTTCTCTTCTTGTGGTGCAAATTCAGCCGAATATTTAACATTATCAGGACCTGGTGCCTTAATGAAGATCACACGGTAGTTCTTTTGTGGTTTGCCCAAAACCAAATGTTTCGATTTGGCCGCATTGTCTTCGGGTGCAGAGATGGTGTAGAATTGTTTGTTGATGAGTGGTGATTGCTGATCGGACTCGGGCGGCAAGTATTTGTCACCACCGCGGCCGCTACTGCCCAAGCCATTGGCACCAGGTGCGATACCGCCACCACCACCACCACCAGGTGCGATACCACCACCATTACCGCCGATTAGGAGGCCACTGTTACCGCGTGACAGTAATCCACTGTTGCCGCTGCCTGGTTCATATCCATATTGGGGTGCAGCATTAGCGCTGATAGCGCACACAGCGGCGAGTACGAAAAGGACACGCATTTTTGAAATAGTAATAGTAATTTTTGTTTTCTAATAAATTCACAATCACTTTAAGACCGTTTGCGGTATTTGTATTTTGTATTTGATTTTTTAATATTCGATTTTTCTTAGATTGCGCGTTTCGTTAGTCCAGATAGACCGCGTTGATGTTTTACTATCGAATTAAGTTGGTTTACTGGATATAGGCCTATTGATCTACATAGTTTATATACAAAGTGGGGGCCGTTTGTCACTAAATTGGCTGCTGCATAAATTGAGCATCTGTTTCGGTTTTTCTGCATCACATTTCAAATATGCAGATTTGCTACCTTCTGCGTGTCTCAGTGTCTGTCTGCCTGCTGAATATACAATGAAACCAATTTCATAGGCCTAAGAAACCATCTACTTAATACTATTGTCTTGATTATTGCCTTTATTGGTATGTTGTTAATGTTGAAAGTGTGACATTCTGTTGTAGTCGTACACAAATAAAAATCGAGTCGATTCATTTGAGTGAGCCAAACGATGTGAGTTCCAATTTGGAATGGTGCACAAAAGCTGAAGAAAAAAATGTTTTGACAGTGTTGTTATTGTTGCTATTATTGTATTATTGAACTTCATGTGTATCGTTGTTTTTTGTGCATTTCTTTGTTGTTGGTTGAACTTTGTATTTTTTACTTGGCTCCGCTGACTTTTGATATTGTTCAAATTCACACTCTAGTTTTACATGTGTATGTACACATGTTTCTGAGCCTGTATGGATTTATCATTTACTGCCTATAAGCTCGATAATTAATTAGTTAGTAATGCACAAAACGAGTTGGCAATTAATGCTAGTTCAGTTGATTATTTTTTTAAACAACTTTTTTTTTATCAAATTCTTCTTCTTTTTCAATATATCGCCTACCGACTGAAACGGAGTTCTTCGCAACATCATTTGTAAACTTTTATTTCTTTGTCGAAATATTTGTGCACGAAACACACGCAGCGCAGGTGCTACTAATTTTTTGCTGCAAACCACCTACAATTAGGCGTGAAATCTGTCATTTTGTAGTGAATTTTTTTTTCAGTAGGTGAAGTTACGGCTGGGATTCGCAATAATGTATGGTATATTGGGCAATTTTTGGCAAACTATAATGTCTTTATTAATGAAACTTGGTGGAGATGTTAGGGAGGTGTTAAAGAACAATCTTTATAACTCCAAATTATTCGGGAAATAATAATTTCATAATTATTTGCCTTCAAAGTGCCCTCGGGAACTTTACTATAATTTGGCACATTACACTATATATTTTTTTACACTTCACTAAAATTCACTAAATATAATATACACTCATACGCGTGTTTTTACTTATTTTTATACTTATATTCGAATTATTTTCATTAAAATTACATGCAAATGCATTTGTCCATACAATCACTTTCCAATTTTAAACGCGAATAAGAAGAAGATTGGAATGACAACAGTATGGTGTTGCCAGATGCCTGCAAATGAACACAAAAATATGAACAAAAATTAAACATTTTAGTTTAGTGTTAATGATGGGGATGGGGGTTATTGTGCCTCCTTACTACATACACGAATATGACGTTTTAATTTTGAGTTCAATGGTTTTAACACGGAAAGGAGTTCTACGCGAAAATTCTGTGTATTGCGTAGCCGGAGTTTGACTAATGAGGGTTATTTTTTCTAAAGGAAACGCGTTTTTTAATAAAGACAACTACGACCACCCTATTTGTTTTGCAGACATGATAATTGAATTTTTGTGGAAAAAATCTGTTTATAAAAGGCATGAGAACCCGTTTGTAAAACTGATCGAAGCAATAAAATACACATATAAACCGTAGTTTTTGGCTTTCAATTACTTTATTATTTTTTGTGATACGCTTAATATCATTGTTTTTAAGTTTCGATGAGTTGTATGTTTTTATTTTCAAAAATATTTCTTAATTTTAAATTACAGTTTTACTGCAGTTTTACAATCAGCCCTCCACTGAACATCTCTGCATACGAACTTCGTTTTTATTTCAGGTGTATGGCAACACCAACTTTTCGCTAAATTACAGAAGTTAAACATTAAATTACTTAAAAACTATAAGGCTCCGGAGGGTGCGATTTTCTGTTTTAAGTTTTAGAAATGTGGAAGTTTTCGAAAATTCCCTTTTGCTTGCACGTATTGTACAAAGCAACGAAGTATTTTTAGATCTTAATTTTAACGCCAAAGGAATATTTTGGTATACGTTTTAAGAAGTTTCATTACGACAAACTCGCTTAGGAGGTTGGTTCATTTCGAGACTCGTCTTTTTCTAAATACGGTTAACCACATTTCGTCTCTACTTCAGACGACAGCCAAAACTGTATGCCAAATTTATGTGCTTTGTTGGGCATATACGAAGTAAATCTGTATCTGGCCTTCGTTGGAAAGAGTTGCTCATCCACGGCAATATGATCTCCCGGTTTGAAGCAGTTTTGACTGTTTTCAATAACTTTGTTCCAAACTGCTGAAGCTAGAGCATCGGTCTGTTTCCAAACGTTGACTTCTCTCATTTCTTTTGTCGAAATGAGTGTATCGCAGAATCTGAATAAAATCTCGTCTACACATAGAGCTGGAGAAAAATGATGGTCCCCCACTTGTTGTTCTTCCTTCATACGCCCCGCGTGCGAACAATATTGCAATAAATACCTTCAATTTTGCTTGCGTAATTGCCCAGTTTTTCCCCAAAACTCGGGAGGCTTCTAACTCAGTACAAATACTTATATTTTCCAAAATATGGTTGTAATAGGAACACAATAGCAACGTCTCAATGCCGATAACGAAACGAACGAAGCCACTTGGCGACATATTCCTCATGATTGCTCCGAATTCACACGTTTCTTCATAGAAACTTGCACCAGTCATTTTGACTGGTACTGGTATACATGTCAATGTCTGTACACGTTCAATTCTCTCAATTACAAATTGGTGGCCACGCCTCCAGATAAATGCCTTATACTCTAATCTAGAGCGAACAAAGGAAGTGAGGGTGAAGCCTCCGAGAACTTCAAGCTGTTACGCCGTATAAAAACGAAAATTGAGTAAGAAATGGACACACACACACTAACTTTGACTATTGAATGAAATATGGGAGTCAAAGATCACACCTAAATCTTTGAATTCATGAACAGATTGAAGTAAACTATTAGCAATACTATAAGATGACTGGAAAACATTTTGGGTTTTAGTAAAAGTAACATAAGTATATTTGTTGACATTTAGAGAGATGCCAGAATTACTGCACCAGCGACGAGCGCATTAATTTCCGATTGCTACTTAGGAGCAACCTCAGTTTTTCTAGTCGCAGAAAATATTTTCAAGTCATCAGCTTGCAGAGGAAAATTGGCTAACGAAAAGCAGGTACTAATATCGTCAATAAATAGAATGAAGGGAAGATACCCTAAAATACTGCCTTGTGGCACCTCTGAAGATGTAATGAGAGATTCCGAACATCCACTCTCAATTATTACCACGCATCGTCTACCGGGCAAATAAGATTTCAACCATTGAAAGTTTAGAATTCACAATCTTACAGACTACAAATAATACAAAAAAATCAAAACTAATTACGTGTAAAAAATCTAAAAGTAAAAAGCAGAATTCAAAAGATAAAAAATTAAATTCATGATAAGCTCGAGCAATAAGGATCATTAGAAAAATAGGTAGATCTCACATACAGGGTTTGATTGAAAAGTAATGAGCCTTATTTTTCCTAAGCAGTTTTATTAAACATTTTGGCTTATACAACTAATATTCTTCAAAATAGAACCCTTGAGCGTCAATACACCGCTGGTAGCGGTCCTTCCACTGCAGGAAACATTTTATAAACTCATCCGCCGGAATCGCGTTCAATTCGGCTGTCACAGTTTTTTGGATCGCCTCGATGGAGTCGCATTTCAAGTTTTCTGGTCACGATTTCCCGCACATTGTAATAAGTTAAATTTAACTCTTCACTGATCTCACGTAGACTAGCACGACGGTCAATGTTCAAAAATTCACGAACCCGGTTCACATCTACGTCTGTTTGCGTCGTCGAAGGTCTTCCAGATCGCTGTTCGTCTTCGACGTCCTCCCGGCATTCCTTGAACGACTTGAGCCACCGTTTTACCTGGGCACTCGACAAAGATTGGTCCCCGTAAGCCTCCTTGAGTAGCCCAATGGTTTCGGCACTCGTTTTGTTTAGCTTAACGCAAAATTTGATCGGATAACGTTGCTCCAACGATCGCTGCATTTTCGCCACTGCAAAATCCTAACACACTTTTAAAACAGCTTTCACGCGCGGAGCGATGTTGACTGCACCGCTGTTGCCAGCGAACTTGGACCGGTTTCTAGTGGAAGGGGAAGGTCCAACGATCATTTTCCCCCACCAGCCGATTCGGTTAATCGTTTGGCAGACGCTCCGCGCGGGAAGGCTCATTACTTTTCAATCAAACCCTGTAAGTCCCATTTCATCTTAAAGAAGGTAATCTTAAGTGCATTGAAGAATTTTGAGTGAAATCCTTAACGCTCCGTGCGTGACGGTCTATGACAAGATGGAAAGAAAACTAGAATTCTCCAATAATTTCAAGGTGGTCATCAGTGATCGCTCAGCGGGAAGAAATAATGAAATATCTTTAAAACATGGCAAACAAATGGAAGACAGCAGTGCCAGGGCTCGAATTGTCGGTACACATTTCAAGAAGGTCATTGTAATGGGGAAAACGACTTGCATTATTCAGACGGAGGTCCACGCTTTAGACTTATGTGACCTAAGCGCCCATAAAGCATTTGATTTTTAACAACACCTGCTAGCAGTTGACGCATTCGTTGCTTTGGCCCTCGTGCGTTTAACATTAATCGCGTAAACATAGCGACTGTCGCAATGAAAGCTCTTTGTCTAGCATAATTCCAAGGTACTTAATAGCTGGTATAGTAGTGACTTTGTGTGCGCCAACTCGTATAGTAACTTCCTCTAATATTTTCCTGCTAAACATGAGGCCCGCCTCTGTTTTCTCTAGGATGACGTTCGCAAAAGCAGACCTGGCTATCTTGGGGCAGGGGACCCGCCGTACATAATACTCAATACATGGTAAAAACGTCTCATCCCCGTGTATTCCTGAACATATGTGAATGTTCAGCTTTCGGTCTCCCTTGGTTTTACGGTTTAGAGACTTTGCGAATCTTAGCAGAAGTAGTTGGTCAGCGCTGTGAATCACGCACCAATCTGGACTGCTTGCTTGCGAAGAGAAAGACCATTTGGGGCTAGCCCAATCAAAGGTGAGAAGGTACTTAGCGCTTTTGAGAGAATTGTTGTTTGCGTGGGATAAGTCTAAGTAAAAAAAGGGGGCAACTAATTGAGATCAGTTTAGTCATGCCATTTAAGTATATGGACGAAATCAAAAGGGCTATCGAACAATATGGAAGGACCTAGTTCAGAAAGATCTGTCTGCACCTGGTTGCACAGTTGGTGTAATTTCACATAACAGCTGGCGAAGGTTCTTCTTTTCGATTAAGACATTGACTTCTATAATAGCATCAAAATAAATAAACCAAATAGGAAAATTTATATTCTAATTTATTCTTGTGTCTTTTTTTGTTTGTATTAAACCAATTAGCTTACGGTGCTAAAGGCAAAATAAGCAGAAAATGCTGACTGATAAAGCAATCACGCATTCACTTCTCTGAGAATGCGCAACTACCTTTGAAATCATCTAAATCACATTCTTTACTCCAAGCTGTGGAATGTGTCTGGCATTGAACTTGGTGCAAAAACTTCGCAAATCTCTTTCAGTTCAAAATACGCATCTCGAAATAGACAAAAAATTAAAAGCTAGAATTAGCAGCTGTGGTAGTCATCGCTGCTCATCTATAAAATTAAATCGGAAACAATAAAAAAACGATTGTCACTCCATAGCCGTTGACAAGAGGTGTGCGTGTATATGTATGCATGCATGTACAGGTATATGTATGTATGAAAATTTCTAGTCTTCGTTTTATAGTGATATATTCAAGTTTATTAACACATTATCGCGGTGTGCTTTTAGTTGTAGTCACATAGAATAATTTTGCATAAATATTTACACCAACAAAAAAAAGTTTATAAGCAACCAACTTCCGAATGATAAATGTCATCGTTGAAAGTACTGCAGGCGACAGCGAGGGTGTTGGCGAGCAGAGTCGAGGGCACTTTGTGATCTTTGTGTCGACTGCCGATATCGCTTGCCCAAACTATCTGCGCTCTCACTCTAGCACATACGCCGTAATTTCTTAAGACTTTGTGGTTTCTTTTATGATTTTTTTATGATTTTACTTCTGCATAATTTAGTCATTATACAAATTAGTCTAGCTAATGGATAGTTGCTTCTCTTTTTGTTTACTTCTTATCGCAAAACCCATAAACATAATGGTAAACCTTACACGCTTCAAATTTGCCAATTTAAGATCTTTTTGATGTAATAAAATACACAAAAATACCGTATCTATCATACTAATTTATTCAGCCTCATGTTTTATGTAAAATATTGTGGAGTTCTTGACTTGGGAATACCCATGCGTCGACCTTCTTAGATTCTACTTTGGTTTTGTGCATTAGGATGGCCAAACAAAACAAAAAAACAAAGATTCTTGATGCTACCTTCTAAATTTATTCTATGACGAAAAAATTTAGACACCTGTTTTTTATTCTTTTTATTTACTATTTAAACGTGCCGCCAAAGCTTTCAAAATTACCATTAAATTCTGGTGGGAAAAATGCGTTTTCGGTAAATTATTTATAAAATGTTTAAAATAAAAATAAAAATTCATAAAATAAAATTAATAACACTTTTGTGAGGTGTTTGGCTGAGCTTCTGCTCCTATTTGTGGCGTGCGTCTTGATGTTTTCCCGCAAATAGAGGTACCTACAGTTTTAGGCAGACTCCGAACGACAAATAGGTTTTTATGAGGAGGAGTTTTCATGGCAGAAATACACTCGGAGATTTGCCATTGCCTGCCGCGAGGCGAGCGCTATTAGAAAAAACTGTTTCTATCATTTGATGTTGCATGCACGGAGACTCGAATTTGGGCACTTCCGAATGGTAGTTGTAGACGGCCACTTGCTTACAGATCGATATTATTTTATTTATTTTTTTAATTCGCTTCACAACTGACCAAAAATTAACAGAAAGACTTAGACTTAAACTTATTTTCATAGACACCTAAGAAAACTACAACTTTTTAGGTAAGATACAAGTTTTTATGCAAAACTACCTTGATCAAAAGGTTCTCGGAATATATTCAGAAAATTTAAAATATGAGTTTATTTCTCAGTAGTGATATCATCGCCTTCAAAGTACTCCCCATCAACTGCAACCACTTATGCCAGCGGTTGATGCAGCTTTCGAAACATTTATGGAAATCTATTTTCGGTATAGCCATCAGGGCCGTCTTCGATTTTTCCATTACTTCCTTTCGGCTTCTGAAACGCCGAAGTGGTACCTCGTAGCGATTTTTTGACTCGATCAAACAGAAACAAATTATAGAGAGCCAAATCAAGTGAATTCGATTCATTGGATTCGTTTCGTTCTTGGTCAAAAATTCACAGATAATGATGGCACTCTGCGACAGTGCGTTATCATGGTGCAAAATCCAAGAGTTGTTTTCTCATAGATCCTTTCTTTTGTGGCGAATTGCTTCACGTAAACGTCTCATAACGCCCAAATAATACAATAGTACTTGTTAAGTGTCTGACCTTCTGGCAAAAGTCTTCTTGTAATCCATAAAAACCGTGAGAATCGTTTTATTTTTTGACTGGTTTGTTTTGGTTTTGCATCATTCGGAGCACTTCACTCACTCGCTTGATGTCTGGATTGCGTGTCGCACTCATAAACCTACGTCTCGTCTCCAGTAATCTAATGTGTTGCTTCTGATGAATGTTTGGTCGGATTTAGCTTTGGAAATCATGTCTTTGGCGATATCAACGCGGTCGCTTTTTTTGCATGAAATTCAGGTCCAACTTTACAGCGACACAGCGCAAAGCCCAATTAACTCCAATATTATGAACGGATCTATAAGCAATGTTTAAGTCCTCCGCCAGCTCTATGATGGTTAATTGGCGTTTATTGATAAACTTTTCTTTCTCTTCATTGATGTTTTCATCGATGTTGACGGTCCGTTATCTTCGATGGACTTATGATTTCTTCTGAAGTATTCATGCCACTCGTAAACGGCTGTTTTCTTTAGAGTAAAAGTTTTCCAAAGTTTCTAACGTTTTTGCACCATTGAGTCCAACACAAAATTTAATACAAACTCGTTGAGTAAATTCAAATTTTTAAAACTGTAAAAAATGGAAAAGAAGTCAAAACAATTGATTTAGAAAGTCACCTGGCGGTTGCTTCGAGAACTCTTTGATCAAAGTGGTCTATAACAATAATTAAAAAAAGTTAAAAGCAAAAAGTAAAAACAATATAGCAATACTTTCTTTTGTTGTAAAAGTGTTTTAGGTCAAAACTAAAAAAAAAAACGAGATAAATTAGGGTATTTTATTAAATTTTACATTTATTTTGAATTTAGCACTTTTTTAGGGTTACTATAAAAAATAATTCTCGCTATGAGAAAGAAAATAAAAAAAGTATCTAATTTCTTTTTGACGACCAGAGAACAAATTTATGATTTTATTTCGTGCCATCCTAATGCACATTTATTTGAGTTATTCGAGTGCATGCGCTTGTTTGCATTGGTATGTGTGTTGATAGAAGATATGTTCTCTATATTCCTTTATTACCAGACTGTCTTCAAAAATAATGTTTCCAAACATAGTTCTCAAGTGAACCAATAAATCAAGCACAGTATTACAACTGCTAAAGTTTCACTGCTGTGAAATACCGTAAGATGGAATATTATTCTGAGCAAAGTACATACAAGTACAGCCTTCACGTGAATTATCAGAAACCTTTGTGTTACTATCATAGATAAAATACTGTTGCTGTCACAACTATTTTTTCCATAAAAATGATTACCTTTAATCAAGTGATCAAATTTCTAAAGTGCCAAAAATAATGATGTGTTTAAAAAGCCCAAAATAAACAAGACTGGCGTCATAAAAATGTTTTCAATGGAGCCATCTTTTTAATGTATTTGTGTGTTGGAAGTTACATCCCTAGCTGACTTCCAGTGAAAGATTGTTGACATTCGGTTTAGTGGAAGTGAAGTTATTGCGGCTAGAGTGGCAGAATGTTTGTTTCATCGGTACAAAAATGAGTTTCGAATAAAGAGCTAATATCAGATTTTGTTTTAAAATCGGTAAAACGTTTACCGAAATATTTGAATTGATGAAAAAAGTTTATGGCGATGATTGTCTATCTTGTGCCAGAGTTCATGAGTTGTTTACACGTTTCAGAGATGGTTGTGAGGACATAAATGATAATGTTTCTATTTTAGCTCAGTCTTTCTTATTTTGGACTTCACCTTGTATTATTGTATATCTAAGCCTTGCGAAAAAATTATAAAAGAAAAAATGTACTTTGCGACTAAAAGTTCCATTTCGCCTAATCACATGGATTTGTGGACGTGTAGACTTAGAGTTTGGTGAATATTGTTTTTCAACTTTTGCTGAAGGATTTCTAGTCGACTGTGTTTATACGAACTTTTCTAAAGCATTTTGTGGAGTTTCTCACACAATTTTATTACGTAAATTAGCCACGCTCGGTTCTCATTATGCTTTCTTTTAATAGTTGAAATTTGATTTATCCGATAGACGATGCATTGGATCTTCAGGAAATTTTGGCATGGCAGTATTTGAGGGCTCCTACTTTTTTCCCATAACCGTACTATGATTTTATAATGTTGCAACAGTTATATATGAAAATATTTTTAGAGGTGTACTACCTAGAAGACCGTTATTTGGCTCTGAGCGAGTTTGACAGATATACCGACGTCATTCGTTTTGTGTTACACTAAGCTAAAGCTAAATTTTGTGAATCACTAAACGAATGACGTAGAAACAAAGAAACACAATATATTTTTTCACCATACCTAGCGAGCAAACCTGGTATCTATTATCATTGATATTTGTCTACTCTCTTCTTAGCTTGGTGAATAAATTTCAAAGGTGAGCTCTTTAACATACAGAATCAAGCGATGGGCTGCCGTCACTTGAGGTGTGTTTACAAAAAACTGAGATTGTGTTGGTTATATACGAAAAATGTCAAACAATGACACTTTGTTGCCGTTTGAGCAACGACTGATTGGACGAATGTGTGAATACACGTGAAGTGATCTTGCAGAATTCTGCTGTCGAATCTCCAAGTGACGTGGCAGCCAAAGTTCCCCTCACTATTTTCTTTTTCACCATAGCTAAATAATAAATCTGATAATCTATCATCCTTGTTTTCTTAGCTATAAATTACAACCTGTTAATATTAACAATAAGTAATTGGTTTTGGGGCTTGGAATTAAAATATTGCTTCTCTTTGGAAGAGAACATTATTGTCTTTGGTGGTATTTAGTTATAATTTTACTAGCACAACATATTTTTCTATAATTTTATTTATATTACGGTACGAGCAAGATCTGTGGGTGTTTTGCGCTTTAGTTTTCTTGGTTGAAGTTTCATTTCCAGTATCAGTCACATTTCATAGTTTTTTTCTTTTTACTGTTTCAGCGACAGTGTCCATGCCGAGGTCGCGGTGAATATCGTAATTTCTTATGTGCCAATTTGCGTTTGTGATTGTCCTTAGCATCTTAGATTGACTTCTCTCTATAATTTGTAGGTTTGATTTACTGGCAGTCCTCCAAATTTCTAGTCCGTAGGTCTATGCCCATTAGCTAATCAAATGACGCTTTTTTTGTGGGCTGCATTGCATTTGCGCAAACAGTGCATGTAAAAATATTTTATCTAAAACTTAAAAATCAGCACTGTTATAATCGTACAGCGTAGCAGTACGAAATTTGAAATGGTGGTTTTCGGGTGTTTCTTTAAGAGCGTGTAAAACGGAAACGAAAAAAAGATTTTTTTATTTTTGGTTTCAGTATTTTATTTTTTGATCCATTGTTAAAAAATTAAAAATATTTTTTTGGCCGTACGAGGCTCGGTCAAAGAGTTGTCAGCATTCAAGAAATGGTCTTTCAAAAAAGGTATGTCGCTGGCGACACGGATTCCAGGACTCACATTTGTCTGAAATCAAAAAGACAAAAAGGTTATAAGTATGAAAGTCGTTATCGTGTGAACTACGATCTTAAAAAAAAAAAAACAAATTTGACGAAATGGCAGACGTTCAAAGATGAAAAACCGTTTTTTGATCCTTTTTTGACTGTAAAGGTCTGAAAGAAATACTAAAATTTTTTTTTCCGGATGATCGAATTTCACACGAAAGCGACATCAATTCTATGCCATTTAAATTTTATCTATATCTGTGTCGTTTGTTGATGTGAAGACCATTTTTGGAATACTGACAACTTTTTAACGAGCCTCGTCTGGTAAAAAAGAAATGTTTTTTTTTAACAATGCATCAAAAAATAAAATACTGAAAACAAAAATATAAATCTTTTTTCGCTTTTAAAGAAACATCATAAACCAAAAAAAAACACCATTTCAAATGAGGCGTGGGCCTTACACAATGCTGGATTTTGTTCAGAAAAAAATTCAAATGAACTATTCAGAAAAAGGTAGAAAAGAGGGCGTTAAAGCTGAAGTTTGCCCCAAAGTATTAATTAATGAACCATGCGTCAAGGAAACCAAAAATTCGGTACAGGAAAATCCTTTATTGACAATTAGCAGTCCCGCTGATGGTGATAAAATTTCATTAGATTTTGCTACAATATTTTGCGCCTGATTCAAGTTTGGTGATAAAAACATTATATGTACATATACTTCTCATACTATACTGGTTCTTCGAAACAATCATAATTTTCATTATTACCCATTAGCATCGTGTGACTTCTGGTTATTCCTTAAGCTCAAGAGACCGAATCGAATTGTTGCGCAGTTTGAAAACCATTGCGGAAATTGACAGAGGTGGAGTATTTACAAGGTGATGAAATATATTGAGAAGAATAAATAAAGATTTTTAAAGTTATGATCAATTTCACCTCACTAATTCAACTTATTTTATCAGAGTAGTATGAAACAAGCTTTGATTTATTTGACTTCACTTCAACAAGATTTGACAAAATTTCATTCATTTGATTACTTTGCCTCGGAAGATTTAAAATCAATCTTTACCTAACAAGAAAAAATCCTAACGTGGTACAAATGTCAGCTTCAAAGCGCCAAAGTGGGCAATTACGTGATCTTAATGGGTAAAATATCGTTGTGAGAGGGACTGTGTTTCATGTTGTATCTGATTGATCATTTTCAATTGCGGCTATTCAAGCAGTATTTTCGAAAAAATGCTAATGATGCCATCACTTCAAAATCGCACAAAGCTGTCCTTCTCTACGAATGCTTTGTTGCGTTTCGATAATCGCTAGAAAAAGCTGTCAGTGTCAAAATAAATGACAAGTATGCTACCGTAGCCGAATGGGTTGGAAGTGGGCAATTCGGAAATAGCGGGCACGAAACACCAAATGATGGTGTTGACCCCTCGGCAGGCGAGTGTTGACCCCCGCGTGTATTTATGCCATGAAAAAACTAATCATTAATCAAATAACTGCCGTTCGGATCCGATATAAAACTATAGGTCCCTCAATTTCAGAAAAAAACATCCTTCCGCAAGTTGGAGAAGAAACAAACACGGCCAAACATCCAACAAAAGGGTATAGCGCCAATTAAATTACTAGTATTATATATATATTACAAAAAGTTACCTGTATTTGGACGACCCTATGTATATTCGCGTTATGTAATACATATAATAGGTGCCCATAAAAGTACGTTCTGATGGCCACAAGTGAAAATGGCTCGATGTTATTGACCTAAAAGCACTAATGTAGCCAATAATTTTAGGTACATCAGCGATCAATCTTTTTTTTTGTTTTTTGCTATTTTACGGTCAATATGTTCAATAGTGTGAATCTGTGGAATTTTTACGATCCCCAATTTGACACGTCGTTTACACTACACTAATTGGACTAGCGAATTAACCCAGTTAGCCGTTTGAAGTTGCCGCTAAAGCATCTGCATATAAAAAGACTTACGTAGATGTATATGTATGTATGCATGTATGTAAGCATGTATGTATGCATGTATGTAAATATCTAACTTTATTAACATTTGAACTGTCCCCTGTTGGCTAATTTGCATTTTTATAGCTAGTTACATGACGATCGGATTAGTGATCGATGCGCCTCAAATGCATTGACCGAAAATTTGTTGATTGATTCGTGTGACCTATGATACGATTTCATTACTGAATCGGCATAAATAGATTGCCGGATTTATTGCAGTTTTTTATGTTATCTCAATTCTACAACCATCGGTAATTTTATTGCCATTATATTATTATTAACGTCTTTCTGGTTACTTTTTTGGCTACGGTTGTTCGTCTTTCGGTTGTGCCACTGCACAGTGGTTCTCCGAGTGAGACACATTATTCGTTTTGATAAAATAAATTTATTGTTATTAGGCAATTTATAGAGTATATTTTGACTTTAAAAAATGACTGCTTCCTCTGCTACCACCACCTGGTACCGTAGCGAATATTTTAAGAAACGGAGCGTTTAGATCGAACGACATGACCCTGCCACCGAAGCCGCTCAATCTTTATTCGCTCCACTATGCCTATGTCTTTGCAAAGCTCATACAGCTGATTTTTCCATCACCTACGATACTCGCCGAGGTCAACGCGCAAAGATCCAAAATTCGTTCGCAGACTCTTTTTTCTCATGCACTACTACGAACGCCTTATAACAGGGCGGGCATGATGAGAGCCTTATAAAGTGTTAGTTTTGTTCGTCGAGGGACGAATTTACTACTCAAATGCCTACTTAGTCCAAAGTATCACTTGTTGTCAAGAGAGATTCTACTTTGGATTTCCAGGCTGACATTGCTATAGGTGTTACTGCTGGTTCCTAAATAAACGAAGTCTTTTTCAACCTCAAAGTCAAAACTGTCAACAGTGACGTGGGTGCCGATACAGGAGAGGGAGGGGGATCGTTCAGCACCAGACCCACTTTTACATGTTTTATTTTAAAACAACAACTAGGTGCGAACACCAACTTCTTGCGAATGCCATTGAATTTGCTTCAATATCTTTTTTGCCGTGCTTTGAATAATACAAATTTCTAACTCTTTCACGTCTGTGTGCCTCTTAGTTGATTTTTAAATGCGTTACGTGCATTTCGGCGAAAAACAAAATATGTTGCTTGGACTTGGAATCGGCACGCTGAAACCCTTTGCTGATCCGTGTAATCGAAAAACATTTTCTTCTTCACCGCAACTTAAGACTTACAGGTGCGTTCTGTCTGGCAGAGAGGCGTTAAAAAAATTACAAAGAAGCCTCTTCGAAAAAAAAAAATTATACAAAAATAAAGAAAAAAAATAGATGAAAAAAGTTATAATAAATAAAAAACAAAACAAAAGTGCGAGTAGTGTAGTACACATATCAGAAGTGAAACTTTCAAGGCAGACAAAGAAAGAGGGAGAGACTCGGGAGAGAATAAGAGAGAGAGGGAGAGAGAGAGGGGAAAAAATCTAAATAAATTTACAACATTTGCAGAGAATACAAAGAGGCAAAATTTACAAAAATAATCACAAAACACAGAAATGAATAATAATATACGTCGTATATCAACTGCTTATATATAGCGTCTGTCGCCAACGCGTACTGCCACAGTACGCACAATACGATCTGTCGTATTCTGACTATACGTTGCTCTCTCCCGCTCCGATGTTATTAGCGAGGCGTTAGAGCTGTGAACACATATAGCGTCTAACACTATAACGTCCATTAACATGGCACGCACATGCGCAATTCTATCTATCCTCTTCTAACAATATGTTGCTCTCTTTCGCTCTACTATAGTAATATTGCGTTAGTGCTGTACGTTTACGCGTCACTCTCTTTCTCTCTTTGTTATATTCTAACGCCTTGTATATAATGTATACGTGGTTGTCTCTTGCTCCTACAGAACGAGTAACGTCGTACGACTTAGACTAGAGCCGTAGGAGTGGGAGAAGAGACGAAGGACCGCACAAAAGGGAGACGTGAACAGCCTAAAGTGCATCTAAGATATATATAAGGTATAGCTCTTTCTCTCCTTTTCCTCTACGTTATCTCGTTTTTCTCTCTTGCGGAATGAAAATGCCCAAAACGTTGCATGGCCTTGAAATTTTACTCTCCATTCTCGCTCGTCCATCGACGCCTAAGAAAAAAATTTAAATAAATAAATAAATAAATATAATAAATAAAAAACAAAAAAATAAATAAATAAAATAAAAAAAATAAACAAAAAAAAAAAAAAATAAATAAAATATAACAAAAAAAATAAAAAACAAAACAATAACTACAGAAAAAATAGAATAAATAAAAACCAAAAACAAAAAAAAAGTAAAAATCAGAAAAAAAAATTATAATAATAGTAAAATATTGAAACAGTTTATGACATTCACAATAATCTTATTTATTCATTTTCCCCTCATTTATTTAAATGTTCCTCTGAAAAAAATTCCTTAATTTTTTCGTGTTTAGTTCTTTCCTCCGCCCCGCCCTTAATACACACACATTGACATTCTAAATTGATTTTTTAAATTCTCAATATATCTCTATGCGACTTTTTTAACGCTCATTGCTATGAATGGAGCCCACAGTGACCCGATCAATGCTCAAACACTGAAATCTCACTCTTTCGTTCTTATTTTATTTGATTCGGCTCAGTGAGATCGTATCGCGATGCTTTAATTCAGATATTAGTCGCATTTTATTTACGATTGTCAAAATTAACAAATGATAATGATCAATTAGGAATTCATAATGACCGACCACTGACTCGGTGCTCTGTTTCACGAGAGCATTCGTTAGCTGGCAAACAATTAAAATTTATGTAGTTTTTTATTGGTGTTGACAATATTAGAGAGATCTGTGGTGTTTATTGCAAATTTTGCACTGCTTGACGGTCTTGGCAAAAATGTGATGGTGATCTTATTGGGTGACCGAACGTAGACTAATTTGGTAAGTTAAACGTATAATGTAGGATTTTGACATTCTAGCACAGCAATGTTTTTGATTTTTTCAATAATAACAACGGCGCCTTCCTAAAAAATTAGAGTTATTGTTTTTTGATTGCTGTCTTGTCCAGTGTCATCAGTTTGAGATCACTGAGTTCAGTGACGTTTGATATGAATTCGAAAATGCGCAAGTGTATGTATGAGCCGCGCAGGAATGTTTGAGTGAGTAAGTGCGAGTGAGTGTTCGATATAGCACCGTTTTGACCAAATTCTAACTCCTCATTTGTTTCTGTCTGAGTTATGGTTATAGTTTTTACGATATTCAAAAATTAAAAGTTTTGCACTGCATACGTTTCTGTTTTATTTATCTTCCTGTCGCCTTTTTATAACACTTTGTTGTTGCGCTATTTGGTTTTTCTTTGCATAACCTCATGAGGAATTTGAGTGCCCCATCACTTAATTGCTAATAAATTTGGCGCCACACTTGGCAGTTTTGTTGTTGTTTTCATTGTCATAGTCGGCGATTTCTTTGCAAATGTGTTTTTGTTGTTGTTTTTGGTTGCCTTTTGACAAAACTAATTTGCCGATTTCAATATTTTGTTTAAATATTTAATTTGATATTGGAATTTTATGTTGCTGAATCAGCCTTGAATTGCGAATTGAGAATTGCCGAAATGCATCTATTTTTGGTTTTTATATTTAGAGACTTCTAACTAAAATGACTACTTTAGCGAAATAAAATATATGAATTATATTCGATTTATTATAATTAGGAATTAAGAAGACATATTTATGTGTATGTACTTAACTCTCGTTGTTATTTTGGCAAATTACTAATACGTTGGCTCTTCAAAGTTCTCGGTTCCAGCGAGAGTCAATCGCCAATACCTGGTCGCAAGCAATTCTGAAAACATGTTTTTTCAGCAGTTGTGCTTTTCTTCCTCTTTTTCATATTTTATCAAATAAACTATTATGTTTGCATTGGTTGCTTTCGTAGATATAGAAGACGCCTTCAACAGTAGGAGATTCAATAGAAGATTTTGGAGTTGAGCCACATGTCGTAGCCCTGATAGAAGATATACTCGACAAAGGAAGGTAACGGCTAAATTAGACAGCACTACTCTAAGCAGACAAGCCTGCAGAGGCACACCGCAAGGCGGAGTCCTCTCCCCTCTTCTTTGGATTTTGGCAGTAAACTCCCTATTGCTGACCCTGGATAGAGGCGGTTGCCACGTCACAGCTGACGCAGATGACTTAGCAATTGCCGTTAAAGGCAAATATCCTAACACCCTTATGGATATTCTGCGCTCTAACATGGCCGCACTTAGAAACTGGACTGAGAGCAGTTGACTCGTTATAATACCATCAAAAACTGAAATAATTCTCTTTACAAAGAAATATAGGCTCCCTATAATCTCCCCGCTAATCTTTAAGGGAATGGGGATTCCTTTGAAAGAGAATGCCAAATACCTAGGACAGGAAACTCACGTGGAAATCTAATATTGAGGAAAGAGTAAAGAAGGCCAACGTTGCATTATATACTTGCAAAAAAGCGGTCGGTATCAAATGGGGACTAACACCTCGAGTTACGCACTGGCTCTATATAGTACTTCTGTAGTTAGGCCAATCTTAATGTAGGGAATACTTGTATGGTGGCCATCTGCTCAAAAGGCGACTTACACTAAAAAAATCTGGTAGGGAAACACGTGGCCGTCGCCTCGGCGCTCAGATTCAAAAGTATGGCGCTATGGAAAGACCGGTGGTTTAGCCACGCTTCTATTTTGCACTCTCTGAATAGTCACAAACAAGAAATAGACTACTCTATCCCTAGACTCACCTTTGAAAGGCTCGTCAAGACGAGTATACCGTCAAAAAGGGAGTGGCAGATACCAAGTCCATGGAGAAGGGGGGAATTAAATTTTTATACAGATGGTTCCAATCTAGACGATAAGGTTGGTTATGGAGTTTTCTCGAAGGAATTAGGACTGGAACTATCCGTTCGACTATAAATATATTCTCGGATAGCCAGGCGGCCATCAAATCAATGAATGCGGCTTTACTAAGATCGAAGGTTGCACAAGAATGCCGGGCAGCTCTAAATGATATCAGTGATATATTCAAGGTCAGCCTTATTTGGGTTCCGGGACATAGAGATATTGAGGGCAACTGTAAAGCTGATGAGCTAGCCAGAAAAGGTACTGCTCTTCTACTGTTCCGTGATAAAAGTACCATTGGAATACCTTTGGCCACGAGTAAACTAATAATAAAAAACACATTATCCAAGAGGCCAGCAGGTCATGGAGAAATAAAGACACGTGTCTAACAGCTTTGTTTGGCCGCAAATAAACAAGAAAAGAAGAAATAATTACTTAGTCTCTCAAGAGACAATGGGCCTTATGCATAATAAGTGAGCATTTGCTCGAGTAGAGTCTGGTGAGATCTATCTCAAGTAGGTGAGTTCGAGCAAAGCGACCGAGCTCGTGCTCAATTTGATATGCATAAAAATGAGATAGAGCAAATACCTTGAACTTGAGTTAGGTGAGATCAAACCGCTTGTTTGATTAGTTGCAAAAATGAGTTCAGATAGTGAAAGTCTAAGTGAAAATTTACATTTTGATGCTAATGAGAATTTATCAATTTTCATAGTTGGATAATTAAAAAAATATAAGACTTTATTATATTAGAAAAAAGCCAACTCCCCGGTGTAAAAAATAAAAAAAAAAAGAAATAATTAGAAAACTTTGTGGCGAATATAAAGAAAAAAGTGGTGTGGAAATAAGCGAAAAAAATATAATGAAGAAAATTGCTAATATGAAGTGCCGAGTAAAGTCAAAAAGTGACAAAAATAAAACTGGAAACAAAAAAATTTATTTAAAAAAATGGGAACATGAATTATTTGAATTACTTTCTGCTGAATCGAATCCAGCTATCGGAAAAGTTACCAGTAAGCGTGCCGTTATAATGCGTGGCTTTTTTTGGTGATAATAAATTGTTTTTGTTTTTTTAGGCAATTTTTGGGTAGGCGTTAATGCTAATGAGAGTTCCAGCAGCAACTTAGAGAGTGCAGTGGGCATTAATAATGACAGCTCCACCAGCAGCGCGGCAGTACAGAACACCCCCGTAGATATCCCATATGTGCCACAACAACAAACATCAAAAAGAAAGCCAAATGATAACGAACATGATATTCGGCCGGTAACTCTTCGTTAGGCTAAGGAGCATAGAGCTACAAAAGTCCCTTAGTTGAGCCGTTTTTGTTGTATTATTTCTCGATTAGCAAAAACAAAGTATAAGTACAAAAACTATTTGTTACATAAAGCTTTTAAATAAAACCCTAGGTATAGGAGTAAGAATAAGTTTGAATTGAGAGTACTCTTAAAATAAAAACCAACTTTATTATTATGGAACTGCATTAAGACGTAGGATTAACACCGCTAATATGATTGCTTAAATCTGATAACTTAATTTAATTACAGGCCAAACGAATATTCAATGAGTATGAGACAGTGGAAACGAAAAGTTTAAACTTTCAACAATTGCAAAGACTTGTTTTGTTGAAGCAAAATAAAGTTCTTTCATTGAAATTAAAAGTTTTAGAAGATCGGGTTGCAGAAAAGGAGCTAAATTTGGACGAATATTAAAACATAAAATTCATTATACTTATTTTTACTGAATATCTGTTTTTATTTAACTAACACTAAAACTTAAAAGTAACATAACAACTACGATCTCGAAAATATATTTAAAACTAAGTTATTTATTAATTTTTTTCTTGTTTTTCACAGAGTTTATAGTTATAGCTTTTATATTTTATGGTGAATTAAAACAACTGTTTTGCAGAATTGCAATGCGCGGTTTTGCACTTTTGCCAAATGAGATATTTTTTCCAAAAAGTTAAATAAAATGAAATCAAATTCCTTAGTTTTAGATTAATAATAAATGAGATATTTTTTCCCAAAAAGTTAAATAAAATGAAATCAAATTCCTTAGTTTTAGATTAATAATAAATGAGATATTTTTTCCAAAAAGTTAAATAAAATGAAATCAAATTCCTTAGTTTTAGATTAATAATAAATGAGATATTTTTCCAAAAAGTTAAATAAAATGAAATCAAATTCCTTAGTTTTAGATTAATAATAATAATATAATAATAATTTGGCGCTACAGTTTCAAGCCGACTCCGAACGGCTAATGTATTTTGACGAGGAGCTTTTTTATGGCAGGAATACCCTCGGAGGTTTGCCATTGCCTACCAAGGGGTAACCGCTGCTTAAAAAAACCCTTTTTTTCTACAAATTTACTTTTAGATGTTGCTGGAGCCAGGGCTCGAACCGAGGCGCTGCTGAATGTAGTGCGCACGTCTAACCACTCAGCCACAGCGGCCAGTTCTAGATTAACTATTAAAAATAAAAGGAATAACAAATACATGTATGTACATCTGTAAAAATTTAGTTTAATAAATTCGAAATTAACTGTCTTTTTCTTTTTCCCGCTTCTAAAACTCTAGAATTGGTTCGCACAGATTCGTCTTCTTTGCATCTTTCTTTCTTAAATATTCTATTATAGTTTAGTTCTGCTTCTGCTTGTGGGTTTCGAAATGGAGTCATTAGCCAAGGAGAGAGAGCATAACCCTCATCTCCAAGGAGTAAGGCATTACTTTGAGCATTCCCCATGATCGTGTATATGCTTCTATTCCTTAGCACCCGAGAGTCATGAACCGAACCTGGCCAGGATACATCCAAGCCGATGAACCATTCATTACCATCGCATGTTGCTTGCACATTTATCGAATGGAAGCCCTTTCTACATATGTACTCATCACTTTGCGAGGACGGTTTTTTTATTCTAATGTGCGTGCAGTCAATGACGCCAATCGCAAACGGAAAACCATTGGTTTTGCGCAGCTCTGATTTCTTCATCTGTGGATGGAAATTTAATCCATTCATGAGCCCTCCCTGATATAATATGTGCCATTTCGCGAATCACTCTTGACACGGTGGTTTGGTGAACTCCTGCATCTTCCCCAATTCCATTTTGGAAGCCCGGATCGGCACAAAACCTTAAAAATATACACATCTTTTCCCTGTTGGGAATCGCGCCACCCTTTCTTTCACTACTTTCACCAAGGAAATAGTTTGTCAGCCAGTCTACGTGCTCAAAATCAAACCGGTACATTTTTTTATATTCACTTTGAATAGCGGTTTTTCTCAATTTATAAGTTTTTTTTTGTCTAAGGGGAACAAAATATTCGGCCATCTTTATATTTGTAAACACGCGAGTCAACTAAAAGGCAGTCTCACCTTTTTGTGAGATCGATCTCAAAAAAGTGAGCAACTTCTTGCTGTTATGCATACCAAAGTGAGCTCTTACTCTCGAACATTTCATGAGTTGTGTTCAAACACGACATGTGAGATCTATCTCACACACCGAGTAAAAGCAAGCGAGTTCAATAATTTTTATGCATATCAAACCTACCTTTTACTCCAAAACTCGAGTCTGAGCAAATGCTCGCTTATTATGCATAAGGCCCAATATCTCGAAGGTCGTGGCTCGTTTAACCGGTCACTGGCTATTTGGCAGGCATTTCTCGAGGCTAGGAGTTTACTCCCATGAATATTGCAGAAGTTGCAGAGATGGGGAAGAGGAAGAAACAGTCGAGTACTTCCTTTGCAATTGTCCAGCTCTAGCTAAAATCAGAGCAGGGTGTCTAGGTAAATACCTTTTTAATTCTCTTACAGAACTGTCTGGCGTGGGGTTGGCATCAATACTGCGTTTCATAAGAGCCACAAAATGGTTCCACGAAGGAAGATAAATGAGGTTCCCGTGTAGCACAGTGGTATCACAACGGACCTGTAAGGTCTAAGTGAGTTGGTCGTGCAGACCGACTACCACTATAACCTAACCTAACCTAACTATTAAAGAAGCTGGACTAATTTAATGCAAAAATGTGGAAAAGTTGTCGCATTTAGTTAATTTCGTAAAAGTTGCGTAATTTACAAAGTTATTATGTACAGCGTACAACTTCCTGCTTTGTTTCTTCTGTATGAATATGAGATGATCTATCAAATAACGATATTTGCTGCATTTGCATCATCATCATTCATAGCGTTACAAAGCGAGGAGTCTTACTACGATTGCTATTATTTTTGGAGTACTTAAAATTCGAGAAAATCTAAAACGGGGAAGCTGCACTTAATACCTGGACCTCTATCAAAACCCATCCAGGTTATTTTAGTAGCCCAAAAACTTTTTTCAATTGGGACTAAATTGTAACCAATTTGTTGTTTCGATAACGAAGTAATTCAGGTGTGCTTTGGAAGACGAACATTGACGTGGATGTGGTTTCTCTGCGGTTTTTACAATTATAATTACGAGGGTTCTTTTGACATTTTTGTTCTCTGCTTGGGGGTTGTTTTCTTAGTTGTAAACTCAGGTGGTGGCTAGGGTTATGAAAACTTAACTTTACACGACAGCGTGTTTCCACCGTCTAAGCAGATATGTTGTAAATGGTCTCAAATTTTAGTTCTAAAATCACTTTTTTAGTTCTCAAAATTAACTTTTTAGTTCTAAAAAATATCTTTTCAGTTCCAAAATTTAGTTTTTTAAGTTTTAAAAACTAGTTTTGGAGTGCTAAAGAAATACTTTTCTGAGGTCTACAAATAAAATTTTTGGTTCTAAAAATTACTTTTCAGTGCTAAAATTTCGTTCAGTTTAAATATTTACTGAAAACAACTTTCTTTTTTCTAAGAAAGAAAAGTGCTTTCTTCTAAAAATAATTTTGTAGCTCTAACAATTCCTTTTTATTACTAAAACTTTTAATTTTGTTCTAAAAATTACTTTTTAGTGCTAAAAACTCTTCTTTTAGGTTTAAAAAATTATTTTTTTTAGTGTTAAAAATGTTTTGCTCAGTTCTAAAAATATATTTTTAGTTCTAAAATCACTTTTTAGTTATCAAAAGAAAGTTTTTAGTTTTAAAACTTAGATTTTTATGTACTAAAAAATAGTTTTCTGAGTTCTACAAATAATTTTTAGTTCTAGAAACTACTTTTAAGTGGAAAAATTCGTCTTTAACCCTCTACTGCATGGAAGTGTTTAAAATAATAAAAATAAATAAAACACCGTAAATTTATGTTGATTGAGGGTAATTTATTGCGTATTTAACAAAAATAAAAAAATTCACTTGGCGGTTTGGAAGAAAAAAAATGAAGCCATATATGGCCTTATATGCGTTTAGGGTTATTTTTGGGAAAAAAATTTATTGGGTGTGGAAACTTGTAAAACAGTTCCTTTTGTCGTTGTAGCACAAGAACACGTTGCACTTTTCGCAAAAGGTGTATGAGCGAAAAGAGCAATCATTTTGACAAAGTTGTCGGTTTTTCATCCATTTCGGGAAATGGCCTATTCCGTCCGTCCGCACAGAACTCAAGGGGAAATCCTGTCGCTTTCTTCTTTTACTGCTGGTAGGTATATTTTCTCTACTTGCCGATGGCGAGTTTGAGGGTGTGGGTATAGGTCGTCCTCGTTTTTTCAATTTACCAACTTTGCAAAGATGTTCAGCTATTGCAAGCTTGAAGTCAAACAACGGCATATATTCCTTCGACTTTCGACGCCACAAAATCCAAGCATTGACAACGCACATATCAATCATATGAAAAAAAATCTTTTTATACCACTTTTTTGTCCTCAGTTGTATTCTATAAAGGCCTAGTAAAGAATCCAGTAAATCAACGCCACCCATATAATAATTATATACATCAACTGCCCTAGGAGAATTGATTTCAATATACTTCTTCTCTCTTTTACAGTACCGTTTTTTCGTTGACATAGGTTGACATCCGACATAGGTTGAAAGAATATTTACCACTTTGTTGTCAAACCAAGTGACCAGACCAAGTTCAACTCCATCAATATCTGCTACTTTTTCAACCATACTTCCACGGCCTAACTTTTTCATTTCTTTTTCGGTTGGCATCTTACAATTTGTTACACGATTTAATCTTACTGTGCCTAAAGGTAATATACCATTTTTCATTAGATACACCTGAAGCTTCGGACTGTTAAACCAATTATCAAAAAATAGTTGATAGTTTTTTCCTTTTGGTATTGTAGCTGCTAGTCTCGTTACAACATTTCCACTTACTCCTATATTTGGTGCTCCTTCCGGGAATGTATTGCTTTGAGCTCCGGCAAATATATCAAAATCGTAACTAAAACCTGAAACTCCGCTCAAGACAAAATTTTTGAATCCCCGTTTGTGGGGTTTAGCTGGATTATACTGTTTGAGATGATGGCGGCACTTTGTGGGAATTATTTGTTCATCAACCACTAAATGTTCTTCTTTGGGTACAAGCAACAATCGAGCACGAATTTTGTCTAACAATGGTCGAATCTTAAAGAGCTTATCAAACCCGAGTTCACCTGGTGATCTTATATTTTCATTATTATTGAAGTGTAAAAATCGTTTGATGTTTTCCCATCTGTTACATGTCATTGCGTTACGTACAAATTCTTGGCCAATGAATGTGTTCCAATAATGTCTGGATGATGGTAGTTTTATCAAAGACATGTATATTGTTATGCCTGAAATAATTTTTATAAGTGATTTTTTTAACTTTTTTACTTGAACTCACCTATAAACTGATCAATCTCGTTCCGAGTAATATTGGCAGGTTTATTTATATCCATTTGTAATGCAATTAAATTCGATTGCTCTACAATAAAGTTCATCAAATCGTCATTGAAAATAAAATTAAACATATCTGCTGGTGTCTCCAGTTCCTCAATAAAGTCAGGAAGGTTTGAGTCTCCTTGAAATGGAAAATTTTCACTGGAATAAGGAGGCAAACAAATTTCTTTCCAAATTGGAGGTCTAGGCTTGTTAGCAGATTTTGCATTCGATGTAGAAGGCTTGTTATAGTCATCTGAGTCATCGGTATCATCAGTCTCTGGTACATAAATATGCTCCTGTTCTGGCGGTTTACTTACAAAGTCTTCTTCGTCGGTATCAGATATGTAGTCATCATCACTTTGATCACCTCTATTAACTTCATAAACATACTTTAAGTTACCATAAAATGATCGTACATTCATTTCTAGGAAATTCCATTGCGATTTATCAAAAACAAAACAGAAATATGTATACACATATGTTAGTTCATTATTTACCTTAGTGCATGAAACGCCATATATGGCTTCGTCAGTTTTTACATAAAATCAAACACAAGATACTTACTTTTCATATAAATTATATTTGAATTCAAAAAATAACTTCACTTTCTATACAAATATATTTTTTTTGCTGTAGTCTTGCTTTTATTTTTTATGCAATAGTGCACATAAATCACTTCAAAATTTGCTTTTGTTCTCACACTTGAAGCACTCAAAAAAAGATAACGGAAAAGGTAGCTAAAACACTTGTTGACAATATTTAGTTCTGCGTATGAGAAGAAAACAAAGCATAGAATGTGATAATTATTATTCTCTTTTGATTAAGTCCCGTTTTTATAAAAATACAACACAATCAATGGTAAAAACCATATTTGGCGTTATATGCGGTAGAGGGTTAAGTTCTAAAAAATACTTGTTCTAACTGTTCTAAAAATACTTTGTTCAGTTGTAAAAAGATATTTTTTAGTTCTTAAAGCACTTTTTAGTTATCAAAAGAATTTTTTTAGTTCTGAAACTTAGATTTTTAAGTGCTAAAACGTAGTTTTTGAGTGCTAAAATACTTTTCTGAGTTCTACAAATAATTTTTTAGTTCTGGAAACTACTTTTTCAGTTTTAAAAAATACTTTATATTCACTGTTGTTCTAAAGATTACTTTTCGTTGTTCTAAAAATAGCTTTCTAGTTCTAAAAGCTAGTTCTTAGACCTAAAAATTTTTCTTTTTGTTCTAAAATTTATTTTTTAGTGTTGAAATTTCTTCTTTGAGTTCTAAAAATACATTTTTCTAGTTATAAAAATACTTTGTTCAGTTCTAAAAATATATTTTTTAGTTCTAAAAGCACTTTTTAGTTATCAAAAAAAATTTTTTAGTTCAGAAACTTAAATTTTTAAGTACTTCAACTTAGTTTTTGAGTGTTAAAAATACTTTTATGAGTTCTAATATACAAATAATTTTTTAGTTCTAGAAACTACTTTTTAGTGCAAAAATTCTTCTTTCAGTTTTAAAAAATACTCTTTATTCACTGTTTTTCTAATGATTACTTGTTCAAAATATAATTTTTTAGTCTCAAAAATTAGTTTTTAGTCCTAACAATTTTTCTTTTCGTTCTAAAAATTATTTTTTAGTGCTAAAAATTCTTCTTTTAGTTCTAAAAAAACCTTTTTTCTACTTCCAGAAATACTTTATTCAGTTCTAAAAATACCTTTTATATAATAGTACTAAAAAATTCTTTTTATTCATTGTTGTTTTAACTACACACACAAACGTAATAAAAAATAAAAATCGTAGTTTTTGAACCAAAGAACGTATACAGTCAATAGTGTGCAGTCCGAATCCGCTATTATTAATTAAGCTCACCTAGCTAGTTTCACTATTTTAATTTCAGCCAAATCTAATTTTGTGTGGTGAATCAAGCTACATGAGTTTTGGTAGAGGAATGGACCGGAGCTGCCCTCTTTTCTTTTTATACGTTCTTTGCTTTTTCTACTGGACTAACTTCGCGATCAGATTTCGCGTGATTTATACATAATATATATGTACACAATTTAACGCACGCTTTACGCACCATCACCGTCTTCTGAATTATTCTGGGTAGAGATCGAAATACTCAGGACACTCTACTTGTGATTTGGTGGTAAATAGTTCTGAAGCCCGTTGTCTCCGGCGCCGTTAGAGATCGAAGTGATTGGCGAGCCAATTTGCACTGTGTGTGAATCCTCATCATCCCCCGCACCTACGCCAACAGAGTCACCCAAACTGCCGATTGCAGAGGAGACAGGAATAGTACCTTCATTCGAAAGATTGCTTGAGCCACCCAAAGCATCATATTGAGCTGAGAAAAAAAAAAACGAAAGATTTTATTGATTTGTATTCCACTTAATTCGTTGTTTAGTTTTCGCTCACCTTGAATGGTGTGTTGTGCATGCAACGCCTCGTCGGGTGTTTTGTACTTAATAAAGAATACTTCTGGCTTACTGACACTGGGCGCTGGTGTTGCCACTTCAGCGCTGACATCCAGGGCATTTGCCTTCTTGGCCAATACATAAATCGCTGTCTTATCCTCAACTGGCGCAACATTGGCGATAATCTTAGCTTTGTTGACATTCGATGAAGGCGTATTGATGAACACAACATTATAGTTCTTGCGTGGTTGTCCAACATTTATATACCGCACAATTTGCTGCTCATCATGATCCTCAGGTGCTGAGTGCAACCAGAAATGTTTAGTCACAATTGGTTTCTGGCCGACAAAGTTCGACGCTTGATGAGAATAGTGCACCGATTGTGTGTTGCCAGAGACGTAACCAGATTGATAGCTGTTGCCTGCTGATGAACCACCGAAATCGCCTACGCCGCCGCCATAGCTGCCAAATCCGTTCGAGGTAGAAGTGGCCCCAGAAAAACCACCACTGCTGCCACTGTTATATCCAAGGCTAGGAGCGCCACTAGAACTGATAAATTTACTGCTGCCTCCATAATCGCCAACTGAGACGGGGAAGGTGGGTGTTGGGCTAAAGTAGTTGTTATTTGCGGGTAGCGGTGACTGCAGTAAATTACCACCTGAGCTGCTATAGCCTGGCTGGTAGCGATAACCGTGGCTAACATCCGGGCGAGCAAGCGAAATTTGAGCGCTAGCGGCAATGAAGGCGAAGAGCTGATCAGAAGATAAACACAAATTTGATGGGAAAATCAGAGTTATTTTATATTTTATAAATTTAAAATTTCTTTTTGTATTGGGCGTCCCATCAAAACCACATATTTTGATTTGAGCGCCATTGGAAGTCTAAGAGTTTTGAAGTGAAATGTTGGTATCTACCGGCGGAGCGGTGCAAGTTTGTCACCAATTTACGCCTTTCCATTTTTTCTTTAAGAATTTTGGATGTATGACAACAATGCAATACAAGAAGAATTCCTGTACTAAAAGGTGAGATCCAATTATGCCGATATTGATGATATTATGCCGAAAAGTGATCGATAATTTGATTGAATTTGTCAAGGAGTGACTTTTTTATGCCCTCATATCCCATGACATTGCCAAATGGTCTTTAAGGTCTCAAGATATCTTTTATTCTGTATTACAATAATTACATTGACGTTTAAGTCTGTTGTTTTATATTTCTAATGAAGTGGTCTTAGCGCGACACCCTTTAGTTTAAAGGATTTTTTGTTTATCCTTATTTCTTCACCACTCACCACTAATTTATTCATTCTTCTTCAAATATAATAAACTATTTTTCACGAAACAAAATTTCTCAGTCAACTACCAAGTCGTAGTGAATGTGGATGAATACTGAATTCCTCTGCACAATTGCTGTACAATTTTATATCAGAAAATGATTTGTAAAAAAATCGTATAATACTTTCGTAGGAAATCCCGGTCGCCACTTTTAGCTTGTTTTAATTAAATCAATTAAAGTGTAGTATCAAAAATGTTGAACGACTCGCAATAAATCGTTATGCAACTATAAACAAATCCGGCTTGAAATTATCGCGCTCTCAGAAGGTGCTAATTGCTGGAGACAATCCGGGAACTTACAGTTGTAGTGAAGATAGATCGATTTTGCTCGCGTCCGATCACCTGCTATCAAACTCGAAGCCAGTGTTGCCAAACATATGCACATGTATAGGTGTGTTTCTTTGGTTTTTTACCCTAAAGTCTTAGGTACTAATTATCCTCTAAAATAATGCCACACTTTTAATGTAAAGGAATTAAAATGGTGCTGATACTGCAGTTTTTATTTTGTTTATAATCTGTTATTTCATTTTTTTATGTTTTGTATTGGACATCTTGACACAAAGGTGTCAATTGATGACTGTTTTTAAATTCATCGCTGGTTTGTTTGCCATATGACTGGATGGATTGATTGGCAAATAAAAATTAGACAGAGATACTTGCGCGTGTGTTAGGATATTTTTTTAAACTAAAGTTCACCTATTAGTGAACTGTAAATGAAGTTTACTGATACTTCAGAATGTTTTATGTTAGTTTCCGTTATAGTATTCAACTATTTGCACTCGGCTATTTGGCAAAATTTGAGAGCCAAAACAGTTCTTTAATTGTAATTCTTTTAGTGTGAATGGAAAAAATGAAAAAAAGTGGAAAAAATTTTAAAAATAGTAGTTATACTTTTATTTGAAACTAGATAAAAAAAAATAAATAATTGGCACGTACACTTCTGTTAGGTGTTTGGCCGAGCTCATCCTCCTATTTGTGGTGTGCGTCTTGATGTTGTTCCACAAATGGAGGGACCTTTCAAGCCGACTCCGAACGGCAGATATTTTTATGAGGAGCTTTTTCATGGCAGAAATACACTCGGAGGTTTGCCTTTGCCTGCCGAGGGGCAACCGCTATTAGAAAACTGTTTTTATTAATTTTGCTTTCACCGAGATTCGAACCAACGACCTCTCTGTGAATTCCGAATGGTAATCACGCACCAACCCATTCGGCTACGGCGGCCGCCATGAAACTAGATAGTCACTACAAAAGAAACCGCAAGAAAAGCAGCAGAATTAGCTGCGGAGTTAGTTCCTCTTAATATTCGAACAAACATTTTCAATGATAGCCAAGTGGCTATTAAAGCAATTATGGCTTCTTGCACTAACTTGTGTTCAAGAGTGCAGACCCAAACTCTGCGAAAATGAGCATTTCACTACTTTTACTGGATACCAAAACACAAATGAATAGAAGGAAATGAGAGAGCCAATAGCTAGCTAAGGCAGCTATTCGCTTGCCGAGATTTCCTTCTGAAAACGGAACTAAATGAGGAACTAACTCTGGCAGCGCAGTCGATATGGCAACACTCAACCTCGTACAAAACTGCTACAATTATGCTAAGGACTTGGAATACGAAAACTGCAAACTTTATTTTATCATTGGCTAGGAAATATTACAAAATATTTGTTGGAGTAATGACGGGACACTGTCTCAACCCATATCACGCAGCCAAAAAGGGATTAGTCCAGAACGATGCGTGTAATACATGAAACGAAGCGAATGCTAGGGATACTTTGGAACACTTACTTTGCCACTGCCCTGCTCTCTGTAGTACTCGACAAATAGGCCTAGGATCAACATATTTTTTATCCTTGAAGGATATTGTTGACAAAAGGATGAACGGCTTGTTAAAACTCGCGAAGGCGTGCATTATGAATTATATAAAATACAAATACATTGTACTGACAACTCAATGAGATCTTTTTTACATATCAGCCAACACTACCTAACCTAACCTACAAAACAACGTGAATCGAATCATTTTCTGGGTCTCAGGAAACCTTCTTTCTAGGAAAATTTCTGTGGTAAAATATTTTAAAATAACTATTGTAAGCGCACAAAATAACTGGAGGTAAAATTTCAAGTGAATTTGAATTTCGGCCGCCGAGCTGAATGGATTGGTTCGTGAACATAGGTTCGAATCTCCGTGCACGAAACACCAAAATGTAGAAAAAGTATTTTCTAAGGGTTTTCCAATAAGAGGTGTTACCCCGTAAAAGATCAATGGTTTCTTTGTTTGTGTGGCACGTAGCGCCGTCTTGTTGAAAATAAACGTCGATAGCACAATCCATTCACTGTAACCGTTGCTCCAGCTTCATTTTCGAAAAAGTAAGGTCCACCAAAAAGTCGCACGTTGAGGATAGAGAGGCTTTTTACCAATAACTCTTGGATTTTCTGAGCCACAGGTCGGACAATTTTGCTTGTTGACGAAGCCACCGAGGTGGAAATGGGCCTCATCACTCAAGATGATTTTTTGATGGAATTCCGGATCATTTTCGTGTATTTCAACGACCCAATCAGCAAATACACGACGTTGTTGTTGATCGGTCGGTTTGAGTTCTTGTGTTAACTGGACTTTATAAGTCTTAAGATCCAAATCTTTATGCAAAATACGGTGTAATGACGTTTGTGAAATGTCTAATCCAAAAGAACGACGAGGAATGGTCAAATCTGGGTTTTCTTCAACACTTTCGGCTACAACAGCAATATTTTCGGTTTTCGGCTATTCTTGAGCGACGTGCACGGGTTTTATTCTTCACATCACAGCTCGAATTTGTGCACCAATTTCTGTATTGCGGTCCGGCAAGGTGCTTCACGATGACCCAAAAATGTTCGAGTTCTATGAACCGTCTCTGCCAAATTTTCACCACTTTTATAGTGAATTTTAATAATTTCAATGCATTGTTTAAGCGTCTACCGTTCCATTTTTATTAATGGCGTAGTTTCTACTTGTCAAATATCAAAAAATGACAGCTTCAAAAGTGACATCTACCGAAATAGCGGGCTATTTAAAATAACACCTGTTATTGGAAAACCCTATAATGGCGGTCACCCCTCGGCAGGCAATGGCAAACCTCCAAGTGTATTTCTGCCACGAAAAAGCTCCTCATAAAAAAATCTCTGCCGTTCGGAGTAGACTTGAAACTGTAGGGCGCTCCATTTGTGGAACAACGTCAAGACACAACATCCTGCCACACTTATGATGAGGAACTCGGCCAAATACCTAACAGAAGAATACGCGCCAATTATTTATTGTAATTTATGGTTTTTTTTTTATTTCAATTTCTAAAATGAAACAAAGAATCGCCGAGACATTTCATTTGGGGTGGATTACTGATCTGTGTTCCGTTTGGATCAGGCAATTTTCTCAAGATATTCCGTTCTTAAGTTTACATTGTCTACAGCAACAGACGAATTCGGCGAGGAATTCTTCAAACCATAGTGACATTCGAAGATCGTTGCGTCGGGAGAAAATTGACTTTGCTTGCAGGATTCTGTTGATCAATTGTAATCGAAAACTAAAAAAAGAAATTACAAAGATTTTTCAACGAAATAATAAAAAAAAAATGAAATAAAATTAAAAAAAAAAAATTAAATGCAAAAATTTGGTAGTAGTAGGTAAAAAGTCTTCTAAAAATGTTGAGTGTTGAGTTTCAAAAAAAAAAAAAGGAAAAGAAAAATTCATAACTTTTATTTAAAATTCAAATCGATAAATCGCTTGAACGACAATGCAAACCTAAAGTCGAAATATTTTGACACTATTTCTATTATTTTTTGTGCTACACTTATAAATGCATACATACATTTACATATTATGAAACCGAATTCGCAAGATTGCAATAACGATTTCCTTTCATCCTTCTAAGAAAATTAATTGTACCTTCTCTTGGTTTCAATTCTCTCTCTCGACTGCATCCGAACACTTTTCGATATTAGGCTCATTTGGGTACCTGGTCACAGTGATTTGGCGGGAAACTGCTGAGCTGATAAGCTGATAGAAGGGGGACCCTCGAGGCAATTTCACCGCGAAATGAGAGGATTGGGGTTCCCTCCTGGAAAAATGGACCTCCTGTATACCCAGCGAGCGCAAATGTGCAAAGTCACGAGTGCAGCGATTCTGGCCATAGGTAGATAGGTTGAGAAAGCCGCTGCTCTCGAATTTGGTAGGTATACTTACCGGATATTGTCCGTTAAGTATTCATGAGTTGAGGCTTAGGATTGGTTCGAGTTCTTTCTGCAGAAGCTGTCTGGGGTATGGGATGAACTCATTTCAACACCTTCTCCTCAGCTGTCCTGCTCTCGCCGTGCTAAGATTCAGACATCTTGGCTGTCACTTTTTTTGCTACACCCGCGGATATAGCAGCTGGTTGATATCATCAGCAGCTTGAAGCGGTTAACGCAATTGTATTATAATTAGCCAAGGCAGCTTTTTCCGAGGTTTGCTCTTTAATATAAAAATAGAAATAAAAAAACTGATGTTCATTCTAATTGCACTTTTTAAGCCAAAATTGGAACAACCATGGCATTTGTCAATTAAAGTAATTCGGTGAATTATTCGAGTTATTTCAATTGAAATCTTTTAGTCTATACAGGTTTGTTGTAATACCATATTTTGGCTGTTTATTGGTTTTTTTCATAACTTTTTTGGAATACACATTGTTCAAATTAATATTGGTCATACGCTCTTTTGTCGTGCTCTGTTTGTTCCACTAAAAAGTTGTCAGTTTCGTGCATGTGCAGTATAAATTTCGTAGATACGAGTATTTGGTAGGTGGGAAGCTAAAAAGTTAATTAAGTGTTGTTATCATTTTTATAAAACTGCACGCTAAAAGCAAGTTGTTGCTGTATGAGTTTACAACACAGCACGGCAAATAATTGGGTATTGGCATTTCGTGAAGGTTGCATTTACATAGTTGCCGATTTGATGGGTTATGGAATTGATTTTGAAAGTGTTAATATCGTAATAAACTCCTATTTGCTGCCATCAGTTATGTTAAATGGAAAGTGACTAGAAACTCACGCCTGCCAGTGTACCACACGAATATCAAATCGAATTTGTCTAAAGAGGAAAGTAGAGCAAAAGGAGACTAAAGTTAGAACTCGATGCCAAGCATTTCAGTCGCTTTGACTTTCAGCTGACAAATCTTATAGACTTCTTCAGCTGTTGCACTACACATACCCCGAAAAAAAGGGTTTAGAGTAAAAAACGACCGAACATCAGCTTTTGAGGTTGAAGAAGTCAAATGTTCGCCCGAAATCGAGATAAACTCTACATTTCCAAGAGTATAAAAAATGGACAACGAGTTTTCAATGATTCACCTTTATTTTATGAAGAAGACAAAACAAAGTCCCAACAATTCCAGTTCATATTTAAAATTAATTAAATAAAGTGAAAAATTATTTCGCTTCATTTGGGAAAGCTTCATGTAAAATATTTTTAATATCACTGAGAAACGATTTGCCACGTTTGATAGCAGTAGGCGCTGAATCTGAATTCTTCTTCAAAAATTTTCCATCTCGTCAAAGCGTGAGAAAATTTCATGAAAAATGTGAAAAAAACTCAAATTAGAAATATTATTTCGATGGGATGCGTTTTACGATATAATAGTCGTATAGAGCTTATATTTTTTTCCACATTTTTACTGTTTTTAGAAAAATTGTGGAAATAATAGTTGCCTTCGATTCATCAACTAAGTAGCGAGTAGTAAACAAAACAAAAAAATTCCCTTGCATCCAAGATTGCATATAATTTGGGAGCACTACTAGGTTGCTTCAATAAGTTTTGCGCTTCGATAAGAAAAACACAATTTTATCGTTTAAAATACACTTTTTCAATCAGTATAGTCTCGTGGAACACCAATACACTCTTTCCGACGAGATTCCAATTTATGAATTTTATCCCTAAATTGAGATCCTTGAATCCAGATTGGAAGGGCTGCAACATCCATAGCCTCCATAGCTGTTATGACCTCATCATTTGAAGAAAAACGCTTTCCACGCATGCATTTTTTTTTAGGACTGGAAACAGATAGAAGTGGCTAAGAGCCAAATCCGGTGAATACGTTGGATGTTCCAGTAATTCGAACTTTAATTCAAGGATTTTAGTCACTGTTAAAATGCTCTTTTGACTCGGTGCAATGTCCTGATGAAAAAAAAAAAATCTTTTGCATCTGGGTATTTTTTCACGAATTGTTTCCTTTAGCTGGTATAAAAGGTTACAATAATATTCAGAATTTCTTGTTTTACCACTTTGCAAGTAATTCACAAACAAAATTCCTTTCGCATCCCAAAAAAATGATATCAACACCTTCTTGGCCGATTTCTGGACACGAACTCGTTTCGGATCCGAAAAACGAAGTTCACACCACTCTTTAGCCTCTTATTTTGTCCCAAGTCCCATCCATAGTGAAGAATCGACGCACAAAACCCTTGTTACAATATTGTTTTTGTTAAAATATTACTTACACTGCCCATTGAGATGCCTAAGGCTTTTACGAAATCTCGTTCACTTACTCGACGATTTTTCAATACGATATCCTGTATTTTTCAACGATTTCTGGTGTTGTTGCTGTTTTTGACGTCTTTGACTTGAATCGTCTTCAAGGCTTTTACGGCTTCGATTAAATTCCACAGCCCGTATTTCTACGGTACTAATTGATGGTGTTAAACGTTAAAAAAATAAAAATTCAATCAGTGCACGGACTTGATTTTTTCCATTGTAGAAATTACTAGAAATGAATTGACTGACAGATTGAAATAAAACTTCCCATAAGTTCATATGAAGAGTGTACCAACATAACAAAAAACAAATGTAGGCTAGTAGCAACGCCCTCTATTATCGAACCGCAAAACTTATTGAACAACCTAGTAACTGCTAATTACTCAAATTAAGATCAATTTGATTTCTCACTCAATGCAGTGTAGGGAGATGATCCCCAAGTAAACTTCTATTTCTACTGAACTCAACTAATCTCATATTTCAACCCCATTTTGTTGGTCAGTTCGAAAAAGAACCCATACTTACAAATGTTGTTGGTATTAGTTTTACTTTACATTCAAACCTCTAAACTTTATGCACAATTAATTTCTATTGCTAACTGGTATATTTTCTTTGTCTTTTTACAGAGGACTGGCAAGCGTTTCGTGACTCAAATCGTCTACGCAATTGGGAATACAAAAAGGCTTTAGTGCATCTCCAAGCGATCTATGGCATATTTCCTTATTACAAAGTCAGCGTTGAAAATCGGTGAGTATTTAGTATTTGATTTTCTCTGCTTCCATTAAAATTTTTTGGCAATGGAGTAGTAAAGTGTTTTTGCTACACGAAAGCCACACTCAGTCAAGGATGATAGATTACCAGGTCTGCTCGAAAAAAATTGACGAGAATTTTGGATTCCACGTCACTTGGCCTGTGTGTTGTTGATTGTTATCACTACCACAAGCTAAATTTTGTTACTTACTTTGTTGCACTCGTTCATAATTGCTTTGGCACCAATCAAGAAACGGTGCAATATCTGTATGGTGTCAGTTGTAATTATGAATGATAATTTGGAAAATTTCAATTTGAGGAAGATCTTTTAAAATTTGTAAACGTTCAAAAAAAAAAAATTGAAATACAAAGTTAACTATGTACAAGACTCTTATTCGACCAATCCTAACCAATGCTTGTGAGGTATGGACTTTTAAGGTTGATGCTTGCGCGCCGATTGCTAGCATGAAATTTAAGAAAGATCTTGAGCCCAATAAGAATGATTGATGGTACCTACAGAATTCGATTGAACTCTGAACTGAACGATCTAACTCAGAACGAGATAGCTGTACGTTTTGTTAAAGCACAGCGCATAAGATGGCTGGGTCATGTGATCCGTATACCTGCTGACTGTACTGTGAAGAAAGGCTTGACAGGAAAGCTAATGGGCGTGAAGGCCAAAGGCAGATCGAGGAACCGTTGGATAGACGCAGTGGAACACGATCTTATGAAGTTGGGAATACGTAACTACGAAGTGACAGCTCAAGATAGATCGTTTTGGAGAAGCATTTTGATCGGAGCTTTGACGCACTCCGCTTTGTAACGCTAAGAAAGAAGAAAACGAAACATTTACATTTTTTTTACTTAAAGCATAGATAAAACCCATGCAGCAATAATTAAACGTAACGGAATATGTCTAATTTTCACCTTGTTTTGGTCATCATGAGCTACCAATAAATCTTTGATGCCCTCTTGGAAAAGTTACTTTTTGAATCCAGAGCAAATTCTAAAGAAAACGTACTCAAATGTACTCATTTCTATGAAAATGTTTGCTAAAAAACTAGCAGGTAATAAAGTTTTTGTTGTGGCACAAAACGTGTTTGTTCGTGTACCAAAAGACATAAAGAAAATATTGGGTAAAATCGTGTAACGCATCACCAGGCGAATAGGTTTGCATGTGTCAATTTTCGGCAACGGATTTTAAGATCGGGCCAGATCGAAAGAGGGCGAAGTTGTGTAGTGATGCTCTTCCGATGCGATTTTGCTTTGCTGGAATGAGCCCGAAACACGCCATCCTTTGGTTGACGCTTCTACGCAAACAGAGTACTTTTTTTTATTTAAAAAGCGTAGTTCTATTCAACTGATTTTTGATTTAGGTCGTGTACTGATTGTCCTGTGTTAACATGGAAAAAATTGACCCATATTAAGGAACGACTTGTGAAATTGGATAAGTTCAATTCCAACGGCAGCCAAATATTTTCTGAGGGGCAGATTAAAAAATTGGAAACCCAACGAAAACAATTGCGCTTGGAATGATATGGCACAGGCAATATCCAAAATTCATAAATGAATTAGTATAGGCCTTTTGAGAATGGGAAACACACTTTTTTTGTTAAAAACTTATAGCTTTTAAGAGTTAATTAGGTTATTGTAGAAATTGTTGAAATCCAGCAATTATGTTGAAAATACTATGTAAAGTTTATTTAGTTTCTGATGGTTTTGGTTATCACAGCTGTTTGTCAAACTACAAGCTTTTGGATTTAGGATATTCTTCTTTCTAAACCCTGAAAAAGACCATGGCAAATTTGAGAAAATTTACTAAATTAAAGCTTTATAAGCAAAGAACTCGATAACTAGGCTCTAGGTGACAAATTTTCGAAAATGGTTGAGTTAAACTTATAAATAATTAAGTACCATTTTCTAAAATAACATAAAATTAGTCCAGTCTTTAACTTTAGTTGGATAACTTTGAGTTTATTTATTTAAAATAGTCGTCGAATACCAGGTGAATACCGAATACCGTGAGTGATTGATGGTTAAAATGCGATTTCTAGTCAAAAAATCAGTCGCAAGAGTCGAACGATGATGACAAGCCACAAGATGGTGCAATATCATGAAATAAGCGCCAGCTTCCTCCTTCGCGGTATTCAGGGCGAATTCGACGAATGCGATGGAACAAACGCTTCAAAACGCCAAGATAGAAAATTGCATTGAGGGTTTGGGCCATTGGCACGAACTCCTTGTGGACAATTCCCTTGGAATCGTAAAAACAAATGAGCATCGGCTTAATTTTTGACTTCTCCAAACGGGATTTTTTGGGTGGTGGCTTGTCTGGAGCCTACCATTCGGCACTTTGACGCTTGGTTTCAGGCTTATGTTGGAATCACCACGTCCCATCACCAGTTAAAATGTTGTAAAGGACGTTTTCGTCTTTTCTCGCCTCTTTAATGAGGCCTTTCGAATGTTAAATTCTGAGCCATTTGTGGTCCTCAGTTAACTTATGCGGAATGAAACGTGCACAGACCCTTCGCAATCGATGTTTTGGAGATATTCAACTCCGATTCCATGAATTTCAAAAATGATTTCGGTTAATTTTGGATAAATTTACGAACAATTTCGATGGAATTTTCGGTGATTACTGATTTTGGGCAGCCCGTATGTTCATTGTCATTTATGTCCTCACAACCGTCTCTGAAACGTGTAAACCACTCATGAACTCTGGCACGAGATAGCCAATCACCATAAACTGTTTTCACCAATTCAGATGTTTCGGTAAACATTTTACCGATTTTACCACATTTGATATTAACTCTTTGTTCGAAACTCATTTTTGCAGCGATGGTAGAAACATAGTGACACTTTTTTTGTTTGTTTTGGTTTTGTTTTTGATGGGTGAGGTAGGGTTCAAAATGCCTTCACACTAACAGCGACCGTCGTCCACTGCGTCGTGTGGTGTGGCCACTACAACGATCCCTCTTCACCTTCTGGGTAGAAACCCTTCCCGGAACTGCTTTCTATATTACTTCGGAAGAGCCCAGAATGGCATCCATAAAGCACCATTTCTATTCACCCCCGTCTGGGTCCACCATATTTGTAGCCAGCTTTCATGCTATAAGCTCGTCTTCTTGTGTCTCTATCTGTGCGGCTTCGCTTTGTTGCACTGGGTCGAGGTCAAGCTTTTTTTTCGTAGTACGTTCTCGATGTATTTCTTTACTGCGTTCCAGCTGTCCTCGTGTTCGAGCATTTTGCTGATTATGTTGCTCGGTGCGATGTCGCTAAACTGCTCCCTCAGAGCATTTCTTTCCGCGAGCCATCTGTTACAACTAAAAAACGTGTGTTCAGCGTCATCGCTCAGCACTTCGCTTAGAATCGGTTAACTTGCCCATGCGGTATAGGTATCTCCGAAAGTATCCGTGGTCCGAGAGGAACTGAGTTAAGAAGTAGTTCACTTCCCCGAAGTTCCTTTGGTCCCATTTGTTAATTGAAGGAATAAGTTTCGCCGTCCATCTGCCACTAGGTTCAGTGTCCCATCGGCTTTGCCACCGCAGCATGGTTGACATCTCCGTTCTGAGAAGCTAGTGATGACGTGTCTCTGCTTGGAGTCCCACGCATCCATTCGTTCCCGGACCATGAGGTCGACGGGTATCTGCCCGCTGATCACGAAAATTGCTGCGCCTGAGACAGTGCGGTAGGCTGAGGCAACTCTGAGTGCCGTTGTTCGTTGCACAGTCTCCACTACTTTACGCTTGGCTTTGCAGTTTAGGCCAATTCCCTATACTTCGCTGCCATACAGGAGAATTGAGCTTGTGCCCGCCAAATTAGCTTTCGTTTGCTCACCGATGTTTGTCATTAATCTACTTAGCTTACCCGTGACCTTTGCTGCTTTGGTATCTTGCCGCATGCCGTAACTGGGCCCAAAAAGTGAGCCTGCAGTCAAGTTAAATACCTAAGTATTTCAATACTTTTTGGGTTACTAAGGACGCCTATTTAGGTGCTGACCTCGAATGGCATGTTACCTCGTATCATAAGGATGACTTCGGTTATATGTTTGGCGAGTTCTAGGTCCTCAAGCCATATTTGCGTCCTTATCATGACTTGGTTCAGCTTCCTTCTAGCGTCCTCAGTGTCCCGAGCTGGTATGACCGCCGCTATATCGTCCGCGTATCCCACAAGATGTGTATCTTCTGGTATTTCTATGGTCAATATCTCACCGATCTCTGGAATCTGGATCGGAGCCGAAAATAGATCCTTGAGCTGCGCCAGTCGTTATCGCTTTTGTTTTCTGACCATCTGGTGTGTCGTACAGCGGTTCACGCTCACTAAGGTAACTCTGGACAATACTTAGCAGGTATGCAGGTATTCGACGCAATAACTTCGCTTCCACTAAACCGAATGTCACCAAGATTTCATTGGAAGTCAGCTAAGGATGGAACTTCCAACGCACTCATGATGGTGCCATCAAAAACATTTTTATGAAGACAGTCTTGTTTATTTTGGACTTCGCCTTGTAAGTAATATATTTGACATTAAACTTGGGAAGAGGTCATTAAGTTTCAAGAATGTATGCAAATCTGCATTTTCATTTACTTGGAATACATTTTTGAAATTATCCCACTTTCTGATTTTCAACGAGCCAGACTGCATAAAAATTTAATCTACCCTACTAAGAAGTGTTTACTATTATATTATTCTACTATACATATGCATATAACTCATATAAGAACACATTTAATTTTTTCAGCTTTAATAAGCCGCATGACTACATAATCACTTTGGATGAGGGCGAAATTGGTTTGCCCGATCGTTATTTCTACAATATTGATCAAAATGACGAGGTAAATATGTAAATGCTTATTAGGGGTATTCACATTCGTTTCGTTGCTTTTTAACCCTTTACGATAGGCATACTAAATATTTCACTACTTACAGATCGTTCGTGGCTATAAATTGTTGCTGCGTGACTTTGCGATCAACATGGGTGAGCACCTTAAATTAGCTTACTGAATATGTGCCATAATACGTTCAAATAGCTCCAAGTGTTAAAAAATCATAATTTTTTCGTTATGTCTCCATTTCCCATAGGAATCGTATCAAATGAGGCGGATCTATTTGCTGATGAAATTTTCCATTATGAAAAACGCATAGTTAGTCACATCGACGCGGTGAAACAATCCGATGAGAGTAAATTGAATGAAATTAAGACGTTGGCTGAAATGAAAACAATAGCGCCATCTGTAAGTAAAATTATAAGGTATTGTTTTTTCTATAACAACACGTGCAACAAATTTTGATTTTTTGATTGGAACAAAAAAGCGACCATACACAAGTTGTACTGAAACTACTGAAACTACATCATGAGTGACCAGAATTTTGTAGAATAATTTTTTTTTACAGTGGGTTAAAGTTTCGAAAATATATATCAGGTCTATCCATAAGTTCGTGCGTATTTTATCCATAATTTCACTTTTGTACGATTTTTGCATACAAAAAATTATTCGAGCATATAACAGAACTATTTACATTTTCTTTGATATATTGTGCATTCAACAAGTGATTTTAATCGCGGATAGAAGCACGTGTGGTTAAAAATAAAATGGAATCTTCGAACGCGTATAAGTGGCATATTTTGTATTTTTTTTATAAAAGTGGTAAAAATGCAACAATTGCTGCTGCAGAAATAAACACTGTTCACGGAGAGGATACCGTTAGTGTAAGGACTGCGCAAAAGTGGTTGTCAAAACTCCGAAGTGATAACTGCGATGTGGAGGATGCTCCGCGCGCTGATCGTCCTGAAGTCTTTAACTCCGACGTCTTGCTCGAACTCGTGGAAGCTGAGCCAAATTTGACAGTCGATATGATAGCTCAGAGGTTAAATTCATCGCATGGAACAGTTCACAGGAACCTGGTTCAGTTGGGAAAGGTTTCAAAGCTGGGAAAATGGGTTCCTCATAGTCTTTACGTCGCCAACCTTCAGCAGAGAGTGAATGTGTGTTCTCAGCTGCTGGAACGGCTTGAAAATGAAAGTTTTTTGAACCGTATCGTTACTGGTGATGAGAAACGGGTCCTTTACAATAATCCTGTTCGCAAACGCCAATGGTTAGATAAATATGAAACACCAGAACCGATCCTGTCTATTTGGTGGGATATGGCCGGTAGTGTTTATTATGAACTTCTGGAACCAAACCAGACGATAACTTCTTCTTCTTCTTCACTTTTTCTTAATTGGCGCTATAACCGCTTACGCGATTTTGGCCGAGTTTAACAAAGTGCACCAGTCGTTTCTTTCTCATACTAACCAGCGCCAGTTGGACACACCAAGTGAAGCCAAGTCGTTCTCCACCTGATCTTTCCAACGCAGAGGAGGTCTTCCTCTTCCTCTGCTACCACCAGCTTGTACCGCATCGAATACTTTAAGAGCCGGAGCGTTTGTATCCATTCGGACGACGTGACGATAACTGCTGATTATTATTCCCATCAGCTGACAAACCTGAATGAGGCACTTAACAAAAATCGATCATCTTTAGAGAATAGACGCAAAGTTTTGTTTCACCACGACAACGCAAGACCTTATACCGCAAGGCAACCATTAGGCAAGCTGAACGAGCTGGGATGGGAGCTAATACCGCATCCACCATACTCTCCGGATATTGCACCTTGTGATTATCATCTTTTCAGTGGACTTCAATCCCATATGAGTAACTAGAACTACTTCTCAAAAGAAGCTATAAAAAGGGATATCGAAGCGTATTTTGGCTCCAAGGACAAACAATTTTTTGAACAGGGAATTAAAAATTTGCCTAAACGTTGGGAAGACATTGTAAATATATTATATTATTGATTAATAAATACTTTAAATATCTTTTTTATTAATTTTAAAACCACCAAAAAATAAAATCTTTTCCTCACTAGCTATTTATTTCAATTGGGGAACAAATACTAGTCCGAAGGATCCGAGGGCTGCAAGTTCGGATAATAGGCGGGTGTGATGAGTTCGAGCCCTATTTTCATCATCACAACTGCTGAAATGTGAGCTTCTGCGTTGTCGTGATGAAAAAGGAAAATCATTCGACTTGGTGTGTGTTCTTCCAAGAGATGCTACAAACTCATCATAACCTCGATACGCGCCAGTAGTACCATCTCTCTAACTTTACACGGACTTTTCAAACAACTCTCGTATCTAGCACGCATAAATGCTGTTCCGTTTTTCTCAAAAAGCTTCAAAATCCATCGAGAAATTCGATTGATTTTTTGGGCAATAATGGACATCGGATGCCATTATCCAATTCTTGCTCGCTAATTCCGAAAATTGAGCTAATTTTTTTATATTTATTTTATTTTAATTTTTATCTTAATAGGACTCGTAGCAAAGGAGAGATAACGAAATTCCTCATAAACAGTGCATTCATAACTTGTTTTTTTAATTTTTTCTCTGTTAAAGTTTGGATTTTCTGAAATTTTTTTAAAAAAAAGAAGCCTAAAATGGTTAATCGGTTTCGCAGCATCTTTTAGGCTTATCGATATTAAACTCTCTTCATTGTAAAAAAACCTCTGATACTTCAGCTTCAAATGGCTTGTAAACAAGGAATGCATTTTCAGATCGAAATATGTTTCTGTTTTTGGTGTTCAAATGAAAAAAATTGAACATCAAAATGGAGTATAAACTTCGATTCTCTACTGGTTAGTAGCTGTCGCTTTCGAAACTTTTCAATCAACCTGTTTAAAGATTTTTATTACCATACCAATTTGACTCACTGTAAAAAAAGAAGCTGTGGCTTGGTGGACTATAACGTTTCTATCGACCTGTATAAAGATTTCTATCACCAAATTTTGAAAAAAATTTAGGTGTACTGAATTATAACTTTGGTCTTTTGGTTTTATTATGTTCTGTATTTTCAGTATTATTTGTTCGCTTTCCAAAAATGCTATTGGGCAGTGTAATTATTTATTTTTGTTATGTTATTTCGCAGTTGCCAATAATGGAGTCACTTCAGGCGATTTTCAGTAGTACCAAAATTAGTGATGAAACAGAAATTCTGGTGCGCGATGTCAATGTGTTCCGCGAACTATCCATTGTGGTATCCACCTCCGATAAGAAGTAAGTAAAATTGACAACAGAAAAATCTAGTTTTGAAATTTAGCGCAAGACGTCTTCTCCATTTCTAGCTTTATTTTATGTGTAAAGGCAAGAGTTGATATTTTATTGCAAATTCCATATTTTATTCCGCGTTTATTTATTTTTGTACTCATCTAAGTATATATTTGCATGTGTATATGTAGACGTAAAAAAAGTAGCCGACTTGAACTTTTTGCCTTTTTGCCCTTTTTAGTATTTTTCTTTTGCTTTTAGATTCCCGATTCTCATATTTCTTTATTTATTTTATTACACACAACCTAAAACGGAAACTATAATCGTTTAATTTTATTATGCAATATTTTAGACCCATTAATAATTTTATAATTTGGTCATTGGCGCGTCATCTGTTGCCGCATTTGTCGCAGGAATACCGCAATTTGGTGGAGAATTTCGATCATGCCATTTATGGTGAGTTAGCAAATTAGTGATCAACTTTTTTTCCGTTTTATTATATATTTTATTGTTAAAATATTTATTTTCAAGGTCGCACAGCCACATATCCGCGTTGGATGGTTTGTTCGCAAATAGTGCGCGATTGGTTACCATTCGCTGTCGATGCTCTGCAGCAGCATCAAAATACCGAACGCACAAAGGTATGTCCTAATTTTTTTATTTCTATTTTTATTTATAATTCAATATTAACTTTTGCGTGGTCATTTATAAATAGAATATATAAAGGGTGGACCGTCGTCTGGTTTATTTTAAAATCAAGTCCTATTTTCACACTGACAGCTTCTATTGTCACAATTCGGCATCGCTTTACCTTCGCACAATATTTCAAAATATGGAAAGCTTTCATTTTCAATTTGATAAGTTGGGTGATTGACTCGCCAAACTAATTTCCATATTCCTCAGCGAAGCTTGCGAAATTATGATGTTTTCTGGTTAGGGATGGTTAGAACTGATTATGCTTCCAATGCTCCGATGTCTAGAACTTTGAGAGGATTGAAAACACTTTCAAACTGTATTAGCCTAGATTTTTCTTCCACAAAATACTCTTTCAAAATATTACTAAATCAACTGTTCAACTGGATTTTAAGTATTTTCTAATATTCTTATAAAAAAAAATATCCATATAAAAAATATTAATAAATAAAAAAATATTAATAAATAAAAAAATTAATTTATAAATGAATAAGTAAACTAATTGAAAAAAAAAAATTATAAAAAAAAATACAAAAAAAAAAAATTATAATAATAATAAAAAAAAAATAGGAAGTTGAGTTGGAAATTGAACATCGAAAACAGATGTAAAAAAGCTTTCATAGCTCTCTATACTTGTAAGAAAGTTATAGGCAAAACCTGGGGTTTTTCACCTCGGATCATTTATTGGATATATACCTCGATCATCAAACCGATACTCTTCTACGGTGTGATTGTATGGTGGACAGCACTCGAAAAACGGTGTAGAGTAGCCACAATTGATCGAGTTCAAAGAACAGCCTGCCTCCTGATAACAGGATGTTTAAGTACAACACCTACTGAGGCTCTAAACGAGTTGTTTCACTTGTTCCCTATCGATCTTGCTGGCAAAGCGATTGCAGCGAAAGCAGCGACACGCATGAATGCTATGTCGAAATGGAATAAGTATCTTGGCCATTCGGCCATACTGAATAGGAACACTGTTATCTCTTCCGACATTGACTATCATGTAAGTCTTCCATCACCACCCTTGCTATTCTCCTGTTCACTCCCAACTAGGGAAGAATGGAAGACAAATCTTACCGAAATCGATGGCCCTCTGATTATATATACAGATGGTTCAAAACAAGACGGCAAAGGGGGATTTGGAATCTTTTCCAATTCCCCTCACATCAATTTATCATTTAGATTACCCGACTACTGTAGTGTATTCCAAGCGGAAGTATGCGCTATCTGGTATGCTGCGAAAACTCTCTTAGAAAATAGAATATCACTAGAGGATATCCGCTTTTTCACCGACAGTCAAGCGGCCGTTCGAGCATTCAGCTCCTCTTATACCCACTCAGATGTGGTTCGATCCTGTCTCTTATCTCTTAACGAGATAAGTGTTCAGAATTCTGTCCAAGTTATCTGGATACCGGGTCACAGTGGATTCGAAGGTAACTGCAAAGCTGATGAGCTCGCAAGAGCTGGAGCTGCGCAATCAAATGTTAGTAACTTACCCACAATCCACATTCCGCTCTCAACATGTAAAATGCTCATCGATCGAGAATTTCACAGCATTGCTGATCGGAGGTGGCGAGTGGAAACTACTTGTGTTACGACCAGACAAATCTGGCCATCCTACAATCTGAAACAGACAAAAACCCTTATAAGTCTTTCGAAACACGAACTAAGGCATATAATATCTCTTATCACCGGCCACTGCCTTTTGGGCACTCACGCACGTCGGCTCGGGGCGCCTCAAAACGACCTGTGCAGATACTGCGAGGACGAAGATGAGGAAGTATCAAGCAGACGTTTGCTGTGCAGTTGCCCCGGTCTAGCCAGAAGTCGACTCGCTCTTCTAGTTTCTCCAACAATTGAAAATCTTTCAGTACTCTCGGACCTGAAAATCGAATCTCTCATCAAATTCTCGAAACGAATTAATATCTTTGACCAAAATCTACAATAAAAGTCTCGGTTAGGTGGGGAAATCATTTAAAATAATGAGCTCTAGGGCAACACAACGGACCCAACTTGCGGTCTATGTGGCACTCCGATGCGGGGTCACCCTTAAACCAACCAACCAACCAAAACAAAAAATAAATAAAAAATAAATAAATAAACAAATAAATAAATATCAGTAAATAAATAAATAATTGAATAATTTTATATATTGTAATAAATAATAATTTTATATATTGATAAAATTTTTTAACAACAAATTTTTGAGAAAGATTCGGCTAAAGTTTGTCACTTTTTTGCCCGAAGCCGAACCGAAACAGAACTGAAATTTTGTGGCCGAACATGGCCAAAGCCGAAATTCCGTCGTCCAGCAAAATTTTTGTCAGTTGGTGAACGAACAATTAGAAGGTGGGCAGTTGAGGCATTTCAACATAAAATAGAAATACCAGATCAGAATTTGCGAAAGCTCCCCTTGATTTGACCGGCCAAAAATGGAAGATAGTTTTATTTTCGGATGAATCGAAGTATAATATAAAAGATGCCGATGATATAAGACATGTGAGTAGACCGAAAGGGCATAGACTCAACCCTTAGAATTGCATTGCAACTACCAAATATATACGGTGGTGGTAACTTAATGGTATGGGGTTGTTTTTCTGGATAGGTGGTCGGGCCAATTCATCGAATAAAAGAAATAATGGACCCATTCGCTGAAGAAGAGATGCCATTAATGTAATGGCATAAACGTTTTAAAGGGAACAGCTCAGCAGCCCTTGACCACAACTCCATTGAGAACTTATGAGAGATCGTTCATATGAAAATTAATAGGGGAAATTGCAGTGCCAAGCTCGAACTGTTTAAAGCTGTGAAAGAAGCATGGGATGGCATATCGCAAGATCACCACCATCTTTTAGTTTTTGTCATTGATTTTTTGACCACTATGAACTATTTTATGTTAAACTTTTGAAATAAAAAAAATGGCCACAAGTATATTCTGTGAATCGTTCATTTAAAAAGCGCGCGTTAGACATACAAGTATGTTTAATTTTTTGTGCGGGAATGGTGGTATAACTGCTCTCTGTAGTGTCGCAGAGTTTGAACGTGATCTGTAAACTAACTTGTTTTTGGCATTTAATTATATCAGTCAACCGCAGGTGTGCTCTGCGATTTTCACTATGAATAAAACTATCGAAGAAAGCATTTTTCTTAAATTTTGTGTTTTAAATGGGATTTTGTGTGCCGAATCGTTGAAAATGTTGTAGAAAGCCTATGGCGAGTGTGCTTTATCGAAAACACCGGTATACGAGTGGTATCATATAAGGTTTTGCAGAGGGCCGAGAAGTCGTGGAAGATTTGCGCCGATCTGGTCGCCCATCAACGTCTTCAACGGATGAAAACGTCGACAAAGTCAAGGAAATGGTGCTGGAAAACAGTCATTTAAGTTTGCGGGAGGTAGCTCTTGACATTAGCGTGTGTCACGAATCAATTCGCAACATTTTACACCATCAATTGTGGCATGAGACACGTGACTGCTCGACTCGCTTCAAGAGAGTTGAATTTCTTTCAAAAATTCATCGGAAAAAGGTGGCTGAAGACATGATTGAGCAAGTGAAGTCGGACCCAACATTCATCCAGCGCATCATAACAGGTGATGAGACGTGGTTATATGAGTTTGACATGTAAACCAGTCAACAGGCGGCCGATATTCACGTAAACCGAAACCCAAAAAACCATGTTAAAGTCGATTAAAAGTGAAAGTCATGCTACTTGTTTTCTTTGATTATCATGGTGTTGTGCACTCGGAATTCATTCCAAATGGTTCTACGGTAAATAAAGAATATTACTTGGAAGTTATGCGATGTTTAAGAGAGAATGTGGGTAGAAAACGGCCTAATTTGTTGAAAGAAAACTCATGGATCTTGCACCATGATAACGCACCGTCTTCTAAGGTTCATATTGTGACCACTTTTTTTTACCAAAAACTCGACAAATAAAGGGTTTTCCCATAAAAAGGTGTTACTTTGATTTGATTATTGATTATTAACGGTTTTTTATGGCCAGAATTATATGGTATTGATATGGGCAACGTTTATTTTCAACAAGATGGCGCTACGTGCCACACAGACAACGAAACCATTGATCTTTTACGGGAAAAGTTTCCGGACCGTGTTATCTCTCGAAAAGGTGAACACAATTGGCCACCGAGATCTTGTGATTTAACACTTTGTGACTTTTTTCTTTGAGGTCGCGTGAAAGAGAAGGTCCACGACAACAGCCCAGGGTCGATTAAAGACCTCAAAGATGGAATTCGTGAGGCTATCGAGGGCATAGGGCAGCCACTTTGCAATTCGGTTATGGAAAATTTCATGAAAAGGATATTGTCCTGTAAGCGTGGTCGTGGTGGTCATTTGCCTGATGTTATTTTCCACTAGTAACGGCATACCTTCCGCTTTATAATGAAATAAACATCCAATAAATTATATTAAAAAGTAGCATTTTTCTTTGAATATCAAAATAATCAATAAGTTGTTAACATTTTATTTATTGAGCGCGTAATATTGCCAAAATTATCACTTAGAAAAGAACACTAACACTACCCTAATTTTCCATGCCCAACACACCCAATTTTCACAATAAATTGCGGGATTTACTCTTTCTTACAAATCAGAAGTAAATATCGAAGCGTTTTTTATAGCATTTTTGTGAAGACGCCAGCCGATAGTCCACCAGTTTTACATACAATTTTTATATTTATACATTACACAACACAGTCCAAACGATATGCGTCGCAAGACTACAAAAATGGGGAACCCGATTCAACGCATTACCCCAGTAAATCGCAGGGCAACGATGCATTTCTACGTCTCATGTACTACAGCTTGCAGAATCAGTTGAAGGACTCAGTCAATCAGGCGAATTGGATTGATAAACGTGTAAAAAGCTATATTATTGATAAAGTGAGTGATCGAATACTAACTGTAAATCTGTTTAAACAAATAATGCTTTTCCCCCGACTTCCACTCGCTAGTTGACTACAATGCGCTTGCAGATCGGCATACCCGAGGAGGCGCTTAACGAAAAAACCTACATTGAGGAATATTATGACAACCTGTCGCTGAATAATTTATACTTTGTTGAGTACTTGGAATCGATTTGGAGTTTTCGCAAAATGCGCATGGAAGCAAAGTTGAGGGCGATGAGTATCGTAGATACGTAAGTGGAAGTGCTAGTTAAAATGTAGAATTTTTGAAAATTGATATTTGAACGCCACTCTGCAGTATTGTGTCCGAGATGTATACACGTGAAACGCCCCAGCCGATTAGCTATTCGAATATCTTGAATATGTTGATCATATCACGAGGAATTGCCGCATCCGAGTACTATGATTACAGATACCCTATGTAAGTATAGGAACATAACTTGGTAAGCTATTTTTAAATAAATATATGTAGACACATTTCAAATAATAAAAATGACGTTAAGTTGCGGAGCTTACGACTTTAGAGTGGAATGTGCGACGTACCTTAGCACATATCGCTGCAAGGAAAAAGATAAAAAAAAATTAAATACTTATTTGAATCAATTAATAAGTAGCCGAATGGGTTGGTGTGTGACTACCCTTCGGAGGTGCACAGACTCGAATCTTTGTGCATGAAACACCAAATAATAGAACGTTTTTTCTAATAGCTGTCGCTCCTCGGCAGGCAATGGCAGGCCTCCGAGAGTATTTTTGCCATGCAAAAACTCTTCATAAGAAATATAAAAAAATATTTATGGAACACGGTCGTTATCTCCTTTATAACTTTAGTAATGTTGGCTTCCAATACCTCAAATGAAGCTGGTTTGTCCACAAAGCATTTAAACTTAACATACCCCCCAAAAATAAAAGTCCAAAGGTATGATATCACACGATCTTGGTGCCCAATTCACTGGTCCGAGACGAGAGATAAATTCCTCACCGAAACGACGACACAGCAAATTCATTGTTTCACCGGCCGTATGGCAAGTAGCGCAGTTTTGTGTCGCCATTCATTGTGACATTGGTCTCGTCTTTGAAGAAATATGGGCCGATGATTCCTTCAGCTCACAGGCCGCACCAAACGGTTGAGTTCAATGGATGTAATGGGTGTTCTTGAATGGCGTCGGGTTGCTCTTCAGCCCAAATACGGCAATTTTACTTAAGCCAAAAAAGGGCCTCATCTCTCAACGGTTATGTACACCATAAGTTCACCTGAGCGCGCGATGACCACTTTCCACAGAGCGTCGATTTTCGTAATACAATTAAACGATTTGTACAGATTGTTGAGATGTGAAATGAAGATGAAATGTCAATGAATTGTGAAAAAAATATGTATTTAATATACTTTGACAGTATTCACACGTGATCTGTCAAAAAACAATTAAATAATTCATGATAATTTGTGAAGTATGTGCCATTGGAAGCTACAACTTTACTCCATCTTTCAGGCAGCATACGGATTCCTCTGTGGAAAATTTCGAGTTCTTTAACTTGATCCATTCACTGAGCCAGTTTTCGATGCCCTCGTAAGAAGTGAACTGCTCTCTAATAAGGGCTGACTGCATTGATCGGAACAGATGGTAATCCGAAGGTGCAATGTCTGGAAAATTCGGCAGGTGGGGCAAGATTTTCCAATTCAATCCCTCTAAATATTTGTGGACCGATTTAGCAACGTGCGGCCTGGCGTAGTCATGCAGCAAAATCAGTTTGTCATGTCTACCGTCCCATTCCGGCCGCTTTTCTTTCAGAGCTCAATTCAAACGCATTAGCTGCAGTTGGTAACGATCGCCAGTGATGGTTTCAGATGGTTCAAGGAGTTCATAATAGATGACACCCTTCTGATCCCACCAGATCCACAACGTAACCTTTGAAGCATAAATATTTTTTTCACTGTCGATGGACCTGGTTTAGTGTCGATGACAGACTCCAACATTTTCGACGCTTAGGGTTATCATAATAGATTACTTTTTCATCTGCAGTCACGATGCGATGCAGGAAACCTTTTCCTTTCCGCCCGTCAAGGAGCATCTCACACGTCACGTCCCAGTTACCTGCTTTCTGGACCATTCCCATCGCGTGCAAACGTTTACCCACAGTTGATCTGTCAACATCCAACTCTTTAAACACATCATCAAAGATTCGACTTGCGTCTTCATCCGATAATTGTTGTAGTTGAGTATCTGTGAATTTTTTCGGTCCTCCTTCGCGATCTTTATCACGCACGTCGAAATTGCCACTTTGGAAGCGTCGAAACCACTCCTTTCAAGTTGTATTTGATGGAGAGTGATTACCGCAAATATTGATCAATATACGACGCGTTCCAGCTGCACTTTTCTTTAAAAGGTAATAATGAAGCATGACTTCCCACAAATGCTGTTTTTTCGGGACGAACGTAGACATTTTTGACGTCACCATTACACCTTCACATCACCAGTAGATCAAATCACTAGAGCGAACAAAAAATAGCATCAGCAGCAACAACTCTTTTACGGGGGTGGAAACTTATTCCCATACCCAATAAAATAAATCGAAATATGCAAACCATTTAGGTCATTGGAGATGGAGGGTATCTACCCGTTCTTACGTATTTTTCAACGGCCGTACTTAATATTTTTATCATTCATATTTGATAAAAAAACACGCACTTTAATTGCTCATATTTTATCGCAACTCCTCTCCCACCATATAGTCCCATCAACTTTGCTCGCATTGGCGCTGATATATTGGAAGTTTTGATCGATTCAATCTACACATTTGTGGAGCAATACAAGGCCGAGCATGCGATTTTGACCAATGAAAGCCTCGCAGCACAATTTGATTTACCCAAAGTGGATGTTAGTTGCATGCTAGGTGCAGCTGTTGCACACAATCACGCGAGTGAGCTCGACGAACTGTCTACGCATGCGCTGAGGAGTTTCCATTACACTTTGAGCGCTGCAAGAATTGCTGCACGCGCCCAAACCACTTTCATAGAAGCGATCGATGCAGGGAGTCCCATCATTGGTGCCAGCATCGATCAGTGGCTGACATATGAAAATCTACGTTTGACGCAACGCCCGCGGATGCCTGGACTGCGTTCTTTCAACGAGAATGAACTCTTCACACTCGCATACATGCAGAAGCACTGCAGCACATTGATTGCTGATAAGGATTATGCGCCGATCAAGCCGCATGTGGAACAACAGCTGGCTGAAGAATACCTGTGAGTGGACGATAACCGTTTTTGAGCGCACGTGACTTTTACTGATGTTAGTCTTTTTATTTTTTAAATTTATTTTTCTATTGCAGATTCAAAGCGACCTGGCAGCACATACAATTCTTACCGCGCTCCATAAGCTGTTCTACGACCGAGGCTCGCTGTTCTAATATACTTTAGAAATAATAATGGCACACAAATTGAGCCGTGTGTTTTTTAAATAATTTAATAACTTCTATTGCCAAGACTAGAGAATGCCAGTAAATATGTGGCAAGTAAAGATGCAAAGGAACATCACATTCACATTTTATTGTAGTTTTACAATATTTATATTATTATCATTATTTTACGCTTAGTATAGGTATGTAGTTGCTAAGTAGGGCTCATTGTATGCAATTTTTGTATTCTATTTCTGTTTAAGTTTTAAGTGGTGAGATAATTTACAAATTATTTTTAGTTAGTTCAGTTAGATTTTAAGTGAAATGACTTGCTGCGCATCTTTCCATCACACTTTTAGTTCATTTTTATTAAAAAATAATTAATAATAATTATTTAACCAAATAGAGTAAAAGCAGAAAAAAGACATTTATGAATTTGCACAACTAAAAATGTAAATGTATGATACAAAAAACAAGCTGCGGATTTATTGTAGCAATCAACTACAATTTTTATTATTAAAACAAAGAAAAAATGTAATACGTGTAAAAATAAAGATCATTGAAGTCATAAAAATAAATGTTTTATATTGATTTTCTTTTTTAAAGTTATTCTGAGTAGACATTATTACAATACTTGACATATGTACAGACGTGCCATGCAAATTGTACGATTAAGGGGTTACATACCTTGTGTTGGACTAAAAAATCCAAAATTTGTTTATGTCATATTCTAAAAGTACATAATCTTAAAAATATAAATTCAAAAAATCATAAAGATCGGAGCACTAGAACGAAAGTTACAGACGGTGGAAGCACGCGACCTTATCCATAAATAAAGTGCACGCAAAACTTTAGACGCGATTATCTCGAAGTCGTGTTTTTTGAAAATTACCGTCGCGGTGATCATTATTTATCAAATTTGCATAAACTTTTTTTTAATTATGCGAAGTTACAACCTCGTGAATCTGAGCGGTTCACTTTTCATAAATTTTTGCATAGTTCGCTGGAATTAATTTTTTTTTTAATTTTTCAACCCCTCAAAAATCGTTTTTTTGGTGCAAAGCGGTTTTCATATCGAGAAATATTGTTTTTGTATAAATAAACCGTTCAGATTCACTAAAAAACAGTTTTCTACAATAATCATTTAATATTTTGATTTCAGTTGAGCTGCTCATGCGCTACCGTGATCCCCGCAACCCTCTTCTAAAAAACGGCGTTACGAGGGAGGGGCGATATCAACAATAAATAATAACATTTTTTTAAATAAAAACACCAAAATGTATTCTTCGAAAGTTACCCTTCAGAATGATATATGCCTCATTTGAATAAAAGCTCTAAAACATATTTAAAAAAAATTATGACAATCGTCCATTTTTTCGGGCTCACAAGGTATATAACCTTAACCTTAAGGGGTTTGGGGTAGTCAGAGGCCCGAAAAAATGATGATTTTCAATAATTTTGTCTTGCTAGTCAGTTGCTTTATTCTTAACTTTTTAAGTTACAGTGATCACCAGTGCAAAAAACATAGTTTTGAGAAAAATGCATTTAAAGTTTTGCTAACGATTTATGTAGAGCCCGAGCGCCCTTTATTAATTATTGAATAACTCGAAAAGTATTTGTCGGACTCACTTCAAATTTTCACACAATATTTTTAAGATATTATACTTTAAGAAAATGCAAAAAAGTCCTATTGTTTTGAAAATTTTGACTACCCCTAACCCCTTAAGCTTGCGTTTGAAATAATAGAAGCGCGACGAACTAGAAAGTTTTAACTTTTGTTACATGTGCCCCTTGAGTTACACGATTAATTGGTTCCGGCATCAAAAAGTCGTTGATCATGACGCGAGAGCGTTCGCCATTCATTGTTATATTTGCGTCAGCCTCGTCTTTGAAGAAATATGGGTCGATGAATCCTTCAGCCCATTGGCCCCACCAAAATATGGCAATTTTACTTACGGAAGTAGCCATCAAGCCAAAAAAGGGCCTCATCGCTCAACGGTTATGGACACCATAAGTTGGCCTGAGCGCGCGATGACCACTTTCCACAGAGCGTCGATTTTCGTAATATAATTAAACGATTTGTACAGATTGTTGAGACGTAAGTCTTTCCATGATGAAATTTCAATGAATTGTGAAAAAAATTATGTATTTAGTTTGACAGTAGCTGCTCGTGATCTGTCAAAAAAACCCTATTGGAAAGAGTACCTCCAATCTGATCACCCTGTATACTAAAATCGCTACTCGCGCTCCATAACGTCTGTTATCGTTGTGCGTTTTAATCGTCTTCGACAAGAATTCAACCGCATAGTCGACGTGATTTCCTAGTCTGTGTTTGTGAGCTATGCCAAATTGCTTCTTTACCTCGGTCACACTTGGTATGCCAAGATCACGATGAAGGTCGCTATTCCTTATATACAGGGTCCGGCACTCGAAGTGTAACCAACTTCAGACCGCTGATGCACTGGGTTCAAAAAATGAAGAAGCGAAATCCCCGATGAAGTGCCAATGAGGTGGCGAAAGAACTGAAAATATTTGACCGTAGCATCAGCCGCAACTGGAAATTGATCTCAAATTCAAGCCTTACACGATTCAAACGGAGCATTATCTCACACCAAAGCAGCAACAAGTCAGATTTGAGAGAGCGAAGGAGTTGCTTCGCTTGGCTGAAAAGCGGCCAATTTCCGAAAATTGTGTTTTCTGACCAGAAAATTTTTCAAATTGAACAATTCGTAAACTTGTAATGATTTGAGCCGCTGTAACCGCAGATGGGCGCTCTCCAATCGTTTTCATCAAGCCTGGCGTCAAGGTGAATGCGAAATATTATCGGGAAAGTATTCTGGTGGTTGCTTTGAAGCCGTGGGCAAACAAACATTTCGGTGGCAGATCATGAACGATTTAACAGGACTCGGCACCGTCTCACAAAGTTCGAATAAACCAAGAATAGCTAAAGAACAACGTTCCGAACTTCATAGCGTCCACACAATGGCTCTCAAATTCATCAGACGCGAATCCGATGGATTATTCTGTTTGGGTCATTGTGGAGAGCAAGGTCCGAACTCGAGGCGCTGAAAAACGCCATTGTCCGCGAGTAGGCCAAAATACCTGGAAGTCACATTCGGGTAGCTTGCAATTCGTTTCTGGACCCTCTCAAGGCCATAGTCCAGGCAAAAGGTGGTCATACCGAGCAAAAGTAAATTGAGAGAGAATGGGACGAAGAAGCTGAAGGCCATCCCTTCGTCGGAATACCAGGGCTGCATGGAGGACTGGGTTAAACGTTGACACATGTGTGTTACTTCAGACGGGTCATATTTTGAAGGAGATAAAATAAATTTGCGTGAAATTTAACGCTCTTTTGTTTTATTGAAACATTGTACCGGGCTATACATATATAACAATAAACATTCATATAAATGTGTGAAACAAATATTGTTTTTAATAATAACAAATTATTTGAGCAATAAAATCGTAAAATGCTATTCCAATCCCTCCTCTTAAAATTAAGAAAATGAAATCGTCTGCCAGAGCAGTGCTGACTGAAAATAAATTGTCGTTCAAGGGTTTCATAACAAATTACCGTCACGCTTCTAACTAAGTAAAGGGTGTTTTTTTTAGAGGCTAGGTTTTCAAGTTGGCACTACTTTTTTCGTAGATGGTCTTTTTGACAGCTGTCACTTGATTTATGCTCAGTTTGGTTTGCCATTTCATAATGAATAGACTTACACCTGAACAACGTTTGCAAATCGTGCAAATTTATTACGAAAATAATGGTTCGGTTCGCGCGACGCATCGCAAGAAAATTTTGTTCAGCGATGAAGCGCACTTTTGGTTGAATGGGTATGTCAATAAGCAAAATTGTCGCATTTGGAGTGAACATAATCCACAAGCCATTGCTGAGACGCCGTTACATCCTCAAAAAGTCACTGTTTGGTGTGTTCTATGGGCAGAGGGAATCATTGGGCAATATTTCTTTAAAAATGAGAGCGCTATAGAGCCATGATTAATGACTTTTTCGTGCCTGAATTGGACGATGTTGATGTGGACGACCTTTGGTTCCAACAAGACGGCGCTAGATGCCATACAGCCAACGCAACAATCGATTTATTGAAGGAAACTTTTGGTGAGCGCATTATCTCACGCCGTGGACCTGTGGCGTGGCCTCCAAGATCGTGCGATATAACACCGCTGGAATATTTCTTGTGGGCTATATGAAGTCGCTTGTCTACGCAGATAAGCCCGAGACGATTGACGTCTTGGAAGAGAATATTCGGCGCGTTATTGCTGACATACGGCCCCAATTGCTGCAAAAAGTGGTCGAAAATTGGGCCTCTCGGCTGGAATTTATTCGCGCCAGCCGCGGCGGCCACTTTCCCGAAATCATTTTTAAAACATAATGGCAAACCCTTATCTTTATAATAAAGCTAAATTCTTGGCCATAACATTAAATTATATACGTTTTATTTCATCTTGAAAACCTAACCTCTAAAAAAACACCCTTTAAAACGATGCAGTTTCGTGATCCCGAAATTTCAGGACTATCAATGATAATTACTATAAATAGTATTCCCAAATAAATACTCACCTTTAGCAATAAATTACCGTCGCCCTCTCAACTAAGTAAAACGCTTTTAGTTTTTTGTGTTCTTTATTGAATTATTTTTGTCTCTAACAATAGCAGCAGCTTTGCTTTTGTCTTATTTTTTAATGATTTTTTTCTGTATTTGGTATTTATTAAGGTTATTACTTAGTTTATATATATATATATATATATATATATATGTATGTATATATATTAGATATTTTATTTACTTATTTACCATTTGATGTAGTAATAATCTTAACGATTTATAAAACATTTCATTTTTTTTTAGAATTCTAACAACGTTTTTCTTTATACATCTCATTTCGTAATTTGTTTTATTTAATTAAATTTTCATAATTTGTGTTTTTATTCAATGGAACCTAGGGAAGTCGTTGATGATGGCTTCATTACTTTATGGATTAATTTTTCTTTTCGCTTTTAGGGAAATGGCCAAATTTTTGCAATTTTACTTTGTTTATGATGTTTTAAATTTTAAATTAGATATTTCTTTAAAAATAATATTGCAGGAAATGAGAACTAATTACATACATGCGTCTCGTTTCTTCTTGTAAGGTATGTATGTATGTATGCATGTGCATGTGAGTGTTGTAGTATGTAAATTTATATCAGATACTGTCGCCGACAAGAAAATTCGTACGCCTCCGATCTCTTTCAATGCTGGACTATGTTGCTTAGCGTTCCTGCCAGAGCGATTTGCTATACATACAATTTTATGTTTTCATTTCTAATTTCCGTTTCGCCTTTTTGCATGGCGCTTCCAACTATTAGGTACTCTTTTTCGCATTACAAATTTGTCGGTTGCTTTCAATTTCGCTTTGTTTGTTTATATATCACATTCGTCATTTTATATTTTCTATCGTTTCTTTGCTCTATTTTTCATTTGTTTTTGTGTTACTCATCTTTACCATCTTTGGTTTACGTATGTTTATGTTTACGTTTTTTTTTTGTATTTTTTTAGTTTAAGTGAGGAGGAAATGCAGTTTTATTGTAATTTTTAAATATTTTCCTAATTTATTGCATTTTTGTTTTTTGTTTTTTCTTTTTCGTTTGTTTCTCTTCTATTAATAATCATAAGCATTTATTTTTATTATTCATTTGTTGCATTTCTTATTGTTCTTTTGCGTTTTTCAAATAATTTTTCCTTTATTCGTTTATGAATTTTCTTTAAGAAATCTTGAAGAAGAAAAACAAAATGATGTATGCTTTTTGGTTTGTCAACTAAATAATTAAAGAACTAGAATTTATTATTGACGAAAATTAAAAAAAAATATATGCTGAATTTTGCAATTTGAGTTGAATTTACTCATTCGTGAACAGTCTTTTTTTGATAATGAGTTTCTAAGTATTAATTTTTTATGATGCCCTGCAGCAAGTAGACGAGTATAAATTACTTTTTATAAGACCTTCCAAATAAAATTAAAGTAAGTGGTGGAACCTGTGCTTAAGCCTTTTCAAAATTAAATTTAACTTGCAGGAATATTTATCGTCGTTATCAAGATAATACAGAACCACTCAAGTGAGGCAACCAAAAGTATACTAACGTAGATTTAAAATCCATTTACAACAATTAATATGCATTTAGATTTCATTCTTTAACTTTTGTATTTTTTTTGGAATTTTTGCCACGGAATATTTGGCCGCTTATTGAATGTTGCACGCGATCTTAGCTGGGGAAAATTTTTACGATCATCTAATAAATATCTGATTAATAGATTTGTAAAATGCACGTACATATTTCGATGAAATACGTTTTTAAAGAGGAAACAGTAGTTATTAAATTAACCAAATTTGTGAGTTGAAATTTTTAGAAATATTTCGGAAACCGCGCCACTTACTGGATCCAGTTATGACCAACCATTCCCACGAATGCCAACCATTCCAGTTGGTTCTACGGCACCGGAACGCCCCGGATTTATATCCGGCCAAGTACTGTTACTGTTTCCCGCGCATGTATTGGGAAGGTTTATGATACTTCTATAACAACAACACAACTAAGAACCATCGCGGTTCCCCCTTAAAAACAAATGAAAAAATCATGAAAAACGGCTTAGAGAAATTACAAATAAACGCTCTTCGGAATTTTATTGTAGATATGAGCAAATTATCCAATTAAAAATGTTGGTGGAATATTACCATAGGGATAAAGAAAAGTTGCATAAGAAAGCTTTGATTCAGAGTTATTTTGAGTAGGGTTACCACATAATTTTTATCATAAATATAAATATTTATTTATAAAATATTAAATTAACTAATAAGGACACGTAAAACATTTGCGTTTTAATATTTTCCACAAATGTAGGTTGGTTGGTTAAAGTCGTTATCAACTTGTTTACCAGTTATTTGCAGCATGACTATATCCAGTTTGTGCGGTGTAAGAACCTTATTAGGTTGTTGACGTCTAAGCCAGACAGTTGTTCGAAATTCTCGAACAGTGGTTGGCCCAGGGTTAACATTCTGTCCTTCCATAGGGCAGGGCATTCACAGAGGAAATGGAAGATTGTTTCCTTTTTCTCCGGTTGTTTACAACTGTGACAGTACGTATTGTGAGGGATACCCGTTTTGGCTACTTGTTCTCCAATAGACCAAAAGCCAGTTATGACTGCCGTTAACCTCCAGGCGTCCCGTCGTTTCATGTTTATCAATGTTGACGATTGTTTAAGGTTGTAGGTGGACCATAATGTTCTGCTAATTTTGCATTTCTTCTGGTCTCTCCATTTATAATCCGCGATTCGAACGGCAGATGGTTTTTTTTGGGAGAAGCTTTTTCATGGCCAAAATACTCTCGGAGGTGTGCTGAGCTAAAATACTATAATGTCAAAATAGGGCGCTCAGGACCTGCGATAAACACATTTTTGGCTTCATGCCTATGTTAACAAGCAAAATTGCCATTTTTGGGCTGAAGAGCAACCCGAAGCTATTCAAGAACACGCATTACATTCATTGGAAAAACCGTTTGGTATGGCCTATGGGTTGGAGGAATCATCGGCCCATATTTCTTCAAAGACGAGGCTGGCGCCATTCTAAACGTGAATGGTGAAGGCTATCGCGCCATGATAAAGGACTTTTTGATGTCGGAAATTGAAGCCCATGATATACACAATATTAGGTTCTAACAAAACGGCGCTACTTGCCATACAGCCCGTGGAACAATGGATTTATTGCGTCGTCGTTTCGGTGAGCAATTTTTTTCTCGTGTCGGACCAGTTTGTTGGTGAAGCGTCGAGATGTAAAAATGTTCAGCTGAAGAAAAAAATGAATAAAAAGCTACAGTGTCTAACTTAAATATTCGGCTTTTCATCAAAAAATTAAAATTAATAAACTTGCCCCTAACAGTGTTTTTCCGCCGGTTTCAGGTGTGGTGGTTTCAGCTCCTCATTGGGCTTCTGCCAAACCATGACTTTTCCGTCACTACCGAATAAGTTAGATTTGCTCTCATTCAGGAAAATGATATCATTCCACCGAGTCTCATCATGTTTTATATGCTCCTAAGCAAAATTCGACCGCAATTAAAGTTAGACTAATATTTTGAAGAAATAAAATTGTCAGCTAATTATAAAGTAGTGGATTAAAAAAGTATATATATGAGTTCAGTGATTTCCTCCCAAAAGAAATTTATCAGATGATAGTTTATGTATTGTTATTAATAAATAAATAAGTCAGCTGGCTATATGAAGGTGGAATGTGTGTAAGCTGATGCCCTGAAGGTGTAACGTAGGAGCTAGTCGGAAACATTTATATGTACATATATATATATATAATTGGCGCTTACACTCTTTTTGGGTGTTTGGCCGAGCTCCTCCTCGTATTTGTGGTGTGCGCCTTGATGTTGTTCAACAAATGGAGGGACCTATAGTTTCAAGCCAACTCCGAACGGCAGATATTTTTATGAAGAGCTTTTTTCATGGCAGAAATAAACTCGGGAGTTTTCAATTGCCTGCCGAGGGGCGACCGCTATTAGAAACATGTTTTACTTAATTTTGGTGTTTTCACCGAGATTCGAACCGACGTTCTCTCTGTGAATTCCGAATGGTAGTCGTGCACGAACCCATTCGGCTATGACCGCCGCCAAGCCTAGGTAAATTTAAAGTCTAAGTAAATGTTTCAGCTGAGGACTTTTCCCCCAACATACTGCACACTGATTTGTTTTATTACTTACAGGATCATGTCAACAATTCGCACAACATCTTTTTTTTCGGGAGGAAATGACGTACTGAAAGTTATTCAACATTACATTTAATGTACAAACTGAAATGTATAATTTTATGGCAATGTTTCGATTAAATCAAATTTTTATGGGAACTTTACGATTCTTAAGAATAGAAATAAATAAATACTTTGCTAAGAAAATCAATTAATTTATAATTTTAAATATTTAAATTAAATTTTTAAAATAATGTCCTAGGCATTTTACAAGATATCGACTGAGAGGAACTTGGTTGTGAAATTCTGTAAGGACTGTAAGGTTGGCTTATTTTTGATACTCGTTAACGAACTTTTCTACAGGGCATGACAGAAGCGTTAGATTTCCATATAAGCCGTATTTCTAAGTTGTATTTTGACATTTTCACATTTTGTATTTTTCATTTGACGAAATGAAGCAAAGCTCAGTAGAAGTAGAAATGCGTTTTACTTTTAGTATTTATAAAATAATTGCAATTTTTCTTACGCTTTTTATGAATTACTTAATCATGTGTTTCTTGTATTGTTTTTTTTTTGTTTTGGTTTTAATTTATTTTGGTTGAGTTTGATATTTTTTTTTCTCCGAAGGTAAATAAAATTTGAAATTGTCTCTATGCTTGTGTTGCGCATTATTTGCTATAATTATTTTTACCTTTTTAAAGTCGTTTAATATTTATAATTATTTTAGTTTTAGTTTAGTTTGGCAAGATTTTTAACAAAGATTATTTATTTTTTATTATTATTAATTTTATTATTTTTATTTATGACTTTTACTTATCTGTTTATCTTTTTTTTGCGCGCTCGCCAATATTTCGCTTCTATACATGATATTTATATATATTTATTATTCCATATGTATATATATTTAGTTGTTTATAATTGAATTTGCTTACACTCCTCCATTGATCTTTGTTGTTACTTAGGATATTTTGAATAAAAAAGCCATTTTTAATTGATTCAATTTTAACTCACGCTTCCATTTAATTTGATCTCTAGAATTTATAAGAATTTGAATAATTAATTCATTGATTCATTAATTTCATAATTAATTATTTTTTTCATATTTTATTTATTAATGTTTTATTTCATAAATAAACTGAAAAATTATAAGAAAATTCTATATCGATATGTTTTTTTTCTAATTAATTAAATTCATGAATCGAATGGCGTTTTTGGCGTAATTTTAGTTTCCTTACAATAATTTTTGTTTTATATAATCGAATTTAAGAACTGAATCATAATTAAAGCGATTACGTAGTAAAAAAACGTACTCAAAATCGTCTAACTTATATTCATTTCCAAAATTTTGGTGGCTTGGTAAAACGAAAATTAACTTCATCTCATTATTTTTTTCCAAGCATTTGCTAAACTTTTTAGATGAAACGAGAAAAACGTGCATTTTCATTACTTGCTTTCGTTTGTTGGTTTTTGTAACTTTTGTTTTAAGTTTTGTTTTGCGTGGACGGTATTCAAAGCTTTTAGATAACATCAAAATTTTATTGGTTTAACTTTCCAACTTATTCACACTCCATATTTCGTTTTTATTTCTCACTATATTTGTCCATTTTCGATACGTTTGTATTTTACAGTGAATATTTACAAATACACACAAATATTTATGTGACAATAAGCAAATCAAATTTACATAAAAACGCTTTGAAATAATTTAAAAGAAATAAATAGTTTAAATTAATAATTTATATTAAATAATTTCAATAAAATAATTTACAGTAAATTAGTTTTGATTGAAATATTTAGTTTTTTATTTTCATATGTAGGTACACAAATTATTTATTATCTTGGCTACAGTTTGCAATAAAATTTACATACGAATATTTGCAAAAGATTTTAAATGAATAGTTTTTTGAAAATTTGCTGTGATCTAAATTATTTCACCGTTTGCTTTTTTTACAAATTTACATACACACATTTTTTTTACTTTGACTACAGCTTTCGTAATTCAAATAAAATATTTTACATACAAATGTAATTGAAGACCTATTTGGAACTGTGAGCAAAGTGAGTTCTGCAGCGACAAAACCGAAAAATAATAATCGTAAAATGTTTTATATAAATTAAAAAAAAGTAAGACAAGGAATAATAGTATAATGCTAACATGGGGTCCCGGGGGACACGTGGAAATCGCGGGTAACGAGATCTCTGACACTTTAGCTAGAATGGACTCTGAGACCAACTTCCTTCGGCCGGAGCCCGCTCTGCTACTCCCTTCTGCAGCCTTCAAAGCAACGGTTAGCAAACGGGTTACTCTAACTCACAAGCGAGCTTGACAGGCTGAGAGAGGCTGCAGATGAACAAAACTGATGTTACCTCTCACGTCCGACCGACAAACCAGTGTCTTGCTAAGGGAGGAGAATGAGAAAGCTGCTTACTGAGCAAACCTTTTATTATTGAATCACGGTGATGATGCAGATTAATAGCTTTTTCTTTTTCTGCTGTTATGCAGAGAAAAATGGTTTGGATATAAATGAATTTGAAGCTTAAATCTAAAATATGACAACTTTTCAAAAATAGGAATTTACGTGCAGACCAACAGTGAACTCAATATCCGCTGAAAAGATTGTAGAACCTAAGTTACTTTCAATATCATTACGAAAACATAGCCTAAATTCGCGCAAGATTATACTTTTGGACGTTATCCTGCACTTACTTCCGCCAGCATTTCGGTCTCCTTTAAATTGCCGGAAACAAGCAGCGTTTTTCAAGCAGAGGTCTTCGCCATCCTGCAAGCATGCAAAATGCTTCGGGATCGCTATTGGGAGACATTAAAATTTTTTCCGGTAGTCAAGCTGCAATCAAGGCCCTCTCGTCGCCGTATTGCAGCTCTCTTCTGGTGAACTCCTGTAAGGAGAAACTCAAACGTCTCGAATGTGCAGGAAACATTTCCCTTATCTGGGTTCCTGGGCACAGGAATATAGAGGGAAATGAAATTGCCGATAAGCTTGCCAGGAAGGATTCGACAGAACCGATTTCAGCTGTCCCCTTCTCAGATATCGGTGTCCCCTTGACCGTTGTTAAAGGGAAACTACACAATTTCTTTCTAAAAAAAGCGCAAGACAGATGGAGGTCTGTCTCATCGTGTGCTATTTCGAAAACACTTTGGCCTCAATACGATAGAAACAGAACGCTTAAGGTATTAGGAGTCACCCGCCATTCAATTTCCAAACTCATTGCGGTGTTCACTGGTCACTGGGTGATCGGTACTCATGCGGAGAAGCTTGAAATTCCGTACAACCTCTATTGCAGAAGCTGTGGGGATCCTGTAGAGAAAGAGACTGCGGAACACTTTCTCTACAAATGTCCGGCTCTGGCGGCTAGGCGCTTGAGATTCCTTAGCGTGCCCTTTGGGGATGACTTGAAGAAAAAATTTTCAGCCTAGATCCCTTTTCTCTTCTCCACTACATCAACAGCACTGGATGGCTGTAGACGGTTTTTCTCTTCCCTAAATCTTTTCACAGTGAAGTGTACCTGGGGTTTTCTTGCCATCTAACCTACCTACCTAGCATACTTTTGAAATATTGAAGAGAAAATTGTGTAATTTGTTGATTTTATGATATTATGATAAATATAATTCTAGACTACAGGGTCCCCTTAAACTAAAAATTTAATGATAGTTTGCCCAAGAAGATAGGCTACAATTCATCCATCCCTTTTGAACAAATTTTGCATTAAAAGTTAAAAGTTTGCAAAGCTAAGTATATTTTAAGTTTTTGTGAAACAGTGGACCCTCGAAGTCGCCTTCTTTGGCGAAAATATGTACTGGATGAATGTATGAATGTAAGTGATAAATATTTTAACCCATTTATAGTCTATAGAGAAGGAAGAATGACATAAGACTTTCAAGTATTGCATATAATTTTAGATATACCATAAATTCCTACGAATGCTAACTAATTTTTTTTTCTGGAAGATTCTATATTTCTTGCGTAAAAAGTTAAGCATTAAAGAAGTTATTTAAAGTTAAAAAAAAAAAACAAAAAATGAAAACAAAAAAAAATATACAAAAAAAAAATCAAAACAAAAAATACGTTAAACTCAAAATTAAAAATTTAAATAAAAAATATATATATTTTATATGTAGGTATGTATGTATGTATGTATGTATAGCTAGAATTGTAATAGTTTTCATAATTTACAAGTTGGCTGTCTCTAATAAATATTTCTTAGTTTTCGTTTTTTTTATCTTTGTATTTTTTCTTAGCGTTTGTTGCAGTTGACTATTACGTTTGTTTTGCAGTTAATTTCTTGTCATGTATTTACAATAACAAAAAGAGGAAGAAAAGTTAATTTTTGTGTTCTTGTATCCGTATTTTGGTTTTTTTTACTTTAATAGTTTTGTAGTTAAATATTTTGTTGTTGTTTTTTCTTTGTGTGTGTACGAGTACGAGCACTTTTTTGTTGCTTTGTGTTTCATATTTTGTATTACTTTTTAAACGTAACGGCAGTTTTATTGATTAATTTATCGTACTTATGTATGGCTGTGTGTATGTGTGTGTGTCGATAACCGCCTGTAGGCATAGTAGGGTGAATTCTTACTTAGATTTAGCTGTTGATTTATGTATGTTTGTATGTGTGTATGACGTTAGCAGAATATCACATAAGGTTTGACTTGAAATCTATGGAAAAACTCTACGAATAAATTGAAGCGGATCTCAAATTTGATAATGATTTTAGTGTAATGGATCTTAAAAAATTGTATGAAATTGAAAAAAAAGTTAGGAATATTATAATTTGTGCGAAGTTTCAATTTATTGCTGAATATGAACTAAAAATGTTGACTATAGGCCACATATTAATTGCAAAGAATTTCCTATTTATTAGATTAGCGACCTCAAAATTAGATAATTACACTTAGTCTGGGTCTATGCTTAGATAATACATACCAGTAGATATATAAATACATACAGTAGGCAACAGCTTATATGACTTCCCTCCCGTCAAGTAATACTTAACGGTTGCCCGCGGGAGGGAAATTCGGTTGGTGTGGGTTTTTAGTGGGTGAGTCGAAAGGTAAGTCTCACTCTTTTCGGCTTTCAACGCTTTTTGCCACCTCCATAAAAAAAGCTTGTATGACTTTGCGCGTGTTTTGAGCTTTTTTAATTATTCTTCTTAATTCGCCACCTCAACAAAGTTCGCTAGTTAACCACCTTAAAAAGTACGCCAGTTGCTTCTTCCTCGTGCTAAACGGCGCCAATTGGACCCACTAAGTGAAGTCCATCTCTCTATGGCAAAAAAGGTCTTCCTCTTCCTCTGTCGTCGCTGCTAGTATGACTTGTATGTTCTTAAAAACGGTTTAAACCAATTGACTTGGTATTTCATGGATACGGCTTTATGAGCAGCTTCTACATCGCATAAATTTGTTACACTTTTATATACATACATAATTGGCACTTGAGTCCTTTGCTGAGCTCCTCCTTCTATTTGTGATGTGCGTCTTGATGCCGTTCTACAAATGGATGGACCTACAGTTTTAGGTCGACTTTAAATTGCAAACGGGTTTTTCTATGCAGAGCTTTTTCGTGGCAGAAATATACTCAGAAGTTTGCCGTAGCCTGTCGAAGAGGGACCACTGTTAGAAACAACTTTTCTATCATTTGATGTTTTATGTACGAAGTTTCGAACTCGGGTACTTCCAAATGGTAGTAACGCACCAACTAATTCGATTGCGGTGGTTGCCGAAATACATTTAGAGGTTTGTTTTTGTTTGTGAGTTCGTAGGAAAAACTCTTTTTTAATCGTTTAATATTTTATACCCACGAACTAAGGACAAACCGGCTACGGCGGCTGGCATTATTGACGATTTTATATCTAATATCCGTCCCTAAATGAAATCTCGTCGTAGTGGATCATACTATAGTTGCAAAGATGCGCAAAATTACGGGCTCCACCATAACGAGGCTGGCCATCAAGTGGGTACCAACCAGGTTAAGTATTTTATTTTCGAATTCGCTCACATAAGTCGCTGCCCATAGCTTGTACTAGTATTTATGTATATGTGTATGTATTTTTGACATTCTAGAACTTCTGTTAGTTCTCAGCATTTTCATTCTACATTAACTTAAAGCTCCAATCTAAGAATTTTCATTTGTACAGCCACATTTCTGCTTGCTTGACTGCATTCCAAAAAATGATATCTGCTTCAATTTTATTTGTTTCATGAATGTTCTTGCGTGTCTGTTAGGTATGTTGATTTTTACTATACTTGTGATCCTGGGATTCTCGGGATCTCGTTATGACATTCCGGACTAGTTCCGGTATTTAGATATTCATTAGTTTGCAACAACTTAATTCGAAAAAATTGCAACAATATTGTGTAATAACCTCCTCTAGCGTAAAATAAAAAATAAATAAATAAGTTTTAAATTTCCTTTTTTATTTGAAATAAAAATTATTAGAGCAGTAACAAAACAAGACACAATAGTTAAATTTCTACGCTTTTAGTAATACTCGAGCGTGCACATATCTGTTGAAGTAATTTAAGGTATGTCGAGAAATACTCTAACAAAAAAAAAAAAACTCAGAAAGTAAAAAAAATGTATTTTGTGGTTGAAAGAAATTCATAGTTTTTTAATCTCATAGAATTTAAGCAGAATAAGCTTTAAAGCATATTATAAAATAAAAAATCAAGTAAGACAATGTAACTTTTTACATATGTAAATACATATGTATATATGTATGTATGTATTTATGCGCTGGTTCTTTATTAAAAAAGAAAAGGGAAACAAAAACGTTCAAGTCAAAGTTTCGTTTTTTGCTACAAGAGCAACATTTTCCGTTATTATTTTATGTTATTCATAAGTAATTAATTCAGAATTTGAAAAAATCGTTTTCTTTGAAAGTGAGGTAAGTCCATTTTATATTATATGGAGATAAATAGTATCCGATTTTTTTCAAATCCCGAAATTTCTGGGATTAATTGCCAACAACAGCGGAATTTTCGGGATTTGCAGTTACTTAAGAATTACTCGAAATTGTAACGAAAAAGTCTGATTTGAAAAAATTGGAGCCCCGAAATTTCCGGGATTAATTGCCAACAGCGCTATTTTCGGAATTTGTAATTACCTGGTAGCGGCAGGCTAGTCACCTACCCTGCCAGAAAACAAAATAGATTAACGAAACCAACACAATACTGAGTCTTGTCGAGGCCTTATGCTCCCGAGTGGAGTGAAGAAGGAAAAAAAAATTACTTATGAATTACTCGAAATTGTAACGAAAAAATCTGCTTTTATAACAAAACAAGCAACATTGACTTAAGCGTTTTTGATTTTGGTGCCTGTGTGCGTGTACCAGGTGTATAATTAATGTCTTATGCGAACAAAAGATGTCTTACACACTTTCACACCTTTGGTTTATGTGTTTGAATGTGCTCTTCTATTTTGTTGCTACTGACGTCAGGTTGTTTTCAATAAATACACTAATAAAATTCACTAATTAAAAAATATTTAGTTTCTTTCCTTTAATGAGTTTGTCTCGATGTATTTGGTTTGTTAGCTTTTGTTTTTATTTGTGTACTTCTTTATCGCCGCTAATACCAAAAAGGAAAAAAATTATAAAAGAAATAAAATAATTTACAATTTTTCCCTTTTAATTGTTTGTTGTTGTTGCATGTTTTACTTGTTTTACATTTTTTGGTTTTGTTTGTTTGTTTGTTTGCATTTTTAGTTTAATTTTCTGTAGCTAAATATGATATTCTCTAAATGTGTTCTAAAAAAATTATTCGCTTTCTGTATTTTCATTGCTAACAATAAGTTTAACTAATATTTGTTTGTTTTGTTTTACATTTTGTTTTTGATTTTTTGGTTCTCAGTTTATACTGTTTCGACATTTGCTTTCTCATCAACTGCTTTGAATCTTCATTTTGCACTGAAGCGGATTACACCGCTTTCGATGACGTTTCTGGCATCCAACGCTGCATTTCACGTTGCCAATTGAGGCCGTTTTCCAAGTGTTTTACTAGAAATTTGTTATAAATTTAGTTATTACTGAAAAATATGTAACTACGTAAATCGCATATGACATATAGTATAATATTATACAAGGTGGCCCAAAATTAATTACCCAATTTCGTTTTTGAACAACTTTTTTACAAAATAAAAAAAGGGATGAAAATCTTTATGTTGACTTTTACGCGCTCCATTGGTTGTCTGTACGTACATTTACAAAAATTATGAATTTTTTTGGATGATTAATTTTGCGCCACTTTGTACTAATGAAGTCACTGTCATTTTTCTGCCAAGTTTTCTATTCACAGTACAACGCGGAGAAGGCAGGGTAAGTAATCCGCCTCGCTGAAATGCTGAGTCAAATAATATGGCGCCAATCAATTTACCTATTTTAAATGGGAAAACAATGAAAGAGCTCTTGGAACATAACCGACAAAATGCACAAAAAGTGAGTTTTGAGTCGAAACAACGTGTACATGAAATGTTGGGCAGTTGAAAGTTAGGTTCCAGAAAGCTTCCCATTGGGCAACATTAAAACAGGAAATGTTTACTAAAGGGAAGACTTTTCGGGACATTTTCGAATCCAGACCATTAAGAGTTATGGGTAAAGAAACTTTGCTTGCTAATAAGAAAATTCCGTAAGCAGCTAATATTGAAGCAAGAAAGCTCCTCCAACCGTGGAGCAGTAGTAGCAAAGAGCTACAATTGAAGGGACCCGAATTTATGTTGAATCTTACTGCATGCCCTCGAGACTCTCATATCCAAGAGCAGACCATAGGCTGCGGCTAACCGCTTTGAAATCACCGCTTAAATTTAAACTTAATGGAGCAGTGCACGCAGAAGGTTTTTTCATCAACTCTTCCGTCTAGCTTCGAACCATCCGTGAATATGTTTATTTCTGTATATTGCACCGCGTCAAACTCTCTCTTGAGAGGATGAGGGTGGAGAAGGTTTCTTTAAGTAGGGTGGGTATGTACTCAGCAGTCTAAACGGAAATTTTTGAGTGCCTGTGGTAGAAAATCCTGTATTTTACGCCTCTTAACTTAATCGAGGCGCGAAAGCTTTGCCTGAACTATCGGCAGGTAAAATACTCGGGTAAATTATTAAGGCAAATATTTCGATATATCGCTAGTTTGTGCCTAAATGAAGGAGAGACGTCATGTATTGGTAGCGAGCTTTACATGTTCCACTCTAATAAGATATGAGTTATTCCAATACTTGATGTGAAACCTTTTGTGGAGTTAAACAAAAATTTATTCGAAGCGTATAAAAAAACTCATTGGAAGGAGTTGCTAAGACAACTAATAAGGCGTTCCTACGACAGTCGGTTCTATGTAACCGGAGCGACACGGGTTTATATTATATACGGCCAAGGGCTGTCACTTCAGCAGCATTCTCAGTATATGGATGAGGAATGTTTATGCAGCTACAACAACAAGAACAACGACTAATAAGGAATCAAAAGTCCAAGCAAATACCGCTTTTTTTAAGAATTTTGAGAAAATTCTAACAAGGAGTCTGTGTTTTAAAGTTAAAGTTACAGTATTTCAGATACAAAATAGCTTATAGATCAAAATGTCATCTATAAAATTATTAATTTCATTTTAGAGAGGAGGATTACCATTATAAATGATTTGGCTTTAACTAATTCATCTAACTTCAGGGTTCAAAAAAGGGAGTACAAAAAAAATATACCAATTTTTAACTGACTTCTCGGGCTGTTCAGAAGAGGGAAAAAGATAAACTTAGTTTGCATGACATGATAAGGTGACATGTCATAAAGAGCGTCATGCATCCAAAGAGAGCCCTAAAAGACCAGTTGGTTTAGTTTTTGTGTTTGTAACACTCATTTATATCCCTGTGGCTAAGCCAATGGTATCCCATTGGCGATTTTTCAGGTCATTCAAGTCCATACATTAAATAAGATGTAGGTCCTCAGCTCGGATACTGTGAAGATCATGATCGTATGAGTCGTTTAGGTGTCCAAAGAGCACCAAAATAATTTTCTACACATTTTTTTCTAATGCAACAGTTGCTGTCAAAAGGCTTTGCGATGTTTACCCAAGTGTCTTAGCCGTCGTTTGTCGTAAATGCCACAAAGGTGGTTTTGTAAGTTCAGACCCGGTAGTTCCGATCTTTCCGACTCGCATCGATCAGGAAGGCCGACCACTTTAGACAACGACGCATTAAGAGCTGAAATGGATGCAAATCCGTGTCAGACAATCGATGAACTGTTAAATACAAAGAGCAGATGTTTGGGTTCCGCATAATCTGCCTGTAGAAAATAGAGCCAACCGATCCACGACATGCAACTTATTGCTTCAACGGTGCAATACAGAACCGTGTTTTGATTGCTTGATCTTCTTTTTCTTCTTAATTGGCGCGATAACCGCTTACGAGATTTTGGCCCAGTTTAACAAACCTCGCCAGTTGTTTCTTAATCCTGCTAACCGGCGCCAGTTGGATACACCAAGTGAAGCCAAGTCCTTCTCCACCTGATCTTTCCAACGCAAAGAAGGCCTTCCTATTCCCCTGTTACCACCAGCTGGTATCGCATCGAATACTTTCAGAGCCGGAGCGTTCGTATCCATTCGGACGACATGACCCAGCCAGCGTAGCCGCTGGATCTGCAGATGAAAAATGAATGGTTCCTGCAGGATAATCCAAAACGCAAAAGGTAGTGGCTCTCTCCGAATGAACCGCACGAATCTTAGCAGCCATTTTACCAGCCAGGTTTATATCCGAAAAATGCGCTTTTATACGTTTGGTGGGGTATTCGTGGAATCGTCTATTTTGAAGTGCTGAAAATTAAAGAAACTGTTGATGCAGACCTTTATTTTGAACAATTGGACTACCAACGAGGGTGATAACATCATTGACTAAAACGAAAAACTTGTAAGAAATAGAAAGAATTATTTACTCGAATTTACTGTAAAAAGCGGCATTACTTTCCGCTCCCACTAATATAATATAATGGGGTTTTAATTGCATTATTTTTAGTCCTGTTCGTCCAGTTCGTTAATGCATTCTGGTGCTGAAAAGGAGGGACGTTGATGAGGCACACTAAAACATGTCGGCAGTACGCTACTAGGCATTTCTAATGAACTGCAGCTTCCTCCCCATACAAAACATTGCAGTTGCAATATGTTTTAATTAAGAACTCTTTTAAGCCAACATTTTTGTGCACAAACCTTTTTTTAGTATTCACAAGATGTTTGCCACTTACCCAGTAGTCAGACGTCAGTTTCAATGCTGACCGCCATGGCACTATTGTGACGCAGTTGCAGTGTATTCGATTGGCCACGCAAGCCATTCTGTTGTTGTTGCAGCTGTAATTGTTGCTTTTCAAATGATTGCTGTGCTCGCAAAAATGGAGCTAAATGTCGGCCAGGATGATCAGTCAAGCCCGGTGTAGCATCGATGCCATCATCTAAATCCATTATATCAGACGATGATTCGGACATAGAGGATTTCTTCATATGCTGGCCTGCAAACCAAACAAAGAATGGTGAAATATATTAGAAATATATAATGACATGCTAGTAAAAATGATAAGTTAGCAACTAGAATATAAATGTAGGAAAGGTGGTATAGAAAAGCTGCTTATGGTGAATAGTAAAATGTTTACCCTAAAAGATCTACATGGCTTCGCACTCACCCAATGCACCAGGTAAATATGAACAACTTGTGACGTGATTGAAATTTTGACTCTGCATCTCCTCCTGATCCGTTTCACGATGATAGAAGTAGTTGAAGTTGCTGACGATTACAGGGACGGGCAGTGCGATGGTCAATACACCAGCGATCACACACAGCGAACCGACGATTTTTCCCCAGAACCCGACGGGACTGTTGCATTGATTCGGAGATGGTGAGATGGGACATTTTTTTTCGTTTTTGTAACGACAGCCAATATTATTTTATTTGGTAAAGTTTATATATTTTTTGGGTTTTATTTTTCATTTTTTATAATTTATTTGATTGTGGTTTGGAAGAGTTTAAAAGAGCAAAATTTATATTAGAAAACTCAAATTTACTTATAGCTAGTAAGAGAAAGAGGCTTGGCATAGAATAATACGCTAAATCGAGAGAAAAGTTTTAGACACCGATTTTCGTAACTTAGAAGAGTAACTTTTAAAGCAAAATGAATTTTACGCTAGTGAGCAAGTGAGACTACAGACTTTTAGACTTACGAGTGTAATAGAACTAAAACTTTATTGGATTGAGAAAGTTATGAAATGGGTGAATAAATGAGAAAGTTATAGAGTGAAGCAGATGAGGATATCAATGAGCAACGGTATGGGCACAGGAATGAAATTTTAGTATGTGAATGATAAATGAGTACGACAAGTAAATACATTAATGTACGTATGTAGGTGGGCGCTTGAGCGGAAATTGGAAATGTTTCAGACTGAGAGTGGTATGAAAATTTGAGGGAGAGAGCGAGAGAGAGGGAGATAGAGAGCGATTCGACTACATTTTTCAACGAAAATAACACCAGCGATAATGAACAAACTTGATGAGTAAATGAGGAGTGTCTAATAGTTTGTGCTTGTATGAGTGGCAGGTGGTAGAGCGCGAGAGATGTAGATTTCAGCAATAATTCAAATGTAGGAGTATAGGAATTCAACAATTTTGGTGACGGGTATTCTATAGGCGTTTTCGCCTAGGGGTGGTCGGTTAGTGGTGAATTATAACTGTTTCTAATGTGTTTGTTGAGTAATTTAGCTTTGTTTCCTTTTATGTATTAAGCCGATGTTGATAGGTATTTATGTATGACTACTGAAAGTGTAAACAGTTCTGAGAGAATAAGTATGTAAAAGTTCAAACTTACATTCAATTACGTTTACGTTTATTTAAAGTTTTGGAAATTTAGTGCAGCGCTTGTTGGTCATCTCAGCGGCTGATGTTAGTGTTTTTTGTCACTAGTTAATATTAGATTTCTGTTTTTTGTTTTATATTTTATTAGTGCAAATAGAAATCGCAATAAACGTGCACAACTCTCTTAGGTAAAACGTTTGAAAAAAATTCGAAATATCCGAAAAAATTATTAAGAAAAGTACACACAAATTCTGAATCAACTTGACTGACATGCATGTTTACTTAGAAATAAAATGTAACCAAGTATTTTTATAAAAAAACAAATTTAATAAAACGAGAGTATTACAAAAAAAAAAAAAACACTGAAATAGTTTAAATTGTGATTTACATACAAAATGTCTTAAAAGAAATAAATTCTAAAGTAAATTAAAAGTAAAACAAAAACAAGAAATACGTTCAATGGGCATGTAATCGTTGTGAAGACAATAACCATACACAGACACACATCAAGAAGTAGTATTTAGAATGAAAATAATTTTTAGTTTGCAAGTTTTGAAAAATTGTACAATTGCGAAATTTTTCCACACAACAAACAAACAAAAAAAAATATATGATTTTACTTACCACATTCACACATTTACGTATTTACATTTTACATTCTCATGAAATCCGTCAAACATTTTACTTATACTAAACAATATAACTAAAATACTTATTAAACTAAATTTTTTTTACATTATTCAAGATCGTATAAAGAACAAATAATTTATTTCAATACGCAATCAAGATACGATATACACTATTTCCTACAGCTTAATACCATTTTTTTACTCTACCATGGCCCTTTGTTTATAATTTATATACAAAAGGTAGTTGAAAGCTTTCATCGACAAACTACTTTCAAGCTTTATAGTTGAAACTTGCTTCGTACCCAAGCAAAGCTTTCACTTAATGAGTTGAAGAGGAGCTTTCGATATACATGAGAATGTGCAGTGAACAGAAATTTCTTTTCGGTGAATTGCTAGCAATTTTCAATCAAACTTTTAAGCGTTTCTCCGGCTAAGAGCATAATATCATAAAATTCAAAAATATAGGGTCGAAGAAGCACCTTCATTCTGTTAACATTCAATTTCAAATAATCTTAAATGATGAAGTTGAAATTAAAGCAAAGTATTGGGTAGGATTCTTAGCTTTAAACGTCCGTAACATAACTCGGCTTATCTCATGGCGTGAGCTTTTGCGGTGCTAATAGTAGCACAAAATTGTGGTTAAGTTTTAAGCTGCAGCAGGCAAACGAAATTTTAATGTGAATTTAAAATGCTGAGCTTTTTGCGCAACAGAATGCGTTAACCATAAAGGGACAAATACAGTTTTTTTGTTTTTGATTAGCACAGTTTTATTGGGGATTTTCCAGTACTTTTGAGTTTAACAAATCGCTTGCCTAGAGCTTTAGAGAGTGGCTGATATAATTTTAAAAGCTTGGAGTTTTACGTGGATTTTGTGCGGTGTTACTTTGAGTTTTCTCTCTGATTTTGAGAGTAATGACATAGCCTTCAAGCCTTGACAAGGCTTATCAGGTGCACGCATCGTTTTCTAATTTATGATTTATACCTTCACGCAGTCTAAATGAATTTAGAAGTAATTAAAAAAAGAAATATTCATTTAGACAAATTTTTAGATTTTTTCGAAATTGGCACTCCATGCCATAAATGCCGAGCTTTTGCTAAGGAAAATTTTTAGTCTGTTTCAAAACAGAAAAATTATGTGTGCTTTGTTCAAAATGCAAAGTTATTTTACGCTATTAATAATTTGAGCTCTTAAAATAAAATAAATAAATAATTTGCGTTTGCATCCTCTTTTAGTATTTGGCCGAGCTCTTTCTCCTATTTATAGTGTACCTACAGTTTTAAGCCGAGTCCGAACGCAAATGTTTTTTATGAGAACTTTTTTCATGGCAGAAATACACTTGAAGGTTTGCCATTGCTTGCCGAGGGGCGACCGTTATTAGAAAAAAACGTTTTCTATCATTTTGGTGTTTAATGCACAGAGTGCATGCTAATGAAAGCGGCTAATGAATTGGCAAAAGTATTGAGCTTATAAAGCTGATCATGACTTAAGCTTTTCCACATACGACACACAATTTACGTAAAGGCCGTTTGGAGTCATTATTTTTATAGTCAAATTCAAGAACTTGGTTTTGGCTGTTGCTATATCGGCGACTACTTCGCAAATGACATTTTTACTTAGTTCCCGGCCAAGCTTTTATAAAATTGACATTTAAATCTAGAGTTGGTAGACGAGGCCTTTAAAAACCGTGTATTATTTAAAAGGACATAGTATTCTAATGAAAGTATTGGGTTTGCTTCTCCACAAAATTTTTAGCATCCCACTTAAGCTTTTCTTATAAATGAAGAGATCTTCTTCATATTTGTGTGAAAAAAGGCTTTTCTGACACTCTTTTGTTGTTATAAATGTGCTTAGCAATTTGCCCTTCAAGGTGTCAAGGTATGGACTCTTAAGAAATACAGTTTTTTCTCTACCGTTTTTCTACCGCTACGTACCCGATTTTTCGCTAGTGTTTTTCCATGGGAACTATATAAAATTTATTATGTTTTAATACTTCTGACAAACATTTTTAAGAAAAATTTTAAGATTTACGTGAGCTGGGCGGATTTGAAGGTTCTTCAAAAATTCTAGTTATTTTGATTCCCTTGCCCCGTTTTCAATTAAAAAAAATTCTGAATGATTTTTTCGAAAAAATATTTGTGAGAGTTAATTTTATATTGAGTGTTTTTTACGAGCTTGAGAACTTAAAATGGTCATAAAAAGGGAAATATTGTTGGAATGCAGTTTTTTATTATCTGGTTGATCATTTCATGGCATTTATTTTTTTAATATGATATGCCCGCCGCGGTTACGAGCTACATGGCCCAATTCTTCATTTATTTTTCCAATAAATCTGGCTGCGTGGCGTTAATGGTGGCTTGAATATTGCAATAAATCGATTGTTAAGCGCGCTGTATGGCAAGTTGCGCCGCCTTGTTCGAACCAAATGTCATCGATGTTTAGCTGATTAATTTTTGGAAAGAAAAATTCAGTCAGCTCGGCTCGATAGTGCTCGGCATTTTCTCATTTCGAAAGAAATAAGCTCCAATAATGGCGTCAGTGCTCTATGAACTCCGCGAATACATTTATTTTTTCAAAGTAATTTTCCACAATTTGGAAGCGTTGTTCTGTTAAACGATTCATGATGACTTGACAAACCTTACTGACAAGAAGTTTTAATACAGTTTGCGGTTCTCAGCTGTCAAGCCATAGTTATCGATATCGAGAATAAGAACTGCAGCTAAAAAAACATCCGTTATATATAAGAAAAAATCATGCCTTGGAGGTAATTTCAAGCTAAAAGACATCTGTTATATATAAAAAAAAAATCATATTATATTTTGGAGGTATTTTCAAATCGGCCAGCTCACGTAAATTTTAATATTTTTCCGAAATAATTTGGCGGTGGTCAAATTTTATAATTCCGCTGGAAAACAGCAACTTTTTTTGGTGAGGCACCCTATTGACTAAAATTGTATGTATGCCCAATATTGTAATTAAACTCACAAACCCCAGTGAAACATATTTCGATTACATCACAGACGCGTATTTAAAAACTAATTGTCTACTGAAATGAGAGAAATAGAGCAACAATATAACAATGGGAAGAGTTCAAAGGTTTGCAAAGATTACTTAGTGAGAGAGAGTTTTAAAAAGTGAGCAAACTATGTAGTACCAGGTCTAAAAGTTACCCAACAGAATTAAGAGTTTTTACACTAAATGAAAAAAGATTTTCCAACAACACTACATTGTGGCGCAAATATGGATGTTTACTGATTACTTTTTTACAGTTTTATTTAAAATTTTGGACTAAAATTTTTTTCTTAAAAATCGTCTACACACACCTAACTACGTTTTTCCAAACTTACGAAATATTTACAAATACCGGCTGACTGTTTAACTAACGACAATGAAGACAAAATGTTGGGAGCTTTTTAAAAGTTTGAATGGCTTTTACTTTTGCGTTAACTAAAAGCATTGAGTAAGTGGTACGAGTTAGACTACGAGGTAATCAATTTTTTTTAGGCGCTTACGCTGTGGAAAGCACGAACGGGTGCTAAATATGTAGTGTATGAAGCGCGATATGGAAAAAATAAGCTGCTACTTGAATCATAGCACTTGGGGGGAGGGGGTCAGAAAAAACGCATGACTATGAACAAGCGCTTTGCATTGCATACTCAATGCTTGTTCGAATTTGAAAAATTAATAGGAATTCATATAAAAACCAGTAGTGCATTAATTTTTTCTCATAATTTTATTACTTTTTCTGCTTTTATTTTTTTTTGCTTTGGTTTTTTTTTCTATTTTTTGTTCTATTTATCGCCGCTTTGTTTTTTCTATAATTTTTTGCTCTATAATTTTCTTGTTTTTTTTTTAATAATTATTTCATATAATAATAATAATAATGATAATAATAATAATTCATCTGTAATAATAAGAATAATAGAGGAATATGTTTCTTGTTTGTATTGTATTTTGTTTATTAATTATTTATCAATTTGTATTTTATTTTAGTTTCTATGAAATTTTCATAATTTTTTTTTTATTTGTTTTCGCTAAGTTACTTGTTGCTTTTTTGTCTTATGCATTTTGTAGCGTTTTTGTTTTTGTTTTTTTTCCTTTTTTTCTATTCATTTTATGCTTTTAACATATCGAATTTCGCAGCGCTTATTTTGCTTTATTAATTTTTATTGTTTTTTCGGATTTTTTATTGTTAATTGATTTTCACTTATTATTGATTATTATTATTATTTAATTAATTGTTCATAACGTTTATAAAACATTTTAATGCTTAACAACTTTGTTTAATATTATTAATTTAATTTAATTAATTTTTTGTTTCTTTAATTTCGTTTTTTGTCTTTTCTGATTTTTTTCTGCTTTCAAGCATAATGAATGAATAATCGCAATCGAAAATGAAAAGTTTTAGCTTGCAATGTTTTGGCTCTTGTATTATTTAATTTTTAACATATTTTTTTATTTTTTGTTTTTTTGGTTTATAACATCTCATTTCTTTATTGGTTTACTTTCTTTCTGTGTACGTTTAGAATTTAAAGTATTTCTGGCGTTTATTACCTTGCTTGCACTGTACTGCTTATTTTTAATATTCAATAAATAGCGATTTTATGTTGCAATTCTTTTTTCTTCTATTTAAAGTTATCAGGCTGGCGCAATTTATTCTTACTTTTTGTTTTCAAATATTTTCCCATTTATACTCTATGTGGCAAATTGCGTTCAGGGTAGCTTACGAGTATGTATGTATGTATGTAAGTATGTACGCATGTTGCCTTTGGTTCGCTAACTAATAATATTTAACAAAATATAATGCATATTTTTGTTGAAGTTCTTTAAAATTTATTTTTTTTACATAAATGGATATTTATTTATTTTTTTTGCTTTTCAGTTTTCAATTTTTATCGCTTTTTTTCTAATTTAGCAGCTGTCGTTTCTGACATCAAATTTTGCACTAATTTGGTTTTAGAAATATTTATTCGTAAAGCAATGCTTTCAACTTTAAGTTCTTGTCTCACAGTTTCTTCAAATGTCCACAAGCAGTTTTTAAATTAAGCATTCGAGAAATAAAATTGTAAGTCCAACCAAAACGAACTTGAAAAAAAATTAAAAAAAAAAATATTTTAAACAAAACGATCTACAGCCGCGCTCCAGCACTTGCTTGCGGAAAGAACTGTCATTGAATAGGTAGTGCGCCTAAAATTATGCAACAAACACACTTTTCGCGCGCAGTAATTTCAGAATTTCGCACGTGTCGCGTAAAACATGCAGTAGAGCTTTACCTGCATTGAGCTTCAATGTTTTTACATTAAACGTTGCCTTTTCCTCCACTAGCCAATGCTGGAGCTCAGTGCTGTGCTTTAAATAATTTTTAAATTTTTTCCTTAATTTCCCATTTTTAATTAATTATTATTCGATTATGCATTTATGTAATTTTTCTAACTCCAGTCTTTTTTTATCAATAGAAATTTAGGCGTAATATTTTATTTTTTCTCAAATTTACTTTGCCCCTTTCTTTGCCGACAAGCAAGATTCTATTTAATTATACATTTGTATGTATGTTTGTAGGTACATAAAAGCGGAAAAAGTTAGATTTGTATTAGTGAAATATTTCACTACTTGGTTGTTTGCATTTCAAGCTTTTAGAAAGCCTGTAAATAATGCCATGGCAAGACAGAAGAGAGCATGAAATGTAAATATGCTTGAGACAACTGGATTCTTTTACTTGTATATAAGATTAACGATATGTTTACTTCTAGCTATGACTAAAATAACTAATTCAAATTATTTCGTTTTTAATAAAAAATGTTTATAAATCTAATTACTTTTTTAATTGTAAAGGAAAAAATATAAAATAAAATATTCGCAATAAGTAGAAATAAGTAGAAATAAACTCAAAATTTTCCTTTGATTCCGGAAAACTGTGAAAGTGAAGTTAATATAAACTTTAACACGTTGAGCGCCATGCACACTTTACTTTTATAAAGGTGCCGTGTGTGACGCTGAAGGTTAAATGTAGCTAGTTATCAAAATAGATGAATTTCTATAATACTAGGCTTAAAAAAAAATGTGTGTGCAAAGTGCGTGAAGTTACAAAATAAGAAAATTTTTATTTTTTTTTATTAGGAAACTATTCAATTCAATTAAATATAGCGGTAGAAATCTCGCAAAAATTCTAAGTCCCAGAAAATTTTTATACAAATATCGAAGTACGCAACGAGTTAAAAAAATTTACGAAAATTCTATGACGCAGGAAAATTGTTAACGAAAATAAAGACTCCATATAAAATCGCTTTGGAGGTGTACACGAAATGATTTCCTTTCATAAATGTAAATTTTATTCAAATATTGAGGGGTGTTAAGAAATTTTGCAAACATTTTATCGGAAAATAAAATTTCACTATAAAAGCGCTTTGGAGATGCACACAAAATTATTTCCTTTCACAAATTCTGGATAATGCAAATTTCATACAAATATTGAGGTGCTCAACGTGTTAAGAAATTTTGCAAAAATTTTATCGGAAAATAAAAAGTCGTTATAAATGCGTTTTGGTGGTGCACACGAAGTAATTTACTTTCATAAATAAAGTGGGCAAATTTCGTACAAATATCGAAGTACTCAACGTGTTAAGAATATTTTCAAAAATTTTATGACGCAGAAAAGTGTTTAACCAAAATAAAAACTCGCTATAAAAGTGCTTCGGAAGTGGTCAAGAAATTATTTGTTTTTAAAAATTCGCAGAAGAAAATCTTTTGAGCTTTCCTTTACAAGAGAAAACGTGTTAAAACAGCGCTTCAAATTCATTGCCAAGACTTACGAGTATATCTGCTAAGTAAGTAATTTGATGTCTTTTGGCAAATTTTTTTCTTGATAAGTGAAAATTCGGCCTATTTTCTTAAATATATTTGACGAAGCGACTGTCGAAAAGACATGAAGCATCTCGTAAAAGATGGCTGAAACTTTGGTTTTAGAATTGAATACTAGGCTTTAAAGTAGTGGCAGGCTAATTACCTACCCTATCAGAAATCAAAAACAGATTAACGAAACCAACGCAAAACTGAGTCTTGTCGAGGCCCTATGCTCCCGAGAGGAGTGAACAAGGGGGGAAAAACAAAAGAACGCCTCACTTACAAGGTGTTTTTATTTAATTTTATAGGTAAAAAATATATGATCTTTTACTCTTATAATATACAGATATTGTATAAAACAAAAATTTTCCTGATTGCATAGATTTTCCACTGACCGCAGATTCAACGATTTCATGGCTCAGGTGTGTAAAGAGACAATTAAGGTGCGAGTGTTAATAAATTTAGTTTTCACTCTGCAGTTGATAGCCTTTAGCTGCCTGCAATTAAACTTTTCGGCGGAAAGCAAGTATTTTTAAAAATAGGATTGAACTGAGCCTCGAAATATTAAATACAGTTAAAAATAAAATAGATGTAAGCCTATAATTCTTACTAGGAATGACTTACAGGTTTGACTTTTATAATCATAAACTTCAAGTTGCTGCTCGAAACAGAAAAAAGCTTTAGATGACACCATATTACTAAAATTTATAAATTATAAATTTATAATTTATAACAGGATCTGCTCGTTTATGTACTTCCTATTGAGGTGCTTCAAATAAGCGTTACATATATTGATTTAAATTAAAATTTAAATTATTAAATAAAAGCTCTCCGTTCGTAATGGAATTTGTAACTTTTAAGTCATCGAGTCAAAAGCTTTTGCTTGTTGAGGAAAGTGGAAGCATTAAGCTTTCAAGTGGTAGGGATTTGCTTGTAGAGGAAAATGAAAGCCTTAAGCTTTCAAGTGACAGCACTTTATTCGCACTTTTCACTAAGCGAATGTATTATAAAATATATTTTATTGAAAACCCAGAAAATATGCCAAAATAATTTTGATTTTTTTTTTAATTAATTCTACTTTAATTGCAAGTGAAAGCTCCTTACTTGTAAAGGAAAGTGAAAGCCTTCTACTTTGAAGTCAAAATGCTTTGTTGTAAAAGAAAGTGAAAGCTTTAAGCTTTTAAGTGAAAGCACTCTATTCGCACTTTTATTAAAATATAAACTTATGTTTAAGCGAATGCATCATAAAATATTTTTTTATTGAAAATCCAAAAAATACGCCAAAATAATTGTGATGCATTTTTTTTAAATTACAGTTTTTAAAAATTTTTTTAAATAAAATGTAATTTAAAGAAAAATTTAAAGTAAACTTAATTAAAAAAAATTGAATTTAAAAAAATTTAATACGAAAAAAAAATCATTAAAAAATTCCAAAAACTCGATAAATTTTTGAAATTTTTTTTTAATTAAATGTAATTTAAAAAAAAATTTAGAGTAAACTTAATTAAAAAAAATTTAATTAAAAAAAATTGAATTAAAAAAATTTAATTTAAAAAATTTAATACGAAAAAAAATCATTAAAGAATTCCAAAAACTTGAATTAAAAATGTTTTGCTTTGAAAATTTATCTAAATAAATGGGATGCTTAAAAAAACTTTTAAACAAACTAGTCTAAATCTTATTTGTTTCATTACTTTAAGTATTATTTTGCGCAAATTTTTCAAATATTTACAACTACTTTCTAATAATAAGTACGAGTAATACGCATTTTTTTGCGCTGATTTCGCTTACTAACCTCGTACGAATATTGAGTACGTATGACGTTTAACGCACTATATGCTAATATTAATTAATTTGTATGTACGAGTCTATGCATATTACTCAAAAGTGTTATTTACACAAAGACACATTCAAATGTGTTGGACTTGAATAACTCTGGGGGTCGCTAAGGGTCTACTATACCATTTCAAAATGGGGAATTTGATGTTGGGTGCTATTTTTGTTTTTTTATGGAAAAATACAAATCTATTCGCATTTTGTTTGGAATATTCTTTTTTACATGTACGTACATATCAATTTATTGTTGTTGCTTCATCAACTTTAGACATTAAAAAATTTTATTTTTTACTAAGCGTTTCTTGCATTATTAGGGTTATTAGTATAATTATTAACAATTTTTTTAATGTTTATATTTTAACTGATATGTTTAATAGTTAAAGAAAAATCGAAACAGGATCAACGCTATTTACTAAAAACGAAATAAGAAAGTAAATATTTAATGTTTAAAATGTGACAAAACTATATAAAAAGAGTATGAAAGTATCTACCATATTTTGCTGTGTTCTTAGCACAAAAACTGTAATGGACGGCAATTAATTTAAGAGAAAAATATTTTAAAGTTTTCTGCACAGCTTAAAAAATAATACAAATATATACACTTTAAAAGCATAAATTTACTACCTTATAATAAGTAAATAATGATCTCAAGTACGCTTAAAAATAACTAAATGCAGCTGGCAACATATGGAGGATCTACCAAAGGTTTCATGCCATTGTGGCCAGAGCAAAAGCGCGATATGTTACACGAATGATGACTAACGCATGCTTTTAGCAACATGTTGCAGACACGAATGTGGCTTAGTCGGGCACTAAGTAATCGCTGTTTAAATACATATTGCTAGCAACATGTTACAGGCACATAGGCTGCGCAACATTTTTAAGAGTTATTAAGGCTAGTATGTACTAATTTCCCTGCCGTGAAACTACGCCAGCAACATGTATTTGACTTGCCGTGAAATATTGCCAGCAACATTGATTATCAAATGAGAAGAAACGTCAAACTGCCAGAAGCCATCGGCAACTTTTGCTAAGAGAAGTGCTTCTAAAAAAATTAACACACACATATGTACATATATTGACACAAAAAAATATAAAAAAGATTTATTTATAATCTTTGCGCAGACGTTTCGCTTAAAAATGCCTGCTCTACGGTTGTTTGAACTTGGGTCTTCACTCATTTTTCGCTCAATTTTAAATGACATGTGCGTGAAAAAATGTTGCTGGCATGTTGCGCGTTGTTTTCACGATGTGAACTGCCTACTACTTTGCTGTGTGATTCATATTTCAATACAATTTCACGCATATTTCACGGCTATGCAACTTGCATGGATTTTGACAGCCATTTCGCGTAAAACGCGAACTTAGTACTATGCTTTAGGGTATAATTAGATACAGTTGGTTTTTTGTACGCATGCTGCTAGTAACGCAACTAAATGTTTATAAGGAATTCTCCTGAAGAAAATGTTTGTTTTAGTAAATTTAAAAATGCTATGGAATATTAAGCAGTTTTACGTTACATTTACAACTTGATTACTGGGTCGCAAAAAGTTATGCGCTTTCAACTCATACCCAGTATATCCACACAAGTAGGATTTATTCTTTTGTGGCTTTTCACACAATTCGTAAAATTTCGTAGTGCTTTTTAGCAGGTGGAATGCAAAAGGAATAAAGCTATTACTATATCTCTTTTGTATAACGTAACTAGCTGGCACAAGTGGATGGTTGGGGTAATATTATTGCTGTGGGTTTCTACTACTCATAGAAAAGTTAATATGCAACCAAAAAAAAAAATTCGGAAAATTTTTTATTTTTTATATTTATATTTTATGTTTCGGGCCGGTTTCTTATCTAATTAATGAGCCGATAAACCACTCCTAGCTTTGCAGTGCATTTAATTTTTTTTCGTTTTTTCAAATGCCTAACAAGTCTACTTTTGCTAGTACGGAAGTTAATGCAGGGCGGCTGTGGTAAAAAATCCACTATTTTGTTCGACTATTTGCAAGGCTGTTAATTTTGCAGAGTTATGCTTTATAGGCTCGTCACAATGGGTCCGTTGCGGCAACGAATTTGACTGACAGCAAAATTGATTATATGTATTTGAGTTAAAGGCGCCACATACGTGCCGTATGCCCTGCCGGAATGCCAAAAACTGGCAACTTTCTACTTTTGCCGTACGGCAAGTGCGGCGAAAATCACAACTGTTTGAAGAACAATTTTGTATCGCACAAATTTTTATCGATGGTGTTTTTATTATATCAGATTCAATGCGGAAAATAAATTGGAGTTTAAATTAATTGAGTCAAATCAAATGTAGCCCTTTCGATAAAAGTTTGAAGGAGTAGACGAGTGCCTAACCAAGTTGTGCCGAGGTTGCGCTCGCAACCAGCGTCTACGTCACAATCAATGAAATCCGGTTTTTACGACGAAATATGATATTTGCTTTCACGACTGAACATCTGTTTTTTGTTTATATGCGGCCATACTTTCATTGTAGCACCACGGTACGTTTTATACGGCACACCAGTCAACGGACGCAACGGACCCATTGTGATAGCCCTATTAGTTGCATAGTCTCAATTAATTTCAGTTTACAGGTAGATACCTATGAAATGAGACTTTCAGCTAATAGTCCATAGATGTCGCTAGGAGTATTTTTAAACCTTCCCAAATGTCTTGTTTTTTTCATACAACACCGCATTTTTGTCGCTCTTAAAAATGTCGAATTTCGTGCCTTCAAACTACGATTTGCGGACACCGTTGATTTTCTGTTATCAATTGAAGAAAAACGCTTCTCAATCTCATGAAATGAGCATAGAAACTTATGGTGGACATGCTCTAAGTAGAGCACAGTGATTCAAGTGGTTTGAAAAACTCCGAAGTGGTGATTTTAGCGTGGAGAACGAGGACCGTGGCCGGCCACCGAAAAAGTTTGAGGACGCCGAATTGCAAGCATTGTTGGATGGAGCGCAAGAAATGATGGCAGAGCAGTTGACATGGACATGATTTCAAAGGTCGGAAGATGGGTGCCGCATGAACTGACTGAAAGGCAGCAAAGGAACCGGAAACCCACTTGTGAAATGCTGCTCTCCCGGTTCAAAAGGAAGTCTTTTTTGCATCGAATCGTTACGGGTGATGAAAAATGGATGTATTTCTCCAATCCCAAGCGTAAACGATCGTATGGTCCGCCCGGCCACAAGCCAAAAACAACGGCCAAACCAAATCGCTTCGGCCGCAAGGCAATGCTGTGTGTTTTCTGGGATCAGCGTGGTATGATTTGGTACGAGCTATTAAAACCAGGTGAAACAGTTGACGGTGCACGCCACCAACGACAATTGGCCGATTTGAACAGCGTTATACACCGAAAACGCCCAGAATATGCCGATCGGCGTCATAAAGTAATTTTTTGCATCGATGGGCCACGCACTTTCCAAGCAGCGCTTCAATTCTCATGAAGAAGCCAAAAAATGGCTCGATGATTGGTTTGCGGCCAAAGACACGGCCAATTTTTTTTCGCGCGGCATCCACAAATTGCCTGAGGGTTGGGAAAAATGTGTCGCTAGCGATGGCTATTATTTTGAAGATTAAATTTGCAACCATTTTTTGTTAATGAACGTTTGAAATTGAAAAAAAGTTTGAGGTAGGTAGGTTTCAAGTCAGTCAACGGACGCAACGAACCCATTGTGATAGCTCTATTAGCTGCATAGCCACAATTAATTTCAGTTTACTTTGAAGCGAACTACAAATTTTAAAGCCCACATCAAGCGTATTCCTTAAATATATCGTCCCGTGCGAGGGGAAATTAGTTTATCGGCAGGATAAAGTGAGCGGTGAGACTACAGGAGAGTGAGGACAATGGCTCTAAATACTGTAGGTATTTTAAATAAAGCGCAGGGCATATAAGAAAAATATGAATTTTCGACTTTTAGAATAAATAAATGAAATTTAAAAAAATAAAGCTCAAGGCTTTTACTGCGCAATAAATAAATGTTTTAATGAAAACTCAACGTATATATGCATATAATATTTAAAAATTTATTTCATACATTGCTCTACGCCTTTTGTATTTTTTGTTTTTCCACAGGTAAAAAATTATTTAACACTTCCAAATACATACAATTGACAATACAAACAAAAATCATGAAATAATGAGCTACAATATTTACTTCTTTAATAACTAATTTTACTATTGTGTGTATTTTTTTTGGGTTTGTTTTCTTTTTTGTAATTTTTTACGGTAACTTTGCACTAAGTAACTAGCTAAATTAATTAATTAAATGTACAAAAATTTACACAATTCCAAGAACCTAGTTAAACTTAAAGTAATTACGTACTCGCGCACTAACAACTAAACTAAACTAAATTAACAAACTTTTTACATTTTTGTTTTTTGTTATTATACTTTTACGTTTAACTATTCTTAATTCTTCACACGTTTGAAAATGAAATTCACGTGATTTGTTTTTTGTTTTCATTTCATAAATAAATTTTTATTCTTCACATTTTATTTGCATTCAGTATATTACATTTGTTCTTGCATTTTGTTGTTGTTGTTTTTTTTTCGTAAATTAACTTAATTTCTTATTCACATATTTTCCTTAAAGTATTTACAATATTTAACAATTTTTACACGTTCACACAATTAATTTTCATTACATTTTTTCATTTTTTAGTACACATAAGAAAATTTTCAACTTCACATCTCAACTTATTTTGTTTTAATTTTTCTAGATACTTTTTTCTTGCTATTTACTCATTTAATTAGTTTTGTTTAATTTTTTTGAACACATTTATTCCAAATTTAAACATTTAGTTAAGCTTTTGTATTGCTCGCTTAAGAGACACACTATCGAACAAATGAATGCAGTTAAGGGTTAACAGGGTGACGCGCATGCGCTCGTTTAGTTTGGAAAGGGTCAGGGAGAGGCCACTGAACTTTTGTTTAGTGTATGGAATATTTTCGATTTGCTTGGACTGTGTATTGAATATTTTTACTGGTTTTTGTTTTGGTTTTGTGTCTTGCAACGCTACCAGTGTCGAGCTTAACTGAGCTTTCGTTAGAACAGCTCACAAAAAGCAAGTTTAGTTTTGTGGTGTTCAAAACTTTAGTAAGAGCTGTCATAATACTATACATATGTGTGTAAAGCAAGGCATAAAATTATAAAAAACAAGTGTAAAACAATAATACAAAAAATTGTTTTAGCAAAAAAACAAAAAAAGACATATTAACCCTAATTGAACTGGAGCTTTAACTGGAACTGGACTGACTACAGCTGAAACTCTATGCCAGACCTCTCCAGCGTTATGGAATTTAGCGCTTTATTCAGCTGTGTATAAGACATGGTAGCTATACCACCTGAGCGCTGAATAAAGCGGTGAAAGTTCCAACGCCTGGAAGGCATCACATAGAGTCTTAGCTTAAACGCTGCCTACTTGCTGAATGTACGAGTAATATTCGAATTTTTTCAAATGTTAACTCTTTCAATTTTTTTGTTTTACTTTAAGCCATGTTTCGAACCCATTCAAAACTATTCTTCATCGAATTACTTTTCCTATTTCTAGTACAACTGTTTTAGATTTGTACAAAGTGTTTGTGTTTGTTTGGTAAGCTATTATTTGAGTAATTTGTAATTTGTAATTGGTAATTTTAAATTTCTGTTGTTTGATAATATCAGTTCTATTGAACTCTTGTGTGACTATTTACAGTTAGCAAAGAAATATTCATTAAGATTTTGGGCATATTGAACGAGTGCGGTGTAGTGCTGAAGAAGCATGGAAGAAGTGGCTGCCACATTAAAGTGGATACGATCTTCTACGAAACAATTAAAAATGTCCTAGTGAATCGAATGCCTAAAAAGCTACAGTGAAGAAAAAAACAAGCGATTCAGACTCACTATTTAAGTTTACACCTTTGCATGAGGGAGATAAGCAGGTCGCTCGCTATCAGGAATGTTAGCATACGAATACGAAATTACGCAGATTGAAGTTGGGTTTTGGGAATGATTTTAAAGTGGCATAATTTTAGATGAGCTGTGGTGAAGGGGAACTGAGAGGAAACTGTCAAAATAGACAGAAAAAATCGAAATTTAAGCAGATTAAATTTAAGCAAACAGGCCACCGTAGCCGAATGGGTCGGTTCGTGATTACCATTCGGAATTCACAGAGAGAACGTTGGTTCGAATCTCGGTGAAACATAAAAAATTAAGAAAAACATTTTTCTAATAGCGGTCGCCCCTCGGCAGGCAATGGCAAACCTCCGAGTGTATTTCTGCCATGAAAAAGCTCCTCATAAAAATATCTAAACAGCTAAACAACTTTTTCAGTCAATTTCATGGCCACCGATTACTGCGTTATGTGCAGCCTTTTGTCTCTTCTCAACCCTCCCCTTGAGTGATAGATGTAGGCTTCAAGTTGTTAGTTGAAAGCATAGCATTAAATTCGGGTTTCAAGTGAAATGGCTATTAAAATCCATACAAATTGCATTGCCGTGAAATATACGTGAACTTTCGTATGTATCTCACGGCAAGATAGTACTCAGTCCATGCCGTGAAAATACTACACAACCAACATGAGGGAGAAGAACGAAGCCTAAAGTTCCTTTGCGAGTGAAGTTCCTGAGTTCGAATACTCCGGAGATATGACAGTAGTGGACTTTGTGATGGCTTATGAATGGAAGACCCGAAGCAAGCAAGTTCGTGGTGGAAAAATATTTCGGGTAAAAAATTAATAATGATTAATACAGAAACTATACAGGCATCTTGAATCCACTTTACGGACAGGCTTTTGCAGGCTTCGATACTGAATGAATTAACGGTCTCGACTCGACTTGGAGCTGATTAACTTTGTGTCACTTCAATGAATATTGCAAAAGGAGTAGAGATGAAAATGAGCAGCAGTCTGTTATGTGCCTTATTTGTCTTATTAGAGAAGGAGTCAAATGGTGAAGTATTTGGGTCCAAACCTCATTGGATTGTGCTGCGTGGCAGAAAATCTCTTATTATTGCTCGGAAAAGATACACGCGGCATATTTATATATTTTTTCACAAGCCAATAGAGAATTACATCGTTTAATCTAAGTGAACGCGGTAATAAAATAAATAATGCTGCTCGTATAAAAAACACCGAAAACTAGAAAAGAAATTAATTTTTTAAAGCAAAAAAGCCCAATTACACAGAAAAAAGCTTCAAATTGTTTTGAAATTTGCTTAAGGGGTTACATGGTTTTCGTGGGTTCAGAAAATCAATTTTGTTGGCTTATTAATTTTTACAACACCTCAAGAATATTATCCCAAATTTTCAAGTCGATCCGATTAATAGTTTCGGACATACAGCCTTTGGAAGGTGCGCGCTCCAAGCCACTTTTATTGTTGTTCAAAACTTTAAACGCGTTTTTCTCGGAACCGTGTTTTCAAAGTAGGTTGTCAAATGTTCTCGAAAACTACTCAACCGGGCTTAATGAAATTTTACACAGGTGGTCGAGATACAATTTACTCGTGCTTGGACGAAGGATTTTGTTTTTTTTAATTACAACTATTTAAAAAAAACAAAATGTCAAGCAAACTTGACCGAAATTTTCATTTTCTTGGAAAAATTTCTGTCAAAATTCCTATTTTTACTTTTTTTCTTTCCTTCGTTCAAGCACGAGTTTATGGTCTTAACTAAAACACTTATTTTTGTTTTATCGTTTTTGATGATCCTGTCAGGAGTTATGCTGACAACGCGGATGCACCTTTTTTTCGAGGGGTCACCGGAAAGGACGTCACAATGGAGGAGTTTTTGTTTTTGTTTTTGAAAGTTTCAGAAATTATTCTTTAAATATGTATCTATAAGACAGAAAAAAGTTTGAATTAAATAAATAATTTTTTACATAGAAAAAAAAATATTGAAAATAGGCCTTTTTTACCCGATTAAACCCATGTAACCCTTTAACTGAAAGCGCGACAAGATAAAAATGCCGCGGCACACCAGTGTCATCTGTCTAAAAGCAAGCTTCGTTATGAGGCTTCGAAGCTATGTCATTACCGTTGTCTACTATCCATTTTAGCTAATGCTGGGGACTTTGACAATAGTTACACCTTCCTATAAGCTTCTCTCTATATGAGACTTTTGAAGATCTCTACTAGCATTGCGGTAGCTCATGTTGGGGTATAGCATACTTTTCGGGGTTTAAGCAGCATTCAAAAACATTCCTCAGTATTGGAGACTTACTCGTTCAATAGTTGTTTACCACTGAAGCCAACTACAAAGCGTCATTTGTGTGCATGTGTTAACTTTCATAAATTATTTCGTAAAAAAAAATGGAAAAAAATCTGTGCATGCTACTTTGTTTTTTGTGTAATTTTTGAAAATTTCGATATTACTATGCATTCGTGTTTAGTTAGTTTCTTCTTTCTCTATTCTTTCTCTAGTTATTGTGCAAATGTGAACGCGAAATTTATAAGTATGTGTGTTTGTGTTTCTATGTATGAGTGCGTGGACGGTATTCAAAGCTGTTGAATTTACATTTTACTTTTACAAACATTTTTTTTTGCTTCATTTAATTATTTAGTTTTTTCAATATTAAATAAATTTCTTTTTTTATTATTTATTTAGCTGTCTTTATTTTTATTTTTTTTTAATGCATTTAATTTAGTATTTACATATATTTAAAATTATTTAATGTTACCTTTTAATACATATTTTTGGTAGTTTTGTTTTGTTTTACTTTGTTTTTAAGTAATTTTTTCTATGTACACAATAATATTTTGATATTTAATTTACAAATAGTGCAACTTAAAAAAATTGCATATTTTCAGTCATCATTTTTTGTGTGTATATGCTGTGTATACTTTGTTGTTGTTGTTGTGGTTGTTGTTACTGTTTCGGGTGATTTGGTGAGGCAATAAAATCTGTTGGGGAAAATAATGCAAGAAGTAAAAAAGGAGAAGCTATGATTTCGAAAGCAAAACATAAAATAAAAATTGAAGCCATTTTTGTGGTGAGCTGGAAAAAGCTTAAACAAAAGCATTCGTAAAACAAATTTTGATTTTAGTTTTGTTGCATTTGGCAGTTAATTTATTAGAGTTAACACACACAATGACACATAGTACGCCGCCTTGTAGTTGGTGGCTTTGCAAAGCAATTTGGTTGGGGTTTGTTTGTTGTTTTTTTTTACTTCTTAATTCATTTGTGTATTTGCATGTTTGTTTATGTGTGTATACGATCATAAGAGCGGTTAACGGTTCGTTAGTTTGTATTAATCCTCGTTTTTGTATTTGCTTTTTTTATACAATTTTTTATGCACTTTGAGTTTGTTCGATTGGGATATCTTTGCTTCATTAACTGGCATGAATTTTAACCTTTTTTACATTTTGTACTTTTATCATTTTTTTTTGTTTTTGTGGGTTTAAAGAAAGCTGGCCTGTTTCTAGTTCTATGTATCCTGTACACCTATTTGGAGAAAATAGTAAAAAGCTGTAGAAGGTATTTAAGTGAAATGTAAGCAACGTGGCATTATACAGTCAACGTCACAAGAATGAGTACACCATATGTTGACATGTTTTGAAAATTTATGTTTTTATTTTTAATTTTAATAAATTTTATGCAAAAATATAGTTAACACTACTACTATAATAAGCTTTTTAGCCTGAGTGCTTTTTAGGTGCGACCAAATCTCCTGGTGCTCCTTGGCTCGACGTTTTCAAATTTCACTACAAAAATTATATAATGTAAAGTTTCTAACCTTGTAAACATTTTTTAAAAATTTGGCGAATTCTCATCAAAATTTTAAATTTTTTAATCAGAATTTTTGAAAAAATTGCAAGCATTTAATTTTATAGCTCATTAAATCTCGATGCAGTAAAGTGCAAGTTTCAAGTAGGTCAGAAATCATACTAATTTTTGAGAATTTTTTCGATTTCGGTCTTGCGGATTTTCTCCATTCAAGTCACCTCCACATTTTTTTTTTGATATGGAAGAAAGCATCCAATACCGAAAGAGGAAAAAGTTGTCAAAAATCAATGGGATTCTTCAACCACTTAAAACTTTTATTTTATTATGCGAAAATCCAATGCTCCGTAAAGCTGTATACTCGAAATATTTTCTTAAAAATTCTAAGCAAAAAGTTTACAATTTTAATGCAAATTTGCCGAATTTTTACAAATTTTGTACAAGGTTTGAAACTTTGCATTATTTGGTTCTTGTTGTAGTATGAACAATAATTTCATAAAAAAATAATTGAAATTACAAAATAAATAAAAAAATATTGTAAACAGTCAAAATTTATCAATATGTGGTGCACACTTTATTTTGACGCTGAAAGTACATACATGGGTTTTTATATCGAAAGCAAATTACAAAAAAACAAAAAAAAATGAAAAATTCAGTTTTAAAGAAATCTGCAGTTATTTTGTAGATAACTATATGTTTTTGACTAACTTGCTAAATTTTAAAAGTTTCATGACCTTTTTAGTGTAAATAATGCAACATTTATTCATTAGGGTGGTAGGGTTTGATCGGCGAAAAAATGCTAATTACCATTTTGAACGAACATTCGAAAGAAGTTAGCTGGAGAAAGCAGCAACTCGGAGACTTGGAATTACTTCTCACCCAAAAAACATAAGATTCGGCTTGTACCCTATGATCAAAAAGTACTGGGAATGTTTAATTGAATGTTTCTTCGATTGCCAAGGCGTAGTCAATAAAGAATATTATTTATCCGTTTTAAAGCGTTTGAGAGATGCTGTACGTCGCAAACGGCCGGAAATGTGGGCAAACAATTCTTGCATTTTGCATGATGATAATGCGCCATCGCACCGAGCCCAAATTGTGCTGGATTATTTGACCAAACACCAAGTAAATACGATCGTGCAAGCACCGTATTCACCTGACATGGCTCCGTGTGGCTTTTTTTTGTTTCCCAAGTTGAAGTTACCACTTCGTGGAATGAGATTTCAGTCGATAGAGGAGATCAAAGAGAAGGAGCAGAAGGCTATCCCTTCATCGGCCTACCAGGGGGGCATGGAGGACTAGGTTAAACGCTGACACATGTGTGTTGCTTCAGACGGGTCATATTTTGAAGGAGATAAAATAAATTTGCCTGAAATTTAACTCTGCTTTGTTTTATTTAAACATTCCCGGTACTTTCGGATCATAGGGTATGTTAAATTTAAATCAGACGAACTTAAAAAGAATTCACTTTTGAACTCAGCGCTTAATCGAAACAAGTTCGAGACAATTGTTTTATTTTTTACTAACTAGGTAAAATTTGAAATTTGTATTACCTTTATAAGCATTACTTTAGTATGGCATCTAGTACGTCGCCTCGTTGAAAATTTATTCATTAGGGTGGCACGAATTTTGAGCTTAAATTCGAAATAAAGAGCAGATGACAGCATCCTGAAGATTAATACCATTAGTTCACACGCTCGAATCCACTTATTCAATTCTGTTTTTGAACAACTTTTTTACTAAATAAATTTTGAACTTTAGGCGCTCCATTATTTGTCTGTTTGTAAAACCCGGCTGCTTAGTTCACAAGTGTCAAATGTGATGAGAGTTTTGGCCGAGCTTTTTCTCTTATTTGTAGTGTCTTGAAGTTTTTTCCACAAATGGAGGGACCTCCGAATAGCAAATAGTTTTAATGACGAGGTCTTTTCCATGGCAGAAATAAACTCGGAGGTATTCATTCATTGGCTGCTGAGAGACGACCGCTTTTTTTGTATCATTTGGTGTTCCATGTGCGAGGTTTCATACCGGGCACTACCGAATTGTAGTCACATACCTATAAAGGTTGGCAACGAATAGTACGAAGGAACATTCTCGGAATACAGTTTTGAAAAACGGTCTGAAATCTTAAAAAGTCGAGTCAAAATCGCACCAAAATCCAGGCCATACTGACGAACACTGACAAAAGATTTACAAACAAAAACTGTACATTTAGTTTCGAAAATACGTAAATGTATACAAACACGTACATATATGGAAAATGTGGAAAGATAACTCGCGAATTTTGTGTTGAGAATTTTTGCGAAAAAAACTTCATCACAGGGAAGTAAATCTTTTTGTGGGTACGCATTTAGTAGGAATGGCCGAGTGAAGCTTCAGCAGAGCTTACCTTACACATTAGTGATTTTGTTTTGGTATCATTTACTTTTGGTTCTGTAAAAATTTCTGATTTTGTGCCATATAATCGTCATTTGCGGGCAGTGTTGATTTTTCTCTTTCATTCGAAAAAAACGGTGGCTGAAGCGCCGAAGCCGATCGAGAGCTACAATAAGTTTATGGAGATGCTGCTTTAAGTGAAACAACGTGCCGAGATTGGTTCCGTCACTTCAAAGACGATGATTTTAATGTTGACGACCGTCCGCATGAAGGAAGGCCAAAAAACTTGGAAGACTCTGAATTGCTTTAGTATTAGGAGTTACCCGCCAATCCATTTCCAAGCTATTGCATGCTCTGGGAATGACTCAGAAACAGGGGAATTGGGTTCCTTATGAGTTAAAACCAAGGGATGTTGAACGTCGTTTTTTCTCCTGTGAACAACTGCTCCAGCGGCAAAAAAAAGGGGTTTCTTCATCGCATCGTAATGGGTGATGAAAAATGGATTCATTGCAGCAATCCAAAGAAAAGAAAGTCATGGGGACTGCCCGGTCATGCTTCTACGTCGTCGCCTCCGTCGAATATTCACGCTGTGAAGGCTATGCTTTGTATTTGGTGGGACCAAGTTGGTGTTATTTATTTTGAACTGTTAAAACCAAGCGAAACCATCACTGGGGATCAGTATCGACTTCAATTGATGCGATTGAGGCGAGCACTGTGCGAGAAACGGCCGCAATATGCGGAGAGGCATGAAAAAGTGATTTTACTGCATGACAACGCTCCGCCTGATGTTGACAAACCCGTTAAAACCTACCTGGAAACACTGAAATGGGAAATCCTACCCCACCCACCATATTATTCAGATATTGCGCCGTCCGATTATCATTTGTTCCGATCGATGGCACATGGTCTAGCTGACCAGCAGTTCCATTCATATGAAGACATCAAAAAATGGCTTGAACTGTGGATAACCCAAAAAGATGAACAGTTTTACCGTGACGGTATACGAGATTTAACAGATAGATAGGAAGAAGTAGTAGTCAGCGATGGGCAATACCTTCAATAATTCACTTGTAACCATTTTTTCAGAATAAAGTTGTATTTTCATCGAAAGAACTTAGTTGCGCACCTAATACAAAATTTGTATTAATTTCATGAATTTTCCATAATTTGCAAATAATCATAAAATATCTTACTAAACGTTTGCTCAACGTTGCTTGCATTTTCAGCTTCCCTACCATTCTGAAAAAATAACGGCCTGAATTCTGTGCTATTCTATAATTGTATGCATTTATGTAATATATGTATGCATGTATGTGTGAATATGTATGGATATGTGGTCATCCGTATCGGTAGTTCATTTTGTTCGGGGTGGTACCAAGTGTATAGGGTGGGTGATTATTTCTTTCAAAAGCTTGTTTTTGTTCATCAACCAACATCACTTTAATTGTTCGATACTTTTCACTGCTTATTAAAACCTTTCTACTACAGACATATATACACAAGCTTTTTCGATGAGTTTATGTTGGTTTTATGTATTTGCTGTATTTAAATAATTTACAATTTTTACATCATGCCTTCAGTTTCTGCTGCATGTTTATGTTTATGTGATTTTAGAATTTCCTCTTCGGTTCATTATGGTATGTATGTATGTATTTATGTAAGTATTAACGGCTTGCTCTTTTTTTTTTTGTTAATTTTCTTTTTTCAACTTTTGTTTTCATGTTTTTTTTATTTTTTTTAATTTTTTGTATTTTTTCTTTCTTTTGTTCTTGTATTTTGCTAAGTTTTTCTTTAATACCTAGTAATTTATCTATTAACGGCAGTTTATTTCTTACGGGATTTTAATTTTGTTTAGGTAAATATTTGCATTATTGTAGTAAAGCTTAATGAGCAAGAAATAGCGAAAGCTTCTTTACTAGCTTAAAAAAACAGAAAATAAAATATTTTCGAACTTAATTGAAAGTTTTGCTGTTTTATAAAAAAATGCTTTAGGTTGAAACTTATGTAAAATAAATGTTACGCTAGAAGTTGAGAAATCTTGAAGACTGTTTGAATGTATGTATTCTCTATTTGTTTTGTATGCTTTCAGAAGGCGATGTTAATTTTGGTTTGTTTGAATAATTTTTTTGCTTTTTTCAAATTTAGTATATTATATTTTTAAATAATAAAAAAGCTCTGTACTATTTGTATTTTGTTTTCTTCTCTGTTTTATTTTTCGTGCTGTAGTTGTTTTAGTTTTGTTTTTGTAATTCTACGCATAGTTTGTTTGCCGCCTGCTTCACCATAATTGCCCAATTGTATCGAGTCCTTCGTTAACCGTTCTGTTGGATATGTCATAATTGTTTTTAATTTTTCTTCTTCTTCTTGCAACTAGAGTTGCCACACATTAGTTAGTAAGTTTCCATCTGTTTTTTTTGCGTCAATTTTTTCGTTGTTCGTCAAATTGTTAAGTTAGACCAAAATTAATTTTGAGAATTTTGCGCTGTCAGCTTAACAAAGTAACAACAAACAATTTTTTCTAACACCTATTCGTGCTTTATTTTCTTTTCATCTAATCACACAATGAGATCAATATGCGCCATTGGTTTCAAGTGTTTCAGCGATGCCTTGCTTTTGGACAGTATATTTCATTGAAATATTTTCACACCTGTTCGAATTTTTTAAGTGAAGTTATTATCAAATTTTCTCTTGAATTTCACACCGCAAACTATTCTAGCAATAAAAAAAGAGTTTGTTGATTGAATTGATTAAGTTAAGGTTTCAAATATTATTATGTTCTGTCTTCGGCGACATTTGCTCGTTTTTGGCGCATTTACTAATTTGACAGTTGAAATTTTGAAATATTTATTTTTAATGTTACTGTTTAATAAAGTCATTTTTATTTTGAATTTTGCAAGCTATGTCATTCTACCATACCTATGAAATGAGACTTTCAGCTATTAGCCCATATATGGCGCTAGGAGTATTTTTCAACCTTCCCAAATGTCTTGTTATTTTCGTCTGTCATCTGTCAACAATATTCACTTCATTGTTTGTTACGTTTCATACAACACTGCATTTTTGTCGCACTTAAAAATGTCGAATTTCGTGCCTTCAAGCTATGATTTGCGGGTGTATTTCTCCAATCCCAAGCGTAAACGATCGTATGGTCCGCCTGACCACAAGCCAGAAACAACGGCCAAACCAAATCTCTTCGGCCGCAAGGCAATGCTGTGTGTTTTCTGGGATCAGCGTGGTATGATTTGGTACGAGCTATTAAAACCAGGTGAAACAGTTGACAGTGCATGCCACCAACGACAATTGGCCGATTTGAACAGCGCTATACACTATACACCCCTCGGCGTCTCAAAGTAATTTTTCTTGATGAGAATGCACCGACACATCCAACAAGAGCGACCCGAGAATTGGTGGAGACGTACGATTGGGAACCGCTGGTGCATGCGGCTTACTCAGCAGACTAGGCGCCTTCCGATTATCATTTGTTTGCATCGATGGGCCACGCACTTTCCGAGCAGCGCTTCAATTCTCACGAAGAAGCCAAAAAATGGCTCGATGATTGGTTTGCGGCCAAAGACGGCCACAAATTGCCTGAGAGATGGGAAAAATGTGTCGCTAGCGATGGCTATTATTTTGAAGATTAAATTTGTAACGATTTTCTGTTCATAAACGTTTGAAATTGAAAAAAAGTCTCATTTCATAGATATATACCGGTAAGCGTCCACCAACGTACTGCTGCTAAGCCAGTTCATCCTCTGAGTATGCCTGCGTAAGTGTGGCTGTGTATGTGTGTGTGTGTGTGAGCTAGCCTTATCAGTACGTATTTCTTGGAGGTTTTTTTTCTAAAATCTTGCTACTTTCATAATACATGTGCTCGCGTTTAACAGTCTTTTGCCACTTATTTTTTGCATTAAGTTTCAAGCGTCTTTTTCTTCCGCTATTTTCCGTCGTTTTTCTTCGCTACCTCACACTTTATTATCTACTTTGCTTGTTATATTTTCCGCTGTTATTGGTCTCTGATTTGCTTCATAACTAATATATTTGCTATTATTTCCTTGGATTTCTGCATGTATGTAACTATGTATCTATGTTTGTATGTATATGTAATTTTGTGTTTGTTTTTTGTTTAAATTTCTGTGATATTTTCGATGTTTTTTGCAATTTTTGTTTTGTTGGAATTTCCTTTTTTTTTGGTTTAATTTAGTTTGGTTCTGTTTCCATATTTAGTTTTGTGTGTAATTGTTATTATTTAATTATTTTTGCTTTAGTTTCAATTGGAATTAATTTAATTATTTGTCTACTTAAATTTAATTAAACAGCTTTTGTAGTCGTTTCTGGCATCCAACGTAACATTTCACAAGGCCAAATTAGAGCACGGATCGTCTTTTTTACTGAGTTTGCGGCAAAAAAGAAGAAATAGCAAATTGGAAAAGAAACAATTTTGGTTTTATTCAAAAGCAGCTAAAAAACATGCAGAATGGTGGTAAAGCACATCATGAGTAAAAAACTTTTTTTTTATTATTTTATAAAATTTTAAAAAATTGTATAGTCGCACAAAGAATTTTAACAACAATCAGTAGTGCTAGAACTGAGCAGAACTTATAAATATAAACTGTAAAATTCATTGTCTCAGAGATAAAAAAAAAACAATATTAAAATTTATTTAAAGCGACTTCGTGCAAAATGAAAATTAAATACCAACAAAGCTTTTTTTTAAATATCATTTAGGGCATCATTCACAGTTGTGAAATACTTCAACGTCGACAGTTCAAAATAAATTTTCAATTTCCCATTAGCGAGTCAACTTAAGGGGAATTATCGCATATATCTCAAATATCCTCATTATCGATTATCTAACCAGAGTTTAAATTAACTGAGCAATGAAGCCAGCTGATTTTAAGTGATCGCAGAAACGAAAATGCAGTTTTTATTTTTTTATTTTGAATAAAATAAATAGCTTAGGTCATTGCTTCGCAAAAAAAATATTATTTATCTTCAAGTAACTCAAGTAGTTTTAGGTATGAGCAAAATGCAAATCCGATTTTTAGAAATGCCTCGACAGCAGAGCCACTTGACGGATCTATTTTTCATTTCCATGGCAGCCGGTTCTACGTTACCGGAATGACCCGGATTTTCCCCGATCAAGCGCTGCCGCCCCAATAAACTAGCCCTGTCTAGAGCACCATACCTGACGGATCTCTTTATTATTTAAATATTTTTTTGGTGTCATGCGAACAAGTTTTTTGCCTAATATGAACCGACTTGCACCTCAACTATTTTTTTAAGTAGCAAAACCGAATTTTTTAGGTAGTAAATATGCAACAAATCTATATATTCAATATGAGTCAAATCGACCTGAAATTAGGAGTTTTAGAACTATATTGACAACAGCGACATCTACAATATACCTAAGAATCAACAAGGTGAGTCGGTATATTCAAAAACAAAAGTTCGTCAATCATTCGGTCAATCGTTCGGTTAATCCATTTAGGAGCAGAAGGATTACGTTTAGGTGCACATAGGAATTTTATATTACAGTTTTTTTTGCAATTTAGGAAACCTTTCATAAGCACGTCAAACTATAGATTAAATATGTATAGTAGGTTCTTAGCATGCCCGTCCTATCGATGACAATATCCGAAGAGGCGTCACTTGGAGTGTTTGAGAGAAGGACTCGGCGGAAGATTTTCGGACCTTTGCACGTTAGCGACGACGAGTATCGTAGGCTGCGGAACAATGAACTGGATGAGCTTTGCGACTACATGGACATAGTGCAGGGAATAAAGATCCAGTGGCTTCGTTGGCTGGGTCATGTCATTCGAATGGATACAAACGCTCCGGCTCTGCAAATATTCGATACGGTACCAGCTGGTGGCAGTGCGTGCCTTCGCTTAGTCCAAGCGGAACTTTCTCCACCCATATTCCATCAAGGGAGGAGTGGACCGGGGGCAACACTTGTGGCACGCCTGGTTAACCTGTCACGCACGGCTCGAAGTTGGACGGTAGGGTTGGAGGAGGAGTATTCTGCAAAGGGCTCCCCATTAAACTCAAATTCAGGTTACCGTATCACTGCAGTGTGTCCCAAGCAGAGGTGGCCGCAATTAAAGAAGCAGCTGACTGGCTACTTACTTGCATAATAACTGTTAAGAATTAGGGCCCTAGGCTCTATTATGGTGCATTTGAAAGTGGTCAGGGATTGCCTGGTCTCTCTCTCGATTGCATTAGGATTCTTCGATATAAAGATAATTTGGGTGACATTGCTGGAAACTGCGAAGCCTTCGAGCTGGCCAGACAAAGGACCTGTGAGGCGGTGTGCCAGCGAAAGGAGAGGATCGGGATCCCCTTGACAACCTGCGCTCTACTCCTGGAAGGATGGGCTTTGCACCAACTCAGCGAGCACTGGGTAAGTACACGAACGTGAAGTCCTTCTGGCCACGTTTGGATAGGAGGCGTTCGAGGGATATTCTGAGGATGACAAAATCTCATCTCTCAAATTTCGTGGGCATCCTCATGGGGCACTGCCCGCGGTGTACACATGCCGTGAGACTCGGAATTACTTCGAGTCCTTTTTGCATCAGCTGTATGGAGGATGAGGTGGAATCATCTCAGCACCTGCTCCTTAGCTGCCCAGCTCTCGCGGGACTAAGATTTAAGCATCTTGGTTCTCACTTCTTTTCAGCGCCTTCTGATATAGCAGGTCTTGATAACAAAAATCTGGTGAACTTAATCAGCAGCATAAAGAGGCCAACACAATCGCAGACTAGTCACCGTTCAAAGTCCACAAACACTCAACCCTTCCCACCCCTTTTCCTTTTGTCTTATCGTCCTTTTCCTTCAGCTCTTTCCCCCTCTTGCAATGGTATCACAAAGGATGAATCAAACCTCTTTCGTGCAAGTGGGCCCACTCTCTGTGCAACCATCACTACCCAACCTAACCTAACCAGCTGGTGGTAGCAGAGGAGGAGGCCTCCTTTACCTTGGAAAGATTAGGTGGAGAAGGACTTGGCTGCATATAGCATTTCCAACTGACGCCGGCACGACTAACGCATTTTCTTAAACTCGGCCAAAATCGCTTTCGCGGTTATCACGCCAATCTAGAAGAAGAATTGGGCATCTCTTTGTGGGTGCACTTATGGGTTTCTAAAGCTGAGCCTATCATCATCATCATCATCGAATTGTAGTACTACAGCTTTTTGTGAGCTTGGGCTAACTACACGTGACACCTCCAAACCACTCGGTCGTTTGCGTCTTTTTTCTAATTCTTTATCCCAAGTTTGTTGATGTCTTCAACTAGTTCGTCACGGACCATCTTCTTCTCGATTTTCCTTTTGCTTTAGTGTTTAACGCTCAGGCTTCTCCAATTTGCTTCTACGCCCTCGTATCGTCTATTCTGGTTATACAGTCTGTGTCAGAAGAAAAGAAGCGGTTTTTCAAGATACATTTCGTTCTACTTTTTGCTGCGTAATAGTCTCACTCAAGGGCTACGACGGCAGTGCTAGCTCAGGTTAGTGTCGTTCGAAATTTTCCTGTAGACGCAACCAAACCAAAATGAGTGAGAAGTACGCGGTATTTTTATGCACGCGTTCGAAAGGGCCGAAATTATCTTACGCCGCGGCTGCAAAAGGGATTAAAAAATCAAAAAAGTTTGTTGTGATGTGGAATCAGCGGTATAAAATGTACAAAAGTGTTGATGACTTTTCTGAGCGTGGCTTCAAGCGAGTGACGACAAAAAAGGAGGATAAAGAGATCGCCCAACTTTTTAAGCGGGACCCTTCTTTGCCACTACGCTCAGCACACACAATTCGTGCTAAAAAGGGAATAGATGTGAGTATCAACACCATCGAACGACGACTGAAGGAGGCGAACATATCGTACCGTCCCACATCATCAAAAGCACGCCTACGATTTAAAGCAACTCGTGCGTCAAGTTCCCAAAATCTAGTCCTGTTTGTCGACGAGTTGCGGAGAGAAGCTGGTTCAAAGCATGAAGAAGATGCCAGGCTATACTTGACAACAATGGAGACTACACGGCTCATTGAGTAATTGCGATTCGTAGTTTTGTACATTCCTTCATACAAAAATTTAAATATATATCTTTTATACTACATAAATAATCGCGGTTCTGGCACAGACTGTGTGACTCAGTCATCTTAGTGGCGCTGCGTTTTGATGAAAAGTATAACGTTTTCGCCATTTATTAGCTGGTCTAGCTCATCGTTCCTTTGTTTGATACTAAAATTTTTTAAAGTGTTTTTCGTTCGAAGGTTTGCAGTTTTGCTTTATCTGTTTTCCGCAGCATAAGATAGGACTAATGATAGTTTTGTACATAGCCATAGCATAGAATTGAAGATCGTAGAGCTGAGGCTATACGTAGAGTAAAGTTACACCCGTATAGGCGGAATTGGCAGCCTCCACCAGAAGTTTGACATGCTTCCATAAATGATTACTTGGCGCTCGAACGTGACTTACGCCGACTAAACTCTAAAATATATGTTAGTATTTGATGCCTGATATCTGATTTTATTGGAAGGACGAAATCATTGGAGATTGAGCTTATTGGAAGTTTACTTTAAATAGGTTTGATACTTTCGAAACTATCTTTACTAAAAGGGTGAATACCTTTAATTTGATTCCAAAAATTCGTCTAGCTTGTGAAGAAACAAGGAACGTTTCAATATATTCGGGTGGAAAGGTTTCATTAAAGTGAAAGAAATAGGATAGTTTCTGATTCAATATTAAATTTTCGCTAATGTTGAGGAAGATAAAACTATAGCTACCAAGACTTCCGAGTGAGATAAATAGCATAATTCTACACTGAATTTGTATCTTGAGTATCAGTACAGTAATGACAAGCTTTGTTGGCTGAAAAAATTCATGTAAATTAATAAAATCAAAGGAAAATTGTCAGATAGCAAATATACCAAGAAATAAATTGCTAACTCAAGAGAAGCGCTCTAATATTAATTTTTAGTATTCCCAATAAATATTTAAAATTTTTTATATATATGTACGAGGTGGCGCAAAATCAATTACCCTATCAGAAGATGATATAATTTTTGCAAATGGCGTGATAGGTCGATCATATTTGACACTTGTGAACCCGAGAGCTGCAATGTACAAACAGACGAGTAATGGAGCGCACAAAGGTCAAAATAAAGATTTCCATCACCAAAAATATTTTTTTTATTTCGTAAAAAATTTGTTAAAAAATATAAATGATTAATTTTGCGCCACCTTGCATAATGATAGTAATTGCTAACTGCAACAGGGGTAAAAAAAAAAACATAACTAAAAATAATGTAATATGTCGTGTTTTTACTATACGAAAACTATACATAAAACTAGAAATTATCATTTGAAGTGAGCAACTTTGAGCACAAATCGAAAATACTTTGTCGTATGTAAGTGTATATTAAACAACATCCCAGCAAAAATAAGTTTGACGAAATTAAGTCTCTTAATCTCATATCGAGTTAATTTTTTTGTTCAAAGTTTGCTTTTGTAGACGTCGGAGACATTTTTGGTATGATAAAGAAAAATTGCAATTTCAAGGGCCGATGTTGAATGTGAACCACACCTAAACGTCAAGTCTTTTTCTGCATTTCATTTGACATTTTTCAATTTCAGACTAACTCAATTTGAACCATGGAAAGATATACAACCGATCAATGCGTTAAAGTTATTCAGGCTTATTATGAAAACGGACGTTCAAATCAAAATGGATATCGCGCACTTCGTGGAAAAAATCATCTTCAGTGATGAGGCACATTTTCACCTCAGTGGATTCGTCAATAAGCAGAACTGCCGCATTTGGGCGAATGATAATCCAAGAGTGATTGCCGAAAAACCAATGCACCCACGAAGAGTGACGATTTATGGGCCGGCGGCATCATTGGGCGATATGTGGTTTCAACAGGACGGTGCCACTTGTCACACAGCTAACGAAACAATGGCTCTTCTGCGCGGAAAAATTGGCCGCCAAGATCATGTGATTTGACACCGTTGGACTTCTTCTTTTGGAGTTATTTGAAAGAAAAGGTGTACGTCGATAAGCCAGCAACAATTCAAGAGCTAAAGGATGAGATAATTCGACACATTAACGGCATAGAACCTCAATTATGCTTCAGCGTCATCGAAAATTTGAACCATCGGATGGAGGTGTGCCGCCGAGGCCGCGGTGGCCATTTGGCCGATATTTTGTTCCATACATAATTAAGATATACCAATATTATCACAATAAGGAGAAATGACAATAATATCTTAAAAAAATTGCATTTTATTCAAAATGAACTCCGGCCCTTGAAACTTAACCACCCTTTATTACAATTATAAATGTTTTTCTGGATATTGTGTATTTTTAATTATTAGATTAATGATTAGTGAAAAAATAAAAATGTCAAAAAATAAAACATTTAGTTCTTAGTGAATATTCTTAGAGATTTCCTTAAGTTTTTCTGTGGTAACCACTCAGACAAAATTAAACTTTAAATGCTAAGAACGAACATTTTGGTGATTTTCGATCAGAAGTTATGCATTAAAACAGAAAACAAAAAAAAAAAGTTTGCTGGTCCTCCTGTGTTATTGAATTGCAAATGAGGTTTATAATCGAAATTTTAAATTGATTTGAAGTTCATTTGTAAAAAAACTTAGCGAGGTTAAATTATTGGATTATATGTAAAAATATTTAAAGCGCCGTTTACACTGTGCCTCTTTAGTTGTACATCCAAAGTTATGAATCACTCTGAGTAAAGTCATCCTGCTTATTCATTTTTTGTTTATTTATTTTCGTACAATTTTGTGGTTTCTTCAAAATATTCTGCGAGAGAGATGTCATTGGCAACTTGTGCTATCAGGATAGCATATCCCGTTCGAAAAGGAATGGAAGCATAATAAGCGGAGGAATTGATTTAATTTCAAGAGCTGCATACGTCCGACTATATGAGCGACCCAAAACTGACGCTGAATACACTTTTTTCTAGTGCCCTCGTTGGGAACAAGAACGTCGAACGTTGAAGAATGTAGTCGGTCATATAACCACCGAAAATGTAATCGATAAGATGATAAGCAGCGAGGAAACGTGGGAAATCGTCAGTGGATTCGGGGAAGATATACTCCGGATGAAAAACTAGGATCTGGGCGGACGCATACAAGCATAGACCTTGTCATAGACCAGTCTGAAGTTGAGGGTGCAGCACTCGAAGTGTAACCAACTTCAAACCGCCCGCGTATCAGCTGTCTGTTAGTTGACTAAATGACAGTCGAGAGTATTGTTTACAAGCGCAGCGCGCGGAAGCATTTTGACGAGAGTAAACGCGAAAAAAGAAAATTAGTAATGGATTTCAAACGTAATGGTGTGATTTCATTATATTTGGCTGGAAAATCACAACCAACGATTGTTCGTGAGCTCGAGCACCTTAAAGTAAATAAAGTTTCTGTTTATCGCACCATTACTCGTTACAATCGTACTGGTAGCATCGCGAAGCGTCATGGAGGTTGTCATCAACAGACTGCAACGTCACGTGAAAAGGTTCAAAAAATGAAGAAGCGAAATCCCCGATGAAGTGCCAATGAGGTGGCGGAAGGACTGAAAATATCTGACTGTAGCATCAGCCGCATACTGAAAAATGACCTCAAAGTCAAGCCTTAGAAGATCCAAAATAAGGCATAACCTTACACCGAAGCAGCAACATGTCAAACTTAAGTGACCGAAGGAGTTGCTTCGCTTGGCCGAAAGCAGTCAATTTCCGAAAATTGAGAATTTGAGTCATCGATTGGCCACCAGCAGGCAGCACCCGCCACAGGTAATGGTTTGGGCCACTGTAACCGCAGATGGGCGCTCTTCAACTTTAAATGTGAAATATTATCGGGAAAAGTATTTTGGAGGTTGTTTGAAGCCGTGGGCAGGCAAATATTTTGAGAGCAAGATCCGAACTAAAAGGTTCACCAGTTTTGAGGCGCTGAAATAAACCATTGTCCGCGTGTGCGCTAAAATACCTGCAAGTCACATTCGGGCAGCTTGCGATTCGGTGCAGTGAATCACTCTTTCGCCACCAGATGGAAAGGAAGACCTAGGAAACACTGGTTCGACGACGTCAGCGATGGTATTAAGAAATTGAAAATACATAACTGATGATCTGCTGCCTTGAATCGTGTAACTTGGAAAAAGCTAGTTGAAGAAGCTAAAGCTCACCCCGAACAGTAACGCCGCCTGATGATGATGGTGATGAAAGGAGGTTCATGGAAAGTTTTTGGCTTAGTGTATACTTTGGACTAAAAAACAATAAAATAAAATTTACTTTTATCATTTTAATCGTTCTTTCATGATGAACATCCAAAGGGGCAAGCGTAAAAGCGTCTTAAATAATAAGTAAACAGTAAAATTTTCCTAATTTTTCGAGCTTTTTCGTTTCGAAATATTCTTATCAGATAAAATAGTTGATTCTCAAATTTGAAGTGCACTTGAAACTTATTTAAGAATTGATAAATTTTTCAAAAAAAGAAAGAGTCTCATTTTTATTGAGAAAGCAGTGACTCACAAATGTAAAGCATTGCGCTTTGATGTCAACGCCTAAATGTATGCTTATCAAATCTAAATGTTTGCTGGGATACGTTGTGTGTATGATACCTTTGTTGTTTGTGTACATTTGAGAGATAACAACCAAGTTAAAAAATTAACAGTTATAAAAAAGAGGTAGGAAGTTACATATATTATTAAAAAAAAAAAATACATTGAAGACTTTAACAGTTGGCAATTATTTTTTGATAAAATTAGTTTTTAGTGGCATGTTAATTGGAGGTACTTTAAGTTTGTAGTTATGCACTCGAGCATGTTTGTATGTAAGTACAAGTTACTTTATTACAACAATAACATAAATGTGAATACAATCAAAATAGACAGGTACAAAAGTACGGAAATGTACAGTTACAATACAAGTGGGATGGTTGCAGGTTAATAACAACAAAAATACGAGCACATATACTCGTACCTATACATATACATATACATATATAACGGAACAACTTAGAGTTTATCGCACTCACCCAGTAGTCAAACGTCGGTTTCGATACTAACGGCCAGGGCATTGTTATGCCTTAGCGTTGTTGTTGTGGTGGTTAAGTTATTGCCACCGGTGACGCTTGTAGCGGATTGCTTATAACCATTTTGTTGTTGCTGTTGCAATTGCAGCGCTTGTTGTTGCTGCTGCGACTGCTGCGGCGACGCCTGCTGCAATGATGCTTGCTGCTGTTGTAACTGCTGCTGCTGCTGCTGTTGCTTTTCGATAGATTGTTGTTGTGCTCCTAAAAATGGAGCCACCGTACGACCAGGATGCATTTCACTCAATCCTGGCGTTGATTCAGCACCATCATCCAAATCCATCATATCCGATGAGGATTCAGATAACGATGATTTCTTTAAATGTTGACCTACTTGTGAATGTACGATTAGGGGGGATTTTATGGGGAAATGGAAAATGAGATAGGGGGTAATTGGGTAAAGGGGTAATTGATAGTTCGAATGGGAGTGGGAAGTGGATGGTTTGTGGTGGTGAAAGGTTGTTAGGTGAGAGAAGAAGGAAATATGTTGAAAATTAACCAGAAAATTTTGCAAATGCTGCGCAAAAAGATTTCAGAGAAATTTGTTTTGGTAGATTGCGGAGTGTGTGTGTGTGTTTATATTGTTAATTAAGCTACCCGTTTTTATTATTTTGACCTTAATTTGCCTAGTAGATATGCTCAGAGTTTCTTTAATATTGTTTAATGATGGGAATTATAATTTTTTTTTCAAATGTTTTTTCAAAAAAAAAGTACGCTTTAACTCCGTATACAATATGAGAAGCTTGATAATAAATTGCCTCAAGAAACAAATTATTATTATCTTCACGAAATAAATTTTCTACTCGACTAAAAGTAGTAGAAGTCGGTAAAGACGACATGTGGGCTGCTGAAAATTAAAAATAAATACCCCATAGCAAAGTTCTAAACATTCATATAAAATAATAGCCTATCGCCAGCGCGCGTTAACAGCAGACACGCACAATTAAGCAAAACATCGCATTTTAAAGATAAAACTTCCACTCAAGAGTCGTTTAAAAACACGAACATTTTTCGTAAGAGCAGAACAAATTCAGCTCTGCTAACCGCTTAGTCAGATACGAGGTGTGTTCAAAAAGTATAGCGAATTTTGAATTTTCGCAGGTTACGTATATTCGAATATCGATTTTTTTGTGGCGATATGTTGGTACTCATGTCTCTCACTCGTGCCGACAAGTTCGGCCATTTTGAATGTTCAGTTAATTGTTGACAGCTGCTTTGCTTGCACGTCGGCTCGTCTTCGATGTTTACCTATTCAAAAAGATAGATCAAAGAACCTGTATTAAATTTTGTGTGAAAAACGAAACGAAACGATGCATGCCGAATGTTAACTGTGTCATACGGAGAAGATACTTTGGATCAAAGCAACGTTTATCGGTGGTACAAAATGTTCTCAGAAGGCCGAGAAGATGTGAACGACGAAAAGCGTACTGGCGTGCCGGACACCCGAGCACATCAGCAACAGACGAAAAAGTTGATGAAGTGAAGAAAATGGTATTGGCCAATCGTCGAACAACCGTTAGAGAAGTTGCTGAGGACCTAGACATATTGATTGGCTTGTGCTGTTCGATTTTTTTCAATGATTTGGGCATGAGACGGGTCGTCACAAAATTCGTACCAAAACTGCTCAATTTCGACCAAAAGCAGTATCGCAAGAACATTGCTAATGAGATGTTGGACTCTGTTCGCGACGACCCAAATTTGCTCCAGAGGGTCATAACTGGTGACGAATCATGGGTCTATGGTTATGACGTGGAGACCAAAGCTCAATCATCTCAATGGAAGCTGTCGCACAAACCAAGACCGAAAAAAGCGCGCCAAGTTCGGTCGAATATAAAAGTTTTGCTTACCGTTTTCTTCGATTGCAGGAGCGTTGTGCATCATGAGTTCATGCCACATGGTAAAACGGTCAATAAGGAATCTTGCCTGCAAGTTTGTGGAAGAATAAAAATTGGCTCTTGCATCACGATAACGCCGCTGCTTTTGGCCAAAAACAACACACTAATGATGCCACAGCCACCGTATGCTCCAGATCTGGCCCCTGTTCCCGAAACTGTAAGGCCTATGAAAGGACGACGCTACGCTACGATTGCCGATATAAAGAGAAGCTGAGCAAGATAAAAAAAAAATGATTTTTTGAAGTGCTTCGAAGATTGCAAAAAACGTTGGCAGAAATGCATAATATCTTATGGGGAGTATTTTGAAGGGGACAAAATAGATTATAAAAAAGAATAAATATATAATTTTTGAAAAAGCTTATATTAAAGAATAAATATATAATTTTTGAAAAAGCACAAAATTCGCGATACTTTTTAAACACACCTCGTATGTAAACATTTTCTTAAAAGAATGCTTAATTACTGATTAAAGTTTCAGGCTGCTAGTTACTTTATACTCCTTGGAATTTAATTATTTACAAGTATATTTCACATAAATAAATAAATAAAAAATAATTAAATTTTGTGGGATCGCATTTTCGTACATAAAAACGAATAACTTTATTTTAAGCCTGCATTAATATTTTTCTCATTATATAAAGTAAATACTCTCATTATTTGTAGGTAAACAATGCTACCAAAAACAAAAACAAAACTAAGAAAACAAACAACAAAAAACCTAATACTTTGAAACTTTCTCATAAAATGGCTTGGCTCTGTTAGCGATCTGTTGGCAAATGCAAAACGTTGAAGTTAACTCTCCATATATCAACGGAAAGTGTCTTCTGAAATATACCAAAGCTTTTAATTGTACGGCCGCCGTAGCCGAACGCGTTGGTGCGTAACTACCTTTGGGAATTAAGAGAGAGCGTAGCATCAAATTCGGTGAAACACCAAAATGAAGAAAAAGCTTTTTCTAAAAGCGGTCTCTCCTCGGCATGCAATGACAAACCTCCGAGTGCATTTCTGCCATGCAAAACTCCTCATAAAAATATCTGCCGTTCGGAGATGGCTTGAAACTGTAGGTCCTTTAAACATCAAGACGCACGTCACAAATAGGAGGAGGAGCTCGGCCAAAAACCTAACAGAAGTGTACGCGCAAGTAACTGCAATCAAGTTTTTGGCGAAAATAAATTATTATTTCGAAATTTTACTAATTAATCTAAATTAGTTCCGATTTAAATAATAAATAATTGAAGTCAACCTATTATCATTAGTGTCATTAGAGTCAGTCTCACAGTGGCCAACCGCTTCAACTTAACCTAACCTAGCAACTGATACTTACAAGTCCTCTTAAACCAATATTTTAGAATTATCTTTCGTGAATTTCGGCCTCACGCGGTTTCAAATGGTGATCTACTTGAAATAACTAACAACGAGGCGGTGGACAAAAATAGATATGCGCAAGGAACTGATTAAATGCGAAGTAGGTAGACGCTAGTTTTAATAAATGTTTCTGAAATCGGTATAGGCGCCACCAAGTGACTCGACGTTTGAGTAGTATTTAGAAGGAGTATGTGGAGTATTTAGTCGAACTGAAGAAGTCGACAGAACAGCCAAGAATGCAGCAGTCGGCCCCGTGCATGAACGTGACCAAGTCGACAAGCAAAGGTACGAGGCGGTTGTAGAGGAGTACAAGGAGTTCCAGGAACGTACACTCACGCCTGCTACTCCCACCGTTAGTCAAACCCAAAAAATAAAATGCGCTCATAATGAAAGAGGTAATGCCCATCCCAAGAAGCCTAAAAAGGAAAATGAGCAACAAGGTGAAGACCAAGCAGTCACAAGGCACTTCAGCGAGATCGCAAGAGACCATCTACAGGTAGTGATCATAGATGACGACACCAAAACGCCGCAGTTAGTTCAGCAGAATTTGGTGGAAATCGATGTGGGGATGATGGGCTCGTAATGAACTACGTACTCGATAATTCAGAAGGTCCTCACCTGGAGTTTGATTCCTTGGAAAGCTTTAGGGGTTATAAGGTAATCAACTGCGCAGATCAGTTTTCTTTGGATTTCCTGTCCGACAGCATCGCTAAGCTAAGTGGCACGGTATCGGGCTTGAAGCTCAAGCTGATCCCGGCGGGTGAGATCTCGAGAAGACTCAGAGTTCGCATTTGGTTGCCGCCGATGAACGAACCAGGTGAAAGACTGCTTCGATGTATCAAGCTGCAGAATAGATTCCGTTTAGGCCGTTTTGATGTTAAAGAAAATGTCGATGAAATCACAGAAATAATCGAATTTGATTGCTAGTAGTCGTAGCATCACCCAGGAGCTGAACATCGACCATAAAACAAAAATTTTACGCAAAAATAATAAATATTTCATTTTTGGTTAATTTGCTATAAGAGTGTCATAAAAAAAAAAATCTTTGAAAAAAAATCGAAGGCGATATTTTTTTAACAGTATCGCATGAGATGAAAATGCCTCTTTAATTTTACTTGGAGAGTAAAATGTAAATGGAAAATATTTAATAAATTTTAAATTTTTGAAGTGAAACTTCTTAGGCGTCGATGGACGAGCGAGAATGGAGAGTAAAATTTCAAGGCCATGCAACGTTTTGGGCATTTTCGTTCCGCTAGAGAGAAAAAAGATATAACGTAGAGGAAAAGGAGAGAGAGATATATCTTAGATACACTTTAGTCTATTTTTCCTGAGATTTTCCTTGGGGTTGCTAATTTCTAGTGAGACTTTTTTGTTGGTGCAAACTTGTAGAAAATATATTTTTGGTGCCTACTATTTTGGTCCCAATTTTTTTGGCTTTTTTTTTCTATGCCTACTTTTTGGCGCTTATTTCCGTTTCCTGGGTAGTGCTTTCCATTCCGGCGTCGGATTTATTGGTATTGCCTTGCAGTAATTTGTGCCTTTGCTGTGGTCCTGGAATCGCTGCGTTTGTGCGGGTGATAAACGTTCGGAGTAGTGCGCGTTGTTGTCACGATTTGAGTCCTACACCGGTCGACCCTTCTTCTTTACCTTGTATCTATTTGTATTCTCTGCAAATGTTGTGAATTTATTTAGATATATATTATTTCTCTTTCTATCTTCCTCTCTCATTCTCTCTCGGGTATTTTCCTCTTTCTTTGTCTGCCTTGAAAGTTTCACTTCTGTTATGTGTACTCGCTGCACGCACTTTTTTTAAGTTATGACGCTCTTATAGCAAACGAGCGATTTGTAGCGCGAGTTTAGAAAACAATGCCTATGACTAAGTAGAATTAATCTTTCGATTATCGACATAAATTACTTGAAAATAAATAAATAATTGGCGTTTACACTTATGTTAGGTGTTTGGGCGAACTCCTCCTCCTATTTGTGGCGTGCGTCTTGATGTTGTTTCACAAATAGAGGGACCTACAGTTTTAAGCTGACTCTACAAATGGTTTTTTTGAGAAGCTCTTTCTTGGCAGAAATACATCGGAGGCCCGCCGAGAGGCGACCGCTATTAGAAAAAACTTTTTCTATCATTTTGGAAATGGATATAAGTTAACATAGGTTAATATTTTTATCGGGTAATTCTGTAGTGAATGTGTAAGTGTGTGTATGCTATGAGTCAATATTTATATTTTATATATACAGTACATGTAAATTGTTATTTGACCAAAAAGTACTTACCTAATGTACCTGGTAAATATGGACAACTAGTAACGTGATTAAAGTTTTGGCTCTGCATCTCCTCTTGATCCGTTTCGCGGTGATAGAAGTAATTGAAATTACTGACGATAACTGGTACCGGGAGAGCGATTGTCAAGACACCAGCAATGGCACACAGTGATCCCACGATTTTACCCCAAACACCGACGGGTCTGTTGTTTCAATTTAAATGTTTTTTTTTTTTAATTTTTTATGTAAATTTTTTTTTTGCCACGATTTCGAAGTATACATTTATTATGTATTTTTTTTTTGCATCATAATTTTTTTTTCGCAGGGTAGTTGATTTGCGTTTGCATACGTTTGCGTGATCATTCATTCATTCATTCACATATGATTTACGTGCGATAAATATCGATTTAAGTCGATTCGATACGATTTTGATTTCGATTGTATTTTCGATTACGTTTAATAATTTTGTAAGTTTTTGATTCGATTTTTTTTTTAATTTTGATTGAATTAGTTATTTTTGATTTGGCATTGGGATGAAGTACGATGTGTAACGAACGAGAACGAACGATAATAAAATGAAAATACAAATATATAAAAATATAAAGTAAAATTCTGAAACTGCTTTGTTTTGTTGTATTATATTTAAATATAAAAAATATCGATAACGATATATATAGTATATATCTTATATGACGTTAAAAATACGTAAAAACATGTAACGAAAAAAATGTTTAGTTACAAATAACGGAATGTACTACGTTGAGAGCTTTCATATTTGAAGAACGAGGGATAGAAATGTTTGAAAACAATTCGATTAAGTAAAAATCATATATAGAGAGACTTAGATATATATTTTTTTGTTTTTGTGTATGTAAAAAAAGTATGTGAGGAGCGTATTTACAGTTATGGAGTATGCTCGCAACGCGTCAGAGTAGGAGCGATAATAGAAATATGACTAAGGAGCGAAAAGTGAAAGAGAGCGGTGAGAGAGTGTGAGGAGCGTGAATGTGTTACAGCTATGGTGGGAAAAGTGTGAAAGTGTGTAAATGTTAATTCGGTGAATATGTTTTGTTTTAGCTTAAGTGCTTTTGATTTAAGTTACACTATATTTATATAAAAACTAAATTTAATTATATGATTCTTATGGAAATGCGTTACATGCGTTATGCTTATGGATTTAATTTTTCTATAAATGTTTGTATGGAAATGAGGTGAATCCAGAGGAAATTAACCTTTTGCCTTATGAATCGAACGACGATTATTTGTGCTAATTTCGGTGAAGGCCTTTTTCGTGTATAAAAACTATCTCGTATTTGGTACGTGTTCTCCCTTTTGGCCAGAACAAGACATCACATTTCAGGCACGGAAGTAGGACCACGTCTCAGACACGTTGCGTTGTTATGGCAAAGGATTAATAAATAATTTCCTGTATGAGATGGTTTTGGTTCGCATAGAGTGAAGAGGACTTTTTGAACAGCCAAAGAAATGTAAATGGATTGAGATACTATTGTTTCTACCAAAAGTTGATTTCTTTTCCATATAAACTAAGGCGCTCTATGCTACCTGGTATAGAAATAAGTACCGCAGCTTTGTGAGTTCCCAGGACTCATACTGACAAATTGATAAACTGACAAAAAATAATTAAACTATTTGTTCTACAAATAATAGCTAAAAAAAACAGTACAATCAATGTAGTCTTGATACCAGAAAGCGCGACTGATCAACAACAAGATTCCGAGCGAGGTTGAGATATATGAGCTAAACTGGTGCTGAATAAAGCTAATAAATTCAGATTCTCCAAATTACTCTGCTTTTCAGTGGATAAATAAATGATTATTTTATTTCACTTTCGGCAATAGGAGCATTGTTATTGTTAATGCAACGCAGGGGAGTCTTATTAACAACATTTTCTCCCGATCCTCAAGCAGTGATCAAGGCTCTGACGACCCCATGGTGCAGATGTAAATTGGTCAACTTCTGTAGGGAGATAAAATCTCTTGGATGAGCAAGTAACATTTCTCTGATAGAAGGAAATGAAATTGCTGATGAGCTTACCAAGAATAGATCGACTGAAATGGAAGAGGTCTCCCACTCGGAGATCGCTATCCCCTTGACTGTTTTTAAAGTGAAATTGCACAACTTATTTCTCAGAAAAGCGCAGATTAGATGGAGCTGCGTTTCTTCGTGTCCCTAGTTCAATACACGCAGGACGCAGATAGTCCTGGGGACTCCACGCCATTCAATGTTTAAATTTGTTACTTTGCTTACCGGTCATTGGACGATCGGCACACCTACCTTATCGATGGCTTTGCAGCCATCTTTTATGCCGATAGCGAAAGCTTTAGCTGAGACGAGACGTAGGAATCGCACTGGTTTTAAGTTCGTTACTATTTTCTACCACATTATATGGGGAGGTTACTGCATGTTTTCTTACATATGAAATATTTATTTATTTGTAACAAAGCAGAGGAAGCCATTAAAACAATAGAAACGACCTGGATTTACATTCGGCTCCGAACTGTCTCTCCAGCAGCATTCAAATATTTATGGGGAATATTTATGTTGTTAGAACAACTAATTTGAAATTTTGCAACTACGAAACATTTGGTTGATTTGCAACAGGTTTATTAATGTAAACTTTGATGCATCCGACTGTTATCGCTTTGCTCGGCCCTAAAATTGGCTCTGGTCTAATTGAACGCTTCTAATAATCGCAGTACGCCAATTTATCAGCCAGTTCGTTAACTTGAATAGCAGAGTCTCAGCACCCACATAAATTCAAACTTATCGCGCCTTGCAACGCAGTTCAGCTCCAACTCACAAACCAGTACTATTTTTAGGAAGTATGAGTTATTTCTAAGGCTTTTAGAGCAGCTCGGCGGTCACAACAGATCTTGATCTTTAGTTCTCTGCACCTTTCCCCAATTATCCAGTCTGTTACTTGAAGTATTTCAAAGACGTCCGATGGGAAAACCGTTCCGTCATTATACCTAAAGCAGTAGAGCATCCGAGCTACTACCCAAAATGTCAATCAGCTTTAGTATCATTTTTAGTCTTTAAGCCTTTGGCTGCTTGTTTGGATGAAGTGGTGATTCATACAGAATCCAACTAGCGCTTCCGACCCATTTTGTTGCCACATCCTTGTTACCAACTTGTTTAACGGTTATTTACAACATGACTATATCTAGTCTGCACGATTTAAAGAGCTTATTAGGTTGTTGACGTCTAAGCCAGACATTTCTTCGAAGCTCTCGAACAGTGGTTTGCCCAGAGTTGACAATTTCTCCTTTCATAGGGCAGGACAGACACAGAGGAAATGGAAGATTGTTTCCTTTTTCTCCGGTTCTTTACAACTTTGACAATGTGTGTTCTGAGGGATACCCATTTCGCACGCTTGTTCACCGATAGACCAAACGCCAGTTATGACTGCCGTGAGTCTGCAGGCCTCCCTTCGTTTCATATTTATCAGTGTTGACGTTTGTTAGTGGTTGCAGATGGACCCTGACGTTCTGCTAATTTTGCATATCGTCTGGCCTCTTTTTCTACAATACAATTCGCGATTTGTAGGAATTACATTCTTGATGGCAACCAGTGGTGTAAATACCGATTTTGCAAAAATGTTTCTGCCTTTTCGTTACCTTCAATGTTCCGATTTCCTAGGACTCAGAGTAAGGCAACGTTATGGTGTTCCCTCAAGGTGGTGAGGTTATTTCTACTTAATCCTACTACTTTTCCACCACTGTAGAGGTTGTTGTAGCCAAATCTAGTGCCTAAATTGAAGCTTGGCTATCCGAAAGAGAAATCTGCAATTAGTAACCTAAAAGCTTCCCCAATTGCTTAGACTTCCAGCTGGAAGACACTGCAGGAATTAGAAAGACGTGCAGATTTCTCAATACTAAGTGTATAAGAATATAGGTATATCTGCTTTAACACCACAATTCATTTTAGAGCCATCTGCTTAGACTGTAGTGTCGAAGTGTTTAGTGAGGATCCTTTATTCATTCCTCCTGAGATGGAAAGAGACTGGCTAAATTTCTATTGAATGTTACCATCGCGATGATGTACCAGTCCTCTGCGAAGTGTACTGAGTTTGTCGCAATAATAGACTGGTATGATCGTAAGTTTTTCTCCTTCCAGCCTGCCAGTCCTTAAGTCGTAGAAGTAGAAATTTTTACCGAGCTACCCAGTAGAGAGTTTGGATCTTTCGATTACGTTTTTGTAGGAAATCTGACGACATATTCTTTTTTAAGGTAGTATCTGAATGCTTCCTTTCCCTGCTTCTGGATAAGTGAGTCCGTGGTGGATCACCCAATATAGAAGAAACTATAATACTTAGGCTAATAATCGCGCAGTTCTCGATATGCTTGTATGTACGAGTAGATGATGCAGAATGGAAATATGGAAAATGTAGGCATTATATGTATGATTTGATGGCAAGCGAAAACAAGGAAACGATGGAAATGCATATATGATTTTGATTTACTCCTTTTCATGAACAGACATTTCTGTATATGTATAGTAAATTTTCCATTTAAAAATCGTATATTAAATATTAATTACATTTATGTACATAAAAACATTTACGAAATGAGCACATGATTAAATATTCATTAAAAAGTAAAGTAAAGTGAAATAAAATAAATGAATAAAATATGAACTAAGAAACGAAAACAAAAAAAAAACACAAACAATGAAAAAGTAATATTCATTAAAACTGTATACTTTTCCATCAATTTACTAAAAGAATAAGTAATTTGAGGTTTTAGTATTCGCAATTTTCACTATAATATTTTTGTACTCATAATAAAGCATAAAAAATGCAAAACATGCCCACATGCACAGAACAAAATAAATATTTTCTTTTAAGTTAATAAAAAATGCGCTCAAACCGCGTCTAAACATTTTTTGTGTAAGTTGATTGAGCAATAAACTTTGACTGTGAAGTGTTAAGAATGTAAAGTTCTATAAACAGTACTTCAATATTTGAGTAAAAGTTGAAGAGAAAATTCCGAAAATTTTATATTTTCTCTAAAAAGGATTGATTGAGCATGAAATCCTGTATTTGCCCAAAGGACTAAAGTGTTATCAATTTTTAAGAAACAGTGACTAGCATAACCAGTCGTACTTACAGATGAAGACCACTCTCACAAATGTTTATATTTTAAGTTCTCAAAGGCAGCTGATGTACCAGTTAGCAGGCGAAGATAGTTGGAGATTTTCAGGATCCCATCAAATTTGGCTGTTAAAAGTTCGCCTGATCTTTAAAAAAATACTTATAAAGAGTGGCGAACAATGGCAACTTCATATATCGAGTCATGCACAAAGATTTCTTGCTCGCAAAAGTGCACGAAGAAGGAGTGCCTGGAGATGTAGGCGAGCGTTGATTCTTCAGAATGGCGTACCTTAAACGCAACTCGAAATGATTTTCCGCCATTAATATCTATCATGCAGTTGCTTAAAGATGACAAATATAATTCTTTTACCAATTGCATTCTTCATTTAAATTTTCTTCTCTTAGCCCTTTCCAATTGAGGACTTAATTTGCACTTCATATCTTCGTGTTATTCGCAATTGTCGTGAAAGACATCTGCGCCAAAACTCTTTTACTGTGTGTTTACTAAGTGAAAAAGAATAATAGAATCGTAAATGCTCGCTTGTACCCTCTGCATTGCCTGTTTATTCATATCGTCTGTGAAACAAATAACAGAGTTTTTTTTTCTATGAAAATAAAGTGCGAACGATTAACAGCCATCTTAACCTTAAAGTTAGATATCACATTTAAATGCCCAAATTTCTAAAATTTCTTGTTCTCCTATCAAAGTGCGTTAAGTCACGCAGACGCAGAAAGCAGTTACATAGCTCAATTTTACTGCCATAGCAAAATGAGTTTATGTTAATAGTTTTGGTCGCATTAAAAATGTAAACCACCTCTTGCCGTACCCAGAGAATGCTAATGAAATGAGCAACCGGAAATGTTAAATAGCATTTTCTGCCGTAACTATGCAAGCAAATGAGAGAGCTTTACATAAGTTTTGTGTACTAAAATTTTTGTATAGAAAATTTAATTTTGCTTTCAGTTTAGCATAAGTATATATTTTTTATAATAAATGAGGCAAATACTGCCATTTATTAGGAATAAACAAATGCCGAAAAAGCAATAGAAAAATATGAAACTTGCAGATGAGACTTTGTACATAAAAATACAGATAGCTCTCTTAAGCACCTGTTAAATGTAAAGACAAATAAGCTGGTCGAATGCAACCAGCAATTAGTTGTTTAGTAAACTTGATTTAGGTGGTGCCGGCTCATATTTTTTATATGCAGCAGAGCTCTTAGCTGCGGTTAAATTTCTAGTAGAAATACTCTACAAAATATAGAAATATGTGATTTTGAAGAAATATTGTGCTTCACTGATAACACTTGAACAGCTAATGGTTTCTTTCTAATGAGTTATTGGGCATAACAGACGAAAATTAGACAGATACCTTCAAATACTGCTTTATTTCTTACTGAATAAGCGAAAAGCATACAAAAAAAAAGTTTTATTCCTGACTTATAAAAGTGGACAATCATTTTAGATAAGGTACGGTAACAGGCGTTGATAAGACATCGAGTAGGCGAAGAAGGCAGAAGTTAGAAGTATGTTTTCACACGTCCCTGCACTAAAACATAATATTTTCCAATCAAACTCCTAGAAAAATGTGTCTAAAGTCAGCATTAATTTGCCTTATGAATGATTCATAGGCTGGCACAAAAACCAGGGGTAAAGCTTCTCCCATGTATATGCACTTCATTGGGCAAAGAATTGTTAATGCAATTGGATAAGTGAGAGAGAGGGACAAAGAAAGAGATCACAGAGCACAGAAGAGGCTCAATTAGGCTGAACAAATACGCAGTAAGAATATTTACAGGGGTCGTGACTAAGCACTAAGCTGTTAAGCATTAATGCAGCAATCATTGCATTCAACTAACTATGTCATACGATAGGCATAACACCCTGTATGTTGAAAACGGTTGGAAGGATGGACTTATAGATAAAGGGTTTTCCAATAACAAGTGCTATTTTGAATAGCCCGCTATTTTGGTAGATGCCACATTTGAAGCTGTCATTTTTTGATACTTGCAAGTAGAAACTAAGCCATTAATAAAAATGGAGCGACGCACGCTTAAACAACGCATTCAAATTATTAAAATTCACTATAAAAATGGTGAACATTTGGCAGAGACGCTTCGTAAAACTCGAACATTTTTGGGTCATCGTGAAGCACTTTGTCGGACCGCAATACAGAAATTGGTGAACAAATTCGAGCTGTTAAGACAAGTTAGTGATGTGGCGAATAAAACCTGTGCACGTTGCTCAAGAACAGCCGAAAATATTGCTGTTGCAGCCGAAAGTGTTGAAGAAAACCCAGGGTTGTCCATTCCTCGTCATTCTTGTGGCATTGAACAAACGTCATTACACCATATTTTGCATAAAGGTTTGGGTCTTAAGGCTTATAAAGTCCAGTTAACACAAGAACTCAAGCCGACCGATCATCAACAACGTCGTGTCTTTGCTGATTGGGTCATTGAAATGCATGAAAATGATCCGGAATTCCATCGAAAAACCATCTTGAGTAATGAAGCCCATTTCCACCGTCGGTGGCATCGTCAGCAAGCAAAATTGTCGGATGTGGTGCTCAGAAAATCCAAGAGTTATTGTTGAAAAGCCTCTCCATCCTCAACGTGTGACTGTTTGGTGCGATTTATGGTCCGGCCGAGTCATTGAACCTTACTTTTTCGAAAATGAAACTGGAGCAACAGTTACGGTGAATTGTTTGCGCGATCGAGACATGATTAACGATTTTTCATGGATGGCATTGATATGGACAACGTTTATTTTCAACAATACGGCGCTACGTGTCACACAAGAAACGAAACCATTGATCTTTTACGGGAAAATACCTCCAAAAACACCTCTTATTGGAAAACCCTTTAGTAATTTGTTTTAGAGCACCCATTGCACTTAAACTCAGTTTCACTAACAGAACTTGTTTAAACAGTATGCTAAAAGTTCTAAATTTCTACGGAAATGTATTTAACAGGAATTTTAGTTACTTAGAACTTAGGACAAGGAAAATGAGCTTAGGCAAAGCAACCTCGAACAAAGAATTATACAGTCGAGTTATAGTGCACAGACTGGTAGAATTTTATGAAAAAGTATAAGCCTATCAAGAGCTTGAAGAGTTACATTTTTGTCATGAAGAAGTTCGCGAACGGGCCACGTGCGAAAATTATTCAAAATAGCATGCCGATATTTTCAGGTTGTAGGTTGCAGATTGTAACTTGAGGGTTAAGTTTAAAGGAACTTGCTTTGTTCACAGGAATTGAGAATCTTTCAGTTTACATTGTGGCGAGTTTTGCGTAATTACACTCGTAAAATACAAAGTTAACTTAAGAAGTGAAGCCGCTTGGTCATTTGAAGCGCGAACATTTTGCTAGAGAGCCAAATTTTTGCTTGAAAAAAATACACGAAAAAACACGAAATTGGCAACGTTCCGACCGATATGTGTGGAAGAGTGTTGGAAAATTAGCTCCTAGGAATCGATTGAATTTAACACGTTTACTATTGGCTAGTTGGTTGAATTAGTGATTCATCCAGAATCCAACTAGCGCCTCCGCATCATTTTGTTGGCACATCCTCGTTACCAACTTGTTTAATGGTTACCTATTTACACTATGACTATATCCAGTCTGTGCGGTTAAAGAACCTTATTGGGTTGCTGCCGTCTAAGTCAGACAGTTGTTTGAGACTGTTGTTGTTGTTGTTATTGTAGCAGCAAAAACCTTCCCCAGTGTGACTGGAGTGACAGTCCTTGCCCGGATATGTGGTAAATCCGGGTCGTTCCGGTAACGTAGAACCGACTGTCGGGTGAGACTCTTGAACAGTAAGGGTTGACATTCTCTCTTTCCATATGGCAGGGAATTCACAGAGTTCACATTCTAAATCTATGAGAATATACACCAGCTCAAACGTCACAATCCAATTTTGAACCATTTATATGAACTGTAGTGTCGAAGTTGTTTAGTAGAAATCCTTTACTCCCGATGATGGAAAGAGAGTGACAAAATTCCAATTGAATGCTACCGTTCGGGTGATGTAATCAGTGCTCCCCGAGGTTAACTGAGTTTGTCGCATTAATAGACTGGCATGCCAATAGATTTTTTCACTCCAGCGCGCCCCGCTTCATTTAACCCACATACAGTCTTGGTAGTCAGAGTGATGGTTTTACTTCTTGGTATGGAGTTTGACCGGAGTAACATGTATCAGTGCATTAGGAGACTCCCTAGGAGACGAGCTAGATGCAGCGAATGCAATTGCACAGGCTGATCTTTGGTTCTGCTAGGTAGTTTGAAATTGCATACTCTTTGCAGAGCTTTTCACCAAACTACCCGATCCGTATGATAAAATTGGTCGTATAACCACCTTATGCAACCCTAAAGTATACTTAGGTTGAATACCACATCTTCCTCCAAGCTTACGTATGCAGGCATACATAGCTATTTCTGCGTTCCTTACCCGTTCTTCAACGTTCAGTTGCCAGCTAAGTTTGGAGTCCAAGATTACACCTAACTTTGCGCTGGATGAAACTGGGTAAGTTTGTTCACTAATTAGTGGTAGGGTAAAATTGGGTATTTTATCTTTACGAGTACTACACCTGAAATAAATTTTAGTCTGATATCTCAATTATTCCATCTTCTGTACACCCTTTTTGGGTGCTTGACCGAACACCTCCGCGTATTAGTGGCGTGCGTCCTGTTATTGTTTCACAAATGGAGGGACTTGCAGTTTCAAGCCGACTCTGAATGGCAGATATTTTTTTTTTGAGAAGCCCATAATTGGTAACTTCAACTTTTTTTTTGAAATATAAGGTTTACCAATAATAGGTGTTATTTTTTTTTTTTTCGATTTTATATGATCGGAATTGGATGGTATTGATCTGGACAACGTTTATTTTCAACAAGATGGCGCTAGGGGCCTCACAAGCAACGAAACTATTGATCTTTTACGCGAAAAGTTTCTGGACCGTGTTATCTCGCGAAGAGGTGCTCACAATTGGTCACCGAGATTTTGTGATTTAATACCTTGTGACTTTTTTCTTTGGGGCCATGTGAAAGAGAAGCTCTACGCCAACAGCCAAGGGTCGATTCAAGACCTCCAAGATGTAATTCGTGAGGCTATCGAGGAAAATTTCATGGAAAGGATATTGTTCTGTAAGCGTGGTCGTGGTGGTCATTTGCCTGATGTTCTTTTCCACAATTAACGGATACCTTCCTCTTTATAATGAAATAAACATTCGAATATATCCAAAAATAGAATTTTGAATATTAAAATAACACCTTTGTTTGGAAAACCTTATATTTTCCACGTTGAAAAAACTACTGTTTCTTATATGAAATAAATTTCCGAACACCAAAATATTAGTGCCTTGTAATTGATTTGGGTGGTTGTACAAGCGATTCCTTATATATAAAGCTTTGGAAAAAAGAATATGTCTAATGTTGAAAATTTGCATTCACAGAAAATTGGTATAATTCATAAAAATTAGAGTTACTTGTATGTAGAGTTCATAATAACAGCATTCTCTAAATCAACGTGTGAGCTCGGCATAATAGGTGAAAACTTTGTGAACGCGCATGAGCGAAGGAAATGCAGAAGGTTGATGCAGAATGCAAGAAAAACAAACAAATGCTGTATTGTTGTGCACACCTGCCTGCTTGTGTGTATCGACGTTTCAGTGTGTGAGGGAGTGAATGTTAATAATTGCAGATGCGTGTGAAGGGAGTGGGCAGAAATGTAATCGAATGGAATCATGGAAGCTTTGCGAATATTGTGAATGAGAAAATGAAAAATGATTTTGATGCAATCGGGCGAGTGTCATTTGAGCTGTACAATATGTATGTATGTGAGTATGTATGCGTGCGTTTCTCTGTTGAATGTGGCGATAATGGTGGCGCGATGCATGTAAGTAAGTACCGAGTGTAAGTATGTATAAATGCAAATGTGTGAACATTTTAGACAAATGGCTGTAGGATTCGATAATTGAGAAGATGCGATTGCGATGCCAATGAATTTGAATGAAAATTTACGTTTTTGAAATTTGAAATTGTAACGTGATAACGGAAATTTTTTTTTTTTGTTTGTGAACACTAAATTTAACTGAAATAAGTATTTACGCTATATCAATAAACGATTTGCAAAGTTTTGCAAAAATTTTGCAAAATAAAAAGAAATACAAACTAAGCTTGCGGGTGAGTTGGCGCAAGAAAAAATGAAATATAGCGGCAAAATAGATTTACAGAGTTTCCGTATGATGCATTTTCGAATAATACTAGTATACTAGTATAAAAAATTTTTCGTTGGGAATTTGTTTATTGATATTTTGAAATATTTCCCAAATTTTGCTATTTGCACATATTTTTCACACCTTTACTTTTTGCCACCCTATTTCATTTCCTCAGAAAGCAAAATAAAATTTGCATTTCTTGATCTCGATATCCGAAAAAATATACTCAGCAAATGAACTTATGCGAAAAGTTAAAAAAAAAATGTAAATAGTAAGTGAAAATATTTATTATTAGTAGATATTGCATACGTCATGTCACCATATCCAACGGTTGTCATGGTAACGACAGCCCACCAAAATGCATCGGGTATGGACTTGAAGAAGGAATTTTCGCTTCCAGCTTCCGCAAAATAAACCGCCGATGAGAAGAGTACAACGCCTAGAATCAAACAAATCTGTTGGTTTCTTCGCTTTGGTTGTTTTGAAAGAAAAAGGGGATGCATATTTTTGGAATCAGCAGAGGAGGATATAGGAGTGGGCGCAAGAGGAGCAGGAATAAGCATTGAAATGGTAGCAAAACGCGCAGGGATGTGTGGAGGAAAGGGAAGGAATGGGTTGTTGTTTTTTATTATTTTTATTTTTTTTTTAATGAACAGGTAATTGTGTCAGGATTAGTCGGAATTAGCGTTTGGGCTAGTTGATTGAATACAAATTTTTTTTTCTGTTAATTTTACTGTTAAGTATTCAAGGATTAGGCGGGTTTTGTGGATGGCTTGGATGAAAGAATTATTATTTTTTGAGTTAGTTGTTCTGTAGTGGCAGTTTATAATTTCTTTAGCGTTGATGTTGGTACTGTTAGTGGCGCTGATGGTTTCTGGTGTACAAAACTGTGAGTAATGTTAGAATTATTTATTTCCATATAGGTTTTGGGTGAGTTGGTCAAAATGTTTGTAGTTTTTGTAGTTGGGTTTTTATTTTATATTGCAAGCAGTTTGCCGCAAATCTAAACTTCGCATTGCTGTTGGCCATATTTGGTGCGGCAAGAGTTTTGTATTTTGGTTTAGACTACAACTTAAATTTTGTAGTCTTGTTTAAGGATTTAATTTTTTAATTTTATGTTTGTTAATAATGACTGAAGTTCTACTTGATTTGACAACAAAATGATGAATTTGAAATTCGTAAGTAAATGATAAGCAAATTATTGTTTTTTTAGTATATATTTTTTGCTATTTTAGTTATATGAGACCATCCCAAGCAGAATTTAATGGAAAACTTGAGTTTGAAAGTCTCTAATTTTATTGATAAATATTAAAAAAAATATTTGTTTTTTTAGTTACATTAGCAATACAGTTTTAAACGGAAAGTGAAAAGGCAACTAAAGATAACTAAAAATATATAAAATGAGTAGTAAAGACATTTGTTTGATTTATAAATGACGTGTGAGAAGGCTATGGAGTAAATGAGGAACCTTTCGCTAGCTGGCGTGAACGAATTACCGACATAACAGCAAGCAAAAAAACAAAGTCTGAAATTTTCAAAAAATTCCCATGATTTTTCACCTTAAAATTCACAAATATTGACGACTCTATTCTTTGCGTTCGAGCGCTGGGAGAGGTATAGTTACGTTGTATTTAAACTTTAGACGCGTTTTTCTCAAAACTATATTTTTCGAATTGGCGTACACGATAACTCGAAAAGTTATCGACCGATCTCCCTGAAATTTTGCACCTTTTTTTATGAAATTACTTTCTATGTGAATTTACAATTTCGAAAATTTTTCGAAAAAATAATTTTTTCGAAGCAAAAATAATAGGAAAATTCGCCCCAAAATTATTTTTTTTTAAGCATTTATTCCGTGATTTTTTTCCATTTTTTTTTTAATTTATATGGAAATTATGACATTAATAAACAAAAAAAATTTGGTTTTTGTATTCAGGGCACTGACGCCGAGGCTACAATGCCCGCCGATTGAGAAGCCCCGCTGCGACCTTCCTGGAAGAATTGAGTGTACATCCGCCATTTTAAATGATTAAAAAAAAAAAATCATATTATTTTGCCAATTTTGAAAAAAAAATATTGACTTCTTCATTTTAAATAATTTTAATGAAAATCAAGGAAAATATGGCCGTTTACAGGTATCTGCCCCCTTAAGTTACATAATATGAGAAGGCTAGAAAGAATCAATATCGAAGATTTGAGATTCTGAATTTGAACTGCAACCTAAATGCAAGGCGCCTTAGATTCGTCACTTCTCTGCTCGTTACGTTTGGACTCTGCCCGCTTTTCGAAAAATTTGCATACGAAGGCAACAGCAAGACTTCCGTTAACGAGTATGGTTATACCCATAATACTGCTATAACTCACTACTTTCAATGCTGCCAGATTTTTCTTCTGAGAATTAGGCAAGTTTCATTAGACCACGTTCTCACAGCGCACATTTTGTTGTTTCAAATTTGCGAATTCTCCTTTGGTGTTGTACATCGTGTTCACACACGCCAACTTTGTTGCTTGCAATTATTTAGTTTCTGGTCTACAGTGAACAACAACGTTGAGACGAGCGAGAGCACAAAGGGTCTTGACAGAGCACGAACATCACAGGTAACGAGTTGAAGCAACAAATGTTTCCCTGTAAGAACGCGGTCTTACTAATACTCAATAACTGCTTACAAACAGATATAATTTTTGGTCCCTCTTTTCCAGTGCTTTCAACATATGAATGTTTATTTGTACCAGTTGCTTCATCTATTCGCCACTTTGTAACGCTTGGCGAATTGAAGACGCTTACATATTAATTGCTAATAGTGCTAATAAGAAGAAACAAAGGATTCAAGGAGATTTAAATCCGGACTGATCCGAGATTAAAGAATAGTCGATTTATAGAAGCACTCTAATACTAGGCTAAACAAAAAAAAAATGCGTAGGCAAATATTTGGAAGCACGAAAATTCAGCAAGCTAATGAACGATAGCCGACTAACTTTGCCATAAGACGTAGATAATATTGCAGCTAGTGCCAAAAGGCTACTAGACATCATTTTCTGAAAAACAACGGTCGAACGGGTTACCCTGTCCGATAACGTAATGATAAACAAAATGCGAAAAGTATTTAGTACTTCGGGAGCATTGACAAAACCTTCGTACTTATTTCGAGAGAAGTTGGAAAATCCAAATATGCAGTTCTTTATTACCGAAATTCTCTCAGAAAGTATAACAAATTTCAAATATAGAAGTTTTATACTTGGGAACTCCTAGAAATAGTATGCCTATGGACATTGCATAATTATTAATTAAGGATATGAAAATATTATCCTTTAATGGTTTTCAAATATTAATATTTTAACCGTTTTGCCATAAAAGAGTGATGGCGGACATGAACGAATTATACGATCTTCAGTTTCGCCAGCAGTATGAAACGCCGATGCAATTTAGAATATTTGTATTAAACAGAATCTCACGAATATTTCTAATGTCATATTAAGTGAAAGACGAATTTAGAAAGAAACAAAAAATAACAAGCGCAGAAACACAACTCAATATAATCGGAAATCTACGTACCCACATCCGCATTTATTCGCATCTAAGCATCTCTAATTTTGCCTCATTTAGCATTTGTCATCTTAACATTTCACCCTAATGTCACCAAACAATTCAGATCGTCAAGATTAGTTGGTAAAATAAGAAATTACAAGCAGTTCATGTTAACACAGCTATGTTAAGATTTTCGCCACGATACTTACACAAGTATTTGTCTTAACAGTGGAGTTAATATGGGAAATTCTCAGCTTTCCACGTAACATTTTTGCTTTAAAGTTACGCTTTTAACATAGTCTGTGTAAAGGTGAGGTGTGGGAAGTTACTAACAGAATAGTAACAGATGGTGTGGTGCAACAATGCGACATTTAATTCGCCCTGTGCTAGAGCTGCCAAGTTTTCCTCTTCCTTTCTCCGCGTATTCAAAGAGTGGCGTTTTTTTTTCTCAAAACTGTTGTACTCGCACCAGGCGAATGTTGCATTTATTATAATCTCTACAAAAAGTTAGCATTGTTCAGCTGTTTTTTTATTTTTATCTATGTATGGAAGTTCGTCCGAGATGGTGACATCTAAAACCCAACTAATTAAAGAGGGGACAGCTCAAATTTTAAGAAAGGCCCTCCATTCCCTCATTTTCCCGGAGACCCCTGGGAAGCCGTTTGAAGATGGTGCAGGAACCCCATTTCAGCAGAGAAAATGTGAAGTTGCTTAGGCCAAAAAACTCCACATAAAATTACCTTTAATTTGATTTATAACTTGTTAAGAGTATAAGAAATTCTGCAAAAAACAAATAAGCGAATAATGCCGCAGCCTCATACTCGTATCAATGATGCTTACTGGATTTTTATATGTGGATATTTTAGAGTCTGACCACTCAACACTGTCATTTAGTTTGCTTGTGCTATTAAATGGCCAAAAGTAATTTTCATAGTGATTTTACTTTATAAATTGCAATTAAATAGTTTAAATTAAAACAATAAAAGAAGTAATAATTAATACTATTAATTGGGTGCGAACATAAAAAATTATTGGTTAACTGACTGTTGTTTTAAGGCATATTCCGAAGCGGCTTCATTAATAAATTTTTGTATATAAACCTTTAGATTTGGTTTTAATTTAAAGTTAGGGATCTTTACTGTAAGCGTGTGTTTGGTTCGGGTCGGACACAATGATTCGGAACCACTGGGTAATGAACCAAACCGTACCCAAAAATTGTGTTATTACACAAAAAAAAAAAAAGTAAAATCTATTTAACTATATTCGTTCGATTCAATATTAAACATTATATTATATTAAATACGATAATTTATGAAAGTGTGGGATTTTTCTGATTCTATTCTCATATGAAATATAAAAAATTTTTATGAGGCAATATTTTCGTAATGTCGGCATACAATGAGGGAATTTCGTTTCTTGTTTTTCGAGAAAATAATAGTTTATCGAAAAAATTGGTGGATATACAGAAAACAATCTTTTGGCGATTAAACGGAAATTATTGGATGTGAACTGCCTTTCTTATTCTTTAATAAATGTACAGAATCCTGTATGGTTGCTGCTGTTAATTCAATATCTCGGGCCCGAAACAGAATTGCAGCGGGTCAATGAGTTATAGATTGACGAGTGGTGATCAGCTGACCCAATTCCGTCGAAAATTCGAACAACTATTGCAGAAGGACAGTTTTCAGCTGACATTTTGTGGTGATAATAAAATTAATTTTGTAGTGAAATCTTTTGTTTGTTATATTACAAAAATGTTACAAAAAAAAAACAAAAATGTTATAAAAACAAAAAAAATGTTACCAAAAAAAAAAAAAAATTACAAAAAACAAAAAACTTATTTCTCAACTAAACCCAAAAAAATTACTTCTAAACTATTGGTATTTTGCCATTTTGGTTTCAAATTTTGAAATTTTGGTTTCCTGTGCAAATCGAATATTATTTGCTTGTTATTTGCCTGCTGCTGCTTGTCAGCAAAAAAGCAATTATGAGTCGTCAACCCATCGGAGAAAATAAAAATGAATCTAATTATTTTGTCGCCGTAAAAATAACCGACGGCAAGACATTTGTCCCAGCCGCAATTCTGTGCAATTTTACGCTAATAAATGTGTTCTAATTTTAACAGCGACTATTCGTAAGCCGTTACCCGTTACCCGCTGTCCGTGGCAATTCTGTTCAAGGGATTATGTTAACAAACCTTCAGAGTCTAACGGCGGCAGACTGCTTAACATTTTAGTATTTCTCACTTTAAAAAATACTTTTTACTGGTTGAGTGCTCAAAATTCACTCTAAAAAATACACTTAAGAAAAATTTGCATTTCTTCCTGATATGAAATATGGTGATACGATACAAAGCATAGTTCCAATTTCGAGAATCTGCGTTGAAAAAAAATGCTTTCAAATTTATATTCAAATTCAAATTTAAATTCAAAAACAATAAATTATCACTCTGTTCTGCTTGGGCTAAAGTGTATTCATGCAACCAAAAACAAAATATATAAATAGACAATAAAATCCGTTAGTTGTGTCGAAAAAATTTAACGAATTAAAAAAAAAATAAAAAGTAATAAGAATTTGTAAGGAAAGCAATTTCGTACGAACTCAAATTAAAGCCACAAAATATTCATTAACACAACACGCACACACACACACACGTATTTTTATACAATTAATATTTAAATTGTACTTTTTATCACATTCATTTGGTATAATGAAATAAATATTTTACAATTTACACACAACCAAAAAATAAACCGAAAATATTACAATTATAATACGTACATAACTGCCGAACAACGAAACAACAACGAAGGTAGCCACAGTGTGACACATATGCACCACAATTACATGGTGACACTGAGGCACAGAAAGTTATTGCTTATTTATATTTTGTATTTATATATATTTTTTAAGTTGCTGCAAATGTGTTGAAATTAAAACACTTAAATGTTAAAAAAATATTTAAAACGAGTAGTTGTTACACAAATAGATTTAATAGCTTGAAAAATATATTGAAATGAAGTGATAGCCGTAGTGAAAATACAGACTCTTCACAACAAAGTAGCATAAGGAAATGCGAACGAAAAAGTATAGAAATATTCTTAGTATATAGCACATAATATGTAATTATCAGGGACGGCAATCAAAGGAAAAAAAAATTAATATTAAATAAATATTATGATGATTTTAGAGCTTTTGCACATTTAAATTGATCGCAAAGATTTATACTCTTTTGTAAGATTAAATTGACTTGTAATTTTTTTTTATTAAACATAATAATTTTTTTATGTCTACTTGGCATTTTTTCAAATTTTTTTTGCTTCGCATAATGGCATATTTCAATATTTTTTCGGTTTGTGCTTCTTTTCGCAATTATCCAAGTTTTAAATAGCAACATTACTTATGTAAGTACAAATGTAAATATTCAATAAAAGAGGCTAGATTGTAAAATTACAAATAATTCAATTGGTAGCTGTTTGTTCGATTGTGGATGTCAAGAATTCAATTGAAAGTGAGAAAAGGAAAACCAAACTTAGGTTGTTATCGTATAAGTAGATGCAATGCAGAAATAAGCAAGGCGATCAATCCTTTGCAATTCTTTATTTCTTTATTTACTACTACAACTTAGTTTTAGCCACTTGGAGCACAATTATTACTTCACCCAGATATGCTTAATTAACTATTTATAGTATTTTGTCTTTAAGAAATTCTTGATGAAATTCATCAAACAAATCCATGAGAAGTGTAAATAAATATCAACTCTTTTGTGGCTAGACAAATCACCTGTGTTGCAGCTAAAGTTTAAATTTACACTGCGTATACGTAAACAGAGTTTAAACTAATATATCCAGTAAAAACAGAAGCAAAACTGAATTGAGTTAATGATCTATTTTACAAAAGCATACAGTCGATTGTATCGACTTTAAAATTATATTGCTTATGTTAATTTTTATAGAACAAAGCTTTATGATTGTTTCCGTCCCTGACATTATATTCACTTTAAATATAATTATTTGTTTTCTATTTATAAAAATTTGTTTTTCCGCTTTCATTATACCTCATATCACCATATCCCACCGTGGTCATGGTGACCACTGCCCACCAAAATGCGTCTGGAATAGATTTGAAGAAGGACATTTCGGCACCAGCTTCCGCAAAGTAAACCGCCGATGAGAATAGCACGATGCCTACGTGTCGGCACACAAGGTACGTCGCCACGAGCATTATGTGTATGCCCGAGTTTAAGGCAAGAGTCGATGGCAAAAATATAATTCAAATTAATGCAATGCGAAGAGAATTTGTATCAGGGACAGGCGGTAAATTGATGAATGGAGGAAAATGTTAAAATGATTAGTACGATTGCAATTTTTAATGGAAAAATTATAAATAAGTCAAGTCTAAAGTATAATATTTTCATTAATTCATCATAAAATAAAATGTTATACATATTTTGATATGCAAAAATATGTTTTTAGGTTTGCGCTTAAATTCTGCTTGGAATTTTTACAAATTCTTTTTATACATATAAACTATAGTATTATTATTATTAAATGTATAAAGTGGCTTTAAGCGCTGAAAATCTATGAGCATGAAATTATAAGAGATTTACTGCAAGTTTATGATTTTCTTTTTATTAAATTATAAAATTTTGCGCTGGCGTACCCTGTACTTATTGAATAACGACTAAAGCGCTAAAGTGCACATTGGCTCCACAAGCTCAACTACTACTTTTAGCGGCAGCTTTTGACGTCATTAAACACTACAATATTTTATGTAACATTTATAATATATTCGTATCGAAATACTATACTTTTAGCTAACTACATAAATCCAAACCGAAAATACGTAATTAAAATTTCAGTCACAAGTTAAATTGAACATTTCGGTAAAAGTAAGTACATAAAAATTAAGGCAAATATAGTATTTAGTTAAAACTATTTTAATATTTTTATAGCTAACTATACTACAAAGTAAAATATGAAAAACTTTGAAAACTTTGTGCACTCATTAACAAATAACTAAGAGCGGCTTAGGGCAAAAAATGGTGGGATAGTAAAAAAATAGTTTTAAATATAATTATTTTGTATATGATAATATTTTTCTTAATTTCAGGTTAACTAAAGGTGCAACTCATAGAAAAACTCCAACTAAAATGTTTTAAAATATAGATGTAACTTCATTTCATATTAATTTTTTGACTAATATTTAGTATTCATAGCAAATTTTTCATACAAACAATTTCAATGATTTATACTGAACCTTTTTTAAGAATAGTATTTGGTATATTTTTGCGCTGGAAATAAACTAAGAATATTTTTTTTTTAATATTTCTCTACAATAAAACGTTTAGCTGGCAATCTTTTTCATATGTACATCACGTGCCGAATTTGTAAGTTCCTATGTATTTGTTTTAAGAAGTACACTGAAGCGATTCGAAACGTTTTTGGGCGTAATTTATATTTTAAGTAGCTCTACTATGTTTTTGTATATATTTTTATGCTCGTTTAAGTATTTTGTATTTGTATTTGTAAATATTTTAACGCTTGGCAAATGTATAACGCTTGACTACTTTGTTAAATTTTTATAACATAGATATATATTATTTAGCGTCACGAAGAAACACATTAGCTAAACTCTACAGCACAAGCAATAACTCACAAAATATTTATTTATTTAAAGTACATGAATTTTGTATCAACAGTTTAAGAATAGGAAATCAGAGTTTTGATGTGAGGAAGAAGTCCGTCAGTGTATCTAACGTACGTTATTGTCAGGTATAAAAATGTTAATTATTGCTGTTATGCATGAATTATTACCAGAGAATGTTAATCAGGGGCAATGAATGTTAACATAAATTAGAATGTTCATTAGGGGCAATGGATGTTAACATAAACGAGAATGTTAATCAGCGGCAATGAATGCTAACATAAAAGAGAATGTTAATCAAGGGCAATGAATGTTAACATAAAAGAGAATGTTAATCACTGGTAATGAATATTAACATTCTCTGCTACTCCTACACCTTGTGATCTGTTATAACTATGTAAAATATTTACATGATTAGGAAACTAGATAGGCTTGCATACAGCTTGCGCTCGTGCTTATTTTCAGCAATCTGAATACGACAATGCTAACTTCGTCACATAACTGAGTGCCTTGCTATGTGTTAATATGCATACTTGTGAAACCGGCATTGAGAACGGCTATGGAGCGATTACGACTTAAGTTGCATGACAGGAGGACCATGTCAACATTTGCGGAGCAGCCCTTAGAGATTAAATTCCTAAGACTCTGCGAAAGATTTATGTCCCATTGCGTCTTGGGGAGAGGGAATAGTATACTACAGATACTGGAACAAGTAGAACAAATTTGAGAGAGCTTTACCGGTACATAAACAGAGTGCAGTGAATAAAGATGCTGCATCCCTATTGGCGAATAGTTGTAAATGCTCCAACACTAAAAGTAATCGCTGTTGGTGGCAGCGGGAGAGGTAGCTCTGTTCTGCGTTGGAAAAACAAGCGGAGAAGAAGCAGTGAATCCAGCATTTGTGCAAAATATCTAACAGAAAATAACTACTTTTTAAGGCTTAAATTATGCCAACTCTCAATAAAAAGCGAGATTTTGATGTTTGATACTTTATTTCTTTAACTAAGAAGGCTTTGTGGATCTTATTTGGATTATCGACTTCGAAATCTTCAGAGGATGAAACGAGTAACTAAATGAGCTTTTATTAAGTCATCGAACGTATAAGCAGTAGTTTTTGTGATGGCAAGAATAGCAAAATTCAGCGCCTAGAGTGCACTTAGTTTATGTGGAAAGAATGCTTCTTCGCTCACTGCATTCCAATGCAAGGTTTGCAATTTTTATCGTGGGGAAATTCAGGAACGAACAATTGCTGGCTTTAGTTTGCAGCCTACGTTGGTTTGCGTGGAAGAGAAAACTACAACAAAGTCGCTGCTCAACACGAAATATGCATAATTCGATAATCTCTAGCATCGGCTTTTGCATGAATGAGCAGTACTATCGCAGAGTGATGCAAAAGGAGTTTCGAACAAACATTTTCTTTTATCATTTCCTTTGAATAATTTCATGTATTCGGATAATTCCTGAGTTCTCGGTCTCGTATGGTACAGTACAAAGTTCTGTTGACGTTTGTGATGTGATAAGCCACTCGTCATACTTCGTCTTTTCTATGCTAAAATGACGGTAAGCGCCATCGATGTCGTTCAATGTAGATGTGCGTAATCATAGAAGGCCTACGGCTATGCATTCTTATGTTTGGATGTATGTAGGTAGTATGTCATAAAATGTCTAGTACTTATGTATAGTAGCGAAAAAGGTTAAACAGTGAAATTAGCAGTTAGTATTTAAAACGCTAGGCTAAGCTAATTAAGTTAGTTGATTATTAATATTTATGTGGTGCATATTTGTAATTTTAAGAATGAGTTCATTTGACGAAAGGAGCGGTGAAGAAGAGGCAAAGAAGTTTACAATTCGAGTTCAAAAAACTTTGGTCTATCAATAAAATTTAAAAAGAACGTAACAGAAAAGACATTTTTTTAATTTTTTTATTAATTTAAATATCAAAAAATTATAAAAAATATAATTTAAATATAAAAATTAAAAATAATTTATTATATAAAAAATATAATTTTTATAATTTTTTCACCTTTAAATAATTAAAAAAAATATGTATATAAAAATTATATTATCTACATATGTAAACTTTTCTATACGGCAATTTTTAAAAATTATTTGCTTAATATTAAATATTATTTATTAAAAAATAATAATAATAAGAATAATAATTAAAAGACATTTTTTTTAATTATTTAAATTAAATTATTTGAATTTAATTTAATTATTTGAATTTAATTTAATTATTTAAATAAATTATTAATTAAAATTAAAATAGTAATAAATCCTCCAGACTTTATTGTAATACATATAACTTTTCTCAGAAAATATTTAAAAAATATATTACAATAGACATTTCTTGAGCGATTTTTGATTTTTACTAAAATTAAAAAATAAAAGCAAAAAAAGTTTTCCTTTCTCTTAATTTTGTATGCAGTTATTAAATAAATATATTTTTCTGTGAATGTGATTTTTTTTATTGAAAAGGCGTTTAAAATCACATTTTTAAAAAATTAATAAAGAACAAATAAATAAGTTTTCTATGCTGCCATTTACTTTACGCACTTATTTATTTGCACTTATTTATTCCTTCCTTTATTTCAATTCCTTTTATTCCATAGATTTAAAATATATTTTTTATTTAAAAAAGATTATTAAAATAATGTATTGGGCAAGAATTTTATTTTAAAAAAACTAAACAAATAAGAAAATAACTTCGTTACACTGTTGCCTATTTTATTGAAACTATTTTGCTATTATTAAACGTATATATTTTCTTTTAATTAAATGAATTAAAAAAAATTATTTTTCTCACTGTTATATTTTTTTATATATTTTAGTTTTTATTAAAAAAATTATAAAAATAATATATTATTCAAGAATTTCATTTTGAATAAATTAAAAAATTAAGAATATAACTTTTTTGCACTGCTACATATTTGCTATTATTAAACATATTTTTATTAAAAAATTATTAGATTAAAAATAATGAAGATAACTCTTTTGCACTGTTGCCTATTTTATTCAAATTATTCTGCCATTATTAAACATACATTCATATATATTTTTTCAAATAATTAATTAAAAAAACAAAAAATTTGATTTTTCTCACTGTTATATTTTTTTATATATTTTATGTTTTTTTTAATTATATATTATTCAAGAATTTTATTTTCTATAAATTAAAAAAATTATAAAGATAACCCTTTTGCACTGCTACCTATTTTATTAAGATTATTTTTTTATTATAAAATATTTATTTTTTGTTAAAAAAATTATTAAAACCATATTTGAGCAAGAATTTTATTTGAAATAAATATAAGGATTACAAAAAAAACAATAGCTATTATGTACTATTACCTGTTATATTGAAATAATTTTGTTAATATTAAATATATTTTTATTAAAAACAATTTAAATAATATATTATTCAAGAATTTTATTTAAATAAATTAAAAAATAAATAAGATAACTTTTTTGCACTGTTTCCTATTTTATTGAAATGAATTTGTTATTTTCAAACATATTTATTTTTTTGTAATAACTTAATAAATTAAAAATATTTATTTTTCTCACTTTTATAGTTTTTTAATTGATTTTATTTTGTATTAAAATAAAATCTTATTCAAGAATTACTTACTTATTCAAGAATTTTATTTTAAATGATTAAAAAAAATAAGAAGATAACTGTTTTGCACTGCTACCTATTTTATTCAGATTATTTTCCTATTATTAAATATATTTTTTATTAAAAAAATTATTAAAACAATAGGCAGGAATTTTATTTTAAATAAATTAAAAATTATGAACGTAACTATTTTGCACTGTTGCCTATTTTTTTTTAATTATTTTGATTAAAAGTATTTTTTATTAAAAAAAGAAAGAAAGGAATTTTTGATTGTTTTAATTACTGAAATTTGTAAAAATTAAATATAACGCTTCTGTACTGTTACTTGTTTCCCGAAATTTTGTAGTTGTTAAACATATTTTTGTAGTCAATTTCTTAATTCTTTAAAATATAGTTTGCAATACCCTAAATTAAAATTTTTCTTTTATTAAAGCTTGTTGAAATAAATTTCATTTGGTGCCCATATTTCAGTATGCAAATGAATGAAAAATTTTTCATAATAAGCTATTTTAGCAATTAAAATCGTGTGGCAACACCAGATAAATAATTTATATTTTTCAAATTCGTTTTAAATACTTCCATCATGAAAAAGTATTAAAAATATATATTTAGAAATAAATTTTTGTTTTTTTTTTAGATTATTTAAAAAATTAATATTAAGAAATTTCTTTTCTTTACAGTTACTTGTTTTATGCAGTTGTTATAAATTACAATACTAATTTAATTTTTATCGAAAACAAAAAAAAAACAAAGATCTATTAAAAGAAGGCATTACGAAAGTATGTTTTTTTTAATTATCAAAGAAAATTGATAGAAACTCCTCTGAACTGTTATTTGTTTTAAAAAGCATAGTTTTATTACAAAACATATATTTTCAGCAAAAATTGTATATACCAAAAATTTGTATGGAAGTAAAACATACTTTTATCAATAAATAGCATCAACTCCTTTTTGCCACTTCTTTCACAAAGTTTTTGGTTTTGTGGTTTTTTTGGATTTTGAGGCAACTACAAACTGATAGCAACTAAACAATTACGACGTTTAATTACAACGATGACATTAAGACGGCAATATTTGAACGAATAGTATGTATTTATATCTATTTATATGTTTGTATGTAAGTACGAGTATTTTCTATATGCAAATATACAACTTTGACGATACGACGAGACGATAAAGATTAGCGACATGAGACAAAACGATGAGACTACATTTACTACAATTGGCAAAAAAATTGTTTTTGTTTTATTTTTATTAAATTGTTATTTTTCATATTTGTTTAGCACAATATTTATGTAATTAAGTAAGTATGACAGACGTAGAGATTATGGTTAAACTTGAACGCAACAACACACAATCAAAAATTGTTAGGCCACAAAACTTTCAATTACACAAATGAAAGCAAAATATTGGTGTTGCTGTTGTTGCTGGTGTTGTTGTTGTTGTTGTTTGGGCACATCAGCAGTCGACGAAATTTGCAATTTTAAGCATTTATATTGATAGACGAGACCCCAGATTGACACAGGGTATTGTGAATATGCCAATTGGGCTTAGCGGAGTGCGTACCGTAAGAAGCGGGTGATGATGGGGTGGGCGGATGGTGGTCTAGTGCGGGGAGTAAGTGGTGGCAAATGGGGAAATAGGACAAAAAATGTGTTGCATAATTGCTGACGTAAATTCGAGAGATACATAGACATAGAGTGTGAGAGGGGTGCGAGGTGTGAAATTTCAATTGTTATGCGAAGTGTGAGCGCAAGGCAATAAAAAACAGGGTTTCACTATTCGAAAAAAAAATATACAAAAACTCGAAAAAAATATTTGGCATAAAAAGTGAAAGGAGAAACTCATAACTAGCGCTGTGCATTTAATCATTTAATCAGCGTGTTCGATTGATCAAAGCTTTAGCGTTGTGGGTAATTAATACTTATGGAATAACTGTAATAATATAATAACGTACGAAATATTTCACAACTTTTCTGTTTCGATAGCAATAAAGCCACTTATGTAGATATAATAAAAAAAATCTCATTAGCGTTAATCGATGTTTTTAACTTAGCTTAGGAGGAAACAAAAAAAAAACTCAAACTTTTTATAAAGGGTGGTTAAATTTCAAGGGCCGATATCGAATTTGAACCACATCTAAACGTTAATTTGTTTTTTTGCATTTCATTTGATATTTTTAAATTTCAGACTAACTCAATTTGAACCATTGAAAGATACACAATCGAGCAACGCGTTAAAGTTATTCAGGTTGATTATGAAAACGGACGTTCAAATCAAAATGTATATCGCGCACTTCGTGAAGAAAATCATCTTCAGTGATGAGGCACATTTTCACCTCAGTGGATTCGTCAATAAGCAGAATTTCCGCATTTGGGCGAATCCAAGAGTGATTGCCGAAAAACCAATGCACCCACAAAGAGTGACTGTTTGGTGCGGTTTATAGGCCGGCGGCATCATTGGGCCGTATTTTTTCCAAAATGAGGCCGGTCAGGCAGTTAGTGTGAATAGTGGTCGCTATCGTGAGATAATAACGAACTTCTTATGGCCCGAATTGGAAGATATGGATGTGGACGATTTGTGGTTTCAATAGGACGGTGCCAGGTGTCACGCAGCTAACGAAACAATGGCTGTTTTGCGCGAAAAATCTGATGGCCGAATACTCTCACGTCGCGGCGATGTCAATTGGCCGCCAAGATCATGTGATTTGACACCGTTGGACTTCTTTCTTTGAGATTATTTGAAAAAAAGGTGTACGTCGGTAAGCCAACAACAATTCAAGAGCTAAAAGATGAGATAATTCGGCACATTAATGGCATAGAACCTCAATTATGCCTCAGCGTCATCGAAAATTTGGACCATCGGATGGAGGTGTGCCGCCGAGACCGTGGTGGCCAAATGGCCAATATTTTATCCTATTCGTAATTGAGCTATATTAAAATTATCATAATAAAGAGAAATGACAATAATATCTTAAAAAAATTGTATTCTCTTCAAAATCAATACCGGCCCTTAAAATTTAACCACCCTTTAGAATAAAAAAAATCTTATTAGCGATAATCGATGTCTTCAACTTAGCTTAGGAGCAAAAAAAAAAAAACAAAATGTAACTGAAACTTTTTGTATTTAATTTAAATTAATTTTTACCGTAAAACTGAGTGTTTGGTTTAAGAACTTTGATTTCAAAATGCTTTTTTTTCAGTAAAAACAATACTAGTTATTACTTTAAACATTATATTTCATATTTTCTAAAATATACAACTTACACTAGTTTACAATTATTTTGACCTATGGCACTTGACTATCATATCTTATATAAAACTCTTCACTGAATAACGGTATTATTATTATTTGTTATTACTACTCTTTCATAATAAATTTTTATCCAATAACCTTTTAGTCTAATTATCTTTTTATTATTATTATTATTTATTAGAAAAATATAAAATATTGCACTAACAATTTTTACAACACTGGTTGCATTGGCCTTCGGTGTTCAATTATTTTTTTTACTTATTTTTTATATAGACATTAAGTGATATATCACCCAACTACAATACGCAGGAGGACAAGTAACACAGACCTTCAGCTCGTTGGTAAGTTGGCGACCGCTATTAGAAAAAAAATGTTTCTTCATTTTGGTCTTTCACCGAGACTCGAACCTACGTTCTCCCTGTGAATTCCGAATGGTAGACACGCACCAACCCATTCGGCTACGGCGGCCATATGTGAAGGTATACAGTGTCCAAAAACCTCATTCCTGGTGTTGGTAAAATGTTGACTTTCGCCAAAGAGGTGTTTTACGGAAAGTGGATTCAAGTAAAGGTTGGGGTTCCCTTGAGAACCTCTGGCCTACTTCTGGAAAGATGGGCCTCGCATCAACTCAGCGAGCACTGGGTTAGTGCGTACCCGTGCAAAGTCATGAAATCCTTTGGTCACGGGTAGACCGGGAAGGCTCAACAAAACTTCTAAGGCTAACAAAGCCGCAACTTCCGATTGTGGTGGGTATCCTCACTGGGAATTATCCATTAGGGTTGGGGTTCGCTTGAGAACCTCTGGTTTACTTCTGGAAAGATAAGCTTCGCGTCAACTCAGCGGGTGCTGGGTTAGTGCGCAAAAGCGCAAAGTCGTGAGATTCTTCTGGCCACGGATAAATCGGGAGCGCTCGATGAAACTTCTAAGGCTAACAAAGACGCAACTCTCGAATTTGGGCATTGTCCGTTAGGTATTCATGCGGTGAGACTTGGGATTGCTTCACGTGCTTTCTACAGAAGCTGTATGGAGCACATGGTGGAAACATCTCGGCACCTTCTTCTAAGCTGGCTAATTAATATATTGCAGGACAATTCCTTTATCGAGCCCAAGGCAATTAATGCTCTGTCTAATTATATTTTTTACTTGGGACAATGCCTGGTAAGAACACCCACCAAATTCAAGACAGGGAACCCAAATGAGCCTACTATCGAAATATTCGGATGCAGTTGAGAGAGAAGTCAGGCATTACCTGATTAATTTCGAATTTACAAACAATGAGCCCAGAGCTCTAATTGCCGCCTGGCTGCCGGAGTAGATATTTACCTCACTTAGAGTAATTGCAGAGGTAAGCAACCAATTTACTGCATCTTTAATTACGGCTGCCTCCGCTTGGAAAACACCACAGCGGTCCGGAAGCTTGATGGGGAGTTTCTCGCAGAATGCATCCCCGCCAATGCACCAAAGTTCCTAAGATTTCTAGAGTGTACGTAGCTGAAGTCCAGCTTGTGACCGGAACACATCAATCTGATTGCAGAAGGTATTTTAGTTTTATAGTTATCAAGTTCGTGTTAGTCGATTCGACTGTTTTCAGCAAAGATTTTCTTTCTAGAATACTACACTTCGAGGTTCGAAAAATTAAGCGGAAGTACAAATTTTCTGATGTTGCAACTTACAAAATAAAACTGAACCAGAACCAAAAAAAAAATGCAAAAATCACGATAAATCCGATAAATTCGCAAAAAAGCTCTGACGAAAAAAGGCTTGGGGAAAAGTCTTACATACGCCACTAATATGAAATTTTATTAACTATAAAGTTATTATAAGAATAATTTTGAAATCGTAATTACAATTTAGAGTACTAAAATTTTTAAAATTTCGCGTTCAGGAGCAAATTTTACTTAATAAATTACAGTCGAATGCTATAGGTCAAGAAATCTTTTTAATTAGCACATTAATTTGTTCATCAATCCATTCTGTTGGGTCCTTCTTAGGCGAAAATTCAATATAAAAATTGTTATTATATTTATAAGTATAGATAGGTATTTCCAATTAAATAAGCTTCTACTAAGATACTAAGCAATTTTTATTCTATATACTCGTACATATATTGGCGTTTTTTGGGCCCTCCTCCCGTTTGTGGTGTGCGTCTTGACGTTGTTTCACAAATGAAGTGACCTGCAGTTTTACGTCGTCTCCGAACGGCAGACGAGATTTTTGATGAAAGAAATACACTTGGAGGTTGCCGAAGAGCGACCGCTATTAGAGAAAACTTTTGCTATCATTTGGTGTTTCGACCCATCGTGTTGGTGATATACGAAAAAACATCTACGCAGTCCCCCTTCATGCTGCGTTGTTGCCGTCTGAACCACGACTGATTGGACGAGTGTGTCAATGCGTGTGAAATTCGCTTGCAGAGTTCGGCTGCCGAGTACCCGGTGACGCGGCAGATGGGCCAAACCTGGTAATCTATTATCCTTGCGTTTATTCCAAGTTAGTTTCTACTAAGTTCGCTCAATTAATTGACTTTATGGTCCCTCGTTAACGCTATACGTACGCATTTAACCACTCCAGCGCTGTCAATGTATTGAAAAATATAAACCAAAATAGTTGCAGGCAAACTACGCTCACTTTGGTAATTAGCAAAAGACTGTCCTGTCATTACTCGGATTAATTTCTTTTTAATTATTGCATCGAATTTAATCGAATACTGCATTATTTTACTCAGTTCTACTACTAGAGACTTGAATGGTGCTCAAACTCACCAACTTAGAGTGTGAGCCTTTATCAGCTGATAGGATGAAACAACGATCTACGATACTACGGAACGAAATGGCTGTGACAATCGAGTTACATGGGGCTCTCATTAGTTTCATCGTGTCAGCTGATACGGGCGTACGTTTACGTTGGTAGTGGGAGCACCAGTAGAGAATTTACGAGAGCGAAGAAATTGGAAATCGTAAATATTGTACCTAGAATAAAAGGCCACATTTTAGTGATTTCGTATTTTTTGATGGTTTAATAATGAAGTTATTGTTGCTGCAACAGTAAAATTATTTCTCAATAAATTTATGGTAAATGCTGTTAAAAGGAGAGTCCTCAGCCGATTTTTTTTAAAGCGTCTAGTATTTGGTGCTAAAGTTTGCAGTACAATTTCATGAAAGATTTCTACAATCAAGAACAGCGCTGGACGAGGTGTATAAGCCCAAAAGGAGACTATGTCAAAAAAACAAAAAATGGTTCACCCCAAGCAACTAAATAGTTTTCATGTTTGCAAGAACTTGACAAATGACGCTCGTATATAATGGCTATGGCCCGTGGCTTCATGGAACAGGATTTTCTTTCAAGATTACTTTTGAAAAAATGCCACCAAATAAGAAACTGTCTTGCGCCTTCTATTTCATTATTCATCATCATCACTCATATTTTGATCAAATTCAATTCTTTCAAAACTTAGCTTTCTATTTTACAAATATTTTTTAAATAAATATTTAATAACAAATTTTATAAATATTTTAAATAAATAAAATTTGTTATTAAATATATTATTTTATTTTTTAAAAATATTTATAAAATGTGTTAAATATTTATAAAATATTTATAAAATTTTTTATGTAATATTTCTTTATAAAATATTTATTTAAAAAATATTTATAAAATATTTTATTTAACATTTATTTTATAAACATTTTGTAAAAAAAAATTTTTAAATATTAAAATATTAAATATATTATAAAATATTTTTAAAAAATTTAAAATATTAAATATTTATTTAATAGAAATATTTTATAACAATTTAATATTTAATAGCAACTTCCAAAAATAATTTTAAAAAATATTCTGGAAATATCAGGTCAGTCCATAAATTCGTGCGTATTTTACCCATAATTTCACTTTTGTACGATTTTTGGATACAAAAAATTATTCGCGGAATATAACGGAACTATTTATATTTTTTTTTGATGTATTGTGCATTCAAGGAGTGATTCTAATCGCGGATAGAAGCACGTGTTGTTAAAAGATAAAATGGAATCTTCGAACGCGTATAAGAGGCATATTTGGTATTTGTTTTATAAAAGTGGTAAAAATGCAACAACTGCTGCTGCAGAAATAAACACTGTTCACGGAGAGGATACCGTGAGTGTAAGGACTGCGCAAAAGTGGTTTTCAAAATTCCGAAGTGGTAACTGCGACGTGGAGGATGCCCCGCGCGCTGGTCGTCCTGAAGTCTTTAACTCCGACGCCTTGCCCGAACTCGTGGAATTTGATCCAAATTTGATAGCCGATATGATGGCTCAGAGGTTAAATTCATCGCATGGAACAGTTCACAGGCACCTGGTTCAGTTGGGAAAGGTTTCAAATCTGGGAAAATGGGTTCCGCATAGACTTTCCGTCGCCAACCTTCAGCAGAGAGTGCATGTGTGCCCTCAGGTGCTGCAACGGCTTAAAAATGAAAGTTTTTTGAACTGAATCATTACTGGTGATGAAAAACGGGTCCTTTACAATAATCCTGTTCGCAAACGCCAATGGTTAGATAAAGATGAAACACCAGAACCGACCCCTAGAGATGGCCTTCACTCCAAGAAAATTCTCCTGTCTATTTGGTGGGATATGGCTGGTATTGTTTATTATGAACTTCTGGAACCAAACCAGACGATAACGGCTGATTATTATTCCCATCAGCTATCAAACCTGAATGAGGCACTTAACAAAAATCGACCGTCTTTAGTGAATAGACGCAAAGTTTTGTTTCACCACGACAACGCAAGACCTCATACCGCAAGGCAAACATTAGGCAAGCTGAACGAGCTCGGATGGGAGCTATTGCCGCATCCACCATACTCTCCGGATATTGCACCTTGTGATTATCACCTTTTCCGTGGACTTCAATCCCCGTATGAGTAACAAGAACTACTCCTCAAAAGAAGCTATAAAAAGGGATATCGAAGCGTATTTTGGCTCCAAGGACAAAAAATTCTTTGAGCAGAGAATTAAAAATTTGCCTAACCGTTGGGAAGACATTGTAAATATATTATATTATTGATTAATAAATACTTTAAATATCTTTTTTATTAACTTTAAAAAACGCACGAACTTATGGACTGACCTGATATTTATTTTATTTTGTTTATATTTTTTTAATTATTTTAATTTTTTTATAATTTACAAAAAAAAATAATTTTTGTATAATTTAAAAAAGTTGTTCATAGTTATCTTTTAAATATTTATAAAATATTAAATCATAAATTGTATGAACATTTAAAAAAATATTTATTTAGTTTATATTATACATATAATTATTTTTTATTTAGTTTATATTATAAATATGTGTACATTTTTTTATAAAATTAAATATTTTTAAAATGTTACATACAATTTTTTTTACAACTATTTTATTAATTTTTTTTCATTTTATATAAAATTTATTTCATAAAATTTTAAATTTTGTAAATATTTTATTTTATTTGAAGCTCTACATATATATATTTTTATATTTTGTTAAAAAAAATGTTTAAAAAATTTTCGATAAATCAAAATATTTACGAAATTTTAAATAAAATAAATTATTTATATTTTGTATAATACTTTTTATATATTTATATATAATTCTTTATAAATATTTTTATATATAAACGTTTTCATAAAATTTATATAAATATTTTTATAAAAAAATAGTTACAAAATATGAAATTATTATAAATATGCTTATATTTAAGTAGGAATAATACAATAATAGTGCATTGCTTCAAACTGTTATTCAATCGATTTAAATTTATTCTGATAATTCAATTCTCATTCGGTAGTTTAATTTGTATTTTAGTTAAAAAACCGTTGAGTGGCAGTATTTGTTATTGGCTAATTGCATTTTACACCTATTTCCACAGAGATTTAACTGCAATTTACGCTGAACTAAAGTGACACGTCTCAGTTAAATGGCTGAGTTCTCATGGAACTTTTGGTGTGCCAGAGTATGTGAACTTAACATTGCTGGCCTAACAGAAAATGTTATGCTAACAGAGAAAGCTGTATTACAAATACATATAATATTAAGGTAAATTTTTTAAAGCATGTTTTCAGGCTCAACCAGAGCAGCAGCCATTTATGGTAGACAGGGATAATCACGCGTTGAATGCCATGGGGGTCACCGATGACCGGCACTAAGTTTTTTTGTAGCGCCGTGGGGGTCACCGGTGACAGTTTTCAAATTTTCAATTTTATTTACATTATTGCAATAGTGTAAGTGATATAATGGAGTATAGAACATACAAAAATATTTTATTTAAACATGAGAAATGTGTGTATAAATTTCATGTGCACACAATAATTTTTGCATTCTAACAAATTCATGTTGGCGCCACGGGCAAACGATGTAAAATCGGCGTGGCATTCAACGTGATAAGTAGTTTTGTGTTGTAGAATTTACATATAAAAAGTACTTCTTCTCTTAATTATTATAACAAATATGTATGCATTTCCTGCAAAATATGAGAGTAAAATTTGCATACGAGCCTCTTTACATAAAAGTATAAACAGCTCTATCCGGCACTTGTTTTCTGTAAACCTGCGATGTTAACAAGCCTCAACTGGTAACTGCTTTACACAAAAAAAAAAAAAAAAACAGGCAGCTCTGTTACGCATCTGCTATCAGCTGTTTGAGTTAAGCTGCAATTTGCGATGTCGTAGCCACGACACCATAGTCGTAATCATAATCATAGCCGCTGTAATGTTGCATTTGCCGACTAGTCATGCCGTAACCATAAACAGCTGATATTGAAGTAGAATTAATTATAACAGTTACCTTTTGTCATAAAAATACGGATAATTTTCCAGTGAATCAATTAATTTTTCGTCATTCATTTCTAATATTCCAATTTGTATCGGAAATATCAAAACAAATCTAAAGTGTTTCACAGCTGCTTACGGTTACAGTGAAAAGTCGAAAATGCAATAAATACACATGGCTACGGTTATGGTTATGGCGTTATGGTGCGGCACCTATAACCGTTTACAGTTATACTCATATGTTTGATCAGAACAGCTGGTTGTTATGGTACCGGTTATGGCTACGGTACGTCACCAATCTTATCAGTCGGCTTCAAAAAATCGATTTTTTTTACTGCAATCGATAGATATATTATAGGAGAATATGCCCTCAAAATTTTATAGCGGAATTCAAAGTGATTTCGGAGTTACAAGCCTGTGTACCGTTCCTCCTGTGAGTTTACTGTCTACCTTCTGAAAACTTTGAAACACATTTTCTCAAAACCATGTTTTTGAAAATGGCGTGTAAGATTTAAAAAAACCGACGAAAGTTATCGTTTCAAACCGATAATCTATATAAAGATAATTAAAATGTGCAACTAATTAGCTAACAAAATACAAAAAAAAATCTTTTTTTTTTCAATAATTAATTGTGTTTTCATTTTTTCATATAATATTTTTATACAAGAGTAGTCTATTATATGCGGGAAAGCCTTCTGAATAAGACAATATTTTTATTTTGTGTTTCATGTGAAAACTACGATCGCAATCTCACACGCCGTTTTACTAGCGCGCAACGAGAAGCTGTGCGAGATCCCTCATATGTCTGCCATTTTGTTTTTTTAGTTATATTAAAAAATTGTTTATTACTCTTCAATCATGCCTTGAAATAAATGCAAAAGATAATTCCTGTGTGTCGCTTTTTTCGCCTCGAAAAAACATTGAGAAAAAACAGCTTTTTTTGAAGCCACTGATAAGAGGCCCCTTTTAAGTTTATTCCGTTGGAAACGCTTGATAATTTCTGAACCTAGCAAATCTCTCAACTGCAGTTAAATTCTTTGTAGAAATTAGTAAACTTTGAATTAATTATTTATTAATTTTATACAAATAAAGTTATGAGTTTCATTTCAAGAAGAGTTTTCTTCAACGAGTCTCCGGTTTTCTGCTTCTTTTAATTTTTTATCCTCAACTTTCAATATTTTATTATTACCTTTTCCCATTTTTCTAATTTTTCCATTTTAATTTAATTTTTTTAATTTTTGTATGTTTTAATTTTTAGTTTTCAATTTGTAGTTTTTAAATTTAGTTTTCAGCTCTTAGTTTCTAATTTTTAGATTTTTAGTTTTGCTGTAATTAATTAATATAATTAAATATTTTGTTTTACTTCATTAATTTTTTAATTTTCAATTTTGAAACTTTCATTCTGAACTTTCAGTATTTTATTATTACTTTTCAGTTTTTTATTTTTTAATTTGCGGTTTTTAAATTTGGTTTTCAGCTTCAGCTTTTAGCTTTGGGTATTTAATTTTTATTCTATTTAATTAATTAAATATTTTGTTTTATTTTATTAATTTTTTTATTTTAATATTAAATTTTTTTATTATTAATTCTTAATTTTTAAAACTTTATTTTTATTTCTTTAAGTTCTTAAGTTTTAATTAGTAATTTTCATTTTTGAAACTTTCATTCTTAATTTTTAATATTTTATTATTACTTTTCTTTATTTTACTAATTTTTTAATATTAATTTTAGTTTTCTTATTGTTTTATTTTTATATCTTTTAATTTTTAGTTTTTATTTGCAGTTTTTAAATTTATGTAGTTTTCAGTTCTTAGTTTTTAATTTTTAGATTTTATTATTTATTGTTATTAATTACTTAAATTTTTTTCTATTTATTTTATTTTATACTTTTTTATTTTTAGTGTTTGATTTTTCATTTTTAATTCTTAACTTTTAATTTTGAAAGTTTCATTTTTAAGTTTTATTCATTTATAATTATTCAGGCTTTAATTTATAATTTTCAGTTTTGAAACTTCATTCTTAACTTTCAATATTTTGTTATTATTTTTTTCATTTGAAAATTTTTTCAATTTTCATTTATTTTTTTATTTTTGTATTTTTTAGTTTTTATTGGCAGTTTTTAAATTAATGTAGTTTTCAGTTCTTAGTTTTTAATTTTTAAATTTTAATTTTTATTGTAATTAATTAATTAAGATTTTTAAATAATAATTTTTTTAATTTTTTTTTTGATTTTTTAATTTTAATGTTCAGTTTTTCATTTTTAGTTCTTTATTTTTAAACCTTAATTTTTATTTATTATTATTTAAGTTTTAATCTGTAATTTTCAATTTTGAATCTTTCATTCTTAACTGCGAATATTTTATTTTTACTTTTTTTCATTTTACTGTAATTGCAATATTAATTTTATTTTTTTTATTTTCCTACTTTGTAATTTTTAATTTGCAATTCTTAAATTTTAATTTTTAGATTTTACTCTTTATTGTCATTAATTACTTAAATTCTTCTTTTATTTCTTTTATTTTATTCTTTTTTAATTTTAGTGTATGATTTTTCATTTTTAATTCTTAAGTTTTAATTTTGAAACTTCCATTTTCCAGTTTTATTTATTTATTATTTAGGCTTTAATTTGTAACTTTTAATTTTTAAACTTTGATTCTTAACTTTTATTATTTTTTTATTATATTTTTCATTTTACTAATTTTTTAATACTAACTTTAGTTTATTATTTTTTTTTATTTTTAATTTTTTATTTGAAGTTCTTAATTCTCAATTTTTAGATTGTATTTTTTATGACATTAACTACTTAAATTTTTCTTTTACTTTCTTTATTTTTTTTTTTTAATTTTATTGTTTGATTTTTCAATCTTAATTCTTAATTTATAATTTTGAAACTTTGATTTTTAAGTTTAAATATTTTATTTGTACTTTTTCGTTTTACTAATTTTTTTATATTAATTTTAGTTTTTTATTTTTTATTCTTTTTTTTCGTATTTTTTGATTTTTCATTTTTCATTTGCATTTTTTATTTTTTAATTTTCATATTTTAATTTATATTGTAATTATTTATATAATTTTTTTGTTTCCTTTTTCATTCATGTTTTTTTAATTTTAGTGTTTATTTTTTGTTTTGAATTCGTAATTTTTAATTTTGAAACTTCCCCTCTTAACTTTTTAAATTTTATTATTATTTTAGTTTTATTAAGTTTTTAATTTTAATTTCAATTTTTTATTTTTGTATTTTCTAATTTTTAATTTTCAGTTCTTAGTTTTGAATTTTTTTATTTTTAGTTCTTAATCACTATTTATTTTACATCAAACACCCAGCTTTAAAAATTAATAACTGCATCAGGCTATTTGCGTTGTTTTCCAATTTTCATATTGAATTTTTCCTATTTCGGAACACTTACTTAGCCGAAATTGTCGACTTACTTAAGTTTTACATAATTTATTAATTTTTATTTTACATAATCACTTAATATAACATAATTTTATAGTTTATGCCAACAGCGTTTAAATGCTTTCTTCCCTGCTGCGACTATTTGATTAATTGCACATCCCCAGCTATAACTAAATATAAAACTCTAAAGTAGTTGAGTAACGGGAGTTAAGAAAGTAATTGTGTGTACATATAAATTTTGTTAGTAAGTAGTAGAAAAAGGTCACTAATTACTCAGAAAGAGACTGAGCAGCATTTAAAGCGAAAGAAAATCATGAAGCTACAGTTGACGCTAGACAAGAGAGTCCGAAAGTTTATTATTAACAAAAACTGATACTACGACAGAGAAGTTGAGTAGTTGGTGTAAAAGAAATTAATTTTGAAAAAATTTCATAAAACACAGTGAAAAGTTACATTGATGCACTTTGAAAGTATTTTCTCAAGCGTTCAGATTGGCACGTCAAAAACACTGGTTAGTGAAATTTGTAGAAAACAAAAAAAAAACTATTAACGAACAGAGTTGACAAACTTTGGTGTCTCAAGAAATCCATTTATGTGTTTGTATGCATGCAAAATTATCCACCCGCTTCACTAATAGATATTTTAATGAATACGTCTTTTACATTTGTTTAGGTATACAATTTGAAAGATTTACCCCAATGAGGGCAAACAAACATACACACACTCGTATAGGTACATACATATGGAAGATAAAAATCTATGTATACAAAGGCAGATGTTGCCTTTGAATCGTACGGTTACATCACAGCGCCAGCTTTAGACATAGACACAATACACACGACACCGCTGGTGGCGCTGCTGCTGGAATTTAAGGGCAACAATCACAATTTTAAATTTCACCTTAAAATTGCAAACGGACTGATGGCATTCAAATATGTTTTACTCTGTCAAAGTATATCAGGAGTAATAGACTAAAATTCGAGTAAATTTCCATATATTTACTTCTCAGGAATCGAAATGCTTGCGTAGCATACTTTAAGGGGTCACACACACACACGATGCGGTGATACTACAGCCATGAATGCATTGCACTTAGGTAAGCCCATAGAGGCCTCAATGGGACGCAGAAACGGGGAATAGGAGTGCGCGCTTGGTTTACTATGTGAGCGTTTAACTATACGGGTTTGACGATGTGGAAGTTTTTTCGGTTCGGGAGGTAATTTTTTTGAGTTTTGTTTTGTTAATATCATTTAAGTGCTATTTTCGTTACACATTTACTGCTATGTAGATGGGTGAGTGCCTACGACACTAGTAATAGGACTATGAATAAGTTCGTGCGGTTTTACAACAGATGGCGTAACTTGATTATTATTCCATCGATCCACATTTCCAAACATTCATTGGAGAGCTACTGTCGTAAGGCACAAACGTCAGTATAAGTTTTTTATTTGAAGCGTAAACAACAATATTTTTACCACACTTGAAAATGTCGAATTTCGTGCCAAATAATGTGTTTTTGCGGGGAATTTTTTAATATGAAGAAAAAAGCAGCCGAAAGTCATCGTATCTTGGTGGAAGTTTATGGTGAGCATGCTCTAGCTGAGCGAACGTGCCAGAAGTGGTTTGCACGCTTTAAAAGTGGTGATTTTGGCCGCGCCGCCAAAGTTCATGGATACCGAATTGGAGGAATTGCTCGATCAAGATCCGGCTCAAACGCAAGAAGAGGTTGCAAAAACTTTGGGAGTTGATCAATCAACCATTTCCAAACGTTTAACAGCCATGGGAATGATCCGAAATTCAAATTTCGAAAAAAAACCGCACGAACTTATTCATAGACCTATTACATATGTAAGTATGTGCGTACATTTTTTCTTCTTCTCAATTACAACACTTTACCGCTACTACATTTTAAACTAATGTTGATTCGCCTAAAACTATGCCTGCTTAAAAGTAGATACCTAAACCTATTTACACCTACACACACTCAGTTAGTTATACGCTATACATTGATGTACAAAAACAGTTGTATTTATATGCATTTGTAAATATTACCTACAACAAAAAAAACATTATTGATGAGAACTTACGAGCAATAAAATGTACGAGTAATCATCACCTTGCTTCATTATTTTTAAACAATAAAAAAAAAACAAAAACCACAAAATTAATTGAACGGTATACTGCGTGAGCGGGTAAAGATTTGGGAAGCACTTTTGAAAGCACTTTGTGGAGTACTTTGGAAAGTACTTTCCCAAGCACTACTTTTTTATTCGTTTTGTTCTTTCTTTGCTACATTTTTACGCACAAAGGTACAGTACAAATAAATTTTCTTTTTGCGTTTGTTTTGCCATCTTTACTATGTTTAAGTTTACTATATTTTTGATATTTATAGAAAAAAGCGGTAATTTTTAAAAATAGGGAAATCAAAGTGTTTTTTGGTATGCTTCCAATTGTTTATTTTTTTCTTTGCAAGCTTACAGTGGTGGACTTTGGCGGAGGGAGGGAAACGTAAAAGATGGGTTCGAAAGAAAATATTGGAAAAGTGCATGTTTTTATTTTCAGTTTTTTTTTGGTAGCTTTTTAATATTTTTGTTTTTTTTAACTTAGTTGCGCAGAAATCAGTAAAAGTTTCAAGGGGCACAGACATTTGTTGCTCTAAATTACTCTACACTTTAATGATGATTGTTATTTTTTTTCAGTGAATGCTTCTAGTTTTTAGTTTTTCGCTTTCAATTTAATTAACTGAATTAAGTATTATATTTTCGATTTTTTTCTTTATTTTTATTTTTTTCCTTCACCAAATCCTTTGTTGTGAATAAGTAATTTCTAGTCAGAAATTTTGAAGGTGAAACAAAACCAAAAACAAAAAAGGAGATATTTTTTGAAGTTAACCTTTTGATTCTTTATTTAAAACTTTAAAATTAATTTTTTTTTCATTCTCAACTTTCAACATTTTATTATTATATTACTTTTACAATTTGATTAATTTTTTATATTTTAATATCTTATTTATGTATTTTAAAAATTTAATGTTTATTTATGTATTTTTAAATTTTTAATTTTTATTTTCTAATTTTTAGTTTTCAATTTTCTATGTTAATTTTAAGTTTTTAATTTTTAGTTCTTAGTTTTCAATTTTAAATTTTTAATTTCCACTTTTTTTAATGTGAAAAGTTTAATTTTAGTTTTTTATTTTTTAATTTCTAATTCTTAGTTTTCAATTTTCTATGTATTTTTAAGCTTTTAATTTTTAGTTCTTAGTTTCAAATTTTCAATTTTTAATTTCCAAATTTTTTAATGTGAAAATTTTAATTTAAATTTTTTATGTTTTAATTTCTAGTTTTTAGTTTTCAATTTTCTATGTTAATTTTAAGTTTTTAATTTTTCGTTTTTAGTTTTCAATTTTCTATTTTAATTTTAAGTTTTTAATTTTTAATTTTTAGTTCTTAGTTTTAAATTTTGAATTTTTAATTTCCAATTTTTTTTATGTGAAAATTTTATTTTTTATTTTTTAATTTCTTATTCTTAGTTTTCAATTTTCTATGTTATGCATTAAATTCATAATTAAAAATTTTTTATTTTTATTCAAAATTTTTGTTTTTAATTTCTAAGTTTTTCTTTAAATGTTTTGTATTAAAAATTGTTTTTGATTAATTTTTAATTTTTCATTTTTAGCATTTGGTATTTTTTATAATTTTTAATTTTTAGTTCTAAACTTTTAACTTCTAATATTTAGCTCTTAATAAATTTTACATTTTATATAATAATTTTTATTAATTTTGAAATTTTCAATTTTTTGTTATTATTTTTTAATTTGCATTTTCATTTTTAATCTTTGGTATTTTATCTTTATCTCTTTTTAATGTTTTTTATTTTTTTTGTATTTTTTGTTTATTTTAATTTAAAAAAAAATTTTTTACTTAATTTTAAGAAAATTCATCATAATTAAGCGAATATCTGGACTATGATTTTATGAGTAGCTTTTAAGCGAATGCGTTTACTTTTTTCAATCAAGTCAGTTTCTATACAATCAAGAAGATAATATTTTAGTCAGCTTGAATTCTAAATATGACCTGAGCTTGGCCGTCTATCTTTTACTTTTGCTGGCATTCGATCAGTTCAAATTTCTTATTCTATGACATTGAAATTCACTTTTGTAAAAGTCTGTTAAAATGACTGCCATTTGAGCAGCTCCAAAGGCTCCTCACATTTCTAGTGTGAGGTTGTGTTTTTTTTTTTTTCAATTCAAACTCTTATGTCTGGCTTTGAGATTTTTACTGATTTCATAAGTAACAAAAACTTTCAAGCACAAATTAAAGGCTTGAAGATTTCCGAAAATTTAGTTTTTTTGGTTTCTTTCAACCTTTCTTTGTGGCATGAAATAGGCATATTGGAATATAGAAAAAGTTTGATTTGGTTGGACCTGGTATTGGGTTTGGTTTGGGTTTCCCTGTAGTTGTTTTGGGTTGTGTTTTTGTTTGTATTACTTTGATTGTTTGTTTTTGGTATTCGTAGATCATCAAGTGTTCTCTTAGTTTGGGGTATATGGTATGAGTGTGCGTGTGTTTTGGCATTGGCATGGGTATCATTAGAGTAGTGATAGTAGTAGTGGAAGTAGTAGTTGCAGCAGTGATGGTGTTGGTTGTGGTTAAATGGTTTACGCTTTTGACGTATACCAAGGGTTAAGTATATGCAAAAATTGTTGTAACTGTTTGGGTGAATGCATGTGGATGTGTTGGTAAATTCTTTGCTTTTTGTTTGTTTAGGTTTGATTTTTGTGTATTTGCTTTTTTTGTCTGGAACTTACCTATAAATAAGAAAAATATAAGTAAACCTAATTCCCGCATTGAGGCTTTCAGAGTTCGTCCTAAAATTTGTAAACCCTTCGAATGCCTAGATAACTTAAATATTCGAAATACTCGAACTAATCGTATCACTCGTAATATTGCCAAGGACATAGCCTGATTCGATGACTTGTCCTAAAAAATTATAATCGGTATGGCATGTTTTCAATCAACAAATTTATATATATATAAGTATGTATAGATTTAGTTATGTATACAAGTATGTAAATATATATGTGTTGTTGAACAATCAATAACAAAAAACATAAATATTCAATTAAGAAGTAGTAACAAATAGCGGTTGGTATTCGGTAGTATTGGTTAGTAACTGACATAGTAGTTGAAAACAAAAACAAAATAAAAAAAAGGATTATATATATATATTATATATATTTGTAGTATAATATATGTATATATAGAGAGAGAGACAGAGTGAGAGTGAGAGTAAAGCAGTAATATCTATAAAGTGAGCGAGTAGTCGTGTCTACATACAGGTATATTTATGTAGTTGTATGTATATAGGTACGTGTAAGTATTCACAAATGCATTTGTTATTTGCATAAAGTATTGAAACCGTTAAGAAACGCAAAACATAAATAAATTTAGAATTCCATATTTATGCAATGTAAGAATTTCGCTTGAATGCCAAATTTTTTACGAAAAAAGATAATTTCGAAAACTGCCAAGACAGTTCGGTAAATTAAGAGAACGAGCATAAATAAGAAATTTTTATAAAATATTACATTTTTTTATGTGTAAACTAATGTCTGTAAGTGTTTTAGGCAACTTAGATGTTTGTGGAAATTTTCAAATTTCCTCAGTTTAGTGTTCAGTTTTTATGTATTCCATTTATTAGAACTAGGTGTGCTTTTGTTGTTATTACGCAATATAAAATAAATTTAAAATAAAATCGGTTTTGTTTTTTTTTTTAGTTTTCTTTTTAATCAAACATTTCTCACACAAGAAAACGTACCTGTGGACTGACTGGCGCTTTTGGAAGATTTAACGTATCCTCCTCTTCGGCGACGACGGTCGCCAATGTTATAAAATACGGAATGATGGCGATTATGTCGATAACATTCATGACATCCCTGCAGAAATGTAACTTATTCGGACATGCGAGGAACCTTTAACACGAAAATAACGAAAGGGCGAGAGAGAGAGGGAGAGAGAGAGAGAGATAAAGATAAATAATGAGAGAAAGAGAGTGAGAGGGCACATGAAGGGGATTGAACGAGTTGAATATAAATGGAGTGAGCGGTATTGAGTGGAATAGAGAGAGGAATACACGATTATGGCGTTTTTATAGAGACAAAATGTGGGAGGAGTAGATTAGATGAAATACAAATTAAAAAAAGAGCGAACGAGCGTATCAGGATATACAGTTTGAGTGAAAGAAAAACGGGTTTAAGTTAAATAGAATTTATCAAAGAGAAGAATATTTAGAACGTTACAAAAAAAAAAAAAAAAACAACAAAAAAAAAACAATGAACAGTGGGACATAAAAGAAGAAGTGGGCAAGAAATGGATTATAGCAAAATAATAAAATTTTCATTAAAAAATTAAGAAAGGTATTATAATTCAAAAGAGTTATTAATGCGCGTAAAGATGGGACAAAAAAGAAATAGTTTCAGAGCGTGTGAGGAGGAAAAATATATGAAATGGTAATATAGAAATGTAATAAAGGTTTTGTTAAAAAAGCCAAAAAAATAGAGAGTTTTAAGGGACAAAGCAAGGAAAATAGATAAGGTGGTTAGATTAGATAAAATAGAAGAAAGAATAGAAAATCAATGTAGTACGGTGCGGAAGTTATGCAAAGAGTGAAGAAAGGTACAAGGAGGTTTTAATGTTTGGAAATAAAACAGGGATGATATTGACACAAAAATATAAATATGAAGATTAGAACATTTTAGGAATACGTTTTTTTAGTTTATTATTTTTATTAGAATTTGTATGTATATAAGTTATTACGTTTACTTATGCTTAAAAATAGAATTTACACTTAAAATTTGAAAAAATACGCAACCAAAAAAAAAATTTTTTTTATGTAGTCCACGATATGTTATGTACATATGTTTCTACATATATTCAACACGTTTTTTCTAGTCTGCACTTCTTTCACAAATTTCCTACAACAAATTCACAAAACAGCTTATTTTTTCGCCATTCAAAGTGGCTTAAAGGCGCCTAAAAGGAATGCAGGTATTATTTATGCGGTATTTGAGTTCTAAATAAAAAAAAAATATTATTTAAATTTATTTAAAAATATATTAAGTACCACATTACCTGTTGTTTTAATAAGTTCGGTTATTCTTAACGCCTATAAGTATGCAATTTTCGATAGCAATTCGTGCTTTCTGCCTTTCATTTCACTGATTTCAAGCGTATACCTGCACTTTTTAACCGGCTTATGGTATGATGCATCGAAAGCACACATTATCTGCTTACTGTAACACTGTGCGACAAAAAGTAACTTTTTTTGTTATGTAGCACAAATTTCATTTGCACTTGAAACTATCGATTTTATCTATGTATCACTGCTACATATGCAGTTTCTCATTTTCTCATCAAATAAATTTTTGAAACGAGTTTAGTGTTTCAAAGGACTTATAGTGTAATTACTCTAGACGTAAATTTAAGCGTAAAAATTCAAAGTTGTTTATTCAAGCTGTCGAATCAGCTTACGTATAAGGTTGATGCCAAATAAATAAGCGCACCACAAAACTTTTTTCATATAAGTATTTCCAATTTAAAGATATCCCTATCTCCTGTAATACCTCTAACTTGATCTTAACTGGATCCCGGAATCTGGTGTCCTACCCTCTTTTACCTAAATAATGCTTTTAATCCCAAATTTTTATCTTTTGTCCGCGTTAAATATGTCTTTGTCGATTCGGCGACGTAGTGCTTCCCATGTTAGTTTACATTTACTTTTATTGCTTATTATTTTTTGTTTGCATTGCTTATGTGCTTAAAAATTAAGCATTTTATACTTTTTCTATGGGGTATATTAGCTGAGATTTAACTTTCTTAGCCATTTTTCACTGATGGAAAATATCAAAACACCATATATGCAAGGTGAGGTCCAAAATAAACAAGACTGGCATCATAAAAATGTTTTTGATGGCGCCATCTTTTTAATGAGTTAGTACGTTGTTACACCCTTAGTTGACTTCCAGTGAAAGCTTGGTGACATTCGGTTCAGTGCAAGCGAAGTTACTGCGTCTAAGGTGTCAGTATGTTTGTGTCATCGGTACAAAAATGAGTCTCGAAGAAAGAGCTAAATCAAATTTTGTTTTGAAATTGGTAAAGCCTTTACCGAAACATTTGAATTGATGAAGAAGTTTATGGCGATGATTGTCTATCTCGTGCCAGAGTTCATGATTGGTTCACACGTTTCAGAGATGGTTGTGAGGGCATAAATGACTATGAACATACGGGCCGCCCAAAATCAGTAATCACCGAAAAAAACGGACTATTGTAGCATCTACCAGGCAGAAGTATTAGCTATAAAGGAGGTAACAGTGTACCTTAACACAGACGGCATAACAAAAACTACCATAAATATCTTCTCGGACAGCCAGGCGGCCATCAAGTCAATGGAGGCAGTTATACTGAGATCAAAGGTTGCTCAGGAATGCCTGGCGGCTCTAAATGATATTAATGCCGTCTTCAAGGAGAGTCTTATGTCTTATAGGTGTGACGGGACATAGAGATATTGAAGGCAACTTTAAGACCGAAGAGCTGACCAGAAAGGGTACTAATCTTCCACTGCTTAAAAACAGAGGCAATATTGGAATTCCTGTGGCAACTTGCAAATTAAGGATAAAAAAGAATATATTCTCCAAGAGGCCCTGGAGAGAGTCCAAAATCGCCACGAGCTTCTCAACCTGCTTGCCGGCAGCACTTGGGGCAAATACAGAGAAATGACGACATTTAAGGCAATTGGCCGGCCGGTTCTAAACTACGCTGCGCTTGTCTGATCGCCTGGAACTACGTATTGACACGTAGTGGATAAAGCTCCAGACTTGCCAAAACACTGCTATTCGGTCAGCGTGCTATTCAGGCACTGATGACCCGCTAAAGGAGCACAATAAGCTACTTAACAAATAGTTTCTGCTTGGGTGCTACGCAGGATTCACCTTTGCAGACATCTGTTTGAGTCAGAGCCGCCTTCCAGGCACACCAGGAGACACCTCCTCAATTACGCCGACGAGTTCCAGGACAAAACGAAAAGACATCTACTGGACCAGACCGTGTTTCAACTCACTATAAAGGGTATTCTTCGGAAGACCATTACCACCTTCTAAGACCGACCACCGAATGCCGTAAACGGAGTCCAAACACAACCTACAGCAGATGAAGAGCTTCAGCTTCGCCGTGAGACCCGTGTAACACTGGCATAACTATTGTAGCAGGTTAAACTCCTACTTATCCAGAATTGAACCCGACATACTAAAAATATGTCCTACATGTGAAGACACCCCGCACGACAATAACCACCTTTTCACATGCCTTACTAAACCCACTTATCTAACACCCCTCTCGCTCTGGACCCAACCTGTCGAAACAGCAAGTTTCCTGGACCCACCTTTAGATCAGCTAGATGAACACGACCGGTGATATACACTACACTGACAGGGCTTAGTATTGCTTCTACAACAACAACAGCAGTAGAAAATATTTGTGTTACAATCAGGCTAATTTGCCCGCAAAGAGATAAGAAAAGTTCAGGAGCGCTTAAGAAAAGATCAAGCTTAACCTCTTAAGAGAGAACATCTCAATGCCATGGCCTTGTGTCACCGGTCATTGGCTGTTCGGTAGGAACTCTTCTAGACTAGGAGTATTTTCTCATGAATACAGAAGAAGTTGTAGCTACGAGAGAGAGGAAGAAACAGTAGAAAATTTCTTCTGTAATTGTCCAGCCTTAGTTAAAAGTAGAGCAAGATTGTTAGGGAAAATACCATTTTGACTCTCTTACGGAACTATCCGGTGTTGGGATAAAACCTATCCTTCGCTTCATAAGAGCATCTAAATGGTTCCATTTCCGTGGTACCACAACGGACCTATTTGTTCTAGAAGAGTTGGTTATTCTTAAACTAACTGCCACAAAAACTTAACCTAATCTACGGTATCCATTGCGTATGTCCACTTTATTTTTTCATAGAAGGAAGACTCGCCTAATGTTTTTACGTACAAGTTTAACTATTTTCTCTCGTAGGAAGAACGAGGTTGAAAATGAAACTGCATTTCCGAGGTATGCTTTATATAATTTCTACGCTAGATGGCACTGTAGGTAAATTTCATGCATTTTTTAAACCCATAGTCAAATATCCAATGGACACGACGAACTCGATTCTTTTATACGGATACGAAATGTGGGCAGATTCGCTAAGGGTGCCGCCGGAGAACTCTGCAATCTGTGCAACGCACCTGTGCTCTCAGAGTGGCTTCTTCATACAGGGCAGTATCTGAAGCAGCGGTTTTAGTTATCAGCAGAATCATCCCTATAGATATTCTAGCACTAGAGCGCAAATGGAGATGGAAGGCGAAAATCACAGGAATCCCAGTGTCACGCTTCTCCGATATTAGAGTTTAAACGCTCACACTTTGGCAGGCAAGACGGAACTCTGAACGGTATGGTAGATGGACAGCGAGACTAACACCCGCTCCAAAAAAGTGGGTAGAAAGAAAGCACGGTGAGGTGAACTATTACACACTACTCCCACAGTTTTTGTCCGGACATGGGTCCCTTCGCAAGGAACATAGAGAGAACAGCTCTGTAACGAGCTAATGGTGTATTTACACCTAAAGAAATTATCGAGAAAATGATGATAGACAAAGAAAAATGGAATGCCGTCACAAATTTCGTGGAGGATATTATCCGAAAAAAGAAACGTGAAATGGAAAGTTTTGCTGAAGAGCAATGAGCATATACATAGGCTTCGCAAAACAGGCGACCCTGGACGCAGGGTGAGTAAGTAAGTGTCCTTCTTACGACGCCGTCTTGGCCCTCTACCTCGAAGCAATGCGGAAGTAGTCCCGGGGAGGAGGGAAAAATCCAAGAGATGAGGAGGGATATATTTAGTGGAATCACCACACACGTAATAGCGACGGTTACTATATATTGCGATGGCATTTGTAACCCAACCTCCCAAAAAAAAAAGAAATAAATAAATAAAAAAGTCAAATTACCAAAATAAATCCTCATATTAGCAGTTTCTGCGAATACTTTTCGAAAACTTAATCTAATTAAGCAATAAGTAATGTGCCAGCATTCAGTTAGGCTTATTTTCCCTATTTGAGTTAGCCATTAGCTTAGTATTATTGATACTCATTTGTGTTGCGTTTCACTTAATACTGAGGCAATAAGTTCGATTTTGTCGCACAGTGTTATCATTCATTTTGATCTCTCTAGGAATTTGCTAACTTTTTTTTGTAGTTTGGTGTTTTTTTTGTATTTACAGCATACATTTGCGCAGAGTCCTTCTAAGTAGCTTTTTTTGATTAGCCGATGGCTATTATCACCGATTCATTACATGAAAAGCCACTGTTAGTTAATCACAGCTTTTTGCTAGGATCCCATTTTGCTTTACAATGAAATTTTTCCATTATTTCCTCTCACTGTGAGTTGTTCTTCTTTGTCTTAGTGTTCATTCTTACCGACTTTTAATGGACAATGGGCTAACAGATAAAATTAGCTGCTGGTATATTATTTTTTATTTAAAAAAATAAATTATTTTCCATAAACCTGTATATTTTTTTGCTAAAATTTCTTACTAAAGTGCACTTTTAAAAGGGCCGTTACTTACAAAACTGCATAGCTCTGCTAATTTTTTTAAAGCTGTATAATTTTTATAATTTTTTTATAATTTATAATTTTTTTTGTTTGTTTTTAATATTGTATACATTTTTTTACACCACAAAATCTACCTAAATCTATTAAATTTTCATATATTTTTCAGTTTTATTTTTATTTTTTATACGACCATAAACTTACCTGACTGTGAGTTCAAATGTAAACCAAATAATACATATTGTTTCTATAAGGAAGAAAGGATCTGTGATGTCAGGCACCTCGTCTTCCTCGATTTTTGTGCCATTTGTTGTTGTATTGAACACCTGTTGCGTTGTTGGGAATTTTTAAATAAGTCGGTTAAAATGAAATTTACAAAAAATAATCAACACATATTCAAGTAGCTTTGAAGCATTTACAGAGTTTAGACAAAAGAGATTATTAATGTAAATATTTTTATGAACTATTGGAAATATTCAAAGGGGAAAGGGTATATGGACTTGATGCGTTTGAGTATTTATATGTATGTGATAGAGATCTGAAGCTGTGATAGTGTGTGTTGTGTCTATCGATAGTTTTTAACTACTTTGATGTAATTGATAATTTTCAGTTTTAATGCGAGCGTTGTTGGCGCGTTCGAAATTATGTAGTCGGCAAGTGGCTGACTCAACGAGATATAGGAGAACACTGTTTGGCTGATGAACTGGCTAGGTAGGGGCACCAAGAGTTGGTTTCCACATGCAAAGCGAGAATTAGTGTTCCTTTGGCTTTCTGCAATCAGCTCCTTGAAAGGAGTGCTTCACGTCATTTCAGCGAGAGTGGAGCGAGTACTGGGCAAGTGCACTAACTTGCAAGGCCGCGAGTTCCTTATGGCCACGGGGTGATAGGTGAAAAAGTTAAAATTAAAAAAAGTCACAGCATATATCCTTCCCGCATATTCCGGAGAGACTTTAAGTAACTTTGAGCGCCTTTTGCGGCAGCTGTCGGCAGGACTGCCTTATATATATATATATATAATTGGCGCGTACACCCTTTTTGGGTGTTTGGTCGAGCTCCTCCTCCTATTTGTGGTGTGCGTCTTGATGTTGTTCCACAAATGGAGGGCCCTACAGTTTCAAACCGACTCCGAACGGCAGATATTTTCATGAGGAGTTTTTTCATGGCAGAAATACACTCGGACTCGGAGGTTTAGCATTGGCTGCCGAAGGGCGAGCGCTATTAGAAAACTGTTTTCCTTAATTTTGGAGTTTCACCGAGATTCGAACGTACGTTCTCTCTGTGAATTCCGAATGGTAGTCACGCACCAACCCATTCGGCTACGGACTGCCTTGCTTTGCAAAATAAAGTTAGCTACTTTGGTGTAAAGTTAGCGTAGGTGTATTGTTTGACCCCTTGCGTGGCTTAACGAGTCTGACTCATGATGAAAATTTTGGCCCAAACATGAATATGACGAGCCAGGCTCGTGAATAGATCGTCAGGCCAAACGAAAATATCACGAGCCGAGGTCGTGTACATACACATCTCGAGCCTGGGTCGTGATTGAATGTTAGTTTTTATCTGTATGCCACCAGAGTTAGTTACAAGTCTCATAATTGCTGTTACAAAGCATTTTATATTATTCTGATTTGTTTACCTCGCGTTGACGCATAACACTTGGGCCCGAGTTTCGCCGAGCTAAATGGCACGGCTAGGGGTTAATTACCCTTGTGAAGGTAGCAGATTTGGATCATGGACGCTGCAGAAGTTCATTATCACTTCGAAAGGGTGGCGCCAGAGCCGTAATTAGTCATCATCTGGTGAATCGCCCTTACGTACCACTCTTTCTTGCTTCTTCTTGCTCCCTTCGATGGTGCCACAAAGAATGAATTAAGAGTTCACGTCTAAGTGAGCTCTTTTCTCCTCAGGCGTAACCATTAACATAATCTAAACTAAGTGTCATCTTCGTTGGCTGGGTCATGTCGTCCGCATGCATACAAACACTTCGGCTCTGAAAGTATTTGATGGGGTACCAGCTGGTGGTAGCAGAGGAAGAATAAGGCTTCCGCCTTAACCAAATTATTTCCTGCGGTAGGGTGTTTTTTGTACCAGAGAGATTACGACTGAGTTATCAAGTCTAAAAATACTCAAAAGTAGTACTAAAAATTAATTTTAGCTTATCATTTGTCAATGTTTAAGAAAAATATGAACTTTGCCGTGGTGCGTACTACACCGATTATTGCGCTTAACGGTTAAAATATGTGAAAGAGGCTATTCATGCAAAATGTGTCCAATCAGTTTTTCTCAAAAAAGCCTATGCCCGAGGAGACTACTTCCTCTAATTGCCTCCGCTCGACTTCCCTATATCGAATGCCGTCGATAGTTTATCGATTGCATGCCAAAAATTATCAATCACTAGCGAAGGTGCGCACTAACATCAGTTTCAGATCTCCAGTATGTGACAGCATTTAATTGTGTTTTTTTTTACTGAATTTAGTGAATCTGCCTACATCGAGGCGTGGCTCTATGCAAAGTTTATAAATTTGAATGACTGCCGCAAATTTGTTGCATACGTTTAGGCTGTGTGTTGCAAAGTCTTGGTATAATGCCGCTGGCCAATAAAACAGCTGGATATGAGTGGAAAAAATAACAACAAAAAATTATAATTTATATTTACAAAATACTTTACTTTTCACAACTTAATGTCAAAAGGATAAGTGCACTGTAGGCAATCTTTAGATTTTTCGTAAATGTACACACATAAATATTTATATATATATTTTTTTATACGTATTTGTATATGAATATTAAGAAATGGTATTTGGCTACCGTTAAAATTTAAGCTCGTTTAGCTATAAACATTAAATCGAGAGACAAACTGGCTTAAGCGTTTGAAAATTGGCAAGAAAAAATTATGAATTTAAAGAAAGGCTGACAATTGATTGAAAAGCTCTGACTGAAAATTTAAGATACTAGGCGTAACATAGGCCGTCTTTAATTTGAGCTTCCGAGAAGCTTTAGTCGTATTCGAAAAACACTTCGCTGACGTACTAGAGATGATCAGAAATTCATTAAAGCTTTCAAATAAGAAAGCAAACAATAACAAGAATTGGTTGAAAAGCGTTCACTGAAAATTTAGAATGCCAGGCCACTTTTAATTTGAGCTTTCGAGAAGCTTTGGTATTAGAGATGATCAGAAGTTCACAAAAGCTTTCAAATAAGAAAGCATACAATAACAAGAATTGGTTGAAAAGCTTTCACTGAAAATTTAGAATGCTAGGCCACTTTTAATTTGAGCTTTCGAGAAGCTTTGGTATTAGAGATGATCAGTAGTTTATAAAAGCTTTCAAATAACATTTTCCAGCGGTGTTTTAAATCAAATCACGTTTTGGAAGCAAATTTTTAGTAAATTTTTGTTTGAGCTTTCTTGGAACTTTAAGTTTATAAAAGCTTTCAAATAACATTTTCCAGCGGATTTCTAAATTAAATCGCGTTTTGGAGGCACATTTTTAGTAAATTTTTGTTTGAGCTTTCTTGTAACTTTTACTCTGCCTATGACGAGCTTTGCGAGAAATTGTCAATTAGATTTATAACTTTGGAAATTTCCTTACAATATTTATTTTTAGGTACTGTAAGAGAAGTAGCAGAATTTCACAGCTTTTTTGAAGCTTTTGATAAACCCCACGCATGAAAATATTTTAAGGCAACAGCAGTCCCACTTTTCAATATTAAGAAAAAATTAATAAATTATTGGCGCGTACTCTTCTGTTAGGTGTTTGGCCGAGCTCCTCATTCTATTGGTGGCGTGAGTTTTGATATTATTCTACAAAAGGAGTGACCTATAGTTTTATAGCTGACTCCGAACGGCAGATATTTTTTATGAAGAGCTTTTTCATGGCAGATATACACTCGGAAGTTTGCCAGCGGCTGCCGAGGGGCGACCGCTATTAGAAAAAAATGTTTTCTTCGTTTTGGTGTTTCTCGGAGATTCGAACCTACGTACACCTGTTGGTAGCCACGCACCAATCTATTTGGCTACGACGGCTGCCATTAGTTACTTCGTTTTGTAAGAGAAATGGCAGGATTTGAGACCTGTTTTAAAGGTTTTTGAAGCTTTTGATATCCAATTCATGGAGGAATTCCAAGGCAACAGCCGTCATCGGGGTAGTCTCTCTTTTCACTATTTGCTGCTTGATTTAATAGCTTTCATTTTCATTTGGTTTGCAAAGGGAATGACTGGCTTTCTCTTTATATATTGTAAGATTTCTTTGCTTTCGACGGAAAATAACTTGTTTTGTACAGCTCAAACCAGAAAGTACTCTCAATTTGCGCACTGGCTTACATTTGAGGCATTCTTAGGCATATATTTTATGTACTTGTATATTTTCAAAAGGCTTTGGTTGGAGCACATTGAGTTACAACACCGAACATCGATTAGTAAAATTAGTTTTAAGAAAAAAAATTATCCAACCCGATCCGGAAGCTTATCGATTTCAAAAAATTTGACATCAAGTTGCAAAAATGTGCGCGCAAAAAGCAGAAAAATAAGAGTAGAAGTGAAGTATTAAAAAGTGTTATGCTAATGCTTAAAATTAAAAGAGAAAATAAAAAAAAACTATATAAAAAGTGTAAAAAAGTTTTAGGTTAGAAAATTTAATAAAACTTAATGAGCTTTTTCACATTTTCTGAAGTAGATGAATGGTTGAGTTAACCATTTAGTTTGGGTCAAAAAGCTTGCAGTATAGTTAGCTTACCGCCTTCGGATTGAAAGTAAAGCTTACACTGAAGTGTGTTTAAGCTTTGGCAATGAAAGCACAAGGATTTAGAAATTTCTAAATACACATTTTTCACAAGTAGAAGAATGGTTAAGCTAATCGTATATAGTTTATATTGTAAGGTTTTTACTAAAATTAGCTTAGTGTTGCTGTAATAAAAGTGAAGCTTTCATTCCAGCTAAGTTTACGCTTTCGTGATAAAGGTTCATTGATTCAGAAATTTCCAAATGCACATTTTTCCGAAGTATGCAGAACAATGGTTAAGCTAACCATATCGTTTAGGTTGTAAGGCTATCACTAAAAGTAGCTTAGCGCTGCTATAATAAATGCAAAGCTTTCATTCAAGCTAAATCACGCTTTCGCAAGAAAAGCTCATGGATGCAGAAATTTCAAAAATTGCATTTTCCCGAATTGGTTAAGCTGACCATATCATTTGGGTCTACTTGGATTTCATTAAAAATAGCTTAGCGCTGGTTAGGTTGGGAAGAGGTAAGGTTAGGTAATTGGGTTTATGCTTTCGCAATAAAAGCTTGGTATTGAGAATTTCATGGATCCAAAGCGCAGTTGCTTTTAAAGATCTCTTTTTCTTCAAAAATTGTGAAAAAGCGCATACATTCAAAGCTTAATGTATTTGTTCTTTTGCTGTTTTCAACTCACCTTGTAATGCTTAAATTCGGGTAATGTTTCTAGACAAAATATAACAATTGATAGCAATATAACAAATACACTAATTATGGCTACAACTCTGGCGGCTTGCGAACTCTCCGGATACTCGAAGAGTAACCAGACTTTTCTTTGACTTTCATTATCCGGCAATGGTCTTTCTTCCTCTTTAATAAAGCCTTCATCCTCTCTGTGGCATTTTGAATGGCAGTTGAAGTGATATGGTTTCAAAAAATATACAGAAAGTTAAGAAAGTGGCATTAGTAAATTATCCTCAACTTAAAATAGATATATGCATTGGTTTTTTTTTTTTAATTTTACACCAACGAATTTACAACAAATTTTAGTGTTTTTTACACGCTGCTTTTCATTTAGTTTTTTGCTTTTTGTTTTTTGTTTTTTGTTTTATTTTTTCTTTTGTATTAATAGACACCTAATCCAGTTAAGCGATTGTCGACGATTATTACAAAAAACGATGTTAGTTTTATAATAAAATTTAACAAAAATCAACAACAATTCTACTTATTATAAAACTAAAAGAAAAAAAGAAGTATATCAAAATTGGTTGACTTTCATTTGTTTTCGCTCATATGCGTGTGTGTGTGTACATATATGTGTAAGTAAAATATTAATTAAAAAGAAAAAAAAAACTACACGACAATAAAATCAGCGGCTGTGTTGCCAAATTTCGCAGCGCTCAACGGTGAAGTCAGCAGCGGTGGTAGCGTTGTCGGCTAAGACGGTTTGTGTCTTGAGTGAATGGTTTATCGTGTATGTTGAGTGTAAGCACCTCTGTCTGCTCAGCGTTGTATTGGTGGTTATATGCATAAAAAACATACTGTCACTTCGAGCAGGCGCTTTGCTACGTCTGCAGTAGTACTACAAATGATGTCGGCTACAAATGATGTGTTTAGTGGGTGTGGATGAGAATTTTCGTTTTATATTTGGTGATCGTCGCACTTGAAGTGAAATTCGCATTTAATTTTCAATGGAATTTTGTCTACATTAAATCTGTTTATTGCTTGCAGCTTTTGGCGCATGCTTGTGCTTGCCACGGTACCGGCCACATACTCCCCCCATGCCGTATGCACAAAATTTTAAGCTAGTGGTCAAGTGATTAATTGTGTCGTTTTAGCGGTTATATTTTTCGTGAATTTTTTGTTTGCTTTTGCGTTTTGAATTTTGTTGCAACATTTTAAAGAGTTTCTCACGTCTAATTGTGTATGGCTGGCTTATTTACTTGTATTTTTTAGTTTTTTTATAATATACATTTGCTTCAGAGTAAATAAATAAACAATTAATTTTTTCAAACACTAATTTCAAATGTCATACAACAGCAAATTTAAAGAACAACAACAACGATAACATTAAAAAATATGTATATTTATAATATGTAGTGGTTATGAGAGTCGGTGTTTCGAATGCCCTTTAGGGAATTCATTAGTTTTTTGTTTCTTTATCATTGGGTTGCAAACACCAAAGCTGCGAGATATGCCCAGTTGGAATACAAAGAAATAGCTGCGTGCCAATGGGTTAAGAATACAATTTATGCAGATTATATAGGAGCAGGAAAAATGGACTTAAAAGTACTGCCTCTAATACCAGCTATCTAATTCTTCAAAAGAGGAGACTACAGGGTGAACCAAATGAAGTGTTTCAAAACACCATAACTTTTTTGTGTGAAATTAGTTGTTATTGATTTCAAAGACAAAAGTGTTCAAAAATGATTACAATTTTAACATATATTCACTTTAGCTCGAGATGACCACCTTTTGCCTTGACTATAGCCTTCAAACGGACAAAAAATGAGTTGCATGCTGCACGAATGTGACCTTGAGGTATTTTGGCCCATTCTCGTATAATCACTTTTTTCAGCGCATCCATACTGGCATATTTTTTAGTCTTCACCTTGCTCTCCAAAATAGACCAGATAGATTAGTCCACCGGATTTGCGTCTGGCGAATTCGAAAGCCATTGTGTGGACGAAATGAAGTGTGGAACATGATTTTTTAACCATTCTTGGTTCACACGAGCTTTATGAGACGGTGCCGACTCCTGTTGGAACGTCCATGGTCTACGACCGAAATGTTTGCGTGTCCACGGTTCTAAAGCAGCTTCTAAAATATTTTGCCGATAATAATTCGCATTCGCTTTGACACCAAGCTCGAAAAAAACGATTGCGGAGCGTCCATCAGCGGTCACTGCGGCCCAAACCATTACTTGCGATGGGAAATTGCTTCGAGTGGCCAGTGGGTCAAGTAAACACGATCACTTTGAGTGTTTATGAACTGCTCAATTGGGAAATTTTTTTCATCACAAAACACAATGGTAGGAAATTCGCCACGTTCGTGCAAGAGCAACAACTCCTTTGCTCTTTCGCACCGAACTTTTTTTTGCTGGGGTGAAAGATCGTGTGCTTTTTGGAACTTGTAAGCCTTAACCTTGAGCTTATTTTTCAATATGCGTTGAATGCTGTCTTGCGATATTTTCAGTTCTTTGGCCATTTTTCTTCCACTTCGGCGTGGATTTCGTTCAAGTCGAGCCTTCACTTTCCGAACCATTTTTGGCGTTGTTGCGGTTGTTTTTGGTCCACCTCCATAGCGTTTTGCAATGCTACCAGTATCATTGTAACGTTTTATAGTGCGATACACAAACAGTCTATTCACTTTGAGGTCTGAGCTCACGAACAATGGCTGGTTGTGATTTTCCAGCCAAATATAACGCAATCACACTATTACGTTTGAACTCCATCACAGAAAAAAAATCAAGAAAACTGAGACGCAAATGCTTTTGATGGCTTATAAACAATACATTGAACTGTCCTTAGAACAATCTTGACATTGATGGCATGAGCTGTTTTACAGATACAAGCAGTGTGAAGTTGGTAACACTTCATATCGTTCACCCACTAATTGTTGCCTATGGAACTACAAATAAAAACCTAGCACAATGCGCTGCACCTGGCACCTATCACATAAAAAATACCTGCAATTGAAAATGAAACCAGGTCTAAGACATATTTTTTAAATGAAGACTATTATTATTATTACTGCCTATGGTTCCAGGGAGAAATAAAGCGCCATAATGAAGGCTATGTATAATATGAAAAGGACTCCAGTGATGTCCAGCCCCTTGTTGGCGGCATTGCATCTATTGCTATTGGATAATCCAAGGGTGATACAGATTTTGGACAGTAATTACGAGTACTTGCGACAACTGGGATTGCGAGCTTAGGCAAATTTTGTCATGGAGTGCTACTCAGTTGAACAACGCTTAAGGGTTTCCATACATCCAGAATTTTCAAAAAAATGATTTTTTTACAGATTGTTATACTTTATAGTTTTAGGCGTATTTCTGTGGAAGTCGACTTTAAAAATTTCCCATAGATACAAAGTTATGGAAGAAAATGTAACTGCCCGACGAGAGTTTGATGCACACAAATTCTTGCTTTAAATGCGCGAGCGAAATGCATTTGACAGTTTAAACTAGTTTTTCTCGAAACAACTTTTTTCGCCACGGTCTGCATGATAACTCATTTTTGTTTTTTTTTTTCCTTGCTCACTCCACTCGGGAGCATAGGGCCTCGACAAGACTCAGTCTTGCGTTGGTTTCGTTAATCTGTTTTGATTTCTGACAGGGTAGGCGATTAGCTAACAGTCCTAAGTAGTGGGAATGCCTACCTGTCTTTGCTTAGGAACAACGCCTTCTTACGCTCGGAGCGCCATCTGTGTCTCACATTTTTCTGGCAGAAGGATCGCACAGATGTTTGAGGACTTCGCTAAATTTCGTGTGTCTGTGCTATTACCGCGATTGCCCGCTTCCTCTTGCTGGCGCCACTGATGCAATGTGTAACTGTTTGTTTTTGCTTGCTTTTAGCAGCCACAATGCAATTAATGCGCAGGTTATTGTGCGGGAGTAAGGATGGAAAGGATAAGTTTTTGCGGCTGAAGAATGGAATTGGAGACATCTTTTTTGTTTCGTTTTTTTTAGAAACAGGAAAGTATGTAAATTTGGAAAAGTGCGAGGACCGTGCTTTACGTGGGATACGAGCCCACAACCTCTGGGATGGCAGGCTAGTGCACTTACGCTAGATTTTGATTTTTAATATTTTTTATAAAATATTCGGAAGTGTTTTCTCTATAGTCTGTCGAGCCGGATTTTTGTTATTTTTAATAATAAATTTTATAAACATAATTAAAGTGTGACATTTATGAAGTAAACCGCATACTTTTTTTAATTTCTGTAAATTGTAAAATTTTTCGAAATTCAGAAATCCGGCTCGACAGACTATAAATGCAACTTTATTGTACAAGAATTTTTTGACTTTTTACAGATCCATCAACATTTCAAGGAGAAATGATGCAGACCGTGGAGTGACTTTTTTTTCATTGCACTTTGGGTCACGTGATTTTTATATACTAATTTTTGTAAAGAAAAATTTAAATACATTTTTTTATAAAGTTTAAGCAGTTTTTGGCGCTGCTGGACGTATGTAACCCCTTAAAAGTGATCCAAACGTTTTATGAGAAGAATTTTATGAGGAAGAATTGCATTTGGTGCATTGAGTGACGAGCGATGAGGCATATTTTCTCCTAAGCGGATATGAACCCAAGCTGCCACTGAAAGTCCGCATGACATTGAAGAAAAAAGCGCATAAGAACAGCTCAAAAGTAAAAAACAAAATATTTTTTCTTAATATTTTTTAGTAATGGGTTGTTTTCAGGGTCGTTATAAAAATTGTTCGAACTATCGGTGTACATCTAATTAATTTCGTATTTGTTACTAACCTTATATCTATTTATGTAGTCAATATTTCGACAGTGATAGCTATTCTATGTAAAACACACAAATTTTTTTTTATTACAGTCAAAATGTCAAGTCAAATTACGTTCCAAAAAAACAGCATTTGCGGGGAGGTTTGCTTTTATTCTTGAATTTAAAGAAAAGTGCAACAGAAGCACATCGTTTACTCTTAGAAGCTTATCCTGAATGTGCTCCAGAGGTTGGAGTATGTCAGCAGTGGTTTGCACGATTTAAAAGTGGTGATTTTGACACAGAAGACAAAGAGCGATCAGGTTCATAAAAAAGTTTGAAGACGAAGAATTGGAGGCATTACTCGATCAAGATCCATATCAAACTCAAGAAGAACTTAGAAAAACATTGGAAGTCACTCAGAAAGCCATTTCTAAACGTTTAAAAGCAGCCGGATACATTCAAAAACAAGGAAATTGGGTGCCACACGAATTGAAGCCGAGAGACGTTGAGATACGATTTTGCATGTCTGAAATGCTGCTTCTCGCTACAAAAAGAAATCATGTTTGTATCGTATTGTCACTGGCGATGAAAAGTGGATTCATTACGACAACCCAAAGCGTAAAGATCATATGTGAAGCCAGGCCAACCAGCCAAATCGACAGCACAGCCGAATATTCATGGTTTGAAGGTAATGTATTTGGTGGGATCAGAAGGGTGGGGTGTACTATGAGCTGTTAAAATCGGGCCAGACGATCACGGGAGAGCTATGGAATACAGGCATTAATTGATACAACAGCCGAAAGACGGCAAAAATGGGCGACCAGACACGAGAAATTGATTTTTCATCATTACAATGCTCGGCCACGTGTTGCAGTACCGGTCAAAAATTATTTGGAAAATGCCGGATGAGAAATTCTACCTCACCCGCCTTTTAGCACAGACATAGCTCCTTCTGATTACTACTTGTTTCGGTTGATGCAGAATCACCTTTCTGAAATACTGTTCACCAATGTTGAAGGTATTAAAAAAGATGAGAATTTTTTTTGGGATGCCATCCATAAATTGCCTGAACGATGAGAAAAGTTGCCGCTTCCGATGGACAATATTTTGAGTAAAATATTTTTTCACTTTTATATTTAAATAAATGGTTTTTTTAACAAAAAAATACGAAATTATTTAGTTGTACAGCCATATTTTTGGTTTTTTTAAGCTTTCGAATATTTTGGACATTTTTGAGGGGAGATTAGAAGCGCAGATTAAATAATATTGATATAATCTGCAAAGAAACTTGCACCTACGTCTTCTCTGACGGTTCCAAGATGGAACTGCAAAAATTATTTCTCAGGAAAGCGCAGAAAAGATGGAGCTCCACTTCTTCATGTGCTATTTCGAAAACCCTTTAGCCCCGGTGAAATATACGAAGAACTCAGAAAGTCTTTTTGACTCCTCGCCAATTGATTTCCAAACTCATAGCTGTGTCTACCGATCACTGAATGATCGGCGCACACGCAGAAAAGCTAAGGTTACCATTAACCCCCATTGCAGAAGCTGTGGGGGCCTTTCAGAGAAGGGGACTGTTGAGCACTTTCTCTGTGCATGTCCGGGTTTTACAGCCAGCTGATTAAGGTCACTGAGTGCTTCTTTCTTCGACAGCCTAGGGAAGGGACTGAATTCCATGAATCTTCTCCATTATATCAACAGCTCTGGTTGGCTATAGATATCTGCCTGTTGGAGGTCTCATGATGGTATCAAAACGGCGCTTTAGTGCTACTTGAGGAGTGTCAGACTGGCTCTTCAACTCAATGGAAATTTTCATAGCGCTGGTCGTGTGAGTAAATGTTAAAAAAAACAGGTGTCTAATTTTTTGCCCTGAGAAGAAATTTAGGGAGTAGCATACAAAAAAAAAACATGTCGGCCATCTTTGTATGCATGTCTTCAGGTCACATTGATTCAGGTTGATTTCAATCGACCATCTAAGTAAATTACTCTATCTGAAAATTTCATTCAAAAGGTGGAGGGGAAGAATGGCTAAAGGACTTTGAGGATGGATGTACAATTAACAATTAAAAAGTACTAAGTTCAAACATCATCAAGTTGGAACCGCTACGCTAACTATTTCTAAGGCTTGGACCTCTCTATGTGCGATGCGGCTGCCAAATCTAACCTAAACCTAGACCACGCATGGAGTTGAAGTGGGTGCAAGGTAATGAGGTATGGCATGGCCAGCTACAGCTTGCTGTTCTAAATATTCCACCATTCAAAGACATTTTTATCAAATTTACCGAACTCAGTTTTCAGTGACGTCAATGACATTTTTGTGTGACGTTTTTTATGATATTCACATTCCGTGCGCGCTGAAGTATTTTGAAGTGCATAAATTGTACTAATAGCTGTTGTTGTATGCTTTGGAATATTTTTTAAAATTAAATATAGTTTTCTAAGTTCTTTAAAGAGAAATATTTTTTAGTTAAATAAACAACTACATTTGCAAATATGGCTGTATGTATATCAACTACAGTACTAAACTACTTTTTGATTTGCAGCTGATGCAACTGAGTGCCTTAAGTGGTGTGTTAGAGCCCAGAGTGTGAACTCAGATTCATAAGAAAATACAAAACTATTGAGAATAAGTTGTTCAACAAATAAAATATGTACATATGTATTGATTTTATATGGGCATGCGTTGTTTTTCCTTTCGATTTGTCTCTCCAACTGGGCTTTTGTCAGTTTACATTTGTGTTAGTGTTGATGCACGTTAATCAAAATTTGGTAAAAAGTGTTGCTCTGTACATTTAGTGTGTACGAGTATCTATGTATGTATATATAGTACAAGTCTACATGAAAAACCAAATTTTTATTAGAATTCATTCAGCATTAACATTCCAATTAAATCTACGCATCAGCTTCAGTAACCAATTATTTATGCAAATTTTTATACAAAAATATTTGTTTTCAAATTTTCAAATATTTTACATCGTTTATGCTTAGTTTGGTAACACTCTTACCTGAATTTATTAATTGCTTGATCACCTAATTCATAAAATTTTATTTCTTCACTAAATACGTCTAAAGGGACATTGACCGGTCTCCGCAGTCGACCACCTAAATGAGGGAGTTTCATTGTAAAATACAAATTATGGTAATGAAAATACGAATGGTGATTAATGGCAATAATAACAGTAATAAAAGAAAACGGCAGTGTTTTACAGTGCAAATATATATTAAAAAAAAAATGTAAATAAAATATATTTTCGTGTGGATATTTGTGTTTATTTTATATTATAAATGTGTGGGCGCACATGATTGTGTTTTGTCAGATGAGAGGGGTAAAAGAGAAGAGCAGAAAAATACATGTTAATATTTATATAATAAAATATTTCATAGTAATATCATTTTAGTTTCAAACACATGCACAAATTCATGTTATGTAAATATATGTGCAAGGTGGCGCAAAATTAATAACCCTATCGAAAGATTTCTACATAGATATATGAGACATATAGAAAGTCAACGAACAAAATGGCTGGGACATATTAGCGGAATGCCAAAAATAGAGCTACTAACGGGTGATTTTTTAGCTATTATATTTTTAACCAGTTGGTTTAAACAGCTGACGCACGTTTCATTAAATTTTATTATAAAAATGCGTGTTCTGTTAAGAAAGTTTATAGCGCGCTTCTTCCATTTTATGGTCAGTTTAATCGACCCACTGAAGCGGCTATTCGAGCGTTTGTGACTAAATTTAGAACCAAATTTACATTATTGGACAGCAAACCACCAACACGCTTACGTAGAGTGCAAAATGAAGAAAATATCGCAGCTGTATCGGCCAGTGCTATTGATGACCATCAATTATCGATTCGTCGCCGTTCGCAGCAATTGGGCCTCTGTTACTCAACAACGTGAAAAATTTTGCGAAGGGATTTAGGTGTGAAGCCTTTCAAAATACAGCTGGTGCAAGAATTCAAGCCGAACGACCTACCGCAACGCAGAATTTTTGGTGAATGGGCTCTTGGAAAGCTGGCCGAAGATATACTTTTTTATCGAAAAATTGTGTTCAGCGACGAAGCTCATTTTTGAACCAATGGGTACGTAAATAAGCAGAATTGTCCAATGTATCCAGAAAAGGTTACAGTTTGGTGCGGTTTATGGGCTGGAGGTATCATTGGACCGTACTTCTTCAAAGATGCTGCGAATCGTAACGTAACTGTGAATGGTGAGCGCTACCGTGAAATGATATCCAACTTCTTTTTGCCCAAAATGCAAGAGCTTGACTTGCATGACATGTGGTTTCAGCAAGACGGTGCCACATGCCACACAGCACGCGTAACTATGGACTTGTTGAGAGGCGAGTTCGGTGAACATTTTATTTCACGATCGGGACCTGTCAATTGGCCAACCAGATCGTGCGATATAACGCTTTAGATTATTTTTTGTGGGGCCATGTTAAAGCTCATGTCTATTCAGACAAGCCTGCTTCAATTAACGCATTGGAAGACAACATTAAAGAATTTATATGTGAGATATCGGCCGAAACATTCGAAAAAATATGCCAAAATTGGACTGAGCGGATGGACCATTTGAAGTGCAGTCGCGGTCAACATTTGCATGAAATAATCTTCAAACATTAAACTATATGGACTTTACTATCGATTTAAATAAAAATTTCATGCATTTTTCTGAATTTTACTTGTGTTTTTTTGAAAAACTTTTTTATAGCTTTTTAAAAATCACCCTTTATCACTTGACATGGAGTCGCTCATAGGGGAAGTAAAATAAATTGATTGTATGTACCATTAAAGGTTTTTCAGGTACGTTTCTCATCCAGAGAAATGTCCATGGAGAGGTCAAGTAGACCTTAAAGAAGCCATTTCTCTTTGCACTGATCAATTTTGACTCGACCACTGAATCACGTGAGCTTCTCTAAGCGGAAGTGTTAGTTCTTTTTGAGGCTAGTAAGAGACCTTAAGAAACAGGGTTATACAAAGAAATAGAGCAGGAATATATTCTAACAGGTAGGTGGAACTATTATCATTAGCATCTGCTATCACCAAATCTGAGCTACATACAGTAGAAGTCAGAAGGAAGTGTACACCACATATTGACAAGTTTTGACTATTTAGTCAATTTATTTTGTAATTTCAATTATTTTTTTATAAAAATATAGTTGGTACTACAACAAAAACCTTGTACTGCAAAGTTTCGAACTTTGTATAAAATACTCAAAAATTCGGCAAAGTTTCATCAAAATTTCAAACTTTTTACTCAGAATTTTTAGTAAAATTTCCGGTGTGCAGGTATCATAGATCATTGAATTTTGGTATAATTCAGTGCAAGTTTCAGGTAGTTCAAGAACCGCTTTGATTTTTGACAATTTTTTGGCTAACGGTATTGAGTGTTTTCTTCTACATATATAAAAAAAATTGGGAGCAGGCGTTAAATAGAGAAAACTCACAAGATCGTGAGCGAAAAAAGTTCTCAAAAATCAGTTTGATTTTCCACCTACTTCAAACTTGCACTTTGCTATACCAAAATTCAATGAGCTATCAAATTGTATACTTAAAATGATGTGCATTTTCTTTTTACGCTGACTGTATGTGTCTCTGAAAATGTTGTTTTCTCTTGCATAACTGCGTACTGGTTTACGGAAACAGTGAAGGGAATGAGGAAGGGAATTGACTCGATTTGATAAGGCTCGCTAAGGCTGTATGAAAAAATTTTGACGTATGGCTGTACGTCATGGATAATTTTTTTTTCTGGTAAGTAAGGTTAAGCAGCTTTTAACCATTTACCGCCCACTGTACACGCTGTTTAGTAACTGCTTTGGTTATTGCTAGTGGTTATTGTGTAATAAACTTGAAGGCTGTTGCTTATGTCTAATCTGAGAAACACACGAAGCATTTATTTTTGGTTCTTAGCATTTAAAAAAGAAATAATAATTTTTAATATTTTTTTCGTTCTGATTTTTTTTTAATTTTTGTTTAAATAATAAATAAAAAAAAATGACAATTTCGTATAATAAATTCTTTTTTAGGCCAGTATCATTGAAAATGCATTGTTACTTTTAGTATAGGATTGGGTGGAATAGTCTAAGCCGAAATGGTGGCCTTTGCCTTAGAGAAGCGCGTAAGATATTCAAATTTCGCATTGAAATACTAGAAAAAAACCGCCTTAGAATCCCAGAATGGCTTTGCTAACTTAGTCTACCTCATTGTAACTATGTTTGTATGTATAGGGTTGTTCAATAGGTGCGCTTCAACTTTTTTCCCGATAGGGAGGGCGAACGACGCAATATTTTTTATTTTTCGCTTGCCATTTGTAAACTTCATTAGTATACATTTCATCATGGAACGCTGCACACTTGAGCAATGATTGCAAATCGTGCAAATTTTTTATGAAAATAATGGTTCTGTTGCTGCTACTTTAAGAGCATTACGGCCATTTTACGGTCCATTTAACAAGCCGTCCCGTTTTGGGGTTATGTGAAGTCATTGGTCTACAGTAACAAGCCGGCGACGATTTGTGAGCTCAGAGCCAATATTGAACGCGAAATTGCTGGAATTTTGGCCGATTTATGCAAAAGAGTGGTCGAAAATTGGGTTCAACGATTGGACTTCGTAAAACGTGCACGCGGTGGTCATGCAAAAGAAATCGAATTTCATACTTAAATGTATATGTTCAAACTCGATAATAAAAAAAAAATTAGTTAAAAAAGTTAAACCGTTTGTGTTTTATTCAAAAAAGTTCAAAAGTTGAAGCGCTCTTACTGAAAAACCCATTATGTTTGTATGCCATTAGTAAGATTAAAAATCATAGTTCAATAAAATACATATTTAGTATACTTTAAAATATAAAAACCGTTATTACACTACAAATATACGTTTCTTTTAAAACTCACCACTTTGATAATAGTATAAAATTGCATCGAAGCTCGGCCGACTACGGTCAAAAAAATATTCATTTCTAAGCGGGTCAAAGTACCGTAATCGCCGAGCTGGATCCCCCAGCAGTGTGTCCGGAAATTGATTTAACGTTCGTAATTGTGTTTCGAACCTTAACCCGCTTACCTGCAGATGACATCGATGAAAATGGAGAACAAAAACAAAGCGAAATTCAAGAAGAATAGGAAGAGAATTCATTGAGAAGTGTAAGAAATAATTGAAAAATAAAATATTACATAACCTTTTTGATAAAAGAAAAAAAAATAAAAACAAGAGTTTACATACATTCACATATAATTTTTATTTATGTTTACTTTAGAAGATATTTTTTGTGTTTATTATTATAAAAACAAAATTTATTCAATTAAAATCTTGAATCTTAAACTTCGAATTTCCAATTTTGAAGTTTGAATTTTGAGTATTGAAATTTGAGTTTTAAAATTTGATTTTTCAGTTTTTATTTTAATTTTGAACTTTGAAATTTTGAATTTTGAGTTTTGAAATTTGAACATTCAATTTTGTATTTTAAGACTTGAATTTTCAGCTTGAATTTCGAACTTTGAGTTTTGGATTTCGAACTTTGAATTTAAAATTTACCAATTTTGTGTATTAGATCTTGAATTTTAGATTTGAATTTGCAACTTTGAGTTTTGAAATTAGAATTTCGAAATTCGAATATTGAATTTTGTATTTTAACTTTTGAAGTTTGAATTGTGAATTTTGAGTTTTGTAATGAGGATTTTGAATCTTTCGTTTTAAGTTTTGAATTTTGAGTTTTGAATTTACAGTTTTTATTTAAAAGTTTGAATTTTGCGTTTTGAACATTCTATTTTGTATTTTGTATTTTAAGTTTTGAATTTTGAGTTTAGATTTCAAACTTTGAGTTTTGGATTTCGAAATTTGAATACTCAATTTTGAAGTTTGAATTGTGAATTTTGAGTTTTGAAATTAAGATTTTGAATTTTGAGTTTTAAAATTAAAATTTCGGAATTCGAATATTCTATTTTGAAGTTTGAATTGTGAATTTTGAGTTTTGAAATTAAGATTTGAATTTTGAGTTTTGAGTTTCAAAATTCAAATATTCAATTTTGAAGCTTGAATTGTGAATTTTGAGTTTTGAAATTAAGATTTTGAATTTTGAGTTTTGAAATTAAGATTTTGATTTTGAGTTTTGAATTTAGAATTAAACGTTTTTATTTAAAAGTTTGAATATCGCGTTTTGAACCTTGAACTTTGAATTCTAAAATTTTGAACTTTGAGTTTCTAAATTAGAGTTTTGAAATATGAACATTAAATTTTTAAGTCTTTTAAGTCTTGAATTTTGAGTTTGGATTTTGAACTTTGAATTAAGAAATTTGAGTTTTGGATTTCGAACTTTGAATTAAGAAGTTTAAGTCTTGGATTTCGAACTTTCAATTTAGAATTTCTAGTTTTGAAATTAGAATTTTGGGTTTTAAATTTTAAATTTGAGTTTAGTTGTGTGTAGTTAAAGAATTCAAATTCAATTTCCGTTTCAATTTCGAGTCTTGAGTTCAAAAGCTTGAGTTTGTGTGTGTGTTTTCGTTTTACGTTTTAAAATTTAAGGAAATTAGTGTAAATTTAAATTTATACTTGTAATTTAATTTTCGAATTTTAATTAGAAATTCTGAATTTTGAACTATTTATACATTTTGGGCCTAGATCTTCGAATTTTTAGTTTTAATTCGAATTCGAATTTAATTTGTATTTGTATTTAAATAGAAATTTTTAAACTGAATTTTGAAATTTAAATTTGACATTCGAGTTTTGAATCTCGAATTTAAATTTAATTGCGTTTTTAGTTGAATTTTAATTAGATTTAAGAATTTTACTTTTGTGGGAACTGCAATTTTGAATGTTGAATTTAAACTTAAATTTTATTTGTTTGAGAATTCGATATAAAAAAATTTACTTAATTCAAGGATACCAGCTTGACCTTGAATTTATATTTTATTTAATTTTTATTTGAGTTTTTTGCGTTTTGAGTTTTAAATTTAAATTTGAGTTCAATTTTCGAATTTTGATTTTATTTTAGAATTTTTATTTGACTTTGTATTTTTATATAAAAATTTTGGATTGGTATTTTATTTGGATTTTGAACTAAAATTTGTATTTGTATTATAATTTGCGAATTTTGAATTTGAATTGGTATTTGTACTTTAATTTTCCAATTTCGGATCCGAACTAAAACTTGGGTTTGAATTTTGGATTCAAAAGTTTGAACTTGAATTGTGACTTCAATTTGTATTTTATTATTAAAACTTTGAATTGAAATTTTAATTAAAATTTTGATTTTAAAACAGAACTTGAATTTTAATTTGCTTTTGAATGCTGAATTTTAACGTCCAGTTCTGAATTTTGAATCAAAGTTGGAATTTCAATTGCGGCTTGAATATATATATTATTTAAATTAAAATTGTGGATTTTGAACTAAAATTTAATTAATTAGAGAATTTAATTTAAAGCGAATTTAAAGAATTCAATTTAAATTTCAATTTGTATTTGCATTTGTATATGAATTTGTGTTTGTATTTGAATTCAAGTTCTGATTGCTAATGAATTTGGATTTGAGCTAAAAACTTCGTATTTGTTTTAATTTTAATTCAGTAGTCACATTAATTTTAGCTCTTTAAATGAGATTTCTGATTTTCTGTTCAAATTAAAAAGAAATACAAACTAATTTCCATACAACATCAGCAGAATTTTGCTAAAGTATCGGTAAATCCTTTCTACTTACATTTATAACGACTCTTTCGCAAAAATCATGATCATGAGGAATGGGTTCAAAGTGCTGTGGCCCCCCACCATACCCATGACCTGCCCCCCCTTCTTCGTCTTGACTGCTTAATTTGGGTAGAGACCTGCAAGTGAGAGAAAAATATAAATAGTCGATTAGTAACAGTGGCATTTAAAGCGAATAAAAAGTGGTAAAATTAAAAATTTTCTTGAGTAGTTTTACTATTTACTTCAGCTGAAAAATTTTTTTTTAATATTATTTGGCCAAATTTGGCCAGCACACAAATTACAAATCTTTATGATTACATTACATTACATTTGTTGTTGCGCTTTAGGCATCAGCACTTACTTTTTCACGAATGTGTCGCATTATCTAACCTTTCCATCGCTTTTGGCAACATTTCCATTCTCACTTGCCAAGCAGTGATTTGTTCGCATTTAACACTTCAATAAATGTACAATTAAGCGGAAATTTTTATGCCGATGTTGAAAGTGTAATTGAAAGGAATTTTTTATACAACTAAGTACTTTTACTATTTGGCATTTAATCGCGTTTTAGATGAGCAGAAAATTTGCTCTATTTTTTGGCATAGCTGCCAAATTTTGTGATATTCAATGTGCATAGTTGTGTTTTCATTTGTATAAGTATTTATTTACTATAAAAGATTGTTTTCATGCAAGAAAATTCAATTATTTTTGCAACTAAGATGAACTATTTCTGAAAAGAAAAGTAATTCACAATAAGGGGAAGATGAAATGACGCTGTGCTCTGCTGCTTCTATCAGCAATTCGATTTATGGCGGGGGTATTTTCAAGGTTAGTATTGCTGCGACGTTTCCGTATTAGAGGGATGATGATGGAGTACTTAGTTTTCCGCAGACACATCTCCGTGTTTTAAGCAGTTCTATGGCATTCATGGTACCCATTAGGGTTGCTCTCCAAACGGAGTAATAAAGTTTACTATATTTCAAGAATTCCGCCAAAATATTTCGGAAAAAGGTTAAGATTTACTCATATAAGGGAGTCCTTTGAAAATACCTACAAGATTCGACTTATGTATTATTAAAATTAATTAATAAAAATAACCTTAGATCGAACCATTCAAGCGAAACTAGGAGAATCGGTGCTTAGGTTTTGGTAGGATTTGGTACGTAGAGGTAAACCGCAAGTGGAGTCTTCTCACCGTTTTTATGGAACACATTTGTAAATAAGCTTCTGTTAATGTCTTCGTAATCTATGTACTTTAAGAGGCCTAATACAAAATACTCTAGATATACTTTCTAGGTGGGCAGAAAAGTGTGGTCTAGGAGTCAATTCAGACAAAACACAACTCATACTGTTCAATAGGAAACACAGAATCCCTCAGCTAAGTCCAATTATGTTCAAGGGGAAAGCTCTTGTGATTTCGGAAGAAACCAAGTACTTAGGACTAAACATAGAGAGGAAACTGACTTGGAAGTCAAACATCTTAGAAAGAGTTAGGAAAGCGAACCTAGCTTTTTATGCCTGTAAGAGAGCTTTAGGTAAGACCTGGGGAATTAAACCTAGGGTTGCTCATTGGCTTTACACTGCTGTCGTCAGACCCATTTTTCTATGTGGAAATGTTGTCTGGTGGTGTGCTAAAAACCTATTATAATAATATAAAATAAAATTGTATTCTAGGGATCAAAATAAGAAATTTTGCCGAAGGAACCATACCTCTAAAACGAATTCTGATGTCCCCCAATTTGGGTCGAACGAAAAATCCCACTTTGACCCATTTAGAGTGCTCCAATCGAGTCCAAATGTATGACTGACCCCCACTAACTTTGGACGGCCGATCCACCCATGCCAGTGGCACACCCTCTGGAACCCCCCTGGGGGGTTCCCAATACAATCATTTCAAAATATCACCATTTTTGGCCTTTACATGAGAAAAGAAACTAAAAAGTTCGACTCAAATTGGGGGACATCAGAATTCGTTTTAGAGGTTTGGTTCCTTCGGCAAAATTTCTTCTTTTGATCCCTAGAATGTGATTTTTACAGAGCAATGTGCGATTTTTTTGCCTCCCCACAAATCGACCCGGCCTAATATATATATACATATATGAAAGGGAATAGTTGGTTGCCGGTCTGAAAAGATGGTTACTTTTGCACTAATGTAGTATTTAGTGATTTGCATTCTTTTCTGATTGCTAATATTTCTGCTTGAAACACGCTAGCTAGTCAGGAGGTCGAATTGATTTGGACAATTTGAGCGGCTCCGAATAGAGGCTAGCTCCCACATCACAATTCATCTTAGATTCTGTGTCTGTGTAGATTTCCATGTCGAATCTATCAATCAGCTTCCCATTCCTCCATTTGGCTCTCGGTGGAAAACGAACCGTAAAATCTTGCTTGAAATTCACAGGCCGCGGATTGTTAAGACTGATTTGTTTTGCAGTGAGGGTCCTTATAGAAGGATCTTGCTCTGACCGGATCTTGTTGTCCAACTTCCATGTCCCTGAGTCTCAATGCGCTGCATGTAGCGATTGTTTTAGGTGCAAGTCAAAATTATAGGTGTGTTAGTACGTTAAGGGCTTCACAAGGACTTCTGCTAAGCGATACTGTGGGAAGAATACACGCTAATCTTGGTATATTGTGCAGCTTGGTTTGGTTGTATTTCTTTTCTATAGCGGGCATCCAGACTAGTCCTGCATATTTTAGTATCGGTCTTACAATGGCTGTGCAGGATAGCTTTGGTTGAAGAGCTCCTAAGCGATCCTGTTGATCTTTGTATATTGGCAGCTTTGGTTGGTTGCATTTCTTTTCTATAGCGGGCCACTAGACTAGTGCCGCATCGGTCTTACAATGGCTGCGCAGGATAGCTTTGGTTGAAGAACCCATTTTTACCCAATATTCTCGTACATGTGCAGAGTGCTAATCAGCTTTCTTCACCCTGTATTCTACATCGGGCCTTCAGCTGAGTTTTGGCCATTGATGTATTCGAGAGCCTTTCCTGGGTTATACTTCCACAGTAGTCCAAGTTAAATCGAGGCAACTAGAAGGCATTAAATAAATTTTATCGCAAGGGTTAAGTCTTAAGCGACTTTTTATAACTGCCAATAGCAAAAATCTTTAAAAGTGTAAGTATTTAGAAAGTTTTTTTCTATTCATTTAAACGTTTCGAAATATCCAACTAATGAATATTTATCAGTTCTTGTGAATTTGTAGTTCATAATCATCATCCTTGGAAAGTTCTTAATTTATTAAGTTATGTGGTTATTTATGTGCAAAACGCAGTCTATGGAAACGAAAAGCACATTCCGCACAGCACACACACAGACGCGCACACATGGATAAACACTTCGCTTAGTACTCATACATATATTTTACAGAACCATAAGTATCCACAAATAAATAACCTTCTTAAATCGTTCACTAGCGTTCAAAGCGGAGGAAAAACTAATCCAATATTTGCCATCAAATTACTTTGAAGGACATCGAAGATGACGGGTTGATGAAGTATAAAGGAAAGAAGCAAGCAGTAAAAAAGTCAGCAATGGAACAGAGGACCAAGGCAAGAAAGAGCGAAGGAGAACATCTTATTAAAAAACAGCCGTTGTAAGAGGCAGCATGCTAAGGAGGCGCTACAGCCATGAGCATTACAATAAACACAAAAACAACCGTCCATGTGTATGAGTATGAGTGTAGCGACTTGCAAGCAGCTCCTTCAAACAGCAAAGTTACACGAAATTATGTGAGGCTTGCACTTTCACGGCCTTACCTCACTCTCCTCTCATTCACTGAAGTTGTGAGGTTCTCAGCGACGCCAGCAGGCTACGCTAGTTTTACCAGCCTTGAGCGAATGCCACAGATACAGAGAAAACAAAAATAAATAAATTGAATATTATGAGTACATATTTGTATGCTAGCAAACATAAAGTTTTGCAAAATCAAATTGCACCCAAATGCACGCAGTGCCCCTCTCTCTTTCTCACTCTCAGTCCGCACTCACATCGACGTTCGTTTCCCTTTATTGTCACTTGCCATCGTTTAGCAATTGAATTGAAAACTTCAATGAAATCAAATGAAATAAACAAACTTAAGAGCAGAGCAGCAAGTGATGATGGCAAGGCGGGAGTGGGAAGAACGACGAGGTATTGGAAAACAATAGAAACTTGAACAATGAATGCAAGGGAAATGACGTCAGCAGGCGAAAAGTGTATAGACATGACGGCAGCAGAGGTGCGAACACCGGCGCGGACTTAATAGATTCGTCTGTAGTAAAGGTTGCAACAACAAATAAGGCATATGGGTTACTATATAGTGGATACTCCCGGAGGCTTATGTAGTGTTTCTCAGATACATCCATAAATACATAGATACGTACGAGCAAGCTGCTATTAAATTTGAGCTTTAGGCATGTTTGTATTTTTGTATGTTTATATTTACTTGTATGCAAGTATAAAGCCTTATGTTTGGGACCAACACCTAGTTCACAACTAGTATAAACGTGAACAAATGGAAACCAGTCTACTAGTGTGAGTAGTTCGCACGAAAAAAGTACTTCCTTAAAAATGCTTATTTTTGGACACGAAAATGATTTCATTGTTTTTTCCAAAAAGGCGTTTTCGAGATATAAGCAAAATACCTCATTACACCGTATGTGCATAAAGATTTGGGTCTCAAGGCTTATAAAGTTTGGTTAAGACAAGAGCTCAAGCCGACCGATCATATACAACGTCGTGTCTTTGCTGATTGGGTGAACGCACGAAAATGATCCGGAACTCCATCTAAAAATCATTTTGAGTGAAGAGGCCCATTTCAACCTCAGTGGCTTGGTCAACAAGCAAAATTGTCGGATCTTGGGCTCAGAAAATCCAAGAGTCATTGTTGGAAAGACTCTCTATCCTCAACGTGTGACTGTTTGGTGCGGTTTATGGTCCGGCGGAGTAATTGGACCCTACTTTTTCGAAAATGGAGCTGGAGTAACAGTTACGGTGATTAGATTGCGCTGTCGAGAGATGATTAAAGATTGTGTATGGCCGGAATTGGATGGTTTTGATCTGGACAACGTTTATTTTCAACAAGACGGCGCTACGTGCCACACAAGCAACGAAACCATAGATCTTTTGCGGGAATAACACCTCTTATTGGAAAATCCTTTATTTTGGTATCTAATTGCAATGCAGCGGTGACGATGGACTACTACCTAGGACATGCAAATGTCAAATACGTGTTCTGAAAACATTCTGAGTAGACTGACCTGGGACTACTGGTGTATACCAAGTGGTTGATAATTCGTCAGTTCGGGACCGGTATTTAGTACTTGCAGGTGTATACAACCATACGTATAAATGCATAAAGAAATATATGTACATACATACTGTTAGTGTACTTTGCATACATAAATTCCAGCCGTTTCTTTTCATCGTTCAATGAAAATTTCATTCATTGCGTTCAAGCAAGTATTCATGTAACGCAACATAAAAAGTACGCATTGTACTGCACATAGTAACTGAATGTGTATGTATTGTATATGTTCATATGTATTTATCAAAGCATTGTTAAAGCAAACTGTTAAAAAAGCAATTTTATTAAACTCATGTCCGCGATTTCATAAACGCGATTTGAGACGCTTCTACTTGAATGCACACAAATTCTTCAGATTTCCAGAAAAACTCAAGATTTGAGAAACGATGTTCATTCATAATATTTTCCCATAATTATTCTTGTAACTTTTCAAAAGATTATTGATGGAATTTGTATTCCTGCCATTTATGGATGTTCAGTGTGGAATAAGTATTGGAATGGGGTATAGGTAGTAAAATGCATATATAAGTTTTATCCCTTCAGTGTAATAATAATGTAATAAAGGGTGATCAGATGGGAGACACTTTTTTCAACAGAGCTTTTTGACAAATCACGCGTGGCTGCAGTCAAATTAAATACATAGTTTTTTTTCAGAAAACCGATGCTCTGTGAAAAATGTTCAACGTGCGCTCAGGTCGACTTATGGTCCTCATCGGTGAGGCCCATTTTTGGCTTAATGACTAAATCAACAAGCAAAATTTCCGTATTTGGGATGAAGAGCAACCCGCAGCCATTCAAAAACAGCCATTACATCCATTGCAAACAATCGTTTGGTGCAGTCGATGGGATGTAGGAATCATCGGCCCATATTTCTTCAAAAACGAGGCTGGCGCCAATGTAACAGTGAATGGCGAACGCTATCGCGCCATGATAAATCATGATGGGTGGGCGGATGGCACCCATGATAAATGACTTTTTGGTGCCGAAAATTGAAGGCCGTGATCTCCAAAACAGTTGATTCCAATGAGACGGCGCTACTTGCCCCACAGCGCGTGAAAAAATGGATTTACTGCGTCGTCATTTCGGTAAGCAATTTATCTCTCGTGGCGGACCAGTGGATTGGCCGCCAAGATTATGTGATATCACACCCTTGGGCTTTTATTTGTGGTGGTATGTAAAATCTAAATGCTTTATGGATAAACCAGCTTCGATTGAGGCATTGGGAGCCAACATTACTAGAGTTATTCACGAGATGCCGACCGAAACCCTCCAGCGAGCCATTCAGAACTGTTGTTTACAGATGGCCGAATTACGGCGCAGTTGCGAGCAACATTTTAAAGGGGCTATCTTTAATAAATAAATGTCATAAATGGTTCTACACAAAAATTATAAAGACAGCCCAATCAATTAAAACTTTCGTTGATTTATTTCAATTTAAATTCCATTACTTCTAAATTGATCACCCTTTGTATGTATGTAAAGTTTAGGGTATAGTATACCCCACCACATCTTTTCCGGGTTGATTTTTTTGTAAGCGTCAACTACTAGGTTACAAACTGTTTTGAGGTGGCCGCCGTAGCCGAATAGGTTGGTGCGTGACTACCATTCGCAATTCACAGAGAAAACGTCGGTTCGAATCTTCGTGAAACACCAAATGAGGAAAAAAGTTTTTTTGTAATAGCGGTCGCCCCTCGGAGGCAATGGCAAACCTCCGAGTGTATTTCTACCATGAAAAAGCCGCTTACTTTCAGCCAGCGGCTACTATCAGCGCCCTAGAGCGGGGGAAGATCGAGAAAGCCGTTCGAGGAAACTGATTATTTTCGTATTCAATGCAAAGTGTACAAATTTAGAGCGATTGAAGATATGATTTGATATTGCGATTTGATATCGGCGAAATAATAAAATAAATCAAACACACTCGGTAAGCGACCACCGGCTCTTTACCAGAAGGTCTCCCTTTGGAATGTACATATGTAGTTGCGCTTACTTCTGTGAACAAATCAGTATAGCCATAGCTTTACTCCAAAAATGATAGATTACAAGATTTGGCCATCCGAAGCGAAAATGTGAGAGTAACTTTGGCCATTACATCAGAAAGGATTTGACAGGGAAAGAGGCGAATGAAATGAAAATAAATTGGTAAAGTGAGGTTAGCTGAATGCAATCAGTCTTTCAATCAGTCGTTTGTTCAGACAGCAATGAAGTAACGTTGATTTTTTCGTATATCACCGACACAAGATCAGCTTTTGCCGACCCTGTAACTTCAATAAATTAGCTGATTCCCTCAAAATCGCTGAGAGTCGGTTAAAGGTCTGATGGTGGTTCTGAAAACAGAAGGTGTGGCCTTCTATTACTTATATAAAATTATGCCATAACTTTACTCACATTGTAAGTAATGAACTTTTATGTTAATTTCACACAATAATTTGGAGAGATCGCTATTGAAATTTTTTCGATAACCATGGAATGGTACATCTTCATTGTAATGCTGAAGGTAAAACCGTTGCCACCTTCCCGTTCTCGCGGAATCCCGTGAGAAACCTGGGAAAAAACTGCCTATAATATAAAAGAAGATAAGGGGGCAGGAGAATGCAGCAACTTAATTGGCATAATCTCTCAAGGATTTTTTTGCTAGTCAAGTACAGTGGCTCACTATAGTCGCCGCATTAAAAGGAATACAATTTGAGTTCGTGAAAGCTGTGATGGAGAAGGTGACATGCGTCCTGAAGTAGCTGATAGAAAAAGTCTTCCGCTTTGCTTCGAATAAGGGAATATTGACGCGGATATTTATGGTGAATCTCTCTTGCCAAAAAGTTCTACTTTGAACTAAGTAGGCAATTTTATAATAGTTCCTCTTTCGGCGAACAAAACTAACACGCTACAAGGCTCTCATCATGCCTGTCCTAACGTATGGCACAGCAGCTTGGACGATGACCATATCCGATGAGGCGTCACTTGGAGTGTTTGAGAGAAAGATACTGTGGAAGATTTTTGAACCTCTGCACGTTGGCGATGATGAGTATCGTAGGCAAGGGAATAATGAGCTGCATACGCTTTACAATGACATAGACTTGGCGCAGCGCGGCTTCGTTGGCTGGGTTATGTCGCTCCGGCTTTCAAAGTATTCGATGTGGTAGCAGAGGAAGAGGAAGAAGAAGAGAGAGACTTCTTCTGCGTTGGAAAGATAAGGTGGAGAAGGACTCAGTTTCACTTGGTGTTTCCAATGGGCGCCGGTTAACACGAGAAATAAACGATTGGCGCGCTTTTTTAAACTCGGGCACAATCGTTTAATCGAGTATCGCGGCCACCACGAAAAAGAATGAGAAATTAGGAAGGTATGAAATCAAAATCAAATATTTTCCCGTTTCATGCTCGCTATTTAATAGCCACACCTTGTATATCTACATACGCATGAGTTAGTACTAGGCGACATTGGATTATAAGTAACCAACCCATCTGCTGCAGAACAAATGGCTCGGATGTTGTGTTCGAAAGCCGCTAACAGAACACCTTGTGGACAACTGCCACAAACAAATACCAGCTAAAAACGTTGGTATACTGTTTTACCTAAATTCATGCTTAAAAACAACAACAAAACTAGCCATTAACAATACAAAAGCTCTTCCAATTGCAGCAGTTGCATACGTACAGGGAAGATATTTCATTGATGCAACGACGCCAAGGTGAACGGACGAGTCAGAGGAATAACAAAAACGGACGGACGCCAAGGTGGCCAAGCGGCTGCCGAAGTGGACACAAAACCTGAAAAATGATTCGTCTCACTGTTTCCTTGTTGCCATTGTGGTTGTTGTTGTTAGTACTCTATATATACCTATGTGACGTACTCGTATAAGTATTGACGTGTTGCTAACGCCGGTCGCCGATTGCTGTGTTGCAGAGTTGCTGTCGTAGCATAATTTGGTGTGCATAAGCGCCAACCGCTGCCGCTCCTCGTTCATCATAAGCTTCAATGCTTTGGTGTATTTGTGTTTACCCGCATGTGTGTGTGTGTGTGTGAAGGAAGAATACAAGGGCGAATACCACAAGAGACGCAAACAAACAAACTAAAAAAAAAAAAAGAAAAAGTTTTGCAAAAGCGTTCGGTGCCGCAAATGGTTGCACTCAAATTGGGTCAGCAGCGGCGGCACTTCGATGCTCGTTGCCGCTCGTGCACTGCTGCCATATGCAACATACAACATTCATGTTGTAATCCAAATACAATACATGTATATACATGTATACAATACATATATAGAGGTATTTATTAATGTACTACATAGCTGTGACGTCACAGCCACTAGTAAAGCCGCATATTGGGCCGTAACCTCGACCAGGTGCATGTCGGCCAAAGTGCCGTCTGAGCTGCCGCTGACGCTGCTGCTGTTGTGGTGGTGGGAGGGTGGGTGGTAAGTTGCAATGTCGTTGTTGTGTAAGTTTTTGACCTATATATGGCGTGCTTATGTGTGAGTGTGCTTGTACATAAGTACATGGCATGTATGTCGCATGGCTTGAATATGCAGCTATGCATTAATGTTCAAATCTATTTATGGAAGTACGCATATTTACACATATACTTATATATATACGCGAGTACGTATTTGTGTGTGTGAAGCCCTGCATACTTTCGGTGCACAGTTTGTTTGAGAAAAATGGGGGTCAAATATTATATTATGATTCTTTGCTCAAATCTTTGTACATATATTTTTGTACATACGATTATACATACAGATGCAGGTATGCAATTATTGGCGTGTGTATGCAACTACTCAGTATAGGGCTACGCTTTGTGACGTAGCACAGCTAGGCAGGCACTGTGAACTCGTTTTACGTTCCCGTTTTCGCCAGGATTTTCCTTATGTGCGCGTATACATACATATATACTAGTGTATACATATACATACACACTAGTATATACATATGTACATTTGTACGCGTACATAGGTATTTGGGACAAAATGGGTTGCATTTTTTTGCCGGTAGCGCTTTTTTCGTTTTGAGCATTCGCATGACGTCAGTGAAATATACATGGATATGTATGTGTGTGTATATTTCTGTACGTATTTAAAAGTGTTGTTAAAGCTACGCACTTCACTTTTGTTGTTTAAAAATAAAGCTAGCATTTTTTCTGGCGCTATTAAACGGCAGTAATCGAATTGGCAGGAAGTACCGTTTAGTCAGGCAATTAACTGAAACAATGAAATGAAATTAGGCCTTTCCGAAATGTCTTTTCTTGAATGTCTTTTCTTGATTTACCAAAACTAGTTATCTACCCCACGCATGCAGGAAAACTATTTGATTTTGTACGTTTCAAGTAGGTGTCTTCCAAAAGTAAGTAGGTTTTGAGTGCGAAATTATTGAAACGCCACATAGTCGTTATGGATGAATGTGTTTTAGAACGTAATTTCTTCTGACAAGGAAAAATTCGATATTGGTACCTCTAACGGCCAACCATAAGTACTGCCGCAGTGCAAGGAAATTACGCTAAATTTGTTGCAAGCAAAATTACGGTGGTGGATCGCTAATGATTTGGGCGGCTTTTGGATAAGCGAAAAGGATTCTTGGATCTTCCACAGTAACAAGCTCCAATTCACATGGCGAGTAGTGACAAGAAGTTTGTTTCAAGAAGTATAAAATATGTTGGACTACCATTCGGAAATTCGGAGAGAATGTAAGTTCGAATCTCCGTTTTCTAATAGCGGTCGCCTCTCGGCAGGCAATGGCAAACCTCATGGTGTATTTCTGCCATGAAGAAGCTCCTTATGAAAAAATATCTGCCGCTCGGAGTTGGTCCCTTCATTTCTGGAACAACATCAACAAATGAGGAGAAGACCTCCGCCAAACACCCAAACAGGGTGTACGCGCCAATTATATATATGTGTATATATGAGGCCATCAAATTCTTTCGAAAAGTGTATGGAGATTCTTGGATCTATCACCAGTACGAAGCTCCAGTTCATACTGTGAGCACCAACAAGAAGCTTCTTTCTTTCGGAAAGTTATCAGAATTGAAGTGGCCAGTGGAGGACCTGTATTTAATCTGAATTGAAGAGTTTTTGGAAATGCTTTGAGGCAAATTTAGTTTTATTATACTGCTCTTAGATGGTTTGTCAAGTAATTGGGGTAAATTAAAATAAAATAAGTCATTTAATGGCATACAATTGAACACCACGCCATATACTCGTACATACATATAATAAATCAGATTACATTGCGAAACTCCAAGGTATTCTGCGGTCTGTTACAACAAATTGTACTCGTCTATATCGTACTATATCTTTTATAGTTTAACTTTTATCCTTTGCCTTTCATCTTTTATTTTTATATCTTAATTTTTAGCCTTATTATTATTTTTTTCTCTTATTTTTAAATTTTAATTTTTTATCGTTTGTCTTTTATCTTTTATCTTTTATCTTTTATCTTTTATCTTTTATCTTTTATCTTTTATCTTTTATCTTTTATCTTTTATCTTTTATCTTTTATCTTTTATCTTTTATCTTTTATCTTTTATCTTTTATCTTTTATCTTTTATCTTTTATCTTTTATCTTTTATCTTTTATCTTTTATCTTTTATCTTTTATCTTTTATCTTTTATCTTTTATCTTTTATCTTTTATCTTTTATCTTTTATCTTATATCTTATATCTTTTACCTTTTATCTTTTGTCTTTTATCCTTTATCCTTTATCTTTTATTTTTTATATAATAGTTAAAATTTTATTTGTCATATTTGATTTTTTTATTTTTGATTTTTTATCTTTCATCTCTTTTCATTTTTTCTCTCATCTTCTAGTATTTATCTTTTATTTATATTCTTGTTTCGTTACGTCGCAATGATTTGTGTGCCTGGCCATAGGCGAACGAAATTAATCAACAATTCAAAGGTAGCTGGAAAAATTTCAAGAAACCGATTCTGTCGAGGATAGCAAAAAGACCGGCAGGCCAAAAACTGGAACTCAGTTGAGAATATTGCTGCTGGCTGCTGTAGCGCAAAGTCTTGCTGAACAACCTTCTGCAACGCTTATATATTTTATTTGAAAACAACATCTAGGCGCGTCTTTTGAAATATTCTTTATATTTTATTGTGGCTGAATTTTATGTATCTACATATCTTTTAAGAATTCAAGTTTGAAGTAAATTTTGCACTGCTTGAGAATTTATTTAGGCGGTTATTTTTCTTATTTGTTTTCCTTTAGCTCCTATTGAAGCATGAGGCGTCAAAGTTAGGCGGTAGTTGTAGGCGGTTAGTTATTTGCAATATGCATGAGTTCTATCAGCGTATTTGCTAAGTAAGATATTAATCATACAGCCAATCTTATCTGCCAACTTCATGTTAAATATGGGATTTTTAATAGATGCCAGTTTATCTGTTTATCTTGTTGGGTCTGTACAAGAATGTTGAAGACGATTCGGGAAGAGAATTTACTACTGCAAGAAAGAGTTTCATATGTAGAGATTGTCGTAGCTCAGAGAAAATATAGCAATTAACATAGAGCAGAAATGAAAAAGAAAACAATCTATACCGACTACCCTCATTTCAAAATAAATTACTTCCATGAGGTCGGCAGTGCAAGTCTTCCATATGACTTTTTCAAACTTTTTTAAGTAGAATTTAAAGATTATCTCCTTTAAATACATTTCAGTTTCGTTCTTTTCGAATGAGTTACGGCTATAGAGTGGGCACATTCTGCGTAGTAACTTTAATAGAGAATGATGATGTGTTATTTTGGAAGGGTGGAAAAATAATTCATGTGGACTATGAAAGCATTATTGCGCTTCTTTACCAAATTTTACTACATGAATTTTACTGTAGATTCACAGTAGATCCTTGGGAGCACAAAAAATTTGACGACAATCGCATTAGCTAAGACTTAACTCATCTTTTTTATTACGAGGCATCTTCTGCAAATCGCAAATAGGTAGGTAGGTGAAATGGTTGAAGTGCCAGTTTGGCACTCCTGAAGTAGCACTAAAGCGCCGTTTTGATACCATTATGAGACCTCCAACAGGCAGATATTTACAGCCAGCCAGAGCTGTTGATATAATGAAGAAGATTGATGGGATTTAGGTTGGCGCACTGCCCCAGGCTGTCAAAGAAAGGAGCGCCCAGTGATTTTAATCGTCTGACTGCCAAACCCGGACAATTACAGAGAAAGTGCTTCTCTAAAAGGTCTCCACAGCTTCTGCAATGGGGGTTAAATGGTAGTCCTAGCTTTTCTGCGTGTACGCCGATCGTCCAGTGACCAGTAAATACAGCTGCAAGTTTGAAAATTGGGCCAAAGGGTTTTCGAAATAGCACATGAAGAAATGGAGCTCCATCTCTTCTGCGCTTTCCTGAGGAATATGCTTGTGTAATTCCCTTTTAACAACTGTCAAGGGGATCCGGATGACCGGGTAGGGGTCTCTGAGGCCAATTAAGTCCCCTTCCTGGCAAGCTCATCAGCAATTTCATTTCCCTCTATGTTCCTATGTACTGGAGCTCAGATCAGAGAAATATTACCTGCACACCCAAGAGATTTGATCTCCTCCTTACAGAAGTTTACTAGTTTCGTTCTATACCAAGGCGTCGTCAGAGCTTTGATCGCAGCTTGACTATCGGAAAATATGTTAATATCTCCCTCGCTCCCACGCTCCCACGTTCCCTAAGCATTTTGCATGCCTGCAGGATCGCAAAGACTTCTGCTTGAAAACACTAGCAGTATTTGGCAGTTTAAAGGAGATAGATAAATTGGCTGATTTAGAGAGAATACCTGCTCTGACTCCCGATTTCATCTTGGAGCCGTCCGTGAAGACAGAGGTGCAAGCTTTGGTGCAGATTTTCCCCTCGATGAAGTCCTGCCTATTTGGAAAGATTTGTTTTACTAATCACGAATACTGCATAAAAGTGCATGCCCTGGTTAAGAGAAAGACGGTTCTGACGATTCCGAGTATGATTTCGTTTATTTTGAAATCTTTTTCTCTTACATATATTTAATTTTAGATACAAGCCCCAACTATTAATGGCTTACCTATATTATTTTTGTTTTTTATTTCACGTGCATGGAAAACATTGTACGTCACTCCAAATAAGTGCAAATATAATTTCATATCGTTTAAAAATTCTTTAAAGAGAGCCTTTCTTTGACCCTGATGACATCGAGTCCAGCATTGCAAGTAACAAAAATATGCATTTTTACCCACGCACACACACATATACGAGTATGCACTTATACTTATATTTATGTTTGTAGTATAATCACTTTCGCTATAAATATCTTCCATCCACATAAATATTCGCTGTCTAAAAATAATTATTTTATAAAGCAGAAAGGAAAAGCGTACAAGTGAGAAGAACACTTGAAGCCACGTGCGGCTGCACATATGGAAGCAAGGTGACGCAGAGAGTTAACAGATGAAAAAAGAGTGGAAATACGAATATCAAGAAAAAAGCACAGTGCAGTGTTGAAGGAAGCAGAATTGCAAATTGCGGAATAAGAAGTCTCTGCGAATAAATATTTAAATCGAAATTGTGCAGAGCCGCCGAAGCACAAATGACCAGAGGGAAGGCGAGGTGAATGGGAATGGGTAGAGCAGATGCATTTATGATAGTTGAGAGAATTACGTGTACATGGATAGCGGCGTAAGAAAGTAATATGAAAAAGTGCAATGTTATACATTTTTTATTATAATTGGCGCGTACACCCTTTTTGGGTGTTTGGCCGAGCTCCTCCTCCTATTTGTGGTGTGCGTCTTGAGGTTGTTCCACAAATGGAGGGACCTACAGTTTCAAGCCGACTCCGAACGGCAGATATTTTTATGAGTAGCTTTTTCATGGCAGAAATACACTCGGACGCTTGCCATTGCCTGCCAAGGGGCGACCGCTATTAGAAGAATCTTTTTCTTAATTTTGGTGTTTCACCGAGATTCGAGCCGACGTAATTCTCTGTAATTCCGAATGGTAGTCACGCACCAACCCATTCGGCTCCGGCGGCCGCTTACACTTACATATACAAGGTGGCACAAAATTATTCACCCTTTCGAAAGTTTTATAATTTTTGCAAATTGCGTCTTACGTGAACCATATTAGACACTTGTGAACTAGACAGCTGTGCTATAGTTTTATATAAACAGGTATACCTTCTTCATCTGCTTGATTGGCGCGATAATCGCTTAAGCGATTTTGACTGAATTTAACAAAACGCGCGCCAGTCGTTTCTTTCTCGTGCTAACCAGCGCCAGTTGGACACACTAAGTGAAGTCAAGTTCTTCTCCACCTGATTTTTCCAACGCAGAAGAGGCCTTACTCTTCTTCTGCTACCACCAGCTCGTACTGCATCGAATATTTTGAGCAAAGTATTCATTCGAACAACATTACCCAGCCAACGAAGACGCTAGATCTATATTCGTTGCACTATGTCGTCGTAAAGCTCAGCGCGTATGACACAACTTGTAAAGGTCCAAACATCTTCCGCAGAAACTTTCTCTCAAACATTCCAAGGGACGCCTCATCGGATATTGTCATGGTCCAAGTTTCTGCGCCACTCGATAGGACGGGAGTGATAAGAGCCTTGTAGAGCGTTAGGTTTGTTCGTTGAGCGAGAACTTTACTACTTAATTGCTTACTTAGTCCAAAGTAGCAGTTGTTGACACGAGAAATTCTCCGTTGGAAGAGGTACATAAATAAATAAAAGATTGGCGTGTACACTTCTGTCAGGTGCTTGGTCGACCTTCTCTTCCTATTGGTGTGGTGAGTCTTCATGTTTTTCTACAAATGGAGGGGCCTACAGTTTTTTCTTTTATAGAAAATTTTTATGAGGATTTTTTTTTCATGGCAGAAATACTCTCGGCGGTTTGCCATTCCTGAGGAAAAGCGTTTTTATCATTTTGCTGTTTCACACACAGACATTCGAACCTAGGCACTTCCTAGTTACGCACCAACCCATTCGGCTAAGGCGGTATATGAAATGTAAAAATAAAGATTTCCATCACTTAAAACCTCTTCTTCCATCTTTTTTTTCTTAGTAAAAAAGTGAATTAAAAATAAAGTTGGATGATTAATTTTGCGCAACCTTGTGTGTAGTACCTACATTTATGGAACGTCATAGAATGTGCGATAGACGAATATTTTGTGTTGCTAATTTAGCGAGTATTCCTAGTTTAGTGCGCCTGGAGATTTGCAAACTCCGTCATACCGCATGCATTCGCCCAAATGCCGCCCTTGCTTTGTTTTGCCTGCAGTTGACATCTTCATCTGCGCCACCATCTGCCGTGATGATGCAGCCGAGGTAGCAGAAACTTTCAAGGAATTCCACCAGGCATCCGTCAACCAATATCTGCGTTGCGTTATTGTGGTTAACTCTCATGGCCTAGGGCTTAGCGATGTTGAACCTCCAGTCCGACAGTGCGTGCCAGCGCGACTAGGTTGTCCGCCTTCGCTTGCATGTCGGAGAGTTTGTGAGAGAGGAGGCAGATATCATCGGCGAAGTCCAGGTCCTCAAGAGATCTGGTGAAACTCCATACGATGTCTTTTTTGTGCAGGGTCAGTTGGCTCATGACGTCATCAAGGACGATGACGAAGAAAAGGGGCGACAGGGGACAACCTTGGCATTCACCTGCGTTGGTAGTGAATGGATCGCTAATATCGCCTTTGTGAACCACTGCCAGTTCGGAGTTCTCGTAGAGGGCTTTGATGAGGGGGGTTTTCTTGGCGGGAGCTCCCTTTCTACTCACTGTCAGCCATATTGCGTCTCGTTTAGTAGTTTCATTAACAAATGTCTCCGCATCATCTGCAGAATATTCTGGCCAAATACCATCGGTAACAACGCACTGTGGAGATTAATGAACGAGGAACCCATCCTTAGAAAGCGGTGATAGATAGGTCACACACTGAGAAAACCACCAGATAGCATCACGAGGATGGCACTTGACTGGAACTCGCAAGGGGGCAGAAGTCGCGGTCGACCAAAAAACACTTGAAGAAGGTCGATGTTGGGCGAACTAGCAGATGCCGACATCTCATGGGACGGTGCTAGAACAACAGCACAGAACCGCGTACGATGGAAGAGTCTTGTCGAGGCCCTATGCTCCCGGGGGGAGTGAACAAGGAGGAAAAAAATGTAGCGAGTAACTAGTACCATGCTCAATGTAACTACTTTGTAAGCTGAAGAATTTGCTAAGTGCGGAATTTTTGAAAGGACTTCACACATTTCACAGGGACGAATTTCTTCATAGGTATGTTACTTAGTGTTAAGAAGTTTTGGAGTAGAGGATTGGGAAATGGTTCAGTGAATCTTGCCGTTTTTGCGGCCTAATCCTAGGAGACTTCAATACACCTCCTCCTTAAATGCAGCGCTATAGCGTCGAGAAGGTTGAGACATCTTGGCCAATTGCAGCTAGAAGAAAGGCACATTCGCTCAGCCCAACCAAGCTCTATCTTATGTTTAATATGGGTTCGGATGTGGTACTGTGTTGAATAGAAGGCACAAAAGATCATCAGGTCGAAGTGCAAACCTCAAATCAAATGTGTCTATCCATACCTACTCTTTGGTTTGATAGATAACTGGGAAAATAATGTTAATTTTGTTAACGATATATCCGATGACGAAATCTGGAAGTCATTTAATGTAGGGGCATTTTAAGTATAGGAAAAATGATCTCCCTTTAGGTTAGGTTAGCCTGGTTGACAATAAGCCACGCATAGACCTTTTGGTCCCTAGCGATATTACATGGAGACCGACCTCTATGAATACTGAAAGTAGACATCATGTAGGATGTCAGCGCTTTTGGCGAATCTAAGCAGAGCTGGGAGATCCGCTTTTGAGACGTCCCCCACACCCTGAAACAGTGGGGCTCCCAGGCATTTGAAACGCGTTTTAATAATGCCAGACAGACGCACAGAAGGTGTTCTAAAGCTTCCTCAACATCCTCTCTGCATTTCCTGCATTTGTCCGTGTTAGCAATCCCTATGTATACGCATGTACAGCCAATAGATTACGACCTGTCAGCATACCTATGATAGTTCTGCAGTCCTTTTGCGAGAGCGTAAGTACGAATTGAGTCAGTTTTTTGTCGTTAGTTCTACAAATAAGATTTGCTGTTTTGCCCTAGCTTTGAGTAGTAATTTCCCGCTCCCACTCCGTCTAAAGTTTTAGAGCCGTCTGTATAGATATGAAAAGTTCTATGGCCAGGCTTCATGCCTTTGTGTCATCCTTCCTCTTCAATTGTAGTACGAAACCTTCTCTTCTCTCCTAGCGGATTTCGCTGCTAGGTTTTCCGCCACAAGGCCAATAGGTGGCAAGCTGAGTATCATTTCCAGCGCCGCTATTGGAGTGGTTTTCATCGCTCCTGCTATGCACAGAGCAGCCAGTCGCTGAATCCTTTCCAGTGGCATTAAGTATGTTAGTTTTCTTGTCGCAGTCCACCATACTAAGGCCCCATACAGTAATATCGGTCTGACTACTGCCGTGTAGCACCAATTCATCAGAGAGAATGATGGACCCCAAGTAGCGCTCAGCATTCTTTTACATGCGTAAAGCGCATTACTGGCGTTTTTCACCCGTTCCTCAACATTGCGCTTCCACAGCAATTTACTGTCTATTATCACTCCTAGGTACCTCGCATGATCTTTTAGAAGTCGTTCGTTGAGCTCCCTTTAGCCCGATTGTTCTGACAGTTAATAAAAATGGAATAACATTCAATTAAAATAAAAATTTCAGTTTAAAAAAGCTTATGGAGCTGCATGTAAATCTGCCCGCAATGGAGTAATTCTGGACTTATCAGAGCCTGTTGCTGCTTTTTAGGCGATTGTTCTAAGCGCACTTTATTTCATAGTATTTGGTTACCGAAAATAATTAGTCTGCTGGGCTGTACTAAAATTAAAGGATTTAGCGGGAATGGAAGCGAAAAATACAACTCATGTAAGTAAAAAGCAAAAAAAGCCAACAGCGAGAAATTTGTAAGGCTTGTTTTGCTTTTACTTTTGTGCGAATCGTAGCTCTATGAGGATGCTCAGAAGTTTCTTTGCTCAAGACCAACACTGTATTTGACGGATAAGACAGCTAGTAATGACAAAACATAGCAGCAACAACAATCAGCGAGAGTCGTTTTGTGCAAAATGGCAAAAACACTCGCTTGGCGCTTCATTGGCCTCATTCGCGGCGTCCTTAGAGCAAACAAACTCCCACAATGGCTTAGATGCAAACACACACAAGCATATGTGTGCATCCGCATACACATATACATATGCACGCACATGCATGCTTGCCACTTGCAAGTTGTAACAGTCGCAATGGAGCAAGTCACTTGCAATTACAAGTGGCAAGCACAAGAATTTTGTGAATGTCTTCCAAGTTGTTGTTGTGAAACAGTTAATTTTCCTACTGTGCCATGCCGTGCACTGCTGGACTATTTCTTAATAACTAACTGGCTGGTTGGCTGACTGAGTGACTGACTGGCTTTAATTGTTGCCTATGCAGCTGTTGCCATGGCTGCCGTTGTTTTTGTAGCAAGCACAGATGCAACTTTTGCTGTTGCTTCTGTTGGTGCTTTGGCTGCTGCTGCTGCCATTTGGTGTTGCCATTCAAACTATACGAGGAGCTCACTTTCTTTCGCCTTGAACATTCAAATACATCTGTACCAACACACACACACATACATACATATTCATCACCGTTGGATGTTTTTGTAATTCTCGTTGCTAGCTATTGAATTTTGTTGACGGCTACAAGGCAGCGAAAGTGCGCTACTGAATGCTGCTATGTGCGTGTGTGTCTGTGCAAATGAGTTCATATGTAGGTACACATGCTTTTTGCATGTACGTGTGCATGTATGTATGTATGCATGCATGTGTTATGCACTCATCATCCTAGCAATGAATATTCACTCCTCACAATATTTGCATGACTGCGTGCATGCATGTGTGTGTGTGTGTGTGGGTACGGCACTAAACGTGTTGCCATTTGCACGTTAAGTTCCAATCCAAGTTGAAGAAGAACATGCAGCAGAAGAAGAAGACGGTAACAAGATTGATTTTCCGTTCTCGTTATTTTTTCTCCTTTTGCTTTTCCTAGTTTTTGCGATGCAGCAGCCACCTCGTGTCGCCATCTCTCCATCCAAAAACTCACTTGTTGGCCGTTTTGTGTTTCATGAATATCGAAGTGCATAAATGTGTTTGTTTGCTGATAGTTGTGCATATGCGATGGTGTGCGGGCGTGCATATATGCATGTATGGGTGTGGGTGTGAGTTTACGAATGCTTTTGTACTTCTGTTTCTGCATGTTTGTGTCAATTACAGCCAGTCATTCAGTCCTTTTAGCCATTTTAGCCATTCAGGCAGTCGAGCTGTCAGTTTGTGAGTCAAGGTAATTACAACATTTACAGTGACTTCAAAAAGTTTCGAAGTAGTTTTTGAAATTTGTTGCCTTTTCGGGCTTGACAAGTAAATATGAAATGAAGCTAGTTTAAGGAAAGTAAATATAAAGAAAAAATCCAAAGTACATAAGCAAAAGTTAACAAGGAAGTGGAGAGGATCAGGGTAAATGTTTTTTTTTTTTGGTCATATAAGTTGAGTTGAGACCGTTTAAGTTGCAAACAGCTGTAGAAAATACCATAACACTTCATCTATAAAGGGTGGTTAAATTTCAAGGGCCGATGTTGCATGTGAACCACACCTAAAAGCGGTTTTCTGCATTTCATTTGACATTTTTCAATTTCAGATTAACTAAATTTGAACCATGGAAAGGTACACAATCGAGCAACGCGTTAAAGTTATTCAGGCTTTGTATGAAAACGAGCGTGCAAATCAAAATGCATATCAAAGAAAATCATTTTCGGTGATGAGGCACATTTTCACCTCAGTGGATTCGTCAATAAGCAGAACTGTCGCATTTGGGCGAAAGATAATTCAAGAGTGATTGCCGAAAAACCAATGTACCCACAAAGACTGACTGTTTGGTGCGGTTTATGGGCCGGCGGCATCATTGGGCCGTATTGTTTCCAAAATGAGGCCGGTCAAGCAGTTACAGTGAATAGTGTTCATTGTCGTGAGATGATAACGAACCTTTTATGACCCGAATTGGAAGATATGTATGTGGACGATATGTGGTTTCAACAGGACGGTGCCACTTTTTACACAGCTAACGAATCAATGGCTCTTTTGCGCGAAATGTTTGATGGCCGAATAATCTCACGTCGCGGCGATGTCAATTGGCCGCCAAGATCATGTGATTTGACACCGTTGGACTTCTTTCTTTGAGATTATTTGAAAGAAAAGTGTACATCGATAAGCCAGCAACAATGCAAGAGCTAAAGGATGAGATAATTTGGCACATTAACGGCATAGAACCTTAACTATGCCTCAGCGTCATCGAAAACTTGGATCATCGGATGGAGGTGTGCCGCCGAGGCCACGGCGGCTATTTGGCCAATATTTTGTTCCATACGTAATTGAGCCATACGAGTATTATTATAATAAAGAGAAATGACAATAAAAAAAAATTGTTTGTTCAAAATCAACACCGGCCCTTGAAACTTAACCACCCTTTATATATGTATGCATATAATTGGCGCGAACATCCTTTTTGGGTTTTGGCCGAGCTCCTCCTCCTGCTTGTGGTATGCGTCTTGATGTTGGAGGGATCTATGGAGGGACCTACAGTTTCAAGCCAACTCCGAACGGCAGATATTTTTATGAGGAGTAAAACAAGCTTAGACATATGGTAAACAAACTGCTTCGACATTTTGACAAAATGTTTGATTTTGTGCTGAATAATCGTCATTTGCGGGAAGTGTTGATTTTCCCCTTTCATTCGGAAAAACGGCGGCTGAAGCACATCGAGAGCTACAAAAAGTTTATGGAGATGCGGCTTCAAGTGAAACAACGTGCCGAGTTTAGTTCCGTCGCTTCAAAGACGCTGATTTTAATGTTGACGACCGTCCACGTGAAGGAAGGCCAAAAACCTTCGAAGACGCTTAATTGGAAGCATTGCTTAATGAGGATCGGTGTAAAATGCAAGAAGAGCTTGCTTCAGTATTAGGAGTTATCCGTTAACCCATTTCCAAGCGATTGCATGCTTTGGGAATGATTTAGAAACAGGGGTCTTGGGTTCCTTATGAGTTAAAACCAAGGGATGTTGAACGTCGTTTTTTCGTCTGTGAACAACTGCTCCAGCGGCAAAAACGGAAGGGTTTTCTTCATCGCATCGGGTGATAAAAAATGGATTCATTACAGTAATCCGAAAAAAGAAAGTCATGGGGACTGCGCGGTCGTGCTTCTACGTCGTCGCCTCGGCCGAATATTCACGCTGCGATGGTTATGCTTTGTATTTAGAGGCACCAAGTTGATGTTATTTATTATGAACTGTTAAAACCAAGCGAACCATCACTGGGGATCGGTATCGACTTCAATTGATGCGATTGAGCCCCGGCCACTCTGGAGCGTCTAGCGTCCTCACAGGTGTTATAGTGACCCGTTATTGGCACCCTACCCAGTAGAATAGGTGAATCTCACAATGACTTCTGCAGGAGTTGTGGAGATGAAGAAGGAATTGAGTCGTTACCACACCTCCTCTGTGAATGTCCTACACTTCAAGAAACTTCCTACCCTCAAAGAAGCCGTGCCAAATACAAATCTTGGCGATTATTTCTTTGAAGGCCCAGAAAATTTGAAAAATGTCTCACTAAAGAGACTAGTAACCTTCTTAAAAGGATTTAAGTGGTGTAAGCAACTAAGTTAGAGGATGGAAATCAAATGCAGGTATTGCAATGCGTCTTAGGGCCACGCAGTGTCTTGTTTCAAAGAAGCAACCTGGTTAACCTAACCCAACGGTCCGTTGACCATTGAAATTTAGTATTTTCAGATTTTCAAAAATAAGGGTCAAAATGACCCCCAAGGTTAACAGAAATATACTCAAAATATTCTACAAAAATATGCGCTATTAAATTATTCTATAGATATGATAGACAGATGTAGATATGTATAAGTTTATATTTTTAGGATTTTTTTGTTTTCAAAATCCAAATACTAATTTAGATCAACGTGAGACCAAATTCGGAAAGTTTCAATAAACTGTAGAATCCGATGGATTATTCTCTTTGGCCCATTTTGGAGAGCAAGGTCCGAACTAAAAGATTCACTAGTCTCGAGGCGCTGCAAAAAGCCATTGTCCACGAGTCGGCCAAAATACCTGTAAGTCACTTTTGTGCAGCTTGCGATTTGTTTCTTTACCGTCTCAAGGCCATAGTCAAGGCAAAAGGTGGTCATATCAAGCAAAAGTAAATTGAGTCTTAATTTTGTATTATTTTCACACATTTAAAAAATTGAATTAAATAAAAGTAATTTTCCAAACTAAATTTATGGCCGTTTTAATACCACTCTTTCATTGGATGTGTTAAGTATGGAAAGATTTAGCGTAATTTTGCTTCTAGTGGGCGGCATCTAATACAATATAGAAGAAGCAATAGAGAGTTATCGATATGCTATGGACGTAAAAGTTGATAAATTCAAGCACTAGGCTCTAGCATGAAAACACTGGCTAAATAGTTGTCTATGGACTAAAAACACCAGTAGTTCATATATGCCTTTTGAAGATTCAATATCGACGCTCTGCAATAGCGAAGGGTACAATTGAAAGCTCGATTGCCGATAAACTGAAAATGAAATAAATACCGAAATATTGGTCAATTGACCCTCACTTTTGCTCTCAGAGCGCATTTCAATACATTTCTGTGTCTCTAGGAGTTCAATGAGCTTAAAGTCTTAAAGTTGCAGCACTGGGCTAGGCGGGGCCGCTAGATCTGTCCAAATTCCTTAGTTCGAGAGGCAATGAGGAACTTTCGGCTTATAAGAGAAGTATTACCCGGATAATATGTGACATTTTATTTTAAAGAGTACACTAAGTTAAGAGAATTTCATTTCATTTCATTTTATTAATTAATTCTATGGTTGCAAAGCCTTACAGACTAGAGCTAAAAAATGATTTGGGGATAAGATTTGAAATTAATTTGTAAAAGCAATTTGATACCAGCTTCGAATTAAGAACCATACTACTATAAATTCTATTAATTTCTTTGAGATATGTAGTAATTGGTGCATAATTTAAATAATTTGATTTAAAAACTTTAACATGCAACCGAAAGTGCGAACGCAAAGTCTTCTGGCGCTTCTGACGCTTATTTACAACAGTAGATCTGGACAATCAGTAACGCCACAGACAATTTCATGGATAAACATCACTGAGTGTATTAGATGGCTTGAGGAAAGTGATTTTAAATTTATTAACATACAATACCTTATGAGACAGACGTGGCTTAATGATTATGGTGTCTTATTTATTCATTAGTTTACAAGTCCGTTTTTACATATTTTCAAAAATTACAAAGCAAATAACCGCAAGATTACATCAATTTTGCTTAAGGGGGTATTCCCATGATTCGGGGTTGAAAAAATTCATTTTTTTCTTCATTATTTAATTCTGTAATCCTTTCCCTTGGCGGCCGCCGTAGCCGAATGGGTTGGTGTGTGATCACCATTCGGAATTCACTGAGAGGTCGTTGGTTCGAATCTCGGTGAAAGCAAAATTAATAAAAACATTTTTCTAATAGCGGTCGCCCCTCGGCAGGCAATGGCAAACCTCCCAGTGTATTTCTGCCATGAAAAAGCTCCTCATAAAAATATCTGCCGTTCGGAGTCGGCTTGAAACTGTAGGTCCCTCCATTTGTGGAAAAACATCAAGACGCACACCACAAATAGGAGGAGGAGCTCGGCTAAACACCTAACAGAAGTGTACGCGCCAATTATTTATTTTTTTAATCCTTTCCGAATAATCTCCAACAGGAATTTTTGAGAAATCTTCAAATCTCCATAAGTTACGGAGAATTAAAGCCGAGGTGCAGAGAATGGTACTTTCAACTTTAAACGCATTTCCTGAAAACTTACGTTTTTCAAAATCTCAGTCACGATAAATCAAAATGTGATTTACCGATTTGGACGTGTAAGGTCTCATTTTATTCGTAATTAATGCCCCTATAATATGAAATAGAATTATTACAATCCAATAATATTTTCGATTTTTTATGGCCCACGAAATGAAAAAAAAAATAGTAAAATCGCGATTTTCATGTTTAAGAGGCTGCCATTTCATTGCATGTAATTATTTTTCAGAGATTCTAGTTCATATGATGACGACAACCTTTCCGAATAAAATGATTTTTTATTTTTTTGTTTCAGATGAATAGAACGGCCGTTATCATGGCTGAGGTGCGGCGGCAACTCTTTTTTTTGTGGAGTCATATCTCCACCATTTTTAAATATTTTAATTTTATTTTTTATACAGTTATAAAATAAATATCAATCAATCTAATGTAAAAAGAAAAATAGTTGAAGTTTTCCATAAAAAAAAAATCCCGAACTTTTGCTTTTTTCGCACGCCGTTCATGGGAATACCCCCTTTACTCATCGAAAACACCATTGCCAATAAATAAAATTGATAGCGCGAGATAAATTTCTCAGAAAAAAGGAAAAGCTCTCAAGAAGATCAAAACGAAAATAATGATTTATCGCTTTCCTGTTTAATATGAGTACGTACCAAGGAAACCTCTACATTTTAAGTGCAGTTCTTTCTTTGGATGGCCATCGAACTGACTGATGCGACGTCAATTGCATTTAAAAATAATGCAATATTTAAATTTTGCATTTCTTTTATTTTGCTGGTGTTATTTTGGGTGTTGAAACAGGAAAACTTATTTTTTTTTCAATATGAGAAAGCCAGCATACGTCGTTAAAAATACTTAAGAACACAGAGTAGGAGAAATAAATAATCTTTAATTTTGCGTTGCAATGACGCAGGCCACATATGCCTGCGTAATGAGAAAGTCCTATAAAGTGTTGCAAACAAGAAAGAAAATGGATTATCAATGAATTAAAAAAAGGTGAGCAGAAGAACTGGCATCATTTTGCCAGACGATTATTCAGTTTTCTTCAAGAAGTTTTAAAACTTCCTGCTGTTTCTTGCTTGAATCCTTAACTGCTAATCAGGTTTTGTTGGGCGTTAATCAATTAAATTGAACTTGAAATTAATTTTTTAGTTATTCTATGAAAGCATGAAAAACAAGAATTAACCTACTTATCTTTATGGAATTCCACTAAAAGTACTACAAAGTCTATCCCTCAAGATAGTTCACTGGCTTTATATGTAAGAAAATACCGTCTGGTGGTCCACTCTTGAGAAGAAAACTTCGATTAGGCAGCTACGCAACATTCAAATAGCAGCAAGCTTTTGTATTAGCGGTACTCTGAGAACAGCACCACTAGCAGTGGTTTTCTGCAGTTTCTTTCAAGTTCTAGACCATCGAGAATTCCCTCAGCATTCTATGCTATAGAGCATCCAGACTTGGGCACTCACACAGAGAGTGAGAGACTATTTTTTTAGATTCTTCTCGTTTGCAGCTTCTGCATCTGCCGTTGTGCGGCCACTCCATCTACCTGACATGGTCTCCCAAAGGCCAGTTGCCGGTTATTGTTGATGTAATTCTGAATATGTTTGCTCGTGGCTTTCTTAAAATCTCGACATTTCTGGACTTGTTGAAATTTCGCCACGTTTGTTTAGTTATTTTGCAGGTATCCGCCTCAGTCCACTTGTCCACGGCCTGTTTTTGGAATAGCGATAAGATCTCCCTCTTGCGCAGGCCTTGGGCACAGCCTATTTCTACCGCTTCGGATTCGTTATAGGATGCACCCTATATTTTGATAATTTTAGGTTAAGTTCTAATATGTTTTGATTACTTTTTTCAGACAAAAGTACCATCATACAGTTCCGCGATGGATTGGTACTTAAGGATATCAGAGATTATTTTTTGCGACTGAAGTAGTCACGGCGCTTTGTGCGTGCAACTGATTTACATTTTTCTTTTGAGCTCCTGAAGGAGTACTTGGAAATAGTTAACAAAATTTTACTTCTCATAAGAGTGTGAGCATCCTCTGCAACATCACTCTTTAATGACAATTTTAATAGGAGAAGATATGCCACATAAAACAAAATCGGATGTGAGCTGCATGAAGCATGTACCAAGCGCATGCATCACTTTGAGCTTTGTAAAAGAAGCAACCAAAAACAACAAAAATAAATTACGAAAACTCATGAATGTGAAATTTCGCATTTTAATGTGGGTTATGTGTACCGAACGAATGTCAACTGCAACGGCACATCACGGCACGAACCGCAACAAAAACTATGACAACAAAAAACTAAGTACACATGCATGTTTGTGTGTATATGCATGTGTAGTGCAATGAAAGCATAAAAGTCGGACATGACATTAAAAAGTGCGAGCATGGCGACATACGCACACCCCCCTCTGTGTGCCATACATGTGGCGCTGCGTAAATACGAGTGTGTGTGAATGTCATACTCATATAAATAAACGACTATCAAAACGAAACTGCAACGACACCGCAGAGAATATACTACGTACATGCACACACTTGCATACATACATGCATGCATATGTGTAAACATATGTGAATATGCGAGTCCCTTGGGTGGGGATGCAGAGTGTAAAAATTTCCAATGACGTCACAAACGGCATTCAATGTGCCTTATATGTGCAAATGCTGTGCAATGTAGATGTGTGTGTGTGTGTGCCGTACATATGCTTGTACCCTACAGCAAAAGTTGTTGCTAGTGAAGCAAAAAAGACTAGTCCGGAACTAGTAAGTTTACGCCAATTGTGAACCACTTTGCTAATCGTGGCGCGAGAAGTGGCGTGTGGCGGTTTGAGAGTGGCGTAGTTTAAAAGTGCTCGCAAATAATTCCGCTTCTCCTGTATTACGTTTGTGGGGTTGTCGACTGCCAAGAGCTTTTTTTGCACACTCAATAAAAGTAGGTTATTTATGTTTTTTATTATATAATATAAACATATACTATAGGGTGGGCCATGTAAAATCTGCTTTTTGAATCGGCAATAAAAAAAAAACTAATCAATATTTTTTCAAATTTTGATTATTTATTTTGAAGATTGAACATTGTCATTTATGAATGAAAAATAATATTGTTCAAATGACTGCCACGACTGGCTTTACAGTAGGCCATTCGATTAACCCAATTTTTAAGCACATTTTCGATTGTTTGGGCTCCAATTTCATGAATGGCAACTTCGATTTCGTGTTTTAAAGCATCAACCGTCTCTGGATAGTTCGCATAACGGCCCACAAAAAATAGTTCAACGGGCTTAAATCACAGCTCCGAGGCGGCCAATTGATATCGAAATTCAAAACCGGTAGCCAAAAGTTCGAGTGTAACTTTGGCAGTGTGAAAAGTTGCACCATCTTGTTGAAACCAAATGTCGTCTATGTTATCTTCTTCAATTTTTGGAAACAACTCGTTGAGCATGTCACGGTAACTCCCGCCATTTACTGTAACCGCGGCTCCTCGCTCATTTTCGAGAAAAAATGGCTCGATGATGCCGCCAGACCAAAAACCGCACCAAACAGTGACTCGTTGTGGATGCATTTGCTTCTCTACAGTAACGTGTGAATTTTCTGAGCCCCAAATCCAACTATTTTGCTTATTGACGTATCCACGGATGTGGTTTAAAAAGCAAACGCTATAGTCCCACCCTGTATATGTTCATAAGACATGACAATTTATCGTCTGCCTTTTTCTTTATATAATTATAAATAAAAAAATCATTAAAGGTGAATACAAAAAACCTAACATTTTTCCCCAATATCATTTACTCCATTTCAAGCGTTTATAATTTCTTTTTCTGTTAATTTCGCTTTTTTTTAAATAAATATGTATTTCTAAACTTGGCGAATACAGCACATCTTACAATAAAATGCTTCACATTTTCTTCTTTCTTCAGATGGCAGAAATTGCATATTTTTGACACGTTTTCGAATTGATTGGCTTTTACAGTCTGTGTCAGAAGAAAATAACCGGTTCTTTTGTTTTCGAAAATAACCGGTTATATTTCGTTCTGCTTTTTGCTGCTTAATAGTCCCCCTCAAAGGCTAAGACGCCAATGCTAACTCAGGTTAGTGTCCTTCGCGGCTTGAAGCGATAACGACAATAAAGCAGGATAAAGTGATCATCCAGCTCTATAAGAGGGACCCTTCTTTGTGACTACGCCAAACACAATCATTTCTTGCTAAAAAGGGAATAGATGTGAGTATCAATACCATCGAACGTCGACTGAAGGAAGCGAACATATCCTACCGTCCCACATCATCAAAACCACTGCTCTCAGAAAAACACATTGAGAAACAACAAAACAAGAAAATGGCGTCACAGTGATGGACTGGCCTTCCCAGTGAAAATGTGTGGGGAACTATGAAAACGCATCTTGCCGGAAAGCCAGTCCATGATTTAAAGCAAGTCGTGCATCAAGTTCGCAAAATCTAGTCCTGTTTGTCGACGAGCTACGCAGAAAAACTGATTCAAAGCATGAAGAAGATGCCAGGTTATACTCGACAATTATGAAGACTACACAGCTTATTAAGTAATTGCGAAAGGTAGTTTTGAACATACTTTCATGTAAATGAATTTTAAGTATATATTTATACATCATGAAAAATCGCGGTTCCATTTTTCTGACAAAGACTGTAACATAAGCAGACCACATCATGCTTTGAAAGTCATTGAGATATCTGCAATCCGCATTCCTTTTTTATGTTGGCTGAACCCCGCGTGATGCACTTGCGAGTGCCTTTTCGCTATGTACTCTGCTGTGTTTGGCCTTTAATTCTGTCGGCAATTGTATGCAAAGGCTGTGCACCGCGTACTATTAATGCACTTGTAACACAACAACAATTTATGCCATCAGCTTTCCTTATATTTGTGGGAAGTTTTAAAAATATATTTCATGTGAAGACTCAATGTAAAATAGTGGCTTTTTTCAGCTGCGGTTTTCAGCAAAATTGCATAGTTCGGCGTGAAGTCTGGTATCCTTAATATGCTTTTTATGAAGTATCTTTGCAGTTTGCCGACCTCACCCGAAAATATATAATCCTGCACCTGGACAGCATACGATTTTATGGATATATAGACTGCTTGAAAAAGTTTCCATTTATTTGTTAGGGATACTGATTTAGCAAGAAAGTCTGTCTACGTGCAATTAATGCTTGCCTTGGCTGCTTTGTTTCTGGCTTCCAGATGGGATTTTTGGTGCAAGTTCATATGATACCCAAATAGCCTTATTCCGCCACAACATTTATACTTCACAAAGTCATCTCTGTAGTTGGCCTTCATTTACTTTCTATGCAAAAAAAAAGAAAAGTATGTTGTTGTCTCAGATTGAATCACTTGAATACCACACCAATATTTTACTCTATTGGGGAGCTGCTGAATTGGCCCGAGCCGTGTCCTTTCTAACGAAGTCGGAGCAGTCCATTTTTAGTAATTAAGAAAACTTAAACTTGCAAGTCACACGAACGAATATAGCAAAGTGGAACAAAGTAAGCAAGACTGCAAAATTATAATGTAGATTTGGTCGAAATATGACAAGGCTTAACCAGTTTTAAAAAGGTCAGGAAAATATATTTTCTGCCTTACAACCACAATTCCGAAGCATAAGCCCTTTGGTATACTTACTCGAAGTGGATAAGGCACAACACATACCAGACATTTCGATGTTGCTCGAAGAAAAATTTACAGTATATCTTCTAGGCATTCCTAGTCTAAGAACGCATGGGAATATCCGAGTGTTTTCAAGAAATCCCTGAAAAGTGAATAAGGCGATATCAGATTATCCAGGAAAAGAGTATCAAAATGGTGATTGACACGCTTGTCGGCGGCTTGTGACGTAATGCTTCCGTTAGTACCAATCAACCAATTTCATCGACTATTGACAGCGTTCCCACGGCAGTCGTTTCTACGCTACCGAAACACCCTGCATTTATATCCGCCAAAGGACTGGCACGTCAGCAGCATTCCTCGTACATTTATGGGAAATATTTATGCTGCTACAACAGCAACAACAACTATAGCGGCGAGTAAATAAAACTACTTATCGGCACCTATGAAATACTCCATTAGGCGTCGATTAAGTAACTTGGCGTGATAATAGACAGGCGACTTAGCTACAAGCAGCACTTCTCTGCGGTCAGCGCAAGAGCTGATGCCACCAATGGAGCGCTAACACGAATGCTGCCTAATATTGGCGGACCGCAAGCCAACAGAAGACGTCTCTTATCGACGATTGCAGACTCCGTAGTCTTTCATGCCGCCCTGATGTGGACCGGAGCCAAAACGTCCAACTTACAATACGCAGCACGAGTACTTCGCCGAAGTGGAATAAGGGTGGCATTTGGACACAGAACGGCTCCAAGAGATGCAATAGGAGTTATCGCGAACAAAGTACCAGCTGAAATTAAGGCAAAAGAATTGAGTCATCTCTATGCTGGAGCTAAAGCGTCATTAGAAGAAAAAGCTGCAGATCGACTGCATTCGATAGAAGAATGGCAAAGCAAATGGGGTTCGCAATGAACCCAGCTTATCTCAAATATTAGCCTATGCGTAACAAGGAAACACGGAAACGTTGACTACTACCTCGCTAAAACACTGAGTGGTCACGGTTGATTTTTGGAGTTCCTCCATCGGCTCGATCTGGAGAACACCTCGTTCAACCCAATTTGCAACAAGGCGATTGAAAGTGCGGAACACGTATTTTTCTACTGCGATCGTCTCAGAGACAACAGAGACAGTTATGCCCGGATAATCTAGTCACCAAGATGAGCGCATCAAATACTTGCTGGAATGCAGTTAGAGATTTTGACAGGGCTATACCTTCATCGAACAGAGTGGCAACGAAACATGCAGCGAAGAAATCAATAGCAGCTTTCGACTGGAGGTGGCCTGCCTACAAACTGGCGACAAATGACAGACACCTGAGCCAAATGCTCACAACAGTACCAGACTATGACATGCCGGTATTATCGACGTCATTTTTCCCGTTGTTCCATTTGCTGCAGAACTACTCATGAACACAGTTGAATCAGTGAATACTATCGATAGCGTATAACCTCCATACGCCCATGTGTTGTGTTAATAGACATAAACGCAGCTCCGCGTTTTTTCACGGTGGAATTCAACCGAGAAGGAGGATGGTTATATTGTTAGTGAGAGCATGCCCCACATAGCACTGGTGCGACGGCACCTTTGTTGATGTTTCTGATATTTTGATTCTAACCTTCTTAAAGGAAAATGCCTGCATATTTTCATGCATTGAATAGCTTGGTGCGCCTTGTACCGCGTCTACGAAAGTAGGCTGAAGTGGGCTGGCAAAATTTTGTATATAACAATTTGTGTGTAGTCAAAAGGAAAATTTAAAATCAATAACCGAATTAAAATCTTCATACTTTTGAAGCTGTCCAAACTTTTATATATTCAAAAAGAAAAACCTATTAAATTTTTGTACAAACATATTTTAAGGCGCACAGCCATTCATTCAGCGGACTGTTTCCGAATTTTTGCTTAACACAAATTTTCTAATTTTTCCTTAAATCTATTATAGACATATGAATACCGGAACTTTTAGTAAAATATTCTGACTGGTCATCATCATCATCGGTTTCTGTTTCTCTCACTGGAGCATAGGGCCTCAGTAAAAAACCTCCACTTGATTCTATTTTTTGCAAGGAGCTTGATTTCGCTCCGTGTTCTTCCTGACGTTTCAACTTCCTTTTGGACAGTTTTCCTTCAAGATAGTTTTGGACGGCCAATCTTGCTAGCACCTTGTGGATTCCAATCCTGTGCTTGACGACAGATTCCATTTGCGTCCCTGCGAAGGGTATGCCGAATCCATCTCCACTTTCGCAGTTTTATCATGGATCACGGGTGGATTTTTCACCTCTCGTATAGATCGTCGTTACTTATGTTGTTGGGCCACCAGATCTTCAATATCCTGCGTAAACATCTGTTCACACATCTGAATTTTGCTTTCGATCCAATTATTTGTGAGCCAAGTTTCGGATCTATCCTGCATTCAATGAGGTTGAGGACAGATCGTCAATTTTTTTTTGCGTGCCAGTGTGTTTGACGGAGAGAAGGCATATATCATCAGCGTATGCAAAGTCTTCGAGATGTTCATAGAAGTTCCAATAAATACCTCTTCTTTTCCCCCCAATACAGCTTTTTAGTATATCATCAATAAAAATTAAAAATAATAAAGGGGACAACGTAGCCTTGCCGTTCGCCAGCATTGGTGCGAAGGCTTTCCGACAGATTACCAACTCGTATTACTCGCAAATGGGAAAAAATATTCTTCAAAAATTAATTTTTATTGCTAGATAAACCTGTTTTTTTGCCACTCATTTGTGAACGCCTCACCAAAAACAAAAGCTGTACGCCTTTTATAAGCCAAATCAGTGATGGAACTATATTTTTCACATTTCCCTTTCTTGTTGTTGTTTTAACAGTAATAGAAGCCCCGTCAGTGTAGGGTATATCACCGGTCGTCTTCGTCTGGCTCATCTAAAGGTAGGCCCAGGAAAAATGCTGTTTCGACGGGTTGTGTCCAGCGGGAGAGGGGTGTTAGATGAGTAGGTTTGAGGGGCATGTGAAGAGGTGGTTAGTGTCGTGCGGAGCATCTTCACATGCACATATGTTTGGTATGTCGGGCTCAATTCTGGATAAGTAGGAGTTTAACCTGCTACAGTATCCAGAACGTAGTTGTGCCAGTGTTACGCGTGTCTCACTGGGAAGCTGGAGCTCTTCATCTGCAATAGGTGGTGGCTGGTCTCCGATTACGGCATTCACAGGGCGGGAGCTTAAGAAGGTGGTCACGGTCCCCCGATGAATGCCGCTTATTGACTGTCTAAATACTCACTGGTCCAGTAGATTTCTGTCGGTTTTGCCCTGGATCTCGTCGGTATAGTTTAAAAGGTGTCTCCTGACGCGCCTAGGAGGCGGCTCTGGCTCAAGCAGCTGTCTACAAGGGTGAAACCTGCAGTAGCACCCCAGCAGAAACTGTTTGCTGAGCAGTTTATTGTGCTCCATTACACGGACCATTTGGGCCTCGTTGTGAAGGAGTTGAATAGTAGACATCAGGAGGCAACCGGTCGCTGTCCGAATGGCAGTATTTTGGTCTTTAGCTTTTTTCCACTGCGTGTCACTAGTTCCAGGCGACCAGACAGGCGCAGCACAGTTTAGAACCGGCCGACCAATTGGCTCCATTACACGGACCATTTGGGCCTCGTTGTGAAGGAGTTGAATAGTAGACATCAGGAGGCAACCGGTCGCTGTCCGAATGGCAGTATTTTGGTCTTTAGCTTTTTTCCACTGCGTGTCACTAGTTCCAGGCGACCAGACAGGCGCAGCACAGTTTAGAACCGGCCGACCAATTGGCTTAAGTGTCGATAGCAACAGTTCTTTGCCTTTACCTCGAGTGCTGCCGGCAAGCGACTTGAGGATATTGTTGCGATTTTGGACCCTAGTGGCAATTGCGGTTATATGCGCTGAGAAGGAGAGCAAACTGACAAAGGTTTTTGGGATTGCTTACCGTCAGAATAGGTATGTCATCGACTTTTACCCTGAGGGACAGTTTGACCTCTTTTGTCCACGTGGTAAAGAGGGTCGCCGTGGATTTAGCGGGGGAAAGTTGGAGATTCCTCGCAGTGAAAAAGCGAGAAAGGTCGGTGAGGTAGCTGTTCACTTTGGAGCACAGACCATCAATGTCATTGCCCGACACCATTATCGGGCACACGTCAGCGCATGAGACCAGGGAGACTCCCTCTGGTGATTGGGGGAGCTTCGAGATATTGAAGTTGAACATCAAGGGTGAATTGACACCACCCTGCGGTACACCTTGCTTAATCTTCCTCTGCTTTGATATTTGGTCTCGAAAAATCACTGACGAGTGACGACCGCTGCTCAGGTAGTTTGCCCTGTCTAATGAACAGTATATCACCCTTCACATTTTCTCGTTCTCTATGGTTGATTATAAGTGGCTATCGTTTAAAGCTGAGTCTTGCGAATAAATTGCATGACGAAATGCTAAGCTAAGGAAGCTAAGCGCCTCCCTAATTTTCTTGGCATGTCTTGGTTGGTGGACTGTTGCATTGCCAACAAGGAAAATCACTTTGTGTTGCCCCTTTAATTATACTGGGAAATTGTAGACGAAAGCGAGCTTAAATGCAGCAATTAGGTAGCGCTTACTGGTGCAAATCCATTTTCTTTTAGAAGCTTAGACTGGATTACAACTACAAAACATAGTTTGAAGATATAGAGAAAACGCGTCCTTGTAAGAATCTTTTGGCATTGTGTATCGAATATTATTGGCAGAGTTCAAAAATCATTTTAAATCGTGCACACATTTGTAGTTGGCGCCAGTAAATTCCGGTTTCATAGGTATACTGCTGGTACAAGCGTTCATTACGTATTTTTCATCAAAATTTGCAACGAAAACTATCAACCATGACAGAATGCAGTTGGTTTTTGATCACACGCATACACACATACACGCACACATATGCTATGGCTATATTAGCATTCTACATTGGATTTGTGGCGTATTAACGAAAATTCAGGCAGACAGCCAACAGCAATCGTACAAGTTGTCAGTGTTTATCTCTGCTGCCCACCCAGTCCGTACGTGAATCGGTAGGTGGTAGGCGCGCAAGTTCGTTGGCTGTTGGCTAATGTGTCTAGGGAATAGCAATCCGTTCCATGCCTGCCTCTCCTCCTCCTCATTTTCATTGCATGCGCATTCTAGCAAAATGTAATTCAATTATTTACCACATTTCAATTTTGAGTGCCACAAGCATTAATACTTTCACATGTACGAGTACATAGAAGTGTCAGAATAAATTTGCATTCAACCATATTTTCTGACATATGTAAATTTTTATTTGAAATTGTGTCTCTGTGAGTAGGGAAAAGGCTTGCAATAGTTGATGGGCTTGTAATGGTAGTTAGCTTGGGTACTAGATGAGCTAATTTGTAAAATATTAAAATTTTGGGCATATTTTATAGATACCCATTTGAGAAATTAATGTAATAGAGCGTAAGGAAATTTTTCATAAATTTATTCTTGTTATAATAAATTTTATTTTGACAGGCTAATTTTCTAGTACCAGTTGATTTGGTTGAGAGAGCAACGGCAGTTTTACTATTACACCTAAGCTTGCGCGTTGTTATACCATTTGGATTTAGTTCACTGTACTACATACCTATAACCCTTTATTGGGTATTGATGTTGTTCCATTTCATAAATGTGGGAACCTACAGTTCTAAGCCGACTCCAAACGGCAGATGGTGGTTGTATGAGGAGCTTTTCCATGGCAGAAATACACTCGGAAGTTTGCCATTGCCTGCCGAGGACCGACAGACTTTTTCTTTCAGTCTATTGAGTCAGCAATTGCTGTCCATTGTGTGCAGACAATGTATCATTTTCGACTTCAGTATCCCATCTTTTTGTGTTGTAGGCGGCACCTGTTTTGTAGGCATAAAGGGTGGTAATAGCTTTTTGCTTCTTCGAGGTCCTTATCAGGACTCATACCGACGGGTTTTATATTAGAGTGCGAGCCAGACTCTGTTGACCCTGTGCGACTTGCGAAAGGGGAGTAATTATATTACATAAGTAAGTACATAAATCACCATTTCGGCTAGAGGATTGAACTTCAGCTCCCTCTTTTTAGCTTACGTGTCCACGGGAGAAAGGGAGATAGAGAGAGAGATAGATAGAGAGAGAGATAGATAGAGAGAGAGGGAGATAGAGAGAGAGAGAGATAGAGAGAGAGGTAGATAGAGAGTGAGAGAGAGATAGAGAGAGAGAGAGAGATAGAGAGAGAGGAAGAGTGTTTTGGATTATATATATACATAATTGGCGCTCTACACCCTTTCTGGGTGTTTGGCCGAGCACAAATGGAGGTACCTACAGTTTCAAGCCGATTCCGAACGGCAGATATTTTTTATGAGGAGCTTTTTCATGGCAGAAATACACTCGGAGGTTTGCCATTGCCTGCCGAGAGGCCACCGCTATTAGAAAAAACATGTTTCTTAATTTTGGTGTTTCACCGAGATTCGAAACTACGTTCTCTCCGAATACCGGACGGAAGTCACGCACCAACCCATTCGGCTACGGCGATTACGGTATTTTGGGTTAGTTCAAATAAAACCTGTATATGTTTTTAGGCATGCACCCGACAATCTAGGCTATAACTTGACGGTGATTTGAAAATTCATAAGTAACACATGAGTTATTACGGTCTACAGTAAGTATGCCCCACATTCTTTCACCCAGAGCAGTAAAGCCATCAGTAATAGTGATCACGTGGCGGTCCATCGCATTTTTGTTTTATTATTTGACGCAAAAGGCGTAGCGATTACGGAACAATCGTAGAGGTTTAGGATTATGACTACAAATGCTCTATTTATCTATTTTCAACCACAGCCTGGTTCAACTAGTCTCGAGCTGCTTTGCATGATTTTCTCTCTCATTCTAGCGCTTTGATAGCGTATCTTTTATTGGCGGTAGTTTTGAAAAGTCAATGAATTTCTGTACCTTGGAGTTATGCTGAGTGCGCAGAAATATGCATCAATGGCCATACAAGAGAGGATACAAACTGCAAAAAAATCTTACTTCTCGCATACAAAACCAATGAAGGCGAGAATACTTTCCAGAAACCTGAAGCTTCGAATACATAAAGCCGTTATAGGACCTACATACATTCACTTACAGTTGCAAAGTTTGGGGGCTGAAATCAAATGAAGTCGATCAATTAATTTGTATCAAAAGAAAGATTCTCCGAAAGATGCCCTGAACGACTTGAAGATGACTCTTACCGCATTCGGTACAATGACGAGTTAGACACACTTATCGGAGGTACAAATGTTATCGAATACGTTAAACAGGAAAGAATTTGATGGTACGGTGCCATTCTGCGAATGAGTAATGCTAAAACTGTAAAAAATATCTTCGAAATAAATCCACAAGGGGATAGAAGAAGGCATACGACACTACGGGCATATCCGATGTTAAAAGAAAAGCTGAAGACCGAGTGATGAGGAAGCGAATTGTAGCTTAAGCAATGATTCACGCCGAACTGTAATCCGATGATGATAATTTTTTCTTGGCTGACCATCAGCTAAGTGAGGGTTCCTTGTTATTTGGTTTCTTGTGCTTTAAGGTTACTTAGTACCCAGCAAATTCGGAAAATGACATGTTTTATTTATTATTTGGAAATACGCATGCAAATACAGTTATATTTCCTGAAATAAATTATGTGAGTTAAGGGGACCGATATACCTGTAAAATTTCGAAAAAAACAAATTTTTTTTTCATAAAATGTTAATATAATCCTTTAAGAACAAACTTTAGACGCGTTTGTCTCAAAACTATATTTTTCGAATTGGCGTACACGACAACTCGAAAAGTTATTGAGCGATCTTCCTGAAATTTTGCCCACATCTTTTTTATGAAATTACTTTCTATGTGAATTTACAATTTCAAAAATTTTCAAAAAAAATAATTTTTTCGAAGCAAAAATAGTAGGAAAATTCGCCCCAAAATTCATTTTTTTAAGCATTTTATTCCGCGATTTTTTTCCAATTATTGTTAATTCATATAGAAATTATGACATTAATAAACAAAAAAAATTTTGGTTTTTTGTATTTAGGTCACTGACGCCGATGCTACAATGTCCGCCGATTGAGAAGCCCTGATGACGCGGATCGCTTAGAGAAATAAAACACACCCTTTTCGTTTAATAGATTCTTATATTATAATTTAACACTAAGCGCGGTTGCCTTTATATACATTATCTAAAGCGGTAAGTTATGCGGTAAAAACTTAAGCGGTAAAATATGCGGTAATTGCGAGATGAATAATAAGCAGTAAATAAATAAAGTTCAAAGACCTAATTAAACAGCAATATGTACCTACGCACGTACATACGTGTAAGAAAAGGATATGCGGTAATTGCGGGATGAATAACAAAGCAGTAAATAAACTCTAAGTTCAAAGCCCTCTAATGCACGTACATATGTACGTGTAAGAACAAAGGATATAGCATAAAATAGAATAACAAAAGCGATCGTTTACATTGCTGACATTAACCCTTAAGTAATATTATAAAAATTAAAACTTAAATTAAATGCATAGACGGACTCAACATACCGCCGCCCTTGAACTATCTCAATAAGTTCAATATAGAAAATTACAAATTATAGGAAAGAAAAATATGAAAAGCTTAATAACATTTATGATGAATTAGTAGTTTCTTCGTGAAATAAGTCTTCTTTCGTTGGTAAAGGGCAGAGCAAATCGACAGCAGCGTGGATGAAACAGCGTGCGTAGGTGGTGCGGATCGCAGGTAAATCCCCCATTGATTGTGCGGCGAGATTGCGGTTGAGACAGGTGCACTTTACGCATTTGCGATATGTGCTACGAATTAAGCTGCGGGCGCCAATAACCCAATATCGACGTTGCAGGATGGTTTGCATGATGCGGGGTCCAGCGTGTAATGTAATTTCGTGAATATCGCGAATGATCAGTTTCGCAAGTGGGCAGTTTTTTGGCAGGATGATCGGATGTCTTACATCAGCAGCTACTTCAGCGTTCTTGATCCTACCTCCTACTTGCAAGACGTTTTTCCCATCAAGATATGGCTGCAATGTCAAAATACTACTCCGAAGCGGAATCGGCTTTCTTCTGTTACAAAGAGAAATTTCGTTAGAAAAATACAGTGATTGTGTATACCTTATCAAGCGCAGTTCAGCTTCGGATATCTCTTGACAGCAGGGAGGACCGACCCGTTTAGCAGCGTTGATTCGTGTCTTAACACGAGCGTTGACGAAAAACCTTAACACGTAAGCAATGATGCGGCGCAGCTTGGAATACGATGAATATCTCATCAATACCGGCCAGTGGTCATCTGAGCTTGTAGCATGGGCGACGACCTTGCTACGAACGCCCAACTGAGTTGTGTGTTGCGAAGATGATAGCTTCCAGAAATGATCAGGACCTTTTAAGAATTCAGGACCAGACCACCATAGTTTTTGATGCAGTAGTTCGGACGGAGTTACACCTCTAGAAGCGCAATCTGCTGGATTCAGTTCAGAGCGGATATGGTTCCAACATTCAGGCGGTACATTTTCGCGATGTCCGCGGTTACTGCGTAGCGATGTGTTAAATAATGCATCGTTCAACGAATTCCCGGTGGTGGTTTTGGCGGACGCATTGAACACGACTCTCAATTTAGTCGTGACGCTTGACTCTTTTACAACGGGGTGATGCGGCATATAGAACGTTTGATTCGTTGGCGGTGGTGCAAGTTCCATGTGCTTCATGTCGATGAGTTCTTGCATGAACTCATTGTAGCGTTGGCGTAGGTCGTCATCTCGCGGAAGTCTTTTTTCGATGCTTAGTAGACTTCGAACAGCATAACTTCGCGATGCTCCCAAGGGTACGTCAGATTTCAGCGGCAGCTCTACTATAAATCGCCCGTCAGGTGACCTTCTGTGCGTTTTTTCGAAAAGCTCTTCACAATAGCGTTCTTCGTAGGTGAGGTGGGCCCTTTTCGGTGCTTCTTCTAACTCCCAAAGTCTAGTGAGCGCTCGATCTAAATGGACTTCACAATGCAGAGACTGTAAGCCGAGCGAAGTGGATTCGGATCCATCGACATTTCCAAACAGCGTCCAACCGAAAACCGTTCGTTGAGCCATGGGCGTACCGGGTGGCCCCTTACGAATCTCCGAGCAGAGGAGCTGTCCCATGACGTCCATTCCGACCAAGATATCGATACGCCCGGGTTTCATGAAGTGCTGATCGGCTAAAAGTAGATCTTGTATGTGCGGCCACGCCGACACCTTCAAGGGCTGTGTTGGCAAATCACTTGTGATTTTAGGCAGAATCAATGCGTCAACAGTAAAGCATTGGGCTGAAAAATGAGATGATAATGAGAGTAATACTTCACCTCTAGAGCGTATCCCTTGGGAGGAACCAATTCCAGAAATCAATATTGCGGACCCTCTTCGCGGTAATCCTAAGCGTTGTACACATGACTCGGTTACGAAGGAAGCATGCGAACCAGAATCAAACAGCAAGCGAGCGGGTTGCCAATGACCAGAGCAATCGCGTACCTTGACCAAGGCGGTTGCCAACAGCACAGTCCTTTCTCTTGGATGAGGCTGGTTGGGATTGGCATTCAAATATGAAGACGTACAGGCAGCAGCGGTGTCTGTGGAAGGACCGTTAGCGGATGAAACGGTTGTGTCCGTTTGATGCATGACGTCTGCGGCAGGGGAGAAAGGCCTAAGAGAAGCGCTGTTAACGAAATGAGAAACGGTTGTAGCGTTAGTTATAGCGGCAGTATTATGCAACAGCGTGTGATGGCGTTGATGGCAAATCCTGCATGCAGATGTGCTGTTACACTTTGCCTTATAATGGCCTGAACTCAAGCAGTTCATACACACGCGCGATTCTCTCACAAATTTCGATTTACCGTTTGCGTCAAGGTCCCGAAATTTTTCACAACTGTATATTTTGTGTGGCCCGTTACAAAATGTACAGCCCGTGCTGTTCTGATCTTGCACTGCGTGAAACACATTCGTAGACTTACACACCGACGCGGTTTTACCCTTAGCTGGCACTAATCCCGTTGACGATGATAGCATTGATAGAGAACGACATCTAACTTCTAAAAACGTGGACAGCTGTTCGAATGACGGAGGCTCATCAGTGACGAGTGATAGCTCCCATTGCTTTCGTGTCTCGAAGTCTAATTTATTGACTAGTTCGTACACTAGCCAATCGTCCCAAAACTCCACTGGACGTCCCAAAGCCTTAAGCTCGCGTATGTGTTGCTGGAAGGCGTCGATCACTCCCTTAATTGCGTCGGCGGTGTCACTAGCTGCCCTCTTTACGTTGGCCATAGCTCTAAAATGTCCTTCAACTATAACGCGCATGACCTTATAACGCGATTTTAGTAGGTCCCAAGCTTCTTCATAGTTGACATCACATATCTTAAACCCACTTATGATTTTTAACGCATCACCCCTTAAACAACTGCGCAGATAGTGCAGTTTTTGCCCATTTGACAGGGCTGCATTACTGTCGACCAAGGTAGAAAACGCGTCGAAAAAACCGATCCACTCCGTGGAGTCCCCAGAGAATTGGGGCAGCTCCATCTTTGGCAGTCGTATTGCTGCAGACACGGGCGTTGTCACGGACGCGGGTTGCGCTTCGGCACGACACTTCTGTACGCGGTTGAAGTTTGCCAAGGCCGTAGAGTACCACGTCTCAGCTTGGATTCGTACACTTTCTTCGATGTCCATATTGTCACTTCCGCACGAAATTTCAACCGCATCTTGAGCGGTATTAAAGCGAGCCCACTGCTCACTGAGCAGTTGCATATAGCTTTTTATGCTTTCTGCATCCATTGTAAACGCATCGTCCGTACTCTTGGCCATATACCGCTTAATGGCGTTAAGCGCAGAGTCGCGTGTTTTCACGGAACTCGACATTTTTTTTTTTTTAGTAAATTCGAAGGACGATACGCGCACTGCTATCACGCACAAATCCACGCACTAATTTTTATTGCCTTGATATTCCCTTTTAAGAGATTCTTCACAATCTCAGGACTGCCAATGATGTGCTCCTTACAGAAATTACAACTCACAGAAATTCTGTATTTCTAATTGAATATCTTCAATTTTTTATCGCTTATATAGCTTTATTTTAATTGCATTTAAACCGTGAACCTACGTATTCAAAATTTTGCAATTTTGTTTCCCTTAATCACACTCGCAAATCCTTTTTTTTGTTCACTGGTTACTTATATATTTTTCGCTCACTGGTTATTTATTATTTAACATTGCATGCACCTTAGCCAAAATCTATTGGCTAAACTTTTAAAATGCGGGCTTGACTATCCGGCTCGAAGGACCAAAAATGATGACGCGGATCGCTTAGAGAAATAAAACACACCCTTTTCGTTTAATAGATTCTTATATTATAATTTAACACTAAGCGCGGTTGCCTTTATATACATTATCTAAAGCGGTAAGTTATGCGGTAAAAACTTAAGCGGTAAAATATGCGGTAATTGCGAGATGAATAATAAGCAGTAAATAAATAAAGTTCAAAGACCTAATTAAACAGCAATATGTACCTACGCACGTACATACGTGTAAGAAAAGGATATGCGGTAATTGCGGGATGAATAACAAAGCAGTAAATAAACTCTAAGTTCAAAGCCCTCTAATGCACGTACATATGTACGTGTAAGAATAAAGGATATAGCATAAAATAGAATAACAAAAGCGATCGTTTACATTGCTGACATTAACCCTTAAGTAATATTATAAAAATTAAAACTTAAATTAAATGCATAGACGGACTCAACAAGCCCCGTTGCGACCTTCCTGGAAGAATTGAGTGTACATCCGCCATTTTAAATGATTAAAATTAAAAAAAAATGTCTATTATTTTAATGTAGAAATAAACTGTATGCCAATTTAAAAAAAATATATATATTGACTTCTTCATTGTAAATAATTTTTATGAAAATCAGGGAATATATGGCCGTTTACAGGTAGCTGCCCCCTTAAAAATATAATTAAAATTTTCTCAAAAAAGTACCGGAAATTTATATATTTATTTTAAATGAAGAATTCCAGATATTTTTTGGACAGAATGTATAATATTTCATAAAACCTTCTTCTGTTCTATTCAACTTGCTCTAAATTTTAAGGGGTTAGGGGAATTTGGAATTTTTGGATTTTTTTGCATTTTCTTAAAGTATTGTATATTAAAAATATTGTGTAAAAATTTGAAGTGAATCTAAAAAATACTTTTCGAGTTTTTCAAGAATTAACAAATGGCGCTCCGGAGCAGATAAGTGCGCTAACGATAAAACTCGAGAAGGTAGAATGCTACGTAGGCAAAAGCAAGTCGATATTTTGGAAGCTGCTATGAGTATTATTAAGTAGTTAAATAATTCGTAAAACTCTACATAATTCGATTGCAAAACTTTAAATCCGTTTTTTCAAAACTATGTTTTTTGAGCTGGTGATGACTGTAACTAAAAACCGCTTGGTGGATTTCAATAAAATGTATACTGCTTTTGAAAAACATAAAAAACTCGTGCTTGATCGCAGGATTTTTTATTTTCAAAAATTTCGATTTTTTTTAAACAATTAATTGCCGGTTTTTTTCGGAAATCTGAAAAATATTTCCTGCGGCCGCCATATTGTTAATTTTGAAAAAAAGGGACTTCTGGAAAAATGGGCTCCACACAAACAGCGATAACTTTTACAAATATACATTTTTTTGTTTTTTTAATTTTTCTTAAGGGAGCCTGGTTTATGGGGTCAAAAAAATCATTTTTTTTTTCTTTCGAACTAACAGAATAGATTAAAAAAAATGTTTCAAGATTTTTATACCAAGTTGAAGTGAATTTTTTTTTTTTTATGGAAAGGCGTTTTTTTCTTTAAAACCTCCAAAAAGTTGAAATTTTGGAATTTCTCTCAGTTTTCTTAGTTCATCTAGAATAAAAAATCATGATAATTAGAAATCCATTTGAATTTTTTGCTTAAGATAATAATTACGAGCTGTATCTTGTACGCCAGTTGGAAACTCCAGCGTTGCAGCGCTCTACTAATATAGAAATTAAACCTTTTTTTCAACTTATTTTATCCAGTACAAAAATTTTTTATACTTTTTAAATGTTCATTAAAAGATAGAAAAAACGTTGCAGTGCTAAATTAATCTTTTCCTTAAAAAAATATCGCAAAGAGATGCAATTTTTAGACCTCATAAACCGGGCTCTCCCCTTAAGTGAAGTCGAAGCATGATGTATTAATGCCATGTTTTTATTTTTGTAAAATAAAGCAATTGACTAGCCAAAAAAAAATTATTTAAAAATAAAATTTTTTCGTGCCTCTGACTTCCCCTAGCCCCTTAAATTTTATTAAAATTATTCCGTATATTTGCTTAAAACCTAATTGCTAGCAGTTTCTATAAATTTATGGAATTGAAAAAGAATTACGAAAATAAGGTGCATTGAATATCCGATCCTATTAAAATGGCGTTCCACAGTTTCCACACATTTCCTAAGTTAATTTGGCCCACTTTATATTGCGTCCTTGAACAACATCCACTTACCCACGCACACACACTCAAATATATGCATACATACAAATGATTTTGCATGCAACAAGAGAAATAGTGTAAAATCCAGCTAACTGAAGCGGACACTTGTGGCAAGTATAATACGCAAGATCCAAGTGAGGTGTATAGTAGTAGTAGTAGTACGTGAATATGCATATGGGGTGGTACAAGTTCGAGTACAAATTTTCAACGAGCATAAATTTATGCCAAAAAAGTGACAGTCAAGCTGGAACAGCAACTGAGCCGACTACACAAGAACGCAGCCTCGTAGGCAAGTCGTAGGTATCTGTGTGTATGTGAGTGTGTGTATGCCATGCATACACATTCGTTGCATGAGTGAAATTACTGATGAAGAAACACGCTGATGAGGCACACACACCCATACACACGCTCGTATGCGCTTAGAAATTTATGTGCTTATGTGAAACGTAAAAATGCAGTACGACTATCAATGCATGCCTGAAGGTGTGTTTGTATATACACATACGAATATACATGTGTGCAAGTGTAAGTGGAAATGTATAAAAGTTTTCATTTAAATGCACACAATTGACATGTCAACTCGACTTGTCGAGTGCGAGAGTGTGATAAAAATCATAACATGAAGGGCCGTCGTCGCCACTCCTCCAAAGCGGCACTCAACTAAAGCCATGGCACACATACACACATCCTTATTAAATGTGTACCACAAAATATGCGAATTATAAATAGTAGTGGACAAAAGAGGCAAAGGAACTCATTTTGCGTTGTGTTGGCTGGCGTTCGTTGCATTCCTGTTGCCGCCAATTATCCACTAAAGAAAAGCAAAGAAGCGACGACAGCAAAATTGTATGATGAAAATGGAAATATGAGCGAAAAAAAAACACAACGCTTTTTGCTGCTTGCTTGCATGCACATACATACAAATATACATACATACAAACATTCACACATTCATATGTAGTTTTATGGTGCATGGTAAAGCATACAGTTCTACTTGCTCTGGAAGGTGTGTGAGTGTGTTCGGAAAAGTTGAGTGGTTATGCTGAAAGGCCGATTTGACACTTCATGCACATGAAAAGCGCACACATTTTGGTGAGCAGCGTTGCGGAGATTGCTTTTGTGCATCCTAATATAGTTTAGTTATACAAGTCTGTGTGTATGTATGTATGTATGTAGTAAAAGTAGGCATACATGAAATTGGATAAAAATACTATTTGAGTGGTATTGAACGTTGGATTTCATGCACTATAGAGCAATGGGAATGTAAGAGGGTTTTAGCAATTTAAGGAAGCAGCTGACAGAATGCTACAATTTCAAGTCTTACTCTCACCTCTTCGCCCTACACCCTGGTAGCCTGAGCAGCCATAGCTGGAGACGAGCTTTCCACGTTCCCACGACCACTGGTTCTGCGTAACCGGATTTATAACCGGTCAAGGATAGTCACTTCAACAGCATTCCCCGCATGTGCAGGGAGAATATTTATGCTGCCACAACAACAACAACAATAACGAGGTATTCAATCACACCAAACACTCCCCTTCCTCTGGACCCAACCGGTCGAAACAGCACGAGTTAGACGAAGACAATCGTTGACTACAACGCACTGGCCGGGCCTAGTGACAGCTATAACAACAACAAAAAGGTATCCAATCCGCGTAGGAAAGCAGGATAGTTTCGGGGAGTGGTGCTACTTTGACATACACAATTTAAAGCCTCTGGAAGTTCGTAGTGTCTGTTTCGAAGCAAGCTTGCAGAAGGCATCTGTTCTTCAGGTTAGAAGTGGCTCCTCAGACTTGCAACTTATGGATGTGCTCGATATTTTTTAGATACAGATATAAAAACATGAGTTTAAAGCCGCGAGGAATGCAGTTTCCAAGAGATGTGGGCAAACTATTGTGTCGCAGCAGAGATGCAGAATTTGTGTTTATATGGGAATACATCTGAAAGCTCAACAAAAGATTCTAATGGATTGATATCTTCACCGTGAAATCAAAAATATGAATTGGGATTTGGACGCTATGTCCATTCGGAACAAAAGGAACTACTTCGGTTAGGTGAGGTTAGCTAGACTTACTTAAGACAATGCACGCGGGGGTCCTAAGACTCACTGTGATACCTGCACTTTATTTCCATTAAGTTGCCATTTAGATCTTTTTAAGAAGGTAAGTAACTAGTCCCTCCTGAGAGACGTTTTGCAAATTTCTCACATCTTGCCCGGCTTCTTTGAAGTGAAGGACATTCACAGAGGAGGTAACGACTTAATTTCTTCTTCATCCCCACAACTCTTGCAGAAGTGATTGTGAGGTATACTCGTTCTATTGGCTGGCTGCCCAGTGCAGTGTGACCTGTTATAACACCTGTGAGGGCGTTGTTGGTTGTTCTGTTGAATCCGAGCAGACCTTTTGGCCTTTTAAGGCTCCGTTATGGCCAGAGCGCTTTGGAGACCCTACAGTAAGCAGTCAAATACTACCGTTTATTGGTTCCCGCGATTAGGCTCAAGTCAATCGCAGTGCATAAATTATTTACTCAAAGCTCAAAAATTCACTTAGTTATAAGAACTTTTAATTGAGTATTAGTGTCGTTTCGTTAATTTCAAGCTACTTTAGTACTTCTGCTGCGCCGAGCTCGTGTTCGTAAATACTCGAAAAGGAAGCGCAGTGTACTCAAATTCATTTAAAAAAGTTCGAACTCAGTTTACTAGAAAGGCTACAGCTAGGCTAGAGTTCTTGAAAGGGTACAGATGACTCTTCGATCAATGTTTTAATAAAGTGTTAAATTTTTTATCGATCAAGCGCGTCATAAATTAGTGTTTGAGTGCCGAGGGTTTGAGTCCTCTACATTGAGAATCAAAATAGATGAGAAAGTTTTTGGAGCGCCGACATTAAACGCTCATTTTGCTACAACAATGAAAAAGGCAACGATATTATGGCCATCGGAAAGCACACGATCACATTTTTAGTTAATTTTGTTGGAAAGTACTTTCAAAGAACGGCGTTGTGCTATGCAAAGATGTGGAGATAGTCCAGAAATAATTCATATGTTAAATTAAATAATTCATGTATTTAAAAGTGCGCAAATAATTCTGATCGATTCCATGCCAAGTGATTCTAGTAAATTTGACATTCTCGTAAAAATTTCTAATTAATTTATTTGAAGGCTTGAGTATAATAAGAAGTAGATCGAAAAAATTCTGAAAAAATGTAGTAATTTTGATAAATTCAATGTTGAAGTTTTCGTATTAAGTTTTTTGAAGTGAAACACCTTCCGTTCTTTTTAAAACTGTTATACCTTTTTTAAGATATAATATATTTTTTTTAAATAAAATTTTTCGGGGAAAAAATTAAAAATGTAAAGAAGTAAAAAAAAACAATTTTAAATAAATTAAAAAAATTAAAAGTTTAAAAATTAAAAATAATAATAAGGTTATAATAAAAATAGTTGTTTGGTGGAAGAAAACTAAACATTTAAAGAAGTCCAAAAAATTACATAATATAAAATACATATTTCCTATTTTAAAATTAATTTTCGGGAGAAAAACATTTAAAAATTAAGAAATAAAAAAAAAAATTTATTTCCCCCAAAAATTTATAAATTTATAAACTTTTTAAATAAATTTTTGGGGGGAAAAATTCAAAACTTAAAGAAAATAAAAATAAATTAAAAAGTTACAAAATTAAAATTTAAAAATAAATTTTTTGGCGGAAGAAAATTAAAAATTTAAAGAATTAAAAAATTTCTTTTATATATTTTTTTTAAATAAAATACATATTTTATATATAAAAATTAAAAAGAAACCGAGTTATCATAAAATATATTTTGTTTTTTTAATTTTTTGAAATTTTGTTTTTGTAATTTTACAGGTATTATTAAAAAATAAAAAAATTAGCAAATACATTGCGGCAGTTCAAGCATACCGAAAATAAACATGAAAAAAGTTATGGCATCTTATTTCTAATTTTTATTATTTTTTTTTTTAATTTAGATACCACAAAAGAAATCACTCTATATTTGTGCAATACTTAGACGTAAATAAATTAGACTCAAAATAAAAATGGGAGAACACTAACTTGCGAATACTCTGAGCCGTACAAGAGTACAAATTCTCAACCAAATATTTTGTTACTGTATAATGTAAATATGCACCATAGATAAAATAAAATATATGAGAGTTTCGTAGCCTGAAGTTGGACTAATTTGAGCTTAGGTGACTGCCGCTGTCCCCATGGTGCCGAGCTACATCTTAAGCCAAATGGGCTATCGTGATGAGACGTGAGCAGGTTTTCATTGCTGGTGCTTTCTTTGACCATGACCTGTAATCATTTCCCTTATGAAACGCTGGAAATGCCAAATGTTCAGGAGCTCCAAGTTTAATAGACATTTCAAGAAATATTTGCCAAAATAGGGATGTTGTGCTTTTGACAGAGCGGGATAGTGGCTGACACGCTTTTCAGTGCTCGCCATCTTTTTGTGGCTTTACAGCTGCATCAGAGCAAGCTCACTTGAGGAATTTCATTGCCATGCAACACCATATGGCTGCATGCAGGAGTGAAACTTGCCACACCATGAATGGAGGAACCGTCATGGAGATTAGAGGTTTGGATCTGGCTTTGGCAGATTTGTCCTTTCTCTCAACAAATGGGCTTCCTGACGCATCTACTCATTGCTTATTAAATAAAAGTCAGTCTAAGCTGGAGATTTTGTATATAAATAGGATGAAACGCCTGCGTTACGGGCAGAAACTAACTACTGCTTAGTTCTTTTCCTCAGCAGCTCATTTGCAGCGCAATGTCTCTGGCAACCTTAGAGTCTGAGTTTCATCGAAAAATTTTGAAAAAATCAAGTCAGCTGCTTGTACATAGATATAGTTTAACACTGAATTGGAAAACAAAACTCAAAACAAGAATCAATCGATGCGGACTCTTGCGGTTATTATCGCCAATTGCAATGTGGTCTAAAAGCGTTTGCCAGGATTCAGCGCAAACTATTAACACATATCGAAAAAGGAAGTCCAGCGCTGGCTTTTACTGCTGGGTATACGTAAACCCTCTTGCTACAGCTACTAATTTGTATTTGAACGCACACGTATGTACGCCTGTCTGTGCCAAGAAATGCAAGTGAGTGCACACACAAAGCGCTCACCCTCGCCTGCTTGGCTGATTGTTGTTGAGCGCATTGTAAGTCAAATAAAAAATTATTCAGACAGTGATTTTTGCTGATGTCAACAATGTTGTTGACAACACTAGTGGCTACAGCAACAGCTGCAGCGTGCCAAACACAATGGCGGAGCATAAGTGAAGACCTGAAGAAAAAACAATGACAATGTCGCCTACAATAGGCACTTGGCAGTAGCTCATTTCAATCGCGCCAACTGTTGTGGCATGCCACAAAGCACATAAGCATACATGGATATGCTGCCGTTGAATTTAGTAGCAGTGAAGGGTCAAAGTGGTTAATGAATTCTATAGGATACTTAATAGTGCAAAAGCATTCAATTGTGCAGCACTGAAAGGTTAACAAATTTGGCAGAAAAATCAGGCAAACAATTAGGGTCGTTTTTTATTATTCCTTTCAAGTGATTGGCGCTTTTTTTAGAAAAGTTTGTTAGGAAGAATTTCAATAAAATTCCTATTGCAATGACCAGCACAATCGAAATGCTGCATAAAAGAGCAAACTGCTGAGCTATGGCGATAAATTTCTACGGAGCAAAAAAACAAAAAAAATAAAAAAATTCTAACAATTTTCGAACTCTACAGATTAGTGAATCAGCGAATTATGCAATCAGTAGGCCCTTTGCCATCAATTGTAAATTGTAATTCCAATCGCTGGTCAACTGACATAAATTTGCCTTTATTAATATTTTATTTATTTTCCTTGCACTCTGTTAAATACCAAACTCTTTTTAAAAAGTCAGATTACTACAATTCAATGCAAGTTTATGTATGTGTGCATGCGTCTGTGTGTCCATTTGACGTCATTTGGGTCATAAGCTTCCGCTTTTGTTGTTGGATGAAAAATTCTGAATAACTATTATGACCCACTGAGCTTCTAAATTGAGTGTCAAACCGCATATTTGTAAGTACTTGCATGCTTGCCTATTCGTATCTGCATGTTGATGTGTGTGTGTGCATGTTGGCATTTTAGATGCGTTAGTCGAAGTGGCAAAAAGGCAATGAATAAATTACTGCTGTATTCTAAAGTTTGATGGGCTAAAGCATAGTTGGTTAAATTAGTTTTCAACTAAAATGACAGCATTTTATAATTTAGAAAAAAATGGTTTTAAATTCTTATTAAATCGAATTATACCAAGTGAATCAGCAGGCGTTTCGCACTGAAGGACCTGGGGAACGCAAAGTAAACCTCAAAGATTGTTCAAGAATATAAAAGAAGCCAAATTCTGTTGCAAGACGGAATAAGCTTGCACTTACATATATGGGTTCCAGGACACCGCGGTGTTGACGGAAATGAAATTGCCGACGAATTGGCCAACTGCGGTTCAGCGATTACCACACAGGTACCAGAGCCAATAATCGGAATCAGTTCTACAGGAATCACGAATTAGATCAGCGATTATGTATGCAGTTTACATAAAGATCGATGGTCCGGTCAGGAATGCTGCAGAACAGCAAAGAGTTTTCTGACAAGCCCGAACAGCCCGAACAAACTTTCTACTAAAACTTGGAAGAAAAGTCATTGATGATGGTGCTAGTCGGATTTATTACAGGAGACAAACCATGGAATCAGCTTGTGACCACCATTGGAATCATTGGGGACCCGATTTGTCTGTCTTGCTTAGAGGAGCTAGATAGCACTGAGCATTTTCTGTGAGTGAGTGTCTTGACCTTGCTAGAACAAGGTTACGAATTTTGGTTTCGGATGTTATGAGAACGAGTAAAATTCGTTCTCACAAAATTCTCATAGTAGTAGTTATCTCTGTCTCTATTCTTCCAATCCCTTTCTCTCTGTGGCTTTTCTTCTTTCCCCCTTGACTATCTACCCTTTTACTTTTTTTTCAAATATTTAATAATGGACGAGTTAGAAAGAAAACGATACTCTGGCTGGAGAGCTCAAGGGCATACATTTATGCTTAAGAGATTTATGTTTAGGAAGAAGAAACCTATGGAGCTTAAAAACCACAAAACACATGTGACAAAAGTTGTACTTAATGCCTTTAAAGTAAGGAAAAACTATTGTAGACAGCAAAATAGTCAAGTAAAGAAGGGGGTTTACATTCGTTGCATTCATTCAGTCTGTCAAGCCAATACCAATACAAGTACGATTCTTTATTTCTATTGACTGAAGTGATATATGATGTGGCGAGAAGTTCAACAAACAAGCGTTGATACGTGCATATGCACATACATATTTGTGTTTGCCTTTGTGTTTAGGCTACTTTGAGTGTGGGTAGAGCTAAATTTAGAAGTGTTGTAGGATAAATAAAATTGACATAAATTGTTGTCAATGAGATTAGCGACAAAAGTGGTTTCTATTCGTCACCGTTTATTTTGGAGAGGAAAGCGGCAGACGGTATGTGATCCCGTGTTATGTTGAGTGTGTGTTTGTGAAATTGAAGACTCATATGTATATGAAGATAATCGACAAAACTGTCAAGGGCATTCGATTTATTAATGTTTATTGAAGTCGGTTCGATGATGGTGCGCATCTGTATGCAAAGTTTTGATGGTATTTGTAAGGGTGCTAAATTGGCATCGAATCGTTTTTATACAATTCATTATTGTGTGTTGAATATCTTTTATCTTAAATTATAATCAGCAAACATTTAGTGACACTTTTTAAATCTGAATGGTTGGGAATGCCAGATCCAAGGGACTTGAATTTTAAGTTTTGCTTTGTTCACATAATTTTATCGAGGAAGGAAAGTATTGGCGTACTGCCACTAAATTCAATCTACTGAATTAATTAAAATAATTAAACTGGTAAATAATAAATTAATGAGAGGAGTGTTAGGCAGACATTTTTGTGAACAGGGTTGCCACCTAATTTCAAGCGGTGCAAATAATTAAAACTATTTATTAAAACTGTTTAATTATTTAAATATGGGACTTTTAGGCAGAAATATAATATATGTGAGGAGGGTTGATACCTAATTTGAAGCTATTCAAATAATTAAAACTATTTATTAAAATTATTTAATTATTTGAATAGGGTTGTTTTAGGCAGAAATATAATATATGTGAGGAGGGTTGCCACCTAATTTCAAGCTATTCAAATAATTAAAACTATTTATTAAAACTATTTAATTATTTAAATAGGGGAGTTTCAGGCAAAAATATAATATATGTGAGGAGGGTTGCCATCTAATTACAATTTTGAATAGTTAAAACTATTTATTAAAACTATTTTATTATTTGAATAGGGCAGTTTTAGGCAGAAATATAATTTATGTGAGGAGGGTTGCCACCTTATTTCAAGATATTCAAATAATTAAATAGTTGCCATTAATTTAATAGCTTAAATTAATGAATAGCTTGAATTTATGAGAGGGGTTATAGGCAGACAAATTTGTGAATAAGGTTGCCACCTTTCTGGGATACCATTCAAACTATTTTAACTTTAAATCTGATATAATCGTATATAAGGTTGCCGTCTAATTTATATATAAAAATTATTATTTAAATAATATAAATATTCATTGGTTTCTCGGAAACGATTCTAATGATAATTGCTTTCAGACAATATATTAATTTGTAAGAATACAACTGGACAAAAGTTATCCCTGAAAATATTTTTACAAGGTTGTCACCTAATTTAAACCAGTTGAACATTGAATGAAGTATAAAGTGTATACCGATTGACAAGTATTTTTGACAACATTAATACAAAAATATTTTTATTAGAGTTACCATCTCATTTTGATTTGATCGCAATTTTGCATGTGGATATCTAAGTTAATCAGGATAGGTGACATCACTGCGAATATGACTCTAAAACTGCTACCTTTCAAATGAGAAAAAAATATTAAAATCATAAGCTTTTATTGCGACATATTTTGAATGGGGTTGCCACATAATTTTTATAATTATTTAGTACGTATATTCATTAACTGGTTGGCAACTGCTTTTATCCGAAAATGTTTTTGAATAAGGTTGCCACCTACTGTTGAAAAAATATAAAAAAATTTCGTAATTCATTGAAAAATGAAGAAAGAACCTTCATGGCCACAAAAAAAGCAAAATTTCTCACGGCATACTCAAAAGATGTCAGACAAAGCGGAATTTTAAATTGTTACTCCTGTCCATCACTACCTCACTTGGAAAAAAGGCTTATGTTGATTTAAGTTATTTTGAAACAATTTATTTCGGTAATAAACTAACTTAAGTTAATATTTCAAATGAGACTATGCGTTCGATTGAGGTGTGAAAACATTTGCGCCGTCCTAAATTTCTGAAATATTTTATAAAATAACTAAAATTTTTTTCGACAAAAAAGTAAAGTTTAAATATTTTTTTGCTGTAAAATTATTTATAAACAAAGCCTTTTAAAAAAATATCACATTTTATATTTAAACATATAAACAATTTCTTTACCTATTACGCAGAAGAGGGGGCGATGCTGTTGATAAATTTTCACCGCTTAATGGTTGCTCTTGACGCGGTCGCAGAACCGGTGTTAGGCCCCATCGTTCGATGAAATCTATGCGGGAAATGGTTGATGATGAGCAAGTTGTTGTAATTGGTTGTAGTTTCGCCAATTTTTCGTATTTCACTTTAGCTCACGCCCTACCCTACACACTTTGATTTACTAAAGAGATTTTTTAGCCCAAGCTTTCACACACACAAAAGAGCGCGCGCGCACACCCTAATAGAGCTTACACACGCGTAAAAGCTCTAAGCTAAATTTAAAGTGTTGATTTGAAGGGAAAGCTCTACTTTGTTGAAAGTCGCCAAGATGTGCGTCGTAATAGACATTTAGATGCAATAAATAAAGATCTCTTTCATATATAAAAATAATAAAAACCAGGTTGAGCTTTTCGTATGCCTGTTTTCGTTTTGGTCTGTTGTTTACTGTTGTTGGTGTTCGGAATAAAAGTGAATACGCGTATTTGTAGTTGTAGGTAGCAGCAGTAGTAGAGGTAGGTAGGTAGCAATAGTTTTAATTCGAAGTCGAATAGTTGAGAAGTTTTAGCCGAGTAGTAGTAGAAATGAGCGCGCGCTAGTTGCTGACTTGTTGTCAATCTTTAATTTGACTTATTTGCTTGTTTTGTTATGGCTAATACTAATTTCTTCCTTTCTGCGGTCGGCCTTGTTTGCTCAGAGCTTTTGGGCGTTTTATTATCTGCACTGCATTTTGAATTTGTTTTGATTACGCAATTGAGGCGTTATAAAAGCTTCATTTTATTGTTGTTTGGTGCAGGGAATTTGTGTATTATTAATTTATTATTTTTTTTGATATTGATTTGTAAATTAGATTATGTTCTGTTGCTTTGTTTGTTTGGTTTTGACGCATTTATTGTTGTTGTTTTTGTTGCTAGTAGCGCGTTCAAGTCGCATGCAACTGTAATCATCTTCTCTGGCAGTTTGGTTGCATTTTGTTGTTATTTGGTTTTATCTTTTTTTGGCGATTTTGGTTATTTTGGCAATTTTCCCCGCATTCGCTTAGAAACTTAAACAAAATTTATATTTTTTTGTTTGCTGGCGCAATTTTTTTTTATTGAATAATACGATCCGTGTAAGTTTTTCTCTACATTCAAAATGATGTGCTCGTTTCATTTGTGATATTTGTTGTTTTTTATACTATACTCATTTTATTTGTTGTAAAATTTCAATATTTCTTTGATATGGTAATTCTGCAAAGGGGACATTTTTTTTTTATTTACAAGCATTTTTAAAAACCGTAAACAAGCAGCTGCAACTTTCGATGCAAAATTTTTATTTTTATTACGGTTTTTTTATTATATTGCACATTTTTTATTATTTATTTTAAATCTTTGTTTTCCACTTTAACCGTTCTCGGAATGCACACTTTTAACTCATAACATTTAAGAGGTTATATACCTTGTGTTGGACTAAAAATCGAAAATTTGGCACATTCTAAAAGTACATCATCTTAAAACTATAGGTTCAAAAAATCATAAAGATCCGAGCACTAGAACGAAAGTTACAGACCGTGGAAGCGCGCGACCTTTCTTGGAACGAGAGGTGCACGCAAAACTTTAGACGCGATTATCTCGAAGTCGTGTTTTTTGAAAACTACCGTCGCGGTGATCATTATTTATCAACAACTATTTGACTAATTTGCATACAATTTTTGTTTAATTATTCAAAGTTACAACTTCGTGAATCTGAACGGTTCACTTTTTATAAATACTATGCAAATATTTGCAATTTTCTTATAAATACTATGCAAATATCGCTGGAATTAATTTTTTTTTTAATTTTTCAACCCCTTAAAAATCGTTTTTTTGGTGCAAAGCGGTTTTCATATCGAGTAAAATTTATTTTGGGTAAATAAACCGTTCAGATTCACTAAAAAACATCTTCCTACAGTAATCATTTAATTTTTTTGATTTCAGTTGAGCTGCTCGTGCGCTACCGTGATCACCGCAAGCCTCTTCTCAAAAACGGCGTTTCGGGGGAGGGGCGGTATCAACACTAAATATTAACATTTTTTAAAATAAAAATTCCAAAATGTATTTTTCGAGAGTTACCCTTCAGTATGATATATGCCTCATTTGAATAAAAGTTCTAAAACATATTTAAAAAGAAATTGTGACAATCGTCAATTTTTTCGGGCTCACAAGGTATATAAGCCCTTAATCTTAAATGTCTTAAATTCTTAAACACAAAATAAATGAAGTGTTTAAAATCCCATTCTACGCGTTGCAGTCAGTGTTATAAAAAAATTTACTACACACAGCTACAAACACTGCATACATGTGGTCTACGCACACTAATACATGTAAAAATATTTGTTTTCAATTAACTGTTTGGCCACGGTTTCAACACTTCCTTCTGATTGTTGTGTGCGTGAGAAAAAAGTACGCACTTATTTTTAGTCCACATGCTTTGTGTTCTCTTTGTTTTTGTTTAAAAATAAATACAACATTAACATCTACACACACTCACTTATATGTAAATGTATGTGTGAATGCATGTTTGCATACACGCGTAACCAGAAATCAATTTTGGCCATTTTCAAAGGTAGTTCGCTAGGCGGAAGTGAGCTCGAAATTCATTTAGTGGGTATTTAAAATAACAATTTCCGTTTTTAGGTGAAGGCGACAAAAATAAAATTAGCATACATACACACGTACACCGTCACATATGCTCATGCATCGATAATCTGTTAGGTGTGAAGCAGGCAGGAGCGTGGGATGCCATTTAATTGAGCTTTCAATGAATGAACGCATTTCTAAAATACAAAAGCGAGACATTCTGTGGCACGTACGTCACTACAGACTACTTAGAAAAGAAATACTGCTATTTGGGTAGTAAAGGGAGGTCAAGTGGGGGGGGGGCTGTCTGGTTTGTCCAATAGGGTCAAAATAAATACATAGTTTTTTTTTTCAGTATATGGCATTTCTTCGTGGAGAGACTTACGCCTCAACAATGTTCACAAATCGTATAATACAATTCTATTACGAGAATCCATGCTCAGGTCAACTTATGGCAGACCGATGAGGCCCACTTTCGGCTACGTCAATAAGCAAATTTGCCGTATTTGGGCTGAGAAGCAATCCGAAGCCATTCAAGAACAGCCATTACATTCATTGAAAACAACCGTTTGGTGTGGCCTATGGCTGGAGGAATCATCGGCCCACATTTCTTCAAAGACGAGGCTGGCGCCAGCATAACAATGAATGGCGAACGATATCGTGCCATGATGATCAACTTTTTGAAGCCGGAAATTGAAGTTCGTGATCTCCACAAGATTTAGTTCCAACAAGACGGCGCTACTTGGCGTACAGCCTGTGCAACAATTGATTTACTGCGTCGTCGCTTCGGCGGGCAAATTATATCAGTCATCTATTATCTATTATCTATTATCTATTATCTATTATCTATTATCTATTATCTATTATCTATTATCTATTATCTATTATCTATTATCTATTATCTATTATCTATTATCTATTATCTATTATCTATTATCTATTATCTATTATCTATTATCTATTATCTATTATCTATTATCTATTATCTATTATCTATTATCTATTATCTATTATCTATTATCTATTATCTATTATCTATTATCTATTATCTATTATCTATTATCTATTATCTATTATCTATTATCTATTATCTATTATCTATTATCTATTATCTATTATCTATTATCTATTATCTATTATCTATTATCTATTATCTATTATCTATTATCTATTATCTATTATCTATTATCTATTATCTATTATCTATTATCTATTATCTATTATCTATTATCTATTATCTATTATCTATTATCTATTATCTATTATCTATTATCTATTATCTATTATCTATTATCTATTATCTATTATCTATTATCTATTATCTATTATCTATTATTTTTATCTATTATCTATTATCTTTATAAATTTAACGCTAGAGTTGTCTTTTGGCAGGCAGAAGAAAATATTTATGGCCATTTATATCATTGAAAAGCTTCTCATAAAAATCATTGGAGGCCAAACCAAAATTGGAGGACAAACTTGGCCTAAATACCTTGCAAGGATGTTTGCGCGAGCCTGTTATTATTATTTGCTCATCTTATTGTTACAATTTTTAACAACTTGCTTGATATGCATGCAGTTTTCCTTTTATTCGACCATTTTGCACCGTACTTTGCGTTTCTTTTTCCACTTTCACTGATTCCTCGCTTTCAACTCATTTACGTTTACCACATTTCAGACATTTTCCGTGCATTTTACACCTTTTCGTCTACCTAAGCATTTGTTTCGCGCACTCTCCCCTTTTCTATTTAAATTCATATATTTCGTTCTTTCGTTCCCTCGTTTATTTCACCACTTTTACACTCTTTTCGTTTATTATTGCTCATTTCATTCGTGCGTTTTTTCGACACGCCACATAGTACACTGACTTACACAACCACACTTCTGTCAACCTTGAACCTTTTGGGCCTTCTGCATGTGCATACAACTAACAGTTGAGCCGACGTGCATACCCATACATACACGCATATACACATATGTACATTCAACCCAACGCACGCCAAAATGTATGCTTGTTGGCAGCCTCACTGTCAGCCAACGCTGGATGCCTAAACGAGTTCAACAAGGCATAACAACTGCTACAATAACAACAATCACAGTAACTGCTAAAGCAAAGGCAAAAGCAAAAAGCAAAGGCAAAGGCAACAGCAGCAGTAGCCAGTGTAGTACACGTAGTTGTTTAGTGACAATGTTGTACAACAAATGCAACAACATTGGAAAGAATGTCAGCGTGCGGGCAGGATAGAAGTAGAAAGCAATGAATGATGACGAAAAAAGTTACTAACAATTACGACTAAAAATATACGTATAAGTTCAAGCGCTAGTTGAGTTGTCGAGTGTTGTTGAGTGTGCTTGCTCTTGTTATTGTTGTTGTTGCTCATGTTGTCAGTATTTTTGTTTTTTGTTTTGTTTCAGCTGTGAAAAAAATAAACACTCGCTCACTCACAAACACACGCACACGTCATATACAGCCATAGCCATGCTTATGGGTATGTGCGCCAACAAAGCAAAGGCTTCCGTGCAGGCAATGCTAGGCGTTGAAGAGCTTCAAAGCATTGCCGACATGCCTATTTGACGACATTTGTTGTGGTTGTTGTTCTACAATAACAACAAGTGCTGTTCATCTTCAAATGAGACAGTTACTAAATTGGCCATAATTTCAAATTTCGTCTATTTGCCTTTACTTTGGCCTCCGCTTTCGCATTTTCGCGCTCGCGCGCACAAATCCTTTTTAACTTAGCGAAAGCTTTGCAATTTTTTTTTGTTTTAGCTTTTCTTGCTTACTTATTGCTTTACTTTTGTCTTATTGCCCCACTTGTGACACGCGCTCACATACACGCACACACACATACCATGCAAACACAGCAGACCTTTTCAGCTTCAGTAAATAAGTAACGCACATCGATTCATTTTTTCCACTTTTCTCTTGTATTGTCACTATTTTTATTGCATTTTTCTTGTTGGTTTTTTTTCATTGTTTTTAGCCCTTTGCAGCGCTTTCTTTCTCTTCGTCTTCTTATAAGGTTTGCGTTATTTATGACTTGAGCGCGTACAGCTGCTGCGCACCAACCTTTCACTTCAAGTTAATGTCAAATCAGATTGCACATACACACATGCACACACATTCACCCATACATAGGCACACCAAGAAACAAATTGTGTCAGGAATAGCTTGGACAGCGAGAAATGAAAGTTGGGAATTACAAATAAGATGACGATGCTTCCGCTGGGGAATAAACTCATCACCAAAAGTGCTTTTTGTTGTTGTTAGTTAAAATATTTTTTTATAGATATGTATTTTTTTATTGGTATACGGTTTGGTAGTGGTGGCAGCAATATGATATGATAAAGTTATATTTTTAGACTACGGCGGGCGAAGGTTTCACAAGCAGCAAATGAGAAAACATTCGACTCTCGCTGTTTGGCACGTGGCGTGGAAGGAAATTGATTTATTTTTTTATATATAAATAAATGAACTTAATGCCAGTGATTGCAAGATAATCGGGTCTGTTCTGCATTATTTGGGCGAAACATGTTCTCAGAATTGAAAGAAATAATTTCCGTTAATCCGGATCTCATCATTTTTTTCAGAAGTATTGGCTCTGACCCATCCCAATGAAAAGCTCTTACTCAGGTTTGAAGAAGACAATACAGAGGGTTGAAGAAACGGTATGCCTTTGCTTTTCAAGCCAAATCAAAATGCAGAAAAAGCTATACTGAAGACATGAGGAACTGTGTGGTATGAGCTTACTGTAAAAATCGAAGTGGATTGTAGAATAGGTTTGAATAGGTCTCCGAGCGGCAGCTAGTTTTTTATGAGGAGCCTTTTCATGGCAGTGATACACTCGAAGGTTTGCCATTGGCTGTCAAAGAGCGACCGCTGTTGGAACAAACTTTTTCCATAATCTCCGTATTGCATGAATGGAGATTCAAACTCAGGCACTTTCAAATGGTGGTCACGCGTCAACCTATTCGGCTACGGCGGTACGGTAGGTTAAGTTAGGTAAAATGGCTATCTTGCGACTTGTGATATCACCATTATCCCATTCTTACTTCACTTGGAGCTCTCTGAACCATTGCGTGACCTTTAAACAGCTGGCTGTGCCAGCCAGTTTGAGATTGTCAACATAAGCGATGCTGTCCAGAAAAACGATTCCGGGCAAATTCAACCTTCTTTTACACAGAGAAATGCACACGCATAGGAGGTGTTCAACTTTCTCTTCCTCTTCTACATCCTCACAGCCTCTGCAAAAGTCAAAATCTGGTGCCCAATTCCACTAGCAAGCTTTCCTACAAGACAGTGCCCAGAAAGGGCTCCTATTATTGTTCTGTCTGTCCTATTAAATTTAAGTATACTATTAACCTATATTCCATTCTGGCCATGTATGTCTACTTATGCTACAGCTATATAACTGTCTCCAGCGTTTGTTGGATATGCTTCTTATGGGTTGGATTCGACGGAAGTCTGTGTAAAATTACTTTCAGAGTGGAAGCTGTTGGGCGAGTAAGAGGTAGATGTTACTCTAACCAATGATACTTCTTCAAATAAACCTGCCACACCACGCTACGCCCGCTCTCATTTTACCTATGTCGAGGGTGGATTTGCGAGCTGAGGACTCCATTAGTTTTCAATGCTGTCAGAGACGTAGGCAAAGAGAGAACTTGATATTTTTTAAAGCTATATATGATGTTTTGATGGTTTATAAAATAACATTGAAAATGTAATCTCAATCAGCTGGGCGACTGCTACAAGATAACCTCTCAAATTTCTCAAATACTATACTACGAAGTTCCAAGTGCAAATTGACACGGGATGTGACGCTAATGCACACCACAACATATGGGGGCATACAGGCATCAGTGCACGAGGTGAATTTTGCTTCAAGTTCATCTTAGGTATGGCGGTACGTGCTTGAGTTATAAATACAGTACGTTTCCTAACTATAGCACAGAAAATTTTCATCAAGTTTTGACTATTTATAATAAATTAAAAATAAAGTAATTTTTTGTTATGAAAATGTAGCTTAAAATTTCAAATTTTTGCAAGAGAAAAAAATTTTAAAAATCTTCATCAAAATTTCATACTTTTTAATCAGGTTTTTAGAAAATGTTTTGGTATGTAGTTGTATAGCGCATTTAATTTCATGTGTGAAGTGACTAAAAAATCGCTCTGTGTTATCAAGTTTTCTTGCGCACTTTTTCCATGCCACAAATGCTCGTCTACTTTTATATGGATGAAACTACCCAACAGCGTCAATAAAAAAAATAAAAAAAGTGTCTAAAGTCTGCAATATTTTTGGAACTACTTTACACTTGCACTTTATTCTACCTAAATTCAAGAAGCTATAAAATTCTATGCTCGAAATTTTTATAAAAATTCTAATTCAACATTTTTCAAATTGCGATGCAAAATTTTTAGATTTTTTTGTACAAAATTTCAAACTTGTATTTATAAGCTTTTTAAAGGAAGAATGAGCTGTATTTTCATAAAAAATTACCAGAATTAAATGAGATTCAAATGAATGTACAAAAGTTGCTGTAGAGTCTGTGTGCTATACTTATTGAAAGCACTGTATGTGTGTGTTTGTATAATTGCCATATATATAAGCACATCCTTTGTTAGAGGTTCGCGAAGATTTTCCTACAACTTGTGGGCGGGGTCCGAATGTTGTGCTACAAATGTAGTAGCCTGTAGTTTTGCCATTGTATGCCACCAAAGAGCAAGTTTCTTATAAGCAAAAGAAGATCTACCGCTATAAGGCACATTTTTTAAATTTCTTCAAATTTTAGTGCAGTCCATGGTGTCCCGGTATTAATCGAATGGTAACCATGCATGAACACACCCGATATTACATCTTAAGTAAATACATCATTGAAATATGAATCTTAAGACTAAACCGTGATCAGGGTAGGACAGAGGTGAAGCAGTCGCTTGATCAAATTATTAGAAGCCACTATGCGAATGAAAATTTGATGAAGTTCGGCATATGGAAAAATGAACAAATACAAAATTTGATAGCAAATTTGCCTTCTGCTACTCAGAAGACTTAAAGGGAAAGAGTAAAATGAGTTGCATTACATATTCTGGAGAAACCCTGGATCAAAAAATGAAGCGGTCATAATATAAAAAGCAACGCTTGTTAAAGTTTAATTGTGCAACTTTATGCAACTGCAAGTAAAATTCAAGGTTAGCTGACCCCTTAATTGGTGTGCCATCCAAAAATAGTGCTATTCTGTTGACAATTTATCAAAAAGGGAACAGCTTTTCATGCTAAAAAATGTTAATGAGTCGCATCCTTCTACCACTATATTCAAAACTTCTAGTAAAGGATTGAATGGGCCTCTCAAATACTACTGATATTTGCAATATGATTAGGATGTGTAACATGTATTGCACTAAGACTACGGGATCGTATCAGTGAGAAAGAAAATTTATGCCCCATATAGATCTATTTGCTGCGCAATTCTGAGAGAAAAGAGTATACAAAAATTTGTCTATGGTTGTGCTAACCGCGAAAGAAATTCCAGAAAATTATGGGCGGCTGCTTCGAAAACTACTCGATTCATTTGCTTTTTGCAGTTTACTTTCAAAGAAGAAAAGGAAGTGCCTATCTGGCAAAACTCGCAGTCCCACTTGCCAGTGTACAGGAAGTTTTTGACAGCCTATGACCGAGAGTAATCACTAAAGATGAAATTTTTGGACCTTTGTACGTTGGTGACGGCAAGTATCGTAGGCGATGGAACAATGAGTTTTACGGCGACATAGAAAAAGTGCAGCGAATGAAGATCCAGCAGCTTCGTTGGCGGGGTCATGTCGCCGAATTGATACAAAGCTCTGAAAATAGCTGGTGGTAACAGAGGAAGAGGAAGATCTTCTGTGCGTTGAAATAATCAGGTGGGGGAAGAGCTATTTTCCAGATCTCACAGCTATATTGAATAAAAGTTTCAAATCAAAATTCGATAGCAAAGGTATACATTTTATCAATTTCTTCAGCGCGGATTAACATATGTGTGTTGATTATCCTTTAGGAACCTTAGAGCGTATGTGTCATGTAAACTAAACCTATATTACCATATGCGAGTTAAAGGTTGGTAGGAGAAGTGCTTGATAAGAGCACATAATCTCGTTGAGAGGAGTGACAATAATAAGGGAATAGCGAGTTGCGCATAGAAAGAATAAAAAGCGTTGAAATCTAAGGGGACTGTGATGAATAGTTGCAGGAATTTACTCAATGCCTTTTGCGTCTGTTGAGCCAGGGGATGGTTTGCAATTACTATATATTTCTGCTCAGTAAGAAGGTTTTTATGAATGCTTCTGGTTACTGAAAGGGTCATTTTAATAGTGCGTGCAAAGTCAGAGATATGACACCACTGGCGCGTATCGAGTTTATGTCACGCTTCTACAGTTGTGGTCACAAAAATTAATGGAAATAAGCTTGAAATCGTTTCATATCTTCCCTATTCACCAGAGTTAGCTCCTTCGAATGCCTCGGACTACTACTTGTTGCCCATTTGAGTAAATGATTGGTGGGAAAAAGATTTTATTCAAACAAAGAGGTGATTGCAGAAATGGATGGCTATTTTCAGGCTCGGACAAATTCTATTATTCGGAAGAGATAAACAAATTGGAACAGCGTTGAACAAGTGTATAAGCCAAAATGGGAACTAAGTCGGAAAATAAAACAAAAATTACACCCAAGCAATTAAGACAGCAAACGGCTATTTTTTCACATTATTTACTGCGATGCTTCGGAAGCAGTGCGAGCGGTACGTTATGGACTGAACTGGTAGAATAATGCTACTTAATTTTGATGCAGGGATATATTCGAAGAATGCCAGATTAATAATAAGTGATAACTGGTATTACAGCAGTGTAGCAAGTTTTTTCGCTCTAGAGATTTTTCAAAGGAAATATTTGAATTTAATTTTAATTCTCAAGCTAGTTTGGCCAAGATACCAAGCACATATTGAACACCACTAAAGATGTTCAAGGAATGTATTCTATTGTACCGATGCGCCGAAGGTTCCAAATTCCGCTTAACCCTTACTCTTACTAGAGGCATTACAGATGGTTCAGATAGTTGAAAATTTGAAATTTGACCGCCTGACTTTGGTAGCCTATTTTGCTCTGTGGTATGTACGTAGACATGAGCGTCGAATACTACCTTTCAAAGCACATTTATTTTTTTAAAAGACGAAAAAACAAGTGAATTCAAACAAGTGAATATACACATAGTTATTTGCAGCCTAAATCCATGATCCTAGGCATAGAGTCTGAGGCGTACGAGTAGACGTCGTATAACAAAGTGCGACAAAGTGCGACAAAGTCCAACATTTTTTGTTATTCATGAAACATTTAATCTTCGCGCGAAAGCATGGATTTTATGCTATAATGCTGCATAATCAGCTTTTCATTTTCTTAACAATATCACTTTTTTAAAAGACTTTAAAATATCAAAGCGGAAACCGTAGATAACAGCATCCATGGCGTATACTTTATTTTATTTATTTCATAGCAGCAAAAATCAACGTTTCTATAAAACAGCAAGAAAACCGAAGTTGAGCTATGTATTACGGCGTATGTATGTCTATAAGATGTATATTTTTTCAAAATAATTTCTTGAGAAATTTCCAGGATATTTAAGGATATATTTTTCAATGCACATTGTTATACTAAAGGGTGGTTAAGTTTCAAAGGCCGATGTTGAATGTAAACCACACGTAAACGTCAAGTTATTTTCTGCAGTTTATTTGATATTTTCAATTTCAGACTATTACAATTTGAATCATGAAAAACACACAATCGAGCAACGCGTTAAAGTTATTCAGGCTTATTATGAAAAGGGGCGTTCAAATCAAAATGCATATCGCGCACTTTCGAAGAAAATCATCTTCAGTGATGAGGCACATTTTCACCTCAGTGGATTCGTCAATAAGCAGAATTGCCGCATTTGGGTGAATGATAATCCAAGAGTGATTGCCGAAAAACCAATGCACCCACAAAGAGTGGCTGTTTGGTGCGGTTTATGGGCCGGCGGCATCATTGGGCCGTATTATTTCCAAAATGAGGCCGGTCAGGCAGTTACTGTGAATAGTGTTCGCTACCGCGAGATGTTAACGAACTTTTTATGGCCCGAATTGGAAGATATGTATGTGGACGATATGTGGTTTCAACAAGACGGTGCCACTTGTCACACAGCTAACGAAACAATGACTCTTTTGCGCGAAAAATTTCATGGCCGAATAATCTCACGTCGCGGCAATGTCAATTGGCCACCAAGGTCATGTGATTTGACACCGTTGGACTTCCTTCTTTGGGGTTATTTGGTACGTTATGGTGTACGTCGATAGGCCGGCAACAATTCGAGAGCTAAAGGATGAGATAATTCGGCACATTAACGGAATAGAACCTCAATTATGCCTCAGCGTCATCGAAAACTTGGACCATCAGATGGAGGTGTACTGCCGAGGCCACGGCGGCCATTTGACCGATATTTGATTTCATACGTAATTGAGCTGTACCAATATTATCATAATAAAGAAAAGTGACAATAATTTTCTAAAAAAGTTGTATTTTATTCAAACTCAAACTGGTCCTAGCGTTTAGTGAACAAAAATTCTGTTTTTTATCAGTTCAATATATGCTCTTTCATCTGATGTCAATATCAATATCATGAAGTGAGTAAAAGTATTTTAAGCCAATTTTTGAAAATTTAGTGCGTAAAAATTGTGAAGTCCTTTACAAAATTAAATTGATGAGTAAATGAAAAACTGAATATGCAGCTGTACCATATGAAATCTATAGTTTTACGCACAAATGAAATTCTTTCTTGATAACTTTTAATGTCACAGGGTGCAGTATTAAGTGAAGTAAAAAGCTCTGAACGATGCCTTTAGTGAGGCTCATACATCGCACCTGTACCGGCGATTACATTTGAAGGTGGATTCACGTTTAAAAACTAATTTTTCGAAAAATTTGTGTTAGGTCCAGCCGATTGTGTGTTATAGCACTTCAAAATAAAGGTAGAAAAAGCAAAAAAAAAATCGATCCCTTCTCCAGTTTCACTACAGCCAAAGGAAAGATCCGGAGAAAGCGACCAAAAAAATGTGTGGTGTTTAAATACTCAACGCAGTAAAAAGCATTGATTTCAGTGATTCCATTCTTGTCGCTAAACGTCGAAAATGATAATGAAATCCTGGTAAGCACAAATACGCACCGGCAGACGAACTCTGATTTAAATGCACAAGAATTAAGGGCTAATCAGGAAGATGTTTGCAACTCCTTGTGGGAGAATTATCATAGTCATGTTGATTTCGTCGTCGAAATGGGGAAAAAAAACCATTGAGAATCTTTTACTTCACCTAATCCCTATAGATTATTTTTTGCACTTTGAATGAAGCAAGTTTACATAAACTGAGGCATTCATGAGCTGTATTTATAATGAGTTTACTAAAAATTGAAGCAAATAGATTAGGCGTGCATTGGTATGTATTTTCTGTTCATAAAGCAGACCTTTGTGCAGAGAAAATGCGTTTTGTAAAGCAAATATTTCTCGCCCAGTTGCTGCTGATATTTAGTTTAGTAAGAGACAGAAGGCGCAGAGTGATAAAAAATCGTTTTTGCAGCAAACTGATTTTCACTTGCAGCATTCAAAGTAAGACGCGTTTGGGTTTTCACATCTCTATAATTTTTTCTTTCTTGATTTTTATTTACTACACAATTTGTACTTAATATATACACATTCGTTTTGTTGAAGCTGCCACATCCAAGCAGATTTAATAGGGGCTCCAGCGTTCGTATTTATAGGTAGGCGTGTAAAACACTAAGCAGCGCTATGCTTTTTCCATATTTTTCGAATCACTGCTACATATTTAGTTTAAAAGTTTTCAATTTATGCATTATTCTCATCTTTTTTTGCGTTAAGTTGGTAAAAATCGTGCACGAAATGCAGCACTAGCTAATCAACGGAGCACCAGCACACTTCCACACCTACACACACACACTCACGCGCGCACCTTTGAAGTACATCGTCGACTAACGCACCTTTTTCTTTTGTTCGCTAGCTGATTTGTTCGTTCACAATTTTCACGGCACATTTTCCAGCAGCCACTAAGGCAGTGAGATTTAGATTTTTTTCAACAAAAGCATTTACAAATAAGAATTTTACATTTTCGATCGATTGAGCTGGTAAAAAAATTTCTTTGCAATTTTATTTCTTTCGAATAATTCATTTGCTACATAACCGAAATGGTTATCCTGCTGGAACACTTTTTTCCACACACTTTAACAATTTTTCACATTTGCTAGGTCTTTTTTCTTTGGTCTGTTTCGCTTTACGCTGCTTTGTTGCTGCACACACGAAACGACCACGAATGCTGTGACCAACGTAGACATAGAGAAATGTGATCGAATCGGCAGCGGCGGCGGTGGCTGTGTGGCTTTTTCGATGGTTTAGTATTGCATTTGGTAGGCTGCTAGGCTGCCTGCCGTCGTGGTTGGTAAGCGAGCGAGCAAGCGACCGAGCGACTTGGCTGGTTGGCATAGAAGAATCTCTGTATTTACCACGCGCATACACACACACGCGCACATACACGTGTATATACACGTATACACCTATGCAATGGAGGAGAATATGGCGACGCAGTGAAATAAACAAAAAAGGAAACACACGAAAACAGGATTGCCAATGCAATTGTCTGTACATTCGGTATAGGTTAGAGGTGTTTATGCGTTGTCCTCGCTGCTGTTTGGCTTAAGTGTGTTTGTTGTGGGTGTAGAGGGGTGTGCGTGTATGTGTTGCATAGGAGCATGGCGAATGAAAGCGAAAAACCACCACTTGCTGCTGTCGCTGCTACGGCTGCTCGTACTCAGTTCGATTCGGCTGTTCGCTGACATTTCGACGCTTTCGGCTACGACAAATTCATGCATATAGTTATCTCTTTCTTTTACCCAGCACATTACTAACTGGATTTTAAAGCCGTTAACAGGCAGCTATAGTTTCTTGTGATACAGCCGAAGTAAATAAAGCAGAATTCTAGGATAAATGAAGCGATGAAGAAAGTGGAAATAGAAATGAAAATGTAAAAGGAATATTGGAAAGCTGACCGTGAAAGAAAGCCGCTAAATGACAGCGTGAAAGCGAAGTAGTGAATAATTATCATGATGACAGGTGGGTCAGGTACATATGCCAGCGTCGATAGCCAGCCAGTTGGTGGAAGCGCAAAGAAAAGTAGTGAAAGAGCGTAATTGGGTGAGTTGCAGAGCGCGTGCTGGCGAGTAAGAGAGTAAAAGGAATTAAAGGTAAATTTTGAGCAGGCGAAATTAATAAATGAACTGTGTAAGAATAATTACATACTTTTCGTTGACAGAAAAAATTACAAAATGTGAGATTGAAATTTCAGGTAACTGGTAAAGAATTGAAAAATTTCTATATTATTAGAGCAGAATTTGCAAAATGAAAAAGTAAAATTTTGTACTTGCAAAAACAAAAATATATATCCTTTGGTAGGCGTTTATTGTATAAGCCGCGCACTTATTACAAAAATATGATATAGAGGTTGCCAGAAATTTTGTAAAATGATTGATTTCACACATTTTTCTCAATTACTGTTTTTTGACAATATTTTCAAAATAAATGCATACATTTTTATTTCAAATATTTTCTTACGAGGTTCCTGGTGCATAAAATACAACTCTCGGTTTCGCTTGCACTTTTTCGGCTAGGCTGAGCATATGAGCAATGAGTACTCGCTCTCCTGTTCCATGTTTAAGACCTGTCCGACGCACATTACTTGAAAATTTTCAAGCGTGAGCTTCAGTGCACCGAGATTTTTCGAGTAAAGTCCGCAATGCTTTTTTTGTCAACACTTTTTTAGTTTTACAAATTATTCTTACGCAGGAGTAACGCCGCTGGAAGGTTTAAGTAATGCGAGTAAATAAAATTTTAAATTCTATTTTAATAATTTCAACGTTCAAAGGCGCGAAAATTTCGAGCACACATTTGAGCGGTTGAGAAATGAACGAATTTCGAGCAAGCACAGAGCAATTCGCACTGTTCGATACCCGCGTATCTACAGCTCTAGTTCGCGTGTACATCGAGCATTATTTACAAAAATTTGAAAATGAACACTCAGCAGGCTAAAAAATGTATGTATTTTCAGAAATTCCGTTTGAGGCTGCATTTTCAAAATTAAAAGAAACAAATTTAAAACAACCTGAAACAAATTTTGTTTTGTAGAGCTCTTTTAATGGAATTTGGATATGAACAACAATGTTTTTGGCAGATTTTTAAAATTAAAATTTACAAATTGAAAAAAGTTTAATCAAATATAATATTTTTTGTAAGACTCTTTAAGCGGAAGCTAGAAAACGAACATTTATAGCAATAATGTGGCATTGAATTTTCAAGCAAAACATAAAAATAATAGGACCCCCTATTTGTGGAACAACATCAAGACGCACGCCACAAATAGGAGGAGTTGCTCGGCCAAACTCCCAAAAAGTGTGTTATATAAGGGTGGTTAAATTTCAAGGGCCGATGTTGAATGTGAACCACACCTAAACGTCAACGACACCGTTGGACTTCCTTCTTTGGGGTTATTTGAAAGAAAAGGTGCATGTCGATAAACCAGCAACAATTCAAGAGCTAAAGGATGAGATAATTCGGCACATTAACGACATAGAACTTCAATTATGTCTCGGCGTCATCGAAAGTTTGGACCATCGGATGGAGGTGTGCCGCCGAGGCCATTTGGCCAATATTTTATTCTATACGTAATTGAACCATACGAATATGATCATAATAAAGAGAAATGAAATAGTTTCCTAAAAAACTTGTATTTAATTCAAAAGCAACACCGGCCCTTGAAACTTAACTACCCTTTAGATAAGGAACTATTTGCATTTGATGGTCTTTGGAGGTGTACCGCCGAGGCCGCCGAGGCCGCGGTGGCCATATTGCCAATATTTTATTTCACACGTAATTGAGCCATATCAATATTATCATAATAAAGAGAAATGACAACAATTTCCTAAAAAAATGTATTTTATTCAAAATAAACCCTTGAAACTTAACCACCCTTTATATACATATATAAATATTTAGTATTTTCAGAAATGCCGTTATTGGTAGCGTTTTTTAAATTTCATGCAAAAAAAATTTAAATAACAAATTTAATAAACAGTTTGTTTATAAGTCGGTTATTGTGGAAGCTCTAAAATGCGCATTAATGTGGTGCAGCAAATACTTCTGTAACCCACAGCCCACTAGCAAGCGGTTGTGTATAATTTTTCTTCTAGAAAATATTAGCCACGACCTTTTCAGCGTCGCTTGACATTCGCAATTCGCTTTGCGCGTACGCTGTGTATGAGTAACATTTGAGTCGCTGTGCATTGTCTACACTGCCTGCATATAAGATCATGTCACTCCTACGCAATGCAGCACCGAATATTGTATATGCATTTCATTTATTCTTTTTTTTATCAGAAGCAATACATTTTTTTTAAATAGCGTTTAATGAATTGGAATTGCAGAGATTTTAATTGAAATCCGCACCGACTGTGCGCTTATATGCATTTTCGTGGAAAACGTTTGTAAGCACAAGCATATACAAGTATTTACATATGCAACGTATGCGCACGTGTGTAACTGCAGCATTGACTTTGTTACTTCTATTTGATTGCCATTTTTTATGACTACTTTCGATCAAATTCCTATCGCTCATTTGCTATTCTTCGATGGCAACGCGTTTCGAGCGTACACAAATTCCTATAAATATAATACATACATAGATATGTATGTATGTGTATTATGTCCCTATGTACCTGTGTACTGTGTACTGTATACTGTGTCTAACGCAAGCTATTACATATTGTGCATATACCCTTTTATTTTTCTTACATGTTGTATACATTTTTTTCTCGCATTGACACTCTCTTCTTGCTGAGTTCTCTATTTCACTATTGTTTGGTTTTCATTCTTCGTTATCGTTGTTATTGCTTCCCCGTACTACATAACTGCTACGCTCGTACGCATTACTGACTCCTTTATTCGCTGCTTTCACATGCCTTCCTCTCGCTAATTTTCTCGTAATTTACTCGTTGCTTTCATTTGTTTGATTGTCCAACTGCTAACAGTTTTTTGCTCGCTTACTCACAGAATTCGCTATGAAAGTGGTTTGTTGTTGCTTTTTCTACTATTATTATTATATTGCTTTATTCTTTCATGTATTTGCTCTTTCTCACATTACTTTCTTCCACTTCTTGGCTCGTCAAATAGTTTATTTTGCTTATTACTTATTTCAGTATTTGCAGCTATCGGTTAGTTGATGGGATAATCAAGGAAAAGGTAACTTTCACTAATACTCCCCAAGAAGTAAAAAAAAAAATATATATCACGCATGCTTTTCACTCATCCCTGCTTACATTCATTAGTCCATTCAGCAAACTGGCTAGTTGTCGGATTATCGCTGGTGTTTGCTTTGCGTTGTTGTTGCCTCCTGTTCCTTTTTACATGTTCATTCCTGCTTTAGTTTGTTTTTTACATTTGCCATCACATCTATGTGTGCGTGTACGTGTATGTGTGCAAGTGTTGAGGTTAAGCGATTATCCGTGGCGTATGCCCCGTTTGACTATCTTAAATAATGTCTTAAGTAACGTCTCAAGTATGCCACAAAGAGGTGAATACAGCAATACGTAGAAGCCAGTGCTTATACGTGGTTTATCTGGGAGTTGTGGGTTTTTTGCGAACTCCTTAAATTTAATTTAAATTTTTAATTTTAATTTACCTTGTTCTATTAAGTGTTTCTTTATTTGTATGCCTCACATTTTATGTATCAGCCGCTATTGAGCGAAGGTGCAACAAACAGCTTGTTTTTAAAGGCCCATAAGCAGGGCCGTGGAGAGAGTATTCGGGCCCCGGGGGAAACTTGAGATGCGGGCCCCTTCAAATTTTTTTTATTTATCAAAATGCGTATTATGTTACAGTGATATAACATTTAAACATTGAAAAACTCATTGATAAAATTTTTGATATAATTAATTATGAAATATTGATTAAAATGAATTTTAGAAAACTCTTCAGCAGATCTGAAATAAAAAACGCAGCTGAAAAAAGTTAAAATTTTTTATTCATTTTGTGAGCCTTACAAATATTTGAAAATGACTGCCACGATGCATAGAATTTTGCTTTTCTTGCTTTAGCTGAGGCAAAAGCTCTTATAATATCATCGAAGTCGAGTTTCCTTCCTAACTCAGATTCCAAATACAAAGTTGCTATTCCTGTTACTCGGCTCTGAGTTGAACAAGAACGATGGTAGTATTTGATCCTTGATAAAGCGCTGAACGATCTTTCGGCGCCGGCAAACGATACTGGCAGGGTGCAGAATATTCGCAAAGCAATGCAGATGTTCAGGAACAGAGTATCCAAGTTTTTAGCTGTGATAGCATTCAACAAGTCGAACGGAATTTCCAGTAAAATTCGCCCTGTACACACTATTCAAGTGACACATCTCAATTGAGATTTCTTCCGACACATCAGAAGGGTATTTTTTAGCAAAATTAAGAGCTGCTGTCTGAAGTTCTGCTTTTTCAATTTTAGGAAATAGCCACAGGAATGAGAAAATGTTGTTTATGTTTCTAATTGCAGTAAACCGATTTTCAATTTAATAAGAGCTCAATAATATACACTTTTGTATCACCATATTATATTTATTCTTCGTAATCGTGATCATAACATTCGATATGGTGACACCAAAAAAAGTCTGTAACGGAACTCTGGTAGAAGTATTAGTTACTATATTTTTTCAAGCAGGAAGTTTCTTGGAATTACCCTCGAGTCGGGCCTGCCCATAAGATCAAAAACTATATGAATGCTATGCTTCACGAAAGAGACTTAGGAAAAGTGTGAAGATAGATCAGTGGACACAAAAATGCTATCAAACATAAGAACAATATTTATGAACATAAAATTTTATGGTGTTTCCTTGCAAGCGAATAATCTAAAAAAAAATGTATATATCTTAGTAAAATTTGTATAGAGAATTTCTCAGATTTTTTCTGGATACCAAGCTACGTAGTGCTTTAGGCGAGATAACTAAACAATTTCATTTATGATCCCACTTTCATTTATGATCACACTTTGCAAAAAGTTATCGCAGCGTCTCAACCTGTACCTCTTAGCGAATCAATGTGAAAAAGGGTATACGAAGCACAGTCGGCGGGCGAATATTTCTGTCGTTGATGCCAATGTTAATGCGAAAAGTTTCTCGCACAGTATCTAGCTTGCTCACGCCCTTGCTTGCTTGCTTTTAATAATTTTGAATATTTCAGCTACAGAAAAATATCAAACATTCCTTTTAAAGAATTTTTGTAGAACAGTTTTTTTTTGCTTGACATTTTTTTTCTGTGTTAAGGTGTAATAGAAACATATTTTTAATGTTGCATCCCCATCCATTTATGGAACAATATCAAAAAGCACACCCCAAATTGGAGGAGGCACTCAGCCTAACACCCAGTAAAGACCAACACGACAGTCAGTTCTACGTTACTGAAACGACCCGGATTTATATCCGGCCAAGGACTGTCACTTCAGCAGCATTCCCCGTATGTAAATATGGGGAATGTTTATGCTGCTACTATGGGTATTTTTTTAGCAGCATAAGAGCTATCAATATCGATAATTACGGTTTGACAGCTGAAAATGGCAAACTGTGTTGACATTTGAGTTCAGTACGGTTTGAAAAGTAATCATGCATCGTTTAACACGAGAAAAAGACTTCCAAATTGTGGATATTTACTTTGAAAAATAAAAACAAATCTGTTCGCAAAGTTCATAGAAAATTATCGGCAATTAATATATTTTTTTTCGAAATGAGGAAGAGCTGCCGTTCAGGTGAGTGACAAATGCTATCGAGCCATGCGAACTGAATTTTTGTTTCTCAAAATTAATCAGCTAAACATCGACAAAATTTGTTTCCAACAGAACGACGCAACGTGCCGCACAGCGCGCTTAACAATCGATTCATTGAATAATCAGTTTGCTGAATGACTGTTAAGCTAAGTACGTAGGGTTTGCGTTTGTTTCTCTGTGTACAACAAGGTTGTGGGAATCCACAGACTATCGATGTGCCTCGAGTTCACTTAGTGATTGCTGCGTAAAAATATTACTAACCTGCAAAGTTGCAAAGTCTTACTGCCAATGGCTTGCCATGCCTTGCATGGTTAGGTTAGGTTAAGTTAAGGTAGCCAGGTTGCTTGTCTAAGGCAAGACTTTCGGTAGCTTTTAGGCCAATGGTGATACATGTATTTGATTTTTCCATCCCCTAACTACAATAAGTTGCTTCATAAGAAGGTAACTAGTCCCACCAGTGAGAGTTTTGCAAATTTCCCAGGTCTTCAAAGAAATAACCGCCAAGGTATAATATTTGGCACGGCTTCTTTGAAGTGCAGGACATTCACAAAAGAGGGGGTGTACCTACTAAATGTCTTGTTCATCTGCACAATTCCGTTTCGTCCTATTAAAATTCAGTTTTGATCAGAGCCTTTGGGATACCATGAAGTTATTTCCGCGATTACGCTTAAGTCAACCGCAGTGCATAGTTCGTTTAGAGGAATGCTTATGTCTTCTACCACTCGTTGAAAGTCAAGCTCAGAGCTTTTCTTTGCACACTCATTCGCTCTTTCATTTCCTTGCACTCCAGAGTAGCCGTGGATCCAACAAAGTGTGGTCTTGTTGGTTAGCCGGGAGCGACCTTCAACAGTCTTTAACACATTTTGAGGCCAATGCATTGATCTCTGTTTGACTATCAACAAAAATGGAAGTAAGTTCATCAGTCGTATCATTTTCACAGTTGGCTCTATAACGTAGATCTCAGCTTGGAAGACGCTACACAAGTCGTTGAGCCTAAAGGAACAATTTAACGATAATTGTTCCGAGCAGAATCCCGATCCAGTGCCATTGTCCATCTGTGAGCCTCTTCCATAGCTTCGAGATTAGTTTGTGAAGTGGCAAAACTTTCGGTAATAATGACAAAGGAGAATCGGAAATGAAGCAATTGGAGTATTGAAGTAGTTTCGGAATGTATCAAATATTCAAATCATTCCTTCATAAATTCATTTTCAATACAATTGAGTGCTGATATGTGAAAAACGCAGAGTATAATAATAAAAGGCTTTGACTACGAAATTCGTGGCAATTAAAAAAAAATTTTGAAATGCATTTTCTAACTTAAGCTGCTTACTTAGGCTATAAATGCATCAACCAATCATTTACGTATTTTCATATAATTACCGTATTTTATTTGAATATCAAACAAATAATTACAAATCTAATAAAATTCAATACTTTTAAAGGCTCATTTGCAGGTTGTCGACTAAAATTAATCTTTTGTAGGTAAACAGCTAAAATTTGTGTTTATCCAAGAGAATTTATTAATCACGGAAATCTGTATTACATCTTTTACCACGCACATCTTTTACACACGCGCACATGTGCACATACACACCCATCTACACGTATACTAAACACATCTTCTGCATATACGTTTGTGCATTTAGACCAGAGTCCCATAGCTCACAAGCAAGACAGCTTGCTCTCAGGGGCGAAAAGGCATATGAAGCGCAAATGCGAATAACAAAGCGAGAACACTCGACCAAGAGTAGACAGTTAGACAATTTCAGGCGTTTCACTTGACTATCTGTTTGGCCTAATATGTATGCATGATGTGAGTTGTCCTCGTTGCTGCTTCTTTGAAATAGGCCAAAAAGGAAATTCTATGCGTGGCAAAGTTGTCCGAACGTTTTGGAAGCTGCGTATTGTTCCGTTGTTATTGTTGTTGTGGTTTTTATTGGTGGTGGACAATTTATGCTTAAATACTCGATATGTGTATGTATGCACGTGCAGTTATACATATAGAATTTGCTTTTCATGGAATCAAGAGAATAACACCAAGGCTTTACCAGTGGAAGAGTAAGTTTTCAAAAAATAATTTAATAAAAAAATCGCCAATTACAATCGCTAATTACTGCTCAAACCACCGTTGGTTGAAAATAAAAATTAAGGCACCAAGTAAATACAGTTAGTGAAGATTAGCATATGAACGGGGTTGTGATTCAGGTCAGATAGTGAGAAAGGCGAAACAAAAGAGAATAGGGCAAACAACGAAAACCCAATAAATTTGTGCAAAAATAAGGTAAAAAATGAAGTAAAATTAATGTATGAAAACAGTAAGAAAGCTGAAAAGGGTACAAAAAACGATTTAAACTTATAAATAACTGTCCAAACCAAAAAATGAAAGAAGTTTTAAAGTAATTTTAAGAAATATGCATCCGTCAGTTGAACCTGAAGAAATCAAACTAGCATTAAAGGAATATGGTCACTCTGTCACAAATGTTTGGAATATGAAACACTCTCAAAACAAAAGAGCACTTCCAATGTTTGTCGTAGAAATGGTGCAAAATCCCAACAACAAATCAATCTATGATATTAGAAACTTACTCCACAGTCGCATTACTTTTGAACCCCCCCGGCCAAAACGCGACCTGCCGCAGTGTTCGCGATGCCAAAACTATGGCCATACAAAATCTGGTTGTCGAAGACAGGCCAAATGCGTTAAGTGCGCAGGAGATCATTTAACATCTGAATGCGAACGAAAGACGAGATCCAAAGACGTCAAATGTGCACTGTGTGAGGGTAATCACCCGGCGAACTATAAAGGATGCACCGTCTATAAAAAGCTGCAAGCAACCTCCTTTCCTGCACTAAGAAGAAGATAATGCCATCTCAGAGCGCCCAAAATGATCCAAGCCACCAACAAGTACAACTAAATTTTAACCAACAGAAGCTATCGTATGCACAAGTTGCTAGTAATGAAATAAACCAAAATACCAACGAAAACAACGCCTTGATCAGCGAAATCCGGGAAATGATGAAGCTATTAAGAGATGTAATGAGGCAAATGACTGCCATGACAAACCTTTTAGTAAGTCTTGTCCAAAAGCCACATATTCCATGCCCTTAATTCTTGCTTTGTGGAATGCAAATGGGCTGTCACAACACTCAAATGAGTTAAAAATTTTCTTGCAAAAACACGATATAGATATCCTCTTAGTATCAGAAACCCACTTCACCAAAAAGAGTTTTTTTAATATTCCCTTCTACTGCTTCTATCACACAATGCATCCTGACGGATCTGCCCACGGAGGCTCTGCTATTCTTATAAAGAAATCAATCAAGCACTACGAATCTACACACTATAGAACAGAAGAAATTCAAGCAACAAATGTCATAGTACAAGACTCAATCGGTGCATTACTTATTTCTGCAATATACAGTCCACCTAAACATAAAATTAAAAATAAAGAATATGTTAAGTTTTTTAAAACCCTGGGAGCACGCTTTATAGCAGGAGGTGACTATAATGCAAAAAATACACTATGGGGTTCTCGGCTTACGACAACAAAGGGACGCGAATTGTACAACGCAACGACATCAATGAACTTGAAAGTTTTCTCAACGGGAGAGCCAACTTATTGGCCTTCAGACCCAAAAAAGATTCCAGACCTTGTTGATTTTTGTGTCATCAAAGGTTTATCGTACCTGCAGATAACTTGTAAATCCTGCCTGGATCTTTCTTCTGACCATTCGCCAGTGATAATCACAATAAATGATAAACTTGAAAATAGGCCCCAAAACTGTCAACTTACCAACAGCCGTACAAATTGGACTCAATTTAAAACCATTTTGACGTCGACACTTGGCATAAAAGTTGCACTAAAAAACGAGGAAGATATAATCGAGGCTACCGAATATCTTACAAAATGCATTCAGGATGCAGCGTGGTCATCCACCACTCATGTGAGTCCTCATACTCGTACACAAAGAAATTCAAGCATCGGTATCTTCCTAAGAAACAAACTGAAAGAGAAACGCCAGGCAAGAAAAATATGGCAACAAACAAGATTTCCTGAATATAAAAGCCGTTTTAATACATTATCAAAAGAAATAAAATTATTATTGAAAGAGCAACACGACAAAGAAATGAGTCAGTTTCTATGGGGTTTGGGACCAACACACCTCACCAATTATTCCCTGTGGAAAGTCAGCAAAAAACTAAGTTCCACGAAAGAGTACCGTCCACCACTTCGTAAAAAAGATGGTTCATGGGCGAAAACCGCAATCGAGAAATCTGAGCTTTTTTCTAAATATCTAAAAGATATTTTTACACCAAACGATACTGAAGCTGATCTTTGTTTTGACAGCACTGTTGCTGCCTTTTTAAACGAACCCTACCAAATGGAGCTACCGATGAAGAAGTTCACCAAAAGTGAAATAGTTAGCACTATTAAAAAGCTAAAAGATCACAAGGCACCAGGATATGATCGCATCACGGCCGAAATTCTCAAAAAACTACCTCCTGAACCCTATAATTTCATTACCCATTTGTTTAATGCATGCTTAACCAGAAACATTTTCCCAGCTCAATGGAAAGTAGCAGAAATTAAAATGGTGCTCAAGGCAGGAAAACCAGGCGATGAAGTGAAATCCTATCGCCCTATCAGTCTTCTACCAATACTGTCAAAAGTTTTTGAAAAGATCTTCCTTAAACGTTTAATGGTTTTTATCGAACGCGAACAAATAATTCCGAAACATCAGTTTGGTTTCAGGAATGAGCATTCGACAATTGAGCAAGTCCATAGACTTGTCGAAAAAATACAAACAGCGCTCGACCGAAAACAAATCTGTTCAGCAGTTTTCCTAGACATATCACAAGCCTTCGACCGAGTGTGGCACCAAGGCCTACTCTTTAAAATAAAAAAAGAAATTACCGCTAAATGCCTATTTGCTCATTAAATCATATCTAAACCAACGAATGTTCTACGTAAATTACGAAAATGAAATTTCCAATTTCCAACAAATTAAAGCTGGGGTCCCACAAGGCAGTATATTAGGTCCAATCCTGTACTTAATTTTTACACACGATCTGCCAACCTCAAAAGGTGTACTAACTGGCACTTTCGCCGATGACACCGCTATTATGGCGACAGCAGTGGATCCCGTGGAAGCCTCTTATATGCTCCAAATAAGCATAAATAAAATCTCCAAATGGCTCCGGAGCTGGCGGTTGAAAGTAAACGAACATAAATCTCAACACGTAACCTTTACCACAAAAAGAACCACCTGCTCACAAATCAACTTAAACCGTATTCCAATTCCGCAATGTGATAGTGCTAAATATCTAGGCATTCATTTGGATAAACGGCTTACGTGGAAAACGCATATCTTTACAAAAAGGAAAGCTCTAGGTTTAATATTTCGTAATATGTACTGGCTGCTAAACCGCAAATCCACCCTCTCAATGGACAACAAACTTATCCTCTACAAATCTATGATAAAACCAGTCTGGACTTACGGAATCCAACTGTGGGGTACTGCGTCAAATTCAAACTTGGAAATCCTGCAGCGTTTCCAGTCCAAGACTCTACGCACCCTAGTCAACGCTCCGTGGTACGTGACAAATGCCCAAATTCATCGAGACTTAGACATCCCTTCAATAAAAGAGGAAATTCAAAATGTAGCCAGTAAATACCGAAATCGACTTCAATCGCACCCAAATGAGCTGGCCTCTACCCTCATGTCACCATCATGTGTCTTTCTAAGGTTGAAAAGAAAAACACCAATCCAGCTCGTCCAAGAGCCATCTATAAAATATTGAATTAATTTATTTATTATTATATTTATTAGAAAGGATATTTCACTGGAAATATTCCTTTAACACTAAAATCAAAGCCACTCTTAAATGTAACCAAATATTTGTAAAATGTCTTCTAAGAATTGTAAGTATAGACAGAATACAAAATAAAGTTTTAAATAAAAAAAAAAAAAAAAAAAAAAAAAAAAAAAAAATTTTGGGTCAGACGGCAGTTTATCTACTCGAGGTATGTTTTCAATAAAACTCTAGTGACCTATACTCAATTATGAAAGGATCTTCTCTAGTTACACTGTGAAGAATAGTTTCTTGTGACATCGGCACATGCAAAAATTATTTAACCCTTTAACGGCTCTGAGATATATTTGACTCTCCTAGAAATATAGCAACAACCTAATCCAATGAAGTTATATTACTATCAATCTTGGCTTATGAATATGTTTTAGAACTACAAAATTAGAAAAATTACGTACACTAAGACTATTTATTTTTTTTTAGTCCAAAAGTATGTAAATAAAAGGTTGTACAATCAGTTTTGCGGCTCGATAAGGAAATCACAGTTTTATGTCTTGAATTATTAGGCCTCTCTTTCTCGTCAAAGCTTAGATGAAGCAAATGAACATATGTCGGCAACGCGGGAAGAGAGCTGCCCTAAATTACCAAATATATACCAATGAAATGAGACTTTCAGCTATTAGTCCATAGATGTCGCTAGGAGTAGTTTTAAACATTCCCAAATGTCTTGTTTTTTTCGTCTGTCATCTGTCAACAATATTCAGTTCATTGTTTGTTACGCTTCATACAACAACGCATTTTTGTCGCTCTTAAAAATGTCGAGTTTCGTGCCTTCAAACTAAGATTTGTGGACATCGAAAAACTACTTGTGAAATGCCGCTCTCCCGGTTCAAAAGGAAGTCTTTTTTGTATCGAATCGTTACGGGTGATGAAAATTGGGTGCATTTCTCCAATCCCAAGCGTAAACGATCGTATGATCCGCCCGGCCACAAGCCAAAAACAACGGCCAAACCAAATCGCTTCGGCCGCAAGGCAATGCTGTGAGTTTTCTGGGATCAGCGTGGTATGATTTGGTACAAGCTATTAAAACCAGGTGAAACAGTTGACGGTGCACGCTACCAACGACAATTGGCCGATTTGATCAGCGCTATACACCGAAAACGCCCACAATATGCCGATCGGCGTCACAAAGTAATTTTTCTTGATTACAATGCACCGCCACCTCGAACAAGAGCGACCCGGGAATTGGTGAAGACGTAGGATTGGGAACCGCTGGTGCATGCGGCTTACTCACCAGACTAGGCGCCTTCCGATTATCATTTGTTTGCATCGATGGGCCACGCACTTTCCGAGCAACGCTTCCATTCTCACGAAGAAGCCAAAAACTCGCGCGATGATTGGTTTGCTGCCAAAAACGGCCAATTTTTTTGGTGCGGCATCCACAAATTGCCTGAGAGATGGGGAAAATGTGTCGCTAGCGATGGCTATTATTTTGAAGATTTAATTTGTAACCATTTTTTGTTACATGTGCTGGTGAGGCAGTGCGGCCTAATGAGCTATAGCCATACTTGCTAACGGCGAATCTTACTCGATAACTTTGTTGTTGCTTTCGCATGAACATTTTTCGTCAAGTTAATCGAGCATACAGATAGCGAGCGGGAAAATGGCGAATAGAAGAGGCCTATAATTCTATTCTATTATTCAGTATAGTCTCCCTGTCACTTCAATAATTCCATCCCTGAAGTGAGAATCTGTAAGGGCTGCAAAATACGTTTTCACAGCTGTTATGACCTCATCATTTGATGAGAAACACTTTCCACGCATGAATTTTGTTAGATCTGGAAGCAAATGGAAGTCGTTAAGGGCCAAATCTCGTGAATACGGTGGATGCTCCAGCAATTCGAACTTTAATTCATGATTAACAGCAAAGAGCAAAGTATAAATTTTTCATTTGATGCCAGAAAATCAGAACAAACAAACTCTAACAAACTGTGTATCGGTTATGTTTTATCCATCCACATATGTTTAAAATGCGGATGACGGGCAAGAGAAAATGTTGTAAAACATCAAAGCTCCGGGCGGCAGATCACGCAGATTTTATTAGCCGCAACTTTTACTTTCTATCTGATATCATTCTGAGAGATTACAAAATTTCAAAAACGTACTTTCTAAGAGGACCTGGTTTCTTCTTATGTCAACGCTCATTTTTTCCACTACAACTGAGACTAGTAATCGACATAGCGGTAAGGCTTGTGACCATGACGTACGTCGCTCCAAACTCCTCTTCTTTGCACACAGCTCAGCCTCTGTCAGGTCCATAGTTCAGTAACAACTCACTCGTGATATATGTATATAGATGCTCTTTTAAATAATATAGAACACCCGAGAAACAAGTTGCATCGCGGAGGAAGTCTGACGGTGTACTCGCCAAATCGGGCTCCTATTTTCACCATTTGAAAAGAAGGCTAGAACATTTAGTTACTAACAGTTGACAGATTAATATGGGTCCCTGCAGAGTGTGGATTTTATTTTATCCAATACTCAACTTACGAAAAACGCGGAGCCTATTGAGCTCCCTAAAAGAAGAATGGCGTCTCAGAAGAAATTTAACAGGGCAATGAGCTATGAGCCTTATATATACAAGTATGTAAATATAAATACAATTAGTGCTTACAATCCTTTTGGGTGTTTGGGTATTGCTTCAAAAATGAAAGAATCTGCCGACTTCAAGCTTTTTCTTGGCAAAAATACACTCGGAGGTTTGCCATTGCTTGCCGAGGGGCGACCACTATTAGAAAAAAAACGTGTTCTATCATTTGGTGTTTCATGCACGGAGGGCCATTTGGTAATCAGTTTCGGATCATCACATAACAATGTTTGTAAGAGTTACAGGTATGAGGAAAAGGTGGAGTTCACTCAGCACTTTCTATGCGAATGCCCTGCGCTGCGAAGAATGCACACTTCAAGGACCAGCCCCCTTTAAGTACAGTCTCTTCAGAAGGGTTGTTTCAATTTGGTAAATGACTGAAACAGTGGGTCTTTTTGAACACTGCGTGAATTTTTTTCCGAAGCTACTCGTCTAACCTAAAATATCCTACTCCATTTTTGGCCAGCAGTTTGAGATGCTGCAACAACAATAGCATTTAGGCCACTTAAGAATAGTGGAATAAAACCAGTAAACGGCCGAATCTGTGTTTTTTGGCTTGAGAAGCTACAAGCACTTGGATTGGCTTTTGTTTTCGAAAAGTTAACCTGTTCTCGATTAGTATTAATATAGTTATAGATAATTCACATGGGTGGATAGGTACTGATTTGAAGATATTCTTGTAGGAGAATTAAAAACTGAGCTGTAATGGAAAGCTGATTGCTAAGTGAAATGATATTGTGAAGGCTAAAAAATTTAACTGGAGTGCGGATGAACCAAACTCTTGAGTTTTTTTTTCCTTCATTACAGAGCGAATATGCAGGTGAACGAGTAAAGGTAAATTAAAATTGTTTTCAGATGATGGTTGTACTACTTTGAATAGATTAAATTTTGATTCATTATCTGCACCACCCGCCAGTACCAATAGTCAATAAATCTTTGACAGACATACAAACAAACATAATCGCTACTCACACATATGAAAAGAAATATGACAATTATTCTGCTGCTTGTGCGGAGAGTTTCTGCAGGTAGATAGAAAAGTAAATTAAAGGAACACAAATAAAGCTATTGCCATCTGACAATTTATTACTTAAATAATACTAAGATTACAAATGTATGTGCGTTCAAATGTAGGATATTCAAATGGTTAAACGCACATATGCCCCTGCCCACTTGGTCGTAAAATAAAATCACGCTTTTGTAAAACTATGTAGATTCATAGGTCTGTTAATATAGCAGATGATTTCCAAAAATTGCAAATGCAAGTTTATAAAGATTTGTATTTGAATACTAAATCGAAGATTTATTGAGTTGCCTGACACATGAATTGGTTAATTACATATTGAAATTGCATTCCTTATTATGGGTGTCTATACATATGTGTGTGGTGTTACGAGGAGAGATAAAAAAGTAAGCAGAATGCAGCTGTTGGAGAGGATGGGCGCAATTTCTCTCACTACTTAGCGCCACTTGGTGACTAAACGAAATTGTAAATATTTCATTTTAGTCGAATCGGTGCACTGAACTTTGAAATGTATCCAGATAGATAATTCAATCGAGAAGAAAATGTCAACTAAGGAGGATATCAACTAATCAACTGCCGTAATGAAAGTGACTCACTAAGCAGTGAACAGCGCGATGGATCATTATAGGAACAAGCTAGTTCTTAAAGGCACCTTCTGAGTGTGAAATATACTGACTTTTGAGAAACTGGTGCTTTCTTTGCACGACAATCCGACCCTTAACATGAAACTTCAAATGAATCTTCGAACCACTTAATCACATTTTCATTAATCCTGCTTTTTTAATTAAAACAGTGCTTCGCGGCGAATGATGCTTATTTCGAAGGTCCGGTTAAAACATTATTTCCCTTTCCCTCCATTCTGTCAACATTTTACCAAATTGGTTTGAGGGAAAAAATAAGAAATGGGTACAGAGTTTTCTAGGGAGAAATACCAAATGTAACCATTTTTATATATTTTTCTATAGTTTTTTAGGATAAAGAATACCAAAAAAAAATTGTTTGGAACAAAAAAAATTTTATGTTGAAAATTATTTTCCAATTTAAATTTTTTAAACAAAATATTATGTATCGAAAGAGTTTCGCTTACATTTTTATAATTTTTTTTTAATTTTTTAGGATAAAATATACAAAAAAAAAACAAATTTGTCTGCTGTCATTTTTGAAGTCATGTTTTTTTTTTTTTTTGATTGGAAAAAACAATTTTTATGTTGAAAATTTTGTTCCAAGTTTTAACTTTTTTTAAATTTTTACAAAAATACAAAAATTTCATTATTTCGGTACAAAGTTTTCTCGGGATAAAATCTTTTGGTTTCTGGAACCAATTTTATATATTTTTTTGTAACTTTTTATGATAAAATATATGAAAAAAAATTTGTTTGTTTGGAACAAAAGAATTTTATGTTGAAAATTATTTTCCAATTTAAAACTTTTTAATACAAAATATATCAAAAGAAAATTTTTTAAATTATTATAATTCTTTTTTAATTTTTTAGGATAAAATGTACAAAAAACAATTTTTTTTTTCAAAATTTTTGTGAACAAATTTGTCTGCGTCATTTTTGAAGTGTTGTTTTTTTGTTTTTGTTTGGAAAAAAAATTGATGTTGAAAATTTTGCTTTAATTTTATATATTTTTCCATTTTTTAAGATAAAATATATCAAAAAATTTTTTCCATTTATAAAATGTTTTTTTAATTTTTTACGACAAAATATACAAAAATAAACAATTTGTTTTTTCAAAATGTTTGTGAAAAAATTTGTTTGCTGTCAGTTATGAAGTCTTGTTTGTTTTTTTTTGTTTGGAAAACAAAAATTTTTATGTTGAAAATTTTGTTCAAACTTTTAAATTTTTCTTTTAAATTTTTTAATACAAAATAATCAAGAGAACATTTTTTTACACTTTTATAATTTTTTTTTAATTTTTTAGGATTAAATATAAAAAAAAGTTTTTGTAAAAAAATTTTATGCTGTCATTTCTGAAGGCTTTTTTTGTTTTTGTTATGTTTGGGAAAAAGAAATTTGTGTTGAAACTTTTGCTTTAATTTTATACATTTGTCCATTTTTTTAAGATAAAATATGTCAAACAATTTTTTTCCATTTTTATAATTGTTTTTTTAATTTTTTAAGATAAAATATATAAAAAAAAACAGTTTTTTTCAAAATTTTTGTGAACAAATTTGTCTGCTGTCATTTTTGAAGTCTTGTTTTTTTTTGTTGTTTTTTGTTTTGTTTGGAAAAGAAAATTTTTTTATGTTAAATATTTTTTTCGAATTCAATCAATTTTTCTCGATATTTTAGGATAAAATATATCTGCATTTTTTTTTCATTTTTATATTTTGTTTCTTAATTTTTAAGGATAAAATATGCAAAAAAAAAAAATAAATGTTTCCAAATTTTTTCGAACCAATTTGTCTGCTGTCTTTTTGAAGTATTGTTTTATTTGTTGTTTGTAATTTTTTTGTTTCTTAATTTTTTATATTGATTACTTTTGCTTTGCATTTGAGCTCATTTTTCGTAACACAAAGTTGGAGTATGCTGGGTAGACCCTGGAAGTTTCGAAATGGGTTCTGCGTTCGCGTTCCATTTAAATACGTGCAGAGATCAGTGAACAAAGTTTTTCGAAACAGACAAAACAAAAAGTTTTTCAAAAATTTATTTACAAACATTTCTTTAGAAGAACGCATTACATTTTTACTAAAATATTTTTTAGAGAGTATATTTTATCTCAAAATAAAAAAAGTTATATAAAAAAAATTGAAAAAAAAAATTCACTTTAGAAAACAACATTGGGTAAATCTCAAAATTTTTAATTCTGTTTCAGATTTTTTTCAGTTTACTGTTCTTAACACTCAAGCCGAGAAATAAGGGGTTAGGGGTAGTCAGAATTTTCAAAAAATCGATTTTTTTTTGCATTTTCTTAAAGTATAGTGTTTTAAAAATATTGTGTAAAAATTTGAAGTGAATCCGACAAATACTTTTCAAGTTATTGAACAATTAACAAAGGGCGCTCGGCCGCTCCGGAGCCGATAGCAAAACTTTAAATGCGTTTTTCTCAAAACTATGTTTTTCAAACTGGTGAACACTGTAACTTAAAAACCGCTACGTAGATTTCAACAAAATTTATACAGCTTTTGAAAAACATAAAAAACTTGTGCCTGATCGAAGGATTTTTTTTTTTAAAAAATTTCGATTTTTTTTTAACAATTAACTGTTGGTTTTTTTTTCTAAGATCTGGAAAAAATTTTCTGAGGCCGCCATTTTGTTCATTTTGAAAAAAAAAAGCTTCGATCCGGCTCGAGGTTATCTATCAATAAAAATAATTTTTCTCATCCTATTGGTTTTAGATGAATCTGCAAGGACTTGTGTGATGTTCACCGCAAGGGACTTCTGGAGAAACGGGCTTCACACAAACAGCGATAACTTTTGCAATTATTAATTTTTTTTTGAAATTTTGGTGAAGTCAAGTTAAAACATGATGTTTTTATGCTATGTTTTTATTTTTGTTAAATAAATTAATTAAGTAGCAAAAAAAAAATTCGTGAAAATCATCATTTTTTCGGGCCCCTTACTACCCCTAACCCCATAAACCAATTTTTAGAAGGAGAGACGATAATGCCCAAAATACGCGTATCGCTTGGCGCGGAATCACTGTCCTGCGACTAAGTAAATGCGGTGAAAAAAGGGTGAAGTTTCACTATTACAATTTCCAATAAACTAAAAAAAAAAAACAAAATAAAAATAATTTCATTGCCTGTTTGTATACGTGTACTAAACAAGCGGAAAGTATGTTTTCTGCACTTCATTCATATTCTCCTTTCATTTGATACTCTTCTACTAAACTTTTGCATATTTGTAATAATTTTTTGACTGCTGGGACCCTTTTGAATAGTTTAGGTAATTAAAGCAAACAAATTCTGATGCACTGGTAAAAAACTGAAAATTGAAAATTACTACAACTGAGTATTCCATGCGTACTCATTTTTTCTATAAACATTTGCATAGGGTTCAAGTTCTCCAAACAGAGTAAGATGAGGTGAGTCATTCAAAAAACGTGCTTTCAATTTATATTTCAATTCACATTAAATCAATGCACAGCCTTACCGTGTCGTCTAGCCAAAATTTAATTACGGATATCTCCTCTATTCCGCTCCTACACTAAATTTCAATGCTTAACAAAATTGGATAATACTTGCATTTCCCTCTTAAATTAAATAGCGTGACACGCCACCTTCTTTCATTCGCTCCTTCTATATTTTTTGCCACTTCTTTCGTCAAATGTCAAAGGCGAATTTGGTGAAACTTTATTGACAAATTTTCGCTTAGGAAAAAATTAAGTCAAAAGTGTTTTAAATAAAAATAAATTGCAAATTAAACTTTTGGAGTAAATATTTGACAAATCAAAATGACAAATGCGACAATCAAAAGATAGTTTTTGTTGTTGCTAGCATGGTTGCATGATGTGATGCTGCATGCGCCTTGCGGGCATGACATGCGATTTTGTCTTCGCCACCTTTTTCCTGTCTTATTTGCATACTTCTGAGTTTGTTTGTGAATACTCATATAAAGGGTGCACCATTGTAAGCTGATACTTTTTAAGGTGCATGCAGCTTTCGAGCGCTATTTCGATATATTGTAAACCTATTTACAAAGCGAATGTCCGCTTGCTCAAACTATCAACTTTTTGATTATTATCTCGAGGCACATTTTCATAACAGCGGGCGCTTTAAGTAGCAGCAATTTATCTGGTGATCGGAAATGAGAGGCCAATACATATCTTGAGAGTGGGGCCTGAAATGCAAATATGTTTCGAAATGAGAATTCGAAATTTTTGCGAGGTGTGAACTTAAAAAGTGCTTGTTTTCAGCCTTTGATCAAAGGTATGTAAAAATACAAGGCAAGCTTTGGCCTGCAGACCAAAAAATAAATGATTCTTTGGGTACCACCATCGATAATCGCAGTTTTGTCTAAGCTAATGCTGCCTAAGCGGTGTCAATTGACAACTTTGGAGTTCCATTCGCCTTGTTTTTGGTGTGAGTTGTTATTGAATATCTATGCTAACCAGCTAACTCAGAGCAATGAGAGCATTTTGGATGAACCTTGGGCGAGATATGCATGAGATAGGGCAAAAATCGTCATTATGGTCTTTGGCACTTGAATTACCAGGATGGGCTACAGGACACAGCTAGCCGAGGCTATTATTTGAATGTTAACAAATTCTAAAATTAAGCGGAATCGTACTATCTTCTATTGGCGCATTGGCCCCTTTATTGGGTGCTTGGACGAGCTCTTCTGCCTATTTGTGAGGTGCGTCTTGCTTTTTTCCACAAACGGACGAGTTTACAGCTTTATGCCGCCTCTGAACGACAGATAGTTTTTGTGGGTAGCTTTTTTCATTCTGGTGTTTCTGGTATGGACTTTCGTACCGGAGTTTCAAACCAGACACCACTGAATGGTAGTCACGCACCAATCCATTCGGCTATGGCGGCTGTGCAAATGCGGAAATTTTTAATCTTTGTAGTAAAAGTAAATTCGCATGGCATTTAAAGCATTTTGTAAAATCAGCCAACCGATGACATACCCTGTATATATGCGCGTACATGTATACACAATATTGTGCATGTATTTGCACGTACTCATATATTTACAAGCATTTTTCGACACTTTTCCTTGTTGCAAAGTCACCTTTACTGTTGAGTGTTGCTACTTTTTCGGTCTACTTTTTTTGTTCGCGCAATGAATTGATGTACACATGCATTTATATTCCGAGCGCCAACGTACTTATTTAAGTGAAAATATTTTTGTAATGTATCATACATACAAACAAGCAATTATATATATGTTATTGTATGTATATGTGTGAGTGCAGTTGCCTTAGTTGGATTGTTTGAGCGAATGTAGAAATCGCCTTTGGAATGCCCTTAAGAAGAATGTTATAATATTTTTGCACAAATTTTACGGCTACTTCTTTTGCTACTGCCGCTTCTGCTTCTTCTTATTCTGCTTCTTCATTTCTATCACTTTGCTTTTGGCTAAGGACAAATGTTGCTGCTGTTATTGCTGTTGCTGTTGCTGTTGCCATTGCCTGTGGCGCACGCTTTGCTATTTATTGCCATTACTACGAGCACTTCTACGAATGCCTATTTTTGTCGCTACGAAAAGCTGCTCCACGTTCGCCTATTTGCCTATTTGCCTTACATTCATACATAAATATACGAGTGTACGTATGTGCTTGTGTCTATTTGTTTGGGTTTGTTTGAGGGTAAGCTTATGGCCTTTCAGCGGCAGATTTGTATACATAGTAACCTCTGGTGCAAGTGTACTTGGAACCAAGTTTCTCTACAACTTTTCATTTTTTGTATAAGTATAAGCAGCTACTGCTCAGATAGACTTTTCCGCTGACATTCCTAATGCTTCAGAATGGTTTCGGAAAGTTTTTGTTTGCGAAACAGGCAAATCAGCTCTGTAAAATATTATACCTTACACTTTTTTTAATTTTTTTGCTGCTACACATATTTTTTATCGATTTTCAAATAAAATCAATATATAAATACATATTTTTCCTTTACTCTGTGCGTTTTTTATAAAATTCTATATATATTGAAATAATCTTAATGTTGTCTGTATTCGGGGACTTGTATGAAATCGCGGGTGTCATAGGCCATGGGCAGATGGGGTTCTGGAAGGTGCCTTGAAACCTTTCATGGAGCTGAAATATTAGTTTGGGGTAAATAAGTCAGCTATTTTTACGTAAATTTTTGCGCCAATGACTTAAAATTTATTTATGATCGATCTTTAGCTCCTGGACGCTACCACAACTACTAACATGCCGGCCAACATCGATTAGTTTTGTGATTCGATCGTCATTTTCGATATTATCGACAGTTTCTATAACATCAATAATGCCTGAATGAATGGACGAAAGCCCGGTTGCACGTAATTAGGTCTTACAGTATCATCACCACAAATACCATTCCTGATTTCAGCGGCCTGACTTGCATTTTCGCTTATTTCAAAGAAGAACTAGAAAATGTACAGAATTTTTGCTTTGCTGACTCTTATTGTTAACACCCTGTAACTCATAATTGAATGGGTTAAATAAAAAACAAAAGACTAATGTTTTTACTGTGAGTTGTAACCTTGACAACGAGCATAAATTGCAAATTGTTTGATGGGTATTTTACGAGGTATCGATCACTACAGCCATTTGCCGGATGGATTTATTTTTCCCCAAACTAATGTTGGTGCTAGCGGCCAAAATCGCGTAAGCGGTTATCGCGCCAATTAAGAAGAAGAATGATGGTGCTAATATAGCAAAAAATCCTATCCTCCTTGGTGGAGCAATGAGCTCTCAAAATTAAGGGAAGAAGCCAGATCAAATTTCAATCTCAGCTACTCAACAGGCAATTGGCAGTTGTAAAGAGAAAGTCGGAGACAATACAAGAAGGCAATCAGGGACGCCAAGAAAGAGAGCTGCAGAGATTTCTGTTCTTCTATCGACTCTTCCAGAGATTCTGCGAGACTTAGTCGTATTTTGTCCAAAGATCATTCAATGGCTTCTTGGGTCAAGAGGCCAGATGGTACTTGGACTTCTACGGCAGAAGAGTGTCTAGAACTTCTTTTAAATACTCATTTCCCGGGAAGTAGCGCCCATGACAGTGATGTTGGCAGAATTCGGCGAAGCCGATATGACCCACAGCATCTTGTCGATGTTATAGTTACGAAAGAGAAGTTTGCATGGGCAATCAAATCATTCTCATCTTTCAAATCTCTAGGCCCCGATGGGATCTTTCCTAAGATGTTACAGGAAACTCTTGATAGTATTCTACCATGGCTAATGGGAATTTTCAAAGCGTGTCTAAACCTAGGTTATATTCCAAACAGCTGGAAACTTTTTAGAGTCGTTTTCATACCAAAGGCAGATAGAAGGGGACATGAATCAGCGAAGGACTTTAGGCCAACCAGTCAGTCGTCCTTCCTTTTAAAAACTTTTGAACGACTTTTAGATATGCACATTAGAAGTTCGCTGGAGAGTTCTAGTATATCAACTGCACAACATGCTTACTTCAAAGGCAAATCGACGGAGACAGCGCTCCACGAGGTAATCCGAACAATAGAGGGGTCTTTAGTAAACAAACAGTATACCATGGCAGTTTTATAGACATAGAAGGCGCCTTTAATAACGTTACCACTGAAGCTGTCCTAAGGGCGTTAATAGACTTAGGGGTGGAAAATTGTATCAGCAATTGGATCATCTCTTTGCCAGAAACCAGTATCATAGAACATAGGTAATATCAACATAACTAAGAGAGTCCACAGGGGGGAGTATTATCTCCACTTCTTTATATATATATATATAATTGGCGCGTACACACTTTTTGCGTGTTTGGCCGAGCTTCTCCTCCTATTTGTGGTGTGCGTCTTGATGTTGTTCCACAAATGGAGGGACCTACAGTTTCAAGCCGACTCCGAACGGCAGATATTTTTATGAGGAGCTTTTTCATGACAGAAATACACTCGGAGGTTTGCCATTGCCTGCCGAGGGGCCACCGCTTATAGAAAATTGTTTTTCTTAATTTTGGTGTTTCGCCGAGATTCGAACCTACGTTCTCTCTCTGAATTCCGAATGGTAATCACGTACCAACCCATTCGGCTACGCCGGCCGCCCACTTCTTTGGTTATGTGTAATTAGCAAAATCTTAATAAAACTCAATAAAGGCGGGGTAAAAACGGTGGCGTACGCTGATGATGTGGTGTTAATGGCGTCAAGACTGTGTCCTAATACGATCAGTGGGATCATTCAATGGGCATTAGGCGAGCTTAATTCTTGGGCAACAGGTTGTGGCCTAAGTTTAAACGCGTGTAAAACAGAGCTCATGCTTTTTACCACCAATATAAGTCATGCCAGGCTACTATTGCGACAAACTCGGTAACCTCGGCGAGGACTGACTACATCGTCCCGATGTTAATATTCAATTGGAATTTTGCCACTCTCTTTCCATCTAAGGAGGAATGGAATAAGGGATTTTCACTAAACGACTTCGACACTGCAGTCTACCATATACATACAGATGGTTTTAAAATGCATTGTGGTGTTGGAGCTGGTATGTATTCTCATAGACTTGGAATTGAAAAATCTCTGCGTCACCTCAATGCCTACAGTGCCTTCCAGGCGGAAGTACTGGCATTTGGGAAGCTTGTAGGCTACTAATCGCACATTTCTCTTTTGAGGGCAAAATCACTATTCTTTTGGATAGCCAAGCTGCAATCCAGGCATTGGATTCAGCTACTACAAACTTTATGGTGGTGGAGCAAAGTAGGAATAGCCTTTCCACCTTGAGTGAAAACCATAAAGTTACCTTAATCTGGGTGCCGGGACATCGGAATATTGAAGGTAACGAAAAAGCAGATGAACTGGCAAGAGGGGGATCTACCATGAATAACTTTCTTGCAGAATCGGTATTCACACCATTAGGTGCAGTCAAGAGTACAATTTCCGTAAAATACCTTCGAATCACGGATTGTAGATGAAGAGACCAGACAAAATGCCAAATCAGCAGAACGTTATGGTCCTTCTACAACCTCAAACAATCGTCAATATTGTTAAACATGAAACGACGGGACACCTGGAGACTAAAAGCAGTCATAACTGGCTTTAATAACTGGTAAACAAGTTGGTAACGAGGATGTGGTAACAAAATGAAGCGGAAGCGCTAGTTGGATTCAGGAAGAGTCACCACTCAAACCAACCAAATGTTAGTGCTATTTTCAAAGCTATGCATTTTTTTGTTTTTGTTTTCTTGTTCACTCCTCTCGGGAACATAGGACCTCGACAAGACATAGTCCTACGTTGGTTTCGTTATTCTATTTTGATTTCTGATAGGGTAGGTGATTAACCCGCCGCTATCAGCAGGTATTTCAATATTTAATTTTATTTAATCATATGCTAATATTAAGTTATATTAGCGTCAACATTCACAAAGTAATAGTATTTTTCAAAGGTTGCGATTTTTCTTTAGTTTTTTGTTTGATTTTACGCTTCACGCCAGGCCGATTATCTTTGCTGCTAGTTCCCATAATTGTGTAATCTAATCGTTTTTGATTAGAAAATATTTCATGTGAATATATAAAATAAATAAACAAAAAATAAGACTTCGACAATTTTTTGAATTTCAAATATTTTTCGAGCTTGTTTTTTGTTTTCTTTTTCCTGGATAAGTTGGGTTTTATTTTTTTACTCATGACTGGTCGCATGGATTGTTTTATTTGTGGCCACCTACTAGTGGCTCATTTTTAAATATAACAAAAACGTTTTTTTTTAGAAGTTATTTTATTTATTAATAAATGTATTTTTGTTTAAATTCGAACCTGTCTTTGAAATATGGACTAATGCTTAGCTTCCTTAGCTGTAAAGTTAACAAAGTTAGAAAATCAAAAATATTTTAGAATATTTTTTCACGATGCTTATAAAAGTCACGCATCTGTAAAGAACTACTTTTCACTATGTCTGATTTACTCAATGTAAATTTTCCTACGGCCAGCGACTTCGTGGCTTGGCTGACACAAACACTCTGACTCTAAAAGTATCTGATGCGGTTCGACCTGGTACCTCGTCTGCATCATCATGGCAGCTGGTGGAGCAGATGAAGATGTCAACTGCAGGCTAAACAAAGCAAGGGCGGCATTCGGGCGTTATCATACAGTATGGGGGAGTTCGCAAATCCCCTGGCTCACTAAACTACGAATATTCGGCTCATACGTCAAGTCCGTATTGTGGTACGGAAGTGAAACGTGGCTGCTCTCAAACACTATCACACAGAGGCCACAATCTTTCATCAACAAATGCCTCCGCATCATCTGCAAAATATTCTGGTCAAACAGCATCAGTAACGACGCTTTGGAGAGATTAACGAATGATGAACCCATCCTTAAACAAATCAAACAAAGAAAGTGGCGTTGGATAGGTCACACGTTGAGAAAACCTCCAGATAGCATCACGTGAATGGCACTGGACTGGAATCCGCAAGGGAGTAGAGGTCGTGGTCGACCAAAAAACACTTGGAGAAGGTCTATGTTGCGCGAACTAGCAGATGCTGACATTTCATGAGACGGTGCAAAAACAATGGCACAGAACCGTGTACGATGCAAGAGCTTGTCGAGGTTTTATGCTACCTAGAGGAGTAAACAAGGAAAAACAAAGAACGAAAAAACAAAAACAAAAAAACAGCTGGCGGTAGTAGAGCAAGAGGAAAGGCTCTTTTACGTTAGAAAGCTGAAGTGTAGAAGGACTTGGCTTCGCTTGGTGTATCCAGACTGACGAGAAATAAACGATTGCCAATTCAGCCGAAATCGCTCAAGCAGTTATCATGCCATTCAATAAGAAGACGAAGAACTTTTTCCTACTAATTTTATACCCACTGCGTCACCTCAATTAGGAAAAATGCGGAAATGACATTTCTAGTCATATTTTGACCAACATTGCCTGCGAAAATTCAATCTCTTTCAGCTTTTTAAACCCTTTTTATATTCCTCATAAAATTGATATAGGAAAATTAAGTTACCACCACAGCGTCTAAATCTACTTTTAAGTATCAAATTTCAAACTTCCTTTGTAGGTCATATCGCACGAATTGTTTATCGTAGGTGGCAATAAAGCGCTCTAAAATATGCAAAAGCAGAATTTCAGCCCGAAATATTTTTGTGTAGATAAGAGGTTTGAGCCTAATAAGCAGCTTCTGTGAAAAATATTGCTTTTTGTCCTCTTTTGAAAAAAAAAATTGACTAGAGGCCCGTCGAGTAAATGTAAAATCTTATGGTTAGTCAAACACCGTATCGTGACGGGTGATACATAACTCTTGGAAAATGCTGATTTCTTTGAGGAAGGCGAGAAGCATCTAGCGTATACCGGCGGAAGAAGGTGTCAAAAATAATCTCTACCATCCACCATCAAATAACGGGTGATTTTTTAGCTATTATCGCTACCATTATTAGTTGGTTTAAACAGCTGACGCACGTTTCGTGTTTTGTTTCACTGTCAAACATCTTCAGTTTGGTCTATAATTTAACCATGAATCGTCTTACAAACGAACAACGCTTGCAAATCATTGAATTTTATTATAAAAATGCGTGTTCTGTTAAGAAAGTTTATAGCGCGCTTCTTCCATATTATGGTCAGTTTAATCGACCCACTGAAGCGGCTATTCGAGCTATTGTGACTGAATTTAGAACCAAATTTACATTATTGGACATCAAATCACCAACACGCTTACGTAGAGTGCGAACTGAAGAAAATATCGCAGCTTTTCAAAATACAGCTGGTGCAAGAATTGAAGCCAAACGACCTATCAGCTGTTCGATTAACTCTGCTGTGTTCTTAACAGCAGTTAAGTTTTTGGTGAAAATAAGGTTCTAATAGTGCACAAAAAAAAAAAATTATTTATCGTAACAAATCCAAAAAAAATATATATGTTTTGGAGTTTTGGACAATTTGAGGCATAAATAAAAAATAAATAATTGGCTCATACACTTATGTTATGTGTTTGACTGAGCTTCTCCTCCTATTGGTGTTGTGGGTCTAAATGTTGTTCCACAAAAGGAGAGGCCTACAGTTTTGAGCAGACTTCTATTTTTTCATAGCAGAATTAAACTCGAGGGCCTTCCATTGCCTGTCAAAGTACGACCGCTACTAGAAAAAACCTTTTCCATATATTTTCTAGTCACACACCAACCCATTAGACGAGAGCCTAGGTTAAGTTAGATGATTGCCTCCAAAGAGAAGGTGCTTCATTTGGATATGTCTTCTGATATGCCCATTGCGGTGCTATTGAAAAGATGGAGGGAATGCGGGAAAGAGCACTAAGTAAACGGGGGAATGCGAACGGCGACTCGTTAGAGCCGCATGAAACAATTCATTGTAGATACGTCTATTATCTCCACAGACGTAAATAGACTCCAAGAGCGGACGAGCAGTAGCTGGTAAGTTGAAAAACAGCTCATCTGCTAGATAGGTGCCGCGAAAGGTACTCGAAGGAATGCTAATTCTCAATGCATGAATGCCTACCGAACTATTCCCTGTTAAGATGCCCACCGCTATTAAGATTTTCTGGCTTTTTTAGTATCAGTAGCTTCCTGGAGTGTCTATAATCCACACGTGGACGTGGAAGAAGCCAGCGAAACTATAAGTTAGCATTCTTGACCAACGTTCGCTGAGAGTGGATACGTAAACCACCGCTCAAGCGACAGACCATAGGTAACCAAGATGACGTGTCCTCCTCTGCTTGCACGAGGAAACCAGCTCTCAGTTACTCTGCCCAACCAGCTCATCATCCATGCACTGTCTATATTAGCTGGCATCGACATATGTGAGCTTGATATCCAAGTTTTCAGATGCGACCGAAAATGAAGTCAGGCATTCTTCGATTAATTTCGCAAACATCATCAGCCTAAGAAACAAATAACAGCTTGGCTGCCGGAATGCTCGTAGTTGTTTAACTTAATGAATATACATTTTTTTGAAAAAATAAAGCGAACTAATATAGCACATGTTGTTTTTGCTGTGCCAATTATTTGTTGTACGTTGATTATACATTTTCGTGCAATGTTTTATAACTTTTTTCAAACCGACGATGCATTTTGCAATGGCTCGAAAAACCTTCTCCTTTCGCTTGCACTTTTCAACTTACTTCTTCTCACACCGCCTTCAAGCAATACGCACACAAACACATTTTAATAATATTTTTGTTTTTAATTGGTAAATTATAAAAAATTATTGAATTTTTTCATGGTTTTTGCTTCTTAAAAAATGTTTCTTTTTCCTTTGTTGGCCACTTTTTTCTCATATTTTGTCAACTTTTTTATTTTTCCAGCCTTAATATTTGCTTTGAGTTTAGTTTCAGTTGTTAGTTGCTGTTGTTTTTTGTTGTTTTTTTTGGTTGTGTTAGTTTTTGCGGCTGCTACCTTCATACAGCTGCTAGTGGCTTGTCGCTGCTGATGCTGGGTGGTTGGCTGGTTGGTTGGTTGTTTGTAGCCACGAGATGCGTCTTGTCGTTTGATATGTCAAGGTTAAGTAGCCTGAAACTCACATAGAACAGCAGCGCATAGTCTAAAGCGTTTGCTGACACTCTCTATACACTTTTACTGTTATTTTTAATTTTTAAAAATTTTTCTACACTTTTGTGCCTATAAACTTGTACACACAATTAAATGGGTTTTCCGTTGCAAACACTTCGCCTTTGATTTTTGTTTTCCCATGCAAGTGGGGATTATTTTCCTTTAGAGTTTCCAACAGCACTTGAGAATTTTCACTGGCACCTGCAAACGCTTTGACACAATGTTTTTGCACTTATTTTCACAAATAATTTATTCTCCATCCAATTGTCTTAGAATTTTTCACGCGCACCCTCACACGCACACCCTCTCACACGCAGGCACATTCAACGCGTACTAATGCACCGAAATCGTTTGGTCTCTGGTGCAGTGAAAGCGCGAAAGACACGTGTGAATGTATTGCGAAAATTTCCAGCGCATTTTCTTGTTGGAAAAATGTTTCTTTTGTAAATATTTAATTTGCCAATTAATGTTGGTTTTTGTTTTTCGTTTTTCGCCAAAGTGCAATTGCTTTTTTTGTTTGTTCGATTTTTTCGCGTTTTATCTATTCAACAAAAATTCTGCTTCATTTCCAACGATCCGCTCCGCCTCAGTACTTTTCACAATCAATTCGATTCGGCAGCATCCGTCCGCTGTGTGTACCGTTTCAGCGCAGCGATTTTTGTCGCTTTGAGCTGCTGCGTTCGCTGCTCGTCGGCTGTTTGGATGGCTGGCTCGCTGGTTGGTTGGTTGGTTTGTTGGTTGGTTGGCTGTTTGACTGTAACCAACCGCCCACCCGCGGAGCCCCTATTTTCCTTTATGCTCGGCCGCCTGTATGTAAACACCTTTGCACAACGAGAGTGCATCTATGTATGCGCGCGTGTGTGTGTGAATGAATTGAGAGTTCCTCTTGTAGGCACACGCATTTTCCCCATAGTTAACGCCACTGCGGCGTTTCAATGTCTCTTTGCTTTTTGTTGTTGTTGTTATTGTTATTATTGTTCCATATACCACCATTTCTCTACATTTCATTCTGCATGCCATGGCAAGTGAAACATCGCAAAATTCCTCTACTCTATAGGTTCAGCTTACATTGCATTTTTTGGCGGCTGGAAATAAATTGCTTTGTTTGTGTTTGTGTATAACTGTCAGTGTGTATTTCCAGTTGTCAGTGAACTGACACTTGTTTTCATCTGACATTTATGCGTTGTTGCCAAATAATGTAACGTGAAATGTCAATTTTGTGTTGCGCTTGTTGCAACAATTGGCACAAAGGTGTGAGGCAATTGCAAATTACCCGTACTTGATTATGGCAGCTATTTTTAAAATATTTGGGCTTTAAATAGGCAAGCGAACACGCGAATTTGACAGACGGTTTGTTAGATCGAGTGGAAAAATAGCATTGTAATGCTGTTGTTGTAATGTATTTTAGGCAACACTAGGCAACAGAATGTGCGAAAACCACTGGTTCGAAAGGTGGGTGTGTATGCAAGGTAGGGTAGGTAGGTATAGTGGTTGTCGGTTGACACACCTAGGCCTGCTGTAGGCCCATTGTGATACCACCTGTCCCCTCTCCTCACTCTACATTGTCCTCATTGAACCAACCTGTGGCTTTAATATATCTAACAAGACTTGTTATTTTTAAATTGGCTACTTCTGCCAAGTTATTCAGGGATTTTTTTCCTACAATATTGAACAATCAACCTATCCAGAGCCATGCACCCACATAGCAAGTGTTCCATAGTCTCTTCTTCTGCAATGTCATTACAGCTTCTGCAATAGTCGTTATAGGGCGCCCCCAGTCTACTGGCATGCCTGCCAATCAGACATTGTTCTGTTAGGATCTCGAAAAGATTTCTCATGTTCTTCCTGTTAAGTTTCAACAGTCAGTTTATGCGGCCCTTGTTCCATTTTGCCCACGTCATTCTACTTGCCGAACAGGTCAGGGACTGAGTCCATAGCCTGTAGTGTGTTTGCCTATAAGCATCTTGCAAGTTGCTAAAGGTATAGGTATTTATGTTCGCTTTGTCTGGCTGGATCGGTAATGTGGTATCCAATCGCGCTAGTTCATCTGCTTTGCAGTTTCGTTCTATGTCTTTATGACCCGGAATCCAGAGACGGTTTATTACAAAGTACTGTGATAGTTCTGTCAGAACGTCGATACCTTCTTTTACTGTCTTCGAGTTAATATTAGGCGATTTTAAGCCTTCAGGGCCGATTGGCTATTTGAATATCTCTTGTGGTGAGGACACTTTTATGTAAAAAACTAAAAAGCAAATTGCACCAGAAATACTAAAGATTATAAGTGTCACAAAGGGGCGCCATTTTTTGATCTACGAATGCCGCCGTACTCATTGCAGGTAACTTTGCATACACACCTTCCTAGACACAGAAGGCGCTTTCAACAACATCCTACCGGAGGCCATAAGAAGCGCGATGACTGATTTGGATGTCGCCGAGGGCCTTGTGCAATTTATGGAACAGTTTCTACTAGGCAGGTTCATAATTTCTACGTTGGGCCCCTCCACGATACGCAGATCCTTCAGGAGGGGTATCCTTCAGGGCGAAGTACTTTCTCGTCTGCTGTGGATTCTGGCAATAAATCAATTGTTGAAGACTCTAGAGGAAAGGAGGATGCACGTAGTGGGCTACGCAGACGATGTTGCAATATTAATAAGAGGGAAGTTCCCAGAAACCCTCTGCAACATAATGCAGAACGCTTTGAACAATGTAAGCCGGTAGGCTGCATCGAGTGGTCGTGGGGTAAATCCCAATAAAACAGAACTAATCATGTTCACCAGGAGATACAGGATAGCTGTTCTAAACCCACTACCCTTGAGGGAACCGCACTGTCAATTGGGGAAGAGGCGAGCTACCTAGAACTAGTATTAGATAGGAAGCTCTGCATAAGCGGGGCACTAAAGACTACGCCCACGGCAGCGATGAATGTCATGCTGCACTTATTACCGATTGAGGTCAACAGCAAACAGCTGGCGGCGAAATCGGCACTTAGGTTAAGATAATCTTCTAACTTAGCCACTAGCAGTAGGGGTCGCGCAAGAATACTAGACAAATACCCCTTCCTACATCAAATGACAGACTTTTGTAGCTCAGTAGAGTTGCATTTAAACACATCCTTTACCACAACTTTCCCAACGAGAGATGATTGGGACAATTGGGTAATGGACAATAGAAGCTCAATCAGCATCTATACTGATGGCACTGAGGCATGAACTTTTATTTTAAGTTTTCTGAATATAATATATTCCGGGTACTTTTTGATCAAAATGGTATAATAAATAATATTTTATAAATATTTTTAAAAATTACACATTCCTCCTTGGTGTGACCAGGGGTTTTCATTAAAAGCTTTTGCATGGCAAACAAATACTCAGAGGATGGAAATAGTTTTCGTTAAGAAGTAATTAATTCTTCATAAGAAGCCCAAAATCGCTTAAGAACTTAAACGCTTAAAATATTGTATTTCAAACTTTCGACAAGTGTCGCAAGATTTCGTATCTCATCCCACTGTGCGCAGGCGTAGTTATGTTGGACTTTGTGGCCATTTCAATGTGACCAAATGATTTGTAAGTCATTTATGTGTGATAAATTTAGTAATAGCAGGCACTTGTTAAAAAAATTTTAAGAAATATTTTTCGTGGTGTGGGATAAGAGGAATTCTATTCAACAATTTTTACAGGAAAGAGGTGAAAATTTAATGTTTCTACTTATATACGTACACACGTATATATTCAATTCTTATTTGATTTTGTTTACAAGCACATTTGGCATATACAAAGTTTATATGTGCCCTGCAGGAAAGGACAAACTACTATAGAAATATATATTCCATCTGTTGTCGGAGCGGTGCAGCTTGTTCTCGATGCCAGTGGACAATCGGGTGCCAGTCGGTAGTTTCGGTAGGAAGTATGATATTTTGATCCCAGATAGAGATCAATCGCAAAGTCCAGCGAACTTATTAATGAGATTTCAGCAACATTTTTTCACCGGCGGGACCAAAACTGGTATGGTGATGGTAGCGAATCTGGATGGTACTTGGACTAATATACTTGTACTAAGTACTCCTACGCCTCACGACAGAAGGTCACGGTATTCTTAATGGAAGTCTACGCCATCTTAAAAGTAGCATACTGACTAATTGACACAAAGTGGCTGGGTTGTAGTATTGGAATTTGTAGTGACAGTTAAGTTGAACTAAAAGCCCTTGTTAACCCAACCTGCTCTTCGAAGTTAGTCGGTGAATGTAAGACAAAACTGAATAGTGTTGCAAAACACAACACTTTGGACATTGGACTTTGTGGTAATACAGAGAAAGAGTTGGCTGATAAGCTGGCTAATTAAGGCTCTGCAAACGCACCACTAGGCCCTTAATCATTTTTATGTGTCAATTACGCATCGATTCATCTATGGGTGGACCACGTCAAGAGCTCTACCCATACAAGACTTTGGTCTGAGTTGGGCTACTTCAGAGTAGCAAAGTGCTTTGTGAAACAACCAAACGGGAAACTAGCGACCTCTCTTCTAAAACTTAGTACGAAGGACCTGAGAGTACTGGTGGGTGTAATCATAGGGCACAACACCTGTGGTCAGCATATGGCTACCATGGGAATCATTGGCGACCCAACATCCCTGTCTTGTCTTTCTTCAGACTCAGGCTGTGGGCTTGCAAAGTGCCGAGAATGAGTGAATTTTATACTATTCCTCTTTCGGAACTCTTAAAATTCATCAATGAATCTAAAAGAGCAAATATGCAACTTACTGGTCCTGAGCCTTTCTGTGGACTTACAAAAGGCCACATTAATGAATTCCTTAGGAAATGGGAAGAAAGAAAATTTGCTGCACTCTGGCTAAACTGTGCCGGTCAGCGTCAAACCAAACTATTCCTAAGTCCCAACAAAGGATTATCTGACAAGCTTCTCTCACTAAGCAGAGTAGATCTGCGTCTTTTAACCGGATATCTTATAGGTCACTGCAGCCTGAGGTATCATCTAAATAATATTGGTCTATCTGAGACCAATGTCTGCCGCTTTTGCGAAATGGACATAGAAAGCTCAGAACATGTGCTTTGTGAATGTCCTGCGTTGGGCAGACAGAGACTTTATCACCTTGGTGGTATCGTAGCAATCTTTGGAACAACAAACCCAAAATTGTGCTAAAATTTCTAAAAAGCCTAAAACTCTAGGGTTACAAAAATAGGCATTTCACAATAGATTAGCTCTGGTCGCAGTGCGTAATGGCCTTCTAATAATAATAATAATAATAACAGATTCGAGGAAGAGCGATCTTTAACCAAATTGTGCAGCCTTACCATCCATACTGTATCTCTATTCTCTATTCTCTTCCACTGGCTTCTATCCAGGTGTAGTACAATGGTCTACTGACTGAGTGCTTGGACTTGTCCAACTCCCCACAAATCTACAATCTACAATCTAGTATAGAAACATTCTGTTTCAAATACTGGTATTTAATAGAAGAATCCAAACTAGTTCGTCAGCGACTAGAATGAGCCTAGTACTAAAATGATCAATTTATTTACACATTTTTTTATGATAAGGAAGTTGAAGCCTTATGTTTGGATGTTCTAGTGCGGTGGATAGATAGAAGTGAAAGGTGGCACAAAATTAATCACGCTTTCGGAAGATTTAACATTTTTTTTTAAATGGCGTCGTACGTCTATCATATTTGACACTGGTGAAAGAAGTAGCTGCAGTATATAAAAAGTTAAGCAGTGGAGCGCGTGCAGATCAAAAAAAAAGATTTCCATCACTCAAAATCATGTTTTTTATTTTGTAAAAAAATACTAAAAAAAAATAAATGAATGATTAATTTTGCGCCCCCTTGTTTATACGGCGGAATACATTTATTTGAAAACTACTATGATCAAGCCCATCAAATAAAGGCAATTGATAAATATTTCCATGAAATTTATTAATTTTTATATAAAATGGAATATTTGAAATCCTTTGAATGGAATGGAATGGTTGCTTTGTTTTTATTTTGACTAGTCTAAAACTGGTTATTTTGGACTAGAATTTTAATTGGCTAGTAGGAGCTGTTCTTTGCTTGGTTGGACACAAGAACTGTTAACTGGTATTTTAACTGGTATCTTCTTGCTGCAAGGCGGTACTTTCGTATTTCCGCGTTGAAAATGTCTCTGCTAACATAGAGTGAAACATAAAATGCGAAGTGGTTGAGCTGAAAGATGAACTGGTAATATTCTTATTTACAGCTAGTACATTTTTCCTACAGGGTATATGTATGTAGGTTTGTACGCTGTGAATTTCACGTTTTTTTTAATTTTTATTGCTTTTGCTTTGTAAACTACACTTTTGTTGAATTTTCGTTTTAATTTATTGTGCGATGCCGATTGCTGAATTCTAGGTATTTTCGCCCTGCTACATTTGTGTGCATTTGCTTGATTTTTGTGGACTTTTTGCTTCTGCATTCAACGCGCATAACGTATGCGTGTACAGTTTGTAAAGCAAGTATATCTACAAGAAGAAAAATATATTTTTTAAGGTTTTTGTTGCAAATATAGTTTGGGTTTAGTAGAAAAAAATTATTTTCTTAGTTTTTTTGTAATTTCTTATGATATTTAATTGCATGGTTCATGGTCAACCATGGGTCATTGGAAATGATGGTTCCTTGGAATGGTTCCTTTAATATTTTTACCATTTTTTTGGATTTGTTGAAATTCTCTTTCTAGCAGAGAAATTTATCGGTAATCGTTATTCAGTTCTTCTCATTGTAAAATAACACCCACTCAGCAACTTGACTTAGCTTGTAAACAAAAAATTAAAATTGAATTGATTGAAATAAAAGAAAAATTTTGTGTTCAAGTGGAAGATAAAATAAAGAAATTTGATAAAAATTTATATTCGTCGATGGGTTAATAGGTATCGCTTTCAATAGTTTTATATTTTTGAGTAACTTTCTCACCAAACACAAAGAAAATTATTTTAGGTGATGAAAATCTTCATTTTGAACTTTACGCGTTGAATTGCTTGTCTGTTTGTATACATATTGCAGCTGTATAGCTCGCAAGTGTCAAATATGATTGATGTATGTTGTTGTTGTTGTTGAAGTGGTTGAGTATTTTCACTGAAATAATCGTAATTAGTGACCAGCGCCGTTTTACTACCACTGTTCTCGTGTGATGATGTCTTTTTTTTTGTTTTTTTTTTCCTCTGAGTCAGATCCATTTAGTGAGGTCCAAGTATAGCAGCACATTCTTTATCTCGATGAGAGATCTCATTAATTTGCTGTCAGAAAGGCTTACCGAAGAAGAGAAGTCTTGCCTGCCTTGCTAGCTCATTCGCTATCTTATTATATTACATAGTATGTTCCTCTGTCCGGGAACCCATATTAGAGTGATTTCAAGCCAATGACTAAGCAATTCCAGCTCCTCTCTACACTGTAAGACCAGTTTGGATGAAATGGAATTGGAGTCTAAGGCCTTTATAGCTGCTTGGCTGTCTGAGAGGATAGCACCAACTTCCTTGTAGAGTTTTAGTGATTTGCATGCTTTTCTGATCGCTAAAAGTTCTGCCAGGAACACGCTGGCATAGTCAGGAAGACGAATTGACGTCCGTTCCCACACCACAGTTCATTTTAGAATCATCGGTATAGATTTCGATATCATATCTTCCGATCACCTTCCCTTTGCTCCATTCGGCTCTCGATGGAAAACGTACCGTAAAGTCTTTCTTGAAGTTAAGGTAGGGGACTGTGTAGTCTGATCTGTTTTTGAGCAGCGAGGGTCCCTGTAGGAGGACCTTGCTGTGACCGTACAATCTTGTTTTCCAGCTTCCTATATCTCTGAGTCTCACCGCGCTGCAAGTAGCGATTGTTTTAATGTGTAAATCTAATGGTAGCAGATGAGTTAGTACATTGAGCGCTTCAGTAGGACTGGTGCTAAGTGCTCCTGTAGTTAAGATACACGCTGTTCCTTGTATCTTGTTCGGCTTAGTTTTGTTGTACATATTTCTTTTCTGTTCAGGCCACCAGACTAGTGCCGCATATGTTAGTATTGGCCTTACAATGGCTGTGTAAGACCAATTGGATAGTTTTGGTTGGAGACCCCATGTTTTACCCAACATTCTCTTACACGTGTAAAGTGCTAAAATTACTTTCTTGACCCTATACTCTACGTTGGGCTTCCAGCTGAGTTAGGGGTCTAGGATAACACCTAGGTTTTTGCCTGTTGGATTAGCGTGAGACTAACGCCGTTTAGTTTTGGGAGATTAAAGTTTGGTACCTTGGTTTTCTTGGTGAATAGCATCAGTAAATTTTTTTTCAGGTTTACACTTAAGCCACAGTAAGTGGCCCAATTGATAGACGTACGATGGGTGATTAATTTTGCACCACAACTAAATGAGTAGAGCAATAAGAAGATATTATACCTAATTTTCATTTCTCTTGTAAGAACACTTTTTTGACAAACTGCTTGCACGTACATTTAATGCATTAATTTTATTTTACAATTTTGATTGCTTTTCATTACACTATGCAACAAAAAAAAACACAATAGAATTCCGACAACGAGGTATGGTGGAGGGGAGAAAGATATTTTTATATGTAAATTGAAATTTTATGTCTGAAGACAAAGTTTTCACACTTTTGCACATGCCTTTGGTAAATCGACAAAGAAAACTGAGTTAATCTTACATTTTAGGTATATGATGTGCTCAGCAGTTCGATGTAAAAGCTAACCACGCATTTTTTATGGGAAATTTTAACCCTCTAACTCCTCAATAGGTGTGTATTTCTTGTCTCTTTTGTGGGGAAGACCACAACATACACATAACAAAGTCATATAACGGTTAAGGTAGGTGGGCATGAGCATGTTTTTGATGAACTCAACCAAAGTCCCGGAGATCCCGAAATCAGTCAGTGTCTTTATTATGGTGTTCAGTAGGATGTTGTTGAACGCGCCCTCGATATCTAGGAAGGCTACTAGGGTGTATTTCTTGTTATAAATATAACGATTAAAATCGAATACAGGAATATGCACCAAAAATTTCTATTATAAAACTCTTAATACACCAAAGCGCAAATTTCACACTAAACGTCTGAAAAAAATCAAAACAAAAAATTTGTATGGCAACTTATGGAAAAATTTTGGTTTTGCCGCATAGTGTTACATGTGAATTTCTGCACCGAGTTTGCTGCCGAGATTTTCCTTGAGATATTTAAATAAATTTTATTGTTCTGAAGAATTCATTTTTATTAGTTTTCTCTGATTTTCTGTGAAGGTTTGTGTTTGTTCAGGTCAATGATGTTAAGACATTGAAATTTTCAACTGAAAGCGTGCGGAAATGCGAAAAAAATTTCCGAAATTTTTCAATAGTTTGATGCATCGCATACGAGCAATTTATAATATAAAATAAATATATATACTTGCGCATATGCATACATATGATGCAAACAGCGTGTGCCTCTTGAAGTGAATGCTCAGCCAACCAATTGATTACAAAGCCAACGAAGCGATTATTGAAAACAAATAAATAAATGCGATAAAGAGCGTGGATTGTCAAGAGATGGAAAAAGCTGCAGCGTTGCATTCGCTAAAAGTTCTGGAATTTCCAGTACGAGTACGAGTATGTTTACAGCACAACACCAGTCGCATGCGACGTGTTTCCAGCCGGTCAGTGATGCTGTATAAAAGTGCGCACAGATGGCGCCACAATCTGCCGAAGGATTAAGGATGGACAATAGCTTTTTAGTTGTGCAAGTTCAACACGCTGCATGGGTGAGAGAAAGTGAGAGCAGGAGCGAACTCGAGAGTGCGAAAAAAGCGCGGAAGCTGTCACCAAAGCAACGAACTGAGAAGTGAGAGCGGAGAGCTTCCAAGCGGTAAGACAATCAAAAAGGAATGTATTGCAAAATAAACTAATTAAACTGCAAAGAAGTTGGCAAAGAGAAATGAAGAAACAACGCAAATAAGAGTAGTAAAGCGTAATAATGCAGCAGTGCAGGATAGAGGATATAGAAGTAGTGAAAGCGAAAGTCAGAGTCAAAGTGAAAGTGAAAAGCGAGCAGTTGGCTGCTGTAAAAAGGCATTCTTTCTGCCTCAAAAAGCAGGGAAAGCCCGCAGAAGTGTAAACAATTTGCGCTGAAGCTTTCTTCTTGGCCTGTTTCTTCCACCATTCGCCGCATCAGCGTGAATTTTCTGCTTGTTTTTGTTCTTTTTTTTTGTTATGCCTCTCTGTTTTCCTTTTTTAAATCGCTGTATAGATGTTGTAGCGCTGCTCAGGAGCTGTAAAGCAAATCAAAGCAAATTTACAAGTGAATACAAACATAAACATTTTCATACTTAGTAAGCACAACACAGCTGCCCAACGCTGCGTATGAGTGTTTAACACACTCGCACATATCCCCATACACACCCATACATGCATACAAATTGCATACACATACAGTAAATGAGAGTAAGTGCTCTTGCTGTGCTGCACCGGGCAACTTGTTATTATGTAAAATGATATGCCGTGCTCAGTGCTCTATGCTGTTGCTATTGCACTGTAAATTGTTGATGACGAAGGTGTCGAGCCAAAGGTCAAAACGCTTAGAATATTTTGCCTGAATGCACACATTGCCGTAAAGCGGCAAACTTTATGGGGCTAAGCACGTAGAAGAGCCGTATGAGAAATAGCACACACGCAACACACACACACACGTTCATATGCAGGCATGGCAAGTCATTGAAATTATTAAATAAGTAAAAATTTATTTAACCAAACTAAATTACTTTTATTATTTGACCAGCTAACTAGAGCCCGTATTTGGCGTATCAGAAAAGTAATGCACCTTTGTAAAATGACGTCAGATAATGCTAACAACTCGATTAGAATAGGGAAATACCTCAAGGAACCGTTTGATACCAAACACGGTTATTTACGAGGTGAATCTTTTAGAGTGACTTTTTCATTCTCTTGCTGAAAAGAACTGACTGAGCTGCAAGGCAAAACTTCCCAGGCAACTCATTTTATTTTTTTTTAAGCGCGCAAAATTCCTTAGGGGTCTTCTAAACACGAGTCAAATTTTCTGAAGAATCATTTCTTAGAACATTTTAATCTTCTAGCGAAAATTAAACCAAACGTTTTTGAGTGGTTTTGTGAGGTCAGCGTCAAAGCGACTAGTTTAGGTGGGAGTTGATGGGTCACAACGTTCAACGAAAATATTTGCCGTGAAATTTATTTTTCACGACTGATCGTGGCCACACAAGTCTTATCACTAAATTTTTTCGCTTAATTATGCATTTCATAGTAGTTCGAGTTGAAAGGATTTAACTTTTTATTATGAAGTGCGCCACTGCTTTTATTGGAAATTGAAGTGCAAAATGTTGACAAAGTTATTTTAGGAGCCTGCGAGAAATCTACTTAAAAAATATGCGCTAAATATAAGCAATTCACTCGTGACAAAAAAATTATTTGTACTTGAGAAAAAGAACGAGCGCCTATTCGCGAGATAGCGAGAAAAGTTGGATGTAGTCATCTAACAGTAAAAAAATCAAATTCACTAAAAATAAAGATAACCAGGATGATCGTTTAGAGCGTCAGAGTAGATTCGGAATTAGGGGAAAGACTTCTATCCGAACAGATAGTGTTCATCGTAGTATTTTTTTAAAGGACCGCTTTAAAAACTCCATAGTAATTAGAAAGGGTCTAGAAGAATAACAAAATGCAGCCATAAGTTCAAGAACTGTACGCAGGAGGCTATAGGAGTAAGGCTTGAATACAAGGAAACCCGCGCAAAAATAATTTTTTGTCTAAAAAAATGAGACTTGCTCGGTGGGAATGGGCAAAAGCGCATCGTAACTGGCTCTTGGGGCAGTGGAAAATGGAAAGCAGAATCCATTTGCCCGGCAACGACCATTTACCTTATGTCCGTCGATTTCCAGGTGGATGCTTTAAAGGGAATTGTGTGTCGATATTGGTTAAGTATCCTGAAATCCAAATGGTTTGGGCATGTTTTTCTTTCGCTATATGGGGTCCTTTGCTCTTTGTTGATGGAATGATGAACGCCCAAGAGTATGGAGAAGTTGCATCCAATTATATCCTTCCCGTCGGAGAAAAACAATATGGGCATAATTCTGAGCTCATCTTTCGGGACGACCCGCGTCATTTACCAATTTAGTTTTTATGGTATTTAATCCTTCCGTGGCCAGGAAATTATCCCGCCTTAAACCTGATTGAGCATCTATGGTACACGATAAAAACGAACGTGGCTCAGCACAGAACTCCAAGGCAGGACTGAAAAATGTGTTTACCAAGGTATGGGAACAGGAAATTCCAAAAGAGATTCTTGAAAAGGTGATTCAACTGCATTTTAGAGCATTTACTAAAATATTTGTCACTTATTTACATCGAAAACAAGCGCAAAAGTTACTCAGATGTTGGAATAATTTCAATGCATAATATTCGCATGAAAAAATATCTTCATGGTTAAAAATTAATAATTTTTTGCTCAAAAATGTTCATTCACGAAACATTATTTTCTATTTTGCATATATTTTGATTTTTAGAAAGACTTGGTAAGTTAAACCGCAGTAATTGAAGAAAACTGGAAAAGTGAAAAAAGGTGAAAAGATTTGCGTTGCCACGAATGTATATATTAACCATTTTTTTCAACGCTTTAAAAAAAAATTTTAGCTGGCAACATGAAAGCTTTAGCAGGTTGTAACCAAATGCGTGCTAAATTTTACGAATCCATCGAGTATTTTATTACTGGATAGGTGCACTTTAATAAAATATTAAGAAAGTTCGTGCTGGTTTCGGCTGTTGCCAATAGAATGGACGCTTGAAGCCATAGGTCTCAAGTGGACTAAATGTCTTCAATGAGGAAGAGGGTTTGAAATTGAAGAGTTGTAGGAATTAATGGGGTTTTTGGCAGAAATACAAACGTCTTCCTGTTTGCCATCACTGTTTTTCAGTAATGACTGCAAGCAAAATTGCATCGGTCATCATAATCTTTACTACCAGTCTTTGTTTTATTGCAGTGTTTTGTTGGTGCAGAGATACCGCATCAGAGAATCTGCGCATTAATATGCATGAAGACTGGGATGATCTTGGGTCTATCCCAGAAGTATCGAATGTTTCCAATACGAAAATCTTCGAACCAATGGACAAATGGCCTAGCATCTTTCAGGCTGAAATTCAAGCAATTTCAAACTGTGCGAGTATAAATCAAATGACGGACAACAAGGGTGCACACATAGCTATATACTCGGACAGTCGAGCTTCATTAAAAACAGAAGCTTCACATTCTGTGGAATCGATACTAGTGTACGATTACCTTAACAACTTAAACCGACTTAGTACAACAAATAAAATTATACTCTGTTGGTTTCCGAGTCACACTGGAATAAAAGGTCATGAAATTTCTGATGAACTCGCTGGGGTGGGATCGGCAGCAGATTTTCACTGTCCCGAAATATGGTAGGTAGGTAGATGAAATGGGGGAAGGACTACTGTGGCACTCCCCAAGTACCACTAAACTGCCGTTTTGATACCATTATGAGACCTGCAATAGGCAGATATCTACAGGTACAGAGCTGTGGATGTAGTGGAGAATATTGATGGAATTTAGGTTGGCGCACTGTCACATCTGTCGCAGAAAGAAACACCCACGCGACGTGTATCGTGTAGGTTGATACTCTTCAACTTCTAGCAGCGAACATTATAGTCAAGCTGTGTTTGGCACTACAAGGTTTGATTGAAAAGTAATTAGCCTTCCCGCGCGGAGCATCTGCCAAGCGATTGGACCTTTCACTAGAAACCGGTCCCAGTTCGCTGGCAGAAGCGGTGCAGTCAACATCGCTCCGCGCGTGAAAGCTGTTTTAAAAGTGTGTTAAGATTTTGCAGTGACGAAATCCAACGTCAAAACCATGCTGATCATCTTTTTCGACTCTCGAGGCATCGTCCACAAGGAGTTTGTACCTCCAGGAAGCACTGTAAACGCGGCATTTTACAAAGAAGTGCTCCTTCGGCTGATAAACCGCGTAGCCCGGGCTCGACCCGATCTCGTCAACAATTGAACCCTTCATCACGACAATTCGCCAGCGCACACCGCCTTCCTTTGCACCTCTGCATTGGCCAAGATGGGGGTTCCGGTGCTTCCCCACCCACCCTCCCTTCAGCCCAGACCTGTCCCCTCCGGACTTCTTCATGTTCCCTCGCCTGAAAAGAAAGCTGAAGGGGAGGCGTTTCGACTCCATCGAGGCGATCCAAAAAACTGTGACAGCCGAATTGAAGCGATTCCGGCGGATGAGTTTAAAAAATGGTTCCTGCAGTGGAAGGACCACTACCAGCGGTGTATTAACACTCAAGGGTCCTATTTTGAAGAATATTAGCTGTATAAGCCAAAAGGTTTAATAAAACTGCTTAAAAAAAATAAGGTAGAGTCAGATTCGCGGTGGCATCAATGGAAAATATTCACTCTCAAAACTTTGAGGTCATTTTGTCAAATTTTGTGTTTTTTTGTCTAGCTAGAGTCATTCTGATTCATAATTTCTTTGGTTTTTGTGTTTTATTAGAAGAGCCAAAATGACGCTTCCGGTCCGATTTTTCGGAAGGCTCAACTTCAGCGCCATTTTTAAAATACATTTTTTTTTTAATTTTTGTATGCTAAAGAAGTTAAATAAAAAGCCTAAAATATTTAAATATTGTTTTTAATTTTTTTATTGCAAAAAAAAAAAAAAATCTTGAAAATACCCTAAATTTTCGAGCTCTAGACCACCGGAACACCATAATAACTTTATATTTTGTCTCTAATACCCAGTTTAGATAATTTAAGTAGGCTGCTAATTTTTTGATCTGCCACACTTTCAAAGGCTCAAAATGATGCAGAATCCAAACAGTTTATTTATCTTTTGCTTAGTGGAGGACAGTGACTGAGTAGCTGTTCCAGAGATCCTCTCGCGTTGACTTCGTTACATATTGCGCAGGTATCGTTCTGCGCTAGCGCCAGTTTGGCCACGTACAGTGGAGTGAGACAGTGTCCCGTCAGTATCTCCACTACAAGTTTACACTCTTTCCTGGGAAAAGATAAAATATAATTTGTAGACCTGTGACATTGTGCCTGCGTTGCATGATTTTTCCGATCCTGCATGAACTGGTTCTTTCCCGTCTTGACTTCACTTGTTGAATCATTGTTGCATCCATATCCAGTCGTTGTCGGCAGGAAGATTTGCGCTTTGGCTAGTGTATCCACTTTCTCGTTTCCTTCAATTCCCTTGTGCCCTCGAACTCAGTAGATGCTGGATTGTTCCTCAGTTCTCAGCTCATCCATCCTGTTTCGAAATTCTCGTATGCAGTGTGAGTTTGTTATTACAGCTGCATTTGCTTTGATGGCTGCTTGGCTGTCAATGCAAAATTTTATTTCAGAGTGAATCTCAGCGTGGATCACACTTCAGTAGCCTTGCAATTTGTATGACTGTTCCTAGCCTAATTCATTACAGAATACTGCGGCTCCAACACCCTCTTCCATTTTGAAACCATCTGTGTATATGTCAATGGTGTGGCGCGTTGAAAGTTGCCCCTTCCTCCATCCATTCTTTACCAATACTACACTTCGGTCGCTGTTGAAATTAGCCTGAGGAATAATGTAGCCCGTGTTAGCGCTTAAACTTCTGCATATCCGGCTGTGGCCATATAACCAGCGCCATCTAACAGCCGAAACAAGCTCTTGAGTGCTCGAATGCATGCCCACAACAACTCAAATAATCATTTGAAAGGTACAGGAATGCTTTTAGCGGAAACAAGAAAAGACTCACATTTGGTATATTTTTAAGAAATCGAATATTTTCAAACTAAAACCGTTTGGTTATAGAAATATATTTAGGTCCCTATTTTACATTTGCTTTTGTTGAAGGTCATTATTATCATTTTCTTTTGGTCATTACTTTTACCATTACCATTGCTATTACTATTTAAGTTCCAGTACAATAGACATTATATTTTATTATTAATTATTAATTATACATTAATTTAATTTTTTAAATGAAGCTTTCCCTTTCCGATTCACAACTAACTCGAGTTGTCTTTTTAATAAAATATATTAATATTTTAGGAATCGCATCAGTTTTAAATATTTTTACAAAATTTTGCAATTTCATAATTAATACAAATACCCTTTTAACACACATCTGGTTTGGAAATATTTTCAATCAACCAATCTCTGAAGAATTTCACCTTTGAGTAGCCATCTGGTATATCAGTACCACAGTAACCTGTTTGGAAACTTGCAATGCCAATTAATGTGCCTCTGTAAATGGCGGGACCACCTTCATCACCATCGCAAATACCATTTCCGTACCCCTTACTAAGGCACAGAATTCCAGATTTAGATGTATCATAACCAATAGCTCGGGTGCAATCAGCATCACTTATGGTTTTCACAAATTTATTGTACAATAGTTCCGATGAGACTGGACCGCCTTCACTTGTACGTCCCCAACCGGAAATTGTAATTAATGAGCCTACGGGCGCCTCAAGAGCAGCAAGTGGTATCGGTTGTATGAGATCGTTGAGTTGGAGTGATGCGTTGAGTTTAAGTAAGGCAATGTCATTGTCGAAGTTAGCAGTTATGTTAGGATGTGGAATCACTTTCACCACATCCTTAATTACACGGTCTGCAGTACGATTTGTGGTACCGGCTAGAATTGTAAGGTATGCTGGCGAAACACTGGAACAAAGTATGGTTTAAGGTTGTACACCAGTTTTATATAGCGAGCTTTATTTTACCTGTAAACGCAGTGTGCGGCAGTTACCACAAAGTCTTCAGAAATTATTGTGCCACCACAGGTATGCTTTCCGCCTACGCGCACCGATACCTGATATGGGAATTGACCACTGGCTGCGGTTCGACCACCTACTATGCGTGGTGCAATGTCTATGCCGATAGTGCCTTGTATGGCTTCAGAAACCAGACAAACGAGGATTAGAAGCTTTGCGAAGTAAGCCAAATACTCCATTTTTGCTTAGATATTCACTCAAAATACTTTGATTGTTCATTGCCAGCGACTACTGAGTTTATATACGATTTGGAAAGGTTCAAGCGAGACGTTACGCAAGCGAAAAGTTCATTAAGCTCATTAAGAAGTGATTAGGGTGAGCTTAGAGATTTTTGAGTTGAAAGTGGTTATCTATGTAAATTTCTCTGATTGTCTACAATTTTGCAAATTAGAATTTACATTAGTTTTAAATTTTAGTAGAGTTGTGTAATTTAAATCGCTTCGTTTTCCCAGTCTAATTAAATTCGCGCTGTCCATGTGAAATGAAGCGACGTACAAATTATGAGATAACACCGGGGTACCGAGAAAGTCGTCCTGGATACACATGGTCGCTATTATTGAGGTAATTTGGTATTAATTTAGTTAAACGATAATTCAGCAAATTTGCGAGATTTTCGACTTTAAATATTGTTTGAGAAAAATCTATTATTTTTAATGCAGTGAAGTGCGAAATATTTACTTGGAAGTTCAAGCAGTCAGTTTTAGGTGTTAGGGCTTGCCAGAAATTTCACTGAAGATTCTTAATAATTCTGAAATCATTTCGATAAAAATACAATAGAAAACAAACCGGACCCTTGAACTAAGAGTAAAAGCACTGAACGTGCAGAAACAATAAAAAAAAATGTTTTTAAATAATATTGGAATTCGCATATCTCGAATACGGCGAAATTTAGGACGTCATGTCAAATAACCAAATTAGTACGAAACGATCTTAGTAATAATCTCTAGAATGACCTTCCCGTTACCTTTTCATACATACAAGCGCGCCCTTCATATAACTTCCATTTATTAGATTTACAACTACTGAAAGTTAAACTTGGAGCTCAGTTGGTATCGTAGGGCGATTTGGTTCTCAGACTTAGTAGAAAATGTATTAGGCGGGCCACTGGTTAGCAATCACGCAACCGATTGAGTTTTCTCAGCACCGGTAGCGCTAATCAAACAAAACGCCGACATTCTTTAAAGTAGAAGGCGACATAGGCGCATGTTTTCTGTTGTCTTATCAAGACAGAGATTTAGCCTGCGGCAATTGCATTTCCAAAAGCTTCTGAGTAGCTAGGATTAGAAACAGAATGTAGGGAATTCAGAAAGTGGCACAGGAAGGCTACTTTATTTTGTCAATGGAGCGACATCAGTACAGAAAATAAGCAAACCCTTTTGTGCAAATGCATGCACGTGCAGCTGTATATGAGCACAATTTACTTTACTATATGTTCTTGGCTTTTTACTCACTTTCGCTTATTCTTCTTCTCCATTTGTTTTGCCTACATTCAGTACTGGCGTCATAGCACTTGGGAAGGCGCAATCTTGTATTCTACCTGTATCATTCTTGGGTTCGAAGTGTATTAACTGGAACAAGTCCTTTAGGTTGCAGTGTTCCCTAGTTTGGCTACGCCTAACTCTTAATCCATTTTATTTACTCATCTCCTAGGTTGCTAAATCATGATTCAAAAAATGAAAAAAAAGAAATCTTTGCCACATATCTATCCTTTTTGCATCAGCAGAGACTATAGGGAATTGTGTTTTAATCAATTGTTGATTTTTAAATTAACTTCAGTCCCTTCAAAGCTTACCCTACTTCTACTTGTAATGCCTTGGATGGGACGGTGATTCCTCTTACAGCTGGCAAAGTATTCCTGAGGCACTTCTCTATCGCCTCACAGACTTAAATGTGCTAAACTCCCGCTTCATGAAATATGAATTCTGTAATATTACGATGGCTCTTTGGGATTGCCTACCGCCAAAATTTGGGAAATAATTATTTTTCAAGTAATTGGGAACCTCATTTATCTTCCTTCGTGGAACCATTTTGTGGCTCTTATGAAACGCAGTATTGATGCCAACCCTACGCCAGACAGTTCTGTAAGAGAATTGAAAAAGTATTTACCTAGATAACCTGCTCTGATTTTAGCTAAGGCTGGACAATTGCAAAGGAAATGCTCTACAGTGACCGGTTAAACAAGCCACGACCTTCGAGATATCTTCTTTTGAGAGGCTAAGCAATTCCTTTGTCCTTTTCTTGTTTATTTGCGACCATAGTAGCCTGGCTGTTACGCATATTATTATTAATTTACTCGTGGCCAAAGGTATTCCAATGGTACTTTTATCACGGAACAGTTGAAGAGCAGTACCTTTTCTGGCTAGCTCATCAGCTCTACAATTTCCCTCAATATCTTTGTGCCCCGGAACCCAAATAAGGTTGACCTTGAATACGACACTACTATCATTTAGGGCTGCCTGGAATTCCTGTGCAACCTTCGATTTTAGTATAGCCGCTTTCATTGATTTGAGGGCCGCTTGGCTATCCGAGAATATATTTATAGTCGCTTTTGTTTCGGCATGCGTATTTTGGTATGTAGCCACTTCTTTTATAGCTAGAACCTCGGCCTGATAGACGCTGCAGTAGTCTGGTATTCGAAAGGACAGTTCTAGTCCTAATTCTTTCGAAAATACTCTATAGCCAACTTTATCGTCTAGTTTGGAACCATCTGTATAAAAATTTAATTCCCCCCTTCTCCATGGCCTTGGTGTCTGCCACTCCTACTTGTCTTGAAGAGATTGTCAAAAATAAGTCTAGGAGTAGAATAGAATTTCTTGTTTGTGACTGTTCAGAGTGTTCAAAATATAGGCGCTATGGAAAGAATGGCGGTGTAGTTCTTTCCATAGCGCCATACTTTTGAGTCTAAGTGCCGAGTCGGCGGCCACGTTTTTCCCTACGAGATTTAGTGCACTAAATTTGTTTGGGGTAGTCCTTAAAGCACCAGAGATGCATAAAAGAGCTGTTCTTTGGACCTTACTCATGATTTTAGCGTAACTCGCCTTTAGAGTAGATGTCCACCATACAAGTATTCCATATATGTATTAAGATTGGTCTAACTGCCGAGGTATATAGCCAATGAGTAACGCGAGGTGTTAACCCCCATTCAATACCGACCGCTCCTTTGCAAGTATATAATGCAACGTTGGCCTTTTTTACTCTTTCCTCAATATTAGGTTTCTATGTGAGTTTCCTATCTAATATGAGTCCTACGTACTTGACATTCTCTTTCAAAAGAATCTCCATACCCTTAAAGATTAGCGGGGAGACTATGTTTCTTTGTGAAGAGAATTATTTAAGTTTTTGCGGGATTTATAGCGAGTACCCTTCTCTCAGTCCAGCTCTTAAGCGTTGTCATGTTAGAGCGCAGAATGTCCATGAGGGAGTTAGGTAATCTGCGTTAACAGCAATTGCTAGGTCATCAGGGTTAGCAAAAGCGATTTTACCGCCAAAATCCAGAGGAGAGGGGAGAGGACACCACCTTGAGGTGCCTCTGCAGACCTGTCTGCTTAGAGTATTGCTGCCTAAATTTGCCGTTACCTTCCTTCTGACGAGTATTGCTTCTATCTATCATTAAATATTTTTCGATACACAAATGAAAATCATTTTGCAGAATTTACAAAACAAACAAAAAAAAAAAAAAAAATTGGAGTGCCATTGGATGACATCTTTTATATGGAGAAAATGCGCAGCACCATCAGAGAAAAATGATTAACAATCAAAGTGAATTTTCATCCACTTCAAGCTTGAACTGTGTTATACTAAAGAGTTTTCCAATAACAGGTGTTATTTACAATAGCCCGCTATTTCGGTAGATGTCACTTTTGAAGCTGTAATTTTTTGATATTTGACAAGTAAAAACTACGCCATTAATAAAAATGGAACGAAATTCACTAAAAAATGGTGAACATTTGGCAGAGACGGTTTGTAAAACTCGAACATTTTTGGGTCATCCTGAAGCACCTTGTCGGACCGCAATACAGAAATTGGTGAAAAAGGACGAGTTGTTGGGACAAGTTAGTGATGTGAAGAATAAAACCCGTGCACATCGCTCAAGAACAGCCGAAAATATTGCTGTTGTAGCCGAAAGAGTTGAAGAAAACCCAGTGTTGTTTTGAATAGCCCGCTATTTCGGTAGATGTCAATTTTGAAGCAGTCGTTTCTTTCTTGTTCTAAACGGATCAACCTGATCTTTTCAATGCAGAGGAGGTCTTCCTTTTCATCTACTACCACTAGCTTGTTCCGCATCAAGTACTTTCAGAGTCGGGCCATCGGTATCCATTTAGATGACCCAGCTAGTCGTCGTAAAGTTCATACAGCTCATTGTTCCATCGCCATCAAGCACTCCAAGGGACACCTCATCGGATGTTGTTATCCTGCAAGTGTTTGCGCCACATGAGGGGACGGGCATGATGAGAGCTTTATAAAGTGATAGTTTGGTTCGTTGAAAGAGGAAAAGAGGACTACTCAATTGCCCACTTAGTCCAAAGTAGTACTTGTTAGCGAGAGAGATTCTCCATTGGATTTCAAGGCTGACATTATTATCGGTATTAAAACTGGTCCGGTATTAAATCTGATAAACGAAGTCTCTTACAACCTCAAAATCGTAACTGTCAACAGTGACGTGGGTGCCGATACGCGAGTGCGCCGACTGTTTGTTTGATGACAAGAGGTACTCCGTTTTGTACTCGTTCACCAGCAGACCCATTCGCTTTGCTTCTTTATCCAATTTGGAAAAGTTAGCGCGGTTGTCAAGGTCGATGATGTACATGTGAAAGCAGCATCAAAGTGATCGAGCAAGATTCGCCAGGACCTCTTAAAACTGGTATAACTCACAATATTCAGTGCTGCCAACTCTCATTTCTAATATTAGGCGGGTTTCAATTCGTAACTTGTGAATGAGTGGTGACGACAAAAGGAGAGGCGTACCGTGTTGCTCGTGTGTTGTCGGAAGCGAAGTGATTGCGTCAACAGTGTCAGTATATTTATGTCATCGGTATAAAAATGAGTTTCGAACAAAGAACTAATATCAAATTTTGTTTTAAATAGGGAAACATTTTAATTGATGAAAAAAGTTTATGGCGATGATTGTCTATCTCGTGTCAGAGTTTATAAGTGGTTTACACGTTTCAGAAATGGTTGTGAGAAATTTTTCGTAAATTTAACAAAAATGAACAGAAACCATTATAAATTCATGGAACCGGAGATGAACATCTCCAAAACATCGATTTATCGCATTTTAACTGACGATTTGGGCTTACAAAAGATTTGTGTACCTTTCTTTCCGCACAAGTTAACTGAGAACCAAAAATTGCTCAGAATTCAACATTCGAAAGGCCTCATTGATGAGGCGAGAAAAGGTGAGAACTTCCTCTGCAACATTATAGCTAGTGATGAAACGTGGAGCTTCTAACATGACTAAGCGTAATAGTGCCGAATGGAAGGCCCTAGATAAGTCCCCCCCCCCCCCCCCCCCCCAAAAATCGCGTTTGGAAAAGTCAAAAATCAAGTCGATGCTTATTTGTTTTTACGATTTGAAGGGAATTGTACACAAGGAGTTCGTGGTAATGGGTCAAACCGTGAATGCTACTTTCTATTGTGGCATTTTGAAGCGTTTGTTGCATCGCATTCGTCGTATTCGCCCTGAATACCGCGAAGGAGGAAGCTGGCGCTTATTGCAAGATAATGTACCATCTCATCGATCCACTCTTGTGACTGATTTTTTGACTAGAAATGGCATTTTAACCATGAATGAGTCACCGTATTCGCCTGATTTGGCTCCCTGTGACTTCTATCTATTCGGAAAATTACATTTGGCCATGAAAGGAAAACGTTTTGCGTCCGTAGTGGCCATCCTGAAGAACATACCGGTCAATGACCTGCACATCCCGCGTCCGGTATTCTGGGCGCGAACTCGTGTCAGAGCCGAAGATCCAGGTTCCCACCGATATTTAGCCTCTTGTTTTGATTTAGGATCATGGTGATGGGCCTAAGACTCACACTTTATCCTTTTGAAAACGCTCTTAATGCTGTTGAGAGAGTCGCATTTGAATGTGTTTTTCTTCCATTGTTAGCCAATGTGCACACAGCTTTCTGAAACCCAGTACTTCAGTCAAAATATTGCTTAAATTGCCCAATGAGATGCCAAGAGCTTCTACTAAATCTCTTTCGGTCACTTTTGCTGTTTTTGGACATCCTTATATGGCTCGTCTTCAAGGCTTGTACGTCCAGGTTTAAATCCAGCAACCCATTTTTCTACTGCACTAATTGATGGCGAAATGTCCTTATACATTTTCAACATTCGTTCACGAATTTCATTTGATTTTAACCTAAAAATAATAATTCAAGAATTCCAGACTTCATTTTTTTATTGTAGAAAATACTGTGACACGCCGATATTAAATGGATTGTAAACAAAGAATGGCCGTCGTAGCCGAATGGGTTGTTGCGTAATTACCATTCGGAATTCACAGAGAGAACGTAGGTTCGAATCTCGGTGAAACACCAAATTTAAGGAAAACATTTTTATAATAGCGGTCGCCCCTCGGCCAGCAATGGCAAACCTCCAAGTGTATTTCTGCCTTAAAAAAGCTCCTCATACAAATATCTGCCGTTCGGAGTCGGCTTGAAACTTTAGGTCCCTCCATTTGTGGAACAACATCAAGACGCACACCACAAATAGGAGGAGAAGCTCGGCCAAAAACCCGAGAATGAATTGAGATATTGGTATGGAACTTCACGTATGTTCATATGAAGAGTGTACCAACATAACAAAATAAAGTTTAGGCTAGTAGCAACGCCCTCTCTCATCGAAATGCAAAACTTATTGAACCACCTAGTTAGCTGCTCCCAGGGATTATTATTCGAGCGCTCGATTCGTTTGGTATAAACAAGTTTTTCAATCAAATGTTTTGACTTAAAAAGGGCATGCCAGTGAAGTTCCTGAAAGCAACCGAGTGTAAATAAGCTTAGTATTAGTACGAGAATTCACAAACTACTCACTGCTGAAACCATGTTTCCCACGCGTTGCCTCACTGTGCCTCTCAGTGAAGGAGCCATCAGATTTCCTTCCTGACCCCAGCTTTGCAGGTGGCTTTTCAGGATCCTGAACAATTTCAATACCGCTGCAGAATACCTAGAAGAAACTCTTTTCGATTCTCGAATAAGTTGTAGTTTTTCTGAACATTACGATATCACTTCTATGAGTATATGCTCTCTGCTCTCTGCTCGATATGTATGTTCGCAAATCTAGTATACAGATTTTCCGAATAAAAGTCAAAACTAGTTCGAGAAGCGTGTCTCAACGTCAACCGGTGTAATATAGTATTTCTTTATACACCGTTCTGCACACACACGACATCGGACGGTAACGGACGGACTACAATTTCCTAAAAACTCCCGCCTCAACGCCATGCAGCAGACTAATTTTAGTAGAATAGTTGTTCTCACACAATAGTTTATAACATAACACAATAAATGAAATGTTTGCGGTATATCGATCCCAGTGCCACCTAACAACATTTAGGCTTGAATGCTCGAATGCAAGCTCACGAAAACTCAGCAGTCGTTTGAAAGGTACAGGAATGCTTTTAGGCGAAACTGGAACACACCCACAACCACGTATGGTTTATTTTTATAAAATAGAATGTTTTCAAACCAAAATACGGTATGCTCATACAAATTTATTTAATTTAATTTTACATTTCCTTTAAATATTTTTACAAAATTTTGAAAGTTTATCTAAACAAGCAAATACCTTTTTAAACAGGCACGGTGTCTGTGGCACTATTTTCAATCAGCCAATCTCTGAAGAATTTCACCTTTGAGTAGCCATCTGCTACACCACTACCACAGTAACCTATTTGGAAACTTGCAATGCCAATTAATGTGCCTCTGTAAACGGCGGGACCACCTTCATCACCATCGCAAATACCATTTCCGTACCCCCTACTAAGGCATAGAATTCCAGATTTAGATGTATCATAACCAATAGCTCGCGTGCAATCAGCATCACTTATGGTTGTCACAAATTTATTGTACAATAGTTGCGATGAGAGTGGATCGCCTTCATTTGTACGTCCCCAACCGGAAATTGTAATTTGTGAGCCTACGGGCGCCTCAAGAGCAGCAAGAGTTATCGGTTGTATGAGATCGCTGAGTTGGAGTGATGCGTTGAGTTTAAGTAAGGCAATGTCATTGTCGAAGTTAGCAGTTATGTTAGGATGTGGAATCACTTTCACCACATCCTTAATTACACGGTCTGCAGTGCGATTTGTGGTACCGGCTAGAATTGTAAGGTATGCTGGCGCAACACTGGAACAAGGTTCGGTTTAAGGTTGTAAACCAGTTTTATATAGTGAGCTTTATTTTACCTGTAAACGCAGTGTGCGGCAGTTACCACAAAGTCTTCAGAAATTATTGTGCCACCACAGGTATGCTTTCCGCCTACGCGCACCGATACCTGATATGGGAATTGACCACTGGCTGCGGTTCGACCACCTACTATGCGTGGTGCAATGTCTATGCCGATAGTGCCTTGTATGGCTTCAGAAACCAGACAGACGAGGATTAGAAGCTTTGCGAAGTAAGCCAGATATTCCATTTTTGCTTAGATAGTCACTCAAAATACTTTGACTGTTCATTGCCAGCGACTACTGAGTTTATATACGATTCGAAAAGGTTCAAGCGAGACGTTACGCAAGCGAAAAGTTCATTAAGAAGTGATTAGGGTGAGCTTAGAGATTTTTGAGTTGAAAGTGGTTATCTATGTAAATTTCTCTGATTGTCTACAATTTTGCAAATTAGAATTTACATTAGTTTTAAATTTTGAGTAGAGTAGTGCAATTTAAATCGTCTCGTTTTCCCAGTCTAATTAAACTCGTCTAATTCTATGTGTAATGAAGCGACGTACAAATTATGAGATAACACCGGGGTACCGAGAAAGTCGTCCTGGATACACATGGTCGCTATTATTGAGGTAATTTGGTATTCATTTAGTTAAACGATAATTCAGCAAATTTGCGAGATTTTCGACTTTAAATGTTATATTATTTGAGAAAAATCTAGTATTTTTAATGCCGAGAAGTGCGAAACATTTACTTGCAAGTTCAAGCAGTCAGTTTTAGGTGTCAGGGCTTGGCTGAAATTTCACTGATGATTTGTTTTAGTTCTAAAACCATTTCACTAAAAAAAGAAAATAAACCGAACTCCTGAACTAACAGTAAAAACACTGGACGTGCAAGAAAACAAAAAAAGAAAACAAAAAAAGATATTTTGAAATAATATCTGAATTCGCAAATCTCTAATACGGTGAGATGTAGGACGTCATGTCATATAACCAAATTAATACGAAACGATTTTAGTAACAATCTCTTTACGTTTCTAGAATGACCTTCTCGTTACCTCTTCATACATACAAGCGCGCCTTGAGCATTACCGTAAACTTTCAACGGAATTCGACAATCTTTTTTGTTCGCGGTATGGTCATTTATATAGGTCTACAAATTGTTTTTTTAATTTTTATACCAGCCTGCTTTCCAATGGATTATTGTGCGCTGCACACGACTCTGTGGACTAAAGATGTCATAAAAACGAGTTTCTGAGTGTTTTTGCCCCATTTTTTTCTCAAACCCCTGACGTGAGGGGCACATTCGGGCCCTAGAACCGAGTGCAGCGCTGTTAATAAGAATTCTTTCACTATTTCTGCTCATCACAATACTCTCTTGGTACCTTTTGAGCAATGCATCAAATGATATGTTGCCCTAAGGCAGGCGTCGGCAATCTTTTGAGGGCGAAGAGTCAAAATTTTAAATTTGAAAGTTTTTGAAGAGCCACAAAATTGTTTCTTGCCAACAATAAATCATCTCACTTTAGCAGTCAGGAAGACTATTTTATGCGTCGCATGTAAGTCCTCAACTCGCGGCATTTCTTTTAAAGCTATTCACTGGACCCCCAACTTGCTTTTGAACTCTGTAAACTCTCCACGCCACAAAACTTTATTTTTTAAAATCGATCCAGAGATCCAGGACTGATTTCGAATGGCTGAATGTGGATTTCGTTACTATTTGTGTTGAGGGATTTATTATGAATGCTAGATTGGTTTGGAATTGCTCAAATTTGTCTTGCATTTGTTTATAAATAAGTAATTCATGCCAACAGTTGTACTGGTTTTATCGGGATATTCCTTTAGGAATTGAAAAAAAAGTAATTTATCGCTCTGAATATTTTCTGCGAAAATAATAAATTGTTTTTCAAAACAAACTAGTTCTTCTACCGAAACATAAGCTGGGTTTCTCTTTCTTTGCAGTTTCAGATTCATCTCATGTAATTTCGTGGCGATATCCCCCACAAGTAAAATTTTTGCAGTCATTTGTCGGATGCAGGGTAGTTAATGCCTTTTTCCAATAGAACTGTACATATTTCATTCAAGCATAAAGCAAAACGTTTTAACTCCTTGCATTTGGAAAGCCAGAAGGAGGTCGGAGTACTGAATCTCCATTTCGTTTAAGAATTCTTTAAACTGACGATGGAAGAGTGCTTATGACAAGAAGAGGCTAACAATTTTGATTACAATTGCGAGTACAAATGGCTGACAGATAGAATCTGTGCCTGCTCCTCGCTAATGGATTCTAAACTATTTTTAAATGATTTTTTTTTTAATAAAAAATAGTTTCGTATGGAACATAAGAGCCGCAACTTCACCTCCCACAAGCCGCAATTGGCTCGCGAGCAGCAGGTTGCCGACCTCTACTCCAAGGGCCTCATTCTGTCTAGCCAGACGGTATCATTGTAAACTATTGCACTTACGCACATAGATCGATTTTTCCAGCACCTATTACCTATTAAAACGTATCAGTCTCTGGCAAAAAATGTCAATTTGACTCAACATCAAAAAATTTCAGTTAAGACCCTCGCCTCATTTGAAATGGTGATTTTGGGTGTTTCTTTAAAAGCGTGTAAAACTGAAAAGAAGAAAGATTTTTTATTTCCATTTAGATTATTTCATTTTTTGATCTATTGTTAAAATATAAAAAATTTTTTTAGTCATACGAGGTTCGTTCAAAAAGTTGTCAGCCTTCAAAAAATGGTTTTCACATGGACAATGGACACAGATAGCGGTTCTGCTAAACGATTTTGATGAAATAAAATTTAAATTACTTAGAAATGATTTCCTTATCGTGTGAACTACGATCATTTGATTTGTTTTCGAACCTTTAAAGTAAAAAAAAGAGTGAAAAAAAGGGTTTTTCATCTTTGAACGTCCGCCATTTTGTGACAATTTTAAATATCGTAGCTCATGACAGTTATACTGAGCAATAAACTTTTTGTCTTTTTGACTACAGACACCTGTGATTCCTGGAGTCCGTGTCGCTAGCGCCATACCTTTTTTTGGCAGACCATTTTTTGATGGCTGACAACACCCAAAAACACCATTTCAAATGAGACGCGGGCCTTAAGCAATAAAAAAGTAAGAAAGCTAAGAGAAGTTTGCATATTTATGGAAAACAAATCGAAATATATAAAATACAACAAAAACATATTATAAATAACTATTATACAAAATAAAAAGTATGCACTGTGCTTCATAGTTTTTCAACAAAATGAAATGATTTTGCTTGCACTTTGACTTAATGGACTGTGTTTTTTTTTTGAAGGAAGGTCAAGTGGTACAGGATGCTAGTGCTATGTGCATGCCACACAATTAACATACACAATTAACATACTAACCCTATAACATTCTTTTCCACGGCTGATTTTCATGCTGAAACCGCATTAGCATTTCTTCAAGGTGGAGCCGCGTTTATTTATGTCTATTGAGGCGTATGGAGACTTTACGCCTTCCATTGCGTTCATAAGCGGTTGTGGGAAGAGTGAATACAAGTACAAGGAACTGATGCAATTTAATGTTATTGAAGGTGTGATTACCCTTATCTTTTGAAAATGATAAGTGCACGCATTTCCATGCGCTATACTTGGTGATAGCATTGCAATCCGAGGCTAGTCGTGGTATTCACCGATCAAATAAAGGGTGATTAGATTGGAGATAGCTTTCCCACTAAGATAATTTTTTGACAGATCACGCGTGACTACTGTCAAACTAAATATATACTTTTCCGTATTAATTGACATTTCATCATGAGAAGAATTAAGCCTCAGCAACGATTACAAATCGCTTAGTTATATTACGAAAATCGACGCTCTGTGAAAAGTGTTCATCGCGCGCTCAGGACCTGAATTTGGTTCTGCGACAGACCCATTTTTGGCTTCCAGGCTACGGCAATAAGCAAAATTGCCGCATTGGAGCTGAAAAGTAACCCGAAGCCATTCAAAAACAGCCATTATTTCCATTGAGAATAACCGTTTGGTGCGACCTATGGGCTGGAGGAATTATCGGCCCATATTTCTTCAAAGACGAGGTTAGCGCCAGTGTAACAGTGAATGGTGAACAATATCCAGTCATGATAAATAACTTTTTGATGCCGAAAATTGAAGCACGTGATCTTCTAAATATTTGGTTCCAACAAGACACCCCTATGTGCCATACAGTCAGCGAAAAAATTGATTTACTGCGTTGTCATTTCGGTGAGCAATTTGTCTCTCGTCTCGGACCAGTGGATTGGACACCAAGATCGTGTGATATCACACATTTGGACCTTTCGGCTTTTATTTGTGCGGCCAGGTAAAGGCTAAATGCTTTCTGGATGAACCAGCTTCGTTTGTGGAATTGGAAACCCACATTACTAAAGTTATTCACAAGATCCTCCAACGAGTCATTCAAAATCGGTGTTTACGGATAGCCGAATTACAGTGCGATTCCAGCCAACGTCTGAAAGGGATTATCTTTAAAAAATAAATGTCATGAATGGTTCTACACAAAAACAATAAAACGATTTGTATTTCGTTATTTTACAAGGTAAAGTGTAAAAAAAAATCATTACAAATTCATGGAAATGGAGTTGAACATCTCCAAAATATGGATTTATTGCATTTTAACTAATCATTTAGGCTTACGAAAGGTCTGTGCACGTTTCATTTCGCACAAGTTAACTGAGAACCAAAACTTGCTCAGAATTCAGCATTCGAAAGACCTCATTAAAGAGGCGAGAAAAGACGAGAACTTCCTTTACAACATTGTAACTGGTGATGAAACGTGGTGTTTCAAACATGAACCTGAAACTAAGCGTGAAAGTGCCGAATGGAAGTCCCCAAGCGAGTCACCACCCAAAAAATCGCGTTTGGAGAAGTCAAAAATCAAGTCGCTGCTCATTTGTTTTTACAATTCCAAGGGAATTGTACACAAGGAGTTCGTGCCAACGGGCAAAACCGTCAATGCAATTTTCTATCTTTGCGTTTGGAGGCGTTTTTTGCATCGCATTCGTCGAATTCGTCCTGAATGCCGCGAATGAGGAAGCAGGCGCTTATTGCATGATAATGCACCATCTCATCGATGCACTCTTGTGACTGATTTTTTGACTAGAAATCGCATTTTATCCATCACTCACTCAGCGTATTCGCCTGATATGGCTCCTTGTGACTTCTACCTATTCGGAATATTGCATTTGGCTATGAAAGGAAAACGTTTTGCGTCCGTAAAGGCCATCCAAAAGCCTTGTACCGACATCCTGAAGGATATTCCAGTTAATGACCTGAAACACTCTTTAGAAAAGCTTTAAGATCACGCAGAACAGTGTATAGAGACCAGAGCGGACTATTATGAATAAATAAACTCGAAGTTGTCAGAACAAAGCTCCCGTGGCTTTTTTTATAGCTCATTCATGTTTATTTTGGACTTCACCTCTAAATTGATCATTCTTTATATATTTGCTCAGTAGCACAAGGCGATGTGGGCACACCATTTCTTATATATCGTAAAAATGTTACAGCTCCAAAGGAATAACTGCTTCAAGAAGAAATAAAATATATACTTTTTATATCAATTCAATATCAGCCTTACCACAAACTGTGTTTGAGCAAATTAATCTCATCAATTTTAATCAATACAAGCAATACTCTAAATTTTTCACTGCATTTTCTTATCGTTAATGGAATTGATTTGTTCACAGAGATTTCACAATAAGGCTGGTTGCTTAAATAAAACTACGTTCGTCTTTGAGCCTTCCTCTCTTGGATAAATTTAATTTAATTTTAATTCAAATACATACGTACGCCCTTTTAGTATAGAAATGATAGGAGAAACATGTCACACTTACCTGCAAAGAAAAAGAAAAGAAATTAAATGATTATTAATATACATTTTGTAGTTGTAAATATGCAAATAGGAATTTGGAAGTATTATAAATATTTGAAAGAAATTATGTATCTGGTGCAATAAAAAATTCAGATCATTTTTCGTTAAGTGTCTTCTGTGGAACATGTACTGTAATATGTAATATACGAGGGGGGTTAAAAAAAAATAGTTTTTATTTTTTAACATAGTCCTCTTTTAGAAAGATACACTTCTCCCAATGCTCTGGATATTTTTTTAACCCCTCCAAAAAAGGGTATTTGTCGAACGCCACCAAAATGCGCCTCTCTCTACCCGCGACCCATTCCTTCCTATTGGGGAACAAGTAAAAGTCGCAGGGAGCCAGATCGGGTCAATACGGGGGGTACAGCAGGAATTCATAACGGAATTCATGCAGTTTGGAGACGACAACTTCGGATGAAAATGCTGGTATGTTGTTGTGGTGAAATAGCACCTTCTTTTTCGCCAAATACGGTCGTGCCTCCTTCCATTTTTTGTGAAAGCGTTATTCGTTTTTCGAAAAAAAAACCATGAAGATGACGCCGTTCGCATCCGAAAAAATAGTCGCCGAGATCTTTCCGGCCGATAGGACTGTCTTTGCCTTCTTTGGAGCAGATTCACCGGGAGAAATACATTCTTTTGATTGTTGCTGAGCTTCTGGTGTGTAATGATTAATCCAGATTTCATCTACGGTGACAACTAGACGCAGCAATTCCTTCGAATTTCGCTTAAATTGCTCCAAACACTGCTTTGAAGTCAGTAGCCGTTTCCGCTTGTTGTTGCTTGTGCGCAATAGTGGCGCCCATCGGGCCGACAATTTTTTCAACGCCAACTTATCATGTAAAATATTATATTAATTGCCGTTCCTGTCGACACACCTATGGCCTCTGTTCGCGCGCTTTCGTTCGTCGATCAGCGAAAATCTTGTCGTGGACTTTTTGAATGATTTCCTCGGTAACCACGGATGTTCGCCCACGTTTAAATTCGTTTAACCAATATTTAGCTGTGATCGTATATGGCGAATCGTCCCCATAGACAGGATCCAACTTTGCTATTATCTTCTCGCATTTTTTCCCATCCAAAAACGAAAACCGAATCAGCGAACGATGGTACCTATTTTCCATCTCAGCGAAAATCACGAAATACGTCATACTCGAATAGCCGCCACATCAATACTAGAATACCCAATTCCTAAATTCATCAACGCATCTTTCGATTGTACTAATTGATGGCGAAAAATCCTTATATGTACGTTGTCAACATTCTTTCTTAAATTTCCTTTGCTTTTCAATCTTCCAAAAATAAAAACTTAGGCTAGTAGCAACGCTTTTTCTTATCGAACCGCAAAACTTATTGAACAACCTAATATGTAAATAAAGGGGGGTTAAGTTTCAAGGGCCGGTGTTCATTATGAATAAAATAAAATTTTTTTAGGAAATTATTGTCATTTTTCTTCATTATGATAATATTGGTATGGCTCAATTACGCATGGAACAAAATATTGGCCTCGGCGGCACACCTCCATCCGATGGTCCAAATTTTCGATGACGCTGAGGCATAATAGAGGTTCTATGCCGTTAATGTGCCGAATTATCTCATCCTTTAGCTTTACGGGCGGCCGCCGTACACCTTTTCCTTCAAATAATCTCAAAGAAAGAAGTCCAACGGTGTCAAATCACATGATCTTGGCGGCCAATTGACATTCGCCCAAAATAGCCATTGTTTCGTTAGCTGTGGCACCGTCCTGTTGAAACCACATATCGTCCACACCCATATCTGCTAATTCGGGCCATAAAAATTTCGTTATCATCTCACGATAGCGAACACTATTCGCAGTAACTGCCTGACCGGCCTCATTTTGGAAAAAATACGGCCCAATGATGCCACCGGACCATAAACCGCACCAAACAGTCACTCTTTGTAGGTGCATTGGTTTTTCGGCAATCACTCTTGGATTATCATTCGCCCAAATGCCGCAATTCTGCTTATTGACGAAACCACTGAGGTGAAAATGTGCCTCATAACTGAAGATGATTTTCTTCGAAAATTGGTCATTCACTGTTGCCGTTTCCTGCTACCATTCTGACGCGTTGCTCGGTTGTGTATCTTTCCATGGTTCAAATTGAGTTGATCTGAAATTTAAAAATGTCAAATGAAATGCAGAAAGTTTAATCACCTTAAAGTTTAACCACCCTTTATCTTTTATTAGACTTATGGCCCAGCTTAGCCTCCAAATTTTTTTGTGCTCTAGAGTTTTTAACCGACTCCGAATTCTTCAAAATCACTGGATTTTCCCATCGATACCTGAAGGATATTTATGTATTACTGATATAGATATCGAAAAAAACCAATAATCTTCCAGCCCCAATCAGGCGCAACAACTTTCCAGATATGCAGACGGAGACGCTTTGGTGCTTCTACTTTTGGGAGCTTTTACCTTTAATCTATTTAGCACCAGTTTGAAGTGAGTCACGGCATAAGTAACATTGTAATAAATTCTTCTATTTCCAAAATATGAATTTTTGGCAAAATCTTTAGCTGAGACTCGTGCCACCATAAACATATAGCGCATGCTAACCAACGAAGAAACTTCTCCCAGTATAGGCAAAGTGTAATGTGGTTTCTGCCGTGAATGTGAACAAAAGCACGTATGTACATACATTTATACACATATCTACATGCGTATATGTATATGAATGTTTATTCATGACGGCTGTGAACAGATTGCTAAATTTACCAACATTTTCTCAAAATCATTAAACCGCAACAGCAGCCGTGGCCGCGAATATCCAGTTAATGAATGAAATTTTATTACACAGTTGCGGACATAAAAATTAGGACAGGAAGTAAGATTGTATTGAAAGAGTTTTTAGCTAAGGGATGTATTAGGAGTGAAAAACGGTTGCATTATGACACTAAAAGATAAAGTAAGCTATGTTTTAAGAAAATTACCGAAAGCGACAATGAAGAAATTTTGATCTTGCAGAAGGGTAAATGTACTATTCCGGCAAAGTTAAGATTTGGTGAGAGAAACGGAGATGTGAGAATGAGTTTGCATGACTGATTTGAGTATCGAATCACTCTCCATCAAGACCCGACGGCCTTCAACGACATTGATTGAGTTGAGTTTATAACCATTGTTGCATTACCAAGTAGGCAAAGACTTACTAGCCTTTGAGCGGAAAAAGTTGTGGGCATAAAAGAAAGAGGGAACTGAAAAAGGAGTCAGAAAATCTGCAGCGCCCGAAATAAAGGATTAAACGATAAGGCTATGCCCGCTGGAGAAACGAAATACGCGCCAGATGGATGGCTGGGCTAATAGAAGATCAGGAAGCGCACGAGCTTCGGTGAAGAAAATGTTTGTACAACGCAATTGCTTTCGGGATACGGGAAAGGGGTATGCGAGCACCCCACATGCATACACGGGGATGTTGTCGAAGACGACGCTGAACACACCTTTACCAATGAAAGAACGTCAAACGCAATTGGAACAAGAACGTCAAACGCTAGAGAATTCATCGCTTACATAACCACTGAAAATGTAATCGAAAAAATGCTAAGCAGCGAAGAAACGTGGAAAATCGTTAGTGGATTCGCGGAAAATATACTCCGGATTAAAAAGTAGGATCTAAACGGAGGCACACAAACATATACTTTGTAATGAGGAAGATGGAACGGCACCCTGAAGTAATGCGAAAGCGGTTCCAGAGTGGGCGACGCACACTGGGGATTTTTGTACTGAGATGCGGAAAAAAGTACACATACCAAAAAATATTTACATTTTTACTACTAACGAAGTTGTATATATTTGTGTATGAAAAGAACATGTTTAAAAGCATTATTTTTTAAAACTATTTTTTAAAAAAAATTTTTAAAAAAATTTTAAAAAATAATGTTTTTTAAAATTCATAAATTTTGTTTTTAAAAATATATGGAAAGAACATGATTTAAAACAATGTTTAAAAACTGTTTTAAAAAAATGTTGAAAATCAATGTTTTTTTCTATATAGAAATATATACTACTGCGTTATTTGTAAAAATATGAAAATTTTTATATGGACTGCCGTCATAGCTCAATTCTGGCGACACAAAACTGTGCGCACTTTTAAATGGGAGCGCCACAGTTAACTGGTTAATATATAATATTATATAATATATAAGCCAGCAAATATTTACGCACAGGATACATGTACAGTGAGTCAATAAAGTTTAAGTACACCTTGTTATTTCTTACAAACACTAAGAATTATCATAGTTATGTTAAAAAAAACTTCATGCAATATCTTAGTATCATTAAAAGAGTAAATTGTTGTCATGAAAACCGGTTTTTTTGTTGTTTCCGTTATACATTTTAGATGCATACGTAAAATAATATTTATTAATATTTATTCTTTTGTACATACTTTATCCCAAAGTATGCTTGGTAGGTTGTTTTCACAAACTCTGTGATCTGTTTTCTTTGCTTTTGCGAACAAAATTTGCCACATATATAACAAAAACTGTTGCAATCGTTAACACAAGGTTTTCATGACGAACTCATATTTTCGAGACAACAATTTCTTTAAAACTGAAAAATGACACTAACTGATAACTTCTGAGTCTAACCGCAGAAAGTGTTTTACCTAAATATGCAAACAGATAACGAAACCGTAGTTAGGTTTAATCAAATTAGTGCAACTGTAGGAGGGCACTTTAAATTTGTTTAGTAATTTTTAATTTTGCGTTTATCTCAAGAACCAGAGTCAATTCAAAAAATGTAATTTCATACTCAATATATATAATGATGCTAATAGTGCTAATGAAAACCATTAACAAAATTATTGCCGCAGATTTTTTTTTTTTGTTGCCCTGTGTTATCATTGCCAAAAAAAAGGCAGTGGCGCCTGGTGGCACCTGCAATTGATTAAAACTGAAAGAGACGCTATTAAGGAACACGTTGATACTAGTTTCTGACCGTAGGTAAATGTAGCTCAACTTGCAGATCCAAGAATATGAAGGAATATGATTTTTTTTTTTGTTTCTGTAAAATTAATTATAAATAGATAATCAAATGCTTCACAGCCTTTGTTCTTCCGGCTAAAATATATAAAAATATCGTACCCTAAATGAAAAATAAAAAATTCGAAGTCGGCTCATGCAAAAGGAAAAAAAGCACCTTGGGCTTTGAAGTTTTTTCTTAGTCAGTTCAATACTATAAAACAATTATACTTTTCACATATCTATAAAAAAAAAACTGTAAGTCGGAATTTAGTAATTCTTTTTGATTTTATTGTTGGTTCTATTCTGGAATTTAGAAAAACCATTAAACATTGCGTAGGTGGTATGTTGGAAATTTGACTTTTTTCCGCAAAATCCCCAGTGTGCGACGGCTCCAAACGAGGGGGAGTGTTTTAGTCTACGAACATATCATTGCTGCGACGGTAGCTTTGATGATGCATAAGACTTTTTAAACCTCCTCATCCGCAAAAAAAAAAATGACTATCGTTGCAAACTCTCGCCCTTGAATACCGTGAACGAAGACGGTTGCAACTAAAAAGTTTCAACATCCTCGTAAGCCACATGTCACTCTCGTACATTTACGTGGTGTATATTGCGGCCGCCGTAGCTGAATGGGTTGGAGCATGACTACCATTCGGAATTCACAGAGAGAACGTCGGTTCGAATCGCGGTGAAACACCAGAATTAAGAAAAACATTTTTCTAATAGCGGTCGCCCTTCGGCAGGCGATGACAAACCTCCGAGTGTATTTATGCCATGAAAAAGCTCCTCATAGGAAATATCTTCCGTTCGGAGTCGGCTTCAAACTGTTCCTCCATAACATCTAGACGCTCCACAACATCAAGGCGCTCACTACAAATAGGAGGGCCTTTGCCAAACACCCAAAACGGGTGTACGCGCCAATTATATATATATAATAGTATATATATATTGCAGCAGCATACGCTCCTTCCTATCTCGAACTGACTCCCATAAACTCAACAACAATTATTTGAAAACAAAATTGGATGATTAATTTTGCGCCACTTTGTTTAATCAATGACTTCCTTCTCTTTCAATCGCAATCTCTAACCCATCTGTAACCTTGAAGACGGAAGCAAAAGACAGGAAACTCAAGACTTTTCATGAGATCTGTCAGCTACTGGAAGAAGCTTTGGGAACAACTTCAGCATTTCATAAACTTAACAATGAGAATTACAATTCTTTCGGTGTACAGCTTTTTATGCCTGCCGCTGTATATAAATGCAGATGTACGTGTGCATGTACATAGTTAAATCGGATGGAAAATTTGGGCTTGAGCGAATGCACGATGCGTGCGAAAAATCAATTTTGTTTAATGAAATGTGCGACAATCGGTTATTGCCACTGGAGTAGGTGTTGATGTGTGTAGATGTGTGAAGCCCAAATAAAATTTAATCGAATAAATGGTAGAGACACATACTCGCATACATCTGATTTTCATTTGTCTTTCACTCTGTGATTAAATGCAAATGTAATAAACTCTATAATATTTATTTAATCTTCGAAATCTATTTTGTCACCTACAAAGTATTCGCCCCCTGTGATGAAGTATTTTTATGGAAAAATTGGTTTTAATTCTCTAACTCGGTCTAGGAAACTGTCTTCACTTCAGCAGCGACTTATGTTGAACTTTTTCTATGGATTCGACTGGAAGCCAGACGCCAGGCGGGGCTAAATCAGGAAAATACAGCGTTTTTGGAACTGTAAAAGTCGAGTGGTGAGGAAGTTATTTCGTCTTAAATATCTTCCCTGTCTGCGAATAGCCCCACGAGATGGCTTAATATTTCAGTTAATATAACAAAAGAAGCACCAACCAAAATTATTCGATGCGGTACCAGCTGGTGGCAGCAGATGATGATCAGCTAGAGAAGGAGTTGGTTTCACTTGGTGTGTCCAACTAGCGTTGGTTAGCATGCGAAAGAAACGACTGGCGCGCTTTGTACAATTCGGCCAAAGTCGCTTAAGTGGTAATCGCGTAAACGAAGAAGAAGAAGCGCCAACTAAAAATTAAACACAGATATACTGTTAATTAGTTCAGTTATTTAATAATCTAGGAAGTGTAATATTTCATTCGGATTATGTAAGAAATATGTAGGTTAGGTTAGGTTAGGTTGAAGCGGTTGTCCTGTGGGACACATTCAGGCTCATAGCCCATTGTGATACCGCGTGGGGAGCTTGTTCCTATCTCTCCTAAAACCAGTATGTGCTTTTCAATAATTTTAGAATATCTCTGATTTCTGTAGAACATCTTCCAACTCATTAAAAAATTGTTTATCCAGAATAGTAAACCAGCGTTGTAGCGGCTGATGGCTATTTGCTCGTTCGAGTTAATCCATCCTCAGCAAAGTGAACAAATCGTACTCAAACTAAATACACCAACAATCCATTCCCGTAATATCCCTTTATAAATATGTATGTGTATGTACACGTTCTTATGCATTGAAATGTAATATTCGTCTATCGCAAACGAAAACTTTATGCCGCCTACGTACCGCCTGCACTTGCATAAACTTTTTTCATAACGTATTGTAGTGACTTTTGAATTTCGAGCTAATAACTTTTCACATTTGTTTACTCGTACTTTGCTCAGTAAATCAGGTCGTGCCCTCATTTTCCACTGAATTAAATTCATTATCCAAAAACAGTAAATTTTGCAAGTGATTGCAATGCAGCTATCGTTTCGAATAGTTTCAGCAGCGCTATGGTGTGAATGTTTGTTGGTGTTCTTTGTACATTGCAACCTTCAACTATTTTTAGTTGCCGACACTTTGGGCTAATTTGTTCTCAGGATAAACTATTTGCATGTGGGTGGCGGGGTATGCTAATAAGAATTCAACGGATACTTAGTACTAATGAAAGAAAGGTAAGGCATAGTTGTGTGATTGGGTGGGAGCAGGCGCACCGATAGGTGTGTGTGAATTATTATTGGGGGATAAGCATTGAATTTGCACATATTTGTATAGGTTTTGAAAAATCCGCAAGGGCCAAAATCTAGCTGGTTGTATTATATGTGGACTAAAGTTTCAAAGCTTTTACTTCAAAAATTTTATATTTCATTCAAAAAGTATTTTCCAATTGGCCGTCGCTGCTTTGGCGGCACACCTCCATCCGATGATCCAAATCGATGTCGCTGAGGCCGAATTATCTCATCCTTTAGCTTTACGGGCGGCCGCCGTAGCTGAATGGGTCGGTGCGTGACTACCATTCGCAATTCACAGAGAGATCGTCGGTTCGAATCTCGGAGAAACACCAAAATTAAGAAAAACATTTTTCTTATAGCGGTCGCCCCTCGGCAGGCAATGGCAAACCTCCGAGTGTGTTTCTGCCATGAAAAAAAGCTCCTCATAAAAATATCTGCCGTTCGGAGTCGGCTTAAAACTGTAGGTCCCTCCATTTATGAAACAACATCAAGTCGCACACCACAAATAGGAGGAGGAGCTCGGCTAAACACCCAAAAAGGGTGTACGCGCCAATTATATATATATATATTTAGCTCTTGAATTGCTGTTGGCTTATAGACGTACACCTTTTTTTTCAAATAACCCCAAAGAAAGAAGTCCAACGGTGTCAAATCACATGATTTTGGAGGCCAATTGACATCGCCGCGACGTGAGATTATTCTGCCATGAAATTTTTTGCGCAAAAGAGCCATTGTTTCGTTAGCTGTGTGACAAGTGGCACCGTCCTGTTGAAACCACATATCGTCCACATCCATATCTTCCAATTCGGGCCATAAAAAGTTCGTTATGATCTCACGATAGCGAACACTATTCACAGTAACTGCCTGACTGGCCTCATTTTGGAAAAAATACGGCCCAATGATGCCGCCGGCCCATAAACCGCAACAAACAGTCACTCTTTGTAGGTGCATTGGTTTTTCGGCAATCACTCTTGGATTATCATTCGCCCAAATGCCGCAATTCTGCTTATTGACGAATCCACTGAGGTGCAAAGTGCCTTATCACTGAAGTTGATTTTCTTCACGCAGTGTGCGGTATGCATTTTGATTTGAACGCCCGTTTTCGTAATAAGCCTGAATAACTTTAACGCGTTGCTCGATTGTGTATCTTTCCATGGTTCAAATTGAGTTAGTCTGAAATTAAAAAAATTTCAATTGCAATGCAGAAAAAGACTTGACGTTTAGGTTTGGTTCACATCCAACAACGGCCCTTGAAATTTGACCACCCTTTATATTATAGATTGGCCTGGTAGACCACCAAGAAGATGGCATGCGTGCTGGCCTTTCGGTTCACAAACCGAATAAAAAAAATTTACATATGCATAACTTTTATTAAAATATAATTTTTTCTGTTAATCCAAAACTTTACACATTCCTAAATAAAATCGACGAAGTCCTAAATAAAATCGTATACACCCTGTATATAAGGTGGCACAAAAGCAATAATCCAATTTAATTTTTGATCAACTAGTTTACTAAAAAAAAATAAAAATGCTTGTGAGTGATGCAAATCAATACTATATTCAGTCTGTGCTTTTTAAGAGCCTCATTAGGCTGTTGACGTGTAAGCCCGACGGTTGGTCGAGACTTTCGAGCAGGGGTTGCCAAAGGTTCACACTCTCTCCTTCCATAAGACAGGGCGTTCACGGAAGAAATGGGAAATCGTTTCCTTTTTCTCTGATGCTCAGTATGCCGTGAGTCTGAGGGCATCCCTTCGTCTCATATTTGTCAGTATTGACGTTTGTCTGTGGTTGTAAGTGGGAATAACGAGCTGCATCGATTTAGAAATCTCTAATTTTTATAAGTGCACCCCTTCATTTATTTATAAGATTCGATCAAGCGGCGATGCAGAATTTTTTGCAAAACACAAAAAATACGAGGAACGTTTCGATGCTGTCCGATCTGCAGAATTTATTCACGCTCTCAATGAGGGTTCTTGCGAGAGAGCTGCTTTTTTTTGTTCTTGTTTGTCGGGACAACTAGCACGTACATCACAGATAAACAATTACGTCCATCTCTACTCGGATTCCCTTTTAATTTTTTTTAAATCTATCCGATCTCCAAAGAAATCTGAGTAGATCTTGTGGTTCAATGGATCCAAGGTGGTCACTTCCTAACACATCAGCGCCAAAGACCTTAAGCCTTATTCTAGCGAAGGCGGGGCAGACGCACAGAAAGTGGTCCATCGTCTCGTCCTCCTTTTCATAAGCTGGACAGAGTACACTGCCTGAGATGCCTACCTTTTCTATGTGCTTCGCCCACAGAAAGTGGCTCGTCATCAGTCCAACCCGCTGTCTGCAGTCGCTTCTGCTTAATGAAAGCAGAATTTGCGACAGTCGATCGGACTTGACAGGTAACACCAGTTTAGTGCATCTGTAGCCTCTCAGCCTGTCAAGCTCATTTGTGTGTTGTAGTAACCCATTTGCTAACCGTGGCTTTGATGGCTGCAGATGAGAGTTGCAGAACGAGCTAAGGAGTCAGAGGTCTCGATACCCACGTGCCTCGGGACCCATGTTAGCATCGGGCTATTATGTCTGCCGACATAGTTCAGCTAGGATTTACAGGCCTCGACTACCCTTGATGTAGTGAAGGGCTATCTAAGACCATGAGCGCAGCTTGGTTGTTGCTGCGAGTGAGCTTAATAAAATATTTCTGAGGGTCTCCTCTGATGCTTTCTGATAAGGTGAAGTACCTAGGTATTATCCTTGACAGCAGGCTTACATGGAAGCCCAATATTGAGGAAAGGGTGAGGAAGGCAACAATCGCCTTGTATGGGTGCAAGGGCGCAATTGGCAAAAGATGGGGCCTCTCGCCTAGAGTTGTTTTCTGGCTATATAATACTATTGTAAAGCCTATCTTGTTATATGGAGTCATAGTCTGGTGGAACTCACTAGAGAAGACGACATTGGTGAAGAAGCTGGAGAGAGTTCAGAGGTCGGCACTCATTGGAATCAGTGGGGCGCTTCGAACGACTCCTACTCTGGCGCTCAACGCAATGTTAAATGTGGTAGGCTTAAGAGCCATTGTGTGGACGTTATGAAGTTCGCAACGTTGTTTTTTAGCCATTCTTGCTTCACTCGAACTTTGTGCGACGGTACCGAGTCCTGTTGAAACATCGATGGCCTTAAAGCAACCTGCAGAATATTTTCCTGATAATATTTCGCATTTACCTTGACGCCAGGCTCGATAAAAACGATTGGAGAGCGCCCATCTGCGGTTACAGCGGCCCAAACCATTACCTGCGGCAGGTGCTGCCTCCTGTAGGCCAATCTATGACTCAAGTTCTTGTATGAACAGCCGGTCAAGTAAACCCTATCGCTTTGGGAGTTTACAAATTGCTCAATTTGAAAAATTATCTCGTCAGAAAACTCAATGTTCGGATATTGACTGCTTTCGGCCCAGTGAAGCAAATCCTTCGCTCTCTCAATTGTGACTGGTTGCTGCTTTGGTGCGAGGTCATCCACCGTTTGAATCATGAAAGGCTTGACTTTCGCCAGCTAACAGACTGCTGATGTTCATGCAGCGGACCCTGCAGGGTAGGGTGGGTTTTAGGTAGGGGAAATGCTGTGATGGAATACGTAAGATAAACGGTAGAAAAAAAATATGACAAAATAATGAAATTAGCTATTTGCAAAAATTATAAATCTTCCGATAGGGTGATTATTTTTGCGCCACCTTAGAAAAACCTTATTCATAAGCAAAATTTGAATGATTCATTTTGTGCCACCATGTTTATTATTTTATTATTTTATTATTTTTTTGCATTTTTTATATTTTTAATATATTTTTTTGCTATTTTATGCAGTCACTACAAATCTGCAGTTACATTCCAAAGCAACAGCAAATTCTTCTTCGTCAATGGTCAAAGTGAAAAGCAATAGCAATAGCAACAACAACACAAGTGAGATTATCAGGTTCGCAAGGATATCATTCTGTAGATGTCGTCGATGTTGTTGTTAATGCTGACGCAGACGTCGACCCAGTGCAACCTTGAACTGCACACGCATGCCAGGCAACGAATGCGCACATCAATACACAGACGCACATATTCATACACACAAGCAAACGTATTGCATTATTGCTAGAGGCTGTGGATGTGCGTGCGTGCATTTGCACTGCACTGCAGACTTCTCAGTGAAGTTCCAAAGCATAAGCGCCATGCAATAGTAGTGGCATAGTTTTGTTGCATGAATAGCTACATACAAACAAATAAAATAAATAACTACACACACATAAATGCACACTTTTTGATATTTCTCTTAGCTATATGTAGTTGCTTGTGCGTGTGGCGCAAATTTCATTATCGTTAAGGCCATTATTATCATAAACATAACTAAGTTGTTAATGTTGTTCATAAAATGGACAAATTTACCTTTCCCTTTCAAGTGTGCGTGCGTGTGTGTGTGTATGCGCTCTCACTCTGCGTCATAAAATGAAGTCGAATAAATGCAAGAATAAAAACCGTTGCTTACATATACCACAAATTTATTTATACAAACTATATCAACTGATACTTTGTGTGTTTGTGTGTGTGTGTAAATATGTACAAACTATAACTATAACTGTTATAGCCTCACTTCTTTAGTGCATGCGCTTGCCTTGCACTGGTGTGCGTGCATGCGAATGCCTGGCTTGGGAGTGTCAAGCTGTTAAGTGATTTAAAAATCATAACTGAGTTTTTTGTTGTTTTTTTTTTTGCTTTAATTTACTGTAAAATAGGTTGGCTGCATGCCATAAAATTTATTTGCCATAAAGTCGTAAATGTGTGCAACAAAAACATTGACACTATAGACATTGTTGTAAATAGCAGTTGAAAAACTTAGTTTATGGACAAATATTAGCTGGATTGCTGGGGGAGGTTTAGAGGAAATATTTAGTATTCAGAAAAGTGAAATAATGCATTAAAAACTCAGAAAATTGTACAAATTTCTTTTTCTCATTTTTTTTTTCGCTTTTGCTTTTTGTTTTTGAGGGACTTCTGGTTGTATCAGGCTGCGTTAAAGAGAATTGGGCAAGTACTTGACGCCGTTTGAATTTCTTTTTGGTGTATTCGAAGAAAAAGTTATTGCCAATAGGAACGGTTAAATGCAGCAGCTGTCCGCTAGGATACACACTCAGCCTCATAGCGCGTTGAGTTACCGAGTTACCTCGCACTTTTCCACGCTTATCTACTTTCCTAGTTTCTATAAAAAACAAAAAATAAAAAAAATTAATTCCTCGAACCTAACAACCTCATCCTTCCAGCGCATTACTTGCATTGTGGCAAGAAGCAAACAAGCAAAAGATAAATAAAATAATTAAGAAAAATACACAGTTACACATTGCCTCAGTGGCACCGGCAAGAGGAAGCGGGCAATCGCGGTAATAGCGCAGACAAACCAAATTTAGCGAAGTCCTCAACCATCTGTGTGATCCTTCTGCCACAAAAATTTGACACACAGATGGCGCTTCAATCAGTAAGAAGGCGTTGTTCCTAATCAACGACAGGTGGGCATTCCCACTACTTAGGACTTTTAGCGGCAGGCTAACCACCTACGCTGTCAGAAAGCAAATGTATTAACGAAACCAACGCAAGACTGAGTCTTGTCGAGGTCCTATGCTTCCGAGTGGAGTGAAGAAGGAAAAAAAAAAATTCCAAATCATTGAAAAGTTGTCTACCTAAAGTCGTAAATCTTCATCTGATAGGGCAGCACAGTGACACAGAAGGTGATTGTTATTTAGACCTGTTTGTCAGAAGCCATGCATCTGCACGCGCATTTTCTGGGCGTGTCTGTCTATTAGGCATTGCCACAATTGTCTGGCGTTCTGCTGGTGGGTTTGTTAGGCCTTCTTTCATATACTCTTCGTAAAAACTCGAAAAATTAAGTAGCTTACAGCTTGTCTTTACAATATCATTTCGAGCTTTCTCATTTATTTTATGAGTTTTTACTATTACTGTTTATTGATTGATCAAAAATGGCGACTTGGGGCATCCCGTAGCTGAAGGAATAACGTCTCAAATAACTTTCGAAGGAGAAATTCCGCCAAGAACGAGTCGTGAATTGGCGGAAGAAATTAACTGCGATAATATGTAAAACGATTCCCAATCACCTTCATTCAATGGGATTTACCGAAAAATTGGGAGCCTGGATGCCTCATGACCTCTTTGAAAAACAACGAAGAAAGTCGCCTTCACATTGTATCTTAGCATATCGTGAGCCATCGAGCAACACGCGGTAATAAAGAGCGTTCTTTGCACCGAATTGTCACGGGAGATAAGAAATGATGCCTATATATACAGCAATATGAAGTAAAGAAAGGAGTGGCTTGCTCCAGGAGATACGCCAAAGCCAAGGGTCACGCCGGAGCTTCATCCAAAGTGTTTGGCGGGACTGGGAGAGACCAAAGTGCACTGGGAAATGCTTGAAAAGAATGCTACGATCAACAAGGAGGTCTACATTGCCCAGCTATACCGCGTAGATGAGGCTATTCCACTGAAAAGACCTGACCGACATAGTCAAACCAAGCTCCTTCATGACAACTCCAGGTCCCATGTTGCACAAGTCGTCAAAGCCGTACTCCAAGGGAGGAAATCCTCGAATGGGAGGTCCTTCAACATCCGCCGTATTCTCCGGACATTGCACGGACTGATTACCATCTATCCGCTCCCTGTCAAACCAGATGAAGGGCATTACCTTCGAAACAAAGAGGTCCTTAAAAACTGGCTCAACAACTTCTTTGACACCAGACCAGGCGATTTTTGCCGGAACGGCATCAACGAATTGGCCGAGAGGTGGAAAGAGGCTGTTCACAACGGCGAATATATAATTGATAAACTTACTGATATGATTATTGTTTTTTGTTTAAATAAAGTCTTCGGTAAAAACGCTACGAACTTATTTCCCAACCGCGCTCAAAAAAATTTCTTAAGCAGGTATTACCTTGCCTATGATTTGAAGAGGGACCTTCTATTCTATAACTCTCTAGAAAAGAGAAGGGCAATCCTTTCACTTCCCTTTATTTTCAGTGTTGTTAATGTCATCGATTGACTTTCCAGTTCTACTTTAATGTTCCACAAAAAACTCTTCGCAATGCTTACGTTTTTTATGGGGAAAACTTTAAGTCTAAATTTGCAAGTAATGCACCAACAGTTCATGCACTTAAAGACTTTAATTCATTACCCAATCCCAGCATGTTTGGTTTCGCTTTATTTAAATCTAATTTTGTAAACATTTGAAATTTAGTTGCTTAATATTGAATTTTTATTGGTTGCTAATACTTCAGTTGCCAAATTTGGCTTGTTTTTAAATACATTTTTGTCTAATCTGTAAGATAATTCGTACTGTAGATTAACACAAATAAATAAATAAATATTATCGTTAAGAAAGGTGGTGCCGAGTTTCGTTAGTTCATCGCTGCTACAATTCACCGCGATGTCACAATGGCCTGGCCCCCATCTTACATATCCGCGAAATGAATCAGCCCTGTCGTTAAGAGATGTGAGGCATTTCATGGTTACCTTGCAGTCTGTTGACTGCTTTGTGAGGGATCTTATCGCTGCATGGCTGTTAGTGAAAATGTTGATAGTATTTCCCAGTATCTCATTACACTGTGCCAGTATCATGGCTTTAATTATTATGGACCATCAATTCAGCCTGAAAAGCATTGCAGTAGTAGGGAGTTAAAAGCTAAAGGAGATCCCCAGATGTTTGAAATATACGCCTCCACCCAACCTGCCTTGAAACATTGAGTCATTTGTATATACCTGGATGGACTCGCGCTGTTTTACAACGTCCTGCTTTCACCTCTCCCTTGAGGGTAAGATGGCAATGATTAAAAAAATTTCGTTATCGAAAAGCATTTCATTTGGAATTTATTCTTTATTTGTAAGTTAAGTGTAAGTAACAGTCAGAGCTAGTTTGAAATGGGATATGGATGTATTTGTTTAAGAAAAATCAACCGCTTCATAACAGCTCTCGCCAATTGATTTATTTTAAATATCTGCAACTTTTAACGCGTTTTTAAATTCAGTCAGTATTAGAGCTTATTACTAAAGTAGCTCCTCTAACAGCTGTTATACCTATGCCTGCTACACGTTTTCATTCTCGTCGATTCTTTTTTGTTCACATTTTTCACAAACATTGCTGCAGCAGCAATAAAAGCAGCAGCACTTCACCTTAATTAATGAGATTAGGAATTCGAATGCGCATTGGTTCTATTACTTCTCTCTATACTTCTGGGATTAATTGTTCATAAAAATAGTTGCCGTAAAAAGCGAGAAATTGAAGAGCAAAGCAAGTGGTAATAAGTGATGATAATTACTTACACGGTGTGAAAAAAATTGTGAAAGGGGAAAATACTAATGCTGAAGAATAATGGAACACCTGATATCTAGTCCCTAGATGTCGCTTTTATACTTTGTGAAGTGCATTGCAGTTTTATTTATTTGGGCTCAAGTGGATTTAAATTACTTTAAAATTAAAAAAAAAAACTCGTATAAAACAACATTTACAATTATTCTTGTTTTTAAGAGTCTGTAATAAAATTTAATAGCGCATATTTTTGTGTTACATTTAAATCCAATATCTCTTACCTGTGTGGGCCATTTTGACACTTATTTATAAAACCCTGAAAAATATTAAGTTTGTGGCGTCGATGGAGGGTTAAAATGTTCGACAAAATTATTCGTCGAAAAATTTTAGTAGGCAAAAACAGTGTGGGATAACTCCCTAAAGTATGTTATTTTTTTGTTTCTTACTCTATTGAACCTATCGTACTCACTATCTGAATTATAATATTATATGAATCAAATATAAATACATACATATGGAAGTCTGCTAAAGAACAACAATCTCGCGGGAGTCGACGGACTATCAGCTGAGCTATTCAAACATGGCGCCGAGGAGCTGTTAATGTGCATGCATCACCTTCTTTGCAAAATAAGGTCGGATAAAAGCATACTTGCCGATTGGAGTTTAAGTGTGCTATGCGCAGTCCATAAGAAGGGTGATCCCACAATCTGTCCCAATTACCGCGAGATTGGTTTTGTAAATATCGCGTATAAGGTACTAGCTGGCGAATTGTGTGAAAGGCTGAAGCCCACCATCAACCAACTGATTTGACCTTATCATTGTGGCTTTATACCTGGGAAGTCTACAATCGACCACGTAATCATAATACGCCTGGTCTTGGAAAATACCCATGAAAAGAGAATCGAGACACACCATCTTCTCGTCGATATCAAAACTGCATTTGACAGTCGAGTCGTTCGATACAGACAGGATGACACGCCATCGTGTGACTTCTTGATGCTGGAAAAAATCGTGCGAGCCGTGGAACTGAATAGCTCCGGCACATTTTGGTATAAGAGCGTATAATTGCTGGCGTATGCAGACGATATTGACATCATCGACCTTAACATCCGCGCTATTAGTTCTGCTTTTTACAAACTGCACAAAGGAGAAAAGCGATGACGGTGGTGGACGAGGACAATGTAGAAGTACACTCCTGCCATGAAACAAGCAGTCGGTGGCACCCACGACACTGTTGACAGGCTCGAAGGTCGGCAGGTTGTAAGAGACTTCGTCTTTCTAGGAACCAGCATTAACATCGAAGACAATGTCAGCGTTGAAATCCAACGGAGCATCTCACTTGCTAATAAGTGCTATTTTGGACTAAGTAGGCAATTGAGTAGTAAAGTCCTGACTCGACAAAAAAAAATAACACTTTATAAGGCTCTCATCATGCCCGTCTTATCGTATGGCTTGACGATGACAACATCTGAGTACTTGGAGTATTTGAGAGAAAGATTCTGCGAAAGATTTTTGGACCTTTGCACTTTGACGATAGCGAGTGTCGCAGCCGATGGAATGAGCTCTCTCAGCAATAGAACCAAACAGACATAGCGCAGCGAATAAAGATTCAGCGGCTTCGTCGGTTCCGGACCTGAAAGTATTCGATGCGGTGCCCATTGGTGGTAGCAGAGGAAGAGAAAGGCCTGTCTTGCGTTGGAAAGATCAGGTGGAGAATGACTTGCCTTTAGTTGTTGTGTCCAAGTGGGTCTGGTAAGCACGAAAAGGATACGACTGGCGTACTTTGTTTAACTCAACTAAAATCACTTAAGAGTTATCGCGAAAATCAAGAAGAAGAAGATATGTATTATAAGTTTGTAGAAAAAGCTTTCCAACACCAAAGTCCAATGAATTACGGAAAAAATATACAAATCAGTTGAAGTAACTTTTCCTTTTTTGGCGTCTGTTGCGATTGATTGTGACTGTCATCAGTTCATTTGTGGCACATTAAGCTTATATCCTCTGTCGCTTTTAAATTCGGATTATCTTTTTCAATGATCAATGGAAGTCAGCTGATTTTTCGTTCTCTTTTGTACCTAGTTTCGGTATCCAATGTTACTGGGAGGAAACGCTTATCCGTTTTATAGGGTAACTGACTTAGAAAGTTGTTCAGATGGAAATAGGAAAATGGATTTTTATTGACATTTTTCTTAATTCACAGATTTTTAGTTTTTGTTTGCCGGTGAAATATTGCTTTTAATGCCATTCAAAAATTTTATAAGTGATGAATCGTTGGCTTAACTGAAGGCTGAATAGTTCGGTCTTTAAGCAATGTCATTCTAATTTTATAAAAAAAAGAAAAAAATACTATAGTAATCCTACTATTTCAAGTCCACAACTTTTTGCACTAACAGCGAACAGGCTACGAACAGACACCTAAGCATCAACCTGAATTTAAGTATTCTAAATAAGATAGCAGAGGAAGAGGAAGGCCTCCTCTGCGTTGGAAAGATCAGGTGGAGAAGGACTTGGCTTCACTTGGTGTGTCCAACTGGCGGCGGTTAGCGCGAGAAAGAAACGGCTTTGCTAAACTCGGCCAAAATCGCGTAAGCGGTTATAGCGCCAATTAAGAAGAAGAAGAAGAAATAAGAAATTTATTATATATTTTGTTATAAGCAATAAAATATTTATTATACATTCAAATTATTTGTTATACTACTTCAGAGATTTATTTGTTGTCTAAAGAAAACTCACTATTCGAAATGTTGTAGATACATTTCCCGCAAATGCCTCAAGCGCATCGCCTTACACCTTAATTAATACCTTTGGAAAAAATGTGTTTAATTAATACTAAATTTCCCTTCAAGGTCGAGCTTGTCCGAGGGGGAAGCCCTTTCAACGAACACGTAGCAGCCCGATAGCTATTTAAACTTTCACTTTTTGCTACAAAAGCAAAAGTACAACGACGTGCATACATTTTATTTAACGAGTCTACGTGTACGAAAACTTAGAGTCTTATACATACATACCTATACACACACACATACATCCATAAGTATTTACTTAATTCATTAATTGGCTTGTTAGCAGTCTAAGCAACGTGCAACGGGCAATGGGCAACTCAGCGACTAGCAGGACAGGCCACAAGCGTAAGTTCCAAAGCATTTTTGCTGTGGATGCGGATGCTTCACTTAAAAGTTTGCTCCCTGCATATTGATATGTATAACAAGGTGTGTGTGTGTGTGTGGATTAGTACGCTCCCTGCAGGGAAAACTTAGTGCGTCAAGATTAAGCTTATTTTCTACTCTATAGGGATTTTGTACGTTTAAAATTGAGAATCGGCCACAATTCCTGGCCGATTTTACCTGTGGATTCATAACACCTTCTTTGATTTTCCATTTTTTTTTTTCAAAAAAAGGAGGTTACATTCTTGTAAGGAGGGGTATACCTATACCACTGCCAATATATTCGTTTGTGGTGCCGACTGGAACCCATGCAACCTTTGGGCAAAATGGCTCAGCCATCGCGGTAAAAAATATGCGAGGAATTGCATGACTACCAAAGAAGCTATCGACAGCTTGGTGAGGGAATTTCTGGCCGCCTAGCTATCATCTCCGTCGGCCGGCATCGCCGAAAGGGTTGGTGTGTGACTACCATTTGGGAGTGCCCAGGCTCGAACATCAGGGCATCAAATAATAGAAAAAGTTTTTTCTAAAGCTGTCCCCCCTCGCTAGCCGATGGCAAACCTCCGAGTGTATCTCTGCCATGAAAAAGCTCCTCATAAAAAAATATCTGCCGTTCGGAGTAGGCTTAAAACTGTAGGTTCCCCATTTGTGGAACAACAGAAAGACGCACGCCACAAAAACGGGGAGGAGCTCGGTCAAACATCTAAAAGAAGTGTACGAGGCAATTAGTTATTTGTTATTGCATGGCTACCACAGAAGTTATGGACTGCCTTGTGTGGGATTTTAAAGCTTAACTATCATCTCCAGACATCTCATAACACTGTGACTGTGTGATGACCTTAACTATTCCTAAAAGTTCATCCTGAGAGGTATTACAATAGTAGGAGAGCCGTAAGCTAAAATGGATTTCCACATGTTCGTATATACTACAACCTCCGCCCACGTTGCCTACCTCATACTTTGAGCTATATGTGCAATGATGAAAGGACTTGCCTTGTTTCACAATATCTCGTTTGCGCTCTTGCATTGAGGATAGAAAGGTCGTGAATATTGTTGGGGTAATTGGAGACGGGAGTGCGTAGTCCACCAGTCCGGGAAGGTCGGAAATACCGGTTAGCAGCTTACGGTAATAATTGTTACACCACTTTCTTACTTACGAAATACTTAGTGCTGCATATACTCCTTTCGATGGTGTACATGCAATTGTATCGTTTATAGGAACCAGTCTTTAATCCCCCAATCTTGTATAAGAGGCTGCCTTTGAACCACGCCAATTTACTTAATATGTACACTTTGCTCAAAGACTTAGACCTTAGTAGAGAATTGGTCTAACAACTGCTGCCTAGAGCCAGTGCATTACCTTGGGTTCACGTCTTCATCTTCTCCCTAGAGAAACTTTAACAAGTGAGTCTAATTGGTGAAACTGTTACGAGTACAATTTTGTCATTTACAACTGCTTATAATAATATTTGAAATTGCGTGCAACAGTCTTAGTACCTAGTGGATGAAGGCATTCAACAGACCTTGGATGATAGAAAAAAGTTTTTCCTCTTAAACATAACAAAATGTTCCACACCTACATGGAAACTGCAACTGTCAGTTTACGGAGATTTGTTTTGGTCGGAGATGGGCTTGAACGATCACTTCTTCGTCACAGGTAACTGGGAGTCTAATTTCATTCTAAGACTGATGATGGATGTACAATAAAACAATATCTGATTTCTTTACATCATCCCAACGGTGACATTCATTAGGAATTTCGCCACTCTCTTTCCTTTTCGGGAGGAATGGAGTAAGGGACTTGTACTAAGCAGCTTCGACCTTACAGTCTACACAGATGATTCAAAAATGGTTTGTGGTGTTGAAGCAGATATATGTAGATTCTCATATACTTAGAATGGAAAAATCTGTGCGTGTTCCCAAAACTTACAGTGTCTTCCAGGCGGAATTACCGGAAATAGGAGAAACTCGTAGGCTACTAATCGCAGACTTCTCTTCTTTTAAATGCAATATCGACATTTTTCGGATAGCCAAGCTGCAATCCATATACTCGATATAGTTACAGCAACCTCTAAACTGGAGGTACAAAGCAGAAATGGCCTCACCAACTTGAGTGTAAAGTTACCTTAACTTAGGTTCCGGGACATTGGAATATTGAAGGAAACGAAAAAGTGGACGAACTGGAAAGAGGGGGATCTGCAATAAATAACTTTCTTGCAGAATCGGTATCAACTTGCAGAATCGAACAACTGTTTGTCTTATACGTCAACAACCTAATCAAGTTCTTAAACCTGCCAGACTGGATATAGTCACGCTGTAAATAACCGTAAAACGAATTGGCAGCGATCTGTGAAGAGGTCTATTGTGCTTGACCACTGCACGCCTATAATTGAAGGCTACAAATGGAATTGAGCACTTTCTTGGACTTTTTGTTCCATATTACCAATGAATCCTTAGTCACACCAACTGGCTCAGCTGGGTTGGGAGGTAGGGCAGCTCAATAAGTAGAACGTAAGTTTGTTTTGAATTTTAGTAAAATTGAAATTCTCTTCTTCTTAATTGGCGCGATAGCCGCTTACGCGATTTTGGCCGAGCGCTAGTCGTTTCTTTCTTGTGCTAACCGACGCGAGTTGGACACACTAAGTGAAGTCAAGTTCTTCTCTACCTTATTTTTCTAACGCAGAAGAGGCCTTACTCTTCTTCTGCCACCACCAGCTGGTACTGCATCGAATACTTTCAGAGCCGGAGCGTTTGTATCCATTCGGACGTCATGACCCAGCCAGCGTAGCCGCTGGATCTTTGTTTGAAATCTATCTATTTGAAATTACATTTATCAAATTTATTAATTGAATTATAATCATTTAAAAAATAATTTAAAAATCTGTTGGCCTCTCCCAAATATCGAATTTCGGGTAATGAATGAAACATTACTGATCTTCTATGTCACAAGTCTATGTGTGCCAGCGAGATTTGTATAAGCTAAAGAACAATCTATTTTCTGATTGTCAGAATTCTATACTACGGAAGAATGTTTGCAGAGGAGCTGCATGCTGGAGCTCTACCCGTGAATGTAAAACTAATTCGAAGATATCGAAAGTAGAATATGTCGGTGGCCAATTGAAACTTTCAAGGATACGCACCCTAAAAGTCACCAGTTTATTATTTCTTTGCGTATTTGAAGCAGAGTAAACTAGTCATTGGTCAAAATTCATTACAAGTGTACCGGTTCGTTACTTCTGGATTTGCCTGCAGGGTCACTGCATACATTTTTTGTGTGTGTGTGTGTTCGCTTCAAGGTCACAAAAGATTCAAGCAAATGTAGATTTATGTGGAGAAATAGCGATTCCCCCTATTTATTTTTATAAGCGAATGTGTGTGTATATATGTGTGTGTGGGTGGATTTGTATATTTATCTACGTGAAAAGCAATAGAAATGACATGAAAATATTGTCGGGAAAGGTTCATAAAAAATTTTCAAGTGCTCCTGCAATAAATAAATAAGAATGAAATTCTATCTCAGAACGTTTGCATAACCAGTGCAGGCAGCGTATTTTTTAGTTTTAAATTTTTACTTGTTTTGTTTTGATTGTCTGCCTTACGTGTTCCAATTCAAACTTTGGCGCAGTAAAACGAAAATGTCGCTTTCGCTTTAGCCGTGAGTTACAAGCAAGTTTTTTTTTTGCTGACATTTCTAGCAGCGCATTTCTGATCCATGAATTCTGGCAATTCATTCTTTAGCTTTTGTGTTTGTCTATTTTTTGCCTTTGGATGTTAATACATAAAAATTGAAAATATCAGACTTCTTAAAGTGTGATGATTTTTAAAGCAATTTATTTTTTTTCCTGTGGAGGTAATGATCCTCTAGTTAATAGTTTTTTTAATTAATTTGTATTTCTTTTTATATGAAATCGATTAAAACCCTAGTCTTTCCGCTCCTTCTTCTACGTCTTGTGTGGCACAGTAACCTCCAAAGTGATTTCAGCCGACCTTTAGCAAAGCTGGCCAGTCAGGAGTACCTTTCCTTAATCCGTCTTGCTTTAATGTTAGCTTTGATTTTATTTAGAAGTTGGATTGAGACTTCTATCCTCTCGATTTTGCTCGCTTGAAATTTCTATAATATTTCTATTATAATTACTTTAAAAAAGCTTTGACGCAGAACTTTTCCTATGCCTGGAGTCTGCTTCATGATAATTGTGCTGCGATGTAATGCTTACGGTGCTTCAGACAGGGTGACTCGCTACTGTTTGATTTCATTAACGTTTTAGGGTGTTTGGCCGAGATCTTGGAGAGAATTACAGTTTTAAGGGGTTACATGGGTTTCATGGGTTCAAAAAATCGATTTTTTGTTTTTTGGCTTATTAATTTCTACAACATCTCAAGAATATTATCCTAAGCTTTCAAGTCGATCCGAATAATAGTTTCGGAGATACAGCCTTTGGAAGGTGTGCGCTCCAAGCCATTTTTATTGCAACTCAAAACCTTAAACGCGTTTTTCTCGGAACCGTGTTTTCAAAGTCGGTTGTCAAATGTTCTCGAAAACTACTTAACCGATCTTGATGAAATTTTACACAGGTTGGACGAAGGATTTTTTTTCAATGACAACTATCAAAAAAAAAAAAAATGTTAAGCAAATTTGACGGAAAATTTCATTTTTTTGGAAAAATGTCTGCCAAAATTTCAATTTTTACTTTGTTTTTCTTTCCTTCGTTCAAGCACGAGTTCAAGGTCTTAACTGAAACACTTTTTTTTTGTTTTCATTTTAGATGATCCTGTCAGGAGTTATGATGACAACGCGACATAGAAAACAAATATTGAAAATAAGCCCGACGAAACCCATGTAACCCCTTAAGCCGATTCCGAACGGCAGATGGCTTTTGTGATGAGCTTTTTCATGGCAGAAATACACTCGGATGTTTGCCATTGCTGCCGAGGGGTGACCGCTATCAGAAAAAAGACCGTTATCATTTAGCCGTTTCATGCACGGAGATTCGAACCGACACACTTCCAAATGGTAGTAACGCGCCCACCCATTCGGCTACGGCGATTTCAAAAGTGACAAAAAAACAAAAAAAAAAAAAAACAAATCTCCTTTAAATAGTAATTTCGATTTATTCCCATATTAAAGAGTTTATGTTTTTCCCCCTGTTTTTGGTTTCAAAATAAAGAAAATGTATTTTTAAATTTTGATTTTTTTTTCAATAGGGGGGGTTTTTCAGAAAAGAAAAATTACTTTTTCGTGTGTTTTGTTTATTTATCAATTTGCTCAATATTGAAATAATTTTTTTACAATTTGAGTTAAAAAAATGTATATAGATTTTGTTTGTGTTCTGCGCGTTGAAATTTGCTCACATTTCTTATTGAATTAGAAATTCAGATTTTTTGCCAGGTTTTTAGACAAATTTTTGAAATTTATTTTTCATTATTAAGTTTTTTTAATGCCCTTCGAATTTTAACCAAAAATACCAATAAAATGCTTAAAAAAAAATTAATTTTGGGGCGAATTTTCCTACCATTTTTGCTTCGAAAAAATCATTTCTTCGAAAAATTTTCGAATTGTAAATTCACATAGAAAGTAATATCATAAAAAAGGTGTACAATTTCAGGGAGATCGGTCAATAATTTTTCGAGTTATCGTGTACGCCAATTCGAAAAATTTAGTTTTGGGAAAAACGCGTCTAAAATCGGCAACGTAACTAAACGAACGCAAAGAATAGAGTCGTCACGGTTGACGATCTGTAATATAAGAAATACTTAAATTTACATACTAAAATTTTTTCCACATATTCTTAAAGGATATTAACATTTTATGAAAAAAAAATTTTTTTTTTTTCGAAATTTTTCAGGTATCCCTTTAAGTGGATTTTGAATTTTTGTATATTTGAGCGTTTCCCAAGAAAGAAAAACTATTTTTTAATGTTTTTTTGATGTAGCAATTTGTGCAATATTTTTTGATTGATTGTCTTTTTTGCCTATTCGAATTAAAACAAAAAATTATATTATATGTTTTTTTACTTTTTTGTTTTTGTTTTGATTGTGGAAATTTTTCCACATTTCTTTCAGTTTAGCACTTTTTGAGAGCTTTTTCGGCACATTTTTTAATTTATGTTTGATTGCTAAGTTATCCTTCAACATTTCTTCTTGAATTCAAAATTTAGACTATTTTTGCTTTTTGAAAATATTTCAAAGAAATATTTTAGCTTTTTTAGGTGCCGATAGCCTTTACTGCTAGTTGCCTTACTTTTGTAGTTTTATTATTTATAATTTTAGTTTTTAATTCATTGCGTTTTTCTGATTTTTTCCTTTTGTATTGAATTAAAGGGTGAGTGTTAAATATGAAATGATTTTAATTTGTTTTTTAGTTGTTTGGTTTTTCGGCATTTAATTTTTTACAAATTTTTTATTAAGTTTAAATTCTTGCCGCCGTAGCCGGACGCGTGGGTACGTGACTACCATTCGGAGTTCAGCGAGAACGTAGGTTCGAATCTAGTTGAAATACCAAAAGGAAGAAAACGTTTTTTCTAAGCTCCTCATAAAAAATATCTGGCGTTCGGAGTCGACTTAAAACTGTTGGTCTGTCCATTTGTGAAATAACATCAAGATGCATGCCGCAAATAGGAGGAGAAATGCGGACACACACTTAAGAAAAGTGTACGCGTCAATTAATTACTTTGTTTTTGATTTTAATTTTTATTTTAATTGTTTGATTGCTCGTTTTTTAGTTTTCTCACATTCCTATTGAGTTTAAAATTTTAATTGTTTTTCGTAATTAAGAGTTTTTGAAATACTTTTTTTTATTTTTAATTTTTTTCAATGTTTTTTTTTTGGCTTAGTTGGACTATTAGGTTTTGGCTATTACAGAGAAAATTAATAAAATTTTTTGTGCTCCTAAATTAAATTTTTTTAAAACTTGTTACTGAACGTATATGTTATTTTTTTTTATTTAAGCGCTTCGAAAAAATAAAATAAAAAGTATATAAATAAATTTTATTCACTTAAATTTTTTCAGATTCTTAATTTTTGTCAACATCTTAATTTGAATTAATTTTTTTTCTATTTGAGAGGTTGTGAAAGATGAAGTTATTTTCCTTCACCTTTTTTTACTCTTTAATTTTATGTGTTGACTAGTTCTAGGTGCGCTCTCTAGACGGGTGAAATGCGACAAACTTCTTGATTGTGATGCATTGCGAAATTTTGTATTTGATGCTTTTTAACACTTCAGAAAAAGAAAAATATACAAAATTTAATTTATCTAATTTATTTATTTCATTTATTTATTAGTTTGCTTTTTAGTTAAAACCATCTTCAATCCTTCACGGCAATCGAAAATTTAACCACAAGATGGCACAAAATTAATCACTCTATCGGAAGATTTATAATTTTGCCAATGGCGTCGTATAGAACGTCGATCATATTTGACACTTATGGGCTAGACAGCTGCAGTGTAAAAAATGCAGTGCAACAGACAAATAAGCAGACAATCAATGCAGCGCGTAAAGGTCAAAATAAAGATATCTATCACTCAAATTCAATTTTGTTGTTATTTAGTAAAAAAGTTATAAAAAACCAAAGTGGATAATTAATTGTTTGTGCTGTGTATTGATTACGTACGAGTTGCGTGTTGAATTGCTCTTCTGGAAGTGTGGTTTAGTGTACGCTTTAGATTGCCCTACAATTTCTTGAGATAAGCCGTCTTTTCTAGAACCTATCAAAGCTCTCTTCGTTTTATTTACCTCTGCATTCAACTACAGATAACAACTTGAAAATATTTCATATAAGCTTGGGCATACTATTCCCTTGCTTTAGTTTAGTCCATACTGGATTTATGTAATATAATATATTTTTGTTTTATTTTTTATTTTTTATATTCTTTTTTCCTTTTTCTTTTTCTTTTTTCTTATTTGTTCTTTTTCTTATTTTATTATCTTATCCTACCTTATTTTATTTTCTAAACTAATTTTTTTGTAATTAAAAGTAATTGCATTTCTAATAAAGACAATGAATTTCAGAATTTCCTTTTTTAAATTTTAAATTACTCAAATTCTTCTGAAATACTCCGCATTTAGTTTTCCCAGTATTTTCCGTGTATGTATGTATTTATGTATATGCGGATAAGCGTGAGTTTTTGCTGTTTGAATGCACTCAATTTCATCTTCAATTACTAAGCAGAAAGTGCTGCTAGCCACCCGCATGTTTCTACTAGCGACCACTTCTATGCTTTTACTGCTTTTTGTGGCATACAGCCACCAAATTTCCTGGTATATTTCAAACTTCTTTTTCACACATTTTTTTTATTTTGTTATACTTTCTGAGTAAAAATCGTTATTAGCAGGATAGCGAAAAAATAAAACCAAATTAAAAGAATAAAAAAAAGTAAAAAACTGCAAAAAACAAAGTAAAACAAACCCGTAGCAACGCGAAAAAAATCAAAAAATTACTAAATTGCCATTCGCAATTACAACAAAAAGAGATGTGCATTGCAACAGTGCAGTATTTCATTGCTGAAATGTGCAAAATAGTAAAAATATGAATAAATATATACATAGATACACAAACACTTAGTGTATAAAGGGCTGCCGTTCAATGCCAAACAACCAACCATCCAACCAGCCAGCCAGCCAGCAATCTACCCACCAAATTGAGTGCCTGCGCTCATAAATTTTCCAGTTGGCACACGAGTGCACCCACAGTGAGTGCATAAAATAATATGAATACACGATGCATTATAAATGTAAAACATGACACCAACATTTTCATAAACATTCAGCTCAGTGGCAACAACCAAATTCGACCGCACGCTGTGCTACCGGCAACTCTACGTTGCGCCTCACCAGGGTGGCGGCAGATAGCACCGAAGCTCGTTGCGGCTGCCAAGAATTTGCGTTGGATTGCATTGTAGGTATGTATGAGTGTGTGTAGATTTTTTTGTTGTGCTTTTCTATTGTTGCACACTTTATTTCTTTTAATCAAGCGCACCACTTTTACTAATTTTAGGCACAAAGAAATAGAGAAAAATATTTTCGAATTATTCATTTGTATAATCGAAAAGGGGCAGAAAATTGAAGTGGATATAAATGTGAGTGCTTCAGTGGGTGCTACAGTTGGGTGCTTCGTTTTTGTGAACAGATAATTAGCATTTGCATTCTCGCTGATGCGAATAATTATTCATCCGAATTGCTGTGTGCAGTGTGCCATTACTTGTAATACAAGGTGGCGCACAATTACTCATCCACTTTTAATTTTAAATAACTTTTTTACTAATATAAATAAAAAGAAATTACATATTTTAATTAACATTTATCATTTATGAACTTATATTGATCTTCACGTATCACATTGCTTTTCTGTTTGTATACAGCAGCAGTCTAGCTCACAACTGCCAAATATGACGGTCGTACGACACCATTTGCAAAAATTATAAATCTTCTGAGAGGGTGATTAATTTTGCGCCACCTTGCAGTAAAGCATTTAACATTTATTGGTTTATATTGTGGGCTCTTGATTTTTTTGACGTCTAAGATCGGGAAATTTTTTCCCTCTGCCAGTTTTTGGATATATTCCCTTTAACAACTTCAACAAGGAATGCATGAAATATTGGGACATATTTTTGCCACCAAATTGTTCAGATCATGTCACTGATCAACAAAACCTAACTTTTCTTTACTTAATTTTAACTTTACTTAACAAAAAATTTGATTAAGTCTGACAGATTTTTTTTTCAGAGATTACGAAAATGGAAGCAAAAGCTTTCTATCAGGCCACAATTTTGAGAAAATTGTAGGAGATATCTTAAAAAATTTGTTCTACAAAATTCCGGGTTTCTCTTCTAGAGCCTTGCTCTGTAATATATTCAAAGCTTCAACTTCTTCACTAAAAATTTTTTTTTAAATTTTTTTAGAAATATCAAGATGAAATAAGAAAATTTTTCCTTCGGAATTATGATTTTTTTTTAGCAAAAACAAACTACATTTTTTACTTGGTGCTTCCCTCTAAATGAGTCCTTCGCAGGAGTCCTTTGAGTTATATAGTCCCTCGTCATAGGCTGAAATAACAACCTTGACTTCATCATCATTTTTTTCGCTAAGGCTTCTTTAATTTCCGCAAGCAAATAATGAACTGAATGGACAAAATTTTGACTATTACTATTACGTGGACCTCAGTAAGAAATCGTTTAAATTATTATTTTTTAAGTAAATCACGGGGTACGAGTATAATATTTTGTGCATTGTAAAGGAAAATTAAAGAGATGAATAAATAATATCGATCTGTGGATCTGATTACTTCACCAAATTGACTTCTTCTTCTTCTTAATTGGCGCGATAACCGCTTACGCGATTTTGTCCGAGTTTAAAAACGCGCGACAGTCGTTTCTTTCTGGTGCTAACCGGCGTGCATTGTCTACTCATAAATTATACTCAGTTTCGTGGAAAATTTTGTTTGTTAACAATGGAGTGGGGGGCGAAGGAAAAACGCATTGCAGTATTTGCATTACAAAAGTAATGTATTCACCATCACATCCACATCAACTGGTCATCTTTCGACAATGCGCTTGAAGAAAATTAGACTCGTCAGATGCAAGTAGTTTCTTCGGTGACACGCGATCAACCGCCATGAAAATATGGTATGTATTCTTTTCAGCGATGAGAAAATTTCCACTGTTGAAGAAATGTTTAATAAGCAAAAGGGCAAAATCTATACTAAGACCTCTAAATACGTAAAAAATGTGCCAATGGTTCAGCGTGGCCACCATCCAGCCTCCGTCATGGTTTGGTGGGAGTGTCTTGTAAAGGCGTTACATCTCTTAATATCTGCGAAAAAGAGGTTAAGACCAGGGCAAAAGTGTAACAGAGCAGCACTCTCTTCAATGGATAGCGTTCGATCTTCTATCAAGATTCCGCTTCCGCAAAAACCATGTAGCACTGGCTAAAAACTTATATTTCTCTGTTCATAGCCGCAGAAGATTGACCGTTTGGAAGACTAGATCTGAATCCATTTTATTCCAATTTGGACACAGTGGTCAGAATTGGAGAACATGGCCTGTCAAAGACCTCACACAAATTTGGATAGTGTCAAATAATCTTTGGTTCGAGCAGCGACGTCAAAATGCATTGAAACCGTGCATGCTGCAATGGCGGAATGGCTGAATGGCCCAATCGTTTGAAGGCTTGCGTAAAAGCAAATGGTGACCGTTTCGAATGATGATTAATTTTTGTTTAATACAATATTTTCTATTTAATAATGTAACTAACTTCATTCAAAAAAGTATTATAACTTCATATCTATAAAGGACTTAACCTGGAGCAGAACTTATGGCAGGACTAAGTATACGGAATCTCCCTTCTTATTTCTTTTCGCTCCCCTTTTTAGTATTTAGTAGCAGCAAATGGTGCCTCAATAGACTATTCACTACTTATTTATGCAATAACGTCAGTTTCTTTAGGATTCACCGGCTAGTTAGGTAAGCCAAAGCTATCCACTGCGAGATAGAATTGTGAAGCTTATTTTGGCTACTTTTGGCGGTGACCTTGAAAGATAGGCTTTTAGGCGTATCGAGTTTTGGTGATATTCGAAAACATCAATAATTAAATAGTTTTAATATCAGACTCATCAATTCCAGCACTGCTGCTAATTTAATTTTGCTTCTTTACATTCGCTTTTGTTAGTACTAAAGTCCATTCTGTGGACATTCTTTCCGTAAAATAATTATAAATTACAAAAATAAGTAGGCAAATGCAAGTGAAAAATTTACACATTCGAATGCAACATTTCCCAGAATATTCAATGTTACTGCGATTGTTGGTGAAATGTTCGGAAGTGCATGTAAAATGAATTCAGGGGGCAGTATGACCGGACTTGTATGCCGTAATGTATGGCAAAAGAGCCAAATAGGTGTAAAGAGGATAAGAGATGCAAGAAAAACAGGATATGGAACCGCATTGAATGATGGCAGTTGTAGGTCAGTTCACGGAAAATATTGTTGAGTGCAGCGAGTGGAACGAAAGATGGCGTAGTATGCGCTCAGCCACAAACAGCGTGGCCGGGCCGGTGTATGTGCAAGGTAGAGCAGGACGAGGGACGGGCGATGACGCATATGCAATATTAATTAATATGAAAAAGTGCGCGAATTTTTTATTTTATTTTTAATTTATCTTTTTTTTGTTTTACATTTAGCCCCTTTGCTCTTGCGCGGCTCCCATTGAATCCGGCGAGAGATTTATGTAACATTCAGTATTTCTGAAAAAGCAGGCTCCATGCAAATGGTAAGGGCAGGGGCAGCTACTGAATGGCATGTTACAGTAGATGAAAGTGTGTATAAAGGCCACACATACATACAAAGGCAACCATATATGTACGTATGTAGGTGTACAAGTCACTCTGGTCGACAAGAATGCAGTACAAATACGCAAAAATTTTAAAATTTGGCAACGCCACGCAACTTTTACTTTACGGCAAATAAAAAAAAGCCAAAAAAGAAGAGAAAGCAACGAGACCAATGTGGCAGGAAAATGCAAAATTTATATATTTTCATATCTGGCGCCGCGTTGTCTTGCCAAGCCGCAGTGCAATTCTGTTCGACTTGCTGACTCTCTGTTGCCGCTCCGCCGCTGCTGCTGGCCAGCAACTTTCACAAGGCATCACCAGCGAAGCGCCAAACGACTAGTAAAGGAAAAATAATGCTAGGTGCAGCACAACAATAGCAACAACAATGCTAGGTACAGTACAACAATAGCAACAACAGCAAGTGCAAATAAAAAAGAGGCAAAATAAGCAGCGAATGCTGCACAGGAAAGGACGTTTTTGGGCGCAGCTCAGCATGAGTGGGGCGGCTGTTTGTGGCCAGGCCGCTGTAACTTCCGTTTTGATGTTGTCGCCATTAGGGCCACCAACTACTGCTTGTTACTGGCTGCTGTTGTGGTTGCAATAATAATAAAAAATGCACAACAAACAGTTTGCATATTTTACTTCCGCTTGTCACAGTGCCGGCGGTGCGGAAGAGTGCAAAACACACAGGCTGAGAGAGAGGGAGAGAAGGCGCGCGTGTGTGTGCATGTGTGAAGTAGCAGAAAATGTGTCAAAATGCAGTTTGCTGTCCATTTGTGCCCTTTGCTTGCGTTTGTAATTGCAGTTGTTGCTACTTGTTTTTGCTGAGGTGCCAGTGTGCCATGTGCAGCTGGCTTACACAAACAAATATCTGAGTTTTACACGCTTTTTCCATCTACTGTAGAAAATTTATAAGTACCGCGTAATTAGCGAAATAGAGATTTATTTGTGAAGCTGCATATCGACACCAGGCGGATATTATGCCCAGTTTAGAGAACGTACCGCTTTCAAAGCTGCATAGTGTCATGATACGCTTGTTCGGCTGACGAGTTTGATCGATTTGTATCAGCGCAACACAATTTGTGTACGAGATGGTTCCCAATTTGCTAGAAGCTGTTTTTTGTTTTTATATTTGTACGATATTCGGTGGTCACCATAATAAAGTGTACTGTTGAGCTTGACATATTGACACTAGAGTGACTCGCCATTGCGGAGATTAAAACAAAAAATATGTCAATGAAAAACAATCGATTGCACTTTTACCATGAAAAAGCCATTTCTTAGCTCACAAATGGGGTAAGAAGATCGTCCAAAACGCCTTTCAGGATGTGTGAGCATTAATACTCCTAAGAAGGAGAATTATAACGCACCCTTAAACTTTTCAACTCCGAAAAGACTTAAACTTTGACATTGACATAATTTTTTTTCACTTGCGTTCGTATATTATTATTATATAATAGTTTAGGGAAAAAGTATCTATTATTTTTGCGTACAAATTTTGCTCAAATGTTTTTAAATTGTTTTATGGTCGATCTTTAGGCTGGTCAATTTCGATTATTTCTGTGATTTTATCGACATTATCGAAAAATTTTTTAACCTCTAAAATGCGTGAACGGTATTGACGAAACCAAAATTGCTCGTAATTAGCTGCTACAATATCGGCACTCTAAACCCCATTCATATATATAGCTTCCTGCTGGCATGGGTTGCATTTTCGCCTTAACCAAAGAAAAACTGTAAAATATACCGAACTTTCTCTTTGCTGACTCCCTGTAACTCACAAGTGAATGGAACAAACAAACAGAAAACAGTGTAATAATTTTTTTTAGTTTGGAATGTCACTTTGATAAGGAGCACAAACTTCAAATTGTTTGATCACTATGTCTACACAAAATCTCAAATTGCCACTTCCAACCGTTTGGGCGCTTTAGAAAGTTAGGTTAGGTTAGTCAGGTTGTTTGTTTAACACAAGACATTCGTGGCCCTAAGGCCCATTGTCATACCTGCATTTGATTTCCATCACCTAACTAATTTGGAGTAAAGCCATGTCAAGTGATCCTCGAAAATTTCACTAAGTCCCGGATTTGAGCGCAAGATGTCTCGTTGTGTAGTCAAAGTCATGTTAACGCTGTTCTATAAATATTTCGCGCAAATTCCAATTTTAACAATTGTTATTAACAATCAAAGTTTTAAGCAAAATTAAATTGAAAAATTAATTACTCCAAAACTACAATAGATAATGACGTGAAATTTTGCATACCAGTCAAGTATTGTCTGTACTATTTTTTAAGTGTTAATAACTCTTTTTATTGTGACAAATAGATAAATAAATAATAACTTTTTGTAATCAGTTGCATTTTTTCATGTTTTCTTCACGCTGTTAAACAATCGGACTTACGAATAATTGTGCGGAAAACGTTAACCTTCAATAATCTGAAATTAGAATTTTGTACTTTTACTCCATTCCCGAGATATTGACTGTTTTGTAACTTGATGCGCTCGACGGTGGCATTGCTGCCATCGGCTGATCGGTCGCGCGGCGGCTTGCGGGACCGCGCAAACTGAAGCAGCGTACAACTACGTCTCACTTTCTGCACTTTGAGTAGGGCTGAAAAGCGCATCAAGTTACAAAACTGTCAATATCTCGGGAATGGAGTAAAAGTACAAAATTCTAATTTCAGATTATTGAAGGTAAACGTTTTCCGCACAATTATTCGTAAGTCCGATTGTTTAACAGCGTGAAGAAAACATGAAAAAATGCAACTGATTACAAAAAGTTATTATTTATTTATCTATTTGTCACAATAAAAAGAGTTATTAACACTTAAAAAATAGTACAGACAATACTTGACTGGTATGCAAAATTTCACGTCATTATCTATTGTAGTTTTGGAGTAATTAATTTTTCAATTTAATTTTGCTTAAAACTTTGATTGTTAATAACAATTGCTAAAATTGGAATTTGCGCGAAATATTTATAGAACAGCGTTAACATGACTTTGACTACACAACGAGACATCTTGCGCTCAAATCCGTGACTTAGTGAAATTTTCGAGGATCACTTGACATGGCTTTACTCTTTGCTTAAACCACATAAATCTTTTTAAGAAGGTAACTAGTCCCTCTAGTGAGACATTTTTCAAATTTCCTGGGCCTTCAAAGAAATAATCGCCAAGATATTTGGCACGGCTTCTTTGAAGTGTAGGACATTCACAGAGGAGGTGTTCTAACGACTCAATTACTTCTTCATCTCCACAACTTCTGCTCAAGTCATTGTGAGGTACACTCATTCCACCGGCTAGGGTGCTAATAGCACAGTGACCCGTTATAACACCTGTGAGGACGTAGTTGATCTGTTGAATCCAGCAGACATTTTGTCCTTTTATGATTCAGTTTTGGCTAGAAGGCTCTGGAACCTGCAGCTAGTAGTCAGAGACCAACTTCTATTGGTTTTCGCGATTATGTTCAGTCCAGTTGGAGTGTATAACTCCTCGAGAGAAATGCTTATGTCCTCTACCCCTCGCTGAAGGTCCAGCTCAGCGCCTATCTTTGCACACTCATCCGCTCTTTCATTTCCTTCCACTCCAGAGTGGCCGGGAACCTAACAAAGTGTGGTGTTGAGTTGTTGGTTATGCGAGAGAGACCTCCTGCATTCTTTAACATATCTTGAATAGATGTGCGCCGTGATCGCTATTTGAATATCAAGAAAAATGGTAAGGTTTGCTGGAGATAAGTTAGTCTTATTGTTTTTGCTGATTGGTCTATAGCGTAGATTTCAGCTTGGAAGACGCTGCACCAGTCTGGGAGTCTAAATGAGGCATTTAAAGATAGAAAGTCGCTTGTGAGGAAATTTTGGGCAGTAGTGGCACAAAATGTGCACGAAAAGGTATTTCCTTGAATGCATATTTAATTCCATTATGAACACTAGGTATGACTTTTGAAAGACCCTTTATTATCAAACCCTTGCCCCACTCTCTGTGCATAAAACGATGGTATTGTAGATTGTGGTATACTCCGGTCAGATCAGTCGTCACGTATTCTGCTGTAGCATGGCGGCTCAGAATTTGTAGAAGTGTAACAGTTTTCTTGTTTTATTCTCATATGAAATATGAAACATTTTCACAAGACGTTGGGCAATATTTTCGTAATTTTGGCACACAAGGTGGCGCAAAATTAATCATCCAATTTTATTTTTGAATAACTTTTTTACTAAATAAAAAAAAAATGATTTTGAGTGATGGACATCTTTACTTTGACCGCTCCTGTGCTTGTATGTTTGCGTACTGCAGGTGTTTCTTTCGCAAATGTCAAGTATGATTGACGTATGACACCATTTACAAAAATTATGAATTTTCCGATAGGATGATAAATTTTGTGCCGCATTGTATAATTTGGTGAAATAATTTTTTTAGAAAAAAGAAAATATCATAAATGAAAAAAATGTAATTTGAAAACAATTTCGAATTTTTTTATCGCACTTGAGATGGTGGTCTTCTCAAATGTGTATCGCTTTATTTTTCAAATTTGGTCGAAATGGTTGAAATGAAATTAAAATTAATTAATTAAATAATTTTAGTTATATTAAAATTAATAAATTCAAAATGAATTAATTAAACTATTTTAATTAATTAAATTAAAATTAATTAAAAATTAAAAGAATTAAAATTAATTATAAAATACCGGATAAAAATAAGGATTTTTTGTTAGTCTCGTTGGGGATTTTATTGGTTTATTTTATAGGTGTAAGAGGGCGAAAAATATCTCCTGATGTTACAACATCTTTTTGCACTTGAATATTTTGCCTGAATATTTCAAAAGTCTGATCTGCTGGAGCTATTCGAACCGGTTCATGGTTCAAAATTTTTTTCGATCTCTATTACCAATGAATGTCTTCATCAGCTTTCACCGAGATATTTCTGCTAATCATAAGAAAGTATTTGAAAAAAATATGCGCCCGATGCTGAAAACCAGCCCTTCAATGCGCCCGAAACAATTATCTACCGCTAGACAAATTTTTTTTATGACATTTGAGAGTTACGTTTGGTTAGGTTAGGTTGGTATGGTTGCCCAGGGAATGGGCACACTTGGACGAAGAAAGATTTGTCCTTTGTGATACCATTATGAAGGGGGTGGAGAGAGAAAGACCGATGGGATGCAGGGAGAGGGCGGGGAGAGGTGGTGCTGGGATGGTTAGGAGCGTGCGGATTACGAACGATGACTATGTTTGCGTCGACCGCTTTATGCTGCTGATGAAATTCATCAGATTTTTTATGTCAGCGCCAGCATTATCAGCAGGCGTGGCAATTAAGTAGGAGCCAAGATGCCTAGACCTTAGCCCCGCCAGAGCAGGGCAGGTAAGGAGAAGGTGCTGAGATGATTCCACCTCATCCTCCATACATCCAGCGCAAAAAGGACTCGAGGTGATTCCTAGTCTCACAGCATGCATTCCTCGCGCATTGTGTCCTGTGAGAGAACCCACGAGATTAGAGAGTTGATATTTTGTCAGCCTCAGAGGCTCGCCCGAACGCCTCCGGTCCACACGTGGCCAGAAGGATTTCGCGACCTTACACGTTTGTGTACTTGCCTAACGCTAGCTGAGTTGGTGCGATGCCCATCTTTCCAGGAGCAGACCGCAGGTAGTCAGGGGGATCCCAATTCTCTCCCTTCGCGGTACGCGTAGCGGCAATTCTGCCTGCGATGTCTACGGGTACCACATTTAACATTGCGTTGAACGCCAGAGTAGGAGTCGTTCGAAGCGCCCCACTGATTCCAATGAGTGTTGAGAGTTGAGTGTTGAGAGTTAAACCCGCTAGACTTTGTAAAACTACCACAACAAAGAATATTTACCGGTACCAGGGGGAAGATAGGGGAAAGCTCGGTAGATATACAGGATAGGAGGGAAATAAAATATAACCCGTGGACCAAAAACAAGCTAACACTAAGCTACGGCAGGCGGGCTAACAACTTGTTTGAAGTTCTCATGCTAAAGAATCGCCAAATTAACTGTCTCGGATAATAAAATCCAGCCTAACGTTGACAACCTTTGTCTATCTTATTAGGACTAAAATAAGATTGTGAAGAAAGAAGGCGTCTTATGCTCCAAATAGGAGTTAAGATTTTGGTTTTGTGAAAATGTCTAATTTTGTGCCGAATATTCGTTATTTGTGTGAAGTGTTGATTTTCCTGATTTTCAAAAAAAAAAAAACGGCGGCTGAAGCGCATGAGAGCTACAAAAAGTTTATGGGGATGCTGATTTAAGTGAAACAACGTGCCGAGATTGGTTCCGTCGCTTCAAAGACGGTGATTTTAATGTTGTTGACCTTCCGCGTGAAGGAATACCTAAAACCTTCGAATACGCTGAATTGGAGGCATTGTTCAATGAGGAGCCGTGATCCGTGTCAAACACAAGAAGAGCTTGCTTTGCTATTAGGAGTTACCCGCCTATCAATTTCCAAGCGATTGCATGCTTTGGGAATGATTAAGAAATACTGAACTTGAGTTCCTTATGAGTTAAAGCCAAGGGGCGTTGAACGTCGCTTTTCCGCCTGGCGTTTTTTCATCGCATCGTGACAGGTGATGAAAAATGGACCCATTACAGCAATCTAAGGAAAAGAAAGTCATGGGGACTGCCCGGTCATGCTTCTCCGTCATCCCCTCGGCCGAATATTCACGCTGCGAAGGTTATGCTATGTATTTGGTGGGATCAAGTTGGTGTTATTTATTTTGAACTGTTAAAACCAAGCGAAACCATCACTGGGAATCAGTATCGACTTCAATTGATGCGATTGAGCCGAGCACTGCGCGAGGAGCGGCCGCAATACGCGAAGAGGCATGAAAAAGTGATTCTACAGCATGACAACGCTCAGCCTCACGCTGCCATACCCGTTGAAACCTACCTAGAAACACTGAAATTGGAAATCCTAACCCACCCGCCATATTCTCCAGATATTGCGCTGCCCCAATATCACCTGTTCCGATCGATGGCACATGGTCTAGCTGACCAGCAGTTCCATTTATATGAAGACATCAAAAAATTGCTTGATCCGTGGATAGCCTCAAAAGATGGTGAGTTTTACCGCGACGGTATACGAGATCTACCAGAAAGTAGTAGCCAGCGATGGGCAATACTTTCAATGATTCACTTGTAACCATTTTTTCAGAATAAAGTTGTATTTGCATAAAAAAAAAAACAGCGAGAACTTAGTTGCACACCTAATATATATATATATAGGTCCAAACTATGGTATACTGAGCTCAGAAATATCATTTAAATTGATCAGAGATCAATGGGGCTACATAAAGTTTGTAAAAGTATAGCGTTTTTATCGAGACAAACTCTTTTTTCTTACCGCCTATAGCAGGAAATTAAAAAAATTCTGAATGAGTGCCTTCGAAATCGCATACGTGTGTATGTATGTGTGTATATGTATCTATAGTCAGTTTTTAGGCGTCAGCACGTGTTGCAGTATATTTTGCTGAGAAGTTATACATTCATAAGCTATATAACATACGGAATTTTGGGCGCACTGAAATGCGGCGTGCTGATGCGGCTGTGACAAATATGTATGTGTGTGCGAGTTCATGCACAAACACATGGCTAAATAGATGAATATGCGATGTGCTTGCAACACGTAAATGCTGGATAATATATAGAAAACATTTGTACGTGGCAACGAAAAATTGTTCACATCAATTTGCAACCAAAAAAACAATCTCGAAACTAAACATTCTTTATGGCAGGTGCAGCTTAGCGAGGTGAGGCTGTGGCGCCAAAATGCTTATGCAGTGTAATGGTTTCAGCTCTATACCTGCGCGTGTATGTGTGCGTGAGTATGCTTGGTGTGCTTTAAAATGATGGCCATAAAAAATGTGCGCAACGCCACTTTTAATTTGAAATTTTAAGCAGCAATAAAAGGATGCACTTTTGCGGTGGTAGAAATAAACAGGAAAATAAATGGACAGCAAATGGCAGGGAGCATATGGACTCGCAGCAATTTTAGAAACACGCTTCGAGTGTCTTTATATATATAAATGTGTGTGTTGGCAGCTATTTATATTTGCGCACCATTACTTTCCTATTGCTTTTTTTTGTTTTTTGTTTTTCCTAGAATTGCCCAACTATTTAGAAAATTTTCCAATTTTGGCAAATGACGCAGATTATTTTTGTATTTTCTGGCTGCCACAAAGCCGCCAGAGCCAGATGTCGCAGTTAAGAGGCAAGCGCATAGCAAACGCTTTGCTTTCAAAGAAGTGAGAAGCACAAAAAGAGAATAACAGAAGTGAATTTTTTGCCAACTTTTGGCCCCATTTTGACGCGCTCCTTTCATTGCTATCGTTGCCTGAAAAATTTATTACACAATAATTACTTTTAATTTTCGACTGTTGACACACACGCTCACACGAATTGCAACGGGCCAGAGCTCACAGTCCCAGGTTTAAAGCTATGTGGCTGTGAAGGGAAATACCTTCATACACTCAACCATCCACGCGCGCATCGGTGTCACACAAGTTTCTGTTTTTTTTGCTCTTATTTCGTTTTTTTTTTTTTGGTTTTTTTGCCTTGCCTTGCCTTCGGTCGTGTTATGGCCACATATTTTGCTTCACCCAGGTTAAAGCACTTTTGCAGTTTGCTTTCGTATTACGCGTACAGTGAGCATTTTAGTGCTTTTGCGTGCACTCTGGCATACATTGTACATTCGTGGAACCGTGTATGCTGACTTTTAAAGAGACATAACTCAAAACCGTCTTAAGTCTTAATGTGATAGGGGCAGTCAAAATTTTCAAAAACTTGGATTTTGTTTATGCATTTTCTTACTTATTTTATCTTAAAAATATTGTGTGAAAATTTGAAGTGAATCCGACAAATACTTTTCGAGTTATTCAGCAATTAACAAAGGGCGTTCGGGTGCTCCGGATGTCGATAGCAAAACTTTAAATGCGTTTTCCCCAAAACTCTGTTTTTCGAACTGTTGATCACTGTAACTTTCAACCCGCTTGGTAGATTTCAATAAAATTTATACTGCCTTTGAAAAACAAAATTTCAAAAATTTCGATTTTTTTAAACAGTCGGTTTTTTTCTCGAAAATCTGAAAAATATTTCCTGAGGCCGCCATATTGTTAATTTTGAAACAAACTTCAATCAGGAACAAGTTTATCTATTAATAAAACTAGTTTCTCTTTTCCGATTGATTTTAGATGGATCTCCAAGGGCTTTTGATGATCATCGCAAGGGACTTCTGGAGAAACGGGAACGAGAAACACAAACAGCGATAACTTTTACAATTATTAATTTTTCTTTTTTGAAATTTTGCTAAAGTGAAGTCGAAACTTGATGTATTAATGCCTTGTTTTTATTTTTGTAAAATAAAGCAACTGACTAGCAAAAAAATTATAGAAAATCATCATTTTCTCGGACCTCTGACTACCTCTAAACCCTTAAATAAAACATACCGAATGGTAAGATTATTATTTCTTTAGCATACTTTCAATGAACTTAACCACCACCGATTTACATACCATAAATCTCTTAGAAGAGGACGTCTAAAACAGAGAAAGGATGCTACTCATGTAGGAAAAACTCCTAGGAGTTACATCTTCTTTGTTCTGGAGGTTATTGCCTCTTACCTGCTGGAAGAATTTAGGATTAGGTATTTGTGTTTCCAGATATTTGTGATCCGATCTGATTCGTTTTCAGCACTTATGCAGTTATGTAAGATTCGATATTTTTATAGAAAATGTACCGCTCGGTAGCAATTTTTTTCTAATAGCGGTCGCCCCTCGGCAGGCAATGGCAAACCTCCCAATTTATTTCTTCCGTGAAAAGCTTCTCATGAAAAATATTTCACGTTCAGTGTCTGCCTGAAACTGTAGGCCCCTCCATTTGTGGAACAACATTAAGACGCACGCCACAAATAGGAGGAGGAGCTCGGAGAAGTGTACGCGTCAATTATTTATTTATTTGATTTAGATGGCCTGGGTAATCACATGTGTCGGAAAACCTTACTGATGCTTCGATTTGGCGCATATTTCGAATTTATACAATTTATAAGAAAAATCTCACATATCACTATAGCCCGTACAGGTCACTGGAAGGTAAAGGATCATGCAGTCAAACTTAAACTTCCTTTCAATCCAATCTGCAGAAGCTGTCAGGTGGAGGCGGTGAAAGACAGTCCTTTCAACGATTTATGCGAATGTTCAGATCAAGCTAAAGCAAGACTTTGCTCTTTTGGGAAGCCTTTCCTACAGCAAATAATAAAATCTCAGATATAGAGATAAAAAGTTTGCTACTATACTTGGTTCTCACGAAATGGGTCTGACTCAATAATGAAAAAGAAAAAAAAAACAACAACAAGTCATCATACGAGAACATTGGTAGTAAAATGGCGCTAGTCGCAAATTAGGATTATTTTAGTAGAATTACCCAACCACTTCAACAATAACAGCCAGAAAAAACAGAAAATTATGCCCATCTGAGTGTGCTGGAACCGATATATATATTTATAGTTATACGGAGTGGCACAAGGAAGTTACCCAATTTCGTTTTTGAGTACCGTTTTTACCGAATAAAGAGAAAAAAAAATTTCAATGAAGGAAATCTTTATTTTGACCTTTATGCGCTCTACTGCTTTGAGTTTTTTTAATCTATTTCTTTATTACAATCTGTTTTCTAAACATTAAGCAATATTTTACCTTAAGCTATTTTAAGAAGTTAGGGGTAGTCAGAGGCCCGAAAAAATGATGATTTTCAATAATTTTTTTTGCTGGTCAATTGCCTTATTTTACAAATATTTTTAAGATATTATACTTTAAGAAAATGCAAAAAACATCCAATCCTGACTACCCCTAACCGCTTAAAAGAAAAAACAATTATGGAATACACTTAGTGGTGCAACCATTTACTAATTTTATGATAAATAATTATGTAGACTAATTTAGGTCTGCTGTAGACTTTCGCTTGCGTCTGGTGAAGGTTATTAGATTTGCAATTATTTCTATGAGTGCGATTCGAGTCTTTTGTTGTGGTATTTTTTGTTATTTCTTCAATTATTGTGGGCATTTGTGATATAATAAAGGGTGTCTGAAATTAATCGAAGAGGTTTTGACTCGAACCTTTGAGGTATTCGATATTTGACAAGGTTGAAGTGCCCCAAAGTTGAATGCCATATGTCCATACCGGTTTCAAAATAGGTGAATAAAGTGAGTACTTACTTTCGAGAGAAATGTAAGAATTTTGATGTAGTAACTAATATGGGTTTGTCAGTTTTTTCATAGAGCCTTGCGTTTGGTGAAAATATCTGTTTGACTATATTATTGAGCTAAACGGGTGGGTAAGTTGTTCGAAGCGGCCTCGGTAGTCTAGCGTAAGTGCTCTAGCCTGCTATCCCCACGTAAAGCACGGCCCTCGCACTGTTCCAACTTTATATACTTTCCCTGCTTCTAAAAAAATCCTCCAATTCCTTTCCTCAACCCCAAAAATTGGGCTGGTAGCGGCAGGCTAATCACCTACTCTGTCAGAAATCAAAACAGATTAACGAAATCAGACTGAGTTTAGTCGAGGCCCTATGCTCCCTAGAGGAGTGAACAAGGAAAAAAAAAGTTTTTCGATTTAGTGTAAAAGTGACCTGGGATAATTTTGTCCCGTTGGGCTGCATGCGTCGCTCTTTCAACCAGTGAGTTATTTTATTAAGTCTTTTCTGGAGTTTTTGGGAGGCCACGTGGGGTCGGATTCGAAAGTGAGTACGGCAATGTTATCCGCGAACGTTCCAACTGTTGTTCCTACAGGAGCTGGTAGAGCGTAAATCTGTAGAAAATATAGGATGCGCCCAATATACTGCCTTAGGCTACACCAACTGAAGTTTCACATAGTTCAGACTGTTCTTCGCTTTTTTTGACAAATAAATATCAACTTTCGACTGCTTTGGTTTACGAAGGATGTCATTTACAAAAATAATAAATCTTCCAATAGAGTGATTAATTTGGCGCCACCTTGTAAAGAAGTTCTGTTTCTGAAAATTTTTAAATTTAAACTTTTTTTTAATTGTTGATATTTCAATATATGTTCCCACTTTCTATTATAAAGCGTTTTTAATAATTTTGAATTAAAAAATTAGTAGCAACACCGTTTAAAAAAATTTTCTATAAATCATTATTTTATTTAGTAATATCCACACTCTATTAACTAAAAATTTGTACTTATTATTTATTTTTTATCATTCTCGACTTAAGAGTTAGGTGGCAACCCCATGCACAAATAATTGAAGTTTTGCTCATTCTTGTGTATAAATTTTGTTTGACGCTCATCCTGCAACCTCTAATTAAGTTTTGTTATTACATTAAAAATTTTTCTTCGAAATTAGATGGCAACACCTTTTAAAAATTTTGTTGGATTACAACTGTCTTTGTCCTGATATATGTACATATACATACATACATGTATACAGTTCTATTACAATTAATATTTTTTGGTAAAAAATTTTCGAATTTTCAAAATGTAGATGGCAACACCACTTAAAAATTTGGTTTATTAAAGCTTGTTCAAACACCTTTCTTCTGATATATGTACCTGTATACAAGTACATCTTAATAAATATTCAGCTGAAATGTGTGATAAATTACATGGTAAACAAATTACTAGGCTTGAAGACAATCCACATCAAGGACGTCCACATACAGCAACAACAAAATATTGGAAAATCGTCGAGTGACTGATAGAGATTTGATAGAACCCTAAGCATCGAATTGGCTACTGTAAGCAATATTTTGGCTGCCGTATTCGCTAATAATGGAACAAAAACACAGTCGAAGGTCTCACTATGAATGAGACTTGGATATATAACCATGATTCTAAATCAAAAGAAGAGGCTGAAGAGTGGTGTGAACTTGGTTCTTCGACTCCGAAACAGACTATGAGGGCAAGAGGGTGTTATCATCGGTTTTTTGGGATGCTTTGCTTTGTGGATTACTTCCAAACTGGTAAATCAATAAATTCTGATTATTATTGTAACCTTTTACAAGGTGAAGTCTAAAATAAACAAGACTGGCATCATGAAAGTGTTTTTGATAGCGCCATCTTTTTTAATGAGTAAGTGCGTTGGAAGTTACATCCAACTGTTTTGAATAAATAAACTCGAACTTATCAGAAAAAAGCTCCTGTCGTTTCTATTTTAGCTCAGTCTTGTTTATTTTGGATTCTGAAGAAAAAAATCGTGAAAAAATACTCAGTTTGCAAGACACCGAGTTCCAAGAGAATTTTGACAATAGCTAAAATCCATGAATTAAAGTTCGAGTTGTTGAAGCATCATTCGTATTCACCGGATTTGGCTCCTAGCGACTTCCATCTGTTTCCAGACCTAAAAAAATGCATGCGTGGAAAGTGTTTTTCTTCAAATGATGGGGTCATAACAGCTATGGAAGCCATGGATTTTGCAGCCCTTCCAGATTCTCACTTCAAGGATGGAGTTCATAAATTGGAACCTCGTTGAAATAAGTGTATTGATGTTCAGGGAGACTATACTGAATAATAAAATGTAACTCAAACCATAAAATTATGTTTTCCTTATCGAAGCGCAAAACTAATTGGACATCCTATTACCCTTCCTTATTCATCACTGAATCTATTCATTTATACAATATGTCTTCTCATCTTTCTGCATTAATACCCTTTGTCATTTTACGAAATATTTTTGATTTTGAGTTGTGCCACTTTAGCGGTTCTCGTCCAGTACAAATGTAAACATATTAACACCAACCCAAGCCGCACAGGTATCCCTTTAGGAAGCTACACCTTTTAGCTTAACTTTTATTTGCATGCTTTTTTGTGCCTAAGAAATGTTGCACAATGTTTACACGAGTAAACGTGAAAAAATCGTGATTTTGAGGTAAAATTACATTTTGCAACAACAAATAAGTAGCTAGAAAGTGGAGCACCACGGATTGGGTCGCGAAATTACTTATCACAATCGCCGCTAATTATATCACTGTGAAAACAAAAAAGTTTAATGCAATGTAAACTCACCACCGCACCTCCCTATCTTCTTTTGCCAGTATACCACGTTGTCATAATCACTTAAGTGAAGGAAGCTGCTAATCAGCTTATGTTGACGAGCTTGCAGTGGCAAATTTTCACAAGGACTGTGCGACATCATACAAATAAAATTAAGGGGGGAGCCTGCTTTAGAGGCTTCAAAAAATCGATTTTTTTTTGCATAAATGTCTTCCCAAACTATCCAAGAATGTGTCCTCAGATTTCAGAAGCAAATTAAAAATATTTTCGAAGCTACAGAAGAAATTGCAAGCAAGCATCGAGCAGGTATACCAGCGGCCGGATCACCCGAAATGCGATTTCTCGGTTTTTGTTTTTACGATTTTTCCTAATTGGCGGGAGGGATAGGGAAAAGTTAAACGTCCTATCGAAACGAGATAAACGAGATAACATTGATTGTATTCGGAACTAAATTACCTTTTAGTTGAACCTAAAAAACCTTAAGAAAGTTATTATTAACACACTTTTTTAAACAATCTAAAGCGAATTTGTTTTTCCAAAAAATAAATTTTTTTTTTAATTAGCGAAAAATTGCTGAATTTCTCACTTTTTGTTTAATTTTTCTTTCTTCTATACTATACTAAAATAAAGATTTTTTTTGGGTTTTTGGTTTGAGATGAAAATTGCGACCTGCACCTTGCAGAGAAGGAGAGCTAACTATCGATGGTAACTACTAAAATTTTGTTAACAATCGGCAGTTTGACCTCTTTGTGCAGGCGGTAAAGAGGGTCGTCTTGGACTTAGTGGGGAAAGTTGTAGATTCTTCGCAGTGAAGATACGAAAAAGGCAGATGAGGTTCTCGTTTACTTTGGCGCACAGAATATCAATGTCTTTTCCCGACGCCATTAACGAGCTGTCATCGGCGAAGGTGACCTCCCTTTACTCCCTTTGGTGACTGGGGGAGCTTTGATAAAAGCAAGGATGAAAGAGCACCACCCTGTGGAGCACCTTCCTTTATCTTCTTGCGCTTTAGATTTCTTCCCTGAATTCAATTAAATTTACCAGAATATCGACACACTTGAGATGGAATGAGGCCAGAAGTGATTTCGTCAAATCAAACGAAAGTCTGCAGGTAATACAGGATGGGCCATATAGCGTTTGCTTTTTGAACCACCTTTTTTTTGAGAATGGTAACACAAATGACATGTCAAATGTGTTCATAATTTACTTAAAGGTTTGACATTTACGAAATGAGATGCTATAGGCTTGAACAATATTGGGAAATATTAAAAACCTATTTCTAAAGGGGTGAGTCTTCTTTTTCTTTTCTGATTTTCACATCGGTGGATGCGTCAATAAGCAAAATTGTCGGATTTGGGGCTCAGAAAATCGACACGTTACTGTCGAGAAGCAAATACATCCACAACGAGTCACTGTTTGGTGCGGTTTTTGCTTTGGCGGCAACATCGGGCCATTTTTTTCGAAAATGAGCGAAGAGCCGCGGTAAATGGCGAGCTTTACCGTGACATGCTCAACGAGTTGTTTCCAAAAATTGAAGAAGATAACATAGACGACATTTGGTTTCAACAAGACGGTGCAACTTTTCACACTGCCAAAGTTACACTCGAACTTTTGGCTACCGTTTTTGAATTCCGATATCACTTGGCCGTCTCGGAGCTGTGATTTAAGCCCGTTGGACTATTTTTTGTGGGGAGCCGTTAAAGACAAATGCTATGCGAACCCTCCAGAGACGATTGATGCTTTAAAACACGAAATCGAAGTTGCCATTCATGAAATTGGAGCCCAAGCAATCGAAAATGTGCTTAATGATTGGGTTGATCGAATGGCCTACTGTAAAGCCGCCACGACTGGTCATTGAACAATATTATTTTTCATTCATAAATGACAATGTTCAATCTGCAAAATAAAAAATCAAAATTTGAAAAAATATTGATTAGTTTTTCTTTTATAGCCGATTCAACAAATTTTACATGGCGCAGCCTATACATGAAGCGACTTCACATGATACTAGCTACGTCTCAGCGTTCCCACTCAATGCATCTCATTCAGTGTTGCTCTTCTTTTGAGTTTACCCCATCGAAACGGCACGTTTACTGTGTCTACCAATTGATGATTTCTATGATAATATTTAGTAGAGTAACGAACAGAATTTAAAAGACTGATACAACAGCAATAACAAGGCAATAAAACCACATTTTATGTTCAATTGCAATGAGAATATATATAAGTAGGCATATTTTATTTCTGTACATTTTATAAAATTGAAAAAAAAAAACAAATACACCCTTCAGCATTTCCAAGCACCGCTTACGGATTACAAATCTGAGCTTGAGTCAACCAACTGTTGAAATGCGATACATTTGCGAAGCCATTTGGTTTATTAGTAGAATAACAATCGTTTATATGAAAACTCGCAACGCCAATCAGTATGCCCCTGTAAACAGCCGGTCCACCGTCATCGCCTTCGCAAATACCGTTTCCAATGATCTTACTAAGACATAAAATTGCAGTCGTGTTGTAACCGATATTTTTAGCACAATTTTCTGGACTTAAAGTTTTCATATATTTATTGTACATTAGTTGTGATGTGATTTCACCGCCTTCCTTTGTACGTCCCCAACCGGAAATCGTAACTGGCGCATCGACGGGTGCATCAACAGCAGCAAGTGGTATCGGTTGTATGACATCGTTGAACTGGAGTGAATCGTTGAGTTTAAGTAAGGCAATGTCATTGTCGTAAGCAGTAAATTCAGGATGTGGAATCACTTGCACCACATCCTTAATTACACTGTCTGCAGTACGATTTGTGGTACCGGCTAGAATTGTGAGGAATGATGGCGGAATACTGGAACAAAATTCAGTTGAAAGAAAGTTGCATACTATTTTTATATAGTCAGCTCTATTTTACCTGTAAACGCAGTGTGCGGCAGTTACAACAAAGGTTTGAGAAATTATTGAGCCACCACAACTATGCTGTCCTCCGACACGTACCGATACCTGATATGGGAATTGACCCCTGGCTGCTTCTCGACCGTTCAATATACGTGGTTTAATGGCTGTGGGCTCTAAGTCACCATCCGCTTGTATGGCTTTAGAAACCAGAAAAACGAGGATCAGAAGCTTTGCGAAGTAAGCAAGAAATTCCATATTTGGTTAGATAGTCACTCAAAATACTTTGACTGTTCACTGCCAGCGCCTACTGAGTTTATATACAATTTGAAAAGATTTGTAACTTGTCTGAAGAACGTCTAGCGATGCGGTACGTAAGTAAAAACTCATTAAGAAGTGATTATGTATAATTGTTTGAGTACAAAGCGCTTATCTCCATACACAAATGGGTATGCAAATTTCACCGGTTATCAAGGTTTTGAGACATAAGAGGAAAAGTGTGCATTAATTTCAGACTCAACGCGGACATAGGGTTATCTTAATGGCTTAATGTTTTCAGCAGGAGTCTATGTGCTATATTTTGATAAACAAAAATTTACCTTTGTTCGAAAATTATACGGAATTTTTTAAAAATTGAAAATGGTTTGATACTACGCGATGGTAAATTTAGCGTTTGAAGTTTAAGCACTCATTTTCTTTTCGTTTTGAAGACGAAAATATAATAGATAGACAGATTGATCATAAAAAAAAAAACAATAATAAAAACATAGTAATAATGAAAAAAATAGCCTTTCGTTTGCATAAATATACAATTTCAATAATCGTCTATCGCTCAACATAAATAAGTACTCCCAAATTACCTTTTACAAGCGTACCACAATTACTGACTCTTCTTATCACATTTCGAGAACACCCCTGCCACGTGTAAGTGAAATTAAAGACTTGCGTGTAATATATAAAATTTCATTTGGCCATCATATTATTCGTGCCATGCTGCTAGAATTGAATGAATCCAGAAAGTATTTTTACATTTCGCATTGCGAAATTTACCTTTTCCCGATCCTATCCCTACACATGAAGCGTGATGCTTATTGATCAACTTAAAATCATTGCAAAGCAGTAGAATAATCCTATCTTTATCTTTCATTTTCGACTTAATCCGTGGGGCTGTTGACTGTCCGAAGCTTCATGAGAGGATTTTCTTTAATATTCCGCCCAAAGCTCTGCGTAGGTCGAAGTTCTTCTATGTTGTTCTTTCAAAATCCCTTTATGCTCAGAATGCTCCTATTTCCAGTACCTTAATTGAGTTTAATAAAATCTCTAAATTTGTTCAGATAGATTTTTCATTTTCAAAAGATCACCTAATAAAATCTTTGAATATTTATTATAAATAGTTCAATTGTCTTTCTTTTTTTTTATTGCCTATTAACCTTAAAACATGTCCAGTTAGCCTATAAGAATCTATTAGAGTCATTGGCTTAATAAATAAATAAATAAATAATAAAATAAATAAATAAATACATTTGGTAAAGTATACGAATAATTCCCCTGGCGTTTACACGTACCCTGATTCCACCTGGTACATATTTTAATCTTATAAGGTCGCAAAAATATTCTGATAAGTTGGATTTCTGGAAAAATATTTAACTGAAATAATTTGCCATGTTTAAAAAAACTAAAAAAAGAAAAAAATAAAAAATAAAAAATAAAAATAAAAATAAAAACAAAATGAATATTGGGATGTTCGGAAAGTAATTTCGTTTTGCCCCGACAGAGGATTTAATTGTATTTTTTCACAGCTATCTTCACAAGTTTTGACAGCTGATATAGCAAGGTTTGTGTATGTATAAGTTCTATTGATTTTACGTAGTAGTTTTTGGTAGGTGCCCTTTTAAATATGGAGTGCAATAAGCAGCATTTTCGTCATACTTTACTTTTTTACTACAGAAATGGTAAAAATGCTGTTCAAGCACGAAAGAAATTGACCGATCGAGTATCGAGAAGATGTGTTGACAATACGCCGGTGCCAGAACTGGTTTGCAAAATTTCCATCCGTTAATTTTGATGTCGAAGATGCACCACGTTCTGCAAGGCCGGTTGAAGCTGATAAAGAGGCGATAAAGGCATTCGTGGATGTAAACCGACGAAAAACAACACATAAGATCGGTGAAAGGAAAAATTTATCGAACTCAACTGTTTATGACCACCTGAAAGGCCTGGGCTTAAGATCGTCTTTAATTTTCACTACAAAAAAAAAAACGAAATTACTTTTTGAACAACAAATAAATAAATAAAAATAATAATGCACCTTTAGCTTCAAGTTGAATAAAGCGTCTTTGATCATCTTATGGGCGAAAATTGTTCTGCAGCCGACGATGGTTTGGATTGCAAGGAAACCGACCATCTCAAAAACAAAACAAAAAGTGAAATAAGTTTTGTAGAAGATCAATAATGCATCCTATTCGAAGACAAATTAATCTTCATCTACTGAAATCTGGCGCGAAGATATTTGATATTTTCGCGGTTGGGCTTTCTCTCATACTTAGACTCCAATAAGTTTTGTAGAAGATCAATAATGCATCCTATTCGAAGATAAATTAATCGTCTTCTACTGAAATCTGGCGCGAAGATATTTGATATTTTCGCGGTTGGACTTTCTCTCATACTTAGACTCCAAATTTAAAGTTTTGGTTGATCCTTTTTAGAAACTGGTGGTAAATACGTATTTGTCCTAAATGGCTGTAGTAGGACATTACAATCCCTTTTGCTGGTTCCATAACTTGGATAACGATTGTGTCAGCCTTAGTTGGCCGATAGTCATCACCATGTAAGGAGAGCCTCATTTATGTGAGCAGACAAAATTAGTGCGGACTACTGAATCACTGAACTAACTATTTCGGGGGAGCTGCTTTCAGCAACAGCTCCAAACTCTTGCATAGATAAGTCGAATAGGCGTCAGTAAAGCTCATCTACTTCCTATACGAGTAGCATTAGCGCTGTGATTGAGGCAACGGTCCTTGAGAATGCTTGGAAAGAAAGCTTCCAATCGCAGCAATTAGGTATAGTTGACGCCATACAATTGCAACAAATTTAATATTTTAAGGTTTTTCTTAAAACTTATGTAGACAAGTCAATATATTTTACCATTAAATATCAGTTTAAACAATAGTACTTGAAGCATTATTTGTGAAAATTGAAGTGGAGGGTACTTGCTTACTCACAAATACATTTATGTACTTTGCACTGGCCAATTCCCTACTAAATTTCATCATTGTAGTGCATAAATATTCACAAAGCCATTGGATGTCCATAAAGCAACACCCATGAAAGGCTGACGAAAAATATCGCCAACGAGTCCCTAAAGGATTTCACCAACTATAGTGATTTATGAGCAATGAGGAGAATCTACATACGTTTTTGTTTTGCCAGACTTTTGCCAAATGAAAGTAAAGTAAAGAAGAGCCAATAATACATAAATACATATAAGAGTGGAAGCTAGTGAAAATAGAATGTAAGCCAAATAAACTTTTTGGCCATAAAATGACCAGAGAGCAGAAAATATGCAAAAGCACGAATTTCTCCTAAAAATGAAATGAAAAACAAAGAAAAAAAGCAAGGCAAAAATCATGAAATCTCAAATAAAAATAAAAGCAGACAACCCTCAAAGTGAAAGTAGCTCAAAAGCAATGCAGCAAAAAATTAAAATAAAATAATAATTTTTTTTGCATCTCCTTGAACAACAATATATGTGAATTCATTTACTGGAAAGTCATACCGATCGTTTTTAGGTTATGTGAGTGCGTAAAAATATATATAAATATAATAAAAAATATATATAACTATACACTCGTTGATGTGCTGTACTTTATGCTATGATAGCTGCACTTTGTAGCCTTAAACAGAGAGCGAATTTTTCGTTGAACTGAATATTGAGAAATGGCTAATTTTGGATTTTCAGAAGCCGGCCACGGCCACAATGAGGGTCATATCCAATAATTATGGAACAAATGAATCTGAGTTTTTTGTGCACAAAAAGCACTCAAATGTACTTATACTCGTATATTCTGCAGTGAAAATCCAAAATACTCAGCAAACAACTTACTTCTTGAATTGGTATTTGGAGGTGGAATTCATACTAGTTCGAGAGTGACTAGAATTGTACCAGTTACAAAATGACAAATTAAGGCTGTATGTAAGTGAAATAGTGTGTCAAATATCGTCGCTTGCAAGTTTTTTCTAGGCAGAAATTTCGAAATGGTAAATGAAAACGTAAAATGGATTCGGCAATAATTAAAAAAAAAAAAAAATCTTAGATTAAGTACTAGTAGAATTAAATTCAAGAAATTTCTTTTCTTGATTAATTTTAGATGCACCAGAACAAAAGTAGACCAACAGAACATAGAGAGATCACCGCAAATCACTTTTTGTGAGAGGGAGTCCAACTATTAGTTTTTTGAATTTCTTAATGTTGAGTTAAGTCAAATACGATAATTCTGTATTATTAACTTTATAAAATACAGTAAATTACTCTCGGAATTTTTTTTTTCAAAAATACTTATTTTCCGAGGTTTATGACTACCCTTAAGCTCACACATTCCTATAAACTGGAAGGGAAATGTAGATAAGTAACTGAAATGGTTGAATTACTAGACTGGCATTACCCAAGTAGTACTAAGGCCCCGTTGTTATAAAGGGTGGTTAAATTCGAAGGGACGGTGTTGTTTCTGCATTTTATTAAACATTTTTCAATTTCAGACTAATTCAATTTGAACCATGGAAAAATACACTATCGAGCAACGCGTTAAAGTTATTCAGGCTTATTATGAAAACGGGCGTTAAAATCAAAATGCATATTGCGCACTTCTTCTTCAGTGATGAGACACATTTTCACCTCAGTGGATTCGTCAATAAGCAGAATTGCCGCATTTGGGCGAATGATAATCCAAGAGTGATTACCGGAAAACCAATGCACCCACAAAGAGTGACTGTTTGGTGCCTTTTATGTGCCGGCGGCATCATTGGGCCGTATTTTTTCCAAAATGAGACCGGTCAGGCAGTTACTGTGAATAGTGTTCGCTATCGTGAGATGATAACGAACTTTTTATGGCCCGAATTGGAAGAGATGGATGTGGACGATCTGTGGTTTCAATAAGACGGTGCCACTTGTCACACAGCCAACGAAACAATGGCTCTTTTGCGCGAAAAATTTGATGGCCGAATAATCTCACGTCGCGGCGATGTCAATTGGCCGCCAAGATCATGTGATTTGACATCGTTGGACTTCTTTCTTTGGGGTTATTTGAAAGAAAAGGTGTACGTCGATAAGCCAGCATAGAACCTCAATTATACCTCAGCGTCATCGAAAATTTGGACCATCGGATGGAGGTGTGCCGCCGAGGCCGCGACGGCCATTTGGCCGATATTTTGTTCCATACGTAATTGAGCCATACCAATATTATCATAATGAAGAGAAATTACAATTGTATTTTATTCAAAATCAACACCAACTCGTGAAACTTAACCACCCTTTACTATTTTGAGACCTCCAACGGACATACATCTTCAGCCAGCCAGATCTGCAATGGACAAAATTGATAAGATTTGAGCTGGATCCCTTCCCCAGACTGTCAATGAATGGAGCACCCATTGACTTTAATCGTCTAATTGCCAAACTCGGACATTTAAAGAGAAAGTTCGCAATAGTTTCCTTCTCTGAAAGGTGCTCACAGCTTCTGCAATGCGGATTAAATGGTAAATCTAGCTTTTCCGCGTGTGTGCCGATCATCCAATGATGAAGTTTAGAATGGCGCGGAGTTCCCAGGACTATCTGGATCCTACACGAAGAAATGGAGCTCTTATCTGATCTGTGCTTTTCTGAGAACTAAGTTGTGTAATACCCCTTCAATAATGCTCAGGGTTATGCCGATGAACATAGAGGCATGAACTTCGGTACAAATTTTACTCTCGTTCCAATCCTGTCTACTTTCAAAGATAGCCCTGGCACGACCTTCAAACTCCAGTTTGCGGATCCAGAGAACTGTATGAAATTGCGAGAAATACGCTGGTAGGTGCCTTAAAATAAAGGGTGTTTTTTTAGAGGTTAGGTTTTCAAGTTGGCACTACTTTTTTCGTAGATGGTCTTTTTGACAGCTGTCACTTGATTTATGCTCAGTTTGGTTTGCCATTTCATAATGAATAGACTTACACCTGAACAACGTTTGCAAATCGTGCAAATTTATTACGAAAATAATGGTTCGGTTCGCGCGACGCATCGAAGAAAATTTTGTTCAGCGATGAAGCTCACTTTTGGTTAAATGGGTATGTCAATAAGCAAAATTGTCGCATTTGGAGGGAACATAATCCACAAGCCATTGCTGAGACGCCGTTACATCCTCAAAAAGTCACTGTTTGGTGCGCTCTATGGGCAGAGGGAATCATTGGTCCATATTTCTTTAAAAATGAAGCCGGCCATAATGTTACAGTCAATGGAGAGCGCTATAGAGCCATGATTAATGACTTTTTCGTGCCTGAATTGGACGATGTTGATGTGGACGACCTTTGGTTCCAACAAGACGGCGCTACATGCCATACAGCCAACGCAACAATCGATTTATTGAAGGAAACTTTTGGTGAGCGCATTATCTCGCGCCGTGGACCTGTGGCGTGGCCTCCAAGATCGTGCGATATAACACCGCTGGACTATTTCTTGTGGGGCTGTGTGAAGTCGCTTGTCTACGCAGATAAGCCCGAGACGATTGACGTCTTGGAAGAGAATATTCGGCGCGTTATTGCTGACATACGGCCCCAATTGCTGCAAAAAGTGGTCGAAATTTAGGCCTCTCGCCTGGAATTTATTCGAGCCAGCCGCGGCGGCCACTTGCCCGAAATCATTTTTAAAACATAATGGCAAACCCTTATCTTTATAATAAAGCTAAATTCTTGGCCATAACATTAAATTATATACGTTTTATTTCATCTTGAAAACCTAACCTCTAAAAAAACACCCTTTACTACCATCTGCCTTGAGAGATTGCCTCCAGAGGCCTACCGCCTTTAACCTGATTGCACTTGGAGGTGAAAGAATTCGTTGTTCTTTTTTCCAGCAATAACTTCCAAGCCCATGTGACTCATTCAGATTGAATTTTCTTTCTTTAAAAACTGACCCGAAAATTATTACGTTAATTTGCTCTTCATCGGTTAGTTTGCGTTAAATGGTCACCTGCTAGCCAAGTAAACTTCAGAGCGCCCATCCGTGGAGTTTTCGTATTTGCCATCACTGATATTGAAGAGGGTTTGAATACTTTCTTTCCTTTGATCTATTAGGAAAAGAAATATATAGAAGTCCTTGAGTCCGACGGTATATCTTCCATATACAAAGTTAGGAATGTGTTTTTAGAAATCTAAGCGACCTTCGGTTCTGCTTTTATCAAATTATATTTGTCCCTCCACACGAATAAGTATTACACATACAGCTTTGTGTATTCTATCGGAATAAAATCGGCATTGAAAAATATCTCCCATGATGAATCAGCCAATGAAAAATATCTGTGCAGCTGCAGCTCAACCAGCTCGGACAACAATGACAAGTGTGACGTCATCGTGCGGTGCACTTAGTTTGCATTTTGGGGAAGAATTAAAAAATGCACATACACATACAATATAACTGTGACACATATACACGCCTTGCATGTGACTAGTACTTAGACGAAAAGTGAGTTTTTGCCCTCACCAGCATTTTGCTCTATCTTTGGCGGCGCTGTAAGCAAAATATATAATGTAATTTCAAAGCGACAGCCTAGCAGTCTCAAGTACAAACGAAAGCTGCTTTTAGGCGTGTATTTGGGTGTATGCGTATGTATGTGAATGAGTGCTACCCAAAATGAACAACATGGGGTTTGATAAAAAAGAAGCAGCTAGCAAAGTGACAAGCCACCTCGGCTGTGCGAGTAGCAAATTGCAGTGAAGTGAAGTGGCGGAACGCAGTGGTGCTGGGTGGCGCGAGGCGAGACGAGGAGAGTTGGCTGTTGAAAAATTCGATGCTGGCAAAATGCCAAGCGCTACAAGGGTAATGCGAAAAGTTGCGCTTACAGCCTCTTTTACGACTATTGCTATTGCTATAGCCGTTGTTGTTGTTGCCATTGCTACGCTTTTACTGCTGTAAGAATATATTGTAACGATTGCTTTGTGTGAGATTTTGTTGCCTTAGCTGCTTGCTAGGTTAGTTGTCGCAGTTGCAATGCAGTTACAACCGACTTTCTTTTGCAGATTTTCGTAATTTTACTTTGTTTGTTTTCTACTCTTCTTCTTATTTTCCTTTTATTTCGTCTTATTTCATCGTTTTTGGAAGTTTAAATGCTCTCAATGCCTATGGCAAATATCCGCAAATGCCTGCATCGGGCAAGTGTAAACGTTCGCTCGCTACTGTCGCAGTATTTTGTATCTTTATGTACGTGTGTATGAATGTGTGCAAAAGAAAATCGCACGATAGCATCACTTGGCGCTTACTTGCCCCACTCAAAGATGTTGATCTGCGTACACAAGAGCATACACAAATATATAAGGCGATGCAGTGGCATAACGCCAAAGACCCGGTAGGCACAGCATGGGGCCGGCAAAGTATATGCGTTTATGTGTTTAGCACAGGTTATGATGACAGTGAAAACACTCTTTGTAGATAGAACTAGTTACCCTTTCGATAGAATTGTTTTCTTTAAGCGAGATCCCTTAGAACCGTCTACTTATTCTTAATTCTCACCTTTACAGTTCAGCGCATCCTAATTGAGTGAATTTGAGGACCAGAAGCGCGAACTGTACGTTCAAGATGCGATCTCTACTTTGGGCAGAAGGCAGCAGAAAATTTCTTGAACCACATTCGCCGCTCCGCAAGCAATAATAAATCCCCGAATGTTGTTCTGCTTTTAAAAAGTTTCTAAACTCCCAACTACTCGGGCGGGGTGTAAAATGCACCCCATTATTTAAAATTATTGCCATTTATTTTTTCCCAAATATGTCTAGGTAGCACCTGATCCAACAGCTAAAATGGCAGAACACTTGACATTTGTTTGGGGTGTCTAAAGCGGAAGTGCGTGCGGGGCGATTTAAAAGGCAACTTGCTTAGAAGAAATCTACAGTTTTCTGCCGCCTTCAAGCGGTTGACTGGTTTTTGAGGGGAGCTTCTTTTTCATGGATGAAATACAGGCGCAATTTGACATTGCCCGCCAAAGGGCGACCGCTATTCTATCATATCTTTCATGTTCACAACTTACTTCGTACTGGAGACTAACCGAATGGTTGGAAGGGTAAGCGAGTATCGCAGTAGCGCCGTTTTGGTACCATTATAAGACAAACAACGGGCAGATATCTACAGCAAATCAGAGCTGCTGATGTAACGGAAGAGGTTGATGGGATTTACTGTGACTTTACCAGTGACTTTAATCATCTGGCTGCTAGGCCCGGACATTTACAGAGAATATGTCCAATAGTCTCCATCTCTGAAAGAACCCACCGTTTTACAATCATCATTTTGGTATTACAGACCTGCTGTAATGTCCAGGGTGGACCAGTGCCTCCTATACAGTACGTCTCCATTCTTCGACAGCCCGCTTTCCCTCTATGTTGTAAGACTCTCATCTTACATATGTCGGCTTCTACGTCTTGCAACCATCGTTGCCTTGGCCGGCCTCTTTTTCTTGCTCCTTCAGGATTTGCTGCAAAAACTTATTTGGTCGCTCTTTCGCTGTTCAATGTTAGGACGAGTTCATACATCGTAATCTTTGCGCCTTCATAAACCGCGTTACATGTCGTCGCGCGATTAAATCACTGAGCTCATGGTTATACCGTATCTGGTATGTACCATCTTCTAATCGTATAGGGCCGAATAGTTTTCTGAGATTTTTTCTTTCAAATGGCATCAGTAAATTTACGTCATTAACTTAAAGGGCCCAGGTTTCACAGCCCCGGTTCTACAATGGGGAAGCCAATGATATTCACGCGCAAATCCACTTGCCACCCTTCGGTCTTTCCTCCGAATTGAAACCCAAAGAATAACACCAGTGATCCATGCACAGTGGCCCTTATGAAGGTTGCGGAAGTTAATTTTGCCCTTCATCGGTTTTATTCGAAAAGTCATGAAATACAGCCTCTGATTAAATCAATCCGCTTCAAACTATCAAAAGTTGATTGCTTTAGAATTTTGCACTGCTTGATGTAAAAAAACGCAATAACTTAAGAGCGAGAGTTTAAACGTTTGCGGAAGATGTTTGCACAGTATTAAGTACCGTAAGCGACGAAATTCTGAGCTGTATAAGCTTTCAGAGGGTATAAATAGGTCTCCGTTTAACGAAGTCTTATTTTCCGCGGTTCCATTCTTTTGCTTCGTAAGCGCGAAAATCTATATATTGATTGAAATGATAGCGCGGCTAAATATCGAGAATTAATACAAAAACTAGGTCAGTTGGTATCAGACGACTAAATTAGTAAGCAAATAGTGCACACCGCTTAAAAAAGCATCATGGAATAGAAAGCTGGTACTAATACGTAAGAAAGACAACACATTATACATATATTACTTACTCACCATTTTCGCTCTGACATAATGGGCTTTAAGCAGAAAATTACCCTTAAGCTACCCTTCACAACTTCGAACCCAAGCTCAATTTTGTACATATAAAAATATTATAGCTCAAACTCTTAAGCGGCTTTGAGCTCAGAAAGTATATTTGAAGCTCGCTTTTGCGTCTATGATTTTGAGCTTAATATTAAGAAGCAACACGGTGGAGATTATTCAAAAGTATCGTTGACAGTAGATCGTTAACTGGCTCTCAGCGATTTTGAAGGAATCAGATGATTTGCAGATATGATAGGGGATCTGAAAAAAGTTTCTGTACGCCAGAGTCAGGCAAAACCTGTGATTATTTTGTGATATAAGAAAAAATCAACGCATCCACTACTCATATTAGTGCATTATCGTCTGAACAACGGTTGGAAGAGCGTAAGAATAGGCGTAAAATGAGTATGCTGTCGAGTCCCCTATAATGTGGCAGTTATTCTCACATTTTTGCTTCGGATGACCAAAATAAATTGGAATCGTAAGTGAAATTGCAATCCAACGTTGAGCTCAAAGTTATAAACACAAAAGCGAGCCTTGAGCCTACTTTGTGAGTTCAAACTCAAGTAATAGCAAAGTACCAGGAAGTTTAAAACATGAAAAACAAACTCAAAATAAGCCTTAAGCTTAAACCCGATGCATACGAAATAAAAATAAACCTGAAGCTTGAATTCAGTAGCCTGAGCTGAGCTATCCAGCACTAACAGGAAATATGCGACCCTACTAGGCACTACTTTTATATTTTCACTATTCTACTTCCCTATCGGGTGGCTTGTGTTAAAAATCGGTAAGCAAAGTTTTAGTTAGGCATCGAGGCGCCTGTAAAATTACGATTTCTTGCTTGAATTGTACATCCCAAATTGAAAGTTGTTGCCAATGCGTTTGTTGCCTTGATGGCAAGCTGCATGTTGTAACTTTCTTAATAGAATACCAAAATAGGCTGTGTAGCGGAGGAGCGTAAGCGAAGAATAAGAAAACAATGTTTGGGGAAGAGAAGTGTACGGCCGAGTATGACATTAGTAAAATCCTGTGCTGCGATTTTTGCACGACCTTTCGCAATGCCTTCTTATTCTATCTTTATTTTCCTTCAGGCGCTGTCAGCGAGTACGGTTGGCTGCTGCTGCCACAAGCTGCACTTGGCTTATGAATTAAATAAACTTGTACAAGGCTTTGATTTGTATCGAATTTCATTTGCAATGCATGGCAATGCACTTAAGTAGGCGGCCATGGTCAATTCTACGGTTGTACGCTGTACACACTTACGTGGGTGGGTATGTGTGTGTACAAATATAGGTGCGAACTTATTATTTTATTAATTAACGAGCTTTGGGGATACACAATTTGGATATATAAACATCCTAAATTTATGAAGCACATGTGTAGGGTATGTAAGTTTGTAGATTATAATGGGCATATAGACACAAAAAAAGTGGACTGGTGGGACTCCTTTAAAATGAGGAAGTTAAATGAATGAATTTCTAGGTATATGCGCCATATTTAAGGTTACCCATGGTTTTCATATCTTAGGCGGTTTCGGTTATTTGGTAGAAAATGTGGATTTAGAGAACCTAAAGGATGCATTTTCCGATAATAATGAAAATAGAGATTGCAATACGATTATGGGTTCTTGAATAGAGTTACCGCCTAATGAAAAAATTAACTAAATAAATTAATTTAATATACATCAATCGAAAGGGGCTTTCAAAAGCTTTCATGTTTACACTGATTGAATAGAGTTGCCTCCTGTTGAAAGCAGCCCAAGTATATTATAAATATTAGTATCAAACGAAAAGTTTTCGATAATGCTTTAATTTACACTAATTCTTGAATAGGGTTGCCACCTAATGAAAAAATTAAAATAAGTTTATAAAGATAAGCAGAATATGCATAATTTTCATCAAGAGAAAAACGTTTGAAAAGGTTTTAATATAGACAATTTTTGGGTAGAGTTGCTAACTGTCTAGAAATGAGAGTTAGTGAAACGAGCTAAGTAAAATATTGCAAAATTGGTATCCAAAGAATGGCGCTTTAAAAATCTTTATGACAGACACATTTTTAATAGGGTTACCACCTGCGCAAAAAATAAAAAGAACCTTCAAATAGTGTTTCTCAGCAAAAAGTGGTTGAAAATGGTGTGGTCCAAAGATATTTTTTCCTAGAGTTGCCACCTATGTATATAAAATTAAAACTCTTAAAATTAACTAAATAAAACATTAGAAATTGGTAACAAATGACGATGCTTGTAGAGTAAATAATGTGTGCAGTTTTGAATGGAACTACCACCTGTTAAAATAATTTAGTGAGAGATTTTTTTTTTTTGTTTTTTTAATTTCAAACCACATGCTCTGTACCTATCTATTGATGATAATTAGTCAAGCTTAATAAGCAAAAATTTAACAATTTAGTTAAATCAGCTGACTGAAATCTTGCCACATGCATCAAACGCCAATTGCCTGAAATAGCCTTAATTCAGGCAGATTTTTGAGTAGGTTTATTGGGGTCAAATAAAAGTTTTTAAGAAGTCTTGCATCCTACACAAATAATCAAGATTATTTTACTAGCCCAAGTAAAATTTTAGAATAAACATCAAAAGAAAAGGGCTTGGAAACGCAACAACTCAAAGAAATTTTTTTTTTACAGAATTACCACCTATTGGAAATATGAAAATTAATTACGTAAGTTGAGTAAGATAATGCAATATTGAAGTCAAACGAGAGTATTTGAAAAGCATTACCGAAGATACTTTTTGGGTTTGGGTTGCCACCTATCTGAAAATTAGTTAAATTTATTAAATATAATAATAAAAAACGGACATCAAATGAAAAAATATTTATTAACACTCCAAACTGGACATGGTTTCGAACAGAGTTGCCACTTAATTTTTTAATACAATTTTTTAATATTTCTTCATGGAGGTTTGTGTTCAGTGATGGAGTTCGTTTGGACGGCAGATTTATGCAAGCGTTTCAGGAACAGAGTTGCCACTTAATTTTTTAATACAAGTTTTTATGTTTTCTTCATGGAGTTTGTGTTCAGTGTTTGATTTTTTTTACGGCAAGTTTGTGCAAACGTTTTAGGAACAGAGTTTCCACTTAATTTTTTAATAAAAGTTTTTTAATTTTTCTTCATGGAGGTTTGTGTTCAGTGTTCAAAAAAAGATATCAAATGAAAAATATTTAAGAACACTCCAAACTGGACACGTTTGTGAACAGAGTTACCACTCAATTTTTAAATAAATTTTTTTAATTTTAAATAAAATTTCTTAATTTTGAATAAAAGTTTTTAATTTCAAATAAAATTTTTTAATTTCAAATAAAATTTTTTAATTTCAAATAAAATTTTTTAATTTTAAATAATTTTTTTTAATTTTGAATACAATTTTTTAATTTTAAATAAATTTTTTTAATTCTCTTCATGGTGGGTTGTGTTCAGTGATTGATTTCTTTTAAACCGTTCGTTTGTGAAAGCGCTTTAGGAAACGAGTACGACGCGCTTCTAGTAATTTAATGATAGATAAGATTAAAGAGTAAGCTTTTGACGCCACGCTGGGAGATCTCACTAATTGACTGAGGGACTGCTTCCAAAATAAGCAATAAGCAGCGACCTTTAAGTTATTTTATAAATCAAATATGTGACCAATCGGCTTAAGCTATGTGTTGGACCTTAAATGATAGTGTTGACCTGAAAGCTAATGACTTCTTCAGACTGTATCAGAGTTCATGTGAGGCAAATTCATTGAAATATTTTTTTGTTTGCGAATTCAACAAAACGCGCATACCATGTTTTCGTAGCTTTAGTGTTTCCATTATTGTTACAATATTATTATTGTTTGCTTAAGTGCCGATTATGATGCGCATAGTGCCAAAGTGTTTCCACAAAGTGGATGAAATTATTGACGCTTAGGGTGAGTGGGTATTTCTTGGAGATTTCGTCGATCTGTTTTTGTATTTAATCAAAGAGAAAGAGAGTACTTTCAGCATGGGATAGCGTGACCTGTCAGGAAGGTAACATTATTTCACTACATAACCAGCATAGGACACTTTTGGCTACCCAGCCGTGGCTGAAGTCGGTGCTAGTCGACATAAGAGCTAAGGTATTTCACAACTCTGCACACTTGGTGCTGATCTATATTACAATATTTAGTCGCAGAAATAAATTTCGAAGCTTTAAAAATGTCTATAAATATTTTCGAAAATATCAAAAATATTTTTAAAAATACACCGAAATTTCTCTTTCTGACTTTGGTGGCTTTGACGGCTGTGTTAGCTTAGCGTACGAACTCGTATTAGGATTTTCCAAGAATTTCCGAATATGTCATGGCCACGAAACAAAAAAAAAAAAAATCTAAAAGCTAAGCTTTGGGACTAAAAGAATTCCTTTATAATCAAAGTTTAATAGGAAAATATGTATGTAAATACTTTTGTACGTATATTGTATTTCATTTGAAAGAAACTATTCCAACATCTCAGTAGAATAAGTAGAATATAGTATAAAGCCCCACCCCCTGTCAGGCAAATAAACTCGCAACCACAGCGGAATATATTCGTTTAATTACTTATTGTTGTTGTCATTCATGTTGTTGTACTTTAATTAAACGACACTGAGTCACGTGGCCGTCGCTAAATGCTCCACATACATGCATGAGCGAGCTGCATTTAATTCTACTGGCACTAGGCAAAAAAGGAGGAGTTCAGCTGCTGAAATTAGTATACTTTTCGCACACATTTGCAGAGCACCAACATACCTCCACACACATATAAGAATAATGCAATGTTGCTATTGCAACTTAATTGTTACGTAAACTTATAAAAGCACGAAGTAAGTGAGTGAAGAAGAAAAAGTAAATGCGCTTGAGTAGCTAGAAGAATTGGATGTTTAGCTGTAAAGAAGTGGGGCGTGGAAGAAAGGCGCGCAAATGAAGTGAAAACTATTTTAGTAGTTTGAAGCAGACGTCTAGTGGAAGTCTTTGAATTGCAACTGGCTGAACTTATTCCCAATGTAAGAAAAACGAATTATTTTTAGTTTCTCTTCAACAAGAGAAATTCTAACTTCTTTGAGTTTAACTTACATGGCAAAATTTAAGATACACAGTATACACTAATTAAAAAAAAAACTAAATAAAAAAAAAATTTGAGCTAAAATTGCATAAAATGAAACTCGATAAAGTTAGAAAAACCTTGAGCGCATTTTGACGTGGCATAGTAAGAATGAGGCATCCGCAAAGCCAACCGAAACTTGTCTTGCTAACCTCGTCGTCATCATCATCATCATCATCAGTAGCACCACAGTTTCGTGCAGACCATTGTTTCCACTCCGATCGATCCTCTACTACGCCTTTCCAGTTTGTGATCCCCATTTTAAGCAGGTCGGCTGTGATCTCATCAAACCAGCGTTTATTTGGTTTCCCTCGACTTCTAGATGCAATTAGCTGTCTATGCAACGCTAAGCTAGCAGTTCTTCATTGGGACTACATGTGCCCCAGCCATCTGATTAGTTGGCTTTTTATAAAACGTATTGCGTTTGCATTAGGTTTCAATGTACCAATGCGTCGAGCTCGCGATTACATATTCTTGCTAAGTTTGCTATTTGGAAATCAGCTTCTTCATAGACGCAAAAAGTGACCGAGTACAAACGAATAAATAAAGCACGTAACGCATTTGCTAGGTTCTGAAATACATGGCGGTGCTTGTTCAACATCAGAAATTACACAAAGCTTAATCATTATGCTTTTGGAAAAAACCCTTCAAGATTTAAAAATTTGAGCGCTTCGACACGAAACAAACTATTCCAACTTAACTGATTTATATATGCAATTAGGTTAATGTATTGTAGTTAGGCTAAAAAATATATCAAAGGGATCACCAAAGTTGAGTATTAGACGCCTGTAAAATGTATTAATTTATCTGGTATTATGAGCCAGTACGTTTTCAAACATAATTCTTAGTATTCTGTATAATAATAAGAATTAATTGCTCAATTGCATTCTTTACGTAACCTATTGTAACAACTTATATAAATTAAATTCACCCTTCGAGCGTTGAATGTGCACTCATAGGGCGCCAATTTGCCTCTTTGCACCTTTCAACAAAAACGAGAAAAGTGTCTGGCAGCCGGCAATTTAGCACACATTATATTATTCGTTTCCTTCCTTCCTGGTGCCAAACACTCTTTCATGTCCTTTGCATTCAATAACCTCTACACTTTTAGTTCGCCATTTCTACCAGGCACTTTGCAACACACACACACACATGCAAAGTGCTTTCGACTAGTTTGTGATTTTTATGACAATTTGCAACACATTCGTGGCCGAGCGATTCCATGTCAAGCGATCTAAGTATTTCGCACATTGACGTCAATTTTTCTGAAAATTGGTTCATTTGTAGGTTTGAGTGTAAAAAGAAGTAAACTCAAAAAATTAAAAAAAAAAAATTCATAGTTTTGAAATTTATTCCATAAATTTAAAGTAAATATTAAAGTAAAGTAGCTGAATTGGTTGGAGCGTGACTACCTTTCGGAATTCAGAGTAGGTTCGAATCTCGGTGGAAGACCAAAGTGAAGAAAAAGTTTTTTCTAATAGCGGTCGCTCCTCGGTAGACAAGGCAAACTTCCGAGTGTATTTCTGCCATGAAAAAGCTCCTCATAAAAATATCTGCTGTTCGAAGTAGGCTTAAAACTGTGGTTTCCCCCATTTGTGGAATATCTTAAAGAGGGACGCCACGAATAGGAGGAGGATCTCGGCCAAACACGCAAAAGGGGTGTATATATAAATGAATTATACAGTTTTTTAAACTGAAATTTTTTCCAACTTTGATAATTTTATAAGTTTTTAAGTGTAAAATACCATATACATTTAAAATTTTGTTTTGAAAAAATGTTTGCCAATTTTTTTTTGTTTTGTAATTTTTCAACAATTTTTTGATGTGAAATATCATCGGTTCCGTTTAACATTACATTTTTCTTAAATTTTTTAGTACAATATATTCTTATTAAATTTTTTTTTTTTAAGTTTCATTTACAAAATGTAGTTTTTTAACAATTTTGTTTTGGAAAAATAATGACATGTTTTCGTTAAAATTATTGCGGAAAATTTATTTTTTTTTTTTTATTTTATTTTATAAAGGTTTACATAACAATAAAATTATTATCCAAACTAAAAGTAATTTTTGAACAACCTTTGGTGAATTGTCATTTTTGAACAATCTTTTAAAGCGGAATATTTTAGGTACTTTTTTACATAAAAAAAAACAATAGTTGTTGGTACAAAACATAGTTATTCAAAAAAAAAAAAAAATTTTAATATTTAGTATAAAATAAACTTTACAAAATTCATTTTTGAAAAATTATTATTTTTTTGTTTGAAATTGTCGCGGAAAAGTTATTTTTTGTCATTTTTGATAAATTTTTTACGGTATAATATCTTCGGTTCTTTTTCATATTAAACATTTTCTTTTTTCACCTTGTAGTACAAAATATAGCATAATTGTTTTTTGTTTTAATTTTTTTATTGTACATAATATAGTTTTAAGAAAAATTGTTTTGAAAAAGTAATCATTATTTTTTATTAAAAATTTTTGCGAAAAAGTTTTTTTTTCATTTTTTAACAATTTTTAACGCGAAATGTCTTTGGCCCTTTTTGTCATTAAACAATTTTTTTTTTGAATTTTTTAGTACAAAGAAAAAAATTCTGAAAAAAAAAATATTTTTTTATTCAAAACTGTTGTGAAAGTTTTCTTTTGTCATTCAAAATTTTTTCTTTAAGTTTACAAGACATAGTTATTAAAAAACATTTTTTTAAATTTTTTTTCCAGAATATAGTTTTCAAAAAAATTTGTTTGAAAAAATTGTTTTATTTTTTTGTTAAAAACTGTTGTGAAAATGATTTTTTTTGTAATTTTTGAACAATTTTCTAAGATGGAATATCTTCGGTGCCTTTTAGCACTGAATTTTTGTTTTTAGTTTTAGTTAGTAAATACTTTATTTAGAAAATACAGTTGTTAAACAAATTTTTTTTGAGAAAATTATTAAATTTTTTTCTGAAAATTGGTTGCGAAAAAAAGTTTTGTTTTATAATTTTCGAACAATTCTTTAAACCGAAATATTTTCGGTTGCATATATAAACTTTTATTAAATATTATTCAGATCTTAATATTAAAATTTTTTATTTTTATGTTTTAGTGGAAAATATATGTAAAAGGTTGTCCAATAACAGGTGTTACTTTGAATAGCCCGCTATCTTGGTAGATGTCACTTTTGAAGCTCTAATTTTTTGATATTTGACAAGTAAAAACTACGCCATTAATAAAAATGGAACGCAATTCGCTAAAAAATGGTGAACATTTGGCAGAGACGGTTCGTAAAACTCGAACATTTTTGGGTCATCGTGAACCACCTTGTCGGATCGCAATACAGAAATTGGTCAAAAAGTTCGAGCTGTTGGGACAAGTTAGTGATGTGTTTTTGTTCAAAATTAAAAAAACTCTAAATTTTCTAAGATGAAATATCTTCGGTTCTTTTTAACACAGAGTTTTGTTTTTTTTAGTAGAAAATACATATTAAAAAAAATTTTTTTTTTGAGAAAATTAATTAATTTTGTTGTTTGTTGACAATTGTTGCGAAAAAGTTTTTCTTTAAAATTTTCAACAATTTTTTAACGGCAAATATCTTTACTTTTTAAACATTTAAAAAAATTAGATTTTTTCATTAGTTATTAATATTTTTTTTTTAGTTGTTAGCACAAAATATAAATTAAAAAAAAAAATTGTAAAGGTTATAGATAGGATACCTATATGAAACTTGAAGAAGTGGTTTTGAAAGACTACAAAAAAAAAAAAAAATGATTTTGCAAAAATTTTCAAAAAAAAAAAATTGCGATTATTCGGCACAAAATCATACATATTCACAAAACCAGAAGTATATGATACCAAAGCAAAATCACTGATGTGTTAAATCAGTTTGTTTACTGTGCTACTGTAAACAAGTCAAGCTCGAGTGTATTCTTCGAATTCTCTTTTATGACTTCAATTGTCTCAAAATGTTTTCCACGGAGCGGCAACTTGAGCTTGGGAAACAGGAAAAAGTCACATGGAGCCATATCAGGCGAATACGGTGCTTGCGGAACGATATTAACATTATTTTTGTTCAAATAATCGCGAACAAGACGTGATGTGTGAGCTGGTGCATTATCGATGTACGGCCCTCTTTGAACGATTTGTACCACTGGAAAACACGTGCACGCGATAGAGCAGAGTCCCCATAGGTTGTCTGCAACATTTTTAAGGCGTCTGAAGCCGAAATTTTGTTGGAATAACAAAATTTCAAACAAATTCTTTGTTCAAATTGAATTTCCGTCGTTAAATTCGAAGAACATACTCGAGCTTGACTTGTTTACAGTAGCACAGAAAACAAACTATGTGACATATCACGCTGAAATTTGCCATGTAAGCTTATAACAGTCCTACCAAAAAACAAAAAATTTATTTTTGGCATATGTCATTTGCGGATCGTTTTATTGATAACGTCTCGTTCATATTTGAGTAGAAGGTATGTCGAAGCTTAGGTTATGTTAGAATCGACTAGCACACACTGCTGGCGGCATCTATACATAATTTTGCTAAAAAAAGAGTATTTTATCCTAAGAAATTAAATAAAAAAGCATGAAAATGTTAGAAAGTACTGAAGATATGTCACCAGAATTTTCAACACTGAATAAATCTCAAAATTATTAAAAGGTTTTCAAACCTTTTTGCCCTTTATTTCCAAGCCCATAGCTAAAATAATTTTTAGAAGAAATGACGACCAGCTCACAAATGCACTGGAAATAGTACAACAATTTTTCTTTTGCTAAGTTTGCAGTGGTTGCAATAGTTTTGATATTTTTTCTTAATTTGGAGTGAAAACATAGTTCATAGCCTAACGAAAAAGTATAAATCAAATGACGAAGTTTCTGACAACTTAAATTTTTTTTTAATTTCTTCGAAATATCGAACATTTGTATCAGGTTTTCTAGAACATTTTTGGGTATGCAGTTTCATAGTCCATGCGATTTTAATAAATATAATGAAGTTTGAAGTGGCCGTTGTAATAAAAAATTTTGTTCAAACACTCTCAGAGAAAAACACATAACTACTAAATTCTTAAAAGTAGTCACTTCAAGCTTACATTAAACTTGAATGAAATCAAGTGGGCTACAAAACTGCGTACTCAAAAAATGTTTATTAATATTTCAAAAATTGCGATGAAATGGTGGCAATTTTTATGAAGTTTTTTTTAAAGTTGGAGAGTGTTTGGTTAAACTTTGTTTTAGAATATAAAGTATAGTTTTGTAATAAAATAACAAAAAATTTTGCTTTTTTCTGTAAGCTTATACAACAGCTACTGTGTGTGCATACACACATACAAGCCTTTATACATACATGGGCAGCCTTCAAGAAATCCATTGAGTGACGAATTGGCAGGAAGTTGCACGAAAAGGCAGATGGCGCAAGCAAACCAGGAAAAGCACTCTAACAATTACGCCCAAGAGCTCTCGCATACGTGTATGTGTATGTGTACCTGCATGTGTTTACATGCGATGCGTAACCCAGCACAAGTTGCTGCATGTCACGCATACAAACATTTTGTGGCAAACAACTTAGTACATCTGACAGCGTGTGAACTCGAAATTGATTACGAATCGAATTTGACGGCGAACTCACCTCACACATTGACAAATATATGCAAAGTACACACACACACAAATACACATGCAACATCGCATAGTTGCACAAATTCGCTGTCAGCGATCGATTTCACTTGCATTGACATATTTTTCTTCGGTACCCATTAACCGTTACTAGGTTTCTGGCGCGCAGCACAGCCACACCACACCAAGAATGCGCTTACAGTGCAATCGCAAATGCAAATGCAAATGCAAATGCAAAAAAAAGTGTTGTAATGCGGAAATGCAAAAGTGCAAATGTCGATTGACGCTTCGTTCGTTTGCTCGTTCCGTTAGCTTTGGATGATTTATTTATTCATGTTTGTGTTGCTGTTGCTATTGTTGTAGGTTTGTAGCTGTCAATGACAGTTGAAAATCGGTTTGCAGAGCAATGAAGCGTGTAAAGCAGCTGCCGCGACTGCAATTTGGGGAGATATGCGAATGATTGTAGTTGTATGCGTGTGTGTGATTGCATGTGCGTTGGCCGTGCATTGCCGTAATAGCGACACTGCTTCAATTACAGATTTATTTTATTTGCCACACAGTAGGTGTGAAAGCCACAATTACGCGGGTTATGTGTGGGCATTGCATGGCACATTTTCAGGCGATTACACTGTGGCTAACAACTATTTGCGCATCGTTCATGAAGTATTCGGTAAGTTTGAACAATAAAACTGACATTTTTTGTTCCTAATTTGAGAAATTTCGATGACTTTGTTTACGTCAAAAATGCACCCACATCTCTATGATAAATTACTATCCTCGAGTTTTGTGCGAGAGTGTTTTAATAAACGCCTGAAAATGAAAACATATGACATTGCCAGCTCTTATGCAGTGTGCCCAGATGACTCTTTCAAAAGAAAGCACCGTAAGAGTAGACTCGGTATCTTCCCAATAAGCATAATTAGGAACCACCTCGTCTTAGCGATGGCAGAATTCGGCATTCCCGATAATTTAATACGTTTAACACGCTGGACCATGCAGAATGTAAGGAACGTAGTAGGGCTTCAGAACAATCCGTCGCGAGAGTTCGCCACCTTGAACGCACTTCGGATAGGGGATGGGCTCTCATGTCTCCTGTTTAATATTGCCCTTGAAAAGGTTATCAGGGACTCTGCCGTAAATACAAACGGAACTATTTTGTTTAAATCGGTTCAATTGCTGGCTTATGCGCCCAACATAGACATAATCGCATCCTCGCTGCCGAATTTGAAAGAACTTTCGCAAGTATTGTATGGGTTTAGAAATGAACGAAGCCAAAACTAAAGCGCTAGATTCCACTGAATTGGACTCTGTCAGACACAATGTGGGTCAAATACTATAAATCGGTGACTATGGTTTCGAAGTAGTAAAGGAATTTGAATACCTTGGAGTAATCATTAATCATGACAACAAAATTTCTACAGAAATCGGCCACAGAATCATTATGGCCAACCTCTGCTATTTTTCGCTGTGTCAACACCTAAAGAGTCGCCTCCTAGACGGAAAAACAAAGATTTCTCTGTATCGCTCAATTATAATTTCCATCTTGCTACATGTGGCCGCTTAGAGGTGCAGATAAACAAAAGCTGCTGATTTTCGAGAGGAGAGTTCTGCGAAAAATTTTTGGCGCGATATGTGATAAAGGCGAGTGGTGGAAAAGCTACACTCGTGAACTCTAAAAACTATATGCGCACCCATCTGATATAACCACAATCATGATCAACAGATTGAGATGCGCAGGTCACATATTGCGGGCTAACACGGATTATCCACCTCAACAAATACTGTTCGGTAAATGTGACAAACAGAAGAGAAGGGGCCGTCCGCCACTTAGATGGATTGATGGTGTAGAAGGAGATGCAGGTTTATTGGGATTTCGGGCATGAAGAACACAGGCACGAAACCGAAACAATTGGAGGCATATGCTAGAGCAGGCGAAGACCCAACCAAGGTTGTCCAGCCAACAATGATGATGATGAGCTTCCCAATAATAATACATTTGTAAAGTGTCGGCCTCGGTAGTCTAAAGTAAGTGTACTAGCCCAGAGGTTGTGGGTTCGAATTCCGCGTAAAGCACGATCCTCGCACTTTTCCTAATTTACCTACTTTCCCTGTTTAGAAAAAAAAATTCCTCCAATTCCATTTCTCAACCACAAAAACTTATCCTATCCTTACTCCCGCACAAGGGTCAGCGCATTATTTGCTCTGAGGCTGCTAAAACGAGCAAAAAACAAAGGAAAGCACACAGTGACACATTGGATCAGTGGCGCCAGCAAGAGGAAGCGGGCGACCGCGGTAATAGCGCAGACACACGAAATTTAGCGAAATCCTCAACCATCTGTGCGATCCTTCTACCAGAAAAATGTGAGTCACAGATGGCGCTCCAAGCAGTAAGAAGGCATTGTTCATAAGCAACAAGTAGGCATTCCCACTACTTAGGACTGGTAGCGGCAGGCTAATCACCTACCCTGTCAGAAATCAAAACAGATTAACGAAACCAACGCAAGACTGAGTCTTGTCGATGCCCTATGCTCCCGAGAGGAATGAACAAGTAAAAAACAAGTGGGCATAGCGGCCAAGAAGATAATGGCGGCAAATATATAGGGAGACGCGGGTTGTAAATTGTATTGATTACCTTGAAAGAGGCTCTCAAAACCGAACGATTGGCGAAGAATAGAGGAGACCAAGGCGCAAATTTGCAGCCACAGCCATGTAATTGCTTGAACTACGTTACAAATTAGGTTTTCGTGTTTTCATCCGGCATATTTTGCAGACTCGAATATTCCCGATTCCTCCTCTGTTTTGTTTCTTTTTCGACTTTCTTCTTTTGTCTGACTCAGATCATGATTCAGTCTTGTAAGAGGGTAATAACATTTACCCTAAGGGCTTTCGAACCGACTCTTTATTAGTATAGTATTTTATCAGACTGATAACGAAATGATATCGGCACTGTGGTGTAGACCGGCGCTTGAGAGTTTCATTCATATAACAAATGAATATATTGAGAACCTGGAGAAGTCTTCTGTTTGATATTTCAGGGACCTACTGACACAGTGTTATATGCGCTGTGAAAAAAGTCAGCGAAAACTTCATTTCAAGAAATTTTGGTAGGACAGCATAGGCCTTAGCTAAATGGGTTGGTGCATGACTACCGTTCAGATTTTCGGTCACGCAGGTTCGAATTTTCGGCCACGCAACACCAAATGATAGAAAAAAGAAAGTTTTTTTTAATAGCGGTCGCCACTGGGCAGACAATGGCAAATCTCCGAGTATATTTGTGGTATGAAAAAACTCCTCATAAAAAACTATCTGTCGTTCGAATTCGGTGTAAAACTGTAGATCCCACTATTTGGAGAAAAATATCAAGACGCCATTGCAATTAGGGGGAGGAGCTCGGCCAAATATCCAACAAAAGATGTAAGGGCCAGTACCGAGGCTACCGAGATTGTACAAATTGCCTTCTACATTTTCTTCATAAAGCCGGACGCATTTATGTCAATCACCTTACTAGAAATTCTTTCCCCTAGAGAGCGCGAACTTACAGTTGAAAATCTTATAAAAAAGTCCGAAGAGAATAGGAATGGAAATTACTATTTGCTGGATGAGACCATCTTTCACGATGTATAGCTTAAGAACTGGTTAATCAGAAGGTTTTTGAATACATCTTATTATCTTCAGTTTTTTTCATTGCAATCAACCAATTCTTTATCACAAGTGCTTGACTAGGTCTACGTAAGGAACTTATATCCCAAAATATTACTTTAACTCTCCATAAAACCTGAAAATAAAAATTCTCAAAAACGTGTGACGAGAAAACGGTTGAAATTTCACTTGCATAGAAACATTTTAAGGTGTGCATGACTCACGCTTTAAGGCAACCTAGAAACGCATTTTAAAATACTCATATAAAAATATCAAATAATGTCCCATAATAATTAGAATATAATTTCTACATTACCCTTCGAATGAGGCACGTGCAAGCAATTGCTGATGCTGCTCACGCATCAACTTTCGCTCGGCGATCTTCTTTTGTTCCTCCTTCTGTTCGCGTTGCTCCTGCTGATGATGCTGTTGCTGCTGCTGCTTCTTGCGATGTTGACGATCTTCGCCAAGCCCATAAAGACCAGCTACGGCAGCCATGATCGAGCACTAAGTAATTGCGATCAACAAGGCAATTGAGGCGATAGTGCTAAATGAAGGCTATGAAGTTAAGAGTTGGTGTTACACTTATTTAAATTTTCTTTTCTTTTTTTTTCTATATCAACAACACCTTTGCGGCTGTAACAGCCGCTGTTATTGATGTGGTTTATGTTGCAACTTTATAAGTCTATGATTGTATTGGCAAATATACATATTTACACGTAGTCATAAAATGAAAAGTGAAACGAAAATATTTATGTATTTGTTTAGTTGTTTTGTGACACTGTGCGCCTATGCAGTCGCTCATTTTCAATTTGTTATTTCCAATAACAAGTTGCTTTTCTTTTTTGAGATATTTTTGCAGACTCATTTTTTACTATCCACATTTCTATGGTTAGACTGAAGTTAGCTTTTGAAAACATTTATGGGTTTTTTTAATATTTAATTGCACAAATTTAGATTTCATATCACATTGTTGCATACTTTTGGGCACTATGGGTTAATGTAGAGAAATGTTTGGACTAAATATATATTTTTTAAATTTGCGTGTTCTGGTGATTGGAAACTTAAAAATATTTCGCACTGTTCGGCGGCACTGGAGCAAGTTTTTTGTTATTACGAAGAAAAGATTTTGACAAAATTTGTCTTTTGATTTTTTATTAAATTTATAAATTATATTTGAAAAAGAATTTAAAAATATTTTGTGGTTAATTTGAAATTTTGTAATTTTTTTTAATTAATTTTTATTTCTAGTTCTTGATTCTAGCTTTTTGAAAATGAAACAAAGACTATTGGCATCGGTTTCTTGATTTAACGAATATATTCCATTGTACATTAATTTTTTTCGCTGCCTTCAATTTTCATTATGCTGAGTATTTCCCACAAGGTTTTCGTTAAAATATTTATGAAGAATGAACGCGGCTTTGTTGCAGAGCCACTCAAAGAAAAAAAACTGATTTCACATTTATTGATATTCAGAAACCAAAAAAAGGAAACATGAAATGACGACAAAGTCCATAAACAAGTGCTTCGTTAGAACCCATTTGAACAAACTGGCAGAGGAATCGGCAGACCACGTACCACCTGGCGGCGCTCAACATAAGCTGAAACGAGATCTCTTGGATTATCCTTGCGCCAAATTGGAGTTAAAGGATCACAAATACATTATTGAACTGATTTTCGACAGATAATTTTTGTTTTGAGTTCTCCAACTAAATCAGATGCTTTTCGATGTGCGACCTCGCCACATCAACTGTCTATGGAAAAAGTTTGAATATTCTAAATTTTGCCTTCCCGCTTTTTTATTATGTTTTATTAATCCAATGACAAAACTTATGTTCAGTTGGCTCCTGCTCATTGCAAAGTCAAAGGCAGATCACCAGCAGATCCTAACATCTGTATGCCAAATATAAGTAATTGTATGGGGGTACCTCTCGCAACTTGTAAGCTTCTTATTATGGACGCACTAATCAGTTCTGTAAATCCAAGATGGATTAGCGTTAACACCTGTGAAATCGCTAGGCAAACATGGCCAGGGCTAAATCTATATCTGTCCAAGAATATTATAAAATAGAGTAGACTTCAAATTAGAACTTTAGTAGGGGCCCTCACAGGATATTGTCACATAGAAAATCATGCAAGGAGATTAGGCGTTTACATTCATCATTTCTGTCGTAGCTGCAGGAATGAGGAGGAGCTCGAAACATTTAAACACCTTTTTTGCACATGCGCGGCTCTCGCCATCGGCAAGAACTGATATTTAAGATTCTACTTCTTAATGAATATAGATATTCTGCACACTTTAGGTATTAACAACTTTTACGCTTTGTGAAAAGCTCAGGATGGCTCAATAAGGAAAGAGAAATGTAGCCCAGCCTCTGCGGTTCACAACGGACCCATTTCGTGGTCTAAGTGGCATCGCTGTCTCTATGTGCGATGCGGTTACCAAAACTAACCTAACATCTCACAGTGCGGCCGATTCCCAAAAAGCTGGCCAAACGTCGAAAAAAAAAGTTTCTAGATAGAGTATTTTTGTCTTTGGGTTGGCTACAGTAATGCCTTGAGTAGTGAAAACCGTTCATAGCAACGTCCTGTACCCTAAGTATCCTCTGTATTTTCAGTCGCAACGTGGCCTTCGTTTGAGCATCGTATTACTGTCGATGAATAGTGAAAGTTGTACACATTTGAAAGATTTTGTAATGGAGTAAATTGAGCAAAACCAAATGGAATCATCTTCGGAAGGTTAGTAAAATACGAGAAATCTTTAGTACATATCAATACCCCGACACAAAATTTTTAGCTGCAGCAATACGTAGATACATTTTTTGCAATTTTTTTTATAAAATTTGAGTTTTCAAACTGTATAGTAATACAATGCCGTCATATGCTGCTTTGAAACCTATTAAAGGTTACTCAAAAAAGTAATGGTTACTGAATGAAATAAGATTTAGCTGCTACCACTTGCTACCTTGCGACCACGAAAACATATAAATTTACATGTATCTTGATTATGTTCTTGAATATACGCTATTTCACGTGAGGGGGTGGCCAATAGGGGTGGAGGGGGGTGAATTTTCAAAATTTTAAGATCAAATTCGTAATCAGCGACCCCGACAACCCCCGGGCCAGCTTTTCGGGAATCGGCCGCACTGTGCGTCTGTATGGAATATGTACCATTCTGTGACTATATTTTTATTAAATTTTGGACATTTTTGTCAATTCTGGCAAAAATTGGTATATTTATAAACTTGAGTATAATAAAAAGTATAATAAAAATTGCTGAAAAACAATGAATAAATTTGAGATTTATTCAATGTTGAAAATCTTGGTATAAAACTTTTTAAAGAGAAACATTTTCGGTTTTAAGCATTTTTATATTTTTTTTATAAAAAGTAATCTTTGAGCAAAATTTTTTGGAAAAATAAAAATATATTTTTTTAATCAAAGTTGTTATGAAAGAATTTTTTTTGTCAATTTTTAAGATTTAAAACAATTTTTTTTGGAAAATATTTTTATTTGATTCTGTAAATTTTTTGGGTAAAACTTTTTTTGCTCTACGAGCCATATTCCAAAGTTTCAAGTTTCAGACAAGGGCAGAACGGAGAACAAGCACTAGTAGTGGAAGAAGTCTCAGACCGGTAAAGTCATTTGTTTATTCATTTAATATCAGGAATATTGTGCCACTCACATCAGGTCAAGTACTAGTTACCGAACTGGTCGCAGTGGACTGTTTCTTTACATTCACTGATTAGAAGTCTCTACTGATAAAGATTACAGACTAGTAGACGGTGTTGAGTTGCTGGGGATTATTTTGCGTAAAGAGAAACAAAATGTAAAGAAAAAAACAGTAAGTTCAAAAAAAAGATAAGAACTTAAAAACACAAATTAAAGAAGTAAAAAAAAAAAATTTTAGTTTCAAACTTTTCAAGAAAAAAAAAAATGTAACAAATAAGAAAGAATTTTTTTTAATTTTTTTTTATTAATATATAAGTTTTATTTTACTCTTTTATTGTAATTTGTTTTTTTTTTAAGTAAAAAACCAATTTTAATTTCAAACTTTTAAAGGAAAACCAAAAAAAAGGGGGACAAAAATTTTTTTAAAGAAACAAACGGATGTAAACTTAAAAGAGGAGCTCTAATTAAAAACGTAGAAAATAAATTTAATTTCAAACTTTTGAAGAAAAAAAAACCAAGCAAGAAATTTTTTTTAATTTTTTTTATTATATTATTTTTTTTCTTTGAAAGTTTGAAATGAAATTTTGTTTTTACTTTTTTAATTGCGTTTTTTTTAAGTTCATTTTTTTTTTTAACTTGAAAAATTTTCGTCAAAAGTAAAAAAAAAATCCTTCGCAGTTTTGGAGCCTATTTGGTATCAAATCACGAAAGGTTCAACTGGCTAAAAATTCGCATTAATTTTTATACATTTTTTTTGACGATGTTATGAATTTTCTTATGTAATTCTTTAAATCAATGCTTTTATCAAAAATATTGATAGCTTTTAGGTTAAATGTATACTGAATTGAATGTACACAACGTTTTCACCTACGAACTTTATTTGTTCTTTTTTCAGTAAGTTGGAAATTTCATCTCGTGGAAACTTTTGTGCGACGATTTATTACAATTTTCGCGAATTATCGAAGCAGTAGTGCAAAGATCAACCTGTTTCGACTTTTGACTTCGTGAAATGCTGATATAAAGAGCTACAACGGGGCCGTCGATCCTTGCATGACGCATTTCGTGAAGGCCATCCAAAAACATTTCTTGTGCTAGAAACAATTGATGCTGTTCATCAACCTTCGGCATTAGTGGGACCAGCACACATTCATTATTGCATGAACATTTTGGTCAAGAAGATTTGTTCTCGTTGAATTCCACATAGTTTGAGCATTGCCCAAAAAAGGACTTGTCTCAGTTTATTTCAGGAAATGTTGCAGAAATTCAGCCGGTGTGGTTCAAAACACGTCAATGACATCGTAAAAGGTGACGAATCTTGGATCTATGAAAATGAAGCGAAAAAAATAGCAATCGACTGGGTATCCCTAGACGAGTTTAATCTAACAAAAGTTGTTCATGTAAGAAGCAACTCACAGAGAACGGTCGTCTGTGTTTTTTTCGCAAAATCTGGCCATGTTACAGCTGTACCAAAGGGAAACATAAAACAGTCAATTCTGAATGGTGCAAAACCATTTTTTTGCTAGGAATTTTCGGAGAATGAAAGAAAATCAACCTTCACCAAGACATTGCCAGCTCTCACATATCGGCTCACACAAGAGAGTTTTTGAGCACTCAAAAGATCGCATTAGGGATCGCACCTTACAGCTACTCAATTGGACCTAATGATTTCTTTGTTCCCCAAAAATTAAAAATAAAACGCGAGGTCAACGTTTCCAACGTCAGAATAATCTGGTTAAGCTTTTAAACAGTTCCTTTTGGAGGTATCCACTTCTAAGTGGCAAAATTGCTTTGTAAATTGGTTCAAATTAATGCAAAAGCGTAAACAATAAAGCCATTTGCATTAATATTCCACTGTGTTTTCATTATAGGGTGCAAAATATAAAGACAATCATCGTACAGGGGCATATAACGAGAGCTCGAATGTTTTTTATAAAGAAAGAAATGCCCACCATAAACAGTAAATACTTGTCGAAATGCCGCGCTACTATTATTTTGACTGCCACTGAATCTCATGAAACTTTCAGCATACTTTCAGATACTCCACCAATTTTTAGCTTTTCCAAATAAAATTTATTTATTTATTATTTTAAAGGTAAATCTTACAATGAAGTTGCATTCATTATTATTATTTACTGTAATAGTTATTGTTATTGTTGTTGACTTTCGCTGCCACTTTCTCCACAAACAATGAAATACATACGTACATATATATTCATATACTTGATAGCAGCCACTCGCGTCGTAAAGTGGAAAGAAGCGGAAATTCGAAGGAAAGAAATATGCGGCACGCTGAGTGCTGAGTGCTACAGGAATAATTTAAGGAAAAACGTAAAAGTCTCTGTTTGCTTTGCTTTTTGTTCTCTCTGTGGCGCGGTGTATCTTTCTGGCGTTTCTCTATGTGCCACTTGACTGTTATGCCTGCCATTAAGTGCAATATAGGCAAGAGGCAAGGGGCAAAGACAAGTGCTTTCCTCTACAGAAATGTTCGCAGTCATATATCTGCATATGTAGGTGTATGTGTATGTGCATGTTCGTGTGCATATTTTTATGCAATAGAAGTAAAAGTGGTTGTTGTTTAAATTATTAAAATGCAATTTTCCATCCGAACTTTTTGACACAATGACACATTTTTTGTATGCCCAGGCCAGCATTCGGTAGTAGGCATATTAAAAAAGAAAAAAAAGAAGTTGTAGGGTTAAGAGGTTAGGATTAGTCCGGGGGTGATAAAAGTTTAGTATAATATTTTTAACAATTTTTTGTCAACAGTAATCTAATACATTTTAAAAGTTATTTTATAATATTTTGAGTTTGATTACATCAAACAAAAAAAAAAAAATCAAACTACAAAACAAAAAGTAAAAAAATACATATAATATAATAATAATTTTGGCCGAAATTTTAGTTTTGGTCATCATTGGTATTCCTCCCTTCTCTACAAAAATTTGGTTTGGATCTGAAAATTTCGTATCGCTTTGAACTATTCAGGCTGTCTTCTATAAATGCTGGCACACTAACGTGCTTAAAGGTTAAGTCCAAATATTAGTCCTGTTAGTTGTTGATCCTCCAAATTTCATGTAGAAATTTCAGGCGCTATTTAAAGGGTGGTCAGATTGGAGCTACTTATTTCAATTAATTTTTCCTGACAGATAACGCGTGACGTAGCCGAATGTGTAGATGCGTGATTACCATTCGAAATTCACAGAGAGATCGTTGGTTCGAATCTCGGTGAAAGCAAAATTATATTAATAAAAACATTTTTCCAATAGCGGTCTCCCCTCGGCAGGCAATAGCAAACCTCCGAGTGTATTTCTGCCATGAAAAAGCTCCTCATAAAAATATCTGCCGTTCGGAGTCGGCTTGAAACTGTAGGTCCCTCCATTTGTGGAACAACATCAATACGCACATCACAAATCGGAGAAGGAGCTCGTCCAAGCACCTAACATAAGTGTACGCGCCAATTATTTATTTTTTTTTATCACGCTTGACTACTGTCAAATTAAATACATAGTTTTCTTCAGTATTCATTGACATCTCATCATGGAAAGATTTACGCCTCAACAACCTTTACAAATCGTACAAATATATTACGAAAATCGACGCTCTGTGAAAAGTGTTCATCGTGTGCTCAGGCCAACTTATGGTGTTCAGTTATGAGGTACGAAATTAGTAAGTTGGCTTGCTTGAGGCATGTTTTTTAGACTTCCAGCTGGTGCTAACAACAAAAATATGATTTAAATTTATAAAATAAAAAAATATATAAAATTAAAAAACAAGTAAAAATAAAAAGTAAAAAATTTTATGATGTGGAAAATTAGCAAGAAAGCTAGTCCTATTCTGAGCAGAAAAAGAAAAATTCGTATTGCGTTGTGCAGCAGTTTAAGGTACATTTTTTGGGAGCGGAGTGAAATCGATTTAAGATAAAAGTGCTAAGAAAATTTAGTAAAATCATTAACATCAAGGCTATTTGCATTCTTAGGCACACATTTTTTTATATTCTTATAAAGTATTATATTGTGTACTTGAATGCTTTTCGAAATAGCAAGAAAATTGATTGAACTACTTAACTGCGCAAAACACCTAATTCGAGCATTTATGGTCGAATTTCACGAGTAGTATTTTTTATAATATTTTAACGCATTAAAAATAAAATAAATAAATAATTGGCGCCTACAATTCTGTTAGGTGTTTGGTTGAGCTCCTTCTCCAATTTGTGATGCGCGTTTTGATGTTGTTCCACAAATGGTGACGCTGCTCCATTAGCACCCTAAAATAGCGTCTTGTCGACACTTTCGGGGAAAGTTTGAAAAACAATGTATTTGTAAGGTCGCTAGCGGGTTAAGGTATTCTAAATAGAATATTATTTCTCGGAAAATTTCACTAGGGACCTACTCAGACCTAATCTGCATAAAATAAACATGAAAGGCTACAGCAACTGAAATAGCAAATAGTTTCCTGTTCACCTTAAGATATGCTAACACTTTTTAAACTTTCTTTCCTATGCATTTACAAGGTTTCGCCAGCGGAATATGTTGCGTGGTGCTAAAGATTAACAATGTTTTGAAATTCATTTTCGGCATATCTAACATAAGAGATGTATGACTAAAACTTTGCCTAATTTTTACTTTTTCTTTTATTATTAAGTTTTCATTGCGCCTAGTTAAAAAATATTTGAAAACTAGTGAGCAATTTGTAGTGGGTTCGTATATAAAACAAATTAGTATTGGGATATTCTACTTAAATATTATGGAAATAAGCAAAAGAGTTTTTTTAGTTGATCAGATCTTGTGGTTTTTAGTGCTTAAGCCTTCTGCTCCAGTTATTTGTGTCAGCAAAGATGGAGGCCTTTGTACTTGTGTGTTTATTCAGTCTCTCTTTATGAGAAATGGAACTGGAGCTCTTTATTGTGTCTGGAACTGAATCAAAAGGGAGGTCACGTTCAAGATCAAAGCTGTGGATATACCTAGGAGCACCAACGGTACACATTTTATGACAACATTTTTTTTATATACTATAACCCTGTTTTGTTTGTTTACGTTTACACTTTCTCTGAAAGAGATAAAAAACTCCATACACGAGTACGAATCTCGTGAGTTACTGTATTCTAAAGAAATTATCATCGGAATACTGACGGCCGCCTTGTCCGAGAGGGATGGTGCGTGACTACCATGCGGGAGGAAATACCAAAATGGCAACCAATGGCAAAGCTTCTCATGGAAAACTAATTGTAATTTGATGACGACCAAAAAATTTGTAGAAAAATATCAAGGCGCACGCCACAAAAAGGAAAAATATTAAAAAAAAGTATTTTGTGATATAAATAAAACTTTTTCTAATTAAACTATTTAAAACAATAGAAAAAATTGATTACGAAGAATATTTTTGAAATTAAAAGAATGAAAAAAATATTTTAGGGTAAAAAAATTATTATTAAAAAATTATTTTATTTATTTAATTTATTTACTTATTTATTTAATTTATTTATTTATTTTTTATTACCAAAAAAAAATTTATGATTTAAAAAGGAATATTTAAAATTTATGATTTAAAAAGGAATTTATATGAAAGGAATTTTTTTGTTGGGACATTAAAATTAAAATTATAATATATTATAAATTATAATAAATTATATTAATATAAAAGATTGAAAAAAAAATTATTAATAAAAAAAAATTTTACAAAAACTATTAATATAAATTAAACTATTTAAAAACAATATTTAAAACAAAAGCAAAAAGTTTATTACGAAAAATATTTTTCAAATTAAAAGATTGAAAAAAAAAACATTATTTTAGGAGAAAAAATTATTATTAAAAAAATTATTTTTGAAACAATTATTTTTGAAAAAATCATTTTACAAAAAAAGGTTTTGAATTAAAATAGAACATTTTTGAAATAAAAATATTAAAAGAAGTATTTTGTCATAAAACCAATAAGCAATATTTAAAACAAAAGAAAAAATTTATTACGAAAAATATTTTTGAAATTAAAAGATTGAAAACCAAAAATTATTTTAGGGGAAAAAATTATCAATAAAAAGAATAATTTTTGAAAAAACAATTTAAAAAAAAAAAGTTTATGATTTAAAAAAGAATATTTTTGAAATGAAAAATATTTAAAAAAAATATTTTGCCATAAAAACAACTTTTTTTCTAATTAAACTATTTAAAAACAATATCATTTAGAAATCGGCCAAATATCCAAAAAAATCTAGATTCTTTTAATTTTCTATCTCGTTTCATCCCAAAAAATAGTTGGGCCTAAGGAAACTTTAAAGCCGATCTATGTCAGCTATTATTCCATGGCTCCCTTTACCGCAAGCCGTTGCCAGAAACTTGTTGTGATAATTTTTGGTTTAAGTGTTGTACAGTATAGTGTATCCAATGCCAAGCCAGTCTTTGCCATTCTCCCTCTTTGTTCTCTTTTTCGTTTCGCCTTTACCACCAGAAAATTATAGACTGACTTAAATTACTAAATAAACGCTAGCATTTTTCTTCTCGTTCATTGCCTGCTGCTATTCGTTTCCGACAGTTGTTGTTGCATCCTAAGCGCTGCTGCTGCGCGGCTCTGTTTATTTTCGCTCGCTACTCTTGTTATTATTTTACCCACTTCCTTTTTTCAATTGCTTTTGTTTTAGAATGTAGCTAATGTTTAATGCAAAGGTAAAACTAGTCAAGACAACAATCACAGCAACAAGAAAACAAAATAAAAATAAAACAACAATAGTAGTGAAGCAACGGAAAATGATGCAAATGCAACAAGAAAAGCAAAGCAAAAGGAAGAAAAATTATACAAAAACAAATTGCAGCGCTTGATGGCAACAGTGGCAGTGCTGGTTGCAACATTGCGGTTGTCGGCTCTTGTTAAGCTCTTTTTTATTGTAGTTTGCCGGTATAGTTCTAGCGAATGTTGTGCTTGCTGCTTGTTTATTGTTGACAATATTCTTTCTATTTCCTTTTTCACTTCTCTTACATACCTACTTTCCCCCCGGTTATTGTTGACGTTTTGGTTTTTATTGTTGCATGCGATTTTATTATAGCCAGTTTACATACTGACCTCTACAGCCAGCTAACTGCGGCTCACGTGAGCACCACTTCTAGACTTGCCTACAAAACCATCATCCTCTACCGTGCGCGGTTGGCCAGGCCGCGTCTACTTTGTGCAGTGAAACAGTGAACTTCCGTAGTTTTAACAATTTCTAGTCAACCATCGCTTTACATAGTCGCTTGACATCAGGAAATTTCTCTTTACACCGGTTTGCATGCACGCTCGTGTGTTGGTTTGTACAAGTATGTGTGAGCAGTATAAGAACGCTTTTGTGTGTGTTTAGCTATTTTTTTGAATGAGTTAGTATGTGACATGCGAACAAGCGGAAATGAAGACATATTTTGAGGCTGAATTTTAGTTACAACAATTTCCTGCCCACTAACTGACTTTCTATTATTCTTTCAGCTTGCGTTGTGAAACAGAATTTTTTTTTTTTCATTTTCATAGTATACCCTGCAGTTATGCCCACTAGTTCTAAGCAAACAGTTTACTAAGGCAATTTTTAACTTAACTTGTTCACTTTTTCTATTTACAACGTTGAATGCTGCTCAGCTTGTAGCGCGAAACACTGCAATATAACTAGTTGCGTACTAGTTGCTAGTAAGTTGCGCAAAATTATAGCTCACATATGAATTCGCAGACAACTTTTTGGCTGAGATATTGGCTAGACAGGTCACACTCGTGCTGGAATTAACTCGAGATGACAGTTCGAAAGAAGTGAAACCTTTCACCTCTTTTTTCCAATCCCCTTACATCGCCTTCACGTTGTGATACTGTTAACTTTGTGCAGAGATCAAGTAGCTGTCTTTTTGCAAGAAAGGACAAACCTTGAAAGCCCTAGGAATGAGATTTTTAACCTCAGAACCCCCAAAAAGGTCTGGCCTTTAGACTGACAACCTAATGTCAGTGTAAAAAAACTTGTCTCGACACGTCAACAGCCTCGGATTTCAAAAATATCACTGAATTTAACAACTTAAGTTTTAAACTATCGGCAGACAAAGACTCGGCGGTAGCTACTAACGACAAAATCCAGGCTGTAAATTAGGCCTATTATTCTAACATAAAAGTATTTAAATAAAAAGATTTGCCCAGAGTAGAGAAAATAAGATTATACAAAACACTGATATGACCCATCTTACATATGGCGCAGAAATATGGACGCTGAAAAAAATGATATTCATCAGTTTTTTTTATCAAAGCCCAACGGATTAAGTGGATTGGGCATGTATTGTACTTCGCATGCCGGAAAATTTTATTTTAATACCTAATGGAAAAAGTTCGAATGGGTCTGGTGGTGAACGAGGACAAAACGGAGTACCTCCTCTCATCAAACAAACAGTTGGCGCACTCGCGTATCGGCACCCATGTCACTGTTGACAGCTATGATTTCGAGATTGTAAAAGACTTCGTACACTTAGGAGCCAGCATTAACACCGATAATAATGTCAGCCTTGAAATCCAACGCAGTGCTACTTTGGACTAAGTAGGCAATTGAGTAGGAAAGTCCTCTCTCGACGAATAAAACTAACACTCTACAAGGCTCTTATCATGCCCGTCTTAACGTATGGCCCAGAAGCGTGGACGATGTCAACAGAGATTAAGAAATGAATAGAATAAAGTAGAGAAAAATTGTTGACGAGGCTATGGTCCAACACGGAAGTGATGTCCAAGTGACTATTAAAACAATTATGGCTCCTTAGACTAACTCGGAATGTGCAATGCAGAACGAAAATGGATGAACTCTGCGTAAACGGTCAGGTCACTATTTACTGGATACCAGGGAACAAAGGAATACAAGGAAATGAGAGAGCCGATGAGCTCGCTAAGGCAGTTATTCGCTTGTCAAGATTGAGCACATCAGACCTATACCCATCACACTCCTGAAATAAAGGAATCAACTCTGGAAACACAGTCGATATGGGAACACTAAACCTCGTACAAAACTGTCAAAATGATGTTAAGCCATTGGAATACGAAAATTATAAACTTTGTTTTATCACTGCTTATAAAAGACTACAAATTATTGGTGGGAGTACTGATGGGACATTGTCTCACCCCATATCACGCAGCCAAAGAAGGATTAGTCTGGAACGAGGCGTGTAAAACATGCAACAAAGCGAGTGCTAGGAGTATTTTGGAACACCTACTTTGCCACTGCTCTATTCTTTGTAGGACGCGACGAATGTGCGTAGGATCCACATATTTCTTATGAAATACGTAAACGAAAAACGTAGAAAAAGAATTACATAAAATAATATCTTCAAATTATATAGTACTGGTGACACAATTCATCCTAGAGGTCTAAGTGAGATCTTTTTACTAATCAGCCCTATCTATAACCTATCCAAAATCGAACAGAAATCGAAATTGAACCTTTGTGGTCGAACATTATGAGATCGAAGTCCGGTCGTTCTCTAGTGGTAATGCTAGGTTAGTTTCATTTGGTGGAGCAACAAAGATCTCACATCGACCAGAACTGATCCCTAATATTGCCAAGAGAACGTGTGAAGAAATATGCCTCAAATCCCACTATTGATGATTATTTAGCAAGCTTTAGCAGGTTGCTGATCTGTGATACATACATTACTGCAAAATTATAAAAGCACCATATATAAGCACATTTTCACGCGTTATTTTTTGATCCGCATTTTCACTGGTTATTTTTTAATCGGCATTATTTTTAGAAATATATATTCGAGCGTTTGTTATATGGAGAAAATGTGCCACAGCGTCAAAAAAAAAAAGTTCTCAAAAATCAGTAAAAGTTTAGACTGCTGCTAAATGGGCTAAAGATTATACGCACAAATTTTCTTGAAATTCTGAACAAAAGGTGTGAAATTTTGATGCACATTTTAAATATGCTTGGGTGGCAAAAATCCTCTAATTAAATCCTAAGCGAGAGTGCCGTCTGGGCAATGGGTGTCGACATCCGTGCTCTTTTCACTCCTGTTCCACTTCTAATAATCGAAACTTGATATTAGAAAGGGGACAAGGTTGCGACTCGGACTCTTGGGCCCTATGTGAAATCTGTTCATATCAGCGAGATATACCTAGGCTAACCTTATATATGTTTAAAAGTTTTACACAAAGTTTGTGGATTGGATCGAAGTGGTTGGTGATAGAATGAGATATATTTTCATAAATAATAAAATAATAAAATAATTAAAATTAATTTTGAAAAAAAAAAAAAATATTTAAATATATATCTATACTAGAAAGGTGAATGTCTGTACGTTGTCCGCGCATCACTGATTCAACGAGGCAGATCAACGGATGTCGGGTATTGTAATATTATGGTTATTAATAAAAAATTATTTTCTATGAAATTATTTTTTGTAATTCTTTTATATACATATCCTAAATCCCTCAAAACTACTCCTACGCGAGCGGGGCCGGGGGTTAAAGCTAGTATAATATATAGTCAACTTATCAATTTGTGACGATCTTATAATTACACCACTCCTTTTTACAAGCATTTGCCTTGAATTGGTACATTTGTAACTACTACAACACTAGTCTATGACTATTGCACAAGTAAAAATCTCGCCACTTAAATCTAGAAATCTAGATACGTGATAGCTCGGCGTTTTACTGCATGGACAAGAACAAACATGCACACACATACATCCATACATATATGTATTCGCATAGTCTGCATACATGCACACGAATGCAAGCCTACCTGCCTGCATGCCTGCCAGAGCGCAGATATACGAAGTGACTTATTCAGGTGGGTGTGGTTCATAAATAAATGCTAATGTATGTGTTCTATAACTGTTTGTGTATATTTCTCTCAGAATTTATTATTTCTCGTTTTTATGGAAATATGTTTTTCTGTTTGTTATCTTCCGTATGTCAACACCGGAATTTGTTTAACAGCAAATATGTGATATTTATGAAAGCTTTTGCATGCATGTATGCATGTATATGCACTCACACATAACCAAATTATATAGATTATACTGATTTAATGTTTCTTTAATATTTCGGCCGTTGAGTTCATTTTCAATATTTTTGTTTTATAATCTATGCAGTTTTGTTTTGCATTTATGGTACACAAAATTTGAACTGAATAGTGAATTTAATACTACTGCAGTTTTTATTAAGAGCGCTCGAACATTGAGTTAAACAAAAATACACAGTTTGAGAGAAATTGCCTTAATCGATTTTTTATTTCCATATGCATACGTCTGAAAAAGTATCCCTGCAAAACTAATACGGCTATGCAAGATGACGTTGTTCAACACCAGCAGCGCCATCAGAATTGGGAAGGACCTCTCCGAGCCGTTTGATACTCGTACCAAACGAGGTTTCAGACAGGGTGACTCGCTGTCGTGTGACTTCTTTAACCTGATGTTGGAGAGCATCGTACGAGCCGCAGAACTTAAACGCTCAGGCACAATATTTTATAGGAGCGTACAATTGTTGGCGTATGCCGATGATATTGACATCATCGGCCTTAACAAACGCGCTATTAGTTCTGCCTACTCCAAACTGGATAAAGAGGCAAAGCGAATGGGTCTGGTGGTGAACGAGGACAAAACGAAACAAACAAACCGTCGGCGCACTCGCGTATCGGCACCCGCGTCACTGTTGACCGCTGTGATTTCGAGGTTGTAAACGGCTTCGTATGTTAAGGAACCAGCATCAACACCGATGACAATGTCAGCATTGAAATCCAACGTAGAATCTCTCTTGCCAGCAAGTGCTACTTTGGACTAAGTAGGCAACTGAGCAGTAAAGTCCTCTCTCGGTGAACAAAACTAACACTCTACAAGGTTTTCATCATGCCCGTCCTTACGTATGGCGCAGAAGCGTGGACGATGACAACATCCGATGAAGCGACGCTTGGAGTGTTTAAGGGGAAGATTCTGCGTAAGATTTTTGGACCTTTGCACGTTGGCAATGGCGAATATCGCAAGCGATGGAACGATGAGCTGTATAAGCCTTACGACGATATAGACATAGCGCAACGAATAAAGAGCGGCTACGCTGGCTGGGTCATGTCGTCCTAATGGATACAAACGCCCCAGCTCTAAAAGTATTCGATGCGGTACCAGCTGGTGGTAGCAGAGTAAGAGGAACACCTCCTCTGCGTTGGAGAGATCAGGTAGAGAAAGACTTGGGTTCACTTAGTGTGCAGTTGGCGCCGGTTAGCACGAGAAAGAAAGGACTGGCGCGCTTTGTGCAACGCGGTCAAAATCGTGTAAGCGGTTATCGCGCCAATTAAGAAGATATGCACATGTCTGGAAGATAAATATTATATGTATAAAAAATTGATTCCAATGAGTTTTTACTCAACAATCTAACAGGCAGAAATAAAAACCATCGAGAAGTGTAAGAGGGGATGTCTCCGTAAGAAAATGAGAGGAACCCACATAGGTGACTTTCGAAACCCTTCTATCAACTGTAATAGCCTAAAAAATAGTACATGAATACCTAAACATTCCTCATATGTTGGGGAACTGCAACACAGAACATTAGGTTGGGTTCCTGGACATGAGGGATATGAAGGAAATGAAAATGCTTACAGTTTAATTAAAAAAGGGGCAAATATGCCTCTGGTTGGCACTAAGTGTTTCTGTGGTTTTACAGAAAGTGGGAGGAGAAGAGTTTTTCTAAATACGTAGATAAAAGATTTAAAAATTTAAATGGAAAATTTTCCCATATATCTAAATTTTATATTAAGTTTGAAAGTTTGATTTATGTGGTTTTGGTTAAAAAATGAATAAAGTAAAAAAAAGGCAAATTTTAACTCGAAAAACATTATAAATATCAAAATAAAAGTGCAGTAAGGCCAACCACTGTATAGGTATTTACCACACAGACGCATGCAGATCCAAGCAAATGCTGGATGCACACAATACGAGGGTTGTTTTTTATATTTTGTGCACAATTGAAAAAACACAATAGAATAAAAATAGAATAGAAAATGACACTATTGTTCTTCGAAATATTCTCCTTTGATGTCAAAATATTTCTGCATTCGCTAGAACCAATTTTCAAAGCACTTTTGCCACTCAGAAGTGGATACCTTCAAACCGAGCTGTTTAGAGACTTCAGCAGCTGTTTCAGGCATAGGAAAAGTTTACTTCGCATTTTATTGGTTATGTTCGGAAACAAAAACAAAACGTTTTGTGTCAAATTAGTGGTTTAAGAGGATTGATCAATTAATTCAATCTTTTGAGTGCCCAAAACTCCCCCAAAACTCCCCTGTGTGAGCCAATACGTGAGAAGTCGCATTGGCTTGGTGAAGAATGATTAGTTTTCGGCGATTGGTTTTACTTAATTTTCCGAAAACTTTTGGCAATCAAATGGTTGTATACCACTCGGAGTTGATTCTTTTAAGTTTCTCTAGTGGTACAGTGCGACGTAGCTAGATTTTTCGAAAAGAAAAAAAAAATGGTGATCATTTGCTTGGAGGTGCTTCTTTCGTGAACAACTTTTTTGGATAGAGCTCGTCTTGGAACAGCCATACTGTCGATGGCAATTTTATTTCTGTCTCATATTTTAGATCCAAGAATCGTTACCTATTACGATGTCACAGACATGCCGTGAATTACCGCGACTGAATTTCTTTTCCATTTCTTTGCCCCATTCGACACCAGCCATTTTTTGGCAATTGTCAAATTAAGCGGCATCCAATGAGAAAAATATTTCTGACGATCAAGTGTCCATGCAATGTTGAATGTGTGCTCGTCCAACTAATGTTCGAGGCTGCCACTATCTCGCCATGTGTCACCTGAAGAATCTTGTGTTATCAATTGGTGCACAGCATCGTTTGTTTCTGGTACAACAACGGGTTTCGAAAGGTTTTTACGAAGTCCATCCGGTAAGGATCGACCACCAAGTTGGAGCTCGTTATACTAGCGTTTCACAATGACTTAGTTTGGTGCTTTTACGTCAAAAGTCCAAGCAAGTTGATCAATGCCCTGAATGATATGAGATTTGAAAGGGTTCAACCAAGGAGCACTAGGAGCTTTGGTGGCTCCTAAAACACTCAGGCTAAAAAGCCCATTGTATTTAAAGCTCTGGAAAGAGAGTAGATAGTCAAGGAGAGAAGGAGAAATGTGTCAGAGAAAGAGATAGGAAAGAATAGAGACAGAGATAGAGATAGTTAATCCTGTGAGAATTTTCCAGTTTCTTTGGCAAACCTGTAAATATCCTCCGAAAGTTTGACAGTTTTCTGTTCGGGCTTGTCACAAAACACTTCGCAGTTCTGCAGCATTCTAGACCGGACCATCGCTCTTTATGTAAATTGCATACATAATCGCTGATCCGATTCATGATTCCTGCGGAACTGATGCGATAGAATTGAGCTTCTTATTACATTATTGAACAATCTCTGAGGTTTGCTTCGCGTTCTCCAGAGTCTTTAGTGCAGCCTGACAGCCACTGAAAACTGCAATCTATTTGCATTCTGAATTGCTCCATTGCTAGAGCCATCAAATTTCCTTTCAAATGAAACTGTGGATACTGCTCAGATAGCAACTTAAAGATTTCTCAGTGTCCTGAAGTTCCGTCTTCGTGCCAGAAACCATATTTATTGAGTCTACACTTGCTTTTATTGCTTCCTGTTTTATCTTAAGATCCAAGGGGAGCAAATCAAGCATATCATTTAGTGCATCACCAAAGGTTGTACTCATGGCACACGTAACGCATAAACATTTACTTCTTTGCAGCCTGTATAGTTCCCGGATTGTGGACTTAACCATGCTCCGTCGCCACCAGACCGCAGAGGCGTAAGTGATGATTTGTCTGATAAGTTGATAAGTGCTGTGGATATCCATAGGACCACAGCAGGTTTCAGATCCCAGGTTGATCAATGCCCCAAGTTGATCAATGCTACGTCAAAAATCGTAATAAATCATCGCACTAAAATTTTCACTATCTAATTCCATTCCGAGATGAATTTTTCCACTCACTGAAAAAAGATCAAATAAAGCTCGTAAGCGAATCCGTTATGCCAAGGAATACCAAACTCTTCTATGAAAATATCGAATTACAGCTCATCACACGTAATGTTAAAAATACGCAAAATATAAAGGCAACCCTCGTATGAGTGTGTGTATAAATTTGAGAGGATTTGGTATTGCGACCTGAAAGATCTATGGTGCGCCATATGAGCGACGTGTGCAATTAAAAATTGGAAATTCTACATTTTACGCGCCGAGGCGGAAGGACAAAAAGCGCGCAAATAAATTTTATTGTAGTGGTAGAAAGAGGAATTTTTTTTTAATTTTTTCCATGACTGTTAAAGGTAAAATTTTGCTTGGAAAAATTATGAAAAATAACAAATGTCTATAATACATACGAAAAATGGCAGTACATCAAAGAAATATGACATATGCAAATATACGGAATTACTGCGATTTACATCCCTACAAATTGTTATGTGAGGATAATGTGAAAAATATGAAAAATATGAATTAAAAACAATTTTTATTTTTTCACTATCAATTTCTCAGCCATGACCCGCACGACGCGTGAATGGAAAATTAATTTCTCGTATGCAAAATGTAACAAAACAAGTTGTATGCATGCGGCTAAGCGCCATGCCACACTCATACGGACGCACGCAAGTACAGTTGAGTAATGCATGTGTGCAAGTTAACACGATAATACCTACCGTGCATGTGAGTATGTGTAAGTGTATGTGTAGACGTGTATTTATAACGTTAAAGCTGTCTATGCTCCGTGTTGCATGAAAAATAGCCACAAATCGAGGTTTTAGTTTTTCATGTTTTTTTTTTGCTTTTGTGTTTGCTTGTGTTGTTTTTTTTTTTCTATTCTGCTTATAGAAATCAATAAATAGAAAAACCAACAATAACCACAACAAAACTTGACAGCACTCGGGCTAGTTACCATACCGTACCACATCAGGCCACACCATACCATAGGTGCATGTAGTTGAGCTGGCTGTGGCAATATGTCGTGTCATGTGCGGTCCGTTCGATCGAGTGAGCGATGGCGCAGCGTGGTAACAACCATTTTTTGACTTATTACTCATATGAAAGTGTTCGCAAACGACAAAAACAACAACCAACTAAAAATTGTAAATGGTAATAATATTACGTTCACATAAAGTCCACAGGAGTTTGGTAAACTGCTGCATGGCATTGGGGTATTTGATGTGGCAGAGAGCCGACAACACCGTTTCATGTAGAGTTGCGTACATAAAAATGAGGATAGGACGCTCAGTTACGCCACGTGCTCACGCGCCTCTCCTGTAATGCCTTGTAATCGACATACTCTTAAAGGAGTTGAAGAACTTCAAGCACGTCGAAAATAGAACAGATCCTAGATACGATTGAACCATGACGCACTCTATGGAAACTTGTTGCTAATCCAAACAAGACACCCTGTGTACTGCTTATGCTGAGTAAGACTAAATGTGGAGAAGAAACTGGCACCGAGGTGGATGACCAGCGAGCAAAACCTTGAGTTGGAAACCAGTTTTGGCACTTTAGGTATATTTGGCCTGTACTAGAGCAATAATCACGTATACAGTTGGAATTCAATGGTGCAGGACCAATGTTTCAATAGTGAACAGACTGCAAAGAAGCAAAACGGGGGCCATGCGTACAACTTCAGAAGTTGCCCTTAATTTTTTGTTAGACTTGCTTCTTTTGGATCTAGGTTAGGTAAGGTTACGTTAGTTGGTACTCTCCATGAGGGTATAGAAAGGCTCACTTAGGCCTGGCTGCTTATTTTAATACTACTTCTTTGGTTATATGGTTTCGTGCGGGAGCAAAGGATCACAGGTAAAAAAAATAAATAAATAAAAATAACCAACTGATGCGTGCACTTCTGTTAGGTGTTCGGCTGAGCTCTTCTTTTTATTTGTGATTTGCGTCTTGATGTTGTTCCACAAGTCGAACGACCTACAGTTTTATGCCGACTCCGAATGGCAAATGGTTTTGCTTTGAGGAGTTTGTTCATGGCAGAAATACACTCAAAGGTTTGCCATTGCCTGCCGAAGGGCGACCTCTATTAGAAAACACTTTTTCTATTATTTGATGTTCATGCAGATAGATTGGAATCTACGCACTTTCGAATGTTAGTCCCACACCGACTCATTCGACCTTGGCGGACAGCCCTCTAACTCCCAATGTAGGGAAATCTGAGAAGCGATGATATACAAATTGTCTCTGATAAACGATGATACATTGTGGATGCCCTCGGATACTAAGTTTGTCAGACATCCAGGGAAGTAGGAGTTTAGATTGGGATTTCGTATTTTAGCAAGATTCACCACTTTCTCCTGGTTTCTGAAGTTGCGACAGAAGCCATTATAGAGAAACCAGCTGAAGATACCAACCACTGTGCTAGCGGAAAGCCGTTCGAAGTTGGTTAGACACCTAGCTCTGGGTTCACTTCTTCTAGGCCAAACCTATCTTGTAACCTCACAAGTAGGTTTATTGTTCTATTTTTGGACTACGTGAAGTAGACTGACCTTAACGAAAGCTTATTTCAAGATTGCTTATTGCTTATTTAAGACAAGTAGCTTTCCTGCGATGCAATATCGAATTTACGTTGTCTCTGTAGCGACTCGGAAAACATTCGTGGAACACCGCTTAGCCAGCTCAGCTAGAATAGCTCTACATTCAATTGCTTCTTTAGACGAAGTATTATTGCACTGTAGAGATTTGAAGGTAGCTTAACAATCCGGTCTGCATTTATATGGACTGTCTGACAAGGATAGGACTTCTGGAAATAGGAAATTATTTGGCAAGTTGTAAGAGAATAACCATTGCTATTGGTCTTAAGTAGAAAATACTTGTTAGCGAAGAAGTCTTTGGAAGGAAACTCAGCATCAGTCTCAGTGAACAGAACTGGTCCACTTCATGAACGCCGTTCTGGGCACTCCCGAAGCAATGTAGAACGTAGCTCCGAGAAAAGAAGGAGGGATTGTTTTAGTGCGCACACCACTCAACTTAGTGGGCGAGGTCGCTGTAAATGCGAAGCCGTTTGAAGCTTACCTAACCCATTAAAAAAAGGACGGACTATAATGCACTGCGAGTTCTGATGTGTCTGATCACAAGACTATAAATGGATGCTTTTGATGAATTTGAGTTCCCTATAACTAAGCTATAACTTTTGAATGTAGAGCCACCTCAGCCAGGTGTACGGCTCTTTGTTTGACATATTCGCAAATAATGTTATCAGGAGTTTCATCATCCAGTTCGCAAAATCGACAGACGCTTGCTTCTGCTTCTACTAATTTCATTATTTTTGAAATGATAACCAATACTAAAATGCTGCGCTTAAAATCCCGTGGGAGCTCATAAGCTCTCTCTGTTCAGGTTTAGGAGCCTATTTAAAGAATAGACCTGGAAGGAAAGAGTAAACTGTTATCTTGCCCCAGTATCGCTATTCACTATCGTGTAAATTCACTGTCCTCACAATCTGTGATAACTGCCCTTAAGTGGACTTTTGTAAGACCACAGAAGGATTCTGATTCATAAAATTTTGAAGTTGTAGCAAAGCAATCCGCTAGGCAGTCCGCCTGTTCGTTGCCATCGTAACCCTCATATCCTAGTAACCAGCCTAACAATGGAGCGGTTCAGAATATCGCAACTCAGAATCTTTAACACTGAATATAACGTGAACAGTTTTTCATTTGGAGGCTTTGCAACAGGTGAGGAGACTTATTCCGCATAATGAAAAATTGAAGGAAGGTGTCACAGATACCCATTGAGTGCATGCAGCGACATCCATGCTGTTCTAAAAGCAGTGGAAAACATTTCTTCAGTATTAAAAATTATATAGCAATGTAATTTGAGACTAAGTTCTATCGAGAACGGGAAAGAAAAGCTTTAACTTAAGCTCGAGGCCACGTGGAAACATCGAAAATGTCGCCTAGTAAAAAAATTCACACCTTTATTGTCTTTTAAATCAGAACCCAAGCACAATAAGATACGATTTTTTTAGTGATTACGTGTCATAATATAAAAAATGGTCCATTGAAAATACAAAATTTATGAAATTAATAAATTTATGTTATCAAAAAAAAAAAAAAAAAAAATTATTAAAAAAATATGCAGCATAATTTTCTAGATATTTGTTTTTAAATGAAGTATTTTATATAGATTTGCGCTAAAAAATATTACAAAGTAAAATGCATCATTTTTTTTGTGTCCTGATTTTTATGTCGACAACTGCATGGATATCTATATAAACACTTCCATTTGTAGCTGCCCTCCAGTATATGTCCGTTCTCTTTTCTGCATGAGTTTGTATGCAGTGGTGTAAAATAAATGTGAACACTCACTCCACACAAGCGTAATCCTTTGCTGTTAACTCATTAAATTGCTGAAATGTCACATTATGTCAGTGTTAAGCAAAGGATATTTATCGTTTTCAATTGAACGGGAGAGAGCAGTTTATGGCTAGAAGGATTAATGTTGTGCTTGTATGAGTGTGACGGAGTATATTTCGTTTTTTACACATACCTATGTGAGTAATTATAAAAATTTCATATTTATAGAATTTATTCAGGAATAACTCCCATAAGCTCTGTGGCTGTTTATTCATGTACGATATACAAACTTATTTTAATCTGTTTACTAGGGTATCGTGAGTTGCTTTTGTTTGATTAAATTATTTTTTTTATTTTTTTCATTGTGCAAGTATTCTAGCCACTTTTTCTTGGCATACTTTTTTTCATATTTGGAAAAATTGGAGTGAGATTCTTGCATGTTGAAAATTTAAAAAGATCAGAATCGATGAAGAAATTAGAGTCTTGCATAAAGACTTAAGAAAACTCACGGAATAGAGAGCTTAAAGGATAGGCATATTAAATATACCATACTTCCTGCAGCAGAAAAGAAATACAACAAAACTAAGCTGAACAAGATACAAAGAACAGCGTGTATCTTAACTCAAGGAGCACAGCGCCAGTCCTACTGAAGCGCTCAATGTACTAACTCAGCTACTACCATTAGATTCACACATTAAAACAATAGCTACTTGCAGCGCGGTGAGACTCAGATACATAGAAAGCTGGACAGCAAGGTCGTACGGTCACAGTAAGATCATCCTACAGGGACCCTCGCTGCACAAAAACAGATCAGACTACACTGCCCCCGACCTCAACTTCAAGAAAGACTTTACGGCTATGCCAGCGTGTTCCAGGCAGAGCTTTTAGCGATCGGAGAAGCACGCAAATCACTAAAACTCTAGAAGGAAATTGGTGCAAGAGTAGCTATCTTCTCAGACAGCCAAGCAGCTATAAAGGCCTTAGACTCCAACACCATTTCATCATCTTACAGTGTAGAGAGAAGCTGGAGTTGCTTAGTCATTGGCTTGAAACTATTCTGGTATGGGTTCCCGGTCATAGGAACATACGGAGTAATGAGATAGCGGATGAGCTAGCAAGAAAAGGGTTGACACTAGAAATAGCAGAGGCAGTGGCAGTCTCCACCCCACTCAACACATTAAAAGCATCCATTGCTTCACACTATCATGCTTTAGCTGAAAGAAGATGGAAACAACTAACTACATGTATTACAACAAAAAACACATGACCATCATACAAAATCCGAAGGACGAATGATCTGTTAGGGTCAGGCCAAATATGTCACTCATCACTGCAACCCTTACAGGCCATTGGAAAGTAGGAGATCATGCATCTAGACTCAATGTACCCTTCAATCCTATCTGCAGAAGCTGTCAAGCGGAAGGAGCGAAGGAAAATCTTTTCCACTACTTATGTGAATGTCTAGGGCTAGCTATACTTGGACCTCACTAAATGCGAATGGATCTGACTTAGAACAAAAAAAAACATCATCATACAAGGACGGTGGTAGTAAAACGGTGCTGGTCACTAATGAGGATTATTTTAGTGGAAATACTCAACCAATTCAACAACAACAACAAATGGGTTAACAAATATTTGTGACATAGCTGGTTAAACTAGCCCATCGCGGTGAAAGTATCAACTGTGGAGGAAATTAAGTGTCGCGCCGTGACTGAGCACCTCTCTAAGCAAAAGAAAGCATCTAAGATCATTGTGAACTATATATTAATAGATTGTTTAACAAGTTTTGCGGTACTAGCCTAAATTTCTTTTGTTATGACCCGTCGATGTTAAATGGCTTGTAAACAAAGAATGAATTGACAGATTGAAATGAGACTTCACATACGTTCGAAGAGCTCAGAGTATTTCCTACAATGAAAAAAATCAAGTATCATGCATTGATTGTATTTTTATTTTTGGAAGATTTAAAAGCAAATGAAATTTATGAACGAATGTTGAAAGTGCTTAAGTACTTTTCGCCGTCTATGACTGCAGTAAAAAGTTGGGTTGTTGGGTTGCTGAATTTAAAACTGTTCGTACAAGCCTTAAAGACGATCCACAACAAGAACGTTGAGCAAGAAACAACACCAGAAATCATAGAAAAAATACAGAAAATCGTATTGGAAAATTGTCAAGTGACTGAAAGAGATTTAGTAGAAGCCCTAGGCATCTCATTGAGTAGTGTAAGCAATATGTTGACTGAAGTATGGGGTTTCAAAAAGCTGTGTGCCCAATGGGTGCCGCATTCGCAAACAATAAAACAAAAACACATTCGAATGCGACTTTCTCAATAGCATTTAGAATGTTTTCGAAAGGATAAAGTGAATTTTGGGCATCGCTTCATCTCTATGAATGCGGCTTGGGTCGATTATTATGATTCTAAATCAAAAGTAGAGGCTAAAGAGTGGTGTAAACCCGGTTTTTTGGCTCCGAAACGAGTTTGTGGTCAGAAATCGGCCTAGATGTTGATAGCATCAGTTTTTTGTGATGCGAAAGGAATTTTGTTTGTGGATTTATAACAAACTGGTAAAGCAATCAATTCTGAATATTATTGTAACCTTTTAGACCAGCTGAAGAAAAAGATCGTTAACAAAGACTCAGTTTGCAAATGAAAAAAGTGTTTTTTATCAGGACAAGACACCAAGTCACAAGAGAATTTTGACAATGACTAAATCCCATGAATTAAAATTTGAATTGTTGGAGCATCCACCGTGTTCATCGGATTTGGCTCCTAGTGATTTCAATCTGTTTCTAAACCTAAAGAAGTTCATGCGTAAAAAACGTTTTTCATTAAATGATGAGGTCATAATAGCTGTGGAAGCGTATTTTACAGCCCTTTCAGATTCTCACTTGAAGGATGGAATTCATAAAATGGAATACCGTTGAAACAAGTAAGTGTATTGATGTTCATGGAGACTATAGTAAATAATAAAAGTTATTTCAAACCATAAAATTGCAATTTTCTTATTGAGCTGCAAAACTTGTAGCAGTAGAAGCTCTCGGCTTACTGAAATCCTTTTTATTTACAAAGGTACAACTAAAATTCAATAGAAATTCAATTGGCTTTCTTTCAAGATGAATTCTCTTACAGATTTTCTAGTTGAGTTGACGCCATTATTGATGCAGCAATGCACTTATTTTTTAATTTTATTTTTTATTTATATCATTTCCATATCAAACATTTACCGTGAAATATGAAGCAAAACATGGAAATAAAAAATATATTTCCACAAAATATATCGTTTCTTCGATTGGAGTAATTTATTTTTTTACGACCCATTTGTTCAGTTATTTCAAGGAGGGAAATGCAGCTAAGTCACCACAAGTCATGTAACATTTCTCGCATTGATTATTCCTCTTCTAGCGCAGTTCGCTTGTCATTCAGGCACGTAAAAAAGATCAGCCTTTATGTGTGCGCCAATATTTTTCTTGACCACATTCCGTTGGCAAATCATGTGCCTCAATCATATTGTTTACATTAAGTCAATAGCTACCAGCTATGATTAAATGCTACAGCAGCTGCTTGTCGAGTGCCGCACAAGTGTAAACACACTTTCCGCTACATATTAACTAATACGTTGAATTGACAGCCCAGCTGTGTTGTTTGTGCATTTGTATACTCCTCAAGCGATTTGTGTGCGCGAGCAGTTCAACCTATGGGCAAGTTTTCCGATTTTACGATTTGTTTATTTATATCTGTCACGGCATTTCTGTTTCTGCGCTTTCGCTTTCGCTCTGTATTTACTACTTATATACACTTCATAAGCGCTGTGTGCAGAGAGCTGTGCGCTGTCGGATGAAGGGCCAACATGACGTATGAGTAACGCTTTTGTAATTGATTTGTTTGCTTAGTAAACACTTTACTGCAGTTCTAAGTGATATTTTGCTAAGAAATTACTAGGAACTGTAAGGCTGATATTCTTGCAAGACATTTTGCAACAGCTCTTGGCATCATCTGATGGCATGATTAAGGTGAATCTGGTACAAAAACATGTAAATATCCTAAACTAATATTGTAGTAAACGACAGAAGGGCTGGGATTTAATCCCAAATGACAGTTTAGAAAAATGCTCTTATGAGAAAATTGGTTTAAGATCACATTAATACTAGAAAGTTGTGATAATTATTATTCTTGTTTGTTTTTTTTTTTTTTTGTTTTTGACGAATGATGATGAAATGAAATGATGAAATTAACACCGTTAGGATTTTTCGTTTTATTTCTACATTATTGACAATCAGTTCGAACATTTGTCTCCTTTGTGGCAAGTTTTGTAATATAACTGCCATAACGAAACTATATCTTCTTCATTGCTTTGCTCTTTAATGTATCAGACTGAGTTTGAAAAGAAGTATTTTGATGAATATGGAACAAATCATCACTAAGAAGCCAAATCAAATTTATTTTTGCCTAATTTTATTACCAAATTTTTCCCCCACTTCGCTATACTAATAGTATAGAATAAATAGTAAATAAAAACTAAGAATATCCCTTGGGTGTTGTGGGACATAAGTGAAAAAACTTCCAATCTCAGTTGAGTACTTGAGTCCCGTGCAGTGTGCAAATGTTAAGAGCTTTACATTTGAATTGAATTTTGTTAGTTATTTTTCGGTGCTGAATATAATTTTTTTTATAGTACAAAACAGATATTTCGTATAAGAAAATGGTACCTTTATGTGGAAAAAGATATCGATAAAAATATTTATTTTTGATTACCACTTACATCTAAAATTGCTTCGCAAACTACTCTAAAAAAATAAAAAAAAAATTCTTCAATTTAATTTTTACTTTTGTAATCCGCAGTTAGGCTACTTAGCCTCACTTGAGCAAAGTTAAAATAACTATGAGCCATAATTTTCACCAGGCAGCGTAACATCTCGGGGTGCGCTTTAGCTTCTTCACTTCTCCAAGTTACATGATTCAAGGTAGCAGACCTTCAGTTAGCTTTTTCAGTTTGTTGATATCTTCGATGACGTCGTCCAATCAGCCGTATTTTACATCTGGGCCAGTGAGTTGTAATTTAAGAAGTATTTTTGAGAACGTTCTTTACTCATGGCCACCGCATGACATAACCACTGCCGCCATTACGAATTGACGAACTTAACGACATCTTCACCTTTGCAAATACACAACACCTCATTTTTGTATCTGATTGTATAACAGCCATTATCAACTCGAATTGAACCATACACTTCTCGTGGCACTCTTCTTTCAAAAGTTCAGAAATTTTGTTCATCCTTGATTGACATAACACATGGCGCACAGCCATACGTCAAAACAGGTCTTACTTTGTACATATTACATTTACAGCTGCGCTAGAGTAGTCTGGGTTTTAGTAGTCTTCCGGTGACGTAGAAAGTTCTCTTTGCTACAAGAAATCGATCTTTGATGCAGTCCTGAACACTAATACCACTTTTTAGTAGTACGCCCAGGAACATTAAACTCTGTACTCTTTCAAAAAGGTACTTCCGAATGGGCTTTTTCAGGCTTCCGCCTTTTAATATTCAGGGACATTTTCATGTACTCGTATTTGGTCTTATCGGCGTCGCCAGCTTTACTTTTGTTTCGAAAGTTCATTCATGTACCTTCGATTTCGAGCGAGGACGGCTATGTCATCAGTATTCGCGATGGTTAGGTCGGAGTGGCTGAATAGATGACCGGATCTTATATCTTCCATGATAAAGTATCGCCTTGTTTGACACACCACCCTCGATGGCAAAGTCTGCCGAGATTGACTGCTGTATAAGAACTGTTTCTTTGGTGTTGTTAAGGGTGACCATAGTTAAGCGTTTTAAATTTTATGTTTATGCCGAGCTCCGTGAATGCTTGAGTGATTTTAATTCTAAGAACGCTACCAAAAGCTTATTTGAAATCGTTGAAGAGCATATATACATCGTTATTGTATTCGCTGCACCTTTTAAGGTTTTTCATTACTTTGAACACCTGGTCAGTTGTTGATCGGCTAGAGCAAAAACCACACTCATACTCTCCTAGTATATTTTTCGCCGCATATCTAGCTTCGGTTCGCCAGCAAGTTCGAGACAAATTTGTAGCAGGTGCTGAGTAGTGTGATACATCGCGTCTTGTTCCCTTCGTTGTCTATCGGTACTATAAATCCGACTAGCCATGCGTCAGGAACAGTTACTTCTCTGCATAGTCATATTATGAACTTTTGTATCAATGCTACTTTACCCCCTAACCAATTCAGCGGTAGTGCCATCTTCACCAGGTGCTTTGCTGTTTTTCATACAGTTAAACAATTGTGAGTAATTTTATGGGTGTCTCCATTTTGTGCTGCGTTTTAAGAAAATTTTACAAATGCTTAAAAAAAAGTCGCTTAGTGCTACATTTGACTATATGGCGTATGTGATAGAACTTCCACTTAAAGCTACTGGAGCTATTTGCTGGTGTGTGGTGTGTGAGAAAGGTTCTCTGATGCCTTTGCCTTGATGGAAATCAAGATTCTTCTTTTCGCTAATTTAGGTAGATCGCCTGCTTCAATATAGTCAGTTGACGACAGTAGCGGTCCAAATTTAGTGCTTGGCTCGTAGTGGACAAATCTCGCCAGACTCACTTTAAAACTTTGCAGCCCTCTATCTGCGGTTGGAAATTCTGTGAGTTAGCTCATCGCCATTACACTCCGTTATGTTTTTGGCTATTGTTCCTATATGTGATTAATGCTTCATTGCTAGTAATCATCCGCTTAAAAAAGGGGCCGACTTAGTTACGTTTCAGCAAGAAGATTGTTTTGTGTCAATTTGTGTGACAACCATCCATCGATATTCTTCTTGAGACCACTCTTCAGCAAATGATTTAGGATGGTGTTCAGATTCAATATTCAGTTCCTCTAGAAAAGGTGCGCAGAGCTGCTCTGTCCCAATAAATTTTATTATTTTCATGATTTCAATAAATTTAACGACATTCTTTACTATCAGCCTACCGATATAAACATTTCTAGAAGTGTTTTTGAAACCCCCGCTTTGTTGTTGCACTCGATGATGTGTTGGGCTCATAATCAGCTCGATTTTAAAAGTTTGACCGCCTGCTTTGACTTTTCGCAATGGATCAATGGTACTGAAATTTTTTTTGAATTTTCACTTTCCACCCTCCTGCAACACTGAACTGGCTTCCACAAATACATAACCACCAAATTACTTTTTGCGAAGTGTAATGTCAACCTTTAACCATCGTATAGTATGACGCTATACAATATACATATATAAGTACAATGTTAGATATGGTCCACTGAAGGCATTTACCGGAAAAGGGTCATAACCTTTTACTCCATCTAATATAATATTTTTCATTACCCTTCCAAAATGTTGCGGGGTTTCTGGTAGACATAGCACAATTTAGCAGAAGACACACACCCGTAGTAACACTGAAGATGCGGTGAGCACGTTAAACGGGTGCCGCAAGTCAAGATCAGACAACCAAGACGAGTAGGAAAAAAAAATTCAGTAAATAATAACAAAATTAAGAATAAAATAAATAAATATCAAAGTAGTGACATTATTATGACTTCTCGATGTCCTCAATTTGAAATTAACTTAAATAAATAAGCAAATAGTTCAAATACATGAGTGTGTGTGTGTGAGTGTATATAACTAAGTAAATGGATACGTGTTTGGCGCACATGCTAGTTCAACGAAATAGGAAATGTGGAAATAAATGCCACAGTTTAAGTTCAACTATAGCTTGACCAAATATATATACAGTCTGGTGCAAGAAATGACCAACCTTTCTCCTATAGTTAAAAATATATTCCTTTTTCTAAATGAGTTCAAGTCATCCAAGGAGTGGAATGTGGAATAGAGCACCAAACAGTACGGGCAGAATATGTAAAGAACTGATCTAGTGTAGATCAAAGGTATTTTAAAAACGGCAAAAATTTAAAACTTCATGGATTTTTAGAGCCAAAAGAAATTCCATTATGCTTAATGGCCTTAACAATAAAAACTCCTCGTTATATAACTTAAATGAGAAGGAACCACTCAAACCCGTCCAAAATGTTGCGGGGTTTCTGGTAGACATAGCACAATTTAGCAGAAGACACACACCCGTAGTAACACTGAAGATGCGGTGAGCACGTTAAACAGGTGCCGCAAGTCAAGATCAGACAACCAAGACGAGTAGGAAAAAAAAATTCAGTAAATAATAACAAAATTAAGAATAAAATAAATAAATATCAAAGTAGTGACATTATTATGACTTCTCGATGTCCTCAATTTGAAATGAATTTAAATAAATAAGCAAATAGTTCAAATACATGAGTGTGTGTGTGAGAGTGTATATAAATAAGTAAATGGATACGTGTTTGGCGCACATGCTAGTTCAACGAAATAGGAAATGTGGAAATAAATGCCACAGTTTAAGTTCAACTATAGCTTGACCAAATATATATACAGTCTGGTGCAAGAAATGACCAACCTTTCTCCTATAGTTAAAAATATATTCCTTTTTCTAAATGAGTTCAAGTCATCCAAGGAGTGGAATGTGGAATAGAGCACCAAACAGTACGGGCAGAATATGTAAAGAACTGATCTAGTGTAGATCAAAGGTATTTTAAAAACGGCAAAAATTTAAAACTTCATGGATTTTTAGAGCCAAAAGAAATTCCATTATGCTTAATGGCCTTAACAATAAAAACTCCTCGTTATATAACTTAAATGAGAAGGAACCACTCAAACCCGTCCAAAATGTTGCGGGGTTTCTGGTAGACATAGCACAATTTAGCAGAAGACACACACCCGTAGTAACACTGAAGATGCGGTGAGCACGTTAAACAGGTGCCGCAAGTCAAGATCAGACAACCAAGACGAGTAGGAAAAAAAAATTCAGTAAATAATAACAAAATTAAGAATAAAATAAATAAATATCAAAGTAGTGACATTATTATGACTTCTCGATGTCCTCAATTTGAAATGAATTTAAATAAATAAGCAAATAGTTCAAATACATGAGTGTGTGTGTGAGAGTGTATATAAATAAGTAAATGGATACGTGTTTGGCGCACATGCTAGTTCAACGAAATAGGAAATGTGGAAATAAATGCCACAGTTTAAGTTCAACTATAGCTTGACCAAATATATATACAGTCTGGTGCAAGAAATGACCAACCTTTCTCCTATAGTTAAAAATATATTCCTTTTTCTAAATGAGTTCAAGTCATTCAAGGAGTGGAATGTGGAATAGAGCACCAAACAGTACGGGCAGAATATGTAAAGAACTGATCTAGTGTAGATCAAAGGTATTTTAAAAACGGCAAAAATTTAAAACTTCATGGATTTTTAGAGCCAAAAGAAATTCCATTATGCTTAATGGCCTTAACAATAAAAACTCCTCGTTATATAACTTAAATGAGAAGGAACCACTCAAACCCGTCCTTGATAATATCGAAGTAGTTCATTTTCTAAATGGTGTGATGATTTTCGATGGAAAAAATTAATTAAGAATGGAGTGTGTGTCCACTTTAGGTCGATGACTGATAACTTCAATAATCTGAATTTGTTGGAGAGTTTAGTGCGCAGGTTTTGCACGATACTGTACCCAGAAACGTTCCACATACAACCATATTATTTTTATATTTATATACACATGTCAGTATGTACTTAACTAAAAATACCTACTGCAATCGTACTTGCATCTATTTTCTCTTGCTTCCAAATAAAATCACAAAGAAGGATACTGCCAAAGGCACACACAAGCGCACAAACATAAACAACTCGGTTGACCAGCTTTCGCAATCATCGGGAAATTGCATGTCAGTGAGTAATTCTAATTTCACCAATACTGTCGAAAACTTTATTGAACTGGAATCAGTGCCAAATAGCAATAAAATCAAATAAAAAAGGAGAAGCCAACATTGAGGGCTTACAAACTGTGGAAAGAAAACCTATGAAAATTGAGCAAATAAAAGCAAAAAAAGAAAAAAGGAATTGGGAAAAGACAAAAGTTGTTAAAAGTTTAAAGTTTTGCCATTAAGATCTACGTTTAAATGTATGCTGCGCCTCTTCTCATATGTTTTCTCACAATTTTATTAAAAAGAAAAATTAATACAAAACAAAATTTAATCAGAAGAAACCTTTCAAGATATGTGGAAGATGTTAAAGATTCAATAAAAGTTAGAGCAAAAAAAGGAAATTTAAAACATCAATACAAAACCAAAATTGGATGAAATTGTTGAAAACACATATGAAAGAGTAGCGAATTTTCTTGTTAAAGAAATTGGAAAAAAATGCAGTTTAGTGATAAAAATTTAAACACGAATAATTTTCAATGAACTTAAGAAAACTTTACAAACTTAAGTGAACGCATCCGAGTGGAAGAAGAGTAAAGTGAAGCAAGTAAATACAACAAAAGAAAAGCTTCTAGTGAGGCACCTGCAGAAATCACAATTTTCGGCGAAAACCAATAAACGCTGATTTGCTGCTTTGCACACAGGAAAGCGAACCTGAATTCTTGACCGCTCGTTGACCTCAAATCGGGACAAAAGGCAGGATAAAACTATTTTATTTTATTTTATTTTTAAAGCGTTTGTATAGCGAACGTAAATGAAATGAGCTGGAAAAATTAGTCGACAATAAAAAGTTCCTCGATATAAACACTGGTTTTTGTGTTAAAAAAAGCGGAAGTTTATGTGACTAGTTTAACGGTAATGAGTCAATATCAGCTAAATTTTCCGCTTGGGAAATGCAGCTAGGTATGTGTGTCTTGGCTTGTAAATAAGAAGCACTTATCATATAACCGAGTTCTTCTTAAAGTTTCGTGTAAAAATGTAGCCTGTAAGGCGACCCATATAGATAGTTTTCTCATACATAGGATGGAAAGCTCTTGCAAGTTTCTACTGACCCACACTGCTCACCAAAGTTGGACTGTGCGCGGCTGATGTGACGCCAACTTAACCATTTGCTTTTTGTAGAAAGAATGCTTTCATAGAGAGCTTTCAGATAAAGAGTGGCATGCCTAACCTCCTCTAGGCAGCAGAAAAAGGTACTAAAGTACGCCTTCATGAAAGGCATTTACCTCCTTGTTAATTGATATGTTACAGTCCTTGGTATCTATAGAGGATAAAAACGAACTACTCTAACGAATGAAATGCAATGAAATTTAAACGGAAAAAATTCACACTTCAACTTTAAGTTTTTTTGTGCTCTCTATTCATGATTGTACGTCATCTAAACATAGCTCCATCAATAAGTTAAAGATGGAGCTGAGTTAAGCTCAGTGCATGTGCTTTTCTTCTGGTCGTATCAGACAGATATATCTGATGTCTGTTTAAGTTTCCGGTGCCTCTCTATCCAAAGCGGCTGCTTCAACGTTCTCGGGATTATGCTGTATCTTGAGCACCCATTGGAGACGCATGCAATTGTGCGCTCTTAGTAAATTTATTTTCTCAATCCAATCAAGCACTAATGAAGACTTAGCTTTAAAGGATAATAAGGTCTTGAGTGCAGCCTTACTACCACTCAGCATGGCAATTCGTTTATTCCGAAGGTTTCTGTGTAAATTAAACTCTGTCTGGTATATGACAGTAGTTTTTCGAGTTAATCACGATGTTGTCTAGAGTCTTTTGAACTGCAAGTCATACACTACTAAACGCTTCTTGTGGTGAGGATGTGGCAACAAAATGATGCGGAGGCGCTAGTTGGGTTCTGGACGAATCACCATTTAAGGGGGGAGCCTGGTTTATGAGGTCTAAAAATGGCATCCCTTTGCGATTTTTTTTTTTAAGAAAATTAAATTAAAAATTAAAAAAAAAAATTAAAAATTAATTTAGCACTGCAAAGTTTTTTCTATCTTTTAATGAACATTTAAAAAGTATAAAAAAATTTTATACTGGTTAAAATAAGTTGAAAAAAAAAAATGTTTAACATAGAAATTAGTAGAGCGCTGCAACGCTGGAGTTTCCAACTGGCGTACAAGATACAGCTCGTAATTATTATCTAAAGCAAAAAAATCAAATGGATTTCTAATTATCATGATTTTTTATTCTAGATGAACTAAGAAAACTGAGAGAAATTCCAAAATTTCAACTTTTTGGAGGTTTTAAAGAAAAAATGCCTTTCTATAAAAAAAAATTCACTTCAACTTGGTATAAAAATCTTGAACAAATTTTTTTTATCTATTTTGTTAGTTCAAATAGAAGAGAATTTAATACTGAAGGGAACAAGTCATGATTAATTTCAAAAGGTTCATTAGTTTTTTTTCATTCATGTACGTCAATTCAAAGAAATCATAAAAATGAAAAGTCGAGAAAAGAAGATAAAGTTTGTACTATAGCTGTCCGGTCACAGCGTAACTACCTAACGCTCGCCTACCTTTGACTTTATATCTACGGAAATATTGAGAATAAGGCTCTGTAACTTTGTGTGAATATTCTGAAACATATTAGGAATCGCTTAAAACGAAAAAAAAAAAATTGATTTTTTTGACCTTATAAACCAGGCTCCCCCCTTAAGGGGACAGATACAGAATTTCAAAAAAAAAAATTTTTTTTTTTCATAAAATATTAATATAATCCTTTAAGAAAATGCCAAAAATTTTTAGAACGTAAATTTAAGTATTTTTTATATTATAGATTGTCAACCGTGACGACTCTATTCTTTGCGTTCGAGCGCTGGGCGAGGTATAGTTACGTTTTATTCAAACAAGCAAAAATAGTAGGAAAATTCGCCCCCAAATTTTTTAAGCATTTTATTCCGTGAATTTTCTCTTAGAAATTATGACATTAATAAACAAAACATTTTTGGTTTTTTGTATTCAGGTCACTGGCGCCGATGCTACAATACCCGCCGATTGAGAACCCCCGCCGCGATCTTCCTGGCAGAAGTGAGTGTACAGCCGCCATTTTAAACGATAAAAATAAAAAAAGTCTTATATTATTTTAATGTATAAATAAACTGTATGCCAATTTAGAAAAAAATATATTGACTTCTTCATTTTACATAACTTTAATGAAAATCAGATAAAATATTGCCGTTTACTGGTATCTGTCCCCTTAAACCAACCAACCAACCAAATGCCTCTTGTACTATCTTCAATTCGGTGGGATATAAACCAACGAACGCCAGAATGAAGTTTGAGTTTAAGTCCTCAGGATATTAGATTAGAAGTCCTTCTCACACTCTCTTTTTTAGATGTTAGACTCATCAGTGTTGAATCGTTAGATTTTGTAGTTGCTCCGATCATTCAAACTCTGCGAATTTTGTAGTACTCCGCTACATCTTGCTGAAGGTGAGAACTGGCTTACATAAGCCATTCTTTTATATGGGTACCATTTTATATTATATTGTACCATTTGCTTTTGGCGCCCCCATAGTTGAATGGGTTGGTGCGTGACTACTATTCGCAATTCTGAGAGAACTTAGATTAGAATCTCGGTGGAACTCCAAAATGAAGAAAAACATTTTTCTAATAGCAGTTCCCCTTTGGCAGGCAATGCAAGCCTCCGAGTGTATTTCTGCCACGAAAAAGCTCCTCATAAAAAATATCTGCTGTTCGGTGTCGGTTTGAAACTGTAGGCCCCTCCATTTGTGGAACAACATCAAGACGCACACCACAAATCAGAGGAGGAGATCGGTCAAACACCCAAAAAGGGTATGCGCGCCAATTAATATATAAATATTTGCTTTAATTTTCAAATAATTTAAAACAAGAATCAACCTTGCACGGCCTATTTTGGGATAGCACCTAACTAAGAGAAGATTACTCAATATTTTTTGTTGTCGTTTGTCGTTGTGTTGTATGTGAGCTTTTAAAGAACTATGCACAATATTTCTAAACTAGGGCTGCTCATAAGACCTTGCATTCGATAGTTGTATTCAGATAAACTATTTATTTTTGACAGTGGGAAAATAGGTGACAAATAGGTCCAATTTTCTCAGAAATAATATTTATCTATATATTTATTATTCAACATCCTTCGTTTGCCACATATACACCTATGGTTATGTTGCATTTTAAGTTTTAAGCAATAAATGAAATGAAACTTGATATTAAAAATAATGCGGCAACCCTACTAACAGATATTTCGGAACTAAAGCTACTAAGAGAACTTTGACAAAAATACCAGGTTAATTTCTTTCATTTTTAAATTATTTGAAAAAAGGTGGCAAGGTCAGACAAAATATCTTATGGGTATTACATAATTAGAAAATATTATAAAGTGAAACATTATATACCAGTAGAAGTGCAAAATTTGGTTTTCGCGTTTTTGAGGCGCCAAAGAGTTTTTATATTTTAGAATTCGACAAGAACCACAAAAATTCAGAAAAATGTTTAAACTAGAGGCATTCTAACTTCTCATATTGTAAAGCTCCTAAGCATTTTAATCTGGTCTAATGTAGGGCAAGAACATAGAAGGTGTTCAAGAGTTCCTCTCTCTCTTCCACTTCATTGCAAAATCTGCAGCTATGGTTGTTTGTAATTCCCATCTTGTATGCGTGCGCCGCTAGCAAATTGTGGCCTGTCAGCATACCTACGATAGATCTGCTTTCTTTTCTAGACAAAGCTAGTATGAATCGGACATATTTATCTGCATACTGTGTACACAAGATTTACGGGGTTTTACAAGTGGCTACATTATGTCACCTCCTGTCTATCCGTATTTTCATGTCCGTAGCGATGTCATCGTATGACGTGTTTAAAGGTTTCAGTATGTCGTTTGCTTGTTCGAATTGTATGTAAGCAGCTCGTTTGGAAATCTCATCTACAATTACGTTTCCTGCAATGTCCTTATGTCCGGGTATCCAATAGTTGTGTAACCGTCTGTCTGTGGCTAGTCTCTCTTCGGATTCCCTAGTCTTAAGAACGTTTCTGTATGAAACGCCATATGAGTTTATTGCCTTTACTGCCACTTGACTGTCAACGTATATATTTATGTTGGAGTTGTTTGATGTGCTTGCTAGTGATATTTCTGTAGCCTTTCCTACCGCAAAGACTTGTGCTGGAAAGATACTGCAGTAGTCAGGAAGCTTAAATGGCTGCCTGATGCCTTGCTCTGCGCAATAAATCCCTGCACCTACTCCGTCCATCATTTTCGAGCCGTCAGTAAATATATTAAGCGCATTGGGGCTAGGTTTCATACCTCTTTTCCACCCCTCTCCTTCTATTGCTGTTTGGAATCTCTTAACCCAATTGAATTTCGGAGTCATATAGTCCGTACTGGTCCGATAACGCATACCTATTGAGCTATATTCGAATATTTTACAAGTAAATTCACCCGCTGTCGTGCAGAGTGCACCAAGACGTCAAGTACTTTACATAGGTGTTTTGTGTGTCATTTTTTTCAATGCAGTCCACCACACTAGAGCACCATAGAGTAATATTGGCTTTACTACAGCTGAGTAGCACCAATACATTATTGAAGGAGATAGACCCCATATAATAGTGGCACAGATAAATATTAAATGAGAAAAAAGTAGAAGCCTTATTTTTATGGCCATAGAACAAATTTATGCGGTAAAAAAATGTTAACTCTTTTGTCAAACGTTCATTGCTCCTGTAAGTTAATTGGATTCAAGCTCTGCTATCACTTTCTTGCTCTGCAGTGATAAAAATAAATTTTTTGGTTTCACTAAAAATTTTATAATCAACTACATTGCTTTGAGCTTTTACCAATCGGCTTATCTTTACTTACGATACATTTAGTTGCTGTCAAGAAAAAAAAACAAAACAAATAAAAATTGGAACACAAAGTAAAGATTAACTCACTCAAAGCAACTTCAGAGTCTCGTAAAATGAGAGCTGAGGTACATATGCACATACATAAGTACATATCTACGCACTTCCGCATAGTCATTTATGAAAGTTCATCAGTAATCAATATATGAATGGTGTGTTTGCCAATCAAAATTTGCCTGAAGCCAAGTGCAACTTTATAAAAGTGATACTCGGTTGTAACACACTTTCTTTGCTTAAGGACACTTGTGTATATGTATGCACACTATATCCGCTCACTTTCCCCCCTAAATAACTATAGTTATAGACTATTACATGCAATAAGATGCATGCAGTATGTGTTCAATGATGTGTATAGGTATATATATTCTGATGTGTATGCAGTTAGTTTAGAGCGTTTATGGGCGTTTGTTGTTTACCAATACGCTACCATGCTTTGTTTTGCTGTACGGAAATTTGAACTTTTGTACCACCATGGCGTATGAGTAATTACTGTTTGGACTTTTTCCAAAGTTACATGTATACTTGTGCATATGTACACAGTAGCAACTCAAGAACTAACACATGTGTGCTACGATTATAGGAAGTTACATTAAATCCAATTCAGTTTAGTTGTCTGCTAGATTTTAGGTTTTTATATAACTACACAAAATTTTTAGAGCTTTATGAAACCAGCTCTGCAGCAAAAGTTGTCAGCTAATTTGTGGCAAATTATTTAGGCAGCTTTCGTTTTGTTTTCGGGTAAAGAGTTTAGCTATTAACTCTACTTTGTTATTTTTCATAAATTTTCTTAGAAAAGTGAAGAAAATTTGTGTGTATAGATTACGAATTTATTCCATTTACAACTTATAAATATTTTAGTCAATCTCTAAAGTCCTTCGAACTCATTTTAGCAAAAATAAAATCAGTTTATTCAGTGTAGAATCAATCGACAGCTCATTTGCTTTTGAAGCTTTGTATCAGATTTTCAATGAAAGTTATAAATATTTGTATAAAAATTTAATTGTATTGCAATACCCTGTTTATGGGCAGCTAAGAGTTATGTTAAATTTCAAAAATATCGAGTTCAACTTAGCGCGTATAATATCAGTATATACAGTACGGACAAAAAAAAATGAATTTGTTTTCTTTTAACTCCTATTTTTTATTGAATATTTACCTGTACCACTAACATCCAAATAATAATTTCTTATGCTTTATTTACGTAAAATTAATGTAAATATTTAATTTTTTTTTTTGTTTTTAGTAAAACCTTTGTACAGTATAAAAGGGAAAAATTACCGATTTTAATGAACGCATCACTGGTCTTCCGAGAGTTTTTGTGGAATCGTTTTAATGCAGGGTTGCCGCTTAACGGCTGCTGTGATAGAATGGCTTGGGATGTGATTGCCATTTGGTAGTGCCCTACACATTATGAAATATCAAATCATAGACAATTTCTTTTCTTAAAGCAGTTACTTCTGGGTAGATAATGACTAACTTCAGAGCGAATTTCTGTCATGAAAAATCCCTTCATAAAAATCAACTGCCATTCGAAGTCGGAATAAGATGTTACACCACAAATTGAAGGAGCAGCTCGAGCAAACACCCAGCAAGGAATTTGAGAGCCTATTATATACAAGGTTGGCCTCCTCTGCGTCGGAAAGATCAGTGGAGAAGGACTTGGCTTCACCTAGTATGTCCAATTGACGCTGGTTAGCGCGATAAAGAAACGACTGGCAAGCTTTGTTAAACTCGGACAAAATCGTTTTTCTTTTAAATTAAAAATAAAAAATTTTGATTGATAAAAATAAATGAGTGACATAAACTTTTCTTTTTAATTACCCCTTACGTGGTCCATTTCTACTCCCTTTATTTTTGTATGCTGCAGTTGTCTGGTTCACAGGTGTTAAATATGATTGACATACGACGCAATTGGCAAAATTGTAAATCTTCCGATAAGGTGACTAATTTTGCGCCACTTTATGTATATTATATACATATATATATATATAATTGGCGCGTACACGCTGTTTGGGTGTTTGGCCGAGCTCCTCCTCATATTTGTGGCATGCGTCTTGACGTTGTTCCACAAATGGAGGGACCTACAGTTTTAAGCCGACTCCTAACGGCAGATATTTTTATGAGGGGCTTTTTTTATGGCAGAAATACACTCGGAGGTTTGCCATTGTTTGCCGAGGGGTGACCGCTATTAGAAAAAACGTTTTCTTCATTTTGGTCTTTCAACGAGATTTGAACCGACGTTCTCTCTCTGAATTCCAAACGGCACACCTTGTGCATAAGTTTTGGTTCTTCTTAACTGATGGGAAAAGAAAAATGCTAATTTACCATAAAATAATTTTTTATCTGTGTAATAAACAAAAATTTTAGTTTGTTACACTGTGCATTAGAGCTCACTGATCACCACTCAGTTTACTTTGCACCGTTGAAGCTGCAGCAAAATTACGAGCCTTCTACAGTCAAGATCTATGCCGTAGAGTGAGTGTAATCGAAGAAGGTGCTCATAACCATCAATGCAACCATTGTTGTTGTTAATTGAACTCATTGTACTTTCTTCAATAAACCATAATTCATAAATGCATATAAAATACACTAAAGCACTTTTACAATGCACTCGATGACATTGTAAGCGCCTCACAAGACAATGCAAGTTTAACACTAAAAATGGGCTTGACTGGGCGAAGCACAACTCAGGGGCCATTGGTAAAAATGCCTACCAATTTATTTTTATGCTGTTGCACTTTAACTTTTGACGAGGCAAGCCTGTGTTATTATGAACACATGCAACAATCGCAGCTGGCTGCTATGAATATTGGCTACGAACGAATAATCGACCGACAAACCAGCCGATCCACCGACTCAGCGATGCCATCAGTGTTTTGTTGTTACTTGACTTTAGCCCACATATTTGAACTTTTGTTGTATTGTGTTGTTGTTATTATTATTCAACTATGCTGAGCTGAACGTTGAGTGGCTCTTGACGAGCAAGCCAGGAAAGCAAAGCAAAAGCACACACACTTGCCTGCCTGTATAAACACAAACAACGGCGCACATATTCGTATGCGCATACCCAAGGAGGCAGCATTGTATGTACTATAGTATGTGTGTGGGCATGCTTTTCAAAGGAGAATCACAGCTAAGTGCGAGTATAGACTACTACAGTCAGCCGCCGCTGTCATTGTTGATTATGCGCTTACCCTTCTAGCCACTCACCACTCACCCCTCGCCAGCTACTTTGGCATGCAAATATTCACCATACTTAGGCACTTGCTTTCGCGCGCGCGCCTGGGTGTGTGTGTCTGTGCTTGTACTAATTTTAAAAGCTCACAGCCCAAAACTATCAACTAGCGTTAAGCCACAGCATTGCGCGCCATGAACTCAACCTCAGCCGCAACCTCTGGAAGGCAGGCAGTTAGCGAATCAGGCAGCCAGTGTCAGCAGCGTTTAGCATTTAATGTGCAGAGCTAAGTAGTAGAGCGCTGACTTTGGTTGGTTAAGAGCGCGTTCGCCTCCCCGAATTGCATGCGAATTTATAATTTTGCAATAATTTTGCCATGCATACAAAGCGGCGGCGCTAAAGCGCATTGTCTCTGTGGCGCATAAACGCCTTGCAGTTCACAACGCTCACGTGTATGTACATAAATTTATCTACTATATTCGTACAAGCATTTAGGTAGGTCTTGATGTTTTTCAGTGAATTATAGAGCCAAATGTTCACTCGAAATGCGCGGTATATAATTAAGCGACCCACACACACACACACATATACATATATACAAACAAACACACACTCACTGAGTGGCGTGAATTTATTAACTAAAGACTTTTGTAGCTATGTATGTGTATATGGTATGCAAGCGCTTGTATGTACGTATGCGAGCATATTTGTTGGTGCATTAAATTGTGCAACAAATTTGCGTTCGTATGAAACTTTAATGCGCCTCCTCGCTGCTAATGTGGCTGCTGTTTGTGGTGTGCGCGTCGCTGCCAGCGCGCGCTCAATTTGTTGAAAGTTTTGTTTTTGCACATCTACGTATGTATGTGTGTGTGTATGTATATTGTTTTGGGCATACAATGGATTATGTGAAGCGTCACTTTCGCATGGTAATCTGCTGCTTTTATTTTCTGGCCACATGAGGCAAAAGTTTTTTACATTTTGTGTTTTGGCTTGGAAATATCAAAACAAAAAACTGTATGCGACTAATGGAATCAGAGAAGAGAGGTGGTGAAAAGATGGAAAGATGGTCATCAGCATAATGACAAATGCCATTAATTACTATGTGTGCTGCTGTGATGTGTTTTCGCTTTCAGTGGACATGCGTACTCGTATATACAAACATACATCTTTACGTGCATGGCAATCTTAATTGGGTTTTAGTTGTGTGCTGCCATAACTTGAACACCAAAAATTTAATATTTATTGCTTCAAGTAAAATTTGTGCTCATGGAAAGAATTGCTTAATTCAAAATCTCTCTCTCAAAGCAAATATGAATAAATAAAATCGCACTAATTTGATAAATAAACTTTATTAAGTTAGTTAATTATTATTTCTTTTTTTTTAAGTAGGAAGTTATGCAACAGAGTGGAACAATCAGCGGAGCCGGAAACCACAAAGACTACAACTACAAATAAGAAAGAGGCTAATAAAAAAATCTCCTATTGTGCAGCGACATTAAATTAATTAACTGACATCGAGAATTAAAGCTCTGCAAAGGTTCTGAAAATTCTAGGTTGCGCAATGAAAACCGCATTAACGCTTTCTGTGCAGCGTCTAATCGATTTGTGTACTCCATAAGGAAGCAGCAAACTCCAATATCGTTAGGACATGAATCGAATATATTAACCTTAGAGTAAATGGACCGGGCCATTACTCCTAAACGGAAGGGTAGAAATATTTATGTATATATAAATAATTCTGGGCAACTGACAGCGAGCGAAAAATGGTTTTTCTTGGCAGAAATACACTCGAAGGTTGCCACTGCTTGCTGAGAGGTTACCACTGCTTGATGAGGGGTGGCCATCATTTGGTGTTACCCACTATTTAGGACTGCTAGCGGCAGGCTAATCACCTATCCTGTCAGAAAGCAAAATATAATAGATTAGCGAAACCAACGCCAAACTGAGTCTTGTCGAGGTCCTATGCTCCCGAGTGGAGTGAAAAACAAAAAAAAAGTGAGATGCATCCTACATTGATGACAGGTATTTTGGCTTTAACTTAAAATTAAACCTTCAAATTGAATTTATACCAAATTTTTAATGAATTTCTAAGTCTATAGAAATCTCAGACAGATACAAATAATAATAATCAAAATTGGAGGATGCGAATCCCATCAAAGTCATAAGTATGCGATCCTATGTTTCAGCATAGTAAAGAAAAGAGCTATCCAATCGGCCTAAAATGGGGTACTTGATCATGAAAGTTTGATAAATATGCACCTAAGGCGATACACTTAAGTATTTATATATGCGACAATACGCTTGAGAGAATTTCAGCGTAGTTTGCAGATTAATTTAATTTACTTAATTAAAGAGGAGGATTATAAGTATTTATGAGCACTGTGCATTTCAAATATAGCTCAATTTTATATATTATTGTTCATACCTACACATACACATTCACCCCTGTAAATGCATGTCTAGATGTGTATGTATGCACATAAGTGCCTATGCAGATGAGGATATTGCATTAGCGATAAACAACCAACGCTGGCGCATTGCTGCGGAAGTCACAACTGAAATTGTTGTTAAAATTATATGGAAGAAAACACAAGCAAATAAATTAATGAGAGGTTTGTCATTGGCACTGTTCGAAGCAGCTGAAGATGCAAATTGATAGGAAACGAAATTAATTGCACGACCCGTCTACGCACAAACCTATTGATCGTATGTAGGTGTGTGTTTGAACGCTCACTTAGGCAAGTATGTACATATCATGTGTATGTACATACGAGTATATACTAGCACAAAATTAGTGCAGAAATGCATCGATATTTACAATAAATTAGTAAAGCAAATATTTATTGCTGTTTGAGTGGCCGACAGGAAAGAATAATTAATCTCACAAGTTAAGTGTTTCTGTATTTTAAATGTAGGTTATTTTCAACAAACTCATCGATGAATTGATTCATTAAAAATGCAAATAAACAATAATCAGCACTTTTTAGTTGTAATAAATTATTAATTACAACTAAAAGCGCTAGACAGTTAGGAAGAATTGCGAGATATCTGTAACTCTGTTACCATTGAACAAAGCAATTTCTAAATGTGTATATGTTTTTGCGAGTGTGGATAAAACAAAAAATGTCCCTTGCATTATATAAATCATGAGATATATAATAAAAGAAATACACCTATGCATTTATACTTGGAAGCACTGACCTTGAAAGGTAGGCGGTTATAAACAAAATCGCTTGATTGTCACTGTAGTGTTGTTGCTTTCACATATAAATTTTTCGCTTGGCGAGCAGCAGAAGGTTCAAACAAGCAGACAAGTGAAGAACTGTAAGCGGCAGGGTATTGATATTGGTTACCCTACCGGATAGTTGTAAAATCACCAGAAATAAAGTTAAGAGTATTCAGTAAACGATGAATTTAAGGAATCTTTGTTTTTGGATATAGATTACAGAATTTGCAACGATATTTTAACTGAATGGATATATATTGGGTTGGGGAATAAGTTCAGAGAGTTTTTTACTTTTTTTTCTTTTACTTTACAATGATTGGTTTGCTGTTTGGAAAAGGGTAAGTATTTATTCGATAGAACTCTTTCTGCTATACAAAACTAATTGTATTTTTAAGTTATATATCGGCCGCCGTGGCCGAATGAGTTTGTGCGTGACTCCCATTCGCAACTCAGAGAGAACATCGGCTCGAACCTCGGTGACTCACCAAAACTAAGAAAAAGTTTTTTCTAATAGCGGTAGCCCCTCGGCAGGCAAAAGCAAACCTCCGAGTGTATTTCTGCCATGAAAAAGCCTCTCATAAAAAATATCTGCCGTTCGGAGTCGGCTTGAAACTGTAGGTCCCTGCATTTGTGGAACAATGTTAAGACACATTGGCAAGTCTACAGCCCGGAAAGGGTTTGGAAGTTTCAACAATGGCGAGTTTGACGTCGATGACACGTCCCGCTGCGGAGGGCCTTCCGAATTCGATTAGGAACGTCTAAAATCACTTTTGAAGGGGAATGTTCGCGAAGAACTAATCGTAAATTGGCGACTATGATGATAAAACTATTTTCAATCACCTTTATTAAATGGGACTTACAGAAAAATTGGGAGCCTGGGTGTTTTGGAGCTCAACAAAAAAAAAAAAAAAAACAAAAAAAGTCCCCTTCGCATCGCATCTCGCCCACCATCGAGCAATAGATGGTCATAAACAGTGCTTTTTCTACGGAAGCATCATGAGAGATGAGAAATGGTGCCTATACATCAATATGAAGCAAAGAAAGGAATGGGGGCTCCAGGAGATACACCAAAGCCGAGAGTCAAGCAGGATCTTCATCCAAAGAAGATACGTGTTTAGTGAGACTGCGAGGGCATAGTGCACTGGGAAATGCTTGAAAGAAATGCCACGGTTAACAAAAAGCTCCACATTGTCCAGCTACATCTCGTGAATAAGACTATACGACTGAAAAGACCTGCTCGATATGGTCAAACCGTACTCCTTCACGACAACGCCAATCTCCATGTTGTACAAGTCGTCAGAGCCGCACTCCAAGAGCTCGAATGGAGGGTCCTTCAGCATCCACCGTATTTTCCGGATCTGAAACCAGCATATTACCATATTTTCCGCTCCCTGTCAAACCATATTAGGGGCGTTCTCTCGAAACAAAGAGGTCCTTAAAAACGGGCGCAAAAACTTCTTTGACACCAAACCAGACGATTTTAGGCGCAACGGCATCAATAAATTGGGAAGTTGGTAGAGGTTGTAAACAGCAACAGCAAATATAGAGTGGATTAACTTATTGATATACTAATTGCTTTTTTGTTTAAATAAAAGTCTTCGATAAAAACGCTACGAACTTAATCCCCAACCCAATAGATAGTAGTTACAGACAAAATTCAGATGTGCGTGCGAAAAGGTTGTTTGTAGACAAAAGACAGACGACACCTCAATGCTACTGAGGCATTGAAATATGTCCCTTTTGGATTTGCTCCTAGTCAGTCAGCTTTTTTCAAATTAAGTAACCAAGTTTCACACTCTTGCAGCGCTAAAAAAAAAACAGCCGGAGGAAAGTAAGCAAATTGAATTCAGGAACAACTAGACTGTAATGCCTCAGTGACTTTGATTGGTTGAAGCTTGTTATTCAGTTGATTTTCGACAATTTTTTTACTGGCGGTATTGGGTGTTTCATCCGAGGCTTTTGTTGTTGGTCCTCACTGGAATCGGTGATTTTATATGGCGGGTCCCAAACTCTGCGCACAACCAGATATCCTTGGTTGCTTCGCCCTCACACATAAGCTCGCTCTCAAACGGATGTTACCCAGGCTTCGGCCATCTTCGTGTCGGCGATAACTACTACCGTCGAATGAAGCACGAACTGTATGAGCTCTACGACGATGTGGACACAGTGAAGCCCATCAATAATCAGCGCGCGCGTTGACTGGGCCACGTCCAGCGTATGAATGCAGACGATTCAGCAAAGAAGGTATGCGGATGGCAAGCTAGAGGACAACGACTTAGGGGTAGGTCATGCCTCCGATGGAAGGACCAAGTCGAAGGAGCCCTATCATCGTTTGATGTAACAAATTGGAGAAGTCGCACGCAAAGCAGAGAAGCATGGCGAGACAGTCGGCCTTAATCCTGTAATGGGTTATGATCCTTGATCAGGCCGTATAAGTAAGTAAATAAGGTAATGAGTGTTTTCTTCCATATAAGAAAAATTTAAGTAGGATTTAAACGCAGAAAAGGAACAAGACCGCGACCAGAAAAAAATCTGAAAAATGAATGTTTGCCAATTAATAACTGTAACAGTGTAAGGTCAGTATTGTTGAACGGAAGTGAAACATCCCTGGTTGCTAACACTATTACGCGGAGGCTACAATCTTTTAATAACAAATGCCTCCGCTTCATCTGTTGAATATTCTGCCCGAACACCATCATCCTCGACGCGCTTTGGAGATTAATGAATGAGGAACCCATCCTATGGCAAATCAAACGCAAATATTGACGATGGATAGGTCACACCCTTAGTAAACCACCACATAGCACCACGAGAATTACACTGGACTGGAACCCGCAAGTGAGCAGAGGTCGCGGTCGGCCAAAGAATACTTGGAGAAGGACGATGTTGCGCGATGTAACGGAGCAAATACAACAGCCGAATGCTTTCGAGCGGAGCAAACAAGGAAAAAAACAGTTACCTGTAATGTTCTACCATTCCCACCATAGCCACGGTAATTTTCTAGAGGTGGAAGTATAATCAGAAAACCATCTCTCTAACAGATCGGCTTTATGTTTTCATGCCTTACAGAACAGGAGTCTGTTAATAAGTTATTGGTTAACGTAAGTGTCTTTTCGGCTCATTGTTTAATCTTCTTTTCTACGCCAAATCGTGAAAGCATTTAGCTTTGGAACAATTTTGCTGCTGATTAACGAACTAATCCAAGGTGATACAAAATCGATGACGTCGGCAACTCAAAGTTAAATTCAGAATAAATGGGATAAATAACAAAAGTGCTTGCAAAGGGGATAGAAAAAACCCACGATAAACAAAAACAAAAAAAATTACAAGCTAACAATAACACGAATGGTAGTCCTATGAAAAAAAAAAAATTAGTTAATTTTCACAACAATTCAGAGCTACAAAAAAATAAGAACAAAGGGCAACCGACTGCCCTTGTGGCAATCAAGCGGCTTCAACTAACGTTGCGCGTAGAAAATAAGCACAAACGAATTTTGGCTTCTGTTATCGTTTGTGCACTCATACACATACAAAATAGAAAGTATTAGTTTAGTGAGTTGAAAGACTGAGCTTGCACTTGTGCTTGTTGTTTTGTTTATTGCGGCACATTTAATGTAATTGATTTTCATGCAAGGCTGATTCCGGTACACTTCCTCGTTGCACGAGCACTGCGCATCAAGCAACGTCTACCTGGCGTCTCTGCTAACTTAAGTGGCACTCACCTATACACATACTTGTACACTGACGGGAAAAATAAAACCCCTTGATGGATAGTAGGAACATACTAAAGGGAATCTTAAAACAAATGAGCTACCAAGGCAAAGTACGAATTCGTAACTGGTTAAGGAGTTGAAGAAGAGAACCAAAGTACATTTCGTAAAATTTTGAGATAATCATGATCGAAATGCGATCGGATACGTTCATAAAGCATGTACTCTGGGAGAAGAATGGTATAGTCACTATATTTTGAGTTTTAAAAGAGCTTTGCCTAATGCAAAGACGAAACCAAAAAGTGTATTTTCGAAGATGCTGCAGGAGCTGTAAAAATTATGAAAAGAAAAAAAGGACTTTTTAGGAGAAGGTTGCGGTAACCGGAGTAGATTTAACTGAGTAGATCTGGCTTACCTAAAGACGGCGCTTGTACACCTAAAACGGGATGCAATAATTTAATTTTGACATCACAAATGGACTTAATTTTTGGTCCCAAAAATCTTGTTAAGCTGCGAATGTTTTCTGACTAAGTAATTTTGGGCATGGTTGTAAATTTGTCTGAAAATGGGTTTATTTGTAGGTTTGAGTATAATAAGAAGTGGACTGAGGAAATTAAGGAAAGAAATTATAATTTTGTGATTTATTCAATTTTGAAAATTTTAAAATGGAGTTGTTTAAAGTTAAATATCTTAATAATGACATTTTTTTAAAAGAGAATTTCTCTTACGATTTAAAAAAGAAAATTATTTATTTCATTTTTTATGATACAATTTAATTAAAAACAAATTGGGAAATCAGTATAAAAAATATTTAGCTAAAAATAAATTTTTTGCTACACTTTTTTTAACTAAATTAAACTAAAATAAAAGAAATACCTAAAATCTAAAAAAAAAAAATTTTATTGGGTAAAAAAAATTTAACTAATATAAAAAATAAAAAAATTATTTTTTTGTTGATTATTTTTGTTATTATTGTATTATTTTTTTAATTTTTTGTTAAAATTTAATTTGCTTGTTAAAATTCTTTTAAACTAAAATAAAACAATTTTTTAACTAAAACATAAACAATTTTTTTTTTGGATTAAAAAAATTTGAACAAAAAAATAAATTTTTTAATTTGAAATATTTTTTAACTAATAATAGTTTTTTTTAATATTTTTTTTTATAAAAAAATGAATTTTTTGTTAAAATTTTTTTATGTTTTTAATTTTTTGTTAAACATTTTTTATGTTTTTAATTTTTTTATTAAAAGCTTTTACTACAATATAAAAAATTTATTTTTTTGTTAAAACTTTTTTTAACTAAACTAAACGAAAATAAAAAAATTTTAACTAAAACATAATTTTTTTTTGTTGGATAAAAAAATTTATAACTAAAACATAAAAAATTAATTTTTTTGTTAAAAATTTTTTAACTAAAAATAATCTTTTTTAATTTTTTTGTTAAAAATTGTTGAACTAAAAAGTAAATAATTAATTTAGATGTTAAAATTTTTTTAATAAAAATTATTTATTTTTTTAACTATTTTTAAACTTAATTAAAATAAAATAAAAATTTTTTTAACTAAAAAATAAAAACTTGTTTAACATTTTTGGGAGAAAACGTTCCTTCGGTATCTTTGGAAAACATGATTCCTCAACATTTGTTTTTAACTTATAGAGATAAAATTTTAGAAAATCTTTTTTAATGTTATTTTTGAAAAAAAAAAAAAATATTGTATTAGTAGCTGAGAAAATGTTCTGTAAGCCTTGAAAGTGGTATAGTGCGAATATATACAAATATGATAAACGCTTACACCCATTTTGGGTGTTTGCTCAAACTCCTTCTTCAATTTGTGGCGTGCGTCTTGATGTTTCAAGCCAACTCCGAACGGCAAATGGTTATGAGGAGTTTTTTCATGGCAGAAATACACTCGGAGGTTTGCCATTGCCCGCCGAGGGGTGATCGCTATTCAAAAAAACTTTTTCATTTTGCTGTTTCACGCACGGAGATTTGAGCCTACACATTCCCGAATGGTATTTATGCCCTAACCTCTTTGGCTACGACTATAGCAGACCTATAGCAGACAGATATGAAATACAACTCACGACAAATTATAGCACATAATTTTTTTACCAGTTTGATTATTTTGCTTTCTCATTTTTAATGCCATATTGTTAAACAAAAGTCATATAAACCTAAGTTTAAACTTGATATACAAATCAGGAAAGTTTCACAAGCTTTTCATCCAATTTTAATTAGAATTTTTAGAAAGTGTCTTGGTATGCGGATTTATAGTTCATTAAATTTTACTCTAATAAAATAGTAGTTTGAAGTTGGTGAAAACTCCCGTTAATTTTTTATAATTTTTTTCGCTGACGTTGTTGCGCGCCATACCAAAAAATGTCGTTTGTTATATGGAGAAAATGCGCAGTATTATCCAAGAAAATAGTTATAAAAAATTAACGGGATTTTTTATTAACTTCAAACTTGCACTTCATTGTACTAAAATTCAACAGTCTATAAAAATACGTACCAAAAATTTTGCTACCATATCGAATTAAAAATAATGGAGGCACGATGAAAAATTTGTTGATTTTCTCTAATTTTTGCATAAACTTTGAAAATTGAATTCGTATGACTTTTGTTAGGCAATCAGCTGTACTTTCACGCAAAAAGAGTGAACATTAAAATAAAATATAAATAAAATAGTAAAAACTGGTTGAATTATTATTGTGTCATCGTTTTGTCGCGGAATGTACTCGTATGAAGTGCTGTTATAAATGTAGAAACTAAGTTGTGTGTAGCTGTTGCTGTTCGCTTTTTGAAGCAGTCAGCAAACGGAAATGCGAGGGGAAGTATAATATACATTAGACTTTTGTTTGGGCGACGAATAATGAGTACAGCGACTTACTTTATTAGAAGGTAATGTGCGCTACAAATTTACAGTTGTTGCAGAACGGTGGAAAGGGTTGGGAGAAAGTGTGGCGCTGTTGGTAAGCAGGTAGTACATAAATTGTGTAACTGCTATGCAATTAATGCGTACACCTCAAGGCTCACTAAATTCGTTGCCACTTCGGTCTCACTTAGCACAAATTGAATAATTCCATATTAAATTTAATGAAACTATAGCAATGGGGGTATATATATATATATTTTTTTTTTCTTTGTTTTTGTTAAGCTGTGTTTTTTTATTTTCATATTAACATTCCTTTTACTTTGTTTTGCTCACTGTTAGTTGTGAATTTGACTTTTGCGCTTTATTTTGCATATCTACGTATGATACGATTATTTGCTGCTCTCTTAGCGAATTTCAAAAAATTAGTTAGGAATTTATTTATTCTCGGCTAGAGTAACAAATAGTTGACAGTGCTCTGATGCTTGGCTGTCAATTGTTCACTTAAGTACTTAAAAGTGAGCATTTACCTGAGTCAGTGAGTCAGTCACTTTGCCAGCTGGTTGGCTGGTAAGTTGGTCAGGTGCATTTGGTTTGCCTGATTGCCTGTCAGTGCTGGCATTCGTTGTTATAGCTAGCGTGACTGAGTTTCATCCGACATACATACACAGACATGTATAAATATATATGTATATGTATATATGGTAAATACTCACTAACATCTGCACAACATCGAGCACGTACCCACCAGCCCACAATCGCTTACAGCTATGTATAGCTCTCACCTTTGTTATTGATTAATTTTTACTTTACTAATTTCTCTCTACCAATATTTTTGTTTTTGTTTTTATAATTTTACTAGCTAGCGACGCTATTTCACTGTAGGTTGTGAATAGGTTTGATTTGAAGGGAATTTCCTTTGAAATTCAAAGCATTGTTTATGGGATTTTCCAGTTTTTATTTTTTTCTTCTTTTTATGGTAAATATCTGATTTTTATTCGAATTTTTCGGGGCTTTCCGAGTAATGAGTATGTCCAATTATAAATATTAATTTATATGCATATATAAAATTGGAAATATTATGTGTGTGCATATGCCCTAAGGACATTGGAACCGCTTAACCAGTTTTGGTGAACTTTTAGTCAATTTCGGAGTGGTTGCCGAACTAATTGTTTCCAAATGCTACAAGAACTTAAACTATTTATAAACTTATAAACTATAAACTTTTTGCCACACATTTCAAATTGAGTTTAATCCCAAAGTTACTACTGCCCGGTGTGACGGGTTCAAAAAATCGAATTTTTTTTACATTTTTCGGAAGAAAAACATCTTAAAAATATACTATAAGAATTGCAGACAGCAATTTCATTTATTTTTAAAGTTATAGCGGAAATAAGAGAGCGCGCAGTAGTGTGTATGAAAGCGTGTGACACGCCAGCAGCAGCTGTTGTCGAAACTTTAAACGCGTTTTTCTCAAAACCACATTTTCGAAATTTCGGGGAATCACTAACTCAAAACTATTCAACCGACTTGGCTAAAATTTTAACCCGTTATTCTAGACACACATATCTAGATCCCGGACCTTTAAAACATTTAATTTTTTAATAATAAACTTTTTAGTTTAAGCAATTTTAAGAAGAAAAAAAATTAGATTTTGAGAACTTTTTTCACGAGTCCGCCATTTTGTTTTTGTTTTTTTATTTTTATGTATAGTTTAGGTTCGGGACCCACAATAAAGTCTACAGAAAATTAATTTCTTTGAATTTTTATTTCAGATGACTTTGGAAGGCTGTGTGTTTCCCCGAACCCACTCATTTTTTTTTAAGATCTCCAATTTGACGCCAACATTTTTTAACAAATTAACATAAAATGAAATTAAAAAATTTTTTTTACAATATATACTTCAAAACACCAATAAAAACATGAAAAAACTTTAAAACGATCGCATTTTATTTTCTATATTCATGAAAAAACGTCGAGATTTCGGTCGTTACACCGGACTACTACTCTAATCATGTGAGCTTGATCTCAAAGACAGAGCTTGAACTCACATTCTCAAATTCATGGTAGTTTTTACTAATGATCTCGAAGACAGAGCTTGAGCTTACAAAAGACAAGTTCAAGGTAGCTGCTACTAGAGGAGTAAGCTTTATGTTAACAGCATCGCAAAGACAGCGATAGAGAAAGACAGGATCCTAGTTAGCTCCAATAAATGATGTGAGCTTAGTTTCGAAGGTAGGGCTTGAACTCGCTTAGGCAAATGTTTCAGAGCGCGTTAAGTGAACTAAACACAACTTTTATTCAGAAAATAAGTGCAGAAAAAAATTTGTACGCTTAAGGAAGGTGAGAGCGAGGGAGATAGTAACATTTCGCCCCATAGTCAAATCGCGATCTCAGCTTCTGTTGTTAAAGGAAAATTGCAAAAATGTAGAAAAGATGGAGCTCAATTTCTTCATGTGCTATTTCGAAAACCCTTTGACCGCATTACACTGGAGGCAGGACGCAGATAGTTCTGCGGACTCCTCGCTATTCAACTTCTAAACTCGTAGCTGTGCTTAACGGTCGTTGGACGATAGACACACATGCAGAAAAGCTGGGCTTACCATTTAATCCCCATTGCACAAGCTGTGGAACCTTTCAGAGAAGGAGACTGTTGAGAGACCTTCTCTATAAATGTCCGGGCTTGGTAGTTAGACGCGTGAGGTCATTGGGTGCCTTTTTCTTTGACAGCCTGGGGCAGCGCGCCAGCTTAACTCCCATCAACAGTTCTACCTGGCTGTAGATATCTACCCGTTGGGGATCTCATAATGGTATCAAAGCGACGCTTTAGTGCTCGTTGGGGAGTGCCAGAGTGGTACTATCTACTCCGACCATTTCACTTACTTGCCTATCTACATTATCTTTTTATCTAAATACCTAAAATAGTTGCCTACATATTTCCGCCGTGGCTAAATGGGCTGGTGCGTTATCACTATTCGGAAGTGCACAAGTTCAAAATCCCGGGAGTGAAACACCTATTTATAGAAAAAGTTTTTTCCAAAGGCAGTCGCTCCTCGGTAAGCAATGCCAAAGCTCGGCGCGTATTTCTGCCACGAAAGAGTTGCTCATAAACATGCATCTGCCGTTCGGTTGCAGCAGAAAACAGTAGGTCCTTTCACATATTGAAAAATATCAGGACGCACACGACAAAGAGGAGGAGGAGCTCGACAAAGCACCTAACACATTTTTTTCTGAAATATTTGTAATATATCGTTTAGAGTAGTTTCTGCCTTCTTCCCTAAATATCAAAGTACATTAATATAGGGAATATAAAATTGAGAATTTCTTTGTTTTATCTAAATGGACACCAATCGTTACTAAGCAAATTTTCGTGGAAGACTAGTTTTTGCACTAATACTATTACATTTTCTTTCGAAAGGTGTTTAAATATGCCATAGATTGCCTCTCCATACCTATTTGAAAAAATCATTAAAATAAATAATAAAATTAGATTATGATCTATAAGTCAGAGCACGTCCGCAATCCTATTGACAGGAAACTAGCAGGATAGGCAGATATGAAATAAAGAAAAGGATGTGCACGAAAAACTAAAAATTTAAATGGAAAATAATACTTTATCGAATTGCATGGAGAAGCAAAGCAATTAAAATTTAAGCACTCTACATACTAAAAAAAAATAAGGAAAGAACTTGTATTTGAGTATACATACATACACACCTGTTTATTCATAAATATTATATTTATACAGTGCGAGTACATATTTATGATAACCTCTATAGTTATTTTCACATATTTTCCACAATTACGAATTGTATACCAATATTTGCGTGTGGGCATTTCCGTTTACTCATACGCTAGAGTACATCCAACCACAACAACAACAACAAGAACGGAAAATAACATGCATGTGCGCATTCATACATACATACATGGAAGTGTATGTACAGGAACAAATGAAGCACATTTCAATCGATTTTTATTTTCACGGAAACTATATAAAACATTAACAGGCTAAATTAGAAATAAATGAAAATGCTTAGCGGGTAAGTGAGAGCCTGCTGCCCGCTTATTTACATAGGTAAATATTGCGCGAACGTTGAGCACGTCGAAAATGCCAGCAGCGGCGTACATACAAAATCCTATTGGCAAGACCTGATGTGAATTTCAATTGAATTAAAGTTTCCAGATGAGCTTCATAAATTGCATTGGAAACTGGTTATACATTTTATTTTAATATCTTTTTTTCTAAATTTTTCACAATTTCAACTTTTTTGGCGTTGAAAATCTTTCTCATGCAGATTTGATTTAATTCAAATTCGATTTGTGAAATAGAGCCTGTATGCTTATTTATGTAGATTTGTTGCCTTTGGCTCTTTGGCTTTCATAAAACATAAGTTGCATTAATTTTATTGGGTTGGGGAATAAGTTCATAGCGTTTTTGTATTTCCTTTTACCAGGTATATATCTATGAAATGGGACTTTTTTCAATTTCAAACGTTTATAACCAAAAAATGGTATTTAATCTTTGAAATAATAGCCATCGCTAGCGATACATTTTATCCATCTCTCAGGCAATTTGTGGATGCCGCATCAAAAAAATTGGCCATCTTTGCCCGCAAACCAGACATCGAGCCTTTTTTGGCTTCTTCGTGAGAATTGAAGCGCTGCTCGGAAAGTGCGTGGCCCATCGATGCGAACAAATGATAATCGGAAGGAGCCAAGTCTGGTGAGTAAGCCGCATGCACTAGCGGTTCCAAATCGTACGTCTCGACCAATTCCCGGGTCGCTCTTTTTCGATGTGGCGGTGCATTGTCACATTGACAGTTCATGCGGCACCCATCTTCCGACCTTTAAATTTAATACCCATGTCTTTCAAACGTTTGGAAATGGTTTTCTGGGTCACTCTCAACTGCTCTGCCATCATTTCTTGCGTTTGACCATCATCTTCATCCAACAATGCTGGCAATTCGACGTCCTCAAACTTCTAAAATCACCACTTCGCAGTTTTTCAAACCACTTGAAGCACTGTGCTCTACTTAGAGCATGTCCACCATAAGTTTCTATACTCATTTCATGAGATTGAGAAGCGTTTTTCTTCAATTGATAACAAAAAATCAATGATGTCCGCAAATCATAGTTTGAAGGCTCAAAATTCGACAATTTTAAGAGCGACAGAAATGCATTGTTATATGAAACGTAACAAACAATGAACTGAATATTGTTGACAGACGACAGGCGAAAAAAACAAGACATTTGGGAAGGTTTAAAAATACTCCTAACCACATCTTTGGACTAATAGCTGAAAGTCTCATTTCATAGATATATATGTATGTACTTTGCAACGATTTCTTTGCTGTTTGGCAAAGGGTAAGCATTCATTCGATAGAACTCTTTCTGCTCTACAAAACTATGCTAATTGCATTTTTGAGTTGTTTAATTTTTTATTAGTTTTGAGACTTAGAAATGGAATACCCAGGAGGCAAAAATTTAGAGTTCTGGTGGCATTACAAGGGGCCTCTAATTTGCGCGTCGAAGAACATCCACTTCACTTAACCTAAGCCATTATTTATAACAAATTTCTTATTTATTTATTTGTTTTGTTTTATATTTTCTTTTTATTATCTCGCATTTTTAATTTACGACACTTGCGTTAGCAACTAATAATCCATACTCTTATGATTTCATCTCATATACACCCGGTTGTAAAATTATATACACACTGTAATTTTTTTTTATAAAAATATAATTCATATTTCAAAAACCATGTAATGGGAAGTTTTAAATTTTGCACAAAATTAAAAAAAAATACTATCTAAGCTTTGAACTTTTCAAAAAAAAACTTTCAACTTTTTAACGGAAATTCTCAGAATTTTTCCGTGTATGCAGTTGTATAGCTCATTCAATTTTAGTATAACAGAGTGCAAGTTTCAAGTAGCTAGAAACTACCGTTGGTTCATAAACCTTCTCTTCCACACAAAGTTCGAGTTTACGTGCTCGAAGTTTTTTACAGAAGAAAAAACCTCGCACTGTCAACAAAATTATTTGCCAAAAGCAACAGTAATCGTTTCTAACTTAAAACTTGCATTTTGTCGAATTAAAATTCATTTTGCTATAAAACTGCATACACCGAAAAATTCTGAAGATTGTGGTTAAAAAGTTCATTGAGCTATAAAACTGCATACCCAGAAGAAGTGTATAAGAAACTTTCGAAAACTTTTGATGAAATTTGAAAGATTTTGTACATAAGTAGAAAATTTGCATTGTATGGCTCTGGCTGCAACATGAACTATATTTTTATAAAGAACAAAGCAACATAGTGGTGTGCTTATAATTTTGCAACAGGGTGAATATGAGCATAAATCGTAGGACTACGAGCTGATAAGCCAAGGTATGCTTAGTCCTGCCATAAGTTCTGTTACAAGCAAAGTCCGTTATAGATATGAAATTTTGATACTTTTTTTAATGAAGTAAATTTTATTTAAGGAGTTATATAAATACCTTGTGTTGGACTACAAAATCGAAATATTTTTTATGGCATATTCTAAAAGTACATCATCTTAAAAATATAAATTCAAAAAATCATAAAGATCGGAGCACTAGAACGAAAGTTACAGATCGTGGAAGCGCGCGCCCTTATCCATAAATAAAGTGCACGCAAAACTTTAGACGCGATTATCTCGAAGTCGTGTTTTTTGAAAATTACCGTCGCGGTGATCATTATTTATCAAAAACTATTTGACCGATTTGCATACAATTTTTTTTTTAATTATTCGAAGTTACAACCTCGTGAATCTGAACGGTTCACTTTTTATAAATATTTGCATAGTTCGCTGGAATTAATTTTGTTTTAATTTTTCAACCCCTCAAAAATAGTTTTTTTGGTGCAAAGCGGTTTTCATATCGAGAGAAATTTATTTTTGGGTAAATAAACCATTTAGATTCTCTAAAAAACATGTTTCTACTATAATCATTTAATTTTTCTGATTTCAGTTGAGCTGCTCATGCGCTACCGTGATCACCGCAAGCCTCTTCTAAAAAACGATGTTTAATAATAAGTTTTTATAAAATAAAAGCACCAAAATTTATTCTTTGAGAGTTACCCTTCCGTATGATATATGCCTCATTTGAATAAAAGTTCTAAAACATATTAAAAAAAAAAATTGTGACAATCGTCCATTTTTTCGGGCTCACAAGATATATAACCCCTTAATCATGAAAATATTAAACTTGTTTTGTAATTTTCATTCGAAATGGTCACCATTTGCTTTTACACAAGCCTTCAAACTATTAGAACTTTCAGCAATTGCAGCACGTACGGTTTCAATACATATTGACGTCGCTGCTCGGACCAAAGATTGTTTGAGACTATCCAAATTTTTAAGAGGTCTTTGACAGACCATGTTCTCCAATTCTGACAACTGTGTCCAAACTGGAATCCAATGGATTCAGATCTGGTTTTCCAAACAGTCACTCTTCTGGGGTTTTTGCGGAAGGGGAATCTTGATAGAGGATGCAATGCTCTCCATTGAAGAGAGTACTGCTCAAGTGCTTCCCATGCCTTGAAAAACATCCTCGTGGTACACTTTTACCCCGGTCTTAACCTCGTTTTCGCTGATATAAAGAGATGTGACGTCTTTACCAGACACTCCCACCAAACAATTACTGAGGCTGGATGGTGGCCACGCTGAACCCTTGGAACAACATTTTTTGCGCCTGTAGAAGTCTTAGCATAGACTTGTCGTTTTGTTTATTAACGAACTCTTCAATGGAGAACATTTTCTCATCGGTGAAAAGAATATTTTCATGGTCGTTGACCGGGTGCCACCGAAGAAGTTGCTTGCATTTGACGAGTCTAATTTTCTTTAAGCGCGTTGTCAAAAGATGAGCAGTTTAGCAACCGAAGGGTTTAATGTCGATATCATTCATTTCCCCTGAAATTCTTTCTCGAACGGCTTTGTGGCTGCACTGGTTCGAGCCACGCGTTCTGCCGTTTGAATTTATATATATTTTATATAAAATTAGATGTTTTTGTATGCTTCTCAATTATTTATTGACTTGCGTTTCGATATTTATTCTAAATATTTCTGGTTTTATTTTTCACGAATTACTTCTGTTTGACAAGTTTTTTATCAGTATTTTTACATTCATTCTCTTTTTATGATTTTTTATGGTATTTAGTTTTTATTATTTATTATTTATTATTTATTATTTATTATTTATTATTTATTATTTATTATTTATTATTTATTATTTATTATTTATTATTTATTATTTATTATTTAATATTTATTATTTGTTATTTAATCTCTATTATTTATTATTTATTTTTTATTATTTATTATTTATTATTTATTATTTATTATTTATTATTTATTATTTATTATTTATTATTTATTATTTATTATTTATTATTTATTATTTATTATTTATTATTTATTATTTATTATTTATTATTTATTATTTATTATTTATTATTTATTATTTATTATGTATTATTTATTATTTATTATTTATTATTTATTATTTATTATTTATTATTTATTATTTATTATTTATTATTTATTATTTATTATTTAGTATTTAGTATTTAGTATTTATTATTTATTATTTATTATTTATTATTTATTATTTATTATTATTATTTATTATTTATTTCTTATTATTTTTTATTTATTATTTATTATTATTATTTATTATTTATTGTTTATTATTTATTATTCATTTTTATTTTTTATTTGTTTTTTTTTTTTAATTTTTTTTTATTATTATTTATTATATATTGTTTAGTATTTATTATTCTTTATTCTTTATTCTTTTTTTTCATATTCCATATTTTAACATTTAATTGTTGGCTTATTTTTAATTATCATAGGTATTTATCATAATTTTTATATTTTTGAAATTTTTAAAATTGTTGTTCCAATTGTTTTTTGTAAATCCAATTACTTGAATCCTCCTACAAACATCTGTAAAATAGTCACGTACAAGCCATTTGTGCAAGTATAGTTGAAATAACAAGATTATTATTATTATTATTTGTATATTCGTGATTATGCAATGCTTTTGTATATATAAATATTTATGACAATAACTTTCTTTTTTTAATTAAAAATCCACCTTGAATTAATTTTTTAAATATTTATATCCACTTAATTCCAAATTTATATGTTCTTGGTTGCTATTTTCGCTCGCTTGAATTAAATTTTTCCTGGCTTTACACCACATCAGGTAATTTTGAATTTTTTCCATATCTCATAATGACTTTATATACCGCTTTTTTTTCTAGGCGCATAATTTTTTTCGAACTCACAACGTCTTAGACTTATAATAAATAAATAAACAGATTTCCTCAAAAAATGTATTTACTTTGTATATTTAGATTTTTAGGATTTTCTGGCTATTAGAAATTTACATATATTTTTCAACACACTTTTACACTTTCTAAAATTCACTAATATTTATTTCTCCCACAGCGCTCATATTTTCTTTCACATTAACTTTACAAATTCTCTGCTAACCCATTCGAAATTTTCTTTATATTGCATTTTACATTTAATAATATTTCAAAAATTTTTTTTCAATTATTAATTTTTTTTTATAAAATTCTCACTTTTCTTTTCACATAACTTTCGTGTAGCTGCTTAGAGTGCGCGCGCGCCCGTCATCTACACCGTGTTACAAATCGTTCGTACGACTAACCGACCGGTCGCTTACAAAGTGCGGCTAATGCAACGAAAGTCACCACGATGTTTTGCCGTGTGAACATCGTGGCCGAAGTAGCGAGTTGGAATTTGAAGAAGAAGAGGAAAATATTAAAAAAGAGCAAAAAGCAAGCAACACAAAAAACACAAAAAAAAAACACGAAACGAAAGGAAAACACGCCGTGGCAGCAATAAAAGAAAAAAAACAAACGCGTAACTCCCATCAACCAACGCGGGCTACTCTCGACCCCTTCACATATCATAGAAATGCTTATTACACCACTGACCCAAAGATTTCCTGTATTTTCGTACCGAAATGAGGCAAACTGTAAATGTGACGTATGCTTGTGTGCGTTAGCAGCATGTCTCACATGAAGGCAGCAGGAAATCACTTGCACTTCATTGCACCCGCTCCATTGCCATCGTTGTGCCTGCCCTTGCGTCGTTTTCTCTGCTTTCTGCCTTTACGTGTGTGTGTGTGGCTCATTTTAGAGTGGCATGGGAGTGAACTGAGTATTATTACGTCTATTCAGCTTATTGAAGGCTTTTTCCGTATTCGGTTCGCGTGCGTGCGTGCGTCTGTCTGCTTGCATTCAGTTTTTTATTTTCTTTTTGCTTTGTTTTTGTTTAGGTATGTGAGTTTGTGTGCGTGTGTGCGCATGCTGGTTGCGTGCGCGCAAATGTGCATGTGCTGAGTTACTCATACGCCACACGTGCACCGCATACATCAACATAACACACTCGCACTGCAGGCGGAGCTTCACTCGTTCTATCTAATAATAAACTACCGTCCTTCCTTCCTTCCTTGCTTCTTTCAAACTCCCACCCCTTTTGCAAATTCTCTCCATTAGCACTCGTTTTCTAACAAATGTGTGTGTGTGTGATCCTAGCCATACTTCGATATTTTGTGCTGTCTTTTCTGTCAGTTTCCAAGCTTTTTTCTGCTTTTCTGCTGTTCGTTTAATTTCCTTATTTGTTGGCGTTGGGTTATAGTTTTCTTTCATGTTTATTTTTTCCTTATTCGTTCTTCAATGGGCGCTGAGCATTTGGCCGCTCATTGTGGGCTTTTAGCCAGCTTACATCAGTGATTGTAGCTCTTTGCTTTGTATTTGTGCTTTTGTTTGTTCTAAAGACATTAGCAGCGGCCCGCCACATTTCCTGGCAATGCTCGGTCTTTAGGCGATTTTTGTTGTTATGTTTGATGCCTCAGTTTGTTTTGCTGCTTTAGTTCGTGGATTCCTTCAGCTTTTGTTCTTGGTTATTGTCTCTTCATTGCACTATTCGGTATTTCGATTTGAATTCCTTATTTAACACGTGCGTTATCTTTTCTTTGCTATTTGCGTTTAAGCCCAGCAGCCGCTACATGCATCCGAAGGGAGAGGAATTGGTGGCGTTCATGTATGACATTAATTACGTCTGTCTTTACCTTCAGCAGTACTCGCCTATCTCGACAGATAAACATGCAATTCTAACTTGAAATATGACAGTAATTAGCTTCAAATGCACACCCAATATTTTCTTCTTTAAGGACAGGCGAGTATTTTTACTAATTACGAGTAAACGCTTGTATTGATGACTTTCGCGTCGTCGGCAACCCCAACTAAAATTTTGTGATACAAATTTTCGTAAATTACCAAATGCGCTGTTTAAAGCGAGTAATTTGCTTTAGAAATGAGCAACTCGTTTCATATGAATCAATTTTTCAACCAACTTCTTAATAAATAACATTTCTTGGTTTATATTTGAATAAAATAGTTACACCTTAGGGAGAAATACTCCATTTCGGCATCACTACCAGTCAAAATACAGGTGAAAATTGAGATCACGGAGGACTTAAGTGCTACACTTTCCGACAGAATAGAAAGAAAAGTCTTACAATATGGGTGCCAAATAGAAAGCGTTTGAAAAACCTTTGATGGAGAGCTATTTTTGAATAAGGTTGTCATCCGTCTAAATAGTTAAGACTAAGAAAAGTGAGTTCAAGTGATTGATATTGCAAAATGGGTATAAGAAAACTGCCAATAGCGGATTCCAGGTGTCTCTCAGGTTTTGAAAGTTCCGGGACTGGCTTAAATTTATATCCCAAGCTTCCGGGAGCCTTGTGTTTTTTGGATTCCGAAAATCTTGAGATTGTCTTATATTATTATTGGAGCCCTGGTATCAAAATTTTCCACTCGAATTTGCATCCCTAGTACAAAACGAACTGGTTGAGAATTATTTATTAGAAACATTTTGTGAAATGTTGCCAACTAACCGAAAATCAAAAATCCTAAATTTCAATTTAAGTCGAACACTAAAATAATGAAATGAAAAAAAAACTAAAAACAGCTAAGCTACCAAACAAAATATGCTCAGCACTTTTGTCCACGAGAGCTACTACTCTCACACACACAATCGGCATATCACGTCAGCAATGAAAAGTCGCCCCGCGTTAGTTCGAGATACGTGGACAAAAATGAGCCCACCCAATTTAAAACAGAAAATACTCTAAACAAATTTTCGAAGAAATATCATGTCCTTTTAAGGATTCCCTGCCTTCATATGAGTATACAGTGGTAATAGTGGCTTGGCTACTTCAGCAAAGAAGACAGGCCTGTGAAAACGATTTCCCTCTGAATCGTTCAGTGACGGCAGTGACCAAATATTCAAACAGTCACAAAAAGTCGAAAAATTAGTACTAAGCGCAATTAATTGGGGCAGATGATAAAAAATTTCATAAGTTAGCAAGAAATATATTGAAGAGAACTTAAATGAAAATTTGGGTATAAAAAAGCGTGCACTGGGCACTGAGAATGCTTACACCCTGGGACGAGTAGCGGCAACTGGTTGGATGGTTGGTTGGTTGGTTGAAGTGGCGGTTCACCTAGTGCCCAATTAGTGCTTCCGCACCATTTTGTTGCCACATCCTCACTGCACACAAGTCATACGATTATTTCTTCCCCACTGTATCAAGTCTGTGCGATTGAGTAATCTTACAAAGTTGCTTACGTCTATGCCAGCCAGCTCTTCGAGGTTTTCAAAAGGCAATTGGGCAAGAGTTAACATCCTTGCACTCCATAGGGCAGGGCAGTTACAAGGGAAGTGCAATGTACAATAGTTTCTTTTTTCTCCGGCTGAGTGAGTTGTAAACATTTTTTAAGAGTTGTTTCTGAGCGGCTTGGATAAAACTTTCAGTCGCATTATGAAACGAAAATTTGTCTGAGAAGCCCGCAATCCAAACAAAAGTAGATGCGGTGAATAAAATGTCTGGAAAAGCACTACAGCAGTTTAAAGTGGCAAAGTCGGTGTAGAAGCTTATTTTCTAGTAGAGCCCGCACACCTGGCTTAAGTTGCAAGGATAATTTAAAAGATACGGGATTCACAGAAAAAATCAACCCTTATACGATTCGGAGTGTCCTTTGACAGTGAATTTTTGCTTTTGAATATTCAAAAAGAGTCACTTGTATGCAAATTTTCGCACAAAACTAATATAAAGGCGGCTATATACTAGGTATATACCAGACTTTTTTTCAATTTCAAACGTTTATTAACAAAACTAGTTACAAATTTAATCTTCAAAATAATAGCCAATACTAACGTCACATTTTTCCCATCTCTCAGGCAATTTGTGGATGCCGCGCCAAAAAAAATGGTCGTCTTTGGCCGCAAACCAATCATCGCGCCATTTTTTGGCTTCTTCGTGAGAATTGAAGCGCTGCTCGGATGCATCGATGCTATTTTGAAGGAAAATCTAGCGAGTATTTTTTTGTAGAAGAAAGACTTTTTATTCATGTTATGAAGAGTGCATTTGACTTAAGGGCAATACATTGAAAAAAAGTAGGAACGTTGAGATGTGTCGAGGGAAAAGAAAACTTTAACTACCAATTGACACACAATTATTAAATTAATTGGAATAGAAAGAAATTACAAATATATATAAAAAAATACCAGTGGCATAAAAATCAGAGAGATAAAAGTTTAACGTTTACAACTAACGAGTTTTGTAAGATTTTTATTGATGTAAAAAACTAACAGATAGAATATAATAATAATAATAATATCAATAAAAAATTTTGCTTATTTTTTTAATTGATGAAATTATGAGTATTACAGCGTCCGTTACACCAGGCTGTGCTTTTATACCTGATCGAAATTAAAGCGTTTTTGAAGTCCACGCAAGTCATAGCTCAAAATCTAAGCTGTGAAATTTTTCATAGTCCAACTTCACATAATTTGTCTGGTAACCATTAATAAAATTTTTGGTTTCCTTTTTATTAATCATCAGAAAATCGGTTTCTTGGCTTCCAATTACTATGAAAAAATTTTGGAATCGAAAAAAATCGGTACAAAGAAATTTTCTTCAACAAATGGATTTTTTGAAAGTTTACGAAAAGTTGTCTAAATGTTACATTTTTATCTGAGAATTGATAGCTAAACTAACGCTATCGCCAAGAAAATGCAAATCCCATTCATATAAAAAACATTTTTTTTTAACCATAAAAACGTGCCTTTTTCAGCCTTCGAAAATTTACAGACGGTCGGTTTTCGGCAGCCACTGGCAAACCTCCGAGTGTATTTCTGCCATGAAAAAGCTCTTCATAGAAAACATCTGCCGTTCGGAGTCGGCTCAAACATATTTATATTCTTTATAATCTACAATAATAAACCTACATACAGTGTCATTACAGTTCATTATTTCATACATACACCCACGGACAGCATATTAAAAATACGTAATTTACGTACAAAAAAGTATTAATGAAAAAATTACTGGCCTTCGTTAAATAGTGAAATCACATAGCGGCGTCGGGGGCAAAAATTATGACAAATCAAAGAGACTTTTGAGCCACTTCAACTTTGATTGTACTTGGTTGTATATAAAACTAATGGGACACAAAACTGCATACCCAATTTGCTCTTTATTTGTTTGTTTTTGTTTTTGTTTTGAGTTCAGATTGTTAGTTTTGAATTTTTGTGGAACATTTTAGGAATTTTTATAAATCTTATGCGGAACATTTTTAGGACATTTGTTGTAGAATGAGTAACAATTTTACTAAAAATGTGTGAAAATTAAAAAAGTATTAAAGAAGAGTATTCCAAATTGGTCCAATACTACTTTAAAAATAATTACATATTGTTTAAATTTAACAGACTGTAATTTAAATGAAAATAATAAAAATAAAATAAAAAAATTGGTCACAATATCACATTTCTATTTAGCGGTCACGATATGTATGTGCGCACACAACTAAAATATTTGTAGCACGCAAATAAAAAAAAAGAGAAAATAATAATTTCCGCTCTTCTGGCTTATTCATTTTTCGCTGATCCTACGTATTTTAACATAACTCAAAAAGTTAGTTACAATTCATTTCAATTGTAACTTAAATTTACCGAAAATACATCATTTAAAACACTCTACCAAATTTCGACTTTGAATAATTCTTCCAATTGTAATTATTTTTTCAAAATTTTATCAGTTTACTTCTTACAACTAAACCAATTATGCACAAAATTTACGACGATGTTCAAAAGAGTTTCACCAGTTGACATGGAATCACTCCGAAGCTAAACTTGTGTTGCTCATACGCCGATATCAATATATAATTTTTAACACTAAACCTGTCGATACTTTATGTATTCCTTCCTACCAAAGTGGGTCAAATGACCTGTCTTTAAAGTGTTATATATGTAAGCTTGAATAGGATAGGATTAAATAGTAATTAATTAAATACACTAAGAAAATTGATTACAAAATTAAAATGAAATGAAGTTAGCAAAATTACTGCAAAATTACGACTGTTGCTGCTGAGTGGTTACGCTGACGACTGACTCTTTTTATCCTTGTTCTTGTGCCTCTTCTCTACTTCGTACAGGGTTATTACTAGTATGATTCAGGGCTGCCATCTCACATATATATTACTAAGATCACTTATATAAATCTTGAAAGACACATTCGATGTATTTTTTAATGAAAGTCGTTATGGCAAATGGCGATTCAATAATGTTATTTCTATATTAAGTTTAAAATGGGTCATTTGACTCGTCATGCTAGGTTTAGTATTAAATAATTAGTTGATATCTTCACTCTGCTTGTTGTAGCCGGGAGCAAAAAATAGTTCCTGATCGTCCTGCTTATGCATCTCCTCACAGAAATAAATTCTATTAATGAGCGCATTTGCAGACAACTCAATGGCATACCCACCTGCGCTGCTTACATATTTCCACCGTGCGCTCGATTATTGAACAAATACATTTTTTATGCGTTGTTTGCCAGTACTATGCTTGGCGGTATAGTTTATGGGATATATAAATACGTGTATAGTAAATATTGTTTGTTTTACTCGCTACTGTTGAACAGAGAAGATACTCTACAGCTACTGTTACTGTTATATTATCTCCCAATAAAAAAGGCAGCGAAGGCATAGATAAATTGTGAGCGCATCTATAGCAGTTTTCTCAGAAAAAATATAAATATATATATAGAAAAGTAGTTTAGCTTCACTAAGTATCGTACGTCACCGAGTTACTAGCTGCTCCTCGTAAATTTTATGCTCCAATAGCAATGTGGAAAAATATTTATTGGAAAATTGTTGAAGTAAACTCATCAGAGCATGAAGAAAATTCAGGAGGTTTTTTGTATTTTCAAACAATTTTTTTAAATGCTGGCCAACATATTTATTATAGAAAGCACAAAAACAAAAAACAAAAACAAAAAAAAAATGTTGACAGCGAATTCAGAGCGCCAAGAAATGCAGTCAGCTTGCAACTAAATACAAAATGCTTCTAGACATTGAGGCAGGCGGTGGGGCAGTATGATGCAGGAGGAATGGAAATTAACAAACCGTTGAGTAGCTTCAATGCAAAAAGATTTCAAAGTCGCTTTCAATTAAAATCCATACAAAAAACAACAAACACAAAAAATTACAAAATCGAAATAGAAATAAAAAATTCGGAAAAATTGCTTTGAAAGGGAAATTAAATTTTTCGCCATTTTCGTTTACGACTGCAGCGAGGCGCAATTACATTACTTTACCACTCAAGCTGGTCTTTTGATTTTCAAGTAGAGCGCTACCACCACCCCATCCCATTCTCTCTCAACAACTACCACTTTTTTTCCTGAAACTCGCACAGTGCGCAGGGGCGGTGCAGGGAGACGACGAAAATCTTTATTGCCATTTGAAAATAGTGAATGACAAAGACACGGTCAGGCAAAAAACAAAAATATGGCGTCACAGTGGGCCGAATTATTGCCAGCAAAAAGCAGCACCGAAAACAGAAAATGGAAGAAGCAGCAGCAGCAGCAGCAGCAGCAGTAACATTGCACAAACAGCAGACGCCATTGAGTTTCAGAAGAAAAATGCAAGCTACTGACGCGCTTAGCAACCGACAATTCAACCCAAAAAAAGGCGTGAAGGCAGCAGCAATGGAACCGCAAATCAGGCATACAACACATACACACACACTCACTTATGCACGCAGCTATGCAAGCAGCACTCCGGCTAAGCTCTATAGGGATTAAAAACATGGCTAAAGAAATGGCTACATACGAGCTGAAGTTGCATGTGTGTCACGCAAAGAGATTTTTCTGTAACGATTACAAAGTCAGTGCAGTAGAAAACAAAAAAAAAAAAAAACAAAATAAGAAAAAAAAAACGAAAGGAAATAAATATCAAAAGTTGCACAACTGCTGGCATTTTGGATTTCTTCGACTTGCTTTTTGCGAATGCACAAATAATGGAAAGCCAGTTAGTTGTTTGCATATGCAATTTAAAAATGTTGCAAAAAACGTGTATATGCATTCAAATTTTGTTTTTTTATATTTATTTAAAAATATATATTGAAATCGGGAGCTACGAGGCGTATGAGTAACCCAAGTTTAGCTTCTGGGCGATTTCATGTCAAGTGAAGCAAATATTTTGCACATTGTCGTAAGTTTTTCGGAAAAGTCTCTCGAAGTTTTCGAAATTTTATTTGTAGGCTTCTTAAGTATAACAAATAAACTGAAATTTTTTTTTATTTAATAATTACAGTTTTCAATATGAAAAAAAATGTATTTGTTTGTTGAAAATTTCCCGGATTTGCTTTTTTTTGTTTTTGTATCAAGTTTCATACTGGAATCCTTATAACCCTTACGAATTTTTTTTTTTTATTCAATTTTGTTTTTAACCTTTATACTGTTATTCCTGTATCTGTATTCGACTTATATTTAAAAATGTACAGAGACCCAGTAAATTTCGTTTTTTAGGCCAAAAAATCATTTAAAAATTATGGTATAGAAAAATTTTCAAAAAAATTTGGAATAAAGTTTCAGAAAAAAACTTAATTTTTTTTGTTGGAAATTTTTGGAATTTGTTTTTTTTTTTTGTTACCAAGTTTCATCCTGAAATCGAGTCCTTTTCATTGTTATATAATATTCTACACTAAATTTTTTTGTCTAGTTTTGTACTGAAATCCATCTAACTTTTCGGGTTATCGTTAAAAATGTATGGAGAATCAGTATAAAATACTGCTTTAATAAAACGCTAAGGCATACGTATATTATGCCCGTTTACACATAAATCAATCAAATCGGCGCTACGTACATTAGTTAGCCGATACACGGCGTTTTTTACTGGTTCCTTGAACATCCAAATTCTGGAATACTTGTGTAAAAATGTATGAGGAATTAAGGAAATTTAGAAGAGATTCGAGTCTCCAGTTATATCTCTGCTGCTGTGCTGTCAACAAATGGACTATCTGAGAGAAAAAATTACCCTTAAGTAGGCAGCTTTAGCCCTTAAGAAAGGTACTGGCTTCCACTAGTATAACTCCAGACCACATCACATCGATAGAGACTTGGAAGAATGGTTTCAAAATGGCAACAAGTTATCTAAAAAGCGATGCAACTCTCTCCTAAATCAGATCATTTTTGCTGGGCTAAATAGGATCTCCAATGTCGTGCAAATATAATGGAGAAAATTATGTTCTAAGAAGTATCAAATATGCTGTGCCGCATCCATTTTGCCATAGTTCGGAACTAGTATTCAAGTCAATGCAAAAGATTTAGTAATAGGACTATGAATAAGTTCGTGCGGTTTTACAACAGATGGCGTAACTTGATTATTATTCCATCGATCCACATTTCCAAACATTCATTGGAGAGCTACTGTCGTAAGGCGCAAACGTCAGTATAAGTTTTTTATTTGAAGCGTAAACAACAATATTTTTATCACACTTGAAAATGTCGAATTTCGTGCCAAATAATGTGTTTTTGCGGGGAATTCTTCTTCATTATTTTAATATGAAGAAAAAAGCAGCCGAAAGTCATTGTATCTTGGTGGAAGTTTATGGTGAGCATGCTCTAGCTGAGCGAACGTGCCAGAAGTGGTTTGCACGCTTTAAAAGTGGTGATTTTGGCTTGGAAGACGAAGAACGCGAGGGTGCGCCGCCAAAGTTCATGGATACCGAATTGGAGGAATTGCTCGATCAAGATCCCGCTCAAACGCAAGAAGAGGTTGCAACAACTTTGGGAGTTGATCAATCAACCATTTCCAAACGTTTAAAAGCCATGGGAATGATCCGAAAGGTAGGCCATTGGGTGGCGTATGAATTGAAGCCAAGAGACGTTGAACGCCGTTTTATGGCATGCGAACAACTGCTTCAACGGCACAGAAGAAAGGGTTTTTTGCATCGAATTGTGACTGGCGATGAAAAGTGGGTCCATTACGACAATCCAAAACGTCGGACAACGTATGGATACCCTGGCCATGCTTCAACATCGACGTCGGCGCAGAATATTCATGGCCTGAAGGTTATGCTGTGTATCTGGTGGGACCAGCTGGGTGTTGTGTATTATGAGCTACTGAAACCGAATGAAACGATTACGGGGGATGTCTACCGACGACAATTGATGCGTTTGAGCCGAGCACTGCGAGAAAAACGGCCGCAATACGCCGATAGACACGACAAAGTTATTTTGCAACATGACAATGCTCGGCCACATGTTGCACAAGTGGTCAAAACATACTTAGAAACGCTCAAATGGGATGTCCTACCCCACCCGCCGTATAGTCCAGACCTTGCGCCATCCGATTACTATCTCTTCCGATCGATGCAACATGGCCTGGCTGACCAGCACTTCCGTAATTACGATGAAGTCAAAAAATGGATCGATTCGTGGATTGCGGCAAAACCGACCGAATTTTTCACAAAGGGAATCCGTGAATTGCCAGAAAGATGGGAAAAAGTAGTAGTAAGCGATGGACAATACTTTGAATATTAAATTTGTAACCATTTTACGTCAATAAAGTTTCAAATTTCGAAAAAAAACCGCACGAACTTATTCATAGACCTACATAGTCTTACATTCTATGCCCCTTAGTTTCGACTTTATTTTGTAAAAAACTTCGAGCCGCTGTACAATCATTTACCTTTATCAACAAAAAAAAAAGAAATAATATTATATTGTAAATACTATTTCATGTTAGTAATAGTTTGTTGGCTTTAGATTTTTTCAGTACCTTCTTTGAATCGATTTTTTCTAACTTAGATGTGAAGTACAAACGTTAGCTGTTTAGCGCGAATAATTCAAATCGGCGCGTTGCACTTTCATGAAGAAATCAATTTAAGAATTTTGTTCAAATAACACCATAAAACACGTCCAGATTTGTAAAACTGCAGGTCAAAGACTTTCGGCAAAGACAATGCGCCGACTCGGCTCGCACTGTCTGTTAGAAATATTTTAGCCGAAGGTATCAGCTCAGTGGTAGACAAGCAGGCTTATTCGCCGGATTTGCAAACAAATTGCACTCTCTTTGGCTTCAAAGTTTATTATACTTCGATCGAAAGCAATATCTGCTAGGTGTCCTAAAAGATTAATATTAGAATTTATCTTAATTTTTTCCTTTGACACAGAATAAAATTTGTTATAGAAATATCCTAAATGCAATACATTTTAGCAGGAATAATAATAAAGTATAAAACCATATGGAAACGGGTACTCTTTTACTTTTCGCTGTGAAATATTTTACTACTAGGAATCTTTTATCCGTTTATCCGAGAGACGAAGCAGTTTAACCACATAGGGATTTAGACAGGAAACTTGTGTCCAAATTAATGGTAATATCATGGGCCCTCTGCCACTCTTGTCACCTGGGCGCTGTCACCTAACCTAACCTACGAGAAGCTCACGATTGATATGTTACAAATAAGGGTCGTCGAATTCGGGAACTTTTTATTTGGTTCTACAATTATAATTTCCAAGTAGGACTACAACCACAAAACGAAAAAAAATTCCACGCTCCCAATCTCTCAACCCCACCTTATAACTCAACGATACTTTAAAATTAAACATTAAAAGTTTTCTATTAAAACAAAGACGCATTTCTATTAAATTTTAAACCCAAAAAAATGAAACATATAAGCAATTAACGGCTTTTCGGGCATTTATTATTATCGTAAAGCAAACTAACACAATCGGCTGCATAATCGAAGAAAAATGCCCAACTTTGCCAGACCACAATTCAGCCATGAGTTCCATTGAATGAACTAAAAGTAAGTATTCGCCAATGCATTGATGCGTAATTTGTGCAAAAACTTTTGCGAGAATTTAGAATTTATACATAAAAGTCAAACCAAGCAGATTTATGGCCATATGTTGCAAAATAGTAGAAACAAAGCTGGCTTAGGGAAAGGCAATAAAAAAAACCAATTGAATTTGAAGTTTGCCTACAAAAACACCAAAGTGTAAAAATTTAATTGCCAGCAAAGACACGCACACAAATGCGAGTGAAAAATTGGATAAAGAGTAAGTAAGCGAACAAAATGGGACAAGTGGTAAAGTTGGTAGAGTCATAAATCGATGCGATGCCTGGATGTATGCTACAGTATTTGCCTAGAGATATAACAGTTGTACAGTGAAACAAACAAAGATGGGCATCTATGCTGCTTATATATGAGGCACTCGCACTAAATAGACGAAATATTTATTTTCCAAATAAATTGGAATGGATCAAATTATTTATATTTTTATTACTTTCGGTTGTTTCGGTAAAAAAGCAAGCTTTTGGGTTTTTTCGGCGAAATAGGTTTCGTTAGTTTACTTATCAAATTTTCACAAAAAAGACGCAACATTTAAAGTATGACTATTTTCCTTCTACAGACAGAAAAAAGGGGCCGCCAGTCACTTAGATGGATAGACGGTGTAGAAGAAGACGCAGGCTTATTGGGATGGACGCTGGCACGAAACCAAGACAATTGGAGGCATATGCTACAGCAGGCGAATACCCGACCAGGTTGGTCCAGGCAACAATGATGATGATTGTCCTAAATTTTAAGAGCAACATATTGAAAAATGAAGTAGACTTATCTGAAACACACAAAAAAAACCGTGAAGGGACATCTTTTGTAAAACCTGCGGTTAGAGTTGTATTAATTAGGGACCAGCAAACGCTGCATCCCGCCAGAATTGAAAAAGAACAATTCTCGCCCATTTTCTTCATCGTTGCATGGTTTTCAGGAAAACCTTGTTACAATCAGCAGTTATGCACCAAAAAAGAATAGAGTGGTTAATTAACTTTGGTCCGTTCATTTTACCAAAGACTGTGAAAGCGAAGCCAAAAAACCATCGCCCATTATTTAATACATATAATGCACACAAAGCCGGCATCGATTGCATGGATCAAATGATCACACTTTTCACATCAAAACGGCCTTCACGTCGATGGACCTCGATGAACCTTTGCTTCAATTTGCAGCATGTTGGATGTTCTGCCATTGGCAACGAACAAATTGGTCCTTCCAAAGCACGAAAATCATATTCCCAATTAACTACTCTGGTAGTTCCCGATAAACTTAACTGGTTATGGAATCGTTTTTCAACAAACCAATTACTATTCCTGGGCATATTGTAGTCAACCAATCAATAGGATCCAAGAATCCAGTGTGTCAACAGCACTCAAACGTCTCTTATACGTGGTTGCCTCGCCTTTTACCGAATCCATAAATAAATATCATTTCATATTTTACCATAAATTTCATTGTAATCGAGTCTTTTTTCTTCAACCTTCCTCGAAAAGAGTCAAAATGAAGAAGAAAACAAAACACATTTTTTTTCACAAGATATTTTCAGCTATTTTTGCTTCTGTGGGTAAAGCCATGCATGCCCAAACCAATGATAAAGGTAAAAAATTTAATTTATTCTAAAAAACTTAAAAATGAATTATAAATGTGTTGCATTTGCCACATATTCCCTTACAAATGCATGTAAATAAGTAACAGTCAGGCCAGACTCGGGTGCCCAACCGAAGGTTTTAGAAAAGGTGTGCAAGGAGGGGGGTTAAAAATTGCAGTTGCAGTTGGTTTAGCCGCTATTTAATTTCATATTAAATTGAGAAGAAAATATTATAGTTTCTGTTGTGTGAGATATAAGATCTTTTTCAGAATTCCGATTTATGTAACATAGTGCTAACCTCTAAAGGTATACTGTCAAAATTTTAAGGCATTCGGTTTATTATTTACCGAATTAAATGCTTTAAGCGACGCTACTTTTGCTATTTTTAAAAACAATGAAAACAAAGCAATTTGGTGTGTTGATTTATCATTGTTTTCTTATGAAAAAAAAATACCGTTGAAGCAAAGCAATGGCTCTCCTTCTTCCTTCCCTTCTCCTTTCTCCTCATCACAACGGACGTTATTTCAATATTTGTCCAAGTGTGCCCTAAGCTAGGGTATGCTGACCTTAAATGTGGCCGTACCGGCACCGATGATGCTGAACGTCCTCTTCGTCCAGATGAGGCAGCTACTTCAGTAAATATTGAAAAACCCCTCAAAATCATTATGGACAATCGCAAAGTTAAGTTGCGAAAGATAGCTGACATCTTCAAGATATCAAAAGGCAGTGCGTTCACTGTTTTTCACGAATATTTGGGTATGAAGAAGCTGTGGTCGAAATGGGTGCCGCGTTTGCTCACGCCGGAACAAAAAGAACCACGAATTGATGGTTCAAATCGCTGTTCGGACATTATTAAGTATGATAAGTCTAAGTTTTTGCGTCGATATTTGACAACGGCAGTCATCTGAGTGAACTTGACCCGGTGAAAGCTATCCAAGGCGACCAAAGACGCAACAGTCAGCTGAAAAGGTTATGACGTCGGTATTTTGGGATTCGCATAGTATAATTTTCATTAATTATTTGGAAAAAGGCGAAACAATTAATTCTGGTTATACCTGTGAATTATTGGAACAATTGAAGGAGAAAATAGCAGAAAAACGGCCCCATGTGAAGAAGAAAAAAGTTCTCTTTCACCAAGACAATGCACCGTTTCATAAATCGGTTAAAACGATGGTTAAATTAAACGAATTACGTTTCGAATTGTTTCCCTACTGGCTGTTTTTGGACATAGACAAGCTACAAACTCGTTGGAATGATTGTATCATCGCCAAAGGGGGCCACATCGATGAATAAAAAAGAATTTTTGAAAAAAAAAATGTTATTTTCTTATTCAGGCCCGGGACTTATTGACCAATGTGTTAATTTATTGTTTTACTGAACTAAATTCCAAAGGTATGCTTTATACCGCCTAACTACCGCCACACTGGCCTAATTGCATATTGTTAATTTCCTATGACACGTAAACTAAGTTCCTTTAGCGAATTCAAAATTAACCGCAAGAAGGGTTTCAACATTAAAGTGACACAAGGTGGCGCAAAATTAACCATCCAATTAAGTTTTTGATAACTCTTTTACTAAATAAAAAAAATATTTTGAATGTTGTGAATATCAAATATGATTGGCGCCATTTGCAAAAATTATGAATCTGCCGATAGTGGGTTTAGTTTTGCATCACCTTTTGCCATATACTATTTACATATGTACCTATATAAAGGAACTCGAAATCGTTTCGTAAAGGCTGAAATTGTGGAAAAGCCAAATGTTCCTTGAAAGAAGTATGATAGTAAACGTTTTTTGTGATATTTTAACGAGAAAAAATTAATTTTGAAAAATATATATATATTAATATTTTTTATTTTATTATAATTATTACAATAATATTTTTTATTTTTATTATATATATATTTTTTTTATAGATGTATTATTATATATTTTATATTTTAATAAATACATTTTTTTTTAACAATTTTTTTATTTCTTTTCATTTCATTTTTCTAACTTGAACATTTGCAACATTTTCAAGTGAACTGAATTTAAGTGCATTGAAAATAAAAAAAAAATCATTTACAAAATACAAAATCATGTACAAAATAGGCTTCGGCAAATTCCAATGAGATCAGTTAAAAACAAATAATAAAATAATAAATTAATATTGTATATATTTTTTTCATAAAAATAATGTTTTATTAATAAATATTTTGGTTTTAAGCCATTTTCATTTTCACAAAAGTGACATGAAGGAAGGGACTGCACATCCCCACGACAGTCGGTTCTACGTTACCGGCACGACCCGGATTTATACGCAGCCAAGGACTGTCACTCCAGCAGCAGTCTCCGTAAATGTATGGGGAATGCTTACGCTGCTAGAACAACAACGAAGGGATTGCAAGAAAGATCCTTATTTTATAACAGAAGCTTCGTCAGATTTCAATGAGCTCAGTTAAAAAAAATTTTTAAAAATATTGTATTAAGAATAAAAGTAAAGAATTTTAGTTTTTAAACCTTTTTTAAGTGAAAACGAAGACGAGTGCTTTAAGAAAATTATTCTACTATAAAAGAAGCTTCGTAAAATATCAATGGACTAAGTTCAAGAAAAAAAAAATGTATACTTATGTATAGTTAAAATAATTCTTTTTGTTTTTTAATAAGACATATTTGTTCTTAAATAAAAGTTTTTGGGCTTTAAATAACTAATTTTTTGTATGTTTTCCTTGTGTCTGTATTTTATTTTATAATTTCGACACTTGCAACTGGTTCAAAGGAAAATGAAAACGAGTGTATTGTAAATAAGAAGCTTTTTTTTGTAAAATAAACTAAAATAAAATAATTTTTTTTCAATAAAATTATTTTTGTTGTAATAGAAATAATTTTTGTTGTAATATTTAATATTTATTTATTTTATAAAATTGTTGTAAACAGTTTTTTTTTATAAAATTAATAACTTTTTTCACAAACTAAATTAAAAATTATTTTTTCATTATAATTATTTTTGTGTAATAAAAATATTTTTTTTTTATAAAATTGTTGTAATAAAAATTAGTTTTTTTTATAAAATTAATAACTTTTTTCATAAAAACAAACAAACTAAAATAAAAAATTTATTTTTTTATTATAATGATTTTTTATTTATTAAAATTTTTTTTTTTATAAAATTGTTGTAATAAAAATAAATTTTTTTTTATAAAATTAATAACTTTTTTCATAAAAACAAACGAACTAAAATAAAAAATTTATTTTCGCATTATAATTATTTTTGTGTAAAAAAAATATATATTTTTATAAAATTGTTGTAATAAATAAAATTTAATAATAATTTTTTTTATACTAAAGTTAATAACTTTTTTCATAAAAACAAACAAACTAAAATAAAAAATTTGTTTTTTCATTACAATTATTTTTGTGTAATAAAAATTTTTTTTTTTATAAAATTGTTGTAATAAAAGTAATTTTTTCTTATTAAATTAATAACTTTTTTCATAAAAACAAACAACTTAACAACCAATAATTTTTTTTATAAAACAAAAACACACACAAACTAAAATGAAATAATATTTTTTTAATAAAATTGTTTTTGTTGTAATAAAAATGATGTTTTTTTTCATAAAATTAATAACTTTTTTTATAAAATTACAATAATAACTTTTTTTTATAATATTAATAAACTTTTTTATAAAATTAATAATTTTTTTTATAAAACTAATAACTTTTTTATAAAATTAATAACTTTTTTTAAAAAATAAAATTGTTGTAATAAAAGTAATTTTTTCCTATTAAATTAATAACTTTTTTCATAAAAACAAACAACTCGACAACAAATAATTTTTTTTTATAAAACAAAAACAAACACAAACTTAAATAAAATAATATATTTTTTAATAAAATTATTTTTGTTGTAATAAAAATAATTTTTTTTTTTATAAAATTAATAACTGTTTTTTATAAAATTAATAACTTTTTTTTTTTAATAATTTTTTTTTTCTAACTTGGGCACTTTCACAAATTGTATGAAATATTTGTCCCCATCAGTGTGCATCTGAGGCAGGTTGTACTGTATTTGGGTTTATTGTTAGGACAATTTTATTTTTATTTAACCAATTTTTTGTTTGAAAGTCAAGTACGCAATAATTCTGTTGAAACACACAACTAGTCACTAGTCCAAATGTAGATATGTAAGGAAGTAAAAGCTTTTTAAGGACGCGCTTGCAGGAAGAGAAAAGAAAGAAAAAACGAAAACAAAAACCAACAATTCAAATAAATAAAACACATGGGCGGCTGTGAATAAAAATCGTTAAGCCAAAATGGCATCACTGCAGCAACGCAAATGTGTGCGAATAACATAAAAATAAATCAAAGCACAACAATGATAAGAAAAACAACAAAAACATAAAATGCACACAATCGCATGTATGCATGTACATAAACAAGGTTGCCCAAAAATTTATGCGTGTCTGCATATGCGTACAGATGTATGTAAGTATGTGTATGTGTGTATGTAGGTAAAGTCAACAGCGACTGACTACTCTTGCTATTTTCACTGGAAATTGATGTGCGTTTTGATTCCTATTTTTTATTTTCTTAATGCTATGGCAGCACATGTGCACACTTGGGCTTGTATGTGTCCATGCAGGCACCAGCAATTGGATGCTCACACAAACATGCATATCTGTGTGTGTGTGTGTATGTGAGTGCGAGTATATCTAAAATGCGATTTGAAGCTGTGTGGTGGCTACTTGGTGGTTGCCAGGCGCTGCTTCCGCAGAACTAGCGCACTACGTTAACTTATTATGCAAATATATGCTTCAGCCATACACATGCACACAGTCACACACACATGCCAAGATAAACACGCATTTCGCAAAATGTTCTCACGCAAATTTAAATTTCCTCAAATGCGCTCCATGGGCGTGAGTATGTATGTGTGCCTGCACCGTTTTAGTCTCTGCAATTTGTTTGCATAGAATTTTGAAAACAGTAAATATTCCAATACAGACACATTTTCACAGAAAAATAAGCTCTCTGGTTTATTTTAGTAGCAACAGCAAATCAAATATTTTGAGGAAAACCGCTGACAATTGGGAAAGTAAAATTACTTTTTGTAGCGACAGCAGCAGCTGGATTTAACTATGTCTACTACCTTCCTTGTGAAGTGTGTATGTGTATGTGCGAATTTGCTCACGCATTCGCCTTCAAGTAATATCCGTTTCATTGCATTTCAACCCTTTTGCCTGGTTTGCCACCGTTTAGGCACTGAAATTGATACGACTTTGTTAATGATGAAATAATAAAATGGTTTTCAATTTGCTCACATCTCGGTATGTTTGTCAGTGTGCATGTACATATATATGCTGCTGGGTACACGTGTGCTAACTTTATAAGCCGCCCATGCGTCCCCAGGGCTTGTTCTGCATAAACGTATAGGCAAATATGTATATGACCCTGTGTCTAAAGGCGCGATCTTAAACTTATCGGGTCAACCGCTTAGCTAAAGGAATACTTGGGAATGAGAAGTCAAAGTCTAGTATGTCTAGTGGATTAGTTTTATTTAGTTTAAACATAAACAAAGTATGTATGCATGAATATTTAGTTTTTGTTTATTGTAGAGAGTAGATTCTGGCCTTAAACCTGAGCTATGATTCCATCCGAATGACACAAAAGATCTTTTAAGTTGAAGTGTTAGCCATTGGGCACACTACAGATATAGAATTCTTATTTAGCCTAACGATTTCCACGGCTGAATTTGCGTTATGCTGTTTCCTGTCATCTCAAAATTTTCAGTATATTTTCACAAGTCTCGGCACTTGTCTCACAAATGCCCCATAGATTTCATGTTTGAACTCGTAAACAACCTGAGAATGAGTGGCGTCACATACATCTTTAACGGCATGGCACTTTGGATAGTCTGAAGTATGATAGTTTAATCAAAGCGTTTCACACTGTTCCTGCTGATTATTCGATTTTTGATGATTTTAGATTTTTTTCAAACAAAAATCGGCAAATTTGTGAATCCAGGATGATGGCATTTTCGCTGTTAGAATAAAAAAGTCGAGTTTTCTAAATTTAATAGCTAAAGCCAATGTCACACCCGAAGAACTGGTACCATTCAAGATGGGAAACTAACTCTTTTTTCGCAAAGGCTTAGCAAGTGGCGAATAGATGAAGCAAATGGACATATCGCACCCTAAATACAAAAGGGTCACAACTCAAAATGTTCCTTCTGCTCAAATATGAACGAGACGATATCAATAAAACGGTCCACGGATGACATATGGCAAAAATAATTTTTTTGTTTTTTGGCAGGACTGTTATAAGCTAACATGGCAAATTTCAGCGTGATATGTCACATAGTTTGCTTTCTGTGCTACTGTAAACAAGTCAAGCTCGAGTGTGGAAAATTTTGAGTTGTGACCCTTTTGTATTTAGGGTGCGATATGTCGGCAACGCGGGAAGAGAGCTGCCTTAAATTACATGTGCTGGTAAGGCAGCGCGGACCAATGAGATATATGGCTTCATGGGATGGTTAGGAGAGTGGGTTTAGAGTGTGTGGATTACAAACGATGACCATGCTGCGTTTGCGTCAACCGCTTCGTGCTGGTGATGAAATTCATCAGATTTTTAATGTCAGCGCCAGCTATATTAGCAGACATAGCAAACAAGTAAGAGCCAAGACGCATGGATCTTAGCCCTGCCAGAGCAGGGCAGCTACGGAGAAGATGCTGAGATGATTCCACCTCATCCTCCATACATCCAGCGCAAAAAGGACCCGAGGTGATTCCAAGTCTCACAGCATGCCTTCCTCGCGCATAGTGAGATTCGAGAGCTGATACTTTGTCAACCTCAGAAGCTCGCCCAAGCGCCCCCGGTCCACACGTGGCCAGAAGGATTTCGCGACCTTACAAGTTTGTGTACTTGCGCAACGCTCGCTGAGTTGGCGTGATGCCCATCTTTCCAGGAGCAGACCGCAGGTACTCAGGGGGATCCCAATTCTCTCCCTTCGCGGGGAGATCACCTCACATGTCCCTTTACTGGCCAGCCCATCCACCTCACAGTTTACCGCTTATGTCAAAGAATTCGGACGCAGTCGAAAATGAGGCCAAGCATTCCCTGACCAGTTTCGAATACACCGTCACTGACCCGAGTGCTCTTATTGCCGCTTGGCTGTCAGAGTAAATACATATATACTTTGTTGTTTTTTTGCAGTTTTTTCATTTTGACTTATTTCTGGCGTTTAAGTTGAAGTTTAAGCTTTTGTATATTGAGAGACTTATAGTCGAATTTTCTGGCAAATATTTTTATGGTACATTTTAACCCGTTATATCCATCTGTTATGTGAATTTTTTGCCCTTTCCCGTAAAAGAGACCGAGAGTGCCCATCTATTGAGGAGTTAGAGGGTTAAAGTGTTTCACAAAAATATTCCGCGTTGTTTTTTACATAAAACCTGCTGAACACATCCTATACCTAAAATATGAAGATCACATAGGAATCTTATAGTCGAATTTTCCCATGCCTATTTGACATAAGAATGCACCGACGATTGATTTATATAGGCAAAGGGAGTTAAATGGTAAACCTGGCTTTCCCGGTAAAACAAATACGAGTGTGGGAATTGAATGGCGTTGGACTCCACGCAGCACTTTCTGAGTCCTCCATTTATTGCATTGAGGCTAAAAGCTTTTTGAAATAGCTCAAGAAGAAATGGAGGTCCATTTGATCAGTTTCCTGCTAAATAAGTCGAGCAATTCAACTTTAATAACACTTAGGGGATGCCAATGATCAGTTAGAAGGTCTCTGAGACCAATTCAGTCCACTTCCTGGCAAGCTTATCAGAAGTTGCTGTTGGCTGTATGTTCTTATGTCCTGGAATCCAGATCAGAGAAACGTTGACTGCACATCAAAGATATTTCATCTCCTCCTTACAGGAGTGAACACTTTGGATCTATGGTATCGTCAATGCCTTGATCGCAGTTTGACTATCGAAAAAAAAAATGCTTTTTAATATCTCTCTCAGTCCCGAGTTCTCTAAGTATTATTTATGCCTGGAGGATCGCAAAGACTTCTGTGTGAAAAACAGCAGTATTTGCTGAAATTTTAAGGATATAAATGAATTGGCTGATTTAGAAAAAAAACCCTGATCGGACCCCGGATTCTATTTGGAAACCATCAGTGGAGACAGAGGCACCAGCTTCGGTCCGATTTTCTCCCCGTTTTAGTCCTGAAAAAATGTTATTTAGAGCATATTCCCTCAATGCTCGTACTCACCGTGAATTATTATGTTTGAAACTTTTGTATACAAATAAAGATCAAGCAAATCAATTCTGTTTATTCTTAGTACCCACTCGTTTTGCTTCAGTCAAAGCTGGAAGTAATTGAGCTATAAACCTATAATAGTTCTCCTTATTTGAATCTCAAGAACAAGGGATTTTACCTCGCTCACTTATCAAGGGAACTCCCATGGACTTGAACTCCACAATCATGCTCTTATAACAACCGTGAAGGTTCCCCTTGGCATAACTGCTAAAATATGCAGAAAATTCCAAAAAAAAGGGACGGTCACTCAATCCATACTTTCACGATTTTGCTAAATACCTTTGAAGTCCCATTTAACCGCCTCTACTGTTTTGTGATTAGAGCTGATGAACTCATCTGCATTATGAAGGCGCGTTCGCTTAGCATCCCGGCTTTATGTTACATCAAAGCTCACTCCATAATTTTAATCAATACGAATCATACAACAATTTTTTTGTATATTTTTTTCTTATAAAAGATTAATTTTTAGCTGATATATAATCCGTATTTGAACTAAAGCGAAACTGTACGGACAACTGCAGAACAATAAAGTGTTTCCTGAAAAGGAAGATAGCAAAATTCCTTCTCCACTAGATGAGAAGTGAGTAGCAAGTCGAGTGATAGTAGTCCTATCAGGGGACTAATTACTCGTAGGAAGCACAATCGATGAGAATAGCATATGGAATCCACTGTGTACATTTTGTTTGGAAGACCAGCAGATTGGTGCTGACACTCTTCATTTGGTGTTTAGCCAAGCTCATTCTCCTATTTGTTTTGTGCGTCTTGGCGCCAATGGTTTTTTTATAAGAAGCGAAGCATGGCCGAAATACTCTCGGAGACTCGCCATTGCCTGCAGAGGGGCGATCGATATTAAAGAAAACTTTTTCTATGATTTTGTGTTTTATACCCTTCCGAATGAAGGACGGGCATATTATAGAGCATTTTTTCTGCTTCTGAACGGCTTTCCTATACTTATATGATACATTTATGAACCGAATATATTGAGAATGGCCGAGCTACATTCTCTGCCCCACGAAAAACTGCCAAAACGCTTAAAATTTTTTTTGAAGTTTGCAGAGTAGTAATGAAACCTCATCACACCCATTTACCTTTATACTCTATGCTTAGAAATTTCCAGCCATCCGCAATTCTACTCTATTCCATTCCAAAGCGGACCGTAAATACCGCAATCCTAGCGCTACGTAGAGGGCAATTTTCGATGGAAAGCCATGAGATTTCAACACTATTTTGCGCTGAGTTTTGTTTTTCTTATTTTATAATATTTTAAGGGGGAAGTCTACTGTGACAAGGGAAAAAACAGGCTTATTTTCCGGATTTTATTTCTAACAAAATATTGCTCGTACATAAAATCTATTTAAACTCTTATCTTTATTATATATTTAAGTTTTTGAAAAAAAAAATTTTAAGTCAAAATATTCAAAATGGCCGCTGTGGCACTTCTGCAAGCGCAGGTCCGCTTTTCTATACGGTGTACACGATATCTCGAGTTCTGATAAATGAATCAGCTTAAAAATTTAATTATATATTCTCTGTAATAGTGTCTCTCGTCTGACATAGGATTTTTTTGATATCGTTATTTGTTAAATTGTTATAAACAATAGTAACATCAATTTTAGGCAAAAAAAAAGAAAAAAATTTCAAGAATTTTTTTTTCAACGCCAAAATTTTTTATCGACATAATCCTACGTCAGACGAGAGTCAATACTATGTATATGATAACAATATTTTGCTTTTTTGTTTTAGATCACCGAAACGTAAGATTTCATGTACACCGTTTAGGCACCTAAGAAAAGCGGACCTGCGCTTGCAGAAGTGCCACAGCGGCCATTTTGAATATTTTGACTTAAAATATTTTTTTTCAAAAACTTGAATATATAATAAAGATAAGAGTTTAAATAGATTTTATGTACGAGCAATATTTTGTTAGAAATAAAATCCGGAAAATAAGCCTGTTTTTTCCCTTGCCACAGTAGACTTCCCCCTTAATATTTCTTTGGGAGCTGGAAAAACTACTAACTCACTTCTCATTAGTAGCTTGAGATAAATAACGTTCACAGGCTTCCTATATTACAATTCCAGCTAATATTGGGGAGACCAAATTCGTCAGAGCATCTGCAAGTTTTCAGTTTTCATACCTTGACTTACGGCACTGCCCCCGCACCATTACTCGCTACACGGTGATAAGCGACATGAATTTAGCACAATAACCACTCAGCGCCAAAGTCATTTGAAAAGTTTTTTGTGTCGACGACCTGCTGATAGGATCCGACGATTTGAGTTCTCGCATCCAAATTTAAACTGAGGTGAATAAAACTCTAGAATTAGCAGACCTCAAACTAGCAAAATGGTTTTCCAATCGCCCCAATAGGTCGAATAGTGAGAGTCACAAAAAGTTGTTGCAGCTCAGCAGTACTGACTCTGCGAGATCGTTGTGAATCCATTGCCAGCCGGACGTTGAAATTGGAATATAGTATGTATATGGTATAGAATTTGTGAGTCACGAGCAACCAAGCTTAATATTTTCTCAGTTTCTTCTGCTCGCCTCCTTTGACCCTCTTTTTTTAAATTTTTTTTGTTTTGAAAATCAGATGAATTGGGTCTCCAAGTAATTTGTCTAGATATCCGGTATAAGAAGTATGGTTGGTTCTTGCTTAGAAAAAAGGAAAACCTGATACTTGTCAGAGGAAAACCTTTCAAAAATATTATTTTTTACATAATTTTTCATTAAGTGGGGCATCGAAGTCAATAAAGGCAAAACTCAGAAAATCGGCAATCCAAACTAACGGTGAAGATATAAAAATATACTCAAGTGCAAAGTATTTAAAAATCACAATTGACTCAAAACTCATATTGAACAAGAGTAATTAGATGAAAAACAAATTCCGACAATTTTAATAGCTACTGAAAAAACAATCAAAGCTAAGCTTCTTTAATAAAAAAAAAATATATATATATATATCAATGAAAAGACCGAAATGCACATACGGACTAGACACATGGGGGACTGACAGTAAATCAAACTCATAAACTATACAGAGACGGCAATCTGAGAGGTTAAGAACAATTACAAACGCAGATTGGCACGTAAGAAGTGACGACCTCGGCATAGACACAGACACCGAAACAGTAAGAAGAGGCAGCAGTTAGAATGTCTTACGACAACTAAAGCACAAAAACCTAAATACGAGACTAATGTCGAGAATGGAATTTCAACCAAGAAGACCAAACCGCAAAACACCCGCAGATCTTGCTCGTATTTTAATACAAATATAATAAAAAAAATCCATTAAAACTAAATGCCACTGAAGTCAAGAATGCTCTCACGCAGAGAGAAGAGACATTTTAACTCCAACCCCCCACACCAATTACTTATTGCTAATATTTATTAACTGATTGTAGTTTATAATGGAAGTAATAAAAAAATCCTTTAATAACTTCAATAGATTCGACGTAAAGAAGCTTCGTTAAAAAATCTTAAAAATTATGAGTATTAGCTTAGGAAGTAATTCCAGCGAAAAACTATTAATACCTGAAGCACATATTAAATAAATAAAAAATACGCCATTTATGAATATTTTGTTAGCGCATTAACTCATTATTTCTAGCTCTATAGAATACACAGCTTTGCTGTTCTCACGCCGCTTCAATAGCTAATATTTCTTTTATATACGAAATTCTGCTTTAATTAATAATTGTTTGAATCAATTTTGCTTGTTCTGGCTCATTTCCCCAGATAAATACAGAAGAAAGCATTCATAGCCATTGTGTTGTGCTTCGGCGCCCAAAAGTATGCAATACAATGGTTTTCAAAGGCACTCACACGTCCAGTACTTCAAACACTTCACCATTTAAAACAACTTCAATACCACTTTATTGAATTCATAGTGTACGTGTGTATGTGTGTGGGCTATTTAAATATTTCCAATCTATTCTTCACCGTTAATTTCCCACTTCGTGTCTTCCACCGCGCAAACTTCCCGTGCTGTCACACACATACACCAAAATGAGACTCCAATGGCTGGCGTTAGCGTGTTCGAAAGTAAATTAAATAAAATGAGTTTTCAATTCTTCGCCGACACGCTCGCGCCACTTTCACATAACAGCGCTGATGGTGGCTGAGACGTCACTTGCAATTGCACTCGCGAACACGGGCGAGTACGTGTGACATACGCACACTGGCATGCATAATTAATGACAACACACACGCAAAACAAGCAATGCAGTGGATAAACTGCAATGCGCGCGTAACGCGGCTGAGTGGCACACTAACTGGCTGGCTGGCTGACTGGTTGAGGCTCAGAGGCGGCCGACAACAGACAGCGCAGCGTCGTGCTATTCGCGTGCTGGCCTCTGCAGAACTACTGCCGCCACATTCTTTGGCGAGGTTAAGGCAAAGGCTTTCTGGCTTGGCAGCTATGACCGACACGGTGGCGGCGACGTCGGTGGTGGCGGCCGTTCGGGAAAATGCAACGGAATGCATTGCAGCGACGAAGGTGGGTCGCACGAGTGTGACACCGTTAGCAGAGCAGTAGCTAGCAACCAAGGCTCGAAGTCATTACGAAAGCACAAAAAAGTGGCGCAAGAGCGGAGAAACATTCAGAGCGGAGAGAAGCGGTGTATGGCAGCGAATACAAAATAAGTAGGCAGTGTGGCGCGGATAATTGGAGCGCAAGCCGACCACAACGACGCCGAAGACAACGAGCACGACCGTGGCGAAGTTGCAGCCGAAAGGACATGAACGAATGTGTGAGCACCCGAAGCATGGCATCGAGTCTAAACGTGGTAGCGCTGCAATTATGCCACATGGGTGGCCAGGTGTGCAGGAATGCAAGGAATGGAAGGAGAAAGGTGTGAAAGGAGTGAGACACGCGAGCGAACAAGTGGAAATCCCGTGTGCAGGCGGCACACAAACGAAAACAGCGAAAGGTGGTCAGAGTGAAAATTGGAAAATTGTGTAAACGAAGATAGCGGCGAGCAATGTGGACTGTATATTTGAACAGTGCAAAGCTTTTGTTGCCTCTGAAAAACTCTATGCGCTTGCAGCCACGATTGAAGGCACGCAAAAAGCAATGAAAAGCCAAAAGAACGGGTGATGAAGCAGAGAAGGTAGCAGGCAGACTACGTTGAACGGTACGGTGAGCGGTGTGTGAGCGGTCGTGCACGTGCTGGCACCAGTCACGGTCGGCTGGTTGAAATAAACAGAGAGGGAAAGCGTTACGGAGAGAGCGCACTTGCAGAGAGACGCGGTGCTTTGCTGAGTGAGCGAATGCGCTAGTATGGACAACAATGATTTTTAGTGCGAGAGTGCGACTTGTAAAGCTCGCACGTAACGTCACTAACAATGACGTCGGCAAAGCGTAGGGTCAGGGGTGGCCTTAATGCGGAGAGCCATTTGTAATTATTTATGTTTGCTGTTTATTTTCCTAGAAAGTTTTCGAGTGGGAAATAGTTTTTATTTCACAAATAAATCACTATATCGAAGTGCTGTTCATATAGCGATTGTGTGTTTTTAATGAGTTGCATATTTTTAGGAGCAGTTTTTAAAAAATTCCTATACAGTTAAGGATGGACATAGTTGAGTAGCGGATACTGGTTTCTATGAATGATGGCTTTAAGGGGTTACATGGGTTTCGTAGGCTCAAAAAATCAATTTTTTTAGGCTTATTAATTACTACAACATATCAAGAATACTATCCTAAATTTTCAAGTCGATCTGAATAATACATAATTTCGGAGATAAAGCGTTTGGAAGGTGTGCGCTCAAAGCCACTTTTATTGTTACTCAAAACTTTAAACGCGTTTCTCTCGGAACCGTGTTTTCAAAGTTCAACCGATCTTGACGAAATTTTATACAGGTGTTCGTGATACTATTTACTCGTGCTTGGATGAAGGATTTTTGTTATTTCAATTACAACTATTTAAAAAAAAAATAAAACGTCAAGTAAATTTGACCGAAATTTTCATTTTTTTGGAAAAATGTCTGCAAAAATTCCAATTTTTTTTTTTCCTTCGTTCTCGAACGAGAATGGTCTTAACTAAAACACTTATTTTTATTTTTTCATTTTTGATGATCCTGTCAGGAGTTATGCTGACAACGCGGATGCACCTTTTTTTCGAGAGGTTATCGGAATTGACGTCACAATGGAAGAGTTTTAATTTTTTTTTTAATTTCAGAAAGTATTCTTTAAATATGTCTCTATAAGACAGAAAAAGGTTTCTGAAAGCATATCACTAGGCCTTAGGCCCTTTCTAGGTGTTAATGCTGCATCGATTCAACTAAGAATTGACGACTTCATGAGGTCTACCTTTAGAAGACATTGGTCTGAGTTGGGCCCCTGCAGAGTAGCTAAGTGCATTGTGAAAGCTTTCTCCTGAGAGTAAGTAGGAAGCACCTGAATGTATTGGTGGGTGCAATCACCGGGTACAAAGTTTGTGGTCAATCTATGGCTACCATGGGAATCATTGGCGACCCAATAAGCCTATCCTGTCTTGAGAATGAGGACACTGCAGATCATTTTCTTTGTAGCTGTCCAGCGTTTTCTAGAATCAGACTTAGGCTGATGGATTGCAATGTACGGGGTATGGATATAGTTCATACTCTTACTCCTCCAGATCTCATAAGACTCCTCAATGAATCCAAAAGATTTGCGGAAGAATAGAGAGATTTATGCGAATTTCAGAGAAACATGGTGTTAAGTACATAAAAATGCTACTATTTCCTTGAGAGATTGCGTCCAGAGGCCAACATCCTTTAACCGGATTGAACTGCGATGGAAATAACGTAAAAGTCGATGGGAAGTAAGTCCTAAACGATATTCAGAGTAGCACTGGGGTCAGTTCTACGGGCTACATGCAGCCCTTTCAGTTTAGCTGAAAATTACTCGACTACTTCGACTCCAATGCATGCCAAAAACAAAAGGAATATACCAATTTGGTTTAAGACATGCTACTAACTAAACATCGCTTCGGTACTCGTCAGTAGTGTCATTGTTCTTTCCTCTCTCGTAAAGGGCTAATGCGTTAATGAAAAGTAGGCCAGTCTTTCTGTCAGTTTCGGGTAAGCATTTATCTTGACCAGACCGGGTGTCTTTGCTAACTCAACTAAAATTTATCGATACATTTTTTTGCATAACATTTTATCCTCTCTGTTAATACTTTATGTAAACAATTTTTCACGGTATTTATTAGATTAGGAAATTAAAGAAATAAAGTACAAGACAATGACATTTTTAACGATTTTAAAAGCTAGACTTGCAATTCGATAGGTGACTGATATCCATACTGGGTACATAAACTCTATGTGAGTTAATTAAATGGACTTTGAATTAAAGTTAACTGATTCCACCTCGACACCCTTTACAGTATGGACTCGTATTAATATTGAGTCTTATCATGTCGATTCATATCCGTTCAAGTCTTTCCATATATCCGACAGAGTCTTTCCAATTACTATCGAGAATTGCGATTGCGCTAGCCTAAGACGTCCGAATCATTGCTGAACTATCCCCGACCATTTTTTTCCGTGTTCACTCCTCTCGGGAGCATTCACGGTTCTATGCTGTTGTTTTTGCACCGTCCCATGAGATGTCGGCATCTGGAGGTTTTCTCAAAGTGTGTCCACTTTCTGCATTTGATTTGCCTAAGGATGGGTTCCACGTTCGCTACTAATGGTGTTTGGACAGAATATTCTGCAGATGATGCGGAGGCGTTTGTTGATGAAGGATTGTAGCCTCTGTGTGATGGTGTTAGAGACCACCCATGTTTCGCTTTCGTACAACAAAACGGACTTTACGCATGAGCCAAATATTCATAGTTTTGTGCGCCTGGAGATTTGCGAACTCCCCCATTCTGTATGCATTCGCCCGAATGCTGCTCTCGCTTTGTTTAGTCTGCAGTTGACATCTTCATTTGCTTTACCATCGGCCGTGATGGTGCAGCCGAAGTAGAAGAAGCTTTCAACGAACTCCACCTAATTCACCGACCATTAAGACCAGGCAGTTATTCTGGTTATTGCGAGCACTTTCCGAGCTCACGCTAGTCTTGAGGCAGACGCTTTTAGAAGCTGCCCCAAATAGCCAAGTATGCCCATACTTTTCCTAGAAACAAATAGGCTTTTATAAGCTGGATAAGAAATGGAGCCAAAATGGAAATTAATACTTTAATTATTTTTAAGTTATTAAAATAAACTTTAAATGCCTCTAACCCATCATCCCTTATAAAAAAGTATGAGTCTTCATTATTTTTATTGCAATTTAGTGTATAAATACAAACTAAATTTCATATTTTCTTCTTAAAATATGATTCTCTTTCCATTTCAAATACCAGTTCAATTTTTTTCAATTTACACTGTTTACACTCTTCCTCATTTTCTCTTTCTAGTTCGAAGCTGCATTTCATTTACATATTTCATAAACTCTACCTAAATCATTTCAAATCGCACGAGGTTTAAAAGCTTTGACTTTCCTATTACTATGGTAAGTGTATGTTACCATCAAGTAGAGGCTCATAAATGTATGCTTGTACGCACATTTACTCATACGAGTATATACCACCATCCAGCAAGCTTTCTCCCGCTTACGTGCATTGTGGCATATTTTTAATCCTTTCGTGTATTGGTGCACTACTCGCACATTTACCAGAACGTTAGCCCGTGTGTTTGCTAAGCTTTTTGCTGGCATGTTGCTAAGCTCATGAAAAGCTAGATGAGTAGCACAAACTGCAGTGGTTCAAGACCAACCTTTCCAACTGGAATGCGTACGGGGGTAGGGGAGACAAAACATATTGGAACTTTAATTAACATGATGTTAGCGAAGCTTTTAAACTGAACAGTGATAGGCGTAGTAGAGAGCTTTTAACGGACCGAAGCTCAATTATTTTCACCGGCATTCAGAATTTTTCAGAGTTTGAGAGTTCTACAAGTCCATAAAACAGATGCTTTGTAATTTACGGATAAATTTTATTAGATTAGATGGATGAAAATATCAGTTGTACGAGCTCATTCGTAAGCCAATAAGCAAAATAATCTCTGATGCAAATTTATAACACATATTTATGGCACAAAATTAATCATCCAATTGTATTTTTGAATAACTTTTTTATTAAATAAAAAAAAATATGATTTTGAGTGATGGAAATCTTTATTTTGACCTTTACGCGTTCCATTGCTTGTTTGTATACTGCAGCTGTTCAGTTCCCCAGTGTCAAATATGATTGGCGCACGACTCCATTTGCAAAAATTATTAATCTTCCGATAGAGTGTTTAATATTGCGCCACCATGTACATACAGGGTGGCTGATGAAAGCCGCTACCAAAAAAAAATTGAATAACTTTTTTTCTTTTTAAGTTATCTGTTCCATTTTTGTTTAGTTTGCAGATTGATCTTTAAAATTTATTAAAATGGATAACTGGGACACGCAAACAAGAATTTGGATAGTCCGCCGCTATCACGCACTGGAGTCCGTAGTATTGGTACAGAGAGAGTACAGGCGGATGTTTGGCGGTGATCCCCCGAGCAGATGGACCATAATGAGACTGGTGAATAATTTTGCTAAGCAAGGAACAGTCGCAAGAAGGCCTTATCATCGAAACCCACCAGTTCGGACGGAGGAAACGATCGCTGCTGTAGCTGCAGCTATACAAAGCAATCCAAGGGTTTCAACAAGAAGCTTATCTGCTCAACTTGGTGTCAGCCAACAGTCTTTGCAAACAATAATGCACAAAGATTTAAACTTATTTCCCTACAAAATTCAAATGGTTAACAAACTGAATGCAGCAGACTTGCCGATTCGCTTGGAATTTTGCCAGAAGATCCTGCAAATGGTGGAAGAAGACCAAAACATGTTAACCTGCCTTTTCATGTCTGATGAGGCCCATTTCGATTTAAACGGCAATGTGAACAAACAAAATTGTCGAATATGGAGTACTTCTAACCCACAGATACTCCACGAGACGGAATTGCATCCTCTTCGCGTGACAGTGTGGTGTGCGGTTTCTTCACGCTGTATTGTCGGGCCTTATTTTTTTGAAGAAAATGGTCACACCGTTACGGTTACTGGAGACCGTTATTTGAAAATGCTGAAAGAATTTTTCTATCCAGAACTACGCCGAAAGAGAATTCCTTTCAACTCTGTGTGGTTTCAACAAGATGGGGCAACGTCTCACATAGCCCAGACTGTTATGACAGAGTTGCGACGAAAATTTCCCAATAAACTGATTTCAAGAAACTCCGAATTTCGTTGGCCCCCCAGGTCGCCTGACCTTACTGCACCTGACTTTTTCTTGTGGGGTTTATGTAAACAAGAAGTTTATAAAACAAAGCCAACAAATTTGGATGAACTAAAACAATCCATTCGGGCAACAATTGCGGCTATTCCTGTCGCAACTCTCAAAGCAGCAATGAACAACTTTTTACTAAGATGCCGCACTTGTGTCAACGAGCATGGGGGAGCATTTAAATTCAATTATTTTTAAAACTAAATAGTTAAGCCACATTTAATAAAATTTAATGACCTTCAACTTGAAAAAAAAAAAAATAAATGAATTCCACACACTAAAAAAAAAGTTATTTGAGTTTCTTAATGTCATCATCAGCCACCCTGTATATACAGTCTGTGTCAGAAGAAAAGAACCGGTTTTTTTTCTCGTAACTTTAAGATATATTTCGTTCTGCTTTTTGGTCCATAATAGTCTCACTCAAGGGCTACGACGCCAGTGCCAACTCAGGTTAGTGTCGTTCGAAACTTTCCCGTAAACACAACCAACCAAAAATTAGTGAGAAATACGCGAAGCGTTTTGAGGCGGTATTTTTATGCACGCGTTCGAAACGTCCGAAATTACAAAAGTGATTAAATCAAAGATGTTTGTTGTGAGGTTTAATCAGCGGTATAAAGCATATAAATATGTTGAAGACTTTTCCGAGCGCGGCTTGAAGTGAGTGACGATAAAAAAGCAGGATAAAGTGATCGTCCAACTTTTTAAGCGGGACTAAAAAGGGAATAGATGTGAGTATCAACACCATTGAACGTCGACTGAAGGAGGCGAACATATTCTACCGTCCCACATCATCAAAACCACTGCTCTCAGAAAAACACATTGAGAAACAACAAAACAATAAAATGGCGTCACAGTATTGGGCTGACCTTCCCAGTCCCCAGACGCCAACCCCATTGAAAATGTGTGCGGAACTATGAAAACGCATCTTGCCGGAAGGCCAGTCCACGATTTAAAGCAACTCATGCGTCAAGTTCGCAAAATCTAGTCCTGTTTTTCGACGAGCTACGCAGAAAATCCGGTTCAAAGCATAAAGAAGCTGCTAGGCTATACTCGACAACGATGAAGACTACACGGCTTATTAAGTAATTGTGACTCGTATGAATTATCACAGTTCCTTTTTTCTGACACAGACTGTATGTTCGATGTTTAGCCGAGCCTCTTCTCGATTGTGCAATATAAGTCTTGATGTTGTTGCTCAAATGAGATCCTTATAGTTTTATGCCCCCTCCGAACAGTAGACGGTTCTATATGAAGAGCTTTCTCATGACAGAAATACACTCGGGAGTCGAGGCGTGGCGGCTATTGGCACACATCGTTTTCTATAATTTGTTGTTTAATGCAATGAAACGGGCAAACCAACTCGATTCGACGGAAGTCATTATAGATATTATAAAATGAGTGACTAATGACTAAAGAGAAATGACTAGTGACTAATGAGTACCGACTAATGACTACTGACTACTGACTACTGACTAACGGATATAAGTAACTCGATTTTTTCAATACTGGATATAAAGTAAAAATTTAAATGCTTTGGTTCTAACTGGGTGTGATGAGTTCTCCTCAACTCTTTTTTTGAAATATTGGTGAGTGGTTGTGAACAGCTTGAACAACTAAAACTCCTGTAAAGTTGAAACTTAAAAATTCTCGACAGTCGGCACCCTTTAGACGAGGTCTAAACAGAAATATTAGTGTGAGAGGTAATATAATTTAGTTTAACACAAAAAATACTTTCAAATATAATAATAAGCCAAAAGATTGGCTTTATCTTACCAAGTTGACACGAAGAGCACAGTTAGCATGACTTACAGATCATTTTTGATTTTTTGATGCCAGTCTAAGAAAGACGGCGTGTGCCAAGCGGCAACATATAAGAATGCTCAGTTTCAGAAAAGATTCGTCAGGAGAATAAAAATTTAGAAGTATTCCATCATCAGCCATTCAGCATCTCAAGAAAAATTTAAAGCAGTACCATCGTCAATGTTTTCACCGATGGATCCAAGATAGAACCTGGAGTTGAAGCAAGGGTTTTCTCGAAATCAGCCAATATTTTACCCTCCTTTGAGCTATCCAAAACCAGTAGTGTTTTTCAGGCAAAGGTCTTCGCGAGAAAGAGACTGTGGAACACCTTCTTAGCAAATGTCCGGGTCTGCTGACTAAGCGCTTGAGGTTCCTTGAGGAGACTTTTGGGTACAGCCACAGACAGTTCTCCAGCCTAGATCCCTTTTCTCTCTGCCACTACATCAACAACGCGCGATGGCTGTAGATGGTTGATCTTTCTTTAAATTTCTCCTAAGTCGTAGTCTACATTATGGTATCAAAATGGCACTCTAGTGCTATTTTTACTACTTGTAGTGTACCGGTGGTACTCTTGCCATTTAACCTACCTACCTACCTACCTGACATCGTCGATCCTTGGCTAGCTGAATAAAAATATAGAGGCATTCCATTGAGATAAATAAATTAGTATCGCTTTCGTAATGGTGAAAAGCGAGTCCGACATATCTTAAGGGTTGAAATGAGAGTTCAAATCTTGAGTAAACCTGGTAAAAAGTCTTAATACTCCCAAAACTTAAACAAAAAAAAATTAAAAATTGTCATAAAAATTTTCAACTTTGAAAACTCAGAATATATGTAAAATCTCCGGGTACGCGCTTTTATAGCCCATTAAATTTCATTATGAAAAGGTGTAAGCTGAAAGTTCTTAAAAAATCGCGTTAATTTTTGACAATTGTTTTTGCATGCGATGTTGACAATTTTCTTGCATACGTTAGCGTTTCACTTAATAATGAGAGCACATACACTTCCACTTGCTTAAGGTTCAACGACCGGAAGAATTTCAAGTTTGAACAGTAAACCAAAGAGCGACGTTAAATAATTTTGTTCACTAAATTTCATTATTTGAAATTTTCATTCAACTGACTCACTTCGACACAGTTTTCTCCAAATTATGGACAATAAATTTTACCCACAGAATAGCCTTCAAATCGAGCATACCCAAACTAGAAAAACTTTTCCACTTACTTCGTCGCCTTGCAAGTATTTTCCGGCCTCACTTTTTGTCGCTTACAAATTTAGTTAGTTTTTCCATGAGTTTTTCGGTGCTGCCTTCGCACCAGCTGTGCAGCTGTCAGTTTATATCTGAGAAATGAACATATCAGCCAAGCGATATCAAAGCATAACGGCATAAATAATATTATATACCACATGAACGAACAATGCAAGTGAGGCGGTAGTGAAAAACTGCGATTTCGACGGCAGCAGTTGCAGCCGCGGTTGCTCACTCGTCATTGTAGCGAAAATTGAAAGTCACAGCTGGGTGGTGGCCGACTGCATGACTGCCGGAATGCCTCTATGCGTCAATGACAAACACCAAATTGCGTTTTCTTTTTGTACATTTTATAAGGTTAGTACCCAGTTTACGTGTAGGGAGGAGCGGTGTGTTGCCACAGCAGCACCAGCAACCATTGTCATCTTACCAACTAACTTTATGTTGGTACTTGACATCAGTTGACATTGATGTGATTGTATGTCAAAGAAATGGTATAGCTGCTTTCGATAGCGGGTGGAGGTGGGTAAGCTGAAAGAAATGTGCTGTGAAAAGTTGCTGGCGTTGCTATCGTAACCGCAGTGATTTCAAGGCGATCGTTAGTAGTTGAGAAGTCGTCGAAATGCGGTTGCTGTTGCGGACGCAACGTCTGTGAAGGTAGCGGAAATATATGTACATATGTATATACCAACACAAGCTTACAAAATAGAGAATGGGGAGCATTTAAAAAATCAGCAACTTCCGAGGTTTACTTTAAATAATAGCTCACTACTTATGGGGTGTTGGCAGATATAGCTCAGTGTCCTCCAGACAGTTTTTACCATAAATGGATATAGAAAAATATTACGCACGAGCATTATTTGTTATAGTTTAAGTTACTTGAGGCATTCATTGAAGAAAAAATAGTAATTAACCCTTTGAAACCCGTGGGATATATGTGCCTCACCTGCAGAAACTAATATATTATAACTTCATCAAGTCAGAGAGTAGTGTTTTTATTTATATCTTTGTGCAAGGTCTTGCTGAAAGTTATATAAACTACTATAGTTTTCCAGAAAGTTGCCAGTATGCAAATAATGCGGTATTTTATCCAAGTTCCAAAGGAATGTATCAATTAAGTTCCTTAATTTTATGTCGAGTTCGTTGTCAATTTTCCGTATTCAAAATGAAATTCCAAAAGCGCATTAAATGTGATGGAGTTGCCAAATCTTTACAGATTCTTTTGAAACTTTGCTGGTAATTTTGAAAGTATTTGTCACCATTTTATCAGTCTTTTGGATTTTTAAAATGTGTAATTACTTTTATTCCAAAAAAAAGGTATGTACATGCAACAAAAAGTAAAAATAAAAAAAGCCAAATTGGATCTGTCATTTGTATTTTTCAACTTTGACCATAGGATACTATAAAATTCTTCTTAATCTTTTCTCGAGTTTAAAGAGCACTCAAGCGGTTAACTAGTACGCGCAAAAGTCAGAGGCGTACCTGGAGGACGTAGCGCCTATGGCAGCCAAAAACTTCCGACCCCACTCCGCTTTTTTCTATAAACTTGGTGAAAGTGTTATCAATTCATTCTGATACTTTCAACGTTTCTCAGGTGTTCTTTCATAACTGGATCGAATACAGATACTAGTTTCAGCAAACCAAGACAATTTCCGACATTAGACTTGCCAAGTGTATGATGTAGTTCTCTGTGTCCTCGCAGAGCCAAATTTTGCGTAGTTACAAACTTGATGCAATGAAGAATCCTTGTCAAAATTTCACGCCATTTAAGTTTCCGTGCCTCGAGCTGTGACAATATTCGTCGTGCATCAACAAAGCCTTCACTTCGAGTAAAATGAAGCTCCACTTCTTTCCACTGTGCAAAATTTTCTCGATGATTCTTGGAGTTTTCATGAATGATGATCCTCCCGGGGGCCTCCCACTAGGTGAATCCACTTTCTTTCTCCAAGGATGACTGAAGTTCAGAATTTGAAAACAGAATGCAGCAAAGACAAAATGCCGATTTATTGAACGGGGAGTACATGAGCCAATGAATTAACTTCTTAACTCTCATTTTCACTTTTTCTTGAACCAATTTTGGGTCATCGAACGATTGTTTGTTGGTAGAAATGGCCCGTCAGAATTTTGAAAATATTTTTAACCAATGTTAATTTTTTCTAGCCTGGTTGTGTTGCTTACTATCGCCCTCCCGGAATTCTCATCAAATTTCAGATGTCCGATGTCTTGGTATTGAGCCAGGTTTTCTATTTCACTATTAAATTTTTCGAAATCATTTGTATGTAATATAATGTTATTTTATAGTAATTTTTTATATACAGAGTCGACTATCCTGACTTTTTGTACCTTTATTTAAAACTCAAGTTCAAAATCGCGATTGAATATACATTGAATATACAAATTTGAGGTGTAAATTTTGGCATACCAAAACAAAAACAAAAAAAATGGTTTCAATATTTTTCGAAGCCTTTTAAGCTCTTGAATCATTCGAGCGGAGAGTATTTAGAATCAATAGAATAAATTTCATTTATCAAAAAATTGTTTTTTTTCCTTTTCTTAATTTTTAATTGTATGAAGCAGCCCTCGTAATACTGTTGTACATATAATATTTTACCCATCCCTTAGATGTGACCAAAATTTATGGCTTTCAATTTGTTACTTTATGACTTTATAAATTTTTTCTGTAACCTTCGCTTTGAACGCGCGTAACTGGAGACTCAGACACTTTTTTGCAACGGAACTGAGCAAAGCATGAAAAAATGTTTTATAAATATGTAAAATCTTACCCTGTGGAAGTTTCTAATTTCTGTTTTGCGTGAAGTCAACACAATTTTTTTCCTTCCCATGCGTTGGAATTTTATTCTTGTCACATAAATGTAAGTCAAAATGCTAAAAAAAGTGTAATAGAGTAAATTTGCTGATATACGTACCTGAAAAGAGAAGAAAGAGAGGAAAGAAAATTTTAATTACTGTAAAGTTTTGGGTTGGTAGACAAGTTTCAGCAGTTGTTTGATAATTGAAGTCAAACCTTAAACTACAAAAGCTGGAGCATTGAACGAAAATCATTAGGATATACAGTAATTAAAATAAGTATGTTGTATAAAAGCAAAATTTGGAAATTCTCGAATGATTTTCAAATATCTTTGCTTGTAACAATTGCTTATTAAATAATATATAATTTGCAATATTAAAAAATTATTTAAAAAATAAGCCAATACAGAAAAAAAAACATTCACATACTTTAAAAAAGCTTGCTATAAAAATATTTATTTTATAATTATTCTTTATATCGAGCCTGCAACAAGCAATAGTAACTTAATATTTTTAACTACTTTTTCTGATTTCTAACTTAAAAAAAAAAATTTTTTAATGAAATGAACATGTTTTTTTATATTTAGAAAATGCAGCACAACGTCAAAACAAAATTATAAAAAATCAATGGGAATTTGTAGAGACCTCAAACTAGCATTTTGTTACCCTAGAATGAAATAGGCCATAAAATTACATACCAAAATTTTTTGTACAAATTCTAGAAAACGTGGAACTGTGATGAGAAGTTTGTGAAATTTTTCGAACTTTTTCATATAGTTTAAAGCTTAAAATTAGAATTTAGATGGTTTTTGTTGGACAAATTGTTATACGATGTAAATTAAAACCAAAACAAAAACGAAATAAAAAAAGTCAACATTGTTAAAAATGTTAAAAATTTTGAGTTGTCGTCACTTTGTCGCCGCGAGCTGTGCACAAGTAACGGGTGATTTTTTAGCTATTATCTTTTTAAACAGTTGGTTTAAACAGCTGACACACGTTTTGTGTTTTGTCTCACTGTAAAACATCTTCAGTTTGGTCTATAATTTAACCATGCATCGTCTTACAAACGAAAAACGCTTGCAAATCATTGAATTTTATTATAAAAATGCGTGTTCTGTTAAGAAAGTTTAAGATCCACTTTTTTATCGAAAAATTGTGTTCAGCGACGAAGCTTATTTTTGGATCAATGGGTACGTAAATAAGCAGAATTGTCGATTTTGGAGTAAATATCAGCCAGAAGAATTGCAAGAGCTACCAATGTATCCAGAACAGGTCACAGCTTGGTGCGGTTTATGGGCTCGAGGTGTCATTGGATCGTACTTCTTCAAAGATGCTGCGAATCGTAACGAAACTGTGAATGGTGAGCGCTACCGTGAAATGATATCCAACTTTGTTTGCTCCAAATGCAAGTGCTTGACTTGCATGACATGTGGTTTTAGCAAGACGGTGCCACATACCACACAGCACACGTAACAATGGACTTGTTGAGAGGCGAGTTCAGTGAACATTTTATTTCACGTTTGGGACCTGTCAATTGGCCACTCAGATCGTGCAATATAACGCCTTTAGATTATTTTTGAGACCCCAACCGAAACATTGGAAAGGTACGCCAAAATTGGTCTAGGCGGATGGACCATTTGAAGTGCAGTCGCGGTCAACATTTGCATGAAATAATCTTCAAACATTAAATTATATGGACTTTACTATCGATTTGAATAAAAATTTCATGCATTTTTCTAAATTTTACGTGTTTTTTTTTAAACTTTCCTATAGCTCCTAAAAAATCACACTTTAGTAGACATGCTGAACTACCAAAAAAAATCGTTGGCAAAGGAGCTTCCATTCGTATTGAAAAGGTATTGGTTTTTGTGTATTCTAATGGAATGCAGTTAGATCGAAAGGGGCTAAGTTTTTTGGCTTCCCTGTTAAGTCAGAATTTTCAAAATAAGTCGTACTTTATAGAAATCCTACAAAAATACCACTCAATATATGTAAATACAAATATTCTGTAGAAAGTAAAGCACCACGGCTTAATACTAAAACAACTTAAATTAAATACTCTATAAGTTTACTTGTTTCTGATAACGGAACAAAGTATCAACCATTGAATGATATCAACGGAAACTATCTAATAAAAAATATAAATTATATTATAAAAATGATGCAATTTTTTTTCATGATAATAGTTATTAAAATTTTTGTAAATTAGAAACTTAAAAGAATATTCACAAGCAAAGCTTCACTGCCATCAGTTTTTTAGTTTGCATTGATGAAATAAAATTAATTGTTTTTTAGTTTTTTTTTTTAATTTTGCACAGAAAAAGGAAAAAAATTAACATTTTTACATTGAGCATAAAAACTCATTTTAGCATAAGATATTAAGAAAAAAATCCTCCTCTCTAACTGAGATACAAAAAAGTAATTTGTCCATATATTTGCCTGATAGGCGTTTCTTTTAACTGTAACTATATTTTTTGCTTTACAGAAGTACTTTTTAAGTGACAGAATACAGGCATTTTTATTATACATATATAGGGGATGTAGGGCAAATCGCCTCCACGTGGGCACCCTGGGTAGCGCCAAATGATATGCCTTCTATATAGAATCCTGAACGATGACGACCCCTTGCATTCGAATTTGGACTAATTCTCTTGCTGTGGTATTTTGGCCTTTGACCCGTGTGCTCGTAGTTGTAGTATTCTACCACCTGAGTATGTTGAGGTGAAACTCAACAGAAATGGGTGGTGGGCTAATGCCGTGGCTGCCCCCGTCCCGTTAAAACCCTGGCAGGCCTCGGAGTACGTTTCAAATCCGTCGCCACCGGATTGGAGCTGTAGCTGTTAGATGAAGCGGATTGCGGCCAGTCGGTGAATCCTCTCAAGATGGAGCGCGTCCTATTCACGAGGAAATATAAATTACCCAGAGCTCGATTTCCCTCAGTAGAGGGCGCTTCGTTGGTGCTTTCTGACTAGGTGAAGTGCCTTGGTCTAATCCTTGACAATAAGCTTAGATGGAAGCCCAACATTGAGGAGAGAGTAAGGAAGGCAACAATCGCTTTGTATGGATGCAAGTGCGCCATTGGCAAAAGGAGGGACCTTTCGCCTAGAGTTGCTTTTGGCTATATAATACCATTCTAAAGTCAATTTTGTTACATGGAGTCACAGTCTGGTGAAACTCACTAGAGAGGACGTTGCACGTACGGCAATCCGACTGAGGGGATTGGGCGATAGGCTCAACCTCAGTCATAAACACTCAAGCATGCTAAGAAATTCTGAGTTCATCCTCCTGTCGACGGATCAATGTACACCCTCGCTTATTCCAACCGGAACTTTCTCCACTCACATTCCATCAAAGGAAGAGTGGACGGGGGCCTACACTTGGAGACTGGGCCTGATGAGCTTCTTCACGGATGTATCGAAGCTAAAAGAAAGGATTAACGAAGGAGTATTTCGCAAAGAACACCCCATCAGACTCAATTTCAGGTGACTGCAGTTTGTTCCAACCAAAGGTAGCCGGAATCAAAGAAGCAGCTGATTGCTTACTCACATGCATACAAACAGTCAAAACTTAATATTTAATCCGACAGCCAACCGGCAGTTAAGGCCCTCGGGTCAATGATGGTGACTTAAGAAGGTGCATGTATTGATGGATGGCTTAAAAATTGAAAAAAAAGTTAAGATCTGTGGTATGATGGTGGCAGTGGAGGTGTTGTCTGAGGAACAGAGCCCAGACGTAATTAGCACAAAATATGTCGTTTTGATACCCTACTGACAGAGCCACTGCTTTTTATTGTTTGAACCATCTTGATTTGAATTTGAATCTGGCTAGGTTATCTATATATTCTAAAATATCTTTCAAGTTTCAGACCATCGAGCATTTCCCGGGCATTCTATGTCGCAGAGCACCTAGACTTGGGCACCCATACAGATAGTAAAAGACTGTTTTTTTTTTAGATTCTTCTTGATTGCAGCTTCCACATCTATCGTTGTTCGGCCAACCCATCTTTTTGGCATGATCTCCCAAAGGCCGGTGGTCGATTATTGTTGAGGTAATTCTGAATATGTCTGCTCGTAGCTTTCTTAAAAACTCGTCAGTTCTGGCTTTGCTAAAATCGGACCACCTTTGTTTAGTTACTTTGCAGGTATCCGCGTTAGTCCACCTGTGAACGGCCTGCTCCTGGAATAGCGTGACGATCTCCCTTTTGCGCACACCTTGGGGACAACCTATTTCTACCGCTTCCGATTCGTTACAGGATGCCCTCCGTCTTCCCGGTTTTTCTGGTCAGCTTTTTCATTTCCTTCTATGTTCCTAAGGCTTAGGTGCCCAGGTGAGCGTGATGCCTGTCAAGAGCGCTAAAGCATTAAATTCTTCTTTGCATTGTCTGACGACTTAGAAACTGGTTATAGGTGGCTTTAAAGCTAAGATTGCTGGCTTCTACTTATCCTGCAAGCTTCTCTCATCCAGAGAACTTCTGCTCGAAAGACACTATTCTTATTCCCCAGGCGAAAAAGCTTGGAAGTTGAGAGCTCTTTCGAATATACACCGGCGCCGATGCCGTAGTCTATCTTGGGACTTTCAGTGTAAAGTGCAGTTGTACTTTCTTTGACTACTTGCTATTGCTATTAAGCCAATGGCTGTCTAAGATAACATTATGACCCAACATCCTAGTGTTTCAAAAATCACCTTCTTTTATTCTGACTAGGGGTTTGCTGCTGTTAGTCGTAGTTGTAAGGTATTGGTAGCAGGAAGAGTATGCCATTAAGTGTCTTCGTTCATATTTTTTTTTCAGAAGTTTGTCCACACTAGTATCGTAAGTCAGAATTTGACACCGCTCCCCTTTCTTTGATAGGATGTCGCCCATCGTTTTTTATATGCAAGAAAGCTCCCAAAAGCGGCAGCAAAAAAACAAAAAAATGTCAAGAAGTAATAGGATTTTTCAGCAGCAGAAAATTTGCAGTTTAAGTTTAAAAAATGTGAAATTTTATGCAAATTAGTAGATATTTTTTGTTGAATTCATTTGAAATTTAAATTTACGTATTTTTTGTTGTAATACTAACTATATAGACTTGAAAAAAATACTAAATTTATATTTAAAAGACAACTAAATTGCGAAAGCTTATCAAGAACTCCGTAAGCCAGGGGTTTGTTATTAATTAAATTTTTTTGGTTGGCTTTCCATTACTACCAAGAAAGGTTTGTTTATGATGTCTAAGTACGAGGACCTACTTTAAAAATTATTACACACAAATATAGTCAAGATGTTAGGGAAATTTAATTTCATTAGAAGGAATATATAGCGTTATAAACGCTTATTTTTTCCATAAGTTTCAAAAAATGCTCTATAACGCACGCTTATTTTATTTAAATACCAACACCGCGAAGGAACAATATTCACTTATGAGCGCTCTTTCTTGGTTGACAATTTTATTTGAATATTTTTTTAATAAAAATGTTTAACATTTTATTAAAATCCTATTTTTACAAATGTTCTGCTAGACGTTGATAATGCCGTGCAAAATAAGTTTGCGGGACGAACGGACAGAGGAGGATGAGAAAAGAATAATATGAACCAAGAAAAAATCCAGTCAACCAAAAGCGAACAATTTTTATACCCTGTTTTTAGAAAATACAAAAAAATGTTTATGAAATCAGCAGGGAATATAAGTCTATAATACTGCAGTAATAGAAAGAAGAATTCTAATGATTGATACTCATTTTTCGAAGGGCAACGGACGCGGATGCGAAGGAGACACACCAACTTATTAATTTTTTCAGAGATGAAGAGCTGCTATTCTGTCCTTTTCAATAAGTTCAAAATATACGTTTTTTTAACTATTATGAATAATAAATTCCATCCCTAAATGATAATAAAGGGTGATCAGATTGGAAGTACTTTTCCTAAAGGGTTGTTGTTCGCAGATCACGCGTGACTACTGTCAAACTAAATACATAAATATTTCCAGTATTCATTGACATTTCAGCATGCAAAGACTTACCTATGCCTCAACAACGCATATAAATCGTTTAATTGTATTACGAAAATCGTCGCTCTATAAAAAGTGTTCATCGCGCACTCAGGCCAACTTAAGGTGCGAGGTAAGAGGTTGTCTTTAAAGTCGGTTTACTGACAATAGTTTAACGTGACAACGTCATAAGAAAATACTGATGGAATGGTTGCATTTTTCAAAATAAAATATTAATTTTATGTGTTTCATAGATATTTTGTATGGATATAAAGAATCGCAATGGAATTGATCAAGTTACATTTACACAAACGTGAAAAATTACAAAACATTTATCAAATTCATGAAAGATATGTTCAATTTTGATTGTGCATCAGAGGTTAATAAGTCAACAACACTAAGAGGCACCTTCAGCGATTTGACTTTTTCAAGACACATTACATTCGAAACACTTACTTACTTTTCCTATCATCGTCCTATTCTCAAGAGAGAAATGGTTCATTACCATGCACACAGGAAGAAGGCATATGCAAATACAAATATGTGAATTTATATACATATGCGCATATACATACATATATATGCTCACTCAAGTAGGAGAGAGCCATATGTCGAACGTTGCCGAACGCGGGGGCCGATTGTGCCTCTTTGTCGTTTGTTCCGCGCTCCCGCTTGCACTTCAAGCAAGGTAACGCCGCATTTTTTGGTGCGTGCAGCCGGCTACATCGAATTTGACGTTATCACGTCAAAAATGGATTTACTGTGAGCAATTTATTTTTCGTCTCGGACCAGTGGATTGGCCGCCAAGATTATGTGATATCACACCTTTGGACTTTTATTCGTGGGAGTATGTAAAATTTTAATGCTTTGTGAATAAACCAGAAAACCAGCTTCGATTGAGTCATTCGACGCCAACATTAGTAAAGTTATTCACGAGCTACCGACCGAAGTCTTCCAGCGAACCATTCAAATTAGGTGTTTACGGATGGCCGAATTACGGCGCAGTTGCGGCCCACGTTTGGAAGGGACTATCTTAAGAAAATTTATTTATTTATTTATAAAAATGAGAAACAACAATACAATTGTTATTGCACAGCAAAAAAGGAGCACTGGCTCCCAGGGCATTCGGCTCACCGGTATGAAAAAAGTATGTGTGAATATGAAACATTATATAAAAAGTATAGGAAATTACTGAGTTGAAATAACAGTCAAATTGCTAACAATACGTTACTTAGAGCTATAGCTACAGGGAGTTAAATTACTTTACGAAGATCCGTCAGGGTTAGATATTTGGCAATTTTCTCAATGTTTTCGGGTGTAGTGGTTTTTAAGAGATCAATGGCGTTGTCGCAGTTGAATATGTTGCTTCTGATTGGCGTGAACTGTGGACATTCGTTGAGCAGGTGTGTGATGGAGAGTGTTGACGCAGGACAATACTGACATGATGGGGGGCTGATACCAGACAGCCTATACGAATGTGTGGCTATGGTATGTCCTAAGCGTAGTCGAACGAAAGCTTTGATATCGTTGCATCGGCATGATGATGGGTACTTGGGTGCATTTCTATCACCATTAATTTGCGTGTAGTGGTGTCGGATGGATTTCCATTCAATCATTTGTTTTGTACGCTATTGTGAAGAAATTAAATTGTGCAAGTCCCTCTTGTCGAGGAACTGAAAAGAGATTCCGGCGAGCTTGGCACGCAGATCTGCTAGTTCATTTCCTGCGATTCCTTTATGCCCTTGTACCCACATTATTTTAATTTTGTTATGGGTTGCAATTAACTTGTCACGGATACACGATATGATGTGGTTTTTATTGTTTATGTTTAGAATGGATGCTATAGTCGACATACTGTCAGTGCAAATTATGGTTTTTGATGAAGAGCTAAGTGCACAGTCAATTGCTTTCAATATCGCGATGGCTTCTGCTATATAGACAGACGAAAATGGCAGTAAGTGTCCCGTTGACATGGTTTCACTACTAGATTTTACAACCGCGAATGATATGTAATCTTCTGATTTTGATCCGTCAGTGAAAATAAGGCTCCATTCTGGAGGTAAAGGTGCCAAGCGTTCGCGGAATAGTTGTTGGTAAATTCTAGGGCAGGTTTTTTCCTTCGGATTTTTACTGAGATCTAGAATAAAGGACGACTGACGTAAAAACCACGGTGGGTGAATATCATTATGCCTGTTTTATTTTAATTTAAACTCCGATACCTCTAAATTGATTACTCTTTGTTTAAAGGCGTAAGTAAAAAACAGGCACCCTTTCGCTGAAAAAACTAGAAATTGAAGCTTTTTAAACATTTTATGGTATGGTTTTTAAAATAAGTGAAGGTTACTTTTGGCTTTCGATAGAACAAAATTTCCAGCCAAATACCTTGAGGTAGTAATGGAAAGTTTGGCCTAGTTTTTTCCAGTAAATATTTATGTACTTTTTTTTATAAGTAAATAATATCTGACGTAAATAATTTCTGTTTAGTTGTATACAGGTAAAAAAAAATGGTACTTTGACATGCTTGAAAATTTATTTTTATTTATTTGCTGCTAATAGTATATTTTTCTTAAGCCTGTTTGTCTGTTTATGTAACCAATACAAATAAAACATACATCTTCTTTTTAGATTCGCCAAGCAATTACCAGTGGAATACACAGTTAACTATATAAACACAAACAATTGTTTAAGGAAAAATGCGAGCAACAACTCGCTAAAATATTAACTCGAAATAAACACATCGAATAGATTTTTGAACGCCTACACACCAACAAAAGATAATAACGGAATCCACAGTTAGCACTTAATTAAAATGGAAATGCAAATGGAAATGAACGTGGAAAATTTTGGAAATGGCAGCATACAAACTTTTAAGCAGACACGCACACACACGCACATATATGCACACTTACCCGCCAGCAACAAGGATCATCTGCATTTTCGCGCAGTTCGGCTAATTACAAGCACAACAATTTGACGGACAATAAACAATAATTGTTTCCGCCTTACGAACGCATATTCTTCTTTACAAATATTGGCTTTTGTGCTTCAGGACAATTTTGATTTGTTTCGATTGGTTTTTTTTTGTTTTTTGTTTCTTTTGTTTTGTGGCCTTTTTACTGTCTTTCATTTGTTTCTTACGACAATTGTGGTTGTACTGATGGTTGTGTTTGTTGTGGTATTGAAGCAAACTTAAATTGTCTCTGCAGCAGATTCCGTTTTTGTTTTTGTTTCGGTTTTTGATGTTGATTTTGATGATGCGGATGTTGGTGTTGATGTTGATGCTGATGCTGGTGTCGATTTAGTGATGAAGGCGTTTGTGGTGCGTAAGTACTGGCAGAATGTGCTGCTGATAGGTATGACGATGCTGGTAGAGAATATGAGAATGAAGGCATTAATGATGATGGTGATGATGATGATTTGAAGGTTTGCTGTTGTTGTTGTACTAATTTTAAATCATTCGCAATTGCTGAATGCAGCTTTGGTAGTTGGTTTCGTGCTTGTTTACGTTTTAGTTGTGGTGGTAATAATGTATCCATGGCGTTTGAACTATCGGTTAACGGTTTATTTTCTTATACTTCTTATTAGTTTATCAACAGGTAATTTGAGATTTGCAAATTTCATTCAAAATATATACTTTATGCTTTATTGTTTTATTTTAAGTAGCAAAAAATTAAAGCCATTTTCCATGTCAAGGCTCTCTTGCAGGCAGGAGGGTAAATTACGCTCATTCATATTGTCGTTTTAAAAAAATAATTTTTTGCATTCACAAAATGGTTTAATTAAGGTACTTTTAGTAGTTAGTTTTCCAAAATTATATTAACATTACTTTTCAAACTATTTTTGTTAGTATTTATGATGTCAAAAGCAGCGAGCTGGCAGAGACAAGCAGTTAGCAAATATTTAGGTGGTTGTTTTTGTTTTTTTGTTTACTTAAATACTTCATCTTAAAGTTTAGTATGCATTAAAATCAAAAATTTTATTCACATTCCTTATTCGAAATTCGAAATTAGTGTTAGTAAAGAGCACTTCTGCGGGTGGGTGGCGAACATTGGCGGCATTCACAAACAAGGCTACTAATACAACAATGCGGTAAGGCACAATTTTCACGGCCAAAAAGGGGAAGAAATGCGACTAAAATAATGTTAGGTTAAAAAAAAAAAACAAATAATAATAAAACAAAAAAAAAAAAATATAAATAAATAAAAAATAAAAAAAATAAAAATAAAATTAAAAAATAAAAATTTTAAATTTTAAATTTACGGAATTTATTAAATTAGGGTGGCCTTAATCAGTAGTATTGCCAAAACATACAATTTTGCGTTACTCAAACACGCAATGGCTTGCATTCACATACGAAAATTTCTGGTGAAATCACTAACTTTAATGATAATCATAGCGCGTAGTAAAATCGTAAGCTAGCGACATGCACCTATGGTTCAATATGTCTTGCGAGTAGCTACTTTTAATCATAAAGCAACCCTGTATTCTTTCACACCCTCAGTCGTTCGCATGCATTACACTGGATTCGAGATTTTTTAGTCTCCATGGTTACACAAATTGTTCACTCAGCTAGGTTAGGTTATGTTAAATGGCTGCCCTAGCTTGAGCTTGGGGCACACTTTTGAAAATTCGTCCGTTGTGATGCCATACAGGGGAGAGGAGATAGGAGAAGCGAAGGAAGAAGGAGCCTTGGAATTAGAGACTATGGTGACCATGCATTTTACGATGGTGGCTGATTTACGTTCGTAATTAGCCGCAACAAGCTACTGACTGAACAAATTTGTGATATTTAGACCCGCTTTATCCGCAGGCGTAGCGAGAAAATGAGACCCCAGATGTCTAAATCTTTGCCAGACGAAGGGCTTCTTTGCAGGGCAGCGGAGAAGAAGGTGACATTTCACACTTTTCACAAAATGTCGTTTGCCGTTTTTTGTTTTCTCCATTCAGTTTTGGGTTACAGGGTGTCAACAATGGAAATCAAGAGAGAATTCGTCACATTTTACAATTATTCTTTGATAAAGGCGAAAATGCAAGCCAGGCAGTTGAAATTGTGAATTGTGTTTATGGGGCCGGCACTGTAACACCTAAGTATGTACAATTTCGATTTCGTTAATACCGTTCAGGCATTTCTGATGTTAAGGAGACTGCGGATAGTGTCGATCGAGTCACAAAAGTCAGTAATTCTGAATTAGCATTAATATGAACCAGGAATACGGTTTTTCGAAACATCTCAATTCAAGCGCCAACTGCGCGAAAATAGTTCCTTGGTAACATATATTTTTCCCCAAGTCAGTATTTTTTTGAATATGAACCAAAATAGGTTTATTTTGAAATATTTTGACACTAGCGCCACCTACAGTGTAATATTTACAGAATAGATATTAGCCTATAACCTGCCCATAAAATTCTTTTAACTACTAAGCAAAATTCTGCGTTTTTCTAATACTAATATTTTTATGCGATCATTAATCTGTGCATCAGCCTGAGTCTGAAAACTAATAAAAAATGAAATAACTCAAAAATACAATTAACATAGTTTTGTAGACCAGAAAGATTTCTATCAAATGAATACTTAGCCTTTGCCAAACAGCAAACAAATCGTTGTAAAATAAAGAAAATATAAAAACGCTATGATTTTATTCCTAACAACTAAATACCCGCTAAAGATGAATGCAAACCGTTTAATACACAGAGACTTCATATTTGGTGTGAATCGTGATTTGCATTGCTGCAATCAGGTTGGAAGGAAGTAAAAGAAAATTCACTGGAAAAATATTTGCGCTACGTAAAACCATTAAAAAAAAGATTAAAATAACGAAGTGCACATACAAACAAAAACACAAATATACACACACAAAGGCGGCAATATGACAACGATAACAACAACAACATGACGATAACAACAACAGCAACGTGCTGCAGATAAGCTGGTAATTTATGCAAGCACGCCAGTACACACATACATCTATGTAGTATCTCTAGCAGCTATGTGTGAGTGCTAACATATGTAAAACACATGCACGCATGCCTTCTTGTTGTTCTTGCTTGTTTGCATAAATTTATGCAATATTTAGTATAAAAGTACTTGTCAGGCACATTTATTAAAACACCAACTACTTTTATTTTATTTTATTTTCACAACATTCACATCTATATATATGTAAGTATATATCATTTTATTAGGTACGATACATTTCTCGAATAACAGTTGCAAATGCACATATGTGTGTGTATGCTTATATGTACATATGTAAATACGAGCATTCCTGACAGATACATTACGTTTACAACTTTTACAGGACTAACATTTTCGCATGTAATATTTGAATTGATACTTTGCATCCTCACGCAAATTGCTTCCATCAAGTAGCAGCGCTACACTGTTGTCATTGTTGTTAGTGTTATGGTTGTGACAGTCGGCAGGGTTAGCGTTGACGTTTTCATAGTTAAGTTGATAGAGTGAAAAATGTTAATTGCTTTTGCAATAGTTTACACATCAAACCCATTAGAGGTGTGTAGTAGGAGAGGACGCAGCGACAAAGAGTGAGAGAGAGAGAGAGAGCAAGAGTGGGAGATTTAGAGAGGGGCTGGTTAACTAGTAACTATTGGACAGAAGAACGATCACACGACACACGCACTGCTTTGCAAAGTTAATAGCATTAAAGTTAGTGGGCTTGTTGAGTGGCAATTGATAAGCTGAGTATGTACTTGGTTGATTGATTGATTAGGCTTGCCTACTTTTTTGTGGCAATTCTAGTTATGTGGTGAATTAATTGTGCGTACTTTGTTGAGTACAAACTGAAGTGAGTGTTCACATTTTCACTTTAATTTGAAGCGCTTTTTGTTATTTTAACATTTTTTGTGTATTTACATTTGCACTGCACTAGGAACTTTTGGTTTGTTGTTAAGATTTATTTTTTATTTTTTAAAGGAAGTTTTATTTTTTAAGCAAGTCTTCTTTTACGCACGCCATTACTGCTAGAACATTTGTGTTAGGTAAAAATTATTTTCGCGATGTGGTGATTTCAATGTGATTTTATTTTATTATTTTTTCCCTTTAGTTCTCAGTGGAATTCTGGGCTCATTGTGATGAGTTAAATATTTTAGTGAATTTTTATTACTGAACATTATAATGCATACTTTTTGTAATTTTTACAGTTATTTTAATCATTTCATTTATTTTCAATGCAATCTCCATTTTGAGTCATTTTGATTAAGGATCTAGAAATTTCAAGAAAAAAGTGCATGTAGCGTAGTACACATAACAGAAGTGAAACTTTCAAGGCAGACAAAGAAAGAGGTTGATACCCTAGAGAGAATGAGAGAGAGAGAGAGAGACAGAGAGAGAGAGAGAGACAGAGAGAGAGAGAGAAAGAATATATATCTAAATAATTTCACAACACTTGCAGAAAATACAAATAGACAACATTTACAAAAAACGGAGAAGGGTCGACCGCTGTAGGTAAACGCCGGACACAAACCGTGGCAACAACGCGCACTACTCCGAGCGTTTATCACCCGCATAAACGCAGCGATTCCAGGACCGCAGCAAAGGCACAAATTATCGCAAGGCAATACCAATAAATCCGACGCCGGAGTGGATAGCAATTTATAGTACGCACAAGCACTAGCCAGGAAACGGAAATAAGCGCCAAAAAGTAGGCACCAAAAAAAAACGCCAAAAAAATTGGGACCAAAAAACGCCCCAAACAGTAGGTACCAAGGAAATATAACGCCAAAAAATAGGCACTAAAAATAAGGCACCCACAAGTCTGCACCAACAAACAAGCACCAAAAGTAGGCAGTGTTATTTCACACTAGAAATTAGCAACCACAAGGAAAAACTCAGAAAAAACCGCCTAAAGTGTATCTAAGATATATATAACGTATAGCTCTCTCTCTCCTTTTCCTCAAAGTTATATTTTTTTTCTCTCTCGCGGAACAAAAATACCCAAAACGTTGCATGACCTTGAAATTTTACTCTCCATTCTCACTCGCCCATCGACCCCTTAAAAGTTTCGCTTCAAAAACTGATTTTTAGTTTTTTCAATATTTCGAAAGTATAGAATCTTAAGAATATACTGTGAAATTTTCATGCAATTTAACTAGGTAGAGAACGCTCAGCGCTCAATCTTAAATCTCATTTATCTAGGAACGACTTTTTCGGCCTGGTGTTGCCAAAAAAATTCTACCGCATCGTCTGAAATATGGTCTCCACAATATCAGTGGCTATCGCTCGTACTAGGATCATATTATTACTTCAATTATTTCGTATTTTTTTACTTTTAAAAAACTGACAAAAAATCTTGATTTTCAGAGTGTCAAATTTAAAGCAGCGCCATTTGTCAAATTTGTTTTTTTTTTTTGTTCTGGTAGCGGGACATACCTACAGTCATTCTGATTAGTAATTTTTTTTGGTTTTTGTATTTCAGATAAATAGAAGAGTCAAAATGGACAACACCGTCCAGGTCCAATTCTCCGGGAGGGTCAAGTTCAGCGCCATTTTTACAATTATTAAAATAAAATAAACATTTTTTTTTTTTCATTTTTGTATGTAAAAGAAGTTAAGTAAAAGGCCTAAAAAATTTAAATATTATTTTTCATATTTTTATTCTTAAAAAAACCCCGGAAAATATCCTAAATTTTCGAGCTCTAGACCACTGGGACCCCTTAATTAACTTCTGAGGAATAATATGTAATAATGAGTCTAAAGCGGAATGAGCGAGCAAAGCGTACATGTCTTATTCTTCTATTTTAGCAGATAGCTTACGTGTGCTCGTCGGTTCAGTTAATTTATTAGCACACAATATTATGGCGTCTAACGGTTTAGCGGTTAAATAAATGTTTAGAAGGTGTGAAACCACAACCAACTCTTTTTAACTGTGTGAAAATTCTTACGATTTTTAATCTTGCAAAGTTAAAAAAAAACACATACACTTTTGTTTTATTTTATTGCATTTTAATTTTATTTTTTATAGAATTTTTTAAACTTTATTTTATGATTTTTTCATCACTTTCAAATCATAATAACCAAATCGAAATTACTTTTATTTTGACATGAAATTTTTATTTTATTTTATTTTATTTGGTTGGTTGGTTGGTTTAAGGGTGACCCCGCATCGGAGTGCCACATAGACCACAAGTTGGGTCCGTTGTGTTGCCCTAGAGCTCATTATTTTAAATGATTTCCCCACCTAACCGAGATTTTTATTGTAGATATTTGTCAAAGATATTAATTCGTTTCGAGAATTTGATGAGAGATTCGATTCTCAGGTCCGAGAGTACTGAAAGATTGTCAATTGTTGGAGAGCCTAGAAGAGCGAGTCGACTTTTGGCTAGACCAGGACAACTGCACAGTAAATGTCTGCTCGATACTTCCTCATCTTCGTCCTCGCAGTATCTGCACAGATCGTTTTGAGGAACCCCGAGCCGACGTGCGTGAGTGCCCAAAAGGCAGTAGCCGGTGATAAGAGATATTATATGCCTTAGTTCGTGTTTCGAAAGACTTATAAGGGTTTTTGTCTGTTTCAGATTGTAGGATGGCCAGATTAGTCTGGTCGTAACGCAAGTAGTTTCCACTCGCCACCTCCGCTCAGATAACTTGGTATCCAGATAACTTGGACAGAATTCTGAACACTTATCTCGTTAAGAGATAAGAGACAGGATCGAACCACATCTGAGTGGGTATAAGAGGAGCTGAGTGCTCGAACGGCCGCTTGGCTGTCAGTGAAAAAGCGGATATCCTCTAGTGATATTTTATTTTCTAAGAGAGTTTTCGCAGGGGAATTGGAAAATTTCCATATTTTATTTTATTTTATTTTATTTTATTTTATTTCATTTTATTTTATTTTATTTTATTTTATTTTATTTTATTTTATTTTATTTTATTTTATTTTATTTTATTTTATTTTATTTTATTTTATTTTATTTTATTTTATTTTATTTTATTTTATTTTATTTTATTTTATTTTATTTTATTTTATCTTATTTTATTTTATTTTATTTTATTTTATTTTATTTTATTTTATTTTATTTTATTTTATTTTATTTTATTTTATTTTATTTTATTTTATTTTATTTGTAGAGCTTAATCCATCTCGGCTATTGCCGGAGATTACACATCCCGAATAAAATTTTCAAGGGATTGTGCTCTGGTGGAGCGTAGTCCAAGTTCTACGCCCATGCGATTGCTATTGCTTAAATATTTAAAAATCTACGAACTATTGCACATGTGTCCAGTATGGTCGACTTCTGCATGCATATTTTATTTTCTAAGAGAGTTTTCGCAGGGGAATTGGAAAATTTCCATATTTTATTTTATTTTATTTTATTTTATTTTATTTCATTTTATTTTATTTTATTTTATTTTATTTTATTTTATTTTATTTTATTTTATTTTATTTTATTTTATTTTATTTTATTTTATTTTATTTTATTTTATTTTATTTTATTTTATTTTATTTTATTTTATTTTATTTTATTTTATTTTATTTTATTTTATTTTATTTTATTTTATTTTATTTTATTTTATTTTATTTTATTTTATTTTATTTTATTTTATTTTATTTTATTTTATTTTATTTTATTTTATTTTATTTTATTTTATTTTATTTTATTTTATTTTATTTTATTTTATTTTATTTTATTTTATTTTATTTTATTTTATTTTATTTTATTTTATTTTATTTTATTTTATTTTATTTTATTTTATTTTATTTTATTTTATTTTATTTTATTTTATTTTATTTTATTTTATTTTATTTTATTTTATTTTATTTTATTTTATTTTATTTTATTTTATTTTATTTTATTTTATTTTATTTTATTTTATTTTATTTTATTTTATTTTATTTTATTTTATTTTATTTTATTTGAGCTTAATCTATCTCGGCTATTGCCGGAGATTACACATCCCGGATAAAATTTTCAAGGGATTGTACTCTGGTGGAGCGTAGTCCAAGTTCTACGCCCATGCGATTACTATTGCTTAAATATTTAAAAATCTACGAACTATTGCACATGTTTTTGTTGTATTTTATTTTATTTTATTTTTTTTATTGCATCCCAATAAAGGAGGGATTTACATTAATTGGCGACAGCTTTACTGCAAGCCAATAATTTATAATTAACAGGTACAAAGATTACAATTAAATTAATGGTTATAAATATTGTATAATATAAAATAGTTAACAATTTTACAAACAAAAAAAACGTTTACTGTAAAAAGTTTCGGACTATATGACAAGAATTGAGTAAAGCTGCTTTCTGCATGTTTCTGCGAAAATTAAATATTCTGGGAGTTGAAGAGTTTTGTCGAAAAATTAAATATTCTGGGAGTTGAAGAGTTTCTTTTCATTTTAGTTTATTTTGTATTTTTTTATTTTATTTTATTTTATTTTATTTTATTTTATTTTATTTTATTTTATTTTATTTTATTTTATTTTATTTTATTTCATTTTATTTTATTTTATTTTATTTTATTTTATTTTATTTTATTTTATTTTATTTTATTTTATTTTATTTTATTTTATTTTATTTTATTTTATTTTATTTTATTTTATTTTATTTTATTTTATTTTATTTTATTTTATTTTATTTTATTTTATTTTATTTTATTTTATTTTATTTTATTTTATTTTATTTTATTTTATTTTATTTTATTTTATTTTATTTTATTTTATTTTATTTTATTTTATTTTATTTTATTTTATTTTATTTTATTTTATTTTATTTTATTTTATTTTATTTTATTTTATTTTACTTTATTTTATTTTAATTTAATGGAATTTTTTCCATTTACTTTATTTTATTGGTATTTAGTTTTTATCGATTTGAAATCTTAACAGTTTAATTTTTCTTTATTTTAACTTTTATTGTGCCTGAACCTTTATTTATTTTATTTTTATAAAAATTCTTAATATTTTTTTAACGTTATTTCAGTGTTTCCTTGATCAAACTTTTGTTTTTACGTGGTAATGCACTCACGACTGGCTCATAAAATAAAATACTTATAGAGCATGCCAACTAGTGGTTTATTATACATTTTTTAATTTTATTATCCGGTTTTTTTGTAATTATTAAACCCATTTCGGACATGGCGCACATTCGCATGTTCACTAAGTAAACACAGTGCGCTTGCAAGCCCGCAAAAATGCCATATAAACACAATTTCTACATGTGGAAGTTGTTATTTTAGATCTCTTCCACATGTTTAATTAATGCACCTACTTTTTCACATAAATGCTGGATTTTAATCACATTCGGCGCAGTTAGCAGAGGCTGTACACATAAAACAAAAACTCACTAATTAACTTTGATTTATCGCTGCCAATCACTTTACTTATACAGATTTAACAATTTTTTTAAATTAAATTAAAATTACACGCACTTGCTCACATTAATTTTCAGTAACTTTGATTGCGCACAGTTAAAGGTCACTCATACGACATGTCGAACTCATTAACAGAAGTGCAAAATTACTGTAATCAATTTGCTCTTTTATGGCCGTTTGACAGCCAAGTGGCTCGAAGGCTGTAGAACTTAAATTTATTTGCACTTAACAATCACTTTGGCGTGCAAGTTATAGAAATGGATTTCTGTATGCTACCGCGAGTTTGTTGCACCTGCCTTGAGGCTCTTTGCTTACACCTCACTTTACGCGCACTTTTCATGTTTCGTAGAATATTTGCTTTATGCCTGCAGCTGTTTTTAGTGGACCACCTTCAACAGAAGCGTCTGACTGTCATAGCTTTCGCATCTCTTCAACTTCCACTTGGCCAGACTCCGAGCTTGCCATTGAACGCTATTGCCTGTTGGGCTTTGTCGTCTGCCACGCTGCTACAAGTTAAATGCTTTAATGAGTTGTCTAGTTGCATGTCTACACCATTTTCACTCTACAAAAATGTTCACCCACCACAGTTTTTTACGCTTTTACTTTCAACACGTGCCACATGAAAACGCACCAAGATGTAGGGACTGAGATAATTTTCATTGCCTTAAATTTCGCTGTTCGAATTTCCACTTATTTGTTTACCTCATTTCGAATGGTGATTTATGTATTTCTTTTTTTTATGTTTCATTCAACTTGAATTTACTTAACCAAAACAGCCGTTTTTAATTGCTCCAAATTTGCTGGAAAGTAAAAAAGGTCAAACCAACGCGTAGCAGAAGCAAACCATCCAAAACACTTTTCACGCATACAACAGCACACTGATGCATGTACATACAAGCGCCTATTACTTGTTTTTCCACTCAGCAGTAGCAGTAGCAGCTGTTTTCTGCTTGTTTTAGTTGTTGTTGTCTTAAGTATTTTGCAAATTCCACTTTTCTGTTTTTTTGGGTTACTTTTAGCCTGTGTTGTTGCTTTTGCTTTTTTACTATGCTGCTTGGTTGTTTTTGTTGCTGCTGCTGCTGCTGTTTTATTGTTTTCAAGGTTGTATAATAACAAACAACAAGCGGGTCATCTCATTCTCGCACACTCTGCTGCGCATGTAGCTGAGAGCGTTGTGAAAGAGAAAGCTACCCAGTTGGGGAAAGGAGAGTAGCTCTCGTCGATTTGGCTATGCTGAGCGCATATCATACCCTCACACACTTCGGCGCCTTTGGAAGCAACGCTGCGTATACGTAACATATTGGCCTCAACACTGTCAAACCAAAAAAAAAACACACCACTTTTTGTAAATAAAAATGATTTATGACGCTTTTATTTGGAAAATTTTCGAATTCGAAAATTAGGCTTGCATTTCAATACTACAAAATGTGTGACTTGTGAACATAAAAACTGAAATGTATAAAAAATCCAATATAAATTTAAAACTTGGTAGATGCAAGCCAGCAGAGATTCAAAAAATTTTGTCGAAAATGAAAATTATTTTAATAATTCCTATGTGGTTTTACGAATCTAAGAGAATTGTGCCTAGAGAAGAGATGGGGCTAGCTTGAAACGAATTATTACCTTGCACTACACTCTGTATTTACCTTATTTGACACCTTGCGACTGTGGGATATACTGTGCTACAAGGATCAACTTTTTTTGCGTCCCATGAAAAAATGAACAAGCACGTGAAGCTATGGATTTTATATAATAATTTTCCATACCCGGGTTCGCGTTTTTCATCTTTTAAATTTTTTGAAGGACTTGAAAGTTTCAGAAGGAAAACGTGAACAGATGTATTGCAAATACTTTATTTCCTTGGAGGAAATTTCAAATATTTTCTACGTTTTTATACAACAACAAGAAGAACGAAGGTGAGGTACGGACTATTACAAATATACCTATACCTGTAAAATATAATCAAATATATATATTTTTGAATCACATCAAGGATGTTTAAGGAAAACATTTTGGCTATACATTATTTGACTATATTTTCTCTGGGGAAAATCGAGTATAACTGTTTTTGAATAATAAAGGGTGGTTAAGTTTCAAGGGCCGGTGTTGATGTTGAATAAAATACAAGTTTATTAGGAAATTATTGTTCTCTTCATTATGATAATATTGGTATGGCTCAATTATGTATTTAACAAAATATTGGCCAAATGGTCAAAGCGGCCTCGGCGGCACACCTCCAAATGGTCAAAATTTTCGATGACTCTGAGGCATAATTGAGGTTCTATGCCGTTAATGTGCCGAATTATCTCATCCTTTAGCTCTTGAATTGTTCCTGGCTTATCGACGTACACCTTTTCTTTCAAATAACCCCAAAGAAACAAGTACAACGGTGTCGTTGACGTTTAGGTATAGTTCAACTTCAACATCGGCCCTTGAAATTTAACCACCCTTTATATTTTCTTTCTTTTCATATCCATGTCTTTGTTCACTAATTTTTACATTCAAAAAAAATCATAGAGTAAGTATAGGTAATAGGTCAATTTTTTTTTGCTGAAAATTTAGTTTATCTATTCCCAGCGGCCGCCGTAGCCGAATGGGTTCGAGCGTGACTAATATTTGGAATGTTAAGGAAACGTTTTTGTTTCTAATAGCGGTCTCCCCTCGGCAGACAATGGCAAGCCTCCTGGCTCCTTGAAACTGTAGGCCTCTCCGTTTGAAGAACAACATCGAGACGCATATCACAAATAGGAGGAGGCTCCCAAAAAGGGTGTACGCGCCAATTATATATATACATATATATTCCCGAATAAGAATACCTACCAGAATACCAGACTGCGGCACAACTGTGGGCATCAAACACAGAATATTGAAAGCCAGATCATCTTTCGCCACACCAAAAGCACATGGAACTCTAAGTAGTTGACTGCCAAAACAAAGCTGAGGATGCTTAACTCAAATATTTATATAATATATGGCTGTAAAACCAGGTTTCTAGAAAAAATAATTTAAACTTTCATAAATCGCTGCTTAAAAACCATTCAGCGTATCTGTTGGCCTGATAACTGGATATCGAATGACGAGCACCTTACTCGAAATGGTTAAAAACCAATCGAAAGTAAGATTTGCGAACGAAAAGGGAAATGAATTGTTCACACAATTCGTAAACCTGCTACTGACATCAGCAGCATGTCGTTGGACTGGAATCCGCAAGGCTCTCTTCGTAGAGAACGGCCAAAAGGAACATGAAGACGAAGTCTATTTAATAAAATCACGACTGTTGAGTATTCACACACTTGGCCATAGATAAAGTTAAAGGCTGCAAATCGACCCAAATGGAACTCATTTGTTTCAGCGCTCGGCGCTCTAGCAAATAATAATAATAATTCTCGAAACTGCAGTTGACGATGAAATGGAAGCTTTGTAAATCGAGTAAGGCCCTCAAAGCTGCGGAAAACACTACGCTAAACAACATTGCTAAAAATCACCTACATAGATAGCTCCATGTACGACCATGGCCTCTTTATCTTAAAAAAGTCGTGTTTTTTATTTGAGAGTACGTATTTTTCTGTTTCATGCAGTTTGATATCGTTCACAGTGGCAACACTACCAGTAATTCATCAGCTTTTGTGACACTTTCGCGGCCATTTACGTGAGTCTATATGCACAGACGCTTATGTCTATCTGTATCAATGGACGTGCGCGTGCTTTTGTTGTTGTTTATAGTTACAACAATACGTAACTGCCATTTATAACAATTGCCGCTTCATTTTTGCAGTTTGTTTGTTGGTATTGTTGCTACAGCAGTGTTTACGACTTCAGTCAATGCAATTTTCCTGCTCTGCCTAGCTCTAGTTTCTGTTCATGTTTAGCTGCTACGTAAATGGTTTTTCCTTTCATTTCTTGGAAATGCTGTTCCATTGCTATGCCTTGCTCTTTGCTTCCCTTGACTGGCTCTCCCTACACTATCATTCAGCATCTGTATTTCATTTCGTTAATGACTTTTTCGTTTATTGCTCGCAATTCTAATTGTTTACTTGAAGGCGTTTTTCGTCTTCTACTCCTTGTATATTTTTTCTTTTTGTTCTTATTTTTGTCTTCTTTTTAAACGTACCTACCTGCCACCCATGCAAAATGGTTGATTTAATTTGGCAAATGACTTGTGTTGAAAATTCAGTACTTGCAACTTCAGGGTTGGCAACAAATGTGTGTACACACAAATGTACATATTGGGAATTCAGGGTTAGCAGCGTACAAACATACATACGCATCTGTATATAAAATGGAGAATTTATCACCCTAATAGTAGGTAGAAGCATGACAGAGTGTAGAGGAAAATGTTTTGTTTCCTCAGTGATGATTTATTTATACTGCAGCAGAAATTTTACTATTGGTGCAATAAAAAAATCTGTTTGTGTTTTTATTTTGCTGTATTTGTGTAAATAAATCAGACAGAGTTGCAGAGATATGCTCAGTGGTTAAAGAAATATAGAAGGTGGCGCAAAATTAAACACGCTCTTGTACGTGAGTCAAATTTGATACTTGGGAGCTAGACTGCTGAAGTATAAAAACAAATGGGTATTGGAGCGCGTAGAGTTCAAAAAAAAGATTTCTATCACCTAAAATATTTTTTTTTTTATTGTATTTATTTAGTAAATAGTTGATCAAAAATAAAACTGGATGATTAATTTTGCGCCACCTCGGGCATTTATATAATGCGATCTGCGATGCTCTCGGTGAAGAAGTTTTTTTGGCAGAAAAATTTTTAATAATTTAGTGCACAAATCTCGATTGTGGTTCAATGAGGGGAGCCTGCGGTTTCAACAAATTCATAGACAAATTTTTAGATGCGTCAAATCTCACGACCTTGGTGACTCCAGCAACTGGCAACAATAACTCCTACAAATTAAAGCCATATTATTTGCACGTCCTTTTTTTTTTGTCGGGACAACTAGCAAGTGCAGCACTCAGACATTAATTAAGTCCATTTTAATTTCTTTAAATCTACCCAATCTCGGAAGAAATCTTAGTAGATCTTGTGGTGACAAGGAGCCAAGGTGGTCGCTTCTTAACACATCAGGTCCAAAGACCTCAAACCTGATTCGAGCGAAGGCGGGGCAGACGCACAGGAAGTGGTCCGCCGTCTCATCCTCCTCTTCACAAGCTCGGCAGAGTACATTGTCTGAGATGCCTACCTTTTCCATGTGCTTCGCCCATTGAAAGTGGCCCGTCATCAGTCCAATCAGGTATCTGCACCCCCTTCTGCTTAATGACAGGACGATTTGCGACAGTCGATCGGACTTAGCAGGTAACACCAGTTTAGTACATCGACAGCCTCTCTCAGCCTGCCTAGCTAAGGAGTCAGAGGTCTCGTTAGCCACGATACCCACGTGTCTCGGGACCCATGTTAGCATCTGGCTATTATGTCTACCGACTTAGTTCAGCCTGGATTGAGGCAATGTCTAAGGCGATGAGCGCAGCTTGGGTGTCACTGCAGATACAAATATTAGATCTGCCTCTCCATTATCCACAACAAAGTTCATCGCTTCTTGGACTGCATACACCTCCGCTTGAAACACAGATGCATGCATTCCAAGAGCAAAGTGCAGTTTTGTCCTGCTGGATTTGCACATGTTACTCAACCGTCATTGATATTAGTCATTTGATCAATAAACAAATTTGACAGACGCTGCCGAAGTATCATGGCTGAAAAGCCTTCCGTCAAAGATCCGTCCCTTATGTGGTAAGGGCATGCTAGAAAATTTATAAAATTTATTAACTCATAAATATGCATACAATAATAACTGTGCCGATTTAATAAAAAAAATTCAATAATAATAGGCGCTTACGCCTTTCTTGGGTGTTTGGCCGAGCTGCTCTTTCTATTTATGGAGTGCGTCTTGCTGTTGTTCCAGAAATGAAGGGACCTACAGTTTTAAGCCAACTCCGAGCGCCAAACCTACCCAGCTTACTTTGAAAATACAGAACTATTCCTTACCTGATTTAATTCAAAATTCAATAGAGGGAAAATGAAATCTTCTATATCTATTACAAAACTCAATGAAAGCTAAAGCAAACTGCTAAATATGGACTTGCAGCTGGCGTGTGAGGATTGAGCTGTGGTTTACTAATCGGTAAGTTGCTTAAAATCGATTACGTAGTTCCTACTGAAATCTCGAATAAGCAAGAAACGGAGCTGATATAAAAAAAATTAGTAAATATTTTGCGTTTACACCCTTTTTGGGTGTTTGGCCGAGCCTCTCCTTCGATTTTTGATTTGCGTCTTGATCATTTTGGTGTTTCATGCACGGAGACTCGAACCTACGCACTTCTGAATGGCACCAACTCATCCAACTACGGCGGCCGTAGTAAAAAGGAAATATAAATCGAATAAGAATTAATGCGGATAAAAGATATTGCGTACAGCCACCTACCGAAAAACGAGAATTTTGCCATAAAATGAGAGTATTGAATGTGTGGGAAACTTCTCCCTAAGGACTGCTCCTGGATTTATTAGGATACCACTTATGCTTGATTTTCCTTTTCTATCTATCACTAAAAATTTCAAACAGCATTGTGTTAGTCTAGTGATAACACAGGTTCACAAAGTTTGATATTTTTTTGCACTCGAGGCCCAGCACCCGCCCACTAACCAATTTCTATGTAGATCGCTTGTTAGTCTCCAAATCGAGTTACCTCTTTATGTTTTACAAATTTTTGAAATATTTGCAGTTTACCGTTGTTCAGATAGCAACACCAAATGTGATTAACGTGCAATGCAAATTGCGCCACCTTGTATGATTTTTTTAACTAATTTTCTAAAGGAATTTTTTCATATTTTCCACAAAGCGTTGTGTTGCCTTGTAGATAGTTTATCAAATTTCAAAACACATCTCCACTGGCTTGATTCAGATCACAATTCCAGTGTTTAACAACCCCACCGTTAAGAATTGTCTTGGAAAAATTGCATCTCGTAGATACCTGCGATAATTAAATTTTTTTGTAATCAATTTTTTTTTTGTTTTTGTAATCCAATTTTTTTATATATCCACGAAATGCAAATAGAAGTTTTGCAGGAAAAAAATAATTTCAGCTCCAAATTTTGAACTTTTCAGGTTGGTGTACAACCTGAACTTCCACTCCAGTTGGAAAAAAGCAGCTTGAGATTATCGATCTGCTATTGACCAATGATGGAGCTAAGTATTAAAAATTCGCTTTTAACTATTTGAAAAAAATATTTGAAACGCAGCTAAAAGTGTTCTTGACTTCATAGAAACCTTAGGTTAGGTTAGGTTACGGTGGTAGTGGGTCTGTACAACCAACTCACTTATACCTTATCGGTCCATTGTGATACCACTGTGTGACACAGGAACCTGATTTACTTTTCTTCGTGGATCAATTTTGTGGCTCTAATGAAGCTTAAGTTTGACCCCATTTTCGCGTCAAACAGTTCTGTAAGAGAATTAAAAAAAGTATTTACCTAGACAACCTGCTCTGATTCTAATTAAGGCTGGACATTCGCAAAGAGAGTGCTCAATTCTTTCTTCCTCTTCCTTTCCCTCATCTCTAAAACTTCTACAATATTCATGGAAGAAAATCCACGACCTTTGAGATATTCTCTCTTGAAAGGCTAAACAGTTCCTTTGTCTTTTCTTATTTATTTGCGGCAATAGTCGACTATCTGTTACGCTTGTGTCTTCATCTCTTCATATCATATTGGCCTCTTGGATAATGTTATTTTCAATTATCAGTTTGCTCGTGGCCATAGGTATCCCAATGGTACTTCGATCACTGAACAGTTGAAGTGTAGTATCCTTCCTGGCTAACTCATCGACTTTACAATTTCGCTCAATATCTCTGTGCCCCGGAACTCAAATAAGACTGACCTTGAAGACGACACTAATATGATTTAGAGTTGCTCGACATTCCTGTGTAACCTTTGATCTTAATCGAATTCATTGATTTAATGACCGCCAGGCTATCAGAAAATACATTTATTGTAGTTTTTGTTACGGCGTGCGTATTTAGATACGTAGCCATTTCTTTTATAGCTAAAACTTCTGCCTGATAGACGCTGCAGTAGTCTGGTAGTGGAAAGGACAGCTCAAGTCCTATTTCCTTGAAAATACTCCCTAGCCAACCTTATCGCCTAGCACCTGTATATAAATTTAATTCCCCCTGTTTCCTTTCCTCAAACGAAACATTTTCTGACCACCCCAAGACACAACCACCAGGCACTAAATATCTAAATAATTCTGGGTGTGAAAACAATAAACACATTTTTAGAAGAAGAAAAGTAAGAAAAAAAATTAAAAACTAAATAAAGAAATAATAACATTTAAATTTCAGTTTTTATGTTCTTATAATAATTAAAAAATTTAATTCGTAAATAAATTTATAAGGTGGAAATTTTTGCATTCCTATGCCCAAATTAATGATTAGATTTTGTTTTTGAATGAACTTAAAAAAAAAAGATTTTGAGTGATGGAAATCTTTATTTTGACCTTTACGCGCTCGATCGCTTGTCTGTTTATGTACTGCAGTTGTCTATCCCCCAAGCGTCAAGTATTGACGTACGACGCCATTTTCAAAAATTATGAACCTTCCCATAGGGTGCATCATTTCGCGCCACCTTGCGTATACATTTGTTATTGCCTAGAGTATCGCCCACTTACTTCACTGAAAGTCACTCGTGAGCAGCAAAAGAAAAAAAAAAAATGAATTTATTATTAAACAGTAAATAAATCATTATTAAACTACTCGCATTACTTTTAATGTAAAGTCCTACCAAATAGAGCCACATGCACATTTACTCACACTCGATTATTATCAAGTTAAAAATAAATAAAGGAACGGGCATAATTCAACTTTTACAATTATCAGTTGTCGAGGGCAAGCAAATGATTTAATTATTCAATAGCAATAACCGTTAAAGGGTGAAAACGAAAATAAAGTGGCGAGGGGAAGAAGAGGTCCCAAAAAAGAAGAGTACGGACAGCAGAAGGAGTCTGTCAATGATTTCAGACATACAAATAAACAGGCACATATGGCATTTGTATATATTTATGCATGGCTGTATGTATGTATGCAGCCTACGAAGGCCAGGCGAAAGAGGCAACAATGAACATGGTTCAAAGTAGAATACAGGCACTAATTGCCAAAGCAAGACATGTGCTAGCCAATGCAGCTTACAAAAACAAATAGACAATAAATTATGATAACTTATAAATATATTAGTAAAATTGTAAAAGTGAGATAGCGAGAGTTTGAAATTTGCAGCATAACAGGATACAGAGAGAAACTAAAAAGAGCACGAGAAGAAGCAACAAAATGAAGTAAAAGCGTCAACGATGCCAAAGAAGAAGAAGCAGGTTGTTTACATTGCGCCCAAAACCGGGTTAACCAAACACATATCGAGTGAGAGAGAAAGCGAAAGAGAGAGTGTACGTTGTATAGAGGAGAGAGAGAGAGTGCTCAGGGTGCGAGTGAGCGTAAATTTGCAATGCGAAACATTGGAACTCAATTGTTTGGTAACCAAAAATGTAAGTGTTTGATTCATGCCGACTGTTTTTGATATTCTTGTTTTGATGTTACTTCTTTTGCGTACTTATCCTGTTTCGAACTGAGTTTGCGCTCACCTCAAATGGAAAGGAGACTTTGAATTTGTTGCAAAACATTGCGAAATGGAACGAAATGAAATGTTTGCCACTGCTGTGTGGATTTTTGACAAGTTGCTAGTGAAATGTGTAAGCATACATGCAAACATACATACACACATCTTCATAAAAATGTATGGGAGAGCAAAAATAGTGGCAAAACATTGTTTTTGCGTTGGTTAGTTTGACACAGAAACGGTCTATGGGCGATGAGAAGCAGCGAAAAAGCAAAGTGAAAGTGGAAATGAAGTGGCAAGCGTACGTCAGAAGTAACGTAAATATAGGAAATAACTAAAAAAAATTAGATATTATTTTTCTGAGTCAAATTGGCAATTAATTGAAACATTGCGTAACACATATCGACCCAAAAAATGCGTTTAAGCGGATATCCTGAAGAAATTTGCATATTAAAATATCATTAAGTTACGGAAATCGAGTTTTTGGTGTAAAATTTTATGCAATTTTTAGTTTCTGAGATATCAGGTGTGTGACTAATTAAACGCTGGGTACAGCTGCATTTCTTTATTGCTTTTGTTAATTTTTTTTGTATACAGTTCATTGCTGCTGAATAGAAAAAAATTTACTATATACAGGGCAGGGCTTAAGTCTACATACAGCAGCAAGTTTACGAAGAAACTAACTCGTATGAAAATAAACAGCTAGCCGGCTGCCCAAAGAAGCTGTCCAGAAGAGATGTAAGCTCCACTTGACGAGAAATCGACAAAAATCCGAGACTTAGTGCTCGGAAATTGGTCCAATATATCCTCGATATATCCGGCAAATGTGTTCATCCAAGAACTATTAAGAGATATCCTAATATGGGCGTATATTTGAGCAGAACAACATGTAAAAAGCCTCTGATTTCAGAAACAAAACCGTCGACTTTGGCTTAAGTTTGCACCTACACATATTGACAAGGAATGAATGGCTGGTCTGGTCGGATGTTTTATTTGCTGATGAATCGAAGTTCAATGCATTTGGAAGCGATGGCCGTGATAAAATATTCAGGCACGGCGGAAGTAGCGTAATGGCTTGGGGCTCTATCAAATCGGATAGAGCGTGTTTGGGAGCTTTCAGCGAGAAAAATTGGGCAAAGCATAGTAACTGATGCAAAATTCCTTAAAAAAGAGTTGATGGAGCCACGGGAGACAAATAACGCGGGGTTTACCCAACTAGTTGCATCAATGTCACGACGACTTGAAGCAGTGATTGATATCGATGGTGCACCAATTGGAATAAATTCATAGCGTTTTCTTAGTTTCTTTTATTTTACTTGGCTGTTTGGCAAAGGCTAATCATTCATTCGATAGAACTATTTCTGCTCTACAAAACTATGTGAATTGTTTTTATGAGTTATTTCATTTTTTATTAGTTTTGAGACTTAGAAATGGAATAACCCGGAGGTAAAAATCAACATTTTCGACACCTGCTCTTCTTTGCTTTTCATCGAGGTCAAAAAGCTGTTGAAGCAGACCGGGACATTTGTGACGTGTATGGAGAAAGTTTCATAGCAAGTAGCAAGTCTACAGCGCGGGAATGGCTTTCCGAGTTGAAAAATGGCGACTTTGACATCAATGACATGTCCCGCAACGGAAAGTCATCTGAATTCGATGTTTAACGCTTCAAATCCCTTTTGAAGGAGACCGTTGCCAAACCAGACGTGAATTGGCGGATAGAAATGAGCTGCGATCATAAAAATCATAAAACGGTTCTCAGTCACTTTCTTTCAATGGGATTTACCGAAAAATTGGGAGCCTGGACGCCTCATGAGCTCAAGGAAAAAAACAAATAAAGTCAAAGTTGCCCTAGTTTTAGAATGAATAAATTTGTTTTTCAAGCTAATTGAGGTTAGGTTAGCCTGGTTGGCAACAAGCCACGCATAGACCTTTTGGTCCCTAGCGATACCAGATGGAGACCGACCTCTATGAATACCTAAGGTAGACATCATTTAGGATGTCAGCGCTTTTGGCGAATCTAAGCAGCGCTGGGAGATCCGCTTTTGAGACGTCCTAATAATTTTACTGCATGTAGTATTTTATCATTATAATTTTTTGTTGTTTTGTTAATTTTTTTGTTTTATAGGAAGTGAAATAATTTAATTTTTGTAAATTTATAAGTAAATATGAATTTTGAAAAATACTACCTCAAATGTTTTTTTCAATTATTGTATACCTTCTGGGAAATAAGAAAATATGCTGCTCTGTGTAGCCTTAAGTCCTTCACTGCATTAAAGTAAACTTGTCTTTAACGAAAATAGTAAGATAAGAAAACCAAAATATTCTTTAGAGTTGCTATTTTACACGATAGTACTCAGAAAACTGGGTATACCTACAATACAACGTAGCGGGGCTTGCACAAATACGAACTAAGTTTATGACACAACTTAAGTCTGCATTACTTTTAATTTTGATCTAAGCAATGAAATGCTGCCCTCTGATTGACGGTATACTTTTTGGACTTCTCAGACTTTGATAATCTCCATAAGTCATCCACATCGCCCACCTCGTTTTCTTCAGACTTCACCAGAGTCTTTTCCATTCACTTTCATTTTTAGAGTATAAGTAAGGTAGGTAGGTAAGTATGTTGGGTGGCTGTCATAACGACACACTTAGACCTTTCGCAGGTGCATTGTGATATCACTGGAGCTTATCCTTACCCTATGGGTTCCTTTTCAAACCATCCGGTAGCTTTAATAAACGAGCAATACTTTGTTAGTTTTAGATGCGCTATGTCCGCCACATCAGCTAAGAATGCCTCAAATTGAAAGTCTTTTTGATGTAGAATATATATTTTTTTAATAAAGGGACATAAAGTCTAGTTTCCGAACATTAGGAATAAGGAAATTAGCAGCAGATTTTTATGGATTTCTACCAATAGCAATTTTTGTACATATATAATAGCGATATAGCGATGGGCTGAAGTTCCCCTCCGTCGTTCCCTTTATTCAAATTTGTTATTAGCTGCAGTTTATTATTCTTAATATAGCGACCAGGTTCAAAAATTTCCCTTCCATTGCTAAATTTCTGGCAGTACCTGGTCAAAGTTCATGGTAATTGGTAAACAATATTCCTTTTTCCATTTACCGTCCAGATTTTAGAGTCTTACGGCTCTGATTTGGCATCGAATGATTTAATTTAGTTTCTGAACATCAAAAATTAAATCCAAAATTAACTTTTCTCATCCAAAGGGATTTGCAAGTTTTTAGGGACAAAGAGCAGCCAATTAAGGTCCAAGCTAAATTCCATCAATTTACTCCATTATATCAACAGCTCTGGCTGGCTGTAGATATCTGTCTATTGAAGGTCATTAAAATCGTATCAAAACGGCGCTTTAGTGCTACTTGAGGAGTGTCAGAGTGGTACTTCAACCATTTCACCTACATCCCTCCCTAAATTGAGAAGGCGATTATTTTCCATGTGCCCAATTCGTGTTTGCTCGAGAAGCATTTAATGATTTTTAAAACTTACGCTAAGTTGAAAACTTATGAGATTCCGATGTGGAAGGCAAAGAGCTTTTCGGGCGGATGCTTTTGAAATTTCGAAGTACAGCATTAGTGACATTCCTTAGTAAAAATCCAAGTTAGCTGGAACAAGAATTTTCAAAATTCATCGAGAGCTCCTCTAGTAACAGTTTTGGATTATTTAAAGTGTTGGAAATGATCAGAAAATAAAGAAATTAGTTATCATACGAATTGAAGTAGACCACCAAGTCCGACGATATTTTTCCGTTTGCCAACAGCTGTTTCGATGATCGAAGAAGTACAACTTGTTGAAACGTATTATAATTGGTTGCCAAAAATTATCATAGTGTGAGAGTTATAGAAATGTTAGTATATTTAAAAGGCTATGGTATCATAAATGTATAAAATATGTAGAAACACAGGGAAATTGAAATTGAAATGTTGAAGGCCAAAGTCATCCTAAGCAAGTGAATATTTTGTAGAAAGTTCTATGCTTCTACCAAGGCAACATAACCAAATCAGCAAATATTTTATTGTCAGCGATCTTTCAATATTAAAACAGAATAATTGACACTATAAAATGAGCAGAATCTAATATGCCGTACTACTTTTTTTCAAAATTGTGCCGTATGCGTGGAAAAGCCAATTATTAGTTTTCTACTTTGGTCTGGTAATTGATGTAAAAAGTTACTAGGAAATCTCTCTTCATGCTATTCAAATCTCTGGCGTACAGCGTAAAGCGGCAATTAATAAATGTGGTGGCGTTAAGCCAGTGAGCTTAACAGTTTGCCTTTGTTGATGGATGGTGCATTCGTTTTTAAGACACCCGCACATGCCTACGCGTACAACTAAACAATGGAAAATTCACTAACTGGCCGAGCAGACACATTGCATTTAATATGTGACGCAGTTTAATAAATTTATTTCTTATTTCCTTTTTCCATATTTTCACATATTTATGCTTTTGTTCTTTATCCTTGCGATGCTGCAGCAGCACAGCAGATATTTCAATTGGCATGCATGCGGATTTTCATTTCAATTCCAATTTTCATTTCAACTAGACAACTAAGCGTTTTGTATACAAACACATACAATAACAACAACAAATAGACACACAAACGCACACATGTACATACGAATAAATAAGAAAAACAGTTGTAAGCTAAAAGACCGAACTGTGTGACTGGGTGACCCAATGAGAAAGCCACTACAGGCGACCGACTAAACGTCAGTCAGTGAGTCAGTCAAGCGGACCAATTGACTACCAGCAACGCTTGGCGAAAGTTATTTAATCGTTATTTGCTATTTCTACTGCTGCTGCTGCTGCTACTGCTGCCGTTGATGGTTGCTTGCTTTGTTGCTTCACTGCCGATGTATTTATGTGCACGTACACGGACACTGCATATCCTTTCGCATAAATACAGTAGATGTACTTAAGGTAGCACATACATATGTATGTATAAGTGTGTGCACAACATACACTAGCAAGTATGCCAGACAAGCGCACAAACATTTGGGAATAGCGCAGGGAGGTGCTTAGTTTTCTGACTGGGGTAAAAGTGGTAGTGTTTGCGTCTGTAATAGAACCCTACACATCGTTGGCAAATAACAATGCATGGCGAGCGCAGCAACGTACATGTAAACAATATTCGCACCCAGTGGGAAGTTTCGTCTATAGCGGCAGACGGGTCTGTGTATATTTAGAAATGCATTCAAGTAGTCGACATGTTCGATGACGCATACAGAGGAGCAGCACCCGATTTGAGATTGAAACTAAAATAGACTTCATGAGTGGTTTTGACATGGCAACAGGAAAGTAAAAGAATTATTATTATCCAGTCTGTATTATTACTGCTACGAAAAGACCTTTGGCGTACATAGCCTCAAACAGCCTACAAGCATTACGAACTGTTATGAAAATAGTAGAACTGTTATGAAAATAGTAGAACTGTGGGGCGTTCTGGGCCATAGCGATTCAATGTTAAGTGATCTTATCTTGGACATTGTCGTAAATTTTTCTAAGTTTTGTTTTTACTTATAGGCTTGAGTAGGATAAGAAGTAAATTGAAAAAAAAATTTGAAAAAAATTTAATAATTTTGGAATCTATTCATTGTTGAAAATTGCGGTGTAGAATTGTTAAATTGATATATATTCGGTTCTTTTCAACATTTGTAAAATTCTTCATTTTAATATTTTTGTAGAAAAGTTCCAGTTTTTATATAACTTAAAAAAAAAAAAAAATTCCGTTTCGGGGAAAAGAAGTTTTTGTCATTTTTAAAATACAACTGGAGATATATCCTGCACTCATTTGCTTTACGTATATGAAGATAATTCGAAAAGTTAAGCGTAAGTTAAGTTAAGTTAAGCGAAACTTTCAGGGCATATTCTCAGCTATTAATGAACAATTTTTGTTTTCCAAAAAAACATGCATACCAAAATTTGCAATATTGAATAAATCTTATTTCTTATTTATTCTTGTTATTATTACGTTTTTTTTTAATTTTTTGTTTAAAAAACTGCATACCATATTTTCAAAATGGAATGAATCTCAGAATTAATTTTTTTATTATTTTTTTTTTTTCAATTTGAATCTTGTTAACTCAGCCCCTCAACGGGTGTTTTCAAGAAATGGTAAAACAAAAAATTACAAAAAACAAAACAATTTTATAAAAAAAAAATTCTAAAAAACATATATTTCAATATTTCCTGTACATGTTATCTTAGAAATTATAAACAAAAACAAAATTTCAATTGTAAAATGAACCGTAAGTATTCTACTTTAAAGAGCTTTATAAAAAAACATAGTAAGAAATTAAATGAAAAGAAAAATAAAATTATTTCATTTTAATTTTTACTTTGTATTTTCAATTTTATTATTACTTTAATTTTTTGGAATAAAAAAATATTTTTTTAGAAAAAATTAAAATTTTCATCTAAAAACTAAAATTTTTTCTAAAAAAATATTTTTTTTTGCAAAAAATTAAAATCGCAAAAACAAGTTAAGGACTTTTCCAGTTTACTTTTCCGCAAATAGGCAAATTTTTCAAAAAATTTACGACAATCTCTCAAATACTTTTATCACTGGACATGGTAGCGCTTTCTAAGGGAAACGTCTTAAAAACCTCACAGTGGTTTGGAGGCGGTAGAAGGTGCAAAGAACTGTTATTGATGAAATTAGTAACGCTTTCTGCAAGTCCCTCCCTCAAGAATAAATTGTATTGCTGAAAGTGTTTTATCTTTTTCCCGCATTATAAATATCCAGTCTTAAATTTAGATTTATAAACTAATATATGCGCCCACAGACAGACATAAAGCGGAGAAATACTTTCGAGATGACTATTTTTACACCTATCCTAACCCAACTTTTCATCAACTAATCTAATCTTATATAGCCCGACTTAATCTAAAGTAATTCTAATTAACCTAGTTTTAACTAACCCAAATCTGACCTAGCTTAACCTTTCCTAATCCAATCTAGTCCTAACTAACTCAACTTAATCTAATATAATCTGACATAACCCAACTTAAGCCAGTCGAATCTAACCCCACCTAATCTGACATAAATTTTTCTAATCTCAGCTAATCTTAATTAACCTGACTTAACCTAACATAAACTTATGAAACCAAACTTAACCTTTCCTAATCTATTCTAACCTACTATTAACCCAACTTTTCTTTATCTAATCTATTCTTCCATATTTACATAACCCAACGAAAACCTAACCACTCTAATCTAACCCAATCTATCTTAAAATAATCGGATATAAATTTGTTTTAACCTAAGCTAATCTCAATTAATCTAACCCAACCTACTACTCCAGCTTAACGTATCTTAAATACAAGAAACAAACCCAAATAAAATTTATCTAATCTTACTTAACTCTACTTAGACCTAGCCTAGCCTTACTTTTCGTAACCTAATCTAATATTACCTAATTTAACTTAAACTTGACCTAACCTAATGTAACCTAGCCTATCTTAAACGTAATCTGACCTAAATTTTCTTTATCTAAACTAATTTTCACTAACCTAACGTAACCTTTCCTAATTCAATCTAAACATACCTAAACCAGCTTCAGGCTAACCCAACTTAATCTGACCTACCCTAACCTTTTTTAAGCCAATCCAATCTTACCTAGCCCAACTTTAACCTAACCTGACTCAACTTTTCTCTGACTAATTTAGTCTAACCTTACCTTCCCTAATCCAAACTAGTCTTAATCGACCTAACTTATCCTCACCCAACCTAGCCTAGTCTTAACATAACCTAACCGAATCGAATCTTGCCCGTAATAATCTGACATACCCAAATCGAACATAGCTTAACCCAGCCCATCGTAATCTCACTGAAACTTTCGATCTCCTTAACTAACTTGAAGCAATGGAATTGCATTCGAAACTTTTCAAACTGTCTTACAAAAAGTTCTTGACAGGCTGCATATGGGGTAAAACTCCGCATGAAGACAACCCCCAGCTGGGCATATGTATGTATTTTTGCATATATGTATATTTACATACATAAGTATGCATATGATTAGCCTTGTATGCCAAATTGTGTGCATCGAGTCCCTAGCGGTGGCGTCGCCGTCATCGCAACAGCAGCAACACACAAGCAATGCCATGCTTTCCTTGTTGTCAGTTTACGTTCTACTGTTCTTGTTGTTGTTGTAGTTGAGGCTATTGTTATTGTATATGTATCGCATATCAAACTATTACGCGATTTTCGCCACCAACGCATACACAAATGCACCCAAAGTCACACAAACACACATAGACACGAGCAAAAGCGTACTACGTAAGCCTTTTACGCTGGCAAAAATATAATTTTTCTTAAGATTTTTGAAGAAAAAGCACTCAGCAGTAATGTCAAGTCAAGCTATTAGACTTTTAAGATGTCAAAAATTGTGAAATAAAATTAAAGAAAGAGAAGAGCACGCAATTTTCGCTTTTTGGCTGTGATATTTGGCAAACATTCCACAAAAATTTGTCAAAGCAGACAAATTGAAATGATTGAGATGAAGAAAATTTGTTCACGGTAAGTCTGCTCGCCACGCACACAAACATTTGGTAGGAAAAAAAAAGGAAATCTCACATCATGACACCCATACCAACACACAATGCGGCACACGGGCTTGCCTCGCACACCTCCGCGACTTTTTGGCAAAAGTTCCAGCGTGGCCGGAAATATTTGCCATATTTTTCTTCATTTTTTTTTTGTGTGTGCATCTTGCAAACAGGTTTTTTCACTACTTTCACTACACTTTTTTGTGTGTATACAACATGCTTATGCTTTGTTGTTGTTTTTGCTGCTGTATTTACGAAGACCGCTTACTGCCGCTTCTATATATATATTTCACTGGCATTTTGCTTTAGAAAACCTCACTCGTTTTGTATATAAATACATTTTTTTCATAGCTTTTCATTTCACTTTTTTCGGGACGGAAGCTGCAAGCAGTAGTATAGTAGTTTTGTTGTTGTTATCATTTTTATTTCTCTTGTATATTCATAATAAAAAAATATGCCAACAGCAAAGGAACGCGCACGCTCCCGTCAACAACTCGTCTCACAAATTCGGCTCTAGCGTTGGCTTTGTCCAGCTAAATTGTACTGAACCAAAGTAAGTAGAATTGAATTGAATTGAGTTAGTTGAAAAGACGATAAGTGTTGTTGCTATTGTTGATGGCACCATAGCGATTGCTGCTAGTGACGCTACTGCGCGGTTAGCGTAGCAGTCGCTGCCACTGTCGCTTTGCAGAATTATATGCAACTAGCCACGCAGCGCAACAAAACACAAGGAAAATAAGTTACTCATACGCCACCGTGGCGTCTCTGCCCAACGCCTATCGAAGACTGTTAGCAGTAGCAGTCGCGCTTACCAGACAAATGGTCGTACCGGCCACAAGCATTCGCGTGCATACACACACCCACACACACGCACTCGCTCATTCAATGCTGTATGCGTAGAAGTGGCTTGTAACACTCGCTGCTTGCGCTTGTGTGTGTGTGTGTGTGTTTGTGGGAGTGTCTGCTCTATTGCCTGCCCGTTTCGGGTTATGTGTGTGTATCTGTGTATTTACTCTGGTGTAGGTGTCAGTTTGCCGAACGCTTGCAGTAACAGCTGTGCTATCGTAGTTGACGCTGACGCTGTTTGGCTCAACTTAAACGATGTCTGCCGATTCTATGGCAAATTCGGTTGGCAAAAGCGTTGATAGCAGCAGTGACGGTAACGTTGGTGGCTACGTTGTTGATTGCATTCCACAGAGGAAATGAAATGCTTTGTGTGAGTATTGGTCGTAAGTGTTAAGCCATATATGTATGTGTGTGTGTGAATGTGTAAGGGTTAATACCTCAGCGGAAATTTTGTGTGGCTGTTATTTTAGTGAATTACAAAAACAATGGAGCAAGATTACAGAAATGGCGGGAAATCAATTTCCATTATGCTCATCTAAATCGATGTAATCAATTTTAGAACGATTAAATTAAAAAAAACTTTCACTTTCGTGATGGGCCACGCATCGCAGCGTACTCGCCCATTTGGCTAAATAAATTAATTGAAATGGTTAGTTTGCTGTGAAGTTTCAGTGAGTGCACTCTGGTGAAGAAAATTAGCTCACGCTCACGAATTTCTTTCCTTTGTTCAATGAGGTATTTTATCTCACTCAAAATATTTAAAAATTGCTGTATCTGCCGTAATGTAATTTGTCTTTGTGAAGAAATTTCCTCGACTTAAATTCTTGCAGTGCCAATTGAAATTGTTTGTATGTAACTGCTATTCGGTTCCGGGTTTGATAGGTTAGGTTAGGTTGAAGCGGTTGTCCATTGTAGGACACACTCAGGCTCATGGCCCATTGTGATGCCGCGTGGGGAACTAGCCCCTATCCCTCCTGAAACCAATGTGTGCTATTCAAAAATATCGCAAGATCCTTAATTTCGACAGAGCCGAGGTCTTGTAACTCGTTGAAGAATTGTCCGCCCAAAATGGCGAGTATACGTCTGGATAGAGCAGGACAGTGACACAGAAGGAGACGCACCTTCTCCTTCCTCTTCCTCGTCTAGAAAACTTCTGCAGAAGTCATATGTTTGCACACCCATTCTCTGGGCGCACCTACCGATTAGGCAGTGCCCCGTAATAACTGAAATCAGTGTGTTAAGACTATGCTTATCTCTTCCTAGTAGAAGTTCCGGGTTTGATACTCTCTGTGAACACGTAAAATGAAATTATAGAAAGGGCTTTTTTCCCAATAGCGATCAAGTTTTGACAATTTGTTTGTTTCTCGCTTTATTCGGTAAACTTTGTATGAAAATATATGAGAAGTAGTTTATTCCTCTGCCAAAGCCATACAAATCCAAATTTCAAACTTTGTGCTAAATAAAAAAATCTATAAATTTTCACCAAAAATTTAAACTTTTTATGCAAAATCTTTAGAAAAAGGTCGAGTATACAGTTTTATAACTCATTGAATTTTAGTCCAATTTTAAGGTGCTAAAAAATGGCGTTGATTTTTGAAAATTTCTTGTTTTTTTGTTTGCTGGCCGTGTTGGGTGCTTTCTGCCATATAAAGGACTATTGAACACTCCTTATATAGAGAAAATGCATTAAGTCACCAGCAAAAAGTAAATTCTCAAAAATTAAAGCGATTTTAAAGACGTATTGCATAGGCCATTTAATCCGTGCACAGAGAAAAAATTCCCTCCGATGCCCTCGTATTTCTGCTAAATGCCAGTGTGATAAACTTCATATACAGTCAGTCAGAGAAGTTTTGCCGCAGTGATTCTTTTTTTTTAAATATTCACAGTGTTATTCAAGCTACCTTGTTTTTGCTAATTTTATATGAAAACATGAATAGTTTTAGTATACTAAAAGTTGTAGAAATGCAAGTTTCAAACTTTGTCAAAACAAAAAAGAAATTATCAAATTTTCAGCAGAATTTCGAGCTTTTAACTCAGAATTTAAATTTTTTTTTTTGCGTATGCAGTTTTATATTTCACTTATTAAATGAAAGTCCAGGTGCGACTTTGAATTTCCACTGATTTTTAATCATTTTTCCGCTGGCGGTCTATGCATTTTGCCCGTCCAAACGTTCAAGTGCTGAATATATAAATACGAGGCAAGACTAAAAAGCAACATCTTACTAAAAATTTGTAGCACTAGAATTAAATGAGCTTAAAACTGCATATCGAAAAATTCATTGGAAAATATTGATATTTTTTGTTTTTTAATTTTGATGCAGTTTTTTAATGTTATTATATCTTAAAACATGTTGCTTTTATTACAAAATTAAGTATATTTTTATATAAAAAAAAATTAAAAAAACGTGACACTGTGAATATGGCCAAAAGATTTCATTGTCCCAAAACTTGACTTATAAATTAAGAGGACAGATACCGGTAAAATTTCGAAAAAAAAATTGTTTTTCTTAAAATGTTATTACAATAGTATAATATATAATCCTTTAAAAATATGTCAAAAAATTTTTAGAACGAAAATTTAAGTGCTTCTTATATTATAGATCGTCAACCGTGACGACTCAATTCTTTGCCTTCGAGCGCTAGGAGAGGTATAGTTACGTTGCCGACTTTAGACGCGTTTTTCTCAAAACTATGTTTTTCGAATTGGCATACACGATAACTTGAAAAGTTATTAACCAATCTCCCTGAAATTTTGCACACATCTTTTTTATGATATTATGTGAGTCCATGTGAGTGATTTTATGTGAGTTTAAGTTTTCGAAGAAATAATTGGACCCCAAATTTTTTAAGCATTTTATTCCGCGAATTTTCTTTTCTATTTTTACTAAAATTCATATGGAAATTATGGCATTAATAAACAAAAACATTTTTGGTTTTTTGTATTCAGGTCCCTGACGCCGATGCTACAACGCCCGCCGATTGAGAAACCCCGCTGCGACCTTCCTGGAAGAACTGAGTGTACATTCAGCATTTTAAATGATTAAAATACAAAGAAAAAAAAATTCTTATATTATTTGAATGTATAAATAAACATTCGCGACCGCCGTAACCGAATGGGTTGGTGCGTGACTACCATTCGGAATTCACAGAGACAACGTCGGTTTGAATCTCGGTGAAACACCAAAATTAAGAAAAACATTTTTCTAATAGCGCTCGCCCCTCGACAGGCAATGGCAAACCTCCGAGTGTATTTCTGCCATGAAAAAGCTCCTCATAAAATGCCATCGGCCGTTCGGAGTCGGCTTGAAACTGTAGGTCCCTCCATTTGTGGAACAACATCAACATGCACACAACAATTGTATATATATATAAATAAACTGTACGCCAATTTTGAAGAAAATATATTGACTTCTTCATTTTAAATAATTTTAATAAAAATCAGGGGAAATATGGCCACCAGGTATCTGTCCCCTTAAATAAATAATCTGCGCATATATACTTCTGTTATGTGTGTGGTGTTTGGCTGAGTTACTCTTCCTATTTGTGGTAAGCGTCTTGATGTTGTTCCACAAATGGAGCCACGACCGACAGTTTTAAGCCGACTCCGAACGGCCGATGGCGTTTTATGAGGAGCTTTTTCAAATACACTCGAAAGATTGCATTGCCTACCGAAAGGTGACTGCTATTAAATAAACTCCTTCTATTATTTGCTCTTTCATGACTAGGTTTTCGGACCCGTGCACTTCCGAATGGTAGTCAAGCACCAATCCATTCAGCCACGGCGGTCACCGAAATACATACTAACATAGCTGTTATAAAACTTTTAGTTTTCCTTCTGGTATTACAAACTGTGCTTTTCTTCCTTAAATAAGACCAGCCCCATTCATTAGAATGAACAAACGCCAGTTAAAAAAATCTAGTATATATGTAAGCGTAAGTGTACTTCGATAAATATTTTTGTTCGTTCATATGTATGATGGCGCACGAGTATGTGTGTATGTTTAGTTATATGAATTCGGAATTCCAGCACAATGGTTTGTTGCCATTCCATGCAGTTCGCTTTTTTGTGCTCAATTTTTTACTGCTCGCCTTTATTGGCATTTGGTGATTTTGTCCTTTTGTGCATCTCAACTAAGTGCCAGCTTTTACACACAAACGTGCATACATATATGTATGTAGATGTAGACTTGCAGCATGTTAGCAGAAATGCAGCTTTTGTTGCTGCTACGGCTACCAGCAATGGGTTTTGTAGCTATCGCTGCCGCGTGTGGATGGAAGTGAACTGCTGCTGCTGTCGCTTATCACTGTCTCACGTTTTGATATATGCGTGAGCATTGAAAAAACCATTCATTTGTATACAGAGAGATGTACGGTGAAGCAGCTGTCGGTGTGTACAAGTGACAGTGTGCCTTGCTTGATGCCGAAAGTGATGGTAGTAGCTTCATAAAAAAAACTGACATTTCTGCTTTTAAATGCATACACATACAGATATGTTCACAAAAAAGTCGGGCAAACATTTAAAGCAAATTTTCATCGAATTTTTTTTTTTGTATTTGAGCTAATACAAGATTTTGCAACCAAATATTCGATAAGTCAAATTATCGTTTTTGTTTCTTGGAAAAAGTGAATAATTTAGAATGTCAGTTTACCCTCTTGTTATTCCTGATTCATTGGAGGCACTTCAAAACACAGGCAGGTGCAATTTTTTGTATTTTAAAGTGTATAGCATCGGTACTTAATAATGAGTAAAAGTTATTCGATCGAAATTTTCTATACATGGAGCCTTCGGTGTCAAGTGATTCAGGTATTTTGGACGTTATCGTCAATACTGATAAAATTTGTTTTACCTTTAGGCTGGAGTATAAGAAGAAATAAACTGAAAATATTTTGAAAAAATTCTAATTTTTAGATAGTAGGATGGAGTATAAATTAAATAAGCTTAAAATATGATACTTTGAAAAAAATGCTAGTATTTTAATTTACTGTACAGATTTTTTTTTAATAAAATAGCTTCGGTTTTTTGAGAATATTTGTATAGCAAATTATTTTTAGTTTCTTATGATAAAATATTCTTAAAGAAAAAAAGTAATAATTTCTGAAAAACATTATTCTTTTTGTTAACAAATTCTGGTTTTATTTGGTTCCTTTTAAAAACTTACACTAAGCCCAGCCTCATAGTGGGATGCAGCAACCTTTTCGAGTTATGTTCAAATACTTATAGCGAATCAATGAGAAATGCCGCTCTAGCGAAGAAAATCAGCGAACAAGAGAAATGGACTCTAGATTTACCGCAACAAGGGCATACAGTGGCAGGCTCGAACCTCGCTTTGTGTGTAACACAGCTGTTTGTAGGCAACGCACAAAGTGACAGCACAGAGTTCCTGGTCATTACTTCTAATAGAGATCGAAGCATTGAAAAATAAATAGGTGAACTAATTAAACGTTTTATTCTATTATTAAACCGGCCTTGAGCTCACAAAATAGTAATAAGAAAATTAATATTGATTAACGCTAGAAGACATTTTTTTGCATGATGAATAGTTTTTTCTTCCTTTTTTGATAGAGAGCGCAACAAGGGGAATCTGTGCACCACCTCGGACCACTTCTACTCTAACGCTTAAAGCTATGCTCAATGTGGAACCCATGGACATCGCAAGGAAAACCGCACCTGCACGCGCCTCAATCAGATTGAGGTGTTCGGTTTAACTAGACTTAAGGTAAGGACACCCTAGTATTCCTAAACACTTTGAGTTCATCTCCATGATATTTGATCAAGGTACGACCATGATGTAGCAAAAATATTTAAAAATGTCTCAAGCGCGATTTCTTTAAAACAAAAATTCCGGATGCTTTTTGTATAGAAGTAAAGGATGTTTGAAAATAAATACGTAGAAGAACCCACTCGGCATTTGAAATGTGAACTATTGAACCTTTGGCTTTGTAAGCTAAAAAAAAACTCTTGTATGTTAGAAATTTAATGTAACGTTGAACGAAAATAGTTACGAAAATCTAGTTTTTTTACTTAAAAATTAATTTTTAATAATTTTAAAAATAATAATTTTTTTAATAAAAAAAATTTTTAATCAAAAAATATAAAACTAATATTATATTTCCCCTTAAGTGGAAATGACGAGTGTCGCCCGCAAACATTTTCTGTGCCAAATTCGACATTGACGGGCTATGCCCGCCGCATATTTAAATGTTTCAAAAGCATTAGTAGTAAATTTAATAAACTTAAAAACAACCGTTATAATATTTTAGTTTTATTTTCTGATAACAACCGCACAGAGCACGCATGTTTCTTCGAAATTAAATCGTAAGGCAAAGGGTTAAAATATATAAAAATTGAGAAATAATTTTTTCTTAATAAAAATGGTTAATAACAATAAAATATTTAATAATTTCTTTAATAAAATAATTTTTTAATTTCTCTATTTTTTAATATATAAAGGTTTTTTAATTAAAAAAAATATTTTCTTTTATTAATACTTTAATAAATTTTTTTATTTTTTTAATAAAAATAATTAATAATAATAAAATAACTAATAATTTTCTTAATAAATAAATAACTTTTTTAAGTAAAAGAAATTTATTAAAAATATATATATAAATAATAAATTTTTTTGCTACTATTTTTTTATTAAAAAAATTTTGTATTTAAAAAAGTTTTAATTGAAAAGAATAAAACTAAAAAATTTGTCTAATTTAAATGTTATTTATTTTTTGTAATTAAACTTCTTTTTTCTTAAATTAACCCATTTGAAAGTACCTAGGAGAATATAGTTTTTGTAATAAAAAGTATTTTTTTTTAATAAAAATAATAATCAAAAATTAATTTTTGCAATAAAAAACTAAAAAAATATCACTTTTTATTAAAACATAAAAGAAAATAAAATTTTTTATTTTTTATTAAAAAATAAATATACAAAATAATATTTTTTTTTTGTCTTAAAAAATAAATGTACAAACAAATTTTTATTTTTTGTTCAGAAATAAAAATTGAAATTAATTAAATTAAATCAAAAAATTAAATTTTTTCTATTAATAAAAATATTTTTTGTTATAAAAAAAAAAACAAAAAATTAATGTTTTCAATTAATTTCACCGAAATCTTAATATTTCTTCGAATATTTTGGTGCAAGTCGTAAAATCTAAGTAGTATGTTTTATAAATCCAATTGAAAACCCGCAACTTTTTGTGGTGAGACACCCTAATGTATAACCACAAATCTACGCGTACAAAGTGCACACATACACATATGTACATAGGCACTTTATCACTTTCTCATGTGCAGCTATAAATTTATCACTGCCATAACTTGGCTATAAACTCATCCTTCAACGGCAACCTGGCGTGATATCGTCAAGGTGGCGAGTGCAGCATAGCGGGAGCAGCACCTGCGCAACCTCCAGAATAGCAATGTAGTGACAGACATTTTTAAAATTGGAAAAATAATGCAAGGCAAATGTTTTCATCTGCATACACATATATCGCAATAGTATAGCAAACATACACACATGCATCCATTTACACAATCTGTTTATTTATAGCTACTTATTTATTTATTTGCACTGAGTTCATTCCGTACTGACACAATTATTTGCTTTCGCTTGTCACTACGTACTTACGATTTGTTTGCAGTTTATTTCCATACATTTATTTGCATTTGTTTGTCGCAAACACACACAAACACACAGACGCATATCCGCACACAAATAGTTAATACTTTTTGTTCTCACATTTTTCACTTTCAATTAAAATTCCAGCGTCAACAGCGCGGTGCACGTTAACGCTGACGTCAGCAGCGCATTTAAATGCTGTAACTGCTCCCAAATGAGCGGATACAGTTACAAATGAGCGCTTAGCTAACAGCAACGGTATGTTTGTGTGATTGTTTCTACTTTTTCACACATAGATATGTGCATATACATAATTATATGTCTGTGGGCAAACATACATTCACACATACATGCACAGCAACATACCGAGTAGTGACGAATTTGCATGCCAAGTGTATGCAGCGTCAAATCGACAAACATCCGCTAATACTCGTAAGACTAACCAACCGTGCGTCCATCGGCCAATGCTAAGCCCGACCAACTCGTCAGCCAATTTTCGTTCGCTTTTGGTTGTTTTAGTGCTAATTTGTTGCTGTGCTGACATTTACCGTTTGTGGTAGCAGTTGGTCGTAGTCAAACATGTGGCTTTATTGGCACAACTACCGGCCTACCTTTCGACGACTATCTTGTTGTTGTATTACAATTATTGCACGTTTAAGGCGCTCTGATGTCAAGGTGGTGTTTGCTGGACTCACCTCACCATCGCCTGATTGCCTTGGCTGGTTCGCTTGATTACTTTCATGCCTAGAAAAAGTGTGTGCATGTATGTACGCTTTTATTCACTTGTGTGCAATAGTATGGTTGTGTGTGTAAGCAAGATGGTAATTGTGTGTGCACCCAGCCAAAAAATAGCTAACAACTTTCCAAAGCGGCGCGGCAAGGAATACCGGAACTAGTCGTAGACTAGTAATACACTAGTCGTATATATTTCTGGTTCAGCAGTAGCATTGAATATTTCGTTCACGCAGTTTTAGTCGAAAAATGTATCGCCGTTCTAGTGAATTCTGTCGATTAGAGGCAAGTCTACTGAGTTGATCGGTATCCACCAGTGGTCGATTTTTACATTCCTCAGATTCTTTCAGTGAAAGAATAGAAGACATGGTTTAAGCTGCACGCAGTATAATGGTATGGGTATCAAATGAAAAAAGAGCGCAAGAAAAGGGAGTGAAGAAAGTCTTACATCGAAGATTTTCCAAAGAAAAATTACAGAAAATTCAATTTTAATTTTTATTCTCGAATATTTTTGAAGAAAACCCAAATATTTCTGCCAACAAAAAAATGCATTTTTATAGGTACAATTTTTTCTCTCTAACGCAACAATTTTAATTTTATCCGATTACCAGTTCGGTGCAACACAAAACTTTAAAATAACCACTTTTTAAAAAGTCATATAACTTCAAACAGCCATTTTATTTTATAGGAAACAAAAAAGTGCAATTGATTCAATTTATTTTATAATTTCCAAAATTCAAAACAGCGTCTGAAAACTTGCTTGGTATCAAATGAATAATGCGCATTAACTCATCTCAATAAAAATATGTATGCCTCACAAGTGTTGCCCCTTGGGGGAGCCTGTTATCCCTATAGGGCGCGTCCCCGGGTGGTGGATAGGGGAACGCCTCCCAGATATGGAAGGTAGGAGAGCAGATCTCTCGCGAACCGCACAGGTCGAAGACGTAAACTTCGTTAAAAAAACTCCCTCAACCCAAGGTGTGATGCGACCCGTGCCTATTGGGTGGGTTTGGCAGCCGGGGGACTAAATAAGGCTGTCTTCGAACGGAGCCCTCCTGATATCAGGCCGCGTCAGGTTGTTACGGTGCCCTTGCCATGGTATGGGGCGCTGCCATTATCGACCGGATATTTCCCATGGCGACATGCGCAGTTCCCTTGGCGGGGCAGATGACCGTACGAACCAGATGAAATGCTCAAACAAAAAAATAATAATTCGGATGACGGAAAATCAAACACGAAACAAAGGGACAAAATGACTGGAAAACATGCGGACGCATCGACACCACGGACTGATAAAAAAACGAACACGCGGACAAAACCACAGGACAAGCAAACAGATAGACAGGAGAAAGGGACAGACGCACTTAAAAAACAGTCAGACAAATGGACAAGACGTACGAGCACGGCCGAACTGAGGATGACTGGGTCACCCTCAGAGGATGAGCTCTTAGCCTTCAGCAAAGAAACAGTTGAGGGCAAAGCTGTGGGCCACAGTACGCCAACAACTATAAATCAACCAACAACATCCGCAAAAGCCAGGGGCAAAAGCGTGGTAATAAAGGTCCCTCGAGGCATTAACTCTACCAGAGGTCTCTCGCTATCCTTGGCAGGATTTGAAAAAACGAGACCGAAGGTAAAGTTTACCAACCAACCAAAAGTGTTGCTTTAAAGTCAGCTATTCGAAAGTCTCACTCGAAATGCAAAAATAGAAGAAAAAAAACAAAACCAAGGAGATCAATAGTATCGTTTTACTTTTCAAATCACATCTCAAAATCACAGCTCCAAACAAGAATTCAAAGTATAAATTATAAAAATTTGCTTCAGTATAAGGTGGCGCAAAAGTAATCATCCAATTATGTTTTCGAATAACTTTTCTACTAACCAAAAACTACTACCCTAATTTATTTTTATTTTACTTTTTTTTATTTACTTCAAATATAATTATGAATAATATTATTACAAAATCAAGGCAACTAGCAGCTGGGGCAATCAGCCTCGGTGCCCCAATTTTAGCAAAATTAACATTGAAAACCAAATTTGTTCCAACTAAAATGCACAAAGCTTAATTGTATTCGTTTACAGTTAACTTTCGATATCTTTAAGCACTAGTTAGAAACCAAATGACACTATTCCAGCTACCTGAACCAATTCCACTCAATCTGTTATCAACTTCATCTTGGTCTTAGTAGAATTGCCCAAAGTATCGATACCTGATTTGTTTCAAAATAGAGCACCCTCCTAGGAGATATGCTATGTTTTTTAATTCGTTTCTCCGACAGCCAAGCGGCAATTAGGGCCTCGGGTTAGTGACGGTGGATTCAAAACTGGTCGGGGAATGCCTGGTCTCTCTTTCGAAGGCGCCCGCATTCTTTGACATAAGTCTCAACTGAGTACCTGGTCACAGCGACATTGCGGGAAACTTGAATATAAGTTATACTTGTGTGTGGATAAGTGGAAGAGTTTTAAACAAATTTCCTTAAAAATTTTTTTTACAGGTACTGCCACCTTTTTTTCAATTAACAAGTTGAATACAAAAATATATTAATTGCTAGCAAATATAATATATGTTGGCGTGTTGGGACAGCTCAGATCTAATAATAATTTTGAATTGGGTTGCCACCTAATTTTAAAGAAACATTTAAGTTAATAATATAATTTAATTACAGTTTATGATAAGCGTATCTAAAAACCTGTGTTGGAAAGAATGCACAAAACATTAATAAAAATTATTTCTGTAAGGCGTTGCCACCTTATTCTAAAGACCAACATAGTAAATATGACTGTATAGAAGAACTAAGTATTGGTATGTGGGTATAGCCCTATTAATGATTTAGAAAATTCTAAATAAAAATAACATTTTTCAATGGCGTTGCCACTTGCTTTTTAAATCAGAATATAATAATAATGTTGTGATCCTAATTTTGGCGCAGTGCTAGGCGAAAAGCAACATCGAATTTGCAATTTGATTTATAAATGTGAAATATATTTAGTAATTCCTTTATACAGGGTGCGACACTCGCAGTGTAACGAGCTTCAGACCGCTCGCGTAGTTGGCTAAATGACAGACCGGAGTATTGTTTACAAGTGCGCGGATGTATTTTGCCCAGAGTAAACGTGAAAAAAAGAAAATCAGTAATGGATTTCAAAGGTAGTAGTGTGGTTGCCTTATATTTGGCTGGAAAAATACAACCAGGGATTCTTCGTGAGCTCGAGCACCTTAGAGTAAATAAAGTTTTTGTTTATCGCACCATTACTCATTACAAAGATACTGGTAGCATCGCGAAACGTCATGGAGGTGGTCATCAAAGGACTGCAGCGTCACGTAAAATGGTTCAAAAAGTGCAGAAGTGACTTGAGCGAAATCCCCGACGAAGTGACAATCAAATGGCCCGAACTGAAAATATCTGACCGTAGCATCCGCCGCATACCGAAAAATGATCTCAAAGTCAAGTCATACAAGATCCAAAAGAAGCATTATCTTACACCAAAGCAGCAACATGCCAGACTTGAGAGAGTGAAGGAGTTGCTTGGCTTGTCCGAAAGCGTTCAATTTCTGAACATTGTATTTTCTGACAAGAAAGTTTTTCAAATTGAGCAATTCGTAAACTCCCAAAACGATAGGGTTTATTTGACCGACCATCCATACAAGAATTTGAGTCATCGGTTGGCGACCAGGAGGCAGCACCCACCACAGGTAACGGTTTGGGTCGCTGTAGCCGCTGTAACGGCAGATGGGCGCCGTCCAATCGCTTTCATCGAGCCTGGCGTCAAGGTAATTGCGAAATATTATCCGGAAAGTATTCTGGAGGTCACTTTAAAGCCATGGGGAGACAAATATTGTGATGGCAGAGCATGGACATTTCAGCAGGGCGCGACACCGTCTCACTAAGCTCGAGTGAACCAAGAATGTCTAAAAAACAACGTTCCGAACTTCATAACGCCCACACAATGGCTCTTAAATTCACCAGACGCGCATACGATAGATTATTCTCCTTGGGCCATTTTGGAGATCAAGGTCCGAATTAAGAGATTCAGCAGTCTCGAGGCGCTGAAAAAATCCATTATCCGCGAGTGGACCAAAATACCTGCAAGTCACATTCGTGCTTCTGATTCATTGCTGGACCCTCTCAAGGCCATAGTTTAGGCACAAGGTGGTCATATCGAGCAAAAGTAAATGGAGTCTTAATTATGTATTACTTTCACACATTTTATTTTTGAATTGAATAAATGAATGCTTTAAATTGAATAAAAAAATAAAAAAAATCATCCAATTTTGTTTTTGAATAAATTTTTATTGCTTAAAAATTATTTAACTTTGATCATACAATTCTAATATAGCAACTTGTATGGCTCCACGAGAGGCGTAATTTTCGATGACCTTGTAGGCCAGCTCATGTAATAACTTATTCGATACAATATTTTTATGTGTTGGGACAACCTAATGACTTTAGTTATATCCTAGTACCATTGAAATCAGCATTGGCGTTCCTAGAAAGGCAACTTCCTAACTTTTGCTTAGCTAACTAGGTATTCCAGTTTAAATGACGCCATAAAAGAAGGCCTTTAACAGCAGGAACTCCATCTACAGAGGCTTAAATCACCAAACCGTGCTGACGTGAGAAAAGACAGCAACTAAAAGCTTGCCTGAGATTAAAAATACTACACTTATAAAAATTCCCCCTTTTCCTTTATTTTGACAATTTTTAGTAATTAATTAACTACTAAGAGATAGAAAAAATGTGACAGATCGACCCCCTGTAGGGAGAACCACAGTTAAGAGAATTAGGTGCGGCCTCACCCAGTTGTCTATTTCCCTTCACTCCAATTTAAAAATGTGGCTCACTAGTAAATTAATTAAATGCATTTTTCACTCACTATCAACGCCCTTTGCAATTTATCCTTCTTAACTACACTCTACTGTAATACTCATGCACAAAATGTGGTATTAAAATTGCTGCACTGCTTATTCGTGGATGTACTGCAACAGACTTTACATAGCCAAAGCTAAAACTACTTGTGTAAGTAAGTACTAATATTTACGTACTCACTCATGCTAAGCTGCAATTGCTTCGTGAGTGAAAGTGTTTACTTACACATACATGCATACATGCATACATATGAACATCGATGCACACCCTGTAGGAGCAGTTCAAGCTGGTTTGCAAATTCTGATAGCTAAATTGAACTAATAGGAAAACTATTTTAGAATAATTTAAAAAACCCATTACTTTGTAATGAGAGGATTTTTCGATTTGTGGTAAGCTGTTGACGCCATCTTGGATATTAGTTCACACTGCCGATTTCACTAATTTTTATCTCACAGTTTGTCTACATAACTGATACGGTTTGTGTACCAAAACGTTGAATATTTTGCGAGGAGTTAATTTACTTATGTCGTCTGTCCATCCACGCCCTTGGCAGCTGCTGTAAATTTGTAGATATGTAATGGCGATTTCCTATATATAATTAGAGAAACATTTTGCGCAAAACTTTGAAAACATTGGCGTGGCTCTTTTCATATTCGACTTGTATATCTATGAAAATTCTTTATTAAACCCTTTTAAACTTGTCGCATTCAGCTCATTTGATACTACCAATCTAGATTTTGCTAGATTTTAGAATTAAAGATCCAAAGTAGTCAACTTCTGCAAGCAGGAGTTCAAATTTCTTGAATGTGCAGGTATCATTTCTCTGATCTGGACTCCAGGACATAGAAACTTAGAAGAAAATAAAATTGCTGATAAGCTTGGTAGGAATGGGTCGACTGGATTGGTCTCAGAGATCTCCTAACCAGTTAGCGGCACCCCTGACTTCTGTTAAAGAGGATTCGCACAACTTATCTCAGGAACGCCCAGAAAAGATGGAGCTCCATTTCTCCATGTGCTATTTCGAAAACCCTTTGGTTCCAGTACAATAGACGAAGGACTCGGAAAGTCCTAGGTACTCCGCGCCATTTAATTTCCAAACTCGTATTTATTTGACGGGTCATTGGACGATGAGCACACACGCGAAAAATCTAGGTTTATTATTCAACCCCCATTGCAGAAGCTGTGGGGATCTTTTAGAGAAGATAACTGTTGAGCACTTTCTCTGTAATTGTTCGGGCTTGACAGCTCGACGATTAAAGTCACTGGGTACTCCTTTCTGTGTTAGCCTGTGCAGCAACCTAAGTCCCATCAACCTTCTCCATTACATCAACAGCTCTGGTTGGCTGTAGATGTTTTCCAGTTGGAGGTCTCAAAATGATATCAAAACGGCGCTTTAGTTTTACTGGGGGAGTGCCAGAGTGGAGCTTCAACCATTTTACCTACCAACCAAGAATTAAAGAAAAGTTGTTCATGTAACGGTAATTATCCAAAGTGCTATAAATAAGGCATTTCTGAGACCATCAAAAACGTTTTTCAAGCAATGCTATTTTTTAAATATGTCAAAAATGCGGAATTTCCGTGACCATTAAAAATTATTTTTAAGTTAACGGTAATTTTCCCAAACGCAGTATTTCTGTAACCTCAAAAAACTCACGTAACGGTACTTTTCAAAAATGCTTAAAATGCGGCATTTTTGTGACCATTAAAGCTTATTTTTCTATTAACGGTAATTTTCAAATATGTAAAAAATGCGGCATTTTTGTAAAAAATAAAAAACGTTCATGCAACGGTAGTTTGCGAAAATTCTAAAAATTAGGTATTTCTGTAACCAAAAGATTTATCATGTAACGGTAATTATCCAAAATGTTAAAAATTTCTGCCATCATGAAAAAAGTTGTTTTTTAAACAGAACAGTTTTCAAAAATTTTTAAAATTTCGGGGTTCAGAAAGTTACAAATTTTAATAAATTCAGTACAGTATAAAATCATGAAATCGGATACAAAGCACGCCCCATTGCGCATGCAACAAAGTGCTTCATTTCCGTTCATCTACTTTCTCACATACATATTTTTAAGAAGCTATTTGAGACAGGCTTTTGTATGACTCTCATTTGTGATGTTTCATATAGTACCAGTAACCAAAGCAGCGGAAAAAATTGTTCAGGTTGCTTTAAAGGTCATCAAGTTCTAAAAACATAAAATTTGTTCTATAAAAAAGGGTGTTGTTCAAGCACTTTAATAGTTGTTTGCATTTATCGCTGAAAGCATCCAAATATTCAACCAAACTACAACATTTAGTTCACTTTCCTACCGGGGCATTGCTTGCATGCACATAGATACGGTTATATTTGGTCTACATGGCTAAAAGTTTAGTTAAATTGTAAAATTGAAGTAAAGCGCTTATGAGCTTTTCACTTTTAATTTCTGTTATCCTTGATTTTTGTTGTTTTTTTTCAATGCTTTACAGTTGTGCAAAAGTAATTAGTAAAGTTGCATGGGTTTGTTGTTGGATGACGCATATAACCCAGTTATGGTAATCATTTTGGCAGTAGTTAGGTAATATAAAACAGTGTATACTTTTAAGATTTTATTGTAAAAATTTATTTTGGATTTTGTATTTGCTACTCCAGTAACATACCTTTAGTTCAAAAAGTAAAGATAGAGAGACAAAGTAAAAGTCGAAAATTAGTTGACTTTATAATTGTTTTTATTGATTGCGCAATTTTGTTTGCATCACAATATTTCAATTTTAGTAGAATATATTGTAGTAAAGGTATCAGCTTATTTTAAGGGAAATAATTACTATGACCAAATGGGTGGTTATATTTCAACGGCCGATGTTGAATGTAAACCACACCTAGAAGTCAAGTTTTTTTCTGCATTTCAATTTCAGACTAACTCAATTTGAACCATGGAAAGATACACAATCGAACAACGGGCTAAAGTTATTCAGGTTTATTATGAAAACGGGCGTTCACATCAAAATGCATATCAGGCACTTCATCGTCAGTGATGAGGCACATTTTCACCTCAGTGGATTCGTTAATAAGCAGAATTGCCGTATTTGGGCGAATGATAATCCAAGAGTGATTGCCGAAAAACCAATGCACCCACAAAGAGTGACTGTTTGGTGCGGTTTATGGGCCGGCGGCCATGATGCGGGTCAGCCAGTTACTGTGAATAGTGTTCGCTATCGAGAGATGATAACGAACTTTTTGTGGCCCGAATTGGAAAATATGGATGTGGACGATATGTGGTTTCAACAGGACGGTGCCACCTGTCACACAGCTAACGAAACAATGGCCCTTTTGAGCGAAAAGTTTGATGGCCGAATAATCTCACGTCGCGGCGATGTCAATTGGCTGCCAAGATCATGTGATTTGACTCCGTTGGACTTCCTTCTTTGGGGTTATTTGAAAGAAAAGGTGTACGTCGATAAATTCAAGAGCTAAAGGATGAGATAATTCGGCACATTAACGGCATCGAAAATTTGGACCATCGGATGGAGGTGTGCCGCCGAAGCCGTGGCGACCATTTGGCCAATATTTTGTTCCATACGTAATTGCACCATACCAATATTAACATAATAAAGAGAAATGACAATAATTTAAAAAAAAAATTGTATTTTTTTTCAAAATCAATCAATTTTAATTAACAAGTAAATAATAAAAAACGTTCCGTCTATTAGTTTACCTAGAATACATTGAAAAGGGCAATCGTAGGCTGGGGTGATACAAACTCAATTTTCTTTGTTGTTAGCAGACAACTTCCATAATTTTTTTCTTTTTTTAAGCGAATAAATCGCGTTGTACCTGAGGGACTCGATGATTAAATAGATGTTTTTTATTTTCTTATTAATTTATTCACTACTTTTCCGGCTTACACCAGCTGTATTGAAATAAGAAATTCACCACATACTCGTATTAGTTACACGTATTCACATATCTAAGTTTCGATTTTAGATTTGAACTATGCGGCTACGCCAGTCGAAGTCCTTACTGGGGGTACAAGAAATAGAGATTTAAAAGGCTCATAACTCTCACCAAGGATAAACTGAGAATTCCCACGGGCAGTCTCACAGGCCATTGCGACTCCACAGTCATCTGCTCATGATCGGGATATGGTCCCTTAATTTTATAACCTTGTCATTTTAGCAACCATTCTCTGGAGACTCGAGCGCACCAAGAAGGTTGAGCCATCTCGTCCACTTGCAGTTAGGAGAAAGCCGTACATGCTCAGTCCAACCCAGCTCTATCTTAAGTTTAATAAGGGGACTGAGACTGGATGAAGTACTGTGACGAGTAGAGGGCACAAAGTTCCACGAAGTCGAAGTGCGAAAGATTTTATTGAAGTTATTAAAGATAGGCAACTTGTTGATGATATTATTGAAGTCACATGTTAGTTTTTGCTATTGTAAGCACGGAATGAGGATGCAATAGCAACTTTTTAAGTCAGTAAAACTTCCTTTTTTCTATTTGATCAAATACAACAGGTTTGAGCAGCTACGCCTACTTAATTTAGCACACACATAAGACAGCTTAACTCTACTATTTCTTTTTCCGCGTTTGATCGAAATTTTTCCACAAAACAGGCCTACGATAGTTCTGCTTTCTTTTCTACACATCATTTCTAGTATAGATCGGACGTATTTATTTATCTGCATACTGTGTACACATGATTTTCGCGGTTTTGCAAGTGGCTAGATTATTCCACCTCCTGTCTATCCGTGTTTTCATGTCCGCAGCGATGTCTTTGTCATCTTCTTTAAAGGTTTCAGTATGTCGTTTTTTTGTTCGAATTGTCTGCCATGGAAAAGTTCCTCATAAAAATATCTGCCGTTCGGAGTTGTCTTAAAACTATGGGTTCCCCCATTTGTGGAACAACATGAGATGGTTTTTTATGAGGAGCTTTTTCACGCTGGTACTGTGTTTTGCTACGCCTCCTCTGGACACTTCATTTATCCAGGAGAAGGTAGGCTCATTGGAAACAAGTTCCGTCAATCCCAACTTTTTTATACCGATCGCGTCGGGACTATCCAATTATTCTCCCTGTTGTAACTCTTTGGGAAATGCCAGCTCTTTGCAAAATATGAATTCCGTCTAAATCACTACATCATAAGAAATAAAGCTTTGTAAATTCTCTACTCATCGATCTCGTCATGCGTCAATTACTCTATTAAGTTCTGACTTGAGTGGTATGTATTTCATGTCATACTACAATAGTTCTGAACATACCGATGAAAACTCTTTAACGACAAAGTTTACTTTTCCTCCACTGTCACTCAAAATTTCTGAGCTAGACAACCAGTGTCTTGCTGAGGGAGTCGAATTGTCAGGAGAGAACGAGAAAGCTGCTTACTGAGCAAATCTTAATTGTTAATCGGCAAATAACTGCCAGAACTTGTCAACAAGTGCTGTCATATAGTTATTTAAAGCAGTTTATGAACTTACAGTTTTTCTACTTTTTTGTTTTAAATTTTTAATAAGGTTAGTTTCTAAAAAATATAAAAATGGTGCGTGTAGCGTAGTACACATAACATAAGTGAAAACATAACATAACATAAAAGAAAAAAACAGACCCGAGAGAGAATGAGAGAGAGAGACAGAGAGAGAGAAAGAAAATATATCTAAATAAATTCACCACAATTGCAGAGAATACAAACAGACAAAATTTACAAAAAATGGAGAAGGGATACAAACCGTGGCAACAACGCGCTTTACTCCGAGCGTTTATCACCCGCACAACCGCAGCCATTCCAGGACCACAGCAACGGCACAAATTACCGCAAGGCAATACCAATAAATCCGACGCCGGAATGGATAGCACTTTATAGTACGCAGAAGCACTAACCAGGAAATGGAAGTAAGCGCCAAAAAGTAGGCACCAAGGAAATATAACGTCAAGAAGTAGGCACCAAAAATATATTTCCTACAAGTTTGAACCAAAAAAACAAACGCCAGAAAGTATGCAGTGTGATTTCTCACTATAAATTAGCAATCACAAGGAAAAACTCTGGAAAAATAGCCTAAAGTGTAGTACTAGTACACTACTACTACGCTACTAAGATATATATAAGGTATAGCTCTCTTTCTCCTTTTCCCTTGAAATTTTACTCACCATTCTCACTCGTCCATCGACGCCCAAGATTGAAGAGTTTATGCCTAAAAGGTTTACATAAAAGTTTCGGTTTTTCCTCTGTTTTTAGATATAAAATTTTCGACAAAATATTAAGATATACCTGGGCAGGACAGATTTGAAAAAACTTGCCAAATCGAGTTTTTTATAAAGAAGATTAATTTTCAAAAAATATTGTTTTCAAAAAATCAGCTCAGATGATTGAAGAATTTATGTCTAAAAGTCTGCATTAAAGTGTTTAAGGAAAGTTTTCACGCAATGAAAATATTGAGATTTTTGGAAGTACTTTTAAATTTATCCAGCTCCTATAAATATTAATAATCGGCTAAAGTCTGAAAATATATTGCCTTTTTAAGAATACGATGGGAAACCAACAACGTTTTCTTATTTTTGTATTTATTTAATTTTTTTTATTAATTTTTTGTATTTGCTTTATTTTTATGCAGGTGACGCATCCAAATGTACATAAATGACTTCACTAAACAATATTTGATGCACTCATAGGCTTGTCACAAATCTTATTGAGAAATTTTACTAAGTATTCGAAGCGTTTAAGTATAGATAAACAGGCTTAATAATTGATGGCCTATGTGTGTATGTCCATTGTAGATTCAAATATCTGTACGCTTGAATACAACCCCTCATATGCACATAGTTATAGACTTTCAGAGTGTATCCCCATAAGTATTATTGTGTATGTGTGCTTGTGTGTATGTGAGTACGTATTATCGTCTGCAGGTAAAATGTCCTTTGAAGTTTGCTTCATTTATTCTCTATTCATATTTGAGTACCGTGCAATGCAGATCTCTTGTGTCTTGTTTCGTTGCCATTCCGTTTCACTTTGTTGACTTTGGCATTTAAAATTCAATTGCGTTTGCAAAAGCACAACCAAAACCAATTTACAGCGAGAGAAAATCCAAGCGTCAACTGTTGTTTGTTTGAATATTTTTCGTACCGCACGTTTTTGTTTCTTTGTCAACTAAATGAATGTCACATGAGCGCTCAAAGTGGTGTACAGTGGCGAACATTAAAATATACACATCTCGCGACTATTAAAAGCAACTTTTTGAACAAGTCAAAGTTATGTTAGATGATCGCTCTTCACGAAGGGCTGCTCCCTTGGACAGATATAATGGAAACTGTCTGTAATGGTGCCACCAAAAGAGAGAAATAGAGGACGGAGAAAATCAAGCAACGGCGGAGACGATTACGTTATGAAATTTTAAATCATACAATGTTCCGAGCTCAAAAGAATATTTCCGGAGGCGCTTAATATCCTCCAGTGCCAAAGTGCTCGATTTCTGTCACAAAATCAAAGCTGTTGAGAATTATAGGTGCTAAATTTACTTCAGTATTCTCTCTGTATGGTTTGGTACGTGACTACCATTCAAAATTACGTAGGTTCGAATCTCTAAAATGATAAGAAAAGTTGTTTCTAATACCAATCGCACATCGGCAGGTAATGGCAAACCTCCGAGTGTACTTAATTTTCTGCCATGGAAAAGCTTATCATAAAAAACCATTTGCCGTTTGAAGTCGACTTAAAACTGCGGGTCTCTTCATTTGTTTAACAACATCAAGACGTACGCCACAAACAAGAGGAGAAGCGCAGCAAAATACCCACAAAAGGATGTAAGCACCAATACTCATTTCTCTCCGCATCTTTTTTGATTCTCTCTGTAAACGAGAGCTATTTTGTTAGCCGTAAAAGCTCACTCAAACGCCTTTAAGTCATCCGTGCTGGAAGAACCACACGATCAGGCCAGAAGCTACATCCACCCGCTCAATCAAGAGTGTCCCACGTTGCTACCTCATCAGTCAAATAGTTTCTTGTAATTCTTCTGTGATCTGCTACTAATAATCGAACAAGCAATTATTTGCATTCAGATGGGACGGAGAGGGAAGCAAGGCATTTTCTCACTAATTTTGTAAGCAACCTCAGTGAACCGGGAGTTTGGATAGTCCTTTGGATATCGGAATAAATGTTTATCGCTCACATTGGGAATTAGCGAAGGAACTTGAGCCAACACTAGTGGTAACATAATGGACCTCCATGCTTAATAGTGCTTCTCTACACCCTCATGGTACGTGGTAAAGGCCGCATCGTAACCTAACCTTTAGCTATACATTACTCAGACGCCAACCAACTACTTCTTTGATAGCAAACTACTCCCATTGGAAGAATTATATAATGATCGGGCAGATTAAATTTCATTTAATGGGGAGCATCTCGCCGAAGATTTCTTCCGTCCAACCAGGAACCATCTACGAAAATTTTCAAAGGAAAATGTTTTCAACTGTTACATTCCATTCAAGGTTCTCTTGAGGGTCTGTGGGTGCAGAAGGGCTCGCTTTGACTCAGCAGCGGCAATTATTTCAAAGTTCTAAAATCATACGAATGACCTCCGAGTACTCCCATAAAAGGTTGCTCTTCAAAAACACTTGTTTTTTTGAAGCTAAGTTATTTTAATTTTTATTATTATACAGTGAATAAGCCATTTTAGGACCATAACCAAACTCATTTCAAACCGATCGCCCATATGTGAACAAATTCCAAACAAAATTCTGTTTCAACTACTCACAATTTTTCTACACTGGATTCAAGTTTACACTTTTGGATAAACGTGAAATTAATTTTATTGAAATTTTATGTTATCGTAAGTGCACAAACTGATTTCAAATATAATAACTTTTGGCGAATAGCAAATTTTTAGAATATTTTAGCGCCCAATCTACAACTCGAATTGATATTTTCGCCTTTTGTTTTGAAGAAATTTTATAAAAGTTCATTTGAGGGGTGGCTAGAGAGCTAAAATATTGTAGGCAAATATTTGCCAGAAACTTTTACTAGAGACTACCAAAGATAAAAACACTCCTACGTATGAAAGAAGGGTAACGAAGTGGAGCAAAAGCCTGTTGGCAGTGCTTGGAATTGGTTGATTGGAATCTCATTACACTTTGTACTATCTTCTGAATGCAGTGAAGGTAACAAGTACTTGAGAAAGGATATTAGTTTTGGTCCATGAAATGAATAAAAGCAATTACATTTCACTATACGAGGGGAACTGAAAAAGCTTTGGTTTAGAAGATGGTAAATGGAGGATGGTATTGCAGATGGAACGTTTTTACTAAGCGCCATTTGGCGATTTAAAATTAATTGCAAACACTAAATTTCAGTCAAATGGGTTAACGAACCAATGGTACATCGCAGGATAAACAAGTCACTCGGAAGAAACTATCAACTAATGTAGACAAATAAGCTTCCTGATGCGTTTAAGGTCTTTACTAAGCAAGGAAGAATACGACAGATCATTATGAAAGAGACGAAAACTGTTCATTGGGCCACCATTCCAAAGCAGATGATGGTTTCTAAATGCCATGGAATATTCAAGAGTAGTACAGAGTCAACTGAAGACGACGCTCAGATAGTGCGATTTAAGCGGTTACTTACGCCCAGAATTTTCAAAAAAAATCGATTTTTTTTACAAATTATTATTCTTTGAAGTTTTAGGTGTATTTCTGTGCAAGCCGATTGTCAAAATTACCCATAGATACAAAGTTTTGGTAGAAAATGTGACTGCCCGACGAGAGTTTGATGCGCACTTTGTTTGAAGCACTTGAAAGTTTAACATCGTTTTTCTCGGAACTACTTGTGCCGGCACGGTCTGTATGATAACTCATACAGTTTTTAATATTTTTTGATTTTTTTATATATATTTTTTTTAATATTCGAAATTGTTTTCTCTATAGTCTGTCGAGCAGGATTTTTGATATGTTAAAAAATTTTATAAACATAATTAAAGTATGACTTTTATGACGTAAAACGCATATTTTTTTTTAAATGACGTAAATTACAAAATTTTTCGAAATTCAAAAATCCGCTTCGACAGGCAAAAACGACAACTTTATTTTACAAGAATTGTTTTACTTTCTACGGAGCCAACAACATTTCAAAGAGAAATGATGCAGACCGTGGAGCAACACGTGATTTTTTATATACTAATTTTTGTAAAGAAAAATTAAAGTAAATTTTTTAATAAACCTTAAATACTAATAAACAAGGTATACAATTTTTTTTATATTTATTTCTATTGTCATCCGTTCGTAAAACAGTTTTTGTTTTAGCGCATTTTTGGCGCTGCTGGACGTATGTAACTCTTTAACTTATTTCCTCAAACATTGTTGAATAGCGCAGCTTCGAAAACTTGTATTGAAAGATGCAGGCTTAAAGAGGAAACTATTAGCAGATATGGTTGGAATCTTTTGAAAATGCTCTATGGTCATCTTGGTAGCCTTAGATTAGTGCAAGGCGTGAGCTAAGAATACCATCAGACTTCAAAAGCCTTTGAGTGTTCACGTGAGTTTCGTATTTATATAGCGCTAATAGTGACGATTCAACTTATTTTTACTAGAGACGAAGTTGGGTTCACCAATACGGACTTGCGTTTGAACAGCTCACATGCAGGTACAGTGGCGTCCAAGAAACGCAAGGTGTCACAAAGGGCTTAAAAGATTGTAGTTACTGCTACTTGGTATTCAGGCGGCATCTTATTGACTGATTACAAAGCGTAAAGTGCTAATATTATTGAGAATACTATGTTATGTTTTCAGAAAAAGTAAACAATGTCAAACAGTAAACAATGAGCAATGAGTAAACAGACTCGGACAGCGATTCTTTCACACGACAGTGCACTCGCTCCTCATAATTCAGAATTAGTCCTTTCAGATTGTTATTTATTATGAACTATATATATATATATAATTGGCGCGTACACCCTTTTTGGCTGTTTGGCCGATCTCCGCCTCCTATTTGCAGTGTGCGTCTTGATGCTTTCCCACAAATGGAGGGAGCTACAGTTTTAAGCCGTCTTAATGTGAAAAACTTTTTTATGAGGCAAATACACTCCGAGGCACACTTCACGGCACAAATACACTCCGAAGCTTGACATTGCCTGCCGAAGGATGACCGGTATTAGAAAACACTTCTTCGTTTTGGTGCATTTTGGTGTTTTGTGTCCCTGCTTTCGAACCCGTACACTTCAGAATGGTAGTCACGCACCAATCTGGAAAATAAAAAACAAGCTGGCTGGTTGACGTGGTAATTCATACGGCAACTAACTAACGCTTCCGCACCATTTTGTTGCCACATCATTGCCACCGACTTGTTTTGTGGTTATTTACAGTATAACTAAATTGCATATATTTCTGTGCGGCTTAAGAACCTTATTAGATTATCAACGTCAAAGCCAGGCAGTTGTTCGAGACTCTCAAACAGCGGTTTGCCCAGGGTTGACACTCTGCCCTTCCAAAGGGCAGGACATACACAGAAAAAGTGGAAAATCGTTTCCTTTGTGTCTGGTTGTTTACAGCAATGACAGCGTGTCCCTGCCCATTTTGTCTGCTTATTCCTCGATAGCCCAAAACCAGTTATGAATGCCGTGTGTCTGCAGGCAACCCTGCGTTGTATATTTGTCTGTATTCACGTTTATTTGAGGTTGTAGGTGGCCATAACTTTTTGCTAATTTTGCTGTCGTCTTTGTCTCTCCATCTACAATACAATGCACGATTCGAAGGTATTTTAAAGAAATTGCATTCAGCGGAGTGAATGCCAGCTCTGCAAGAATGTTACTCATAGCAGTTGCTCCTCTTGCCAGTTCATCTGCTTTGTGGTTGCCTTCAATGTTACAATGACCCGGAAACCAAACTAAGTTAAGTTATGGTTTTCACTCAAGGTGGTGAGGCTATTTCTACTTTGGGCCACCAGTTATAGGTTGTAGTAGCCGATTCCAGCGCCGGACTGCAGTTTGGCTATCCGAAAAAATAGCGATATTGCCTTTAAAAGAGTATTCTGCGATTAGTAGCCTGCAAACCTCGCCTATGGCCAGTACTTCCGCCTGGAAGACACTGCAGGCACTTGGAAGACATACATATTTTTCTATTTTAAGCCTATGAGCATATACTTATATATCTGCAGCAAGACCACAATCCATTTTTGAACCATCCTGTTATGTCGAAGTTGTTTAGTAGAAGTCCCATACTCCATTCCTTCCGAGATGGAAGGAGACTGGCAAAATTTCTATTGAATGCCACCGTTGGAATGATGTAATCAGTTCTCTCCGAGGTGCACTGAGTTTGTCGCAATAAAAAACCGGCATAACCATACGTTTTTTTCTTTCCAGCCACCTGCTTCATTTAACCTAAATTCACTCATGGTTGCCATTTTTTTGATGTGCAGACTTATCGGAATAACGCGTATCAGTGTATTAAGAGCCTCCCCAGGACATGATCTGATTACACCGGCCCTTATTGCATAGGCTGATCTTTGTATTCTGACAAGCAATTTGATATTGTAATCGGTCTCTAAAGCTTTGCACCAAACTACCTATCCACGCGATAAAATTGGTTATGTAGCCGCGTTCTACAGCCATAACAAGGGGAAAAATGTACGAAGATGATGAATTGAAGTCACCTACATATTTTCGCCAAATTCGAAGCCGTTTTTTTTCCTATTTTGTATAAATAATTTTGGTGAAAGATATGAGAAGTGAAGAATGCAGAAAGTGAAAGCGAAAAAAATAATTTCATATTCAATTTCACTTCCCTCACTCTTCATTGTGCAAATTTTTTCACCACCCCTCGTACTCAAATGCATATGCACGTCTATTTTCATGAAGGTATTTTAATTTGTCGCTTTACTGTGATTTATGTTGTTCGTTATGTTGCTTCATGGCAATTTATTTTTGAGCACTTATGGGTATATAAGTAAACGTGCTGGGTAATGCATGCGAACTGAAAAGAGGTTCACAAACACATGGCGCAAACAGTGTGCATGTGACGCTGCACAAGTTGAGCATTTATTCGCTTTGAGCTACAAAAATATTCACAACTGCAGCAAAAATTAAGTTTGGCACTGCGGAGAGAAGGTCAAAAGGACACTTAGAGTTGGTAATAAAAGCATGAGTAGATATAAATAAATTATGTGGAATTCATTTAATATTTTCGTTGCTAACCAAAATAGCAAATGGATGGAAAAAACCAAAAAATATTTTCGGATTAAAACTTTATAGTAAAACTAACTATATTAAATATTTAGCATTTTTATGATCGAACATTTCCAAATTTAGCATTAAACCAATAAAATTGTAAACACAAAAAATTTCATATTTTTCCATATTTCAAAAGCGAATCAACCCTCACTCAATCTAGCTTGACCCTGAGCCACAAACTACCCGCCCAATGGCTGTGCATCAGTGCACCACGCGTGCGGCAACCCACATTTTGTGGAATTATAGTTATCTGTATAAGTACATGTATTTGTGTGTGTGTGGGTGTGTGGGAATCTAACACTTGATGCAACACTCACGCTGCAATGCACTGCGAACGAGTAATCTAATAATTTTGATTGCCCACTCAAGTGTTCATAGTTTATAGATATGAATAATCATTTTGGCAATCAAATTTAAATGAACTCTAGTTTGATTTGTTTGACTTGCCTGTGGTAATGCAGTCGAGCGCATGCTGGTGGTTGCTTTAGTAAAGAGAAAAATTTGGCAGGCAAGTGGGGCGAAGTATCATAGTAAATTATGGCATACATATACAAAACTGGCAACGAGTGTTCAAACTAGTGTGGCGATGAATATCGAATATGAAGGTAACTAAATCGAAGGATACTAGAGTTTAATAAATTATTTGATTGTATTAAAAATCAGTCTTTGTGGGATCACCTTAGGCAAATTCAATTTCATGCACACCTCACATTCCTACATTCCACTACTTGAGCAGCTTGACATTGGATGCGCAAATGTTGACATCAGCCCAAGGCGGAGCATAGTTCCCATCCACAAAAGAAGCAATTACAAAAGTCAAGTCTTTGTATGCATAGTTTTATACTTATGCATGCATGTGCGCTTAAGTAATAAATGAAGCAATTAGAACCCTCTCCCCACAAATTCGAAAAAGCGCACCAACAATCTCGATTTGTAGACTTCAGCAGCACAGCTCAAAAGATTAAAAATAAATTATATATTTATTGCTAGGGTAAAAAAAAATACTTTTATGCATTTTTTGCTTAAAACATACACACATTTATTTTCTACGAGTTATTTCGCCATTTAGCGCAACTTGGAACTTCTAGATTCCCGATATGCAAAGCTAAAAACCAAATTTGTTTTATTTGCTTCAGATAGATGTAGGAATGCATCTTAGTATTCGAGCATCTGAAACAAGGGTTGAGTAACTAATTTGTGGGTAGAGAAAAAGGGTGGAAACATACTGCATGGGGCACATGATTTCTTGCTAGCTAAGGCCTTGAATGGATTGTTGCTCTTGAATGGAGAATTGATCTCTACTGATAAAACCTGAGCGCCTCTACCGCTGTATCCGACTATCAGATCCCAGTTCCTACCAAGAATGATAGAAACAAGATTGTGCCCATCAGAGAGTGCGTGACGTCACATTGTTGCTGAGTTGTGCAGTGTTGCCAACCATTTGATCCTCGTAAAAAACTTAGTGCTTTTATATATATCAAAATGCGAACTTTTTTAAGTTTGGTGTTTGTTTCTTATTTTTAATTGAAAGCTACCGAAACTGTAATATAAAAACAAAACTTTATTATTAAACAAAAGAAGGTTAAAAACGGTCACTTTGAGAAGATTTTACTAGTGCTAATGAAAATTTGTTGTCTCTTTAAAAATTTGATATTTTAAAAGCGAAAATTAAATTGCTTGCTCCTTTTAAGGTTATGCGAGAATATCAAATTTTCTTCACTCAACTTTTCTTAGCACTGAAATTCTTTTTAAGCATTTTAGAACCATAGATATGTAATCGTTTCTTCCGGTCCTCAATCCTTAGTGGGACATAGGGCATCAAGAGGTGTGTTCATAGTAAAAATAAGCAAAAAAATACCAGCAAATACCGAACAAACTATAACGACATTTTTACAAAGAGAGTACCTTATTACATAACCTCAAATATATTGTAGCAAAAAAGTCGTTCTCTTAATAATAAACTCATAAATTAAGTTGTCCATAACCATAAGAAATTTATTTAAAAAAACGCACATTTTAAAGACAATTTGTCACGCATACACAGTTCTTAAAGTAATTCAAAAATATTTGGTATTTCATTTTCTTTAAATGGGCATTTTAGTGCGTTTTTATATCGAAAGCTAGGCAACACTACAGTAGCGAGCGAGAGATTTGACTGCTGAAAGGAGAAGAACACCAGCAATAATCGCAATCGCGAGCAATGTGACCAGATGTTAAAAAAAGTAAAGCTAAATAAAATTGAGTGAATTATTGAACTAATTTAAAAAAAATGTATATTTTACAAAATTAAAAACATTGCATTTTAATTAGAACAGGCTAGAAAAATATCATGAAGAAAAAACTAAAACTCCGAGACTAAATAACAAAAAAAAATTCTAAATCAAGTTACGAAAATGGTAATCTGGCCATACTGATGGTAATACGACATCACTCATTGTCGAATGGGCTGAGAGCAAAGTAACGGTACCACGATAGGCGCCGTCTCATTATTCTTTCCACCATGACTTCCTACAACCGACTAAAAATAGGAAACTTGATCATTTTCTTTGACTATTGAATCGAAACAAATGCAGGGTGTCTCAATTTCAACATAAATGAAAAAATTCTTGCAGACAAGGAATTGCTGATATCGTCTGATGAGTGGCTTGGTTGAGGGGCCTATGGAGTGAGTACTATTTTGCTGTACCACCTTGAAACAAATAACAAATGTCAAAAAAAAAAACTAAAAAAAAAAACAAATAACAAATGTCAAAAAAAAAAAAACAAATAAAAATCAAAATGTTCAAAAAATTGTGTCTTAGAATTAATTAAAAAGCAAACAAAAATGTTTTTATAGAGATCCTGAAAAAATTATAACTCCCTAGGTTAAAAAATTATTAAACATCAAAAATAAACTTTTTATATTGTATAATTCAAAAATATAAACAGCGCATAACATACCAGCATACAAACTTTTTTTGTAATTAAAAATTTTTTAGGTCAAAAATTAGTAAAAAGATGAAAAAATATCTTTGTTTTTTAATTTAATTTTTTCTGGAGCGCTTTTAAGAGTTGCATAAAAACATAGTTTAGACTATTATTTTTTTTAACAAGGCATATGGTATAATTTTTTGGACATTTGTGAAGGCAAATTAAACGAGGAGATTAAAAATATCGATATGTAAAGTACGTGGGTAGGTGAAATAGTCAAAGTACCTGTCTAGCACTCCCAAAGAAGCAATAAACCTCCAACGAGTATATCAACAGGCCTCCAACGAGTATATCAACAGGCTATAGATCAGTAAACTATAGCTGCTGATGTAATGGAGAAGGTGAATGGGATTTAGGTTGCCGCACTACCCCAGGCTGAGGAAGAGAGGAGCATCCAGTCACCTTAATCGATAAGCTGCCAAACTCGAACATTTACAGAAAAGTGCTCAACAGTTCTCTCCTCTGAAAGGTTTCCACAGCTTCTGCAAGGAGGGATAAATGGTAAACCCAGCTTTTCTGCGTTTGTGCCGATCGTCCATTGACCGGTAAATACAGCTGCGAGTTCAAAAATTGAATGGCGTGGAGTCTCCAGCGCTACCTGCGTCCCGCGTCTATTGTACTGGGACCAAAAGGTTTTCGAAATAGCACATGAAAAAATTAAGCTCCATTTTTTCTGGGCTTCTCTGAGAAATAAATTGGGCAATTTACTTTTAACAACCGCTGGCTAGTTATGAGGCCTCTGAGACCAATTCAGTCCCCTTCCTGGCAAGCTCATCAGCAACTTCATTTCGCTCTGGAATGCAGATCAGAGAAACGTTGCCTGCACACCAAAGAAATTTCATCTCCTCCTTACAGGAGTTGACCACTTTGAATCCATGGCGTCGTTAATGTCTTGATCGCAGTTTAACTATCGAATAAAATGCGAATATCCCTCTCGCTCCTGAGTTCTCTAAGTATTCTTCATGCCAGCAGGATCGCAAAATCTTCTACCAAAAAAATACTGATTTAGTAGAAACAACTACTCCAACACCCGATTCCCGACAGAGGTAGCCGCTTCGGTGCAAGTTTTTCCCTCCAATCCAAGCCTTTATTATTTCTCACAGCATTCAGTCTTCTTGACATGGATACGACCAGCTCCTTGCATGTTACCTTGCACTTTCGACCACATTTTCTTCCATAATTCTTAGGTATTGTCTGTGGTCCATACTGCTGTAAATGAAGTACAAATTGCCAGTACCAGCAGCGGACATACAAACCCATACCATTACCGATCCCCCCCATGTCTAACTGTCGAACGTAATATTTTTTCAGCAAATCGTCATTAGGCCTCCTCCACACATATGCTTGTCCATCAGACCTAACTATGTTAAACTTGCTTTCATCTGCAAATAAAACGTGCTTCCAGAACTCGAAATCCTTATCCCCATGACGCTTTGCGAATTGCAAGACTATACGTGTACTTTCGGAGATGCAGCTAATATTAAGTTATTGGATTTTTCTTAATTTTTTGCACTATACACCGTTCGTCTGCATTCGAACACAGTTTTGATCGTCCCGATTTATCCTTATTTTTGTTTGAAATGTTTTATCACGTGGGCGGCCGCCGTAGCCGAATGGATTGGATTGGTACCATTCGCAATTCACAGAGAAAACGTTGGTTCGAATCTCAGTGAAACATCGAAATTAAGAAACTCATCTCACGCCGTGATGCTTTTTATGATCACTTCTTGGTCACAACTCTTTACAGCTGTTAATGCGATTTTATTTTTCAAATTAATTGAGTGTTTTTGGAACCAATCGAGGTGAATCAACTCTAAGACTCAAGTACCCTTTGAAAAGGGCTGGAATTGTTTCATATGCGATATGCTTATAAATAATAACGGGGATGACACTGGTGATCAATCGATGAGCAACATTTTCTGATTTCCTTATTGATATCAGCGGTCGGTTGGAAAATACATTTATTTTAACTCTGTTTTCTTGGACTACTTTATTAATTTATTTATTTATTTAATTAATTAATAGTCTAAAAAATACAGTATTTCTTACAGATTATGAAAACAGATTAATGCTGAGTAACGTAATCAAAGTAAAATTAAACTTCTAATTAACTAGTTTCAATTGTAATGAGTGAAAGAAAAGATAACATTTCTTATAATTTACAGAGCAAGATTATTAGGTAATGCGAAGAATTTAGTTCAACAATTCATTTAGAACCAATTTGAAGTGATTCTTTGTGGAAGAAAAATCCAGGCCAGTAGGATTTGAAAGCGAATTAAAATCACCCAGAGTTCTAGAAATAGGAACATTGGAGGCATAATTAGTTCTTACCATCCCTAACCAGAAAAAATCATGATTCCGTAAACTTCGCAGAGGAATATTGAATTTTCTCGAATAGCGATGGGGAGTCAATAACCCCATTTTTCAAATCAAAAAGGAAAGTAATGGAGAGAATAGTTCGTCTAATATCTAGTGATTTTAGATTTATGAGTAAACAACGACTTTTATAAGATGGAATTGGATCAGTGAAATTTAAAGAACGCAAAGCATAACGCACAAAAGCTTTCTGAACACGTTCAAGACTATTCGTACTAATATGGTAAGCATAATATGGTCTCCAAATAAATACGACGTATTCCAACTTCGAACGCACCAGAGACGTATATAGTATAACAACTTTAGATTATGTGGATCAACAAAGTCCGAACTAAAACGTCGAACAAACGCAAGTACGGAATAATAAGACTTTGAAATGGTGTGATTTAAATGTTTTTGAAAAGAGAATTTCGAATTAAATACCACACCAAGATCAGTAATTTCAATCCGACTGGATAAGAGAACAAGATTTAGAATAAGAAATATAAAAACACTTGCTTATATTTAAATCTAACTTATTTCTTTTACACCAAGCAACAACTTTATCTAAATTAGATTGAAGGTTTAAAGAGTCCACTCTACTTGCAATCCCCGAGTATATCTTTAAATCATCGGCATACAAGAGAAATTTTGCGTTATTAAAACAACTATAAATGTCATTAATAAAAAGTAAAAAAGGAAGGGGCCCAGTATACTTCCCTGAGATACACCAGAGGACGCAATAAAAAAATAGATGACGCTCCATCAACATTAACAACACATTTCCGAGAGGAGAGATAGCATTTAATCCATTTTAGAAGAGTGGAATGGAATCCTATAGCACGTAATTTGGAAATTAAAACCCTGTGATTAAGCTTATCAAAAAGTCTGTGTAAACAGCATTAACTTCAGTTTTTTTTTAACGATGATATACAATATTCAGAGAACACAACAAGATTTGAAACAGTAGATCTACCTTTCATGAAGCCGTGTTGGTCTGCTGAAATATAACGATTAACTGCGAAATAAATTTTTTCTTTCACTATTAATTTTGTTTAAATAATTTTCTTTGAATAATTTTGAAACCGTCGATAATTTGGCAATTGGTCTATAATTAGCAATATTTTTTTTATTTTCACTTTTGAATACTGGATTAATGATTGTTACTTTCCAGGCGTCTATGAATTCTCCTCGTTCAAGGGACTTGTTTAACATTAACAGAAGTGGATAGGCGATTGCAGAGCAGTTTTTAAGAATATACGAAGATAGCCAATCTATATCAGATTTTGTTGATGTTTTGTGTTGCCAAATTCCATCTTCAATATCAGAAAGCATAAAAGTTAAAAAGCCAACATTAATTGAGGAATTCATGTTTGCGTGAAACTCATTAATTAAATCAGAGTCTACTTAAAAATTTGAACAAAAAAAATCTGCAAAAAGATTGGCTGCATCTTCAGAAGTATGTCCTTGAGTTTCGTTATAGAAGATAACCAAAGGAATACTTGAGCATGATTTCCTGGATCTAAGATATCGGCAGAAGGAACTAAGATTTGATTTAATGTTCGATTCGAACCTGAGAATATAATTTCGCTTTAAGCCCCTCTCCAAAGATTTAAGTTCTCCAGAGAAATGAAGATATTTGTATGTATTACTTCGAAGCAATTTTTTTTCAATAAGACATGGTCTCAAAAGGCTTGCTGCAGTATTTTTAAAGTTGCTGCAATAAAATTTGAATTCAGTAACACAAAATTTGATGCAACTTATTTGTTCAATAGCACCAAATATGGTAAAATCACTAATTTCTTCTATAGCCGTTCATAAAATATAAGTGTAACTTTGAAACTTATACAGATATGCCATGAAATTTGACAAAAGCGTCAATGCTAGTACTCTTATTCTAAAAACTATGTTTCTCCAAGTTCGTTGTGGAAAACCATTTCTTGTTAATTAGTAAAATATTCACATCAAGTCTCATTTACTTAGAATAAAAGTGCAGTTAAGCCCATAAAATAAGTGAATTCTAGTAATTGCATATTCTAAATTGAAATTTATTTTCAAAAATATAATTACATTTTGTCGAATTCATGTCGGATTGCGTGGTAGATAAACATTTTGCACCGATGTTAAGCCGCAAAGTTGCGGCTGACTCCTTAGGCTGTGAAAATTTCTAATCCGTTCGTCTGGATTTCGGTTGTACTGTGTAGCTTAGACGCATATACGAATACAAGCGCATGTATGTAGCGGCTTGTAAATGTAGTAGTAGTTGTTGTAATTGGCACTTTAATTAATTCACACTTCATTTAAAGCTACTCATACATTTAGTATGACACATTTTAAGATTTTCACTTAACTTTTAGAGAGCTTTAAGCTCTTTAGAACACTAAAATTTAAAAGCTACACTAAAACGATTTACTTATTTCATTTTTTTTTCTACTCTTCTCAAAGACACTGCTCAAATATTTTTCTTTTTATTATTATTATTATTTTCTTTTCTTTTTTCTTTTCACTTTTTCACCTTCATGCGGCTATTTTTGGCTAATTAGATGTTGTTGCTCTTACACATTCACCAGCAACTGCCTTAGGCTTAGCTTAACGCCTCTTCCAGCACTTTTACTTTTCCACACTTTTACGCTCACTCACTTCATATATTCGCGAGGCACTTTAACACTTTTTAATAATGCCTTTTTCTTTTTATTCTTGAGGCTTCGTTTTTGTGCCAAACACTTGCACCCACTCGACCGTTTGCTCACCCAGTCACTCACTCACGCACTCACTCATTTACTAGCTTGTTCACGTGCACGCACGCACGCACACACGCAACACGTTTTCACTCATTGAACACTTTTTCGGCGACACTTTTGCGTAGCACCTTCACCTTTTAGCTGTCGCATGGCCACTGCCTTAGGCCGAACTGGCAGGCCCGATTGTGCCATAGGCACACCTAACGCTAATTCTACTGCTACTAATGTACGCTACCGCTTTCACTTCCGTTTCCGCTTTGCATATCCTCCTCATCAGCATCATCATCACCATCTTCATCATCCTCAACATCATCAGCACCAGCAGCAGCAGCAGCAGCACCTTCGTCATCATGGTTGGTGTCAGTGCAAGCGTCAGCGTTAGCAATGTTCCGACTGCATAACGGTACTGTATGAAACTGGTAATTGCAATTGCAACGCAACTGATAGTCCGCTCGGTTTACGACACGGCGCTCATCTACGGCCATTCTGCTGCTAAGACACTTTGGCGAAAAGGACGCAGGGCAGTGAGCTGCGTCAGACAACGAATGCAGCTCTGTAGGCAACGAATTAAGCGTGAAGTGCAGTGGAAAGAGGCAATGATCAAAACAACGAAACAACAACAGAAAATGACAACTACACACATACACACGCACACACACGCGCACATATAGAAGGGGCTACCATATGCTGACGAAGACGATTGAATGCACTGCCGAAAACTTTGACAAAATCCAATGACAATTGCATTGGCAGTAGGCATTTCCAATTTTTCTACTTTTATCTGCACACATCCGCATGCCCCTGGGTTTGTGTGTGAGTGCGTCCATGTGCTTGAGTATAAATATTTTTGCTTGTAGCATTCAGTTGTTTAGGCTGTTGTTTTTATTATTGTTGTATACGGTTGTTATTAAACTTATTTGTTGCTTGTTGTGTTTTGTGGCGTGTAGTTTTTCGGCAGTTTTCCTTCCTTTCGTGTTTCCTTCCTTCCGCATATTGGCTGTGTGTGCTGTGGAGTACTTTTAGGCATTTAGTTGTTTTCTTCATTGCATTTTTTGTGGTTACTGCAGTTCTGTTTGTTTGTTTGACTTTCTGTTTTTTTTTTTTTTTTGTTTTTTTTTTTTGTTTTTTTGTTCCTTCACATTGCTCTCTGACATTTGTCAAGTGTAATTCGCAGTCGAATGGTTAGAATGTTTGCTCAAAAGCAAACGCAAACTGGATATTCACATACAAGAATAAATACTCTGTCCAAAAAAAATGTATTTAACAGTTTTATTAGAAGATTTTAGACACAATAATCCAATGATCTGACAAACTTAAAGTGGGCAAATGGGCAGAAGGACGAGTTTTCGATCTGCTTATCTGCTTATATGGAGAAAATCCCTGATACAGAAAACCTACGCCAAGAAGATGCAAATAGTTTCGAGGCTAAACGCCCTTCGAATTGCCTGTGAACGGTTTCATTTAAGACGTTGAGTGTCATATCGGGCATTATGCCGCCAGACATAATGGCTTTCAAACTGGGCAGAATATATGACGAAGCAAATACCCTAAATAGACGACTTACGGCCGACAAGCGCAAAGAAGAAAGACAGAGGAGCATAGATGAATGGCAAAATCACTGGGACTTTATGAAAAAAGGAGACTTATCAGTCGCGTACAGACATGCGTCGAGCGAAGATATGCGCCGAGCGAAGACATGGCGAAACTGTTTTCTACCTGACACAATTCCTAACGAGGCATGGCTGCTGCAAAGAGTACCTTCACAGATTTGGTTATGATGACGCAATGGACTGCTCATTCTGCGGCAGTGAATATACGGAACATATCTTCTTTTTCTGCCCAAGATATGTGTTCGAAAGGGCGACTATAGAAACGATAGTAAAAGAAAGAGTTACGCTAGGCAATACAGTAAAGTCTATGTTGCAATCGAAGTTGGTGTGGGCCAAAATGAAAGATTGGTTCTCGAATGTGTTACAAGAGCTGCGGAAGAAAGAATGGCGGCACAGCACAGAACAACCAAACGATGGAGAGTAGCCTTATATCCAGCTTGGCCCTGTGAAGTAATGCCTAACGGCAGGACCGCATGCAAAATTAAGCCTACAGAGACCGGAATTAAGGGCTTACATAGTACGAAGGTGTACTGTTTCGTAAGTCCAGTTTAGTAAGATAATACTGACTGAGCGTAGTCCCAAATGAAGTGCACCTTTATATATATATTTCAATATATATAATTGGCGCGTACATCCGTTTTGTTGTGTGCGTCTTGATGTTGTTCCACAAATGGAGGGACCTACAGTTTCAAGCCGACTCCGAACGGCAGATATTTTTATGAAGAGCTTTTTCATGGCAGAAATACACGCGGAGGTTTGCCATTGGCTGCCGAGGGGCGACCGCTATTAGAAAAATGTTTTTCTTCATTTTGGTTGTCCACCGAGATTCTAATCTAAGTTCTCTCAGAATTCCGAATGGTAGTTACGCACCAACCCATTCGGCTACGGTGGCCTCCAATTTATTTTTTATTTGTTAATTATTTGTTATTATTTTATTTTTGTAAAAAAAAAACCAAATAAATCAGTTTTCAAACTTTATAAAAACATTTGAAAACTTCCACAAACTTTCCATCACAATTCCACGGTTTTTAAAAAGAATTTTCAGAAACATTTTTAATATGCAGTTCTATAGCTTACAAAATTTAAGTAAAATAAAATGCAAGTCTGATGTTGCCAAAACATCCCATTAATTTTTATAATTCTTTTTCGGGCGGTGCTGCGAATTTTCACTTATAACAAAAGCACGTCATTCTCTCGCTGCAGAAATTGCACTGAGGAATGTTTGACTGAATTTTTTTTAAGGTTCACATAAACACCTGAATATGATTAATAGATATCGTCATCATCTCTTAGCCTAACTGCTTTTAGGGGAATATCGTCTGAGTTGTATTGCATCTGTTCATATCTCGAATTGTGTGAACGAGTAAATATGCGCCAAAGGACGCATATCTTATCTCAGCAATTTACTTTGTTTTAAAATAGAATAAAATGTTAAAAATAAATTATATTATAATATTTCTCCTAATTTCATAACAGTTTAATAGTTAACGAACAACAAAAAGTCGAATAAACGCATGAATAGTTTTTAGTTTAATTTTCACCAGAAATGTTGAAAGTAATGGCTTTTTTGGCACAGAGTATGCGAGTATGTGCTAGGAAATAAGTGCATCTATGTACGTGCATTAGTATGTGTGTACAAGTATGTGTCTTGCACACCAGCGTTTCGCATATTGCAGTTGCAACTGCAGTTCGCTAGATATATTTGTAAAAAACGTTCACATAAGCGCATAAGCACGACAACCAGCGTCTTGTAGGGAGAGTGAGGGGCACAGGGGGATGCGTAATGCTGCTGAATGGTAAATGAATTGTACTGAAAATACAGTGTGACAAGGCAGCGAGAAACTATTTCAACTTACTTGCATTTACATGTACCGACATTATTCTCCATTTGTAAAGGATTATAAAGTAAACTTGAACGAGGTAAGGGTAATGCCTACAGTGATGGCAATGGTAGCGTTAGTGGTAGAAGTAATGAGGTAGGAAAAGTAAATTTTGATATCGGATATATACCCCAACCAATGTAATGAAAAAGTAATGGTAATGGTAATTGTAATGCTGGTAATAATGTTAGTGGTTATGTCTACTGATACTTTATGTCTTTTTCTTTCGGTGAGGTGGATTAAAAATGCCTTCGCATCATATACGAGTAGTAACCGTCGTTACCACTAAAAACATTCCTTGGATTTTTTTCTTAATTACAGTAATGTTGGTATTATTGGTAATTATAATAGTACTGGAAATGGAAATGAAACGATAAAAGTAATGTTATAAAAAAAAGAAATGTATGATAATGGTACTGCCTCCTACCAATGTAATTAAATTCATTATTAGTAATGGTAATGGTAATGATAATGGTAATGGGAATGGTAATGGTAATGGTAATGTAATTTTAGTAGTAATGTGAATGGCAGTAACGTCTAATGACATATGTAATGGTAATCATATTACTAATAGTAATGATACCTAATAATAGTATTACCCTGATTAGTAATGCTCATAGTAATGATGCTGGTAATAGTAATGGTTATGGTAATAATAATCGTAATGATGAAAGTGGTGGTAACGCTAATAATGATATGGTAGTAATGGTAATTAAAGTAAAAGTGGTTGTAGGTGTTATTGGTAATTACAGTAATGGCAAGGGTAATGATATGAAAATAATAAAAGCAATAGTAACAGTAAAGCGCTATTATTAGTAGTAATGGTATCATCAACTCTATAAGTATTGTAATTAGGAATGCAAATAGTATTGCGTCTGGTAATAGTAATGCTATTGACATTATTAATTTTAATAGGGATAACATTGATATTATTTGTGATGATTGCTATTGATAGTAGTAATGGTAATGCTAATGATAATTGTAATGGTAATAGAGATGGGAGTAACAAAAGTAATGGAAATGGTTTACTCATACTGGCAAAGTTTACTATAATAACAAGTTCTAGAGTACTAAAGTACTTTTAAACGGAATCTCAATTTATAACCCTGTAACAGGGTTAGGCATTTTGCACTACCACTAAATTACACTATCACTAATGTTTTAGTCGTAGTTAAAAAAAAGGTATCCTTTTCACTAAATCTTCAATTTTTCAGTGTTTTAACTACCCGCTTGTTACAATAATTATATAGTGCAATATGCCCAACCCGGATAATTTTAAGGTAGCACAATAAACGTACCAAGAGGGTAAGAATAAAAGTACCGGGTACATATATGACTAACTTGTTACGGTGGCGCTTGACAAATCAAAGTCATTTGATACTACACTAAAACCTGCCGCGTAGCCGAATGTGTTGGTGCATGACTACCATGCAGAAGTGCATAGGTTCGAGACCTGATGTGGGCACAAAATAGCAAAATGTTAGAACTTTTTTTTTGAGATAGCGGTCGCCACTCGACACGCAATCACCAGCCAACGAGTGTAACTTTATTTGCCTTTCGTTGACAGTGCTACTAGTTGTGAAGCCAAAAACCACATCAACACGCACTCCACAAATAGGAGGAGAAGCTGGGCCAAGGAAACACCAAAGGTTGTAGGCGCCAATATATATACATAACTTGCAGAGGGAACTAAACTTTTGAGACCAGCGTACGTATGCTCGTCGTTGCGGTGACTATCGCTCTAATTTTTCTCATTGATGCATGTTGTGCAGAGCTCTTCAAGTACCTACCTGAAAAATGTTTTCTCTATAAATTCAAACGCATTAAATTACTTTTCCATTAGTAAAAGAACATAGCTTTGAAAACATTGTGTCAAATCGGCGATCAGTAGTACTTACGTACGCGAAATATGATTAGTACTTTAGCAGTAACTACTTTTGATGGTACCGATGGCATCTCCTCTCCAAATATAGCAAGAAAGGCAAGTTGAGACTGAACTCGGTTGTTCAGAGAGTTCAAAGTAGTGAATTATTCAATGTATTGGCCAGCAGTGGACGTGCGGGATCTCATAAAACCGGATTGCTTTATAAAGCCAAGTTAGAGCGGCAAGTGCATTTTTAAGTACTGAAATTTACAGTATGTTAAGATATATGCAAACTCAGCACATGCTGCTGAAAAATTCGGTAGAAAGAAGCTGTGAAATTCCTTCTCAACCTCACATACGAGCCTTGGCGGAACTGATCATGTACACAACCCCTGGGCAACACATGATTTGAGAAGATTTTCAATGGCAGAAAATCACTCGGAAATTGCTATAGAATCTACTTTTCACAATTTCAGATTTCATACGACCAATCGGTAGTTCGTGATTTTTCTCATTCCAAACGTTTCTTCTTCAAATGCAAACTCGACTATAGCGATTACTTCCTGCTAGAATGCAAAGTTATGTGTCTGCCATTTTTGCGATCTAGGTGATGAAACACCAGAACACATCCGCTACTAATCTGTAGCTTTTGCGAAATAAAGACTCACTTACCTAGGTGACTTTGGATTCATTAGAGATATGGAGCACAAGCCCTAGGAGGTGCTCAAATTCATGATAAGCTCATAGTTATAAGCTCGTATTCAAGCCCAATAGACCAAAACAGAGGTCGTACAGTGCACTATGGCACAATAAAAGTAAATAACTAACTAGTAGAGGTATCCCTCGAGGGGCACGGTACTTGAGTTGAACGATTTCCGAGTTGCACGGTATTTGAGTTATACGGGTGTTTTGCAATTTTCATAAGAAAGACATATTTATTAATATATTTAAGCTATCTGCAGCACACTTTTGCTTCCTGCTCCTGAAAAGTAGTATTTTATAAGACAATAAACGCGCGGTGCCAGTATTAACATTCTCTCTGACAGTCAAGTAGCTCTAAAATCGCTGGATAACTTCTCATTCCAATCAAGGTTGGTCTGGGAATGTTTTAAATCCTCAACACCCTAGCATCAATAAACTCTGTTACCTTGATGTGGGTTCCGGAACATGAGGGGCACGAAGGTAATAAAATTGCGGACACTTTAGCAAAAAAGGCGGCAAACATTCGCTTCACAGGTCCTGAACCTTTCTGCGGGGTAAATAACAGCTTCAAAAGTGCCTCTCTGCGTGAGCAAGAACAACGAGGCCTAATCGATCCCTGGAGAGCCCAATCGGGCATGCGGCAATTGAAAAGAGTCATAGATCCAGAACGGATAAAGGCAGAAGCAACCCTTAACTTAAACAGAACGGACATAAAACTTTACAGTGAACTACCAACAGGACACTGTAAACTTAATTATCACATGAAAAAGATAGGTGCGATAGAAAACGATTCCTGTAGACTCTGCAAAAAGGCACAAGGAACAGAGGAACACGTTCTATGCGACTGCCTAGCAATGGCACGACGCAGACTAAATTACCTGGGAAATGGGGCTATAGAGCCAAACCTCCTGGTAGAAATTAAGCCTACAGCAGTTTTAAGATTTAATGATGGCCTAAAACTGTTCGAGTAGGCTACATGGCTGCACAATAGATCTATTCAGGTCGCAGTGCACAAACAGCCAATCAATAATAATAAAAAGACACTAAATCTTACAGAAAGAAAGAAATATATAGGACAATAAATCTAAAGTTACACGGAACCATTCAATCGTGGAACTCCAGAGACACCTGTAGATAATGAACAAAAATGTTGCAGCTGTCTCTATAGGGGGTGTCTATCGCAAAAGTAGAAAGATCTAACAGAGCTGGGACGGCTTTCGCGAGACATCTGTGGCTGATTGGCACGCTTGTTTTGCATAGAAAAATCGGCTTGAGAATTCTTGCCAAATACCAAAATTGCCACAGACGACAACTTTCTTATTCGAGCTGTCTATAGAGCCAGCATATCGCATCTTTTCACAGTTAGAATCGACTGTATTGTACATACATTGCGTATCTCTTAAGATTCATCAATGAATCCAAGAGATTTGTGGAAGAGTGACCTCAAACTAATTTTTCCGTGTTACCACCCACATTTTATCTTTCCTATCTCTATTCTTTGAACTGAAATCTATCCGGGTGTAGTAAAATGGTCTCCTGCCTGAGTGTTTGGACTTGTCCAACCCCCCAGAAATCTAATCTTATCTAATTGTACATTGCTTTATATCTAACAGGCCCTGTTGTGACTCAGCATGCAGCAGACAAAGATCAGAACTTCATATACCTTTTTATAGTATTCAGGACTATTCATTCTCAATGTACTTAGGCAATCAAGATTAGCAGAGCATACAATTTATCCATTCATCAGCAATATTTGTTCACAATTTGAACTGCTATATCCTTACCACAACACACTGTGCCCATAAGCGCGTTAACGATAAAAGTCTTAACGGCAAACGTGCTTGGAGCTTTGTGTGTATGTATATATGTGTAGAATTTGTAGCTTTTTACTCACATTTTTGTATGAGATTTTGTTTTTCTTTTTATTATAAGTTACACTCCGTTTTCTACATATTAAAATTCGCACCCAAACATACAGAATGCACACACATATACATTTACATATGAGTACGTATGCATGAACTAAGTAAACTTCGATTTTGCTCGCACTCAGAGCCTTACCATTTGCCAAATATTTTGTTTTCCATGCGGCACATTAAGGCACTTGTTATTGTTATTGTTATTATAATATACCGTTTATTTATTTAGTTTTTCTTTTTGTTATTGCTATAATATTGTGTCGTCATCGTTCAAGTCAAATGTCACAAGACATTTGATTGCAGGCCGTTTGGCCTCTTGGGTCATTGAAAGGTTGGCAGGACGTCTGTGGCAAAGTAAAACTATTTGAGTTTTCAAAATGTGTTGTTGCTTTTTGCTTTTGACCTAGCACATGAGCCAAATTCGGCCGCATTTTCAAGAGGCGAGGGCAAATTAGCTTCTACATTATTTTATTTTGTTTTGCTGTTCTATTCTAGCGCGTGTTGTTGTAACAAGCATTCTGACACTTCCATTGAATTTTAATATTTATTTATTCAATTCATTTGTATGTAGCTAAAATGTTCTCTAGTCAAGTATAAGAATATATAAATATATTTAGCGGTTACATTTCTGTATTAGGTGCAATTTGTGACGTGCGTCTTGATTTTGAGCTACCATTGGAGAGACCTATGGTTTTATGCCGCCTTCGAAGGGCTGTTGGTTTTTCTGGCAGAAATGCACTCGGAGATTTGCCCATTGCCTGCCGAGGAACGAGCGCTATTAGAAACTCCTTTTTTGGATCCATAAAATGACAACCACTAAAATGCTTATCTTTGGCATGTATGTATGTGTGTGTTGATATACACATCTTCAGTGTAATTGAACTCTCGTACAATTAAGTGTGCGTGGAGATGTCTAAAATACCGCTTATTGTTGATCTCGAAATTTCGGGACATATATTTTTAAGGTAGTTTCCCGAAAATAATCTAAAAAAATAACTTTCTTTATTTCAGCAAAAATCAATTTTGTATAAGAACATAAGTTCTTTTATAAAAGCAGAGAGAGACTGAGCGATGAAGACATTAGTTTCGAAGTTGAAAGCTAATTTTTCCTGCTTCTTAGCACAAAATACACTTAAAAAAGAAACCTTTTTTCGAAATTTTTTTTTCAAAATTTTTTTTTCTAAAATTTTTTTTCAAATTTTTTTTTTTTTAATTTATTGTTTTTTTTTTTTTGGGAACAACTTTTCACTTTACTTTATTTAGCTTTTGGTAAACAATTTTTAAGGTAGAAATTTTCTTCGCCATTTGCAAAAATTATCTTCCGATAGAGTGATGAATTTTGCGCCAGCTTATATGGATATAGAGCAGAGCGGCCGCCGTAGGCGAATGGATTGGTACGTGACTACTATTCGCATAACGTAGGTTCGAATATCCGTGAAACACCAAAATGAAGAAAAACCGTTTTTTAATAGCGGTCGCCCCTCGGTAGGCAATGGCAAACCTCAGAGTGTATTTCTGCCAAGAAAAAGCTCGTCATAAAAAATATCTGCTGCTCGGAGTTAGCTTAAAACTATGGGTTCGTCCATTTGTGGAACAACAGCAAGACGTACACCACAAATAGTAGGTGAAGCTCAGCCAATCATGCAAATTGGGTATAGAACAGACATAGAGACAGACAAACAGACATTACTTTTCAAATAAACTGTGTTTTACATTTACTTACTGACTTAGTGATTAGTGAAAAAGTTTTGGCAATTAATTTTTTTGTGACTTAATTTTCTTACAAAAATAATATTCACTCTTCTCATATAAATCCAAGTTCAACACTTCGTGTAAGTTAAAAAAAAAGAATCAAAAAATTTCATCAAAATTTCCAACTTTTAATCAGAATTTGCATGTACAGTTTCATGTTCCATGAAATTTTGGTATAATAAAGTATGAGTTTGAAGGGAGATGAGAAATGGTGCCTATACTTACATCAATATGAAGCAAAAAATGAAGTGGGTGGCTCCAGGAGATACGCCAAAGCTGAGAGTCATCCAAAGAAAACATGATATGTGTTTGGTGGACCTGGGAGGGCATGCAGCATTAGGAAATGCTCGAAAAGAATACCACGGTAAGTAAGGAGCTCTACATTGTCCAGCCGCATCTCGTGATTGTGGCTATTCGACTGAAAAGACTTGATCGACATGGTTAAACCAAACTCCGTTACGACAACGCCAATCCCCATGCTGCACAAGTTGTCAAGGCCGCACTCCAAGGGCTCGAATGGGGTGTAGTTCAGCATCCGCCGTACTCCCTAGATCTTCCACCAATCGATTACCATCTTCTCCCCTCCCTGTTAAACCATATGAAAGGTGTTACCTTCGATAACACAGAGGTATTTCAAAATTTGCTAACAACTTCTTTGACCAGACGATGTTTGGCGGAATGGCATCAACAAATTAGTCGAGAGGTAGGAAGAGATTGTAAACAGCAACGGCGAATATATAATTGATTAACTTATTGATATAATTATTTTGTTTTGTTTAAATAAAGTCTTCAGTAAAAACGCTATGCACTTATTCCCAATATATCTCACTTTGCATTCGCTGATGTTTCAAAAAATGCAAATAATGCAAATGTGAATCCCTGGTAGTAAAGAGTTTTTTTATGAAAAATGTATGATACGTATGGTGAATTGATAATAGAGTGAAACCTTTGGCGTTGTGAGTAACCGACTAAAACCTTGAAAATATAGATGGAAGTGGCAAGCAATCTGTAAGAATTATTAATCGGTTAAAAATTGAGAGTAAAAGTTATACCCTATGATCAAAAAGTACCGGAATGTTTAATTTAAACGGACCGCCCACGTGGGAACTGGTCCATATTTTTTTCTTATGTTGGTAGAACTGTAAGACATCTTTCCGTTTTGAAGCGTTTGAGAGATGCTTTACGTCGCAAACGGCCGGAAATGTGAGCAAACAATAGATCGTCGATAAAAATGGTTGATCGATTTAAACATGAATGAGAGATGAGTTCAAAGGAATTAATCGATAAATATAATAATCGAAAATAAACGATTTTTTAATATCTATCCTTTATTCGTCTACAACAAATTATTATTTTGTATTATTTATGCCTTAATTTTTTGGTTCATTTTTTCAATAAAAAAAATTACGAGTTTTAGTAAGTAATTGGCACTTTTTAAAATAATGGAATATACGCCTATATCGCGTTCTAGTATTCCATTATTTTCGCCTTCCTTCTTTCAATTTTTCAAATCTTATTCAGAAAGATAATCGATTCATCAAGGGAATAATCGATTATTAGTAAAAAATTGATCATAAAAATAATCGATTTGTTATTGCTATATTGATTGTAAAGTATTTCGTTATTCGTCCCCAGTCAAGTATTATTTTGTACCATTACGACTTCATTTTTTTGTAGAATTTTTAAAATTTTGTAAAAATAAATTTAGTTTTAGAAGTAACCGGCTACTTTTAAAATTAATCGGTTATTATTCTCTGAGATATTCTGATTTTTGGATTTTGATAATTTTTTATTATTTTTAAAAATCTATTAAGAAAAATAAGTCGATAAACATTTGATATAATTGTTATTAGAAAATCGATTATAAAAGTAGTGCTTGGGTATATTAGTTATAAAGTAATCGGTTATTCGTCTGTGTCGAGTTCTTATTTTTTTTTTATTAATTATGCCTTAATTCTTTTCTTTTTTAAAATTCTATTAAAAAATTTAATTTTTGGTAGTAGTGGTTAATTTTTTACGGTTATCGGCTAAAAAATCGATAATAAAAATATCACGCGAAGTAAATTGATTTATTATTTATTGATTGTAAAGTAATCGGTCATCATCGGCCATCGCGACATTGTAGGTAACTGCAGAGCCAATGAACTAGCTAGACTCGGCACTAAATTGACTGATGAGTACATAGATAATGACATAGGGATATCCTTACAAACATGTAAGCTACTTATACTTTAAGAAATCGTAAGGAAGTAAACAAAAGATGGCGTAATGAAGCCACCTGCAAAATCGCCCATTAACTGTGATCGACTCTCAATGCTAAACGCACAGAATCTTTGCTAAGCCAAAATAAGCACCGTCTTAGCACACTGATTTCAGTCATAATGGGACATTGTCTAATAGGTAGGCATGGGTGTGCAAGCACATGACTTCTGTAGAAGTTGTCTTGATGAGAAAGAAGAAGAGACAATCTGGCACCTTCTGTGCCATTGTCCTGCCCTATCCAGACGGAGATTTGCTATTCTAGCTAGACAATTTTTAACGAATTGGAAGATCTCAATTCTGCAGAAATAGGAGGTATTCTAAAATTTTTGAAAATCACACACTGGTTTTAGGAGAAATAGGGGAAGCTCCCCACTCGGCATCACAATGGGCAATGAGCCTGAGTGTGTCCCACAGAACAACCGCTTCAACCAAACCTAACCTAAAGTAATCGGTTATTCGTTTTTCTTAGAATTTAGCTGTTTATTATTTACGTCTTAATTTTTTTTTTTTTAATTTTATTAAATAAATTTATTTTTAGAAACTTCATCGACCTTTTCAATTGCTTATTCACAAGTTTTAGTTTCAGTTTGAAATGAATGTATAGAAAACTCGGTTTTAAAAACCGAACAATCGGTTTCTTACGGGAATACCAAAGTGGCACTGAACTAATTTTTGGTCGCCAAGCTCGGAGTGCCGCATAACGATCTCCACAAGAGGCATAGGAAGGGTAGAAACGAGATATAGAAGGATGAAAGTGTACTCATCACTACAGAACGAATGCGCCACCGATTTCTGGGTATCGACTTTCTTGAAAATCTGAGTTAGGCGAAGTCTTGATGGAACGGCAGATTGAATTCTTGAGAAGTGATCTGATAAAATTTTTACAATGCACCATTTTGAACTCTGCATTCTGTTTCCTAGCTAACAGTAGTTTGCCTTTGCAAGATAGGCGTCATGAAAATATAATAATTTCAGCCAAGAACTTACACAACAGCCAGCCAAACTATAATCCAACAATATGCGAGCACAGTAAATAATAGTTGGAAGTTCAGACTGCATTTACGATTGCGATTAACTAGACCACAACAACAACAACGGGCAATAAAGAAACTGCTGCAGTCTTAACGGATGCACGCACTCAAAGAGCCTTTCAGCCACATCGGGTGGTGCTTCGGAACAAGTGCACACTCAAATCAGGCAATGAAGCTTAAGGAGCAAACTATAAACAGAAAATAAATAAATAGTAAAAGAAACAACATTAACTTGTTGTTATGAGCATAAAAGTTTTATATAACTGGATGCACTAATATTCCGCTATTCGGTCAAAAACTTTGCGGCTGAGAGGAAAACTAGTCGAACAGTAAGCTCTGTAAGCGCGGATTTCGGTAGAGACAGAATGTGAGGAAGGGCAGGCAGGCAGCAGCGTTCGGTATTATGCAAGATGAAAAGTGCGGCATCAAAGTATAAATGGCTGAAACAACAAGGCTATAAAAAAGAGGGGACGCGAAATTAAGCAAAACTTAAGCGAGTGAGTGGAGATTTTGAAAAACAATTCTTGTTACTGGCGGCTTCTTGTTGGCGAAAAAGTTTGCTGAATAAACAACTGTTCGAGGATTTGCGTTGGCCAGCAAATGGAGGAGGCGATAGAGCGGAGTCACCACAGAAAAACTTACCGCATAGCAGCAGGCCAGTGAAAACCAACAGCTCAACCGCTGACTGATGAGTGCTGGCGGACCATAAGCTCCGCCGCGTGGTTTGGCGCATGATGTTTTCCCAAAAATGAGCCACAGCCATGGCCGGATGCAGTCAAGATAGCTCAATGGCGTGGACAGCTTAAAGCGCAAGGACGTTTTGTTTTGTTGTCGCGGATAGTGGAAACTATGTAGCCAGTGGAAAGAGGTAAGCAAGCGTTTGTGGCAAGTGGCATATGTCGTGAGTAAACAAACAAACAGTATTAGTATTAAGTTACGTAAACGCGACTAACACAGCTGTGACCTACCGGAGAGAATAACAAGAAAGAAAGCAAGCAAAAGAAAAAAGAAAAGAAACAAACAGGAAAGCAAACAAAAAGAGCAAAATACAATATGCCGAAAAATCGTTAAAAACAAGCGACCGAGATGTGCGAGCAATGAGTGGAAAAGTGTAAAAGTGGAGCAGCAGCACAGAGTTCAAGGATGCGGGCGCGCGCTACAACAACTGACGATGAATCATTGGGCGACAAGGCAGCAAGTAATCATGTGAATTACCGCCACACAAGTATGCGATAGTACGCGAATGTATGCGTGTTTGTCTTTAGTTATGTGCGAGCTATCGTAAGGTTATGCGCAAGCTGAAATTGTAGCCATCAGGCGCTTGGTACGAGGGTGGGTCAATAGGTCACTCAAAATTTGCATAGATGGCGTTGATCGCTTAGCTGTAACATTTTGCTTGTCACGAAGCATCTTTCAAAGTGCGCCCTCTAATTTCTCACTCACTGATGTACGAGTGGTGTCGTATGGAATGAGAAAAATTGAGCTTCGTAGGCTCATTAAACTCTATTTTCCACCTAATATAAACCATCCCCTTTACCAAATAAAAGCTTGAGAATTATTATGGGCACTATTCACCTTTGATTGAAGTCAGCTATTTCAGGTTTACTCGGCCCTTTCCGTGTGAATGTAGCGGCAAATGTGAAGCCGCATTTCCTCGTCGCCCAATTGAGTTAAAATCAGCTGCAGAGGAAATGGTATTTCTAATCTACGATAGGGCAGCAGGCGATCGGTGAATGAAGATACACACACTTGAAGCGACTACAGGATTTTCACATAGACCAATTTGTAGATACGATAAGTGATTCGCAGTTCGATGCGGCGTTTTCACACAAAATACAATAAAACCAATCGTTTGTTCACTTCAAAAGAGTCTTCATTGTTGTGCAATCACAATCCGAAACAGTTTTGTCTCATCTTGTAATCTCGAACAAAGCAGGAATTCAACACAAGACCAGCGAGCGAGAAACAATAAAAAGAGTAGACTTCGGTTGATGAATTCAAGCCGGTGTCATGCAAATCGATAGAGTTGAAAACGGTAAAAGTTCACCCCACTACCAAGACAACGTGCTGGCGCAGAAGTTCGCGGTGGAGCTGGCGAAATTAAGTTGACTGGTTAGTGCAGTGAGCGGTTTGGAAAAACGAGTTACCTCAAAATTTGGAGCAGATGTTTTTCGAGCGTGTCAGTTTTAAGGTATTGGGGTCACCCTTACGCAAAAAAAATAACTTTCTTTGAAATTTCTTCACTGGCTAACTCCTTGATTAGGTCATGAGTTGCTTCTAAAACCTAAAGATTTGTTGTTGAAGTGATTGAGTTGTCGTGTGAAGTATGGTTTATTTTATTTTTTTGAGTCAGACCCTTTTGTGCGTTCAAAGTATAGCAGCAAACTTTTTATCCCCATTCCTGAGATTTCATTAATTTGCTGTAGGGCTTATCGAAATTACAAAAACTTGCTCAAACTCGAACTAGACAATCGCATAAATAGTGGAAAAGACTTTCTTTCACCCCCTTTGCCTGACTGCGTCTGCAGATTGGATTGAACGGAAGGTTAAGTCTGGTTGTATGATCCTCAACATAGCCTCCATCGTTCATTTCCCACTTGTAATTCTCAAAGAATAGTATGATATTCAGATCGAATGAAGAGATCATCGATGAATTAACATGCATCAGTCCCTTGAGTCGATTTGACCACGACAATGCAATTTTTAATTTTATCAATGTATTTTTTCCATATAAATTTTCAGACCTTCTTCGTTTTTTTATGCTTAAATTTGATTTTTTCATGTGGGGTCAAATTAACATTTTTTGCCGGGACTTATGCGAAGAGTCTTAGAACTCGTTTTAAATATTGAGTAAATATGATTATTTTAGCATCGTGACGCGCGCTTTGGCGCCATTCAATAGCCGGTCATGCTAATAATCTATATTTTTATGCATAGCCGCTAGTGCTACTTGGGACTAAGTAGGCAACTGAGTAATAAAGTCCTCTCTCGACGAACAAAACTAACACTTTATAAGGCTGTCATCATGCCCGTCCTAACATAATATGCAGAAGCTTGAACGATGACAACATCCGATGAAGCGACGCTCGGAGAGTTTGCCAGTATCTCTAGGCGCTGGTACAATGAGCTGTATGAGCATTACGACGGGACGGACATAGCGCAGCGAAGATCCAGGGGTTTCGTGTTTACGTCGTATCATCCAAAAGGATACAAACGCTCCGGCTCTGAAAGTATTCGATGCGGTACCAGCTGGTGGTAGAAGAGGAAGAGGACGGCTTTCACTTGATCTTTCGGCCTCTTCCTCTGCATTCGAAAGATCAATTGGAGAAGTTCTTAACTTCACTTGGTTTGTCCATCTGTTAAACTCGGCCAAAGTCGCGTAAGCGGTTATAAAGTCAATCATGAAGAAGAAGAAGTCGGTACATGAGAAGTTAAGCTTATTTCAATAATGGAGGTACTTCTAGTAAGCCAACAGTAGCATCCACAGACTTCCATGAGGTCTACTGCCAATATGTGTTTAATTAAATAGCAGTAGTTCCCACTCAGCTCCCGCTTTCTGATTTTGACTATGGCGGCAAGTATATCAACTCGGAAAGGAGTTAATTTGAGCGTGCATCAAACTTCAAGATTGGAAAGTCTTCCAGGGGTAACCGTGTATCGGCAGATCCCCTTGCTTCGGCAGCATGCACATCGGATTTGAAGCTACGAAATTCATGCAGCATTAGCGCGAGCTCAGCTATAGCAGAAACCATGAGGTCCCATGCTTCAATGGGATAAAAAGGAAACGATGGTGGTGATGATGATGAGTCTTCAGCTTCTACATTGACAGTCTCTCGAGGTCGTATTAAGCGAAAAACGATAAAAAAAACTTCAGCGAACTTAAAGGTTGCAATAACAAGTTTTTTTGCCGAATAAAAATCTAGAATACTCTATTCGGCAAAAAGTGTTGTCTACTTCACTTTTCAGGCACTTATTGAGTCACTCTCATGTGTATGTATGTATCCATATAGGGATGTCCGTATGTGTAGCCTAAACCAAGAGATCAACACTTACCCAGCAACTGGTCAGCAGTAGTGGAGTGGTGTTAAAAATCAAAAATTGCTATTTCCAACACCGAAAAATTGTGCAACCTTCGCTTCAATACTGCCGCTCACCCTGCCAGTCTGCCGTTTTACCACTTTTTCCTCACACAGACACAAACTCACACAGCCACACTCACCTACTTGACAATCACTCAACGCCAATAGCAATGTTAGTGTAATCAGCGTACCTTGGTTCATCAGTACATCGCTCGCTGATTGTTCAGCACTCCTCTCCAACCAAACCAACCGCCTCTATACATACATACATACATACAGGCATACATATTCACACACACTCGTTCATGTGTGTAGAGCAAATTTTTGAAAATCAAGTTTTAGGCTTTTAGCAAGTTCCTTTGTTCCGATGTTCCGTTATAGAGTTTGTAAGTGGCCGAGGCGATGGCGGCGCTGAAGGGTTCAACAATTTTCTCGTTAACTTTGACCTTGACGAAAAATTCGTTGTTCATTGTTCGCCGCTTGTATACACATTCCAGTTATTAGTAGCCCAAGTGCGCGTATGTGTCTGTGCACATAGTTAAAACTAATACATATGAATTTTCGCAAGCATGCAAGTTTGCTGCGGTTGACTTTGTGCGGCCTCACTGTTGGCACTTCATTTACCATTTCGTCTGACCTTAATATGGTGAAGAAATTTTAGAGTATACAGCGCATATATTACGGTACATTGCACGTATGCCGTCCTACTGCGAGAATATATTTCTGCCTATTAAATGCCTTGTTTGCCTGTGCTTACAAGCACACATGCAAATGCAGGTGTTTATTTTGCCCTTTTTTCTTTGCTTTTTTTTACTCTTTTTGGTTTTCTTTTTTATTTCTTTTTTTCGGTTTGGTTTTTTTAATTTTTTTTTACCTTTTCACTTGCTAAAACTTCACAGTGCATACAACTCTTGCAGTTGCTAGGCCGTAGACTCACTTGTGGCATATGACCACGTCATGCGGAAGCAATCAGTGAAGGTGCCCACCACTCGTGCATGTGTGAGTGTCGGTTTGTATTAGTAAATGTTCACGACCATCACTCCATTTCTAGGTTAAGTTAAATTGCCAAAAATAATTCAGTTACCTTGCCGCAATCACGGTAAATAACCGCATACAGGTTTAAAATTCAGTAACTGACTATTTACACTTATTAAATATTTACAATAGGCACTACGAGGCTTTGGCGAAAAAAAGTATAGGGTTTTCCAATAGGTGTGATTATAAATGAAATAAACTAATGCGTGTGAGGTATTAACAAAACTCTTAATTTTTTTTTTAATTTCTTTTTTATTTTATTATTAATTTTTTATATTTTTTTTTTTATTTTTTTTTTTTTTTGTTTTGAAGGGTCTTTGTATGTTATTATATACATTCTTGCCCCAACCGCTATTAATTCGTACCACTATGATTGCTTCTCATATATACCCCTTTGCAAAATTATAAGCACTTCAAAATTTCTGTTTTTTTTTAACACTTCAAGCTACAAAAAACCATATAAGGCAAAGTTCAAACTTTATACAACATTTTTAAAAATTTCAACCAAAAATCTTAATATTTCTGGGTATGCAATTTTTTATGCCCACTGAATTTAGAATTTCCGAATTTCTCTGGGTGTGCAGTTTCATAGCCCTTAGAATTGGGAGTTTAAGAATTTTTATGGGTGTGCAGTTTCATAGCCCATAGAACTGAGAGTTTTAAAATTTTTCTGGGTATGCAGTTTTATAGCCCATAGAATTGGGAATGCAGTTTCATAGCCCATAGAATTGGGAGTTTTAGAATTTTTCTGGGCATGCAGTTTGCTACCCTATAGAATTGGGAATTTTAGAATTTTTCTGGTTATGGAGTTTCATAGCCCATAGAATTGGGAGTTTTAGAATTTTTCTGGGTATGCAGTTTGCTACCCTATAGAATTTAGAATTTCAAAATTTTTCTGGGTATGCAGTTTCATAGCTCATAGAATTAGGAATTTTAGAATTTTTCTGGGTATGCAGTTTCATAGCCCATAGAATTGGGAGTTTTAGAAATTTTCTGGGTGTGCAGTTTCATAGCCCATAGAATTGGGAGTTTTAGAATTTCTCTGGGTATGCAGTTTTATAGTCCATAGAATTGGGAATGCAGTTTCATAGCCCATAGAGTTAGGAGTTTTAGAATTTTTCGGGATATGTAGTTTTTTATGAATTTAGATTTTCTGAATTTTTCTGGGTATGCAGTTTTATAGTTCATTTAATTTGGAGTTTTAGAATTTTTCTGGGTATGCAGTTTTATAGTTCATTGGTTTCTCAAATAAAAAGGCTGCACTTCCACGATGTACAAATGGTATCTATCTTTTTCTGGAAAACGCATTTCTTAATATTAACGCTTCAAGTAGGCAGACGATTTCAGAGCAACCAACTTCGCAAATAAAGCTTCTGAAGAGAGAAAATTTGCCTTCTGATGCGTGTGTAGTGCCTACTTTGGAAATCTCTTAGAGGTCGTATTAACGAAAACACAAAAAAAAGTCGGTTCTTCGTAACCGGAACGACTCGGTCAAGGACTGTCACTTGTAGATGCTACAACAATAACAATAACAAATAAAAAAGACAAAGTTTGTAAAGAGAAAAAATACGTCTTCTTTTGAATGATAAATTGCATTTATTTTAAAATGGAACACAAAAATACAGTTAGTCTAGAATCGAACGCAAAGAAAGTAGAGGGCAGTGAAAGAGGTAAATTTTTTTGGGAGAGACGAAGTCGCCATTAGTGTACTACCCCTATGTCTGCCTGAGAGAGGACGCTTGGCCTTTGCAAATTGTTTGAATTGATTCATACGATGTGCCAAGAATATCAGTACGCTGTCCACCGGTCACCCAACGATTATTGAAATTGAAGTCCTTTAATTGCCTCGCATTTCATCAGCCGATGTTTTTGGACGATTGTAAATTATATTTGTGTCTTCTTGAAATTGTTTGTACAACATTTGTAAGATTTCGTTTTATAACAAAGCCTGTTTCCAATAGGTTTTATGCAACACTCTGAAAGCTTCTATAGCAGCAAAGTCAAAATGCTGCAACTTCTTTGCTCAATCGTATCAGATGTAGTAAAAATCAGTAAATTTGTTTTAGTTGCTGTTGAAACTCAAGCCGAACTATAAAGCTAATGGAGATAATAATATAAAATTTTTCACACAAAAAAATCAGTGGCTGCAGCACCAAACTAAGCACTTCACTGCAGAGATCAACTTAGACAGAGGCACACGGAATAAGGGAATTGCCATTCTGAGTTACCATCTGGCGGCACTTGAGGCGTTGTGAAACTCTGAGCTTAAGTCCTCATTGGTTCTTGAGCCCATCGAACTTGTTACGCTGGATACGATTGTGTATCCCCAGCTTATATGGGTCCCAGGACAGAGTGGTTCAACTGGGAAGGCAGTAAGAGATGCATTGGCCAGAGAGGCTGCAGCCTCGTTATCAATATAACCCAAGCCCTTCATTCATAAAGGACAACATACCATCAAGGATAAGCGTAGAGGTGAGGCGCTAAAGCTTAGGGCCGTGAACTGGCGCCAAATCATGGAGCGAAGTCCTTACTATGGGGTATAATCAAAGGAGGTTCAGGCAACTTAAACCCTCCCTAAACTGAGAATGTCAATCTACATTCTCACAAGTTACTGCGGATTGTGTAGCCTTCTGCACAGGTCTACTGACGTCCTTCATTTCTGCAATTAGTCCCTGGAGACTCCAGCACACCTTTTTCTCGATTGTGACGCTATAGTGCGAAGGAAGTTAAGACACTTCGACCGAATGCGACCGGAAGAAAGACACATAGGCTCAGTCCAACCCAGCTCTACCCTGCTAACGTATGCCACGCACAGGTGTTATGACGGAATGCACTAAGAGTAGCGCGGAAGGCTCTAACGACACGATTTGCATTATCGGCGGAAAACTCCCATCTCTATGACAGGCAGGCACCCAGTAAAGGAGAATAAATCTCCAGACTGGATCTAACCGTCAACGGACGTTGGACCCATAGGCTTATACCTGAAATAGCACCACTGCTGATGTTGATTTTTATCTAACACAGCTTTCGGTCGTATCTCCACCATTTTAAGCACGCAGACAATCCCTACTCCCCGCACTGCTCCACCACGATCGAAGACGCAGAGCATGTTTTTTCCAATGTGACCGTTTTTGAGATGATCGTCAAATGCTGGAGGTGCTACTTGAACACCCGTTGCAAACGAAAAATCTGATACCAGTCATGTGTGCATCAAACAATTATAGGAATGCTGTCAAGACATATGCACCAAAAATAATGCGGTAACTCCGATACGCGGAGTGGGTGGCTGAAGACTAGGAACCATTGAGTAAGCAGGCATTAACTGATTGACAGACGAACTACATTCACGAAGGCCTGAAGGCCAACTAGCGCCGGTTAGCAGGAGAAAGAAATGACTGGCGTGCTTTGTTAAACTCTGCCTAAATCGCGTAAGCGGTTATCGCGCCAATTCAGAAGAAGAAGAGTTTCGGGAAGAGAGTATTCTCAGAAGAGTAAGAGGAATTGGGAAAAAGCTCTATCCTAGGTTCATTAAGGGAACTGAGTTTGGATGAGATACGCTGATGAGTAGAGAGCACAAACGACCATGGAGTTGAAATGCAAACTTTATTTTCATTCATATATTCATTCATCGAACTGAGTACTTTTTGTTCTCCACTGATGTGCCAGGGACGTTAAAAGTGTAGTGACTTCACCTTTCAATTTGATCGCTTTTGCACATACACACGCGTATATGTGAGTATGTATGTAATGTTTAAAATGTATCCATTTAATTTTGCTATTAAATATAATGACGTTAGTAGTGGATATGTCCAAGCATGAATACTTAAAACAACAGACAGGAGTCAACCTTTAACAAAAGCAATTTAAATGTCCACCCAAGCTGCACATGAAAAAGTACTAGGGCATATCTCTGTATGTATTTATGTGCGAAAGTAGGAGTGAGAGTACCCGCTGCTTTTGGATCACGTGAGCTTTTCGTATACAGCGTGCGTGTATGCTACCAGTTAGTGGACATTTTTTAATAAATAATTCATTCATTTTAATTCAAGCAAATACATACCACTGGTGTGGCTATTTTTTAATAGCAAGCAACAGCGCAAAAGTGCAAATAATTAATAAAAAATAAAAACTGTTGAAGATTGTCGATCAAAATGTAATGGCACTTGAAAACGGGTAGGCGTGCAAGGACGAGGTAGAAAGTGCACGATTGATTTACTGTGTCAGGGGCATTTGATGCTACATACCCGTCTTGTTGCTGGGAATGAGCGGCCGCTGACAAGGCTACATAAATATATGGAGAATGGAAACATGAAATGGAAATCGCTTTGGAAGACCGAAGTAGGCACCAAATAGCATGAAGCTTGAAAATTTGGTTCCGCGTGGCACAGCAGCAAAACTTCTCATTTATTACTTAATGGGGCCGACGAGTGGCGCAGTGGTGTGAGTTGGATCAGCAGTTGGAGTGGAGTTTACTGCAAAACAAGCGCGAATTAGTGGAGTTGTAATGTCATGCCATGTGAATACATTTTTTGTGTGGTTGTACTTATGTATTTATAGTGCCAAAATGTGTTTTTATTGCAATAGCAGGTTTTGTGTTAATTTCCTTTATTGTGATTTTTTTTTCTATTTGTGCTTGCGCAAAATGTTTTCATCGCACGACACTAGCAAATCTTTACAGCTCGAAACACGAAACGTATTAATATGCAACAGCATGGGGGTATATTGCAGTTAGACACGTGTTAGCGGTACATATACAGCGCCATTAAGGTGTTCCTCAACGTGTTACATGATGTACAAGTCACGTATTCTGAAATCTTATAAAGGGTTTTCCAATAACAGGTGTGATTTTGAATAGCCCGCTATTTCGGTAGATGTCACTTTTGAAGCTGTCATTTTTCGATATTTGAAACTGCGCCATTAATAAAAATGGAACGATGCACGCTTAAACGACGCATTGAAATCATTAAAATTCACTATAAAAGTGGTGAAAATTTGGCATAGACGGTTCGTAAAACTCGAACATTTTGGGTCATCGTGAAGCACCTTGTCGGATCGCTCTACAGAAATTGGTGAAAAAATTCGTGCTGTTGGGACAAATTAGTGATGTGAAGAATAAAACCCGTACACGCAGCTCAAGAACAGCCGAAAATATTGCTGTTGTAGCCGAAAGTGTTGAAGAAACCCCAGGTTTGTCCGTTCCTCGTCGCTCTTTGGAATTAGACATTCCACAGACGTCATTACGCCGTATTTTGCATAAAGATGTGTGTCTTAAGGCTTATAAAGTCCATTTAACACAAGAACTCAAGCCGGTCGATCATCAACAACGTCGTGTCTTTGCTAATTGGGTCGTTGAAATGCATTAAAAATGATCCGGAACTCAATCGAAAAATCATTTTGAGTAATGAGGCCTATTTCCACCTCGGTGGCTTCGTCGCCAAGTAAAATTGTCGGATCTGGCGCTCAGAAAATCCAAGAGTTATTGCTGAAAAGCCTCTCTATCCTCAACGTGTGACTGTTTGGTGCGGTTTATGGTCCAGCGGAGTCATTGAGCCTTACTTTTTCGAAAATGAAGCTGAAGTAACAGTTACGGTGAATGTATTGCGCTATCGAGATATGGTTAACGATTTTTTATGGCCGAAATTGGATGGTATTGATCTGGACAACGTTTATTTTCAACAAGACGGCGCTACGTGCCACACAAGCAACGAAACCATAGATCTTTTATCAAAATAACACCTCTTGTTGGAAAACCCTTTAGATGTACGGCCCTTTCTGTCTACGGCCAGTCTCTCTATAAATATAGCTTCTCTGCTTTTTATAACGTTTTTAGAGGAAATTTCATATGGGTTCATTGCCTTTATTTCATATTGAGGTCTTCGACGATGCACAGATCAGTCTGTAGAGGTACTACTCAGGGTGGAATCTGACAATCAGAGTTTTTGTTAGATCTGGAGAAAAGGAGATTTCAAATTGTGAACCAAGCGGACTTTGTGACTTTGCTATATTACTAAGAAGGAAGTTTATAGATACTTTGTGTAGTCTAGCAGCAAACTAACAGCAGGGTTAAAGTAGGGTATATCCCCCTAAGATAGTTCACTGGCTTTATACATCAATTACGACCTACGAAGTTCAGGTCTGGTAGTCCACTCTTGAGAAGAAAACTTCGATCAAGCAACCAGACAGCATTCAAAGAGCAGCTAACCTCTGTATCAGCTTTAAATGGAGTGTTGCATATATGGCCGATTGACCTGTTTTGTAAGCAATCAGCTGTTAAAGCGGCCCTAAGGTTGAAAGAATCATCTATGCTTCAAACGAATAATAAGGGGCAATAAACGCCAGCAATGTGTGGTAGTCGATTCTAACATAACCTAAACGTCATAAACCAAGCTTAGACATATGGTAAACAAACTGTTTCGAAACATTAGTGATTTTGTTTTGGTATCATACACTTTTGGTTTGTAAAAATGTCTGATTTTGAGCCGAATAATCGTCATTTGCGGGAAGTGATGATTTTCCTCTTTAATTCGAAAAAATGGCGGCTGAAGCGCATCGAGAGCTACAAAAAGTTTATGGGGATGTTGCTTTAAGTCAATCTCGTGCCGAGATTGGTTCCGTCGCTTCAACGACGGTGATTTTAATTTTGACGACGGTCCGCGTGAAGGAAGGCCAAAAACCTTCGAAGATGCTGAATTGGAGGCATTGCTCAATGCGGGTCCATGTCAAGCGCAAGAAGAGCTTGCTTCCGTATTAGGAGTCACCCGCCAATCCATTTCCAAACGATTGCGTGCCATGGGAATGGTTCAGAAACAGGGGACTTGGGTTCCTTATGAGTTAAAATCAAGGGATGTTGAACGTCGTTTTTTCGCCTGTGAACAACTGCTCCAGCGGCAAAAAAGGAAGGGCTTTCTTCATTGCATCATGACGGGGGATAAAAGATGAATTCATTACAGCAATCCAAAGAAAATAAAGTCATGAGGACTGCTCGGTCATGTTTCTACGTCGTCGCCTCGGCCGAATATTTACGCTGCAAAGATGTATTTGGTGGGACCAAGTTGGTGTTATTTATTATTAACTGTTAAAACCAAGCGAAACCATCACTGGGGATCGGTATTGACTTCAATTGATGCGATTGAGCTGAGCACAGCGCGAGAAGCGGCCGCAATACGCGGAGAAGCATGAAAAACTGATTCTACAGCATGAAAACGCTCGGCATCACGTTGCCAAACCCCTTAAAACCTGGAAACACTGAAATGGGAAATTCTAACCCCACCCGCCATATTCTGCAGATATTGCGCCGTTCGATTATCACCTGTTCCGATCGATGGCACATGGTCTAGCTGACCAGCAGTTCCATTCATATGAAGACATCAAAAAATGGCTTGATCCGTGGATAGCCTCAAAAGATGAACATTTTTAACGCGACGGTATACGAAATCTACCAGAGAGATGGGAAAAAGTAGTAGCCAGCGATGGGCAATACAGTAGGTTCTGTTTTTATGCGGCTTTTTTTTATGCGGTTTTGAAATAGTGCGGTTTTTTTTTTTAATTACAAAATGCATGTCGACCTATCGGGAATTGTACATATAAACAAGATTCTAAACCAGCTAAGCAAAAACTCATCACAGATTACATCAGAAATGCTAACCCCACAAGTATGGAACCGCCTGCATAACTATCTAGATCAGACGTGTACATTTCCTCAAGTGACGGAAGTGATTTTACGCCAAATCCTAAACGAATGCGCAACATGCGGGTATTGTCTGATTCTATTTCTGACAATGTAAATTTATTATTCGATTCTGACGTTTCTTAAATAAAGATATAATTTTCAAAAATACAATTTTTTGTTTATGCGATTTTATTTAATTATTTCAGATTCATGCGGTCTATGGAACGTATCTATAGTTATAATATGGGACTAGTGCCCTTTTTTATGCGATTTTATTACATTATTTCAGATTTATGCGGTTTTAGCACTTTGAAACGTATCTATAATTTTACTATAGAACTAGTAGCTTTTTTTATGCTGTTTTTTTTTTATGCTGTTTCTTGCGGAACGTATCTACCGCATAAAAACAGAACCTACTGTACTTTCAATGATTCACTTGTAACCATTTTTTAAAAATAAAGTTGTATTTTCATAAAAAAAACAGCGAGAACTTAATTGCGCACCTAATATATTAAGCGTTTTGGGGCTAGGTTTATTTTTCTTTTCCACCCCTCTTTTTCTATTATTGATCCGAATCCACACACTACCTGTGTAGTACCTGAGACAATTTAAACAATTGCAAAAGGACTGATGACAGTTTTTTTCAGCCGGGAAAACCCAAATGTGTGCATGTCCCCCTGTTTTTTTAATAGTTCTTTTCTTACGTTAGTCTGCTTATGTGATCCGCCTACGGTAAATGTGTGGCGTTGGGGGTTTGCCCAGGTAACTGCGGCTAGCCTAATCAAATCTATGTAGGGGAGTCAAAAAAATGATGAGATGTCCATATTAACTCCCCTAAAAAACTTCGGAGTCTTTCGTTTTGAAGCTACTTGTACTATTTTGTAGAGGTATTGAACTATTAGATGTGGCCCTCACTTGCGGCAGTATAAAAAGGAGATAGTCTCTACTGCATGGAAAATATCAAGTAAGTAAGAACTGGAATATTACAGTGAGTCTATTCAAACTTCGACCCGACTTGGCGTATGAAAATGTACAACGAATTACGGAGTTGAAATAAAATTTAAACTGAAGGGTTGAACTCGAAGAATTAGTTACCTCAATATATATATGTATATATTTCCCACCGTTCCTTTGTTGATGCATTGGATCTCAAAAAAAAATTTAAAACTATGATTATATAAAACTCAGTACTTCACTCGCCTGCTTGTTGCGGTTCTGCTGCGCTAATCGCCCCCACGTAAAAAATAAAATTAGGCGCACCCTAAAGTGAATTTGCATATATGAATAATATGTAAAACAAAACACAAAGAATAAGTCTCTGTACAACACAAACACTAAATTTCATTATGAATTCGCAAAGAACTTCCTAAAACTCCAAGCTAAGAAATAAGTAGAAAGTAAAAGTAGAAAACTTCAAGTAAATGAAAAGGGAGGAGCTAAACTGCGCACAGCAGAAAGGGAAGTAGTGATTATTGTAACACTAGCGCCACACAAGAGGCTTTACACTCACACCAACGCATGTGCAGCTTAGTGGTTGAGAATGGGAATTTATGTGTGTCTCACGACATTGACATATATACGGCCGCGGAAGGCGAGCAAAAAAGAGGGTAGCCCAGCTGAGGAAAGCAACAGCGTCACGACAATGCCACCGTAAATACAAGTAGTAATCATACACACGCAATGGTTGAAAAAACAATTTTGTGATTTTTTGCAGTACGTTCACTATTTTTTCTTCTTCTTTTCATGACTTTTTTTCATGAATCCCCCTACTGCTGCCTACTTTTCGACTCCCGGTTCACAAATCTGTGCTATTCGCATTTTATATTCCCCCTACCTGGGTTTCTCATTTAGCAAAATATTATTGTACATATAACAGAAAATCGCACACTTTTTCACTTAATCGCTCACTTCAGACTGACCATTTGTCGCGTGTGTATTACCCACGCCCACCAAGATTCAAACGTACATACAATTTTCATTTAAATATTCACCGGCCCTCGGCGTAGAATAGGAGCGAATGCATAATGGCTTAAAACATTGTTTTTCAATCGAACCGCTTCTCGCTCTCAATGCGCCTTACGCTTGTGTTTAACGGCCTCGATCAATGTCTTCAGCACCCACTTCATGTTTATGTGTAGGTATTTCCTTTATGGACTTCCTGCGGTGAAAAAGCGAGAGTTTGCTTAGCGCTCGTTCCTTTTTTTCGAGCCTTTGTGATGGAGTAATATTCAAAAGCAAAACTTGAGTTGTATTTTTCTAGCCTTGAGACTGTTAGGCTTGCATGAAATCGCCTTCATTCAACTGCACTAATACACTGATATAAATCAGGGCACCAAAATCATGAAATGAAATGGCATAATCAAAAGTTAAAGTCATAGAAATATAGCAAATCAAATTTGGCTAAAAGCACAATTTAGTTTCTGAACTCAAAGTGACATCAAAAACAAAAGCCACGAATTGGCTTACGTAACGTACGGTACGAAGGAAGAGGAAGCGCTAATTACAGAGAAAGAAAGAGTAAGTTTTGAAAGTAGTTGCATAAGCGAAGTTTATTTATCTAATTTTGGATAAAAGAAAAAATTAAAAGCATTTATAAATAAATAATTTAAATTTCCCTAACCAAAACTTATGGAGGAGCGAGAATGGAGAGTAAAATTTCGGGCATTATATACCTTATATATATCCTAGATACACTTTGGGCTATTTTTCCTAAGTTTTTCCTTGTGGCTCCTAATTTCTAGTGAGAAACAACACTGCCTACCTTTTGGCGCTTGTTTGTTGGTGCAAACTTGTAAGAAATATATTTTTGGTGTCTACTGTTTGGGCGTTTTTGGGTCCCAATTTTTTTGGCGTGTTTTTTTGGTGCTTACTTTTTGGCGCTTGTTTATTGGTGCAAACTTGTAGGAAATCTATTTTTGGTGCCTACTTTTTGGCGATATATTTTTTTGGTGCCTACTGCTTGGGACGTTTTTTGGTCCCAATTTTTTGGCGTTTTTTTTTGCGCTTACTTCCGTTTCCTGGATAGTGCTTGTGCGTGCTATAAAGTGCTATCTATTTCGGCGTCGGATTTATTGGTATTACCTTGCGGTAATTTGTGCCGTTGCTGCAGGACTACAGCGGGTGCTAAACTCTCGGAGTAGTGCGCGTTGTTGCCACGGTTTGTGTCCGGCGTTTACCTACACCGCTCGACCCTTCCCCGTGTTTTATAAATTTTGTCTATTTGTATTCTCTTCAAATGTTGTGAATTTATTTAGATATATATTCTTTTGCTCTCTCTGTCTCTCTATCTCATTCTCTCTTGGGTCTCTCCCTCTTTCTTCGTCTGCCTTGAAAGTTTCACCTCTGTTATGTGTACTACTCTACACGCACTTTCTTTTTATATAAATGTGAATGTTTGTATCTGCGTTTATAATCTCCAAAATTTGACGAATAGACGGTGTTGCCGATTTTCTGCATATAAAAAACTGTGTCCATATAAAAGACATTTCAATATAAAAAGTAAGGAACTTAGAAAACAAAATTTGTCAAAACTAGTCAACATTTTGGTGCGCTATCGGTTAGCCGCGTGGTGTACCTCGATTATATTTTAAAGACATGATTATTCTTCACAGAATTTTGTTTTTGATGAAGAAAGTAAATCTTGCCATTAAGCGTATCGAAGAAAATTTCATTCAAATGACTTCCACAGGGCTTCCACAGCCATATTTTTCATTATATTTTCGCAAATCGCTGCTTTTTCTCACCAATGTCAACTCAATTTTATGCTGCAACTCTGTATTTGTCTGTGGGAAGTAGGCTCAACATTTACCTCTAATGGCGTGACACAAAAAAATTTCAAGTGAAGCAAATCACTTTGGGAGTGCCAATGACGTCATCGCTTCGAATGATTATTCGATTTTTGTGCACAGTACCCAAAATATCGAATTTTGGGTAAGCTAGGCGACACGTAGTTCTATCCTTTTGAGACCAAATGTTGTCTATAATCCTCTTGAATTTATTGAAACAAATTGGCAGCTTCTTGCCATTTTAAACATAAAATGTTCCCCAAAGTCATAAGACGCTCGACAAAAATTTAAGCACATTTGCGTAAAGAAAAGGGGACTTTTTTCATAAATATTTAAACACAAACAAAATTTCTGACACATAAGATAGATGTCAACATAAAAACAAAAAAAAAACAACAACAAAAAATAACAATACTAATAACTTACAGTTTAATTGCCAAACACTGAATGGACCATGAACCACCCTGTATAAGCAATATGTGAGGCTGAAGGTTTGTTTAACAATGAGGTGGCAACATTGGTATTTTGATGGCGAAAAATAGATTTTTCCAACAATAAATTTTAATAAACTAAAGATGAAGTTTTAGTGAGTCTTAAGCCATCAATAAAGATACCCACTGAGCTAGCCAATAGCTTTCATTTCGGTTATTTTCGTTCCGACTAACCCGTAACCTGTCCTAAATATCTATGCGCAGAAGTTACAATAGAGTCTCGAGATCTTTGATGCGGGTAACAGCTTTCTTTGGCCGCTTAGAAGAGGATGAGCCTCACAACCGCAGCGGAGGGCGTGAGTACTGCGCGCGATAAGTAAGTGAAATGGTTAAAGTACCAGTCTGGCACTCCCAAGTAGCAATAAATCGTCATTTTTAAACCTCCAAAAGGTACATAAGCTTACTGTAGATCAGCGAACTAGAGCTATTGATGTAATGGAGTAGGCTGATGGGATTTTAGTTGGAGCACTGCCCCAGGCTGACGAAGAGAAGGGTATCTAGTCACCTTAATCATCTAGCTGGCAAAATCGTACGTTTACAGGGAAAGTGCTGCAGCTTCTTCAATGGGAGTTTTCTTCATCCATGCCCATCATCCAATGTCCGGGAAACAAAGCTACCAATTTGGAAATTAAATGGCGTGGAGTCTCCAGCGCTACCTGCGTCCTGCATCTACTGTACTGGGGACAAAGGATTTTCGAAATGGCGCACGAAGAAATGCACTTCTATCTGATCTGTGCTTCCCTGAGAGAAATAAGTTGTGCAATTCTCCTTAAAGAAAAGTCAGGGGGATGCTGATGCCCAGGATAGAAACCTCTGAGACCAATTCGGTTTATCTCTTCCTGACAAACTCATCAGCAATTTCATTTCTCTCTATGTTCGTGCCCCCTGGAATCCAGATCAGAGAAATGTTACCTGCAAATCAAAGAGATTTGATATCCCCCTGACAGGAGTTGACTAGTTTGGTTCTGCACCATGGCGTTGTCTGTGCCTTGCTTGACTATCGCAAAAGTATCAGTATCTCCTTCGCTTCCAGGTATTCTTAGGTATTATGCATGCCTGAGGGATCGCAAAGTCTTCTGCCAGAAATACATTAGCAGTATTCGGCCGTTTTAAGCAAATATATAAATTGGCTGATTTGGAGAAAACCGTGACTCCCGATTCCAACTTGGAAACGTCAGTGAAGCCTGAGCTACCAGCAACGGTATAGATTTTACCCTCGTTTCAATCCTGCCTGCGCGATGCTGTTAGGTCTTTTGCATACATATATTGCAGTGACTCATTTCTTGTCGAAAAAGGGTATAACTTAAGAACAATAAATTATAATGACCATAAGCTTTTAATATAAGGTTTGAGTTTTAATAATAAACTGAATAAATAAATGTTTTTTAATTGAACAAAAAAAATTTTTTAGAATACTCTGCATTTCGTGCTCAATTTTGCCTTATATGCGCACATCTCCCAGATAGCCACTTTATTTTATTTCAGGATTTTTTAAAGGAAACATTTTTTTGCTTGCTTTGTTTTTATACGAAGACCAAATAGCTTGGCAGTTGTAGCTTTACCAAGTTGGCCGCTGCACGCTGTCAAAGTTCCAGCGCACATTTTGGCAAATCCCATAGAATAAATAAGCGCACTATTACACCTTCATTTCACCAACACCACACATATTAACGCTTTGAGTAAGATTTTATCAATCATTCATTAAAAAATGCTATTGAAGTTACGAAGGTTGTATTGGTTATGCAATAATCGAGAAAATTACTATTCAAGCTGCATTACAAGAATTTGCAAAGGGTCTCTGGATTGTTGAAAACAAGAAGGCAGAATTTTCTTGGATTTTCCTTTCATTATTTCTTGGCTTTTGGCAGACAACGGAGTGAAGCCAATTCAATTTAGTTGTACATGAGCATGCAAGGCTGAGCAAAATCGAATTAAATAAAAGTGAGCTAAATTTGGTTGCCTAGCAATGGAAGGAATTTGTGAAATGTACTATACGAAATAGTTAATATTTGTTTGTGAGTTTGTGATATTTTGCTATGCTTGCCCAAACTTATTTAAGGATGATTTCGAAAATTACTTTGCACCACCAGACTGCGACCGTCTGACTGATTTGTTCTAAAAAGATGTTCCTACAGTGAATTGCCAAACTACTCAGCAAACATCGTAGTGCAGTAGTAGATTAATGACTAGTTGCTAAACGACCAATTGGGGATGAATGCAAAGCAAATGTTATTCCACTAATATAAACAGGAATGCCTTAACGATACAACGTTAACGATAAGGATTACATGAATAGAAATGTTGATGAACTCAATCAGCTGCCTTATTTGCACATTAAGAACTGCTCGCTCTTTGTTCCGCCTTGGAGCCATAGAAAAAAAAAAATGAATTGGCTTAAGTGGTAACGGAATTTATGCTGCTGCAGAAGGTAACTAACATCCATAAGCTGACAATTGACATTTCGCTGAAATCTATATGCCGCCCTAAAATTCTATGTCCATAAGAAGTATGTGACATTGGCAGTAAACTCAAAACTTGGTTTCACTAAACGGTGCTCTAAAGATTTTCTTGATCCACACGCACTAAAATTCCTCTTTACTAGCCTCGTGAGATGAATATTGGACTATGCCAGTGTGATATGGTAATTCAATCTAGATTTTTTCCTCCTTGTACATTCCTCTCGGGAGCATAATAAATAAATGTTAAAATACTCGTACGACTACCTAGCACTGAAAAGGTAGAAGGCGAACTACTTCAACTACAAGCAAATTTGTATAAATTAGTTCCAAATTAGCAGGTTTGACTGAGTTTTACTCAAAACAAATTTCAACACATTGCTCATACTCAACGACTTGCGGTTCTTAAGTTCTTTGGATAATTGTCTACCGAACGTTTTAACTATTCGTCTGAATAGGGTCAGATGTTGTGTATTCAGTATCTTCTTGCTACATACTCCGGTCACATCTACAGAAGGCGCTGCAGGAACTAGCTCAGCAATCTTTCAATTAAGTTTTATGCCCCAACAGCCTGGAGCCCTGGCAATGTGCTAACGAAATGCCTTACTGATCTCCTTAAGAGCTCATCCTCATTTCACTGCTATTTCTATAGACAACGGCGATTTTTCTAAAGGTTTTATGGTTACTTGAGTGTAAATGAAAAATATACCTATTTCAAAATTCGGAATATTTTGCCTGTGGTGGGGCCTTTTTAAAACAGGCAAGGTTAATACGGTGAACTAGGAAATATTTTTTATTGCAAAGTTTATCAACTAACAAAGATGAATAAATATTTAAAATTTTCGAGAAGCATGGAAATCTCTTTAATTTTGGACTTAAATGCCCATCAAAATTTATTATTCTCAAAATTGTATCAGCGCAAAGAAGAGGAATAATATTATCAGTACAATGTCTGCCCAATATCAGCACATAGAGGGATAGGCAAGAGCCTTTGCTGAAGTATTTTTAACAATTACGGCACAAAGACCTAGAAAACGCATATTTTGCCTATAACTCGAAAACACTTCTTAAATGAACGTCGTTGTAGCAACCTTTTAAGGAAGAACCTTTCCAGTGTAAGCTGGTGTAACTATTAAACAACCAAAAAAACCCCGCTGTGTGCTGGGAAAGGAAACACTGCCCAATCAATTGGTCCAATAGACTTAGAGTTATGGCATGCACGGACTTCGAAAGCAACAAAATTCATAGAAAGTGGAAAAGTATTAAGGTCACCCGGTATATAAATTCAGTCTGAAACAATGGGTGCCCAACTTATGGAAATTTCGTAAATTTCGCTTCAATTCACTTGAAATGTTGACACAATTTTCTAGGTATAAGGGATTTTCCAATAACAGGGGTTATTGGTGAATGGATTGCGCTATCGAGAGATGATTAACGATTTTTTGCGACCGGAATTGGGAAGAATTGATCTGAACAACGTTTATTTTCAACAAGACGGCGCTACGTGCCACCAAGCAACGAAACCATTGATCTTTTACGGGAAAAGTTACGGGACCGTGTTATCTCTCGAAGAGGTGATCACAATTGGCCACCGAGATCTTGTGATTTAACATCTTGTGAATTTTTTCTTTGGCACCACGCGATAGAGAAAGTCTACGACAACAGCGCAGGGTCGATTCAAGACCTCACAGTTGGAATTCGTGATCGCTATCGCTATGGAGTACATAGGGCAGCCACTTTGCAATTCGGTTATGGAAAATTTCATGAAAAGGATATTGTCCTGTAAGCGCGGTCGTGGTGGTCATTTGCCTGATGTTATTAACGGCTCTCTTATAGCTATTAGCTCAGTCTTAAAGATATCACACTAATTAAACAGGCGATATATGTTATAATATACCTACTCATTTCGCTCTCTACTATCCCATCCATTCTCTATCTAATTACACCCAAGAGATCTGGCAAATCAATGGCAGTGGCTTAGTCTACTAATAAAAGCCTTGCACAAAATAAAGCCATGCACATTCACAAGTTCTTGGTAGCTGTTGTTGGGGAAGCATAAAAAACTCGCCGTGAATTTTTGCAATTTTGGGTACTGTTGCTGCAGTGATAGGCGGTTCAGCAACGTAGAACCGACTTTCTTTCGAATGTTGCTCATACGCTCCGGTATCCTTCAATTCAAGTAACTTAAATCATTTCTATTTAACTTAATTCTTTGCCGGAACCTCTATGAAATATTTCTTGGATTCTCTAACAACATATTGAATAGAGTTTAAAATAAATGATAATTTTATTGTTACTTGTCTTTGGCCCATAGACTTTTGAAAAATTTTAAGATTTAATTAATATAAAATTTTTATTGTTCGCTTTAGTCACGCGAATATGAGCAAAAATGCCCAAAAAGACTGAGTAAAGTTTGCAATGCATACTTCTTGACCCACAAACATATATATGTAAGTGCACGCCAGTGTTAATAGGCAAGTGAAAAAGTTAAAGGCAGCAGGAAGCAAATAAATTTAAAAACGTATTGTTCTATTTCTCCACAGGATCTACTTGGCTTGTGCGTGTGGCTTGAAGTATAAACAATTGTTTTTAGTTTGATGAGCTTCAACTATGACTAGCTGCCGAAGTTATTGGCATAGTAAGAAAAACTATTGCTGCGCAAGTTATGCAAAACAGAAATTTTCACTAATTCTGCAGACAGCAGCGACAGCAGGAGCTCAATTTTTGCCAATGTAGCTGAAAAACTGCTGATGTATATAAACAAACTGAAATTACACTAGTTGGCTCCATCTTGGCGGGACTCAGCAGTGACAAATACTCGTAAATATTTTATGCATTAAATCTGGCATACTGGCGTATTATTAAATTTGTATGTATATACATATTTGTGTAGTGAATATTGAGCAATGCGGTATCAGATGAAAGTAAAAGTAGCAGCGAGATGGGCACCCACGATTTTGCTAACACTACGCTTAACTCATATTTTGCAAAACTACACGAGTTCATGGTGCTATACGAGGGAGGGTCAAACGGTTTGTGGAATGAAGAGAAGGGCATGTGAAATTATATGTATATGAAACTATTTTTTATTTTTCGAAGTGTTCTCCATTAAACCTAATTCACTTCCCAAGGCCGTCATAAAGGGATTTATTGCAATACAAAATAAAGTTTCATTTAAGCCTTCCAAGTGCGCAAAAAAGCTTACTTCGTTCTTTAGTGAATTTTTTTTCCTCGTAACTCGTGATAAACTTGACTATTTCAGAAGTTAAATAACCTGTCTATGGAAGAGTGGAACACTAACCCAATATGGCTAAATGATGACTCGCAAAAATGGTACACAGATGGTTACAAAACGCATCAAGAAGTAAGAGCAGCGGCCTAGACCACACAAATCCCTAACACTAAGTACGGATACCATAATTTTCCATGCGGAGCTCTTCGCCATAATGAAAACATTAGTAATCATATCCAAAAGAGGGATCGAGAAGTACAAATTAAAATACTTTCGGACAGCCAATCGGTTCTCAAAGCCTTGAATAGCTTTAGATTCAAGTCAAAAGTCCTAATAGAGTGTAACAATGCACTCAACAGACTGGCCACTCATAATTAGGTCTCACTGATTTGGGTACCAGGACATGAGGAGCACGAAAGAAAAGAGAACGCAGACTTTTATGCCAAAAAAGGGCAGAAGGGCTATTTATTGGACTAACCCCATTTTTCGGCTTTGACAAAAATAATACAAAACAGGAAACCAGAAATTGGATCCAAACAAAAATCAGGAAACACTGTAACGGCACAAGCGGCCTTAACCGCTCCAAAAAGTTGTTGTACGTCAAGGCCAACAGAGCAAAATCTGCTCTAACCCTAGATAAAAAGGGCTTCAGATTTCTCTGTTGAGCACTCACAGGTCACTTTGCCTGTAATAAACAGTTTAACACAATAGGGCTACCTAGTACAAAATCATGCAGGCTCACCTGTGATGAAGAGGAGTCTATGAAACACTTAATCACCAACTGTGAGGCATTAGGCCACAGAAGACACAGAATCCTGGGCTCGTACCTACTAGAGGAGGAAGACCTACAATTTATCTCTCCTATGGAGCTGGTGCGATTCCTCGGTATACTAAATACTTATAATTAAGTAATTAGGGGTGCACAATAGATCAATCTGGGCTCAGTGCATAAAGACCTTAGCCTCACCCGTACAACCACTACCATTACAAAACAAAGAACAAAAGAATTAGCGTGCTATTATTGTTATTGCCAGTTATTTTCCACATAGTTTTAAAAATATTATTATAATTTAAAAATTTAGTAGGCATAGCAACGTGTGGGCTTAAAAAAATTTAGTGACATTATGAAAATAAATGCTCCTTTTTTTTGTTTGCAAACACTAGAATTATAACAAAAAACATTTTTTTGTTTCTTTTTTAATAATTTTTTTTTGTCGCAATATTTTGTATATATATAGTTTGTATAGCAAAGTAAATTAAAAATTTTGTTTGTCTTTCTTTCAAAATATAATATTATATTTTCTTTTGTATGGTGCAAAACATAAAAAAATAATTCTACAACTTTTTTTTTTTCTTTTTTCTAAGTAATTTTATATATTGCAAATTAATATGTTGCAAAAAATAGAATATAAATTAAAAAAACTTTTTAAAAAAAAATTTATTTTGTTACTAAAATTTGTTTTGTTTCTTTTTTAAAATTAATTTTTTTTGTGTGCAAAAAATATCATAACAATTTAACAGTTTTCGAAAATTTTTTTTTGTCCCAATATGTTGCAAAAAATAGCAATACACTTTTAAAACTTTGTTTTTACAAAATATCTTAATTTGGTTTTTTCAATATGGTGCAAAAAATAGTTTAAAAATTTAAAACGTTGTTTTAAAAATAATTTTTTTGTTCCAATGTGTTTCAAAAATAGTAATACAATTGAAAAACTTTTTCTATTTTTTTTTTTTTAATTTTTTTTTATCCCACTATGGTGCGAAATATAGCACTTTTATTTTTTTTTTGTTTTCAAAATAATTTGTTTTGGTCCCAATAAGTGCAAAATATAGAAATATAGCAATAAAAATAATCAAACAATTAAAATTTCTAATTTGGTTTCGTGGGTAATGGGTTCACATTAACAACTATCTCTATATAACCGGCCAATAAGTTGCCTTCTGAACTCAAAAGAAAACACCAGCGACCATCTTTTGAGCAGATTATGACTGCCCTAAATTCGCGGCTTTCAACTCAGTTTAATAGCAATAAGTTCAAGGTTTGCCTTTAGTAACAATTCGGTCCGATATAAATTCTTCCCGGCTTGCATGAAAATTCAAGTCTTCTAAAGTATTGTGAGCATCAGTGGCACAGTTTGAAGACTTTAAAAATTCTCTTTGATTTTGCAAAAATTTCCTCCCTCCACTTTTTATACTGACATATTTTTATAATATAATTTCATAAGTCTACCAAAAAAATATGTCCAGAAATTTCAATTAAAAACCGTTGTTGAAAAACTCAGTTTTTAAATAGAGAGCCAGTACAGCTTAATATTCATGCCGATGGAAAACGATTTTCCTATGCGTATTTGATAAACGCCATCCCTACTGCACCGATTTCAGCGCCGCGCTTGACAGCATCGAACGCAACTCTATTTGGATTTCATTGCGTTCTAGAGTAATTTCAGAAAAAGTCATCAGCCTTATCAAAGCTCATTATGAAGCTTTTAAATATAGAATTCTACACAACAAACAACTCTCGGTTGCGATACGTCCGAAATCCGGTGTGAAACAAGGTTGCCTCTTGTCGCCATTGCTATTTCTCATAGTCCTCGACGATGTGCTGAATAAAGCGCTGATAGGCAAATGCGGCGTACCCTGGAATTCCCAAAGTTGGCCTTAAAATAAACGTTGGCAAGACTGAACTCATTTCAAATTGTTCGCAAATCGAGATCTCTCCCCCCCTTTCCGGTGTATGGAGAAAAGATCAATCGTAAGGCGTATTTTGCTAACTCGGAAGTAAAATCATACCAGCAAGCGGGACGATTGAAAACATCGCCCGCTGTATGAACAAATTTCGTATAGCATTTTCACAGTTGTACAACAAATGGGTTTCAAATTCCATATCAGTCAAAACTAAGCTACGAATCTTCAATTGCAACGTAAAATTGGTGTAGCTATATGGCTACGAATCCGAAGGGCGCTATCTCTTGTCAACGCGGGCTTACGCAAAATTTTGAGAATCTGGTGGCCTCGTGTTATTTCAAACCAGGATTTGCTTATTTCGACCAACAAACTCACAATCGAGCCCATCATCAAACGCAGATGATTTGACTGAATAGGCCACACTTTGCGCAAAGATGCCGGCGAAGTTTGCAGGGCTGCTCTGTGGTGGAATCCGCAAGGTGAAAGAAACCGTGAAAGACCAAAGACCTCCTGGCGATGCATAGCGGATACGGATCTGTTAAACTCAAACTCTACTTCAAATTCCTTAAAACAACTTGCCCACAATCGAAATGATTTCAATAATTTTGTTCTGGCCCTAGGCACCAATAGGAGTTAAAAGAAATTATATATTTGTATATATAATGCAATCCTGATTTATTGAAATCATTTAAAACCGTGAAATTGGGATGAAATTTTGAATTTTTGAATTTAAAAGTTTTCTAATTTTCATATGCAATTCGAAAATTGCCAATAAACAACACTTTAAAAGAAAAAATAATGAATATTCAAAAAAAGGCAAATAAGCAAAACAGATCTAAATACAAGAATATCCAAAATGGTTTTAGATAATACTCCAAACACTTCTGCGATTTGTTTCCTATTTCAAAGCTTCCACTTTCAGAACAAATTTTTTGACTTTCCGCTGCTCCTCTTCAACTCTACTCTCTACTATACAAGAATAAGCTATGGCACCTATAAAACAAAAGTCGGCGTAAATAAATGACACCACGTTCAAATTGATCTTAGGTGTTCTCCATCACTTACAGAGGCACTTAATCAGGATACGAAGGCCAGTTTTCTCAACAGTTTACATTTTCTTCATGACTGATTTCCCCCCATATCGCATAGACTGATCAACGCATTTTAACTCAAAGATAGATTTTAAAGTTGTAATTAGTTGCTAAGCAATCATAAAAAGGTAATCTACCCCTTCAACTCCTCCATTCCGCAGCACTTTTGACCCCCTCGTATATGTATGTGTCAAATTTTGTGAATCATAAAACACCAAACCCAAGTATGAACCAAAATAATTGTCAAGGCGGCTATGCGAATGTTCTGACAAATCGTGAGGCATGAAAGTAGAAAAATTGTACAAAACCACTGTAAGATTGGTGCAAATAATGCGGAGCTAGGAATACAACCACCATAAAAATAAATTTAATAAAAGTGAACCAAACTTCGGCGACCAAACCACAGGAGACAAGTTCTGTTTGCCAAAAGAAATAGTTACTGTTTTTACTTTTCATCTCCATTCACGCTTATATATGCGTGTGTGTGTGTGTAAATTCATGCCTATTTTTAGCTTTTAGTTTTTTCTCTCATGAAATTTCATTCTTGCTTTTCTTTCTTTTGTTTTATTTTTATTTTTTCTGCTATAATTGTCGCATTATATCTTTAGTGCTGCGCTTCTACCTCATATATTTCTGCACTGTGCCATGAGTATTTATTTAACTTTTCTCATGGCTGCCATTGTATGTAGAAATGTAGTGTCGACTAGCAGGCAGCGCCAGCAATAGCAGCAGTGCCGTGTGACCTTTTTGCACGCCAATCGCTCAATGTTTCAATGCCTAAACGTTTATTAAATCGATAGCAACCAGACTGCTGCCTAAGTGATGGTGCTGCTTTGCTCGCTGATTGATGGCATGTGGGGCACGGGAGAGCAATTAGTTGACAGCCTTGTAGCAAGGCAAACAATTACGTATGCATACACATATTTACTTAAATAAATAAATATTTTATTTCCCAAGCTAGTAGATAGATTTAGCCTACATTGAAATACAGAAGAGGATTATAAATATATTATTGGTGACTATAAATTGCCAAAAGATAAATCATTGTGGGTTTATAACATCAAGCAATAGCCTTGATTCCAAAATATGTATGTAGAAATAATTGGGCGCTCTAAATAAACAAACATATTTTTTTTAATTCTGTGGTTAGAAAAAAATATAAAAAAACAACTTTATTTGCAAAGAGCACTAATTGACTAGTTTACATTTTTGTATTTCGTTTTCTGCTTTTCTTTGTGTAAGTACGTAAGGAGTGGTGGTTGGTTTTGGCCGCAATCATTCCCATTCAAAACTCCACTCCAGATATAAATTTGGCCTCAACCAATCCAACTCTTAACCATCAGAGAGCAAACAATTATCATACTTCTGTTTGCTTAATGTCGCTTAGTGTAGTTTGGAACACAGTAAACACACCCACAAACAGCAATTTTTGGGAAAAAATATTAATTTTGTTTTTAAAACTATTTTCCAAAAATGATAAAAGAAAGTAATTTTTAATGAAATAAATATAAATAAAAAATTAAAATAATCAAATAAATAAAAAATTAAATTAAATTAATACGGAGTAAAAGCAAAGTTTTATTAAAAAAAAAAAAAAAAAAAACAATATTAAAAACGGTTGAGTAATTTTAGACGTGCTGCAGTTTAAAAGTCAATACTACCATTTTTTAACATATTCAGCTGATAAGTATGATTTTTTTGTAAGTTTATGCATTTATGCCCTTATAGGCATCTTGGCTCCTACTTCTTTGCCACGCCTGCTGATATAGCTGGCGCTGACATTAAAAATCTGATGAATTTCATCTGCAGCATAAAGCGGTCGACGCAAACATAGTCATCGTTCGTAATCCGCACGCTCCTAACCATCCCAGCAGCACCTCTCCCCGCCCTCTCCCTGTATCCCATCGGTCTTTCTCTCCCGCCTCAACCCTCCATAATGGCATCACAAAGGACGAATCCCTCTTCGTCCAAGTGTGCCCATTCCCTGGGCAACCATATCAACCTAACTTAACCTATGCCCTTCTAAGAGGGTTTAGCTTCAAAATACAAAAGGCCCTTGCGAGTCGGATTATTCAGTGCATTAGCGTACACATATTTTTTCGAACTTTATTTTATAAGATTTAAGGGGGTTTAAGTTGCCCTACTCCCATGATTTGCTCTTCTTCTGTTATCCGTAGGAGCTTTTTGCTCTGTATGAGCCCAGTAGAATTGCCTGCATAAAATTTTTATGGAACACTTTAACACTCTTAGCGTACTTTTAATGAACCTTTTCTACAATTTCAGCAATTTTTGACGAATAATCACTCTCAAATGCCTCTTACGCCCATATAAAATTCTTTATTTACCGGTTAAACTTTTTTTAGAATTTTGAGAATCTCTTGAAAAAGACTTTTTGAATGGTGAATTTGATGAACTTATCTACGTTTTTTTTTTGAGGATATATATTTAGTAAATTTATACACATATATATACAAGAGTTCGACGAAATTAATTGCCGGTTTGACTTAAAAAAGTGCAACAGAGATCGAGTACTCCAAATGTTATCTCTTTTTTACTTTTACCGTTCTTGTATTAAAAAGACTATGAGATCGAAGTCAGAACCTCAAAAATAATATATTAAACACTTTTTTTAAATAATTTTAAACTAAAATAAAAAATTTGTATGCAAATCTTTCGAAAGTGACAAAAGAGAGCAGGCAACCTTGCTTTTTTTGCATTTATGCTAATCAGCGAACAGCTAAACAAATAATTCATGCACTTTTCCTCCCTCAAACTTCAGCAACTGATTTCACTATCTAAAATACAATTTCTACAATTCTAACTGTCACTGTGATAATTAAAAAAAATCATAAAATTTCCATACTAATACTACCAGTTGTTGTTGCACGTCGATAATTGATTAGTAAAAACCTTCAGCAATGGTTTGGCATTGCCACTGTTCGCTTTTTTTGTGGTTGTCGTTGTTTTTGTTTGCTTTTACTCTTTTGTGGTCCTAGTATTTGCTTTTGTTTTGCACTCTCTGCTGTTTAGTTCAATTCTGTGCAATTGCCGTTTGATTTATGCAGGTTGTTATTGTTTTTGTAATATTCAAATGCACTGGGTGGTTTTGCACTATAAGGGGTCGATCTCCCTGCGGATATGCGAATGCGATTTCCATAATTTATTATCGAGTGTGAATTGTGCAATATTTACATAGCGTCGGAAATTTTGTTCTATCTGTGATTGTTTGACAGGACTGACTACTAAGGAAAATGTGATTTTTAGAGGTGTAGGTTTATAAGTTGAAATAAGAGACTCGAGTGTTAATGAAAATATATTTTTTTTTTTGTTTTTTTGATTGGATGAAAATTTCATGGCAGTTATACTTCCGGCTATGTTCCGACTACGAACGATACTAAATTGTAACGTAACATAATTTTTTTTTGTATTCAATTTATTGTCAAGGAAATAAAAATAAAAACTTTCGAGCATTTTACACCTATGGGAGTGCTGAAGCTGCTATTATCAAATACACAGCTCAAACAAAACCCGTCGATATTCCTTAAATTACGCACTACATGATTTTTGTGGCATATTTACAATAAAATTTCTGAAGATATACTCAGCGCCGAACATTTTCTTCAATAAGTCTATGGAGCTAAAGTGGCGATTTTAGCAGCATTTTTGAAACAAATATGGATAAATAATAGATTAAGGTAATAACACTAGGTGAACCAGCTAGATCATACACCAACGCTGAGTGTAATGAGTTCACATATTTGTATAGCTGTGATGTGTTTTTTTTTTGTTATAATCTGTTTGTGTATTTTTTTTCTTCAAAATAAGTTTATTTTGGAATAAATTATAGTGTAAGACTCCACCAAAAAGTAAGCAAAATGAAAATATTTTTTTTAATTTTTTGATCTCAACAATCGTCCACGAATTTACATACACAAGCTCTCATACGCATAAAATAAGTTTAGAAAGCCTTCGTTGCGGTCGCTACGCAATATAAAAGATCGATGGTGCGCGTCCATACTTTGTTAAATAGATTTTTCTCAAAAAGACAAAATTACTTATCTATGTAATTTACTTTTTTTTACCCGAAATGTAAAATTTTAAGGAACAATAAAATGCACACTAAAGTGTAAAAGAAAGTTCAAATCAACTAAAGATTAACCCTTAACGGCCGAGAGCGTTTTTTGTAATACTCGCTAATAAGACGACGGAAAATTAGGTAAAATTCAAAACGTTTATAAGGATGAAAACTTAAACTAAACATTTAAACTGATTTATTAAGATATGAATTTAATATATTTACTTGATTTATAGTTTTATATGATCAACAAACCAGGGATGGACAAAGTTGCAATATTTGTTAAAGATAACGAAAGCGATGATAAATAAATGAAATGAAAACTGAGTTCTTTCATGTTCCCGTATTGGGGCCTTTCGTTTTCTATCGCATAAGTATATAAGCGCGGCCTTTCGGCCGTTAAGGGTTAAATTAAAAAAATATTTACATGACTTTTCCCACAAAGTTATTATTTTTTTTAATAATTTTGCACCAACTTGCGTATATTAGGCTTTATTGTCTGTAATTTTTATTCAAAGGCACCTAACAGTTTCGCAGCCAAAAAATTTTGATAAAAGCTGGTGCCGTTTTGCAAATCTTTAAAAATCTTTTTCCACTTCAAAGTGCCTCATATAAGTATACTATTTTCTTAAAAACCGCAACACTACTTCACTTTAAAACATACTTTCCGTTGCTTACTTTTTCACTGGGGTAGGACGCAGGGGTAGTAGTAGCGATATCATGTCAAATGCTCCAAGTAATATGGATAAGTTCGTGCGGTTTTACAACAGATGGCGTAACTTGATTATTATTCCATCGATCCACATTTCCAAACATTCATTGGAGAGCTACTGTCGTAAGGCACAAACGTCAGTATAAGTTTTTTATTTGAAGCGTAAACAACAATATTTTTACCACACTTGAAAATGTCGAATTTCGTGCCAAATAATGTGTTTTTGCGGGGAATTCTTCTTCATTATTTTAATATGAAGAAAAAAGCAGCCGAAAGTCATCGTATCTTGGTGGAAGTTTATGGTGAGCATGCTCTAGCTGAGCGAACGTGCCAGAAGTGGTTTGCACGCTTTAAAAGTGGTGATTTTGGCTTGGAAGACGAAGAACGCGAGGGTGCGCCGCCAAAGTTCATGGATACCGAATTGGAGGAATTGCTCGATCAAGATCCGGCTCAAACGCAAGAAGAGGTTGCAAAAACTTTGGGAGTTGATCAATCAACCATTTCCAAACGTTTAAAAGCCATGGGAATGATCCGAAATTCAAATTTCGAAAAAAACCGCACGAACTTATTCATAGACCTATTATTTTCATCAATTTGAATATAAGACGGAAGGTTAAGGCAATTCCAATATGAAACTTGCAGGAATTAGTGAGAATAACCGCAGCTAATATTAAAAATAAATAATATTAAAGCCTTGTTTATAATTTATTTATAATAGTTTAAATTTATAAAAATTTTTTTTTTGAAAATTTTTTAGCACAAAATTAATTTATAAAACTAAAAAAAATAAATACAAAATAATTTTTTTGCTCAACATTTCTTGGAATGAAATTAAGTTTTTAAAATTAAAAAATAGCCAAATTTTTTTTTAATAATTAAAATTGTAAAAAAATTAATTTTTATTTTGTTTGTTTTTTTGCTCAACATTTTTTTTTCAATAAATCAATTTTTTTATCATTTTTGTAAAACTCCCACTCCATAGACTTTTTTATTCTTTATTTATTTATCTTAATTTTTTTCCAAATATTTTAGCAAAAAATTAATTTTTTGCTCAACATTTTTTGGAAAAAAGGAAAATTGTTTGTTCAAAATTGTTGGAAATAAAATGAATATTTTCTGTTTTAATTTTTTCCCCAAAGTTTTTAGAAGTGAAACTTTCAAGGCAGACAAAGAAAGAAGGAGAGATCTGGGGCGAATGAGAGAGAGAGAAAGAGAATATATATCTAAATAAATTGACAACATTTGCAGAGAATACAAATAGACAAAATTTACAAAACACGGAGAAGGGTCGAGCAGTCGTGGCAACACCGCGCACTACTCCGAACGTTTATCATCCGCACAAACGCAGCGATTCCAGGACCACTGCAACGGCACAAATTACCGCAAGGCAATACCAATAAATCCGACGCCGGAATGGATAGAACTTTATAGTACGCACAAGCACCAGCCAGGAAACGGAAATAAACGCCAAAAAAAGTGGGAACAAAACACGCCCAAACAGTAGGTACCAAAAATATATTTCCTACAAGTTTGTACCATCAAACAAGTGCCAAAAAGTAGGCAGTGTTATTTCTCACTAGAAATTAGCAACCATAAGGAAAAACTCAGGAAAAATAGTCTAAGATATTTATAAGGTATAGCTCTTTCCCCTTTTCCGTTACGTGTTTTCTCTCTCGCGGAACGAAAATGCTCAAAACGTTGCATGGCCTTTAAACTTTACTCTCCATTCTCGCTCGTCCATCGACTTCTAAGAAGTTTCACTTCAAACATATTTATTGCTTAACAAGAAATTTTAACAAATAGTATTTGTTCTTTTCCAAAAATTTTGAACAAAATTTGGTTTTTTTAATAAAAAATAAAAGAACTTATTTTTTCCAAGAATTTCCTTTTTAATATGTCATATCCAAATTCTAAAAGCAAGTGAGTATATTCAATATCAAAACTCTCAGTACCAAAATTATCATCATTGAGAAAAATCATTTTTCAGGTATACCATATTTTATCCTAAAGAATAAAAAAACCAATGCACTTTAAAAAAATCCGTATGAAATTTGGATCCCTTGGCAGGGAATTGCGCTATAGATAATCAGTTGCTATCTAAATATTTAGCCATATACGAATATGTAATACAAAAAAGGCATCGGTAAAAAACATATAAACCATTTTTACATAAAAGGTGGCAGCAACCAATGAAAATTTGCTCGAACATTTTGCTTTTTGAATAAAAGAAAAAAAACAATTTGTGTAAGACATAAATATTTATGTAAAAGTATATGCAACTAAAATTGTGTACTGGCATACGGATGCACGAGTATATACAAATATTTTCGCTGCATCAAAAGCCAAATAAACATAAACTGAAAGCGTCACGCAAAAACCAAAGCAAAATATGTATTTATGTACCATAGCTGTGTGCGCGCGTAACACAAGGATAACGCAAGGACTAAGGCAAGCTTACTGCGGTTGATTTTGCACTGAAAAACAAAGAAACAATGAAATAAAACAAATAACAAAGCTGGCGCAAAAATACTTTTGCTTTTATTGCTAAATTTTTCAAAATTTTTTTCTATCAAATATTTGCTTTTTTCTATCAAACGTGTAGGCGCGCTGCAAAAGTGCTTTGGAAAAATTAACGCAAATTGTTTTTTCAGTGGGTACTTCTCATATGTATAATCCAAATCCAGTTCCACATCTTGTTGTTGTTGCTTCTGCAATTGCTGTTGTTGCAGCTGTTGTAAGATCTTCAATTGAAATTCCAGCTGTTCCTTCTCTCTGTCTTTCTTAGTGGTCGCTGTGTTATTGCGGCGTGGCCGATTCATCATCGGATCCTCCATTTGACGCGATGCTTGCGCGCGCACTTGTGGTGGCGGCCCGGGCGTCTTCTTTTTCTCTTTCTTTTTCTTCTTCTTCTGCTCAAAGAGTGCCGCATTCGCCGATGCCACAGTCGCTTCTCGTTCCATTTGTTGCTGCTTCTTCTTCGCCAAAGCGGCAGTTTGAAATTGCACCAGCGGTGAACTACGTCTGCGTACGGCTGCTGCGTTTGCGCCTGTGCAGCGATAATCGGGTGTACCCACGCCGAAGAGTCGACGTATGCGACGCTTGTTGATGAATCCCAGACCCGTGCTGAAGGTAGAGCTTGCGCCACCTTCGCTGCCGGCGACCATCTGACTGAAATTGCTGTCCAAATCGCATGAACCGCTGCCGCTATTCAGCGTTACACCGCCAATGGTGCCAGCCGAATCGGCACCACAGGGAAATAGATATGTATTGAGTGTACTCAGTGTGGAGGAGGTGAACTGGCGCGTTAGCTCGAAACCGCCAAATGTACCGGCAGCGGTGCTACTGCCATTTGTGAAATGCCAATCGAATCCGGGCGGTCCAACGCCAGTGGTGGTGATCTGTGGCGGTGGCTGTGTTTGTGCGTGTGTCGGTGGCGGTTGCAGTGGTAGAGCGACCGCTGTCGAACCGGTGGCGGTGGTGCGTTGCGAGGTACTCGTGTTGCTGTTATTCGTGTTAGTATTGGTGTTCGAGTGCATGTTGTTGCTGTTGTTGACATTGTTGTTATTGGTGCTGGTGGTCATATTGGTGGCATTGTTGTTGTACTGCAAGCGCGGTGTGGCGCCGCTCGCCGCTTGCATGTCGTACGAGTGCGGATTTACATATATGTGATTGTTGTTGTAGTTGTGCTGGCCACTACTGGTGGTCGCGCTGACACTCAGCATGTTATTGTTGTTGCCCCCACCATAGGTGCCTCCACCGCCAGCAGTATTGCTGGTGTTATTATTGTTATTGTTGTTGGTGAGATTCATATGCAAATTCACCTGGTTGATATAGTGTGCGATGCTGGCGTGTTGAGTTTGATTGGAGTGGTCGGCGCCGCCAACTAAGCTATTGTTGTTGTTCTGCGAGTCCTGCGATTGCAGGTGACGGCTGCCTCGTGGCGCAATTATCGCTACGGCAGGCACGCCCAAGCGATGTTGTGGTTGTGGCTGTGCAGCTGGTGGGCGTGGCGGCATTATCGGTGCAATGGGTAGTGGCGGCAACTGTGGCGGATCCCGCTCGCGTCGCAAATGCAACGCGGCAGCAGCCCCAAGCATGTGCGGCGCCTGTTGCTGCTCTTGCTCGTGTTGGCCTTGTTGGCCTTGTTGGCGTTGGCGCTGCGGGCTATTGTTGACATTGTCCGCTTGCTGTGCCCGCTGTGGCGCGTCGTTATTGCCGTTGTTGCTGGCTGTGGAGGATGCTCCACCCGCGCCTCCGCCACAACAATCACACGCGCCGGCACCATGTGAGCCCATGGTGAGTTGATTGTTGGCGGTTTCTCAAAGTGGTTTCGAATCAAAGTGATGTGAGTTTTATGCAGTGCTGTGCGTTACAAATCTTTTGCTGATATTTCTGTTTGATATTTAAATTTCCTTGAAGCTCTTAGGCTAATTCTTTAATATGTATGTATGTATATGTATTAGACATTGCGTTTTTCAATAATGCTGGACATTTTTTTTAATTAATTGTTTATTTTTTTCTTTTGTTGCTTGTTGCTATCTTTAAAAGTGCAGTTAGCTTTGAAACCGTTTGAAAATGATTACTGCTTAAGCGCTAAGTTGAAATTTTTTGCGTTTTTTCCTTATTTTATAGTGCCTTCGGAAGCTTCATATTGCAATCTCTATTTTCAGAATTCACCACAGCGCTATGGTGTGTTGTGAACAAGTTGTATTTTAATCAACAGTTAATTTGAAAGCGAGTGAGTCTGATTGAAGCCTTAAAAAATAGTTCATATATTTTTGTATGCAATTGTTTAAATAGCAGCGTGGTGAGTTTCAGCTGATACTTTCAGAAAGTTGTTTTGTCAAATAAATTTGCACGATATTCGATTTTTCTTATGTATAATACGATAAATACAAGTTTTTTTCTTCATGAAGGGAAAGTTTTTCACCAAAGTTTCGTGGTGAAAATTTAAAAAAGGCTGTTAACGCAATTTTCTCAACAACTTACACCACTATCACATGGCTGACCACAAATTATTTTTCTGTTTATTTAAAGTCGTCGAAATCCACTTATTAGTTAGAAATTATTTTCACGCTTAATAAAAATTTTAAAATTCTCCTGTGAGTCTCAAAACTGTGTGGTTGTCATTTAATAAATTTTGTTATATTAACTGTACTGTATATTTATTTTATTAACTATTTTTGTAATATATAATTATCTCATTATACCACAGTGCATTGCTGATATTTTAAAAATACTCGAACGTACTTGGTTGTCATTAGAGACGTTTATTGCTCAACCAGATAAAATAATCATTCCAGTGTTTTTAATCTAAAACGTGCCACGTGTATCTTCGGCACCAGAAAGTGGTGAGTTTTAGCAAAACAACAATGTGCTACTCCACATATATTAATAAATTGTATGTGTGCTATAAATGTACGCAACAGTTGTTTTGTGGATTACTTATGCACTTTCCCAGTTGTGGTGAGTTTCTGTACACACTCGGCAATAAGTTATTAACCTTTGTTGCATTCGGTTGCAGATTCAAAAAATCGTTTATAGCCTAGTAGCTTTGCTTTAGTTGTGGTCTCTTTTTGAACACTAACAGAAGTGTGGTGAGTTTTAACAAAGTATGAAATTTTGCACTTTCCATTAAATTACTCACATTTACATTACTGACATTTTCTTTCCCACCGCTTCTTTCTCGCTTGCAACTGTATTAACTGTTGTGCAATTTCAAAGGGTAAACTCGGATACATTTTTTTTACTTAGATATACTTGATGCTGGTAAAGATCGTTGCTTGCAAGCTGTAGAATTGTAAGAAGTGTGGGTTGCGAATTACAGTTTCACATTCAATTTTTTGCACAATTCGTATTTTTCCTATCGTGGTGAGTTTTTATATTTGTTAAAATATGAACAAAGAAGTATTCTGTGTTCAGCATGTAGCACAACGTGATGCTAAACTAGTTTTTGTGTCAAAAAATATATTCACCACAATGTGGTGAGTTTAAAAAAATGCGTTTTCCGTTTATTTTGCAAAAAATATTAATGTTAGTTAGTAGTTATATTATGACTGTGCACTTTGGTATGGTTAATATATTAGCTGGGATTAAGGCTTTTGTTTGTTAATTGTTAATTAAATCAGCGAAAAGAAATTTGAACAATATATTTTCGTGCTATTGAATTTCTGTATAACTACACGCATAACTATTGTGAACGGTTTTCGATGTACAATTTGGAGTTATTGTTTTAACTTTTTTGTGCAATTATTCGATTTATTTGCTTATGCTGTTAACTTTCAGTTAATTTATTTTAGCAATGCTGCGTGATGTCATTGCCTTTTTCGCTGTTAGCCTGGAAAACTTATGTTTTATTCTTGTTTTTTGGAAATTTTTATAAACTTAACCAAAAATGCCTCGATAAGTATAAACTTTGCGTGTCAAACTTAATTTTAATAAATTTTTGTATTCATATAAGCCACTTGGTATCACAGCAATTGCTCTATTTGCTAAATTAGCTGAGTGCGCACTGCTAATATTTTTACTTGTATTTGATTTTCACTTGTTTTACGCTTGTTTTCACATTTTTGGCATTAGAAGTTGGAAAATTCATTCGCACCACAGTAGTGAAATGTCCAATAAATGTCACAATTATCTCGGTGCCGCGCCAGCACCCATTCAACTAAGCTATTACTAAGCACTAAGCATACGAAGGCAGTTTATTTTTAAGCATTAATGTAGGTTTTTAAAAGAATATGAAATTTTCGTTGTTATTTGCTTTTTTTCAAACTTAGCAAAATAAAAGATCAACTCTCACACACATTTTTTAGCCTACATAGCAACTGATGCAAGGTCAGATGTTTTTAAATTCCCTTTTACGTTGCATGCTCTTAGGCGTTGTCACATGTTCTTGCAGTGGAGCCATTTTATTGTACATTTTTGCATTTGCGGAGTTATTGCCTTTATTTTTTTTTTTTGTTTAACTTTCCCCACGCACACATTGACAAACTCGTCTCACTAAACTCGTTGCATCACGGCGTATTTGTGTTGCATACTTTTAGGCGTTTAAGTAATGTTTTTTAGAGTATTGTTTAAAAGGCTTTTTTTATTGTTTTTGGCGAATGCATTTAATAAAATTATTTTGCTTTGTGCGTCTACGAAAGCTTTTTTGTTAGGAGATTTTCGGTTTCTTTTTTTTTGCTTCTATAAAAAAATCTTGCAATTAACAGCTTTCAAACCACTTTTAGTTAGTGTTACGCACTCCAATATATTCATCTCATTTCAAATTTCTCACTTACGTGACAATACGCTTTATTCACTTCACTTTGATTCTTCAAAATTCGTATTAATGATTTCAGAATTTCGAATCTTTACGGCGCCAGCAGCAATTTACACACGCACACACCCTTACACACACTCAAACGGTGGAAACTTAAATCGGTTAGTGTGGCTAGCGACTCCTGAAGACACGACATTTGCATGGTTTCACGTCAACGCTTACGGTTCACACAATTCGGTTCAGTTCAGCTCAGCTCAGCACAGCACAGCGTCAGTTCACTTCATTCGTTTGGGAACAAACAACAAATAAAAATCAGCAACTTCAGTTCACTTCACATAACCAGTCAGTAAGTCACAGCAAGCCGACAGACCAAACCAACCAGCTAGGCAACCAACCGAACGACCGAACTTACACCATTTAGGTAGTCCAAACAACAAAAAAGGCGCCGACAATGACGAGAAAGAGCGCAGCACTACTTCTCATATTTCCTCTGCCACTTTGCAATACACTACCGCTTCTCAATAATTCAACTTTAACACTTTTCACGTACTTTTATCCTTCGTTGTGCTTCACGTTTACTTCCGTGGCTTGCGGCATGACTACGGTGGCTTCCTCGTTCGGCGACGCGCGCATTGTTCGTGAAAATAGTTTAAATAACAGCATGCATTAGTGTTGTTGCAGTTGGCCGTTTGTGGCAATGTTTGTAGCTCGAAGTGTATGAATGCCAGTATTGGTTATGAGTGCGGTACGGTTTTAGAGCTCTGTCTTTTCCTCGCTCTTGCTCCTACCCTCCCTCCCTCCTCTTTCTCTCTCTCTCACTCTCTCTCCCGCTCTCTAACATTGCTTTGACAATTGTCGAATTTGACGTTTCAGGCTACGCGCCAGAAATACTGCCAACCTTTTGCGCTACTTTGTACTTCCTTCAATTGTTTTACGTACATTTTCCAGCATTCGTTGATTATTGCATTCTCAATTTTTTGCTAAAACTTACTCTCTCTGCTCTCACTTTAATCTCTTCACAAAATTTGTGTGTCCGCTCTCATATGCTCACGCTGCCACTTTAGTGTCCTTTAACTTGGCTGCCACGGCATTCGTATGGAATTTCACGTGAAAGAGTAAACCACCGAGAAGCGTACATGTCCAGGCGTGCAGCCTTCGTGTGTAGGTCACCATCGAAGTAAGTTACACGAAGTTGTTTGCCAGAGTGAGTGTATTATAGGTTAAGGGTGAGTGCTGGAGTAGTTGCTTCGATTGTCGACCCCTTTTAGCCATTCTCAAGTGCACGAGGTCAATCTTCTGTCAATAGCAGAGCGAAGTAAATGCATACAAACATGTCTCTATTGTGCAAAATAGCAGCAGCGAGTGAAAAGGGATAAGTAAATAACAGCAATTGAAGAGCACGTGCTTTGAATCATCGCCGTTCCTCCAATCGGTAAACTTTTTGCACACCTCTTTGATTGCCACTTGTTTGAGGTCAATACTTTAAGAGCTTAGGATTCGCGAAAGACAGATTGTGTAATGATTTGTGTTGTTGATTTCCATTTTGTAAAAATATGTTAGTTGTTGTGGTGCGAAAAAATAACGCTGCGTGGTGACTTTCTTTTGTTTTTGTAAGCAAATTGCTAGGTTATTAAAATTAAACTGCTTCAGGATTTGTAACAATTAAGACATAAATAAATAAATAACTGGCGCGTATACTTCTGTTTGGTGTTTGGCTGGGCTTTCCTCTGTTATTAGAATTATAGCAAGACATACCTCGGTAATTATAATAGTTTGTTTTTTTGGTCGCGGCGTAGACCGAAACTGCTGGGCTGATGAGCTGGCTGGGCAGGGAACTTTGGAGACGGTTTCGTCGCGAAATGTGGTCTACTCCTGGAAAGATAGCCCTCGAGTCAACTCAGCCATGCGCTGGGCTAGTGCGCAAATGTGCAAGGTCGCGAGATCCTTCTGGCCACGGATAGATCGGGTACGCTCGAGGGAACTCCTAAGGCTAACAAACCTCCAGCTCTCGAATTTGGTGAGTATCCTTACCGGACATTGTCCGTTAGGTGTTCATGCGGTGAGATTTGGGATTGCCTCAAGTCCGTTCTGCAGAAACTGTCTTGAGGACGAATGGGAATCATCTCAACACTTTCTTCTCAGCTGCCCTGCTCTCGTTTGGCAAAGATTTAGACATCTGGGCTCTCATTTTCTCGCTACGCCTGCGGATATAGCGGTCTCAATATCACAAATCTGGTGAAGTTCATCAGTAGCTTTTTGCGGCTAATTCCGAACGTAAATAAGCCACCGTCGGCGTCGTCGTAAATGCGTGGCCATCATCGTCTCTAATCTCAAGGCTCCTTCTTCCTTCCCTTCTCCTTTCCCCTCTCCCCTGTATGGCATCACAACGGACGATTTTTGAATATTTGTCCAAGTGTGCCCTAAGCTAGGGCTGCCATTTAATCTAACCTAACCTTGGTCGCCCTCATTATATAATGGTATTATAAGACTATTGTTCCATTCTTCTAGCAGATGTTCAGTTTTCCAAATTTTGCTTATTAATTCTGTCATTAGATTATTGAGCGTTTCACCACCGTATCTTAAAAGTTCTGCATTTATTTGCTCACTTTGCTTTTAGTACTTTTTAACTTTTCAAGACTTTCTGTTACTTTGTTACCACCTGGAGCTTCCATGAAGTTTTATATTATTAAGTTGGTCTCGTTTATACAGTGTGGAGCGCAGTCTGTTTTTTATATTCAGAAGATTACCAAAGTGTTCATGTCATCTAATAAATATTTTTTTCTTTTTCTGTTATTACTTCACCTGCCTTTTTTGCACAAGTCTTACTACGTATATACCCATGAAATGAGACTTTCAGCTATTAGTCCATAGATGTCGCTAGACGTATTTTTAAACCTTCCCAAATGTCTTGTTTGAATTGCAATGCATTTTTGTCGCTCTTAAATATGTCGAATTTCGTGCCTTCAAACAATGATTTGCGGAGATGGTGAAACCGCTTGTGAAATGCTGCTCTCCCGGTTCAAAAGGAAGTCTTTTTTGCATCGAATCGTTACGGGTGATGCAAAATGGGTGCATTTCTCCAATCCCAAGCGTAAACGTTCGTATGGTCCGCCCGGCCACAAGCCAAAAACAACGGCCAAACCAAATCGCTTCGGCCGCAAGGCAATGCTGTGTGTTTTCTGGGATCCGCGTGGTATGATTTGGTACGAGCTATTAAAACCAGGTGAAACAGTTTACGGTGCACGCTACCAACGGCAATTGGCCGATTTTTACGGCGCTATACACCGAAAATGCCCAGAATATGCCGATCGGTGTCACAAAGTTATTTTTCTTGATGATTTTCTTGATGATAATGCACCGCCACATCGAACAAGAGCGACCCGGGAATTGGTGGAGACGTACGATTGTGAAACGCTGGTGCATGCGCCTTACTCGCCAGACTTGGCGCCTTCCGATTATCATTTGTTTGCATCGATGGGTCACGCACTTTCCGAGCAGCGCTTCAATTCTCACAAAGAAGCCAGAAAATGGCTCGATGACTGGTTTGCGGCCAAAGGCGGCCAATTTTTTTGGCGCGGCATCCACAAATTGCCTGAGAGATGGGAAAAATGTGTCGCTAGCGATGGCTATTATTTTGAAGATTAAATTTGTAACCATTTTTTGTTAATTTTGTGCATTCGAACCTACCCACTACCGAATGGTAGTCAGATTTACAAAAATTGCTTGTGGTTTTTAGACTTTCATGAATTCCAATACAAATTATAGGTAGTTGTAGTGGGCACAGATTTTCAAACCTGTCGTGACCAAACATAATTTCATCTCGCTCACTTGTCGTGAAACAGTTTATATACTGTCTTTTCAAAAAATGCATATCCAGATATTGCCCTCGGATTCGCGATCAAGTGTTTTTCATTTTTCATTTAAGTATATTCAAATTAATGTACTGATCCTTGAATGGCTTGTTTATGGCAATGTAAAGTGCCTGGAGATAACCAGTAATTCCTGCCGGAATCATTATTTGAGCAATCTTCCCCTCAGCAAGAAAGTTTTTCATGTCTTTAGCGCGGTAAGTACTGGCTGAATCACAAACTAGTAAACCTCTATTCTGACCCCTCAACAGTGGTGGCAGCAAAAAATCAACCCAATTTCTTATAACTGCTTGGGTTCACAAGGCTTTTTACTTTCAATGACATAAATTCCTAAAACACGTTGAATGCGGTCTTTTTTACCTTTAGTGATTAAAAATGGCGATACTTTCTTGCCACCTAGACGAATCGCCAAACTGCAGGTCACACGTGCACTATCGTAACCGGTAGAAGGAACGTAAATTGACGAAGAAGCCTTGTGGTGAACTGTCGTTTGAGCTCCTTGGTCTAGGAATACCGCGGTCTCAGCCATAGCAATCATGTTGGAGAGTTGGTATTTCGAAAAATCGATGAAATCAACAAAAAGCTTGAACTCAAGTGCATGCTTACCAACTTCATTGTCTTCGAGCTTCAACAATGTTGTTGATCTCCTTAGAGATAGTTCATATCGTTTAAGGATGTTGACTAATCAGTGTGACGATGCTTTAAATTCTTTTGTGGATATATCAAATTCAATTGCTGTTTCAACGGCATATTTTTGAATATCAGCCCGGCGCACAACCAAAGGCATTGCTCTCCTGCCTCCAATCCATTCCCAGATACAATCTTTCAACTCAGAAAGTAACGGCTGCCGATCTGATCCGTTTTTTCTCATTTCCTTGGTCTACCAGTTGACACAGTGTACAAGATTTACACCCCTGGAGTCTACCACGATTCCCTTTTTGTACTCGACGGAATAGCTCGTTCGTTTTGTACTAATATAATTTTTAACGAATTTTTTTTTGTTACATTATTTTAACTAGGGGTTATTTTCGGGGGATGTCTTCATTTTACAAAATGTTCCGAAAATAAGGAAATCGCTTATTTTCGGAGGATGTCTTACTTTAAGAATAAGACGGTAAGATAAGAAGTATATAATTTTTAAAAGCCTCTAATGTTATTTTCGATAACTCCAAAATGACACCCTTATATATATTAGGATAATTAAAAAAAAACACCCCAAATTTTTATCTAAATCTGAAAAATCGTCCGTAATATTAAATTAATTCTAAAAATACGCTCTTTTACAAAAATATTTTAAATTACGTGCCATACATCTACATATTTCTTATAAGGGCTCATTAAAACCACCCTTTATATTTAAATGTTCTTAGTATGGGCCCTATAAGGATGCCCTTGATATTTATAAAAGGATAACCTATTACAAAGTTTTTTCCTAATAAAACAAAAAAATTTGTTCGAAATTTTAAATTTAATCATTCATATTTTAAATTAATCATAATCATCTAAATTTTTATTTAAATGCTTCGAAAAGGACTGGTTAAGCAGTCATAAAAATACAAAAATATTCAAAAAATATATCCTAAGTAGTTCTTAATTCTTATTTAGATAACTCTAACAGACACCCTTTATATCTAAATATTTCTAGAAGGATACACTTTACATTTATATGATTCTTAAAATAAAACCCTTATATGAATCCAAATTTTTAAAAAATCAGGCTTTGCATTTTTATAATTCTGAAAAGACGCCACTTGCTTATAGAATTTTCTAAAAATCAGCTTTTGATATGAAAATGTTTCTAAAAATAAATTTAAATGGCTTTCCCATAAATTTTAGCTCTATAAAACCATTAAAAAAATTTAAACCATTAATATTCCCAATGAAAACTCCCTTATGCTTTGAGTTTTCATTGGGAATATTAATGATTTAAATTTTTTTAGCCAGCATGAAAGTGCCTAATAGAGGTTCTACAGAACCTACCTTTACATTTAAATGATGCCAAAAAGACACGCTTTATACTTAAAAGCTTTGAAAAGAACACCCTTTACATTCAAATGAATCTAAGAGATAGTCCTTATATTTCGATATTTCGAAAAAGACACCCTTTACTTTTAAAGGATTCTAAAAAAACATTTCATATAATTAAATGCTTCGAAAAAGACACCCTTTACATATAAAAGGTTCTACAAAAAACTCCTTATATTTAAATTTTTCGAAAAATACCCCCTTTACATATAATATATAACAAAAAGACACTCCTTATATTTAAATGTTCCGATAAAGACACCCTTTATATTTTCCTTATTATAAAAAAATCCTTTTATTTAAAAGCTTCGAAAAGGAGACCCTTTACATTTAAATGATTCTAAACTTACCCTTCGTATAATTAAATGTTTCAAAAAAGCCACCCTTTACATTTAAAAGGTTCTAAAAGGACACTCTTTATAAGTAAATGCTTTGGAAAAGGCACCCTTTACATTCAAATGTTTCTAAAAACATACTTCTTACATTTAAATGTTTCAAAAAAGACACCCTTTACATTTAAATATTTCAAAAAATACACAAAAAATAAAATAAATAAATAATTGGCGCGTACACTTCTGTTAGGTGTTTGGCCGAGCTCCTCCTCCCATTTGTGGTGTGCGTCTTGATGTTGTTCCACCAATCGAGGGACCTACAGTTTCAAGCCGACTCCGAACGGCAGATATTTTTATGAGGAGCTTTTTCATGGCGGAAATACACTCGGAGGTTTGCCATTGCCTGCCGAGGGGCGACCGCTATTAGAAAAATGTTTTTATTAATTTTGCTTTCACCGAGGTTCGAACCAACGACCTCTCTGTGAATTCCGAATGGCAATCACGCACCAACCCATTCGGCTACGGCGGCCCTTTACATTTAAATGTTTCGAAAAAGACACCCTATACATTCATTTGCTTCTAAAAAGACACTCCTTATAATTAAATGTTTCGAAACAGACACCCTTTACATTTGAATGATTCTAAACTTACCCTCCGTATATTTAAGTGTTTCAAAAAAGACACCCTTTACATTTAAAAGGTTCTAAAAAGACACTCCTTATAATTAAATGTTTGGAAAAAGGCCTCCCTTACATACAAATAATTCTGAAAAGGCTCTTCAAGGCACACTTTACATTCAAATGACTCTAAAAAGATACTCCTTATATTTAAATGTTCCGATAAAGACACCCTTTACATTTTCTTTATTCCAAAAATACACCCTATATATGTGATTTCCCCTAAAAATTCACCCGTATATAAAATTAATTCTAAAAATACACCCTCTGCCTTTAAACGATTTCTAATAGGCATCTTATAAAGACACCCTTTATATATAAATTTTCCTTCAATGGTATTAAACACTTTGCGCCCAATAAAATCTCTAAATATGCACCCTTTACTTTTAAAAGTTCTTAACACAAGTTTTAAATATGCACCCTTTATATCTAAAGTTGTTAAATGTTTTCTTACATTCATTCCAAGCCCTCTTGACATTGGGATTTACATCATCCGTGGATACTATGACGCAGAAAACTGCAATATTCCAAGCCAATTTCGAGTTTCTAAATCACTGCTTATCTGCCAATGCAACTACCAATCGCCACAAAAATATTTTATGCAACAAAATCGCATACCGATAAACGTTTGCCTATGCAATAATTCACTTGGACGACATGTTTGTCTACCAAATCGTGCCTTGCGTACTTACACGAATATGCCGTTACTTGCAACTGCCTCAGAAACATTGGTTTATTGCAAGCACTTGATGGAGACGTTCACTGCCTCAATGCGCCATAAAGCACCGCAACGTGCCACAAGGTGTAGCAAATGTGGTGAAGGTGTTACAAGTGTATGCCTGTATGTGTGCTGATGAGGGAGGGACGCCAGAGCAGAGCACGATGGCAGCTGAGGTTGTGGCCGTCTCTGTAGCTTTGGCTGTGGCTACGGCAGCACGGCCATGGTCATTGCGAAGGTTAAAGACTTAAAGTATACACTTGCAATACCTACGCATTGCAAGAATACATCAGTATTTATGAGTGTAAGTGCGTGCACATGCATGTGCATGAGTGTAAATACTATTTTAGTGATTAATTGATGGCGCAGATTAAGCAAATAAATTCATAGCTCCACGCTGATTGTTATTACACACCTCGAACGATTGCTGCGATTGATGTTTGTGATTGCTGCTATAAAAATAGCCATTTTAGTTCGTGCTGTATACATTAGGGTGGGTTGAAAGTGGGAAATTTTCAAAATTTTAAATCGAATAGTAATGAAAAGTTGTCAAGGTTGCCAAAGTCGCCAAGCAAATAAAGGTTAAACACAAGACTTTTTCAATGGCAATGTTTAAAATAATAAATAATAAGAAGCTTATCTAAAAAGATTTTTGATGCACGAAAAGCATCTGAGAAGAAAATGTAGTTCGAGAGTTTTTTTTTCAAAAAATAAGCCTTGACTGGAGAATTTATTTACAAATCAACGTCTGAGACTCTACTGGATTATCCGCTCGACACTTTCTTTTTCAATGTAACAAGTCTCTTATAGGGTCAAGATTTCTTCCAAATTAGGTTACTAGAAACATCACCTGCCATTCTGAATCATCTGCGTGAGCCTTAAGTTAGTGATGGGGTCAGCAAAACAAATGTTTGATTAGTAAAACAGAGATGCCTAAGTGAAATCATGCGGATAGCAAGTAAGGCACACGTCAGCGTGGAAATTTAAGAAATCGGTAATCAGTAACCTTAAGAGACAAGGGAGCTGGTTTTCGCTTTCACCGAAGCCAACACTTTTCGCATCAACTGAACAATCAGTTGAGTGGCGCACCCCGCTTTACATACTATTCGTAGACTTTAAGAAAGCATTCGACACAATTAAACTTCAACATGGCTGGTGTTGAGTAGAAATGGCTAAGATAATCCGCCTCATCAGAACCCTTTATGAGAACTCCAAACTGGTAGTGCTTCACAAAGGCAACATCAGCGATCCATTCACCACCAACGCAGGCGTAAGGCAACGCCCTGTCGCCCCTTCTCTTCGCTATCGTCCTAGACGGCATCATGAGTCAATTAACCCTGCACAAAAGAAGCATCGTATGGAGTTTCACCAGACATCTTAAGGACCTGGACTTCGGCGATGACATCTGCCACCGCTTTCACAAACTCACTGATATGCAAACGAAGGCGAACAGACTAGTTACGCTGGCACGCTACGGCAAAACCGCAAAAAAGCAAGACAATTTGTCGAATGCTTCTGGTACCTCGGCTTCACTATTACGGCAAACGGCAAAGCAAATGAAAATGCCAACTACGTACAAGTTAAACAAAGCAAGGGCGGTGTTCGAGCGAATGCACATAGTATGGCCGATTTCGCAAATCTCCAGGCGACCCAAACTTCTAAGTTTTAACCCCGATCAGCGAGTGCCAGATTGACCAATTTCAAAATTTATTTTTGGTCTCAATTTATTTTTCTCTCGTCAACTTCGCTTGTTTCTTTTCGTCAATAGCTCTTTGAAATTTTCAAATTGGTTGATACTTTGGGCCTACCCTAACGTACATAGGTATTTGATTTTGCGCTTATTTTTAACGCCATATCAATGAAAACAAATGAATTTAATTGGAAATTACGCTCGTAAAATGCCGAAAACATGATTGCTCCGCATAGTTTATATTATTCAAGGCCTTTTAGAGTGAAAGAAAACAAATGAAAATCAATTTAAAATTGTATTAGAAAACGGAAATAAGTTTAGAAATAACTACAGAGTTCTCAGCGATGCAAATATCGATGAGGTGGCCATTAACTATTAGATTTTCATGGTTTTCAGAGCCGAAATTAATCGGTACTCAAACTGTAAAAATATCAAAGTGCAGAGCAGCACTACTTAGCTTGTAAAAGTAATGACCTATAAAATTCATTAGGAAAATCAGTTCATATAAAAAAAAGCCTACGATAAAGCCTCTTCCGACCAACTCTCGTACAATTCGCAAAGGATATTTTTTATTCGTGTATTTCCAAGATGTAAAAAAAACGGCTAAACTTATCTCACATCAAGAAAAAATTAACTAAGGAGTGAGTAGCACTAACTGGTAGCACTGCGCAAAAACAAAAACAAAAAACTAGGGATGTAAACCAAGCCTAGACTGAGGTATAGTAATTATGAAGGAGGAAGAGTTGTTAAATATTGGACCATCTGCCATTTTATCGCTAAGTGTCACAAGTTTTGTTTTCCAGTATTAAGAAGTTGTCCTACTTTGTCTCAGGTTGGTTATTTGAAAAACCGCGTTTAAAACTTGATTTCTTATTGTCTTGAATAATATTGTCTTAAAGAATCTGCATTAGAATTTAATGGCGCATGTTTTTTTAGATCAGTTTACCGTAAAATTTCCTACCCGTGTGGATAACAGCCCATTTTTTCAAAAATCTGAAATATAATATATGAAGTTTGTGTGGGCGATAGAGATTTAAAATGTTCCAGAAACATATTTTCCGGAAAATTTCAGTAGGCGTCTTCTCAGCTGAAAACAATGCACGCCAACGGCCAAAATTACGCCATTAATTCTGACACTGTGTATTCTAACAAAATGTCTTACCCTGTTAAAAGAATCGTACTCACTATCTGGGTTAAAAATGGAAACACCTTATCAGATGTAGGGGACTACGTATGTCACTAGAAGTATGTCAGCTATTTCTGTCTAATTCACTAAGTGCCTACTAGCGAACCGCAATATGTGCAATATTCTGTATTCTCTAAACTGTGGATTTATGAGGGCTAGAACCAAAATATACAGAATACAAAGGTGGCGAACATCACGTGATGCTATCCGCAGACATGCTGTGTGTGTGACTTTCGCCATTTTTCAAATTCGCTCACGCACCAGCAATCTCGATGGACGCAACCTTAAGCATAAACGGCATAGGACAGGTAGGTAGGAGGAGAAATTGTTGAAGTGCCAATCTGGCACTTCTCAAGCAGTACTAAAGCGCCGTTTTGATACCAGGCATATGTCAAACTTCTCAGAAAATGTATGCTTAACACTTCTACAGATTATTTCCTTCAAATGAGAGCACTTGAAGCTTTAATGAGCTTCGGGGGTAAGCGGAAGGGGAAAATGAAAAACAGAAATTCATGCGCTTTAGAAGAGTGCATTAATAAAAATCCATTGGTTTTTTTATTATTATTATTATTATTATTATTTTTTTTTTTTTTTTTGGGGAGACTTCAATATTTTGGGTTATTAAAAAAATGTAATGTAACAAAACAACAGCAAAACCGGCGTTACGTAATTGTATTGCAAACAGCTTTCATCAGCTTTCGCAACACTGGTTTTCATTAAGTACCGCCTGCTGGTGGGCAAATTGCTTCCCACAAAAGGGCCATAATTACATGGCTAAATGGCTAATAATGGCCATTAGCGACAGACGGTGGTCACCATTTCCAGAAAGGATAATTTATTTTCACTGTAATAACTTTTGTTTTATGAGCGAAACAAAAACAAAAAATATGTAGGGCATAAAAAACCAATCGATGCCACACATCGTAACAAAAAAGTGAGTCAAAGTATTCTGCAAATTGTTTTAAGGCCTAGTATGTCATTGAAGCTACCAAAGAATAAGAATAATGTAACTGAATGTACTCAGCAACGTTTTTTTCAATCTATTTATTGCAAAATCAATTTCAACAATCACAACTTTTCTTACAGAAGTGGTCCTCTTCACCGGCCTCCTTCTTCGTGCAATTTAACGCCTCTGGATTACTTTTTCTGAGGCTATGTTAGGTTTTTGGTTTACGGCGACAAGCCAGCAACTTTTGCTACATTGGAGGCCAATATTCAACGCGGCACCATTGACGCCGTACGGCCAGATTTATTTAAAAATAGTCAAGCATTCGACTGATCGAACGAACAATGTAACTCATAACCGCGACAAATATATGCCGGATATCATATTTGAAAAATAAATACCATGAAATTATGAATAAATAGATTATAATAAAAAAAATTCATACAAACAAATTCATTCAAAATATTTTGATAATTTTGTAGCAGTTTTCTTGGTTGAGGAACATAAGGCAGTGGACCGGTATACAACGTGTGGATCCCCTGGAAAGCAGCTAGAGACCGCGAATTATTTTCAAATATAGTTCAAAATTTAAATTAAAAAAAATTTTAGTTAAAAAGTACTAAAGTTATTCATGTATTAAAAAAATCGACGCTCTATGAAAAGTGTTCATCGCGCGCTCCAGCCGGCTTATGGTGCTCATCGATGAGGCCTGTTTTTTTCAATTTCAAACGTTTATTAACAAAAAATGGTTACAAATTTAATCTTCAAAATAATAGCCATCGCTAGCGACACATTTTTCCCTTCTCTCAGGCAATTTGTGGATGCCGCGCCAAAAAAAATTGGCCGTCTTTGGCCGCAAACCAATCATCGACATATTTAAGAGCGACAAAAATGCATTGCAATTCAAACAAGACATTTGGGAAGGTTTAAAAATACGCCTGGCGACATCTATGGATTAATAGCTGAAAGTCTCATTTCAAACCTGGTACTTAATAGCTACTTCAGTAAGCAAAATTGCCGTATTAGAGTTGAAGAGCAACCCAAAACCATTCAAGAAAAGTCATTGCATCCATTGAAAACAATTGTTTGGTGCGGCCTATGGGCTGAAAGAATCATCGGCACATATTTTTTAAAAGGCGAGGTTGGGGCAATGTAACAGTGAATGGCGAACGCTATCGCACCATAAACAACTTTTTAATACCGGACATTGAAGCCTGTGATCTCTACAACATTTGGTTCCAACAAGACTGCGCTACTTGCCATACAGCACGTGGAACAATGCATTCACTGCGGATTGGCTATCAAGATCATGTGATATCACACCTTTAGACTTTTATAAGTGGAGGTATGTAACGTTTTAGTGCTTTGTGGATAAACCAGCTTCGATTGAGACATTGGAAGCCAGCATTACTAAAGTTATTCACGGGATACCAACCGAAGTCCTCCAGCGAGCCATTCAAAATTAGACTTTACGGATAGCCCAATTACGATGCAGTTGCGGCCAACGTTTCAAAGGGATTATATATATATCTATATATATAAAAATGAAATGATGTTCGTTTGTCCGCATTTTTTTGGGCCGATACGAGGCCAATTTTATTCGTTCTTTTTTCATATTATAGGGATCCACTAGGGGAAGGTTTTTAGCAAAAAAAAATTTCTTTTAAATATTTTCTTCATATAAAAAAAAGAAAAAATCAAAATATTGTCCAAAACAAAACTTGCTCGATTGTTAGATTAAAGTAAGTTTCGAATCGACATTCATTTTATGTGTACAACTTTTTTTGAATTTTTTGTATGTATTTGTATTGTGATACAGAAATGTATTGTGATACAGAAATGTATTGTATACAGAAATTTCAAATGATTCGAATGAAAATTTTTTTTTTTTTTATTTCTTCCATAAAATATTACACCTGTCGTTAGACAATAAGTAATTTGATTTACAAAAAGATGGAATGAGAGTGATATTGAAGGGCCAATGCCCCCAAGCTCATTTAGAAGAAATATATACATATTATTTAAAAACAAGTGGTTAACAAACAATATACGATTAGTTGACAATTGATTACAAGGATTTTGCAAGATCTGTTGGTGTTTGACGGTTAAGCCGACTTTGGGTAGATTTTTCTTTATTTGGTAGTCTTCTCATCATAGGATTTGTATGCCTTAATAGTCTATTTATGTGTCTTCTGCTAGCGCTTTGTATTGTTTCATCAATAGTATCGATGTCAAGGTCGCGATGAATATCTGCGTTAGGTATGTACCAGGTGCATTAGTTAAGGTCCTAAGTATTTATGAAAATAATGTTTCAATTCAATTGAGCAATGCTTTCTTTGACCAATTCTATATGGAAATGAATGCGTTTGCAAACGATGTTTTCGGCTATGAACAAATGTTGGAATCGAATGAAAAAGGAAAGAAACGCGAAATGATAAAAAAAATTCTTGGAAAATTTAAAATGAATGGTGCTTCATTGGAAAAATTCAAAGGTAATAAGAACATACACAAGATAAAGTTAGAATTCGAATTTTTAGATTTATTTTGTTTATTTCTCATTTTTTTCAGAAGTACACCACACAACAACTCATTCCAACTCTGATTTTGAAATCCTGTTGGAATTGGTGATCGATAATTTTGTCACTATAATGGTCAATGGAAATTTGCGTATATCAGACCCTGCATATTATTTACCATATCAACTTTTTATGGAACATATGGACCAAATGAACATAAAAAAATAATTTAGTTTTGTTTTGATTTTTTGCAACATTTTGGTTTTCAGTTAATACAATAAAAACAATACTGTTTTTTCGTGAACACAAAATTCTAAATTTATTACGTTGTTTGTTTAGAATTTTTTTAGAAAAAAAGTAAATTTTTTGGTTTTGAGGAAATTTGTTTATTGTTGCTATTTGTGAAAGCGTAGATATTTGTAAGTATTTGACTATAATCCTAAAAGTTAATGGAATACCACTATGACACAAAGAAAACATTTTTTCAAAGGGGTGTCTTTCGAAAATTATAAAAAAAATTGTTTTAAAAAATTTTGAAGAAATAAAGTAAAATAAAAAAATTTCGAAAGCATGAAATTTTTTCAAAACCAAATTTTCCTCAAAAAGATAAAAGAAATTTCTTCGAAGAGGTGTTTTTCTAAAATTACAAAAAAAAAAATTTCAAAAATTTTAAACAAATAAAATAAAATAAAACTTTCTCAAGGGTATGAAATTTTTTCAAAACAAAATTTTCTGAAAACCAAACAAAATTTAAAAAAAAAATGATGTTTTCAAAGCATTTCATATTCCACTATTAATAGAGAATACATTTTTTCGAGGGGTTGTTTTTCAAAGCGGAAAAAAATCTTTTTTAACAAATCAATTTAAACTTTTACAAAAGTATGAAATTTTTTCAAGAACAAAATTTTCTCAAAAACGTTAAATTAAAAAAAAATAGTTTTTTCAAAATATTTAATTTTCAGCAATTAACTGAGAAGAAATTTGTTAGAGCGAAGTGTTTTTCAAAACTCCAAGAAACACTTTTTAACCAAAAAAAATAAACCTTTTTTCAAAAACAACAGGAATGATAACATTGCCTAACAATTTCTGCACTTTTGCACAGTCTAAAGAGGCATTGATACAGAGTGTATTTCCAAACATAGTTCAACATTACAAAAACCATGATTGACTCAGCGAAAGAGCAATTTTAGCTGGGAAAAATAAGGACGTCAATGATATAAATTCAGCTATTTTAGATCAAATACCTGGTGACATAGTTGCATATAAGTAAGTCAATGGACACTATTACTGATCAAGATGAGGTCGTAAATTATCCAACTGAATTCTTAAACTCACTCGATTTGCCAGGCTTACCACCTCATAATTTACGATTAAAAATTGGAGCACCGATTATTATGCTGCGCAATAGTAATGTGCCCCGACTTTGCAACGGTATCAGACTCGCTGTGAAGAAGCTAATGGGTAACGTTATCGAAGCAACAATTTTGAAAGGGAAGTACAAAGGAGAAGACATTTTGATACCCTGAATTCCACTGATTCCGGCGGATTTACCATTCGATTTCAAACGTTTGCAGTTCCCTATTCGCCTTGCCTTCGCTATGAGAATTAATAAGGCGCAAGGACAGTCTCTACAAATGTGCGGTATTAATTTAGAATACCCAATTTTTTCTCATGGACAATTGTATGTAGCTTGCTCACGAGTTGGCAAACCATCGTCATTATTCACGCGAAAGATGAAAAAACCAAAAACGTTGTCTACCAAAAAGTGTTACAATAAAGTTCGAATGAAATTGTATCAAAGAATTTCCTTTGTTTCGTATTAATTTTATTCTCTTTCAGCAAATCATTGAATTTATCGTCTAGCGAAGCGGGCGATGGTACGCTAGTTATATATATATATATATACTAGCAAACCCGGCCCCCTTCGCTGGGCACACTAAAATAGAATAGATATGGTTTAGAACAGAAAATATATGCTTTTCATATTATTTATTTCTTTATTCTTTATTCAAGCGCTTTGGCATTAACAATATTTTTTGTTTTTCTATTTGTTTTTGAGTAAATATAAAATATAAATTGAAAATCAGGAAAAAAGAAGATTGTTTTTAAATTTCAAATCAACGCATATGATCATCCATGAATTTTTCATTTCAATTTATATGTTTTATTAAGCATTGGAGCTTTTTTAACCATTATCCATTTATATTTTTCAAAAAAAAAAACGAAAAAATTTTTTTTCCACGAACACATAATTTCATTCGGATTTCACATTAAATTCTCAAATTTCGTAAGAAATTATTCACTGTTCCAAAATCCACTCCAAAAAAATTCACAAACAATTTTTACATGTTGCACTTACTTTTTCCTTATGGCATCCAAATCAGAAAGAAATATTGACACATTCTAACTCACACTGTCAATTTGACAGTTCAGTTCCGCCCCAAGCGTTAAAAAAGTAAGCGACATTATGGCTGGTTCAAAAGAACGATGTACCCGTTGCCAGTGCTCCGAATTACAACCACATTTTACGAAACCCATTTTCAATACTTACTTAACAATGTGCGTAAGTTTGGTTTAATTCGGTGCAAAGACACGGCGGGTCCACGTTTTGGCATATATTTCGAGACCCTAATCATCAATAGGTATGAAAATTACCCCGTATTAAAGCACTTATCAACAGCTTTCATTTGATACCCATATTGTACATACACAACCAAAGGTTACCCGGGTCCACGTTTTGACCTATATCCCGAGACCCCAGTCACGTAGCGGCATGAAAAATACTTTGTACTAAAGTAGTCACCAACAGCTTTCATTTGATACCCATATTGTACATACACGTCCGAAGGTTACCCGGGTCCACGTTTTGACCTATATCTCGGGACCCTATCTACCAATAGGTATTCAAACTATACGGAAATCATCTTCAATACCTACTTAACAATGTGTGTAAGTTTGGTTTAATTCGGTTCAAAGACACGGCGAGTCCACGTTTTGGCATATATTTCGAGACCCTAGTCATCAGTAGGTATGAAAATTACCCCGTATTAAAGCACTTATCAACAGCTTTCATTTGATACCCATATTGTACATACACAACCAAAGGTTACCCGGGTCCACGTTTTGACCTATATCTCGAGACCCCAGTCACGTAGCGGCATGAAAAATACTTTGTACTAAAGTAGTCACCAACACCTTTCATTTGATACCCATATTGTATATACACATCCGAAGGTTACCCGGGTCCACGTTTTGACCTATATCTCGGGACCCTATCTACCAATAGGTATTCAAACTATACGGAAATCATCTTCAATACCTTCTTAACAATGTGTGTAAGTTTGGTTTAATTGGGTTCAAAGACACGGCGAGTCCACGTTTTGGCATATATTTCGAGACCCTAGTCATCAATAGGTATGAAAATTACCCCGTATTAAAGCACTTATCAACAGCTTTCATTTGATACCCATATTGTACATATACAACCAAAGGTTACCCGGGTCCACGTTTTGACCTATATCTCGAGACCCCAGTCACAGAGCGGCATGAAAAATACTCTGGACTAAAGCATTCACCAACAGCTTCCATTTGATACCCATATTGTACATACACAACCAAAGGTTACTCGGGTCCACGTTTTGACCTATATCTCGAGACCCCAGTCACAGAGCGGCATGAAAAATACTCTGGACTAAAGCATTCACCAACAGCTTCCATTTGATACCCATATTGTACATACACATCCGAAGGTTAACCGGGTCCACGTTTTGACCTATATCTCGAGCCCTATTTCCAAAATAAAATATAATCCATGTTACTCGTGGATGATGTAGCTTTCGAATGGTGAAAGAATTTTTAAAATCGGTCCAGTAGTTTTTGAGCCTATTCGTAACAAACAAACAAACAAAGTTTTCCTCTTTATAATATTAGTATAGATATAGATATAATTGGCGCGTACACCCTTTTTGGGTGTTTGGCCGAGCTCCTACTCCTATTTGTTGTGTGCGTCTCAATGTTGTTCCACAAATGGAGGGACCTACAGTTTCAAGCCGACTCCGAACGGCAGATATTTTTATGAGGAGCTTTTTCATGGCAGAAATACACTCGGAGGTTTGCTATTGCCTGCCGAGGGGCGACCGCTATTAGAAAAATGTTTTTCTTAATTTTGGTGTTTCACCGGGATTCGAACCGACGTTCTCTCTGTGAATTCCGAATGGTAATCACGCACCAACCCATTCGGCTATGGCGGCCGCCTCAAAGGGATTAGCTTTAAAAAATAAATGTCATGAATGGTTCTACGCTAAAATTATAAAGACTACCCAATCAATTTGAATGTTTATTGTTTTATTTTAATTTAAAATCCGATACCACTAAGTGCCCTTTACATCGTGAAATATGGCTCACTAAAGGCATTCAGCAGAAAATATTCAGAACTTTTTTACTTTACCAATATGAAGATAAGCTTAAATGATACTCACACATTCGCCATTTGATTAAAAGTGATTGCAGTTTCCTGTTCGTTTGCCCTTTACGAAGACAGTCAATAAAGTGCGAGACCAGTCGCTGCTTCAGATTATTGTAAAAAACACGCGTTTTCAGCAAACAACCGCTACCGCGAGCCTACTTACTCGTTTATATTCCGTTATGTCTAACAAACTATATCAACTACTCGCTAGTAATGAAGTAAGTCAATCACAAACCATATTTTTATACGAAAAATGGTTCTCTGAGATCACTTCGCATATTGTGCTTCCAAAAATGCAGTGCAGGTTGCAAATGAACGAAGGTGAACCGCAGTAATGTTGCTGTGAGTTAATTGAGCTACTATGCGCACAACCCTGATATAAAGAACTTTTTACCAGGCAGCAAATTAGTATGCAAAGTGAAAAAAATTATATTAAAAAATTCAGTGTTTTTAAAATGCAAAGCAAGGATGCACGCATACACACACACACTCTCACAAAAAAGTATCACTTGTATAAACAATCAAACTGACAATTAAGTCAGTCATCGATTAAGTCATTTAACTGTACTTGACAGCTTTGTTGGGTAGTTTTTCATGTTTTTTTTTTTTCTTTTTTGTTTTTCCGCTTATTTTATTTTTCTTTGCCCTATGGAAAAAAGCATAGAAACAATCAAAAATACCAATGGATTTCACTGAACTGCTGTATGCAAAACAGTTTTACAAAAAACAAAAAAGAAACACAGATCTCACTGCATCTCTTCCTGAGGACGAAAAGATAATAGTCATCACACATTTTCACATTTTCAGGAAAGACAAAAAACTTTGTAAATATTTCTATGCAAATACTTTTTAAACTCTGTAAAAACAAGGTGGCTTCTGCTCTGGCATATTTAAATCACAATTTATTATGAACCTATAAGGAAATGTAAAAAAAGTAAGTGGCGCAAAATTAATCACCCTATGGGAAAATTTATAACTTTCCCCCTAAATCCACTGTCTACAGAATTTTTCTTAAATTTCAAATTTGTAGGTTATTATACTAAAATTTAATAAGTTAAAAACTACACACAAAAAACCTTCTATAAATTCTAACTAAATTCCGCCTTGACGGTGTTGCGCATTTTCTCCATATTTAAAATACGCTATTTTTGTTTTTGGTGAAATTGACTGCATTTGATGAGTTTAGCTTATCAAATATATAAACTTTTTGGTACCTCTTTAACGATGCCACTTTTTACTGTTACTTTTTGGCCCCCGTAGCCACATTCACATGGAATACTCCTTAAAAATTTGTGAGCTCGAGATATTTTTTAGCCTTTTGGGTTTTTTTCAGCTGTATGTTGTAGTTTTAGTTAGTCAGCGCGACATTCTAAGATGTCTAATGTTCATTCAGTTTTGAGCTTATACCAAGTCACTTGACAGTAGTTCTTCGAAACCTCCATCTAGCCCGAATAAAAGCCGATAGATGACTGACGTTTGGTGGCGTTTTGGAAATTATATTTTAACTCTTCATAAAACAAAAAATAAATAAGGAATTGGCGCGCGCTCTTCTGTTAGGTGTTTCGGCAAGCTTCTCCTCCTATTTGTGGCATGCGTCTGTATGTTGTTCCACAAATGGAGGGGCCTACAGTTTTAAGCTGATTCCGAACGACAAATGGTTTCTTATAAGGAGATCTTTCGTGGCAGAACTACACTCGGAGTTGTGCCATTGGCTGACGAGGAGCGAACGTTATTAGAAACAACTTTTTCTATCATTTTTCTGTTTCATTCACGGATAATAGCACTATGAAGTTGGAAACGTGCCAACCTATTCGGCTACGGCGGCCGCCTTTTTGATCCCTTTTGTTTTTGTTTGACCCTCCATACTTTGCCCTTTTTTATTTTCCAGTTTCACCAAATAGTTTTAGTACATCTTAAAATCAAATGAAAAAGCTCCTTAACTCTCCGTTTTTTTCTTTAGTTGTTTAGTACTCAGAAAAAATGTATTCCAACTTTATTATTTAAGCCCTCACTGATTCAAGATATTTAACAAAATATTTTTCCATGGCAATTTCGAATTAATTAATCGCTACTTGGAATGGAAGTGGTAAATATAATAATCCGCATATATTTTTTAAAATAAAATAAAAAAGAATATTTACGTCATTTTGATGCCGTCTTGCATAACAAACTCCTTCTGCCTGTAAGAATTAGCGATGCGATTCATATCGAAAGCCAGAAGAACGACGAAAAGTTCACGTAAGCAGGTGGACAAGCGAGGTGTAGAGACGAAAAGTTCAGGTAAATAGGTGCACAGGCATGATGCAGAAACGCATGCAGGGTTAGAAGAATATTTGTCATACCAATCAAAGCAGCAGTCCCAAACAAAATAAGAAAAATTTAAAAGTAGACAAAAAAGTATAAATAATTTCGAAGAAAAAAATTAATTCAAATGCGATCAGTTACAAAACCGAAAAAACTACCAAAATTAGGCATAAATAGAAATACCAGCCATGTTTAAACTTAAATTGAAGCCAATGATCAGACGCACCTCTTCTTCTTGTGCCGCATTTCGGCCGGCGAGCGGACATTTTGTGACGATTGCATTCTCGACGATGTACTATAATGGAAGGATGCTTGCACTGCAGAGCCAAATAAGCCGCAACAGTAATGTAGTTATTGTGTAATTGGCAGTAATTGATAATTGCAATTCCATGCCACCGTTAGCAACGTACGGTGTTTGGCGCGTTGATGACGGCGGCGGCCGTAGTAGGCACAGCCGTGTAACGTTGAATGTCGCGCGTGCATGCGTAAGTTTGTGTAAATGTGTGTATTGGGCACGTTGTAAAGTAGATGTGAGTGAGAGTAAGAGTAGGAGTAGGAGTGTTGCCAGAGTGTTGCGAAAACATGGCGAGTTGTAGCCAAGTTGGCGGACCACAGAAAAATTACAGTTAAAGATTAGAGCGCCTAGAGAATTGTGATGCAGGGCGGGTAGAATTTAGTGAGTGTATGGCTGTGTGTATGCTTGTCAAGAGCAAACTAAATGTATGCATGCGTGTGCGTGTGTGTGAAAGGGACAAAGGGTTTTAATGCAGCCGCTTGCTTACATACTTTTAAGCGCTACATTTTATCTATAAACAGCGCACGATATAATTTTTTTTTTCGTTTTTGCTCACGAACTTTTGCTCTGAACTGCACTCTTTGGTGGATTTTTTTTCAGCTTTTTTTTAGTTTACATGACAACTTATTTTGAAAACTTTTCTATAATACTTTGCAACTTAAAGTTGATTTTGTGTAAATTTTTCACCTTTTGCTTAATGCCTCTCGAACTTTTTTTTGTTTTTTGCTATTACACAATCACACTGCGCCGCACACGCGCGCGCGTTTACACACGACAACCTGCCACTGAAAAAGTTGCAAAAATAATTTTTTCACATATTGGAATCATCATTACAAAACGCGTTTTAACACCCACATAGACACTTATGGATATACATACATACATCACATACGTTGACACTGCATACACGCGTCCCAAAAAAAATATCGCCACTCACATAATTTTCACACTACACACATTTTTTTTCATTGGCAAACCGTTGCTGTCAATATGGCCAAGTGCCGCGCGCAGCTGATAAGCAGCCAACTGCCGCTTATAATGGTTTAGTTGTGTTATTTTTCCTTCTTCTTGTTTGTTTGAACTAATTTAATTTTAAGCTTTGCAACATTTTGCTGTCGCTTGAAGTGAAACAGTGGCGGCGCCGCTAATATTTGCTCAAAGGGTTGCCAGTGCGCGCTTGTTTGTGTGTGGGCTGATATGGAGCAGCAAATAATACAAGAATTGCATTTGAACCTCAGTACCAATGGCGAGTCCCAAGTGGAGAGCTGGCTATGCCACTGTCGGTCACTGTGGCAAGCCTTGACTTTGGGGTAATTAGTGAAGACAACAAAGAAAGAAAATAGCTAAAGTGAAGCGTAAGCGCATAAATGAAACCCAGGTGCGTTGACAGTGTTGCGCGGTTAAAGTGTAGGCCCTATTGCAGCAACTATTTGTGAGAAGAAATGCATTTAGTGCAAAACAAAAAGTTAATCAGACTCGTAAACCAAATAAAAAAAAGAGGGCATGACAAGTAGTTTTAAGTCTAAGCAAAATATGCACACTAAAGCTGAATTCCTTTTCCCCATAGATGCGCACTTTGCAGTAACAGTATTCTTTTACAAATTACTGGAAAAACTTCTAGTCGAAATATTTTTTTTTAATAATTACTGGGAAAATTCCAGTTAAAATATTTTTTTTTTAATAATTACTGGAAAAAACTCCAGTCGAAATAATTTTTTTTACTGGAAAAATTCCAGTTGATTTCTGGAAAAATTCCAGTTGAAATATTTTTTTTTTAATAATTACTCGAAAAAATTCCAGTAGAAATATTTTTTTTACTAATTACTGGAAAAAATTCCAGTCGAAATATTTTTTTTTACAGATGAAATATTTTTTTTTAATAATTACTGGAAAAAATTCCAGTCGAAATATTTTTTTTTACAGATGAAATCTTTTTTTTACTGATTACTGGAAAAAATTCCAATAGAAATTTGTTTTTTTTTACTAATTACGAGAAAAAATTCCAGTTGAAATATTTTTTTTTTACTAATTACTGGAAAAACTCCAGTAGAAATTTGTGTTTTTTACTAATTACTAGAAAAAATTCCAGTCGAACTATTTTTTTTTACTGGACAAATTCCAGTTGAAATATTTTTTTTTAATAATTACTCGAAAAAATTCCAGTAGAAATAGTTTTTTGTACTAATTACTGGAAAAAATTCCAGTCAAAATATTTCTTTTCACAGATGAAATATTTTTTTTTATAATTACTAGAAAAAATTCCAGTCGAAAAATTTTGTTTTACTGATGAAATATTTTTTTTTTATTGATTATTGGAAAAAATTCCAGTCGAAATATTTTTTTTACAGACGAAATATTTTTTTTTAATAATTACTGGAAAAAATTCCAGTCGAAATATTTTTTTTTACAGATGAAAAATTTTTATACTGATTACTGGAAAAAATTCCAATAGAAATTTGTTTTTTTTACTAATTGCTGGAAAAAACTCCAGTAGAAATTTGTTTTTTTTTTACTTATTACTAGAAAAAATTCCAGTCGAACTATTTTTTTTTTACTGGAAAAATTTCAATTGAAATATTTTTTTGATATTTTGATAAAAATTTGTTAATTTTTTTTTATATCCATAAAATTCGAAATTTTGATGAAAATTTATAAAACTTTTTTATTTCCATAATAGATATTTAGAATTCAATACTTTAAGCTCTTAAGGGCATGCTTTTGTATTACTTTGCAATCGAAAAAAAATTCTAAACCCAGTTATTTTCAATTATTTTCCGACTGAGCATCGCTGAAGCACTTCCATTTGCTATGGAGCCCACGAACTACTTCTAGAATTGTGGAAATAGTCAATATTGCCAGATCATTCGCTGTTCGTGTTCTTTAGTCGGAATTAATCGAATGACTAATTCCCTTGGTTTTGTTGTAAGAATTCAAATTGTTAGTTGTCTCTTGATCGTCTTCCATCGTGCTGCAAAGCGCCCCTGCTTAGTTTAAATGCTCAACTGCTGCTGCCAGCTTTCAGCCAACCAGACAGCCAGACAGTCAGCGTTACAAACTTGGGTCTAAGCAAATTTTCGTGTACTGCATTTCTATGTAGTAACCTTTTAACTCAAACAATAGAAAACATAAGTAAAGGACAAAATAAAAATTCTTATTTTTTCTCTCAGTTACCGCTTTATTTTCACTTAAACTCGTATTGACATATGCTTTGCAAAATTTAACATTTCTCATTTGTTTTCACAATAAAAAAAAAACACAAAACAGAAATGCAGAAGTAAAACACAAACAACTATCTGAAAAAAACTGTTCTGCTTTTTTTCTATTTCCATACGATAATAAACGACTTTCAAAATTCCAATGAATTTCCCAAAGTCTTAGAATAGCAGCAAAACACAATAATAGCATAGTTGTTGTTTTAGTTTATCGACGGTGCCTGTTACCTATTCGTTGCCACCTTCCACGTACTTGGCTTTTTTCTAAGCAAAATCGCACATCAATTTCCACCACCCGTCAAGCCTTTTTTTGCCTTAATACGCTCGTTGCCTTCCGCTCTGAACACACACGTACATATAGCTGTGTGTGTGTATGTGCATGCCTCTAGTGTGTTGTTTTTGTTTTTTTGTATTTGTTAGTTTGTTGGTTTTTTGCTTACGCTGCTGGCGTTTTTATAACTTTTTCCACCGCTTTTGTTTATATAAAATTTTATGGTCCAATAGTTGATATTTCGGTATGAACAAGCGGAATTTAATTGTTATAATTAAAATAAGCAGAGTGCACAAATGCGAAGAAACTGGGCATATTCAAGAAACAATTAAAAAATCTCATGGTAATTTTTTAGTATACACTCGCATTTGATATGAAAAAGCGTGTAGGCCGTGTAGAGAAATACATTAGTACCGAACTGGTGCACAACTGGTCAATTTAGAACTACTTCAATGTTTTCTTTCTTTTCCTTATAAATTACTTGTAAATTTTAGGGTTCTGTCTTAAGAATAGTTCATAGTTCACCCACTAGTAGCCATTCATATATTCCGGAGCTACTTTTCAGTTAACTCAAATTAACCAGTCTGACCCTGTAACAGTCACACACCACGAGTCTATTTGGGAAAGGTATTAGAAAAAATGGATGGTATCTATGCTAGCAGATATACTGTAAGATGGAGGCTTTAAAATATTTTCCGAATTTGAGCCAAAAAAAGTTCTGGACAGAAGAGGTTTAGTACGCTTTACATCTCTTCTTCACAGTTTGGAACTACAGTGGAAACTTGATTATGGAACACCTCGATATTTGGGACACAATTTTGTTTTTTCTTTGCGTACTCAGTACTTGCGACATTAGAAAATGTGTACCTCGATAGTTCCAAAATTGTTTGCTTTGCCCTTCTTTTGCCCTTTTTACGTTGTTTTTTTGTTTAGAAAAAAGGTCCGGAAAGTATAGTCGATGTCATCATGATAATGACATTTTTTGAATTGAATCAGCTGAATGAATTTAAGTACCGTTGAACTCATTTGCAGACGAAATGACAGTTTTGCGTTAACTTTTGCTTGGTGTGGTCTCATAATGGCAAAGATAAAATTTACGTTGCTTACAATGAAAGAAAAAGCTGACATTCTGAACAAATTAAATGCGCGAGTTTCCATTGATGCATTAGCTAAAAACTTGTACGCAAATAAAGCAGCAATAACTTGTATTAAAAGCAATGAACAATCCCTAAAAAAGTTTGTTACGCGATCTGAATCTGGTCCAGCTAAAAGGAAGACTATTAAGATTTCTGTGTTTCTAAAGCTGGAAAAGGCGTTGTTCAATTGGTTTGCAGATCAAAGGGGCAAAAACTTATAAATAACAAGTGATAAGTTAAAAAATAAAGCTAAGTTATTCAGGCAAAGCCTGGAGGCTTCCATGTTAGCAACGATTGGGTTGGAAACTTTTAAAAAAGGCATGGATAACGATTGCTAAAAGTTCCCGGATAAAAAATATCAAATAAGAGTGGCCCGATCAACCCATTTTTGGACCAATTTACCAAAACAATTATGGATTTAGGTTATTCAAAAAAGCAGATGTACAATGCCGATTAGTCTGGCTTACTTTGGAAACTCTCACCCGATAAGACTCTTGTGCGCTCAACTCTTATGCTCCGGGGCATAAGATCAGTAAGGAGAGAACAACATTCCTTGCAGGTGCAAATGCTGTCGGAAATCATAAAGTAAAAATAATGGTTATTGGGAACTCGGCGAACCCGTGTTAAGGGGACAGATACCTGTAAAATTTCGAAAAAAAAATTTTTTTCCATAAAATGTTAAGGGGGAACACCACTGTGACTTTTCAAAAAAATTTATTTTTTTTGCATTTCCTTAAAGTAGATATATTCAAAAATATTAACTGCAAATCTTGAAAATTGACGAATTTATACCCAATAAAATACAACAGGGCGCGCTCTCACTGAGCGCCGCCAATGAAAACTTTAAAGGCATTTTTCTCAAAACGACTTTTCCGAACACGGTGGCCTCGATTTCTCGAAGCCACCTAAGACGATGTATAGATTAGGAATTTTTTTTTGGTTTTTTGCTTTCAGATGATTTTTAACCGCTGTATCGTGGCCACCAGGATGCATCAGATTTTTATGACGTCATTGCATTAATATTAATAACAATTGTAGTTTTTAATATTTTTTAATCAAAATGTGTGTCAGTATAGTTGAATATATGTTAAATAAATTATAATCTGTCCGATCCTCAAATAATCATCCCTACTTATAAAAAAAAATTCATGAATATCACTTAATTTTCACGCCTTGACAACGGTGTTCCCCCTTAATATAATCCTTTGAAAATATGTCAATCAATTTTTAGAACGAAAATTCAAGTATTTCTTATATTATAGATCATCAAGGTATAGTTACGTTGGGAGAGGTATAGTTACGTTGTATTCAAACTTTAGACGCGTTTTTCTCAAAAGTATATTTTTCGAATTGGCGTACACGATACCTCGAAAAGTTATTGACCGGTCACCCTGAAATTTGGCACACATCTTTTTTTATGATATTACTTTCTATGTGAGTTTACAATTCAAAAATTTTTCGAAAAAACAAATTTTTCGAAGCAAAAATAGTGGGAAAATTCGAACCAAAACTCTTTTTTTGAAGCATTTTATTCCACGATTTTTTTTCATTTGTTTTTAATTGATATGGAAATTATGACATTTATAAACAAAAAAATGTTTTGGTTTTTTGTATTCAGACCACTGACGGCGATGCTACAATGCCCGCCGATTGAGAAGCCCCGCTGTGACCTTCCTGGAAGAATTGAGTGTACATCCGCCATTTTAAAGGATTAATATAAAAAAAAAAATTTTTCATTATTTTAATATATTAGTAAACTGTATGCCAATTTTGAAAAAAATATATTGACTTCTTCATTTTAAATAATTTTAAAGAAAATCAGGGAAAATATGGCCTTTTACAGGTATCTGTCCCCTTAATTAAAAAATCTTGCTGATATGCCTATTGTCTACAAAGGAAATAAAAGTGCTTGGATGACCTTAGCTTTACTTGATAAATGGTATGTGAATTTTTTGTCAAAACAGAGAATCCAGTTTTAGTCAAAAATTGCTTAAATAAACAGATAAAGGAGTTCATTCGTGCACAAAATCTTTCGCGAACCGCATTCTTCTTCTTGAAGGTAAAAAACTAGAAGAAGAGGACGCCCAAATATTAATAATGTCCAGCCCATGAATCAAAACGTTATAAGGCTTTCTAAATTCAACTGTAAAAAATCACTCTCAGGTCACATTGTTGCTCCTGGAGAATCCACTGAGTCACTGTGAAATATTGACATGAAAAATGCATTATGCTTTTTAGCTGTTTTACTGTAACATCAATTCAGTCATCTCTTCGAAAACTGTTTCAAAAAAACGTCCAACTGGCATTGTGTCGAAATGATTCCTCTTTCGGAATTACGATTACAGATACCTGAGAATGCATACAATACTCGATTCATTGCAACTTTGCTTCGGAAAGTATGTAGAACCATTGCAGCAAGTCTTCCAATCTGAAACCGAGCAATAGGTTGCTGAACCTCATTCAGAACCCACAGCTTTAAATGAAAAATGCGGTAATGAAAACAACGAAGCAGTCGGTGAATTTACTAACGCCGTAAAGCTAATTACAAATAAAATTACATCGGAGGCGGCAATATCAGCATTCAATATATGCTTGGATCGGGCAGAACGAAACAATGCTTGCTTAAAGGGTGCTTTGACTCAGAAATAGTATAATACTGAACAAGCCTTTGAATACAAAACAAACCAAAATCGAAAATTTCTTTAATTTCAAATGGAACTTATCACTTTAAAGTGTATTTAATTAATATAATATGAAGAAACTTGGATTGCTATCAGTAAAAAAACTATTTTGATTTACATGGAAAAAACTCAGTACTTGCGACAACTTACACCGAGCCCGGTTTTCATTACGTCCAAGAATCGAGTTTTTACTCTCGCTGGATTCCCAAATTATGTGCACTTCTATCTAGCAGAAATAAAAGCTATAGTGGTTCGCCCTACTACCGCCTTTGGATAGTCCATGCCAGATCACCGGCAGAGGTGCTAAATTCGATTTCGACACACCAAAATCAACTCAGGTTTTATTTTTCCATGTAAGATAAAACAGAAATGTATAAATCCCATAATTTCTTACTAGCATTTACTGAATTCGAAAATAACCGCATCGAAATTTCTTATTTCAGTCCGACTCAAGCTAACATAGCAACTTACTGCATTAGCGCCTCTGGCCGTCAGATGGCCTACCTACGTTAGTAATTCGAATAAGTGAGAAAGTGAGTATTCACTTTTACTTTTCGGTGCTTATACTAGCAAAATCAGAAAATATATAAATAAATGCTACTCGCAAATGCGTCATGATTAGACGATTAGCAATTGGCGAAATCGTCCAAGTTCCGAGCCAGAACTTTATTTTACTCGTTGAAGGCTTCCCCGCAGGGTACGAATACACTCTTAATTGTGTTTATTATCATTTCAAGCTGTTTTAGTGTAATTTTGTGTTAGGACGCGTTTAGGTCGGCAAGCTGAGAGGGCACGCTTTTTGAAAGCAAATGTTTTTAGTAGCTCTGTTGGAAAATACGCTTTATTTTAAATAAATTTGAAATTAATTTTTACATTTATTTTTAAATTCGCCTAAAAGAAGAATAGTTGTGTGTGGTACTTGAAACTTGTACGAGAACAGAAAGTTTGGTTAAAAATGAATTGCGTATATAGTATTTCCGAGTTCAGTCTACTCATAACTTAACTGACTCTTAATGAAACTGAAAAATCTATACTTAATACATCGGACGCGAAAATTGCGCGTTTCTTTACCACTCGGTAAGGAATATCATCATATCCCGTTGGTTGGTTGGTGTAAGTGATGATTCACTAAGAATCTAATTGGCGCTTCCGCACCTTGCCATATCCTCGCTACCAACAAGTTATACGGGTCATTCTCATACTATATCCAGTTTGTCCGATTGAGAAACCTTATAAGGCTGTTTTTGTCTGTAATAGCCAGCTCTTTGAGGCTCTCAAAAAGTGGTTTGCCAAAAGTTAACAACCCCTTTTTATATAAGGCAGGGCATTCGTAGATGAAGTGGAAGATAGTTGAATTTTTCTCCGGTTGATTACAACTATGACAGTATAAATTGCAATGGATACCCATTTTGACTGCTTGCTCACCTATGGGCCAGATACCAGTTATCATTACAATGATTCTGCAAGCCTCTTTCAGTTCCATTTTGATCAATGTTAACGTTTGTTTGTGGTTGTAGGTGGGCCGCAATGTTCTGCCGACTTTGCATGTCGTCCGATCTCTCCATCTGCAATCCGCGTAGGTGTTTTCATGAGATTTTATTCTTGATTACTCCTAGTGGTATGAATACCGATTCTCCAAGAATGCTGCTCATGGTAGATCCCCATCTTGCCAGTTAGTCTGCTTTCTTTTCCTTCAAGATTCCGATGTCATAGAACCTAGACTAAGGCAACGTTTTGGGTTACGCTCAAAGTTATGAGGCTATTCCGGCTTTATTACTGTCTGTCTTTTTCAAGATGTACATAACTATTACTCGTATGAGCGTATTTAAGCTACAGAGAGCATCTTTTTTACACTTTGCCCTCGGATTCACCTCACAGTTTTTGTAAAACCCGGCTCAATAACAGGTTCTAATCACCCATAGTTTGCCAATTCATCGGCCAATTTGTTACTGTCATACCCAGTCTTCGCATACTATGTACAAGCTTGCTGCCCTTATCGACTGCATTTAGCATCAACTTGAATTCGTGGAAAATTTGTGTACTTTATATTATCCATTTAGCTACACCAAAAATGGCAGTAGCCTTTAATTGAAGAAAATCTCTACATATATTAATATCGAGTGTGTAGGAAAATCAAAAGTTTTCTTCAAAGTACAATCCAGGAGTTCCTCATACCTTGACTTAGAAGGCGAAGAAATTATTTACCAAAATTTCTTAAAGAAATTCTGGGGAGCCCTTGTCCTCTATAAGGCAGACCGACGTTGGCGCCAGTACAAGCAGAATATGTAGATTCAGCTAAAGCAAAGACCAACAATTTACTGAGATCTCCTCCTGAGGTTGTATCATGAAATCGTGATAATGCAATTCCGAGTATGCTCAAAGTACCAAAGCCCGCCCAAAAACCAGGTGTTTACTCCCACACTGCCCACAAACTTCGTAGTCCCGGTTTACCTTCTACTCCACATGAGTATTCTTCGTCAATTGCCTGTCCCGAATTACTTCCAAATATTTTTCCGCCGCGTAAATGCAAGTTTACGGTTCTAAGCACAGGCAGGTTCAACTTTGTAATCTTCTTTCGCTCGTAAACAGTGCCAAGGTATTGACAGTCGATAAGTCTTTGGGGGTCACCGTACATAAATTTTATCCAGAATCAACTGTTTTTATGTTGAAATGGTAAAACAACTTGCTAGCGCACGTACATTCTTGAAAAAAGTTTAAACATGATTGGAAGGAAAAGGAAGTCAACTACCGGAGGAGTGGTGAAAGAATGTCATTCAAAGAGCAGCCTATCCTAACCTTCAACGTAGTATAGAAACGGTATTTCCCAGCTACGATTAGCAATATTTCGCTGATTCTGAATGGATCATCACAGTTAGAGGAATAGAGTGATTATTACGTGAAGGCGTGAACACATCTCAAACAAAAAATAATAATTGAATTACTAGTAATTAAGTTACTGCACTTAGGCACTATGCTCCATTGTGGTATTGCCAGAATCCATACTGCCATAAACCCTGTTGCACCACTTAGCATTTGAAATAATCTCTCAAATGCAAAGTTGGTATTGAAATAAACAAAATAATAATAAGCAACAATTAGAAAAATACCCATATTAATTAAACCTTGACAATAGTCTTGATTAACTTAGGGGAGTGGGGGAATCGAGTATAGCGAGAGTGATTCTAGAACTTCTGGGAGAGCTCGTTTACATGTTTATTTATTTGAATATGATAACTCATAAGGTTTGTTCTTGCAGATCAGTGCGGTACTTCTAAACACCTTTGGATACACATATTTATTGGGCTTGTGGCTCAGTGAGTCGGGTAGTCGCTCCGTTGAGAAGAGCTTGCCGCTGCGGGTAGGTGCAAGGCATTCCTGTAGTATGCACGCAGTGTAGGCTATAAATTTGACGCTCCACAACTCTTTGTGAGAAGCAACGATCTACTCGGCAAATGTAGTAATAGTTAGTAACAGAAGTAAGTATACACCGGACACGTTTTCAATTTTCCCCAAATCGACTCCTTCAAACAACCTACGTTATAACAAAATTGTGTTTTATTTACATGAATGAAATACAAAAATCATATTTAATCGAAATAATGACAAAATTTTAAACAGGAACAAAATTATAGCTTTTTATATTCAACTTTATGAAAATTCATGTCTCAAAAGTAAGTACACAGTTCTTCATATTATGAATTTGTGAAATCAAAAACATAATTAAAATCAACTCCTAGTATTTGGTAGGATAACCATTAGACTTTACAATCGCTTTAAGTCGTGATGGCATTGATTTCACCAAGTCTTCAGTTACAGCTGGTGGTATTTTATTCCATTCCTCTTGAAGGACGTTTTTCAGTTGTTCTTTATTTCTAATCGGATGTTTACGTATTCCTCGCTCTAAATGTTCCTATAAATGCTCGATTGGGTTGGTATCCGGGGACTGTGGCGGTGTTTTCAGCTGTTTTCGTACATTGTGTAACAGCCACTCTCGTGCAATGTTGGATGTGTGCTTGTGGTCATTATCCTTCTGGAAGATATACGTTCCACCAAGGCCCAATTTCGTAGCACTTTCTTTTGAATTATTTTTCAAAATATTTAAATAACCATATCGGTCCATAATATTTTCGATAAATACCAAGATGCCAACCCCGCAACCATAGATCCCCAAACCATCTCAGAGCCCCCTCCATGCTTCACAGTGCCAGTCATATTGTTTTGATCCAATTCCCCGTTAACTGTTCTCCAAACTATTTCAAGGCCATCAGATCCACAGACACTGAACTTACACTCATCAGAAAATATGACTTGGTTCTAAAACGTTTGGTCATATTTGTCATGATCTTTTTCGAATGAAATCCGTTTACTCCGATTGACACTACTCACGAAGGGCTTTTTCCTAACGTTGCGCCCATTATAACCAGCACTATGCAAAACCCAGCGAACAGTTTGGGTGCTAAATTGTTTTCCAGTCTCATTTTCAATTTCAGATTTCAATTTGGGGGCACTTATTTTGGGGTTTGTCCTGATTTTCCGTAAGACTAAGCTTTTTCCGCTGGGACTTAAGAGCAGCGGACGCCCACAACGCTCTTGCGGTGCGGTGCTTCGCGCACTTTTATATTTATTCACAATCTTTTGAACTGTAGCAAAAGTCCTACCTATCAATCCACCGATTTCTCGCAATGATTTATGTTCCTTGTGATATTTTATAATCAGTTTTTTTAGGTCATCAGAAGTTCTTTTCCTCTTGGTGCCATTACTAAAAATGCCGCAAAAATTATATTAATACAAAACGTACTTCAATAAACTTTTATACTCACTTTAATTATTTCTTTTTAATAGCTTTAACTTTTTTAATCAAAATAAATGTTATGCTAACTGAACAATCGTTTGCTGTATACTAACTTTTGTGACATTGATTTTGCTTTCATCAAAGACAAAGCAAAGCGTGGATAACGACACCTAAAATTTGCAGCTAAATTAAGGCGCATATGAAAGCTTATCCCAGTACACAATTACCATGTGTAAAATATTTTGATTACTGTTAATATGTAATTCCATAAATGAGGCTACTGTATACTTATTTATGTTACTAACAGTATATCACCTAAAAATATTATATTATTAAACTGCGAAAAAGTAATACGCGAAAATGAGATTTGATGATCTAAACGTTTCGGCAGTAATCTACTGAGTATAAAATTAACATAAAAGTATTAACAGTTGCATTGTCATACGCAAATTACCATATTTCAGCATGCAATTTACAAAAACGCTAAACATTATTAAATGTCAAAAATATGCATCTGTATAAAATATGCATCAAAATAAATAAATGTTCTTGTTTTATTATTCTCTAGTTATTATTATTTGTTTGAATTTATTTAATTTATTTTCATTTAATTTGGAATTTTTTATTTCATTTTATTCAATTTAGTGTAATTGAGCTATGTCATGTCATTTACGTTTGCTGTATTATGATTTATTTCGTTATGTTATGCTTGCCATGTTATTTAATTTAATTTAGTATTATATAATATAGTTTTATGTCATGTTATGTTAAGTTTTGCTCTCTTATGATATCTCATTTCATTTGATATCTCATTTTCAATTGTGTTGTCTACGTTTATTATATCTTGTTTTATCATGCTATGCTTGCTATGTTATTTAACTTTAATTTATGTTATTTTATGTGTTGCTATGTTTGCTTTGTTATTTAATTTAGTTGTATGCCCTGTTATGTCAAATTTTGTTGTCTTACGTTATGTTATGTTATGTCTACTATGTTCCGTTTACTACATTACGTTTTATTTTGTTATGCATGTTACGCTAATTAATTTAATTTAGTGTAATTTAAGTTTATGTCATGTTTTAAGCGTTACGTTTTGTTGTCTTATGTTATATTTGTTATGTTATGGTTACTGTGTTGTGTTTTTTTTAAGTTATGCTCAATTTACTATAATAAGTTTTGTTATGTTATGTTTGCTATGTTATTTAATTGAATTTAGTGTAATTTAGTTATGTCATGTCTGCTACGATATGTTTTGTTATGTCACTATTTACGATTACTGTATTATGATTTCTTATGTTATGTTTGTTATGTGATGCTTGCTATGCTATTATTTCAATTTAGTGTAATTGAATTTTATGTCATGTTATGTTAAGCTTTGCTCTCTTATGTTATGCTGTGTGATGTTTCGTTTACTATACTGCTTTGTTATGTCAAGTTTCCTACATTATTTCATTTAAGTTTTGTTGCCTTATGTTATTTTATGTGTTGTTATGTTTGTTGTGTTATTTAATTTATTTGTATGCCATGTTATGTCAAGTTTTGTTGTTTTTGTTAATTTATGTTGTTTTTCATGCTAGGTTTCATATGTTATTTAATATAATTTAGTGTAATTTAACTTTATGTCATGTTATGTTAAGTTTTTTTGTCTTATGTTATGTGTGTTATGTTATGTTTACTGTGTTGTGTTATTTTATTTAATTTAGTATAATTTAATTTTATGTCATGTTATATTATGTTTTGTTGTCTTATGTTATGCTATGTTTGTTATATTAAGAGTGCTGTGTTGTGTTTTTTTTATGTTATGTTCCGTTTACTATACTATGTTTTGTTATGTTATGTTTAGCAATTTGTATAATTTAATTTACTTTAGTGCAATTTAATTGTCTTGTTTGTCTCGTTGTGTTGAGTTTTAAGGCTATATGCTATGTTATGTTTCCTTTAATGTTATGTATTATATACTCGCAATTCGTTATGTTTTTTATGTTAAGTTACGTTTACTATGCTATGTTTCCTTATGTTATGTTTGCTATGTTATTTTATGTTCCAAATTCTTCCATGGTATTTGGCTTCGTTTAGTTCGGTTATGTTGCTTTATTTCATTTAGTTTTAAAGGGTTAGGGGTAGTCAGAATTTTCAAAAAATGCTTTTTCGCCTTTTTGTTAAAGTATAATATATAGAAATATAATATAAAGTATAGAAATATTGTGCGAAACTATGAAGTGAATCCGATAAATACTTTTCGAGTTATTCAACAATTAACAAAAAGCGCTCGGCCGCTCCGGAATCGATAGCAAAACTCTAAATGCGTTTTTCTCAAAAAATTTTGTTTTTTGAACTGGTGATCACTGTAACTTAAAAACCGCTTGCTAGATTTCAATAAAATTTATACTGCTTTTGAAAAACATAATAAACTCGTGTCTGATAGAAGGATTTTTTATTTCGATTTTTTTTGAACAATTAATTGTCGGATTTTTCTCGAAAATCTGAAAAAATATTTCCTGAGGCCGTCATATTGTTAATTTAAAAAAAAGAGCTTCGATCAGGCACAAGATTATCTATTAATAAAACTAATTTCTCTTGTCCGATTGATTTTAGATGAATCTCAAGGACTTGTGATGATCACCGCAAGGAACTTCTGGAAAAACAGCGATAACTTTTACAATTATTATTTTTTTTAAGTTTTGCTAAAGTCAAGTCGAAACACGATGTAATAATAGTCCGGGAGCCAGGGGTCTATTTTGGACTGCGATTTTATAACGTTAAATTCTTGACTATAGTTGTGATTTAGCTTTCATGAATAACGAAAGTGAACGTCGTGTGCGGTGCTTATAATTCTGGGAGGGTACGAAACGTGTCGAAAAAAAAATTTCTCCCAACTCATTTTACGGTATAAAAATGCAGTCCAAAATCGACCCCTGGCTCCCGGACTATTATATTTTCATTTTACAAGTTCGCCTGTTCAGCTGACGTATTTCCCCCCCTCTACGGCGGAGCTGACTATTTTCTTTATTCTACTAAATGTCAACAATACAAAAAAAAATTTCAGCCGGTATTAAATGAGTTGTTAAAAAAATTTTTTCAACACGTTTCGCAGCATCCCACGCACATACCCACCGCTACTGGAACAGCTGACGGTTGGTTTCGTCATCCATTGAATGCTGTCTGCCTTCAGTATTAAAATCAATCGGCATGAAATGAGAGGTCAAAATGACCCCTGGCTCCCGGACTATAATGCTATGCTTTTCTTTTTGTAAAAGAAAGCAATTGACCAGCAAAAAAAAAATTACTAAAAATCAACATATTTTCGTGCGTCTGACTACCCCCAACCCTTTAATTTATTGTATTTCATGTTAGTTTATTTTATTTCATGTTATTTTACTTTATTTCAAGTATTTTTATTCTATTTTATATTATTTTATTTTATTACTATTTTCTGCCCCGCTGAGTGATTTTAAGTTATTGTTTATTTCGTTTTATTTTCTTTTACATGCAAATTTTTTCATATAAAATTCATATTTGTATAAGTTTATCCGAAATGCGCGAATACTAAAATAAACAAAGGCACAAATATATACATAAATGAATTATTTGAAAAATTACCTGGGCGCTTGGGCTAAGCTGCCGTGTGTCGAGACGTATGCCATGCATGCATTCCCATTTACAGGCGCTCCTTAATTGAAGTTGTTTGAACACACACAAGTATACTTCAAAATACGTATGTATATGTAAATGTATCAACAGGATGCAAGTAGAATTAAAACAAAAACACATATACACAAAACACCTACACGCACACACACTTATTATTATATACAAATGAATATACAATAGCAACTACTTTCGCTTTATTATTTACGTATTTTTGTATAGGATTTTACACACATTTTCGTTTGCTACGAATTATTTAAACTATTTTTGAATTAATGATCGCCATTATTTGCAAAGAATTTTCCACAAATTACAAACATACATATATACGTACATTGCATCGAAACTTTATATGGGTTACATATATACAAAATATAGCAGGAATTCTCGTCAAAATTTTTTAATGAACTGTGAATTTTTGTAAATGCAATATTTCGAATGTAATTACAAATTTATTTTTGTATTTTTCAAAATGCCATGCGACGGCCACTTTTGGCCTTGGCTGGTAGTTGTGTAGGTACTTAATATAGTATTTGTATGAGTGTATAATTGCGGTAAAGCTGATCACTGCTGTACTCGTCGTTTGGGAGTGCCTGTTAGCTGCTTGTTGAGCAGCTATGGCTATTCGCAATTTGTTGTCGGCGTTGATTTGTAATTTGTAGTTCGCCGTGTAATTGGCAGCAGCAGCTGTGGTACGCTGATATTTCTGTGGTGCGCTGGTTTCACTTTGATATGAATTTAAATCTACTATTTTATTTATACATCATTTTTTTCTTTTATTATTTTTTTGGCAACACTGGATTTTCTAACGTTTATTATTTATTCGCAGCTTTCATTATGGAAATATTTGCACTTCATTATTTACATTTTGAATTATCACACATTTTTCACTAATGCGCCTTTGTTCTAATTTCAACAGTAGAAGTAAACTAAAAAATTTGTTAAAATAATATCGCGAAACACTCCCGAAATGCATTCGCTACGACTCAGAAGTTTATTAACAAAGTGAATGATTTGAGCTACTTGCAAGCTGTAGACACTATCAAATAAATTTATTTCATTGGCTTTGACAACATTGCCAGGAAAGGCCGAGTCATCACCAAAAAGTTATGCTCACGCGATTTTATTTCAATTAAAATTGCTTAAGACACATAATTGGCTGTTTCAGACATTATCCGACAAGTGTTCAATATACAAGACGGCACAAAATTAATCATCCTATTGACAGACTTCTACTTTTGACATAAGGCGTCCTACGCCCACCTTTTTTTCAATTGTGAGATTCATTCAGTATTGAGAATTTTCATATAGAGGTTTTTAAAGTGAATTATATTCAGTTCTTTTGAAGATCTAAATTTTTTTTGTTCTTCTAATAAAATATAATATAATTATTAGAAAAAATGTTTGGGAAAAAATTTATTTATTTCTTTTTTGCTAATTTTTTTTTGTCAACATTTTTTTTGTAATCTTGAAAAATGCCTCCTCTCCCATTTTTTCATATTTTACACCAGTGTCAATACGAACAGCAAATCAGTGAAGAATATACTCATACAGGGTGTTTCTCAATGCAGTATTGTATGTTGTATACAAAAAGCCTTTTGAAACTGTGTTTTTGGTAACTCATCTCAAAAGCCCGAAAATGCCTACAACTGCGACGGTGAAATACTTACAAAAGTCAAGCCACTTTATAAGAAAGTTGAACCATAAGCCCAAAGTTGATGACAACCCTAAGCTTAAGGCAAGCGGAACAAAAGCTCCCGTCAAAAAGCATAGACGTTTCCATTTGCTTAATCAGACGGAGATTGAAGACATGAACATCAGAAAACGGAGCACACTTCAAAACCTTCTTTTAAACGATTGAGCCAAATGAAAATTTTAGTCGAGATTGAACGAAGCTAATATTTACAGACGAGCTATTGGTGCGCAACTAAGTTCCCGCTGTTTGTCAATAGATGCCGCCAGCAGTGTGTGCTAGTCGATTCTAACATAGCCTAAACGTCATAAACCAAGCTTAGACATATGGTAAACAAACTGGTCTGACGCACTAGTGTTTTGTTTTGTTATCATATACTTTATGCTTTGTGAAAATGTCTAATTTTGTGCCGAATAATCGTCATTTGCGGGAAGTGTTGATTTTCCTCTTTCATTCGAAAAAAACGGCGGCTGAAGAGCATCGAGAGCTACAAAAAGTTTATGGAGATGCTGCCTTAAGTGAAACAACTTGCCGAGATTGGTTCCGTCGCTTCAAAGACGGTGATTTTAATGTTGACGACCGTCCACGTGAAGGAAGGCCAAAAACCTTCGAAGACGTTGAATTGGAGGCATTGCTCAATGAGGATCCATGTCAAACGCAAGAAGAGCTTGCTTTAGTATAAAGAGTTCCCCACCAATCCATTTCCAAGCGATTGCATGCTTTGGGAATAATTCAGAAACAGGGGACCCTCGGCTCCTTATGAGTTAAAACCAAGGGATGTTGAACGTCGTTTTTTCGCCTGCGAATAACTGCTTCAGCGGCAAAAAAGGAAGGGTTTTCTTTATCGCATCATGACGGGTGATGGAAATTGGACACATTACAGCAATTCAAAGGAAAGAAAGTCATGGGGACTGCCCGGTCTTTCTTCTATCTACGTCGCCTCGGCCGAATATTCACGCTGCGAAGGTTATGCTACGTATTTGGTGGGACCAAATTGGGGTTATATATTATGAACTGTTAAAACCAAGCGAAACCATCACTCGGGATCGATATCGACTTCAATTGATGCGATTGAGCCAAGCACTGCGCGAGAAGTGGCCGCAATACGCGGAGAGGCATGAAAAACTAATTCAACAGTATGACAACGCTCGGTCTCACGTTGCCAAGCCCGTTAAAACCTACCTGGAAACAGTGAAATAGGAAACCCTACCCCACCCGCCATATTCTCCAAATATTGCGCGATCCGATTATCACCTGTTCCGATCGATGGCACATGATCTAGCTGACCAGCAGTTCCATTCATATAAAAACATCAAAAAATGGCTTGATCCGTGGATAGAAAGATGAAAAGATGAACAGTTTTACCGCGACAATATACGAGATCTGCTACAAAGATGGGAAAAAGTAGGGGCCAGCGATGGGCAATACTTTATGGGCAGAACTTTGTTCTGGAAAAGGACTGCCTTTACACAAAATTTCGACACAAAGTTAATGATCAAGCTTTATTAGAAATGTTTGATAAGGCCTCTCACTTTATGCACCGCAAGCAGCGGATTGGATTTTTCAAGAAGACAACAACCCAAATTGTCGGAGTCGACTATGCACATCTTGGGGAGCAGAAAGTGACATGCAATGACTGGATTGTCCAATTCTGTTGCAAATCCAATTGAAAATGTGTAGGCTCTAATGAAAGCGAATATTCGGGCAAAAGGAAAATTCTATAACACAACAACTTGCCATGATAATAAAAAAATATTTGGAGGCATTCTTCTACAGATTATGCTAAAAACGTAGCGAAGGTTGTTCAAGACGATGTCAAGCTTTTATAGGCAACGATGGGCAGTGGAGGGCATATCAAGTGGACGGCATTTCATAGGTATTGAAGGTATTGAAGTTTTGTCAGCTTTTCCTTTTACAAGCGAATCTGTTTTGTGAGAAACACAATGAACGTACTCGTACTAGCATCGCTATTTACCTTAGTAAACAGACTCTTAAATGTGCTCATTGAGTGCGTAAACGCTTCGAGTACTGGATGGATGAGCTGAATGACGCATTTACTTGCATGGCTCTAAATCTATACGAGACTGCCGGTTACTTTCTCTATCACTGTTTTCTGCGCATTTAACCGGTTATTTGATTTGTCGGTTACTTAAAGTCCACAATTTGCGCAACACTTCACTAGCGCACTCTTTACTCGCTCAGACTGAGAATAAGGTTTACACCTACTCTTTCGCACGCAAGTATGCATAGAAGCACCTATACGCCACAGTGCGACACTTAAATGACAGGCAATTTTTTAAATGAAAATTTTTTTCTGATACACTTGGAATTTATGGCCGCAGACGAATACATTCGACGCTACTCGTGTCTCGCTACGGTTGCGTTAAACGTCGCAGCACTTCGTCAACACTGTTTTTATTTATTTTTTTCTTTTTATGCATGGCAACGTCATTATTTAAAAAACAAAAAGACAGGAAAATTAAAAAACATTTTTAAATATTTTTTTACTTATTGGTTATTTTCAAAGTTTTCACACTTTGCATTTCCAGAAAATTTCATAGATTTTTGTGCTCACGCATTAATGGACTTTCACTAAACACTTTAAAATTTTGATTTTCAATAATTGCTTAATATGGATTTATATGGATTTATATATATAAGTATGCACAGACATATATATAATATATAGATAATATGCATTTACACCCTTTGTTGGGCGTTCGGCCGAGCTACTCTTGTTTAATACAAACATTTACTTCCTCAATTTTGTCACACTTCTTCATTACCGAAATCAATTTTTTTTTCGTTTCAATTCACCATCAGCCTATCAACATTTTGTGATCGAATAGTACTCGTATGTGCTTCGCACGCACCTCGCCCGCTTGCACACTTGCTACAGAGCTCGCTGTCGTCACGCGCACACACCAAACTGATTACTAGCTGTTCCTTTGGATTTCGCAGCCGGCTAGTCAAGCAGTCAGCCAGCGATCGCTCGCGAGATCTCTACTCAAAACAGAAAACAAAACAAAAAAAAAAACGTATTGGGTTTTTGTTGTTTTCTTTTACAGGAAAAATTATGCCTTTGAGTATTATTAAATAGCATTTGCAGCATATGAAGACAACAAATTGTTGTTACAAACTCTTCACCCCACTTTCATCGGTGCGTTCACCACTTGCGGAAATTTTTGTAAATTGCTTCTCTTTATTGGCGTCATCATTTTTTTTTGTGTTCGGTATTGAGTGGCGGCCATGGAGTGTGGCCGCCAAAGTGGGAAAGCTAAAAGCACTGGGAATTTACATACGCTCGTGCATACACATAAACACACTCATACATATTCATATGCAAGCGATTGCTTATGAACGCGGCATGGATTTTCCTGTTCACGATAATTACTCGATCGGGCATTTGTTATTTTCGATTTATTTTTAATTTTTTTTTTTCTTTTTTACTTTTTACACAACCAGTGGGTTGACATATTTTTTGCTGATCACTAGAAGTTTAGTTTCGAGTAATGAGCTGATGTATTGCGGAGTTACGTAAATTAATGCTAAATACATCGATACAAATAAGCAAAGACAATAACAAAGATAAATCCATCAGCGCGCATTTGGTGCCTTAAAACTATCAATTTTTATTGCTCGTAAATATATATTTGAAAAATGTTTGCTTTTCAATATCATTTTGCGTTTTCAGCAATAAAACAATCAATCTCAAAATAATGTTTTCAATTTGTATTAGTCATGTAGAAAATTTATAGATTTTCATTTTAAAATTAAAAAAAAAAGACTTATACACGAGGCATTTGAGTTGTTCAACTTAGAGTGTGTGGGCTGCTGCTAGTGGAGCGCAAAAGTGAAAATTTGTTAGAAAATGCGAGTATTGAGCTATTATTTATTTATGCAGCGCTGATACTCCGAACTAAATATATTGGGACTATATGGTGCATTGGTCTAAATACTTATTTCGAAAAATCGTGATTCCGGTTCGCTTCGCTTCAAATGTGTCATCAGCTCGTGCTTCTCAAATTTTGAAATTTTACTATGTACAGATAATCTCAAAATGAACGCGATAAACTAGTGCCTTAGTGCACCCGAAATCATCCCAATTTAAAGGTTATTAAATGCTCTCACTCTTCTTTTACCCGAAAGCAGGGTGTGTTCAAAAAGTATCGCAGATTTTGTGTTTTTTCAAAAACTATTTATTTATACATTAACTCTTTTGTCCCCCTCAAAGTAATCCCCATGAGACATTATGCACTTGTGCCAACGTTTTTTTCAATCTTCGAAGCACTTCAAAAAAATTTTTTTATCTTGTTCAGCTCCTCCTTCGATGTCGTCTTTATCTCGTCAATCGTAGCGTAGCGTCGTCCTTTCATGGGCCTCTTCAGTTTCGGGAAGAAAAAAAATACATAGAGGATGAGATCTGGGAATACGGTGCCTGTGGCATCATTAGTGTGATGTTTTTGGCCAAAAAGTGTGAGCAGAGGCGTTATCGTGATGCAAGAGCCAATTTTTGTTCTTCCACAAATCCGGGAGTTTCTGGCGGATTGCTTCGCGTAAATTGCGAGAAACTGAACTGAGCAGGGAGAGGGGTGATGAGAGGCGGATGTGGATGAGATATTGAGTATTCTAGGTGTTAATATTATCTCGGTGCTGCTTGGCTCGCCTTTTTCAAACTTCCAATTTAATTTCAATTTCCACTAATTATAACTAAATTCTTCTAGTCGACATACTTCGTATGCTTAACTATATAAAATATAATTGAGTCATACATTAAAAAGCAGTGCTTAGAAAATTTTCGTGCTTTTCAACTCCAGTGCCCTCATTTAAGGATGACACTTTTTTCCAATTGAATTAAGTAATTTTTGTTTTTTTTTTTTTTTTGATTTTCTTTTTCGTTAAATTATTATTATTATTGTTTGTTTTTTGGGTTTGCAGACAAATCTTTAAAAATCCTTATTGATGTCCATTTCCCAGAAAATTCTATTGTTCCAGTCTGTAACAAAGGCGCGAATCGGCAGGAGGGGTTACCTGCGATGACCTTGACACCTGTCCTGCCCGTCAACAGAATAAACGGGGCAATCGAGAGCTGTTCCCCTTTCAAATCTCCAGGTATCGATGGTATCATGCCAGTAATGCTTCAGAAGACTAAAACCTTGGTGGTTCCCGTTCTTCAAAGGATCTTTTTGGCGTGTATCTCGTTAAACCACGCTCCTGCAAGTTGGAAGAAAACGAAGGTGGTCTTCATTCCTAAGGTAGGAAGGAGGGGTCACGTCTTGGCCAAGGACTTCAGACCCTAAGTCTTACCTCCTTTATTCTCAAGGTGTTCGAAAGTGTGATCGACTATCACATTCGAGAGCACTTTGAAACCAGACTCTCACCAGCCCAACATGCTTACGGACGCTTACGCAACGGGAAATCTACCGAGACAGCCTTACATGAGGTAGTAGGGACCGTAGAGAAGTCTCTGGAGCGAAAAGAATTCACTTTGGTGGCCTTTATAGACATAGCGGGCGCCTTTAATAATGTTACGGCTGCGTCAATTGTCACTGCTCTAAATAGGCTAGGGGTAGAAAGACCTATCTACCTCTGAATCTCATCCCTGCTTGGTGGTAGGCAAATAAATGCTGTGGAAGGAGGGGCTAAAATCACTAGATTCGTACATAGGGGTACACCGCAGGGCGGCGTCCTCTCGCCTCTCCTTTGGCTAGTAGCGATGGATGAAGCTTTAAGTCGCTTGAACAGGGGTGGGGTAAAGGTAGTGGCATATGCCGATGACTTGGTCCTAATGGTCTCAGGACCCTTCCCATCAGTAACGGCTGAAATTTTGGAAGGTGCACTGGCTACACTCAGTAGTTGGACTGCCAGTTGCGGTCTCCGAGTCAACTCTGATAAACCGGAGTTGATGCTATTCACCAGAAAATACAAGCCCCAACCTTTTAAGCTTCCAAGACTAAACAACCAGTGTCTTATTCTTTCATCGGAAGTCAAGTATCTTGGTGTAATACTTGACCCCAAGCTCCACTGGTAGCTGCACATAGAAAATCGAGTTAAGAAGGCCAATATAGCCTTCTACGCCTGTAAATCTATGTTCGGAAAAAAATGGGGTCTCAAGCCACGTGTCGTACTTTGGATGTACAACTTAGTGGTTCTGCCAATTTTGATATACGGTTGCCTAGTTTGGTGGGTAGCTCTTCAGAAGGGCTACAACACCACTAAACTAGAGAGAGTGCAGATAACTGCATGTGTGGGCATCACTGGTGCTTGTAGAACATGTCCCACTGTTGCGCTCAACGTTATTCTGCACTTACTTCCTGTGGATCTGCAAGTTAAGTCCATTGCTGCTCAGAGGGCTATTAGGTTGAAGGAGATTGGCCTCTGAAGACAACTTCCTGTTGGACATAGTAGCATCTTGAAGCAGATCTCCCCTTCATTCTCTGTTCTTCGCACTGATCTCTCCATCCCCAAACTGGATTTTGAGGGTTTTGCTAGGGCTATCTTTCCGGGCAGGCAAGATTGGAAAGAGGGGAGATTCGGTAGGGATATAGATACCTCTGTTTTCACTGACGGATCCAAGATGGAGTCTGGAGTGGGAGCGGGGGTTTACTCTAAATCAGCTAGCATTTCTGTCTCCTTTAAACTGCCGGAAATAAGCGGCGTTTTTCAAGCAGAGGTCTTCGTTGGTAGGGAGACTTAATATTTTTCCAATAGTCAAGTTGCGATCAAGGCCCCGTCGTCGCCGTATCGCAGCTATCTTCTAGTGAACTCCTGTAAGGGGGAACTCAAACGTATCGAAAGTGCAGGAAATATTTCCCTTATCTAGGTTCCTGGGAGATGTGCCTCATCGTGTGCTATTTCGAAAACACTATAGCCTCAATACAATAGAAACAGAACGCTTAATGTATTGGGAATCCCGCGCCATTGAACTTCTAAACCGATTGCGGTGTTCACTGGTCACTGGGTGATCGGTACTCATGCGGAGAAGCTTGGAATTCCGTACAACCCCTATTGGAGAAGCTGTGGGGATCCTGCAGGGAAAGAGACTGTGCAACACTTTTTCTGCAAATGTCCGGCTCTGGCAGCTAGGCGCTTGAGATTCTTTAGCGTGCCCTTCGGAGATGACTTGAAGAAATTCTCCAGCCTTGATCCCTTTTCTCTCCTCCACTACATCAACAGCACTGGATGGCTGTAGAAGGTTTTCTCTTCCCAATAATTTTTCTTTGCACTGGTAATGGTCCACATTATGGTATCAAAACGGCACGTAAGTGCTACTTGAAGTATACCTGAGGTACTCTTGCCATCTTACCTTCCTTACCTACCTTTGGTTTTGCAAATATCAAAGAAATTCTAATACTTCCACTTGGAATATCTTCGGAGTCCAAACGGCTTGATAACCACCCTATTCTCTAACTTGAAGGGCAGCATAGAAAATGAAAACACTTTTTTGGTTCAAAACTTTGTTGTTGCTTAAGAGCAATGGAAACTCTTTTACTTAAAATACTTGTTTGCACTTGTCCAACAGTAAAACTGCTGCTACGTCATCCCTGCAACATCATGACAACCATGCCCTCAAAAAAAACCAATTCAATGAAATTATTTGTTAATTATTTGGCAGCCAATCTAACAATTAAACTATGCGTCATAGCGACAGTGAGCCAACCAATGAGTTAATGCATCAAATAGCCAAGTTCACTAAGTCATGAGACGCACAACCACATTCACAACACTACAGCCATCGCCATCGGCATCGCCGCCTCCAATTACACCATGCGACTTAGTTTGTTGACAAGAATTTGTCTGCTGATCTCAGTGATTTTAGCTTATCTTCAGTGCACTTTACAAGATTTCAAACCTAAGTCACGGCATTCATTTGAAAAGTGATTCGAAATGAAAAACATGTGACGCTGCCAAAACTTGCACGACTACACACACACACACACACACATAAACCCAGTTGAGTGACGGGTGAGCGCTTGTGATTTACGGGTGAAATTTGACCAGCCCTGCAGTAAGAAAGAAGAGGAATGCACACATAAAACAATAGCGTTAAAAAGCATGAGAGATAATAAAAGCAAAAGTCAGAAAACAAAAAAATCTATGGCAATGAACGGCTAATGGATGCGGCCAAATTTATTGCTACGACCAAATGTTGTTTTCCGTTGGCACCAGGCACCGATTGTAAAACGGGAAGTGTAGTTAGGTATAATAGTCACTTACTTGGCCGGTTGAAACATTTTGTCGATTGATAAAATGAAAATTATACGATTACGTAAATATTGTCGTCGCAAGTCGCTTTTTAAGAGGTTAGATAAGACACTAAATTATTCAGGAAACTAAATATCAACAATAACTAATAAACTATCCAAGTTAGTGATTGCTGCAGCCACGATTTAACATTTTTAATATCACAAATATCAGAGCTGGCAATATTTGGGAAAAAGGCTACAAAATATTTGATGGTTTTTTTATGAAGCCCTTTTTTGGGGCAAAAACGCACTGGGAGGTTAGAAATTTCCTGCTGAGGGGCGACCGCTATTAGAAATAACTTTTTTCATGTTGGTGTTTCATGCACAGAGATTCATACCTAGGCGCTTCCGAATGGTAGTTGCGTACCATACCATTCGGCTGGGGCGGCCGCTTGTACAACAGACATAAAATACATCTTTCACTGTAGCCGGTACAGAAAGCCAAAAAGAGGTTTTGGTGAGCTGAGCACACCTCACAACCTCAGTAGAACTAGATAGGTTTCATCAACTCCCATTGAATAATCGGAACTATAGGCACAATTTTTTGATTGGATGATGTTCGTAAGTATATCATCAGCCTTAACAACCGCGCTGTTAGTTCTGCGTTTTCCAAACTGGACAAAAAAGCAAAGCGAATGGGTTTAGTAGTGAACGAGGCCAAAACGGGGTACCTCCTATCTTCAAACAAACAGAAGGTGCGCTCGCATTTCGGCACCCACGTCACTGTTCACAGTTACGGTTTGAAGGTCGTTTGTCCGGAAGCCAGCATTAACACCGACAACAATGTCAGTCTGGAAATCTACCGTAAAATCTCTCTTGCCAACAATTGCTACTTTGGAATAAGTAGACAACTGAGTAGTAAAGTCCTCTCTCGATGAACAATTCTGTCATCATTACCGCCTTAGCATATGGCGCAGAAGTTTGGTCGATCCATCACTTGGAGTATTTGAGAAAAAGATTCTGCGGAAAATTGTTGGATTTTTGGATGATGGTGACGGCGACTATCGTAGACGATGGAACGATGAGCTGTATCAGCTTTACGACGACACGGAAATCGCGCAGTGAATAAAGATCCAGTGGCTTCGTTGACTGGCTCATGTCGTCCGTATGGAAATACATGCGCCGGTTCTGAAAGTATTCGATACGGTACCAGCTAGTGCTAGCAGAGGAAGAAGAGCAGAAGAAGGCCTCCTTTGCGTTTGAACGATCAGGTTGAGAAGGACTTGGATTCACTTGGTGTGCTCAAGTGGCGCCGGTTAGCACGAGAAAGAAACGACTGGTGTGCTTTCTTAAACTAGTCCGAAATCGCATAAGTGGTTATCCTGTCAATTAATAAGAAGAAAAATAAGGCATTTTTTTATAATAGTCGAACGTCATCTCCTAGTCTGGTAAATTGGAACACTTTCCGTGTGTCTACCAGCCATAGCTAAAATCACATCTGAGGCTCTTGAAAAAAAAAAATATTTCTCGGCACATCGACCAAAAAAGCCACGGACATATATGTATAAATTTGTTATTGTACTATAGCAGAAAATTTTATTCAAATTTTCCCACATCCAACGGTTTATTAATCACTCATCCGCCCCGGTAGCTGCTAAATGAGTAGCATAAATGTCTGCTCAAGTTCACTTATCACAAAATATAGATTCTGATTATTCGTGTTTATTTGTTTAAATTGTCGGTTTATGTTCCTGGTATATACTCCTCCTCATACTTGTGTTTATTTTAGTGCTTATTAAAAAATTTGTAGAGAGAAGATGCTGCGGTTGATCGCTGGTGTAAAAAACAACCTGCAGTGAATTCGAATTCCTTTTCTTGTGGCAAGTGCTAACGTATTATATCAATCAAGATAATTTAGCAGAATAATAAACATTTTACTAAGCTGATAATAATAACAATAAGAAATTATTTGGTTTAAATATGCGCATATTTTTTATGAGGAATTTCCGTGGCTGTCAATCGGCAAATATTTCTGTTGCTGTTATTTTGCCACCGCTCATACCCGAGCGCGGATGATAAGCAGATTCTGAAAATGAAATATATTTTTCATCATTCTTTTACAGATTCATATAATTTCCGCAATATCAGCTCACAGTTTTAAAATCGGTAATAAGGTAAATATTTTCATTTTTAAGTGGCGGGTCCCAAATCCAGCGCATAACCAGATTCTGCGTAAGATTTTTGGACCTTTGCACGTTGGCAACGGCGAATATCGCAGGCGATGGAACGATGAGCTGTATGGAACGATGAGCTGTTTGATGTGGTACCAGCTGGTGGTAGCAGATGAAGAGGAAGGCCTCCTTTGCGTTGAAAAGATCAGATGGAGATGGACTTGACTTCACTTGGTGGCACGAAAAAGAAACGACTGGCGCGCTTTGTTAAACTCGGCCAAAATCGCGTAAGCGGTTATCGCGCCAATTAAGAAGAATAATAAGGAAAACGCTAAAATGCTCGGTTAGTATGTTTTTAGAAAATCTTGCTCAAATCTGCATTCCACTACGTTTTCTTAATAATTACTCTGGACCGTACCCTGTTCAGAAATGAAACTTTCAAGGCAGACAAAGAAAGAAAGAGAGACCCGGGAGAGAATGAGAGAGAGAGAGATAGAGAGAAAGAATATATCTCTAAATAAATTCACAACATTTACAGAGAATACAAATATACAAAATTTACAAAAAACGAAGAAGGGTCGACCGGTGTAGGTAAACGTAGGACACAAACCGTGGCAACAACGCGAATTACTCCGAGCGTTTATCACTCGCACAAACACTGCGATTCCAGGACCGCAGCAACGGCACAAATTACCGCAAGGCAATACCATTAAATCCGGCGCCGGAATGGATAGCACTTTATAGTACGCACAAGTCCTAGCCACGAGATGAAAATAAGCGCCAAAAAGTAGGCACCGAAAAAAACGCGAAAAAAATTGAGACCAAGAAACGCCCCAAACAGTAGGCACCAAGGAAATATAACGCCAAAAAGGAGGCACCAAGAATATATTTCCTACACGTTTGCACCAAAAAACAAGCGCCAAAAAGTACGCAGTGTTTTTTCTCACTACGAATTAGCAACCACAAGGAAAAATAGCCTAAAGTGTATCTAAGATATATATAGGGTATAGTTCTCTCTCTCCTTTTCTTCTACGTTATATCTTTTTTCTCTCTCGCGGAACGGAAATGCCCAAAACGTTGCATGGCCTTGAAATTTTACTCTCCATTCTCGCTCGTCCATCGGTGCCTAAGAAGTTTCACTTCAAAAAGTGATGAAAAACACAAGACTAATGTAGGAATTATGAAACATGAAAAGCTGTAGAATATTGATACATTTGCCATTTTGTCTCTAAACGTTACAATTTGTTTTGCAGTGTATTGAAGCTTGACTAATTTGTGGTCAAGTGGCTTTAAATTATTATATATAAAAAATCCCACATAAAACTACTTTTACAATTAATATTGTCTTTAGTCGAATAAATAAAGGTTGATGATGCATATTTTCGTAGAACATTTTAAACTAATATTTCATACACGTGTTGGTAATTTTTACTAAACTTTTTTTGAAATCTCCAAAATATTAAGTTTGTATGGTCGGTGGAGGATTAAAATGTTCAGTTGAAAGTTTCTCAGGCGAAAACGGAGTGGGATAAAGGAGTTCTGTTGCATAGGGTTATTCTACCATAATTTCCAGATTTCACAGTTCTTTTGAGTCAGTGGTTTTGATAGGTGTTTGTAGTTTTAATTAGAATCGTGGGAAAATTTGCAATAAATTTAACGCACTGGTTTGAAAATTTTTCGCAAGTAAAGATTTTAGGGTAAGTTTGGTTGTTGTACTTATATGATACAAATAAGCAATCGATCAAGCAACAACTCTGTAATTACATTTGTCTGGCCAAAATTTTTTGAATTAAATATAAATTAAAAGAAAAAAGTGCACTGCTGTGAACGAATTCAGTACATCTTGCGCTCTATTTACTTGTGACCAGGAGACTTCATCGGCAAGCACTAGAATTCTTGATTGGCTCGAAAAAATATCTTAAGATTTCTCCTACGTTAAATCAAAAGAAATAATTATCCCTTTCCTCTTTTTCGCTAAATTCGAATTCTTACAATCTTGTGGATTTGTTAAAAAAAAGTTCGGTGTAAAATTTTTTTTGACCTTTCAAGAGAAATATGGCTACTTGTGAGCAGGTAGGTAGGTAGAAGTGGTACTAGGCCAGTAAACCAGCGTACTTAGACCATTGACGATCCATTATGGATAATGCATTGTGGACAACTCCATGGTCTCGGATCGTAAAATGCACTATTCTGGTAGGAGGCAACGGGTGAATGAAATTGTTGTGGTGCGATGGCGCCGAGGCCGAAAGGGTTGATGCGTGACCAGCATTTGGAATTCGAATATATATACAATGTATGCCGCATTAACAAATGGGCATCCGACAATGCAGTACATCTTTATCAATTATGTGGATACGGCTAAGAATCTTGGAATCATTTGTAGCCAAAGACTAACATGGGATAGTCACATGTATTGTAGGCAAGTTGTACCGGATGCTTTCGCGTTCGGGACTATACAATACTTTGCTCTTTTCTTACCTTGCTGACACTATCTACTTTCTGTTCCGCTCCCTCAATTCAGACCCCTCTTACTTTTGCCCAAAATCCACTACTCGAAAGTACTTGGGTAAGTGGGTCAGTGAGAAACTCTAAGCTTCTCGCTCCTAGATACAAAACACTAACGTCAGAAAAACAGTTGTTGGTGCATGAGACCCGACTTTGGAATTATCTTACCCACTTAGTATCTGCAAGTGGACACTTAGACGCGACCTTCAGAGATATACAAGGTGAAGTCGAAACTTTGTTTTGAAATCGGTAAAACGTTTACCGAAATATTTGAATTGATGAAAAAAGTGTATGGCAATGGTTGTCTATCTCGTGCTAGAGTTCGTGAGTGGTTTACACGTTTCACAGATGGTTGTGAGAACATAAATGACAATAAACATACGGGCCGCCCAAAATCTGTAATCACCGAAAACTACATCGAAATTGTTCGTAAATTTATCAAAAATGAACCGTAATCATAGATGAAATTCATGGAATCTGAGTTGAATATCTCCAAAGCATCGATTTATCGCATTTTAACTGATCATTTGGGCTTTCCAAAGATCTGTGCACGTTTCATTCCGCACAAGTTAACTGAGGACCAATAATTGCGCAGAATTCAACATTCAAAAGACCTCATTAAAAAACGGAGAAAAGACGAGAATTTCCTCTACATTGTATTATAACTGGTGATAAAACGCGGTGTTTCCAACATGAACCTGAAACTAAGCGTGAAAGCGCCAGTGCTGGAAAGCCCCAGACGAGCCACCACCCAAAAAATCGCATTAAGAGAAGTCAAAAATCAAGTCGATGCTCATTTGTTTTTAGTATTTCAACAGAATTGTCCACAAGGAGTTCGTGGCAATGGGCAAAACCGCCAATGCTATTTTCTATTTTGGCGTTTTGAAGCGTTTGTTGCATCGCATTCATCGAGTTCGCCCTGAGTACCGAGAAGGAGGAAGCTGGCGCGTTTTGCATGAAAATGAACCAACTCATCGATCCACTCTTGTGACTGATTTTTTGACCAAATATTGCATTTCAACCATCAATCACTCATCGTATTCGCCTGATATGGCTTCCTGTGACTTCTACCTATTCGGAAAATTGCATTTGGCTATGAGAGTAAAACGTTTTACGTCCGTAGAGGCCATCCAAAAGGTATCCTAAAGGACATGCCGAAGGCCTGAAGAACAGACTTGAAACACTCTTTTGAAAAGCTTTTAGATCGCGCAAACCGGCGCATTGAGTCCAGAGGTGACTCTTTTGAATAAATAAACTCGAAGTTATCAGAACAAAGCTCCTGTCGTTTCTATTTTAGCTCAGTCTGGTTTATTTTGGATTTCACCTTGTATAAGCTCTAAGAATGATAATATTAATTCATAAGAAATTTTTCTCTATTCTTTAAAATTTAACTTATTTCCTTTTTCTATGTGATTTAAAATATATTTGTTTCAGTTTCCTGATATTAAAATAAAAAAATCAAATTCTCATTACTAATTCTTCAGGTAAAAAATGTATAAATTCTTCCCTTTTTTTTTGCAATGCCTTCAAAACAGAAAAAAATAGTAATTACTTTCCACGTGACTAATTTCCATATTTGCCATTGCATATTTCATTTCCACAGTCAATGCACAGCTAACACTTAACCCGCCTCACTCTCTCATACATCCGCTATGGCATTTCATATTTCACACACTCATCAACGCTTAACACCATCTGTTTTCGGAGAGCAGAGTGCAGCACAGCAACATATCGCCATAGTTTTTACGCCAATGACGTCAAAAGTGACACAATAACCTCAAAAAGCAAGCATCCACTCAGCAGAGGAGTAGTAAAACAGCAAAAAGAAAAAAGAGAAATAAAAAAGCGGCAGCAGCGGGATTTCAAGAAGTCGCATTGCCATGGCATAAAAATGTTGCAATCAGATGGTGAAAAAGTATCTAAAATACTTATACGTTAGCAGCATGTTGCTAACACGAGTGCGCATGCCTGAAATTATTTAAGTTATGTTGATTTTGTTTGAAAATGTATTAGTATATTTTGATATGTATGAGTGTGAGTATAAGTGTGTGCTTCTTAAATAAGCGCATAAAATTAAATTGGCTTTGCAACATGCTGCACACGAATAGCGGAAGCAATTGATAATGTTGCTGCAATATGTTGAGACCAAAAATGTTGCAAAAGTAAGCAGCCACATAGGAAATTTAATAAACGAAAATGTTGCATCGAAACTGAGATGCCAGTGGGGTTGGAATGTAGCTATGGACATACACACTGGTTTTTTAGGAATAAATATTCAACACTTACTCAGTCTATCAGGTTCATATACTTTTCCAAAATGTTCAAAAACTTACCTGAAACGAAAAAAAAGAATTTATTATAGATTGCACAATAAGATTTATATGAAAATTTGTATATTGCTTTAAAATAAATTAAGGTCAATTATATAAGGTGGTGCAAAATTAATCACCCCATTGGAAGATTAATCATTTTTGCGTCATAATAATGTCGCGTCATAATAAATGTCGTACTTCAATCATATTGTATAAAAAAATTATTGCATAAAAAAATTATACCTCTACTTCTACGCTGACCTCAATATTGATGGAAGTGATCCTCTTGACAATCTCCGAAGCTGAATGCAAGTCGATGATACGCTTGTGGATTCCCATATGAAATCGATCCCAAGTTTTGGAACCTTCACCACAGGGGGTCTTATGTGTTGTGATGCGTAAACCAGACAGCTGCAGTATACAACCAGACCAGCAATGGAGCGCGTAAAGGTCAAAATAAAGATTTGCAGCACTCAAAATTATATTTTTTATATGGGGAAAAAAATATTTAGAATCAATATTGGATGATTAATTTTAAATATATATATATATATATATATATATATATATATATATATATAATTGGCGCATACACCCTTTTTGGGTGTTTGGCCGAGCTGGTCCTCCTATTTGTGGGGTGCGTCTTGATGTTGTTCCACAAATGTAGGGAACAAGCCGACTCCGAACGGCAGATATTTTTATGAGGAGCTTTTTCATGGCAGAAATACACTCGGAGGTTTGCCATTGCCTGCCGAGGGGCGACCGCTATTAGAAAAATGTTTTTCTTAATTTTGGTATTTCACCGAGATTCGAACCTACGTTCTCTCTGTGAATTCCGAATGGTGGTCACGCACCAACCCATTTGGCGACGGTGGCCGATTTTAAATACGATTACATTTTGAAACTATGTATAAACCTGTAAACATAACACTTTGCAGGCTCAAACTTTAGACAAAAGCTTTTATAAGTAACTTTACTTATAGAAAATAACGCAAGAAAGAAACTTGGATGAGGTTTTGTGAAGAATGGAAGAACACTTTTGAATTTTCAAGACATAGAAAATGTATCTCTAAGCAACCTTGCAAAGCAAGCCTTTTGCAAAAACCGGATGCCAGCTTCACAGGCACAGAGCAGGAAACACTTCAGTATCTCATGCAAACACAGTTTCTTGGATGCCAAGAATGGACGAACAATGTACAAAGTTCTAGCCCCTCCGGGATTCAGCTAGATGAACTTGCAAGCGAAATTATCTGTGAGACTAAGGTGACCTAGGCGGTAAACTCCTTCCAACCCTACAAGTCAAGAGGAGCGCAATTATACCAATGATGTTACAGCAGTCAATAGGAACGATTAATACAGGTTTAGTTAAGATCATTAGGGAATTCCTATCTTCAGGGTATATGCTTTATTCATGAAGAGGAGGTCTTTATTCCCAAAGCAGGTAAATAGGCGCATAATACTTCAGACAAATTAGAAGATTATCTGACCAAGTCTTAAATGAAACGCTCATTACCATGAGCCAAAAATGAGTCGAGATAGTTCCATATGTGGGCAATGCAGTCATGCTGATGGCAGCGAAGTTTGTCTTGGCTTTCAGCAGACTCATGAAATCAGAGTTAAGGGATCAGTCCAGTCTCTAAGGGGCGACTTCAAATGGTCTATTGGTTAACTCATCGACGACCACACTAGGCCTGTTCACTAGAAGATACCCAGTTTTCAGTTACCGTCAGCGGTACACCGAGGAAAGGATTCAGAAAGCTTGTAATGCCCTCTTTGTCTGTAAGAGGCAAAAAATGTGCTCTAAAACCATATACATATATATATATTTCCTTTTACGCCCTTGGAAATTATAAATAAATTTTGTTTTTAATTGGGCTTGTTTTGTGAAGTAATGAGCCCATAACTATTTCAAAATGAGAATTTTAAGTTGTGACGGGTCCATCACCCCACACAGCTCTCTCATAAACGCAATCGAAGGGTTTATAGTTTACTTGGTAAGATCATTCATTCCGAGTCCGACTAGTACTTAATAGCTGCGAGTCCAGACAAAGTACGCGTGAAGAATTCGTCGCAAAAGCTCCACGGCATTCGTGGGTCACTTTTAAAGTCTTCGCTGATTTGTACATAAGTTCATGGCTCACCAGCTCAAAGGGAAAATGTACATCGATAATACGATGAATCATATAATACTGCGTCAGTGAGGTGGCTTTGAAGATAATCATCAAATCGGTAAAGAAGACGTCACAGTGAACAAGCAAGCGAAAGCAAAAAGATATACCCAAGTACTCCGAGTAAATACATCACCCGATATGCCCATTGAGCGACACCATAAAACTTCACTTTGAACAAAATCCAAATGCAAATAAATTCTATGTAATCTTCCGCCAATCTTAGTAATTTATAAAATGTGTAGCGTGCCATTGAGTGTCCTTGCTAAAAATAGTTTTGATTTAGCTTCACAAATCTATTTTTAGGCGCCTGAGCAGAAGAGCGCAATGAACCGATCAAACGCCCCGCTAACGTGTGCAATTCGAGGTCAACTCATGACAAGGCGCAGGTTGCATTAGAAAGGCCAATGTATGGCAGGAATGACAGCACAACGCGGAAAGAAGGCACCGCTAAAGGGCTTCACATTTGCATGTGCTCACATCTAAATACATATCTACATACATATATATATACGTATAAGGGCATGTATTCAGCTACGGAGGGTGTGTACAAAAAACAACAACAAAAACAGCAGCGACCTGCTGACCTCCTTTACTTCAGCAACACTCTAAACGCAACGACAATTTAACATCTTCTTGTATTAGTGACGTCAAGAAGCGACTAGGAGGTTAGAAAGATTTGAAATTAATCCGAAATTGAGAAGAAAGTGTAAGAGGAAGAGTGTGGGAAGATAATTTCGAAAATATTTCTCGCTTGTGGATTTGCCTCACACTTCACTAGGTGCAAAAAAGCGTACATTGCAGTAGATGATTTTCACTTTTCCAGCTGCAGCTTAGGAAAACGAATTTCTTTAAAAAAATTTAAAAGTTTCAGTACAAATATTTCAAATAAAAAATTCAAACCACACCAATTGTAAACTCGTACATTTGTGCATACATTTAAAGTCGTATTAACAGGCGACATAAGTGTACTGTGGCGCCATCTAACGCATGCTTTGTGCAACTCCAGTAATGGAAACCACAAATTTCGCCTATTCCGGTGCAAAATTTCCTCAATAAAAATTTAACAAAAAGGTTCAATTATTTGCTCTTTTTAACAAAATTTCCTATGGAAAATTTCATGTATGGAAAAGCACTAAGGTTTGCTTGGGGAGCTTTATTAAGCTAATGTGCGCAAGTATTGTGTGGATATTGAGCGAGATACTCGCCCAGAAAGCTCACTCTCTCGCACCAATTTTTGTATACACTCACTTTGACCTCTCTCGCATTTTTCTCTGGCTGCTTGCGCTCCCATGCTTGGAAGCTTTTAAATTATTACTCTCAGCGCACTAATTCGCTAGTCTATTCTCTTAATTTTGTTACTGTTCTGCTACTTATTTATATCTACTCTTTAGTAGAACAGCTGCGACAGCAGCAACAGGAATTGAACGGCGCAGCTATGCTGTTTGTTATTGTGGGTGGTTGTCTGTTTGCCGCATTATACAGCACGTGAGCTAAAAGCACAATAGCCGTGCCGCACGCGGTAAACGTAAAAGTTGTAGCGCCGACATAAAGCATCCTAGGCTAACAAGTTTGAACTTAGCTCAGCAATTGCCACTTGTCACCTTTTATTTGTGTTTTGTTACTTGGCAGCGTCGGGTCGCTGTGGCAAGTCTTGGCCACATACTGAGATATACTCGCATACATGCAACATGCAGGCATTTTTCGTTTTGATTGGATGCGATTGGAGTGATTGGGATTTTTCTATTATATTGTGGTGCTCATTGCCTATGCACTTCTCTCATTATGTTCTACGGCATTTCTACAATTTTGCTTAAAAAACAAAAAAATTTTAAGCGGATTTTCAAGTTATGCTGCTCACTGATGCGCTGTACCTATTCGCATATAACTCGAAAAGTTAATGGACTACGGTTCTGAAAATTTCAGGCATTGCGGGCCATAGTGTCAGCTATTAATAAAAAAATTATGAAATATTTGACTTGGGGTTCCACTTACGAATGGCAAGTAAAATTGGTTTACCAAAAATTTCACACGAAAATATTAAATTGTTTTGCAAAAAAATAAATACTTTAAAAAGCATATTTCATTCTAAAAAATAATAAACAAAAAATGTACATAGATTTAAAAAAACAACCAAAGATATTTTACCTTGAAAACTCCATACCAAAATTTTCATTATTGAAAAAATTTCAAAATTATTTTTTTTTTAACTTTTTCAGTTTACTTCTTTTTATACTCAAGCAAGCCAATATTTTTTTATTCAGAGTTTCCTCAGCCTACCGCACTGTCTCAGGCGCTGTAATTTTCGTGATCAGCGGTCAGATACCCACCGACCTCATGGTCCGGGAACGAATGGATGCGTGGGACTCCAAGAAGAAACACTCCTCACTAGCTTCCCAGAACGGAGATGCCAATCCATGCTGCGGTGGCAAAGCCGATGGGACTTCGAAACTTATTCCATAAATTGACAAATGCGTCCAAAGGAACTTCGGAGAAGTGAACTACTTCTTAACTCAGTTCCTCTCGGGCCACGGATACTTCCGGAGTTACCTATACCGTATGGGCAAGGTAACCGATTTCAAGTGCATATACTGCGCAGCACCGAACGATGACGCTGAATATACGTTTTCTAGTTGTGACAGATGGCTCGCGGAAAGAAATGCTCTGAGGGAGCAGATTGGCGACATCGCACCGAGCAACATCATCAGCAAAAAAAAACAAAATAATAAAAAAAATATTTTTTTTATTTGCTTCCATAAAATATGACACCTGACGTTAAACAATACGTAATTTAATTTACAAAGAGATGGAATGGGAATCGAGCTGATTTAGAAGAAATATACTGGGTTGGGGCATAACTTCGTAGAGTTTTTATATTTTCTTTTATTTTATAACGATTTGTTTGCAGTTTGGCAATGGCAAGCATTCATTCGATAGAACTCCTTCCGCTCTATAAAACTATGTTAATTGAATTTTTGAGGCAGGAGGCAAAAATCAATATTTTTGACACCTCCTATTCCTTGCTTTTCATCGAGATCAAAAAGCTACCAAAATCATAGGCGAGTCTACAGCACGGAAATGGTTAGCAAAGTTCAAAAATGGCGCCTTTGACATCTGTGATACGTCCCGCACTGGAAGGCCTTCTGAATTCGATGAAGAACGTTTCAAATTACTTTTGCAGGAGACCGGTCGCTAAGAACCAATCGTAAAATGGCAGAAAAAATGAACTGCGATGAATTATAAAACGATTCTCAATCATCTTTGTTCAATGGGATTTACCAAAAAATTGAAAGTCTAGGTGCCTCACGAGCTCAACGAAAAAAACAAAGAAAGTCGCCTTCAAATTGCTTCTCAGCATCTAGCCCGCCATCGAGCAACACGCGCTCATAAACAGCGTTTTTCGTACCGAATCGTCACGGGAGATGAGAAATGGTGACTATACATCAACATGAAGCAAAGAAAAGAATGGATGGCTCCAGGAGATACCCCAAAGCCGAGAGTCAAACCGGTTCTCCATCCAAAGAAGATCATAATGTGTGTTTAATACATTTGTAGAAAAGTGCAGAAAACTCTGGATATGATTGACACTTGGTGCTGTGCGAATGGGTTATCGGCAAATCCCACCAAGACTGGCATTCTCTTCTTCACCAGAAGGAGGAAACTTGATGGACTCATTCTGCCTACGCTAAAAGGGTTCACAATCCAGCTATCCAAAGAAATCAAATATCTTGGAGTAATCCTCGATAGTAAACTCCTCTGGAAATCACACGCTGAAACAAAGACATCCAAAGCACTGACAGCCTTCTGGCAGTGCAAGCGTGTTTTTTGGAAAAACGTGGGGTCTTTCTCCTAGCAAGGTCCTATGGATCTACGCGGCTATGATAAGATCTATTATCACCTATGCCTTAGTTGTCTGGATGAGAGAATCCCTCTCGTGGGAGTCAGGAGGAACTTATCGCGACTACAACGCACTGTGGCCATCTGTTACGTCGGGGCTTTCCCGACTACTTCAGGTCCGGCATTAGATGCTCTGATTAGTCTACCACCACTTGATTTTTTCAGCCAGGGAGAGGCCTTCAAATCTGCGGGCTCTAAAACAATGGGAATTGGTACGGCTCCTGTCCGGTATGGGAGAACAAAGTAGGCATGTACTTTGAACCAATGATACTCGCTATGCCGCTTAACTCCATGCTATCCAAAGTCATGCTTGACAAGAGATACAGTGTGGTGCTGCCAGAGGCTCAACTCTGGTCAAACTCAGAAAATGAGCCCGGCAAACACTGTTTTCGCATTATCACGGATGGCTCCAGGACCATCCCGAGCCTTGCTTGACAAGAAATAAAGTGTGGTTCTATGTCAAACTCAGAAAATGAGCCCGGCAAACACTATTTTCGCACTGTACTCTGCCAGCATGTGGAGAGGAAGATGAGACGGCGGACCATTATCTGTGCGTCTGCCCAGCCTTCGCTTGAATCAGGCTTGAGGTCTTTGGCACTGATGTGCTAAGAAGCGACCACCTTGGCTCCTTGGCACCACATGGTCTACTCAGATTTCTTAGTGGGTCGAGGGCAGATGGAACCTGAGTACAGTACAATGGACTTAACTGTGCCTGAGTGCTGTACTTGCTAGATGTCCCGACAAAACAAATTATAGTAATAATGTGTGTTTAGTGGGACTGGAAGGGCATGTTGCACTGAGAAATGCCCGAAAAGAAATGCCTGAAAGGTCAACAAGGAGCTCTACATTGCCCCTTGTTGCACAAGTCGCCAAAGCCGCACACCACGAGCTCGAATGAGAGGTCCTTCAGGGTCCGCCGAATTTTCCAGATCTTGCACCGACCGATTACCATCTTTTTCGCCAAGTGTCAAACCATGGGTGTTACCTTAGATAACAAAGAGGCCTTTAAAAACTGGCTCAAAAACTGCTTTCATACCAGACCAGACGATTTTCGGTAAATAAAAGTCTTCGGTAAAAACGCTACGAACTTATTCCCCAACTTAAATGTTTTTCCTTTATGAAAACTCCGCTTAATTGAAAACTTACATTTACGAAAACGTTTACTTATTTTCACGGTTTCACGGAAAGTAGAGGAACAAAAAATTGTGTGTTTCCTAAGACTGTAGAAAAGAAAAATATTTTGCCTGGCTAGTTTCATATAGAAATATATTTGAGATACTAATCATTTCCTTTCTTCTTTCCTCTGCTTTGTTCAGCGTTTTAAATTTTCCAGCTTTCCATTTCACGCTTCCTCCTCTTTTTGACTTGTTTCCCCCTTCATTTTCGCCCACTCTAAATGCAGTTGCAGCCATGGATGTGCTGTCGTTGCTACTCGTATAGCAACCAATCACCTGCTCAACTGTCGCTGTCCGAGCAATGCCGATGCTACGATTATGACATTGCTGATGATGCTGTTGATGGTATTAGAGTTGCCTATTTACTCCCACACATACCTACATGTTTTTCGTGTTGCTTGTTTTTGCTCAATGTTCGGTGGTGTGGCGTAGAAGCTGTGGTGAAATTATGCTTCAGCTCTACTTCTACATTTATTTGTTTGTCTTACTATCTGTCATAAACTGTTGCTGGAGTGATAAGCAACTTTTTCATTCCGATTTGTGTGCATCCCAGTTATTGTCAAAGACAACAAAACTGCACATATTTTTTTATTCCATTTAGTTATAAGTGTGCACTCTGCGTAATTTTACCTGCGGCATTCTCGTTTACATAACTCACTTTGCTGCATTAAAATGGAATCATTTGTTACTTTCCTGATTGTATATACATACATACATACATATATAACTTTTTAACTGGTCTTCAGTTTGTCATTGCATAATTTTGCAATTTTCAAATACTTTGAGTATTTCATCAGATATGCAAACTAACGTAATTGAAAATTATTTAAGCAATAAGAGTTGATGCGATCTTTAGTAGCCATAACAAAGACTTGGGAAACAGTATTTTTTTATTTAAAATTTCTATAGTCAGCTTGCAGGTACTACTACTACGCAGATATTGAGTGGAAAAAAAAACATTGTCATAAGTTTCGTGAACAATTCAATTATTTTATGTTATGAGATAATTTTCAGCATCGCCATCGCACCACAATTCATAGAAAAAGGTTTACTCAGTACAATTCGCTACTGCGGTCACTTTAGGTAAATGAGAGAAAGTGGCTAAGATATATAATTGCAGATAAGACTGGATTGGGTTGAGTTTTTGATGGCAGTCAGTTTAGCCAACTTACTTAGACTATTAGGTCCGTTGTAGTACCACTGAGTGGCCCAGAGTCTCACCCAATGGTGTCGTTGACGTTTAGGTGTGGTTCACATTCAACAGCGGCACTTGAAATTTAACCACCCCTTGTTAGCTTTTGCAGAAGTCGTGTATTTGCACGCCCATCCTCTGCGCGTGACTGCCTATTAGGCAGTGTCCCGTTATAATGGAAGTCAGTGTGTTAAGACTAAACTTATTTCGTCTCAGCAGAGATTCTGTGCGTTTAGCATTGAAATTTCATTTCAGGTCATTTCATTACGCCGTTTTTCATGCGTAACCGTAGGGATATGCCTCTGCCATTGTTTGTGTATTCATCAATCAACTTGGTGCCGAGTTTGGCTAGTTCATCGGTTCTACAATTAGCCTCAAAATGGCAATGGCCTGGTACCCATGCTAACTTTAAGGGAAATCACTCAGTTAACATAGATGTGTGGCATTTTATGGCTACTTTTGAGGTTGCCGACTGTTTTGTGAATGATTTTATCACCGCCTGGCTATGAGTGAAAATATAAATATCTTCTCCAGGTAACGCGTTGTGCTATACCAGTGTTACGGCTTTTGATATGTCCATTAGTTCAGCGTGAAAGGCACAACAGTAGTCGAGCAGCTGAAAACTGAAGTAGATCCCCAGATGTTCGGAATGTACACTTCCGCTCGCCGTGCCCTCGAGCTTTGAGTCGTCTGAGTACAAGTACAGAAATATTTTAGTATAACATAAATATATAAATCTTTTCCTATTTGATAGTGCGTTTGTTATTGAACTCGAAGCAAAACAGCGGATATTTTGTTCTCCCACTCGATTTTTGTTGCACTAAGCCCCAAAGCGCAAATATTATGACTCAGTTCAAGTAAAATTCCCCAGACGACTGAATTCTTGTAAATTGGTTTGCATTTTTTATTATATATTTTTTTTTCTCTTTTTCTTTTTATTTTTCTTTTCATTTCTCCTTTTCTTCTTCTGTTTTCGATCTTACTGATAACTACCTTTACTTACTCTCTTTCCTTTCCATTGCAGCATTGAAAACGTAAAATTGTACGCGTTCAAATGTATTTTTAATGTGATTTCTGCGACTATTCAAGCGTGAATAAAAGGCAACAAAGAAGTGAGAAGGCAACTTTTAACGAAATTTAGATTGAAGAATCTACTTGCGCCTTAAAACATAAATTTATGTATTTAAAAATGTTGCTGTGTACAAAAATTGTGCTTGACTTGTAACTGGTTCTGAACTGATTCCAATTTGATGAAGTCGGAACAATGGCTAGTTCACATACTTTCTACTTTTTGTCAAAAAAATTGGAGAATTTGGAAATGTTTTTATTGCAAGAGCTAAAGGATGAGATAATTCGGCACATTAACGGCATAGAACCTCAATTATGTCTCAGCGTTATCGAAAATATGAGACCATCGGATGGAGGTGTGCCGCCGAGGCCGCGGCGGCCATTTGGCCGATATTTTGTTCCATATCATAATAAAGAGAAATGACAATAATTTCCTAAAAAAATTGTATTTTATTCAAAGTCAACACAGGCGCTTGAAACTTAAAGAAAAGGAAGAGACGAATCTCACAACTTCTGTGTTATTGTCCTGCTTTATCTGCGCGTAGATTCATTGGAAGATCTGACTACTGCGGAAAGCAGGGGTCTTCTAAAATTTTTGAAAAGTTCACACTGCTTCTAAGAGAGATAAGGTCAAATTCCTCATGCGACAACCCAGTGGGCTTTGAGCCTGAACAACCGCTTCAACCTAACCTAACCTAACCGAACATTCGATAGCTGAACTACTTTTCAACACCCTGCGAAATGTTAGTAGCCAATCTATTATAAAGAGGAAAAAACTAGTTCCATTCGGTCCATGTGTCATGTGTAATTTTCGAAGTCAAAGGATTTAATCTCGACCTCGCAATTACATACTCTTAATGAAACATCTGATTTGGTAGTAATATTTGATGCCGCTTTTCAGTTTCTTAGCCAATAGAGTTTTGATCGCCATTGATTTTAGACAAACATATCTTGCGTTGTACGTAGCGCCTCAAAGATGGAGTCCACCAAGGAAGAAATTCGTCATATTTTACGTTTTTAATATACTTTCTTAGAGGTAAAACTGCAACGAAGGCGGCGGCAAAAATTTGTGAAGTTTATGGGCCTGATACTGTAACGATTCACACAGCACAGCGTTGGTTCGATCGATTTCGTTCTGGTGTAGTAGATGTCGAAGATGCACCCCGTACTGGTAGGCCAATCGTCGTAGAGACTGATAAAATCGTTGAAATTATCCAAAGAGACCGGCATGTGAGCATTCGCTCGATTAGTCAGGAACTAGGTGTAGACCACAAAACCGTTTGGAACCCTTTGCGGAAGATTGGATTCCAAAAAAAGCTGGATGTTTGGGTGCCACACGTGTTGATGCAAAAAAATCTCTTGGACCGAATCAACGCTTACGATTCTCTGCCCAAATGGAACGAACTTGACCCATTTTTGAAGCGGGTGGTGACTGGCGATGAAAAGTAGATCACGTACGATAACGCCAGGCGAAAAAGATCGTGGTCGAGAAGCGGCGAGCCGGCCCAAACCATCGCCAAGCCCGGATTGACCGCTAGGAAGGTTTTGCTGTGTGTTTGGTGGGATTAGAAGGGAATTATCCACTATGAGCTGCTCAACTATGGCCAGACCCTTAATTCGGTCCTCGACTGTGAGCAACTTGACCGTTTGAAGCAGGCGATTGACCAGAAGCGGCCAGAATTGGTCCATAGAAATGGTGTTGTGTTCCACCAGCACGACGCTTGTTCTCACACATCTTTGATGACCCACCAGAAGCTACGGGAGCTGAGTTTTTTGCAAATAAGGAAAGGGGGGGGGGCTTATAAAGGGGGGATAATGAAGTTGCCTTCTAAATGGCAACAAGTTTGCGAACAAAACGGGTCATATGAATCAGATAATTCTAGGTACGTTAAATAAAGCGTCAAGTTTCGATCACAAATACAACATTTCTTTTTCCTCAACCCAATATATTATTTGAAGGGCACATCAGTAGACTTGAACGCATGCTGATAAAATACGAAAATATAGTAAATTAAAATAAACTTGTCTTAGAAAATAACAATTTAACTAGATAAGAACTTACAACTACATTTTGAACTACATACAGTATTTTATTTTATTATCATTTAATTTATTGCTAAGACTCTTGTTGTAATCACACTAAAAATAGTTACTATAATCTACTATATTCAAGGAAATATAGCAAACTAGGTTCAAATTTTTACTGCAAGAATCTTCACCAGAAATATTAGCGAGCCAGCCGGCATATGCGAAGTGCTGTAATACCGCTTGCACGTACATACATTTTTTTTAGTACATGCGCATATGCCGAATTCGAAAGTTCATATATCACATAAATTTGGCCGCACTAGTGGTAAAACGTATGGTAATATGCAAATGGAAGGAAATGAAAAACGAAAATGATTTATGGATGTCGATAAGATGCAACGTGGCATAGCGCAGCGCTCATCGCCATTACTCAACGCAACATGCTGCCGTAGTGTGAGTGTGAGGCTTGTCCTTGAAAGACGCAATTCATATATAGAATATGAAGAAACGGGTTTCAGAACTAGAAAATCTAGTACGGAACCTGAAACAGAATTTTATAAATTTTCTAGATGCTGACTTTTAGTAAGATAAGCAACTGATATTTTCGTTAGGGCTATTGTAAATAGTACAAGGTGGCGCAAAATTAAGCATCCAAATTTGTTTTTCCATAACTGAAATAAAAAAATTTCATTAAATAATAAAAATAACTTAGAGTATAGAAAATCTAAAATTAATTATGAAGCTAATATGAAAACTCTATGAAGTGAAGTGGAAAGTTTTGGTCAGAAGAGTAATAGAAGTTATAGAAATCACAAAGCAATGAAGAGTTAACTTTTATCTTTTTTAATTTTAGTACTCAGAAACTCATTTCTTATAGTCGCATTGTGCACTAATGATTTAATTGCTTCAATAAATATACATTTTCAAAATTGAATGTGAGTGTTTTTTTTTTGTTGTTGTAATATTTTCGTTCATTGGCAACCATATAACCTGACCTGAGCTAGGAAAATTAAAAAAAAGTTAAATAAGTTATGCCATCTTAGAACAGCATGCAACTTTAAGGGGTCCTGGTGGTCTAGAATTTTCAAAAAATATGTTCTTTTTTTTGAAATTTCAAAAGTATAGCTTTTGAGAATATACTGTCAAATTTTTGGAAGTCAGATACGTCACGCGGTAGCAGCAATGGAAAATATCCACTCTGAAAACTTTAAACTCATTTATCTCGGAACGACTTTTTCGGTCTGGTGTTGTCAAAAAAAACAAAAACTATTCAACCGAATAATGAAATTTTAATAGGTAGTTCACAACACCAATGGCGATTACTCGTACTAGAATCATATTATTATTTCAATTATTTCGTATTTTTTTGATTAAAAAACTTAAAAAAACCGATTTATAGAATATTAAATTCAAAACCTCGCCATTTTATCAATTTTTTTTTTTTGTTTTTTTTTTTTTTTATTCTAGTACGCGACATAGCTACAGTCATAGTGATTAATAATTTTTTTGGTTTTTGTGTTTAAGATAAATAGAAGAGCCAAAATGGACAACACCGTTCAGGTCCAATTTTTCGGGGGGGTCATCTTCAGCTCCATTTTTAAAATTATTAAAATTATACATTTTTTTTTTCATTTTTGTATGTAAAAAAAATTAAATAAAACGGCTAAAAACTGTACATATCGTTTTTCATTTTTTTATTGTAAAACAAAATTCCTGAAAATATCCTAAATTTTCAAGCTCTAGACCACCGGGACCCTTTAAGTCTTCTTATCTTTTATCTAAGAAGCCGCAGATGAAGCAAATCTAATTTCAAATGCAAGTTTACTCAACTAATTTGCCTATAGCCTAGACTCTCAGTTCATAACTGTTTAAGCTTTGTACTTAACAGAGTTAAATTAAAATACGCTTTCAGACAAATATTTTCCCAACGTTTTGTAAGCCAGTGTTTACTTTTATATTGAAAATACATTTCTGCAGAAAAAGCAAATAAACTTAAGAGCCAAAGAGAAACCTCCAATTCCAAAAGTGAATTTTACTAACCCTGCTATCCCATCACCACCTCTCCCCGCCCTCTCCCTGCATCTCATCGGTCTTTCCCTTTCACCTCACCTCCTTCACAAAGGTATCACAAAGGACGAATCTTTCTTCGTCCAAGTGTGCTCACTCCTTGGGCAACCATACCAGCCTAACCTAACCCTGCCAATTAACTATTCCTCAATTTAAGGTGCCATTGAGTTTTGTAATTTTTCTTGTTGTCTGAGTGGCTGTTTTTCCAGGATTAGGAAACTGCATGTATTGTTTTTAGAGTCGGGTCTCCAAGAGCGCTATTTTCTATAGTCACTTCGTAGTGTCTAGGAAAACAAGAAGATACCTAAGTTGCAAGTCTCAAATTTCTTTAAAGCTGTTGAGTAAAGGTTTGTAAATTTTATTAATTACGTGTCTGAATTTTTCAATTTCTCTGAGTTTTTTCTTTGTGCAGACGACCTAAAAATTTCCCAAACTATATTACGTTGGGACTGTCTGATACATGCAATCTTCAATCACACCTCAACAGCGACGTGCCATTGTGATACGAATCTACTTCAACTAAATATAAGAAATGTTTTTATGCATAATTTGCTAAGTCAAAGCATTTAATCTCTACCTCGCAACTAGATACTCTTAGCGAAAAATATGATTTGGCAGTAGTATTTGATGCCACTTTTCCGTTTCTTAGTCATTGATTTTCACATTTATACCTCAAAAAATCTTCGGAGTAATGATTTAATATAATTAAAAGCTTGTAATCTTCTTCTTAACAAACCCGGACAAAGATGGTTCACTGAAGTTTTCTTCCCCTACTTTTTCTACAACTGCGACATGTAAGTGGTAAGTTTAGCCTCGCCGCGTGCTTCCTTGCCTTGCATTGTACTGTGAGAATTATGGTTAATCTTGAGATGTTGGGTCGTCCTGTCCCGGCAGTTGTTTGGTATTATTGGTCAGGTCGTACATCACGGTCAGGTCGTATCTTCCTGTACATGAAATACTTGCAGTGATGTAATAGTGAGACTTTGGTTCCGTCTTGATCCGTCAGAAGGGAATTTTTTCAGCCGTAGTAAAGGGGGATACTAGCTCGGCAAACTCATCTGCCTTCTCGTTATCATTGATGTTTCTGTAGCCTAGAGTCCATACTAGAGTGAACTTTTTTGTATTCTCAACTTCTTGGGAAAGACAAAACGGTTAGTTACGAAACCACTTTAAAGCAGGAGTAAAAAATCGCTTTTTGTTCACCAAAAAATCTATTCTTTATTTCACTTTACTTCACCTAACCTAACTATAAATTTTATAGGCAATATAAAAGCAGAAGCAGCCGGAATTCACAAAGCAGTGGATTGATTACTTCTGTAATTACTATAAAGGATGTTCATATCTAACCCTAGAAAGATGGGCCTCGAGCCAATTCAGTGAGCGGTGGATTAGTGCGAAACGTGCAAAGTCGCGAGATCCTTCTGACTACGGATAGGTTGGCGGCGCTCGGAGGAACCTCTAAGGCCGCAGCTCTCGAATTTGGTAGATACCCTTACCGTACATTGTCCGAGGTGTCTATGCGGCGAAGCTTGGGAATGCTCTTTGGAGGATGAGGTGAAATCATCTCAGCATCTTCTTCTCAGCTGCCCTGCTCTCCTCGGGCAAAGGTTTAGACATCTGGGCTCTGACTTTTTCGGTACACTTGCGGATATTGAGGGTTTAAATATCACACATCCGGTGAAAGTTATCAGTAGCTGGAAGGGGTTAATACGAAAGTTAATCGTCACTGTTGGTCGTCATCCTTTAATCCACTGCCCCTTCTTTCTTTTTTCCACCTGTCTGGTTCCTTCCCTTGTCCTTTCCGCTATATGGTATCACAATGGATAAATTTTGAATATTTGTTCAAGTGGGCCCCTCGCTAAGACAGCCATTTATCCTATAGGCCATATGAACTATCCTTTTACTTTTATGAGGTGGAAAATATGTTTATGTGAGCAATTTGTTGAGATAACTGTAGATTTATGATTATATAGAGTATGAGTATAATATCAAAGAATTTGTTTAATTTTCTTTAGCTAAAGTTTCGAAGCGCTTGCTTACGTTTTCTAACATACCATCAATAACTGTCAATGGCCAACTGTGCACACTTCGGACGCTCACGCTTGTATTGTAGATATTTTAAATTGCGCTCAGCTTAAATAAATATTTGCGCTATTCGATGCTTGTTTGCTCATATTTCTTTACATTCGCCAAAGTGGCAATAGTTAGCACCGAAGTGGCGTGCAACATGAATGTGATACTCCATAAATATTTAAAAAATACGCAAATGTTGTATGCAACATATATTTAGATCTGTATTTACGCACATGAACACATGCATATACACATGCATATATCTTTTGTATACATACACCCCGGTAAGCACCAATACTTTACCACGCACAAGAGAGGTCAAATGGAAAATATGCTAACTGTAATTTTACTCTCTAGTTACATTTTAAGTGGTTTTGAGTAAACACACCCGACAAATCTTTGGAAGGCAGTCAAGCAGGTCATTGCTGCTGATCCAAGAGGATATGTGCTTTCAAAGTATATGAATATATATGAGCACGTGTGTGTGTGTGTGTTTATTGAAATGTGAAAATTTCGAACGAAGATATCTAATGTGTATAGCAGTCAGTCGTGGCTGATGATGTGGCTTAACTCTATAAAATGAAAGTGGCTTCTATCAAATAATGCCTGCAGAATATTTAAGAATAATTTCACAAAGAAAGTGAGTTTAGACAAATTTTACAAAGTAAATTTCTACTGATAATAGAATAATGAATACATTTCTATGAAGAATATTTCTTGTTTATTATGAACGCTAAATATTGAATTAAAAATAGTTATTATAGTTTTCAACTAACTTTAAGGGGATGCTGATTTTCTCATGGCTTTGTCAACTGATAGCATATAGATAATTTGATGTTTGCTCTGTAAAGCAGCAGGCTGTGATTGGAAAGTTTTTAATACTTCTAATTCTTCATTTTTTGATTGTTGGCTGCTACATACTAAAAATAATATAATGAAAGTACATTTAGCTATTTTCCATGAGGGAAAAAGTGTTATTCTGAGATCCACCTAGCTCGAAAATTAGTTATGTATGTAGATACTTGTATGAAAATCTTTGTCTATGTTTCTTTTATTGTTTTTTTTTTTTTTTGTGATATTCTACAAAATTTACACTTTAACAATAGAAATAACTCATTTTCATGCGTCGTTATTTGAAGTAAAAAGAAAAAAAAAAACATTAATTAAAAAAGTGATTTTTTTGTTTTCGGCTTAATTCCTTGGCTTATTGGCTTAAGTCCTATCAACTATGTTTATAAGAAAAATTATTCTCGCATACCAATTTTTGCGAGGCTAATGAAATTTAATACAAAAAAAAAATAAATAATTGGCCCCTTCAATTCTGCTACCTGTTTCTTGTTGTTCCACGATGGAGAGACTAGCAATTTTAAGTCAACTCCGAAAGGTAAATATTTTTTTGCAAGGAGCTTTTTCATGGAAGAAATACACTAAACGTGCTGACACTACACATTTCTATTATATAACAAAATAATACTGATAAAAAATAAAGTCCAAGATCAATCTTTAAATAAGTTTAGATTGAACTTAAAAAATCGTTGGCTTTTCTATTTTTTTGTTTTCATTATTTCATTGTACCTAGTTAATATACATAAGTAACTAACGAACAATTTGTTTAGAGTTTTGTGTTAAACGAATGAGTTATGATGCTCTGCACACTTCTTGCAGAGTAGTTGGCTACTGCGGCTTTTCCGCTTCAGTCTTTCTTTCCACTCATTCCGAGCGGTGAGAGCTAAAGCTTCGCTATTACCATGGTGGGAGAGCCTCTACATGTGCGATATGGCATATTTTTTGACTACCGCAGAAAACTGGCTCTATGCCAAGATCACAATCAAGATCGCGAGACAGCATAGCTTAGAACCAGTCGACCAATTGCCTTAAATGTCAATAGCACCATTTCTTTGTCTTTGCCCCAAGTGCTGCCGGCAAGCGATTTGAGGACCTTGTTGCGATTTTGGACCTTAGTGCCAATTGCGGTTGTGTGCACTGGCGGGAGTGTCGACTGATAAATATCATCTATAGCGTGGAATGGCTGACAGTGTCGAAAGCCTTCTGCAGGTCCAACGCTACTTGGGCGGTTTGGTTCAACCCGCGGCTTATCCAGGCGTTTATGGCGGTGAGTGCAGTGGTGGTGCTATGCACTCGTCGGAAACCGTGCTGATGTGAAGCTGGGGCCAGGTATTTCGTGAAGAGTGGGAGTAGGAGGCTTCAAAATGAAGATGTCGTCTGCAAACGAGGGCTGTGGGGCATTTCTGATCGCAAGTAAAAGTTGGTAAAAGATAGGCCCCGATACACTACCCTGTGGAACGGCAGCTTTAATTTTTTTGACTGCGGAGTATTTAATTCGAAAAAAGCGATCTGACAAATATGATTTTAGTAGATTGCAATATTGGATTGGTAGCAATGCATTAATCTTATTAAAAAGACCACCGTTGCACACTTTGTCGAAGGCTTTGGACACGTCAATCAAGACATGTCAGTGCCATACAGTTTATTTATACATTAAAATAACATACATTTTTTTTTTATTTTAATCATTTAAAATGGCGGATGTACAATCAATTCTTCCAGGAAGGTCGCAGTGGGGCTTCTCAATCGGCGGGCATTGTAGCATCGGCGTCAGTGACCTGATTACAAAAAACCAAAAGTTGTTTTATTTATTAATGTCATAATTTCTATATGAATTTAAAAACAAAAAGAAAAAAAAAAATCGGAATAAAATGCTTCAAAAAACAAAAATGAGTTTTGGGACGAATTTTCCTATTATTTTTGCTTTGAAAAAATTATTTTTTCGAAAAATTTTCGAAATGTAAATTCACATAGAAAGTACATAATATCACAAAACAAATGTGTACAAAATTTCAGGGAGATCGGCCAATAACTTTTCGAGTTTTCGTGTACGCCAATTCGAAAAATATATTTTTGAGAAAAACGCGTCTAAAGTTTGAATACAACGTAATTATACCTCTCCCAGCGCTGGAACGCAAAGAATATAGTCGTCACAGTTGAAGATTTATAATATAAGAAATACTTAAATTTTCGTTCTAACAATTTTTTGACATATTCTTAAAAGATTATATTAACATTTTATGAAAAAAAAAAATTTTTTTTTCCAAATTTTACACGTATCTGTCCCCGTAACTTGAAAGTGGCATTCATAATTTTTGTTATCCTTTATATAACATTTTGGCCGAGTTGCTTTAGGATTGCGCTAGTGATTAGATTGAAGTCAGGCGATTTATTTAATTTAAGCTTTTTAATTTATCCACCTACTTCAGCATTCGCTAGCTTTCCTATGACCCACAATTCATAGTTTACTCTAAGCTGAATACTCCGTATAAATTGAGTTTCTATGCATTAAAGAGGAAGGCCAAAAATGCTGTCTATCGACTGGGTTGACATGAAAAGATAATGAAAATAATTTTGCTTAAAATTTCTCAAATTTATTGCTTTCACTTTAGTTATTCAGGCGGAGCAACGTATGTTGGGTATTAGCTAGTTAAGAATATTTTTTTAATTTGATTGTAGAGTACTTGTTCCCATTTTTTTTTTCAATAAGTTGTTCGCTATCAACTTCAAGAGCAAAACAAATGCAGGCTCATGTATACGTATAAGTTGTGAGAAATTGTTTGCATAGCTACGAAACGCTGTTCACCAATAAACGCCAAAGCTGTTTTCTCAGTCCCCTGCTTTGAATGAAAAAACATACTTAGTACTCCTAGTACTAGTACTAAATGGGTGCCAATAAAATTTGCATTCCACTTAGTGTTTTTTTTTTTTTTTTGTTTTGTTTGGTACAAAGTTGTAATTTTCATGGTTTTTATCGATCATACTTTCTCTCACAATTACCGCCTTTTAATTTTTATTTAATTAAACTGTCTGAAGTGACTACCAAAAGCACTAAACCAAATTTTACGCGCCATTAACTACTACACGTGCTTGGCGTTTCAACAAAAAATGTACTTGACAGATAAGCCAGGCAACAAGCTAAGGTTGTGCCAAAATTGGTACGAGGCGAACCCCACAAATATTTGAGTAGATATGCATTGTCCAACAAGGAGCAAAGAGCCGATGAGTTAAATGTGTTTAATTGTAGTGGATGAACATCAGATAAAACACGCTTATATCTATTTTCATTGGCTTTAATTTGTAAGAAAAAGCAGGTTGCCCTTTCAAGCAGACAAGTACACGAAATTATCTGTTTTAGTTGAGACGCAAAAAAAGGAGGTAGGATAAAAGTCGGGAAAGGAAGCGGCGAATTAGAGAAAGAGAGGATGGCTTTTTTTACTCCTCACCTGAGTTTTTAGGCTCTTTAACACAACTAAAGATCCTGTGTTGGTATAAAGTATTTAGTTTTTTTATTCTTAATAGAGCTGAGCTAGGATTGCGATAACATAGTCAAGCAAAAATTGAATAGGTTAGGTTAGGTTTGGCAGCCGCATCGCACAAAGAGACTACGAAATGGGTGCGTTGTGAGCCGCGGGGGCTGGGCTACATTTCCCTTTCCATATTGAACCATCCGGAGCTTTTGACAAAGGGTCAAAGGTTTGTTTTTTCTTTTTTTGTGGTAGGGGAAGATAAAAATGCCAATGATATGTGGGGCACGCTCCCACTAAAACAGACCTCCCTCTTCGGCTGACTTTCACCGCGGGACATTGCATTTGCAGTACATCGAGGGTGGAGCCGTGATTGTGGATAAGATAACAACTTCAAAAGAAACCTGCGTCCAGGCTCTCTACCTATGACGTATGGAGGTTATACGTCGGTGATAGTCTCCATTACTCCATTAAGAAGTAAATGGAACTTCAAAAGTGTGCGGTAATGTCGTGTGCATTACCGTCTTGTCTGCGTATGATATGGTCGTGAGTCATTAACTCAAGCGCCCGTAATTGTTCTCGGTATGTCTGAGTCGACTTCCTCTTGAACACTGTTTCATGTTAGCTTTAGCACTTGTTGGGAAGTTCGGTGTGATCAGACGTAGCACAGGGCGTTAATATTATTTTGCTCTAGCTTGCTGGAAAACTTGCATGCAGCATCCCAGAAATGTTTTGAAATGCATATACTGCCAGTTAAATTAGTCTCACTTGACTGTCTTCCAAGGATAGTGGCTAACTCATCACGTTCTCTTGCGAATCTTGGACAGTAGAAGAGTACGTGTCGTGCGTCTTCAACATTCTCTGGGTAGGTAGGGCAGAGTGGTGAAGCGCAGAGACCAAATCTCGTAGGGCTCGTAGGTCAGCTTGGCTGTCTGATAGAATGCAGATATCTGTTGATGATATTCTATTTATTTCTAACCATTTTAAGCTTCATGAATAGCGTTTATTTCCGCTTCAAAAACACTACAGTGATCCATTAGCTTAAAAGATTCACTGATAGAAAGCTCTTTGCAATATAACCCTGATCCTACACCGATATCCATTTGAGATCCTGAGAATCTGAATAAATAAAAAAAAGCCTGTATTATCCCCTTCTTTCACGCGAAGATGATATTCTTCCACTAATAATGTGATATCAGTGACCACATCGAGTTGGCTTATGCCCTGCAATGAGTCCCATCAACGCTCGTTAATTCTTCCTCTTTTTCAACGCTACTTCTTTGCTTGGATTCTCTAACAAAGGCTGAGTAATTTTGGGTGTTTCGCCAGAGCCGAGAGGAACTCAGTGTATTCGCCTCTCAGTTACATATAAACATCAAATATTTTTTTTTTTATTGTAACCAAAACACGTTAAGTTTGTTAAGCTCATAATTTTCAGATTTACACTTTGTCCAAAAAGTACCGAGAATTGTTCAACAAAACGCAAAATAATTGTTTAATCTTCAAAAATTATTTTGTCGCCTTCATAATAGGGCCAATAGCCTCGAAGCAATATACATATGCCAACGAGTAGTCCAGTAATCAAATCACCTTTTTAACGCGTTTGAAGAGAACTTCTTCAGCTCCTGCAGCGAATGCCCCTTAATGGCCTCTATCGACTCAAAGCGGGGTCCGCGGAGTGGCAACTTAAGTTCTGGAAAAAGAAAAATGTTCCAGGGTACTAAAGCCGGCAAATCAAGTGAATACGGTGATTATTCGATGATATTTGTCGAGTTTTTGGTCAAAGGAGTGTTCACAATATGAGCCTTGTGAGACGGTGCGTTATCATGGTGCAAGATCCATGAGTTTTCTTTCCACGAATTGGACCACTTCCTATACCCATTCTCTCTCAAACGTCGCATAACTTCCAAATAATATTCTTTATTTACGAGTGCACAACACCATGATAATCAAAGAGTTTCGGCTCTTGTATAGTGCCATTCAGCCGCCTGTTGACTGGTTTGTAGTCAAACGCATATACCCACCTGTTAGGATGCGCTGCATGTTAAAGCATGTCTTCAGCCACCTTCTTCCCATGAATTTTTTGAAAAGAATTCAACTCTACTGGAACGAGTCCAGCAGCCACGCATCTTATGCCCAATTGATGGTGTCAAATATTGCGAATTGATTCGTGAGACACTCTAAGGTCACGAGCTACCTCCCTCAAACTTAAATGATGATTTTCCAGCCATAAGCCCACTATTCGTCACCAGTTATGACCCTCTGGAGTAAATTTGCGTCGTCGCGGACAGAGTCCAACATCTCATTAGCAATGTTGATGCGATGCTGCTTTTGGTCGAAATTGAGCAGTTTTGGTACGAATTTTGCGGAGACCCGCCTCATGCCCAAATCATTGAAAAAAATTGAATGGCACGAGCCAATCAACATGTCTAGGTTCTGCATCTTCTCTAACGATGATTCGACGATTGGCCAATACCATTTTATTCACTTCATCAATTTTTTCGTCTGTTGTTGAAGTGATCGGGCGTCCGGCACGCCGGCACGCTTTTCGTCGTTCACACCTTCTCGGCCTTCTGAGAATATTTTGTACCACCGATAAACGTTGCTTTGGTCCAAAGTAGTTTCGCCGTATGGCACAGTCAACATTCGGAATGCATCCGCGCACTTAATTTCGTTTTTCACACAAAATTTGATACAGGTTCTTTGATCCATATTTTTGAATAGGTAAAAATCGAAGACGAGCCGGAACACGCGCAAGCAAAACAGCTGTCAACAATTAACTGAACATTCAAAATGGCCAAACTCATCGGCATGAGTGAGAGACATGAGTACCAACATATCGCCACAAAAAAAACGAAATTCGAATATACGTAACCTGCAAAAATTCAAAATTCGCGATACTTTATGAACACACCTCGTACTTGAATGAGTAACGTGCGCTTTTTAAATGAGCAATTCTTCATATTTTTTTGGCAGAATGCAACTACAGGCTTAATCTCTGCTAATTTAAAAAATGTAATAAAGTTCGAAAAATGTTTCCTGTTTATTATGTGACTTTGCAAACTCCTCTCTATTGAAAGCTAATTCTAGTGGACCAATACAACAGCACTGCTTACCGGTCGAGAAGTATTCGTTCAAGAAAAATAACACCACCTATGAAAAGGAATATCAGACATTTTGGAAAATTGGTGTTCAGATAATAAGAAGTGGGAAAGCAACTGAATGCAATATCAGTAGAACTAGAGTTCGCGCCTACATAAGAAAAACTTCTGGAAAACGGCATAAAAAAGCTGGCATGGATATAAGTCCGAGTCGTTCCGATAAAGTGGAACGCACTGTCATGGGAACGACTGTGAGCGGCTCAAAATCTAATCGGTGCGGCAAAAGCCTCTTACACATCTTCGGCTAGTATGGAACAAAATAGATGTGTGTATGTATGTAAAAGTGTCCACATCATCTTAAAATTTAATTACGTCCAAATAGTGAGGAATTTATGTCAAATGTTGGGGAAAAATAAATCCATTATTTACTCGGTAGATGGCTGTAGTGATCGACATTTCGTAAAGTATCGATCAAACAATGCAAATTTTATGATCGCTGTCATGGTGACATTACGCACTAAAAAAATTCTTTTGCAGTTTTTCTTCTATACCATTCAGTTATGAGTTACCGGGTGTTAAAAATGGAAGTCAACAAATAGAAGCTTTGGTACATTTTACAGTTTTTTTTTTTTAATAATGATGAAAATGCGAGCCAGGCCGCTGAAATTCTGAATGGTGTTTATGGTGTCGATACTGGAGCGGGTAATTATGAGCAATTTTGGTGTCGTCGATTCCGCTTAGGCATTTTTGATGTTCAAGATTCACCTCGTACAGGCAAGCCCGTCGTCGAAAATGTCGATAAAATCACAGAAATAGTCGAAGTTAACCGGCATATTACTAGTCGTAGCACCGCCCAGGAGACCGTGTCAGAACAACCTGTCTGATTGACTAACTTCAAAATAATTTTCAATACTTTTAGCCCAGTGTTACCAACTTCACACTGCTTGTATTTGTAAAACAGCTCATGACATCAATGTCAAAATTGTTCTAATGACAGTTCAATATATTGTTTATAAGCCATGAAAAGCATTAGCGTCTCAGTTTTGTTGAATTTTTTTTTCTGTGATTGAATTCAAACGTAATAGTCACAACCAGCCATTGTTCGTGAGCTCAGTCACCTCAAAGTGAATAAAATGTTTGTGATCGCACTATAAAACAATACAATGATACTGGTAGCATTGCAAAACGCTATGGCGGTGGACCAAAAAAAACCACAACAACGCCGGAAATGGTTCGGAAAGTGAAGGCTCGACTTGAATGAAATCCACGTCGAAGTGGAAAAAAAATGGCCAAAAAACTGAAAATATCGCAAGACAACATTCGACGTATATTGAAAAATGAGCTCAAGATCAAGGCTTACAAGTTCCAAAAAGCACATGATATTTCACCCCAGCGAAAAAAATTCGGTGCGAAAGAGCAAAGGAGTTGTTGCGCTTGCACGAACGTGGCGAATTTCCTAACATTGTGTTTTCTGATGACAAAAAAATTCCCAATTGAGTAGTTCATAAACACTCAAAACGATCATGTTTACTTGACCGAACGCTCATACGAGAATTTGAGCCTACGTATGGCCACTCGAAGCAATTTCCCATCGCAAGTAATGGTTTCGGCCGCAGTGACCGCTGATGGATGCTCTCCAATCGTTTTTATCGAGCCTGGTGTCACAGTGAATGCGACTTATTATCGGGAAAATGTTTAGAAGCTAATTTAGAGCCGTGAACACGCAAACATTTCGGTTGTAGACCATGGACGTTCCAACAGGACTCGGCACCGTCTCATAAAGCTCGTGTGAACCAAGAATGGTTAAAAAATCATGTTCCACACTTCATTTCGTCCACACAATGGCTTTCGAAATCGTCAGACGCAAATCCGATGGACTATTCCATCTAGTCCATTTTGGAGAGCAAGGTAAGGACTTAAAAATATGCCAGTATGGATGCGCTGAAAAAGCGATTATACGAGAATGGGCCAAAATACCTCAAGATCACATTCGTGCAGCATGCAACTCATTTTTGGCCGTTCTAAGGCTATAGTCACGGCATAAGGCGGTCATATCGATCTAAAGTGAATATATGTTAAAATTGTAATCATTTTGGAACAATTTTGTCCTCGCAATCAATAAAAACTAATTTCACACAAAAAAGTTATGGTGTTTTGAATAGGTAACACTTCATATCATTCACCCTGTAGACTTCACTTTTGAGTCACCCTTTACATTTGACGCTTACATCCGTTATTGGCTACTTGGCTGAGTTTATTGATGCTTTTCCACGAATGAAGAGACCTACAGTTTCATTTATATTTATATATACTTACATGTCAAATAAATGAAGAAGGCAAAAAAAATTTTATGTAAAATAAATAAATAATAATTATTAATTGAAATAAAATAAAAAAATTTAAATGAAAAATAAAAAATAATATAACAAATAACTAATTAAAAAAATACGATACAGCTTTTTTCAAGGCGCATTCATTAAAGGTGGTGGCACAAGACCAACAATAATATTATGTACGTTTGATTGTCAAAGCGAAGTATTGGAAAACTAGAAAGCAAATAATGAATTCAACTTGCTTCGTTCGGAGCTGACAGCCACATGGATATGGCGAAAGAAAAAAAAATCAACTGATTTACCAACACCACCTTTAATAGATAGTCTTGGCTTTTTTATTTTAACATATAGAACCTTTTCCCCCATCCCATGCACATAAATGATAAGGAATTGAAGCAATAAAAGTAGCTTTGTAGCCAACTGATACTTAATTAGAAATGCTGAAAGCACGAAAGAAAAAAAATTGCTCACAACTGTGTAGATAAATTTCAACAATATCTCCTATATCTACAGTAATTAATAAAATATGCGCATCACTACGAGAAAGCAAGGAAAAAGAAGATGCAGATGGAAGAGTAAAAGAATAAAAGAAGCAGACTCCAGCAGTTCAATGCAAGCAACAGTGAATGATTAGTGCCTCCAGAGCTTCATACATTGAAAGTTTAATATTATCATCCAATATCCATTTTAATTACAGGAAATGACAAATTGCAAAACAAATTGTATTTCAAAGGTACGTGACGTGCAACACAAAAGCAGATGGAATGTGGAAAGCCTAAGCGGGAATAATAGGAGGGCGTGCTGAGTCCCACGACAGGTGTGAGTACACTACTCAACACGATGATAAATGATTTTTATGACAATCTTATGAATCCCAATAGCCGGCGAGGGTGGCCCATCATTTGGCGTTTAAGGATTGAAGTGCGCAACAGGATGGAAAATTACTAAACAGAGGGCAAGGGACACACTCGAGGGAATATTTGTGTTTAACTGTAAATAAACAGGCATTTAGGTATAGTAAGGTTGGCAAATAAACACAAAGTGGGGCAAGAGATTGGCTGCTTAGGTTTTTTGGGCGTCTGTCAAAAAAGGTAATTTTCTCATTTTCAGAGTGTAATGAAACGAGAAGAAAACAAATTGGAAAATCAGTACGCGATAAAAGGTGGATTAGTATAAAGAAATGAAGAACGAAGCATGCGAGCGAGGCCTAAACAAATAACTATACAGAGAGATTGCATTGCTTACAGTGGCTGATGCAAAAGATCGGAAAGTTTTGAATAACTTTTTCAATAAATAAAAAACAATGATTCTGAGTAATAGAAATCTTTATTCATCCCTTTACGCTTTCCATTGGTTGTCTGTATACTGAATTTTATTTACTCGAAATATGAAAACAAAAAATTATATTACAAAATCAAGGCAACTAGCAGCCGAGGATAATGGCCCTAGTGCCCCAATATTAGAATTGAGTGGAAGCACTATATTCCCACCTGTTTGTATTAAACAAAAGTAATTACAGCGTGGGTTTCGTTTTTTTCACTGCAAAGTAGCAATTTATCGCAAATTTCAAGTGAATATAAGTTATATTTGTGTGTGGATAAGTGAAGGGATTTTAACAAATTTCAATGAAAAACTGACATTTTGCAGATGCTTTCACCTATTTTTTCTTGTTTTTAATTAAACAAGTTTTTGTTGAAATTTGTTAAATATTGTTTCAAACAAACATTTTTGCAGATGCTTCTTTTTTAATTTTTATTAAAATGATTACAACAACACATTAACTGCAAACAAACAGATATTTCAATGTTAAGATAACTTTGATTCTTTGATCGTATAATATCTTTAAATAGGGTTACCACCTAATTTTTTGAAAGAATAAATTAATAACATTATTTAATTAGAGTGCAGGATATGAGAATCGAACAAAAAGTGTTCAAAATAAAGGAAAAAGCTCTAATTAAAATAACTTGCATAAGGCGTTGCCACCTGAAGACGAAAAAAGTAATTTTGACGGTATAGAATAATATGGGTATTACTCAAGTAATGATTAGAAAGTTCAAAATAAAAAATAATTTTTGAATGACGTTGCCACCTATTTGTTTTCTTCTTTTTTTTAATTAAAAAATTGCTTAAAAAATATCATTATTTAATTAGAATGCAAGATATGAGTATCTAACAAAATGAGCTAAAAAGAATGAAAACAAGCAATAACTTGCATAAGGCGTTGCCACCTGAAGACGGAAAGAGTAACTTTGGCGGTATAGATTAATGTGGGTATCACTCAAGTAATGATTTAGAAAGTTTGAAATAAAAATAATTTTTTGAATGAGGTTGCCACCTATTTGTTTTCTTCTTTTTTTTTTAATAAAAAAATTGCTTAAAAATATACATTAATTGCACACAAACAGATATTTCAATGTTAAGATAACTTTGTGCGTATAATACTCGTATCTTTAAATAGGGTTGCCACCTAATTTCACAAAAGTATAAATTAATAACATGATTTAATTAGAGTTCAAGACATGAATATCTAACAAAATGAGCTGAAAAGAATGGAAAAAAGTTTAATTAAATAACTTGCGTAAGGTGTTGCTGATTTAAAAAGTTTTAAATAAAAAAAAATTTGAAAGACGTTGCTAACTATTTCTTTAATTCAGTATAGATATTTAAATAAAGTATGTGCTTCTACTTTTAGAGCTGTATTAGGCGAGCATTTTATTTAGAATTTTTTTTTTTTTGTGGGAACAGACTAGCAAGTGCAGCACTCAGACACAATTAAATCCATTGACTTCCATCCTCGACTTACGAGGAAATCTGAGTAGATCTTGTGGTGCCAAGGTGGTCGCTTCTTAACACATCAGTGCCAAAGACCTCAAACCTGATTCGAACGAAGGCGGGGCAGACATACAGGAAGTGGTTCGCCGTCTCATTCTCCTCTTCACAAGCTGGACAGAGTACACTGTCTGAGATGCCCAACTTTTTCATATGCTTTTCCCCATAAAAAGTGGCCCATCATCAGTACAACCAGCCTACAGTCCCCTCTGGTTAGTGACAGGAGAAACTGCGACAGTCGGTCGGACATGACAGTTAACATCAGTTTTGTCCATCTGCAACCTTTCACAGCCTGCCAAGTTCGCTAACCGTGACTTTGATGGCTGCAGAAGGGAGTGGCAGAACGGGCTCCGAGCCAAGGAAGTAGGCCTCAGAGTCCAGCCTGGCTAAAGAGTCAGTGATCTCGTTACCCGCGATATCCACGTGTCCCGGGACCCATTTTAGCATCAGGCTATTATGTCTACCGACATAGTTCAGCCTGGACTTTCAGGACTCGACTACCCTTGATGTGGTTGTGGGGCTGTCTAAGGCCATGAGCGCAGCAGACACATGTAGATCTGCCTCTCCATCTGTTTTCCACAACAAAGTTCATTGCTTCTTGAACAGAAGTTTTTTTTAGAAGTTTTAAATTTATTTAGAATTTCCTTTATACTTTTACAATGGATTTTGAGTGATGAAAACCTTTATTTTGACCATTGTGCGCTCCATTGCTTGTCTGCTTATGTACTGCAGCTGTCTCGTTCTCAAGTGTTAAATATGATTGGCGTAAGATGCTTTTTGCAAACAATATAAATCTTCTGATAGGGGAATTACTTTTTTCTTAGGGAAATTTGTTTTTGCTAAATTTATTTTTCGCGTACATTTTTTTTTTTTGCCTCTAAATTAATTTTGTGTTTCCATAGAAATATTTTTTAACTCACCTTCGCGTATTAATTTTTGCCTTAGAATATTTTTTTTTAATTAATTTTGTTTTACCTTACAGATATTGTATTTTTTAGCTTAGATTTTATTTGCTTAATAAATTTTTTCATACCAATTTTTTTTTTTTTGTTTAATTTTCCTCGCTTAATTTATTGTTTTTCTTAGCAACTTTTTTGTTTCATTAAATCTTTGTTTTTTGTGCGTAATTAATTTTTTTCTATTATTATTTTGTGCGTAATTAATTTTTTTTTTCCTTGGGATTTTTTTAATTTTTATTTGCGTAATTTGCTTTTTTATTTTATTTTTTAAAGCTTTACGCATTCATCGTTAAAGTCAGTTGATACCAAACCTGTTGCCTATTCTCTTTACTTAATTCTTTTACTCAAATCACCAAAATTTTCTCCTTGCACAAACTTTTGTATTTTGTTGTTGTATTTGTTCGAAAAAAGTTGATCCAATTTATTTATGACATTTTTCTTCCTTTAGAACTGCTTGCCTCAACCCAAAAGCAAATTCTAATAAATTTTGGGATTCTGTTGCAAGTTTCTTCTATTATTTTCTTTAACCTCGATTTCCGTGAATTTAGTAATGTAAAATAAACTATTTATATATATATTATTGTACACCTTAACAGCTTCTGAAGATCAGAAGGAAAATTAATTGCTTTGGTGGATGCATTTTTTCTAGGTTAATTAATGGAATTCCCTCGTTTCATAGAATCTTACTGACTTGCCACTGGTAAATTTTCATTTCTTTCGAAATTGTAAAGAAAATTTTTCGACATTCATGAAGTAAAAAATTAACATAACTATTTTTTAATTTAAAATAAAAAGAGCAAAGATCTCCCCCAAGTTTAAGTCCTAAAAGCATGTTGCTCATACGTCCCGTTGCACGATTTTTCGTACATCTCTCTGCATTAATACCAACAGTAAAAATATTGCATTTCCGATTCTTTAATTGCACCGCAGTTTTCAATTTAAATAATTCCTGCCTACCTCCTTTCATGCATCAAATTTCAACCGCAATTCTCACTCTCACTCATTTTAATTAACGAATTAAGTTTGTGTATTCATTTGCGCGTATTGCGGGCAGCACGTCGCACTGAAAACCGCTCGTAGCTAACAGCGGTCAGCGAATAAGCGAACGAAACTTTATTCAATTTGTTTTTGTTGCCGACGGGCATGTAGCTGGCTATAAAATTTTGTGAAAACAATTTGCATGACTGAATTTTTGGCATAGCTTGTAAACAAATTTCAAAAACAAAAGCACAAACAAAAAGTGTATTGGTGGTGGTGTGATTGGTTGTGGTCAAACCAGGCTGAAATGACTGGAAAATAAAAAAATGAAAGATACGAAGAAATTTTGACTTAGAAAACTTTTATTTTGACCTTTGCGTGCTCCATTGCTTGTCAATTTTTATACCGCAGCTGTCTAGTCCTTCTTGATTGGCGCTGTTATTAAGCGATTTTGACCGAAGCTCTCTAGTTCAGAAGTGCCAAATATGTATATTTATGTACATATTAAAATTCATTCTCTTTTAAAATCAACAATTTATTTCACTTCGTATTGGATATACAAATTGTGTGATAAGCCCGCAAAACCATTCATTTTCATAAAACCAAAAAACTTTTCTCATTAAAATCCCATCAACTCACACACAAATACGTAGGATTTACAGCTTTCAGCTTCTATTCAAAATAACCAAATACAAAAATGAGAAAACAAACAAAACTAAAAACAAGCAAACAAATTTTCATTACAAGTCCCATCATCAGCAAATGAAACTTAAAGTTCGTTTAAGCTCAGAATAACTTTTAAATTTACCACCTGCTCAAGAGATGGTTGATTTGGTCAATGTGCCTATAAGTATGTGGTATGGGTACCTGTGTGTATTTTTAGACGACTTTGCTGTAATACAACTAAGCCATAAGTGTCAAACTTGCCACCTACACGACAGCTGGGAGTCATGGGCGGCCGCTCATTTGTCACGCAGCGATGTTTACATTGCCAATACTGACCTCTGTTTATTTGGGGTCAGTGCCTAGTCAGCATGTTTTTTCACCAATCGCTGCCAGATGTTAAGCATTACGGGAACGCTACGGGCTACCCTACACGTCAAGCTGAAATGTGGTCAACCCTAATTGTTCATAATGTTAATGCTGCCTCCTGAACCCAAAGTGCGTGGGACGTGCGGATATGTCCGTAAGTATGTAAGAACATTTAGTGGTTTCACTCTGAAATGGAAATATTATTTACAAAATGAAAAAGAGGGAGGGAGTTAGAGAAGCGGTGCTAGTCATGTGGATACATTCGCCGGGCAGGACTCTAAGTTATGACTGAGATTACAAAAGTAACAGGCAAACAAATAGAAGAGCAGCAACAGCGAAAAGCTAATAACGCAGATTTCCATAAAGCGTGGGGCTATGGGGAAAATTAACTATTTAAGTTGCCTAGCAGGGGTCGTAGATTTCGTTTAAAAGTTTACAAAAATATGCTTGGAAATTTTCGCACACCCCTCAATTCTTGACTCATACATACAAAATCGATTTGGCAAAACCGCACTTACAAAACATGCTTTAGTAATTTAATTTTTTTTTAATTTTTTAGCAATTCCTAGTTTTAATATATCTCTGGATACATGGCTTTTGCGAAAATGATTTGGGTATTTAGAGCAATTTTATGTTATGTTATGTTATGCTATGTTATGTTATGTTTTGTAATGTTGTGTTATGTTATGTTATGTTATGTTATGTTATGTTATGTTATGTTATGTTATGTTATGTTATGTTATGTTATGTTATGTTATGTTATGTTATGTTATGTTATGTTATGTTATGTTATGTTATGTTATGTTATGTTATGTTATGTTATGTTATGTTATGTTATGTTATGTTATGTTATGTTATGTTATGTTATGTTATGTTATGTTATGTTATGTTATGTTATGTTATGTTATGTTATGTTATGTTATGTTATGTTATGTTATGTTATGTTATGTTATGTTATGTTATGTTATGTTATGTTATGTTATGTTATGTTATGTTATGTTATGTTATGTTATGTTAGAATAATTGACCAGAGAGCAACATATTTGAGTTACATCGAAATCGAAGAACATGACCCGAATAGCCGGGTTGAATTGAAATGGAAAGCATCTATATTAAATCCTATCTCCCCTATCGAAAATGTGTTGTTTATGTTGATGATGTGTCATCTACTTCATTTGTTGCATCCTCTGGTGTACCCTTAGGAAGCATACTGGGTTTCCCAATTTTTTATAATTTTTGTTACTTTTGACTACTTTTTGTAATTTTTTTCGTTATTTTTATAACGCACAATTTGCTTTTGTACGCTGCTGGTTTAAGGGTATACTCGGAGATTCCAAATACTTACTTACTTACTTATCGCTGTCTGATCTCCTTGTTGAGCATAGAGCCTTTTTGACTGCGAGTACAGCAAACTCTATAAATCTTCAATCTGATTTAGTTAACGTAGTTGCTTGCTGTAAAATAACTAAGTTAAATTTATATATAGAAAAGTGATTTTATGTCCCTTTTCCTATATGTTGGTCTCCTATAAGTACCTGCTTCCTATTACAATAGTCGTTCTACATTATTCAGTCTACCATTAGTGAAAATATTGATCTTGGTCTGGTATTCGACTCAAAATTCTTTTTTGAAATTACACCATTGCAAAGTCATATTCGGTGCTGGATTTTATTAAGGTTGGTGTTTCCAACATGAACCTGAAACTAAGTGTCAAAGTTCTGAATGGAAGGCTCCACACGAGCCATCACCCAAAAAATCGCGTTTGGAGAAGTCGAAAATCAAGTCGATGCTCATTTGCTTTTGCGATTTCAAGGGAATTCTCCACAAGGAGTTCGCGCCAACGGGCCAAACCGTCAATGCAATTTTCTATCTTGGCGTTTTGAAGCGTTTGTTGCATCGCATTCGTCGAATTCGCCATTTGCCCTGAATACCGCGAAGAAGGAAGTTGGCGCTTACTGCGTGATAATGCACCATCTCATCGATCTACTCCTGTGACTGATTTTCTGACTATTAATCGCATTTTACCCATCGTACACTCACCGTATTCGCCTGATATGGCTCCCCGTGACTTCTAGCTATTTGGAAAATTGCATTTGGCCATGAAAAGAAAACGTTTTGCGTGCGTAAAGGCCCTCCAAGAGGCTTGTACCGACATCCTGAAGGACATTCCAGTTAATAACCTCAAACACTCTCTCGAAAAGCTTTCACCTTTTAGATCGCGCAAAACAGTGTATCAAGGCCAGAGGGGACTTTTTTGAATACATAAACTCGAAATTATCAGAACACAGCTTCTGCCGTTCCTATTTTAGCTCAGTCTTGTTTATTTTGGACTTCACCTTGTTTGTTCTTGTCCTGCATTAGCTAGAACCCGAATGAAAGGTTTAGGACCTCGAGGTTAGAGTGTCTCTCGCTGGTTAGAGCTTCAGAGCTTAATTAGATTCGCAAAAGACGCAGGCATATTACAAGAAGCCTACTACAAGGAAGCGTCAAACTTCATCCGGTACCACTAAAGACCAATAGGTCTATGTGGTGGTTTTCAACCAGTCAGGTCAACCTAGCGTAACCTAACCTATCATTTGTCGCGGACTGTACGTACATAAATACCTCTATGTCTGTTAGTATCCAATGAAACGGAGTATAAAGACGCAAAGTGCAGTATTTTTACTTATGCCTGCTCTTGACATAGGAAAAGCTTCACTGGAAAAATTGTACTTTGTAGTTTTTCAAGCAGATTTTTCTTGCTATTGATGGTTACGCATTAAACATTGAGTGTTTTTTTTTTCCTTGTTCACTCCTCTCGGGGGCATAGGGCCCCGACAAGACTCTTCCATCGTACACGGTTCTGTGTTGTTGTTTTTGCTCCGTCTGTTGTTTTCGACCTTCTTCAAGTGTTTTTTGGTCGGTCGCGACCTCTGCTCCCTTGCGAGTTCCAGTACAGTATCCTTCTTCTGATGCTATCTGGTAGTTTTCCCAATGTGTGACTTATCCATTGCCTTTTTTTTGTGTTAAATTTACCATAGTCGTTACCACCACGTCGTTACTGATGGTGTTTGGCCAGAATATTCTGCAAATGATGCGGAGACATTTGTTGATGAAAGATTGTAGCCTCTGTGTGATGGTGTTAGAGACCAGATATGTTCCGCTTCCGTACAATAATACAGACTTTATGCATGAGCCGAATATTCGTAGTTGGAGATTTGCAAATTCCCCCATACTATATGCATTCACCCGAATGCTGTCTTCGCTTTGTTTAGTCTGCAGTTGACATCTGCCGAGATGATGCAGCCGAAGCCGAGGTAGACATTAAGATATTATTTATTTATTTATTTGCGCATTTACTAGAAGTCTATAAATTTCACTCCTTACAGACTATGATACAAAATTAACTTAGACAAAACTCTTCATGTATTACAAATATTTAAAAACAACTACAACGCGGAATTCAGAAGATTTAAAAAAGCAACTCTTGAAAGCGAAGAATCGAGAATAATATCGTTATTAATGGAATTAAATTCAAGTACAGCGCCAATAATGGGAGCATTGCCTTTCACCGGCACTTTTTTCAAGCCCCTTCCCACTTTTATCAAGACGAAAGTTCACGAGACCTATGCATGTATGTATGTGAGTTTTCCTATAAGTTGACTAAAGCGCAGTGCATACGTATATGTTGCTACATTAGTTCACAAATCAACATTCGCTCGCCTCATAGCCATAAAGAGTAAGTGTTGCAAGTGCGTCCATGTTGCAAATTGAAACTTAAAGATAATGGCGACATAAACACTACCACATTGATATTAGCGATTGATGACTGTGAAATGGGTACCAGAGAATGTAATAACGAACGTAAATTATGATATAAACACACACATGTGCACAAGTAGTGTGGCATGTAGTTATGAGCGCATAAACACCCCACATTTAAGTACCTCCTGGTTAACGAGACAATCACAATTTGGGGGTGGCACTAGAAACGCTCGATTCCCAGCAACTACTTCAGCTGTCTCGTGTTATTGAACAATAAATAAATAAGCAAATTTTGGGCAAGAACACACATACATACGTAATGCAATTTGACGCGTGAAACTACCTGTAATCCTCAATTTGTTTATTTAAGTGTACAAAAACAATTACAATGGATGTCGACAATGAATTTTTTCTGGGAGGAGCAAACCGTAAAACTTTAATAAAATTCGCGCAAAAAAAGCTTTTCTTATAAAGGGTTTTTTAATAAGAGCAGTTATTTTGATATTCAAGGAAAAATGCTATTTTTTAATATAAATGATGGGATGTTTATGTCCTTATAAGGAGGAAGGTATGTATGCCGTTAATAGTGGAAAATAAAATCAGGCAAATGACCACCACGACCACGCTTACAAGACAATTTTCCATAACCTAATTGCAAAGTGGCTGTCCTATGCCCTCGATAGCCTCACGAATTCCATCTTTCAGGTCTTGAATCGACTCTGGGCTGTTGGCATAGACTTTCTCTTTCACATGGCCTCAAAGAAAAAGTCACAAGGTGTTAAATCACAAGATCTCGGTGGCCAATTGTGATCACCTCTTCGAGGGATAACGCGGTCTGGAATCTTTTCCCGTAGAAGGTCATTGGTTTCGTTGGTTATGTGGCACGTAGCGCCGAACGCCAGAAGTCAATTAAAACGGAAGATGTGCACGCTCCTGAAAGTTTATAAAAAACTGTTTAATTGACGCTTACGAAATTTAATAAAAAAAAAAAAATTTCAATAGGTACGGAGTATGTAAGTCCAAGCAAGTGAGAAAAGTACCTGATTGCCCTCCACATACGACCCAAGCACCTTACAACTTCCGGGCTCCGTACAAGTATTCTATAGATTGTAACTAATTTGAGAGGGTGAATTAACTGGTTTTGCGCTGAGTTTGGGACCCGCCACGTAAACACCATTTCCCAATGAAAAAGAAAACAAAGACTCGGATGAGAACTGCTTATACCAACAACGACCCGAACGAGCTAAGATTATATTAGATTAGATTTGTGGCGGTAGGACAAGTCCAAGCACTCAGTCAGTAGATCATTGCACTACACCTAGATAGATTTCAGTAGAAAGAATAGATATAGGAAAGATAAAGGGTGGGTGGTAAGACGGATAAATTAATTTAAGGTCACTCTTCCACAAATCTCTTGGATTCATTGATGAATCTTAAGCGATCCAGAAGAGGAAGAGTATGTCCGTTCCCACGACAGTCGGTTCTAAGTAACCGGAACGACCCGGATTTATATCCGGCCAAAAGACTACATGCATGGGGAATGTTTAGGCTACAACACCAACAACAACAACAAGGAAGAGTATGAACTTTATCCATGCCCAGTATATCGCAACCCAATATCTTAAGTCTGATTCTGAAAAATGCAGGACAGCTACAGAGAAAATGCTCTGCAGTGTCGTCATTCTCAAGACAGGATAGGCATATCGGGCTATCCACGACCACCATGGTTACCATATGCTGACCACAGACGTTGTGCTCTGTGATTACACCCACCAGTACTCTCAGGTCCTTTCTACTGAGTTTTAGAAGAAATGTCGATATTTTCCTGTTTGGTTCTTTCACGAAGCACTTGGCTACTCTGCACGAGTTGAACTCAGACCAACGTCCTCTATGAGTAGACCTCATGAAGTCATCAATCCATAGTTGAATCGATGCGGATTTGACACCTAGAAAGGGTTCAAGGCCTAGTGGCATACTTGCAGAGCCTTCATTTGCCAATTTATCAGCTAACTCGTTCCCTGTAATACCACAATGTGCAGACACCCAAATAAGACTAACTTTGTTGTGTTTCGCAACATAGTTCAGTTGTGTCTTGCATTCACCGACTAACTTCGAGGAGCAGCGTGGATAAGCAGAGGGCTTTCAGTGCAGCTTGACTGTCACTACAAATTCCAATACTGTTGCACCGCCACTTTTTCTCAATTAGCCAGTACACCACGTTCAAGATGGCATAGACTTTCGTAGAGAATACCCTGGCTATCTGTCCTGTGGCATAGGAGTACTTAGTGTCTTCGTTTAGGTACCATCCAGATCCGCGTCCATCACTGGTTTTGGATCCGTCGGTGTAGAAAGTGTGCTGATATCCCGTTAATAGGTTCTCTGGACTTAACCATTGACCTCTATTTGGGATCAAAACATCATACTTCCTACCGAAGCGAACAACGGGCACCCGATTGTCCACTTGCATCGAGCAAAGGACTATGCTTAAAAGGGATGCACGTGGAATATCTGGACTCTGAATGGAGAAGGTGCCTCTGCCCGGCTGGTTGATGTCCTCGTGAGGACAAAAGCGGACATCACTGCCATTCAAGATTTGCGGTGGACCGGGCACTGCAAGAAGGGCATTGGACCTTGCGATATCTACTACAGCTATCAAATTCCGAGTTGGATTTATAGTGGGAGAAAGACTTCGTTGCTAAGTTCCTTTGTTCACTCCCGTGGACACGCGTCTTGCAATAATCCACATCAAAGTGAAATCTTTCAACATATCGCTCATTTGCGCCCATGCCCCGACGGAAGAGAAGGACGATGCAACCAAAGATTCCTTCTATGAGCGCTGCCCCCGACATGACATAAAAATCGTGCTTGGCGCCTTTAATGCCAGGGTGGGCAGGGAGCAAATTTTTCGTCACACAGTCGCTAATCTCAGCCTGCATAACGAAACCTTCGGTAACGGACAGAGGCTGATCGACTTAGCCGGGGCTCGGATAAAAAGTTACACAAAGCTACGTGGCTGTCTTCTGATCGAAAAACCCGAAACCAGATCGATCTTGTTGCGATAGATGAATGATACGCTTCTGGTGTTTTAGATTAACGTGCGATCCGAGGAGCCAACATCGACTTGGATCACTACCCTGCTACAACCAAGTTACGCACACGCCTCTGTGCAGCAAAAAGCATACAGCAAAGAATATTCGGCATCGAAAATCTGGATCGCAACAAATAGCCAGAATATTTATCACTTAACTCTCAATTCCTGAGCTCCAAACGAAGTACCTCCTGTCAGGAAACAAATAATATAGTATCGGAACACTCGCGTATCGGCACCCTCTTCACTGTTGGCAGTTATGATTTCGAGGTTGTAATAGACTTCGTATATTTCGGAACCAGCATTAACACCGATAACAATGTCAGCCTTGAAATCCAACGTAGAATCTCTCTTGCCAACAAGTGCTACTTAGGACTAAGTAGGCAACTGAGCAGTAAAGTCCTCTCTCGACGAACAAAACTAACACTCTACAATACTCTTATCATGCGCGTCCTTATGTATGGCGCAGAAGCGTGGACGATGACAACATTCGATGAAGAGACGGTTGGAGTGTTTGAGAGAAAGATTCTGCTTAAGATTTTTGGACCTTTGCGTTGAGTATCGCAGATGATGGAACAATGAGCTGTATGAGCTTTACGACGACATAGACATAGTGCAGCGAATAAAGATCCAGCAGCTACTCTGGCTGGGTCATGTCGTCCGAATGGATACAAATGCCCCGGCTCTGAAAGTAATCGATGCGGTACCAGTTGCTGGTAGCAGGGGAAGAAGAAGGCCTCCTCTGCGCTAAAAAGATCAGGCGAAGAAGGACTTGGCTTCACTTGGTGTGTCCAATTGGCACCGGTTAGCGCGAGAAAGTAACGACTTACGCGCTTTGTTAGACTCGGCTAAAATCGCGCAAATCAAGAAGTAGTTTTCTTATGAAAATTGGCTCAATAGTTTTCTACGGGGCACATAAAAGCATTAATGCATCATCCACACTTAAATCATAATAAAAAGAAGCGAATTGAATGTGAAGAAGGAATGATGATAATGTGAAGCGATGTGCTTTTGCCTAACAATGTAAAGCAACTGACAGAGTACTTAAGTGTAGATGTACTTAAACAAACACGACAATCATACCAAATGATGACAAGTGTGTTAAGAGTATTGCAGTCCAATTCGTACGGCTTTTAAGTGCTGTTTGCCTTAACTGCGCTGAAATTGATATTTGCCTTGGTGGCGCTTACTCTCAAGTGGCAAACGCACACAATTCTTCAAACTGAATACTTTGTAGTAGGTGAAGTGTAAGGAATGAACTACTAAACTTTTAACAGAAAGAAGATTATTGATTAGAATTAGGATTTAATAGAGGAGGAATGTTCAGCTTTTTTTGTGTGGCCAGCGGATCAATTGAATTTTTCTCATTTTTTCTAAGATTTCGTTTTTTAGCAGGCAGCAATTTTTGCTTGTACATCCATATCTTCCTGTCTGCAAAACAAAATCCTGCGGAGCATAGTAAACGCGCCATATGAAATAGCAACCTTCAACGTGATCTCGGCATACCACCTGTGCTTGAAGTAATGAAACAATTTGCCATAGATCAGAAATAACGACTCAAACATCATGTCAGCGATGTAGCAGCCCGTTTACTCTGGCTGAGTTCTTCTCAAAGACGTTTAAAAGGCACAACGGTGGCAGATCTTACGGAGAGCGAGGTGCGATTATATTGTAAAATGCTTATTAAAACAAGTTTATGACCAAAAAAAAATTGCTTATAAGTATCCTTTTATCCTTTGGAAAGGTCACTCAGTCACTGGGCTGCCTCCGAGTTAACTCTGATAAAACGGAGCTAGTGCTATTTACCAGAAAATATAAACCTCTACCTTTTCGACTTCCCAAATTAAACAACCACGTTCTCCCGCTCTCATCGGAAGTTAGGTATCTTGGAGTGATACCTGACTCCAAACTCCATTGGAAGCTACACATTGAAAATCGGAAGGAAATTGGCCTCTGGAGACCATCTCTCAAGGGGCATGGTAGCATTTTAGGGCAGTTAAACCCTTATTTCTCCGAACTTCGAACAGATGTCTCTATCCACAAACTAGAGTTCGAGGGTCGTGCTAGAGCAGTCTTTCCAAATAGGCAGATTTGGATCGAGGGGAAAATCTGACCGAAGCCTGCACCTACGTCTTCACTGACGGTTCAAGATGGAATCGGCAGTCGGAGCAGGTGTTTTCTCTAAATCAGCCAATTTATTTATGTAAATGCTTAGGAAACGCGGGAGCAAGGGAGATATTAATATTTTTTCCTATAATCAAGCCCCGATTAAGGCTCTGACGACGCCTTAGTGCAGTACGAAATTAGTAAACTCCTGTAAGGAGAAGATCAAATCTCTTGGGTGTACAGGTAACATTTCTCTGATCTGGGTTCCAGGACATAGGAAAATAGAGGGAAATGAAATTGCTGATGAACTTGCCAGGAATGGGTCGACTGAATTGATCTCAGAGACCTCCAAACCAGGCAGCGGCATCCCCTTGACAGTTGTTAAAGGGGAACTGCAAAAATTATTTCTCAGGAAAGCGCAGAGAAGATGGAGCTCCATTTCTTTATGTGCTATTTCGAAAACCCTTTGGCCTCAATACGATATACGAAAGACTCGGAAAGTTCTTCGGACTCTTTGCCATTCAATTTCCAAACTCATAGCTGTATCTACCGGTCACTGGACAATCGGACCACACGCAAAAAAGCTAGGATTAACATTTAGCCCTCATTGTAGAAGATGTGGGGACTTTTCAGAGAAGAAGACTGCTGAGTGCTTTCTCTGTAAATGTCCGAGTTTGGCAGCTATCTGATTAAGGTCAGTGGATGCTTCTTGATGCTTTGACAACCGCGGCAGTGCTCCAACCTAAATCCCATCAGTCTTCTCCATTATATCAACAGTTCTGGTTGGCTGTAGATGTCTACCTGTTGGAGGTCTCATAATAGTATCAAAACGGCGCTTTAGTGCTACTTGAGGACCATTTTACCTACCAACCTATCCGTTTACATTTCATTAAATATGTAAGAGGTGATTCTAGAAAATTAATAAGAATCAATATTACAAAAAAAAAAAAACAAAACAAAAAAAATAACACGACTCTCGAAATATCGCACTGAATCAAATACTGTCTAAAGAAATTAATTTTCCAGTAGTACTTAATTTACACCTCATATGAAAAGACATAGTGACGTTGTATTCCGATTTAAGACAGAAAACGAAAAACCTTAGTGCCCTACCAAAAAAAAACAGAAAACATAAATAATTGGCGCGTACACCTCTGTAAAACAATTGGCTGAGCTCCTCCTCCTATTTGTGGTGTGCGTCTTGATGTTGTTCCACAAATGGAGGCACCTACAGTTTCAAGCCTCGAAAGGTTATGCTGTGTGTTTGGTGGAATTGGAAAGGAATCATCCACTATGAGCTGCTCCAGCCTGCTCGAACGATTGATTCTACACTTTACTGTCAACAACTAATGAGATTGAAGCAAGCAATCTAAGAAAAAACGGCCAGAACTGATCAGCAGAAAGGGCGTCGTCTTCCATCAGGACAACGCTAGGCCCCACACATCTTTGATGACTCGGCAAAAACTGGGAGAGCTTGGCTGGGAAGTTTTGATGCATCCACTATATAGCCCTGACCTTGCACCAACGGACTACCATTTGTTTCGGTCAATGCAGAACTCCCTTAATGGAATGGCTTCAACAGAATCCTATGAAAATCACTTGTCGCAGTTTTCGCCGAGAAACCACAAAAGTTTTACACTGATGGAATAATGTCTCTAGAAGAAAAATGGCAAAAGGTGGTCGACCAAAATGGTACATATTTGGTTTAATAAAGTTCATTATAAATATAAAAAAAATGAGTTGAAGTTTGATTAGAAATACGAAAATACCTTTTCGACTACCCAATATAAACCAAGAAATTTATTTGATCAAAGCAGAACTCGTACTAAAAACTTAACTTAACATAGAAGGTTCACATTTGTGCTATTTATCTGTCCATGGCTGTATATGAACTCGCTTGCCAAAACCGCAAGAGAGCAAGACCACAACAAACTGTATGAAATATTAAAGCCTACCAAAGTGCGCACACGCACACAACAACAACAAAGAGTTCTTAGAACTACACTCGGTATAGAGCTTAATGTTTCATATTTCGGCACTAAAGGCATTTAAGCTTCTAGTATATGTATATATGTATGTATGTGTGTGTGTATGTACAATAGTTTTATTGCTATTTATTCGCATTTTATGCTTAAACACCTTTTGCCTGTCAACTCGAAGCCGCCCGGCAATAAAATCCATAAAAGTTAGTTGCGTGCAGGTCCGAATACATGAACTTATGTGAGTGTGTGTGTGTGTGTATGCACATATACAAGTATGTTTGTTGATGACCGCAAACTTGGCTTATTTGCGCATAATATTTGCACATTGAACAGCCAGCTTTGCCGTTATTGCTCACTCACATTTATGCATGGTGAATAAAATTACATGTAAATATACATACATGCATGTATACATTTATACATACATACGTGTAGTTGCGTTTCTGCAAAAACAAGTCTGCCAATAAGTTGACACTCGAGCGAGCAGCCAGCTAAATACATTCTGGGTTTTGTCGTTGTTTTTGCTTTTATTGTTCTTTCCTTGGTCAAGTGTCGTTTTCTTTATTTTCCAACACATCCACAAATATTTATATACAGTTGTAATACAACTTGTTTCAATATATAAATAGCTTTATTGCTTTTCGCTCCGTACTGTGCAAGTTTGTGTATGTGTGTGTGTGTGTTTTGTGCGGTCACAAGACCAGCCTGAACGCCTCTCCTCGATCGATTACTTTTTCATTGGTTCTACGCTTCAATGGTTTTGTAATTTATGTCACTAGCCTGCAAGCAACAATGTTTTTTTTTTGTTTTTTGTTTAATTTGTTGTTGTTGCAATTGTTGTACAACACAATAATGTTCGTTGAGGGTGGCGGTTGGCGCACTTGCAGGAAATAAAAGAATTGTCTGAAAATCGCCACAAAAGACAAATGATAGTGGCTGCGTTGCACTTAAGCTGAAATTAATGGCCTCTTGCGGCGACATACGACATACAGGGTGGTACAAATACAAATTTATTCTTTATTCTTCCGGTTTTTATAAACCGGTAACTGTTTTCCGCATAAAAAACTGCGGACGTGTTTTTTTTCATTGATGCGCCTGTTTTCGAATAATTTATAATACTCGAGTGCTAATATTCGAATACTTTATTTTATAAGTATGAAGTTGAGTTTTTATTATTCAGACATTGACTCTTAACATAACGCATAATATTAATTGGACAAATATCTACAAGTTAATATGCCTTGCCTGTGCTGACAAAATGTTGATCGCAATCAACCGAAGGTGCTGTGTGCTCAGTACAAAGAGCATTTCAACTTTAACTGTATTAACATTCACGGCTGGTACTCCTTTCTTTTAAAAATTCTGCACGACTGAGCACCGTAATTGTTATCGCTCATTTCCTCCATCAAATGTGTATGTTAAGAAAGCTGTGGCCAACCTTGCTTTATCCAACACATAGAACAACAGAACATTCGGAATAACAAACAATAGTGCTAATCAGCAGCAAGTTACCTTGCAGTCGTCAAAGATATTGTCGCTCTTCGGAGTGATAATGCACGGGAGCTATCTCTGGTGAATACTCTGCCTGACGAAAAACAACAACTACTGCAAAAGTTCGATGCTATGCAGGCAGCAACAGTGTTAATGCATACCAAACTCGCTGAAGCTAGTGAAGCTAATAAACTTACGTTACCTAATGACTAGTGCTGTAAACAACAAAGCAGTTGTCATTAGCAGCGCTAACACTGTTTGCTCATTGCCTGCTGCTGGTGCGAAACTCCGCTCGCATGTTGCTCTTTCCTCCGCTTTTGCTGCTTCCAGTGCTCATGTTGCTTTGTTGTCTCGATCAGCTATTATCACTGGTACAGAGAGTGCGAAGGCAGGCTCGAATTCTGCCGCTGTTTTCACCGCAGGCGCTTTGTGTACTGGTGGGAGTCGCGGATTCGTGTTCTATGATTTCCACTCTCCCGTAGCCGCTCTATCATGCGCTAGTGTTGGTGTTTCTGTTTCTGAGTCTCGACCGCATGCTGCTGCTTCATCTTCGTCATTTCCTTCATCCTCGCTTAGAACAGTTTCGTCACTTCTGCCGGCTGCTATTACTAATGCAGTTGGGGTATTAACGACATTGAGCTCTGCTGCTGTAACCTGAACGTCTCTGCCAGGTTTGGCGTTACCTTCGCAGTTACCGATAAGTGAGCGGATGAAAATCTTGCAAGCTTATATCGCTAGAATTCTGCAGCAATATTCAAGGCACTGTAGATTTAATCACTTTATTCAGCTTACAAATCGTTTTGATGAATAAAGCGCTGCAAACTATAAGGCCTGAAATGCTTGATTTGTAGTTCTAGCTTTAGTTGTGTGTTGTCCGAAAATTGCGTTAATTTAATGTAATTTGGAAATTAGCACCGTTGAGAGTGCTTTGAAATGAAGTTGTGGTAAGGACATCAGGCCTCATTGTTTTTTTTTCTTCTTTTTTAAAATTGCCGGTTTCAATATTTTTACTGCTGTTTCGTCTATTTAGTATAATTATTATTGCTTTATTTTTATTGAAAAAAATACTAGAGCTATTTCTCAAAAAAAAAAAATATTTTTCATCTGACAAAATCGGTGGCTGAGCTAATGTCATTTGTCAAACGTTTGGTTACATATTTCCTACAAACAACTTTCGTTAAATTTTCTGCCATGCTCGCATTATATCTTTCCAATTTTTATATTTATTATCTTTATAATAGCTATTATCTTTATTTTTGTTACTACTGCCTTTTAAGTCTAAAAGTATCATCTTAATTTACCATTCATGTCTAGATTTTTTCATATTTCTAGCTCATACCTCCACTAATTTCTCTAAAAATTCTACTTTATTTTATCAATCCCGAAAATCCACTATCTACTGTTTTATCGAAGGTGAAGTATCATAAAAATGTTGTGCAAACAGGTTGTGCATTTCGATTGCGCAGACTTGAGGTATACTTATTAGTTATTGAACAACACTGTAATCGCCACTAACTCACCATCGCAGCCCAAAATCTCAACATTTTAAGCACCAGTTTTACAAGAACTTGCGCAGAATGCTCGATTACATGGTTCAATTGGAGCTTCAATAGAAGAGAATCGGCTGCCAGTTTTCTTACCGTTTCTCAGTTTCGGTTTCAAAGCCTCTCAAATTTTCATCAGAAATGAATCTTCTTCTACCAACCTCATCTTCATGTTCATGAGAAGTGAAGTAGCTATACAGGGTTGCCCATATTCGACGGCAACCCTGTATCTTTTGACAGAGACGTCAGATCGCTTAATGACATATCGCGTTGGAAGGGTCAGTCCAAGCAGATTTTTACCATTGGACAGCACACGCCACGTGAGCGCTCCCAAATTGTTGAAATTTACATTCAACAAAAGAAGTCAATTGTGAAAACTCATCGTGCGTATACAAAATTAAATAATGTGAAAAGTGCGCCTTCTAAGAACACCATTAAACTTTTGTACGAAAGGTTTTCGACTGGTGATGCTCTTCCTAATCCAAAGAGGCCAAATCAAAATCGACCAAGGCGTCGCCAAGGACATCCCAAAATCGCCGTTCTCAGCAGTTGGGCATTGCTCGGACCACTTTGCAACGAATTATACGCATTGATTTGCATTTATTCCTGTATAAGATTCAATTCACGCAAAGATTGTTGCCTGCGGACAATCCTCGTCGATTGGAATGGGACCAAATATTAAAAAAAAAACACATGGGTCCGTCGAATATGGGCAGCCCAGTATTCGCCAGCAATTTTCACCTAGTTGTCTTCGGGCCACCTATGTTTGTGCGGATTGTGATTGTATGTTTGCTCTCGCACTCTGATTTTCATATACTCAACATTTTTCCGGCTTATTATCAGAACTGTCTCCGTTTTGTGCTCGACCAGTTTCAGCTCGCTTGTTCCAACCGCTCTTTCACCTCTCTTTCTTTTATCGTTTCGTTTGTTATATGTTCTGCTTCCCTACTATTATTATCTCTATACCTGCACTAGTAATCAACCTTCTCCACGCCAACTTTTTCATAGAGTTATACGCCTTTGTGATCCAAATAGGCCATTTCGAGGCAACGATTTGACTGCGTAAGACTATTTTTGTGAAATCCCTTGAGAATTCTGCTATATGCGGACAAGTTAGAACTGTCTCTGGAAGAATCCTTTTCCCAGCAATCGAAAGAGGGGCAATGCAGACTATTAAGAAACTGTTCAACTCTTTAAGGTGAATACTACAATACACTAGGCCTTTACAAGACAAAACAGGAAACCATCATTAAGGTTTTGGAAAAATGATCTTATAGATTGCGCTACTGAACAGCTAACCATCTCAGTGACATTAAACGTTTTCTTTTTATAATAAAGCCAAATGATGTTTGGCACATTTCATGGTAATTTTTTCGTTAACTTCAACGCAAATTTTGCTTGAACCACCCTTTATTTGTAGGCAGCTAAGTCGGCGCATCACCATTTGTTGTAAGAAAGAATCGCCCGTGAGTTTAGTGAGTGCGATAAGAATGCCACTTGCTGTGGAGCATTAGGTCAGCAGTTTTCCGATAATTTATTTTCGTTTCACTCAGGAAAGGTACGTTTTTTTACATACAAGCGATAAATAATGCCACTAGAAGTGTATGCAAATATATATTAAATGTATCGTAATTGATTATTTTGCTATTGCAGGGAAACGTCAGTCTTTTATGTGCTAAACAGCTCGTTTATAAAGGGTGGTTAAGTTTTAAGGGCCGGTATTGATTTTGAATAAAATACAATTTTTTTAAAACATTATTATAATTTTTCTTTATAGTGATAACATTGGTATGGCTTAATTACATATAGAGCAAAATGTCGTCCAAATGGTCGTCGTGGCCTCGGCGGCACACCTCCATCCGATGGTCCAAATTTTCGATGGCACTGAGGCATAATTGAGGTTCTATGCCGTTAATGTGCCGAATTATCTCATCCTTTAGCTCTTGAATTGTTGTTGGCTTATCGATGTATACCTTTTCTTTCAAACAACTCCAAAGAAATAAGTCCAACAGTGTCGTTGACGTTTAGGTGTGGTTCACATTCAGCATCGACCTTGAAATTCAACCACCCTTTATATACAATATGTATTTACATATAATAGAAGTATACTTTACATAACTGGCCATTTAGCATGAGCTTTAAATTCATACACTTGTGGGAAAAAGTTTCTATCATTTCAGTTAACTTCGAAGCCTACCGAATATTAGCCATGCAAAAACCTACTTGGCTACAGCTCCACTTAGATTATTCTCATGTTTTGATGACTAATACTCGCGGAGTGGCTGTGAGTGCCTGCCATTTAATATTCGACTCATTCGAATACAGGGTCCGGCACTCGAAGTGTAGCCAACTTCAGACTGCTCGCGCAGCTGAAACAGTGGCATCAACTGTCTGTTAGTTGGCTAAATGACAGTCCAGAGTATTGTTTACAAGCGCGCGGAAGCATTTTGCCGAGAGTAAACGCGAAAAAAGAAAATCAGTAATGGATTTCAAACGTAATGAGCTCCTGAAAGTAAATAAAGTTTTTGTTTATCGCTCCATTACTCATTGCAATGATACTGGTAGCATCGCGAAACGTCATGGAGGTAGTCATCAAAAGACTGCAGCGTCACGTGAAATGGTTCAAAAAGTGAAGAAGCGACTTGAGTGAAATCTCCTATGAAGGGCCAATCAAATGACGAAAGAACTGAAAATATCTGACCGTAATATCTGCCGCATACTGAAAAGTTATCTCAAAGTCAAGCCTTATAAGATCCCGAAGGCGCATGACTTCACACCAAAGCAGCAACAACAACAAGTCAGACTTGAGAGCGAAGGAGCTGCTTCACTTGGCCGAAAGCGGTCAATTTCCGAACATTGTGTTTTCTGACGAAAAGATTTTTTAAATTGAGCAATTCGTAAACTCCCACAACGAAAGGGTTTATTTGAACAACCGTTCATACGAGAATTTGAGTCATCGATTGGCCCCCAGGAGGCAGCACCCGCCAGAGGTAATGGCTTGGACAGCTGTAGCCACAGATGGGCGCTCTCCAATCCTTTTCATCGAGCCCGGTATCAAGGTAAAAGCGAAATATTATCCGGAAAGTATTCTTGAGGTTGCTGTGAGGCCGTGGGTAGACAAACATTTCTGTGGTAGACCATGGACGTTTGCACAGAACTCGGCACCGTCACACAAAGCTCAAGTGAACCAAGAATGGCTAAAAAATAACGTTCCGAACTTCATAACGTCCACATAATGGCTCTTCAATTCACCAGACGCACATACGATAGCCATTTTGGAAAGCAAAATCCGAAGCAAAAGATTCACCAGTCTCGAGGCGCTGAAAAAAGCCATTGTCCGCGAGTGGGCCAAAATACCTATAAAACACATTCGCACATAGTTTGTGATTTGTGTCTGGACCATCTTGAGGCCATAGTCAAGGCGAAAGGTGGTCATATCGGGCAAAAATAAATTGATTCTTAATTTTGTATTATTTTCACACATTTTTTACTTAGAACTGAATAAAAGTAATTTTTGAAACCAAATTTATAGGTTTTTAATTAATTATACTTCAAGTGCCTGATACTGCACTGAAAAAGCAAAATATTCTGCGTAATTCGCGTAACTCACACTCGTTCTGTTGCGCTTAGCAAACCTGACAAACCCTAGTTTTTTATTGCTACATGTACCTAGTTATGCGTAAAAAATATTCAAGAGATGGGGATCCAAAATTTAAATCTCAGGTAGATGCCTATTTTATATTACATCTTTATTAACAAAAAATGGTTACAAATTTAATATTCAAAATAATAGCCATCGCTTTTGAATAAATTAAAATTTTAATTGAGTTCAAAAGTTTTGATTTTGTTGTACCCTTTCCTTTTAAGCTTTGCATCTAAAGTCAGGCATCGATGCTTAGCACTATTGGCATATGGCACTATCACTGACAGATTGTATACAGATTTACAGGTATATACAATTTTCTTGTAAGTGAAATCCACGTAAACTGCTTTGGTTTCGTTCAATTTCATAAAACAGTGCCTGGTACTTCTCACAGCGCACAACAAATCCATTGTTGATTGTACTTCGATGGTCGAATTCTATGGTACAGAACATCAAAGGGACGAAAAAAAGTTAAAATAACAAGTCGCGTTCCACAGGGATCCGTTCTCGGGCCATTGCCGTGGAATATAATGTACGATGGTGTTCTCCGTGTCAGGATTCCAGAAATAATCAACGCTTTGCCGACGACATTGCCGTTGTGGTAACGGCTAAAAATCTAGGCGATATCCGCAACAATGAGATCCATGTGCTTTTCAGCGTGCAATCTCGGCTAGCCCAAAATAAGCTAGACCTAGCGCAACAAAAGACTTAAGCAATCCTTATATCCAGCAGAAAAAATCCAGAACAGATCTCTTTTAGAATCGGAGACTTCAACATAACAACCACTCTCACAATCAAATACTTGGGAATAATGATAGGCAAAAGGCTGTCTTTCAAAGCACAGGACCAAAACAAAATCGCCGTCAGCTTCTGACTAATGTCGTGAAAAGCCAAATTTTGTATGGTTCTCCAATCTGGGCGCATAAAACGGATCATGTATCATACTTTCAAGGTCTACAGTCTACCTACCGGTTGTGCGCACTACGCGTATGTAGAGCATTTAAAACGATGCGATACGTTGCAGCCTTAGTAATATCTGGCATGTACCCGCTAGGCATATCAGCAATGGAAACTGCCCAGATAGCGAGAGCACAGCGACCTATAAGTCCGTCTACTCGGGCCGCGTTGCGAGATAATTGCATCGACGGGTGGCAAACTAGGTGGGACAACCGGCCAAAGGGCGTTGGACGCACAGATGCATTCCCAACTTAATGCTTTGGTAAAAGAGGTCACATGGAGAAGTGGACTTCTACCTGACCCAGTTTCTGAGTGGGCATGGATGCTTCAAAGCATATCTATACAGGTTTAACAACGACGGCAATCCTTATTGGGACTACTGCGATGGAAACATTCTAGAGAACGTTCACAACATATTCTTCACATGCTCGCGCTTCGGTTCTGCAAAAGAAAGACTCTATAGAACCTTTGGAGAACCTCCTTCGCCGGAAATATTCGAACATCACATGCTGCGCTCGAAGGAACAGTGGAGTGTGGCATGAGACTTAGTGGCCGAGATTATGAAACGGCTATGATTATAGCAACGGCGACTAATCGCCTTCCCACTCCGCGAAGTATTACTTGACGGTTGTCCCGCGGCGAGAGGTGATGTAGAGAAACAGGCTCAGCCTGCAGGTGCGAGAAGTTTTAGTACCACTAATTCCATAGTAAACAGCGGCCGCCGTAGCCGAATGGAAAGTTGCGTGAGTACCAAAACACCAAATAATAGAAACAATTTTTGCTAATACCGCTCGCCCCTTGCCAAGCAATGGCAAACCTCCGAATGTAGTTCTGCCATGAAAAAGACCCTCATGGAAAACCATTTGGCGTTCGAAGTCAGCTTAAAAAAATGTATTTAAGTTTATTCTCTAAGTAGCCTTTTACTTCTTCTTTACAAACTGTCAATTTCTCCATTATTGCAGTGCTACTCTCAGAAATGTTGCTGACTTTTAACCAACATTTAAAGCAATTTAAAGCATTTAAGAAATTTGAATTTATTTTGCAATAAGTGCAGTTTATTTATTAAATCTATTTACTTTTAATTAATTGCATCTGCTCAGCACCATATTTCATTAGGCACTTTGTGCATAAGTTCAAAGCTTTAGTGGTTGCTTTTTTCAAATCTCTGATGCTTACTGACCACGCACAATAAATAATTAAATTACGCTCACACCCTACAACCGCACATGAAAGCGTATGGTATTAAAAAATATGCACACACAAACATTGAAACATATGCATATAGGTGTGTGTAACCGCACATATGCCTGATGGTCGCGAAATTTGTGTAAACACATAAAATGGTTGTATGTAATTGCGCTCACGTGCCACCTCAACCAGACGGACGCACAATTTTGGTGGTTCAGGCAGTCCTGCCTTGACATAAATAACTCATTTTAACCACAACATTATGTTTTATTGTTTCTGAGAATCTAGTACGATTTTGAAATAATTGAAAACTTCTCATTTAAACGTTTTTTTGCCTTTTCTATTAAATTAATACGGATGGCAAAGCTTGGCAGCTACGCGTATAGCAAGTGGCATGTGGCATTTTGCCTAATTGAAGTTGACAACGAAAGTAGGTAAGCGTTAAATAATTGGCGTAAATTATATTGTAATTGCGGAAAACTATTACATTTTGTTGGAGTGAACCAACAAGCACTTTAGTTTTAATTGATATGCCCTAAAATGTTACTCATACGCCCCGTCAACATGCGCCACCTTTTCTGTTAGGTACAGGATTCAATGCTATTTTTGAAAGTCTATTTACAAATGCATAAATTATACGCGAAAATGCAAATTGAATGCATTGCGCGGCGTGGTTTGCGCGCTTTGGGATAATTTTTTTTTTTTAATTTTCGCATTTCAGGTTCACCGCACAAACCACTTTGCTGGCTGCCAGCAGGGACCAGCCTAAAAAGGCATTGCTTTTAATTTTTATGCATTTGCACAGTCTGATGGGAGGAAGCTGCGCTTTGATATGAAATTTTGCAAAATCCCACATAGTTTTTGTTTTTTGCTTATTTCCATGGAATTGAAATGACTATTTGATGCACTTTTTCACAAACCGCAAAGAGGCGCAAAGCAATTAAATAAAAGTTTAGACAACAAAAAACGCATGCGTGCTTGTATGTTATAATGGAAATAAATCACTCATATTAATACTGCCACAAGCAACTTCGAAAGGTTATCAGTTCAAATTGCTGCTAGAATTTTCGATATGCCGCCTCCTCACAGTGATATACAAATGGAGTGCCCTACAGTGTTATGCCAAAAAAGCCAAGTTTACTGCTTCAGAACCCATCGAATTTTTGTACATTAATGGGAAAATTTTAAGTATATCAAACTAGCTTTGATTTTTAGCAACCCCTAGCAACTTTCTAGAGGTCTTCTGCATTTTCTCCATTTAACGAATGATCAAAATTGTTTATCTGGCAGGGCACACCCATCGGAGAAAAATTGTGAAAAATCAACGCGATTTTTGAGCTACTTCAAACTAGCGCTTTATTATTCCATACCTTTATGGGCTACAATTCTGCATACTTGAATTTGTTTTAAATATTCGCATTAAAAAATTTAAAATTTCGATGAAAAATTTGTAGAATTTTTGTTAAGTTTGGACACAGTTAAGGGGCTAGGGGTAGTCAGAATTTTCAAAAAATTGTATTCTTTTTTTTGCATTTTCTAAAAGTATAATATTTAAAAAATATTGTGTGAAAATTTGAAGTGAATCCGACAAATACTTTTCCAGTCATTCAGCAACTAAAGGGGGAAACCGGTTTAGATCGATAAAAAATCGATTTTTTTTATTGCTTAAATCGTTAGTATAACTACAATAGAATATGTGGAATTTAAAAGCGAAATTTGCATTATTCCCGGTTCTATGAGCACTTAAGTGGCTGCCCTTCGGTTCCGCACCGTAACGCCCGTTAGAACGACGTTTTTCTCGAAATTACTTTTTTCAACTGGTGGGCATTCTAGCTTAAAAAGTTAACGACCAATCCTTCTAAAATTTTTCAAGATGTTGTCTTTATTCAATTCTAATGTATACTAACCTAATTCTGGGACTATATTATTATTTAAAATATGGTATAAAAAAATATTTTGTGTTCAAGCGCCTCAAGAACACAAAATATTTTTTTATACCAAATTTTTTCCGTATATTTTGTGTTCTTGAGGCGCTTGAACACAAAATATTTTTTTATACCATAAGCATGCAATTTTCAATATTTTTTTAGCACAATTAGGTTCATATTCTTAGGAACTCCCACCATCAAGACACTCGGATGGCGATCGTCCGTGGACAGCACGCTCTAACGCCACTATTTCCCGCGGAAATAGCTTCAAAAAAATTTAAAAGTGTACCTAAAAATATAAATAAAATAAAAAATTAAACAATTTCTGATTATTCCTTCTGTGTTCAAAAAATTCTCGAAAAAAACCAAAATTTTGGCCTCCTAAACCGGTTTCCCCCCTTAACAAAGGGCGTTCGGGCGCTTCGGTAATCGATAGCAAAACTTTAAATGCGTTTTCCTCAAAACTATGTTTTTCGAACTGGTTATCACTGTAATTTTAAACCCACTTAGTATATTTCAATTAATTGTATACTGCTTTTGAAATACATAAAAAACTCGTGCCTGATTGAAGGATTTTTTTTTTCAAAAATTTCGATTTTTTTTCTCGAAAACCTGAAAAATATTTTCTGAGGCCGCCGTTAATTCTGATAAAAATCTTCGATAAGGCACAAAACTATATATTAATAAAACTAATTTCTCTTGCCCAATTGATTTTAGATGAACCTCCCAGGACTTGTGATGCTCAACCCAAGGGACTTCTGGAGAAACAGGCTCCATACAAACAGCGATAGTTATTAATTTTTTTTTCTAAAATTTTGCTAAAGTCAAATCGAAACTTGATGTATTAATGGTAGGTTTTTATTTTTGTAAAGTGAAGCAATTGACTAGCAAAAAAGAATTATTGAAAATCATCATTTTTTCGAGCCTCTGACTACCCCTAAGCCCTTAATCCTTATAAGGGTTTTCTACGAAATTAACTATATTGTCACAAAAAAATTATTAAAACTAAGTTTTACAAAATATTTTTTATAATATACAACGAACACTTTTTCAGCACTTGTCACAATTAGGATTTTTACATTTTTTATTCCCGTAGTAAATTTCCATTCCATAATTTTTTTTTTTTGTTTTCTTATTTCTCCCACCTTCATGCTAACTGCATTGCTACCCCCAACTATCTGAATTAAATTTATGTTATGGCGGCAAAATATCTTACCAACTTTTTTATTACAAAAATATTCCCTCTTTCACGCATTTGACGCTTTGCTTTACTTACTAATGTTTCATGCAATTTATCTATTGTGTAACTTTTTAGAGTTTACGAGCCAGTTCTTATGCAACTTTTGCAATATTTTCATATTTTTTAGTTGACAGTCATTTCCTGTTGCTTTGAGTATCTGCCTTTTTACTTTAAATTCGCAGTTGCATGAAGCGAATGCAGCTGCGAAAAAATGGCGCTATTAAATTACCATTTGTAGGAAGCAAGAGAAATATAAATAAAAGTAAAACTATATTAACGAACAACAAGTAACTTTCCACACCTCTAAGCGAAAGTGCTGCAACTAAAACTAAAAACTTTTTCACAGCTAAATTTCTTTCCATTTTTTCAATTCTACGAGTTTTATCTTCCTCTTCTTCTTAATTGGTGCGATAACCACTTACGCGATTTTGGCCGAGTTTAACAAAGCACCAATTGCTTCTCCACCTGATCTTTTCAACGCAAAGGAAACCTTCCCCTTCCTCTGCTACCACCAGCTGGTACCGCATCGAGTACTTTCAAAGCCGGAGCGTTTGTATCCATTCGGACGACATGACCCAGCCAGCGAAGCCGCTGGATCTTTATTCGTTGCGCTATGTCTATGTCGACGTGAAGCTCATACAGCTCATCGTTCTATCGCCTGCGATATTTGCCGCTGTCAAAGTGCAAAGGTCCAAAAATCTTACGCAGAATCTTTCTCTCAAACACTCCAAGCGTCGCTTCATCGAATGTTGTCATCGTCCAAGCTTCTGCGCCATACGTTATGACGGGCATGATGGGGGCCTTGTAGAGTGTTAGTTTTTTTTGTCGAGAGAGGACTTCACTGCTCAGTTGCCTACTTAGTCCAAAGTAGTACTTGTTGGCAGAAAGATTCTACGTTGGATTTCCAGGCTGACACTGTTATCGGTGTTAATGCTGGTTCCTATATAAACGAAGTCTTTTACAACCTCGAAATCATAACTGTCAACAGTGACGTGGGTGCCGATACGCAAGTGTGCCGACTGTTTGTTTGATGACAGGAGGTCCTCGTTCACCACCAGATCCATTCGCTTTGCCCTTTATCCAGTTTGAAAAAGGCAGAACTAACAGCGCCGGTGTTAATGCCGGTGATGTCTTATGAATGTCTTATAAAAAATTGTGCCTGATTATTGTGCGATTAAGTTCTGCGGCTCGTACGATCCTCTCCAACATCAGGTTAAAGAAGTAACACGACAGCGAGTCACCCTGTCTAAAACCTCGTTTGGTATCAAACGGCTCAGAGAGGTCCTTCCCAATTCTGACGGCGCTGCTGGTGTTCCGCAACGTCATCTTGCATAGCCGTATTAGTTTTGCGGGGATACCAAATTCAGACATCGCGGCAAACAAATAACTCCTATCCGTACTGAGTGTACAGTGCAGCTTTGAAGTCAACGAAAAGATGGTGTGTGTTGATTCTCCCTTCATGGGTCTTTTCCAAGATTTGCGGTATTGTGTATATTTGATCGATGGTAGACTTTCCAGGTCTGAAGCCACACTGATAAGGTCCAATCAGTTAGTTCATGGGGGCTTCAGCCTTTCACACAATACGCTCGCTAGATATTTATAAGGATAATCCCGCGGTAACTGGCATAGATTGCAATATCCCCCTTCTTGTGAATTAGCAGTTACGCTTTGCTCTGAATGTCTGTCACCAGATCTCCGTCATTGTTCTGGTAGAATTTTCGGGCGTTGTTCCTATTGGCCAGCATCTCAAGCTCCTCGCACTCACGTAGTGCGGCTCTCATTTTTTCTGCCGGATGATACGTCTCTCTTCCCTTCTTTGCTCTCGGTAGCGATCCCACATGGCTCGCGTTGCGCCCGATCGCAGCATGGCTCTATAAGCAGCATCGTTTCTTTCTGCGGCAGCATGGCATTCCTCGTCATACTAACTATTTTGTCGGGCTCGCCGGAATCCAATTTCTTCTTCGGCGGCGGTATCTGGGGAACGAGAAATGTTGCTCCACTGGTCGTGCATGCCGGTTTGTTGGGTAGAGCTCTCTGAGGGCAGGAATGAGAGTCGAGTGGCGAATCTTCTGGCTGTCTATTGTGCTTGCAGCTTTTCAATGTCGAACATTCTTTGCGTAGGTAGATGTACGTTTTTTGCTGCACAAAGGCGTGTTCGTAGTTTGGCTGCAACAAGGTAGTGAACCGAGTCGATGTTGGGTCCTCGGATCGTACGTACATCTAAAACACATCTATTAAGCGCGCAACCATCTATCCTGGAATGCTTCACCTTCTCACGTTAGCTCACTCCCGAACGGGTGTTCGGAAGTTACCCAGAGGATACGTGGGCTAATCCAGAGAGTTGTGAACTGTTTGAACTATATGCATAAGAATCGTCCTGGCCACTCCCAAGTGAATGGCAATCATTAACTTTTCCCACTTGCGTGGACTTCTACACATGGAACAATCCTCCAGTATTTATTTAAGCTCCTGAAAACCCATTACACTAAATAGTGGGAATTTAAATAGATACATGAAAATGTCTAACTGTCTCTATATACATTTAAATGGCTTACTAAATTCACTTTATAAGATTCACTTAAGTAAAAATTAGCTTAAACCGGAAAACATCCAGGAAATCTCTCACTTCCGTTTACGATTTTTTGTTGCGAACTTGAATCTAAAGTAAGCAAAAACGCCTCAAAGCACAGCCAAATTGGTAAGCAACAGTGAATTTAATGATTCAACTGTTGCTAATCCCATCCATCCACAAGCGCGCGCTACAACAAAGGCGTTGCCAGTGGAAACTTCTTTGGCACTTTGACAAATTTTCAACTTGCTTTGCCTTTGTACACAGCGCTGATGAAGTAGAGCAAAACAACAAATGGCAAAATGAAGAACTCGACTTGTGTTCAGCTGACAGCAGCAAAACGCATTGCACACAAAAGCTGCTGCAATATGGATGTCGAAATTTTGGCAGGTGTGAGAAAACACAAAACACAACACAAAAGAAGGCAACAAATCGGCACGTAGCCAAAAATTGGAAAACGGAGGAAAAAAAATTGTATCGACAGTTTTATGTAGATAAAAACCGTGCGGTAGGGTGAAGACGACGGTGGTGAGTAGCCAGTGAGTAGCGCATACACGCACGTGACTCTGCTGACCAACTATAAGAAACTACATCTAGTGAAGTGTGCTGGAGAAGGAAGGGGCGATGGAGTATCGATCAAAGAGAGTAAATACAGGGTGGCTTAATTCAACTATAAATTGTGGGAATGCAGTACTCTCTATTTCACATCAAACTAAAAATTACGTTAAAAGAAAAGCAGGTAATAAACAGTTAAGCCTTATCCTGTACCTCTCAGGGCTGCAACATTTTCGAGATGAAGAAAAATCCGCAGAAATTAATTATTGCTCTTTTACGCAGTGCAAAGAAAAATGAAGGCTAAAAATTATGCAATAATGCAAGTTGAGGCTAAGGGTAGCCAACAGGCTGACAAATTGACGAACTGTGAATTTGTTATTCGCCCATTTATCGGCCAAGCTTTCCAGTAATCGTTAATTTGATCCATGACCCCATACACGACAGCCCCAGAGATCATTGGGCGGACATTTCCTAGAGCCGGAGCCACCTCCCAGCCAAGTCAGGAGGCATCGCTTCAACTACACTGACGAGATCCAGAGCAAAACACAATTACAACTATTGGACCAGACAGTATACAAACAAACACTAAATGACATACATCGGGAGACTCTTGCCCCTCTCCTAAACTGCCAACCCAGCCCAAGTACTCGATGCCGTTTTATCGACAAAAAATAGTGGTCAAATACCTAGGAGTGCAATTAGACACAAAGCTAACTTACTGGGCGCACATAAACCATGCTGCCACAAGAGTTGCCAAAACAAGCGGCGTGTTGAGTAAGCTCATGGCAAACCTTGGAGGTCTAACGCAAAACAAGCGAAAACTTTTAATAGGCACGACGAACTCGATTCTCTTGTACGGATGCGACATATGGGCAGATTTGCTAAGGGTGCAATGTCGGCGGAAAACTCTGAAATCTGTACAAAGCACCTGCGCTCTCAGAGTGGCTACGTCATACAGGACAGTGTCTGAAGCGATTTTAGTTATTAGCATCTCCATAGCACAAGACCCCAAAAGGAAATGGGAGGCAAACATCTCAAGACCAGGTCCCCAGTGCCACGCTTCTCCGATATTAGAATTCAAACGCTCCCACTTTGGCAAGCAAGATGAAACTATGAACGGTACAGTAGATGGGCAGCGAGACTAATACCCGATCTAAAAAAGTGGGTAGAAAGAAAGCACGATGAGGTTAACTATTACTTCACACAGTTTCTGTCCAGACATGGATCCTTTCGCAAGTATTTGTGGCGAATGGGAAAAGTGAGCCTACCAAACTGCATAAATGGAGATACTGAGTATGATAATGCGGAGCACACCTTCTTTAAATGCGAGAGGTGTAAGATAGCGAGAACAGCTCTGCAACAAGCTATTGGTGTACTTACACCTGAAGAAATTATCGAGAAAATGATGATAGACGAAGAAAAATGAAATTCCGTCGCAAACTTCGTGGAGGATATTATCCGAAAAAAGAAGCCTGAAATGGAAACTTATGCTGAAGAGCATTGGGCATACATAGGTTTCCCAAAACAGGCGACCCTGGACGCATGGTGCGTAAGTAAGTGTCTTTCTTAGGACGCCGTCTTGGCCCTCTACCTTGAAGCAATGCGGAAGCAATCGCGAGGTGGAGGGAAAAATCCAAGAGAAGAGGCGGGATATTTGCAGTAGAATCACCACACACATAGGAGCGACGATTACTATATGGTGCGAAGGCAGTTTTAACCCAACCTCACCGCAGAAAAAAAAATAAAACTCCCAACCTTTTCATGCAGCTATCGGAGCGTAACCACCATCCATTGCAGACGAAGAGCTCCAACTGCCTCGCGTGACCTGCGTAACTTTGGCTCAATCACATTCTGTATATTGCAGCAGGTTACACTCCTACTTAAACAGAATCGACCAGACATACCCAATTTATGTCCAGCATGTGAAGGCACACTGCGCGACACTGTCCACTAATTCACATGCCCTATCAAACCTACTCACCTAACACTTCTCTCCCGCTGTACTCAACTTGTCAAACCAGAACATGTCTGAGTCTACCGTTAGACAAATTAGACGAAAGCGAGTGATGACTAGATCGCACTGATAGGGTTTAGTAAGTTGATACAATAACATATTGGTGCGGCCTCAACAACTGTACTTAGTAGTAGTAGTGCTTCTTGAAAACCCCAAAGAGGTTGCGGTGGCATTTGCCTTAAAACCGAAGGGAAATTAAATGATTACATTAAAATTAATCTCGAAGAAACAACTTTTGGGGCCTACATTTCGCTCTCTTAGGTATCATTCAAAAGCCTACATATATATCTGCTTTGTTTTTAAGGTTCCGTATGTCCTTTTTTTAAATACAAGTATAAAAATAGAATATCTGTAACTTGCTAAGACTACCATTAACTCATTTTTTCCAAAAGTTGATTTATGACGCTTTCAAAAAGAAAAAGATAACGGGCACATAGGTTTCCTGAGGAGGACTATAAATCAGAGAGATATGTTGCCTATATATTTTTATCTCAAATTCGCTACACTAAAGAGGCGCATTTTTGAGCCCGACGTATGGAAAAATTAACGTCTGCAAGGATGAATGGATCAACTTTATTTTTTGTCACTGCATAAAGTAAATCGACTGCTCAAGAAAACAGGGAAGTTTAAAAAGGCCTTAACAGTGTAATATCTCCTCTCTCTCTCTGTCCCCACTACGTACGTTCTGTTTCGTTCCTTAGAACTTAAAGCCTCAGACTCTTGCAGCTCTTAAAGACAATATCCGTCAAGAATGTGAGGACCTATCGCCGGAAGTTTTGGCCAAAGTGATGGAAAATGCCATAAAAGGGCTCAAATGGCAATTAACTGTGGCGGCGGCCATTTACATGACATCATATTCTCGACTTGATGTAAAAAAAATTAAAAGACCAAATAAAAATAATCCACAAGAAGAATCAAAGTTTTTAATTTTTTTTTTAAATTACAGCAAAAAACATCGCAAGGTTACTTTTGCGCCACCTTGTAGTTCCCAATATACATTATTGCGAATCCCAGCCATTAATTATATGCAGAAAATGCACAAGACCTGCAGCAAAAAAATTATAAAAAATCAACGCAATTTTTGAGCCACTTGAGGTTTATACTTTATTTTACTACTTTTAAAATTTAATAGACTATAAAACTGCATGACACAATTTTTTTTTAGAAATTGTTATTAAAAAATGTTAAATTTTAAAACTTATGTTTATATGGATTTTTTCTAGGAGAATGAAAAATCATTTAATTTTGCTTTTGAATAAATGTTTACTAAATAAAAAAAGTTTGATTCGAATATGATTGGCGTACGTTTCCATTTGCAAAAACTATAAATCGTTTGATGGGGTTATAAATTTTGCGCCACTTTGTATTTTCACAAGAGAAAAACATTTAAGTTAAATAGGACCGCAAAAATTGTGAAAACTTGTCGATAAGTCCCTGTGACTAAATTATTTAACGCAGTGTATGTAGACAATACTAGAAAGGGAGCAGAAAAGGAGCAAACAAGGGAAGAAAAATTCAGACAGTAGGTTAGGTTAGGTTAGCCTGGTTGGCAATAAGCCACGCATAGATCTTTTGGTCCCTAGCGATACCAGATGGAGACCGACCTCTATGAATACTGAAAGGAGACGTCATGTAGGATGTCAGCGCTTTTGGCGAATCTAAGCAGAGCTGGGAGATCCGCTTTGGAGACGTCCTCCAGACCCTAAAACAGTGGGGCTCTCGGGCATTTTAGTCGCGTTTTTAATAATGCCGGACAAACGCATAGAAGGTGTTCGAAAGTTTCCTCAACATCCTCTCTGCATTTCCTGCATTGGACCGTGTCTTATACTCATATGCAGCTAATGGATTATGACCTGTCAGCATACCTATGATAGTTCTGCAGTCCTTTCGCGAGAGCGTAAGTACGAATTGAGTCAGTTTCTTGTCGTTAGTTCTACACATAAATTTTGCTGTTTTGCCTGTGGTCAGATTAGTCCACCTAGCTTCCACTAGTTTTTTCATGTAGTCGCCAATTTCGTTGTATTTAGCGGTTTTGGTATGTCGTTCTCTTGTTCAAAAGGTAGTCTAACAGCACTTTTTGCTATCACATCTACTATTTCGTTTCCCATAATGCCTTTGTGACCACGTAATCAGTAGAAATGCAGCCTACTGTTTGCGGCTAGGTTGCATGGAAAGCTATGGCCTCCCTGCTCCGTCAAACAGTTTTGGACTTAATACAATATGAGCTTATTGCTTTAATTGCTGCTTGAATGCAGACAGTAAATATTTCGAATTTTCAATCTACCCACCTTTAACGTGGACAGTGGCCCCGAGTTGAAGAACTAATGAGTCGTACGAACCTGACGCAGATAGACCAGTTTGCCAACACCGAAAATCTAATAACCGAAAGGACTTAGGCAGCGTCAAGAATAGCAGCAACAAAAAAAACATGCATAATACACTCAGTTACAAACTAATTGTTACTCAGCTAAGTCACCCTGTAGATCTCATGTGCGTTCATAAATCATTGTGTCTGCGTCGCTGCAGTCCAAAGTGCTTTTTTGAAGAACAGTAACGGTTTGCATATACGAGCAAAGTAAATGCATACCTATATGTATGTGTATGTGTATGTATGTGAAAAAGGCACAAAAACTAATTTATTTCTAAAAGGCCGAAGCAGTCCCGTAGCCTTTATATTTTTTTTTCAAATCTCTACTTTGTTGCTTTCCTTCTCATCCGTGACGTCCTTTCTCCCAGCTGTGGCCAGTTTGCGGATTTCATGTAGATGCACCGCGAATAACAACACTAACAGCACAGCAAAGTTAAGATACTGCGAAGTGAGGTCATTAGTGCAATGAAAATTTCGGGCTTTTATGAACTCAGTCCGTTTTAGCATTGAGGGGAAATAATTTTTTTTCTTTTTTTCGTTGTTTTGGGTTGTATTATTATTATTATATCTTTTTTTTGCTCGACTGCCTTTTTTCAGTGGCTTTTAAATTTTTAAATATTTTCGCGCATAAAATGTTATTTGTGTAATAAATGTGGAAGCCTTATGAAAATGTTGCAGCAACATTTTTATATTTTACGTACGTATATATATATACGTAAATATAAATCTTGCATTGCTTAGAGGAATGTTTTTTGTAGCGGTAAAAAAGTAAATTTATTTGAAAATTTAAAACTAAAATCTCATCATGATCATGGCAATTACAGCTCAGGGTGAGCCATTGTTTCTTTTACAGCATCCATCCATATGTCTTCATTCCATCACTCTTCGTATAGGGAACATTCACCATTCTCCCGTGACGATTCGGTACAAAACACGCTGACCGCGTGTTGTTCGATGGCGGGCGAGATGCTGAGAAGCAATTCGAAGGCGATTTTCTTTGTTTTTTTTCGTTGAGCTCTTGAGGCACGCAGGCTATCAATTCTTTGGTAAATCCCATTAAATTAAGGTGATTGAGAATCGTTTTATAATCCCAGTTCATTTCTTCCACCACTTGACTATTGGTCTGGCGGCCGGTCTCCTTCAAAAGTGATTTGAGATGTTCTTCATGGAATTCAGAAAGCCTCCCTCCGCTGCGGGACGTATCATATACATCAAAGCCGCCATTTCTGACCATTTCGGTGTTGTAGACTCACCTATGAAACCTTCTCCATACACGTCGCAAATGTCCCGGGCTGCTTCGGTGGCTTTTTGATCTCGATGAAAAGCAAAGAAGAGCAGGTGCCGAAATTGAGCATCAAATCTTATAAGAAATTAAATAACTCAAAAATACAATTAACATAGTTTTATAGAGAAGAAAGAGTTCTATCGAATGGATACTTAACCTTTGCCAAGCAGCAAACAAATCGTTGTAAAGAGTGGTTAAATTTCAAGGGCCGGTGATGAATGTGAACCACACCTAAACGGCAAGTTTTTTTCTGCATTTCATTTGACATTTTTCAATTTCAAACTAATTCAATTTGAACTTTTAACCATTTCAAGCGTCGTCAATGGTCAGAATGGTGGCAGGAAATGGCAACTGTGAATAACCAAATTTCGAAGAAAATCTTCCTCAGTGATGAAGCACACTTTCACCTCAGTGGATTCGTCAATAAGCAGAATTGCCGCATTTGGGTGAATGATAATCGAAGAGTGATTGCTGAAAAACCAATGCACCTACAAAGAGTGACAGTTTGGTGCGGTTTATGGGCCGACGGCATCATTGGGCCGTATTTTTTCCAAAATGAGGCCGGTCAGGCAGTTAGTGTGAATAGTGTTCGCTATCGTGAGATGATAACGAATTTTTTATGGCCCGAATTGGAAGATGTGGGTGTGGACGATATGTGGTTTCAACAGGATGGTGCCACTTGTCGCACAGCTAACGAAACAACGGCTCATTTGCGCGAAAAATTTGATGGCTCACTTCGCGGCGATGTCAATTGGCCGCCAAGATCATGTTATTTGACACCGTTGGACTTCTTTCTTTGGGGTTATTTGAAAGAAAAGGTGCACGTCGATAAGCCAGTAACAATTCAAGAGCTAAAGGATGAGATAATTCGGCACATTAACGGCATAGAACCTCAATTATGCCTCAGCGTCATCGAAAATTTAGACCATCGGATCGAGGTGTACCGTCGAGGCCGTGGCGCCTATTTTGGCAATCTTTTATTCTACCCGTATTTGAGTCATACTAGTATTGTCATAATAAGGAGAAATGATAATAATTTCTTAAAAAAATTGTATTTTATTCAAAATGAATACCGGCCCTTCAAACTTAACCACCCTTTAAAATAAAAGAAAATATAAAATCTCTATGAATTCATTTCCCCAAGCCAATATATTTGGGAATAACTGATCAGCAATTCAGATTGTTAAATTCAATAATTTCATATAAATTGAGTAAAAAAAGATTTTTAAGAGAGCTTTCTTTTCTTCGACAACCAGAAGGCTCCTTATCACCAACACATGAATAGCTCCGAGCATTGCTAGTTATTGCCTGAAATACTTTGCACGCCCACACACTTCACTACTACAGCCACCTCTCTTAACTTTCTCTAAACCAAATACGAAACAATATTAGCATTTTAACAGATAACGAATATTGCCACGCTGGATTTATAAGTACTTTCTTCAGTAATATTGCTCTTTTTAAGTTTCAGACATTTAAAATTTTCAAATACACTCGATGCCATTGCGTTACCAAAAAGCAAATCGCATGTAGGCCACACAGGCAATCAACTTGAGCAAACCAAATCAGCATCAACATCAACAAATGCAAAAACAAATAAATGCACAATAACAAAGAGCTGAAAAAACAAAAACATTTCACAGAGCAACAACAACCAAATGGCTATATCTTTCAGATGAGCAATTTCAATATCCATGCCCTTTGCTATAGCCATCGACAAGCCACACACACGACGGAGGAATGGTTATGGAAATTCCATCAATGCCAAATCGCCCGTCCCTCGGGCATCAATGGGTGAAAGCAGAGCTGGCTTAGAACAAAGCAAGCGGCTTTGCAAACCTCTGTTGTTGGCCGCTTATCTCGCATTACCAGAGCATTTACGGCCGCCCGCCATGCGAGAGAGGCAGAAAAGGCAGATAGAGGTGAAAGAAGAGGGGGAGGGAATGCAATTAAAGAATGGCTAGTTGACGTGGAAGGGATAGATTGTGCATCACTATTTTTGTAGCGCAAGGTATTTCATTGAAACACAATTCCACATGTCACAACACAACTACAATAATAACAACAATTGTTATACGCGTTTGTGTACGAGTACTTATGCTGGCGCACTGTGGTGAATGACACGGCCAGTCCATTTAGTGCATTTCGATATCCTGTTTGCGATGCCATTAAATGCCACTGAAACTAACACTCACCGCTGCAGCCATTGTCACATGTTTATGCCACATGCCAGTGCTCTTACCGCCCCCGCTACTTGTGCCACATTGCAACGGCTTTTGTACATAGTAACTCGCTCAATTCGCAATTCACAATTCGAAATTCCATTCGCAATTCGATGCGCGCAGCGCCAACCCATTGCAATCAACAACATTGCTGCAGTGCCGCCGGTGCCACTGTGCATGCATGTAAACATACCGTACGTGCAACGTGCGTTGCATGCATCGCGTGTCACAGTCGGTTTGAAGTGGTTTGCGCCGCGTTACGGTGCGGGAGCTCGGACACATGCGAGCTCATGCATACATATTTTCAAAGCAGAGTTTTTTGTTTTTTTTTTTTTTTGGTAAGAGGAGCAGAGGTGTAGTAAGTATGCACCGATAAGTTGATTTTTATCTCCTGGATTTATTGAAATCCTTTCGGTCGTAACTGCCTGTCAGTCGGTTTGCCTGGCTATCTCTCTTCGCCGATTTTAGTTCACCTGCTGCTCAGCTGGTTGGGTTACTTTTTGTGGTTTCACGCTAGCCACCATGTTTGCTTGTTGCGTGGTTGCCTAGGGGTACGTAGGTGGGTGTGTGTGTGTGTGGGCGTGTACGAGTTTAAAAGCGTTTTATGTAGCGTCTGCTATTGCATGTTAGTATCTCATGAAATTTGCGCTGAACTCCCGCAAATAATGCTGTGTTAGTCAGGCACACAAACTCGCACACACGCACACACACATGCATGCATGCAATCGCTTTGGCTATCATTTTTAATGCCTTTCTGTTGAATTCTTGGCACTAGAGATACTCTTTAGTCTGGTTCGTAGTATTTTCATCGAATTTACTCGCTTGTGGTTTGTATTAGCTCAACAGTTTTTTTTTTTTTTTTTTTTTTTTTTTTTTTTTTTTCTAGTTGAACTGTAACCAAATTGCATTACAGCAATAACTTAGGTGAGAGGTGAGTTGCTCTCATAAAGCTTGTCAAAAAAGTATTGCGGTATTTTTATTGAATTTTCAATTGTTCATAAAATTGGTTATAATAATGCGATTTAAGTCAAATATGCGCCGTTTTGTTCGATGACGAGTTCCCAACGAGATGCCAACTTCATAATGCCCCTCTTATAGAAGCTCGCTTCCCTATTGTCAAAAAACTCGGAGAGCCAATTTTCACAGGACTCTCTTGTGGACCGCTTCTGACTACCAAGCTCGTTCGCCATGGACAGAAATAGGTGGTAATCACTTGGTGCGAGATCCGGACTATACGGTGGATGCAAAAGAACCTCCCATCCGAGCTCCCGGAGCTTCTGGCGCGTCACCAAAGATGTGTGTGGCCTGGCGTTGTCCTGATGGAAGACAATTCGGCCTCTGTTGATCAAAGATGGCCTCTTCTGCATGAGTGCTGTATTCAAGCGGTCCAGTTGTTGGCAGTATAGGTCCGAATTGAGCGTTTGGCCATAGGGGAGCAGCTCATGGTGGATGATTCCCTGCCAATCTCACCAAACACACAGAAGAACCTTCCTGGCCGTCAATACAGGCTTGGCCACCGTCTGGGCAACTTCACCGCTTTTCGACCACGACCGTTTGCGCTTCACGTTGTCGTAAGTGACCCACTTTTCATCGCCAGTCACCATCCGCTTCAAAAACGGGTCGATTTTGTTGCGATTCAGAAGCGATTCGCATGCATCCATATGGGCAAAAATGTTTTTTTGCGTCGAGTCGTGTGGCGCCCATACATCCAGCTTCTTTTTGAATCCAAGCTTCTTCAAATGGTTTATAACGGTTTGATGACTCATGCCCAGCTCTTGGCCGATGCTACGGCTGCTACTATGCCGGTCTCTTTCGATCAATTCAGCGATTTTATCGAAATTTTCGACGACAGGCCTTCCGGACCGTGGCGCATCTTCGATCACCTCTGCACCAGAACGAAAACGTTGAAACCATCGTTGTGCGGTGGAAATGGAAACTGTATCGGGTCCATAAGCTGCACAAATTTTATTGGCAGCATGAGATGCATTTTTGCCTTTATCGTAGTAGTACTGTAAAATATGCGGTATTTTCTCTTTATTTTGCTCCATGTTTGCGACGCTATAACTCACGAACGACTAAAAGCAAACAACAACTAATCAAACACGTGTTAGCACGTGAAAAGAGCTTTCCAAAAAGCTCTAGCGTGAACCGATGCGACGAATACAACTAGAACTACGCGCTGGCAAAGACAAGCTTGCGAAAATACCGTAAGACTTTTTTGATAACCTTTACAAATTCACTCGTTTTTTACACTTGGCCACCTGGTCATTTATTTGAGAAAACATATTTTATCAGTTTTTATGCCCATTTTTTGACATCAGAATCAAAAATGTGTTATTTTTATGTTCCGCGCACCAAAATGCATTGGAAATCAGTCCCATACCTAAAACACAAAACCCAAGTAGACCTGCGTAACTCTTGTCAATATTTTACTTCTTTGTGCACCTGAATAGCCAAAGTACTGTCTTCCAGAAAGAGTTGAAAAGATGCGTTAAATTTTATTGAAATAAATATTGGTATGACTTTGGATAAGTAGACCCTACTGCACACTGGTTGCGTCCATAGGCCAAAAATCAAAAATATCATCTCAAAATACTTGGACAAAACGAACACATATTGACACTAAAATGTTCAATCTTCAAAACGTCAAACCGGTTTTTCCGCAAATCTAACGGAACTTTCTAAAAATAGCATTGAAAGAATGAACTTGTGTACATTTTTGCAGACCGTCTGAGCTTTGTTTGTACTTTGTCATTGCAAATTCGTACTTCAAAGTGATCAAACGTTTGACAAAGTGGTCCGATATTAATAATTTAAAATGGATTTTGTAATTGAAGGTATTTACTTTAATAAATGTTTATTTAAAGATTAATTTGATCAATTAAAACATTTTTGTGTGATTTTGAACGTCTTAACCTTTTTTGTGCATTTTGTGTACGTCTTTTTTATGTTTACTAAAAGTTTTAGTTGTGTTGCCCCCGGATGCCCCCATTGAGAGTGCCATTACTGTATTTGTCAATGTTTTAAGATAATAATCATGAAAAGTTTAGTTGCTAAAAGTTGCTAATTAGCTTATATTCATAAATAAACTAAAGTGGTCTTATTTATGTTCATGGGACAAATATCCACCGTTATCAGTTGATCTTTGTGTTGTTGGTTTCGTTTTCGTTTTCGTCGTTTGTTTTGTACCTTTTCTTTCATTAAATTTACTGTACTAATTTATGTTTGCTTTGCACATTTTATTTTGATTGAATAGGAGCAATTATAACTGTGTGTTTTCACGCATCCATATCCTTTGGTGCAAAGAAAAAGGCACGAATGCCGAAAAAATGCAAGGCATAAATAATTTACTGGCACTAAACATAAAAAGCAAAGGCTACGAAGTCAATATGATTGACCTTAAGAAATGTATTCAGCACATTTTCAAAAAGATAGTTGCCTTCTGGATTCAGTACAAAAGAATTAGAAGTTTAGTTGTACAATACCAATCTGAATGGCTAAAAACTAAAGAACTTATTGTCCTGAAGCCTACTGGTAGTGCTCAACAAATTGATCTGAGTTCTAGTCGTGGACGGCCCAAAATGGATTTTGTTGAGTCCTCAAAAAGGACGAAACGTCGCCGAATAGCCCTACTACAAAAGCATGATGAGCCTGCAGCTTCTGTTTTGCGCTCATCTGATTCTCAGTCAAGCCTTAATGCAACTGAAATAAATATTGAAAAGGTCTTGTCGCTTGTCGTCGACATTGGGTTGTCCAAACACCAATACTTGGTCATTAGATCATTTATAAATTCAGAAGTTTCCTATAACTTATTGCCAAGTTACGAAAAAATTCTTAAGTTCAAAACATTGAGATATCCAAATAATATTGTTGTAGACGACACATGCAGAAGTGGAACTACAAAGTCTTTTAGACAACACGGCTTCAAGTATTTTAGAGCTTCAAAAGAATTTAATTGAAGAACGTTTGGATGAAACTGAAAAAACTTTAACATTAATTGGAAAATGGGGATTCGATGGCAGCACTGGCCACAGCGAATATAAACAAAAGTTTTCCAATTGTATTAATGGTGAGAAAAATTTATTTGTCACATCGTACGTCCCACTTCAGCTTGTAACCGACTCTAAAGTAATATGGAAAAATCCCAGGCCATCGTCTACCCGATATTGTAGACCACTCAGGCTTCAATTTAAAAAGGAGACCGCCGCACTTTCCGTCGAAGAAGAGCTCTACTTCAAGGAGAAAATAGCTAACTTGAAGACAACAGAGCATAAAATTTGCAATACAACATTTTCTATAAAGCACGGCCTTCAATTAACCATGGTGGATGGTAAAGTTTGCAACGCGTTAAGCAACACGTCCTCGATGAAATGCTTTATATGTGGAGCAAAGCCCGCAGAAATGAATAATATTGAAGAATGTGTTGGAAGAGATGTGCAAGAAAAGTATTTTGAATTCGGGCTATCACCACTTCATTCATATATCCGGTTCTTCGAATATTTCTTGCACATTTCGTACAAGCTGGATGTAAAGCTTTGGCAAGTACGATCGGGAGAACTCAAGTCTATTGTATTAAAGAAAAAACATCAAATTCAAGCGGAGTTTCGAGAGAAAATGGGGTTACTGGTCGATACGCCAAAGGATGGAGGTAGAGGAAACTCCAACGATGGCAATACTGCCAGAAAATTTTTCAGTAACCCAAGCTTAGCATCTCAGATTACAGGCATTGATGAAGAAGTTATTGCCCGATGCGCTACGATACTGTAAGCCTTAGCATCAGGATACAAAATAAATATAAAAAAATTCGAAAAATTCGCACTAGATACAGCGAATAAATTAATTGAAATGTATCCATGGTACTACCTTCCAGCAACAGTGCATAAAATTTTAATTCATGCACCAAAGGTTATGGAGCACGCCTTGGTTTCGATTGGAGAGCTCTCAGAGGAAGCTGCAGAGTCAAACAATAAAGAAATAAAAAAGTGCCGGCTGCAGCATACTAGGAAGATGTCTCGTATACTGACAAATACAGATTTAATTAAAATGCTTCTTTTGAAATCAGACCCTTTTATAACAGGTCAAAGAAATCTGCCAAAGAATCAGAAATCCACCTTTTTATCATCTACATATGATTTATTGGATGACGTATGTTAACCTTGTTTATTATTTATCTTTAATTTTCATCATTTTTATTATCTTATAATTAAATAATATTTGCTGTTATATATGATTGAAAAAATGGAATCACGAATTTTTTAAATTATTTATTGCTGGAGCGAAGGGGGGGGAGGGGGGGGGGTGGGGGGGGTCAGGGAGTTTCTCTTTCACAAATATTTACTGAATGCTATCTAAATTCATCTCTAATACCCAGAAAAAAATTTCAGCTCTCTATCTTTACGAGAAGTATTTTTGGCCACCAGCCCCATACAAGCGCAACCAGTGTGTACTGGTAAGCTTTTCCGGATTTTCATGACGGGTCAATGTGTGTTTCTAGCGCAACAATCCTAGTCCAACTGAAGATGTTATTTTCGGAATTCCGAGCAAAGGTAGAAAACCTCGTCAAAATAACCGTTCAAATGTGCACTAAAATTCGAACTGGCAATTTACGCATCTACAAGGTGGCCGTCCTAGACGTAGTGGATTTGTGCGAGTACATTGGTTCGAATCTCCGTGAAACACCAAAAGGGTTTTTTCTAATAGCGACCGTGCCTCGGCAGCCAATGGCAAATTTTCGAGAGTATTTCTGCCATCGAAAAGCTCGTCATAAAAAAAATATCTGCCATTCGGAGTAGGCTTAAAACTGTAGGTCACTCCATTTGTGAAACAACACGAAGACGCACGCCATAAATAGGAAGAGGAGCTCGGCCAAACTCCCAAAAACGGTGTAATTGTATATATATATATATATACAAGCTGGCGTAATAATAATTTTTAAATAACTTTTTTACTCAATAAAAGAAAATTATTTTGAGTGCTGGAAAGCTTAATTTTGAACTTTACGCATTGCTTGTCTGCCTGTATACTGGTGCTTTATAACAGGTGGCGCTAAAGTAATCCTCCTATCAGAAAATGCTATACATTTTGCGATCGGCCCCTAATGTCAGTTCTGTTTTGAAATTTGTGTAGTAAACACATGCGAAATACACGTTAATAAACAATGTTACGCTACACTGCTCCAGAACGCGGAATAGTCTGACTACTTATTTGACTAATAATCGGTCGGTGACTTTGGCCCAACGTGAATTTCGTCGCAGATTTCCTCGCCGTCCAACGCCTACTGGTGAAACACTGCGACGGTTAGCCGCTCACCTCGAAGAGACCGGCACAACGCGAGATGCTGCCAGGCGTGGCAGACGTCGCGGGCCAAACGGTTACTGTGAATGGTGAGCGCTACAGAGCAATGATCAACGAGTTTTTTTCGCCGCAACTTGATGAATTGGGATTGGAAAACATGTGGTTCCAAAAGGACGGTGCAACGGCACACACTGCTCGTGCCACAACCGATATGTTGAAGGATGTATTTCCCGGGCGCCTAATCTCCCGTTTTGGCGATTTGCACTGGCCAGCAAAATCGCCTGATTAGATTTGATTTGACCGCTCCAGACTTCTTTTTGTGGGGCTTTTTGAAGTCGCGGGCTTATGTCAACAAGCCTCAGGCTCTCGCAGCTCTTAAAGACAATTTCCGTCAAGAATGTGAGGACCTATCGCCGGAAGTTTTGACCAAAGTGATGGAAAATGCCATAAAAAGGGCTCAAATGGCAATCAACTGTGGCGGCGGCCATTTACATGACATCATATTCTCGACTTGATGTAAAAAAAATTAAAAGACCAAATAAAAATAATCCACAAGAAGAATCAAAGTTTTTCATTTTTTTTTTTAATTACTGCCAAAAAACATCGCAAGGTTACTTTTGCGCCACCTGTATGATAGTTCACAATTGTCAAGTTTTACTGATGCCATTTACAAAAATTATAAATCTTCCAATAGGGTGATTAATTTTGCGCCACACTATTTTTGTTCCATACAAAAAGTGCCCCGAATATTTAACATAAATGTCAAACTTTTTAGGTTTTTGCATGAGATGATTAATTTTGTGCCACCTTGTTTTTGCTCTGTTCAAAAAGTACTCCAAATCTTTGACATAAATGTCAGACAGATTTGGATTTTTGCACGATTTTTTTTATAGGGTGATTAATTTTGTGCCTCCTTGTTTTTGTTCTTATCAAAGAGTACCCTAAATCTTTGACATAAAAGTTAAATTTGTTTAGTTTTTGCACGAACTTTTTTATTGGGTGATTAATTTTGTGCCACCTTGTTTGTGTTCTGTTCAAAAAGTGAAGTGCCTCGAATCTCTAACATAAATGTCAAAGATTTTTAGGTTTTTGCACGAATTTTTGTATGAGATGATTAACTTTGCGCCACCTTGTTTTTGCTCTGTTCAAAAAGTACTCCAAATCTTTGACATAAATGTCAAACAGATTTGGGTTTTTGCACGATTTTTTTTTATGGGGTGATTAATTTTGTGCCTCCTTGTTTTTGTTCTTATCAAAGAGTACCCTAAATCTTTGACATAAATGTTAGATTTGATTGGTTTTTGCACGAACTCTTTTGGGTGATTAATTTTGTGCCACCTTGTTTGTGTTCTGTTCAAAAAGTGAAGTGCCTCGAATCTCTAACATAAATGTCAAAGATTTTTAGGTTTTTGCACGAATTTTTGTATGAGATGATTAACTTTGCGCCACCTTGTTTTTGCTCTGTTCAAAAAGTACTCCAAATCTTTGACATAAATGTCAAACAGATTTGGGTTTTTGCACGATTTTTTTTTATGGGGTGATTAATTTTGTTCCACCTTGTTTTTTTCTGTTCAAAAAGGACTCCAAATCTTTTACATAAATGTTAGATTTGATTGGTTTTTGCACGAATTCCATTTTATAGGGTGATTAATTTTGCGCCACCTTGTTCTTGTTCTATACAAAAAGTGCCCCGAATCTTTGACGTAAATGTTAGATTTATTTGGTTTTTGCACGAATTATTTTCTATAGGGTGATTAATTTTGTGACACCTGGTGTTTTTATTCTGTTCAAAAAGTGTCCCAAATACAATATTTAACATAAATGTCGAACTTTTTAGGTTTTTGCACGAATTTTTTTAAGGGGTGATTAATTTTGTGCCACAAATGGAGGGACCTACAGTTTCAAGCCGACTCCGAACGGCAGATATTTTTATGAGGAGCTTTTTCATGGCAGAAATACACTCGGAGGTTTGCCATTGCCTGCCGAGGGGCGACCGCTATTAGAAAAATGTTTTTATTAATTTTGCTTTCACCGAGATTCGAACCAACGACCTCTCAGTGAATTCCGAATGGTGATCACGCACCAACCCATTCGTCTACGGCGGCCTCCATTTGTGGAACAACATCAAGACGCACACCACATATAGGAGGAGGAGCTCGGCCAAACACCTAACAGAAGTGTACGCGCCAATTATTTATTTATTTATTTTAATTTTGTGCCACCTTGTTTTTGTTTTGTTCAAAAAGTAGGTACCCCGAATCTTTGACGTAAATGTTAGATTTGTTTGGTTTTTGCTCGAATTTTTTTATATGGGGAAAATGCTCTATACCGTCAATAAAAAAAATTAAAAAGGGATTTTGCACAAACTTCTAATTTGCACCTTATTCCACCAAAATTTAACAAGCTATACAACTTCATACTAAAAATCTATAAATAACTAAAAATTAATGAAGAACTTGTGAAAATTTTCTCATTTTTGTATAAAATTTGAAATATTTGTAAAAAATTTGAAATTTTTGTAATATATAAAATTTGAAAATTGGTATTAAATGATTTTTGTTAGACAATTTAATTTTAATTTTTTGTTAGCCCTTTATAAAAATAATTATGAGCATAAAACATGCATAATAAAATAAAACAAAAAATAATAAAATAAAACAAAAAAAAATCAAAAATTATCAAAGCCGGTCAACTTGTTGAGGCGCCATCATTTTTCGCAAGCCGTATTTCTTCATATAAATATTCGAAAAACAATTTTTTTAAATAGTTCTGACAGGTATTCTCAAAATTCATATGTATTGCCCGATTTGGTTAATACCTTCAATATATTTTAACTCAAAAAATAAATAATTTGGAAAAAGCGAGGATATAGTTAGATGGCGCTGTGTTCGTTATAGTAGGAAGAATCGTATTTGTAAATAATTTGCATTGGTTCGTATTCGAAAAATGCCTTTTCTACCACAAATTTTTTTTTTTTTTCAAAAGCACTGAAAGGCGATGAAAAACTAATATCTCGAGACAAATTTGGTTCAGACTAAGAACATGTCTTACGTATCTACCAAAAAAAAATTTCAAAGAACCAAAAGGTGGTGTTGTGGTCAAAAACTTTACTTAATTCATACTCGATGCATGTCTTACTCCTATCTAACAAAAACCATTTAGAAATTAAATTAAATTTAAAAATTTAGAAAATAGGTGGCGCTGGATCGAAATATTCAGAAAATTTGTATTTATATTATACCCGCCAAATTTTATTAACTGAATGGTCGCACCGCGGCAGGCAATGGCAAATTTTCTATTGTATGCGAAGCAATGCTTCCCTCACAATGTGGCTCCAAAGCTTTCGATCCTGAGCTTTTTCTTCATAGTTGCGAATTTCTAAATCTGTGAGATCTTTTTCCACTTCATCTGTCCAACGCTTCCTCGGTATGCCCATGGCCTTCACATCCATTAGCTTCCCCGTCCTGGCTTTCTTCATGGTACAGTCATAAGGGTAACATGACCTGGCCATCGTATGCGCTGCGTTTTAGCAAATGATACAGCTGCCTCATTCTGAGTGATATCGTGTAGTTCTGAGCTCTTATTGGGCTAAAACTCTTTCGCAAAATGCTTCTCTCCATGCTAGCAATATGTGCGCAGTCAGTAAAATTAAGAGCCACACCTCATATACATACGGTAAAATTGGGCAGATTTTGTATATACTTATAGCTAACTTTGGAGTTACAGTCAAGAGCCGAGACTTGCACAAAGTAGGGTAGACGTAATATACTTTTTTGGTGAAGTTAATGCGATCCCTGACTAGTCACTTTGAAGTCAACGAAAAATTTTTAGATTTATCTTTTCGAATATTTTTGGTGCACATTTTAGTGCCAGGTATACCACAGTCCACAATCTACTCACTACGTAAGTTACAATTGTTTAGCTAGTAACTATCAGCTATTTCAGTACATTTTTGTATATGCCAATTTGCCTTTTTTCTTAGGCGTAGAGAGGCTGAGTTTTTTTAGTTTATTTTTTTTTGTTTTTTCTTCAGCACAACTGGCGATTTTAATGGCAAAATTTAATCGATGTAAATATTTATTTGGTTCGATGCATTGAATAATAAATCGATGTTTTTTGGTACATCGGAGGATATGCAAGTATATCGTTGCCTGGACTTGTACGGGAGTTTTCAGATACTACCATATTTGACCACAAAATTTTACAAAATTTCAAACTAATTGCTATAGCACAGCTAACTATATTTCGGGTCGACTGTTGAATCAGGTGAAACACTTATCTTCTTGAAACTTTATAAAATCATAGAAGAAATCATAAAAAATTTAGTTTAACTTACATGCACGAAAAAATGCAAAGTAGGCATTAAATGGAGAAAATTGCACAAGACCGGGTCCGAAAAAAATTCCCAAAAATCAGTGGGACTTTTGATCCACTTGAAACTTGCACTTTATTAAACCATTCAATAGTCTATTAAATTGCATAGCATTTTTCTAAAAATTATGGGTACAAAGTTTGAAATTTTGATGAAAATTTAGCGAATTTGTACAAATTTTTACAATCTGAATCTTTGTTTTATATGGTAGTTGCTGCGGTATCTATACTAATATTATAAAGAGGAAAACTTTGTTTGTTTGTTTGTAACGAATAGGCTCAAAAACTACTGGACCGATTTTAAAAATTCCTTCACCATTCGAAAACTACATTATCCACGAGTAACATGGATTACATTTTATTTTGGAAAAAAATAGGGTTCCGTAAGATATTTGGATTTTTCGGACACAAACTGAAAAAAATCTTATATACAGGGTGGCTGATGAATTTTGCTACATTAAGAAACTCAAATAACTTTTTTTTTAGTGTATGGAATTCATTTATTTTTTTTCAAGTTGAAGGTCATTAAATTTTATTAAATGTAGCTTAACTATATTAGTTTTAAAAATAATTGAATTTGAATGCCCCCCATGCTCGTTGACACAAGTGCGGCATCTTAGTAAAAAGTTGTTCATTGCTGCTTTGAGAGTTGCGACAGGAATAGCCGCAATTGTTGCCCGAATGGATTGTTTTAGCTCATCCAAATTTGTTGGCTTTGTTTTATAAACTTCTTGTTTACATAAACCCCACAAGGAAAAGTCAGGTGCAGTAAGGTCAGGCGACCTGGGGGGCCAACGAAATTCGGAGTTTCTTGAAATCAGTTTATTGGGAAATTTTCGTCGCAACTCTGTCATAACAGTCTGGGCTATGTGAGACGTTGCCCCATCTTGTTGAAAGGAATTCTCTTTCGGCGTAGTTCTGGATGGAAAAATTCTTTCAGCATTTTCAAATAACGGTCTCCAGTAACCGTAACGGTGTGACCATTTTCTTCAAAAAAATAAGGCCCGACAATACAGCGTGAAGAAACCGCACACCACACTGTCACGCGCGAGGATGCAATTCCGTCTCGTGGAGTATCTGTGGGTTAGAAGTACTCCATATTCGACAATTTTGTTTGTTCACATTGCCGTTTAAATCGAAATGGGCCTCATCAGACATGAAAAGGCAGTTTAACATGTTTTGGTCTTCTTCCATCATTTGCAGGATCTGCTGCATTCAGTTTGTTAACCATTTGAATTTTGTAGGGAAATAAGTCTAAATCTTTGTGCATTATTGTTTGCAAAGACTGTCGGCTGACACAAAGTTGAGCAGATAAGCTTCTTGTTGAAACCCTTGGATTGCTTTGTATAGCTGCAGCTACAGCAGCGATCGTTTCCTCCGTCCGAACTAGTGGGTTTCAATGATAAGGCCTACTTGCGACTGTTCCTTGCTCAGCAAAATTATTCACCAGTCTCATTATGGTCCATCTGCTCGGGGGGATCGCCGCCAAACATCCGCCTGTACTCTCTCTGTACCAAAACTACGCACTCCAGTGCGTGATAGCGGCGGACTATCCAAATTCTTGTTTGCGTGTCCCAGTTATCCATTTTAATAAATTTTAAAGATCAATCTGCAAATTAAAACAAAAATGGAACAGATAACTTAAAAAGAAAAAAAGTTATTCAATTTTTTTTTGGTAGCGGCTTTCATCAGCCACCCTGTATAAAATAAAAGTCAACTTTTTGTGTGTGTTCGCTAACCGGCCGTGTCTGCACCGAATTAAACCAAACTTACACACATTGTTAAGAAGGTATTGAAGATGGTTTCTGTATAGTTTGGATACCTATAGGTGGATAGGGTCTCGAGATATAGGTCAAAACGTGGGCCCGGGTAACCTTCGGACGTGTATGTACAATATGGGTATCAAATTGAAGCTGTTGATGAATGCTTTAGTACAGAGTATTTTTCATGCCGCTCCGTGACTGGGGTCTCGAGATATAGGTCAAAACGTGGACCCGGGTAACCTTAGGTTGTGTTATTACAATATGGATATCAAATGAAAGCTGTTGATAAGTGCTTTAATACGGGGTAATTTTCATACCTATTGATGACTAGGGTCTGGAAATATATGCCAAAACGTGGACCCGCCGTGTCTTTGAACCGAATTAAACCAAACTTACACACATTGTTAAGTAGGTATTGAAGATGATTTCCGTATAGTTTGAATACCTATTGGTAGATAGGGTCTCGAGATATAGGTCAAAACGTGGACCCGGGTAACCTTCGGATGTATATGTACAATATGGGTATCAAATGGAAGCTGTTGGTGAATGCTTTAGTTCAGAGTATTTCCATCCGCTCCGTGACGAGGGTCTCGAGATAGAGACCAAAACGTGGACCCTAGAATGTGTTTGTACAATATGGGTATCAAATGAAAGCTGTTGATAAGTGCTTTAATACGGGGTAATTTTCATACCTATTGATGACTAGGGTCTCGAAATATATGCCAAAACGTGGACCCGCCGTGTCTTTGCACCGAATTAAAACAAACTTATGCACATTGTTAAGTAAGTACAGTAGGTTCTGTTTTTATGCGGTAGATACGTTCCGCAAGAAACAGCATAAAAAAAACAGCATAAAAAAAGCTACTAGTTCTATAGTAAAACTATAGATACGTTTCAAATGCTAAAACCGCATGAATCTGAAATAATGTAATAAAATCGCATAAAAAAGGGCACTAGTCCCATATTATAACTATAGATACGTTCCATAGACCGCATGAATCTGAAATAATTAAATAAAATCGCATAAACAAAATATTGTATTTTTGAAAATTATATCTTTATTTAAGAAACGTCAGAATCGAAAAATAAATTTAAGTCAGAAATAGAATCAGACAATACCCACATGTTGCGCGTTCGTTTAGGATTTGGCGTAAAATCACTTTCGTCACTTTAGGAAATGTACACGTCTGATCTAGATAGTTATGCAGGCGGTTCCATACTTGTAGGGTTAGCATTTCTGATGTAATCTGTGATGAGTTTTTGCTTAGCTGGTTTAGAATCTTGTTTATATCTACAATTCCCGATAGGTCGAGCCGCATAAAAACAGAACCTACTGTATTGAAAATGGGTTTCGTAAAGTTTGGTTGTAATTCGGAGCAGTGGCAACGGGTACAGCGTTCTTTTGAGCCAGCCATAATGTCGCTTACTTTTTTAACGCTTGGGGCGGAACTGAACTGTCAAATTGACAGTGTGAGTTACAATGTGTCAATATTTCTTTCTGATTTGGATGCCATAAGGAAAAAACGTAAGTGCAACATGTAAAAATTGTTTGTGAATTTTTTTGGAGTGAATTTTGGAACAGTGAATAATTTCTTACGAAATTTGAGAATTTAATGTGAAATCCGAATGAAATTATGTGTTCGTGGAAAAAACAATTTTTTCGTTTATTTTTTTTTTAAATATAAATGGATAATGGTTAAAAAAGCTCCAATGCTTAATAAAACATATAAATTGAAACGAAAAATTCATGGATGATCAGGAAAAAAGACGATTGTTTATTCATATGCGTTGATTTGAAATTTAAAAACAATCTTCTTTTTTCCTGATTTTCAATTTATATTTTATATTTACTCAAAAACAAATAGAAAAACAAAAAATATTGTTTATGCCAAAGCGCTTGAATAAAGAATAAAGAAATAAATAATATGAAAACCATATATTTTCTGTTCTAAACCATATCTATTCTATTTTATTGTGTCCAGCGAAGGGGGCCGGGTTTGCTAGTGAATCATATTTTTAGAGCAAAATAATTGAAATTACAAAATAAATAAATAAATAGTCATTTATTTTGAAGCTGACTGTATCTGCCCATGTACTTTTATCCCCTTTGTGAATATAATGCAATAACTTTAAGTAAATACATAGAAAGCTGATAAGAAAAAAATAACCTTTTTTAAGTGGCAAACTGAAACTAATAAGGAAAAAATAACCTTTTTTAACCGGCAAACTTAAACTAGTTATGCCTATAACTAATTACACGTAAATCACAGTACCACTCATTTTGTGATTTTTTGCGGCTTACTACGAAAGAGGAGCTTATCTGGTGTGGGCGTACTAAGCAAACAATGACAATCACCTACAAAAGTCGTTTACTTTTAGTGACTAAGACTTGGTGAAATTTTGATAAGAAATGCATTTTTTTGTTATAGATTTGTGCAGTTCATAGCCATTTATATAAATGCATTCATTAACAATGTTGCAAAATTACATTAGTAATTGATGGGACTGCCAAGTAAGTAAGTAAGTAACTAAGTAATAGCCAACGCTTAGTAGTAAACTCATTAGCTTAGTATTTAAGTAGCGTTTCGTCGCTAGAAATACTCAGTGTATTCTTTGTTATTAAATCAAAAACAACTAAAATGCGAGGAAGTAATTTTGCTAGTGGAATGCCGTTGCTACTTTTTTGCTTGTGCTTCTTTTACCACTTGGCTTATGCCATTCCACAGAGAGCCAATGTGAGTATGCCGAATTCTTATGAGGCAGATGTAGAGCTGGACCAGCAGGAGATGCCTTCTTTACGTATTGTAGGTGGTCAAAACGCCGCAGAGGGTCAATTTCCTTTTCAAGTGTCGCTGGAAGACAACGAAAGTGGCCTGCACGTCTGTGGTGGATCGATAATCTCGGCCACTTATGTGGTAACAGCAGCCCACTGTGTGACCAATGAGCAAGGCGTTGTGTGAGTGTGTCGTGTGTGTTTATTTAAAAAAATATATTTTCTTTTTCCTACTGTAACTTCTTTTAGATACCCCGTTACGAAAATTATAGTGCGTGCTGGCACCACTCAGATTCGCAAAGATAGTGTCGTCGTCGGTATCACGCAGATCACGCCACATCCGCAATACCTCAACCCAAAAAACAATGACATTGCACTGTTGCGTCTTACATGTCCACTCACTTTTAGCGATCGCATCAAGGCGATACCCTTAGCCAGCGCTGATCCCCCTACTAGTGCGGCGGTAATCATATCGGGTTGGGGTCGTACAAGCACAGATGGGCCACAGGCAACACAGTTACAATACAACACGTTACGCCCTATAACTAATGCTGAATGTCGAAAGTATTTCAGCGATGTACCACAAACGGTGCTCTGTTTAGCGCATACTGCTGGAAATAGTGCAGCTATGGTGACGGCGGCGGTCCGGCTATCTACAATGGTAACCTGGTCGGTGTGGCGAACTTCATTTTTTATCAATGTGGCTCAAATAAGCCCGATGGTTATGCAAGTATCTCATCGTTCCGCAATTGGTTGCGACAAAATTCTGATGTGAAATGAACCGGAGGAAGCCAATAGGTTGGAAATATAATGGAATTTATTGAAAGATTTAATGGTGTAATTTATTTAATTATCAGCTCACTTGCTAGTGTTAAGCTTATGGGAAAACAATCCATTCGAAAGGTCCCCAAGTAATACTCATCCCTCCCCTAGTGGATACCCAGGGGCACTGTTTAAAAAAACATTCATAAATCTCGTTAGCCCCATTTGGGCCATCGAAAACGCAGAAGCATAGGCACGAGATGGCTAAACCGAAAAACGGATACGCGGAAAGACCTGCGACGTCGAAAGCAGCGGCAGCGGCAAGTGAAATCGCCAAGAAACACCTGATAGTGTCACTCACTGACCGTACTGACAAGCTGGGGCGAATGTCGTCGCAGGAACGGTGGAAGGTAGTGGAAAAGGCCTGTGGGAGGGAGCATCACTTGAAATTGTAGATCGCAGCTGCATTCCCTTTTGGTATTCATAAAGGTCGGTCTCCCTCTGGTATCGCTAGGGACCAAAAGGTCTATGCGTGGCTTATTGCCAACCAGGCTAACCTAACCTAACCTAATGTTGTCAATATTTTTGCATCCCATGATTTCTCCTATGCAAAGGACAGGTTAAAAAGTATTTCATGATATATGGAGCAAAATAGTCAACATCGCAGCCATAACAAAACCCGATTTTTGAGTGACTTCAAATTTACAAATTAATGTACTAAAATTTAATCAGCTACAAAACTGTGTACTTAGAAGTGTTCTAGAAATTCTAATTGAAACATAAAAAATGTATATCATAACTCTTACAAATTTATAAATTTCTGTGAATTTTGTAAAAGGTTTAAAACCTGGTTCTATAGGTTTTTGTTATATCAGGCCAGTCCATAAGTTCGTGCGTCTTTTAAAGGTGGTTTTAAAATTAATCATAAAGATGTTAAACGTATTTATTAATCAATAATATATTCTCTTTCATTATTTACAATATCTTCCCAACGTTTAAGCAAATTTTTAATTCCCTGCCCAAAAATTGTTTGTCCTTGGAGCCAAAATACGGTTCGGTATCCCTTTTTATAGCTTTTTTTGAGGAGTAGTTCTTGTTACTCATATGGGATTGAAGTCCACGGAAAAGGTGATAATCACAAGGTGCAATATCCGGAGAGTATGGCGGATGCGGCATTAGCTCCCATCCGAGCTCGTTCAGCTTGCCTAATGTTTGCCTTGCGGTATGAGGTTTTGTGGTCGTTGTCGTGGTGAAACAAAACTTTGCGTCTATTCACTAAAAACGGTCGATTTTTGTTAAGTGCCTCATTCAGGTTTGATAGCTGATGGGAATAATAATCAGCAGTTATCGTGTGGTTTGGTTCCAGAAGTGCATAATAAACAATACCGGCCATATCCACCAAATAGACAGGAGAAACTTCTTGGGGTGAAGGCCATCTCTAGGGATCGGTTCTGGTGTTTCATCTTTATCTAACCATTGGCGTTTGCGAACAGGATTATTGTAAAGGATCCATTTTGCATCACAAGTAACGACACGGTTCAAAAAGCTTTCATTTTCAAGCCGTTGCAGCAGCTGATAACGGAAAGTCTATGCGGAACCCATTTTCCCAGGTTTGAAACCTCTGCCAACTGAACCAGGTGCCTGTAAACTGTTCCATGCGATAAATTTAACCTCTGAGCTACCATATCGACTGTCAAATTTGGCCCAGCTTCCACGAGTTCGAGCAAGGCGTCGGAGTTAAAGACTTCAGGAGGAACAAAAAATACAAAATATGCCTCTTATACGCGTTCGAAGATTCCATTTTGTTTTTTTACAACACGTGCTTCTATCTGCGATTAAAACCACTTGTTGAATGCACAATATATCAAAGAAAATATAAATATGTTAGTTACGTTTTATTCCGCCAATAATTTTTTGTATGCCAAACTTGAACAAAAGTGAAATTATGGGTAAAATACGCACGAACTTATGTACTGACCTGATAAAATAAACTTCATTTTTATAAAAAAATTACGAAAAAATGTCGGCTGAAAAATATTACGCATATCATGTATGAAAGTGTATGTATATCTCACTACGAAAATATATTCACGTACAAATAAATATATGCGCGCAACAACTCGTGTAAGACAGGTGAGCAATTTCAACTCTCAGGCGCTTTCATGCGGCAACAAGCGATTATGACTCTTCTCCCGCAGGCGAATCAGCTGTCGCAACTTTGCTGTGTCACAAACTGCACGCATACAGTTACACATATGTATGTGTATGTATGGGTATGTGTTTGCACTCTTGATACATGCATGCAGCTGCATGCAAGTGCCTACGGTAAGATGGTAAAAGCTCACTAACGAATTGAGTAGTACTGCCGCAAGTCAAAATTGTTTAAGACGATGAGCCAATTCTCTTGCTCGAGCAGTTAAAAGAGTACACAGTGGAATTCTGCAGACTTTTAAATATGTTTAATTTCAATTTATTTCAAGAAATTATAAAATAACTACTGACTGATGACGATGATCCGAGCTGCAATAGCGAATTTGGAGAAGAAACTGATTGATGACTAAGCACAATGCGTTTAAATTCGTAGACATTACTGGGTAGTGGGACATAAAAAATGATCAATATCTTGCAGAGACCGTAAGCGTTTTTTTTTTTGTTTTAGAAAATAGAAGACTACCAAACGGTATCGCTATCCTCCTCTTAAGAGTATGCGTAGTACGCGAAGGGAAAGCAAATGTTGCTATTGAAAGTTATAATGGATAATCTTTCTACCGAAGAAATTATAAACTTGGCAGTAGCACAGACCAATTACTACGTTGAAACTATTAGAGGGGGAATCACTGGATAGGGAGGTGTTCAATAAATTAAACAGATCTTATCGAGTATAAAATCTCTAATTGAGTTGTTATATCTGACACTAATTCTTAGAAAGAATTGGCAACAATTCAAGGGGTTCCGGTAGTGTAAAATTTTCGATTTTTTTTTTTTTTTTAATATTTCGAAAGAATAGGCTTGTATTTATTCCAAAGGTAGGGAAACCCCCCGAACAATTGCTTAAATCATACAGACCAACTATATAGTCTCAGCTCATTTTTCCTTAAAACAATGGAAAAGATAGTTGATCAATATATTGGGGAAAACAATTTAGCTAACTTCCCACTGCATCGACTTCAATTTGCCTATCAACAGGGAAAATCCACTGAGACTGCAATACACAGCCTGGTAACAGTTATTGAAAAGGCTATTGAGTCAAAACAGATAGCTCTATGTGCACTTATTGACATATCAAGGGCTTTTGAAAACACTTCCTATGAGGCAATCTATAATGCCCTATATCTAAAGGAGGTACCTAAACCCATCACTAGATAGATAATATTCATGTTGAAATCTAGGACGATCAGCACCGAACTAGGAGGAACAATCAAATCTATCAAAGCCACAAGAGGCTGCCCCCAAGGAGGCGTACTCTCTCCCCTTTTGGGGACACTAGTCATAGATGAACTTCTCCACAAACTGAACAACCTAGGTTTTCACGATCAGGGTTACGCTGATAACCTAGTAGTTTATGTATTAGGTTGGCATGAGGAAACCATTTCGGATCGCATGCAGCAAGCCCTTACAATAATAAACAAAGGGCTTTCCATTAACCCATCCAAAACAGCACTTGTACCGTTTACTAGGAGAAGGAACATAAATCTCAAATGTCCGACTCTTAATGGAACAACGTTTCAACTCTCGGCAGAAGCGAACTATCTTGGCGTCAGTGACGTTGACAAAACGCTTACGTGGAAATCCCATATTGAGAGAGTTACTTCAAAAGCCACAAGGGCATTCTTTGCCTGCACAAGACTTTTTGATAAGACATGGGGACTAAAGCCTAAAATACCTTCTGGACATTCATCACAGTTGTGAAACTCATAGTCACTTATGCATCCTTGGCATGGTGGCCCAAGGTCAAGCAAAGAAAAGCAGTAAACGAATTAAGCAAACTGCAACACCTGATATGTGTTGGTATTACAGGGGCTATGAAAACATGTCCTACTTATGCATTGGGTGTGCTCCTGAACATACCACCGCTACCAATCTCGATAAAAATTGAAGCTCGCTCGAGTGCCTTAAGATTAAAAGGTATACCTGAACTTAAAAGTGGGGATATGAAAGGATATTTAAAGATCTTAGAAGGCTTCCTACATAGTCGTATTCTTCATAGGGATGATATACTATCACCCAAACCAATACTCTTCAGAAACTTCCAAGTTATAATTAATGAACGCACAGACTGGAGAACTAATTCTATCACTTTCAAACCTGACTCTCAGCTATAGTTTACTGATGGGTCCAAATTGGAAAATGGTAGAACAGGGGCATGAATCAATGGGCCTTAATTCAAAAAATCGACTCCGATGGGCCTCTACCCACCAATATTCCAGGCAGAAATACATGGCATTGAAATATGTGTATGAGAATGCCTTAGCAGGAAAATAAGAGGTACTCACATCTACATACTTACAGATAGCCAAGCGGCTCTAGAAGCCCTTCTATCAACAGCTATCAACTCTAAATTGGTAAATGATTGCCTAAACCTTCTCAACACGTTAGGAAACCTCAAGATAGTAACACTAGGCTGGATTCCGGGACATGAGGGAAATGAAATGGCTGATGACCTTGCAAAACAAGGAGCAAATACGCAACTTACTGGTCCTGAGCCTTTCTGTGGACTCACAAAAAACCACATTAATGAATTCCTTAGGAAATGGGAAGAACTGAAATTTGCTGCACACTGGCTAAACTGTGCCAGTCAGCGTCAAGTCAAACTATTCCTAAGTCCCAACAAAGGAATATCTGACAAGCTACTCTCACTAAGCAGAGTAGATCTGCGTCTTTTAACAGGATATCTTACAGGTCACTACAGCCTGAGGTATCATCTAAATAATATTGGTCTATCTGAGACCAATGTCTGCCGCTTTTGCGAAATGGACATAGAAAGCTCAGAACATGTGCTTTGTGAATGTCCTGCGTTGGGCAGACAGAGACTTCATCACCTTGGTGGTATCGTAGTATCTCCATGCAATCTTTGGAACAACAATTGTGCTAAAATTTTTAAAAAAGCCTAAAACTCTAGGGTTACAAAAAGAGGCTTTTCACAATAGATCAGCTCTGGTCGCAGTGCGTAATGGCCTTCTAATAATAATAATGGTAGGCTTCTAAGAATATACCGTCAAATTTTTGGAAAGATTTTCCCTGTATTTTCTGTTCTACAGCCGTTTTAGCAGATAGAGTCAGATTCGTCACGCGGCCACTCAAAACTACTTTTTTCGGCGTGGTAATTTTAATATGTTGCTCACAACATCAATGGCTATTGCCCGTACTAGAGTCATATTATTATTTCAATTATTTCGTATCTTTTTGATTAAAAAACTTGAAAAACTCCGATTTTTAAAGGGTCAAATTCAAAACAGCGCCATTTTGTCAAATTGTTTTTTGATGTGAAACATCTATAGGCTCACTTGTAAACCAAATCGCTGGCGTGGCGACCCGTCACCACATATTTTATGTGTAGTAGTATTAGAAGTGCTAAGCCAATTTCAAAGGAACAACTCACAAATTATGCGGGTTAAAGTGTGTTAGTATGTGTGCCATGTTAGAGAGACAAATGTAGAGTTGCTAAAGAGCGGCAGGTTGGATGCTCGTGAGTGCTTAGTAAATGTTGGTGCGTTATGTGTTTTTGAATGTGTTCGGTAATTTGCTATGTAGATAATAGGAATTCGATTACAGAGAATTCATGGCTGGAAGGCTGGCTAGAGTGGGCACCTTTGAGGAGCGCTCTCTGTACGAAGAAATGACGAAGGTCAGTGTTTGAGTTGAAAAATATCAAAAGGTCACAGAAAGTAGAGCCACATCAGAAAGAAGTTTCATTACTCAATTATCTGAACCAAGTGGAACTATTTCGCAATGCCAAATTTATTGCTTTATTAATTCGAAATGAAAAGTGCAAATTTATTTAATAGCAAATTCGAGATATACCAGCTCGTAATGAGCAACAGTTGAAATTGAATATATTAAAAAGTTTAAGCCTATGGAGGAAAGCATATTTTAAATACACATTTTGATTATCATACAAAGTGACACAAAATTAATCATGCTATCGGATTATTTATATTTTTTACAAATAGTTCAGTACGTCAATCATAATTGAAATTTGTGAAGTGTAGAGCCGCTGCACAAAAACAGACAAGCAATGGCGGGCGTAAGGGTCAAAAGTCATCACTCAATATAATTTCTTTATTTATTATTTTTTTAATTTTATTTAATAATTTTCAAATACCAATCTGGATAATTAATTTTGCGCCTCCTGAAAATTCAAAAATTCCATCACTCAAAATCATTTTTTTCTTTCATATTTTTTTAATTTTATTTAATAATTTTCAAATACAAAACTGGATGATTAATTTTGCGCCACCTGAAAATTCAAAAAATTTCATCACTCAAAATCATTTTTTCATTTAATTTTTTTTAATTTTATTTAATAATTTTCAAATACGAAACTGGATGATTAATTTTGCGCCACCTGAAAATTCAAAAAATTTCAGCACTCAAAGCACACTTCAAAAAGAATTTCAATTGCAAATCAACAACAATCCGAGAATCTACCGAATATGGAACAACAATAGATGCTGTATTTGTGAGATATCTTGATAATATTTCATCCAATACTTCTGTAACGTACTTTAGTTATCATCGACCAATCGTCACAGTAATACCGGTAGAGGAAACATCGAATATAACTATTACTGAAGTCACAGATGAAAATATTAAAATTGTGGCTTGATATTAATATCGAATTTCGATATCACATGTATATAAATGTTTATTAAATAAAGTTACCATTTTCTGTAAGAAATTCGTAATACTTCATTTTTTCATTAGGCTATATTTGATTCCTGTAATAATATTATCTTTTATGCATATAACTTGTACACACACGATGTTTCACATCTGCCAGGCGTCCCATGACGGCTCACATTTTTTTTTATTATTCCAGTACGGGACATAGCTACAGTCATATTGATTAATAATTTTTTTGGTTTTTGTATTTCAGATAAATAGAAGAGCCAAAATAGACAACACCGTCCAGGTCCAATTGTTCAGGTGGTCAACTTCAGCGCCATTTTTTAAATTATAAGAATTAAAATTTTTTTTTCAGTTTTTTATGTAAAAAAAGTTATATAAAAAGCCTAAAAATGTAAGTATCGTTTTTCTTTTTTCTATTGTAAAAAAAAAATTCTTTAACATACCCTAAACTTGCGAGCTCTCAACCACTTTAAGCATATTTGGAAAAATTCTGATGTTTCCACAACTGAAACATTGTAAAAGAAAGGAAAACTCAATCAATCAACAATTAAAAGATGAAGATATGAAACAGAGCTATGTATTAGGAGCATCAATTCGAAGTATGAAAATGATATGAATATGACAATGAAACCTATCCTTGGCAAGTACTTTTGGCACGAAAAAACGGACGCGAATTTTCTCCTTTTTTTAACTGGCGAACTGAAACTGATAAGGAAAAAATACCTTTTTTAACTGGCACAATAGTTATGCCTATGACTAATTGCCAGTAAATCACAGTAAGACTCATTTTGTGATTTTTTGCGGCTAACTACGACAGAGGAGCTTATCTGGTGTGGGCGCACTAAGCAAACAATGACAGTCACCTACAAAAGTCGTTTACTTTTAGTGACTAAGACTTGGTGAAATTTTGATAAGAAATGCATTTTTTTTTTTTGTTACAGATTTGTGCAGTTCATAGCCATTTATATAAATGCATTCATTAGCAGTGTTGCAAAATTACATTAGTAATTGATGAGACTGCCAAGTAAGTAACTAAGTAACTAAGTAATGGCCAACGCTGAGTAGTAAACTCATTAGCTTAGTATTTAAGTAGCGTTTCGTCGCTAGAAATACTCAGTGTATTCTTCGTTATTAAATCAAAAACAACGAAAATGCAAGGAACTAATTGCGCTAGTGGAATGCCGTTGCTATTTTCTTGCTTGTGCTTCTTTTACCACTTGGCTTATGCCATTCCACAGATAGCCAATGTGAGTATGTCGAATTCTTATGAGGCAGATGTAGAGCTGGACCAGCAGGAGATGCCTTCTTTACGTATTGTAGGCGGTCAAAACGCCGCAGAGGGTCAATTTCCTTTTCAAGTGTCGCTGCAAGACAACAGAAGTGGCCTGCACGTCTGTGGTGGATCGATCATCTCGGCCACTTATGTGGTAACAGCAGCCCACTGTGTGACCAACCAACGAGGCGTTGTGTGAGTGTGTGTGTCTACTTACAAAAATGAGTATTATTTTTCCTACAGTAACTTCTTTCAGATACCCCGTCACGAAATTGATGGTGCGTGCTGGCACCACGCAGGCTTACAAAGATGGTGTCATCGTCGGTATCGCGCAGATCAGGCGACATCCGCAATACCTCAGCCCAAGCTCCATAAATGGTGACATTGCACTGTTGCGTCTTACACGGCCACTCACCTTTAGTGAACGCATCAAGTCGATACCCTTAGCCAGGACTGATCCACCTACTGGTGCGGCGGTAATCATATCGGGTTGGGGTCGTACAAGCGCTGATGGGCCACAGGCAACACAGTTACAATACAACACGTTACGCCCTATAACTAATGCTGAATGTCGAAAGTATCTCAGCGATGTACCACAAACGGTGCTCTGTTTAGCGCATACTGCTGGAAATGGTGCATGCTATGGTGACTCCGGCGGTCCAGCTATCTACAACGGTAACCTGGTCGGTGTGGCGAACTTTATTATTTATCGATGTGGTTTAAGTGTGCCCGATGGTTATGCAAAGATCTCATCGTTCCGCAATTGGTTACGACAAAATTCTGATGTGAAATGAACCGGAGGAAGTCGATAGGTTGGAAATATAATGGAATTTATTGAAATATTTAATGGTGTAATTAATTTAATTATGAGCTCACTTGCTAGTGTCAAATTTTTGGGAAAACAAACTGCCAGAGAAAAGTCTTCGGTCATTCTAATTCAATTTACTTTCGGGGGAAAATGCCAAATAGTCGGCCACTCAATTCGAAAGTAAATTAATAAAATATAAATTAAATTAATAAATAAAAGCGCAGCTGAAAACATTCGAGGAAAGGCGGTGTTAGAAGAGAGGTAGAGTTTTTTTATATCGGACTGCTTAGCTGTGACATAGAACTATAAATTCTTATGTAAGACAATCGGAATAAAATATCAACTATGGAAATTACGAAAAACGCGCAGTGACTAAGGGGCTAATCATAAAGAAGCAGCAGAAGTAAGCTCATGTTAATAGTTGTTTGAAAAAGCAGCGTGAAAGAATAAAAATTTTTGAATTGCAAAATTGCAATTAAAAAATGCTACTTGTACAGGTGCGTGAGCCTGAGAACCCTCAAAACCTCTACCGGGAAGTTTTTCACCACTGAGAAACGTTCGACCCCATTTTCGTGTATAGAAAAGAAAACAATTGTCTTCTTTGTTTTATTTTCACATCTCTAATGCTTAGGTTAGAACCCACTTCGACGAAAAGTACAGATTTCGTGTTTTGTCAAAAGTGTAACATTGAGAGGAAAAAATGGTAGAGAAACGATTGCGGAGAGTGGGCTTTATTTGAGGGTAATAGAGCAGCCCAAACGAAGAGTACTCACAGTTGTATTAACCACTTCATACTGCTGATCAAATTCATCAGGTGTGATATCCAAATTTGGTATATTCACAAGTGTAGCAAGAAACACCTGATAACAATGTCAGCCCTGAAATCCAACGAAGAATCTATCTTGCCAACAAGTGCTACTTTGGACTAAGTAGGCAATTGAGTAGCAAAGTCCTCTTTCAACGATCAAAACTAACACCCTACAAGACTGCATCATGCCTGCCTTAACGTATGGCGCAGAAGCTTGGACGATGACAATATCCGATAAGGCGTCCCGTGGTGTGTTTTAGAAAAAGATTCTACGGAAGATTTGTGGACCTTTGCACGTTGGCGACGGCGATGGGACAATGAGCTGCATGAGCTTTACGACAAAATAGACATAGTGCAGCGAATAAAGATCCAGGTTCTACGTGTGTAGAAGGATCGCTCTGCCTTAAATATTTATGTACTTGCCCAGTGCTTGCTGAGTTGACACGACGCCCATCTTTCCACTCAACGGTCTTCCGACTAGCTAGCTCGTCTCGCAATGCTTCTGCGACCAGGAACCCAATTGAGTTTGGAATCAAAGTATACAGAAACCTTTCATGATTAATTTCAAGCAATTGACAAAAAATACCGTTTGTTTGTAAAGAAGTGTGCATGGAAAAAACTCCATACATCTGTTTTTAAATAACTCCATCCAAAAAATTAATTTTCATTCCCCAGTAATGTATATAAGATCATCTAACTCCTAGTTGGAGCATAGAACGTTAACGGCTCCTCTTCGCCATCGAACACGGTTTTGTGCAAGGGCTCTAAATTCATTACAAGTCTTATTCAAAGAACTAATTTCCGCCTCCTTTGAAAGAACTCATTTCCACCTACGTTGAAGGGCGCCAAGTGGTTCGTGGCGTGCCTACATTTCGTCGTCTCTGCTGGAAAGAGTTCGATCGCAGCAGCTGTTTGGCAATTTTGTCGTCACTCTTCCTCACGGTGTAGCTCATCTTTCTGGAAGTGTGAGTCGCCACATAGGCTTGTTTAACCTTCCTCAGTAATTCGGTCATAGATAAAGTTCGAGGCCAGAAAATGCGCATTCTGCGGCGCAAGCAATAAGTTATAAAATGTTTCTGTTTTTTCGGCTGGTACAAAGGCATACTTTTGTGAAAAACTTGTCTAAAGTTTTAAATACTGAGAACAGAAATATAGAAGGAGCTTCCCAACATTTAAAATGCGAACGCTTTTAGATATTTCGCATGCGTGAAGCATTGGCATATTTATTTTAAGCTAAGCTATGCGAAAAGTTTCATGAATCTCACCACTCAAGGATCACAAGGATCGCACCAGTCGAAAGTCGCTTTATAGTTCTGAAAATTGGAATATACTTCAATAATCTGAAATCCATTTTATATCTCCCACACTGATAGAGTTCAGAGAGCTCAACGCAACTTCCCTCGTTTTGCTTTTCAATCGCTTCAGTTTGGTGGCCCCGTCTCGTCATACAATACCCGTTAATTGCTCATAGATCTCTAACACCTTCCAATCAGGCATAACATGAATCAGGTGACTTCAATCTTTCATGTTTATAAATAATGTCATTAATAGTTTAATTGACTGCCTAACGCTTCTGGAGCAGATTAGCTACAACATTTCTAAAAATTATAAAAACAAATATATCAACGTGTATTCGCATCTTATCATTATACTATTCACTTTATGAGTTACATGAGATGCAATATATTATGAAAACAAATACATATGTACATATAACGCAATTCACAATTGGATGCAAGTGAAATTTTTTGATTTTGTTCACTCTTCGCTAGTTGGTTGGTGAATCAAAAGCAGTAAACGTATCGAATTTTTTACCTTTATTTAGGAACGTTTTAACACACAATTAACTTCATCAAACATAAAAGTGTCAAAGATTGTTTCTTCTTAGTATGACCTTTAAATTATCTCATAGCATTAATCTAAGAAATCCGGTCCATCGTCCATCGTGAGAATATTAAGTGTGTAATTTTACTTCACCTCTCACTGATATAAACTACGACAGTCTTCAACACTGCATATACATGTGTATGTATATTATGGGCAATATACAACTTAACGCACATGCTTAGGTCATACGGGAGTGCAGCCGAATATAACAGAAGTCAACAGTGCGTATGAGTAAAATTCCCTCATCGCAGCAATCAAAACCAATTGTCGACTATTACAGTCCAATCAACTGTCAATAGGCAGATTTCATTGAAAATCAATAAATTCTAAATTATTAGCTAAGCAAATTCTAATGTTAGCTGCAATTATTTTCAAGCTCAAATTTTCCTTTGCCCAATTATACCTCCATATATTATGTAACACCGTGCGACAAAAATCAACTTTTTGTTGTTATCCCAGAAAAATTTCATATGTACGTGAAACTATCGATTACATAAAGCAAGGCTGCATACCCCGTTTTTCGTTTCCTCATCAATTTAGTTTTCTTATAGCGCTTTCAAATTTTAAAGGGGCGAACGTACACAGAGGTACACACTGCGTATACTTCATTTCGTACGAGGAAGGTTTCACTATTATAAAACAGTAGGAAGAACTAAGTATTATTAAGTATGTATTACTACATAGCTAAAGCAAATATATATTTTTGGTTTTGTAGTTCTTTGGAGAATTTCAATGAAATTTCAATCAAATTAGTGGTAAGAAACTCAGCCAAAAGATCTGCACTAAGACTGAGTATAACCGGACAATTCTCACAAAGCCTGCAGACTACGTTGTTACACAAGTAAACTTTGATAAGAGGTCTGGTTTTGTAATAGAACAGAATGGCTGGCAGCAAGGCTTGCAATCCGATTATCACGCCTACAATTCCTTTACAGATGAATCCAAAATGATGGCAGGAATAGGAGCGGTTGTATTCTGCCCGCTGTTTGATCTCCAAAAGTCTTTCACGCTTCCTAATCACTGCAGCATATTTCAAGCTGAGATCTATGCTAGTATCAAGCAGATGGATTAGCGTTGGAATTTACTTCCCTCGCCAGTCGCACAAACATCTGCAACGATAGTGAATAGCAGCTAAACCAATGATAGATGTGATGACATGCTCGGAATGCGTACCACACGAGATCTGCGAGAATAGACTGGTCACAATGTACTGAGTACCAGAGCGAAAGGAAATAGAAGTAAATAAGAGAGTTGACGAGCTTACTAAGGCAAGCAGCAGCTTGCCCAGGATGAGTGCGTTGAACATATATATGATACCTCACTCTCTGTTTTGAAGACGGAACTAGACGAGGAACTAGCTCTGGAAGCACAGTCTATATGAGAAGCCTCGAATTCCGACAGAATTGCCGAAATAATGCCATGAACTTACAGCACGAAAACAACCAACTTTACTTTATGAGCCTTAAGGAAGAAATGAAAAATATTGCTTGGCGTACTGACGGGACATTTTCTCACTCCACGCAGCTAAAATAGGATTGGTCCAGAACAACCCGTGTAAGTTATGCGAAGGAGAAAGAAGTACAATAAGACACCTCCCTTGCCACTGTCCTGCTGAACGCAGAACTCCTTACAACTGCCTAAGATCGGTATACTTTTCATCTACGAAGGAATTTGCTGACAAAAGTTTAAGCTGCTTATTAGAGCTCGCCAAGACAAGTATCACCAACTATATAAGGAGATGACACAAGTTACGTAGCTCAGTTGAAGCATACAATCAGTGTCAATAATAACAGCAGCCCAATCCAAATTAGAAGTCAACTTTCTCCCAATGTTACGAATATAAGAATTTAGCAAATTTTCAGCGAAGATTCGAATTTAAAATATTAAAATAGACTAGCAGAACCGAGGCTTGCACCCCGCCACAAAGCAGCTAGACTCAAAATCGTCGATAATCATAAGTTCTGGGATGTTGAATAGCAGTCCATCATTTTTAGCGATGAAAAGAAATTCTATTATATGACGCACCCAAACTTTGATAATATTTAAGTGTGGAGCCTGCTTTAGAGGCTTCAAAAAATCGATTTTTTCGTGGATTTTTTTGGAAGGAAAGAAATATTCGATTGAAACGAAACTTTCAGGTTTCATTCTTCTATATTTCACCAGTCTTCTCCAATTTTTTCATTAAAATATATGTCATATTATGCCTGGCATAAGCATTTTGCCCAGGCGCCTCTAGTGTGCATGTGTCGTGCGGCGGGAAAGATGCAGGTCGCAATTTTCATCAGAAACGAAAAACTCTAAAATAATTTTATTTTAGTTTAGTATAGCTTTTAGTTAAACCAAGAAAATTAAATAAAAAGTGAAAAATTCAACAATTTTTCGCTAATTAAAAAAAAATTCATTTTTTTGGAAAAACAAATTCACTTTAGATTGTTTAAAAAGTGGGTTAATTATAACTTTCTTAGGTTCAACTAGAAGAAAATTTAATTGCGAGTACAATCAATGTTATCTCGTTTCCATTGGACGCTTAACTTTTCCCCTATCTTTCCCACCAATTAGGAAAAATCGTTTAAATAAAAAACCGATAAATCGCACTTAGAGCGATCCGGCCGCTCGTATACCTGCTCGACGCTTGCTCACAATTTCTTCTGTAACTCCGAAAATATTTTGAGGACACACATTTTTATGCAAAAAGAAATCGATTTTTTCAAGCCTCTAAAGCAGGCTTAGGAGAAATTTGGCAAAGCACATTGTTTTACTACATTTTTACTGACGAAGAGGAAACATTTTTTTTTTTTTAATTTTGTTTTATTAGCCGGTTATGTCCCCTTTCATTTGATATTCACAGATCAGAGCGTGAGTAAAAATATTGAACTCCATTTTTTTTAATTTTAGTATTTTGAAACTTTAAAGTCCTTTAAAAATTTAAGTTTATGCGAAAATAATAAAAATAAATAAAAAACGCAGTATACAGCATTGCTACATAAAGCCTATACTCTCACGTGCACATGAACTTTTTTCTAAGCAACTTTTATTGTCGCATGGTGTAATACCCGCATGCACTTCTCCACAATTTTCAGTGCTCTATTTATGGGTATTACCTGCCTACGCTTTTGCCTTCTGCACTCTTAAAACTATTCAACTATCCATACAAGTGGTTAGTTATCTGCCCACAAACGAAGCAGCCATCCATTCCTCTGGCAAATAAAATAACCAGCAACAAGAGTATTAACAATAAAAATTGTAATAACAATCAGTAGACAAACACAATGGCCAGCCAATCGTCAGCGCAGCGCTATAATAACTGATGCAATGATTTATTCTTTTGTCCGGTCGGCCAGGCCAACGCTCCGTCTACCGGCTACCAGTTACTTGTAACACATAAAGTACTGTTGGAATTGTTGCACCGTTATTGTTGTTGCTTTTTCTAACGTTATTGTTAGCAGTGTTGCAGTTATTTTTATCGCCACCGCCACCACCACTGCTTTGCAATGTTAAGCAGCTACTGGTGCGGTTGAAGTAGGTGTAGTTGTTGTAAATGTTGCAAATGTTGGCGCTCTTAAACCGAGCTGATTTGTTGCTTGCTTCCTGCTGGCCGCTTTTAATTTTGTAGCCATCCATTTTTTTCGTGTTGTAATTTGTTTTATTTCATTTTTTGTTCCTTTTTTCTCCTCCCACTCTCGCTACTACTACAATGACGCAGCAGTCCAATAGCAATCAATTATTCTACATTACAAGGAGCTACTTTTTTTTCAAAAAAAAAGATCTCGCCTCCTTACTTGCATACCCCGTCAATGAAACCCATGTTTTTACAGCTTATTTTTATCTACCTCGTACATTTGCGGCGTTGACAATGCATCATTCATTTTGCAAATACCTTAGACGGTAACAACTTTTCATTTGTTACTTATTTCCGGAGAATGGAATTTACTTCCTTAACTGCGATTTAAAGTCTAACGTTTTGGCTAATTTCGGCCGCACATCGAAGGGAGGCCAACAATTCAACTGGACTTTGATTTGACTCTTATAGGGAATTATAATTATAATAGACAGCCAAATACCTCACTGATAGTGTTTTGGTTAAGACTTTTCTCAAATTTGTAGTGGCATTGTGAAACCATTTTAAGCCGCCTCCGAGTAGGCAATCGGTGAGCACTTTTTCATGGCAGAAATACATCTTTCACGTTACCTACTGATCAATGACAGCCATTGAAACAAGCAACTTTTCTCTCACTAGCTTTGAAAGCAGCACCTAATGACAGTTTATAAATAGACGCTTGTGGCGCTCCTCTTGCTCAGGAAAGAAGGGCACTAAGTCATCAATATTCTTAAACTTATTTGCCATCTTCCCAATTCCTCTTAATATTTAACCAGTTTAAGGGCTTAATAAGCCTTAAAAGATCGTGAATGTACGCTAAGCTCAGGTGCGCTAGGCAACCAGAAAAGAGTAACTGAAATAAAACTCGACATAGTCGATGGCATCTACGTCCCCTCACCCTCCTCAACCAACTTGCGCAGAACTGGTTAAAAAGGTGGTCATCTCACTCATCCCTCCACAGGAGGAAAGCAGCAGAATTTATACGCAAGTGGGAGAAAATGATGAGATTCATGCGGATACAGGTCCAGAAGTATTAAGCACATTGGCGCGAATTAATGACAACAAAGCATCTGGGCCCGATGGCATACCGAATGCGGCATTTAAAGCGGCGGTGTACTCAAACCCGGCCGTGTTTGTAAACCTGTATAATTTCTGGCTGACTGAAGCTACAATCCAAAAGAGGTGGAAAAAGCAGCGTCTAGTATTATTGCTAAATCCGGGAAAGCAGCCGGATCAGCCATCGTCATACAGACCACTGTGTATGTTCGATACCGTTGGGAAGGTATTCGAAAGAATATTAAGCGAAAGATTACGGGAGTATTTGGAGGGACCAGGAGGTTTCTCAGACAATCAGTTCGGTTTTCGTAGAGCCAGATCTACTTTTGATGCAATAGGGATGATAGTTGATTTGACCAAAAAGGCTGTTAATAAATTCAATGGCACCAGAGCGACGAAAAAATGTGCAATTATAACATTAGACATAAAAAACGCGTTTAATACGGCCAAATGGGCAAATATTTTGAATGCACTCAGCAGTTTCTCGGTACCAAAGTATCTTATTAGAATCATCCGCAGCTACTTAAACCAGAGAGTACTGCAGTGCTACAGCGTGTCAGGTGGAGTACCGCAAGGATCTGTTCTTGGAACAACCCTATGGAACGCTATGTATGATGGCATTCTGAAAATCGAAATGCCCGCTAATACAACCATAGTGGGATACGCCGACGATATCGCAGTGGAAGTGATTGAAAAGCACATGGATAGATTGAAACATGTATATAATGATGCCAAAGCAAGAATACAAAGGTGGTTGAATAACGCCAGCTTGGAACTAGCTGCCCAAAAACAGAACTGGTGCTGATCAGCAGAAGCAAGCAGAAAGAAAAGCTGTCAATATCAGTTGGTAGCCACAATATGGAATTCCAGAAGTCTATAAAACATCTTGGCATTGATGCCAGACTAACATTCAGGGAACATCTTAAAGCTGTTAGTGTGAAGGCGACAAAGGTTAACAACGCACTTACGGGCATGCTACCGAACTTAGGAGGACCACAGGGCGCCAGGAGAAAAATTATTTCCACTGTGACAGACTCCATAATGTTGTACGCCTCTCCAATCTGGGCTAGAGCAAAAAAGTGCCATTTTAAAGAACTACTACAGGTTAGTAGAACAAGTGCGTTGAGGACCGCATGTGCCTATAGAATGGTGTCGGACGATGCAATTTGCGTCATAGGTAGCAAAATGCCTTTAAACATCCGGGCAAACTTACAGAAGAGATTGTACTGGTCGCAAGGTATGAAGCCGACAGATGAATTCAAACGTTCTACATCGATGGCTGACTGCAATCAAAGTGGGACTAGTCATCAAAAGGCCGGTGGACGCATAGGTTGATCCCACGGATTAACGAGTGGATCTGTCGGAAACACGGAGACGTTGATTTCTCCCTAAGGCAGCTATTAAGTAGACACGAATGTTTCCCAAAATATCTGCATCGCCTAGACTTAGCTGCCCAGAACATGTTGCCTTATATTGTAGCAGGTTCGTTAAGGAACGCGATGGCCTAGCAAGAACAACTGGTGTGTTTCTGACACCCATTAACCTAGTTCCACAAATGCTTGAGTCGCATTATCGTGGAACTTCGCAATATTGATTGGAGACGAAGGAACGATGCGAGACGAACGCGGCAGCAACCACAACTGTCGCATTGATAAAAAGCAGCAAGGCGAACAGTAGACGAATATAACTGACGATTGAACTTATTGCTCACGACGGCCTTCAGAAGTAATTACCCAAACGGTATCCCTGTAGCATGAACCATCGGACTTGAGGTGCTTTTAGTGGCGTTAAAGTCCCACACTGACTAAGGCTTTCGATTGCTTTTACACCTCGTAAAAAAAAAACGTCCCCTCACCCGACCTCGCGTACTTACTTACTGCTGTCCTGATATCCTCGTGGAGCATAGGGGTTGTACAATAGATCTAAATCGCATTAGATGCTGCACGGCAAATGCTATTCCATCTATCTAACAAAAGAGTGGTGTTCCAATATGCGCCAATTACCTGTGTGAAATACTAAATTCCGCCGCCAAGGAACTGATTGGACCTTACAAGTGTGGTTTTAGACCTTGGATAGCAAGAAAAGGAGATCCGCAAATGCAGCGATGTCTGGCGTTGGTATTTCTACAAAACTAATATGGCTGTGCAAGATAACTTTGAGCCATACCACCAGCTCCGTCTCAGACAAGGGGATTTTCTAACGAACAATTTTTTTAACCGCATGCTAGAGAACGGCGTGCAATTACTGAGGCAGGGCGAAAATGTAATTAACAACAACGATGTTAGTTCTTCCTTTTCAAATCTGCTTCATTAGTCAGATATCTTTAGTAGTATAAGAAAAATGTATTGAGGGTTAGGTTAGGTTAGGTTGGCATGGTTGGCCAAGGAATGAGTGCACTTGGATGAAGAAAAACGGTTTCGTCCTTTGTGGCACCATTATGCACGAGGTGAGGTGAAAGCGGAAGACCAATGGGATGCAGGGAGAGGGCGGGGAAAGATGGAGCTGGGGTGGTTAGGAGGATAGGTTTAGAGTGTGTGGATTGCGAACGATGACTGCGTTGCGTTTGCGTCAACCGCTTTGTGCTGCTGATGAAATTCATCAGATTTTTAATGTCAACGCCAGCTAAATATATACGCAAGCGTAGCAAAGAAATGAGAGCCAAGACGCCTGGATCTTAGCTCTGACAGAGCAGGGCAGCTACGGAGAAGGTGCTGCGATGATTCCACCTCGTCCTCCATACATCTATCGCAAAAAGGACTTGAGGTAATTCCAAGTCTCACAGCATGCATTCCTCGCGCATAATAACATGTGAGAAAACCCACGAGATTCGAGAGCTGATATTTTGTCAACCTCAGAAGCTCGCTCGAGCGCCCCGGGTCCACACGTGCCCAGAAGGATTTCGCGACCTTACAAGTTTGCGTACTTACCCAACGCTCGCTGAGTTGGCGCGATGCCCATTTTTCCAGGAGCAGACCGCAGGTAGTCAGGGAGATCCCAATTCTCTCCTTTCGCGAGGAGATCACGTCATATGTCTCTTGTCTGGTCAGCTCATCCGCTTCTTGCAATGTCGCTGTGACCAGGAACCCAAATGAGGCTTATGCCAAAGAATTCGGACGCAGTCGAAAGTATGGTCAGACATTCCCTGACCTGTTTCGAATGCACCGTCACTGACCCGAGGGTCCTTATTGCCGCTTGGCAGTCGGAGTAAATATTTACTATCCTGACTGTTAGTACGCTTGCGAGCAGCCAATCAGCGGCCTCCTTGATTGCGGCTACCTCCGCCTGAAACACACTGCAGTGGTCCGGTAACCTGAATTGAAGTCTGCTGGGGAGCTCGTCCCATCGCATAGTGCCGAAGCTTCGACAAGGACAATATCCGAAGAGGCGTCGCTTGGAGTGTTTGAGAGAAAGATTCTGCGCAAGATTTTTGGACCTTTCCAACGTTGGCAACGGCGAATATTGCAGACGATGGAACGATGAGCTGTATGAGCTTTATGATGACATAGACATCGTGCAGGGAATAAAGATCCAGCGGCTCCGTTGACTAGGATACATCATCTGAATGGATACAAACGCTCGGGCTCTCAAAGTATTCGATACGGGACCAGCTGGTGGTAGCAGAGGAAGAGGAAGGCCTCTTCTGCGTTGGAGTTCGCTTGGTGTGTCCAACTAGCGAAAAAGAAACGTTTGACGCACTTTGTTAAACTCGGCCAAAATCGCTTAAACATTTTTCGCCCGATTCAAAAAGAGGAAGAAGAAGAAGAAAAAGTAATGAAATCATAAATTCAATTACAAATAAACAAATATTCCCTACAAAAAAAAGCTGAACAGCGAGGCGATGGGGTGGTTTAGTCCGTAGGCACTACAAAACTTATTCAAAAAGAGCCGGGGAATATCGCATATGAATCGGAGTCATACGTATGAGTCGGCTCATATCTATCCTTAGAAGATTCCACCCCCCAGGTCCGTATACCAAAAAAAATTCCCTGGAAGTCATCACGAAACCCGTAATAAAACCGGTGTAACATCCAGGACAGAGAGTTGAGTTTGGCAGCTGCCTTCTAAAGGTGGTTACACATTTCTGAAATACCAGGAGTGTTACTTCCGAGTTAAAATCTTTTTATAGTACGAGTATGGAAAGAGCTTTCAATTATAATTTTTTCCATTTTTTCGTTTAATTTACAATTTACAATTTTCTTATTTCTTTATTTTTTTAATAAACGCTCAGGATATATATAAAAATTTGCATTGTCTTTATACTCATGGGATGCTCGGCGATTTTTTAATTTTTTAATAAATTCCCATTCATCTAAGGGAACTGCAATGGTATTATTTTTTCCCAAAGCAGGTAAAATTCTTAAATCCACTAAAAACCGCACAGCTATACACACAAATACACGTGCAAATATATGTAGTTAGTCGTATTTTTATTAGATGTGTTTGTGCTTAGGTAATATTTAGCACTTTGCACTCCCATTTCGGCCGTCGGCGCCTGGGGATGAGTTCGGCGCGTTAAGTGAGTGAATAACGTTTTCTCCTGTGATTGTAGCGGTCGTTCGGTGGTTGGCTTCATGTTCGTTTGAATGTGAAAGAAATCAGCGCTACGCTGAGCGCAGTAAATAAATTGGCGCTTGATTGGCATATTGGGTGCAGTTGTGTGGCGGCGTGGCGGCTTGGTGGCGTGATGACGTTGGGCGTTGAGCCACTGCTTAAGGTACATTTATTTAAACCTCTCCCTGATGAATCGCATGTTTAAATTGGCGCTGAGTGATTGTAGCTGTCACTTGTGCTTGCGTTTAACATTGCGCGTTTTTTCTTTTATTAATCTTTCTCGTTTGCTATTCCATTTTTATTCGATTTTTCATGTAGTCTCTAGTTAGAATCTCCGCAGTCTTCATTCCACTTGCCTTTGGCTAATAAACATTTTCGCGGTGGCTCGTTTTTTTTTTTGGGTGGGTGTTATTTTTGTGCATACGCCGTGGTCGAATGACGAGAATTTTTCTATGATGGCGGTAGCTCCTCAGCAGACAATGTCGAAGTTTCAAGTGCATTTTTGACATCGAAATGCTTCAAAAGAATGTATCATTGGAAAGTGGCATAAAAGTGAAGATTTCCCTACTCACAGAATAACTAAAGGGTTTTCCAATAACAGGTGTTATCTATGGCTATTGAGAAATGATTAACGATTTTTTTATGACCGGAATCGGATGGTATTGATCTGGACAACGTTTATTTCCAAGAAGATGGCGCTACGTGCCACGGAAGCAACGAAACCATTGATCTATTATGGGAAAAGTTCCCGGACCGTGTTATATCTCGCAGAGGTGATCACAATTGGCCACCGAGATCTTGTGATTTAACACCTTGTGACTTTTTTCTTTGGTGGCACGTGAAAGAGAAGGGCTGTTGGCATAAGCCCAGGGTCCCAGGGTCGATTCAAGACCTCAAAGATGGAATTCGTGAGGCTATCGAGAACATAGAGCAGTCACTTTGCAATAATTGTTGAAAATTATGACTTGTTGTATTTTTTAAATCTGAAAAAATGTATTTAGAAGGTTAAAAAGTTCTAGAGAATTTTTTCGAAATTTTCACTAGAGTTTTCCTTTTTTTGAAAAACCTGCAAAACATAAGAAATATATTTCGAAGGTGGCTAAATTAAAGGGTTGAAATGTATGTGAACGTTATTTGCTCGAAAATTTTACTAGAAATCGTTGTTTTTTTTTAACGAAAAAATGTGTTTAGAAGGTCGCTAAAGGGTTAAAATTTTGTAAACCATTATTTGTAGGAAAATTTCAATAGAGGCATTTATCTTAACTTAAATAAATTTATTTGGAAGGGCGCTAAATGATTAAAAATTTTCCAGAAAGTCATTTTGTCGGAAAATATCACTAGTCACTAAAAAAAATGTTTTATTTTAAACTGAACAAAATGTGTTTAGAAGGTCGCTAAAGGGTTAAAATCTTTTAAAGAATTATTTCTTGGAAAATATCACTAAAAAACTATTTCTCTTAACCTTAAACGTGCATTTAGAAGGTCACTAGGGGGTTAAAATGCACTATTTGTTGGAAAATATCACGAAAACAGGAATTTTGAAAAATGTTTTTGAAATGTCGCTAATGGGTGAAATTTTCAGAGAGTTAATTTTTGGAAAATATCACTTACAATTATTTTTCTTAAACTGAACAAAATGTGTTTAAAAGGTCGCTAAAGGATTAAAATCTTCGAAAGAGTTATTTTTTGGAAAATATCCCTAAAAAAGTATTTTTCTTAACCTTAATATTGCATTTAGAAGGTCTCTAGAGGGTTAAAATGCGCTTTTTGTGGAAAATATCACGAAAAAAAGAATTTTGAAAAGTCGCTAAATGGGTGAAATTTTCAGAGGATTAATTTTTGGAAAATATTACTTAAAAGTGTTTTTCTTAAACTGAACAATATGTGTTTAGAAAGTCGCTAAAGGGTTGAAATCTTCTAAAGAGTTAGTTGATGGAAAATATTACTAAAAAAAAAATTTTCTTAACCTGAAAATTACATTCCGAAGGTCACTGGAGGGTTAAAATGCTCTAATTAACTAATTGCCGCATATTTTGACTACTACCCTTTGTTTTAACCCTGAAAAGATATATTTCGAAGGCCTATAAATGGTCAAATATTTCCAGAGAATTATATGTTAGAAAATTTAACTAGAAAAATGTATTGCCACCGAAAAAATTTTTTTAGAACTTAATAAAAGGTAAAGATATTCTGAAGAGTTCGCGGCTGAAAAGTTTCACTAGCAGGTAGTTTTTTCACTAGAGATCTATTTGTTTTTTGTTTTAACCTAAAAAATATATTTTGAAGGTCGCCACAGGGTTGAAAATTTTCTAGAGAAATAATTGCCGGACATTTTTTACTAGATATCTTCTTGTTTTTTAACCATAAAAACTTATTTAGGAGGTCGCTAGAGGGTTAAAAAGTTCTATACAGTTAATTGACTAGTATTAATTGACTGAAAAAAGTAAATTTGAGAAGTTGCGAAAAGGTTAAAATGTTCTAGAGAATCAATTTCCCAGAACTTCTCAGACAAAGTCTTGGTTGAAGAACGCAAAAGTCTGCTGAAAATGAAATAGCAGCTCAGCTCAGTTGATACGCAGCATAAATACCAATAAAAGAAAGCCCAAACTATTATTTTTTAAGGGTAGCTTTTGGAGTGAGCGACAATGATCATCCTGAGAACTTGTTTTAACAAATATTTTATAATTTTCTTGGGCAAATGAAAAAATTTGAAGACACAAAATTGGTTGCTTTGCTCAATGAAAACCTATACCAAAAACAAGAAGAACTTGCAAATTTATTGACGAATGCAAAGCAAGCAATTTCGAGGCATTTAGAGTTATCACGCATGATTCGGAAGCAATGAAGTTGGGTAATGCAAAAAGTAAGAAAAATGTTTTGCAACATCACCTTAAATGAAAAGAAAGCAAAGATTGTAATAAGAAATAAAAAATTAATACTGAAAGCCACATTTGAATAATGAAAGTCAATATACAGCTTCACATTTGCTTTGCACTAACTCCAAATTGGTCCCAAAATGTGTAGTTGAACACCTGCGCTTACACTGCGTATACTGCGCACAGTATCATAGTTTTTATGAGATACTTTATAGCAGCGTTTCGAGCACACATTTTCATGTGAAAAATATATAGTTGCACTATATGCTCTCGTACCACCTCTCATTTCTCCGCTACGCATGAATGTTTCACCTGCAATTGTTAACCTTTTCATAACCAGTGTATTGCTGACCCCAAAGCAAAACAAAAAGGGAAAAGAAAAGAAAAGCGAAATGCATAACTAAAAGCCTTAAGGTATAGTTGGTTACAGATGCTATGGATGGGTGGCCTGGTCAGCTGGACGGCAGATTGCATAAGCACACAGATATGCTCACAAGTACTTCCGTTGCACCTTTGCACCTTACACAGTTTTGAGTACAGAAGCAAATATTCCACATTTTACCGACAGCAAATATGAAAACCTTGCTGTGGAAAAAATATTGAAATACTATTCAACTAAAGTATGTACTTATACAAGCGCACAATTAGTTTGAGGTGGGTGTACCACGGGAAGGACAAAGAGCCGCATGAAGGCCGCACAGCGCTAGCCGCAGGCTCGCTTTGCTATGATATTAGGAGCTTAAAGAACAGTAAAAACTAAGAGAATAAAATACCTAGGCAGTTAGTGTTGTGTTGTTGTTCTGAAAAGAGGATAATAGAGATGGATGTGTTAGAAAAAGAAACGGAAAAGTTTAAGAAGTATTTTATTTTTTGATTAGATGTTAAAAGTTGATTGGATGTTCAAAAATGAATTAAAATTACCCATAAGTAGTCGCAGTAACAAAGGAAGTTTTGGAAAAAAATGGAAGGGTCACTATGTATATTGCGCCTGATATGCGAAACGGTACTGGGCAAATAGATGGTATGCTGGTCCAACATCAGTGTATACAATTTATTTTCTTCTGGTGGATTGAAAGCTGTACCGGCCGACTCTTAGGTTAACTGACAGATGGGTAGTCGTATTATAGTCAGCCTCGGCATTGCTGCAAGGGCTAACCGTTTGAAGTAGGATACAGTGAACTCATCAGATCATCTCTTTTTCTGCTGCATTAAATTCTTAATTTTTTAATTTTTTTTATCTAAGATTTTTCCTCAATATTCCATGCACAATAGCTTATGGAAATCCCAAGGCAACCTCTCTTTTGCAGACGGATTTCCACGAATTATCATGGAAACTTGTAGCGACGAGTTCGATACTTTCCTTTGTTCTCAATGTACGGCTGGGCCCCGGTCGTGAGTTGTTTACTACCGAACTTGTTGCACGGAACCTTCGCAGTCATGAACAAATCAAATCTTCACTTGGGGCATCACGTTAGGCGAACTACGAATAACTCACGCAAATAACGAAGCTGACGCAGTCCCTCTCCACTCGAACGCTCAGGGAGAAATTTTAGATTTAAAACCTAATTCTGCCACCGGATGCCCTTTACATTCAGTGTTACAGAGTATAATCTTATCAGAAAGAACAGAAAATTAGCGAAAATATTGGCATTAACTGAAATGGAATTTGCTGTAATGGTGGTTAAATTCCAAGGGCCGATGTTGATGGTGCAGCACACCTAACCGCCAAGGTTTTTTCTACCTTTCCTTTAACATTGTGCAATTTCAGACTAATTCAATTTGAGCCATGGAAAGATACACAATCGAGCAACGCGTTATAATGGGCATTCGAAGAAAATCATCTTCAGTGATGAGGCACATTTTCTCCTCAGTGGATTCGTCAATAAGCAGAATTGCCACATTTGGGCGAATGATAATCCAAGAGTGATTGCCAAAAAACCAATGCTCCCACAAAGAGCAGTTTATGGGCCGACGGCATCGTTGGGCCGTATTTTTTCCAAAATTGAGCCGGTTAGGCAGTTACTGTGAAAAGTGTTCGCTATCATGAGATGATAACGTAATTTTTATGGCCCGAATTGAAAGATATGGATGTGGACGATATGTGGTTTCAACTGGACGGTACCACCTGTCACACAGCTAACGAAGCAATGGCTCTTTTGCGTTAAAAATTTGAAGACCGAATAATCTCACGTCGCGGCGATGTTAATTGGCAAGATCATGGATCATGGGCATAGTTGGACTTCTCTCTTTGAGGTTGTTTGAAAGAAATGGTGTACGTCGATAAGCCAGTAACAATTCAAGAGCTGAAGGATGAGATAATGCGGCATATTAACGGCATAGAACCTCAATTATGCCTCAACGTCATCGAAAATCCGGACCATCGGATGGAGGTGTGCCGCCGAGACAGCGGTGGCCATTTGGCCAATATTTTTTTTTATACGTAATTGAGCCATACCAATATTATAATAATAAAGAGAAATGATAATAATTTCCTAAAAAAATTGTATTTTATTCAAAATCAATACCGGCCCTTAAAACTTAACCACCCTTTATTTCATCGCGATCAAAGGAGTAGGGCAGGAAACTCAAATCAAAGCGGATGCAATTGTGGTTTCTACCCCTGGTGGTTGGGCAAAGCATCTGAATTCGTCGTATACGAAAGACTAACTAATTTATTTGGGGAAATTTTTAACAATGACCCCAAAAGCAATCTTCAGGTATCTGGCCGTCAATCGAGCCGCAAGCTAGATTTAATCTACGCACACTCCAATATCCTAAGAAACTCTGAGTTCATCCCTACAGTCACTGATCAATGCACGTCCTAACTGAATTCGAGCAGTAGGTTTTACATTTCCTCAAGCAAGGAGTGGGTAAGGAGCAGCATTTGGAGGCAGGGCATAGTAAATATATCTACAAACGCTAAAAGTTGAAGGGAAGGGTTGGCGGAGGAGTATTCTGCGATGAGCTTCTTATTAAATTCAAATTCAGGCTGCCGGACCGATGTGGTGTTCTCCAAGCGAATGTAGCCGCATTCAAAGAAGCAGTGGATAATGGCATAGTGGCCAATCGCTTAACAAGTGGGAAGAGGACGTTTCCTCTTCGCGAAATGAGAGCCCCTCGAAAACCTGGCTCCTGGAAAGGTAGGCTTCATGTCAACTCAGAGAGAGCTGGGTTAGCGCTCAAGTGTGCAAGCTCGCGATATCCTATTTGTTACGGGTAGATTGATGACGCTTGAGGGAACTTCGTAGGCTAACATAGATTTCAAATTTTGTGGGTAGCCTTACCGGATATTGTCCGTAAAGTATTCCTGCGGTACGACCCGGTATTGCTTCGAGTCATTTTGGCGCAGTTGTCGAGACGTTCAGTTGGGATCATCTCAGCACTTGCTCCTCAGCTGTCTTGCTCTCGCCCGGTTATGATTCAGACATTGTGGCTCCCACTTTTTTGCTATGCCTGTGAATATATAGCGCATCTGTTCGCTGAAGACTGCACGATAATGGCGTCGGCCAATGATATTGATGGCCTGTGATCCAAAGTGAAGATCTACCTCACCAACCAAACTGCAACTCAAGGCAAAAATCGATGACAAACCAATTCCGACTGTTAACAATCCCAAAACTTTCGACAGTTTGTTCTCCTTCTCTGCCACACAACAGTAATTGCCACTTATGTCCGAAATCGCAACAAGGTCCTCAATCGGTTACCGGCAGCACTTGGGGCAAAGACAAAGAAATGGTACTATCGACATTTAAGGCATTAAAACTGGCCGGTTCTTAAGATACTTGAATCTGCATAAAGCTCCAGACTGGCCAAAACACTTCCATTCGGACAGCGAAGAATTTCCTCCTGATGTCCGCTCTTCAACACCCTCACAATGAGGCACAGATGCTCCCTATAATGGAACACAACAAACTGCTCAGCAAGCAGTTCCTGTTAGGGTGCTACCGCAGGTTTTACACCTGCTTGAGCCAGAGCTGCCTCCTAGGCACGTCAGGAGACACCTATTAAACTACGCCGACGAGATTCAGGGCAAAACTAACAGACATTCACTGGACCATACCGTGTTTAGACAGACATTACACGACATTCATCGGGAGACCGTAACTACCTTCTTAAGCTGCCGGCCATCGAATGCGGTAATCGGAGTCCAATCACCACCTACAGCAGATGAAGAGCTCCAACTTATCCGTGAGACCCGCGTAACACTGGCACAATTACGGTCGGGATATTGTGGCGGATTAAACTCCTACTTATCCAGAATTGAACGCGACATACCAAACATATGTCCGACTAACCACCTTTTCACATGCCACTTAGAACCTACTCATATAACACCCCTCTCCCTCTGGAACCAACTTGTCAAAATAGCATGTTTCCTGGTCCTACCTTTGGATGAGCCAGACGAAGTCGACCGGTGATATACCCTACACTGATGGGGCTTGTATTACTGCTACAACAACAACAACAACAACATCACACATCTGTTGAATTTCATCAGTAGCTGCAATCATCATCCGTCATTCATCCAAAACCCGCTCTTCCTCTTTTCCTCTCTATTGAGATATTTACGCTCTATTGTCCTCTGTATTGCATCACAAAGCACGAATTTGATATTTGCCCAAGAGAACTCTTAAATGGGAAGAGAACCCCAAATGAGAGAGCTCCAAATGAGCTTAATCTTACTTAACCTTAGTTATTGATACCATCGGCCTTAACAACCGCGCTGTTGGTTCTTCCTTCTCCAAACTGGATAAAGAAGCAAAGCGAATGGGTCTGGTGATGAAAGAAGACAAAACGGAGTACCTCCTGTTATCAAAAAAACAGGTCGTTTATCTAGGGACCAGCATTAACACCGATAATAAAGTCAGCCTTGAATTCCAACGGAGAGTCTCTCTTGCCACCAAGTGCTACTTTGGAATAAGAAGGCAATTCAGCAGTGAAGACCTCTCTCGACAAACAAAATGAACACTCTAGAAGGCTTTCTAACGTATGACGCAGAAGCTTGTACGATGACAATATCCGTCCCTGGGAATATTCGAGAGAAAGATTTTGCGAAAGATTTTTGGTCCTATGCCCGTTAACGAGCTGTATGAGCTTCACGAAGACACAGACATAGCGCAGCGAATAAAGATCCAGTGGCTACGTTGGCTGATTTATGTCGCCCGAATGGAAACAACAGCTCCGGCTCTGAAAGTATTCGATGCGGTACCAGCTGGTGGTAGCAGAGGAAGAAAGATCAGGTGGAGGACTTGGCTGCACTTGGTGGGACCAACTGGCGCCGGTTAGCACAAGAAAGAAACGACTGCTGTACTTTATTAAGGGGACAGATACCTGTAAAATTTCGATTTTGTTAATATAATCCTTTTAGAATATGTCAAAAAATTTTTAGAATGTAAATTAAAGTATTTCTTATACAGGGTTGCCCATATTCGACGGACCCATCAGGCAACCCTGTATCTTTTGACAAAGACGTCAGATTTCTTAATGGCATACCGCATTGGCAGCGTCAGTTCAAGCAGATTTTTACCATGGAACAATCATGCCACGCGAGCGCTCCCAAATTGTTGAAATTTACATGCAACAAAAGAAGTCAATTGTGAAAACTCAACGTGCGTATAAAAAATTAAATAATGTGAAAAGTGCGCCTTCTAAGAACACCATTAAACTTTTGTACGAAAGGTTTTCGACTGGTGATGCTGTTCCTAATCCAAAGAGGCCAAATCAAAATCGACCAAGGCGTCGCCAAGGACATCCCAAAATCGCCGTTCTCAGCAGTTGGGCATTGCTCGGACCACTTTACAACGAATTATCCGCATTGATTTGCATTTATTCCTGTATAAGATTCAATTGACGCAAAGATTGTTGCCGTCGGACAAGCCTCGCCGATTGGAATGGGCCCAACAAAACTCATGGGTCCGTCGAATATGGGCAACACAGTATTATAGATCTTCAAGGGTGACGCCTCTATTCTTTGCGTTCGAGCGCTGGTAGAGGTACAGTTACGTTGTATTTAAACTTTAGACGCGTTTTTCTCAAAACTACATTTTTCGAATTGGCGTACACGATAACTCGAAAAGTTATTGACCGATCTCCCTTAAATTTTGCACACATCTTTTTTATGGTATTACTTTTTATGTGACATTTTTCAAAAAAATAATATTACATATCCATTATTTGCTGAAGCAGTGTAGTTATCCAAAAATATTATTTTATGCCTTGTATAAAATGCATAGAGATATCTACTAGCAGCACCTCATTTGACGAAAACATATGCAAGTTTTCTTTTAGTTAGTGAGATATTTTGGAAAGAATATACCCACCAGTTGGTGCTAGTGGGTCATACATAATCGAATAAATCAAACATTCGAGAAAAACTGCTTCAAAGATTAAATTGAAATCTGGTCTTTCTACAAATACGATTTGTCGGAATGCTCGACCACTGACAAAACTCTAAAACACTAACAAAGTCGTAAGCCAATACGGATTTGCCGGCAATAACTCACCAAAACTTCGAGTTGCAAATATACGAAATTTCGCATTTACGCATAAGAAGCGGATTTTCAGTTATTTATAGTTGTGACATTTTATATGTAAGTATTTTGATACAAACACCCACTACCACGGCACATTTCAAGCAATCCAGAGCTCATTACTTACGAATACATGCAATATATATTATCTCCATTCCAAATGGGATAGTGTTAAACAAGCTGTGTATGTATGCATGTGTGCATGTATGTGTGTATAAAACGCTCCCACATCAATAACTGTGCACAAATCCTACGCTGATGCAAACCAAGTCCATCGAGTACTCATTGACGTAAATCTAATAAAGATTATTCACACGACTGGTCGTACGACTGTGGCTGCTGCCACTTGTCACCACCCATACGCATGCATGCATGCATGCAGGCGAGCACCGTTAGTATGCTGCAGTGTTAAAGTGTTGATTTACATTCAATTACTTGCATATGTATGTGTTTATGTATTATGAATGTTGTATTTGTAGTGATGCACTATCAAGTGTGTATTAAAGGTGTTGTAATTTGCTATTGCATTTCGCATTCGAATTCTGCGTTGCAAGTGAATTGCAATCAACGCGCAAATTGCATTAGTGAATGTGTGCGGGTATTTCTCACTGCAAATGGCAGAAGCTGCATGCCACTCACGCCACACATAATCCCACACACTAACTCATTTACTTAATGAGGTAATATTTAATGGCGTCGTAAATCAAATACAGTTTCGCACTTTCAGGATAAGACTGGGCATGGTTTTGAGAACCAGAAATTTGTGAAGTGCCAATATACAAGAGCGGCTCAATAAGTTCCCGTGCTTGATGACAGTGGGCGTTCCTGAGGGAAGTTGGTGTTAGCATCGTGTGCTCTCATCTATCAAACGACGGCAAAAGAAATTTTACACTGATTGATTGGTTAATTTAGATTTGGCAGCTATTCGAGTAAGACGTATTTCGTGATTCTCGCTAAGATGGAAAAAGAAGTAAATGCGAAAGGCTATCTCGCCCTCTCACGCAACTAGTGGCACTAATACTTACGCTGCTGCTGTGTAAGGAGAGTCCAAGATAGCGGCAGAGCCATTAAGAGGATCATCAGCCACTGTTAGTGTATTGACGCCGACTTCTATACCCACTGCTTCGCTCAGTTATGCTGCTGCTGCCGCTGCTAATATCAACATATCAACTCCGCCTACTTTCTCTGCTTCTTCAACTAATGCTGATGCTGCTGCTGGAGCGTTGGGAGAAGTGTAGTGTAAGTAAAGGGGGCTATGCTGAAAAAAAATCTTTTTGGAAAAAATGGTGTCTTCATTTCTAACACGGGTACTGATTGAACCCCCCTCGTAAGTATTATCGATTTTTAATTATGGAATACGCGTTAATTTCAAATTATATTTTCCAAATTTAAATTTAATGCCAATTTTTTTAATAGGACCTACTCTAATTCAGCTCAATGGATTTTATAATTGAACAACAAACAAAGCATTCCATACTGGCTGCACGAAATGTTGAACGAATACTTGCAATTTGTTCAATAGGTCGGCCGAACCACTCTCATTTCTGTTCATTGAAAGTCATTTTTCCATTCAATGAAAATACCAACTGCAATTTTTCTCAGTAATCAGTAAAAAATATTTTATCTGCAATTTTTTTCAGTAATCAGTAAAAAATGTTTAAACTGCAACTTTTCTCAGTAACCAGTAAAAAAATATTTTAACTGCAATTCTTTTCAGTAGTCAGTAAAAAAATATTTTAACTGCAATTTTTCTCAGTATTCTCAGTAATAAAAAAAAAAAATTTTTAACTACAATTTTTTTCAGTAACCAGTAAAAAATATTTTAACTACAATTTTTTTCAGTAATCAGTAAAAAATATTTTATCTGCAATTTTTCTCAGTAATCTGTAAAAGTTAAATGGTAATGCAAATTAAATTCCGATATCAATAAAATATTATATTTACTGCATTTTTCCTGCTACCGCAAAGTGCCCCTCTATGCTATTTGGAAACTCTTTCGATAATGGAAATATGATGAGGGAGTTATTCTCCGAAAGAAGAAGAGCTCACTCCCACTCCCTCTCTCTCTCTCTCTCTCTCTCTCTCTGAGTAATACTTGTGAAATGCGAGAAACTATAAGCAAAAATTGGAGCGCTGACTGCTAGCAGCAGCATTTCTGCACTTCACAAATTAGGCAAAGAAATTGCGAGGGTTTACGTAAGCCTTACCGTCTGAGACAATGAAATGAATGGCCGTTACCCTAACATGACGTCGTGCGCAGCTAAAGTATATAAAAACAAACTAAGGAAATAAAAAAGCTCTTTGCCAAGCTGATCAATTTTAGCGAAAAGCGTCTGCTAAGTTGCCTGGGAGTCAATTCTCGTTCTGTGTCAGCGTAAAATAAAATTGTTTTCCCGTTTTCGTTACACTTTCGATCTGCGTTCCGTGAAAGAATGAAAAGAAATGTCAAAATGTTTTGACATGAAAATAATAAAGGGGAGTAGAGTAAGGCGAGTCTATTAAAGGTGGTGTTGGTAAATCAGCTTATTTGTTTTTTTTTTTCTTTCTTTCTCTATGTCCATGTGGCTGCCAGCACAGAATAAACTAATACTTTCCCGTGACAATCAAACGTACAAAACATTATTGTCGGTCTAGTGCCACCACCTTTAATAAATGCGCCTTCGAGTAGACTCAGATCTTTTCATTTTTTTTTTTTTATTTCACACTCGATTTTTGTTGCGTGTTAAAGTGAGAACTGTGAAAATATTTTCTTTTCACAGAACGGGTTACTGTTGGTAATTTTATTAAAAAGCTGCATCACTCAACGTACTCGGCGTTGGTGGCAGAGAAATGCGCGAAATGGTCCTCGGTTGTAAAAACCAAATAGGGAAGTACCTACTTGAGTTGTTTTCAACTAGTTATGACAGTTAAAATGAATCAGACAGAAGAAGAAGACCTCTTTTTCACCCTTCGTGACATTAAACAAGAATTAAATTATTTTTATGAATTACCCTATAATACCCTTTAAATATCATGGGTATGCAGCAAAAATCACTAATTTGTAAAAAAAAGTTAGTTAACTTAATTTTTTACTTACTGATTTAAATTGCGTTCATTCGAGCCGCTCTGCGATTGCACGTTGTCCGCATGTCTCCGCTCCTTGTGTACGATGCCCATTAATTTCATCCATGGATTATTTTGGGAGCCATGGCCTCCCATGCCGCCACTCTGCCACATCGTCATTTTGCCGGCTGTTGTTGTTGTAACAGTACAAAGTATATGTACAAAACGACAACAAACAACCTGAAAATTGGTGGTAGTGGTGGTAGTGGCACAATGTGCACGTCAACGCGTCAGCGTATCAGTGCGTTGATTATGTGGAGTTGTGGGCACTAACAGCAAAAACGAAACAAAACCGAAGAAAAAAAACAAACGAAAAAATAAAACACTTTTTCTTTCACTTTAATTGTAGATTTGTTGAAATTAAAAATTCCACATAAATTGTATAGTTCTTCTTCAGTTGCTTGTTAATAGTAGATGTCGATTGGTGTAGTCGAGCAGTAAGTAGTTGCAGTTGGAGGCGCGAAAGTAAATGTTTTTCTTCTGTTTTTCTAGTATCACAAATACATGCGCACATCTGCCAAGAACGCGCATGATCTCAAGCTGTGGTTGGGCTCATGAGCGCTACCAGGTTGTCAAAGCCACTCATTGTGCTAAGTAAAGCGAGCAATGGGGAATTTTATTTATTTTATTTATTTTTTGTTAATAAGGAAGTAGCTCTTTTAATGCAACTAACTAATTTGGCCACTAAAGAAGTTTATAATTTTTTTTATGACGAGATTGCTTGATACGATAATCGGCTTTTGGTTTGAGTAGCCTAATTTGTTTTTGGGTAATCGGTTTTTGGTTTGAGTAACCAAATTTTTTTTGGGTAATCGGTTTTTGGTTGAAGCATCCGAATTTTTTTGGGTAATCGGTTTTTGGTTGGATTAACCGAATTTTTGTTTCGTAATCGATTTTTAGTTTGAGTAACCGATTTGGTTTTTTGGGTAATCGGTTTTTGTTGGAGTAACCGATTTTTTTTGGGTAATCGGTTTTTGGTTGAAGTAACCGAATATTTTTATTATTTTTATAATTTTTTTATGACGAGGTTGCTTGATACAAGTAATCGGGTTTTGGTTTGAGTAACCGTTTTTCTTTTTGTTTGAGTGATAGGTTTTTGGTTGGAGTAATAGTTTTTTTTTTAATATTTTTTCTATGACGAGGTTGCTTGATATGAGTAATCGGTTTTTTAGTTTATTTAATCGGTTTTTGTTTGGAGTAACCGATTTTTTGTTTTTTAAGTAATCGGTTTTGGGTTTGAATAATCGTTTCCTTCGTACAAGTAACCGTACTGCTAATTTGAACTATTTATTGTTTATTTCTGTGTATCAGCGTTTGAATTGCACTAAGTTAGCGGATTTTTGTTAAAGTAACCGGTTGTTTTCACTTAATAATTTAAATAACTAAACATTATTGTTGCGTTAGTTGGTAAATTTGTTGTGATGTGCCCAGATCGTTTTTGTGATTTTGCTATGAACTAGCGAATAACGTTTCACGATTTACGGAAGCAACCGGTTTTTAATTTAATTTATAAATTTTTTCACTTGCGTGTAATTAAGTGATTATTTAAGCGCAGCTAAATTTTTTTATATCGCTTAACGAATTTTTTTCATTTAAGTAACCGATTTTTTTATAGCGGGTAACCATGCGATCACATCGATTCTTTAACAGTTCAAATACAATTTTTTAGTCGAACTTGAGCCTCTATTTTCTTCTGACTAATTAAGTTTCCACTTGCATATATCAGTTAATCTTTTTCTCAACTACTTCTTTGTTGTTAAAAGTAGTCCCGTTGAATGATTTAACATCAGTAATTTGTTTGTTATATTTAAAGGGAAGTTTATGGATTTTGCCTCGTTACGTAACTATTTTTTTTTTTTTATTCTTTATACTTTTCTTCTAAGCAGCTGCGTGTAACTTATGGGCGGCTGACGTTGCGCTGGATTAATTTCTTTGAATAATTTTAATACTTACTACATTTCAATTTTTCAATTTTAAATTTTTGAATATTTTTGTCATTTTTATTTATTAATTTTTATTTTATAATTTTTAAAATTTGTTCGTGTTTGGATTTTACTGTTTTTTTTACTGCTAACCAAATACGAGTCTAATCAGCTACTGCGGCATTGCAGGTAAATAAAATTAAGTTTATTTTGTTTTTTAAGTTGAAATTATTAAAAATATTTGCGCGCTCGTTTAATTTTATTATTTTTTAATTGAGATTCCTTGTTTTTAATTTTTAATTGAGCTTATTGCTACCGCATTTTCTTACTATTATTGCGTTGAATTATTGTTCAATTACAGTTGCGTAAATCGTTAACTTATTTTAGCATTTATTTATTTTTTAATTTTTTTTTTTGTTTTTTACAATTTTACTTTAATGGCAAAGGTTGACTGATTTTTATTTAAATTTTTTTCTTTTTTTCGTTTTCCTATTTAAATTATTATTGCTGTTTAGCTAACTACTTTTGAAATTAAATAATATAATTATGTTTGCTCTTTGAAATTTTTTGATTTTTAACGAATTTTACGGATTTTTTGTTACTTTCTTTTATTTGCTTTAAATTGCTATTTATTTTCTGCTGCTTTATTTATATATATTTTTTTTACATTGGCTTCGTTAGTATTAGCTATAATTAAGAATCACAATGGCGTTATTTCGGTTAACGTAAATTTAAATTAATAATTACTTTTTTACTTTTGAATTTCTTTAAAGTCTAATTATTTAATATTCTGCTAAATTAATTATTTTAATTTCATTTTCTTGTTAATGACTCTAGCTAAGGATATCTCACTTTTATTTTAATTGCTTGCATTTATTTTATTTTTATTTTTGCGAAATTGTTTAACTTATAAATGGAACTTATTACTTTTACTTTTAATTGAAAATTAACTATTTGCGTCTTCCTTCATTGCTTTCCACTCGCTTAAACTAATTGGTGTTGTTGCTTATAAGATCATTTAGCTGCAAAGAGAAGAGGAAAGTAGTGGTGAGCATAAAATGATTGTTTCTTAAGAAGATAAAAAATTTATAAAAGAAAAGAGATATAAAATAATTTGGTTAATCTATCAGATTAGTCCATAAGTTCGTTCGCTTTTTAAAGGTGGTTTTAAAATTAATAAAAAAGATGTTTAAAGTATTTATTAATCAATAATATATTTTCCTTCATTATTAACAATGTCTTCCCACGTTTAGGCAAATTCTTAACTCCCTGCTCAACAAATTTTTTGTCCTTGGAGCCAAAATACGCTTCGATATCCCTTTTCATAGCTTCTTTTGAGGAGTAGTTCTTGTTACTCTTATGGCATTAAGTTCAAAAGACTTTCATTTTCAACTGAACCAGGTGCCTGTGAACTGTTCCATGCGATGAATTAACCTCTGAGCTATCATATCGACTGTAACTGACTGAATTTGGCTCAGCTTCCACGAATTCGAGCAAGGCGTCGGAGTTAAAGACTTCAGGACGACCAGCGTGCGGGGCATCCTCCACGTCGCAGTTACTTCGGAGTTTTGAAAACCACTTTTGCGCAGTCCTTACACTCACGGTATCCTCTCCGTGAACAATATTTATTTCTGCAGCAGCAGTTGTTGCATTTTTACCACTTTTATAAAAAAATAAAAAATATGCCTCTGATACGCGTTCGAAGATTCCATTTGATTTTTTAACAACACTTGTTGAATGCACAAAATATCACAGAAAATATAAATAGTTCCGTTATATTCCGCGAATATTTTTTGTATGGAAAAATCGTACAAAAGTGAAATGATGGGTAAAATACGCACGAACTTATGGACTGACCTCATATAATATAAAAATTAATCGCAAAATGTGTTGGTAAGCGCATAACTCAACAACGCATGGACCAATCTTAACAATTATTTTTTTAAATGTTCCTTGAAGTCCAAGGATGGTTTTTATGACGAGAAAAATTCGAATAATTTCCGGAAAAACCCTAAAACAGCCCTTTTGCCCATACAAATATTGCGCGTTCGTGGGTGTGCGTGTGGAGGATCTAAGGCGTTCACACAAAAGTGATAATATCGTGAACCCGACCAAACTGAAAAGTCAAAAAATGTAAGAGCTATAGATTTGATTGGCCTCGCAATATTCTTTATTTTGTTTTAGTTTCAGAACGAGTTAAGGAATGATTTCATTCACAAATAATAAATAAAAATAGTTAAGTAAATTCTAAGAATAATCCTGCAGGGCTGAACAAATCCAAACATATTTTAAGAATACCAAAAGATAAACATGTTTTAAGAAGAATCATTGGTGCAATGATTTTATTAGCAGGAGATTTTCGTCAAACATTGCCAGTGATTCCACGATCAACGCCAGCTGATGAACTCAATGCATGTTTAAAGTACTCCAATTTGTGGAAACATGTCAAGGTATTACGCTTAAGCAAGAATATGCGTATCGAGTTGCAAAATGACCAATATGGAGACATATTCTCTAAACTACTCATTGATATTGGTAATGGCGAATTTTCTATAGACACCTTGACTGGTTTCATTAACTTTCCCAGTTTTTGTCAGTTAACTCGATCAAAAGATGAACTTAATCAAAAGGTGTTTCCAGATGTTGCTCAAAATTACAGAAAAACATAGATGTAAATGAATTAAATTTCAAAATTCAAGAATAAATTACAGGCGAATTGAGGATACTAAATAAGTTGATTCAGCTACAAACCAAGATGATGTCGTCAACTATCCGAGTGAATTTTTAAACTCGCAGGATTTACCAGGATTCCCACCTCACAATCTTCAACTAAAGGTTGGATCGGTAGTTATAATGTTGAGAAATAGCAACCAACCGCGTCTTTGTTCAGGTTTGAACCTTAAGTTCCCAAAAGGGTAGCCAAAACTCGTGGAAGCGAAGATACTCAGGTCACCCGAACTGACCCTTTAATTCTCCTGAGCAGAACCGCCATCATGATGATAAGGCGGTGTGCGAGGGTCATCAGAGTAAAAACGTCTTAAGGTCGAAAAATAAACTGCTACATTCACAATCTATTTGACAGAACGAAGGTTGTTGGGTCCGCTTATGTAAAATAAATTTAATACAGTTGTAATTGTTTAATTGGGTTCACTTATTTTACATTCCTCAAAAGCGAGAGGCAATTACCAAAAAAGCAAACCTAAAAACCGGCTCGCTCGTTACTAAACATCTTAGGAAGAATGTGAGCATGGAATGAAAGAATTTTTATGTTCGGAAAAGTCAGTATCCCGAAAAAATTGGAAGTATAAGTTACCAAAAGTTCTGCATAGAAAAGCCATAAAGAGTGAACTCGCGGAAGAGGGTGTTAAAAGTAAGTACAAATTTTTGTAGACTTCTCTTTTAGAGGATTTTTCACACATTCCGGTGCGGAAATTTTATATCTAAAGGAATGCTTGCAAAGTGAATAGCTTTAAATTTTTGGGAGAGTATGATAGTTGCCGATGTAATAGTCACAATAGAGAAGATTGCATGGGCTAACAAATCATTTTCACCTTTCAAATCTCCAGGCCCTGACGGGATTTTTCCCAAGATGTTACAGGTAACTCTTAATAATATTCTGCCATGGCTAATGGAAATTTTCAAAGCGTGTTTAAACCTAGGTTATGTTCCAAATAGCTGGAAACCTGTTAAACTCATCTTCATACCAAAGGTAGGCAGAAGGGAACATGAATCGGCGAAGGACTCTAGGCCAATTAGTTTGTCGTCCTTCCTTTTAAAAACATTTGAACGGCTTTTAGACATACACATTAGAAGCTCGCTGGAGAGCTCTGGTATATCAATTGCATTTACTTACCTCAAAAGCAAATCGACGGAGACAGCGCTTTACGAGGTAATCCGAACAATAGAGGGGTCTCTAGTAAACAAACAGTATACCATGGCAGCTTTTCTAGACATAGAAGGCGCCTTTAATAACGTTAGCACTGATGCTTTCCAAAGGGCGTTAATAGACTTAGGGGTGGAAAATTGTATTAGCAATTGGATCATCTCTATGCTAGAAACCAGGGTCATCAAAGCTAACATGGGTAATATCAACATAACTAAGAGAGTCCATAGGGGTACTCCGCAGGGGGGAGTATTATCTCCACTTCTTTGGTTATTAGCAAAATCTTAATAAAACTCAATGAAGGTGGGGTAAAAGCGGTGGCGTACGCTGATGATGTGATGCTAATGGCGTCAGGACTGTGTCCTAATACCTTCAGTGGGATCATTGAAAGGGCGCTAGGCGAGCTTAACTCTTGGGCTACATGCTGTGGCCTAAGTTTAGACGTGCATAAAACGGAACTCATGCTCTTTACGACCAGATATATAAGGGACCAATTTTTACTCTACCAAACCTTAACGTACAAACCCTCTCACTTTCACCCAGTGCAAAATACTTAGGGGTAATTCTGGACTCCAAACTTAGCTGGAAATTTAACATTGAAGAACGGGTAAAGAAAGAAGAAATCGCTTTATATGCCTGTAAACGTATGCTAGGAAGAAGTTGGGGTCTTCAACCCAAGTGTACATTATGGTTGTATAAGGCGGTTATGCGACCAATTTTAACGCATGGCACGGTAGTTTGTTGCAGTGCTCTAGAGAGAGAATACAATATCAAATTACTTGGCAGAATACAAAGATCAGCGTGTGCAATAACAGTCAGTGTAATCAGACCATATCCTAGGAAGGCCCTGAACGCTCTGACACATGTTATTCCGGTAGAACTATGTACATATCAAGAAGATGGCAACAATGATGCATTGAAGGTGTTGTCTTAGTGACACTGCCCAGACTCAACTAGTACAAAAGATGCCGTTTTGGTACACCACTTGTAGAACCACTGCGTTTTACTAGTCGAGGCATCTTGATTTGACTATGAATCTGCCTATGTTGTCTATTTTCTTTTCCGCAATTTCTTTCCATCTGTGTCGTAGAGCACCAGGATACTTACACAGATAGTGAAAGGGACTGTTTCCTTAGATTTTTTTTGATTTCATCTACATCTATCGTTGTGCGGCCGCCCCATCTATGACTATGAATCTGCCTATGTCGCCTATTTTCTATTCTACAATTTCTTAGAAGTTTCAGATTATCGAGAACTCCCCAGCATTCTGTGTCGTAGAGCACTCAGACTTGGACGTGAAAGTGAAAGACTGTTTCCTTTGATTCTTCTTGATTGCAGCTTCTGCATCTATCGTTGTGCGATTGCCGCATCTTCCCGGCATGGTATCCTAAAAGACAGTAGCCGGTTAGTGTTGGCGTAGTTCTGGATATATCTGATTGTGGCTTTATTAACAACTCGTCAGTACTGGATTAGTTGGCCAATTTCAACTAATCCAGTCCACAGTTGTTTAGTTATTTTGCAGATATCCTTGATAGTTCATCTGTAGACGGGCCGCTTCTGGAATAGCGAGAAGATCTCCCTTTTGCGCACGCCTTGGGCACAGCCTATTTCTACCACTTCGTATTCGTTATATGTTAGGATGTCCCCTGTCTTGCCAGTTCATAAGCTTTCTCATATCCTACTCAGCTGAGAGTGATATGAGTCGTGCGCACTAAAGCATTCAGTTCTTCCTTTCATTGTCTGAGGAGTTGCATTGGTTTTAGGTGACTTTAAAGCTAAGAAATACACACTCCCGATAGTTGTTGAGGATAGTTTCTAACTATCCTGTAAGCTTTTCTTATCCCGAGAATATCTATTTGAAAGATAGTATTCCAGTATTTCAGGAAGGGTATGAAGTGCCCTCGGTTTTTTTTTTTTTGCCTGACCCTGCTTCATTCGAAAAGCGTCTTCGATTTCCATTTCTCTGCCCGATATCAGTGAGCACTGCTCACTTGACGAAGTATTTTTATGTGAAAACAACAAGAAAGTTATCAAGCAAGATTCGACGCTAGTGAGTGTGGGGGTGTCTTGAAAAACTGAAAATTGGCTCAAGGAAATGTAAGAGTGTATTGACTTCGAAGGCGAATATTTTTAAAAACAATAAAGCAATTTTCATTATTATTTTACTAAGTTTTTAATATCGGGTGCAAAATACAAATATAGAAGGCAACTCTCAAAAGGTCTGTCAGAAGTTGCTCGCCTCTTGTTAAAAGGCAAATGAAGGCAACAAAAAAAGTAACCAAGACCTTCAAGGCTTGAAGATAAAATGGTATTCAGTAACTGTAAAGATTACGTTGGGATACGTCCAGAGATTTCAAAAAATCGATTTTTTTTACAGATTATTATACTTTATAGTTTTAGTCGTATTTCTGTTGTAAAAATGTTCCATAGATACAAAGTTATGGTAGAAAATGTGACTGCCCCACGAGAGTTTAATGCACACAGATAGCTGCCCTTCATTTGCACTTGAAAGTTTAAACTCGTTTTTCTTGAAACTGGTTTTTCCGGCACGGTCTGTTTGATAACTCATATAGTTTTAAATATTTTTAATCGACAGAGTTTTGTATTAAAAGAATATAATTATTTCTTTATAATTTTGTATTCATTTTAAAGCTCCAAATATCCGTATGTCGAGCACTGTGGATAGCTTCGAAAATTTCGAGGTTTTTGAACAATTTCAGGAGCGATTAAAAAGCATCGTGCCGGTGTGCTGGGTTCCATTGGCCGAACTGTGCTCAATAGCACGAACTGTTCAAAAATGTGCTGTTCGTCGAGAGCTCAAAAGAGATCCTCTAGTTTGTTAAAATCCGGGTCTCAGCTTTAAACTCATGTTTATAGCAAACTGTTTTATTTAGCGCAGTCTCTATATATACTATTTTTTGTATCCCTCTTCCCTCCACTTGGGAGCTCTTGTTTTGGCGCGATCCGATGTGATGTCAGCATCTGCTAGCTCGCGCAACATCAACTTTCTCCAGGTAATCATTGGCCGACCGCAACCTCTACTTCCTTGCGAGACTTTCAGACCAGTGCAATTCTTGTGATGTTGTCTGGTGGTGTAAGCACTGTCTACATTTGATTTGCCATAAGATGGGTTCCTCATCCATTGATCTCCACAGCGCGTCTTTGCTGATGGTGTTCGGCCAGTATATTTAACAGATTATGCGGAGGCATTTGCTGACGAAAGATTGTAGCATCTGTGTGATGGTGTTGGAGACCAGCCATGTTTCACTTCCACACAAAAGTGCTGACTTCATAATCGCTGAGCTGCATATTCACAGTTGAGAGCACTTGGAGATTTGTGAGCTCGGCCAAACTGTGTGCATTCGCCCGAACGCCGCCCTTGCGTTGTTTAGCCTGCAGTTGACATCTTTATCTGCTCTGCCGTGATAGTGCAGCCGAGATAGCAGAAGCTTTCGACAAATTCCACCGGGTGCCCGTCAACCTTTATATGTTTTGCTTTATTGTGGTTGACTTTCATAGCCTTTATCTACACGATGTTAACCTCCAATCCAACAGTGCGTGCCAGCATGCCCGCCTTCGCTTGCATGTCAGTGAGCTTGCGAGAGTGGAGGCAAGTGTCATCGGTGAAGTCCAGTTACCCAAGTTTTCTGGTGAAACTCCAAACGATGCCTCTATCGTGGAGGGTCAATTGACTCATAACGGCATCTAGGACGATGGCAAAGGAAAGGGGCGACAGGGGGTAGCCTTGCCTTGCGCCTGCATTGATAGAGAAAGGGCCGCTGATGTTACCGTTGTGAGGCACTGCCAGTTCGGAGTTCTTGTAAAGAATCTGATGAGTTGAATTATCTTAGCGGGATCTCGCTTTCTACTCAACGCCAGCCATATTGGGTATCGTTTGGTTGTGTCGAATGTCTTCTTAGAGTCGAAGAACAGCATGGAAAGTGGGGAGAGCCACTCAACTCAGCTATGACGGGAAGCGTGTTGGCTTCGGTGAGGGCGAAATGCAGCTTGCTCCTCCCTTGCGGAGCGTTCGATACATTGGAGTCTGCTTTGTACGATCGTGACTTTGTAGATCGTCTTTGTATACATATTTAGAATTACTCAAACCTTGACGATAATCCTCGTTGTGAATACTGCACCCCCCTTCCCATACTACCGTCTCACCTAATCGCGCCATTCTTCCTAATACGAACCTCTGTTGTTGTTGAGGTGGTTGAGTATTTCCACTGACATAATCCTAATTAGTGGCCAGCACCGTTTTAGTACCACTGCCTTCGTATGATGATGTTTTTTTTTTTTTGTTCTAAGTCAGATTCCTTTAGTGAAGTCCAAGTATAGCAGCAAATTCTTTATCTCGATGTCTGAGATCTCATTAATTTGCTGTAAGAAAGACTTACCGAAGGAGCGGAGTCGTACCGTAGCTAGCCCTGGACATTAACATAAGTAGTGGAAAAGACTTTCCTTCACCCATTCCGCTTGACAGCTTCTGCAGATGGGGTTGAAGGGGAAGTTGAGTCTGGCTGCATGATACCCTACCTTCCAACGACCTGTAAGGGTTGCAGTGATGCATGAAATGCTTGGTCGAGAACATCCTAACAGGTGATTCGCCCTTTGGATTTTGTATAACGGTCATGTGTTTTTTGTTGTAATACATATAGTTGCTTCCATCTTCTTTCAGCTAAAGCATGATAATGTGAAGCAATGGATGTTTTTATTGTGTTCAGTGGGATGGAGACTGCCACCGCCTCTGCTATTTCTAGTGTCGAACCTTTTCTTGCTAGCTCATCCGCTATCTCATTACCCCGTATGTTCCTATGACCGGGAACCCATATCAGAGCGATTTCAAGCCAATGACTAAGCAGTTCCAGCTCCTCTCTACACTGTAAGACTAGTTTGGATGAAACTGAGTTGGAGTCTAAGGCCTTTATAGCTGCTTGGCTGTCTGAGAAGATAGCTACTCTTGCACCAACCTCCTTGTAAAGTTTTAGTGATTTGCATGCTTGTCTAATCGCTAAAAGTTCTGCCTGGAACTCGCTGGCATAGTCAGGAAGATGAATTGACTGGGATAGGTTGAGTGACTCCGAATAGAAGCTAGCTCCCACGCCACAGTTTATCTTAGAACCGTCGGAGTAGTTTTCAATATCGTATCTTCCAATTACCTTCCCTCTGCTCCATTTGGCTCTCAGTGGAAAACGTACCGTCAAGTCTTTCTTGAAGTTAAGGTCGGGGACTGTGTAGTCTGATCTGTTTTTGAGCAACGAGGGTCCCTGTAGGACGATCTTACTGTGACCGTACGACCTTGTTGTCCAGCTTCCTATGCCTCTGAGTCTCACAGCGCTGCAAGTAGCAATTGTTTTAATATTTAAATCTAATGGAAGCAGATGAGTTAGTACATTGATCGCTTCAGTATGACTGGTGCTAAGCGCTCGTGTAGTTAGGATACAAGCTGTTCTTTGTAAGAGTATCTTGTTCGGCTTAGTTTTGTTGCATTTCTTTTCTGTTCTAGGCCACCAAATTAGTGCCGCATATGTTAGTATCGGCCTTACAATGGCTGTGTAGGACCAATCGGATAGTTTTGGTTGGAGACCCCATTTTTTAGCCAACATTCTCTTACACGTGTAAAGTGCTATATTCACTATATATTCGAACCTCTAGTTTCTTAATTTTGTTTTAACAGCTTCTCACCTTTCTGATGCTCTACTCCAAGTCAACTTAATTAATTGTGCATTTACTCCAACTGCTCTAATCTTTCTAAATCAAGCAGTTTAGCTCCAAGTGCTATTTACAGACCAATCAGACAAACCAATGATGGCCAGCACTCAATTTAGTTCATCGTAGGTATACATACATACATACAATGGGCATAGAAACAGCCGTTTCGTTAGCATAAATCACACCGTCCTTTCCCAGTAAATCGATTGAATTTGCCAATAACTCTACTGGATTCAAATTTACTTAAGTCATTTGTTTGATTGAAAGCCGGTCAGACTTCATGCAAATGTCATTACCAGCTGCTATGGGTGATTTGTTGGTTAGCCGAAAAATGACCTTTTTGTCATGCCGCAGGATATTAAAATTCCTTGCACATAAAGTTTGCCTTTTTAACTGTAAGACCAATAAGTTTGCCTTTTTCCACTGTTCATTAAGTGCAAACGTTGCCATCTGAAAGTTTGATATTTTTGCCATTATTTTATATTTATGTTTTTTCAATTACTTGAATATTTGATATGTATTTGATTATGAGTTTGCATAAGTGTCAAGTATCAAGTATTTTTTCTAAATAAGGGAAAAGGATGAAGGTTGAGTTAAAGAACCTTTATTTTGATCTTTACGCTTTCCACTGCTTCTCTAGCTGCATACGGCAGCTGTTAAGTTCACAAGTGTCAAATGTGATTGACGTACGACGCCATTTGCAAAAATTATAAATCTTCCGATACTAATGGGGTCAGCTCTGTTCTAGGAATGGTACCATTTTTTGTTTCCGAATGCGGATTAGTATCAATGGATTTTGGGCACTCACGATTTATCAATGATTCTAACATAAAATTCATATTCTGCTTAGATTCTATTGACATTTTTTTAGCATGCAATTTGAAGTGAAAATTCCATTTAACGGAACATAACACTTTTTATAAATTTTCTTTATGCTTCAGTACTATACCTGCCACATGCAAGTGTAGCATGCTCCGAAATCATTTCAACCTTTCTCTATCCAATTCAATTTCCACAAACTTCATTTCCGTTCATAATTTTGGACAAATATTTTCTGCACAGTGCTTTATTCGCACCCACGCCTACATACATATTTCAATTGTTTGTATCACATTTTCCACACTGTCACTTTCAAAAGCAGCACACTTTAGCTATTCACCAATTTTATGAAGGGTGTCCCATTCAGATTGCCTCCGTTGAAATTTGACAAAACCGTAGAGCTTATCTGAGAAGTTTTTATCTTTTTTTTATCTTTTAAATAAGGTGTAGCGTTTGGGTATACACATGGAGAACACCTTAGAATCTTCATCTGAATTGGCGCGATATCCGCTTACGCGATTTTGGCCGAGTTTAACAAAGCGCGTCTGACGTTTCTTTCTCGTGCTAACCGTCTCCTCTTGAATACATCATGGGAAGTCAAGTCCTTCTCCACCTGATCTTTCCAACGCAGAGGAGGCCTTCCTATTCCTTTGCGATAATGTCGATATTATCGGTATAATTATACGCTCTTATAAAAAATTCTGCCTGAGTGATTAAGTTCTGCGGTTCTTACGATGCTCTCCAACATCAGATTAAAGAAGTCACACGACAGCGAATCACCCTGTGTGAAACCTCGTTTGGTATCAAACGGCTCGGAGAAGTCCTTCCTCTCAGAATACCTGTAACTATCAAAATATTGTTCGTAACCAAATTAGTTTTATTCTTAAAAAAAAATTTATTGAATCGCGTGTCAATAAAGTTACAACTTACACAGGAACAGAAGTCCCTTCAGATCGTAATTTATTGCTAGTAAGAATTTCTTTAAAACTATCTGTGATAAAAAAGAAACCAAAAAATAAAAACTAGAACTAAGAAAATTATAAGAAGACGAATCACTAACAATGAGTTGATAACCGAAATCGATGACGAGCTCTTTCAAATCAGGTTAAATTCTAACACTGCCGACGCGGAAGGATTATGGGACCGTATTACCCAATATATAGTATGTATATTAGGCCGGGTCGATTTATTCTAGGGATCAAAATAAGAAACTTTGCCGAAGGAACCATACCTCTAAAACGAATTCTGATGCTCCCCAATTTGGGTCGAACGAAAAATCCTACTTTGACCCATTTAGAGTGCTCCAATCGAGTCCAAATGTATGACCGACCCCCACTAACTTTGGACGGCCGATCCACCCATGCCAGTAGCACACCCCCGGAACTCCCCTGGAGGGTTCCCCATACAATAATTTCAAAATATCACCATTTTTGGCCTTTACATAAGAAAAGAAAGTAAAAAGTTCGACCCAAATTGGGGGACATCAGAATTCGTTTTAGAGGTATGGTTCCTTCGGCAAAGTTTCTTATTTTGATTCCTAGAATATGATTTTCACAGAGCAATGGGCGATTTTTTTGCCTCCCCACAAATCGACCCGGCCTAATGTATATACTTGCGCAGGATAAAAAAGTGTATGAAACTAAAAGCAAGCGGATGACAGCTGAAGTATTATCGCTAATACAAGATCGAAGCATCATACTTATAAAAATAAGGATCAAACCAGATATGCCACTTAACAATGAGATTAGCGCAAAATACGCTACGTGAAAATTTAGTGGATGAACAGCCAATGTGAAGGAATTGAGAGACTACAAAAACTACATGACGAGTTTCACCTTGACAAGAAACTTAAAGAAATTGCCGGAATTTACCGCAAATCTATGACAAATTTTTTTTTTGAATTTCAATAATGAGGTCGTACTAGATAATTATATATATGTATATATATATATATATATAATTGGCACGTGCACCCTTTTTGTGTATTTGGCCGAGCTCCTCCTCCTATTTGTGGTGTATGTCTTGATGTGGTTCCACAAATGGAGGGACCTACAGTTTCAAGCCGACTCCGAACGGCAGATATTTTTATGAGGAGCTTTTTCATGGCAGAAATACACTGGGAGGTTTGCCATTGCCTGCGGAGGGGCGACCGCTATTAGAAAAATGCTTCTCTTACTTTTGGTGTTTCACCGAGATTCGAACCTACGCGCACCCACCGTCCGATAGGGTGACGAAAAGAACCCAATTTTTGGAAAATTTACACCATTTTGAAAAGGAATGTTTATAATCTCCGTATAACTCCATGGCTAAACAATAATATTCTAATAAACTTGCAGTTAAATCTTCTCTTAGCAAGACTTTGTGTGACAGACAAAAAATCGTGACGATTCAATACACCAGGTGCACTAATTGCCACACCCTATATGCACGCTTAGACTAAAACTATCTTTCTTTTCTCCAGCCAGCAGCTTAGGCAAATAACGAAATTTTTACGCATATAAAAACGAAAACAAATAAATAAATACGATAGTATTTGTGCAACGGAATTGCCACAAAGGGAATGCAAATAATCTTTCAACGTCAAATGTTTTGGATTGCGAAGAAAGCAACCGACATCTTGATATTTTTGTGGCAAAAATGTGGTAGACAGGCCAGCAAATTTGGTGGTTTTGGGTGTACAAGTATTTGCGAAATATTCTCGGTTCACTTGGCAATGACAGGTGCAGAGACAAATGGGATTGTTATGAAAATTTTATAAAATCTTCTTATCCCAAACTGAGTATGAGTTGTAGCGCAATTGTACGGAGTTGAAGCTGAAGAGGAAAATAAAAAAAGATGTACATAAGCAAATTGCTTGTAAAAATAGATGAAGAAGAAATGTTGGAAAATTAAACCTAGCAGAAAGCCTTAGCCAGCATAGGAAAAATAAAATATTATGAAAAGAGTAGCGGCGAAACCCAATGTCAGTAGTCATACACCAGCATATAGTACATGTGACACGTTTCTTATGTAGATTTTTCAGAGGCGCCGTTACTCCCTAAAATAGCACACACCAACTCATCACATAAATCCGTGAAAAATCCTCCAATAAAAAGCTATGCTAAGCCTTGCAAATCAAACTAACTTTACCTAATTTCAGCAGGTTACACTAAAATTTAGACTATGATTTGTTATTATATCCTCAATTAGATACTCAAATGGATTTTTCAATTAGAGTGATCCACGCCATTTCGTGGCATACATTCAAGCCCATAGAATGCACTAATTGACTTACAGCTATAATAAAATAACAATTAATGTCCTTTTTACTAGCAACAACAATAATACCTATAGTAAAGCGACTAAATATAGCTGTCGAAGAATTAGCAACAACAAAAGCACCACAATCGCATTGTATTGTATAACAATGTGACAGCATGAAATTACTTAATTGCCATGGCATGGCTCGGTGCAAGAGGCATTGCATGCCAGCACGAGTGCACACGTACTTGCTGAGAAACTTGTGCACTTACACATGTTCGTGCATACCACGCAAGTAAGCACGTACTGGTGTCGTACCAAGAACTACACACCCCCACGTTCACGCAGAGTAAGAAATTTTAGTATCCGGCATACAGTTGCCTTTGGTTCCTGGTAAGTATTCGCAAAGTCACATGCATACACGCACATACTTACATACACATAGATATTTCGGCACTATAAGTAAATATTTTTCTACTGGACCTTAATGGGTCGCAAATACACATCTGGGCATTGAAATGGGGACGCTGCCTTTATATATCTATTTCCTTCTGCCATTCGACAAAATATAAAGCTATTATTGGGATTTTGTTTTTTTTTTTACTAAAGGCAGGTTTCGTTGTGAATTTAAAAGACCCATTATGTGTTTTTGGTTGCGCAGATTCGGTTATTTTCATAAAGTGTATTTTTGCGTGGTCACTAAAAAAGATACTTTAGGGAAAACTCTTGCATTTTAACTCAAAAATATTGAATGTAACGAAAGTAGCGAATTAATATGAATTTCTTCCGAGGATGGGTCGGATGCAGCATTGCACAGTGGGGAGCGGAGGTTTTAATTATGGAGATTTAATTAATAGGATTTAATTATGACTCTTACTAAGAGGGATCTATTTAAGTATCAGCAAGAACTGTACGACTTCGATTGTACAACATGAAAAAAAAACTTATCTTGTTGGTCTTCTTGTCGCGCGGATGAGAATTAACTGGTGGTTAAGTCCTTCTCGAGAATCTGACATACTACGATCTAAGAGGAAAGCTCCGTATGGGGATTGCTTGGCTACCCATCCGCGGAATAGCGCATGTGATGATCATTCAATCATCTCTAAGGAGAGTACCGCACTAACAAGTTCGCAAGTCAAGGTGGGTCGAGGGCTGAATGGTGCAGGGTGTTAAAACTTGTGCATCCGTAACGGAGCTTTCCTCTCGAATACTTGGCCGCCTTTCAGAGTAGCTGAGGCCTTACCGCGGTATGGAACGCTGCCGCAGATGACCCCATTACATCAGGTAAAGCAACAACATGAACTCACCAGGCAGAATAGCTCGTAAAGTTCGTCTATTGAAACAGGCTAATTTAAGAAATAGGAAAAGTTTTGCTAAGAGCATAAGTCAAGGTGTGGATCGGAGGGTATGAAAAGATGGTAGCACGTACTTTGGAGGAATGAATCAAAAATAACTTTACTTGGAAATAATGTTGGACGAAATATCAGACGTCTTAAAGGGCATGAGTTCTCACAGCGGCTCACCATAAAAAACCGTCAAACACGATGGCGATAAGCAAATGATTTGGGGATGTTTCTCTTGGTATGGAGTAGAAGCTATTTACCTCATAGCCAAAAAAATGGGCAAAAATACCAAAGTAGTGTTCGAGTACGTGAGTGTTCTTCTTAATTAGCGCTACAACCGCTCAAAAGTTAACGAGTTGGCCGTTTAGTACGTGAATAGTTTTTAAAAAATAACTTTTAAGTTGTGGATTGGCCAAGCCACTAACCCGACCCAACCCCCACTAAAAGCCTTTGAAGAGATTTAAGGAAATTAACTGGAAAGGAAACATTAAAAAATATGAAGAATTTATGGCAAAGAAAGAACTAAGATATTCCACTCCCACAGAAACCTGGCTTAGGATTATCAATTCTATGCCAAATCGCATTCAAAGAATCATTGAAAATCATGGTGCACAGCACTTTAAATAAAATCTCTAAGTTCTTTTTGTATCGTATTTATTTCTATTTCATTTCAGTCCCCTCATGAATATTTTCTTTTTGCTCCTACTGTCACTAACTAGTTTATGTGTTAATGGATCCTTGAATATCTCTTTCAATTGAATATCTGAATATCGAGAGTCGCCTCTGGCCTCGATACACTGGTTTGCGCGATCTAAAAGCTTTTCGAAATAGTGTTTCAGGTCATTGACCAGAATGTTCTTCAGGATGTCGGTACAAGCCTTTTGAAAGGCCTTTACGGACGCAAAACGTTTTCCTTTCATGGCCAAATGCAATTTTCCGAATAGGTGGAAGTCACAGGGAGCCATATCAGGCGAATATGGTGAGTGATTGATGGTTAAAATGCGATTTATAGTCAAAAACTCAGTCACAAGAGTGGATCGATGAGTTGGTGCATTATCATGCAACAAGCGCCAGCTTCCACCTTCGCGGTATTCAGGACAAATTCGACGAATGCGATACAACAAGCGCTTCAAAATGTCAAGAGAGAAAATTGCATTGACGTTTTGGTCCATTGGCACGAATTTCTTGTGGACTGTTCCCTTGGAATCGTAGAAACAAATGAGCATCCATTTGATTTTTGGAGTGGTGACTCGTCTGCGACCTTGCATTCGGCTCTTTGACGCTTAGTTTCAGTTCCATGTTGGAAACACCACTTTCATAACCAGTTTCAATGTTGTAAAGGAAGTTCTCGTCTATTCTCGCCTCTTTAATGAAGTCTTCCGAATGTTGAATTCTGAGCAATTTTTAGTCCGCAGTTAACTTGTGCCGAATGAAACGTGCGCAGACCTTTTGTAAGTCCAAATGGTCAGTTAAAATGCGATGAGTCGATGTTTTGGAGATATTCAACTCTGATTCCTTGAATTTCAACGATGATTTCGGTTTATTTTTCATAAGTTCACAAACAATTTCGATGGAGTTTCCGGTGATTACAGATTTTAGGTGGCCTGTATATTCATTGTCATTTATGTCCTCACAACCATCTGTGAAACGCGTAAACCACTCATGAACTCTAGCACGAGATAGATAATCATCGCCATAAACTTTTTACATCAATTTTTTAAAACAAAATTCGATATTAGCTCTTTGTTCGATCCTCTTTTTTGTCCCGATGGCATAAACATACTGACACTTTAGACGCAACAATTTCGCTTCCATTGAACCGAATGTCATTAAGCTTTCACTGGAAGTTAGCTAGGGATGTAACTTCCAACGCACTAGCTCACTAAAAATATGGGGCCATGGAAAACATTTTTTTGACGCCAGTCTTGTTTATTTTGGACTTCACCTTGTAATTTAAAAGCCTGGATTTTTCATATGATCGTGGGGGTACCTATTTTAATGAACATATGTGTATATGTGTGTCACTTAGTTCTTATCTTAGTTAGCATAATAAAATCGAAAAATATATGGCTCTCATTTACCACAAAGTGACCATTTTCGAAAATTTTGGAGTGTTGTCGCAAAATAAATTAAATAGTCGTAAATGTAGCATCTGCTGGTCTGCGGTAGAAATAATGTGAATGGTTTGAGTATTTTTGGAGAATTTTCGTTAAACTTTTACTATATTTTTTTGCCCAATACGTGCTTGAATACCCTTGCTTGTATAAATTTATTGGCCCCATTCGCGCCTCTATGCTGCACTTACGATATTTTGCGCCTGCGAGTTGTTTTTTTTTTTTTTTGTACCGAGCGGCGATATCAGAAACAACAAAATGGTCGAGGAGCATCGATGGTGACAACGGCAATATGGAGTTTTTCAGTCATTAAACATTTGCCAATTTTTGCTGTGTTTATTCACGCGAATTTTTTAATTTTTTTTTTTTACATTTTACACTGCCAATGGAATGAGCTCAATTGTGCAAGTGCCGTTAAGTGTTGCACAAGTGCATGTTATACGTGGCTTGCATTCGCATAAAAATACGGCTCACAGACATGTGCCAGCAAGAGGCATATAGCAATGCTGCAGTGAGAAGTGAAACTGGTATTTAGAGGCGATAGTCACATTACTCCCCAAGTGACCTCGTTTCAACCAGTTGCAAAATGTTCAACTAAATAGTAGGCAAGGCAAATATGTTTATCTGATGTGACGTATGTAACGCCTTCTTCCGCTGAAATTATGGCGCACTTAGTGAATATTCTCCCCGCATAAACTCATAAGTTTTTTAGTGCACGCCAAGTGCTGGCTGCGGTCGAGTTGTTCCCGAAAATTGCTCTTGCAGCCAACATTTGAAACATAGCGTGGTAAAATGAAAACAAAATATCAAAAGGGATGCATGGAATGAAGCTTAGACGATTTTATTTCGTTGAGGAAGTCAAGCTGTTAATCAATGAAGTTGGTACAACACATGGGCTAAAAAGTCCCGGACCTAACACAGAGAGACGTAACACTAGTTCTATTGCGTTCATTTTTTTCAGTTGGTACAACCTTAAAAAGACATATGTGAAAATTTCACGCTATTCTATTCCTTAGTTCGTGAGTTATTGTGCTCAGAGTGACGCTACTTTTGTTATTTTCAAAACAATGGAGCTAAAATAATTTCGTCTTTTAAGGGGACCGTCTAGTTTAGCACTTTCAAAAAATCAATTTTTTTTTACATTTTTCGAAAGTATATGTATGTAGAAATATTGTGTTTAAATTTCAGAGAGTTCGGAGCAGTGTAAATATATATTTTTCTTACCTAAACATCACTACCTAGAAGCGCTTGCCTGAGCGCGCAGACAGGTACATATATGCGCTCTCTCGAGCCCTCGGTGGGCTAATCCCTTTTTGACAATAGAGGCAGCTGCTGCTTCTTACGGTGTAAGATATATTGTCTCTTCTGACTTATTCTCTTAGAAAGTAAGCAGTATTATTCACTTTTTGGAGCAAAACGAGCCTTGAATCTCGTCTACTGCTACTTTACATCAGTTTCGCTTTTGAGTGATAGCGAGCGCGTCAGCAATGCGAATCGCCGCAGCTTGGAGTCTTCAAAAGAGGCGAGAACGAAAAGGAAATGAGCTCAATTGCAGAAGAATGATGAAATGGAGAGTGCAGAAGGTTTTCCTTACGGTGCAGGCATTGCTGATTGAGTCGAGGTAAGATTTTTTTCACTTTTATATTAAAAAAACTTTAAACGCGTTTTTCTCAAAACAACGTTTTAAAAACGGTACCAAAGAGTTTACAAAAACTGTTAGACCGATTCTTTTGAAATTTAAACCACACAATCTACACATACTAAACGAGGTACCTATAAAATATTAAAATTTTGCATCGTTACTAATTGTTTATTTAAAAAAACAGCGAAAAAAAGTGCTTTTTTCAATTTTTGCCCGCCATTTTGATATTTTTCGATAAATATTGATTTTTATAGGTGGAATAACTAGTATTTGTTATACTGAATCTAACCCATTTTTATTTTTTTATTTCAGACTAGCCGTTCCCGAGATCTGCTTGGTACCGTTTTGCACTTCGATTTTAAGGCGTTTACGCGCGGCCACCAAAGCAAAGAAAAAATAAAGCTTGAAAATATCATTGTTATGAGGACTTCACTCCACCAAAAATAACAATAAAAGGATGGCTTGCTGACTTCAATGGTGGTCGTCGAGACACCGATGGTGCACAACCCGGTGGACGTCCAAAGGGGGTCGACAAAATCATTCTGAATAATCGAAAAATGAAGTATCGTAAGTTAGCTGACATCGTAAAGATATCAAAAACCGGAACAATGGTAAAACTACATTAATTGAATTGCTCTCACATCCACTGAATTCACTAGATTTGTCTCTCAGTGACTGTTGGCTGTTCGCAGACATAAAAAAATTGCTCACCGGTTGGAAATTTTGCTCGAATGAAGAGGTTATCGCTGAAACTGAGGTCTATTTTGAGGCAAAATATAAATCCATTCTACAAAAGTGGTATTGAAATGTTAGAAATCAGGTTGAGGTATTAAACTAATTTTGAGCATAAAAAAAACGTGTTTTCTTTGTAAGGCCCGGAACTTTTCAGCCCAAGTGTTACTCTACAATTCCAATTTGTCATAATCTCAAAAACTGTTCATGCAATTAAACGAAAAGCGAACTATAATAAAATAACAGAATTCTCAATTAAGGGGCAAACTGGTATTAAGGCCTCACTTTATTTGCCCGCTTTATACTCGTATCTCGACGCCGCCGCCACAGTAGCTGAATAATTTTGTACGTGAGAACCATTCGGCCTCGCCCAAATTCAAAACCTCGAGCATTAAACATCAAATTATACCAAAAGTTTTTTCTAAAACGGTAGCCACTCGGCAGGCAATGGTGAACCTTTTTGTGAATTTTCGCCCCGAAAAAGAGCTTCTCATAAAAAACTATCTGACGTTCGCAGGCGACATAAAATTGTAGGTCCCTACAATTGTGGAAAAAATATCAATTCGAGGAGAAGCTTCGCCAAACACCCGCACAATGGGAGTAAGCACCAATATATGTATGTATATGTACAGGGCGCGTACGGTATTTGGCGATAACTGGAGAGTAAAATTAATTAGCTTTTATTCTCAACAAAAATTTAATGAAGCTTCTCGAGCACAACTTTTTCCACAAATCTAACTTATTATGTATCTACATATAAAATCATTCAATAAAACTTCCATTAACTGCAATAACCTCCTCCTTACGGCTCCGGAAACGAGCATATCCGAGTCAAATGCTCTTTATTCAATTTGACCCTAACAGTATTAATTGCAGCATTCAGAGAAGAAATGGTGCTATGAAGATGCTTATTGATTTCACACTCAAACACGCCTCTTATGTAGAAATCCAGGAAATTAAGGCCTGGGGGCATTAGTCCGGTGTTATGTGGGCATGGAAATTTTCAGCCATTCAATTTTGTGTAGCCATCGCTTTGTGTGAAGGAGCAGAGTCTTGTTGAAAGGTGACTATGAACCCAGAGTTTCACTACTGTCTCTAAAACCTCGATATATGCGGTAGATTTTACTCGAAATCCTTGAGTGAAGAAGTCTAGTGGCATGACACGTCCTTTTTTGCTCACAACACCTCAAACCATAACAAAGGCTACTAACTTCATGTGCATGACAAGAGGAACCTCTATAGGATTGGAACGTAGATATCTGTCATTTATACGGTCGATCTTTTGGTCGTGGTCAAAAACAATAACATCGTTTTGATCGGATAACTCGTTGTTCTCGTGTTTGCTTTGATATAAACTGTCTTCTGCGCATAACGTAAGACTTATACCGGAGATTTTCAGGGACAACTCGACATATAAGACCCTCAGAAATATTATACTAAGCAAACTCGCAAGAGCCCTCATTGATTTTGAAGGGTCCTCGTCAATGATCACGTGCACTTGTTGAACAAATTCTGCAGATCGGGCATGACCAGAACCTTCCTCGTGTTTTTCGCACATTGCAACAGATACTCCCAATTCACGGCGAATCTTTTTTTTGTTTTTTGTTTTAGTCAGGAGGTGTAATTCAAAATGTTTGAAATATGCTCCCACTAACACTATAACATTCCTCCTCCTTGGCTGACTACCACGCCGGAACCGCGTTAGCATTTCTTCAAGGTAGAGCCGCGTTTATGTCTATTGGCACAACAGGTTCCCGCATCCAGGTTCCTTTCCTGTGGGCGTATGGAGGTTTTGCGCCATCGGTAGTATTCACTGCTCCCACTGTCTTCGAAAGCGATTGCGGTGGGAATGAAACATCGGAGAATATGCAATAGTCCGATACTCACAAGCTATTGCCTTGTCTTCAGTTTGGTACTGTTGTGAGTGTTTGACTCAGGCGTCTGTGTCTGTCGTCGGTTTGTGTAAAACAGTTTATCTCCACTGTCCACCTGCTAGCAAAGGTACCAACTTTTTAATAAACGAATAGGCTTTATATTTATAAGGTTGTTTTGTATTTTTGTTTTTCTTCCTTTTCTCCTAAGAACTGTACGTAGCTGGATTAAGTACATTACATAAGAAAAAATCTAGCTGGCCCTGCTACCTAATTAATCTAATATTTTAATAGTATTGAATACTTCGTCTATCTTTCTGCTTCTACTGCTGCTGCCGCTGTTGTTGCTGCAGTAGCAACTGCTGTTGTCGTGTTTCAGGGCTTTCCTTTCCCAGCCAATGCGGTTGAGCCTCGTCAGGACTGTAGCCGCGTACGTTTTTGCGGCGTCACATTTAGTGATGGTCGAGCACATATCCTGCACAAAACTTGCGTGAGATGGCGAGTGTTTGAATGCCTTCGCCAGCATTGCTCGTTCTTCACTGAAACGTCTGCAGTGAAGGGCCACATCTTCTGCGCTCTTGACTGTGTTCGAGCAACTCGGGCAAAAAGGGCTGTCGGCCAGCTGGAAACGGTGTAGATATTCAAGGAAGCAGCCGTGTCCGGTGAGTGTCTGAGTTAGGTAGTAATCAATATCGCCATGCTTCTCATTCATCCAGCCTTCAAGGTTTGGTATGCGTTTGTAAGTTCACCGGCCTTTGGCTGACTCATCCCATCTTCTTTGCCAATCGACCATCGATCGCATTCTTTCTACCGCCTTTTTTGCTACTGTCGGTTTCACTCCATTTACTCCATAGAGGCAATACAACTCCATTGCATGAATATCTACTGGTATCTTTCTAGCAACAATGCATATTGCCGTTCTATAAGCGCATGCAGTACGTAGTGTGCTGCGTCTGTGGATGCGAACTATCTCGCGCATATGCCTATGTTTAGCCTCAGCCCATATCAGCGCCGCATATAGTACGATAGAGTCCATCACAGTCGATATGAGTCGTCTCCTCTCTCCTTGCGGGCCGCCTATGTTAGGCAGAATTCTCGCGAGTGCGCCCTTGAGAGCCACTGCTTTACAATTAACTGCTGCCAGATGATGCTTGAAGTTTAGTCTCGTGTCGAGCATGACTCCGAGATACTTAATGGCCTCCTGTGATAATATATCGTGTCCGCCAACCGGGATCCTTATAATCCTTTTTTGCTTTCGAGCGCTTATAAGCACGGCCTCTGTTTTCTGGGCTGCCAGCTCCAAGCCCGCATTACCGAGCCATCGCTGCACTCTCGCTGCTGCGTCGTTACATTTTACTTCCAGCTGATCTAACGGCTTGTCTACAGGTACCGGCGAAATATCCTACGATCTCCACCTTATCGGGAAGTTTCAGTCTTAAGACCCCGTCGTATATAACGTTCCAAAGTGTTCCCCACCAGTAACTTCGTACTTCACACTTAGGAAATGAAATGTCAGAAATCAGCGTGGCTTCTGAGTCACTTGAAACTGGAGTTTTACTATATCAAACTTCAATGGGCTATAACCCTGAAAAATTACCTAAAAATTTTTAATTTCGATTAAATTATTAGAATAAAATTGGTTGCTTGAAAATAAAAATAAAGAACAACAACAAACTGGAACTAGTAGCAAAGTGATCTGGTAGTAAGTAAGCGACTACAGAACTAGCAGGTTTGACTGTAGGGATTGGCAACGCAGCATTATGAAGCGCACAGCATTGCCAACTGCTGTCGTCAGCAATTTTTTATACCCCGGCTTTTATGGCTCATTGGTTCGTAAATAAAACGAAGCTATTTAAAATGCCTAGAGTGGAACATTAATTAAGCAAATTCCATTAAAGTGCACTCATCTCCCCAACGGATGGTTTAAGCCTCATAACACCGTCATTGAAAGCCACAGCGAGGGCAAAAACCCACGCGGCAAATGTAACCTTCACTTAATTTAAGATGCCACAGCAATTATAAAGGTTTGTTTTTTATTTTGTTTTA